>NC_135250.1:18281394-23081394 GCF_964204865.1 Styela clava
GCAGCCCGCCGAACACCGGCACTGCGTACAGTGCAGGCGAACGACAAGCCAGCCGAACGGCGACGGCCGCACACAGAGAGCGCGCGGCATCCTTTCCTCGATCCGCCACCGGGCCGCACCGCCCGCGCGCTGTAACACCCCCGCCGGAGCGGAGGCCACCTTCGCGCGGGGACTTAGACCGACGGCAAACCGGTCGTGACCCGCGCCGGTCGCTAGTGCGCTGAGACGGTGCGCGAGCCGACTCGGCAGCGGCGCCTTAAGCGTCCGCGAACCGAGACGGCGCGCCCCCGCACCCAACTGAAAGCGAGCCGGCGACCTGACGGGCCCTCCCGTTTGCCTCTCAACGGTTTCACGTACTCTTGAACTCTCTCTTCAAAGTGCTTTTCAACTTTCCCTCACGGTACTTGTCCGCTATCGGTCTCGCGACCGTATTTAGTCTTAGGTGGAGTTTACCACCCGCTTTGGGCTGCATTCCCAAACCGCACCGCACCACCGTGCGCCGGCGTAAATACAGGGCTTTCGGCGTCGAAAGAAGCCGAGCCGAAAAAAGTTAAAGTACAAACGTGCAAGCATACTAACCTAACCCTAGGTAAGGCATGTTAGAGCGAAAGACAGTAAACTCGAATGAGAAGAGAAAAAGCGGCGTGCGGTGCGGGGCCGGTCGGAGCGCACCCTTTTCTCGGTGGCTGGCGGGCGAGAGAGTGCTGCGTCGCCGGCATCGGCGTCGAAAGAAGCCGAGCCGAAAAAAGTTAAAGTACAAACGTGCAAGCATACTAACCTAACCCTAGGTAAGGCATGTCAGAGCGAAAGACAGTAAACTCGAATGAGCCAAGAAAGAGCGGCGTGCGGTGCGGGGCCGGTCGGAGCGCACCCTTTTCTCGGTGGCTGGCGGGCGAGAGAGTGCTGCGTCGCCGGCATCGGCGTCGAAAGAAGCCGAGCAGAAAAAAGTTAAAGTACAAACGTGCAAGCATACTAACCTAACCCTAGGTAAGGTATGTTAGAGCGAAAGACAGTAAACTCGAATGAGCCAAGAAAGAGCGGCGTGCGGTGCGGGGCCGGTCGGAGCGCACACTTCTGTCGGTGGCTGGCGGGCGAGAGATTGCTGCGTCGCCGGCATCGGCGTCGAAAGAAGCCGAGCCGAAAAAAGTTAAAGTACAAACGTGAAAGCATACTAACCTAACCCTAGGTAAGGCATGTTAGAGCGAAAGACAGTAAACTCGAATGAGCCAAGAAAGAGCGGCGTGCGGTGCGGGGCCGGTCGGAGCGCACCCTTTTCTCGGTGGCTGGCGGGCGAGAGATTGCTGCGTCGCCGGCATCGGCGTCGAATGAAGCCGAGCCGAAAAAAGTTAAAGTACAAACGTGCAAGCATACTAACCTAACCCTAGGTAAGGCATGTTAGAGCGAAAGACAGTAAACTCGAATGAGCCAAGAAAGAGCGGCGTGCGGTGCGGGGCCGGTCGGAGCGCACCCTTTTCTCGGTGGCTGGCGGGCGAGAGATTGCTGCGTCGCCGGCATCGGCGTCGAAAGAAGCCCAGCCGAAAAAAGTTAAAGTACAAACGTGCAAGCATACTAATCTAACCCTAGGTAAGGCATGTTAGAGCGAAAGACAGTAAACTCGAATGAGCCAAGAAAGAGCGGCGTGCGGTGCGGGGCCGGTCGGAGCGCACACTTTTCTCGGTGGCTGACGGGCGAGAGAGTGCTGCGTCGCCGGCATCGGCGACGAAAGAAGCCGAGCCGAAAAAAGTTAAAGTACAAACGTGCAAGCATACTAACCTAACCCTAGGTAAGGCATGTTAGAGCGAAAGACAGTAAACTCGAATGAGCCAAGAAAAAGCGGCGTGCGGTGCGGGGCCGGTCGGAGCGCACACTTTTCTCGGTGGCTGGCGGGCGGGAGAGTGCTGCGTCGCCGGCATCGGCGTCGAAAGAAGCCGAGCCGAAAAAAGTTAAAGTACAAACGTGCAAGCATACTAACCTAACCCTAGGTAAGGCATGTTAGAGCGAAAGACAGTAAACTCAAATGAGCCAAGAAAGAGCGGCGTGCGGTGCGGGGCCGGTTGGAGCGCACACTTTTCTCGGTGGCTGGCGGGCGAGAGAGTGCTGCGTCGCCGGCATCGGCGTAGAAAGAAGCCGAGCCGAAAAAAGTTAAAGTACAGACGTGCAAGCATACTAACCTAACCCTAGGTAAGGCATGTTAGAGCGAAAGACAGTAATCTCGAATGAGCCAAGAAAGAGCGGCGTGCGGTGCGGGGCCGGTCGGAGCGCACCCTTTTCTCGGTGGCTGGCGGGCGAGAGAGTGCTGCGTCGCCGGCATCGGCGTCGAAAGAAGCCTCCGAAAAAAGTTAAAGTACAAACGTGCAAGCATACTAACCTAACCCTAGGTAAGGCATGTTAGAGCGAAAGACAGTAAACTCGAATGAGCCAAGAAAGAGCGGCGTGCGGTGCGGGGCCGGTCGGAGCGCACCCTTTTCTCGGTGGCTGGCGGGCGAGAGAGTGCTGCGTCGCCGGCATTGGCGTCGAAAGAAGCCGAGCCGAAAAAAGTTAAAGTACAAACGTGCAAGCATACTAACCTAACCCTAGGTAAGGTATGTTAGAGCGAAAGACAGTAAACTCGAATGAGCCAAGAAAGAGCGGCGTGCGGTGCGGGGCCGGTCGGAGCGCACACTTCTGTCGGTGGCTGGCGGGCGAGAGATTGCTGCGTCGCCGGCATCGGCGTCGAAAGAAGCCGAGCCGAAAAAAGTTAAAGTACAAACGTGCAAGCATACTAACCTAACCCTAGGTAAGGCATGTTAGAGCGAAAGACAGTAAACTCGAATGAGCCAAGAAAGAGCGGCGTGCGGTGCGGGGCCGGTCGGAGCGCACCCTTTTCTCGGTGGCTGGCGGGCGAGAGATTGCTGCGTCGCCGGCATCGGCGTCGAATGAAGCCGAGCCAAAAAAAGTTAAAGTACAAACGTGCAAGCATACTAACCTAACCCTAGGTAAGGCATGTTAGAGCGAAAGACAGTAAACTCGAATGAGCCAAGAAAGAGCGGCGTGCGGTGCGGGGCCGGTCGGAGCGCACCCTTTTCTCGGTGGCTGGCGGGCGAGAGATTGCTGCGTCGCCCGCATCGGCGTCGAAAGAAGCCGAGCCGAAAAAAGTTAAAGTACAAACGTGCAAGCATACTAATCTAACCCTAGGTAAGGCATGTTAGAGCGAAAGACAGTAAACTCGAATGAGCCAAGAAAGAGCGGCGTGCGGTGCGGGGCCGGTCGGAGCGCACACTTTTCTCGGTGGCTGACGGGCGAGAGAGTGCTGCGTCGCCGGCATCGGCGTCGAAAGAAGCCGAGCCGAAAAAAGTTAAAGTACAAACGTGCAAGCATGCTAACCTAACCCTAGGTAAGGCATGTTAGAGCGAAAGACAGTAAACTCGAATGAGCCAAGAAAATGCGGCGTGCGGTGCGGGGCCGGTCGGAGCGCACACTTTTCTCAGTGGCTGGCGGGCGGGAGAGTGCTGCGTCGCCGGCATCGGCGTCGAAAGAAGCCGAGCCGAAAAAAGTTAAAGTACAAACGTGCAAGCATACTAACCTAACCCTAGGTAAGGCATGTTAGAGCGAAAGACAGTAAACTCGAATGAGCCAAGAAAGAGCGGCGTGCGGTGCGGGGCCGGTCGGAGCGCACCCTTTTCTCGGTGGCTGGCGGGCGAGAGATTGCTGCGTCGCCGGCATCGGCGTCGAATGAAGCCGAGCCAAAAAAAGTTAAAGTACAAACGTGCAAGCATACTAACCTAACCCTAGGTAAGGCATGTTAGAGCGAAAGACAGTAAACTCGAATGAGCCAAGAAAGAGCGGCGTGCGGTGCGGGGCCGGTCGGAGCGCACCCTTTTCTCGGTGGCTGGCGGGCGAGAGATTGCTGCGTCGCCCGCATCGGCGTCGAAAGAAGCCGAGCCGAAAAAAGTTAAAGTACAAACGTGCAAGCATACTAATCTAACCCTAGGTAAGGCATGTTAGAGCGAAAGACAGTAAACTCGAATGAGCCAAGAAAGAGCGGCGTGCGGTGCGGGGCCGGTCGGAGCGCACACTTTTCTCGGTGGCTGACGGGCGAGAGAGTGCTGCGTCGCCGGCATCGGCGTCGAAAGAAGCCGAGCCGAAAAAAGTTAAAGTACAAACGTGCAAGCATGCTAACCTAACCCTAGGTAAGGCATGTTAGAGCGAAAGACAGTAAACTCGAATGAGCCAAGAAAATGCGGCGTGCGGTGCGGGGCCGGTCGGAGCGCACACTTTTCTCAGTGGCTGGCGGGCGGGAGAGTGCTGCGTCGCCGGCATCGGCGTCGAAAGAAGCCGAGCCGAAAAAAGTTAAAGTACAGACGTGCAAGCATACTAACCTAACCCTAGGTAAGGCATGTTAGAGCGAAAGACAGTAATCTCGAATGAGCCAAGAAAGAGCGGCGTGCGGTGCGGGGCCGGTCGGAGCGCACCCTTTTCTCGGTGGCTGGCGGGCGAGAGAGTGCTGCGTCGCCGGCATCGGCGACGAAAGAAGCCGAGCCGAAAAAAGTTAAAGTACAAACGTGCAAGCATACTAACCTAACCCTAGGTAAGGCATGTTAGAGCGAAAGACAGTAAACTCGAATGAGCCAAGAAAGAGCGGCGTGCGGTGCGGGGCCGGTCGGAGCGCACCCTTTTCTCGGTGGCTGGCGGGCGAGAGAGTGCTGCGTCGCCGGCATTGGCGTCGAAAGAAGCCGAGCCGAAAAAAGTTAAAGTACAAACGTGCAAGCATACTAACCTAACCCTAGGTAAGGTATGTTAGAGCGAAAGACAGTAAACTCGAATGAGCCAAGAAAGAGCGGCGTGCGGTGCGGGGCCGGTCGGAGCGCACACTTCTGTCGGTGGCTGGCGGGCGAGAGATTGCTGCGTCGCCGGCATCGGCGTCGAAAGAAGCCGAGCCGAAAAAAGTTAAAGTACAAACGTGCAAGCATACTAACCTAACCCTAGGTAAGGCATGTTAGAGCGAAAGACAGTAAACTCGAATGAGCCAAGAAAGAGCGGCGTGCGGTGCGGGGCCGGTCGGAGCGCACCCTTTTCTCGGTGGCTGGCGGGCGAGAGATTGCTGCGTCGCCGGCATCGGCGTCGAATGAAGCCGAGCCAAAAAAAGTTAAAGTACAAACGTGCAAGCATACTAACCTAACCCTAGGTAAGGCATGTTAGAGCGAAAGACAGTAAACTCGAATGAGCCAAGAAAGAGCGGCGTGCGGTGCGGGGCCGGTCGGAGCGCACCCTTTTCTCGGTGGCTGGCGGGCGAGAGATTGCTGCGTCGCCCGCATCGGCGTCGAAAGAAACCGAGCCGAAAAAAGTTAAAGTACAAACGTGCAAGCATACTAATCTAACCCTAGGTAAGGCATGTTAGAGCGAAAGACAGTAAACTCGAATGAGCCAAGAAAGAGCGGCGTGCGGTGCGGGGCCGGTCGGAGCGCACACTTTTCTCGGTGGCTGACGGGCGAGAGAGTGCTGCGTCGCCGGCATCGGCGTCGAAAGAAGCCGAGCCGAAAAAAGTTAAAGTACAAACGTGCAAGCATGCTAACCTAACCCTAGGTAAGGCATGTTAGAGCGAAAGACAGTAAACTCGAATGAGCCAAGAAAATGCGGCGTGCGGTGCGGGGCCGGTCGGAGCGCACACTTTTCTCAGTGGCTGGCGGGCGGGAGAGTGCTGCGTCGCCGGCATCGGCGTCGAAAGAAGCCGAGCCGAAAAAAGTTAAAGTACAAACGTGCAAGCATACTAACCTAACCCTAGGTAAGGCATGTTAGAGCGAAAGACAGTAAACTCGAATGAGCCAAGAAAGAGCGGCGTGCGGTGCGGGGCCGGTCGGAGCGCACCCTTTTCTCGGTGGCTGGCGGGCGAGAGATTGCTGCGTCGCCGGCATCGGCGTCGAATGAAGCCGAGCCAAAAAAAGTTAAAGTACAAACGTGCAAGCATACTAACCTAACCCTAGGTAAGGCATGTTAGAGCGAAAGACAGTAAACTCGAATGAGCCAAGAAAGAGCGGCGTGCGGTGCGGGGCCGGTCGGAGCGCACCCTTTTCTCGGTGGCTGGCGGGCGAGAGATTGCTGCGTCGCCCGCATCGGCGTCGAAAGAAGCCGAGCCGAAAAAAGTTAAAGTACAAACGTGCAAGCATACTAATCTAACCCTAGGTAAGGCATGTTAGAGCGAAAGACAGTAAACTCGAATGAGCCAAGAAAGAGCGGCGTGCGGTGCGGGGCCGGTCGGAGCGCACACTTTTCTCGGTGGCTGACGGGCGAGAGAGTGCTGCGTCGCCGGCATCGGCGTCGAAAGAAGCCGAGCCAAAAAAAGTTAAAGTACAAACGTGCAAGCATACTAACCTAACCCTAGGTAAGGCATGTTAGAGCGAAAGACAGTAATCTCGAATGAGCCAAGAAAGAGCGGCGTGCGGTGCGGGGCCGGTCGGAGCGCACCCTTTTCTCGGTGGCTGGCGGGCGAGAGAGTGCTGCGTCGCCGGCATCGGCGTCGAAAGAAGCCGAGCCAAAAAAAGTTAAAGTACAAACGTGCAAGCATATTAACCTAACCCTAGGTAAGGCATGTTAGAGCGAAAGACAGTAAACTCGAATGAGCCAAGAAAGAGCGGCTTGCGGTGCGGGGCCGGTCGGAGCGCACCCTTTTCTCGGTGGCTGGCGGGCGAGAGAGTGCTGCGTCGCCGGCATCGGCGTCGAAAGAAGCCGAGCCGAAAAAAGTTAAAGTACAAACGTGCAAGCATACTAACCTAACCCTAGGTAAGGCATGTTAGAGCGAAAGACAGTAAACTCGAATGAGCCAAGTAAGAGCGGCGTGCGGTGCGGGACCGGTCGGAGCGCACCCTTTTCTCGGTGGCTGGCGGGCGAGAGATTGCTGCGTCGACGGCATCGGCGTCGAAAGAAGCCGAGCCGAAAAAAGTTAAAGTACAAACGTGCAAGCATACTAACCTAACCCTAGGTAAGGCATGTTAGAGCGAAAGACAGTAAACTCGAATGAGCCAAGAATGAGCGGCGTGCGGTGCGGGGCCGGTCGGAGCGCACCCTTTTCTCGGTGGCTGGCGGGCGAGAGATTGCTGCGTCGCCGGCATCGGCGTCGAAAGAAGCCGAGCCGAAAAAAGTTAAAGTACAAACGTGCAAGCATACTAACCTAACCCTAGGTAAGGCATGTTAGAGCGAAAGACAGTAAACTCGAATGAGCCAAGAAAGAGCGGCGTGCGGTGCGGGGCCGGTCGGAGCGCACCCTTTTCTCGGTGGCTGGCGGGCGAGAGATTGCTGCGTCGCCGGCATCGGCGTCGAAAGAAGCCGAGCCGAAAAAAGTTAAAGTACAAACGTGCAAGCATACTAACCTAACCCTAGGTAAGGCATGTTAGAGCGAAAGACAGTAAACTCGAATGAGCCAAAAAAGAGCGGCGTGCGGTGCGGGGCCGGTCGGAGCGCACCCTTTTCTCGGAGGCTGGCGGGCGAGAGAGTGCTGCGTCGCCGGCATCGGCGTCAAAAGAAGCCGAGCCGAAAAAAGTTAAAGTACAAACGTGCAAGCATACTAACCTAACCCTAGGTAAGGCATGTTAGAGCGAAAGACAGTAAACTTGAATGAGCCAAGAAAGAGTGGCGTGCGGTGCGGGGCCGGTCGGAGCGCACCCTTTTCTCGGTGGCTGGCGGGCGAGAGAGTGCTGCGTCGCCGGCATCGGCGTCGAAAGAAGCCGAGCCGAAAAAAGTTAAAGTACAAACGCGATGCTAATGAGCGAGCCGTTGTCTCGACTAATATGTAGAGGGCGTTCGATCGAGCGTCTGGCTTGAGCGCTTGTCGGCCTAGCAGAACGGTCGCATTGTTATGCCCGGGTTTTAGGCACCGCTGCAGGCGGCCGGCAGAGCCCTTGTTTGTGCGAAACTGAATGGATCGAGCCCAAGAGAGGGCGAGCAAAGAAAAAACGCAAATCGCTCCGCCTGGCACTGCCGGCGAGAGCGTGGACGTCGCGGCCAGCGACTGTCGAAGCTGAGTACGGCCGCAGGCGATCGCCTCGGTCTTAAACGAATGCAACGAGCACGCGCCGGGCGGCCCAGCAAGGGCCGAGCGCAGCTGTAGCAGCTATCTGGTTGATCCTGCCAGTAGTGATATGCTTGTCTCAAAGATTAAGCCATGCAGGTGCAAGTACGAGTTCTCGTAAAGCGAAACTGCGAATGGCTCATTAAATCAGTCTTAGTTTATTTGGTCTCGTAAGCGAAGTGGATAACTGTGGTAATTCTAGAGCTAATACATGCATTAAGCGCCGACTTCGGGAGGCGCGCTTTTATCAGATCAAAACCGACCGGGTTCGTCCTGTGACGTTTGATGACTCTGGATAACCACGCGGATCGTACGGTCTCTGCACCGACGACGTATCATTCAAGTGTCTGCCCTATCAACTGTCGAAGGTACGCTACGTGCCTACCTTTGTGATAACGGGTAACGGGGAATCAGGGTTCGATTCCGGAGAGGGAGTCTGAGAAACGGCTACCACATCCAAGGAAGGCAGCAGGCGCGCAAATTACCCATTCCCGACACGGGGAGGTAGTGACGAAAAATAACAATACAGGACTCTAACGAGGCCCTGTAATTGGAATGAGTACATCCTAAAACTCTTAACGAGTATCCATTGGAGGGCAAGTCTGGTGCCAGCAGCCGCGGTAATTCCAGCTCCAACAGTGTATGCTAAAGTTGTTGCGGTTGAAAAGCTCGTAGTTGGATTTTGGGCGAGCGCCGCCGGTCCGTCGCAAGGCGTGTCACTGGTTGCGTTCGCCTCACCTTCGGTTCTCCGTCGGTGCTCTTGACTGAGTGTCGGCGGTGGCCGATAAGTTTACTTTGAAAAAATTAGAGTGTTCAAAGCAGGCTGTTCGCCTGCATAGTGTTGCATGGAATAATGGAATAGGACCTCGGTTCTATTTTGTTGGTTTTCGGAACACGAGGTAATGATTAAGAGGGACAGACGGGGGCGTCCGTACTCTGCCGTTAGAGGTGAAATTCTTGGATCGGCGGAAGACGAACTACTGCGAAAGCATTCGCCAAGAATGTTTTCTTTAATCAAGAGCGAAAGTCAGAGGTTCGAAGACGATCAGATACCGTCCTAGTTCTGACTATAAACGATGCCAACTAGCGATCGGGAGGCGTTACCATGACGACCTTTCCGGCAGCTTCCGGGAAACCAAAGTCTTTGGGTTCCGGGGGAAGTATGGTTGCAAAGCTGAAACTTAAAGGAATTGACGGAAGGGCACCACCAGGAGTGGAGCCTGCGGCTTAATTTGACTCAACACGGGGAAACTCACCCGGCCCGGACACAGGTAGGATTGACAGATTGAGAGCTCTTTCTTGATTCTGTGGGTGGTGGTGCATGGCCGTTCTTAGTTGGTGGAGCGATTTGTCTGGTTAATTCCGATAACGAACGAGACTCTGGCATGCTAAATAGTTACGCGACCTTCTCGGTCGGCGTCTAACTTCTTAGAGGGACTAGTGGCGTTTAGCCACACGAGATTGAGCAATAACAGGTCTGTGATGCCCTTAGATGTCCGGGGCCGCACGCGCGCTACACTGAGTGAAGCAGCGAGTGTCTAACCTAGGCCGAAAGGTCCGGGTAACCCGTTGAACCTCATTCGTGATTGGGATAGGGACTTGCAATTGTTTCCCTTGAACGAGGAATTCCCAGTAAGCGCAAGTCATCAACTTGCGTTGATTACGTCCCTGCCCTTTGTACACACCGCCCGTCGCTACTACCGATTGAATGGTTTAGTGAGATCCTTGGATCGGCCCCGTCGCGGCTGGCAACGGCCGCGTCGGCGTGTCGAGAAGACGATCAAACTTGATCATTTAGAGGAAGTAAAAGTCGTAACAAAAAAGTCGTTCCGTAGGTGAACCTGCGGAAGGATCATTACCGAAGGTGGTGGTAGGCCCCGGCCGACCGCGCACTTAATTGTCTTTGGGTGCCGCCGAGAGGGCAGCCGTCAATCGGGGTTCCGCCCCGTGCGACACGCGTAACACGTTGGCATAGCAAGGCAGCCGAGTGCGATGGTGGCTTCTGGGCACCGCGCTCGATGTGCCGCCGGCCCAGCCCGGCGGTCGCTCGGCGCCGTTTGTTGGTGTTTTTGTGCAGTTGTTGACGGTGGTGGTTTTGTGGTCGATCCCACAGTGTGACGTCCGCGCGCTTCGGCGCCGGGCGAAACGTCGAGGACGACTCTTAATGGTGGATCACTCGGCTCGCGAGTCGATGAAGGACGCAGCCAAGTGCGAGAAGTAATGTGAATTGCAGAACACATTGAACGTCGACCTTCTGAACGCGAATTGCGGTCTCGGATCAATCCCGGGACCGCGTCTGCCTCAGGGTCGCGTTCGTCCTCACCCGAGGGCAGTCGCCTGGCCTCTGCGAAGACGGCCGGGCGTCGCCCCAAGTTGAAGCGGTCGCCGAGCTTTCTCGGCGCGACCGCGTGTCCCGTACACCGCCGGCCCTTCGACGTGTTCAACTACGTTCGAGGGGCGGGTCCAGGTCGGTCGGTCCGGTCACGAGATCAAGACCGACCGTGGGCCAAGGCGGCGACGGTACGCGCTCGGTCGGCGCCGGCGGCGACGACTTGCGATGCCAGCGGGCCGTGTAAGAAGCGGCCCGCTTGACACATACGACCTGAGTTCATGCGAGAGCACCCGCTGAATTTAAGCATATTATTAAGCGGAGGAAGAGAAACCAACAGGGATTCCCTGAGTAACGGCGAGTGAACCGGGAAGAGTCCAGCGTCGAATCTGCGCGCTTTTCGAGCGCGCCGAGTTGTGACGTACGGAAGTCCCAGTGCGGCTGACGGCGAGCGCCGGTGTCCTTCTGATCGAGGCCTCGTCCCACGGCGGGTGTTAGGCCCATAGGGACGCTTGCCTTGGCCGCTTCGGGTCTTCTCGGAGTCGGGTTGTTTGGGAATGCAGCCCAAAGCGGGTGGTAAACTCCACCTAAGACTAAATGCGGTCGCGAGACCGATAGCGGACAAGTACCGTGAGGGAAAGTTGAAAAGCACTTTGAAGAGAGAGTTCAAGAGTACGTGAAACCGTTGAGAGGCAAACGGGTGGGCCCGTCAGGTCGCCGGCTCGCTTTCAGTTGGGTGCGGGGGCGCGCCGTCTCGGTTCGCGGAAGCTTAAGGCGCCGCTGCCGAGTCGGCTCGCGCACCGTCTCAGCGCACTAGCGACCGGCGCGGGTCACGACCGGTTTGCCGTCGGTCTAAGTCCCCGCGCGAAGGTGGCCTCCGCTCCGGCGGGGGTGTTACAGCGCGCGGGCGGTGCGGCCCGGCGGCGGATCGAGGAAAGGATGCCGCGCGCTCTCTGTGTGCGGCCGTCGCCGTTCGGCTGGCTTGTCGTTCGCCTGCACTGTACGCAGTGCCGGTGTTCGGCGGGCTGCCGCTTCGGTGGCGCGCCGTCGACGCGCTCGGGGTCCGTGGCCACGTCGGCCACCCTCCCGACCCGTCTTGAAACACGGACCAAGGAGTCTAACATGAGCGCGAGTCGTCGAGTGGTTCGAGACTCGCAGG
The DNA here is from genome assembly GCF_964204865.1 of Styela clava. Lineage (NCBI taxonomy): Eukaryota > Metazoa > Chordata > Ascidiacea > Stolidobranchia > Styelidae > Styela > Styela clava. Next base: position 18,292,924 of record NC_135250.1, read on the forward strand.
CGAAATGAAAGTGAAGGCGGCCTTTGGCCGAACGAGGTCGGACCCGGAGCCCCGTGCGGGCGCCGGCGCACGACCGGCCGATCGCACCCGCTCTGCCGGGGCGGTCGCGCAAGAGCGTCCATGTTGGGACCCGAAAGATGGTGAACTATGCCTGGGAAGGTCGAAGCCAGAGGAAACTCTGGTGGAGGACCGTAGCGATTCTGACGTGCAAATCGATCGTCCTATTTGGGTATAGGGGCGAAAGACTAATCGAACCATCTAGTAGCTGGTTCCTTCCGAAGTTTCCTCAGGATAGCTGGCGCTTTGTCGCAGTTTTATCTGGTAAAGCGAATGATTAGAGGCCTTGGGGACGAAACGTCCTCAACCTATTCTCAAACTTTAAATTGGTAAGAAGCCCGGCTCTCTTAATTGGAGTCGGGCGCCTCGAATGCGAGTGCCCAGTGGGCCACTCTTGGTAAGCAGGACTGGCGATGCGGGATGAACCGAACGCCGGGTTAAGGCGCCCGACGCGACGCTCATCAGAGCCCACAAAAGGTGTTGGTTGATCTAGACAGCAGGACGGTGGCCATGGAAGTCGGAATCCGCTAAGGAGTGTGTAACAACTCACCTGCCGAATCAACCAGCCCTCAAAATGGATGGCGCTGGAACGTCGGGCCTATACCCGGCCGTCGCGACGACACGGGCCGTTCCAAGTCGAGACAGCGGCTCGCTCATTAGCATCGTCTATGTACTTTAACATTTTTTTGGCTCTGCCGCTCTCGACACCAATGCGATGCTTCTGTCGCGACACTGCACTCTCTTGCTCGCCTGACTTAGGCGCAAGTCGTTCAAAGAAACCATCCTCGTTGAGGTCACCTTAGGACATCTGCGTTACACCTTGACAGATGTACCGCCCCAGTCAAACTCACTCTTTGAGACAAGCATATCACTACTGGCAGGATAACCAAATAACTGCGACAGCTGCGTTCGGCCCCCTCAGGCAGCCTGGCGCGCTCCTTTGCTCTACCCGAGGTTTCCATTCTCGCTGAGCTCACCTTAGGACACCTGCGTTACACCTTGACAGATGTACCGCCCCAGTCAAACTCACTCTTTGAGACAAGCATATCACTACTTTCAGGACAACCTAATAGCTGCGACAGCTGCGCTCGGCCCCCTCAGGGAGCCTGACGCGCTCCTTTGCTCTACCCGAGGTTTCCATCCTCGCTGAGCTCACCTTAGGTCACTTGCGTTACACCTAGACAGATGTACCGCCCCAGTCAAACTCACTCTTTGAGACAAGCATATCACTACTGGCAGGACAACCATATAGCTGCGACAGCTGCGCTCGGCCCCCTCAGGCAGCCTGGCGCGCTCCTTTGCTCTACCCGAGGTTTCCATCCTCGCTGAGCTCACCTTAGGACACTTGCTTTAAACCTTGACAGATGTACCGCCCCAGTCAAACTCACTCTTTGAGACAAGCATATCACAACTGGCAGGACAACCAAATAGCTGCGACAGCTGCGCTCGGCCCCCTCAGGCAGCCTGGCGCGCTCCTTTGCTCTACCCGAGGTTTCCAACCTCGCTGAACTCACCTTAGGACACCTGCGTTACATCTTGTCAGATGTACCGCCCCAGTCAAACTTAAACTTATTGCATGTATACATAACAATGCGACCGTTCTGCTAGCCCAAAAAGTGCTCAAACCAGACGCTCGATCGAGCGCCTCCTACATATTAGTCGAGACAACGGCTCGATCATTAGCATCGTCTTTGTACTTTAACATTTTTTGGCTCTGCCGCTCTCGACACCGATGCGACGCTTCTGCTGCACGCTGCACGCTGCACTCTCTCGCTCGCCTGACTTAGGCGTAAGTCGTTCAAAGATACCATCCTCGTTGAGGTCACCTTAGTACACCTGCGTTACACCTTGACAGATGTACCGCCCCAGTCAAACTCACTCTTTGAGACAAGCATATCACTACTGGCAGAACAACCAAATAGCTGCGACAGCTGCGATCGGCCCCCTCAGGCAGTCTGGCGCACTCCTTTGCTCTACCCGAGGTTTCCATCCTTGCTGAGCTCACCTTAGGACACCTGCGTTACACCTTGACAGATGTACCGCCACAGTCAAATTCACTCTTTGAGACAAGCATATCACTACTGGCAGGACAACCAATTAGCTGCGACAGCTGCGCTCGGCTCCCTCAGGCAGCGTGGCGCTTCTCTTTGCTCTATCCGAGGTTTCCATCCTCGCTGAGCTCACCTTAGGACACCTGCATTACACCTTGAAAGATGTACCGCCCCAGTCAAACTCAAACTCAATGCATGTATCGCTCCACTTCGCGGCGACAGCTGCGCTCGGACCCCTCAGGCAGCCTGGCGCGCTCTTTTGCTCTACCCGAGGTTTCCATTCTCGCTGAGCTCACCTTAGGACATCTGCGTTACACCTTGACAGATGTACCGCCCCAGTCAAACTTAAACTTATTGCATGTATACAAAACAATGCGACCGTTTTGCTAGCCCAAAAAGTGCTCAAGCCAGACGCTCGATTGAGCGCCTCCTACATATTAGTCGAGACAACGGCTCGCTCATTAGCATCGTCTTTGTACTTTAACATTTTTTGGCTCTGCCGCTCTCGACACCAATGCGACGCTTCTGTCGCGACACTGCACTCTCTCGCTCGCCTGACTTAGGCGCAAGTCGTTCAAAGATACCATCCTCGTTGAGGTCACCTTAGGACACCTGCGTTACACCTTGACAGATGTACCGCCCAGTCAAACTCACTCTTTGAGACAAGCATATCACTACTGGCAGGACAACCTAATAACTGCGACAGCTGCGTTCGGCCCCCTCAGGCAGCCTGGCGCGCTCCTTTGCTCTACCCGAGCTTTCCATCCTCGCTGAGCTCACCTTAGGACACCTGCGTTACACCTTGACAGATGTACCGCCCCAGTCAAACTCACTCTTTGAGACAAGCATATCACTACTTGCAGGACAACCTAATAGCTGCGACAGCTGCGCTCGGCCCCCTCAGGGAGCCTGACGCGCTCCTTTGCTCTACCCGAGGTTTCCATCCTCGCTGAGCTCACCTTAGGACACCTGCGTTACACCTAGACAGATGTACCGCCCCAGTCAAACTCACTCTTTGAGACAAGCATATCACTACTGGCAGGACAACCATATAGCTGCGACAGCTGCGCTCGGCCCCCTCAGGCAGCCTGGCGCGCTCCTTTGCTCTACCCGAGGTTTCCATCCTCGCTGAGCTCACCTTAGGACACTTGCGTTACACCTTGACAGATGTACCGCCCCAGTCAAACTCACTCTTTGAGACAAGCATATCACAACTGGCAGGACAACCAAATAGCTGCGACAGCTGCGCTCGGCCCCCTCAGGCAGCCTGGCGCGCTCCTTTGCTCTACCCGAGGTTTCCAACCTCGCTGAGCTCACCTTAGGACACCTGCGTTACACCTTGTCAGATGTACCGCCCCAGTCAAACTTAAACTTATTGCATGTATACATAACAATGCGACCGTTCTGCTAGCCCAAAAAGTGCTCAAACCAGACGCTCGATCGAGCGCCTCCTACATATTAGTCGAGACAACGGCTCGCTCATTAGCATCGTCTTTGTACTTTAACATTTTTTGGCTCTGCCGCTCTCGACACCGATGCGACGCTTCTGTCGCGACGCTGCACTCTCTCGCTCGCCTGACTTAGGCGCAAGTCGTTCAAAGATACCATCCTCGTTGAGGTCACCTTAGGACACCTGCGTTACACCTTGACAGATGTACCGCCCCAGTCGAACTCTAACTCAATGCATGTATTAGCTCCAGATTTACCAGAGGTATCTACTTCGCTTACGAGACTTAATAAAGCAAGGCTGATTCAAAGAGGCATTTGCAGTTTCGCTTTAAGAGTACTCGTACTTGCAATTGCATGGCTTCCATCCTCGCTGAGCTCACCTTAGGACACCTGCGTTACAACTTGACAGGTGTACCGCCCCAGTCAAACTCAAACTCAATGCATGTATTAGCGATAGATTTACCACAGTTATCCACTTCGCTTACGATACTTAATAAACCAAGGCTGATTTACAAAGAGCTCACCTTAGGACACCTGCGTTACACCTTGACAGATGTACCGCCCCAGTCAAACTCACTCTTTGAGACAAGCATATCACTACTGGCAGGACAACCAAATAGCTGCGACAGCTGCGCTCGGCCCCCTCAGGCAGCCTGGCCCACTCCTTTGCTCTACCCGAGGTTTCCATCCTCGCTGAGCTCACCTTAGGACACCTGCGTTACACCTTGACAGATGTACCGCCCCAGTCAAACTTAAACTTATTGCATGTATACATAACAATGCGACCGTTCTGCCCAAAAAGTGCTCAAGCCAGACGCTCGATCGAGCGCCTCCTACATATTAGTCGAGTCAACGGCTCGCTCATTAGCATCGTCTTTGTACTTTAACATTTTTTGGCTGTGCCGCTCTCGACACCGATGCGACGCTTCTGTCGCGACGCTGCACTCTCTCGCTCGCCTGACATAGGCGCAAGTCGTTCAAAGATACCATCCTCGTTGAGGTCACCTTAGGACACCTGCGTTACACCTTGACAGATGTACCGCCCCAGTCAAACTCACTCTTTGAGACAAACCTATCACTACTGGCAGGACAACCAAATAACTGCGACAGCTGCGCTCGGCCCCCTCAGGCAGCCTGGCGCGCTCCTTTGCTCTACCCGAGGTTTCCATCCTCGCTGAGCTCACCTTATGACACCTGCGTTACACCATGACAGATGTACCGCCCCAGTCAAACTCACTCGTTGAGACAAGCATATCACTACTGGCAGGACAACCAAATAGCTGCGACAGCTGCGCTCGGCCCCCTCAGGCAGCCTGGCGCGCTCCTTTGCTCTGCCCGAGAATTCCATCCTCGCTGAGCTCACCTTAGGACACCTGCATTACACATTGACAGATGTACCGCCCCAGTCAAACTCAAACTCAATGCATGTATCGCTCCATTTCGCGGCGACAGCTGCGCTTGGCCCCCTCAGGCAGCCTGGCGCGCTCTTTTGCTCTACCCGAGGTTTCCATCCTCGCTGAGCTCACCTTAGGACACCTGCGTTACACTTTGACAAATGTACCGCCCCAGTCAAACTCACTCTTTGAGACAAGCATATCACTACTGGCAGGACAACCAATTAGCTGCGACAGCTGCGCTCGGCCCCCTCAGGCAGCGTGGCGCTTCTCTTTGCTCTATCCGAGGGTTCCATCCTCGCTGAGCTTACCTTAGGACACCTGCATTACACATTGATAGATGTACCGCCCCAGTCAAACTCAAACTCAATGCATGTAACGCCCCATTTGGCGGCGACAGTTGCGCTTGGCCCCCTCATGCAGCCTGGAGCGCTCTTTTGCTCTACCCCAGGTTTCCATCCTCGCTTAGCTCACCTTAGGACACCTGCGCTACACCTTGACAGATGTACCGCCCCAGTCAAACTTAAACTTATTGCATGTATACATAACAATGCGACCGTTCTGCTAGGCCGAAAAGCGCTCAAGCCAGACGCTCGATCAAGCGCCAGCTACATATTAGTCGAGACAACGGCTCGCTCATTAGCATCGCGTTTGTACTTCAACTTTTTTCGGCTCGACTTCTCTAGAAACCGATTCCTGCGACACGGCACTCTTAGGCCCGCCGCCGAGGGAGTGTGCGCCCCATCCCGCCCCGACTGCCCCGCACCGCACGCAGCTCTTGGATCATTATAGTTAACTCTGTCTTACGCTCTTACAGGCCTTACCTAGGGTTAGGTTAGTATGCTTGCACGTGCCGTCACTTAACTCTTTTCGGCATGGCCTCTCTCAACGCAGATGCCGGCGACGCAGCACTCTTTTGCCCGCCGCCGAGGGCGTGTGCGCCCAATCCCGCCCTGACTGTTCCTGACTGGCCATGACACCACGATGACGCCGCCGACGTGCCCCGCCCAGCTCGGTAAAAAAAATAGGACAAGTCTGGCGCGGAAAAAAAAGACAAGTCCGACACCACGGTTGAGCGAGTCGAAAAAAAAGCAAGTTCCAAAAGGACAAATCGTAGACCGGAGGATGATTTTCAACACATCGCAGTGAGAAACTGCTCTAGTGGGTACGACACCCCAATCTTTAACTAGGTCGTCTGCAAATGATTTAGTACCTCGCCTTCGCGCAGGCTGCTCGCCTCGACTTAGGCGCAAGTCGACATCGAAGGATCAAAAAGAAACGTCGCTATGAACGCTTGGTTGCCACAAGCCAGTTATCCCTGTGGTAACTTTTCTGACACCCCTTGCTTGAAACACGCAAACTCAAAGGGATCGATAGGCCACGCTTTCGCGGTCTGTATTTATACTGAAAATCCAAATCAAGTGAGCTTTTGCCCTTTTGCTCTACGCGAGGTTTCCGTCGTCGCTGAGCTCACCTTAGGACACCTGCATTACACCTTGTCATATGTACCGCCCCAGTCAAACTCAATGCATGTATCGCTCCACTTCGCGGCTCGCTCATTAGCATCGTCTTTGTACTTTAACATTTTTTTGGCTCTGCCGCTCTCGACACCGATGCGACGCTTCTGTCGCGATGCTGCACTCTCTCGCTCGCCTGACTTAGGCGCAAGTCGTTCAAAGATACCATCCTCGTTGAGGTCACCTTAGGACACCTGGGTTACACCTTGACAGATGTACCGCCCCAGTCAAACTCACTCTTTGAGACAAGCATATCACTACTGGCAGGACAACCAAATAGCTGCGACAGCTGCGCTCGGCCCCCTCAGGCAGCCTGGCGCGCTCCTTTGCTCTACCCGAGGTTTCTATCCTCGCTGAGCTCACCTTAGGACACCTGTGTTACATCTTGACAGATGTACCGCCCCAGTCAAACTCAAACTCAATGCATGTATTAGCGATAGATTTACCACAGTTATCCACTTCGCTTACGAGACTTAATAAACCAAGGCTGATTAAAAAAGAGCTCACCTTAGGACACCTGCGTTACACCTTGACAGATGTACCGCCCCAGTCAAACTCACTCTTTGAGACAAGAATATCACTACTGGCAGGACAACCAAATAGCTGCGACAGCTGCGCTCGGCCCCCTCAGGCAGCCTGGCGCGCTCCTTTGCTCTACCCGAGGTTTCCATCCTCGCTGAGCTCACCTTAGGTCACCTGCGTTACACCTTGACAGATGTACCGCCCCAGTCAAACTCACTCTTTGAGACAAGCATATCACTACTGGCAGGACAACCAAATAGCTGCGACAGCTGCGCTGGGCCCCCTCAGGCAGCCTGGCGCGCTCCTTTGCTCTACCCGAGGTTTCCATCCTCGCTGAGCTCACCTTAGGACACTTGCGTTACACCTTGACAGATGTACCGCCCCAGTCAAACTCACTCTTTGAGACAAGCATATCACAACTGGCAGGACAACCAAATAGCTGCGACAGCTGCGCTCGGCCCCCTCAGGCAGCCTGGCGCGCTCCTTTTCTCTACCCGAGGTTTCCAACCTCGCTGAGCTCACCTTAGGACACCTGCGTTACACCTTGTCAGATGTACCGCCCCAGTCAAACTTAAACTCATTGCATGTATACATAACAATGCGACCGTTCTGCTAGCCCAAAAAGTGCTCAAACCAGACGCTCGATCGAGCGCCTCCTACATATTAGTCGAGACAACGGCTCGCTCATTAGCATCGTCTTTGTACTTTAACATTTTTTTGCTCTGCCGCTCTCGACACCGATGCGACGCTTCTGTCGCGACGCTGCACTCTCTCGCTCGCCTGACTTAGGCGCAAGTCGTTCAAAGATACCATCCTCGTTGAGGTCACCTTAGGACACCTGCGTTACACCTTGACAGATGTACCGCCCCTGTCGAACTCAAACTCAATGCATGTATTAGCTCCAGATTTACCAGAGTTATCTACTTCGCTTACGAGACTTAATAAAGCAAGGCTGATTTAAAGAGGCATTTGCAGTTTCGCTTTAAGAGTACTCGTACTTGCAATTGCATGGCTTCCATCCTCGCTGAGCTCACCTTAGGACACCTGCGTTACAACTTGAAAGGTGTACCGCCCCAGTCAAACTCAAACTCAATGCATGTATTAGCGATAGATTTACCACAGTTATCCACTTCGCTTACGAGACTTAATAAACCAAGGCTGATTTAAAAAGAGCTCACCTTAGGACACCTGCGTTACACCTTGACAGATGTACCGCCCCAGTCAAACTCACTCTTTGAGACAAGCATATCACTACTGGCAGGACAACCAAATAGCTGCTACAGCTGCGCTCGGCCCCCTCAGGCAGCCTGGCCCACTCCTTTGCTCTACCCGAGGTTTCCATCCTCGCTGAGCTCACCATAGGACACCTGCGTTACACCTTGACAGATGTACCGCCCCAGTCAAACTCACTCGTTGAGACAAGCATATCACTACTGGCAGGACAACCAAATAGCTGCGACATGTGCGCTCGGCCCCCTCAGGCAGCCTGGCGCGCTCCTTTGCTCTACCCGAGGTTTCCATCCTCGCTGAGCTCACCTTAGGACACCTGCATTACACATTGACAGATGTACCGCCCCAGTCAAACTCAAACTCAATGCATGTATCGCTCCATTTCGCGGCGACAGCTGCGCTTGGCCCCCTCAGGCAGCCTGGCGCGCTCTTTTGCTCTACCCGAGGTTTCCATCCTCGCTGAGCTCACCTTAGGACACCTGCGTTACACTTTGACAAATGTACCGCCCCAGTCAAACTCACTCTTTGAGACAAGTATATCACTACTGGCAGGACAACCAATTAGCTGCGACAGCTGCGCTCGGTCCCCTCAGGCAGCGTGGCGCTTCTCTTTGCTCTATCCGAGGGTTCCATCCTCGCTGAGCTTACCTTAGGACACCTGCATTACACATTGACAGATGTACCGCCCCAGTCAAACTCAAACTCAATGCATGTAACGCCCCATTTCGCGGCGACAGTTGCGCTTGGCCCCCTCATGCAGCCTGGAGCGCTCTTTTGCTCTACCCGAGGTTTCCATCCTCGCTGAGCTCACCTTAGGACACCTGCGTTACACCTTGACAGATGTACCGCCCCAGTCAAACTTAAACTTATTGCATGTATACATAACAATGCGACCGTTCTGCTAGGCCGAAAAGCGACTGTTCCTGACTGGCCATGACACCACGATGACGCCGCCGACGTGCCCCGCCCAGCTCGGTAAAAAAAAATAGGACAAGTCTGGCGCGGAAAAAAAAGACAAGTCCGACACCACGGTTGAGCGAGTCGAAAAAAAAGCAAGTTCCAAAAGGACAAATCGTAGACCGGAGGATGATTTTCAACACATCGCAGTGAGAAACTGCTCTAGTGGGTACGACACCCCAATCTTTAACTAGGTCGTCTGCAAATGATTTAGTACCTTGCCTTCGCGCAGGCTGCTCGCCTCGACTTAGGCGCAAGTCGACATCGAAGGATCAAAAAGAAACGTCGCTATGAATGCTTGGTTGCCACAAGCCAGTTATCCCTGTGGTAACTTTTCTGACACCCCTTGCTTGAAACACGCAAACTCAAAGGGATCGATAGGCCACGCTTTCGCGGTCTGTATTTATACTGAAAATCCAAATCAAGTGAGCTTTTGCCCTTTTGCTCTACGCGAGGTTTCCGTCCTCGCTGAGCTCACCTTAGGACGCCTGCATTACACCTTGTCATATGTACCGCCCCAGTCAAACTCAATGCATGTATCGCTCCACTTCGCGGCTCGCTCATTAGCATCGTCTTTGTACTTTAACATTTTTTTGGCTCTGCGCTCTCGACACCGATGCGACGCTTCTGTCGCGATGCTGCACTCTCTCGCTCGCCTGACTTAGGCGCAAGTCGTTCAAAGATACCATCCTCGTTGAGGTCACCTTAGGACACCTGGGTTACACCTTGACAGATGTACCGCCCCAGTCAAACTCACTCTTTGAGACAAGCATATCACTACTGGCAGGACAACCAAATAGCTGCGACAGCTGCGCTCGGCCCCCTCAGGCAGCCTGGCGCGCTCCTTTGCTCTACCCGAGGTTTCTATCCTCGCTGAGCTCACCTTAGGACACCTGTGTTACATCTTGACAGATGTACCGCCCCAGTCAAACTCAAACTCAATGCATGTATTAGCGATAGATTTACCACAGTTATCCACTTCGCTTACGAGACTTAATAAACCAAGGCTGATTTAAAAAGAGCTCACCTTAGGACACCTGCGTTACACCTTGACAGATGTACCGCCCCAGTCAAACTCACTCTTTGAGACAAGAATATCACTACTGGCAGGACAACCAAATAGCTGGCACAGCTGCGCTCGGCCCCCTCAGGCAGCCTGGCGCGCTCCTTTGCTCTACCCGAGGTTTCCATCCTCGCTGAGCTCACCTTAGGACACCTGCGTTACACCTTGACAGATGTACCGCCCCAGTCAAACTCACTCTTTGAGACAAGCATATCACTACTGGCAGGACAACCAAATAGCTGCGACAGCTGCGCTGGGCCCCCTCAGGCAGCCTGGCGCGCTCCTTTGCTCTACCCGAGGTTTCCATCCTCGCTGAGCTCACCTTAGGACACTTGCGTTACACCTTGACAGATGTACCGCCCCAGTCAAACTCACTCTTTGAGACAAGCATATCACAACTGGCAGGACAACCAAATAGCTGCGACAGCTGCGCTCGGCCCCCTCAGGCAGCCTGGCGCGCTCCTTTGCTCTACCCGAGGTTTCCAACCTCGCTGAGCTCACCTTAGGACACCTGCGTTACACCTTGTCAGATGTACCGCCCCAGTCAAACTTAAACTTATTGCATGTATACATAACAATGCGACCGTTCTGCTAGCCCAAAAAGTGCTCAAACCAGACGCTCGATCGAGCGCCTCCTACATATTAGTCGAGACAACGGCTCGCTCATTAGCATCGTCTTTGTACTTTAACATTTTTTTGCTCTGCCGCTCTCGACACCGATGCGACGCTTCTGTCGCGACGCTGCACTCTCTCGCTCGCCTGACTTAGGCGCAAGTCGTTCAAAGATACCATCCTCGTTGAGGTCACCTTAGGACACCTGCGTTACACCTTGACAGATGTACCGCCCCTGTCGAACTCAAACTCAATGCATGTATTAGCTCCAGATTTACCAGAGTTATCTACTTCGCTTACGAGACTTAATAAAGCAAGGCTGATTTAAAGAGGCATTTGCAGTTTCGCTTTAAGAGTACTCGTACTTGCAATTGCATGGCTTCCATCCTCGCTGAGCTCACCTTAGGACACCTGCGTTACAACTTGACAGGTGTACCGCCCCAGTCAAACTCAAACTCAATGCATGTATTAGCGATAGATTTACCACAGTTATCCACTTCGCTTACGAGACTTAATAAACCAAGGCTGATTTAAAAAGAGCTCACCTTAGGACACCTGCGTTACACCTTGACAGATGTACCGCCCCAGTCAAACTCACTCTTTGAGACAAGCATATCACTACTGGCAGGACAACCAAATAGCTGCTACAGCTGCGCTCGGCCCCCTCAGGCAGCCTGGCCCACTCCTTTGCTCTACCCGAGGTTTCCATCCTCGCTGAGCTCACCATAGGACACCTGCGTTACACCTTGACAGATGTACCGCCCCAGTCAAACTCACTCGTTGAGACAAGCATATCACTACTGGCAGGACAACCAAATAGCTGCGACATGTGCGCTCGGCCCCCTCAGGCAGCCTGGCGCGCTCCTTTGCTCTACCCGAGGTTTCCATCCTCGCTGAGCTCACCTTAGGACACCTGCTTTACACATTGACAGATGTACCGCCCCAGTCAAACTCAAACTCAATGCATGTATCGCTCCATTTCGCGGCGACAGCTGCGCTTGGCCCCCTCAGGCAGCCTGGCGCGCTCTTTTGCTCTACCCAAGGTTTCCATCCTCGCTGAGCTCACCTTAGGACACCTGCGTTACACTTTGACAAATGTACCGCCCCAGTCAAACTCACTCTTTGAGACAAGCATATCACTACTGGCAGGACAACCAATTAGCTGCGACAGCTGCGCTCGGTCCCCTCAGGCAGCGTGGCGCTTCTCTTTGCTCTATCCGAGGTTTCCATCCTCGCTGAGCTTACCTTAGGACACCTGCATTACACATTGACAGATGTACCGCCCCAGTCAAACTCAAACTCAATGCATGTAACGCCCCATTTCGCGGCGACAGTTGCGCTTGGCCCCCTCATGCAGCCTGGAGCGCTCTTTTGCTCTACCCGAGGTTTCCATCCTCGCTGAGCTCACCTTAGGACACCTGCGTTACACCTTGACAGATGTACCGCCCCAGTCAAACTTAAACTTATTGCATGTATACATAACAATGCGACCGTTCTGCTAGGCCGAAAAGCGCTCAAGCCAGACGCTCGATCAAGCGCCTACTACATATTAGTCGAGACAACGGCTCGCTCATTAGCATCGCGTTTGTACTTCAACTTTTTTCGGCTCGACTTCTCTAGAAGCCGATTCCTGCGACACGGCACTCTTAGGCCCGCCGCCGAGGGAGTGTGCGCCCCATTCCGCCCCGACTGCCCCGCACCGCACGCAGCTCTTGGATCATTATAGTTAACTCTGTCTTACGCTCTTACAGGCCTTACCTAGGGTTAGGTTAGTATGCTTGCACGTGCCGTCACTTAACTCTTTTCGGCATGGCCTCTCTCAACGCAGATGCTGGCGACGCAGCACTCTTTTGCCCGCCGCCGATGGCATGTGCGCCCAATCCCGCCCTGACTGTTCCTGACTGGCCATGACACCACGATGACGCCGCCGACGTGCCCCGCCCAGCTCGGTAAAAAAAAAATAGGACAAGTCTGGCGCGGAAAAAAAAAAGACAAGTCCGACACCACGGTTGAGCGAGTCGAAAAAAAAGCAAGTCCCAAAAGGACAAATCGTAGACCGGAGGATGATTTTCAACACATCGCAGTGAGAAACTGCTCTAGTGGGTACGACACCCCGATCTTTAACTAGGTCGTCTGCAAATGATTTAGTACCTCGCCTTCGCGCAGGCTGCTCGCCTCGACTTAGGCGCAAGTCGACATCGAAGGATCAAAAAGCAACGTCGCTATGAACGCTTGGCTGCCACAAGCCAGTTATCCCTGTGGTAACTTTCTGACACCCCTTGCTTGAAACACGCAAACTCAAAGGGATCGATAGGCCACACTTTCGCGGTCTGTATTTATACTGAAAATCCAAATCAAGTGAGCTTTTGCCCTTTTGCTCTACGCGAGGTTTCCGTCCTCGTTGAGCTCACCTTAGGACACCTGCATTACACCTTGTCATATGTACCGCCCCAGTAAAACTCAATGCATGTATCGCTCCACTTCGCGGCTCGCTCATTAGCATCGTCTTTGTACTTTAACATTTTTTTGGCTCTGCCGCTCTCGACACCGATGCGACGCTTCTGTCGCGACGCTGCACTCTCTCGCTCGCCTGACTTAGGCGCAAGTCGTTCAAAGATACCATCCTCGTTGAGGTCACCTTAGGACACCTGGGTTACACCTTGACAGATGTACCGCCCCAGTCAAACTCACTCTTTGAGACAAGCATATCACTACTGGCAGGACAACCAAATAGCTGCGACAGCTGCGCTCCGCCCCCTCAGGCAGCCTGGCGCGCTCCTTTGCCCTACCCGAGGTTTCCATCCTCGCTGAGCTAACCTTAGGACACCTGTGTTACATCTTGACAGATGTACCGCCCCAGTCAAACTCAAACTCAATGCATGTATTAGCGATAGATTTACCACAGTTATCCACTTCGCTTACGAGACTTAATAAACCAAGGCTGATTTAAAAAGAGCTCACCTTAGGACACCTGCGTTACACCTTGACAGATGTACCGCCCCAGTCAAACTCACTCTTTCAGACAAGCATATCACTACTGGCAGGACAACCAAATAGCTACGACAGCTGCGCTCGGCCCCCTCAGGCAGCCTGGCGCGCTCCTTTGCTCTACCCGAGGTTTCCATCCTCGCTGAGCTCACCTTAGGACACCTGCGTTACACCTTGACAGATGTACCGCCCCAGTCAAACTCACTCTTTGAGACAAGCATATCACTACTGGCAGGACAACCAAATAGCTGCGACAGCTGCGCTCGGCCCCCTCAGGCAGCCTGGCGCTCTCCTTTGCTCTACCCGAGGTTTCCATCCTCGCTGAGCTCACCTTAGGACACCTGCGTTACACCTTGACAGATGTACCGCCCCAGTCAAACTCACTATTTGAGACAAGCATATCACTACTGACAGGACAGCCAAATAGCTGCGACAGCTGCGCTCGGCCCCCTCAGGCAGCCTGGCTCGCTCCTTTGCTCTACCCGAGGTTTCCAACCTCGCTGAGCTCACCTTAGGACACCTGCGTTACACCTTGTCAGATGTACCGCCCCAGTCAGACTTAAACTTATTGCATGTATACATAACAATGCGACCGTTCTACTAGCCCAAAAAGTGCTCAAGCCAGACGCTCAATTGAGCGCCTCCTACATATTAGTCGAGACAACGGCTCGCTCATTAGCATCGTCTTTGTACTTTAACATTTTTTGGCTCTGCCGCTCTCGACACCGATGCGACGCTTCTGTTGCGACGCTGCACTCTCTCGCTCGCCTGACATAGGCCCAAGTCGTTCAAAGATACCATCCTCGTTGAGGTCACCTTAGGACACCTGCGTTACACCTTGACAGATGTACCGCCCCAGTCGAACTCAAACTCAATGCATGTATTAGCTCCAGATTTACCACAGTAATCCACTTTTCTTACGAGACTTAATAAACCAAGGCTGATTTAAAGAGCCATTTGCAGTTTCGCTTTAAGAGTACTCGTACTTGCAATTGCATGGCTTCCATCCTCGCTGAGCTCACCTTAGGACACCTGCGTTACAACTTGACAGGTGTACCGTCCCAGTCAAACTCAAACTCAATGCATGTATTAGCGATAGATTTACCACAGTTATCCACTTCGCTTACGAGACTTAATAAACCAAGGCTGATTCAAAAAGAGCTCACCTTAGGACACCTGCGTTACACCTTGACAGATGCACCGCCCCAGTCAAACTCATTCTTTGAGACAAGCATATCACTACTGGCAGGACAACCAAATAGCTGCGACAGCTGCGCTCGGCCCCCTCAGGCAGTCTGGCGCACTCCTTTGCTCTACCCGAGGTTTCCATCCTTGCTGAGCTCACCTTAGGACACCTGCGTTACACCTTGACAGATGTACCGCCACAGTCAAATTCACTCTTTGAGACAAGCATATCACTACTGGCAGGAGAACCAATTAGCTGTGACAGCTGCGCTCGGCTCCCTCAGGCAGCGTGGCGCTTCTCTTTGCTCTATCCGAGGTTTCCATCATCGCTGAGCTCACCTTAGGACACCTGCATTACACCTTGACAGATGTACCGCCCCAGTCAAACTCAAACTCAATGCATGTATCGCTCCACTTCGCGGCGACAGCTGCGCTCGGCCCCTCAGGCAGCCTGGCGCACTCCTTTGCTCTACCCGAGGTTTCCATCCTTGCTGAGCTCACCTTAGGACACCTGCGTTACACCTTGACAGATGTACCGCCACAGTCAAATTCACTCTTTGAGACAAGCATATCACTACTGGCAGGAGAACCAATTAGCTGTGACAGCTGCGCTCGGCTCCCTCAGGCAGCGTGGCGCTTCTCTTTGCTCTACCCGAGGTTTCCATTCTCGCTGAGCTCAACTTAGGACATCTGCGTTACACCTTGACAGATGTACCGCCCCAGTCAAACTTAAACTTATTGCATGTATACAAAACAATGCGACCGTTTTGCTAGCCCAAAAAGTGCTCAAGCCAGACGCTCGATCGAGCGGCCTCCTACATATTAGTCGAGACAACGGCTCGCTCATTAGCATCGTCTTTGTACTTTAACATTTTTTGGCTCTGCCGCTCTCGACACCGATGCGACGCTTCTGTCGCGACGCTGCACTCTCTCGCTCGCCTGATTTAGGCGCAAGTCGTTCAAAGATACCTTCCTCGTTGAGGTCACCTTAGGACACCTGCGTTACACCTTGACAGATGTACAGCCCCAGTCAAACTCACTCTTTGAGACAAGCATATCACTACTGGCAGGACAACCAAATAACTGCGACAGCTGCGTTCGGCCCCCTCAGGCAGCCTGGCGCGCTCCTTTGCTCTACCCGAGGTTTCCATCCTCGCTGAGCTCACCTTAGGACACCTGCGTTACACCTTGACAGATGTACCGCCCCAGTCAAACTCACTCTTTGAGACAAGCATATCACTACTTGCAGGACAACCTAATAGCTGCGACAGCTGCGCTCGGCCCCCTCAGGGAGCCTGACGCGCTCCTTTGCTCTACCCGAGGTTTCCATCCTCGCTGAGCTCACCTTAGGACACCTGCGTTACACCTAGACAGATGTACCGCCCCAGTAAAACTCACTCTTCGAGACAAGCATATCACTACTGGCAGGACAACCATATAGCTGCGACAGCTGCGCTCGGCCCCCTCAGGCAGCCTGGCACGCTCCTTTGCTCTACCCGAGGTTTCCATCCTCGCTGAGCTCACCTTAGGACACTTGCGTTACACCTTGACAGATGTACCGCCCCAGTCAAACTCACTCTTTGAGACAAGCATATCACAACTGGCAGGACAACCAAATAGCTGCGACAGCTGCGCTCGGCCCCCTCAGGCAGCCTGGCGCGCTCCTTTGCTCTACCCGAGGTTTCCATCCTCGCTGAGCTCACCTTAGGACACCTTCGTTACACCTTGACAGATGTACCGTCCCAGTCAAACTCACTCTTTGAGACAAGCATATCACTACTGGCAGGACAACCAAATAACTGCGACAGCTGCGTTCGGCCCCCTCAGGCAGCCTGGCGCGCTCCTTTGCTCTACCCGAGGTTTCCATCCTCGCTGAGCTCACCTTAGGACACCTGCGTTACACCTAGACAGATGTACCGCCACAGTAAAACTCACTCTTCGAGACAAGCATATCACTACTGGCAGGACAACCTAATAGCTGCGACAGCTGCGCTCGGCCCCCTCAGGGAGCCAGACGCGCTCCTTTGCTCTACCCGAGGTTTCCATCCTCGCTGAGCTCACCTTAGGACACCTGCGTTACACCTAGACAGATGTACCGCCCCAGTAAAACTCACTCTTCGAGACAAGCATATCACTACTGGCAGGACAACCATATAGCTGCGACAGCTGCGCTCGGCCCCCTCAGGCAGCCTGGCGCGCTCCTTTGCTCTACCCGAGGTTTCCATCCTCGCTGAGCTCACCTTAGGACACCTGCGTTACACCTTGACAGATATACCGCCCCAGTCAAACTTAAACTTATTGCATGTATACATAACAATGCGACCGTTCTGCTAGCCCAAAAAGTGCTCAAACCAGACGCTCGATCGAGCGCCTCCTACATATTAGTCGAGACAACGGCTCGCTCATTAGCATCGTCTTTGTACTTTAACATTTTTTGGCTCTGCCGCTCTCGACATCGATGCGACGCTTCTGTCGCGACACTGCACTCTCTCGCTCGCCTGACTTAGGCGCAAGTCGTTCAAAGATACCATCCTCGTTGAGGTCACCTTAGGACACCTGCGTTACACCTTGACAGATGTACCGCCCCAGTCAAACTCACTCTTTGAGACAAGCATATCACTACTGGCAGGACAACCAAATAACTGCGACAGCTGCGTTCGGCCCCCTCAGGCAGCCTGGCGCGCTCCTTTGCTCTACCCGAGGTTTCCATCCTCGCTGAGCTCACCTTAGGACACCTGCGTTACACCTTGACAGATGTACCGCCCCAGTCAAACTCGCTCTTTGAGACAAGCATATCACTACTTGCAGGACAACCTAATAGCTGCGACAGCTGCGCTCGGCCCCTCAAGTAGACTGACGCGCTCCTTTGCTCTACCCGAGGTTTCCATCCTCGATGAGCTCACCTTAGGACACCTGCGTTACACCTAGACAGATGTACCGCCCCAGTCAAACTCACTCTTTGAGACAAGCATATCACTACTGGCAGGACAACCATATAGCTGCGACAGCTGCGCTCGGCCCCCTCAGGCAGCCTGGCGCGCTCCTTTGCTCTACCCGAGGTTTCCATCCTCGCTGAGCTCACCTTAGGACACTTGCGTTACACTTTGACAGATGTACCGCCCCAGTCAAACTCACTCTTTGAGACAAGCATATCACAACTGGCAGGACAACCAAATAGCTGCGACAGCTGCGCTCGGCCCCCTCAGGCAGCCTGGCGCGCTCCTTTGCTCTACCCGAGGTTTCCATCCTCGCTGAGCTCACCTTAGGCCACCTGCGTTACACCTTGACAGATATACCGCCCCAGTCAAACTTAAACTTATTGCATGTATACATACCAATGCGACCGTTCTGCTAGGCCGAAAAGCGCTCAAGCCAGACGCTCGATCAAGCGCCTACTACATATTAGTCGAGACAACGGCTCGCTCATTAGCATCGCGTTTGTACTTTAACTTTTTTCGGCTCGACTTCTCTAGAAGCCGATTCCTGCGACACGGCACTCTTAGGCCCGCCGCCGAGGGAGTGTGCGCCCCATCCCGCCCCGACTGCCCCGCACCGCACGCAGCTCTTGGATCATTATAGTTAACTCTGTCTTACGCTCTTACAGGCCTTACCTAGGGTTAGGTTAGTATGCTTGCACGTGCCGTCACTTAACTCTTTTCGGCATGGCCTCTCTCAACGCAGATGCCGGCGACGCAGCACTCTTTTGCCCGCCGCCGAGGGCGTGTGCGCCCAATCCCGCCCTGACTGTTCCTGACTGGCCATGACACCACGATGACGCCGCCGACGTGCCCCGCCCAGCTCGGTAAAAAAAAAAATGGGACAAGTCTGGCGCGGAAAAAAAAAAGACAAGTCCGACACCACGGTTGAGCGAGTCGAAAAAAAAGCAAGTCCCAAAAGGTCAAATCGTAGACCGGAGGATGATTTTCAACACATCGCAGTGAGAAACTGCTCTAGTGGGTACGACACCCCGATCTTTAACTAGGTCGTCTGCAAATGATTTAGTACCTTGCCTTCGCGCAGGCTGCTCGCCTCGACTTAGGCGCAAGTCGACATCGAAGGATCAAAAAGCAACGTCCCTATGAACGCTTGGCTGCCACAATCCAGTTATCCCTGTGGTAACTTTTCTGACACCCCTTGCTTGAAACACGCAAACTCAAAGGGATCGATAGGCCACGCTTTCGCGGTCTGTATTTATACTGAAAATCCAAATCAAGTGAGCTTTTGCCCTTTTGCTCTACGCGAGGTTTCCGTCCTCGCTGAGCTCACCTTAGGACACCTGCATTACACCTTGTCATATGTACCGCCCCAGTCAAACTCAATGCATGTATCGCTCCACTTCGCGGCTCGCTCATTAGCATCGTCTTTGTACTTTAACATTTTTTTGGCTCTGCCGCTCTCGACACCGATGCGACGCTTCTGTCGCGACGCTGCACTCTCTCGCTCGCCTGACTTAGGCGCAAGACGTTCAAAGATACCATCCTCGTTGAGGTCACCTTAGGACACCTGGGTTACACCTTGACAGATGTACCGCCCCAGTCAAACTAACTCTTTGAGACAAGCATATCACTACTGGCAGGACAACCAAATAGCTGCGACAGCTGCGCTCGGCCCCCTCAGGCAGCCTGGCGCGCTCCTTTGCTCTACCCGAGGTTTCCATCCTCGCTGAGCTCACCTTAGGACACCTGTGCTACATCTTGACAGATGTACCGCCCCAGTCAAACTCAAACTCAATGCATGTATTAGCGATAGATTTACCACAGTTATCCACTTCGCTTACGAGACTTAATAAACCAAGGCTGATTTAAAAAGAGCTCACCTTAGGACACCTGCGTTACACCTTGACAGATGTACCGCCCCAGTCAAACTCACTCTTTGAGACAAGCATATCACTACGGGCAGGACAACCAAATAGCTGCGACAGCTGCGCTCGGCCCCCTCAGGCAGCCTGGCGCGCTCCTTTGCTCTACCCGAGGTTTCCATCCTCGCTGAGCTCACTTTAGGACACCTGCGTTACACCTTGACAGATGTACCGCCCCAGTCAAACTCACTCTTTGAGACAAGCATATCACTACTTGCAGGACAACCTAATAGCTGCGACAGCTGCGCTCGGCCCCCTCAGGCAGCCTGACACGCTCCTTTGCTCTACCAGAGGTTTCCATCCTCGCTGAGCTCACCTTAGGACACCTGCGTTACACCTAGACAGATGTACCGCCCCAGTCAAACTCACTCTTTGAGACAAGCATATCACTACTGGCAGGACAACCATATAGCTGCGACAGCGGCGCTCGGCCCCCTCAGGCAGCCTGGCGCGCTCCTTTGCTCTACCCGAGGTTTCCATCCTCGCTGAGCTCACCTTAGGACACTTGCGTTACACCTTGGCAGATGTACCGCCCCAGTCAAACTCACTCTTTGAGACAAGCATATCACAACTGGCAGGACAACCAAATAGCTGCGACAGCTGCGCTCGGCCCCCTCAGGTAGCCTGGCGCGCTCCTTTGCTCTACCCGAGGTTTCCAACCTCGCTGAGATCACCTTAGGACACCTGCGTTACACCTTGTCAGATGTACAGCCCCAGTCAAACTTAAACTTATTGCATGTATACATAACAATGCGACCGTTCTGCTAGCCCAAAAAGTGCTCAAACCAGACGCTCGATCGGGCGCCTCCTACATATTAGTCGAGACAACGGCTCGCTCATTAGCATCGTCTTTGTACTTTAACATTTTTTGGCTTTGCCGCTCTCGACACCGATGCGACGCTTCTGTCGCGACGCTGCACTCTCTCGCTCGCCTGATTTAGGCGCAAGTCGTTCAAAGATACCATCCTCGTTGAGGTCACCTAAGGACACCTGCGTTACACCTTGAAAGATGTACAACCCCAGTCGAACTCAAACTCAATGCATGTATTAGCTCCAGATTTACCAGAGTTATCTACTTCGCTTACGAGACTTAATAAAGCAAAGCTGATTTAAAGAGGCATTTGCAGTATCGCTTTAAAGAGTACTCGTACTTGCAATTGCATGGCTTCCATCCTCGCTGAGTTCACCTTAGGACACCTGCGTTACAACTTGACAGGTGTACCGCCCCAGTCAAACTCAATGCATGTATTAGCGATAGATTTACCACAGTTATCCACTTCGCTTACGAGACCTAATAAACCAAGGCTGATTTAAAAAGAGCTCACCTTAGGACACCTGCGATACACCTTGACAGATGTACCGCCCCAGTCAAACTCACTCTTTGAGACAAGCATATCACTACTGGCAGGACAACCAAATAGCTGCGACAGCTGCGCTCGGCCCCCTCAGGCAGCCTGGCCCACTCCTTTGCTCTACCCGAGGTTTCCATCCTCGCTGAGCTCACCTTAGGACACCTGCGTTACACATTGACAGATGTACCGCCCCAGTCAAACTCACTCTTTGAGACAAGCATATCACTACTGGCAGGACAACCAAATAACTGCGACAGCTGCGCTCGGCCCCCTCAGGCAGCCTGGCGCGCTCCTTTGCTCTACCTGAGGTTTCCATCCTCGCTGAGCTCACCTTAGGACACCTGCGTTACACCTTGACAGATGTACCGCCCCAGTCAAACTCACTCGTTGAGACAAGCATATCACTACTCACAGGACAACCAAATAGCTGCGACAGCTGCGCTCGTCCCCCTCAGGCAGCCTGGCGCGCTCCTTTGCTCTACCCGAGGTTTCCATCCTCGCTGAGCTCACCTTAGGACACCTGCATAACACATTGACAGATGTACCGCCCCAGTCAAACTCAAACTCAATGCATGTATCGCTCCATTTCGCGGCGACAGCTGCGCTTGG
This sequence comes from Styela clava, assembly GCF_964204865.1. Taxonomy (NCBI): domain Eukaryota; kingdom Metazoa; phylum Chordata; class Ascidiacea; order Stolidobranchia; family Styelidae; genus Styela; species Styela clava. Next base: position 18,314,768 of record NC_135250.1, read on the forward strand.
CCCCCTCAGGCAGCCTGGCGCGCTCTTTTGCTCTACCCGAGGTTTCCATCCTCGCTGAACTCACCTTAGGACACCTGCGTTACACTTTGACAGATGTACCGCCCCAGTCAAACTCACTCTTTGAGACAAGCATATCACTACTGGCAGGACAACCAATTAGCTGCGACAGCTGCGCTCGGCCCCCTCAGGCAGCGTGGCGCTTCTCTTTGCTCTATCCGAGGTTTCCATCCTCGCTGAGCTTACCTTAGGACACCTGCATTACACATTGACAGATGTACCGCCCCAGTCAAACTCAAACTCAATGCATGTATCGCCCCATTTCGCGAAGACAGTTGCGCTTGGCCCCCTCATGCAGCCTGGAGCGCTCTTTTGCTCTACCCGAGGTTTCCATCCTCGCTGAGCTCACCTTAAGACACCTGCGTTACACCTTGACAGATGTACCGCCCCAGCCAAACTTAAACTTATTGCATGTATACATAACAATGCGACCGTTCTGCTAGGCCGAAAAGCGCTCAAGCCAGACGCTCGATCAAGCGCCTACTTCATATTAGTCGAGACAACGGCTCGCTCATTAGCATCGCGTTTGTACTTCAACTTTTTTCGGCTCGACTTCTCCAGAAGCCGATTCCTGCGACACGGCACTCTTAGGCCCGCCGCCGAGGGAGTGTGCGCCCCATCCCGCCCCGCACCGCACGCAGCTCTTGGATCATTATAGTTAACTCTGTCTTACGCTCTTACAGGCCTTACCTAGGGTTAGGTTAGTATGCTTGCACGTGCCGTCACTTAACTCTTTTCGGCATGGCCTCTCCCAACGCAGATGCCGGCGACGCAGCACTCTTTTGCCCGCCGCCGAGGGCGTGTGCGCCCAATCCTGCCCTGACTGTTCCTGACTGGCCATGACACCACGATGACGCCGCCGACGTGCCCCGCCCAGCTCGGTAAAAAAAAAATAGGACAAGTCTGGCGCGGAAAAACAAGAGACAAGTCCGACACCACGGTGGAGCGAGTCGAAAAAAAAGCAAGTCCCAAAAGAACAAATCGTAGACCGGAGAATGATTTTCAACACATCGCAGTGAGAAACTGCTCTAGTGGGTACGACACAAGGATCTTTAACTAGGTCGTCTGCAAATGATTTAGTACCTCGCCTTCGCGCAGGCTGCTCGCCTCGACTTAGGCGCAAGTCGACATCGAAGGAACAAAAAGCAACGTCGCTATGAACGCTTGGCTGCCACAAGCCAGTTATCCCTGTTGTGACTTTTCTGACACCCCTTGCTTGAAACACGCAAACTCATAGGGATCGATAGGCCACGCTTTCGCGGTCTGTATTTATACTGAAAATCCAAATCAAGTGAGCTTTTGCCCTTTTGCTCTACGCGAGGTTTCCGTCCTCGCTGAGCTCACCTTAGGACACCTGCATTACACCTTGTCATATGTACCGCCCCAGTCAAACTCAATGCATGTATCGCTCCACTTCGCGGCTCGCTCATTAGCATCGTCTTTGTACTTTAACATTTTTTTGGCTCTGCCGCTCTCGACACCGATGCGTCGCTTCTGTCGCGACGCTGCACTCTCTCGCTCGCCTGACTTAGGCGCAAGTCGCTCAAAGATACCATTCTCGTTGAGGTCCCCTTAGGACACCTGGGTTACACCTTGACAGATGTACCGCCCCAGTCAAACTCATTCTTTGAGACAAGCATATCACTACTGGCAGGACAACCAAATAGCTGCGACAGCTGCGCTCTGCCCCCTCAGGCAGCCTGGCGCGCTCCTTTGCTCTACCCGAGGTTTCCATCCTCGCTGAGCTCACCTTAGGACACCTGTGTTACATCTTGACAGATGTACCGCCCCAGTCAAACTCAAACTCAATGCATGTATTAGCGATAGATTTACCACAGTTATCCACTTCGCTTACGAGACTTAATAAACCAAGGCTGATTTAAAAAGAGCTCACCTTAGGACACCTGCGTTACACCTTGACAGATGTACCGCCCCAGTCAAACTCACTCTTTGAGACAAGCATATCACTACTGGCAGGACAACCAAATAGCTGCGACAGCTGCGCTCGGCCCCCTCAGGCAGCCTGGCGCGCTCCTTTGCTCTACCCGAGGTTTCCATCCTCGATGAGCTCACCTTAGGACACCTGCGTTACACCTTGACAGATGTACCGCCCCAGTCAAACTCACTCTTTGAGACAAGCATATCACTACTGGCAAGACAACCAAATAGCTGCGACAGCTGCGCTCGGCCCCTCAGGCAGCCTGGCGCGCTCCTTTGCTCTACCCGAGGTTTCCATCCTCGCTGAGCTCATCTTAGGACACTTGCGTTACACCTTGACAGATGTACCGCCCCAGTCAAACTCACTCTTTGAGACAAGCATATCACAACTGGCAGGACAACCAAATAGCTGCGACAGCTGCGCTCGGCCCCCTCAGGCAGCCTGGCGCGCTCCTTTGCTCTACCCGAGGTTTCCAACCTTGCTGAGCTCACCTTAGGACACCTGCGTTACACCTTGTCAGATGTACCGCCCCAGTCAAACTTAAACTTATTGCATGTATACATAACAATGCGACCGTTCTGCTAGCCCAAAAAGTGCTCAAACCAGACGCTCGATCGAGCGCCTCCTACATATTAGTCGAGACAACGGCTCGCTCATTAGCATCGTCTTTGTACTTTAACATTTTTTGGCTCTGCCGCTCTCGACACCGATGCGACGCTTCTGTCGCGACGCTGCACTCTCTCGCTCGCCTGACTTAGGCGCAAGTCGTTCAAAGATACCATCCTCGTTGAGGTCACCTTAGGACACCTGCGTTACACCTTGACAGATGTACCGCCCCAGTCGAACTCAAACTCAATGCATGTATTAGCTCCAGATTTACCAGAGTTATCTACTTCGCTTACGAGACTTAATAAAGCAAGGCTGATTTAAAGAGGCATTTGCAGTTTCGCTTTGAGAGTACTCGTACTTGCAATTGCATGGCTTCCATCCTCCCTGAGCTCACCTTAGGACACCTGCGTTACAACTTGACAGGTGTACCGCCCCAGTCAAACTCAGACTCAATGCATGTATTAGCGATAGATTTACCACAGTTATCCACTTCGCTTACGAGACTTAATAAACCAAGGCTGATTTAAAAAGAGCTCACCTTAGGACACCTGCGTTACACCTTGACAGATGTACCGCCCCAGTCAAACTCACTCTTTGAGACAAGCATATCACTACTGGCAGGACAACCAAATAGCTGCGACAGCTGCGCTCGGCCCCCTCAGGCAGCCTGGCCTACTCCTTTGCTCTACCCGAGGTTTCCATCCTCGCTGAGCTCACCTTAGGACACCTGCGTTACACCTTGACAGATGTACCGCCCCAGTCAAACTCACTCGTTGAGACAAGCATATCACTACTGGCAGGACAACCAAATAGCTGCGACAGCTGCGCTCGGCCCCCTCAGGCAGCCTGGCGCGCTCCTTTGCTCTACCCGAGGTTTCCATCCTCGCTGAGCTCACCTTAGGACACCTGCATTACACATTGACAGATGTACCGCCCCAGTCAAACTCAAACTCAATGCATGTATCGATCCATTTCGCGGCGACAGCTGCGCTTGGCCCCCTCAGGCAGCCTGGCGCGCTCTTTTGCTCTACCCGAGGTTTCCATCCTCGCTGAACTCACCTTAGAACACCTGCGTTACACTTTGACAGATGTACCGCCCCAGTCAAACTCACTCTTTGAGACAAGCATATCACTACTGGCAGGACAACCAATTAGCTGCGACAGCTGCGCTCGGCCCCCTCAGGCAGCGTGGCGCTTCTCTTTGCTCTATCCGAGGTTTCCATCCTCGCTGAGCTTACCTTAGGACACCTGCATTACACATTGACAGATGTACCGCCCCAGTCAAACTCAAACTCAATGCATGTATCGCCCCATTTCGCGAAGACAGTTGCGCTTGGCCCCCTCATGCAGCCTGGAGCGCTCTTTTGCTCTACCCGAGGTTTCCATCCTCGCTGAGCTCACCTTAAGACACCTGCGTTACACCTTGACAGATGTACCGCCCCAGTCAAACTTAAACTTATTGCATGTATACATAACAATGCGACCGTTCTGCTAGGCCGAAAAGCGCTCAAGCCAGACGCTCGATCAAGCGCCTACTACATATTAGTCGAGACAACGGCTCGCTCATTAGCATCGCGATTGTACTTCAACTTTTTTCGGCTCGACTTCTCCAGAAGCCGATTCCTGCGACACGGCACTCTTAGGCCCGCCGCCGAGGGAGTGTGCGCCCCATCCCGCCCCGCACCGCACGCAGCTCTTGAATCATTATAGTTAACTCTGTCTTACGCTCTTACAGGCCTTACCTAGGGTTAGGTTAGTATGCTTGCACGTGCCGTCACTTAACTCTTTTCGGCATGGCCTCTCCCAACGCAGATGCCGGCGACGCAGCACTCTTTTGCCCGCCGCCGAGGGCGTGTGCGCCCAATCCTGCCCTGACTGTTCCTGACTGGCCATGACACCACGATGACGCCGCCGACGTGCCCCGCCCAGCTCGGTAAAAAAAAAATAGGACAAGTCTGGCGCGGAAAAACAAGAGACAAGTCCGACACCACGGTGGAGCGAGTCGAAAAAAAAGCAAGTCCCAAAAGGACAAATCGTAGACCGGAGAATGATTTTCAACACATCGCAGTAAAAAACTGCTCTAGTGGGTACGACACCAGGATCTTTAACTAGGTCGTCTGCAAATGATTTAGTACCTCGCCTTCGCGCAGGCTGCTCGCCTCGACTTAGGCGCAAGTCGACATCGAAGGATCAAAAAGCAACGTCGCTATGAACGCTTGGCTGCCACAAGCCAGTTATCCCTGTGGTAACTTTTCTGACACCCCTTGCTTGAAACACGCAAACTCAAAGGGATCGATAGGCCACGCTTTCGCGGTCTGTATTTATACTGAAAATCCAAATCAAGTGAGCTTTTGCCCTTTTGCTCTACGCGAGTTTTCCGTCCTCGCTGAGCTCACCTTAGGACACCTGCATTACACCTTGTCATATGTACCGCCCCAGTCAAACTCAATGCATGTATCGCTCCACTTCGCGGCTCGCTCATTAGCATCGTCTTTGTACTTTAACATTTTTTTGGCTCTGCCGCTCTCGACACCGATGCGTCGCTTCTGTCGCGACGCTGCACTCTCTCGCTCGCCTGACTTAGGCGCAAGTCGCTCAAAGATACCATCCTCGTTGAGGTCCCCTTAGGACACCTGGGTTACACCTTGACAGATGTACCGCCCCAGTCAAACTCACTCTTTGAGACAAGCATATCACTACTGGCAGGACAACCAAATAGCTGCGACAGCTGCGCTCGGCCCCCTCAGGCAGCCTGGCGCGCTCCTTTGCTCTACCCGAGGTTTCCATCCTCGCTGAGCTCACCTTAGGACACCTGCGTTACACTTTGACAGATGTACCGCCCCAGTCAAACTAACTCTTTGAGACAAGCATATCACTACTGGCAGGACAACCAAATAGTTGCGACAGCTGCGCTCGGCCCCCTCAGGCAGCCTGGCGCGCTCCTTTGCTCTACCCGAGGTTTCCATCCTCGCTGAGCTCACCTTAGGACACCTGCGTTACAATTTGACAGATGTACCGCCCCAGTCAAACTCACTCTTTGAGACAAGCATATCACTACTGGCAGGACAACCAATTAGCTGCGACAGCTGCGCTCGGCCCCCTCAGGCAGCGTGGCGCTACTCTTTGCTCTATCCGAAGTTTCCATCCTCGCTGAGCTTACCTTAGGACACCTGCATTACACATTGACAGATGTACCGCCCCAGTCAAACTCAAACTCAATGCATGTATCGCCCCATTTCGCGGCGACAGTTGCGCTTGGCCCCCTCATGCAGCCTGGAGCGCTCTTTTGCTCTACCCGAGGTTTCCATCCTCGCTGAGCTCACCTTAGGACACCTGCGTTACACCTTGACAGATGTACCGCCCCAGTCAAACTTAAACTTATTGCATGTATACATAACAATGCGACCGTTCTGCTAGGCCGAAAAGCGCTCAAGCCAGACGCTCGATCAAGCGCCTACTACATATTAGTCGAGACAACGGCTCGCTCATTAGCATCGCGTTTGTACTTCAACTTTTTTCGGCTCGACTTCTCTAGAAGCCGATTCCTGCGACACGGCCCTCTTAGGCCCGCCGCCGAGGGAGTGTGCGCCCCATCCTGCCCCGACTGCCCCGCACCGCACGCAGCTCTTGGATCATTATAGTTAACTCTGTCTTACGCTCTTACAGGCCTTACCTAGGGTTAGGTTAGTATGCTTGCACGTGCCGTCACTTAACTCTTTTCGGCATGGCCTCTCTCAACGCAGATGCCGGCGACGCAGCACTCTTTTGCCCGCCGCCGAGGGCGTGTGCGCCCAATCCCGCCCTGACTGTTCCTGACTGGCCATGACACCACGATGACGCCGCCGACGTGCCCCGCCCAGCTCGGTAAAAAAAAAATAGGACAAGTCTGGCGCGGAAAAAAAAAGACAAGTCCGACACCACGGTTGAGCGAGTCGAAAAAAAAGCAAGTCCCAAAAGGACAAATCGTAGACCGGAGGATGATTTTCAACACATCGCAGTGAGAAACTGCTGTAGTGGGTACGACACCCCGATCTTTAACTAGGTCGTCTGCAAATGATTTAGTACCTCGCCTTCGCGCAGGCTGCTCGCCTCGACTCAGGCGCAAGTCGACATCGAAGGATCAAAAAGCAACGTCGCTATGAACGCTTGGCTGCCACAAGCCAGTTATCCCTGTGGTAACTTTTCTGACACCCCTTGCTTGAAACACGCAAACTCAAAGGGATCGATAGGCCACGCTTTCGCGGTCTGTATTTATACTGAAAATCCCAATCAAGTGAGCTTTTGCCCTTTTGCTCTACGCGAGGTTTCCGTCCTCGCTAAGCTCACTTTAGGACACCTGCATTACACCTTGTCATATGTACCGCCCCAGTCAAACTCAATGCATGTATCGCTCCACTACGCGGCTCGCTCATTAGCATCGTCTCTGTACTTTAACATTTTTTTGGCTCTGCCGCTCTCGACACCGATGCGACGCTTCTGTCGCGACGCTGCACTCTCTCGCTCGCCTGACTTAGGCGCAAGTCGTTCAAAGATACCATCCTCGTTGAGGTCACCTTAGGACACCTGGGTTACACCATGACAGATGTACCGCCCCAGTCAAACTCACTCTTTGAGACAAGCATATCACTACTGGCAGGACAACCAAATAGCTGCGACAGCTGCGCTCGGCCCCCTCAGGCAGCCTGGCGCGCTCCTTTGCTCTACCCGAGGTTTCCATCCTCGCTGAGCTCACCTTAGGACACCTGTGTTACATCTTGACAGATGTACCGCCCCAGTCAAACTCAAACTCAATGCATGTATTAGCGATAGATTTACCACATTTATCCACTTCGCTTACGAGACTTAATAAACCAAGGCTGATTTAAAAAGAGCTCACCTTAGGACACCTGCGTTACACCTTGACAGATGTACCGCCCCAGTCAAACTCACTCTTTGAGACAAGCATATCACTACTGGCAGGACAACCAAATAGCTGCGACAGCTGCGCTCGGCCCCCTCAGGCAGCCTGGCGCGCTCCTTTGCTCTACCCGAGGTTTCCATCCTCGATGAGCTCACCTTAGGACACCTGCGTTACACCTTGACAGATGTACCGCCCCAGTCAAACTCACTCTTTGAGACAAGCATATCACTACTGGCAAGACAACCAAATAGCTGCGACAGCTGCGCTCGGCCCCCTCAGGCAGCCTGGCGCGCTCCTTTGCTCTACCCGAGGTTTCCATCCTCGCTGAGCTCACCTTAGGACACTTGCGTTACACCTTGACAGATGTACCGCCCCAGTCAAACTCACTCTTTGAGACAAGCATATCACAACTGGCAGGACAACCAAATAGCTGCGACAGCTGCGCTCGGCCCCCTCAGGCAGCCTGGCGCGCTCCTTTGCTCTACCCGAGGTTTCCAACCTTGCTGAGCTCACCTTAGGACACCTGCGTTACACCTTGTCAGATGTACCGCCCCAGTCAAACTTAAACTTATTGCATGTATACATAACAATGCGACCGTTCTGCTAGCCCAAAAAGTGCTCAAACCAGACGCTCGATCGAGCGCCTCCTACATATTAGTCGAGACAACGGCTCGCTCATTAGCATTGTCTTTGTACTTTAACATTTTTTGGCTCTGCCGCTCTCGACACCGATGCGACGCTTCTGTCGCGACGCTGCACTCTCTCGCTCGCCTGACTTAGGCGCAAGTCGTTCAAAGATACCATCCTCGTTGAGGTCACCTTAGGACACCTGCGTTACACCTTGACAGATGTACCGCCCCAGTCGAACTCAAACTCAATGCATGTATTAGCTCCAGATTTACCAGAGTTATCTACTTCGCTTACGAGACTTAATAAAGCAAGGCTGATTAAAAGAGGCATTTGCAGTTTCGCTTTAAGAGTACTCGTACTTGCAATTGCATGGCTTCCATCCTCGCTGAGCTCACCTTAGGACACCTGCGTTACAACTTGACAGGTGTACCGCCCCAGTCAAACTCAGACTCAATGCATGTATTAGCGATAGATTTACCACAGTTATCCACTTCGCTTACGAGACTTAATAAACCAAGGCTGATTTAAAAAGAGCTCACCTTAGGACACCTGCGTTACACCTTGACAGATGTACCGCCCCAGTCAAACTCACTCTTTGAGACAAGCATATCACTACTGGCAGGACAACCAAATAGCTGCGACAGCTGCGCTCGGCCCCCTCAGGCAGCCTGGCCCACTCCTTTGCTCTACCCGAGGTTTCCATCCTCGCTGAGCTCATCTTAGGACACCTGCGTTACACCTTGACAGATGTACCGCCCCAGTCAAACTCACTCGTTGAGACAAGCATATCACTACTGGCAGGACAACCAAATAGCTGCGACAGCTGCGCTCGGCCCCCTCAGGCAGCCTGGCGCGCTCCTTTGCTCTACCCGAGGTTTCCATCCTCGCTGAGCTCACCTTAGGACACCTGCATTACACATTGACAGATGTACCGCCCCAGTCAAACTCAAACTCAATGCATGTATCGCTCCATTTCGCGGCGACAGCTGCGCTTGGCCCCCTCAGGCAGCCTGGCGCGCTCTTTTGCTCTACCCGAGGTTTCCATCCTCGCTGAGCTCACCTTAGGACACCTGCGTTACACTTTGACAGATGTACCGCCCCAGTCAAACTCACTCTTTGAGACAAGCATATCACTACTGGCAGGACAAACAATTAGCTGCGACAGCTGCGCTCGGCGCCCTCAGGCAGCGTGGCGCTACTCTTTGCTCTTTCCGAAGTTTCCATCCTCGCTGAGCTAACCTTAGGACACCTGCATTACACATTGACAGATGTACCGCCCCAGTCAAACTCAAACTCAATGCATGTATCGCCCCATTTCGCGGCGACAGTTGCGCTTGGCCCCCTCATGCAGCCTGGAGCGCTCTTTTGCTCTACCCGAGGTTTCCATCCTCGCTGAGCTCACCTTAGGACACCTGCGTTACACCTTGACAGATGTAACGCCCCAGTCAAACTTAAACTTATTGCATGTATTCATAACAATGCGACCGTTCTGCTAGGCCGAAAAGCGCTCAAGCCAGACGCTCGATCAAGCGCCTACTACATATTAGTCGAGACAACGGCTCGCTCATTAGCATCGCGTTTGTACTTTAACTTTTTTCGGCTCGACTTCTCTAGAAGCCGATTCCTGCGACACGGCCCTCTTAGGCCCGCCGCCGAGGGAGTGTGCGCCCCATCCTGCCCCGACTGCCCCGCACCGCACGCAGCTCTTGGATCATTATAGTTAACTCTGTCTTACGCTCTTACAGGCCTTACCTAGGGTTAGGTTAGTATGCTTGCACGTGCCGTCACTTAACTCTTTTCGGCATGGCCTCTCTCAACGCAGATGCCGGCGACGCAGCACTCTTTTGCCCGCCGCCGAGGGCGTGTGCGCCCAATTCCGCCCTGACTGTTCCTGACTGGCCATGACACCACGATGACGCCGCCGACGTGCCCCGCCCAGCTCGGTAAAAAAAAAAATAGGAGAAGTCTGGCGCGGAAAAAAAAAAGACAAGTCCGACACCACGGTTGAGCGAGTCGAAAAAAAAGCAAGTCCCAAAAGGACAAATCGTAGACCGGAGGATGATTTTCAACACATCGCAGTGAGAAACTGCTCTAGTGGGTACGACACCCCGATCTTTAACTAGGTCGTCTGCAAATGATTTAGTACCTCGCCTTCGCGCAGGCTGCTCGCCTCGACTTAGGCGCAAGTCGACATCGAAGGATCAAAAAGCAACGTCGCTATGAACGCTTGGCTGCCACAAGCCAGTTATCTCTGTGATAACTTTTCTGACACCCCTTGCTTGAAACACGCAAACTCAAAGGGATCGATAGGCCACGCTTTCGCGGTCTGTATTTATACTGAAAATCCCAATCATGTGAGCTTTTGCCCTTTTGCTCTACGCGAGGTTTCCGTCCTCGCTAAGCTCACTTTAGGACACCTGCATTACACCTTGTCATATGTACCGCCCCAGTCAAACTCAATGCATGTATCGCTCCACTTCGCGGCTCGCTCATTAGCATCGTCTCTGTACTTTAACATTTTTTTGGCTCTGCCGCTCTCGACACCGATGCGACGCTTCTGTCACGACGCTGCACTCTCTCGCTCGCCTGACTTAGGCGCAAGTCGTTCAAAGATACCATCCTCGTTGAGGTCACCTTAGGACACCTGGGTTACACCATGACAGATGTACCGCCCCAGTCAAACTCACTCTTTGAGACAAGCATATCACTACTGGCAGGACAACCAAATAGCTGCGACAGCTGCGCTCGGCCCCCTCAGGCAGCCTGGCGCGCTCCTTTGCTCTACCCGAGATTTCCATCCTCGCTGAGCTCACCTTAGGACACCTGTGTTACATCTTGACAGATGTACCGCCCCAGTCAAACTCAAACTCAATGCATGTATTAGCGATAGATTTACCACAGTTATCCACTTCGCTTACGAGACTTAATAAACCAAGGCTGATTTAAAAAGAGCTCACCTTAGGACACCTGCGTTACACCTTGACAGATGTACCGCCCCAGTCAAACTCACTCTTTGAGACAAGCATATCACTACTGGCAGGACAACCAAATAGCTGCGACAGCTGCGCTCGGCCCCCTCAGGCAGCCTGGCGCGCTCCTTTGCTCTACCCGAGGTTTCCATCCTCGATGAGCTCACCTTAGGACACCTGCGTTACACCTTGACAGATGTACCGCCCCAGTCAAACTTACTCTTTGAGACAAGCATATCACAACTGGCAAGACAACCAAATAGCTGCGACAGCTGCGCTCGGCCCCCTCAGGCAGCCTGGCGCGCTCCTTTGCTCTACCCGAGGTTTCCATCCTCGCTGAGCTCACCTTAGGACACTTGCGTTACACCTTGACAGATGTACCGCCCCAGTCAAACTCACTCTTTGAGACAAGCATATCACAACTGGCAGGACAACCAAATAGCTGCGACAGCTGCGCTCGGCCCCCTCAGGCAGCTTGGCGCGCTCCTTTGCTCTACCCGAGGTTTCCAACCTTGCTGAGCTCACCTTAGGACACCTGCGTTACACCTTGTCAGATGTACCGCCCCAGTCAAACTTAAACTTATTGCATGTATACATAACAATGCGACCGTTCTGCTAGCCCAAAAAGTGCTCAAACCAGACGCTCGATCGAGCGCCTCCTACATATTAGTCGAGACAACGGCTCGCTCATTAGCATCGTCTTTGTACTTTAACATTTTTTGGCTCTGCCGCTCTCGACACCGATGCGACGCTTCTGTCGCGACGCTGCACTCTCTCGCTCGCCTGACTTAGGCGCAAGTCGTTCAAAGATACCATCCTCGTTGAGGTCACCTTAGGACACCTCAATACACCTTGACAGATGTACCGCCCCAGTCGAACTCAAACTCAATGCATGTATTAGCTCCAGATTTACCAGAGTTATCTACTTCGCTTACGAGACTTAATAAAGCAAGGCTGATTTAAAGAGGCATTTGCAGTTTCGCTTTAAGAGTACTCGTACTTGCAATTGCATGGCTTCCATCCTCGCTGAGCTCACCTTAGGACACCTGCGTTACAACTTGACAGGTGTACCGCCCCAGTCAAACTCAGACTCAATGCATGTATTAGCGATAGATTTACCACAGTTATCCACTTCGCTTACGAGACTTAATAAACCAAGGCTGATTTAAAAAGAGCTCACCTTAGGACACCTGCGTTACACCTTGACAGATGTATCGCCCCAGTCAAACTCACTCTTTGAGACAAGCATATCACTACTGGCAGGACAACCAAATAGCTGCGACAGCTGCGCTCGGCCCCCTCAGGCAGCCTGGCCCACTCCTTTGCTCTACCCGAGGTTTCCATCCTCGCTGAGCTCACCTTAGGACACCTGCGTTACACCTTGACAGATGTACCGCCCCAGTCAAACTCACTCGTTGAGACAAGCATATCACTACTGGCAGGACAACCAAATAGCTGCGACAGCTGCGCTCGGCCCCCTTAGGCAGCCTGGCGCGCTCCTTTGCTCTACCCGAGGTTTCCATCCTCGCTGAGCTCACCTTAGGACACCTGCATTACACATTGACAGATGTACCGCCCCAGTCAAACTCAAACTCAATGCATGTATTGCTCCATTTCTCGGCGACAGCTGCGCTTGGCCCCCTCAGGCAGCCTGGCGCGCTCTTTTGCTCTACCCGAGGTTTCCATCCTCGCTGAGCTCACCTTAGGACACCTGCGTTACACTTTGACAGATGTACCGTCCCAGTCAAACTCACTCTTTGAGACAAGCATATCACTACTGGCAGGACAACCAATTAGCTGCGACAGCTGCGCTCGGCCCCCTCAGGCAGCGTGGCGCTACTCTTTGCTCTTTCCGAAGTTTCCATCCTCGCTGAGCTAACCTTAGGACACCTGCATTACACATTGACAGATGTACCGCCCCAGTCAAACTCAAACTCAATGCATGTATCGCCCCATTTCGCGGCGACAGTTGCGCTTGGCCCCCTCATGCAGCCTGGAGCGCTCTTTTGCTCTACCCGAGGTTTCCATCCTCGCTGAGCTCACCTTAGGACACCTGCGTTACACCTTGACAGATGTAACGCCCCAGTCAAACTTAAACTTATTGCATGTATTCATAACAATGCGACCGTTCTGCTAGGCCGAAAAGCGCTCAAGCCAGACGCTCGATCAAGCGCCTACTACATATTAGTCGAGACAACGGCTCGCTCATTAGCATCGCGTTTGTACTTTAACTTTTTTCGGCTCGACTTCTCTAGAAGCCGATTCCTGCGACACGGCCCTCTTAGGCCCGCCGCCGAGGGAGTGTGCGCCCCATCCTGCCCCGACTGCCCCGCACCGCACGCAGCTCTTGGATCATTATAGTTAACTCTGTCTTACGCTCTTACAGGCCTTACCTAGGGTTAGGTTAGTATGCTTGCACGTGCCGTCACTTAACTCTTTTCGGCATGGCCTCTCTCAACGCAGATGCCGGCGACGCAGCACTCATTTGCCCGCCGCCGAGGGCGTGTGCGCCCAATCCCGCCCTGACTGTTCCTGACTGGCCATGACACCACGATGACGCCGCCGACGTGCCCCGCCCAGCTCGGTAAAAAAAAAATATGACAAGTCTGGCGCGGAAAAAAAAAAGACAAGTCCGACACCACGGTTGAGCGAGTCGAAAAAAAAGCAAGTCCCAAAAGGACAAATCGTAGACCGGAGGATGATTTTCAACACATCGCAGTGAGAAACTGCTCTAGTGGGTACGACACCCCGATCTTTAACTAGGTCGTCTGCAAATGATTTAGTACCTCGCCTTCGCGCAGGCTGCTCGCCTCGACTTAGGCGCAAGTCGACATCGAAGGATCAAAAAGCAACGTCGCTATGAACGCTTGGCTGCCACAAGCCAGTTATCCCTGTGGTAACTTTTCTGACACCCCTTGCTTGAAACACGCAAACTCAAAGGGATCGATAGGCCACGCTTTCGCGGTCTGTATTTATACTGAAAATCCCAATCAAGTGAGCTTTTGCCCTTTTGCTCTACGCGAGGTTTCCGTCCTCGCTAAGCTCACTTTAGGACACCTGCATTACACCTTGTCATATGTACCGCCCCAGTCAAACTCAATGCATGTATCGCTCCACTTCGCGGCTCGCTCATTAGCATCGTCTCTGTACTTTAACATTTTTTTGGCTCTGCCGCTCTCGACACCGATGCGACGCTTCTGTCACGACGCTGCACTCTCTCGCTCGCCTGGCTTAGGCGCAAGTCGTTCAAAGATACCATCCTCGTTGAGGTCACCTTAGGACACCTGGGTTACACCATGACAGATGTACCGCCCCAGTCAAACTCACTCTTTGAGACAAGCATATCACTACTGGCAGGACAACCAAATAGCTGCGACAGCTGCGCTCGGCCCCCTCAGGCAGCCTGGCGCGCTCCTTTGCTCTACCCGAGGTTTCCATCCTCGATGAGCTCACCTTAGGACACCTGCGTTACACCTTGACAGATGTACCGCCCCAGTCAAACTCACTCTTTGAGACAAGCATATCACTACTGGCAGGACAACCAAATAGCTGCGACAGCTGCGCTCGGCCCCCTCAGGCAGCCTGGCCCACTCCTTTGCTCTACCCGAGGTTTCCATCCTCGCTGAGCTCACCTTAGGACACCTGCGTTACACCTTGACAGATGTACCGCCCCAGTCAAACTCACTCGTTGAGACAAGCATATCACTACTGGCAGGACAACCAAATAGCTGCGACAGCTGCGCTCGGCCCCCTCAGGCAGCCTGGCGCGCTCCTTTGCTCTACCCGAGGTTTCCATCCTCGCTGAGCTCACCTTAGGACACCTGCATTAAACATTGACAGATGTACCGCCCCATTCAAACTCAAACTCAATGCATGTATCGCTCCATTTCGCGGCGACAGCTGCGCTTGGCCCCCTCAGGCAGCCTGGCGCGCTCTTTTGCTCTACCCGAGGTTTCCATCCTCGCTGAGCTCACCTTAGGACACCTGCGTTACTCTTTGACAGATGTACCGCCCCAGTCAAACTCACTCTTTGAGACAAGCATATCACTACTGGCAGGGCAACCAATTAGCTGCGACAGCTGCGCTCGGCCCCCTCAGGCAGCGTGGCGCTACTCTTTGCTCTATCCGAAGTTTCCATCCTCGCTGAGCTAACCTTAGGACACCTGCATTACACATTGACAGATGTACCGCCCCAGTCAAACTCAAACTCAATGCATGTATCGCCCCATTTCGCGGCGACAGTTGCGCTTGGCCCCCTCATGCAGCCTGGAGCGCTCTTTTGCTCTACCCGAGGTTTCCATCCTCGCTGAGCTCACCTTAGGACACCTACGTTACACCTTGACAGATGTACCGCCCCAGTCAAACTTAAACTTATTGCATGTATTCATAACAATGCGACCGTTCTGCTAGGCCGAAAAGCGCTCAAGCCAGACGCTCGATCAAGCGCCTACTACATATTTGTCGAGACAACGGCTCGCTCATTGGCATCGCGTTTGTACTTTAACTTTTTTCGGCTCGACTTCTCTAGAAGCCAATTCCTGCGACACGGCACTCTTAGGCCCGCCGCCGAGGGAGTGTGCGCCCCATCCTGCCCCGACTGCCCCGCACCGCACGCAGCTCTTGGATCATTATAGTTAACTCTGTCTTACGCTCTTACAGGCCTTACCTAGGGTTAGGTTAGTTTGCTTGCACGTGCCGTCACTTAACTCTTTTCGGCATGGCCTATCTCAACGAAGATGCCGGCGACGCAGCACTCTTTTGCCCGCCGCCGAGGGCGTGTGCGCCCAATCCCGCCCTGACTGTTCCTGACTGGCCATGACACCACGATGACGCCGCCGACGTGCCCCGCCCAGCTCGGTAAAAAAAAAATAGGACAAGTCTGGCGCGGAAAAAAAAAAGACAAGTCCGACACCACGGTTGAGCGAGTCGAAAAAAAAGCAAGTCCCAAAAGGACAAATCGTAGACCGGAGGATGATTTTCAACACATCGCAGTGAGAAACTGCTCTAGTGGGTACGACACCCCGATCTTTAACTAGGTCGTCTGCAAATGATTTAGTACCTCGCCTTCGCGCAGGCTGCTCGCCTCGACTTAGGCGCAAGTCGACATCGAAGGATCAAAAAGCAACGTCGCTATGAACGCTTGGCTGCCACAAGCCAGTTATCCCTGTGGTAACTTTTCTGACACCCCTTGCTTGAAACACGCAAACTCAAAGGGATCGATAGGCCACGCTTTCGCGGTCTGTATTTATACTGAAAATCCCAATCAAGTCAGCTTTTGCCCTTTTGCTCTACGCGAGGTTTCCGTCCTCGCTGAGCTCACTTTAGGACACCTGCATTACACCTTGTCATATGTACCGCCCCAGTCAAACTCAATGCATGTATCGCTCCACTTCGCGGCTCGCTCATTAGCATCGTCTCTGTACTTTAACATTTTTTTGGCTCTGCCGCTCTCGACACCGATGCGACGCTTCTGTCGCGACGCTGCACTCTCTCGCTCGCCTGACTTAGGCGCAAGTCGTTCAAAGATACCATCCTCGTTGAGGTCACCTTAGGACACCTGGGTTACACCATGACAGATGTACCGCCCCAGTCAAACTCACTCTTTGAGACAAGCATATCACTACTGGCAAGACAACCAAATAGCTGCGACAGCTGCGCTCGGCCCCCTCAGGCAGCCTGGCGCGCTCCTTTGCTCTACCCGAGGTTTCCATCCTCGCTGAGCTCACCTTAGGACACTTGCGTTACACCTTGACAGATGTACCGCCCCAGTCAAACTCACTCTCTGAGACAAGCATATCACAACTGGCAGGACAACCAAATAGCTGCGACAGCTGCGCTCGGCCCCCTCAGGCAGCCTGGCGCGCTCCTTTGCTCTACCCGAGGTTTCCAACCTTGCTGAGCTCACCTTAGGACACCTGCGTTACACCTTGTCAGATGTACCGCCCCAGTCAAACTTAAACTTATTGCATGTATACATAACAATGCGACCGTTCTGCTAGCCCAAAAAGTGCTCAAACCAGACGCTCGATCGAGCGCCTCCTACATATTAGTCGAGACAACGGCTCGCTCATTAGCATCGTCTTTGTACTTTAACATTTTTTGGCTCTGCCGCTCTCGACACCGATGCGACGCTTCTGTAGCGACGCTGCACTCTCTCGCTCGCCTGACTTAGGCGCAAGTCGTTCAAAGATACCATCCTCGTTGAGGTCACCTTAGGACACCTGCGTTACACCTTGACAGATGTACCGCCCCAGTCAAACTCACTCTTTGAGACAAGCATATCACTACTGGCAGGACAACCAAATAGCTGCGACAGCTGCACTCGGCCCCCTCAGGCAGTCTGGCGCACTCCTTTGCTCTACCCGAGGTTTCCATCCTTGCTGAGCTCACCTTAGGACACCTGCGTTACATCTTGACAGATGTACCGCCCCAGTCAAACTCACTCTTTGAGACAAGCATATCACTACTGGCAGGACAACCAATTAGCTGCGACAGCTGCGCTCGGCTCCCTCAGGCAGCGTGGCGCTTCTCTTTGCTCTATACGAGGTTTCCATCCTCGCTGAGCTCACCTTAGGACACCTGCATTACACCTTGACAGATGTACCGCCCCAGTCAAACTCAAACTCAATGCATGTATCGCTCCACTTCGCGGCGACAGCTGCGCTCGGCCCCCTCGGGCAGCCTGGCGCGCTCTTTTGCTCTACCCGAGGTTTCCATTCTCGCTGAGCTCACCTTAGGACATCTGCGTTACACCTTGACAGATGTACCGCCCCAGTCAAACTTAAACTTATTGCATGTATACAAAACAATGCGACCGTTTTGCTAGCCCAAAAAGTGCTCAAGCCAGACGCTCGATCGAGCGGC
The DNA here is from genome assembly GCF_964204865.1 of Styela clava. Taxonomy (NCBI): domain Eukaryota; kingdom Metazoa; phylum Chordata; class Ascidiacea; order Stolidobranchia; family Styelidae; genus Styela; species Styela clava. Next base: position 18,332,736 of record NC_135250.1, read on the forward strand.
CTCCTACATATTAGTCGAGACAACGGCTCGCTCATTAGCATCCTCTTTGTACTTTAACATTTTTTGGCTCTGCCGCTCTCGACACCAATGCGACGCTTCTGTCGCGACACTGCACTCTCTCGCTCGCCTGACTTAGGCGCAAGTCGTTCAAAGATACCATCCTCGTTGAGGTCACCTTAGGACACCTGCGTTACACCTTGACAGATGTACCGCCCCAGTCAAACTCACTCTTTGAGACAAGCATATCACTACTGGCAGGACAACCAAATAACTGCGACAGCTGCGTTCGGCCCCCTCAGGCAGCCTGGCGTGCTCCTTTGCTCTACCCGAGGTTTCCATCCTCGCTGAGCTCACCTTAGGACACTTGCGTTACACCTTGACAGATGTACCGCCCCAGTCAAACTCACTCTTTGAGACAAGCATATCACAACTGGCAGGACAACCAAATAGCTGCGACAGTTGCGCTCGGCCCCCTCAGGCAGCCTGGCGCGCTCCTTTGCTCTACCCGAGGTTTCCATCCTCGCTGAGCTCACCTTAGGACACCTGCGTTACACCTTGACAGATGTACCGCCCCAGTCAAACTCACTCTTTGAGACAAGCATATCACTACTTGCAGGACAACCTAATAGCTGCGAGAGCTGCGCTCGGCCCCCTCAGGGAGCCTGACGCGCTCCTTTGCTCTACCCGAGGTTTCCATCCTCGCTGAGCTCACCTTAGGACACTTGCGTTACACCTAGACAGATGTACCGCCCCAGTCAAACTCACTCTTTGAGACAAGCATATTACTACTGGCAGGACAACCATATAGCTGCGACAGCTGCGCTCGGCCCCCTCAGGCAGCCTGGCGCGCTTCTTTGCTCTACCCGAGGTTTCCATCCTCGCTGAGCTCACCTTAGGACACTTGCGTTACACTTTGACAGATGTACCGCCCCAGTCAAACTCACTCTTTGAGACAAGCATATCACAACTGGCAGGACAACCAAATAGCTGCGACAGCTGCGCTCGGCCCACTCAGGCAGCCTGGCGCGCTCCTTTGCTCTACCCGAGGTTTCCATCCTCGCTGAGCTCACCTTAGGACACCTGCGTTACACATTGACAGATGTACCGCCCCAGTCAAACTTAAACTTATTGCATGTATACATAACAATGCGACCGTTCTGCTAGCCCGAAAAGCGCTCAAGCCAGACGCTCGATCAAGCGCCTACTACATATTAGTCGAGACAACGGCTCGCTCATTAGCTTCGCGTTTGTACTTTAACTTTTTTCGGCTCGATTTCTCTAGAAGCCGATTCCTGCGACACAGCACTCTTAGGCCCGCCGCCGAGGGAGTGTGCGCCCCATCCCGCCCCGACTGCCCCGCACCGCACGCAGCTCTTGGATCATTATAGTTAACTCTGTATTACGCTCTTACAGGCCTTACCTAGGGTTAGGTTAGTATGCTTGCACGTGCCGTCACTTAACTCTTTTCGGCATGGCCTCTCTCAACGCAGATGCCGGCGACGCAGCACTCTTTTGCCCGCCGCCGAGGGCGTGTGCGCCCAATCCCGCCCTGACTGTTCCTGACTGGCCATGACACCACGATGACGCCGCCGACGTGCCCCGCCCAGCTCGGTAAAAAAAAAATAGGACAAGTCTGGCGCGGAAAAAAAAAAGACAAGTCCGACACCACGGTTGAGCGAGTCGAAAAAAAAGCAAGTCCCAAAAGGACAAATCGTAGGCCGGAGGATGATTTTCAACACATCGCAGTGAGAAAATGCTCTAGTGGGTACGACACCCCGATCTTCAACTAGGTCGTCTGCAAATGATTTAGGCCCTCGCCTTCGCGCAGGCTGCTCGCCTCGACTTAGGCGCAAGTCGACATCGAAGGATCAAAAAGCAACGTCGCTATGAACGCTTGGCTGCCACAAGCCAGTTATCCCTGTGGTAACTTTTCTGACACCCCTTGCTTGAAACACGCAAACTCAAAGGGATCGATAGGCCACGCTTTCGCGGTCTGTATTTATACTGAAAATCCAAATCAAGTGAGCTTTTGCCCTTTTGCTCTACGCGAGGTTTTCGTCCTCGCTGAGCTCACCTTAGGACACCTGCATTACACCTTGTCATATGTACCGCCCCAGTCAAACTCAATGCATGTATCGCTCCACTTCGCGGCTCGCTCATTAGCATCGTCTTTGTACTTTAACATTTTTTTGGCTCTGCCGCTCTCGACACCGATGCGACGCTTCTGTCGCGACGCTGCACTCTCTCGCTCGCCTGACTTAGGCGCAAGTCGTTCAAAGATACCATCCTCGTTGAGGTCACCTTAGGACACCTGGGTTACACCTTGACAGATGTACCGCCCCAGTCAAACTTAAACTTATTGCATGTATACAAAACAATGCGACCGTTTTGCTAGCCCAAAAAGTGCTCAAGCCAGACGCTCGATCGAGCGGCCTCCTACATTAGTCGAGACAACGGCTCGCTCATTAGCATCGTCTTTGTACTTTAACATTTTTTGGCTCTGCCGCTCTCGACACCAATGCGACGCTTCTGTCGCGACGCTGCACTCTCTCGCTCGCCTGACTTAGGCGCAAGTCGTTCAAAGATACCATCCTCGTTGAGGTCACCTTAGGACACCTGCGTTACACCTTGACAGATGTACCGCCCCAGTCAAACTCACTCTTTGAGACAAGCATATCACTACTGGCAGGACAACCAAATAACTGCGACAGCTGCGTTCGGCCCCCTCAGGCAGCCTGGCGCGCTCCTTTGCTCTACCCGAGGTTTCCATCCTCGCTGAGCTCACTTTAGGACACCTGCGTTACACCTTGACAGATGTACCGCCCCAGTCAAACTCACTCTTTGAGACAAGCATATCACTACTTGCAGGACAACCTAATAGCTGCGACAGCTGCGCTCGGCCCCCTCAGGGAGCCTGACGCGCTCCTTTGCTCTACCCGAGGTTTCCATCCTCGCTGAGCTCACCTTAGGACACCTGCGTTACACCTAGACAGATGTACCGCCCCAGTCAAACTCACTCTTTGAGACAAGCATATCACTACTGGCAGGACAACCATATAGCTGCGACAGCTGCGCTCGGCCCCCTCAGGCAGCCTGGCACGCTCCTTTGCTCTACCCGGGGTTTCCATCCTCGCTGAGCTCACCTTAGGACACTTGCGTTACACCTTGACAGATGTACCGCCCCAGTCAAACTCACTCTTTGAGAAAAGCATATCACAACTGGCAGGACAACCAAATAGCTGCGACAGCTGCGCTCGGCCCCCTCAGGCAGTCTGGCGCGCTCCTTTGCTCTACCCGAGGTTTCCAACCTCGCTGAGCTCACCTTAGGACATCTGCGTTACACCTTGACAGATGTACCGCCCCAGTCAAACTTAAACTTATTGCATGTATACATAACAATGCGATCGTTCTGCTAGCCCAAAAAGTGCTCAAACCAGACGCTCGATCGAGCGCCTCCTACATATTAGTCGAGACAACGGCTCGCTCATTAGCATCGTCTTTGTACTTTAACATTTTTTGGCTCTGCCGCTCTCGACACCGATGCGACGCTTCTGTCGCGACACTGCACTCTCTCGCTCGCCTGACTTCGGCGCAAGTCGTTCAAAGATACCATCCTCGTTGAGGTCACCTTAGGACACCTGCGTTACACCTTGACAGATGTACCGCCCCAGTCAAACTCACTCTTTGAGACAAGCATATCACTACTGGCAGGACAACCAAATAACTGCGACAGCTGCGTTCGGCCCCCTCAGGCATCCTGGCGCGCTCCTTTGCTCTACCCGAGGTTTCCATCCGCGCTGAGCTCACCTTAGGACACCTGCGTTACACCTTGACAGATGTACCGCCCCAGTCAAACTCACTCTTTGAGACAAGCATATCACTACTTGCAGGACAACCTAATAGCTGCGACAGCTGCGCTCGGCCCCCTAAGGGAGCCTGACGCGCTCCTTTGCTCTACCCGAGGTTTCCATCCTCGCTGAGCTCACCTTAGGACACCTGCGTTACACCTAGACAGATGTACCGCCCCAGTCAAACTCACTCTTTGAGACAAGCATATCACTACTGGCAGGACAACCATATAGCTGCGACAGCTGCGCTCGGCCCCCTCAGGCAGGCTGGCGCGCTCCTTTGCTCTACCCGAGGTTTCCATCCTCGCTGAGCTCACCTTAGGACACTTGCGTTACACTTTGACAGATGTACCGCCCCAGTCAAACTCACTCTTTGAGACAAGCATATCACAACTGGCAGGACAACCAAATAGCTGCGACAGCTGCGCTCGGCCCCCTCAGGCAGCCTGGCGCGCTCCTTTGCTCTACCCGAGGTTTCCATCCTCGCTGAGCTCACCTTAGGACACCTGCGTTACACCTTGACAGATGTACCGCCCCAGTCAAACTTAAACCTATTGCATGTATACATAACAATGCGACCGTTCTGCTAGGCCGAAAAGCGCTCAAGCCAGACGCTCGATCAAGCGCCTACTACATATTAGTCGAGACAACGGCTCGCTCATTAGCATCGCGTTTGTACTTTAACTTTTTTCGGCTCGACTTCTATAGAAGCCGATTCCTGCGACACGGCACTCTTAGGCCCGCCGCCGAGGGAGTGTGCGCCCCATCCCGCCCCGACTGCCCCGCACTGCACGCAGCTCTTGGATCATTATAGTTAACTCTGTTTTACGCTCTTACAGGCCTTACCTAGGGTTAGCTTAGTATGCTTGCACGTGCCGTCACTTAACTCTTTTCGGCATGGCCTCTCTCAACGCAGATGCCGGCGACGCAGCACTCTTTTGCCCGCCGCCGAGGGCGTGTGCGCCCAATCCCGCCCTGACTGTTCCTGACTGGCCATGACACCACGATGACGCCACCGACGTGCCCCGCCCAGCTCGGTAAAAAAAAAAATAGGACAAGTCTGGCGCGGAAAAAAAAAGACAAGTCCGACACCACGGTTGAGCGAGTCGAAAAAAAAGCAAGTCCCAAAAGGACACATTGCAGTGAGAAAATGCTCTAGTGGGTACGACACCCCGATTTTTAACTAGGTATTCTGCAAATGATTTAGGCCCTCGCCTTCGCGCAGGCTGCTCGCTTCGACTTAGGCGCAAGTCGACATCGAAGGATCAAAAAGCAACGTCGCTATGAACGCTTGGCTGCCACAAGCCAGTTATCCCTGTGGTAACTTTTCTGACACCCCTTGCTTGAAACACGCAAACTCAAAGGGATCGATAGGCCACGCTTTCGCGGTCTGTATTTATACTGAAAATCCAAATCAAGTGAGCTTTTGCCCTTTTGCTCTACGCGAGGTTTCCGTCCTCGCTGAGCTCACCTTAGGACACCTGCATTAAACCTTGTCATATGTACCGCCACAGTCAAACTCAATGCATGTATCGCTCCACTTCGCGGCTCGCTCATTAGCATCGTCTTTGTACTTTAACATTTTTTTGGCTCTGCCGCTCTCGACACCGATGCGACGCTTCTGTCGCGACGCTGCACTCTCTCGCTCGCCTGACTTAGGCGCAAGTCGTTCAAAGATACCATCCTCGTTGAGGTCACCTTAGGACACCTGGGTTACACCTTGACAGATGTACCGCCACAGTCAAACTCACTCTTTGAGACAAGCATATCACTACTGGCAGGACAACCAAATAGCTGCGACAGCTGCGCTCGGCCCCCTCAGGCAGCCTGGCGCGCTCCTTTGCTCTACCCGAGGTTTCCATCTTCGCTGAGCTCACCTTAGGACACCTGTGTTACATCTTGACAGATGTACCGCCCCAGTCAAACTCAAACTCAATGCATGTATTAGCGATAGATTTACCACAGTTATCCACTTCGCTTACGAGACTTAATAAACCAAGGCTGATTTAAAAAGAGCTCACCTTAGGACACCTGCGTTACACCTTGACAGATGTACCGCCCCAGTCAAACTCACTCTTTGAGACAAGCATATCACTACTGGCAGGACAACCATATAGCTGCGACAGCTGCGCTCGGCCCCCTCAGGCAGCCTGGCACGCTCCTTTGCTCTACCCGAGGTTTCCATCCTCGCTGAGCTCACCTTAGGACACTTGCGTTACACCTTGACAGATGTACCGCCCCAGTCAAACTCACTCTTTGAGAAAAGCATATCACAACTGGCAGGACAACCAAATAGCTGCGACAGCTGCGCTCGGCCCCCTCAGGCAGTCTGGCGCGCTCCTTTGCTCTACCCGAGGTTTCCAACCTCGCTGAGCTCACCTTAGGACATCTGCGTTACACCTTGACAGATGTACCGCCCCAGTCAAACTTAAACTTATTGCATGTATACATAACAATGCGACCGTTCTGCTAGCCCAAAAAGTGCTCAAACCAGACGCTCGATCGAGCGCCTCCTACATATTAGTCGAGACAACGGCTCGCTCATTAGCATCGTCTTTGTACTTTAACATTTTTTGGCTCTGCCGCTCTCGACACCGATGCAACGCTTCTGTCGCGACACTGCACTCTCTCGCTCGCCTGACTTCGGCGCAAGTCGTTCAAAGATACCATCCTCGTTGAGGTCACCTTAGGACACCTGCGTTACACCTTGACAGATGTACCGCCCCAGTCAAACTCACTCTTTGAGACAAGCATATCACTACTGGCAGGACAACCAAATAACTGCGACAGCTGCGTTCGGCCCCCTCAGGCATCCTGGCGCGCTCCTTTGCTCTACCCGAGGTTTCCATCCTCGCTGAGCTCACCTTAGGACACCTGCGTTACACCTTGACAGATGTACCGCCCCAGTCAAACTCACTCTTTGAGACAAGCATATCACTACTTGCAGGACAACCTAATAGCTGCGACAGCTGCGCTCGGCCCCCTCAGGGAGCCTGACGCGCTCCTTTGCTCTACCCGAGGTTTCCATCCTCGCTGAGCTCACCTTAGGACACCTGCGTTACACCTAGACAGATGTACCGCCCCAGTCAAACTCACTCTTTGAGACAAGCATATCACTACTGGCAGGACAACCATATAGCTGCGACAGCTGCGCTCGGCCCCCACAGGCAGCCTGGCGCGCTCCTTTGCTCTACCCGAGGTTTCCATCCTCGCTGAGCTCACCTTAGGACACTTGCGTTACACTTTGACAGATGTACCGCCCCAGTCAAACTCACTCTTTGAGACAAGCATATCACAACTGGCAGGACAACCAAATAGCTGCGACAGCTGCGCTCGGCCCCCTCAGGCAGCCTGGCGCGCTCCTTTGCTCTACCCGAGGTTTCCATCCTCGCTGAGCTCACCTTAGGACACCTGCGTTACACCTTGACAGATGTACCGCCCCAGTCAAACTTAAACCTATTGCATGTATACATAACAATGCGACCGTTCTGCTAGGCCGAAAAGCGCTCAAGCCAGACGCTCGATCAAGCGCCTACTACATATTAGTCGAGACAACGGCTCGCTCATTAGCATCGCGTTTGTACTTTAACTTTTTTCGGCTCGACTTCTCTAGAAGCCGATTCCTGCGACACGGCACTCTTAGGTCCGCCGCCGAGGGAGTGTGCGCCCCATCCCGCCCCGACTGCCCCGCACCGCACGCAGCTCTTGGATCATTATAGTTAACTCTGTCTTACGCTCTTACAGGCCTTACCTAGGGTTAGGTTAGTATGCTTGCACGTGCCGTCACTTAACTCTTTTCGGCATGGCCTCTCTCAACGCAGATGCCGGCGACGCAGCACTCTTTTGCCCGCCGCCGTGGGCGTGTGCGCCCAATCCCGCCCTGACTGTTCCTGACTGGCCATGACACCACGATGACGCCGCCGACGTGCCCCGCCCAGCTCGGTAAAAAAAAAATAGGACAAGTCTGGCGCGGAAAAAAAAAAGACAAGTCCGACACCACGGTTGAGCGAGTCGAAAAAAAAGCAAGTCCCAAAAGGACACATCGCAGTGAGAAAATGCTCTAGTGGGTACGACACCCCGATCTTTAACTAGGTCGTCTGCAAATGATTTAGGCCCTCGCCTTCGCGCAGGCTGCTCGCCTCGACTTAGGCGCAAGTCGACATCGAAGGATCAAAAAGCAACGTCGCTATGAACGCTTGGCTGCCACAAGCCAGTTATCCCTGTGGTAACTTTTCTGACACCCCTTGCTTGAAACACGCAAACTCAAAGGGATCGATAGGCCACGCTTTCGCGGTCTGTATTTATACTGAAAATCCAAATCAAGTGAGCTTTTGCCCTTTTGCTCTACGCGAGGTTTCCGTCCTCGCTGAGCTCACCTTAGGACACCTGCATTACACCTTGTCATATGTACCGCCCCAGTCAAACTCAATGCATGTATCGCTCCACTTCGCGGCTCGCTCATTAGCATCGTCTTTGTACTTTAACATTTTTTTGGCTCTGCCGCTCTCGACACCGATGCGACGCTTCTGTCGCGACGCTGCACTCTCTCGCTCGCCTGACTTAGGCGCAAGTCGTTCAAAGATACCATCCTCGTTGAGGTCACCTTAGGACACCTGGGTTACACCTTGACAGATGTACCGCCACAGTCAAACTCACTCTTTGAGACAAGCATATCACTACTGGCAGGACAACCAAATAGCTGCGACAGCTGCGCTCGGCCCCCTCAGGCAGCCTGGCGCGCTCCTTTGCTCTACCCGAGGTTTCCATCCTCGCTGAGCTCACCTTAGGACACCTGTGTTACATCTTGACAGATGTACCGCCCCAGTCAAACTCAAACTCAATGCATGTATTAGCGATAGATTTACCACAGTTATCCACTTCGCTTACGAGACTTAATAAACCAAGGCTGATTTAAAAAGAGCTCACCTTAGGACACCTGCGTTACACCTTGACAGATGTACCGCCCCAGTCAAACTCACTCTTTGAGACAAGCATTTCACTACTGGCAGGACAACCAAATAGCTGCGACAGCTGCGCTCGGCCCCCTCAGGCAGCCTGGCGCGCTCCTTTGCTCTACCCGAGGTTTCCATCCTCGCTGAGCTCACCTTAGGACACCTGCGTTACACCTTGACAGATGTACCGCCCCAGTCAAACTCACTCTTTGAGACAAGCATATCACTACTGGCAGGACAACCAAATAGCTGCGACAGCTGCGCTCGGCCTCCTCAGGCAGCCTGGCGCGCTCCTTTGCTCTACCCGAGGTTTCCATCCTCGCTGAGCTCACCTTAGGACACCTGCGTTACACCTTGACAGATGTACCGCCCCAGTCAAACTCAAACTCAATGCATGTATTAGCGATAGATTTACCACAGTTATCCACTTCGCTTACGAGATTTAATAAACCAAGGCTGATTCAAAAAGAGCTCACCTTAGGACACCTGCGTTACACCTTGACAGATGTACCGCCCCAGTCAAATTCACTCTTTGAGACAAGCATATCACTACTGGCAGGACAACCAAATAGCTGCGACAGCTGCGCTCGGCCCCCTCAGGCAGCCTGGCGCGCTCCTTTGCTCTACCCGAGGTTTCCATCCTCGCTGAGCTCACCTTAGGACACTTGCGTTACACCTTGACAGATGTACCGCCCCAGTCAAACTCACTCACTGAGACAAGCATATCACAACTGGCAGGACAACCAAATAGCTGCGACAGCTGCGCTCGGCCCCCTCAGGCAGCCTGGCGCGCTCCTTTGCTCTACCCGAGGTTTCCAACCTTGCTGAGCTCACCTTAGGACACCTGCATTACACCTTGTCATATGTACCGCCCCAGTCAAACTCAATGCATGTATCGCTCCACTTCGCGGCTCGCTCATTAGCATCGTCTCTGTACTTTAACATTTTTTTGGCTCTGCCGCTCTCGACACCGATGCGACGCTTCTGTCGCGACGCTGCACTCTCTCGCTCGCCTGACTTAGGCGCAAGTCGTTCAAAGATACCATCCTCGTTGAGGTCACCTTAGGACACCTGGGTTACACCATGACAGATGTACCGCCCCAGTCAAACTCACTCTTTGAGACAAGCATATCACTACTGGCAAGACAACCAAATAGCTGCGACAGCTGCGCTCGGCCCCCTCAGGCAGCCTGGCGCGCTCCTTTGCTCTACCCGAGGTTTCCATCCTCGCTGAGCTCACCTTAGGACACTTGCGTTACACCTTGACAGATGTACCGCCCCAGTCAAACTCACTCTCTGAGACAAGCATATCACAACTGGCAGGACAACCAAATAGCTGCGACAGCTGCGCTCGGCCCCCTCAGGCAGCCTGGCGCGCTCCTTTGCTCTACCCGAGGTTTCCAACCTTGCTGAGCTCACCTTAGGACACCTGCGTTACACCTTGTCAGATGTACCGCCCCAGTCAAACTTAAACTTATTGCATGTATACATAACAATGCGACCGTTCTGCTAGCCCAAAAAGTGCTCAAACCAGACGCTCGATCGAGCGCCTCCTACATATTAGTCGAGACAACGGCTCGCTCATTAGCATCGTCTTTGTACTTTAACATTTTTTGGCTCTGCCGCTCTCGACACCGATGCGACGCTTCTGTAGCGACGCTGCACTCTCTCGCTCGCCTGACTTAGGCGCAAGTCGTTCAAAGATACCATCCTCGTTGAGGTCACCTTAGGACACCTGCGTTACACCTTGACAGATGTACCGCCCCAGTCAAACTCACTCTTTGAGACAAGCATATCACTACTGGCAGGACAACCAAATAGCTGCGACAGCTGCACTCGGCCCCCTCAGGCAGTCTGGCGCACTCCTTTGCTCTACCCGAGGTTTCCATCCTTGCTGAGCTCACCTTAGGACACCTGCGTTACATCTTGACAGATGTACCGCCCCAGTCAAACTCACTCTTTGAGACAAGCATATCACTACTGGCAGGACAACCAATTAGCTGCGACAGCTGCGCTCGGCTCCCTCAGGCAGCGTGGCGCTTCTCTTTGCTCTATACGAGGTTTCCATCCTCGCTGAGCTCACCTTAGGACACCTGCATTACACCTTGACAGATGTACCGCCCCAGTCAAACTCAAACTCAATGCATGTATCGCTCCACTTCGCGGCGACAGCTGCGCTCGGCCCCCTCGGGCAGCCTGGCGCGCTCTTTTGCTCTACCCGAGGTTTCCATTCTCGCTGAGCTCACCTTAGGACATCTGCGTTACACCTTGACAGATGTACCGCCCCAGTCAAACTTAAACTTATTGCATGTATACAAAACAATGCGACCGTTTTGCTAGCCCAAAAAGTGCTCAAGCCAGACGCTCGATCGAGCGGCCTCCTACATATTAGTCGAGACAACGGCTCGCTCATTAGCATCCTCTTTGTACTTTAACATTTTTTGGCTCTGCCGCTCTCGACACCAATGCGACGCTTCTGTCGCGACACTGCACTCTCTCGCTCGCCTGACTTAGGCGCAAGTCGTTCAAAGATACCATCCTCGTTGAGGTCACCTTAGGACACCTGCGTTACACCTTGACAGATGTACCGCCCCAGTCAAACTCACTCTTTGAGACAAGCATATCACTACTGGCAGGACAACCAAATAACTGCGACAGCTGCGTTCGGCCCCCTCAGGCAGCCTGGCGTGCTCCTTTGCTCTACCCGAGGTTTCCATCCTCGCTGAGCTCACCTTAGGACACTTGCGTTACACCTTGACAGATGTACCGCCCCAGTCAAACTCACTCTTTGAGACAAGCATATCACAACTGGCAGGACAACCAAATAGCTGCGACAGTTGCGCTCGGCCCCCTCAGGCAGCCTGGCGCGCTCCTTTGCTCTACCCGAGGTTTCCATCCTCGCTGAGCTCACCTTAGGACACCTGCGTTACACCTTGACAGATGTACCGCCCCAGTCAAACTCACTCTTTGAGACAAGCATATCACTACTTGCAGGACAACCTAATAGCTGCGAGAGCTGCGCTCGGCCCCCTCAGGGAGCCTGACGCGCTCCTTTGCTCTACCCGAGGTTTCCATCCTCGCTGAGCTCACCTTAGGACACTTGCGTTACACCTAGACAGATGTACCGCCCCAGTCAAACTCACTCTTTGAGACAAGCATATTACTACTGGCAGGACAACCATATAGCTGCGACAGCTGCGCTCGGCCCCCTCAGGCAGCCTGGCGCGCTTCTTTGCTCTACCCGAGGTTTCCATCCTCGCTGAGCTCACCTTAGGACACTTGCGTTACACTTTGACAGATGTACCGCCCCAGTCAAACTCACTCTTTGAGACAAGCATATCACAACTGGCAGGACAACCAAATAGCTGCGACAGCTGCGCTCGGCCCACTCAGGCAGCCTGGCGCGCTCCTTTGCTCTACCCGAGGTTTCCATCCTCGCTGAGCTCACCTTAGGACACCTGCGTTACACATTGACAGATGTACCGCCCCAGTCAAACTTAAACTTATTGCATGTATACATAACAATGCGACCGTTCTGCTAGCCCGAAAAGCGCTCAAGCCAGACGCTCGATCAAGCGCCTACTACATATTAGTCGAGACAACGGCTCGCTCATTAGCTTCGCGTTTGTACTTTAACTTTTTTCGGCTCGATTTCTCTAGAAGCCGATTCCTGCGACACAGCACTCTTAGGCCCGCCGCCGAGGGAGTGTGCGCCCCATCCCGCCCCGACTGCCCCGCACCGCACGCAGCTCTTGGATCATTATAGTTAACTCTGTATTACGCTCTTACAGGCCTTACCTAGGGTTAGGTTAATATGCTTGCACGTGCCGTCACTTAACTCTTTTCGGCATGGCCTCTCTCAACGCAGATGCCGGCGACGCAGCACTCTTTTGCCCGCCGCCGAGGGCGTGTGCGCCCAATCCCGCCCTGACTGTTCCTGACTGGCCATGACACCACGATGACGCCGCCGACGTGCCCCGCCCAGCTCGGTAAAAAAAAAATAGGACAAGTCTGGCGCGGAAAAAAAAAAGACAAGTCCGACACCACGGTTGAGCGAGTCGAAAAAAAAGCAAGTCCCAAAAGGACAAATCGTAGGCCGGAGGATGATTTTCAACACATCGCAGTGAGAAAATGCTCTAGTGGGTACGACACCCCGATCTTCAACTAGGTCGTCTGCAAATGATTTAGGCCCTCGCCTTCGCGCAGGCTGCTCGCCTCGACTTAGGCGCAAGTCGACATCGAAGGATCAAAAAGCAACGTCGCTATGAACGCTTGGCTGCCACAAGCCAGTTATCCCTGTGGTAACTTTTCTGACACCCCTTGCTTGAAACACGCAAACTCAAAGGGATCGATAGGCCACGCTTTCGCGGTCTGTATTTATACTGAAAATCCAAATCAAGTGAGCTTTTGCCCTTTTGCTCTACGCGAGGTTTTCGTCCTCGCTGAGCTCACCTTAGGACACCTGCATTACACCTTGTCATATGTACCGCCCCAGTCAAACTCAATGCATGTATCGCTCCACTTCGCGGCTCGCTCATTAGCATCGTCTTTGTACTTTAACATTTTTTTGGCTCTGCCGCTCTCGACACCGATGCGACGCTTCTGTCGCGACGCTGCACTCTCTCGCTCGCCTGACTTAGGCGCAAGTCGTTCAAAGATACCATCCTCGTTGAGGTCACCTTAGGACACCTGGGTTACACCTTGACAGATGTACCGCCCCAGTCAAACTTAAACTTATTGCATGTATACAAAACAATGCGACCGTTTTGCTAGCCCAAAAAGTGCTCAAGCCAGACGCTCGATCGAGCGGCCTCCTACATTAGTCGAGACAACGGCTCGCTCATTAGCATCGTCTTTGTACTTTAACATTTTTTGGCTCTGCCGCTCTCGACACCAATGCGACGCTTCTGTCGCGACGCTGCACTCTCTCGCTCGCCTGACTTAGGCGCAAGTCGTTCAAAGATACCATCCTCGTTGAGGTCACCTTAGGACACCTGCGTTACACCTTGACAGATGTACCGCCCCAGTCAAACTCACTCTTTGAGACAAGCATATCACTACTGGCAGGACAACCAAATAACTGCGACAGCTGCGTTCGGCCCCCTCAGGCAGCCTGGCGCGCTCCTTTGCTCTACCCGAGGTTTCCATCCTCGCTGAGCTCACTTTAGGACACCTGCGTTACACCTTGACAGATGTACCGCCCCAGTCAAACTCACTCTTTGAGACAAGCATATCACTACTTGCAGGACAACCTAATAGCTGCGACAGCTGCGCTCGGCCCCCTCAGGGAGCCTGACGCGCTCCTTTGCTCTACCCGAGGTTTCCATCCTCGCTGAGCTCACCTTAGGACACCTGCGTTACACCTAGACAGATGTACCGCCCCAGTCAAACTCACTCTTTGAGACAAGCATATCACTACTGGCAGGACAACCATATAGCTGCGACAGCTGCGCTCGGCCCCCTCAGGCAGCCTGGCACGCTCCTTTGCTCTACCCGGGGTTTCCATCCTCGCTGAGCTCACCTTAGGACACTTGCGTTACACCTTGACAGATGTACCGCCCCAGTCAAACTCACTCTTTGAGAAAAGCATATCACAACTGGCAGGACAACCAAATAGCTGCGACAGCTGCGCTCGGCCCCCTCAGGCAGTCTGGCGCGCTCCTTTGCTCTACCCGAGGTTTCCAACCTCGCTGAGCTCACCTTAGGACATCTGCGTTACACCTTGACAGATGTACCGCCCCAGTCAAACTTAAACTTATTGCATGTATACATAACAATGCGATCGTTCTGCTAGCCCAAAAAGTGCTCAAACCAGACGCTCGATCGAGCGCCTCCTACATATTAGTCGAGACAACGGCTCGCTCATTAGCATCGTCTTTGTACTTTAACATTTTTTGGCTCTGCCGCTCTCGACACCGATGCGACGCTTCTGTCGCGACACTGCACTCTCTCGCTCGCCTGACTTCGGCGCAAGTCGTTCAAAGATACCATCCTCGTTGAGGTCACCTTAGGACACCTGCGTTACACCTTGACAGATGTACCGCCCCAGTCAAACTCACTCTTTGAGACAAGCATATCACTACTGGCAGGACAACCAAATAACTGCGACAGCTGCGTTCGGCCCCCTCAGGCATCCTGGCGCGCTCCTTTGCTCTACCCGAGGTTTCCATCCGCGCTGAGCTCACCTTAGGACACCTGCGTTACACCTTGACAGATGTACCGCCCCAGTCAAACTCACTCTTTGAGACAAGCATATCACTACTTGCAGGACAACCTAATAGCTGCGACAGCTGCGCTCGGCCCCCTAAGGGAGCCTGACGCGCTCCTTTGCTCTACCCGAGGTTTCCATCCTCGCTGAGCTCACCTTAGGACACCTGCGTTACACCTAGACAGATGTACCGCCCCAGTCAAACTCACTCTTTGAGACAAGCATATCACTACTGGCAGGACAACCATATAGCTGCGACAGCTGCGCTCGGCCCCCTCAGGCAGGCTGGCGCGCTCCTTTGCTCTACCCGAGGTTTCCATCCTCGCTGAGCTCACCTTAGGACACTTGCGTTACACTTTGACAGATGTACCGCCCCAGTCAAACTCACTCTTTGAGACAAGCATATCACAACTGGCAGGACAACCAAATAGCTGCGACAGCTGCGCTCGGCCCCCTCAGGCAGCCTGGCGCGCTCCTTTGCTCTACCCGAGGTTTCCATCCTCGCTGAGCTCACCTTAGGACACCTGCGTTACACCTTGACAGATGTACCGCCCCAGTCAAACTTAAACCTATTGCATGTATACATAACAATGCGACCGTTCTGCTAGGCCGAAAAGCGCTCAAGCCAGACGCTCGATCAAGCGCCTACTACATATTAGTCGAGACAACGGCTCGCTCATTAGCATCGCGTTTGTACTTTAACTTTTTTCGGCTCGACTTCTATAGAAGCCGATTCCTGCGACACGGCACTCTTAGGCCCGCCGCCGAGGGAGTGTGCGCCCCATCCCGCCCCGACTGCCCCGCACTGCACGCAGCTCTTGGATCATTATAGTTAACTCTGTTTTACGCTCTTACAGGCCTTACCTAGGGTTAGCTTAGTATGCTTGCACGTGCCGTCACTTAACTCTTTTCGGCATGGCCTCTCTCAACGCAGATGCCGGCGACGCAGCACTCTTTTGCCCGCCGCCGAGGGCGTGTGCGCCCAATCCCGCCCTGACTGTTCCTGACTGGCCATGACACCACGATGACGCCACCGACGTGCCCCGCCCAGCTCGGTAAAAAAAAAAATAGGACAAGTCTGGCGCGGAAAAAAAAAGACAAGTCCGACACCACGGTTGAGCGAGTCGAAAAAAAAGCAAGTCCCAAAAGGACACATTGCAGTGAGAAAATGCTCTAGTGGGTACGACACCCCGATTTTTAACTAGGTATTCTGCAAATGATTTAGGCCCTCGCCTTCGCGCAGGCTGCTCGCTTCGACTTAGGCGCAAGTCGACATCGAAGGATCAAAAAGCAACGTCGCTATGAACGCTTGGCTGCCACAAGCCAGTTATCCCTGTGGTAACTTTTCTGACACCCCTTGCTTGAAACACGCAAACTCAAAGGGATCGATAGGCCACGCTTTCGCGGTCTGTATTTATACTGAAAATCCAAATCAAGTGAGCTTTTGCCCTTTTGCTCTACGCGAGGTTTCCGTCCTCGCTGAGCTCACCTTAGGACACCTGCATTAAACCTTGTCATATGTACCGCCACAGTCAAACTCAATGCATGTATCGCTCCACTTCGCGGCTCGCTCATTAGCATCGTCTTTGTACTTTAACATTTTTTTGGCTCTGCCGCTCTCGACACCGATGCGACGCTTCTGTCGCGACGCTGCACTCTCTCGCTCGCCTGACTTAGGCGCAAGTCGTTCAAAGATACCATCCTCGTTGAGGTCACCTTAGGACACCTGGGTTACACCTTGACAGATGTACCGCCACAGTCAAACTCACTCTTTGAGACAAGCATATCACTACTGGCAGGACAACCAAATAGCTGCGACAGCTGCGCTCGGCCCCCTCAGGCAGCCTGGCGCGCTCCTTTGCTCTACCCGAGGTTTCCATCTTCGCTGAGCTCACCTTAGGACACCTGTGTTACATCTTGACAGATGTACCGCCCCAGTCAAACTCAAACTCAATGCATGTATTAGCGATAGATTTACCACAGTTATCCACTTCGCTTACGAGACTTAATAAACCAAGGCTGATTTAAAAAGAGCTCACCTTAGGACACCTGCGTTACACCTTGACAGATGTACCGCCCCAGTCAAACTCACTCTTTGAGACAAGCATATCACTACTGGCAGGACAACCATATAGCTGCGACAGCTGCGCTCGGCCCCCTCAGGCAGCCTGGCACGCTCCTTTGCTCTACCCGAGGTTTCCATCCTCGCTGAGCTCACCTTAGGACACTTGCGTTACACCTTGACAGATGTACCGCCCCAGTCAAACTCACTCTTTGAGAAAAGCATATCACAACTGGCAGGACAACCAAATAGCTGCGACAGCTGCGCTCGGCCCCCTCAGGCAGTCTGGCGCGCTCCTTTGCTCTACCCGAGGTTTCCAACCTCGCTGAGCTCACCTTAGGACATCTGCGTTACACCTTGACAGATGTACCGCCCCAGTCAAACTTAAACTTATTGCATGTATACATAACAATGCGACCGTTCTGCTAGCCCAAAAAGTGCTCAAACCAGACGCTCGATCGAGCGCCTCCTACATATTAGTCGAGACAACGGCTCGCTCATTAGCATCGTCTTTGTACTTTAACATTTTTTGGCTCTGCCGCTCTCGACACCGATGCAACGCTTCTGTCGCGACACTGCACTCTCTCGCTCGCCTGACTTCGGCGCAAGTCGTTCAAAGATACCATCCTCGTTGAGGTCACCTTAGGACACCTGCGTTACACCTTGACAGATGTACCGCCCCAGTCAAACTCA
This sequence comes from Styela clava, assembly GCF_964204865.1. Lineage (NCBI taxonomy): Eukaryota > Metazoa > Chordata > Ascidiacea > Stolidobranchia > Styelidae > Styela > Styela clava. The sequence goes on from NC_135250.1 coordinate 18,350,499, forward strand.
CTCTTTGAGACAAGCATATCACTACTGGCAGGACAACCAAATAACTGCGACAGCTGCGTTCGGCCCCCTCAGGCATCCTGGCGCGCTCCTTTGCTCTACCCGAGGTTTCCATCCTCGCTGAGCTCACCTTAGGACACCTGCGTTACACCTTGACAGATGTACCGCCCCAGTCAAACTCACTCTTTGAGACAAGCATATCACTACTTGCAGGACAACCTAATAGCTGCGACAGCTGCGCTCGGCCCCCTCAGGGAGCCTGACGCGCTCCTTTGCTCTACCCGAGGTTTCCATCCTCGCTGAGCTCACCTTAGGACACCTGCGTTACACCTAGACAGATGTACCGCCCCAGTCAAACTCACTCTTTGAGACAAGCATATCACTACTGGCAGGACAACCATATAGCTGCGACAGCTGCGCTCGGCCCCCACAGGCAGCCTGGCGCGCTCCTTTGCTCTACCCGAGGTTTCCATCCTCGCTGAGCTCACCTTAGGACACTTGCGTTACACTTTGACAGATGTACCGCCCCAGTCAAACTCACTCTTTGAGACAAGCATATCACAACTGGCAGGACAACCAAATAGCTGCGACAGCTGCGCTCGGCCCCCTCAGGCAGCCTGGCGCGCTCCTTTGCTCTACCCGAGGTTTCCATCCTCGCTGAGCTCACCTTAGGACACCTGCGTTACACCTTGACAGATGTACCGCCCCAGTCAAACTTAAACCTATTGCATGTATACATAACAATGCGACCGTTCTGCTAGGCCGAAAAGCGCTCAAGCCAGACGCTCGATCAAGCGCCTACTACATATTAGTCGAGACAACGGCTCGCTCATTAGCATCGCGTTTGTACTTTAACTTTTTTCGGCTCGACTTCTCTAGAAGCCGATTCCTGCGACACGGCACTCTTAGGTCCGCCGCCGAGGGAGTGTGCGCCCCATCCCGCCCCGACTGCCCCGCACCGCACGCAGCTCTTGGATCATTATAGTTAACTCTGTCTTACGCTCTTACAGGCCTTACCTAGGGTTAGGTTAGTATGCTTGCACGTGCCGTCACTTAACTCTTTTCGGCATGGCCTCTCTCAACGCAGATGCCGGCGACGCAGCACTCTTTTGCCCGCCGCCGTGGGCGTGTGCGCCCAATCCCGCCCTGACTGTTCCTGACTGGCCATGACACCACGATGACGCCGCCGACGTGCCCCGCCCAGCTCGGTAAAAAAAAAATAGGACAAGTCTGGCGCGGAAAAAAAAAAGACAAGTCCGACACCACGGTTGAGCGAGTCGAAAAAAAAGCAAGTCCCAAAAGGACACATCGCAGTGAGAAAATGCTCTAGTGGGTACGACACCCCGATCTTTAACTAGGTCGTCTGCAAATGATTTAGGCCCTCGCCTTCGCGCAGGCTGCTCGCCTCGACTTAGGCGCAAGTCGACATCGAAGGATCAAAAAGCAACGTCGCTATGAACGCTTGGCTGCCACAAGCCAGTTATCCCTGTGGTAACTTTTCTGACACCCCTTGCTTGAAACACGCAAACTCAAAGGGATCGATAGGCCACGCTTTCGCGGTCTGTATTTATACTGAAAATCCAAATCAAGTGAGCTTTTGCCCTTTTGCTCTACGCGAGGTTTCCGTCCTCGCTGAGCTCACCTTAGGACACCTGCATTACACCTTGTCATATGTACCGCCCCAGTCAAACTCAATGCATGTATCGCTCCACTTCGCGGCTCGCTCATTAGCATCGTCTTTGTACTTTAACATTTTTTTGGCTCTGCCGCTCTCGACACCGATGCGACGCTTCTGTCGCGACGCTGCACTCTCTCGCTCGCCTGACTTAGGCGCAAGTCGTTCAAAGATACCATCCTCGTTGAGGTCACCTTAGGACACCTGGGTTACACCTTGACAGATGTACCGCCACAGTCAAACTCACTCTTTGAGACAAGCATATCACTACTGGCAGGACAACCAAATAGCTGCGACAGCTGCGCTCGGCCCCCTCAGGCAGCCTGGCGCGCTCCTTTGCTCTACCCGAGGTTTCCATCCTCGCTGAGCTCACCTTAGGACACCTGTGTTACATCTTGACAGATGTACCGCCCCAGTCAAACTCAAACTCAATGCATGTATTAGCGATAGATTTACCACAGTTATCCACTTCGCTTACGAGACTTAATAAACCAAGGCTGATTTAAAAAGAGCTCACCTTAGGACACCTGCGTTACACCTTGACAGATGTACCGCCCCAGTCAAACTCACTCTTTGAGACAAGCATATCACTACTGGCAGGACAACCAATTAGCTGCGACAGCAGCGCTCGGCCCCTCAGGCAGCGTGGCGCTTCTCTTTGCTCTATCCGAGGTTTCCATCCTCGCTGAGCTCACCTTAGGACACCTGCATTACCAATTGACAGATGTACTGCCCCAGTCAAACTCAAACTCAATGCATGTATCGCTCCATTTCGCGGCGACAGCTGCGCTTGGCCCCCTCAGGCAGCCTGGCGCGCTCTTTTGCTCTACCCGAGGTTTCCATCCTCGCTGAGCTCACCTTAGGACACCTGCGTTACACCTTGACAGATGTACCGCCCCAGTCAAACTTAAACCTATTGCATGTATACATAACAATGCGACCGTTCTGCTAGGCCGAAAAGCGCTCAAGCCAGACGCTCGATCAAGTGCCTACTACATATTAGTCGAGACAACGGCTCGCTCAATAGCATCGTCTTTGTACTTTAACATTTTTTGGCTCTGCCTCTCTCGACACCGATGTGACAATTCTGTCGCGACGCTGCACTCTCTCGCTCGCCTGACTTAGGCGCAAGTCGTTCAAAGATACCATCCTCGTTGAGGTCACCTTAGGACAACTGCGTTACACCTTGACAGGTGTACCGCCCCAGTCGAACTCAAACTCAATGCATGTATTAGCTCCAGATTTACCACAGTTATCCACTTCGCTTACGAGACTCAATAAACCAAGTCTGATTTAAAGAGCCATTTGCAGTTTCGCATTAAGAATACTCGAACTTGCAATTGCATGGATTCCATCTTCGCTGAGCTCACCTTAGGACACCTGCGTTACAACTTGAAAGGTGTACCGCCCCATTCAAACCCAAACTCAATGCATGTATTAGCGCTAGATTTACCACAGTTATCCCCTTCGCTTACGAGACTTAATAAACCAAGGCCGATTTAAAAAGAGCTCACCTCAGGACACCTGCGTTACACCGTGACAGATGTACCGCCCCAGTCAAACTCACTCTTTGAGACAAGCATATCACTAATGGCAGGACAACCAAATAGCTGCGACAGCTGCGCTCGGCCCCCTCAGGCAGCGTGGCGCGCTCTTATGCTCTACCCGAGGTTTCCATCCTCGCTGAGCTCACCTTAGGACACCTGCGTTACACCTTGACAGATGTACCGCCCCAGTCAAACTTAAACTTATTGCATGTATACATAACAATGCCACCGTTCTGCTAGCTCAAAAAGTGCTCCGCCCCGCCCCAGTCAAATTCATTCTTTGAGACAAGCATATCACTAATGGCAGGACAACCAATTAGCTGCGACAGCTGCGCTCGGCCCCCTCAGGCAGCGTGGCGCTTCTCTTTGCTCTATCCGAGGTTTCCATCTTCGCTGAGCTCACCTTAAGACAACTGCGTTACACCTTGACAGATGTACCACCCCAGTCAAACTTAAACTTATTGCATGTATACATAACAATGCGACCGTTCTGCTAGCCCAAAAAGTGCTCAAACCAGACGCTCAATCGAGCGCCTCCTACATATTAGTCGAGACAACGGCTCGCTCATTAGCATCGCGTTTGTTCTTTTAACTTTTTTCGGCTCGGCTTCTCTAGAAGCCGATCCCGGCGACACGGCACTCTTACGCCCGCCGCCGAGGGAGTGTGCGCCCCATCCCGCCCCGCACCGCACGCCGCTCTTGGCTCATTATAGTTAACACTGTCTTACGCTCGTACAGGCCTTACCTAGGGTTAGGTTAGTATGCTTGCACGTGCCGTCACTTAACTCTTTTCGGCACGACCTCTCTCGACACCGATGCCGGCGACGCAGCCTTCTTTTACCCGTCGCCGAGGGAGTGTACGCCCCATCCAGCCCCGACTGCCATGCACCGCACGCCGCTTTTGGCTCATTCGAGTTAACTCTGTCTTTTGCTCTTACAGGCCTTACCTAGGGTTAGGTTAGTGTGCTTGCACGTGCCGTCACTTAACTCTTTTCGGCCCGGCCTCTCTCTGGCCGATGCCGGCGACGCAGCACTCTTTCGCCCGCCGCCGAGGGAGTGTGCGCCCCATCCCGCCCCGACTGCCCCGCACCGCACGCCGCTCTTGGCTCATTCGAGTTAACTCTGTCTTTCGCTCTTACAGGCCTTACCTAGGGTTAGGTTTGTTTGCTTGCACGTGCCGTCACTTAACTCTTTTCGGCACGGCCTCTCTCGACGCCGATGCCGGCGACGCAGCACTCTTTCGCCCGCCGCCGAGGGAGTGTGCGCCCAATCCCGCCCTGACTCTCCCGCACCGCACGCCGCTATTGGTTCATTCGAGTTAACTCTGTCTTTCGCTCTTACAGGCCTTACCCAGGGTTAGGTTTGTATGCTTGCACGTGCCGTCGCTTAATTACCTCTTTCGGCACGGCCTCTCTCGACGCCGATGCCGGCGACGCAGCACTCTTTTGCCCGCCGCCGAGGGAGTGTGCGCCCCATCCCGCCCCGACTGCCCCGCACCGCACGCAGCTCTTGACTTATTCGAGTTAACTCTGTCTTTCGCTCTTACAGGCCTTACCTAGGGTTTGGTTAGTATGCTTGCACATGCCGTCACTTAACTCTTTTCGGCAACGCCTCTCTCGACGCCGATGCCGGCGACGCAGCGCTCTTTTGCCCGCCGCCGAGGGAGTGTGCGCCCCATCCCGCCCCGACTGCCCCGCACCGCACGCAGCTCTTGGGTAATTCGAGTTAACTCTGTCTTTCGCTCTTACAGGCCTTACTTAGGGATTGGTTAGTATGCTTGCACGTGCCGTCACTTAACTATTTCGGCATGGCCTCTCTCGACGCCGATGCCGGCGAAGCAGCACTCTTTCGCCCGCCACCGAGGGAGTGTGCGCCCCATCCCGCCCCGAATGCCCCGCACCGCACGTCGCTCTCGGCTCATTCGAATTAACTCTGTCCTTCGCTCTTACAGTCCTCACCTAGGGTTAGGATAGTGTGGTTGCGAAATGACACGTGGGCTTCGTCGCGGATGAGTGAGTAACGGCCAATCACGTGTCAGCAATCGGCGCGAGACCAGTCAAGCGAGCGAGCGGAATTAACGTGGAAGATTTCGAAACGGGGCGCGAGCCAATTGAGGGCGGCGACGCCCCCTTGTCGTGTTGCGAAATGACACGTGGGCTTCGTCGCGGAAGAGTGAGTAACGGCCAATCACGTGGAAGATTTCAAATCGGGGCACTAGCCAATGGGTGGCGGCCACTCCCTCCTTTCGGATTGCGAAATGACACGTCGGCCCCGCTCGGCGTGGTGAAGATAAGTCCGACACCACGATGACGCCGCCGACGTGCCCCGCCCGGCTCGGTAAAAAAAAAATAGGACAAGTCAGGGGCGGAAAAAAAAAAGACAAGACCACGGTTGGGCAAGTCGAAAAAAAAGCAAGTCCCAAAAGGACAAATCGTAGATCTGGAGGATGATTTTCAACACATCGCAGTGAGAAACTGCTCTAGTGGGTACGACACCCCGATCTTTAACTAGGTCGTCTGCAAATGATTTTGCACCTCGCCTTTGCGCAGGCTGCTCGCCTCGACTTAGGCGCAAGTCGACATTGAAGGATCAAAAAGCAACGTCGCTATCGCTCCACTTCGCGGCGACAGCTGCGCTCGGCCACCTCAGGCAGCGTGGCGCTTCTCTTTGTTCTATCCGAGGTTTCCATCCTCGCTGAGCTCACCTCAGGACACCTGCATTACACCTTGACAGATGTACCGCCCCAGTCAAACTCAATGTATGTATCGTTCCCCTTCGCGGCGACAGCTGCGCTCGGCCCCCTCAGGCAGCCTGGCGCGCTCTTTTGCTCTACCCGAGGTTTCCATCCTCGCTGAGCTCACCTTAGGACACCTGCGTTACACCTTGACAGATGTACCGCCCAAGTCAAACTCAATATTATGCATGTATCGCTCCACCTCGCGGCGACAGCTCCGCTGGGCCCCCTCAGGCAGCCTGGCGCGCTTCTTTGCTCTACCCGAGGTTTCCATCCTCGCCGAGCTCACCTTAGGACAACTGCATTACACCTTGACATATGTACCGCCCCAGTCAAACTCAAACTCAATGCATGTATCGCTCCACTTCGCGCGACAGCTGCGCTCGGCCCCCTCAGGCAGCGTGGCGCTTCTCTTTGTTCTATCCGAGGTTTCCATCCTCGCTGAGCTCACCTTAGGACACCTGCATTACACCTTGACAGATGTACCGCCCAAGTCAAACTCAATATCATGCATGTATCGCTCCACTTCGCGGCGACAGCTCCGCTGGGCCCCCTCAGGCAGCCTGGCGCGCTCCTTTGCTCTACCCGAGGTTTCCATCCTCGCTGAGCTCACATTAGGACACCTGCGTTACACCTTGACAGATGTACCGCCCCAGTCAAACTTAAACTTATTGCATGTATACATAACAATGCGACCGTTCTGCCAGCCCAAAAATTGCTCAAGCCAGACGCTCGATCGAGCGCCTCCTACATATTAGTCGAGACAACGGCTCGCTCATTAGCATCGTCTTTGTACTTTAACATTTTTTTGGCTCTGCCGCTCTCGACACCGATGCGACGCTTCTGTCGCGACGCTGCACTCTCTCGCTCTCCTGACTTAGGCACAAGTCTTTCAAAGATACCATCCTCGTTGAGATCACCTTAGGACACCTGCGTTACACCTTGACAGGTGTACCGCCCCAGTCGAACTCAAACTCAATGCATGTATTAGCTCCAGATTTACCACAGTTATCCACTTCGCTTACGAGACTTAATAAACCAAGGCTGATTCAATGAGCCATTTGCAGTTTCGCTTTAAGAGTACTCGTACTTGCAATTGCATGGCTTCCATCCTCGCTGAGCTCACCTTAGGACACCTGCGTTACAACTTGACAGATGTACCGCCCCAGTCAAACTCAAACTTATTGCATGTATACATAACAATGCGACCGTTCTGCTAGCCCAAAATGTGCTCAAGCCAGACGCTCGATCGAGCGCCTCCTACATATTAGTCGAGACAACGGCTCGCTCATTAGCATCGTCTTTGTACTATAACATTGTACGATACCATCGTCGTTGAGGTCACCTTAGGACACCTGCGTTACACCTTGACAGATGTACCGCCCCAGTCAAACTCACTCTTTGAGACAAGCATATCACTACTGGCAGGACAACCAAATAGCTGCGACAACTGCGCTCGGCCCCCTCAGGCAGCCTGGCGCGCTCCTTTGCTCTACCCGAGGTTTCCATCCTCGCTGAGCTCACCTTAGGACACCAGCGTTACACCTTGACAGATGTACCGCCCCAGTCAAACTTAAACTTATTGCATGTATACATAACAATGCGACTGTTCTGCTAGCTCAAAAAGTGCTCAAGCCAGACGCTCGATCGAGCGCCTCCTACATATTAGTCGAGACAACGGCTCGCTCATTAGCATTAGCAAAACTTAAACTTATTGCATGTATACATAACAATGCTCACCTTAGGACACCTGCGTTACACCTTGACAGATGTACCGCCCCAGTAAAACTTAAACTTATTGCATGTATACATAACAATGCGACCTTTCTGCTAACCCAAAAAGTGCTCAAGCCAGACGCTCGATCGAGCGCCTCCAACATATTAGTCGAGACAACGGCTCGCTCATTAGCATCGTCTTTGTACTATAACATTGTACGATACCATCCTCGTTGAGGTCACCTTAGGACACCTGCGTTACACCTTGAAAGATGTACCGCCCCAGTCAAACTCACTCTTTGAGACAAGCATATCACTACTGGCAGGACAACCAAATTACTGCGACAGCTGCGCTCGGCCCCCTCAGGCAGCCTGGCGCGCTCCTTTGCTCTACCCGAGGTTTCCATTCTCGCTGAGCTCACCTTAGGACACCTGCGTTACACCTTGACAGATGTACCGCCCCAGTCAAACTCACTCTTTGAGACAAGCATATCACTACTGGCAGGACAACCAAATAGCTGCGACAGCTGCGCTCGGCCCCCTCAGGCAGCCTGGCGCGCTCTTTTCCTCTACCCGAGGTTTCCATCCTCGCTGAGCTACATATTAGTCGAGACAACGGCTCGCTCATTAGCATCGTCTTTGTACTATAACATTGTACGATACCATCCTCGTTGAGGTCACCTTAGGACACCTGCGTTACACGTTGAAAGATGCACCGCCCCAGTCAAACTCACTCTTTGAGACAAGCATATCACTACTGGCAGGACAACCAAATTACAGCGACAGCTGCGCTCGGCCCCCTCAGGCAGCCTGGCGCGCTCCTTTGCTCTACCCGAGGTTTCCATTCTCGCTGAGCTCACCTTAGGACACTTGCGTTACACCTTGACAGATGTACCGCCCCAGTCAAACTCACTCTTTGAGACAAGCATATCACTACTGGCAGGACAACTAAATAGCTGCGACAGCTGCGCTCGGCCCCCTCAGGCATCCTGGCGCGCTCTTTTGCTCTACCCGAGGTTTCCATCCTTGCTGAGCTCACCTTAGGACACCTGCGTTACACTTTGACAGATGTACCGCCCCAGTCAAACTCACTCTTTGAGACAAGCATATCACAACTGGCAGGACAACCAAATAGCTGCGACAGCTGCGCTCGGCCCCCTCAGGCAGCCTGGCGCGCTCCTTTGCTCTACCCGAGGTTTCCATCCTCGCTGAGCTCACCTTAGGACACCTGCGTTACACCTTGACAGATGTACCGCCCCAGTCAAACTTAAACCTATTGCATGTATACATAACAATGCGACCGTTCTGCTAGGCCGAAAAGCGCTCAAGCCAGACGCTCGATCAAGCGCCTACTACATATTAGTCGAGACAACGGCTCGCTCATTAGCATCGCGTTTGTACTTTAACTTTTTTCGGCTCGACTTCTATAGAAGCCGATTCCTGCGACACGGCACTCTTAGGCCCGCCGCCGAGGGAGTGTGCGCCCCATCCCGCCCCGACTGCCCCGCACTGCACGCAGCTCTTGGATCATTATAGTTAACTCTGTTTTACGCTCTTACAGGCCTTACCTAGGGTTAGCTTAGTATGCTTGCACGTGCCGTCACTTAACTCTTTTCGGCATGGCCTCTCTCAACGCAGATGCCGGCGACGCAGCACTCTTTTGCCCGCCGCCGAGGGCGTGTGCGCCCAATCCCGCCCTGACTGTTCCTGACTGGCCATGACACCACGATGACGCCACCGACGTGCCCCGCCCAGCTCGGTAAAAAAAAAAATAGGACAAGTCTGGCGCGGAAAAAAAAAGACAAGTCCGACACCACGGTTGAGCGAGTCGAAAAAAAAGCAAGTCCCAAAAGGACACATTGCAGTGAGAAAATGCTCTAGTGGGTACGACACCCCGATTTTTAACTAGGTATTCTGCAAATGATTTAGGCCCTCGCCTTCGCGCAGGCTGCTCGCTTCGACTTAGGCGCAAGTCGACATCGAAGGATCAAAAAGCAACGTCGCTATGAACGCTTGGCTGCCACAAGCCAGTTATCCCTGTGGTAACTTTTCTGACACCCCTTGCTTGAAACACGCAAACTCAAAGGGATCGATAGGCCACGCTTTCGCGGTCTGTATTTATACTGAAAATCCAAATCAAGTGAGCTTTTGCCCTTTTGCTCTACGCGAGGTTTCCGTCCTCGCTGAGCTCACCTTAGGACACCTGCATTAAACCTTGTCATATGTACCGCCACAGTCAAACTCAATGCATGTATCGCTCCACTTCGCGGCTCGCTCATTAGCATCGTCTTTGTACTTTAACATTTTTTTGGCTCTGCCGCTCTCGACACCGATGCGACGCTTCTGTCGCGACGCTGCACTCTCTCGCTCGCCTGACTTAGGCGCAAGTCGTTCAAAGATACCATCCTCGTTGAGGTCACCTTAGGACACCTGGGTTACACCTTGACAGATGTACCGCCACAGTCAAACTCACTCTTTGAGACAAGCATATCACTACTGGCAGGACAACCAAATAGCTGCGACAGCTGCGCTCGGCCCCCTCAGGCAGCCTGGCGCGCTCCTTTGCTCTACCCGAGGTTTCCATCTTCGCTGAGCTCACCTTAGGACACCTGTGTTACATCTTGACAGATGTACCGCCCCAGTCAAACTCAAACTCAATGCATGTATTAGCGATAGATTTACCACAGTTATCCACTTCGCTTACGAGACTTAATAAACCAAGGCTGATTTAAAAAGAGCTCACCTTAGGACACCTGCGTTACACCTTGACAGATGTACCGCCCCAGTCAAACTCACTCTTTGAGACAAGCATATCACTACTGGCAGGACAACCATATAGCTGCGACAGCTGCGCTCGGCCCCCTCAGGCAGCCTGGCACGCTCCTTTGCTCTACCCGAGGTTTCCATCCTCGCTGAGCTCACCTTAGGACACTTGCGTTACACCTTGACAGATGTACCGCCCCAGTCAAACTCACTCTTTGAGAAAAGCATATCACAACTGGCAGGACAACCAAATAGCTGCGACAGCTGCGCTCGGCCCCCTCAGGCAGTCTGGCGCGCTCCTTTGCTCTACCCGAGGTTTCCAACCTCGCTGAGCTCACCTTAGGACATCTGCGTTACACCTTGACAGATGTACCGCCCCAGTCAAACTTAAACTTATTGCATGTATACATAACAATGCGACCGTTCTGCTAGCCCAAAAAGTGCTCAAACCAGACGCTCGATCGAGCGCCTCCTACATATTAGTCGAGACAACGGCTCGCTCATTAGCATCGTCTTTGTACTTTAACATTTTTTGGCTCTGCCGCTCTCGACACCGATGCAACGCTTCTGTCGCGACACTGCACTCTCTCGCTCGCCTGACTTCGGCGCAAGTCGTTCAAAGATACCATCCTCGTTGAGGTCACCTTAGGACACCTGCGTTACACCTTGACAGATGTACCGCCCCAGTCAAACTCACTCTTTGAGACAAGCATATCACTACTGGCAGGACAACCAAATAACTGCGACAGCTGCGTTCGGCCCCCTCAGGCATCCTGGCGCGCTCCTTTGCTCTACCCGAGGTTTCCATCCTCGCTGAGCTCACCTTAGGACACCTGCGTTACACCTTGACAGATGTACCGCCCCAGTCAAACTCACTCTTTGAGACAAGCATATCACTACTTGCAGGACAACCTAATAGCTGCGACAGCTGCGCTCGGCCCCCTCAGGGAGCCTGACGCGCTCCTTTGCTCTACCCGAGGTTTCCATCCTCGCTGAGCTCACCTTAGGACACCTGCGTTACACCTAGACAGATGTACCGCCCCAGTCAAACTCACTCTTTGAGACAAGCATATCACTACTGGCAGGACAACCATATAGCTGCGACAGCTGCGCTCGGCCCCCACAGGCAGCCTGGCGCGCTCCTTTGCTCTACCCGAGGTTTCCATCCTCGCTGAGCTCACCTTAGGACACTTGCGTTACACTTTGACAGATGTACCGCCCCAGTCAAACTCACTCTTTGAGACAAGCATATCACAACTGGCAGGACAACCAAATAGCTGCGACAGCTGCGCTCGGCCCCCTCAGGCAGCCTGGCGCGCTCCTTTGCTCTACCCGAGGTTTCCATCCTCGCTGAGCTCACCTTAGGACACCTGCGTTACACCTTGACAGATGTACCGCCCCAGTCAAACTTAAACCTATTGCATGTATACATAACAATGCGACCGTTCTGCTAGGCCGAAAAGCGCTCAAGCCAGACGCTCGATCAAGCGCCTACTACATATTAGTCGAGACAACGGCTCGCTCATTAGCATCGCGTTTGTACTTTAACTTTTTTCGGCTCGACTTCTCTAGAAGCCGATTCCTGCGACACGGCACTCTTAGGTCCGCCGCCGAGGGAGTGTGCGCCCCATCCCGCCCCGACTGCCCCGCACCGCACGCAGCTCTTGGATCATTATAGTTAACTCTGTCTTACGCTCTTACAGGCCTTACCTAGGGTTAGGTTAGTATGCTTGCACGTGCCGTCACTTAACTCTTTTCGGCATGGCCTCTCTCAACGCAGATGCCGGCGACGCAGCACTCTTTTGCCCGCCGCCGTGGGCGTGTGCGCCCAATCCCGCCCTGACTGTTCCTGACTGGCCATGACACCACGATGACGCCGCCGACGTGCCCCGCCCAGCTCGGTAAAAAAAAAATAGGACAAGTCTGGCGCGGAAAAAAAAAAGACAAGTCCGACACCACGGTTGAGCGAGTCGAAAAAAAAGCAAGTCCCAAAAGGACACATCGCAGTGAGAAAATGCTCTAGTGGGTACGACACCCCGATCTTTAACTAGGTCGTCTGCAAATGATTTAGGCCCTCGCCTTCGCGCAGGCTGCTCGCCTCGACTTAGGCGCAAGTCGACATCGAAGGATCAAAAAGCAACGTCGCTATGAACGCTTGGCTGCCACAAGCCAGTTATCCCTGTGGTAACTTTTCTGACACCCCTTGCTTGAAACACGCAAACTCAAAGGGATCGATAGGCCACGCTTTCGCGGTCTGTATTTATACTGAAAATCCAAATCAAGTGAGCTTTTGCCCTTTTGCTCTACGCGAGGTTTCCGTCCTCGCTGAGCTCACCTTAGGACACCTGCATTACACCTTGTCATATGTACCGCCCCAGTCAAACTCAATGCATGTATCGCTCCACTTCGCGGCTCGCTCATTAGCATCGTCTTTGTACTTTAACATTTTTTTGGCTCTGCCGCTCTCGACACCGATGCGACGCTTCTGTCGCGACGCTGCACTCTCTCGCTCGCCTGACTTAGGCGCAAGTCGTTCAAAGATACCATCCTCGTTGAGGTCACCTTAGGACACCTGGGTTACACCTTGACAGATGTACCGCCACAGTCAAACTCACTCTTTGAGACAAGCATATCACTACTGGCAGGACAACCAAATAGCTGCGACAGCTGCGCTCGGCCCCCTCAGGCAGCCTGGCGCGCTCCTTTGCTCTACCCGAGGTTTCCATCCTCGCTGAGCTCACCTTAGGACACCTGTGTTACATCTTGACAGATGTACCGCCCCAGTCAAACTCAAACTCAATGCATGTATTAGCGATAGATTTACCACAGTTATCCACTTCGCTTACGAGACTTAATAAACCAAGGCTGATTTAAAAAGAGCTCACCTTAGGACACCTGCGTTACACCTTGACAGATGTACCGCCCCAGTCAAACTCACTCTTTGAGACAAGCATTTCACTACTGGCAGGACAACCAAATAGCTGCGACAGCTGCGCTCGGCCCCCTCAGGCAGCCTGGCGCGCTCCTTTGCTCTACCCGAGGTTTCCATCCTCGCTGAGCTCACCTTAGGACACCTGCGTTACACCTTGACAGATGTACCGCCCCAGTCAAACTCACTCTTTGAGACAAGCATATCACTACTGGCAGGACAACCAAATAGCTGCGACAGCTGCGCTCGGCCTCCTCAGGCAGCCTGGCGCGCTCCTTTGCTCTACCCGAGGTTTCCATCCTCGCTGAGCTCACCTTAGGACACCTGCGTTACACCTTGACAGATGTACCGCCCCAGTCAAACTCAAACTCAATGCATGTATTAGCGATAGATTTACCACAGTTATCCACTTCGCTTACGAGATTTAATAAACCAAGGCTGATTCAAAAAGAGCTCACCTTAGGACACCTGCGTTACACCTTGACAGATGTACCGCCCCAGTCAAATTCACTCTTTGAGACAAGCATATCACTACTGGCAGGACAACCAAATAGCTGCGACAGCTGCGCTCGGCCTCCTCAGGCAGCCTGGCGCGCTCCTTTGCTCTACCCGAGGTTTCCATCCTCGCTGAGCTCACCTTAGGACACCTGTGTTACATCTTGACAGATGTACCGCCCCAGTCAAACTCAAACTCAATGCATGTATTAGCGATAGATTTACCACAGTTATCCACTTCGCTTACGAGATTTAATAAACCAAGGCTGATTCAAAAAGAGCTCACCTTAGGACACCTGCGTTACACCTTGACAGATGTACCACCCCAGTCAAACTCACTCTTTGAGACAAGCATATCACTACTGGCAGGACAACCAAATAGCTGCGACAGCTGCGCTCGGCCCCCTCAGGCAGTCTGGCGCACTCCTTTGCTCTACCCGAGGTTTCCATCCTTGCTGAGCTCACCTTAGGACACCTGCGTTACACCTTGACAGATGTACCGCCCCAGTCAAATTCACTCTTTGAGACATGCATATCACTACTGGCAGGACAACCAATTAGCTGCGACAGCTGCGCTCGGCTCCCTCAGGCAGCGTGGCGCTTCTCTTTGCTCTATCCGAGGTTTCCATCCTCGCTGAGCTCACCTTAGGACACCTGCATTACACCTTGACAGATGTACCGCCCCAGTCAAACTCAAACACAATGCATGTATCGCTCCACTTCGCGGCGACAGCTGCGCTCCGCCCCCTCAGGCAGCCTGGCGCGCTCTTTTGCTCTACCCGAGGTTTCCATTCTCGCTGAGCTCACCTTAGGACATCTGCGTTACACCTTGACAGATGTACCGCCCCAGTCAAACTTAAACTTATTGCATGTATACAAAACAATGCGACCGTTTTGCTAGCCCAAAAAGTGCTCAAGTCAGACGCTCGATCGAGCGGCCTCCTACATATTAGTCGAGACAACGGCTCGCTCATTAGCATCGTCTTTGTACTTTAACATTTTTTGGCTCTGCCGCTCTCGACACCAATGCGACGCTTCTGTCGCGACACTGCACTCTCTCGCTCGCCTGACTTAGGCGCAAGTCGTTCAAAGATACCATCCTCGTTGAGGTCACCTTAGGACACCTGCGTTACACCTTGACGGATGTACCGCCCCAGTCAAACTCCCTCTTTGAGACAAGCATATCACTACTGGCAGGACAACCAAATAACTGCGACAGCTGCGTTCGGCCCCCTCAGGCAGCCTGGCGCGCTCCTTTGCTCTACCCGAGGTTTCCATCCTCGCTGAGCTCACTTTAGGACACCTGCGTTACACCTTGACAGATGTACCGCCCCAGTCAAACTCACTCTTTGAGACAAGCATATCACTACTTGCAGGACAACCTAATAGCTGCGACAGCTGCGCTCGGCCCCCTCAGGGAGCCTGGCACGCTCCTTTGCTCTACCCGAGGTTTCCATCCTCGCTGAGCTCACCTTAGGACACTTGCGTTACACCTTGACAGATGTACCGCCCCAGTCAAACTCACTCTTTGAGACAAGCATATCACAACTGGCAGGACAACCAAATAGCTGCGACAGCTGCGCTCGGCCCCCTCAGGCAGCCTGGCGCGCTCCTTTGCTCTTCCCGAGGTTTCCAACCTCGCTGAGCTCACCTTAGGACATCTGCGTTACACCTTGACAGATGTACCGCCCCAGTCAAACTTAAACTTATTGCATGTATACATAACAATGCGACCGTTCTGCTAGCCCAAAAAGTGCTCAAACCAGACGCTCGATCGAGCGCCTCCTACATATTAGTCGAGACAACGGCTCGCTCATTAGCATCGTCTTTGTACTTTAACATTTTTTGGCTCTGCCGCTCTCGACACCGTTGCGACGCTTCTGTCGCGACACTGCACTCTCTCGCTCGCCTGACTTATGTGCAAGTCGTTCAAAGATACCATCCTAGTTGAGGTCACCTTAGGACACCTGCGTTACACCTTGACAGATGTACCGCCCCAGTCAAACTCACTCTTTGAGACAAGCATATCACTACTGGCAGGACAACCAAATAACTGCGACAGCTGCGTTCGGCCCCCTCAGGCAGCCTGGCGCGCTCCTTTGCTCTACCCGAGGTTTCCATCCTTGCTGAGCTCACCTTAGGACACCTTGACAGATGTACCGCCCCAGTCGAACTCAAACTAAATGCATGTATTAGCTCCAGATTTACCACAGTAATCCACTTCTCTTACGAGACTTAATAAACCAAGGCTGATTTAAAGAGCCATTTGCAGTTTCGCTTTAAGAGTACTCGTACTTGCAATTTCATGGCTTCCATCCTCACTGAGCTCACCTTAGGACACCTGCGTTACAACTTGACAGGTGTACCGCCCCAGTCAAACTCAAACTCAATGCATGTATTAGCGATAGATTTACCACAGTTATCCACTTCGCTTACGAGATTTAATAAACCAAGGCTGATTCAAAAAGAGCTCACCTTAGGACACCTGCGTTACACCTTGACAGATGTACCGCCCCAGTCAAACTCACTCTTTGAGACAAGCATATCACTACTGGCAGGACAACCAAATAGCTGCGACAGCTGCGCTCGGCCCCCTCAGGCAGTCTGGCGCACTCCTTTGCTCTACCCGAGGTTTCCATCCTCGCTGAGCTCACCTTAGGACACTTGAGTTACACTTTGACAGATGTACCGCCCCAGTCAAACTCACTCTTTGAGACAAGCATATCACAACTGGCAGGACAACCAAATAGCTGCGACAGCTGCGCTCGGCCCCCTCAGGCAGCCTGGCGCGCTCCTTTGCTCTACCCGAGGTTTCCATCCTCGCTGAGCTCACCTTAGGACACCTGCGTTACACCTTGACAGATGTACCGCCCCAGTCAAACTCACTCTTTGAGACAAGCATATCACTACTGGCAGGACAACCAAATAGCTGCGACAGCTGCGCTCGGCCCCCTCAGGCAGCCTGGCGCGCTCCTTTGCTCTACCCGAGGTTTCCATCCTCGCTGAGCTCACCTTAGGACACCTGCGTTACACCTTGACAGATGTACCGCCCCAGTCAAACTCACTCTTTGAGACAAGCATATCACTACTGGCAGGACAACCAAATAGCTGCGACAGCTGCGCTCGGCCCTTAGGACTGCCTTAGCTCACCTTAGGACATCTGAGTTACACCTTGACAGATGTACCGCCCCAGTCAAACTTAAACTTATTGCATGTATACAAAACAATGCGACCGTTTTGCTAGCCCAAAAAGTGCGCAAGCCAGACGCTCGATTGAGCGCCTCCTACATATTAGTCGAGACAACGGCTCGCTCATTAGCATCGTCTTTGTACTTTAACATTTTTTGGCTCTGCCGCTCTCGACACCGATGCGACGCTTCTGTTGCGACGCTGCACTCTCTCGCTCGCCTGACTTAGGCGCAAGACGTTCAAAGATACCATCCTCGTTGAGGTCACCTTAGGACACCTGCATTACACCTTGACAGATGTACCGCCCCAGTCGAACTCAAACTAAATGCATGTATTAGCTCCAGATTTACCACAGTAATCCACTTCTCTTACGAGACTTAATAAACCAAGGCTGATTTAAAGAGCCATTTGCAGTTTCGCTTTAAGAGTACTCGTACTTGCAATTGCATGGCTTCCATCCTGGCTGAGCTCACCTTAGGACACCTGCGTTACAACTTGACAGGTGTACCGCCCCAGTCAAACTCAAACTCAATGCATGTATTAGCGATAGATTTACCACAGTTATCCACTTCGCTTACGAGATTTATTAAACCAAGGCTGATTCAAAAAGAGCTCACCTTAGGACACCTGCGTTACACCTTGACAGATGTACCGCCCCAGTCAAATTCACTCTTTGAGACAAGCATATCACTACTGGCAGGACAACCAAATAGCTGCGACAGCTGCGCTCGGCCCCCTCAGGCAGTCTGGCGCACTCCTTTGCTCTACCCGAGGTTTCCATCCTTGCTGAGCTCACCTTAGGACACCTGCGTTACACCTTGACAGATGTACCGCCCCAGTCAAACTCACTCTTTGAGACAAGCATATCACTACTGGCAGGACAACCAATTAGCTGCGACAGCTGCGCTCGGCTCCCTCAGGCAGCGTGGCGCTTCTCTTTGCTCTATCCGAGGTTTCCATCCTCGTTGAGCTCACCTTAGGACACCTGCATTACACCTTGACAGATGTACCGCCCCAGTCAAACTCAAACTCAATGCATGTATCGCTCCACTTCGCGGCGACAGCTGCGCTCGGCCCCCTCAGGCAGCCTGGCGCGCTCTTTTGCTCTACCCGAGATTTCCATTCTCGCTGAGCTCACCTTAGGACATCTGCGTTACACCTTGACAGATGTACCGCCCCAGTCAAACTTAAACTTATTGCATGTATACAAAACAATGCGACCGTTTTGCTAGCCCAAAAAGTGCTCAAGTCAGACGCTCGATCGAGCGGCCTCCTACATATTAGTCGAGACAACGGCTCGCTCATTAGCATCGTCTTTGTACTTTAACATTTTTTGGGTCTGCCGCTCTCGACACCAATGCGACGCTTCTGTCGCGACACTGCACTCTCTCGCTCGCCTGACTTAGGCGCAAGTCGTTCAAAGATACCATCCTCGTTGAGGTCACCTTAGGACACCTGCGTTACACCTTGACAGATGTACCGCCCCAGTCAAACTCCCTCTTTGAGACAAGCATATCACTACTGGCAGGACAACCAAATAACTGCGACAGCTGCGTTCGGCCCCCTCAGGCAGCCTGGCGCGCTCCTTTGCTCTACCCGAGGTTTCCATCCTCGCTGAGCTCACTTTAGGACACCTGCGTTACACCTTGACAGATGTACTGCCCCAGTCAAACTCACTCTTTGAGACAAGCATATCACTACTGGCAGGACAACCAAATAACTGCGACAGCTGCGTTCGGCCCCCTCAGGCATCCTGGCGCGCTCATTTGCTCTACCCGAGGTTTCCATCCTCGCTGAGCTCACCTTAGGACACCTGCGTTACACCTTGACAGATGTACCGCCCCAGTCAAACTCACTCTTTGAGACAAGCATATCACTACTTGCAGGACAACCTAATAGCTGCGACAGCTGCGCTCGGCCCCCTCAGGGAGCCTGACGCGCTCCTTTGCTCTACCCGAGGTTTCCATCCTCGCTGAGCTCACCTTAGGACACCTGCGTTACACCTAGACAGATGTACCGCCCCAGTCAAACTCACTCTTTGAGACAAGCATATCACTACTGGCAGGACAACCAAATAGCTGCGACAGCTGCGCTCGGCCCCCTCAGGCAGCCTGGCGCGCTCCTTTGCTCTACCCGAGGTTTCCATCCTCGCTGAGCTCACCTTAGGACACCTGTGTTACATCTTGACAGATGTACCGCCCCAGTCAAACTCAAACTCAATGTATGTATTAGCGATAGATTTACCACAGTTATCCACTTCGCTTACGAGACTTAATAAACCAAGGCTGATTTAAAAAGAGCTCACCTTGGGACACCTGCGTTACACCTTGACAGATGTACCGCCCCAGTCAAACTCACTCTTTGAGACAAGCATATCACTACTGGCAGGACAACCAAATAGCTGCGACAGCTGCGCTCGGCCCCCTCAGGCAGCCTGGCGCGCTCCTTTGCTCTACCCGAGGTTTCCATCCTCGCTGAGCTCACCTTAGGACACCTGCGTTACACCTTGACAGATGTACCGCCCCAGTCAAACTCACTCTTTGAGACAAGCATATCACTACTGGCAGGACAACCAAATAGCTGCGACAGCTGCGCTCGGCCCCCTCAGGCAGCCTGGCGCGCTCCTTTGCTCTACCCGAGGTTTCCATCCTCGCTGAGCTCACCTTAGGACACCTGCGTTACACCTTGACAGATGTACCGCCCCAGTCAAACTCACTCTTTGAGACAAGCATATCACTACTGGCAGGACAACCAAATAGCTGCGACAGCTGCGCTCGGCCCTTAGGACTGCCTTAGCTCACCTTAGGACATCTGAGTTACACCTTGACAGATGTACCGCCCCAGTCAAACTTAAACTTATTGCATGTATACAAAACAATGCGACCGTTTTGCTAGCTTAAAAAGTGCGCAAGCCAGACGCTCGATTGAGCGCCTCCTACATATTAGTCGAGACAACGGCTCGCTCATTAGCATCGTCTTTGTACTTTAACATTTTTTGGCTCTGCCGCTCTCGACACCGATGCGACGCTTCTGTTGCGACGCTGCACTCTCTCGCTCGCCTGACTTAGGCGCAAGTCGTTCAAAGATACCATCCTCGTTGAGGTCACCTTAGGACACCTGCGTTACACCTTGACAGATGTACCGCCCCAGTCGAACTCAAACTAAATGCATGTATTAGCTCCAGATTTACCACAGTAATCCACTTCTCTTACGAGACTTAATAAACCAAGGCTGATTTAAAGAGCCATTTGCAGTTTCGCTTTAAGAGTACTCGTACTTGCAATTGCATGGCTTCCATCCTGGCTGAGCTCACCTTAGGACACCTGCGTTACAACTTGACAGGTGTACCGCCCCAGTCAAACTCAAACTCAATGCATGTATTAGCGATAGATTTACCACAGTTATCCACTTCGCTTACGAGATTTAATAAACCAAGGCTGATTCAAAAAGAGCTCACCTTAGGACACCTGCGTTACACCTTGACAGATGTACCGCCCCAGTCAAACTCACTCTTTGAGACAAGCATATCACTACTGGCAGGACAACCAAATAGCTGCGACAGCTGCGCTCGGCCCCCTCAGGCAGTCTGGCGCACTCCTTTGCTCTACCCGAGGTTTCCATCCTTGCTGAGCTCACCTTAGGACACCTGCGTTACACCTTGACAGATGTACCGCCCCAGTCAAACTCACTCTTTGAGACAAGCATATCACTACTGGCAGGACAACCAATTAGCTGCGACAGCTGCGCTCGGCTCCCTCAGGCAGCGTGGCGCTTCTCTTTGCTCTATCCGAGGTTTCCATCCTCGTTGAGCTCACCTTAGGACACCTGCATTACACCTTGACAGATGTACCGCCCCAGTCAAACTCAAACTCAATGCATGTATCGCTCCACTTCGCGGCGACAGCTGCGCTCGGCCCCCTCAGGCAGCCTGGCGCGCTCTTTTGCTCTACCAGAGATTTCCATTCTCGCTGAGCTCACCTTAGGACATCTGCGTTACACCTTGACAGATGTACCGCCCCAGTCAAACTTAAACTTATTGCATGTATACAAAACAATGCGACCGTTTTGCTAGCCCAAAAAGTGCGCAAGCCAGACGCTCGATTGAGCGCCTCCTACATATTAGTCGAGACAACGGCTCGCTCATGATCATCGTCTTTGTACTTTAACATTTTTTTGGCTCTGCCGCTCTCGACACCGATGCGACGCATCTGTTGCGACGCTGCACTCTCTCGCTCGCCTGACTTAGGCGCAAGTCGTTCAAAGATACCATCCTCGTTGAGGTCACCTTAGGACACCTGCGTTACACCTTGACAGATGTACCGCCCCAGTCGAACTCAAACTAAATGCATGTATTAGCTCCAGATTTACCACAGTAATCCACTTCTCTTACGAGACTTAATAAACCAAGGCTGATTTAAAGAGCCATTTGCAGTTTCGCTTTAAGAGTACTCGTACTTGCAATTGCATGGCTTCCATCCTGGCTGAGCTCACCTTAGGACACCTGCGTTACAACTTGACAGGTGTACCGCCCCAGTAAAACTCAAACTCAATGCATGTATTAGCGATAGATTTACCACAGTTATCCACTTCGCTTACGAGATTTAATAAACCAAGGCTGATTCAAAAAGAGCTCACCTTAGGACACCTGCGTTACACCTTGACAGATGTACCGCCCCAGTCAAACTCACTCTTTGAGACAAGCATATCACTACTGGCAGGACAACCAAATAGCTGCGACAGCTGCGCTCGGCCCCCTCAGGCAGTCTGGCGCGCTCTTTTGCTCTACCCGAGGTTTCCATTCTCGCTGAGCTCACCTTAGGACATCTGCGTTACACCTTGACAGATGTACCGCCCCAGTCAAACTTAAACTTATTGCATGTATACAAAACAATGCGACCGTTTTGCTAGCCCAAAAAGTGCTCAAGTCAGACGCTCGATCGAGCGGCCTCCTACATATTAGTCGAGACAACGGCTCGCTCATTAGCATCGTCTTTGTACTTTAACATTTTTTGGCTCTGCCGCTCTCGACACCAATGCGACGCTTCTGTCGCGACACTGCACTCTCTCGCTCGCCTGACTTAGGCGCAAGTCGTTCAAAGATACCATCCTCGTTGAGGTCACCTTAGGACACCTGCATTACACCTTGACAGATGTACCGCCCCAGTCAAACTCAAACTCAATGCATGTATCGCTCCACTTCGCGGCGACAGCTGCGCTCGGCCCCCTCAGGCAGCCTGGCGCGCTCTTTTGCTCTACCAGAGATTTCCATTCTCGCTGAGCTCACCTTAGGACATCTGCGTTACACCTTGACAGATGTACCGCCCCAGTCAAACTTAAACTTATTGCATGTATACAAAACAATGCGACCGTTTTGCTAGCCCAAAAAGTGCGCAAGCCAGACGCTCGATTGAGCGCCTCCTACATATTAGTCGAGACAACGGCTCGCTCATGATCATCGTCTTTGTACTTTAACATTTTTTTGGCTCTGCCGCTCTCGACACCGATGCGACGCATCTGTTGCGACGCTGCACTCTCTCGCTCGCCTGACTTAGGCGCAAGTCGTTCAAAGATACCATCCTCGTTGAGGTCACCTTAGGACACCTGCGTTACACCTTGACAGATGTACCGCCCCAGTCGAACTCAAACTAAATGCATGTATTAGCTCCAGATTTACCACAGTAATCCACTTCTCTTACGAGACTTAATAAACCAAGGCTGATTTAAAGAGCCATTTGCAGTTTCGCTTTAAGAGTACTCGTACTTGCAATTGCATGGCTTCCATCCTGGCTGAGCTCACCTTAGGACACCTGCGTTACAACTTGACAGGTGTACCGCCCCAGTAAAACTCAAACTCAATGCATGTATTAGCGATAGATTTACCACAGTTATCCACTTCGCTTACGAGATTTAATAAACCAAGGCTGATTCAAAAAGAGCTCACCTTAGGACACCTGCGTTACACCTTGACAGATGTACCGCCCCAGTCAAACTCACTCTTTGAGACAAGCATATCACTACTGGCAGGACAACCAAATAGCTGCGACAGCTGCGCTCGGCCCCCTCAGGCAGTCTGGCGCGCTCTTTTGCTCTACCCGAGGTTTCCATTCTCGCTGAGCTCACCTTAGGACATCTGCGTTACACCTTGACAGATGTACCGCCCCAGTCAAACTTAAACTTATTGCATGTATACAAAACAATGCGACCGTTTTGCTAGCCCAAAAAGTGCTCAAGTCAGACGCTCGATCGAGCGGCCTCCTACATATTAGTCGAGACAACGGCTCGCTCATTAGCATCGTCTTTGTACTTTAACATTTTTTGGCTCTGCCGCTCTCGACACCAATGCGACGCTTCTGTCGCGACACTGCACTCTCTCGCTCGCCTGACTTAGGCGCAAGTCGTTCAAAGATACCATCCTCGTTGAGGTCACCTTAGGACACCTGCGTTACACCTTGACAGATGTACCGCCCCAGTCAAACTCCCTCTTTGAGACAAGCATATCACTACTGGCAGGACAACCAAATAACTGCGACAGCTGCGTTCGGCCCCCTCAGGCAGCCTGGCGCGCTCCTTTGCTCTAACCGAGGTTTCCATCCTCGCTGAGCTCACTTTAGGACACCTGCGTTACACCTTGACAGATGTACCGCCCCAGTCAAACTCACTCTTTGAGACAAGCATATCACTACTTGCAGGACAACCTAATAGCTGCGACAGCTGCGCTCGGCCCCCTCAGGGAGCCTGGCACGCTCCTTTGCTCTACCCGAGGTTTCCATCCTCGCTGAGCTCACCTTAGGACACTTGCGTTACACCTTGACAGATGTACCGCCCCAGTCAAACTCACTCTTTGAGACAAGCATATCACAACTGGCAGGACAACCAAATAGCTGCGACAGCTGCGCTCGGCCCCCTCAGGCAGCCTGGCGCGCTCCTTTGCTCTACCCGAGGTTTCCAACCTCGCTGAGCTCACCTTAGGACATCTGCGTTACACCTTGACAGATGTACCGCCCCAGTCAAACTTAAACTTATTGCATGTATACATAACAATGCGACCGTTCTGCTAGCCCAAAAAGTGCTCAAAACAGACGCTCGATCGAGCGCCTCCTACATATTAGTCGAGACAACGGCTCGCTCATTAGCATCGTCTTTGTACTTTAACATTTTTTGGCTTTGCCGCTCTCGACACCGTTGCGACGCTTCTGTCGCGACACTGCACTCTCTCGCTCGCCTGACTTAGGCGCAAGTCGTTCAAAGATACCATCCTCGTTGAGGTCACCTTAGGACACCTGCGTTACACCTTGACAGATGTACCGCCCCAGTCAAACTCACTCTTTGAGACAAGCATATCACTACTGGCAGGACAACCAAATAACTGCGACAGCTGCGTTCGGCCCCCTCAGGCAGCCTGGCGCGCTCCTTTGCTCTACCCGAGGTTTCCATCCTCGCTGAGCTCACCTTAGGACACCTTGACAGATGTACCGCCCCAGTCGAACTCAAACTAAATGCATGTATTAGCTCCAGATTTACCACAGTAATCCACTTCTCTTACGAGACTTAATAAACCAAGGCTGATTTAAAGAGCCATTTGCAGTTTCGCTTTAAGAGTACTCGTACTTGCAATTGCATGGCTTCCATCCTCACTGAGCTCACCTTAGGACACCTGCGTTACAACTTGACAGGTGTACCGCCCCAGTCAAACTCAAACTCAATGCATGTATTAGCGATAGATTTACCACAGTTATCCACTTCGCTTACGAGATTTAATAAACCAAGGCTGATTCAAAAAGAGCTCACCTTAGGACACCTGCGTTACACCTTGACAGATGTACCGCCCCAGTCAAACTCACTCTTTGAGACAAGCATATCACTACTGGCAGGACAACCAAATAGCTGCGACAGCTGCGCTCGGCCTCCTCAGGCAGTCTGGCGCACTCCTTTGCTCTACCCGAGGTTTCAATCCTCGCTGAGCTCACCTTAGGACACCTGTGTTACATCTTGACAGATGTACCGCCCCAGTCAAACTCAAACTCAATGCATGTATTAGCGATAGATTTACCACAGTTATCCACTTCGCTTACGAGACTTAATAAACCAAGGCTGATTTAAAGAGAGCTCACCTTGGGACACCTGCATTACACCTTGACAGATGTACCGCCCCAGTCAAACTCACTCTTTGAGACAAGCATATCACTACTGGCAGGACAACCAAATAGCTGCGACAGCTGCGCTCGGCCCCCTCAGGCAGCCTGGCGCGCTCCTTTGCTCTACCCGAGGTTTCCATCCTCGCTGAGCTCACCTTAGGACACCTGCGTTACACCTTGACAGATGTACCGCCCCAGTCAAACTCACTCTTTGAGACAAGCGTATCACTACTGGCAGGACAACCAAATAGCTGCGACAGCTGCGCTCGGCCCCCTCAGGCAGCCTGGCGCGCACCTTTGCTCTACCCGAGGTTTCCATCCTCGCTGAGCTCACCTTAGGACACTTGCGTTACACCTTGACAGATGTACCGCCCCAGTCAAACTCACTCTTTGAGACAAGCATATCACTACTGGCAGGACAACCAAATAGCTGCGACAGCTGCGCTCGGCCCTTAGGACAGCCTTAGCTCACCTTATGACATCTGAGTTACACCTTGACAGATGTACCGCCCCAGTCAAACTTAAACTTATTGCATGTATACAAAACAATGCGACCGTTTTGCTAGCCCAAAAAGTGCGCAAGCCAGACGCTCGATTGAGCGCCTCCTACATATTAGTCGAGACAACGGCTCGCTCATTAGCATCGTCTTTGTACTTTAACATTTTTTGGCTCTGCCGCTCTCGACACCGATGCGACGCTTCTGTTGCGACGCTGCACTCTCTCGCTCGCCTGACTTAGGCGCAAGTCGTTCAAAGATACCATCCTCGTTGAGGTCACCTTAGGACACCTGCGTTACACCTTGACAGATGTACCGCCCCAGTCAAACTCAAACTCAATGCATGTATTAGCGATAGATTTACCACAGTTATCCACTTCGCTTACGAGACTTAATAAACCAAGGCTGATTTAAAAAGAGCTCACCTTGGGACACCTGCATTACACCTTGACAGATGTACCGCCCCAGTCAAACTCACTCTTTGAGACAAGCATATCACTACTGGCAGGACAACCAAATAGCTGCTACAGCTGCGCTCGGCCCCCTCAGGCAGTCTGGCGCACTCCTTTGCTCTACCCGAGGTTTCCATCCTTGCTGAGCTCACCTTAGGACACCTGCGTTACACCTTGACAGATGTACCGCCCCAGTCAAACTCACTCTTTGAGACAAGCATATCACTACTGGCAGGACAACCATATAGCTGCGACAGCTGCGCTCGGCCCCCTCAGGCTAGCCTGGCACGCTCCTTTGCTCTACCCGAGGTTTCCATCCTCGCTGAGCTCACCTTAGGACACTTGCGTTACACCTTGACAGATGTACCGGCCCAGTCAAACTCACTCTTTGAGACAAGCATATCACAACTGGCAGGACAACCAAATAGCTGCGACAGCTGCGCTCGGCCCCCTCAGGCAGCCTGGCGCGCTCCTTTGCTCTACCCGAGGTTTCCAACCTCGCTGAGCTCACCTTAGGACATCTGCTTTACACCTTGACAGATGTACCGCCCCAGTCAAACTTAAACTTATTGCATGTATACATAACAATGCGACCGTTCTGCTAGCCCAAAAAGTGCTCAAACCAGACGCTCGATCGAGCGCCTCCTACATATTAGTCGAGACAACGGCTCGCTCATTAGCATCGTCTTTGTACTTTAACATTTTTTGGCTCTGCCGCTCTCGACACCGATGCGACGCTTCTGTCGCGACATTGCACTCTCTCGCTCGCCTGACTTAGGCGCAAGTCGTTCAAAGATACCATCCTCGTTGAGGTCACCTTAGGACACCTGCGTTACACCTTGGCAGATGTACCGCCCCAGTAAAACTCACTCTTTGAGACAAGCATATCACTACTGGCAGGACAACCAAATAACTGCGACAGCTGCGTTCGGCCCCCTCAGGCAGCCTGGCGCGCTCCTTTGCTCTACCCGAGGTTTCCATCCTCGCTGAGCTCACCTTAGGACACCTGCGTTACACCTTGACAGATGTACCACCCCAGTCAAACTCACTCTTTGAGACAAGCATATCACTACTGGCAGGACAACCAAATAGCTGCGACAGCTGCGCTCGGCCCCCTCAGGCAGCCTGGCGCGCTCCTTTGCTCTACCCGAGGTTTCCATCCTCGCTGAGCTCACCTTAGGACACCTGCGTTACACCTTGACAGATGTACCGCCCCAGTCAAACTCACTCTTTGAGACAAGCATATCACTACTGGCAGGACAACCAAATAGCTGCGACAGCTGCGCTCGGCCTCCTCAGGCAGCCTGGCGCGCTCCTTTGCTCTACCCGAGGTTACCATCCTCGCTGAGCTCACCTTAGGACACCTGCGTTACACCTTGACAGATGTACCGCCCCAGTCAAACTCACTCTTTGAGACAAGCATATCACTACTGGCAGGACAACCAAATTGCTGCGACAGCTGCGCTCGGCCCCCTCAGGCAGCCTGAAGCGCTCCTTTGCTCTACCCGAGGTTTCCAACCTCGCTGAGCTCACCTTAGGACACCTGCGTTACACCTTGTCAGATGTACCGCCCCAGTCAAACTTAAACTTATTGCATGTATACATAACAATGCGACCGTTCTGCTAGCCCAAAAAGTGCTCAAGCCAGATGCTCGATTGAGCGCCTCCTACATATTAGTCGAGACAACGGCTCGCTCATTAGCATCGTCTTTGTACTTTAACATTTTTTGGCTCTGCCGCTCTCGACACCGATGCGACGCTTCTGTTGCGACGCTGCACTCTCTCGCTCGCCTGACATAGGCGCAAGTCGTTCAAAGATACCATCCTCGTTGAGGTCACCTTAGGACACCTGCGTTACACCTTGACAGATGTACCGCCCCAGTCAAACTCACTCTTTGAGACAAGCATATCACTACTTGCAGGACAACCTAATAGCTGCGACAGCTGCGCTCGGCCCCCTCAGGGAGCCTGACGCGCTCCTTTGCTCTACCCGAGGTTTCCATCCTCGCTGAGCTCACCTTAGGACACCTGCGTTACACCTAGACAGATGTACCGCCCCAGTCAAACTCACTCTTTGAGACAAGCATATCACTACTGGCAGGACAACCGAATAGCTGCGACAGCTGCGCTCGGCCCCCTCAGGCAGCCTGGCGCGCTCCTTTGCTCTACCCGAGGTTTCCATCCTCGCTGAGCTCACTTTAGGACACCTGCGTTACACCTTGACAGATGTACTGCCCCAGTCAAACTCACTCTTTGAGACAAGCATATCACTACTGGCAGGACAACCAAATAACTGCGACAGCTGCGTTCGGCCCCCTCAGGCATCCTGGCGCGCTCATTTGCTCTACCCGAGGTTTCTATCCTCGCTGAGCTCACCTTAGGACACCTGCGTTACACCTTGACAGATGTACCGCCCCAGTCAAACTCACTCTTTGAGACAAGCATATCACTACTTGCAGGACAACCTAATAGCTGCGACAGCTGCGCTCGGCCCCCTCAGGGAGCCTGACGCGCTCCTTTGCTCTACCCGAGGTTTCCATCCTCGCTGAGCTCACCTTAGGACACCTGCGTTACACCTAGACAGATGTACCGCCCCAGTCAAACTCACTCTTTGAGACAAGCATATCACTACTGGCAGGACAACCAAATAGCTGCGACAGCTGCGCTCGGCCCCCTCAGGCAGCCTGGCGCGCTCCTTTGCTCTACCCGAGGTTTCCATCCTCGCTGAGCTCACCTTAGGACACCTGTGTTACATCTTGACAGATGTACCGCCCCAGTCAAACTCAAACTCAATGTATGTATTAGCGATAGATTTACCACAGTTATCCACTTCGCTTACGAGACTTAATAAACCAAGGCTGATTTAAAAAGAGCTCACCTTGGGACACCTGCGTTACACCTTGACAGATGTACCGCCCCAGTCAAACTCACTCTTTGAGACAAGCATATCACTACTGGCAGGACAACCAAATAGCTGCGACAGCTGCGCTCGGCCCCCTCAGGCAGCCTGGCGCGCTCCTTTGCTCTACCCGAGGTTTCCATCCTCGCTGAGCTCACCTTAGGACACCTGCGTTACACCTTGACAGATGTACCGCCCCAGTCAAACTCACTCTTTGAGACAAGCATATCACTACTGGCAGGACAACCAAATAGCTGCGACAGCTGCGCTCGGCCCCCTCAGGCAGCCTGGCGCGCTCCTTTGCTCTACCCGAGGTTTCCATCCTCGCTGAGCTCACCTTAGGACACCTGCGTTACACCTTGACAGATGTACCGCCCCAGTCAAACTCACTCTTTGAGGCAAGCATATCACTACTGGCAGGACAACCAAATAGCTGCGACAGCTGCGCTCGGCCCTTAGGACTGCCTTAGCTCACCTTAGGACATCTGAGTTACACCTTGACAGATGTACCGCCCCAGTCAAACTTAAACTTATTGCATGTATACAAAACAATGCGACCGTTTTGCTAGCCCAAAAAGTGCGCAAGCCAGACGCTCGATTGAGCGCCTCCTACATATTAGTCGAGACAACGGCTCGCTCATTAGCATCGTCTTTGTACTTTAAAATTTTTTGGCTCTGCCGCTCTCGACACCGATGCGACGCTTCTGTTGCGACGCTGCACTCTCTCGCTAGCCTGACTTAGGCGCAAGTCGTTCAAAGATACCATCCTCGTTGAGGTCACCTTAGGACACCTGCGTTACACCTTGACAGATGTACCGCCCCAGTCGAACTCAAACTAAATGCATGTATTAGCTCCAGATTTACCACAGTAATCCACTTCTCTTACGAGACTTAATAAACCAAGGCTGATTTAAAGAGCCATTTGCAGTTTCGCTTTAAGAGTACTCGTACTTGCAATTGCATGGCTTCCATCCTGGCTGAGCTCACCTTAGGACACCTGCGTTACAACTTGACAGGTGTACCGCCCCAGTCAAACTCAAACTCAATGCATGTATTAGCGATAGATTTACCACAGTTATCCACTTCGCTTACGAGATTTAATAAATCAAGGCTGATTCAAAAAGAGCTCACCTTAGGACACCTGCGTTACACCTTGACAGATGTACCGCCCCAGTCAAACTCACTCTTTGAGACAAGCATATCACTACTGGCAGGACAACCAAATAGCTGCGACAGCTGCGCTCGGCCCCCTCAGGCAGTCTGGCGCACTCCTTTGCTCTACCCGAGGTTTCCATCCTTGCTGAGCTCACCTTAGGACACCTGCGTTACACCTTGACAGATGTACCGCCCCAGTCAAACTCACTCTTTGAGACAAGCATATCACTACTGGCAGGACAACCAATTAGCTGCGACAGCTGCGCTCGGCTCCCTCAGGCAGCGTGGCGCTTCTCTTTGCTCTATCCGAGGTTTCCATCCTCGTTGAGCTCACCTTAGGACACCTGCATTACACCTTGACAGATGTACCGCCCCAGTCAAACTCAAACTCAATGCATGTATCGCTCCACTTCGCGGCGACAGCTGCGCTCGGCCCCCTCAGGCAGCCTGGCGCGCTCTTTTGCTCTACCCGAGATTTCCATTCTCGCTGAGCTCACCTTAGGACATCTGCGTTACACCTTGACAGATGTACCGCCCCAGTCAAACTCCCTCTTTGAGACAAGCATATCACTACTGGCAGGACAACCAAATAACTGCGACAGCTGCGTTCGGCCCCCTCAGGCAGCCTGGCGCGCTCCTTTGCTCTACCCGAGGTTTCCATCCTCGCTGAGCTCACTTTAGGACACCTGCGTTACACCTTGACAGATGTACTGCCCCAGTCAAACTCACTCTTTGAGACAAGCATATCACTACTGGCAGGACAACCAAATAACTGCGACAGCTGCGTTCGGCCCCCTCAGGCATCCTGGCGCGCTCATTTGCTCTACCCGAGGTTTCCATCCTCGCTGAGCTCACCTTAGGACACCTGCGTTACACCTTGACAGATGTACCGCCCCAGTCAAACTCACTCTTTGAGACAAGCATATCACTACTTGCAGGACAACCTAATAGCTGCGACAGCTGCGCTCGGCCCCCTCAGGCAGCCTGGCGCGCTCCTTTGCTCTACCCGAGGTTTCCATCCTCGCTGAGCTCACCTTAGGACACCTGCGTTACACCTTGACAGATGTACCGCCCCAGTCAAACTCACTCTTTGAGACAAGCATATCACTACTGGCAGGACAACCAAATAACTGCGACAGCTGCGTTCGGCCCCCTCAGGCATCCTGGCGCGCTCATTTGCTCTACCCGAGGTTTCCATCCTCGCTGAGCTCACCTTAGGACACCTGCGTTACACCTTGACAGATGTACCGCCCCAGTCAAACTCACTCTTTGAGACAAGCATATCACTACTTGCAGGACAACCTAATAGCTGCGACAGCTGCGCTCGGCCCCCTCAGGCAGCCTGGCGCGCTCCTTTGCTCTACCCGAGGTTTCCATCCTCGCTGAGCTCACCTTAGGACACCTGCGTTACACCTTGACAGATGTACCGCCCCAGTCAAACTCACTCTTTGAGACAAGCATATCACTACTGGCAGGACAACCAAATAGCTGCGACAGCTGCGCTCGGCCCCCTCAGGCAGCCTGAAGCGCTCCTTTGCTCTACCCGAGGTTTCCAACCTCGCTGAGCTCACCTTAGGACACCTGCGTTACACCTTGTCAGATGTACCGCCCCAGTCAAACTTAAACTTATTGCATGTATACATAACAATGCGACCGTTCTGCTAGCCCAAAAAGTGCTCAAGCCAGACGCTCGATTGAGCGCCTCCTACATATTAGTCGAGACAACGGCTCGCTCATTAGCATCGTCTTTGTACTTTAACATTTTTTGGCTCTGCCGCTCTCGACACCGATGCGACGCTTCTGTTGCGACGCTGCACTCTCTCGCTCGCCTGACATAGGCGCAAGTCGTTCAAAGATACCATCCTCGTTGAGGTCACCTTAGGACACCTGCGTTACACCTTGACAGATGTACCGCCCCAGTCAAACTCACTCTTTGAGACAAGCATATCACTACTTGCAGGACAACCTAATAGCTGCGACAGCTGCGCTCGGCCCCCTCAGGGAGCCTGACGCGCTCCTTTGCTCTACCCGAGGTTTCCATCCTCGCTGAGCTCACCTTAGGACACCTGCGTTACACCTAGACAGATGTACCGCCCCAGTCAAACTCACTCTTTGAGACAAGCATATCACTACTGGCAGGACAACCAAATAGCTGCGACAGCTGCGCTCGGCCCCCTCAGGGAGCCTGACGCGCTCCTTTGCTCTACCCGAGGTTTCCATCCTCGCTGAGCTCACCTTAGGACACCTGCGTTACACCTAGACAGATGTACCGCCCCAGTCAAACTCACTCTTTGAGACAAGCATATCACTACTGGCAGGACAACCAAATAGCTGCGACAGCTGCGCTCGGCCCCCTCAGGCAGCCTGGCGCGCTCCTTTGCTCTACCCGAGGTTTCCATCCTCGCTGAGCTCACCTTAGGACACCTGCGTTACACCTTGACAGATGTACCGCCCCAGTCAAACTCACTCTTTGAGACAAGCATATCACTACTGGCAGGACAACCAAATAGCTGCGACAGCTGCGCTCGGCCCCCTCAGGCAGCCTGGCGCGCTCCTTTGCTCTACCCGAGGTTTCCATCCTCGCTGAGCTCACCTTAGGACACCTGCGTTACACCTTGACAGATGTACCGCCCCAGTCAAACTCACTCTTTGAGACAAGCATATCACTACTGGCAGGACAACCAAATAACTGCGACAGCTGCGTTCGGCCCCCTCAGGCATCCTGGCGCGCTCATTTGCTCTACCCGAGGTTTCCATCCTCGCTGAGCTCACCTTAGGACACCTGCGTTACACCTTGACAGATGTACCGCCCCAGTCAAACTCACTCTTTGAGACAAGCATATCACTACTTGCAGGACAACCTAATAGCTGCGACAGCTGCGCTCGGCCCCCTCAGGCAGCCTGGCGCGCTCCTTTGCTCTACCCGAGGTTTCCATCCTCGCTGAGCTCACCTTAGGACACCTGCGTTACACCTTGACAGATGTACCGCCCCTGTCAAACTCACTCTTTGAGACAAGCATATCACTACTGGCAGGACAACCAAATAGCTGCAACAGCTGCGCTCGGCCCCCTCAGGCAGCCTGAAGCGCTCCTTTGCTCTACCCGAGGTTTCCAACCTCGCTGAGCTCACCTTAGGACACCTGCGTTACACCTTGTCAGATGTACCGCCCCAGTCAAACTTAAACTTATTGCATGTATACATAACAATGCGACCGTTCTGCTAGCCCAAAAAGTGCTCAAGCCAGACGCTCGATTGAGCGCCTCCTACATATTAGTCGAGACAACGGCTCGCTCATTAACATCGTCTTTGTACTTTAACATTTTTTGGCTCTGCCGCTCTCGACACCGATGCGACGCTTCTGTTGCGACGCTGCACTCTCTCGCTCGCCTGACTTAGGCGCAAGTCGTTCAAAGATACCATCCTCGTTGAGGTCACCTTAGGACACCTGCGTTACACCTTGACAGATGTACCGCCCCAGTCGAACTCAAACTAAATGCATGTATTAGCTCCAGATTTACCACAGTAATCCACTTCTCTTACGAGACTTAATAAACCAAGGCTGATTTAAAGAGCCATTTGCAGTTTCGCTTTAAGAGTACTCGTACTTGCAATTGCATGGCTTCCATCCTGGCTGAGCTCACCTTAGGACACCTGCGTTACAACTTGACAGGTGTACCGCCCCAGTCAAACTCAAACTCAATGCATGTATTAGCGATAGATTTACCACAGTTATCCACTTCGCTTACGAGATTTAATAAACCAAGGCTGATTCAAAAAGAGCTCACCTTAGGACACCTGCGTTACACCTTGACAGATGTCCCGCCCCAGTCAAACTCACTCTTTGAGACAAGCATATCACTACTGGCAGGACAACCAAATAGCTGCGACAGCTGCGCTCGGCCCCCTCAGGCAGTCTGGCGCACTCCTTTGCTCTACCCGAGGTTTCCATCCTTGCTGAGCTCACCTTAGGACACCTGCGTTACACCTTGACAGATGTACCGCCCCAGTCAAACTCACTCTTTGAGACAAGCATATCACTACTGGCAGGACAACCAATTAGCTGCGACAGCTGCGCTCGGCTCCCTCAGGCAGTGTGGCGCTTCTCTTTGCTCTATCCGAGGTTTCCATCCTCGTTGAGCTCACCTTAGGACACCTGCATTACACCTTGACAGATGTACCGCCCCAGTCAAACTCAAACTCAATGCATGTATCGCTCCACTTCGCGGCGACAGCTGCGCTCGGCCCCCTCAGGCAGCCTGGCGCGCTCTTTTGCTCTACCCGAGATTTCCATTCTCGCTGAGCTCACCTTAGGACATCTGCGTTACACCTTGACAGATGTACCGCCCCAGTCAAACTTAAACTTATTGCATGTATACAAAACAATGCGACCGTTTTGCTAGCCCAAAAAGTGCTCAAGTCAGACGCTCGATCGAGCGGCCTCCTACATATTAGTCGAGACAACGGCTCGCTCATTATCATCGTCTTTGTACTTTAACATTTTTTGGCTCTGCCGCTCTCGACACCAATGCGACGCTTCTGTCGCGACACTGCACTCTCTCGCTCGCCTGACTTAGGCGCAAGTCGTTCAAAGATACCATCCTCGTTGAGGTCACCTTAGGACACCTGCGTTACACCTTGACAGATGTACCGCCCCAGTCAAACTCCCTCTTTGAGACAAGCATATCACTACTGGCAGGACAACCAAATAACTGCGACAGCTGCGTTCGGCCCCCTCAGGCAGCCTGGCGCGCTCCTTTGCTCTACCCGAGGTTTCCATCCTCGCTGAGCTCACTTCAGGACACCTGCGTTACACCTTGACAGATGTACTGCCCCAGTCAAACTCACTCTTTGAGACAAGCATATCACTACTGGCAGGACAACCAAATAACTGCGACAGCTGCGTTCGGCCCCCTCAGGCATCCTGGCGCGCTCATTTGCTCTACCCGAGGTTTCCATCCTCGCTGAGCTCACCTTAGGACACCTGCGTTACACCTTGACAGATGTACCGCCCCAGTCAAACTCACTCTTTGAGACAAGGATATCACTACTTGCAGGACAACCTAATAGCTGCGACAGCTGCGCTCGGCCCCCTCAGGGAGCCTGACGCGCTCCTTTGCTCTACCCGAGGTTTCCATCCTCGCTGAGCTCACCTTAGGACACCTGCGTTACACCTAGACAGATGTACCGCCCCAGTCAAACTCACTCTTTGAGACAAGCATATCACTACTGGCAGGGCAACCAAATAGCTGCGACAGCTGCGCTCGGCCCCCTCAGGCAGCCTGGCGCGCTCCTTTGCTCTACCAGAGGTTTCAATCCTCGCTGAGCTCACCTTAGGACACCTGCGTTACACCTTGACAGATGTACCGCCCCAGTCAAACTCACTCTTTGAGACAAGCATATCACTACTGGCAGGACAACCAAATAACTGCGACAGCTGCGCTCGGCCCTTAGGACTGCCTTAGCTCACCTTAGGACATCTGAGTTACACCTTGACAGATGTACCGCCCCAGTCAAACTTAAACTTATTGCCTGTATACAAAACAATGCGACCGTTTTGCTAGCCCAAAAAGTGCGCAAGCCAGACGCTCGATTGAGCGCCTCCTACATATTAGTCGAGACAACGGCTCGCTCATGATCATCGTCTTTGTACTTTAACATTTTTTTGGCTCTGCCGCTCTCGACACCGATGCGACGCATCTGTTGCGACGCTGCACTCTCTCGCTCGCCTGACTTAGGCGCAAGTCGTTCAAAGATACCATCCTCGTTGAGGTCACCTTAGGACACCTGCGTTACACCTTGACAGATGTACCACCCCAGTCGAACTCAAACTAAATGCATGTATTAGCTCCAGATTTACCACAGTAATCCACTTCTCTTACGAGACTTAATAAACCAAGGCTGATTTAAAGAGCCATTTGCAGTTTCGCTTTAAGAGTACTCGTACTTGCAATTGCATGGCTTCCATCCTGGCTGAGCTCACCTTAGGACACCTGCGTTACAACTTGACAGGTGTACCGCCCCAGTCAAACTCAAACTCAATGCATGTATTAGCGATAGATTTACCACAGTTATCCACTTCGCTTACGAGATTTAATAAACCAAGGCTGATTCAAAAAGAGCTCACCTTAGGACACCTGCGTTACACCTTGACAGATGTACCGCCCCAGTCAAACTCACTCTTTGAGACAAGCATATCACTACTGGCAGGACAACCAAATAGCTGCGACAGCTGCGCTCGGCCCCCTCAGGCAGTCTGGCGCATTCCTTTGCTCTACCCGAGGTTTCCATCCTTGCTGAGCTCACCTTAGGACACCTGCGTTACACCTTGACAGATGTACCGCCCCAGTCAAACTCAAACTCAATGCATGTATCGCTCTACTTCGCGGCGACAGCTGCGCTCGGCCCCCTCAGGCAGCCTGGCGCGCTCTTTTGCTCTACCCGAGATTTCCATTCTCGCTGAGCTCACCTTAGGACATCTGCGTTACACCTTGACAGATGTACCGCCCCAGTCAAACTTAAACTTATTGCATGTATACAAAACAATGCGACCGTTTTGCTAGCCCAAAAAGTGCTCAAGTCAGACGCTCGATCGAGCGGCCTCCTACATATTAGTCGAGACAACGGCTCGCTCATTAGCATCGTCTTTGTACTTTAACATTTTTTGGCTCTGCCGCTCTCGACACCAATGCGACGCTTCTGTCGCGACACTGCACTCTCTCGCTCGCCTGACTTAGGCGCAAGTCGTTCAAAGATACCATCCTCGTTGAGGTCACCTTAGGACACCTGCGTTACACCTTGACAGATGTACCGCCCCAGTCAAACTCCCTCTTTGAGACAAGCATATCACTACTGGCAGGACAACCAAATAACTGCGACAGCTGCGTTCGGCCCCCTCAGGCAGCCTGGCGCGCTCCTTTGCTCTACCCGAGGTTTCCATCCTCGCTGAGCTCACTTTAGGACACCTGCGTTACACCTTGACAGATGTACTGCCCCAGTCAAACTCACTCTTTGAGACAAGCATATCACTACTGGCAGGACAACCAAATAACTGCGACAGCTGCGTTCGGCCCCCTCAGGCATCCTGGCGCGCTCATTTGCTCTACCCGAGGTTTCCATCCTCGCTGAGCTCACCTTAGGACACCTGCACCTTGACAGATGTACCGCCCCAGTCAAACTCACTCTTTGAGACAAGGATATCACTACTTGCAGGACAACCTAATAGCTGCGACAGCTGCGCTCGGCCCCCTCAGGGAGCCTGACGCGCTCCTTTGCTCTACCCGAGGTTTCCATCCTCGCTGAGCTCACCTTAGGACACCTGCGTTACACCTAGACAGATGTACCGCCCCAGTCAAACTCACTCTTTGAGACAAGCATATCACTACTGGCAGGGCAACCAAATAGCTGCGACAGCTGCGCTCGGCCCCCTCAGGCAGCCTGGCGCGCTCCTTTTCTCTACCAGAGGTTTCCATCCTCGCTGAGCTCACCTTAGGACACCTGCGTTACACCTTGACAGATGTACCGCCCCAGTCAAACTCACTCTTTGAGACAAGCATATCACTACTGGCAGGACAACCAAATAACTGCGACAGCTGCGCTCGGCCCTTAGGACTGCCTTAGCTCACCTTAGGACATCTGAGTTACACCTTGACAGATGTACCGCCCCAGTCAAACTTAAACTTATTGCATGTATACAAAACAATGCGACCGTTTTGCTAGCCCAAAAAGTGCGCAAGCCAGACGCTCGATTGAGCGCCTCCTACATATTAGTCGAGACAACGGCTCGCTCATGATCATCGTCTTTGTACTTTAACAATTTTTTGGCTCTGCCGCTCTCGACACCGATGCGACGCATCTGTTGCGACGCTGCACTCTCTCGCTCGCCTGACTTAGGCGCAAGTCGTTCAAAGATACCATCCTCGTTGAGGTCACCTTAGGACACCTGCGTTACACCTTGACAGATGTACCACCCCAGTCGAACTCAAACTAAATGCATGTATTAGCTCCAGATTTACCACAGTAATCCACTTCTCTTACGAGACTTAATAAACCAAGGCTGATTTAAAGAGCCATTTGCAGTTTCGCTTTAAGAGTACTCGTACTTGCAATTGCATGGCTTCCATCCTGGCTGAGCTCACCTTAGGACACCTGCGTTACAACTTGACAGGTGTACCGCCCCAGTCAAACTCAAACTCAATGCATGTATTAGCGATAGATTTACCACAGTTATCCACTTCGCTTACGAGATTTAATAAACCAAGGCTGATTCAAAAAGAGCTCACCTTAGGACACCTGCGTTACACCTTGACAGATGTACCGCCCCAGTCAAACTCACTCTTTGAGACAAGCATATCACTACTGGCAGGACAACCAAATAGCTGCGACAGCTGCGCTCGGCCCCCTCAGGCAGTCTGGCGCACTCCTGTGCTCTACCCGAGGTTTCCATCCTTGCTGAGCTCACCTTAGGACACCTGCGTTACACCTTGACAGATGTACCGCCCCAGTCAAATTCACTCTTTGAGACAAGCATATCACTACTGGCAGGACAAAAATTAGCTGCGACAGCTGCGCTCGGCTCCCTCAGGCAGCGTGGCGCTTCTCTTTGCTCTATCCGAGGTTTCCATCCTCGCTGAGCTCACCTTAGGACACCTGCATTACACCTTGACAGATGTACCGCCCCAGTCAAACTCAAACACAATGCATGTATCGCTCCACTTCGCGGCGACAGCTGCGCTCCGCCCCCTCAGGTAG
The DNA here is from genome assembly GCF_964204865.1 of Styela clava. Taxonomy (NCBI): domain Eukaryota; kingdom Metazoa; phylum Chordata; class Ascidiacea; order Stolidobranchia; family Styelidae; genus Styela; species Styela clava. Next base: position 18,389,431 of record NC_135250.1, read on the forward strand.
CCTGGCGCGCTCTTTTGCTCTACCCGAGGTTTCCATTCTCGCTGAGCTCACCTTAGGACATCTGCGTTACACCTTGACAGATGTACCGCCCCAGTCAAACTTAAACTTATTGCATGTATACAAAACAATGGGACCGTTTTGCTAGCCCAAAAAGTGCTCAAGTCAGACGCTCGATCGAGCGGCCTCCTACATATTAGTCGAGACAACGGCTCGCTCATTAGCATCGTCTTTGTACTTTAACATTTTTTGGCTCTGCCGCTCTCGACACCAATGCGACGCTTCTGTCGCGACACTGCACTCTCTCGCTCGCCTGACTTAGGCGCAAGTCGTTCAAAGATACCATCCTCGTTGAGGTCACCTTAGGACACCTGCGTTACACCTTGACGGATGTACCGCCCCAGTCAAACTCCCTCTTTGAGACAAGCATATCACTACTGGCAGGACAACCAAATAACTGCGACAGCTGCGTTCGGCCCCCTCAGGCAGCCTGGCGCGCTCCTTTGCTCTACCCGAGGTTTCAATCCTCGCTGAGCTCACTTTAGGACACCTGCGTTACACCTTGACAGATGTACCGCCCCAGTCAAACTCACTCTTTGAGACAAGCATATCACTACTTGCAGGACAACCTAATAGCTGCGACAGCTGCGCTCGGCCCCCTCAGAGAGCCTGGCACGCTTCTTTGCTCTACCCGAGGTTTCCATCCTCGCTGAGCTCACCTTAGGACACTTGCGTTACACCTTGACAGATGTACCGCCCCAGTCAAACTCACTCTTTGAGACAAGCATATCACAACTGGCAGGACAACCAAATAGCTGCGACAGCTGCGCTCGGCCCCCTCAGGCAGCCTGGCGCGCTCCTTTGCTCTACCCGAGGTTTCCAACCTCGCTGAGCTCACCTTAGGACATCTGCGTTACACCTTGACAGATGTACCGCCCCAGTCAAACTTAAACTTATTGCATGTATACATAACAATGCGACCGTTCTGCTAGCCCAAAAAGTGCTCAAACTAGACGCTCGATCGAGCGCCTCCTACATATTAGTCGAGACAACGGCTCGCTCATTAGCATCGTCTTTGTACTTTAACATTTTTTGGCTCTGCCGCTCTCGACACCGTTGCGACGCTTCTGTCGCGACACTGCACTCTCTCGCTCGCCTGACTTAGGTGCAAGTCGTTCAAAGATACCATCCTCGTTGAGGTCACCTTAGGACACCTGCGTTACACCTTGACAGATGTACCGCCCCAGTCAAACTCACTCTTTGAGACAAGCATATCACTACTGGCAGGACAACCAAATAACTGCGACAGCTGCGTTCGGCCCCCTCAGGCAGCCTGGCGCGCTCCTTTGCTCTACCCGAGGTTTCCATCCTCGCTGAGCTCACCTTAGGACACCTTGACAGATGTACCGCCCCAGTCGAACTCAAACTAAATGCATGTATTAGCTCCAGATTTACCACAGTAATCCACTTCTCTTACGAGACTTAATAAACCAAGGCTGATTTAAAGAGCCATTTGCAGTTTCGCTTTAAGAGTACTCGTACTTGCAATTGCATGGCTTCCATCCTCACTGAGCTCACCTTAGGACACCTGCGTTACAACTTGACAGGTGTACCGCCCCAGTCAAACTCAAACTCAATGCATGTATTAGCGATAGATTTACCACAGTTATCCACTTCGCTTACGAGATTTAATAAACCAAGGCTGATTCAAAAAGAGCTCACCTTAGGACACCTGCGTTACACCTTGACAGATGTACCGCCCCAGTCAAACTCACTCTTTGAGACAAGCATATCACTACTGGCAGGACAACCAAATAGCTGCGACAGCTGCGCTCGGCCCCCTCAGGCAGTCTGGCGCACTCCTTTGCTCTACCCGAGGTTTCCATCCTCGCTGAGCTCACCTTAGGACACCTGTGTTACATCTTGACAGATGTACCGCCCCAGTCAAACTCAAACTCAATGCATGTATTAGCGATAGATTTACCACAGTTATCCACTTCGCTTACGAGACTTAATAAACCAAGGCTGATTTAAAAAGAGCTCACCTTGGGACACCTGCGTTACACCTTGACAGATGTACCGCCCCAGTCAAACTCACTCTTTGAGACAAGCATATCACTACTGGCAGGACAACCAAATAGCTGCGACAGCTGCGCTCGGCCCCCTCAGGCAGCCTGGCGCGCTCCTTTGCTCTACCCGAGGTTTCCATCCTCGCTGAGCTCACCTTAGGACACCTGCGTTACACCTTGACAGATGTACCGCCCCAGTCAAACTCACTCTTTGAGACAAGCATATCACTACTGGCAGGACAACCAAATAGCTGCGACAGCTGCGCTCGGCCCCCTCAGGCAGCCTGGCGCGCTCCTTTGCTCTACCCGACGTTTCCATCCTCGCTGAGCTCACCTTAGGACACCTGCGTTACACCTTGACAGATGTACCGCCCCAGTCAAACTCACTCTTTGAGACAAGCATATCACTACTGGCAGGACAACCAAATAGCTGCGACAGCTGCGCTCGGCCCTTAGGACAGCCTTAGCTCACCTTAGGACATCTGAGTTACACCTTGACAGATGTACCGCCCCAGTCAAACTTAAACTTATTGCATGTATACAAAACAATGCGACCGTTTTGCTAGCCCAAAAAGTGCGCAAGCCAGACGCTCGATTGAGCGCCTCCTACATATTAGTCGAGACAACGGCTCGCTCATTAGCATCGTCTTTGTACTTTAACAATTTTTGGCTCTGCCGCTCTCGACACCGATGCGACGCTTCTGTTGCGACGCTGCACTCTCTCGCTCGCCTGACTTAGGCGCAAGTCGTTCAAAGATACCATCCTCGTTGAGGTCACCTTAGGACACCTGCGTTACACCTTGACAGATGTACCGCCCCAGTCGAACTCAAACTAAATGCATGTATTAGCTCCAGATTTACCACAGTAATCCACTTCTCTTACGAGACTTAATAAACCAAGGCTGATTTAAAGAGCCATTTGCAGTTTCGCTTTAAGAGTACTCGTACTTGCAATTGCATGGCTTCCATCCTGGCTGAGCTCACCTTAGGACACCTGCGTTACAACTTGACAGGTGTACCGCCCCAGTCAAACTCAAACTCAATGCATGTATTAGCGATAGATTTACCACAGTTATCCACTTCGCTTACGAGATTTAATAAACCAAGGCTGATTCAAAAAGAGCTCACCTTAGGACACCTGCGTTACACCTTGACAGATGTACCGCCCCAGTCAAACTCACTCTTTGAGACAAGCATATCACTACTGGCAGGACAACCAAATAGCTGCGACAGCTGCGCTCGGCCCCCTCAGGCAGTCTGGCGCACTCCTTTGCTCTACCCGAGGTTTCCATCCTTGCTGAGCTCACCTTAGGACACCTGCGTTACACCTTGACAGATGTACCGCCCCAGTCAAACTCACTCTTTGAGACAAGCATATCACTACTGGCAGGACAACCAATTAGCTGCGACAGCTGCGCTCGGCTCCCTCAGGCAGCGTGGCGCTTCTCTTTGCTCTATCCGAGGTTTCCATCCTCGCTGAGCTCACCTTAGGACACCTGCATTACACCTTGACAGATGTACTGCCCCAGTCAAACTCAAACACAATGCATGTATCGCTCCACTTCGCGGAGACAGCTGCGCTCCGCCCCCTCAGGCAGCCTGGCGCGCTCTTTTGCTCTACCCGAGGTTTCCATTCTCGCTGAGCTCACCTTAGGACATCTGCGTTACACCTTGACAGATGTACCGCCCCAGTCAAACTTAAACTTATTGCATGTATACAAAACAATGCGACCGTTTTGCTTGCCCAAAAAGTGCTCAAGTCAGACGCTCGATCGAGCGGCCTCCTACATATTAGTCGAGACAACGGCTCGCTCATTAGCATCGTCTTTGTACTTTAACATTTTTTGGCTCTGCCGCTCTCGACACCAATGCGACGCTTCTGTCGCGACACTGCACTCTCTCGCTAGCCTGACTTAGGCGCAAGTCGTTCAAAGATACCATCCTCGTTGAGGTCACCTTAGGACACCTGCGTTACACCTTGACAGATGTACTGCCCCAGTCAAACTCCCTCTTTGAGACAAGCATATCACTACTGGCAGGACAACCAAATAACTGCGACAGCTGCGTTCGGCCCCCTCAGGCAGCCTGGCGCGCTCCTTTGCTCTACCCGAGGTTTCCATCCTCGCTGAGCTCACCTTAGGACACCTTGACAGATGTACCGCCCCAGTCGAACTCAAACTAAATGCATGTATTAGCTCCAGATTTACCACAGTAATCCACTTCTCTTACGAGACTTAATAAACCAAGGCTGATTTAAAGAGCCATTTGCAGTTTCGCTTTAAGAGTACTCGTACTTGCAATTGCATGGCTTCCATCCTCACTGAGCTCACCTTAGGACACCTGCGTTACAACTTGACAGGTGTACCGCCCCAGTCAAACTCAAACTCAATGCATGTATTAGCGATAGATTTACCACAGTTATCCACTTCGCTTACGAGATTTAATAAACCAAGGCTGATTCAAAAAGAGCTCACCTTAGGACACCTGCGTTACACCTTGACAGATGTACCGCCCCAGTCAAACTCACTCTTTGAGACAAGCATATCACTACTGGCAGGACAACGAAATAGCTGCGACAGCTGCGCTCGGCCTCCTCAGGCAGTCTGGCGCACTCCTTTGCTTTACCCGAGGTTTCCATCCTCGCTGAGCTCACCTTAGGACACCTGTGTTACATCTTGACAGATGTACCGCCCCAGTCAAACTCAAACTCAATGCATGTATTAGCGATAGATTTACCACAGTTATCCACTTCGCTTACGAGACTTAATAAACCAAGGCTGATTTAAAAAGAGCTCACCTTGGGACACCTGCATTACACCTTGACAGATGTACCGCCCCAGTCAAACTCACTCTTTGAGACAAGCATATCACTACTGGCAGGACAACCAAATAGCTGCGACAGCTGCGCTCGGCCCCCTCAGGCAGCCTGGCGCGCTCCTTTGCTCTACCCGAAGTTTCCATCCTCGCTGAGCTCACCTTAGGACACCTGCGTTACACCTTGACAGATGTACCGCCCCAGTCAAACTCACTCTTTGAGACAAGCGTATCACTACTGGCAGGACAACCAAATAGCTGCAACAGCTGCGCTCGGCCCCCTCAGGCAGCCTGGCGCGCACCTTTGCTCTACCCGAGGTTTCCATCCTCGCTGAGCTCACCTTAGGACACTTGCGTTACACCTTGACAGATGTACCGCCCCAGTCAAACTCACTCTTTGAGACAAGCATATCACTACTGGCAGGACAACCAAATAGCTGCGACAGCTGCGCTGGCCCTTAGGACAGCCTTAGCTCACCTTATGACATCTGAGTTACACCTTGACAGATGTACCGCCCCAGTCAAACTTAAACTTATTGCATGTATACAAAACAATGCGACCGTTTTGCTAGCCCAAAAAGTGCGCAAGCCAGACGCTCGATTGAGCGCCTCCTACATATTAGTCGAGACAACAGCTCGCTCATTAGCATCGTCTTTGTACTTTAACATTTTTTGGCTCTGCCGCTCTCGACACCGATGCGACGCTTCTGTTGCGACGCTGCACTCTCTCGCTCGCCTGACTTAGGCGCAAGTCGTTCAAAGATACCATCCTCGTTGAGGTCACCTTAGGACACCTGCGTTACACCTTGACAGATGTACCGCCCCAGTCAAACTCAAACTCAATGCATGTATTAGCGATAGATTTACCACAGTTATCCACTTCGCTTACGAGACTTAATAAACCAAGGCTGATTTAAAAAGAGCTCACCTTGGGACACCTGCATTACACCTTGACAGATGTACCGCCCCAGTCAAACTCACTCTTTGAGACAAGCATATCACTACTGGCAGGACAACCAAATAGCTGCGACAGCTGCGCTCGGCCCCCTCAGGCAGTCTGGCGCACTACTTTGCTCTACCCGAGGTTTCCATCCTTGCTGAGCTCACCTTAGGACACCTGCGTTACACCTTGACAGATGTACCGCCCCAGTCAAACTCACTCTTTGAGACAAGCATATCACTACTGGCAGGACAACCATATAGCTGCGACAGCTGCGCTCGGCCCCCCAGGCTAGCCTGGCACGCTCCTTTGCTCTACCCGAGGTTTCCATCCTCGCTGAGCTCACCTTAGGACACTTGCGTTACACCTTGACAGATGTACCGGCCCAGTCAAACTCACTCTTTGAGACAAGCATATCACAACTGGCAGGACAACCAAATAGCTGCGACAGCTGCGCTCGGCCCCCTCAGGCAGCCTGGCGCGCTCCTTTGCTCTACCCGAGGTTTCCAACCTCGCTGAGCTCACCTTAGGACATCTGCTTTACACCTTGACAGATGTACCGCCCCAGTCAAACTTAAACTTATTGCATGTATACATAACAATGCGACCGTTCTGCTAGCCCAAAAAGTGCTCAAACCAGACGCTCGATCGAGCGCCTCCTACATATTAGTCGAGACAACGGCTCGCTCATTAGCATCGTCTTTGTACTTTAACATTTTTTGGCTCTGCCGCTCTCGACACCGATGCGACGCTTCTGTCGCGACATTGCACTCTCTCGCTCGCCTGACTTAGGCGCAAGTCGTTCAAAGATACCATCCTCGTTGAGGTCACCTTAGGACACCTGCGTTACACCTTGGCAGATGTACCGCCCCAGTAAAACTCACTCTTTGAGACAAGCATATCACTACTGGCAGGACAACCAAATAACTGCGACAGCTGCGTTCGGCCCCCTCAGGCAGCCTGGCGCGCTCCTTTGCTCTACCCGAGGTTTCCATCCTCGCTGAGCTCACCTTAGGACACCTGCGTAACACCTTGACAGATGTACCACCCCAGTCAAATTCACTCTTTGAGACAAGCATATCACTACTGGCAGGACAACCAAATAGCTGCGACAGCTGCGCTCGGCCCCCTCAGGCAGCCTGGCGCGCTCCTTTGCTCTACCCGAGGTTTCCATCCTCGCTGAGCTCACCTTAGGACACCTGCGTTACACCTTGACAGATGTAACGCCCCAGTCAAACTCACTCTTTGAGACAAGCATATCACTACTGGCAGGACAACCAAATAGCTGCGACAGCTGCGCTCGGCCTCCTCAGGCAGCCTGGCGCGCTCCTTTGCTCTACCCGAGGTTACCATCCTCGCTGAGCTCACCTTAGGACACCTGCGTTACACCTTGACAGATGTACCGCCCCAGTCAAACTCACTCTTTGAGACAAGCATATCACTACTGGCAGGACAACCAAATTGCTGCGACAGCTGCGCTCGGCCCCCTCAGGCAGCCTGAAGCGCTCCTTTGCTCTACCCGAGGTTTCCAACCTCGCTGAGCTCACCTTAGGACACCTGCGTTCCACCTTGTCAGATGTACCGCCCCAGTCAAACTTAAACTTATTGCATGTATACATAACAATGCGACCGTTCTGCTAGCCCAAAAAGTGCTCAAGCCAGACGCTCGATTGAGCGCCTCCTACATATTAGTCGAGACAACGGCTCGCTCATTAGCATCGTCTTTGTACTTTAACATTTTTTGGCTCTGCCGCTCTCGACACCGATGCGACGCTTCTGTTGCGACGCTGCACTCTCTCGCTCGCCTGACATAGGCGCAAGTCGTTCAAAGATACCATCCTCGTTGAGGTCACCTTAGGACACCTGCGTTACACCTTGACAGATGTACCGCCCCAGTCGAACTCAAACTCAATGCATGTATTAGCTCCAGATTTACCACAGTAATCCACTTCTCTTACGAGACTTAATAAACCAAGGCTGATTTAAAGAGCCATTTGCAGTTTCGCTTTAAGAGTACTCGTACTTGCAATTGCATGGCTTCCATCCTCGCTGAGCTCACCTTAGGACACCTGCGTTACAACTTGACAGGTGTACCGCCCCAGTCAAACTCAAACTCAATGCATGTATTAGCGATAGATTTACCACAGTTATCCACTTCGCTTACGAGACTTAATAAACCAAGGCTGATTCAAAAAGAGCTCACCTTAGGACACCTGCCTTACACCTTGACAGATGCACCGCCCCAGTCAAACTCACTCTTTGAGACAAGCATATCACTATTGGCAGGAAAACCAAATAGCTGCGACAGCTGCGCTCGGCCCCCTCAGGCAGTCTGGCGCACTCCTTTGCTCTACCCGAGGTTTCCATCCTTGCTGAGCTCATCTTAGGACACCTGCGTTACACCTTGGCAGATGTACCGCCCCAGTAAAACTCACTCTTTGAGACAAGCATATCACTACTGGCAGGACAACCAAATAACTGCGACAGCTGCGTTCGGCCCCCTCAGGCAGCCTGGCGCGCTCCTTTGCTCTACCCGAGGTTTCCATCCTCGCTGAGCTCACCTTAGGACACCTGCGTTACACCTTGACAGATGTACCACCCCAGTCAAATTCACTCTTTGAGACAAGCATATCACTACTGGCAGGACAACCAAATAGCTGCGACAGCTGCGCTCGGCCCTCTCAGGCAGCCTGGCGCGCTCCTTTGCTCTACCCGAGGTTTCCATCCTCGCTGAGCTCACCTTAGGACACCTGCGTTACACCTTGACAGATGTACCGCCCCAGTCAAACTCACTCTTTGAGACAAGCATATCACTACTGGCAGGACAACCAAATAGCTGCGACAGCTGCGCTCGGCCTCCTCAGGCAGCCTGGCGCGCTCCTTTGCTCTACCCGAGGTTACCATCCTCGCTGAGCTCACCTTAGGACACCTGCGTTACACCTTGACAGATGTACCGCCCCAGTCAAACTCACTCTTTGAGACAAGCATATCACTACTGGCAGGACAACCAAATTGCTGCGACAGCTGCGCTCGGCCCCCTCAGGCAGCCTGAAGCGCTCCTTTGCTCTACCCGAGGTTTCCAACCTCGCTGAGCTCACCTTAGGACACCTGCGTTCCACCTTGTCAGATGTACCGCCCCAGTCAAACTTAAACTTATTGCATGTATACATAACAATGCGACCGTTCTGCTAGCCCAAAAAGTGCTCAAGCCAGACGCTCGATTGAGCGCCTCCTACATATTAGTCGAGACAACGGCTCGCTCATTAGCATCGTCTTTGTACTTTAACATTTTTTGGCTCTGCCGCTCTCGACACCGATGCGACGCTTCTGTTGCGACGCTGCACTCTCTCGCTCGCCTGACATAGGCGCAAGTCGTTCAAAGATACCATCCTCGTTGAGGTCACCTTAGGACACCTGCGTTACACCTTGACAGATGTACCGCCCCAGTCGAACTCAAACTCAATGCATGTATTAGCTCCAGATTTACCACAGTAATCCACTTCTCTTACGAGACTTAATAAACCAAGGCTGATTTAAAGAGCCATTTGCAGTTTCGCTTTAAGAGTACTCGTACTTGCAATTGCATGGCTTCCATCCTCGCTGAGCTCACCTTAGGACACCTGCGTTACAACTTGACAGGTGTACCGCCCCAGTCAAACTCAATGCATGTATTAGCGATAGATTTACCACAGTTATCCACTTCGCTTACGAGACTTAATAAACCAAGGCTGATTCAAAAAGAGCTCACCTTAGGACACCTGCCTTACACCTTGACAGATGCACCGCCCCAGTCAAACTCACTCTTTGAGACAAGCATATCACTATTGGCAGGAAAACCAAATAGCTGCGACAGCTGCGCTCGGCCCCCTCAGGCAGTCTGGCGCACTCCTTTGCTCTACCCGAGGTTTCCATCCTTGCTGAGCTCATCTTAGGACACCTGCGTTACACCTTGACAGATGTACCGCCACAGTCAAATTCACTCTTTGAGACAAGCATATCACTACTGGCAGGACAACCAATTAGCTGCGACAGCTGCGCTCGGCTCCCTCAGGCAGCGTGGCGCTTCTCTTTGCTCTATCCGATGTTTCCATCCTCGCTGAGCTCACCTTAGGACACCTGCATTACACTTTGACAGATGTACCGCCCCAGTCAAACTCAAACTCAATGCATGTATCGCTCCACTTCGCGGCGACAGCTGCGCTCGGCCCCCTCAGGCAGCCTGGCGCGCTCTTTTGCTCTACCCAAGGTTTCCAATCTCGCTGAGCTCACCTTAGGACATCTGCGTTACACCTTGACAGATGTACCGCCCCAGTCAAACTTAAACTTATTGCATGTATACAAAACAATGCGACCGTTTTGCTAGCCCAAAAAGTGCTCCAGCCAGACGCTCGATCGAGTGGCATCCTACATATTAGTCGAGACAACGGCTCGCTCACTAGCATCGTCTTTGTACTTTAACATTTTTTGGCTCTGCCGCTCTCGACACCAATGCGACGCTTCTGTCGCGACACTGCACTCTCTCGCTCGCCTGACTTAGGCGCAAGTCGTTCAAAGATACCATCCTCGTTGAGGTCACCTTAGGACACCTGCGTTACACCTTGACAGATGTACCGCCCCAGTCAAACTCACTCTTTGAGACAAGCATATCACTACTGGCAGGACAACCAAATAACTGCGACAGCTGCGTTCGGCCCCCTCAGGCAGCCTGGCGCGCTCCTTTGCTCTACCCGAGGTTTCCATCCTCGCTGAGCTCACCTTAGGACACCTGCGTTACACCTTGACAGATGTACCGCCCCAGTCAAACTCACTCTTTGAGACAAGCATATCACTACTGGCAGGACAACCAAATAGCTGCGACAGCTGCGCTCGGCCTCCTCAGGCAGCCTGGCGCGCTCCTTTGCTCTACCCGAGGTTTCCATCCTCGCTGAGCTCACCTTAGGACACCTGCGTTACACCTTGACAGATGTACCGCCCCAGTCAAACTCACTCTTTGAGACAAGCATATCACTACTGGCAGGACAACCAAATTGCTGCGACAGCTGCGCTCGGCCCCCTCAGGCAGCCTGACGCGCTCCTTTGCTCTACCCGAGGTTTCCAACCTCGCTGAGCTCACCTTAGGACACCTGCGTTACACCTTGTCAGATGTACCGCCCCAGTCAAACTTAAACTTATTGCATGTATACATAACAATGCGACCGTTCTGCTAGCCCAAAAAGTGCTCAAGCCAGACGCTGGATTGAGCGCCTCCTACATATTAGTCGAGACAACGGCTCGCTCATTAGCATCGTCTTTGTACTTTAACATTTTTTGGCTCTGCCGCTCTCGACACCGATGCGACGCTTCTGTTGCGACGCTGCACTCTCTCGCTCGCCTGACATAGGCGCAAGTCGTTCAAAGATACCATCCTCGTTGAGGTCACCTTAGGACACCTGCGTTACACCTTGACAGATGTACCGCCCCAGTCGAACTCAAACTCAATGCATGTATTAGCTCCAGATTTACCACAGTAATCCACTTCTCTTACGAGACTTAATAAACCAAGGCTGATTTAAAGAGCCATTTGAAGTTTCGCTTTAAGAGTACTCGTACTTGCAATTGCATGGCTTCCATCCTCGCTGAGCTCACCTTAGGACACCTGCGTTACAACTTGACAGGTGTACCGCCCCAGTCAAACTCAAACTCAATGCATGTATTAGCGATAGATTTACCACAGTTATCCACTTCGCTTACGAGACTTAATAAACCAAGGCTGATTCAAAAAGAGCTCACCTTAGGACAACTGCCTTACACCTTGACAGATGCACCGCCCCAGTCAAACTCACTCTTTGAGACAAGCATATCACTACTGGCAGGAAAACCAAATAGCTGCGACAGCTGCGCTCGGCCCCCTCAGGCAGTCTGGCGCACTCCTTTGCTCTACCCGAGGTTTCCATCCTTGCTGAGCTCATCTTAGGACACCTGCGTTACACCTTGACAGATGTACCGCCACAGTCAAATTCACTCTTTGAGACAAGCATATCACTACTGGCAGGACAACCAATTAGCTGCGACAGCTGCGCTCGGCTCCCTCAGGCAGCGTGGCGCTTCTCTTTGCTCTATCCGATGTTTCCATCCTCGCTGAGCTCACCTTAGGACACCTGCATTACACTTTGACAGATGTACCGCCCCAGTCAAACTCAAACTCAATGCATGTATCGCTCCACTTCGCGGCGACAGCTGCGCTCGGCCCCCTCAGGCAGCCTGGCGCGCTCTTTTGCTCTACCCGAGGTTTCCAATCTCGCTGAGCTCACCTTAGGACATCTGCGTTACACCTTAACAGATGTACCGCCCCAGTCAAACTTAAACTTATTGCATGTATACAAAACAATGCGACCGTTTTGCTAGCCCAAAAGTGCTCAAGCCAGACGCTCGATCGAGTGGCCTCCTACATATTAGTCGAGACAACGGCTCGCTCATTAGCATCGTCTTTGTACTTTAACATTTTTTGGCTCTGCCGCTCTCGACACCAATGCGACGCTTCTGTCGCGACACTGCACTCTCTCGCTCGCCTGACTTAGGCGCAAGTCGTTCAAAGATACCATCCTCGTTGAGGTCACCTTAGGACACCTGCGTTACACCTTGACAGATGTACCGCCCCAGTCAAACTCACTCTTTGAGACAAGCATATCACTACTGGCAGGACAACCAAATAACTGCGACAGCTGCGTTCGGCCCCCTCAGGCAGCCTGGCGCGCTCCTTTGCTCTACCCGAGGTTTCCATCCTCGCTGAGCTCACTTTAGGACACCTGCGTTACACCTTGACAGATGTACCGCCCCAGTCAAACTCACTCTTTGAGACAAGCATATCACTACTTGCAGGACAATCTAATAGCTGCGACAGCTGCGCTCGGCCCCCTCAGGGAGCCTGACGAGCTCCTTTGCTCTACCCGAGGTCTCCATCCTCGCTGAGCTCAACTTAGGACACCTGCGTTACACCTAGACAGATGTACCGCCCCAGTCAAACTCAAACTCAATGCATGTATTAGCGATAGATTTACCACAGTTATCCACTTCGCTTACGAGACTTAATAAACCAAGGCTGATTCAAAAAGAGCTCACCTTAGGACACCTGCCTTACACCTTGACAGATGCACCGCCCCAGTCAAACTCACTCTTTGAGACAAGCATATCACTACTGGCAGGAAAACCAAATAGCTGCGACAGCTGCGCTCGGCCCCCTCAGGCAGTCTGGCGCACTCCTTTGCTCTACCCGAGGTTTCCATCCTTGCTGAGCTCATCTTAGGACACCTGCGTTACACCTTGACAGATGTACCGCCACAGTCAAATTCACTCTTTGAGACAAGCATATCACTACTGGCAGGACAACCAATTAGCTGCGACAGCTGCGCTCGGCTCCCTCAGGCAGCGTGGCGCTTCTCTTTGCTCTATCCGATGTTTCCATCCTCGCTGAGCTCACCTTAGGACACCTGCATTACACTTTGACAGATGTACCGCCCCAGTCAAACTCAAACTCAATGCATGTATCGCTGCGCTCGGCCCCCTCAGGCAGCCTGGCGCGCTCTTTTGCTCTACCCGAGGTTTCCAATCTTGCTGAGCTCACCTTAGGACATCTGCGTTACACCTTGACAGATGTACCGCCCCAGTCAAACTTAAACTTATTGCATGTATACAAAACAATGCGACCGTTTTGCTAGCCCAAAAAGTGCTCAAGCCAGACGCTCGATCGAGTGGCCTCCTACATATTAGTCGAGACAACGGCTCGCTCATTAGCATCGTCTTTGTACTTTAACATTTTTTGGCTCTGCCGCTCTCGACACCAATGCGACGCTTCTGTCGCGACACTGCACTCTCTCGCTCGCCTGACTTAGGCGCAAGTCGTTCAAAGATACCATCCTCGTTGAGGTCACCTTAGGACACCTGCGTTACACCTTGACAGATGTACCGCCCCAGTCAAACTCACTCTTTGAGACAAGCATATCACTACTGGCAGGACAACCAAATAACTGCGACAGCTGCGTTCGGCCCCCTCAGGCAGCCTGGCGCGCTCCTTTGCTCTACCCGAGGTTTCCATCCTCGCTGAGCTCACTTTAGGACACCTGCGTTACACCTTGACAGATGTACCGCCCCAGTCAAACTCACTCTTTGAGACAAGCATATCATTACTTGCAGGACAACCAAATAACTGCGACAGCTGCGTTCGGCCCCCTCAGGCAGCCTGGCGCGCTCCTTTGCTCTACCCGAGGTTTCCATCCTCGCTGAGCTCACTTTAGGACACCTGCGTTACACCTTGACAGATGTACCGCCCCAGTCAAACTCACTCTTTGAGACAAGCATATCACTACTTGCAGGACAACCTAATAGCTGCGACAGCTGCGCTCGGCCCCCTCAGGGAGCCTGACGAGCTCCTTTGCTCTACCCGAGGTTTCCATCCTCGCTGAGCTCACCTTAGGACACCTGCGTTACACCTAGACAGATGTACCGCCCCAGTCAAACTCACTCTTTGAGACAAGCATATCACTACTGGCAGGACAACCATATAGCTGCGACAGCTGCGCTCGGCCCCCTCAGGCAGCCTGGCACGCTCCTTTGCTCTACCCGAGGTTTCCATCCTCGCTGAGCTCACCTTAGGACACCTGCGTTACACCTTGACAGATGTACCGCCACAGTCAAATTCACTCTTTGAGACAAGCATATCACTACTGGCAGGACGACCAATTAGCTGCGACAGCTGCGCTCGGCTCCTTCAGGCAGCGTGGCGCTTCTCTTTGCTCTATCCGAGGTTTCCATCCTCGCTGAGCTCACCTTAGGACACCTGCGTTACACCTAGACAGATGTACCGCCCCAGTCAAACTCACTCTTTGAGACAAGCATATCACTACTGGCAGGACAACCATATAGCTGCGACAGCTGCGCTCGGCCCCCTCAGGCAGCCTGGCGCGCTCCTTTGCTCTACCCGAGGTTTCCATCCTCGCTGAGCTCACCTTAGGACACCTGCGTTACACCTTGACAGATGTACCGCCCCATTCAAACTCACTCTTTGAGACAAGCATATCACTACTGGCAGGACAACCAAATAGCTGCGACAGCTGCGCTCGGCCCCCTCAGGCAGCCTGGCGCGCTCCTTTGCTCTACCCGAGGTTTCCATCCTCGCTGAGCTCACCTTAGGACACCTGCGTTACACCTTGACAGATGTACCGCCCCAGTCAGACTCACTCTTTGAGACAAGCATATCACTACTGGCAGGACAACCAAATAGCTGCGACAGCTGCGCTCGGCCCCCTCAGGCAGCCTGGCGCGCTCGTTTGCTCTACCCGAGGTTTCCAACCTCGCTGAGCTCACCTTAGGACACCTGCGTTACACCTTGTCAGATGTACCGCCCCAGTCAAACTTAAACTTATTGCATGTATACATAACAATGCGACCGTTCTGCTAGCCCAAAAAGTGCTCAAGCCAGACGCTCGATTGAGCGCCTCCTACATATTAGTCGAGACAACGGCTCGCTCCTTAGCATCGTCTTTGTACTTTAACATTTTTTGGCTCTGCGCTCTCGACACCGATGCGACGCTTCTGTTGCGACGCTGCACTCTCTCGCTCGCCTGACTTAGGCGCAAGTCGTTCAAAGATACCATCCTCGTTGAGGTCACCTTAGGACACCTGCGTTACACCTTGACAGATGTACCGCCCCAGTCGAACTCAAACTAAATGCATGTATTAGCTCCAGATTTACCACAGTAATCCACTTCTCTTACGAGACTTAATAAACCAAGGCTGATTTAAAGAGCCATTTGCAGTTTCGCTTTAAGAGTACTCGTACTTGCAATTGCATGGCTTCCATCCTCGCTGAGCACACCTTAGGACACCTGCGTTACAACTTGACAGATGTACCGCCCCAGTCAAACTCAAACTCAATGCATGTAATAGCGATAGATTTACCACAGTTATCCACTTCGCTTACGAGATTTAATAAACCAAGGCTGATTCAAAAAGAGCTCACCTTAGGACACCTGCGTTACACCTTGACAGATGTACCGCCCCAGTCAAACTCACGCTTTTAGACAAGCATATCACTACTGGCAGGACAACCAAATAACTGCGACAGCTGCGTTCGGCCCCCTCAGGCAGCCTGGCGCGCTCCTTTGCTCTACCCGAGGTTTCCATCCTCGCTGAGCTCACCTTAGGACACCTGCGTTACACCTTGACAGATGTACCGCCCCAGTCAAACTCACTCTTTGAGACAAGCATATCACTACTGGCAGGACAACCAATTAGCTGCGACAGCTGCGCTCGGCTCCTTCAGGCAGCGTGGCGCTTCTCTTTGCTCTATCCGAGGTTTCCATCCTCGCTGAGCTCACCTTAGGACACCTGCGTTACACCTAGACAGATGTACCGCCCCAGTCAAACTCACTCTTTGAGACAAGCATATCACTACTGGCAGGACAACCATATAGCTGCGACAGCTGCGCTCGGCCCCCTCAGGCAGCCTGGCGCGCTCCTTTGCTCTACCCGAGGTTTCCATCCTTGCTGAGCTCACCTTAGGACACCTGCGTTACACCTTGACAGATGTACCGCCCCAGTCAAACTTAAACTTATTGCATGTATACATAACAATGCGACCGTTCTGCTAGGCCGAAAAGCGCTCAAGCCAGACGCTCGATCAGACCATCCTCGTTGAGGTCACCTTAGGACACCTGCGTTACACCTTGACAGATGTACCGCCCCAGTCGAACTCAAACTAAATGCATGTATTAGCTCCAGATTTACAACAGTAATCCACTTCTCTTACGAGACTTAATAAACCAAGGCTGATTTAAAGAGCCATTTGCAGTTTCGCTTTAAGAGTACTCGTACTTGCAATTGCATGGCTTCCATCCTCGCTGAGCTCACCTTAGGACACCTGCGTTACAACTTGACAGATGTACCGCCCCAGTCAAACTCAAACTCAATGCATGTAATAATAGCGATAGATTTACCACAGTTATCCACTTCGCTTACGAGATTTAATAAACCAAGGCTGATTCAAAAAGAGCTCACCTTAGGACACCTGCGTTACACCTTGACAGGTGTACCGCCCCAGTCAAACTCACGTTTTTAGACAAGCATATCACTACTTGCAGGACAACCAAATAACTGCGACAGCTGCGTTCGGCCCCCTCAGGCTGCCTGGCGCGCTCCTTTGCTCTACCCGAGGTTTCCATCCTCGCTGAGCTCACCTTAGGACACCTGCGTTACACCTTGACAGATGTACCGCCCCAGTCAAACTCACTCTTTGAGACAAGCATATCACTACTGGCAGGACAACCATATAGCTGCGACAGCTGCGCTCGGCCCCCTCAGGCAGCCTGACGCGCTCCTTTGCTCTACCCGAGGTTTCCATCCTCGCTGAGCTCACCTTAGGACACTTGCGTTACACTTTGACAGATGTACCGCCCCAGTCAAACTCACTCTTTGAGACAAGCATATCACTACTGGCAGGACAACCAAATAGCTGCGACAGCTGCGCTCGGCCCCCTCAGGCAGCCTGGCGCGCTCCTTTGCTCTACCCGAGGTTTCCATCCTCGCTGAGCTCACCTTAGGACACCTGCGTTACACCTAGACAGATGTACCGCCCCAGTCAAACTCACTCTTTGAGACAAGCATATCACTACTGGCAGGACAACCAAATAGCTGCGACAGCTGCGCTTGGCCCCCTCAGGCAGCCTGGCGCGCTCTTAGGCCCGCCGCCGAGGGAGTGTGTGCCCCATCCCGCCCCGACTGCCCCGCACCGCACGCAGCTCTTGGATCATTATAGTTAACTCTGTCTTACGCTCTTACAGGCCTTACCTAGGGTTAGGTTAGTATGCTTGCACGTGCCGTCACTTAACTCTTTTCGGCATGGCCTCTCTCAACGCAGATGCCGGCGACGCAGCACTCTTTTGCCCGCCGCCGAGGGCGTGTGCGCCCAATCCCGCCCTGACTGTTCCTGACTGGCCATGACACCACGATGACGCCGCTGACGTGCCCCGCCCAGCTCGGTAAAAAAAAAATAGGACAAGTCTGGCGCGGAAAAAAAAAAGACAAGTCCGACACCACGGTTGAGCGAGTCGAAAAAAAAGCAAGTCCCAAAAGGACAAATCGTAGACCGGAGGATGATTTTCAACACATCGCAGTGAGAAACTGCTCTAGTGGGTACGACACCCCGATCTTTAACTAGGTCGTCTGCAAATGATTTAGTACCTCGCCTTCGCGCAGGCTGCTGGCCTCGACTTAGGCGCAAGTCGACATCGAAGGATCAAAAAGCAACGTCGCTATGAACGCTTGGCTGCCACAAGCCAGTTATCCCTGTGGTAACTTTTCTGACACCCCTTGCTTGAAACACGCAAACTCAAAGGGATCGATAGGCCACGCTTTCGCGGTCTGTATTTATACTGAAAATCCAAATCAAGTGAGCTTTTGCCCTTTTGCTCTACGCGAGGTTTCCGTCCTCGCTGAGCTCACCTTAGGACACCTGCATTACACCTTGTCATATGTACCGCCCCAGTCAAACTCAATGCATGTATCGCTCCACTTCGCGGCTCGCTCTTTGTACTTTAACATTTTTTTGGCTCTGCCGCTCTCGACACCGATGCGACGCTTCTGTCGCGACGCTGCACTCTCTCGCCTGACTTAGGCGCAAGTCGTTCAAAGATACCATCCTCGTTGAGGTCACCTTAGGACACCTGGGTTACACCTTGACAGATGTACCACTCCAGTCAAACTCACTCTTTGAGACAAGCATATCACTACTGGCAGGACAACCAAATAGCTGCGACAGCTGCGCTCGGCCCCCTCAGGCAGCCTGGCGCGCTCCTTTGCTCTACCCGAGGTTTCCATCCTCGCTGAGCTCACATTAGGACACCTGCGTTACACCTTGACAGATGTACCGCCCCATTCAAACTCACTCTTTGAGACATGCATATCACTACTGGCAGGACAACCAAATAGCTGCGACAGCTGCGCTCGGCCCCCTCAGGCAGCCTGGCGCGCTCCTTTGCTCTACTCGAGGTTTCCATCCTCGCTGAGCTCACCTTAGGACACCTGCGTTACACCTTGACAGATGTACCGCCCCAGTCAAACTTACTCTTTGAGACAAGCATATCACTACTGGCAGGACAACCAAATAGCTGCGACAGCTGCGCTCGGCCCCCTCAGGCAGCATGGCGCGCTCGTTTGCTCTACCCGAGGTTTCCAACCTCGCTGAGCTCACCTTAGGACACCTGCGTTACACCTTGTCAGATGTACCGCCCCAGTCAAACTTAAACTTATTGCATGTATACATAACAATGCGACCGTTCTGCTAGCCCAAAAAGTGCTCAAGCCAGACGCTCGATTGAGTGCCTCCTACCTATTAGTCGAGACAACAACTCGCTCATTAGCATCGTCTTTGTATAACATTTTTTGGCTCTGCCGCTCTCGACACCGATGCGACGCTTCTGTTGCGACGCTGCACTCTCTCGCTCGCCTGACTTAGGCGCAAGTCGTTCAAAGATACCATCCTCGTTGAGGTCACCTTAGGACACCTGCGTTACACCTTGACAGATGTACCGCCCCAGTCGAACTCAAACTAAATGCATGTATTAGCTCCAGATTTACCACAGTAATCCACTTCTCTTACGAGACTTAATAAACCAAGGCTGATTTAAAGAGCCATTTGCAGTTTCGCTTTAAGAGTACTCGTACTTGCAATTGCATGGCTTCCATCCTCGCTGAGCTCACCATAGGACACCTGCGTTACAACTTGACAGGTGTACCGCCCCAGTCAAACTCAAACTCAATGCATGTATTAGCGATAGATTTACCACAGTTATCCACTTCGCTTACGAGATTTAATAAACCAAGGCTGATTCAAAAAGAGCTCACCTTAGGACACCTGCGTTACACCTTGACAGATGTACCGCCCCAGTCAAACTCACTCTTTGAGACAAGCATATCACTACTGGCAGGACAACCAAATAGCTGCGACAGCTGCGCTCGGCCCCCTCAGGCAGTCTGGCGCACTCCTTTGCTCTACCCGAGGTTTCCATCCTTGCTGAGCTCACCTTAGGACACCTGCGTTACACCTTGACAGATGTACCGCCACAGTCAAATTCACTCTTTGAGACAAGCATATCACTACTGGCAGGACAACCAATTAGCTGCGACAGCTGCGCTCGGCTCCCTCAGGCAGCGGGGCGCTTCTCTTTGCTCTATCCGAGGTTTCCATCCTCGCTGAGCTCACCTTAGGACACCTGCATTACACCTTGACAGATGTACCGCCCCAGTCAAACTCAAACTCAATGCATGTATCGCTCCACTTCGCGGCGACAGCTGCGCTCGGCCCCCTCAGGCAGCCTGGCGCGCTCTTTTGCTCTACCCGAGGTTTCCATTCTCGCTGACCTCAACTTAGGACATCTGCGTTACACCTTGACAGATGTACCGCCCCAGTCAAACTTAAACTTATTGCATGTATACAAAACAATGCGACCGTTTTGCTAGCCCAAAAAGTTCTCAAGCCAGACGCTCGATCGAGCGGCCTCCTACATATTAGTCGAGACAACGGCTCGCTCATTAGCATCGTCTTTGTACTTCAACATTTTTTGGCTCTGCCGCTCTCGACACCAATGCGACGCTTCTGTCGCGACACTGCACTCTCTCGCTCGCCTGACTTAGGCGCAAGTCGTTCAAAGATACCATCCTCGTTGAGGTCACATTAGGACACCTGCGTTACACCTTGACAGATGTACCGCCCCAGTCAAACTCACTCTTTGAGACAAGCATATCACTACTGGCAGGACAACCAAATAACTGCGACAGCTGCGTTCGGCCCCCTCAGGCAGCCTGGCGCGCTCCTTTGCTTTACCCGGTGTTTCCATCCTCGCTGAGCTCACCTTAGGACACTTGCGTTACACCTTGGCAGATGTACCGCCCCAGTCAAACTCACTCTTTGAGACAAGCATGTCACAACTGGCAGGACAACCAAATAGCTGCGACAGCTGCGCTCGGCCCTCTCAGGCAGCCTGGCGCGCTCCTTTGCTCTACCCGAGGTTTCCAACCTCGCTGAGCTCACCTTAGGACACCTGCGTTACACCTTGTCAGATGTACCGCCCCAGTCAAACTTAAACTTATTGCATGTATACATAACAATGCGACCGTTCTGCTAGCCCAAAAAGTGCTCAAACCAGACGCTCGATCGAGCGCCTCCTACATATTAGTCGAGACAACGGCTCGCTCATTAGCATCGTCTTTGTACTTCAACATTTTTTGGCTCTGCCGCTCTCGACACCGATGCGACGCTTCTGTCGCGACGCTGCACTCTCTCGCTCGCCTGACTTAGGCGCAAGTCGTTCAAAGATACCATCCTCGTTGAGGTCACCTTAGGACACCTGCGGTACACCTTGACAGATGTACCGCCCCAGTCGAACTCAAACTCAATGCATGTATTAGCTCCAGATTTACCAGAGTTATCTACTTCGCTTACGAGACTTAATAAAGCAAAGCTGATTTAAAGAGGCATTTGCAGTTTCGCTTTAAGAGTACTCGTACTTGCAATTGCATGGCTTCCATCCTCGCTGAGCTCACCTTAGGACACCTGCGTTACACCTTGACAGATGTACCGCCCCAGTCAAACTCACTCTTTGAGACAAGCATATCACTACTGGCAGGACAACCAAATAGCTGCGACAGCTGCGCTCGGCCCCCTCAGGCAGCCTGGCGCGCTCCTTTGCTCTACCCGAGGTTTCCATCCTCGCTGAGCTCACCTTAGGACACCTGCGTTACACCTTGACAGATGTACCGCCCCAGTCAAACTCACTCTTTGAGACAAGCATATCACTACTTGCAGGACAACCTAATAGCTACGACAGCTGCGCTCGGCCACCTCAGGGAGCCTGACGCGCTCCTTTGCTCTACCCGAGGTTTCCATCCTCGCTGAGCTCACCTTAGGACACCTGCGTTACACCTAGACAGATGTACCGCCCCAGTAAAACTCACTCTTTGAGACAAGCATATCACTACTGGCAGGACAACCATATAGCTGCGACAGCTGCGCTCGGCCCTCTCAGGCAGCCTGGCGCGCTCCTTTGCTCTACCCGGTGTTTCCATCCTCGCTGAGCTCACCTTAGGACACTTGCGTTACACCTTGGCAGATGTACCGCCCCAATCAAACTCACTCTTTGAGACAAGCATATCACAACTGGCAGGACAACCAAATAGCTGCGACAGCTGCGCTCGGCCCTCTCAGGCAGCCTGGCGCGCTCCTTTGCTCTACCCGAGTTTTCCAACCTCGCTGAGCTCACCTTAGGACACCTGAGTTACACCTTGTCAGATGTACCGCCCCAGTCAAACTTAAACTTATTGCATGTATACATAACAATGCGACCGTTCTGCTAGCCCAAAAAGTGCTCAAACCAGACGCTCGATCGAGCGCCTCCCACATATTAGTCGAGACAACGGCTCGCTCATTAGCATCGTCTTTGTACTTTAACATTTTTTGGCTCTGCCGCTCTCGACACCGATGCGACGCTTCTGTCGCGACGCTGCACTCTCTCGCTCGCCTGACTTAGGCGCAAGTCGTTCAAAGATACCATCCTCGTTGAGGTCACCTTAGGACACCTGGGTTACACCTTGACAGATGTACCGCCCCAGTCAAACTCACTCTTTGAGACAAGCATATCACTACTGGCAGGACAACCAAATAGCTGCGACAGCTGCGCTCGGCCCCCTCAGGCAGCCTGGCGCGCTCCTTTGCTCTACCCGAGGTTTCCATCCTCGCTGAGCTCACCTTAGGACACCTGTGTTACATCTTGACAGATGTACCGACCCAGTCAAACTCAAACTCAATGCATGTATTAGCGATAGATTTACCACAGTTATCCACTTCGCTTACGAGACTTAATAAACCAAGGCTGATTTAAAAAGAGCTCACCTTAGGACACCTGCGTTACACCTTGACAGATGTACCGCCCCAGTCAAACTCACTCTTTGAGACAAGCATATCACTACTGGCAGGACAACCATATATCTGCGACAACTGCGCTCGGCCCCCTCAGGCAGCCTGGCACGCTCCTTTGCTCTACCCGAGGTTTCCATCCTCGCTGAGCACACCTTAGGACACCTGCGTTACACCTAGACAGATGTACCGCCCCAGTCAAACTCACTCTTTGAGACAAGCATATCACTACTGGCAGGACAACCAAATAGCTGCGACAGCTGCGCTCGGCCCCCTCAGGCAGCCTGGCGCGCTCCTTTGCTCTACCCGAGGTTTCCATCCTCGCTGAGCTCACCTTAGGACACCTGCGTTACACCTTGACAGATGTACCGCCCCAGTCAAACTTAAACTTATTGCATGTATACATAACAATGCGACCGTTCTGCTAGGCCGAAAAGCGCTCAAGCCAGACGCTCGATCAATCGCCTACTACATATTAGTCGAGACAACGGCTCGCTCATTAGCATCGCGTTTGTACTTTAACTTTTTTCGGCTCGACTTCTCTAGAAGCCGATTCCTGCGACACGGCACTCTTAGGCCCGCCGCCGAGGGAGTGTGCGCCCCATCCCGCCCCGACTGCCCCGCACCGCACGCAGCTCTTGGATCATTATAGTTAACTCTGTCTTACGCTCTTACAGGCCTTACCTAGGGTTAGGTTAGTATGCTTGCACGTGCCGTCACTCAACTCTTTTCGGCATGGCCTCTCTCAACGCAGATGCCGGCGACGCAGCACTCTTTTGCCCGCCGCCGAGGGCGTGTGCGCCCAATCCCGCCCTGACTGTTCCTGACTGGCCATGACACCACGATGACGCCGCCGACGTGCCCCGCCCAGCTCGGTAAAAAAAAATAGGACAAGTCTGGCGCGGAAAAAAAAAAGACAAGTCCGACACCACGGTTGAGCGAGTCGAAAAAAAAGCAAGTCTCAAAAGGACAAATCGTAGACCGGAGGATGATTTTCAACACATCGCAGTGAGAAACTGCTCTAGTGGGTACGACACCCCAATCTAACTAGGTCGTCTGCAAATGATTTAGTACCTCGCCTTCGCACAGGCTGCTCGCCTCGACTTAGGCACAAGTCGACATCGAAGGATCAAAAAGCAACGTCGCTATGAACGCTTGGCTGCCACAAGCCAGTTATCCCTGTGGTAACTTTTCTGACACCCCTTGCTTGAAACACGCAAACTTAAAGGGATCGATAGGCCACGCTTTCGCGGTCTGTATTTATACTGAAAATCCAAATCAAGTGAGCTTTTGCCCTTTTGCTCTACGCGAGGTTTCCGTCCTCGCTGAGCTCACCTTAGGACACCTGCATTACACCTTGTCATATGTACCGCCCCAGTCAAACTCAATGCATGTATCGCTCCACTTCGCGGCTCGCTCATTAGCATCGTCTTTGTACTTTAACATTTTTTTGGCTCTGCCGCTCTCGACACCGATTCGACGCTTCTGTCGCGACGCTGCACTCTCTCGCTCGCCTGACTTAGGCGCAAGTCGTTCAAAGATACCATCCTCGTTGAGGTCACCTTAGGACACCTGGGTTACACCTTGACAGATGTACCGCCCCAGTCAAACTCACTCTTTGAGACAAGCATATCACTACTGGCAGGACAACCAAATAGCTGCGACAGCTGCGCTCGGCCCCCTCAGGCAGCCTGGCGCGCTCCTTTGCTCTACCCGAGATTTCCATCCTCGCTGAGCTCACCTTAGGACACCTGTGTTACATCTTGACAGATGTACCGACCCAGTCAAACTCAAACTCAATGCATGTATTAGCGATAGATTTACCACAGTTATCCACTTCGCTTACGAGACTTAATGAACCAAGGCTGATTTAAAAAGAGCTCACCTTAGGACACCTGCGTTACACCTTGACAGATGTACCGCCCCAGTCAAACTCACTCTTTGAGACAAGCATATCACTACTGGCAGGACAACCAAATAGCTGCGACAGCTGCGCTCGTCCCCCTCAGGCAGCCTGGCGCGCTCCTTTGCTCTACCCGAGGTTTCCATCCTCGCTGAGCTCACCTTAGGACACCTGCGTTACACCTTGACAGATGTACCGCCCCAGTCAAACTTAAACTTATTGCATGTATACATAACAATGCGACCGTTCTGCTAGCCCAAAAAGTGTTCAAGCCAGACGCTCGATTGAGCGCCTCCTACATATTAGTCGAGACAACGGCTCGCTCATTAGCATCGTCTTTGTACTTTAACATTTTTTGGCTCTGCGCTCTCGACACCGATGCGACGCTTCTGTTGCGACGCTGCACTCTCTCGCTCGCCTGACTTAGGCGCAAGTCGTTCAAAGATACCATCCTCGTTGAGGTCACCTTAGGACACCTGCGTTACACCTTGACAGATGTACCGCCCCAGTCGAACTCAAACTAAATGCATGTATTAGCTCCAGATTTACCACAGTAATCCACTTCTCTTACGAGACTTAATAAACCAAGGCTGATTTAAAGAGCCATTTGCAGTTTCGCTTTAAGAGTACTCGTACTTGCAATTGCATGGCTTCCATCCTCGCTGAGCTCACCTTAGGACACCTGCGTTACAACTTGACAGATGTACCGCCCCAGTCAAACTCAAACTCAATGCATGTAATAATAGCGATAGATTTACCACAGTTATCCACTTCGCTTACGAGATTTAATAAACCAAGGCTGATTCAAAAAGAGCTCACCTTAGGACACCTGCGTTACACCTTGACAGGTGTACCGCCCCAGTCAAACTCACGCTTTTAGACAAGCATATCACTACTTGCAGGACAACCAAATAACTGCGACAGCTGCGTTCGGCCCCCTCAGGCAGCCTGGCGCGCTCCTTTGCTCTATCCGAGGTTTCCATCCTCGCTGAGCTCACCTTAGGACACCTGCGTTACACCTTGACAGATGTACCGCCCCAGTCAAACTCACTCTTTGAGACAAGCATATCACTACTGGCAGGACAACCATATAGCTGCGACAGCTGCGCTCGGCCCCCTCAGGCAGCCTGACGCGCTCCTTTGCTCTACCCGAGGTTTCCATCCTCGCTGAGCTCACCTTAGGACACTTGCGTTACACTTTGACAGATGTACCGCCCCAGTCAAACTCACTCTTTGAGACAAGCATATCACTACTGGCAGGACAACCAAATAGCTGCGACAGCTGCGCTCGGCCCCCTCAGGCAGCCTGGCGCGCTCCTTTGCTCTACCCGAGGTTTCCATCCTCGCTGAGCTCACCTTAGGACACCTGCGTTACACCTAGACAGATGTACCGCCCCAGTCAAACTCACTCTTTGAGACAAGCATATCACTACTGGCAGGACAACCAAATAGCTGCGACAGCTGCGCTTGGCCCCCTCAGGCAGCCTGGCGCGCTCTTAGGCCCGCCGCCGAGGGAGTGTGCGCCCCATCCCGCCCCGACTGCCCCGCACCGCACGCAGCTCTTGGATCATTATAGTTAACTCTGTCTTACGCTCTTACAGGCCTTACCTAGGGTTAGGTTAGTATGCTTGCACGTGCCGTCACTTAACTCTTTTCGGCATGGCCTCTCTCAACGCAGATGCCGGCGACGCAGCACTCTTTTGCCCGCCGCCGAGGGCGTGTGCGCCCAATCCCGCCCTGACTGTTCCTGACTGGCCATGACACCACGATGACGCCGCCGACGTGCCCCGCCCAGCTCGGTAAAAAAAAAATAGGACAAGTCTGGCGCGGAAAAAAAAAAGACAAGTCCGACACCACGGTTGAGCGAGTCGAAAAAAAAGCAAGTCTCAAAAGGACAAATCGTAGACCGGAGGATGATTTTCAACACATCGCAGTGAAAAACTGCTCTAGTGGGTACGACACCCCGATCTTTAACTAGGTCGTCTGCAAATGATTTAGTACCTCGCCTTCGCGCAGGCTGCTGGCCTCGACTTAGGCGCAAGTCGACATCGAAGGATCAAAAAGCAACGTCGCTATGAACGCTTGGCTGCCACAAGCCAGTTATCCCTGTGGTAACTTTTCTGACACCCCTTGCTTGAAACACGCAAACTCAAAGGGATCGATAGGCCACGCTTTCGCGGTCTGTATTTATACTGAAAATCCAAATCAAGTGAGCTTTTGCCCTTTTGCTCTACGCGAGGTTTCCGTCCTCGCTGAGCTCACCTTAGGACACCTGCATTACACCTTGTCATATGTACCGCCCCAGTCAAACTCAATGCATGTATCGCTCCACTTCGCGGCTCGCTCTTTGTACTTTAACATTTTTTTGGCTCTGCCGCTCTCGACACCGATGCGACGCTTCTGTCGCGACGCTGCACTCTCTCGCCTGACTTAGGCGCAAGTCGTTCAAAGATACCATCCTCGTTGAGGTCACCTTAGGACACCTGGGTTACACCTTGACAGATGTACCACCCCAGTCAAACTCACTCTTTGAGACAAGCATATCACTACTGGCAGGACAACCAAATAGCTGCGACAGCTGCGCTCGGCCCCCTCAGGCAGCCTGGCGCGCTCCTTTGCTCTATCCGAGGTTTCCATCCTCGCTGAGCTCACATTAGGACACCTGCGTTACACCTTGACAGATGTACCGCCCCATTCAAACTCACTCTTTGAGACAAGCATATCACTACTGGCAGGACAACCAAATAGCTGCGACAGCTGCGATCGGCCCCCTCAGGCAGCCTGGCGCGCTCCTTTGCTCTACTCGAAGTTTCCATCCTCGCTGAGCTCACCTTAGGACACCTGCGTTACACCTTGACAGATGTACCGCCCCAGTCAAACTTACTCTTTGAGACAAGCATATCACTACTGGCAGGACAACCAAATAGCTGCGACAGCTGCGCTCGGCCCCCTCAGGCAGCATGGCGCGCTCGTTTGCTCTACCCGAGGTTTCCAACCTCGCTGAGCTCACCTTAGGACACCTGCGTTACACCTTGTCAGATGTACCGCCCCAGTCAAACTTAAACTTATTGCATGTATACATAACAATGCGACCGTTCTGCTAGCCCAAAAAGTGCTCAAGCCAGACGCTCGATTGAGCGCCTCCTACCTATTAGTCGAGACAACGGCTCGCTCATTAGCATCGTCTTTGTATAACATTTTTTGGCTCTGCCGCTCTCGACACCGATGCGACGCTTCTGTTGCGACGCTGCACTCTCTCGCTCGCCTGACTTAGGCGCAAGTCGTTCAAAGATACCATCCTCGTTGAGGTCACCTTAGGACACCTGCGTTACACCTTGACAGATGTACCGCCCCAGTCGAACTCAAACTAAATGCATGTATTAGCTCCAGATTTACCACAGTAATCCACTTCTCTTACGAGACTTAATAAACCAAGGCTGATTTAAAGAGCCATTTGCAGTTTCGCTTTAAGAGTACTCGTACTTGCAATTGCATGGCTTCCATCCTCGCTGAGCTCACCATAGGACACCTGCGTTACAACTTGACAGGTGTACCGCCCCAGTCAAACTCAAACTCAATGCATGTATTAGCGATAGATTTACCACAGTTATCCACTTCGCTTACGAGATTTAATAAACCAAGGCTGATTCAAAAAGAGCTCACCTTAGGACACCTGCGTTACACCTTTACAGATGTACCGCCCCAGTCAAACTCACTCTTTGAGACAAGCATATCACTACTGGCAGGACAACCTAATAGCTGCGACAGCTGCGCTCGGCCCCCTCAGGCAGTCTGGCGCACTCCTTTGCTCTACCCGAGGTTTCCATCCTTGCTGAGCTCACCTTAGGACACCTGCGTTACACCTTGACAGATGTACCGTCACAGTCAAATTCACTCTTTGAGACAAGCATATCACTACTGGCAGGACAACCAATTAGCTGCGACAGCTGCGCTCGGCTCCCTCAGGCAGCGTGGCGCTTCTCTTTGCTCTATCCGAGGTTTCCATCCTCGCTGAGCTCACCTTAGGACACCTGCATTACACCTTGACAGATGTACCGCCCCAGTCAAACTCAAACTCAATGCATGTATCGCTCCACTTCGCGGCGACAGCTGCGCTCGGCCCCCTCAGGCAGCCTGGCGCGCTCTTTTGCTCTACCCGAGGTTTCCATTCTCGCTGACCTCAACTTAGGACATCTGCGTTACACCTTGACAGATGTACCGCCCCAGTCAAACTTAAACTTATTGCATGTATACAAAACAATGCGACCGTTTTGCTAGCCCAAAAAGTTCTCAAGCCAGACGCTCGATCGAGCGGCCTCCTACATATTAGTCGAGACAACGGCTCGCTCATTAGCATCGTCTTTGTACTTCAACATTTTTTGGCTCTGCCGCTCTCGACACCAATGCGACGCTTCTGTCGCGACACTGCACTCTCTCGCTCGCCTGACTTAGGCGCAAGTCGTTCAAAGATACCATCCTCGTTGAGGTCACATTAGGACACCTGCGTTACACCTTGACAGATGTACCGCCCCAGTCAAACTCACTCTTTGAGACAAGCATATCACTACTGGCAGGACAACCAAATAACTGCGACAGCTGCGTTCGGCCCCCTCAGGCAGCCTGGCGCGCTCCTTTGCTTTACCCGGTGTTTCCATCCTCGCTGAGCTCACCTTAGGACACTTGCGTTACACCTTGGCAGATGTACCGCCCCAGTCAAACTCACTCTTTGAGACAAGCATGTCACAACTGGCAGGACAACCAAATAGCTGCGACAGCTGCGCTCGGCCCTCTCAGGCAGCCTGGCGCGCTCCTTTGCTCTACCCGAGGTTTCCAACCTCGCTGAGCTCACCTTAGGACACCTGCGTTACACCTTGTCAGATGTACCGCCCCAGTCAAACTTAAACTTATTGCATGTATACATAACAATGCGACCGTTCTGCTAGCCCAAAAAGTGCTCAAACCAGACGCTCGATCGAGCGCCTCCTACATATTAGTCGAGACAACGGCTCGCTCATTAGCATCGTCTTTGTACTTTAACATTTTTTGGCTCTGCCGCTCTCGACACCGATGCGACGCTTCTGTCGCGACGCTGCACTCTCTCGCTCGCCTGACTTAGGCGCAAGTCGTTCAAAGATACCATCCTCGTTGAGGTCACCTTAGGACACCTGCGTTACACCTTGACAGATGTACCGCCCCAGTCGAACTCAAACTCAATGCATGTATTAGCTCCAGATTTACCAGAGTTATCTACTTCGCTTACGAGACTTAATAAAGCAAAGCTGATTTAAAGAGGCATTTGCAGTTTCGCTTTAAGAGTACTCGTACTTGCAATTGCATGGCTTCCATCCTCGCTGAGCTCACCTTAGGACACCTGCGTTACACCTTGACAGATGTACCGCCCCAGTCAAACTCACTCTTTGAGACAAGCATATCACTACTGGCAGGACAACCAAATAGCTGCGACAGCTGCGCTCGGCCCCCTCAGGCAGCCTGGCGCGCTTCTTTGCTCTACCCGAGGTTTCCATCCTCGCTGAGCTCACCTTAGGACACCTGCGTTACACCTTGACAGATGTACCGCCCCAGTCAAACTCACTCTTTGAGACAAGCATATCACTACTTGCAGGACAACCTAATAGCTACGACAGCTGCGCTCGGCCACCTCAGGGAGCCTGACGCGCTCCTTTGCTCTACCCGAGGTTTCCATCCTCGCTGAGCTCACCTTAGGACACCTGCGTTACACCTAGACAGATGTACCGCCCCAGTAAAACTCACTCTTTGAGACAAGCATATCACTACTGGCAGGACAACCATATAGCTGCGACAGCTGCGCTCGGCCCTCTCAGGCAGCCTGGCGCGCTCCTTTGCTCTACCCGGTGTTTCCATCCTCGCTGAGCTCACCTTAGGACACTTGCGTTACACCTTGGCAGATGTACCGCCCCAATCAAACTCACTCTTTGAGACAAGCATATCACAACTGGCAGGACAACCAAATAGCTGCGACAGCTGCGCTCGGCCCTCTCAGGCAGCCTGGCGCGCTCCTTTGCTCTACCCGAGTTTTCCAACCTCGCTGAGCTCACCTTAGGACACCTGAGTTACACCTTGTCAGATGTACCGCCCCAGTCAAACTTAAACTTATTGCATGTATACATAACAATGCGACCGTTCTGCTAGCCCAAAAAGTGCTCAAACCAGACGCTCGATCGAGCGCCTCCTACATATTAGTCGAGACAACGGCTCGCTCATTAGCATCGTCTTTGTACTTTAACATTTTTTGGCTCTGCCGCTCTCGACACCGATGCGACGCTTCTGTCGCGACGCTGCACTCTCTCGCTCGCCTGACTTAGGCGCAAGTCGTTCAAAGATACCATCCTCGTTGAGGTCACCTTAGGACACCTGGGTTACACCTTGACAGATGTACCGCCCCAGTCAAACTCACTCTTTGAGACAAGCATATCACTACTGGCAGGACAACCAAATAGCTGCGACAGCTGCGCTCGGCCCCCTCAGGCAGCCTGGCGCGCTCCTTTGCTCTACCCGAGGTTTCCATCCTCGCTGAGCTCACCTTAGGACACCTGTGTTACATCTTGACAGATGTACCGACCCAGTCAAACTCAAACTCAATGCATGTATTAGCGATAGATTTACCACAGTTATCCACTTCGCTTACGAGACTTAATAAACCAAGGCTGATTTAAAAAGAGCTCACCTTAGGACACCTGCGTTACACCTATACAGATGTACCGCCCCAGTCAAACTCACTCTTTGAGACAAGCATATCACTACTGGCAGGACAACCATATAGCTGCGACAGCTGCGCTCGGCCCTCTCAGGCAGCCTGGCGCGCTCCTTTGCTCTACCCGGTGTTTCCATCCTCGCTGAGCTCACCTTAGGACACTTGCGTTACACCTTGGCAGATGTACCGCCTCAGTCAAACTCACTCTTTGAGACAAGCATATCACAACTGGCAGGACAACCAAATAGCTGCGACAGCTGCGCTCGGCCCTCTCAGGCAGCCTGGCGCGCTCCTTTGCTCTACCCGAGGTTTCCAACCTCGCTGAGCTCACCTTAGGACACCTGCGTTACACCTTGTCAGATGTACCGCCCCAGTCAAACTTAAACTTATTGCATGTATACATAACAATGCGACCGTTCTGCTAGCCCAAAAAGTGCTCAAGCCAGACGCTCGATTGAGCGCCTCCTACATATTAGTCGAGACAACGGCTCGCTCATTAGCATCGTCTTTGTACTTTAACATTTTTTGGCTCTGCGCTCTCGACACCGATGCGACGCTTCTGTTGCGACGCTGCACTCTCTCGCTCGCCTGACTTAGGCGCAAGTCGTTCAAAGATACCATCCTCGTTGAGGTAACCTTAGGACACCTGCGTTACACCTTGACAGATGTACCGCCCCAGTCGAACTCAAACTAAATGCATGTATTAGCTCCAGATTTACCACAGTAATCCACTTCTCTTACGAGACTTAATAAACCAAGGCTGATTTAAAGAGCCATTTGCAGTTTCGCTTTAAGAGTACTCGTACTTGCAATTGCATGGCTTCCATCCTCGCTGAGCTCACCTTAGGACACCTGCGTTACAACTTGACAGATGTACCGCCCCAGTCAAACTCAAACTCAATGCATGTAATAGCGATAGATTTACCACAGTTATCCACTTCGCTTACGAGATTTAATAAACCAAGGCTGATTCAAAAAGAGCTCACCTTAGGACACCTGCGTTACACCTTGACAGATGTACCGCCCCAGTCAAACTCACGCTTTTAGACAAGCATATCACTACTGGCAGGACAACCAAATAACTGCGACAGCTGCGTTCGGCCTCCTCAGGCAGCCTGGCGCGCTCCTTTGCTCTACCCGAGGTTTCCATCCTCGCTGAGCTCACCTTAGGACACCTGCGTTACACCTTGACAGATGTACCGCCCCAGTCAAACTCACTCTTTGAGACAAGCATATCACTACTTGCAGGACAACCTAATAGCTGCGACAGCTGCGCTCGGCCCCCTCAGGGGGCCTGACGCGCTCCTTTGCTCTACCCGAGGTTTCCATCCTCGCTGAGCTCTCCTTAGGACACCTGCGTTACACCTAGACAGATGTACCGCCCCAGTCAAACTCACTCTTTGAGACAAGCATATCACTACTGGCAGGACAACCTAATAGCTGCAACAGCTGCGCTCGGCCCCCTCTGGGAGCCTGACGCGCTCCTTTGCTCTACCTGAGGTTTCCATCCTCGCTGAGCTCACCTTAGGACACTTGCGTTACACTTTGACAGATGTACCGCCCCAGTCAAACCCACTCTTTGAGACAAGCATATCACTACTTGCAGGACAACCTAATAGCTGCGACAGCTGCGCTCGGCCCCCTCTGGGAGCCTGACGCGCTCTTTTGCTCTACCTGAGGTTTCCATCCTCGCTGAGCTCACCTTAGGACACCTGCGTTACACCTAGACAGATGTACCGCCCCAGTCAAACTCACTCTTTGAGACAAGCATATCACTACTGGCTGGACAACCATATAGCTGCGACAGCTGCGCTCGGCCCCCTCAGGCAGCCTGGCGCGCTCCTTTGCTCTACCCGAGGTTTCCATCCTCGCTGAGCTCACCTTAGGACACCTGCGTTACACCTTGACAGATGTACCGCCCCAGTCAAACTTAAACTTATTGCATGTATACATAACAATCGACCGTTCTGCTAAGCCGAAAAGCGCTCAAGCCAGACGCTGGATCAATCGCCTACTACATATTGGTCGAGACAACGGCTCGCTCATTAGCATCGCGTTTGTACTTTAACTTTTTTCGGCTCGACTTCTCTAGAAGCCGATTCCTGCGACACGGCACTCTTAGGCCCGCCGCCGAGGGAGTGTGCGCCCCATCCCGCCCCGACTGCCCCGCACCGCACGCAGCTCTTGGATCATTATAGTTAACTCTGTCTTACGCTCTTACAGGCCTTACCTAGGGTTAGGTTAGTATGCTTGCACGTGCCGTCACTTAACTCTTTTCGGCATGGCCTCTCTCAACGCAGATGCCGGCGACGCAGCACTCTTTTGCCCGCCGCCGAGGGCGTGTGCGCCCAATCCCGCCCTGACTGTTCCTGACTGGCCATGACACCACAATGACGCCGCCGACGTGCCCCGCCCAGCTCGGTAAAAAAAAAATAGGACAAGTCTGGCGCGGAAAAAAAAAAGACAAGTCCGACACCACGGTTGAGCGAGTCGAAAAAAAAGCAAGTCCCAAAAGGACAAATCGTAGACCGGAGGATGATTTTCAACACATCGCAGTGAGAAACTGCTCTAGTGGGTACGACACCCCGATCTTTAACTAGGTCGTCTGCAAATGATTTAGTACCTCGCCTTCGCGCAGGCTGCTCGCCTCGACTTAGGCGCAAGTCGACATCGAAGGATCAAAAAGCAACGTCGCTATGAACGCTTGGCTGCCACAAGCCAGTTATCCCTGTGGTAACTTTTCTGACACCCCTTGCTTGAAACACGCAAACTCAAAGGGATCGATAGGCCACGCTTTCGCGGTCTGTATTTATACTGAAAATCCAAATCAAGTGAGCTTTTGCCCTTTTGCTCTACGCGAGGTTTCCGTCCTCGCTGAGCTCACCTTAGGACACCTGCATTACACCTTGTCATATGTACCGCCCCAGTCAAACTCAATGCATGTATCGCTCCACTTCGCGGCTCGCTCTTTGTACTTTAACATTTTTTTGGCTCTGCCGCTCTCGACACCGATGCGACGCTTCTGTCGCGACGCTGCACTCTCTCGCCTGACTTAGGCGCAAGTCGTTCAAAGATACCATCCTCGTTGAGGTCACCTTAGGACACCTGGGTTACACCTTGACAGATGTACCGCCCCAGTCAAACTCACTCTTTGAGACAAGCATATCACTACTGGCAGGACAACCAAATAGCTGCGACAGCTGCGCTCGGCCCCCTCAGGCAGCCTGGCGCGCTCCTTTGCTCTACCCGAGGTTTCCATCCTCGCTGAGCTCACCTTAGGACACCTGCGTTACACCTTGACAGATGTACCGCCCCATTCAAAATCACTCTTTGAGACAAGCATATCACTACTGGCAGGACAACCAAATAGCTGCGATAGCTGCGCTCGGCCCCCTCAGGCAGCCTGGCGCGCTCCTTTGCTCTACTCGAGGTTTCCATCCTCGCTGAGCTCACCTTAGGACACCTGCGTTACACCTTGACAGATGTACCGCCCCAGTCAAACTTACTCTTTGAGACAAGCATATCACTACTGGCAGGACAACCAAATAGCTGCGACAGCTGCGCTCGGCCCCCTCAGGCAGCATGGCGCGCTCGTTTGCTCTACCCGAGGTTTCCAACCTCGCTGAGCTCACCTTAGGACACCTGCGTTACACCTTGTCAGATGTACCGCCCCAGTCAAACTTAAACTTATTGCATGTATACATAACAATGCGACCGTTCTGCTAGCCCAAAAAGTGCTCAAGCCAGACGCTCGATTGAGCGCCTCCTACATATTAGTCGAGACAACGGCTCGCTCATTAGCATCGTCTTTGTACTTCAACATTTTTTGGCTCTGCCGCTCTCGACACCAATGCGACGCTTCTGTCGCGACACTGCACTCTCTCGCTCGCCTGACTTAGGCGCAAGTCGTTCAAAGATACCATCCTCGTTGAGGTCACATTAGGACACCTGCGTTACACCTTGACAGATGTACCGCCCCAGTCAAACTCACTCTTTGAGACAAGCATATCACTACTGGCAGGACAACCAAATAACTGCGACAGCTGCGTTCGGCCCCCTCAGGCAGCCTGGCGCGCTCCTTTGCTTTACCCGAGGTTTCCATCCTCGCTGAGCTCACCTTAGCACACCTGCGTTACACCTTGACAGATGTACCGCCCCAGTCAAACTCACTCTTTGAGACAAGCATATCACTACTTGCAGGACAACCTAATAGCTGCTACAGCTGCGCTCGGCCCCCTCAGGGAGCCTGACGCGCTCCTTTGCTCTACCCGAGGTTTCCATCCTCGCTGAGCTCACCTTAGGACACCTGCGTTACATCTTGACAGATGTACCGCCCCAGTCAAACTCAAACTCAATGCATGTATTAGCGATAGATTTACCACAGTTATCCACTTCGCTTACGAGACTTAATAAACCAAGGCTGATTTAAAAAGAGCTCACCTTAGGACACCTGCGTTACACCTTGACAGATGTACCGCCCCAGTCAAACTCACTCTTTGAGACAAGCATATCACTACTGGCAGGACAACCAAATAGCTGCGACAGCTGCGCTCTGCCCCCTCAGGCAGCCTGGCGCGCTCCTTTGCTCTACCCGAGGTTTCCATCCTCGCTGAGCTCACCTTAGGACACCTGCGTTACACCTTGACAGATGTACCGCCCCAGTCAAACTCACTCTTTGAGACAAGCATATCACTACTGGCAGGACAACTAAATAGCTGCGACAGCTGCGCTCGGCCCCCTCAGGCAGCCTGGCGCGCTCCTTTGCTCTACCCGAGGTTTCCATCCTCGCTGAGCTCTCCTTAGGACACCTGCGTTACACCTTGACAGATGTACCGCCCCAGTCAAACTCACTCTTTGAGACAAGCATATCACTACTTGCAGGACAACCTAATAGCTACGACAGCTGCGCTCGGCCCCCTCAGGGAGCCTGACGCGCTCCTTTGCTCTACCCGAGGTTTCCATTCTCGCTGAGCTCACCTTAGGACACCTGCGTTACACCTAGACAGATGTACCGCCCCAGTCAAACTCACTCTTTGAGACAAGCATATCACTACTGGCAGGACAACCATATAGCTGCGACAGCTGCGCTCGGCCCTCTCAGGCAGCCTGGCGCGCTCCTTTGCTCTACCCGGTGTTTCCATCCTCGCTGAGCTCACCTTAGGACACTTGCGTTACACCTTGGCAGATGTACCGCCCCAGTCAAACTCACTCTTTGAGACAAGCATATCACAACTGGCAGGACAACCAAATAGCTGCGACAGCTGCGCTCGGCCCTCTCAGGCAGCCTGGCGCGCTCCTTTGCTCTACCCGAGGTTTCCAACCTCGCTTAGCTCACCTTAGGACACCTGCGTTACACCTTGTCAGATGTACCGCCCCAGTCAAACTTAAACTTATTGCATGTATACATAACAATGCGACCGTTCTGCTAGCCCAAAAAGTGCTCAAACCAGACGCTCGATCGAGCGCCTCCTACATATTAGTCGAGACAACGGCTCGCTCATTAGCATCGTCTTTGTACTTTAACATTTTTTGGCTCTGCCGCTCTCGACAACGATGCGACGCTTCTGTCGCGACGCTGCACTCTCTCGCTCGCCTGACTTAGGCGCAAGTCGTTCAAAGATACCATCCTCGTTGAGGTCACCTTAGGACACCTGCGTTACACCTTGACAGATGTACCGCCCCAGTCGAACTCAAACTCAATGCATGTATTAGCTCCAGATTTACCAGAGTTATCTACTTCGCT
Organism: Styela clava; assembly: GCF_964204865.1. Classification (NCBI taxonomy): domain Eukaryota; kingdom Metazoa; phylum Chordata; class Ascidiacea; order Stolidobranchia; family Styelidae; genus Styela; species Styela clava. The sequence goes on from NC_135250.1 coordinate 18,426,572, forward strand.
TACGAGACTTAATAAAGCAAAGCTGATTTAAAGAGGCATTTGCAGTTTCGCTTTATGAGTACTCGTACTTGCAATTGCATGGCTTCCATCCTCGCTGAGCTCACCTTAGGACACCTGCGTTACACCTTGACAGATGTACCGCCCCAGACAAACTCACTCTTTGAGACAAGCATATCACTACTGGCAGGACAACCAAATAGCTGCGACAGCTGCGCTCGGCCCCCTCAGGCAGCCTGGCGCGCTCCTTTGCTCTACCCGAGGTTTCCATTCTCGCTGACCTCAACTTAGGACATCTGCGTTACACCTTGACAGATGTAACGCCACAGTCAAATTCACTCTTTGAGACAAGCATATCACTACTGGCAGGACAACCAATTAGCTGCGACAGCTGCGCTCGGCTCCCTCAGGCAGCGTGGCGCTTCTCTTTGCTCTATCCGAGGTTTCCATCCTCGCTGAGCTCACCTTAGGACACCTGCATTACACCTTGACAGATGTACCGCCCCAGTCAAACTCAAACTCAATGCATGTATCGCTCCACTTCGCGGCGACAGCTGCGCTCGGCCCCCTCAGGCAGCCTGGCGCGCTCTTTTGCTCTACCCGAGGTTTCCATTCTCGCTGACCTCAACTTAGGACATCTGCGTTACACCTTGACAGATGTACCGCCCCAGTCAAACTTAAACTTATTGCATGTATACAAAACAATGCGACCGTTTTGCTAGCTCAAAAAGTTCTCAAGCCAGACGCTCGATCGAGCGGCCTCCTACATATTAGTCGAGACAACGGCTCGCTCATTAGCATCGTCTTTGTACTTCAACATTTTTTGGCTCTGCCGCTCTCGACACCAATGCGAAGCTTCTGTCGCGACACTGCACTCTCTCGCTCGCCTGACTTAGGCGCAAGTCGTTCAAAGATACCATCCTCGTTGAGGTCACATTAGGACACCTGCGTTACACCTTGACAGATGTACCGCCCCAGTCAAACTCACTCTTTGAGACAAGCATATCACTACTGGCAGGACAACCAAATAACTGCGACAGCTGCGTTCGGCCCCCTCAGGCAGCCTGGCGCGCTCCTTTGCTTTACCCGAGGTTTCCATCCTCGCTGAGCTCACCTTAGGACACCTGCGTTACACCTTGACAGATGTACCGCCCCAGTCAAACTCACTCTTTGAGACAAGCATATCACTACTTGCAGGACAACCTAATAGCTGCTACAGCTGCGCTCGGCCCCCTCAGGGAGCCTGACGCGCTCCTTTGCTCTACCCGAGGTTTCCATCCTCGCTGAGCTCACCTTAGGACACCTGCGTTACATCTTGACAGATGTACCGCCCCAGTCAAACTCAAACTCAATGCATGTATTAGCGATAGATTTACCACAGTTATCCACTTCGCCTACGAGACTTAATAAACCAAGGCTGATTTAAAAAGAGCTCACCTTAGGACACCTGCGTTACACCTTGACAGATGTACCGCCCCAGTCAAACTCACTCTTTGAGACAAGCATATCACTACTGGCAGGACAACCAAATAGCTGCGACAGCTGCGCTCTGCCCCCTCAGGCAGCCTGGCGCGCTCCTTTGCTCTACCCGAGGTTTCCATCCTCGCTGAGCTCACCTTAGGACACCTGCGTTACACCTTGACAGATGTACCGCCCCAGTCAAACTTAAACTTATTGCATGTATACATAACAATGCGACCGTTCTGCTAGCCCAAAAAGTGCTCAAGCCAGACGCTCGATTGAGCGCCTCCTACATATTAGTCGAGACAACGGCTCGCTCATTAGCATCGTCTTTGTACTTTAACATTTTTTGGCTCTGCGCTCTCGACACCGATGCGACGCTTCTGTTGCGACGCTGCACTCTCTCGCTCGCCTGACTTAGGCGCAAGTCGTTCAAAGATACCATCCTCGTTGAGGTCACATTAGGACACCTGCGTTACACCTTGACAGATGTACCGCCCCAGTCAAACTCACTCTTTGAGACAAGCATATCACTACTGGCAGGACAACCAAATAACTGCGACAGCTGCGTTCGGCCCCCTCAGGCAGCCTGGCGCGCTCCTTTGCTTTACCCGAGGTTTCCATCCTCGCTGAGCTCACCTTAGGACACCTGCGTTACACCTTGACAGATGTACCGCCCCAGTCAAACTCACTCTTTGAGACAAGCATATCACTACTTGCAGGACAACCTAATAGCTGCTACAGCTGCGCTCGGCCCCCTCAGGGAGCCTGACGCGCTCCTTTGCTCTACCCGAGGTTTCCATCCTCGCTGAGCTCACCTTAGGACACCTGCGTTACATCTTGACAGATGTACCGCCCCAGTCAAACTCAAACTCAATGCATGTATTAGCGATAGATTTACCACAGTTATCCACTTCGCTTACGAGACTTAATAAACCAAGGCTGATTTAAAAAGAGCTCACCTTAGGACACCTGCGTTACACCTTGACAGATGTACCGCCCCAGTCAAACTCACTCTTTGAGACAAGCATATCACTACTGGCAGGACAACCAAATAGCTGCGACAGCTGCGCTCTGCCCCCTCAGGCAGCCTGGCGCGCTCCTTTGCTCTACCCGAGGTTTCCATCCTCGCTGAGCTCACCTTAGGACACCTGCGTTACACCTTGACAGATGTACCGCCCCAGTCAAACTTAAACTTATTGCATGTATACATAACAATGCGACCGTTCTGCTAGCCCAAAAAGTGCTCAAGCCAGACGCTCGATTGAGCGCCTCCTACATATTAGTCGAGACAACGGCTCGCTCATTAGCATCGTCTTTGTACTTTAACATTTTTTGGCTCTGCGCTCTCGACACCGATGCGACGCTTCTGTTGCGACGCTGCACTCTCTCGCTCGCCTGACTTAGGCGCAAGTCGTTCAAAGATACCATCCTCGTTGAGGTCACCTTAGGACACCTGCGTTACACCTTGACAGATGTACCGCCCCAGTCGAACTCAAACTAAATGCATGTATTAGCTCCAGATTTACCACAGTAATCCACTTCTCTTACGAGACTTAATAAACCAAGGCTGATTTAAAGAGCCATTTGCAGTTTCGCTTTAAGAGTACTCGTACTTGCAATTGCATGGCTTCCATCCTCGCTGAGCTCACCTTAGGACACCTGCGTTACAACTTGACAGATGTACCGCCCCAGTCAAACTCAAACTCAATGCATGTAATAGCGATAGATTTACCACAGTTATCCACTTCGCTTACGAGATTTAATAAACCAAGGCTGATTCAAAAAGAGCTCACCTTAGGACACCTGCGTTACACCTTGACAGATGTACCGCCCCAGTCAAACTCACGCTTTTAGACAAGCATATCACTACTGGCAGGACAACCAAATAACTGCGACAGCTGCGTTCGGCCCCCTCAGGCAGCCTGGCGCGCTCCTTTGCTCTACCCGAGGTTTCCATCCTCGCTGAGCTCACCTTAGGACACCTGCGTTACACCTTGACAGATGTACCGCCCCAGTCAAACTCACTCTTTGAGACAAGCATATCACTACTTGCAGGACAACCTAATAGCTGCGACAGCTGCGCTCGGCCCCCTCAGGGGGCCTGACGCGCTCCTTTGCTCTACCCGAGGTTTCCATCCTCGCTGAGCTCTCCTAAGGACACCTGCGTTACACCTAGACAGATGTACCGCCCCAGTCAAACTCACTCTTTGAGACAAGCATATCACTACTGGCAGGACAACCATATAGCTGCGACAGCTGCGCTCGGCCCCCTCAGGCAGCCTGACGCTCTCCTTTGCTCTACCCGAGGTTTCCATCCTCGCTGAGCTCACCTTAGGACACTTGCGTTACACTTTGACAGATGTACCGCCCCAGTCAAACTCACTCTTTGAGACAAGCATATCACTACTTGCAGGACAACCTACTAGCTGCGACAGCTGCGCTCGGCCCCCTCTGGGAGCCTGGCGCGCTCCTTTGCTCTACCCGAGGTTTCCATCCTCGCTGAGCTCACCTTAGGACACCTGCGTTACACCTAGACAGATGTACCGCCCCAGTCAAACTCACTCTTTGAGACAAGCATATCACTACTGGCTGGACAACCATATAGCTGCGACAGCTGCGCTCGGCCCCCTCAGGCAGCCTGGCGCGCTCCTTTGCTCTACCCGAGGTTTCCATCCTCGCTGAGCTCACCTTAGGACACCTGCGTTACACCTTGACAGATGTACCGCCCCAGTCAAACTTAAACTTATTGCATGTATACATAACAATGCGACCGTTCTGCTAGGCCGAAAAGCGCTCAAGCCAGACGCTCGATCAATCGCCTACTACATATTAGTCGAGACAACGGCTCGCTCATTAGCATCGCGTTTGTACTTTAACTTTTTTCGGCTCGACTTCTCTAGAAGCCGATTCCTGCGACACGGCACTCTTAGGCCCGCCGCCGAGGGAGTGTGCGCCCCATCCCGCCCCGACTGCCTGGCACCGCACGCAGCTCTTGGATCATTATAGTTAACTCTGTCTTACGCTCTTACAGGCCTTACCTAGGGTTAGGTTAGTATGCTTGCACGTGCCGTCACTTAACTCTTTTCGGCATGGCCTCTCTCAACGCAGATACCGGCGACGCAGCACTCTTTTGCCCGCCGCCGAGGGCGTGTGCGCCCAATCCCGCCCTGACTGTTCCTGACTGGCCATGACACCACAATGACGCCGCCGACGTGCGCCGCCCAGCTCGGTAAAAAAAAAATAGGACAAGTCTGGCGCGGAAAAAAAAAAGACAAGTCCGACACCACGGTTGAGCGAGTCGAAAAAAAAGCAAGTCCCAAAAGGACAAATCGTAGACCGGAGGATGATTTTCAACACATCGCAGTGAGAAACTGCTCTAGTGGGTACGACACCCCGATCTTTAACTAGGTCGTCTGCAAATGATTTAGTACCTCGCCTTCGCGCAGGCTGCTCGCCTCGACTTAGGCGCAAGTCGACATCGAAGGATCAAAAAGCAACGTCGCTATGAACGCTTGGCTGCCACAAGCCAGTTATCCCTGTGGTAACTTTTCTGACACCCCTTGCTTGAAACACGCAAACTCAAAGGGATCGATAGGCCACGCTTTCGCGGTCTGTATTTATACTGAAAATCCAAATCAAGTGAGCTTTTGCCCTTTTGCTCTACGCGAGGTTTCCGTCCTCGCTGAGCTCACCTTAGGACACCTGCATTACACCTTGTCATATGTACCGCCCCAGTCAAACTCAATGCATGTATCGCTCCACTTCGCGGCTCGCTCTTTGTACTTTAACATTTCTTTGGCTCTGCCGCTCTCGACACCGATGCGACGCTTCTGTCGCGACGCTGCACTCTCTCGCCTGACTTAGGCGCAAGTCGTTCAAAGATACCATCCTCGTTGAGGTCACCTTAGGACACCTGGGTTACACCTTGACAGATGTACCGCCCCAGTCAAACTCACTCTTTGAGACAAGCATATCACTACTGGCAGGACAACCAAATAGCTGCGACAGCTGCGCTTGGCCCCCTTAGGCAGCCTGGCGCGCTCCTTTGCTCTACCCGAGGTTTCCATCCTCGCTGAGCTCACCTTAGGACACCTGCGTTACACCTTGACAGATGTACCGCCCCATTCAAACTCACTCTTTGAGACAAGCATATCACTACTGGCAGGACAACCAAATAGCTGCGATAGCTGCGCTCGGCCCCCTCAGGCAGCCTGGCGCGCTCCTTTGCTCTACTCGAGGTTTCCATCCTCGCTGAGCTCACCTTAGGACACCTGCGTTACACCTTGACAGATGTACCGCCCCAGTCAAACTTACTCTTTGAGACAAGCATATCACTACTGGCAGGACAACCAAATAGCTGCGACAGCTGCGCTCGGCCCCCTCAGGCAGCATGGCGCGCTCGTTTGCTCTACCCGAGGTTTCCAACCTCGCTGAGCTCACCTTAGGACACCTGCGTTACACCTTGTCAGATGTACCGCCCCAGTCAAACTTAAACTTATTGCATGTATACATAACAATGCGACCGTTCTGCTAGCCCAAAAAGTGCTCAAGCCAGACGCTCGATTGAGCGCCTCCTACATATTAGTCGAGACAACGGCTCGCTCATTAGCATCGTCTTTGTACTTTAACATTTTTTGGCTCTGCCGCTCTCGACACCGATGCGACGCTTCTGTTGCGACGCTGCACTCTCTCGCTCGCCTGACTTAGGCGCAAGTCGTTCAAAGATACCATCCTCGTTGAGGTCACCTTAGGACACCTGGGTTACACCATGACAGATGTACCGCCCCAGTCGAACTCAAACTAAATGCATGTATTAGCTCCAGATTTACCACAGTAATCCACTTCTCTTACGAGACTTAATAAACCAAGGCTGATTTAAAGAGCCATTTGCAGTTTCGCTTTAAGAGTACTCGTACTTGCAATTGCATGGCTTCCATCCTCGCTGAGCTCACCATAGGACACCTGCGTTACAACTTGACAGGTGTACCGCCCCAGTCAAACTCAAACTCAATGCATGTATTAGCGATAGATTTACCACAGTTATCCACTTCGCTTACGAGATTTAATAAACCAAGGCTGATTCAAAAAGAGCTCACCTTAGGACACCTGCGTTACACCTTGACAGATGTACCGCCCCAGTCAAACTCACTCTTTGTGACAAGCATATCACTACTGGCAGGACAACCAAATAGCTGCGACCGCTGCGCTCGGCCCCCTCAGGCTCCGTGGCGCTTCTCTTTGCTCTATCCGAAGTTTCCATCCTCGCTGAGCTCACCTTAGGACACCTGCATTACACCTTGACAGATGTACCGCCCCAGTCAAACTCAAACTCAATGCATGTATCGCTCCACTTCGCGGCGACAGCTGCGCTCAGCCCCCTCAGGCAGCCTGGCGCGCTCTTTTGCTCTACCCGAGGTTTCCATTCTCTCTGACCTCAACTTAGGACATCTGCGTTACACCTTGACAGATGTACCGCCCCAGTCAAACTTAAACTTATTGCATGTATACAAAACAATGCGACCGTTTTGCTAGCCCAAAAAGTTCTCGAGCCAGACGCTCGATCGAGCGGCCTCCTACATATTAGTCGAGACAACGGCTCGCTCATTAGCATCGTCTTTGTACTTCAACATTTTTTGGCTCTGCCGCTCTCGACACCAATGCGACGCTTCTGTCGCGACACTGCACTCTCTCGCTCGCCTGACTTAGGCGCAAGTCGTTCAAAGATACCATCCTCGTTGAGGTCACCTTAGGACACCTGCGTTACACCTTGACAGATGTACCGCCCCAGTCAAACTCACTCTTTGAGACAAGCATATCACTACTGGCAGGACAACCAAATAACTGCGACAGCTGCGTTCGGCCCCCTCAGGCAGCCTGGCGCGCTCCTTTGCTCTACCCGAGGTTTCCATCCTCGCTGAGCTCACTTTAGGACACCTGCGTTACACCTTGACAGATGTACCGCCCCAGTCAAACTCACTCTTTGAGACAAGCATATCACTACTTGCAGGACAACCTAATAGCTGCGACAGCTGCGCTCGGCCCCCTCAGAGAGCCTGACGCGCTCCTTTGCTCTACCCGAGGTTTCCATCCTCGCTGAGCTCACCTTAGGACACCTGCGTTACACCTAGACAGATGTACCGCCCCAGTCAAACTCACTCTTTGAGGCAAGCATATCACTACTGGCAGGACAACCATATAGCTGCGACAGCTTCTCTCGGCCCCCTCAGGCAGCCTGGCACGCTCCTTTGCTCTACCCGAGGTTTCCATCCTCGCTGAGCTCACCTTAGGACACCTGCGTTACACCTTGACAGATGTACCGCCCCAGTCAAACTCACTCTTTGAGACAAGCATATCACAACTGGCAGGACAACCAAATAGCTGCGACAGCTGCGCTCTGCCCCCTCAGGCAGCCTGGCGCGCTCCTTTGCTCTACTCGAGGTTTCCATCCTCGCTGAGCTCACCTTAGGACACCTGCGTTACACCTTGACAGATGTACCGCCCCAGTCAAACTTAAACTTATTGCATGTATACATAACAATGCGACCGTTCTGCTAGGCCGAAAAGTGCTCAAGCCAGACGCTCGATTGATCGCCTCCTACATATTAGTCGAGACAACGGCTCGCTCATTAGCATCGTCTTTGTACTTTAACATTTTTTGGCTCTGCCGCTCTCGACACCGATGCGACGCTTCTGTTGCGACGCTGCACTCTCTCGCTCGCCTGACTTAGGCGCAAGTCGTTCAAAGATACCATCCTCGTTGAGGTCACCTTAGGACACCTGCGTTACACCTTGACAGATGTACGGCCCCAGTCGAACTCAAACTCAATACATGTATTAGCTCCAGATTTACCACAGTAATTCACTTCTCTTACGAGACTTAATAAACCAAGGCTGATTTAAAGAGCCATTTGCAGTTTCGCTTTAAGAGTACTCGTACTTGCAATTGCATGGCTTCCATCCTCGCTGAGCTCACCTTAGGACACCTGCGTTACAACTTGACAGGTGTACCGCCCCAGTCAAACTCAAACTCAATGCATGTATTAGCGATAGATTTACCACAGTTATCCACTTCGCTTACGAGACTTAATAAACCAAGGCTGATTCAAAAAGAGCTCACCTTAGGACACCTGCGTTACACCTTGACAGATGTACCGCCCCAGTCAAACTCACTCTATGAGACAAGCATATGACTACTGGCAGACAACCAAATATCTGCGACAGCTGCGCTCGGCCCCCTCAGGCAGCCTGGCGCGCTCCTTTGCTCTACCCAAGGTTTCCAATCTCGCTGAGCTCACCTTAGGACATCTGCGTTACACCTTGACAGATGTACCGCACCAGTCAAACTTAAACTTATTGCATGTATACATAACAATGCGACCGTTCTGCTAGCCCAAAAAGTGCTCAAACCAGACGCTCGATCGAGCGCCTCCTACATATTAGTCGAGACAACGGCTCGCTCATTAGCTTCGTCTTTGTACTTTAACATTTTTTGGCTCTGCCGCTCTCGACACCGATGCGACGCTTCTGTCGCGACACTGCACTCTCTCGCTCCCCTGACTTAGGCGCAAGTCGTTCAAAGATACCATCCTCGTTGAGGTCACCTTAGGACACCTGGGTTACACCTTGACAGATGTACCGCCCCAGTCAAACTCACTCTTTGAGACAAGCATATCACTACTGGCAGGACAACCAAATAGCTGCAACAGCTGCGCTCGGCCTCCTCAGGCAGCCTGGCGCGCTCCTTTGCTCTACCCGAGGTTTCCATCCTCGCTGAGCTCACCTTAGGACACGTGTGTTACATCTTGACAGATGTACCGCCCCAGTCAAACTCAAACTCAATGCATGTATTAGCGATAGATTTACCACAGTTATCCACTTCGCTTACGAGACTTAATAAACCAAGGCTGATTTAAAGAGCCATTTGCAGTTTCGCTTTAAGAGTACTCGTACTTGCAATTGCATGGCTTCCATCCTCGCTGAGCTCACCTCAGGACACCTGCGTTACAACTTGATAGAAGTACCGCCCCAGTCAAACTCACTCTTTGAGACAAGCATATCACTACTGGCAGGACAACCAAATAGCTGCGACAGCTGCGTTCGGCCCCCTCAGGCAGCCTGGCGCGCTCCTTTGCTCTACCCGAGGTTTCCATCCTCGCTGAGCTCACCTTAGGACACCTGCGTTACACCTTGACAGATGTACCGCCCCAGTCAAACTCACTCTTTGAGACAAGCATATCCCTACTGGCAGGACAACCAAATAGCTGCGACAGCTGCGCTCGGCCCCCCAGGCAGCCTGGCGCGCTCCTTTGCTCTACCCGAGGTTTCCATCCTCGCTGAGCTCACCTTAGGACACCTGCGTTACACCTTGACAGATGTACCGCCCCAGTCTAACTCACTCTTTGAGACAAGCATATCACTACTGGCAGGACAACCAAATAGCTGCGACAGCTGCGCTCGGCCCCCTCAGGCAGCCTGGCGCGCTCCTTTGCTCTACCCGAGGTTTCCATCCTCGCTGAGCTCACCTTAGGACACCTGCGTTACACCTTGACAGATGTACCGCCCCAGTCAAACTCACTCTTTGAGACAAGCATATCACTACTGGCAGGACAACCAATTTGCTGCGACAGCTGCGCTCGGCTCCCTCAGGCAGCGTGGCTCTTCTCTTTGCTCTATCCGAGGTTTCCATCCTCGCTGAGCTCACCTTAGGACACCTGCATTACACCTTGACAGATGTACCGCCCCAGTCAAACTTAAACTTATTGCATGTATACAAAACAAGGCGACCGTTTTGCTAGCCCAAAAAGTGCTCAAGCCAGACGCTCGATCGAGCGGCCTCCTACATATTAGTCGAGACAACGGCTCGCTCATTAGCATCGTCTTTGTACTTTAACATTTTTTGGCTCTGCCGCTCTCGACACCAATGCGACGCTTCTGTCGCGACACTGCTTTCTCTCGCTCGCTTGACTTAGGCGCAAGTCGTTCAAAGATACCATACTCGTTGAGGTCACATTAGGACACCTGCGTTACACCTTGACAGATGTACCGCCCCAGTCAAACTCACTCTTTTAGACAAGCATATCACTACTGGCAGGACAACAAAATAACTGCGACAGCTGCGTTCGGCCCCCTCAGGCAGCCTGCCGCGCTCCTTTGCTCTACCCGAGGTTTCCATCCTCGCTGAGCTCACCTTAGGACACCTGGGTTACACCTTGACAGATGTACCGCCCCAGTCAAACTCACTCTTTGAGACAAGCATAACACTACTTGCAGGACAACCAAATAGCTGCGACAGCTGCGCTCGGCCCCCTCAGGCAGCCTGGCGCGCTCCTTTGCTCTACCCGAGGTTTCCATCCTCGCTGAGCTAACCTTAGGACACCTGTGTTACATCTTGACAGATGTACCGCCCCAGTCAAACTCACTCTTTGAGACAAGCATATCCCTACTGGCAGGACAACCAAATAGCTGCGACAGCTGCGCTCGGCCCCCTCAGGCAGCCTGGCGCGCTCCTTTGCTCTACCCGAGGTTTCCATCCTCGCTGAGCTCACCTTAGGACACCTGCGTTACACCTTGACAGATGTACCGCCCCAGTCTAACTCACTCTTTGAGACAAGCATATCACTACTGGCAGGACAACCAAATAGCTGCGACAGCTGCGCTCGGCCCCCTCAGGCAGCCTGGCGCGCTCCTTTGCTCTACCCGAGGTTTCCATCCTCGCTGAGCTCACCTTAGGACACCTGCGTTACACCTTGACAGATGTACCGCCCCAGTCAAACTCACTCTTTGAGACAAGCATATCACTACTGGCAGGACAACCAAATAGCTGCGACAGCTGCGCTCGGCCCCCTCAGGCAGCCTGGCGCGCTCCTTTGCTCTACCCAAGGTTTCCAACCTCGCTGAGCTCACCTTAGGACACCTGCGTTACACCTTGTCAGATGTACCGCCCCAGTCAAACTTAAACTTATTGCATGTATACATAACAATGCGACCGTTCTGCTAGCCCAAAAAGTGCTCAAGCCAGACGCTCGATTGAGCGCCTCCTACATATTAGTCGAGGCAACGGCTCGCTCATTAGCATCGTCTTTGTATTTTATCATTTTTTGGCTCTGCCGCTCGCGACACCGATGCGACGCTTCTGTTGCGATGCTGCACTCTCTCGCTCGCCTGACTTAGGCGCAAGTCGTTCAAAGATACCATCCTCGTTGAGGTCACCTTAGGACACCTGCGTTACACCTTGACAGATGTACCGCCCCAGTCGAACTCAAACTAAATGCATGTATTAGCTCCAGATTTACCACAGTAATCCACTTCTCTTACGAGACTTAATAAACCAAGGCTGATTTAAAGAGCCATTTGCAGTTTCGCTTTAAGAGTACTCGTACTTGCAATTGCATGGCTTCCATCCTCGCTGAGCTCACCTTAGGACACCTGCGTTACAACTTGACAGGTGTACCGCCCCAGTCAAACTCAAACTCAATGCATGTATTAGCGATAGATTTACCACAGTTATCCACTTCGCTTACGAGATTTAATAAATCAAGGCTGATTCAAAAAGAGCTCACCTTAGGACACCTGCGTTACACCTTGACAGATGTACCGCCCCAGTCAAACTCACTCTTTGAGACAAGCATATCACTACTGGCAGAACAACCAAATAGCTGCGACAGCTGCGCTCGGCCCCCTCAGGCAGCCTGGCGCGCTCCATTGCTCTACCCGAGGTTTCCATCCTCGCTGAGCTCACCTTAGGACACCTGTGTTACATCTTGACAGATGTACCGCCCCAGTCAAACTCAAACTCAATGCATGTATTAGTGATAGATTTACCACAGTTATCCACTTCGCTTACGAGACTTAATAAACCAAGGCTGATTTAAAAAGAGCTCACCTTAGGACACCTGCGTTACACCTTGACAGATGTACCGCCCCAGTCGAACTCAAACTCAATGCATGTATTAGCTCCAGATTTACCACAATTATCCACTTCGCTTACGAGACTTAATAAACCAAGGCTGATTTAAAGAGCCATTTGCAGTTTCGCTTTAAGGGTACTCGTACTTGCAATTGCATGGCTTCCATCCTCGCTGAGCTCACCTTAGGACACCTGCGTTACAACTTGACAGGTGTACCGCCCCAGTCAAACTCAAACTCAATGCATGTATTAGCGATAGATTTACCACAGTTATCCACTTCGCTTACGAGACTTAATAAACCAAGGCTGATTCAAAAAGAGCTCACCTTAGGACACCTGCGTTACACCTTGACAGATGTACCGCCCCAGTCAAACTCACTCTTTGAGACAAGCATATCACTACTGGCAGGACAACCAAGTAGCTGCGACAGCTGCGCTCGGCCCCCTCAGGCAGTCTGGCGCACTCCTTTGCTCTACCCGAGGTTTCCATCCTTGCTGAGCTCACCTTAGGACACCTGCGTTACACCTTGACAGATGTACCGCCACAGTCAAATTCACTCTTTGAGACAAGCATATCACTACTGGCAGGACAACCAATTAGCTGCGACAGCTGCGCTCGGCTCCCTCATGCAGCGTGGCGCTTCTCTTTGCTTTATCCGAGGTTTCCATCCTCGCTGAGATCATCTTAGGACACCTGCATTACACCTTGACAGATGTACCGCCCCAGTCAAACTCAAACTCAATGCATGTATTAGCGATAGATTTACCACAGTTATCCACTTCGCTTACGAGACTTAATAAACCAAGGCTGATTCAAAAAGAGCTCACCTTAGGACACCTGCGTTACACCTTGACAGATGTACCGCCCCAGTCAAACTCACTCTTTGAGACAAGCATATCACTACTGGCAGGACAACCAAATAGCTGCGACAGCTGTGCTCGGCCCCCTCAGGCAGTCTGGCGCACTCCTTTGCTCTACCCGAGGTTTCCATTCTTGCTGAGCTCACCTTAGGACACCTGCGTTACACCTTGACAGATGTACCGCCACAGTAAAATTCACTCTTTGAGACAAGCATATCACTACTGGCAGGACAACCAATTAGTTGCGACAGCTGCGCTCGGCTCCCTCATGCAGCGTGGCGCTTCTCTTTGCTCTATCCGAGGTTTCCATCCTCGCTGAGCTCACCTTAGGACACCTGCATTACACCTTGACAGATGTACCGCCCCAGTCAAACTCAAACTCAATGCATGTATCGCTCCACTTCGCGGCGACAGCTGCGCTCGGCCCCCTCAGGCAGCGTAGCGCGCTCTTTTGCTCTAGCCGAGGTTTCCATCCTCGCTGAGCTCACCTTAGGACACCTGCGTTACACCTTGACAGATGTACCGCCCCAGTCAAACTCACTCGTTGAGACAAGCATATCACTACTGGTAGGACAACCACATAGCTGCGACAGCTGCGCTCGGCCCCCTCAGGCAGCCTGGCGCGCTCCTTTGCTCTACCCGAGGTTTCCAACCCTGCTGAGCTCACCTTAGGACACCTGCGTTACACCTTGTCAGATGTACCGCCCCAGTCAAACTTAAACCTATTGCATGTATACATAACAATGCGACCGTTCTGCTAGCCCAAAAAGTGCTCAAGCCAGACGCTCGATCGAGCGCCTCCTACATATTAGTCGAGACAACGGCTCGCTCTTTAGCATCGTCTTTGTACTTTAACATTTTTTTGGCTCTGCCGTTCACGACACCAATGCGACGCTTCTATCGCGACACTGCATTCTCTCGCTCGCCTGAGTTAGGCGCAAGTCGTTCAAAGATACCATCCTCGTTGAGGTTACCTTAGGACACCTGCGTTACACCTTGACAGATGTACCGCCCCAGTCAAACTCACTCTTTGAGACAAGCATATCACTACTGGCAGGACAACCAAATAGCTACGACAGCTGCGTTCGGCCCCCTCAGGCAGCCTGGCGCGCTCCTTTGCTCTACCCGAGGTTTCCATCCTCGCTGAGCTCACCTTAGGACACCTGCGTTACACCTAGACAGATGTACCGCCCCAGTCAAATTCACTCTTTGAGACAAGCATATCACTACTGGCAGGACAACCATATAGCTGCGACAGCTGCGCTCGGCCCCCTCAGGCAGCCTGGCGCGCTCCTTTGCTCTACCCGAGGTTTCCATCCTCGCTGAGGTACCTTGACAGATGTACCGCCCCAGTCAAACTCACTCTTTGAGACAAGCATATCACTACTGGCAGGACAACCAAATAGCTGCGACAGCTGCGCTCGGCCCCCTCAGGCAGCCTGGCGCGCTCCTTTGCTCTACCCGAGGTTTCCAACTCCGCTGAGCTCACCTTAGGACACCTGCGTTACACCTTGACAGATGTACCGCCCCAATCAAACTTAAACTTATTGCATGTATACAAAACAATGCGACCGTTTTGCTAGCCCAAAAAGTGCTCAAGCCAGACGCTCGATCGAGCGCCTCCTACATATTAGTCGAGACAACGGCTCGCTCATTAGCATCGTCTTTGTACTTTAACATTTTTTTGGCTCTGCCGCTCACGACACCAATGCGACGCTTCTATCGCGACACTGCACTCTCTCGCTCGCCTGACTTAGGCGCAAGTCGTTCAAAGATACCATCCTCGTTGACGTCACCTTAGGACACCTGGGTTACACCTTGACAGATGTACCGCCCCAATCAAACTCACTCTTTGAGACAAGCATATCACTACTGGCAGGACAACCAAATAGCTGCGACAGCTGCGCTCGGCCCCCTCAGGCAGCCTGGCGCGCTCCATTGCTCTACCCGAGGTTTCCATCCTCGCTGAGCTCACCTTAGGACACCTGTGTTACATCTTGACAGATGTACCGCCCCAGTCAAACTCAAACTCAATGCATGTATTAGTGATAGATTTACCACAGTTATCCACTTCGCTTACGAGACTTAATAAACCAAGGCTGATTTAAAAAGAGCTCACCTTAGGACACCTGCGTTACACCTTGACAGATGTACCGCCCCAGTCGAACTCAAACTCAATGCATGTATTAGCTCCAGATTTACCACAATTATCCACTTCGCTTACGAGACTTAATAAACCAAGGCTGATTTAAAGAGCCATTTGCAGTTTCGCTTTAAGGGTACTCGTACTTGCAATTGCATGGCTTCCATCCTCGCTGAGCTCACCTTAGGACACCTGCGTTACAACTTGACAGGTGTACCGCCCCAGTCAAACTCAAACTCAATGCATGTATTAGCGATAGATTTACCACAGTTATCCACTTCGCTTACGAGACTTAATAAACCAAGGCTGATTCAAAAAGAGCTCACCTTAGGACACCTGCGTTACACCTTGACAGATGTACCGCCCCAGTCAAACTCACTCTTTGAGACAAGCATATCACTACTGGCAGGACAACCAAGTAGCTGCGACAGCTGCGCTCGGCCCCCTCAGGCAGTCTGGCGCACTCCTTTGCTCTACCCGAGGTTTCCATCCTTGCTGAGCTCACCTTAGGACACCTGCGTTACACCTTGACAGATGTACCGCCACAGTCAAATTCACTCTTTGAGACAAGCATATCACTACTGGCAGGACAACCAATTAGCTGCGACAGCTGCGCTCGGCTCCCTCATGCAGCGTGGCGCTTCTCTTTGCTTTATCCGAGGTTTCCATCCTCGCTGAGATCATCTTAGGACACCTGCATTACACCTTGACAGATGTACCGCCCCAGTCAAACTCAAACTCAATGCATGTATCGCTCCACTTCGCGGCGACAGCTGCGCTCGGCCCCCTCAGGCAGCCTGGCGCGCTCTTTTGCTCTACCCGAGGTTTCCATTCTCGCTGAGCTTACATTAGGACATCTGCGGACTTAGGCGCAAGTCGTTTAAGATACCATCCTCGTTGAGGTCACCTTAGGACACCTGCGTTACACCTTGACAGATGTACCGCCCGAGTCAAACTCACTCTTTGAGACAAGCATATCACTACTGGCAGGACAACCATATAGCTGCGACAGCTGCGCTCGGCCCCCTCAGGCAGCCTGGCGCGCTCCTTTGCCCTACCCGAGGTTTCCATTCTCGCTGAGCTCACCTTAGGACACCTGCGTTACACCTTGACAGATGTACCGCCCCAGTCAAACTCACTCTATGAGACAAGCATATCACTACTGGCAGGACAACCAAATATCTGCGACAGCTGCGCTCGGCCCCCTCAGGCAGCCTGGCGCGCTCCTTTGCTCTACCCAAGGTTTCCAATCTCGCTGAGCTCACCTTAGGACATCTGCGTTACACCTTGACAGATGTACCGCCCCAGTCAAACTTAAACTTATTGCATGTATACAAAACAATGCGACCGTTTTGCTAGCCCAAAAAGTGCTCAAGCCAGACGCTCGATCGAGCGCCTCCTACATATTAGTCGAGACAACTGCTCGCTCATTAGCATCGTCTTTGTACTTTAACATTTTTTTGGCTCTGCCGCTCTCGACACCAATGCGACGCTTCTGTCGCGACACTGCACTCTCTCGCTCGCCTGACTTAGGCGCAAGTCGTTCAAAGATACCATCCTCGTTGAGGTCACCTTAGAACACCTGCGTTACACCTTGACAGATGTACCGCCCCAGTCAAACTCACTCTTTGAGACAAGCATATCACTACTGGCAGGACAACCAAATAACTGCGACAGCTGCGTTCGGCCCCCTCAGGCAGCCTGGCGCGCTCCTTTGCTCTAGCCGAGGTTTCCATCCTCGCTGAGCTCACCTTAGGACACCTGCGTTACACCTTGACAGATGTACCGCCCCAGTCAAACTCACTCGTTGAGACAAGCATATCACTACTGGTAGGACAACCAAATAGCTGCGACAGCTGCGCTCGGCCCCCTCAGGCAGCCTGGCGCGCTCCTTTGCTCTACCCGAGGTTTCCAACCCTGCTGCTGAGCTCACCTTAGGACACCTGCGTTACACCTTGTCAGATGTACCGCCCCAGTCAAACTTAAACCTATTGCATGTATACATAACAATGCGACCGTTCTGCTAGCCCAAAAAGTGCTCAAGCCAGACGCTCGATCGAGCGCCTCCTACATATTAGTCGAGACAACGGCTCGCTCTTTAGCATCGTCTTTGTACTTTAACATTTTTTTGGCTCTGCCGCTCACGACACCAATGCGACGCTTCTATCGCGACACTGCATTCTCTCGCTCGCCTGAGTTAGGCGCAAGTCGTTCAAAGATACCATCCTCGTTGAGGTTACCTTAGGACACCTGCGTTACACCTTGACAGATGTACCGCCCCAGTCAAACTCACTCTTTGAGACAAGCATATCACTACTGGCAGGACAACCAAATAGCTACGACAGCTGCGTTCGGCCCCCTCAGGCAGCCTGGCGCGCTCCTTTGCTCTACCCGAGGTTTCCATCCTCGCTGAGCTCACCTTAGGACACCTGCGTTACACCTAGACAGATGTACCGCCCCAGTCAAATTCACTCTTTGAGACAAGCATATCACTACTGGCAGGACAACCATATAGCTGCGACAGCTGCGCTCGGCCCCCTCAGGCAGCCTGGCGCGCTCCTTTGCTCTACCCGAGGTTTCCATCCTCGCTGAGGTACCTTGACAGATGTACCGCCCCAGTCAAACTCACTCTTTGAGACAAGCATATCACTACTGGCAGGACAACCAAATAGCTGCGACAGCTGCGCTCGGCCCCCTCAGGCAGCCTGGCGCGCTCCTTTGCTCTACCCGAGGTTTCCAACTCCGCTGAGCTCACCTTAGGACACCTGCGTTACACCTTGACAGATGTACCGCCCCAATCAAACTTAAACTTATTGCATGTATACAAAACAATGCGACCGTTTTGCTAGCCCAAAAAGTGCTCAAGCCAGACGCTCGATCGAGCGCCTCCTACATATTAGTCGAGACAACGGCTCGCTCATTAGCATCGTCTTTGTACTTTAACATTTTTTTGGCTCTGCCGCTCACGACACCAATGCGACGCTTCTATCGCGACACTGCACTCTCTCGCTCGCCTGACTTAGGCGCAAGTCGTTCAAAGATACCATCCTCGTTGACGTCACCTCAGGACACCTGGGTTACACCTTGACAGATGT
Source organism: Styela clava (assembly GCF_964204865.1). NCBI lineage: Eukaryota > Metazoa > Chordata > Ascidiacea > Stolidobranchia > Styelidae > Styela > Styela clava. Next base: position 18,445,038 of record NC_135250.1, read on the forward strand.
ACCGCCCCAATCAAACTCACTCTTTGAGACAAGCATATCACTACTGGCAGGACAACCAAATAGCTGCGACAGCTGCGCTCGGCCCCCTCAGGCAGCCTGGCGCGCTCCATTGCTCTACCCGAGGTTTCCATCCTCGCTGAGCTCACCTTAGGACACCTGTGTTACATCTTGACAGATGTACCGCCCCAGTCAAACTCAAACTCAATGCATGTATTAGTGATAGATTTACCACAGTTATCCACTTCGCTTACGAGACTTAATAAACCAAGGCTGATTTAAAAAGAGCTCACCTTAGGACACCTGCGTTACACCTTGACAGATGTACCGCCCCAGTCGAACTCAAACTCAATGCATGTATTAGCTCCAGATTTACCACAATTATCCACTTCGCTTACGAGACTTAATAAACCAAGGCTGATTTAAAGAGCCATTTGCAGTTTCGCTTTAAGAGTACTCGTACTTGCAATTGCATGGCTTCCATCCTCGCTGAGCTCACCTCAGGACACCTGCGTTACAACTTGACAGATGTACCGCCCCAGTCAAACTCACTCTTTGAGACAAGCATATCACTACTGGCAGGACAACCAAATAGCTGCGACAGCTGCGTTCGGCCCCCTCAGGCAGCCTGGCGCGCTCCTTTGCTCTACCCGAGGTTTCCATCCTCGCTGAGCTCACCTTAGGACACCTGCGTTACACCTTAACAGATGTACCGCCCCAGTCAAACTCACTCTTTGAGACAAGCATATCACTACTGGCAGGACAACCAAATAGCTGCGACAGCTGCGTTCGGCCCCCTCAGGCAGCCTGGAGCGCTCCTTTGCTCTACCCGAGGTTTCCAACCTCGCTGAGCTCACCTTAGGACACCTGCGTTACATCTTGTCAGATGTACCGCCCCAGTCAAACTTGAACCCATTGCATGTATACATAACAATGCGACCGTTCTGCTAGCCCAAAAAGTGCTCAAGCCAGACGCTCGATTGAACGCTTCCTACATATTAGTCGAGACAACGGCTCGCTCATTAGCATCGTCTTTGTACTTTAACATTTTTTGGCTCTGCCGCTCTCGACACCGATGCGACGCTTCTGTTGCGACGCTGCACTCTCTCGCTCGCCTGACTTAGGCGCAAGTCGTTCAAAGATACCATCCTCGTTGAGGTCACCTTAGGACACCTGCGTTACACCTTGACAGATGTACGGCCCCAGTCGAACTCAAACTCAATACATGTATTAGCTCCAGATTTACCACAGTAATTCACTTCTCTTACGAGACTTAATAAACCAAGGCTGATTTAAAGAGCCATTTGCAGTTTCGCTTTAAGAGTACTCGTACTTCCAATTGCATGGCTTCCATCCTCGCTGAGCTCACCTTAGGACACCTGCGTTACAACTTGACAGGTGTACCGCCCCAGTCAAACTCAAACTCAATGCATGTATTAGCGATAGATTTACCACAGTTATCCACTTCGCTTACGAGACTTAATAAACCAAGGCTGATTCAAAAAGAGCTCACCTTAGGACACCTGCGTTACACCTTGACAGATGTACCGCCCCAGTCAAACTCACTCTATGAGACAAGCATATGACTACTGGCAGACAACCAAATATCTGCGACAGCTGCGCTCGGCCCCCTCAGGCAGCCTGGCGCGCTCCTTTGCTCTACCCAAGGTTTCCAATCTCGCTGAGCTCACCTTAGGACATCTGCGTTACACCTTGACAGATGTACCGCCCCAGTCAAACTTAAACTTATTGCATGTATACAAAACAATGCGACCGTTTTGCTAGCCCAAAAAGTGCTCAAGCCAGACGCTCGATCGATCGCCTCCTACATATTAGTCGAGACAACGGCTCGCTCATTAGCATCGTCTTTGTACTTGCTCTGCCGCTCTCGACACCAATGCGACGCTTCTGTCGCGACACTGCACTCTCTCGCTCGCCTGACTTAGGCGCAAGTCGTTCAAAGATACCATCCTCGTTGAGGTCACCTTAGGACACCTGCGTTACACCTTGACAGATGTACCGCCCCAGTCAAACTCACTCTTTGAGACAAGCATATCACTACTGGCAGGACAACCAATTAACTGCGACAGCTGCGTTCGGCCCCCTCAGGCAGCCTGGCGCGCTCCTTTGCTCTACCCGAGGTTTCCATCCTCGCTGAGCTCACCTTAGGACACCTGCGTTACACCTTGACAGATGTACCGCCCCAGTCAAACTCACTCTTTGAGACAAGCATATCACTACTTGCAGGACAACCTAATAGCTGCGACAGCTGCGCTCGGCCCCCTCAGGGAGCCTGACGCGCTCCTTTGCTCTACCCGAGGTTTCCATCCTCGCTGAGCTCACCTTAGGACACCTGCGTTACACCTTGACAGATGTACCGCCCCAGTCAAACTCACTCGTTGAGACAAGCATATCACTACTGGCAGGACAACCAAATAGCTGCGACAGCTGCGCTCGGCCCCCTCAGGCAGCCTGGCGCGCTCCTTTGCTCTACCCGAGGTTTCCAACCCCGCTGAGCTCACCTTAGGACACCTGCGTTACACCTTGTCAGATGTACCGCCCCAGTCAAACTTAAACCTATTGCATGTATACATAACAATGCGACCGTTCTGCTAGCCCAAAAAGTGCTCAAGCCAGACCCTCGATCGAGCGCCTCCTACATATTAGTCGAGACAACGGCTCGCTCATTAGCATCGCCTTTGTACTTTAACACTTTTTGGCTCTGCCGCTCTCGACACCGATGCGACGCTTCTGTCGCGACGCTGCACTCTCTCGCTCGCTTGACTTAGGCGCAAGTCGTTCAAAGATACCATCCTCGTTGAGGTTACCTTAGGACACCTGCGTTACACCTTGACAGATGTACCGCCCCAGTCAAACTCACTCTTTGAGACAAGCATATCACTACTGGCAGGACAACCAAATAGCTACGACAGCTGCGTTCGGCCCCCTCAGGCAGCCTGGCGCGCTCCTTTGCTCTACCCGAGGTTTCCATCCTCGCTGAGCTCACCTTAGAACACCTGCGTTACACCTAGACAGATGTACCGCCCCAGTCAAACTCACTCTTTGAGACAAGCATATCACTACTGGCAGGACAACCATATAGCTGCGACAGCTGCGCTCGGCCCCCTCAGGCAGCCTGGCGCGCTCCTTTGCTCTACCCGAGGTTTCCATCCTCGCTGAGGTACCTTGACAGATGTACAGCCCCAGTCAAACTCACTCTTTGAGACAAGCATATCACTACTGGCAGGACAACCAAATAGCTGCGACAGTTGCGCTCGGCCCCCTCAGGCAGACTGGCGCGCTCCTTTGCTCTACCCGAGGTTTCCATCCTCGCTGAGCTCACCTTAGGACACTTGCGTTACACCTTGACAGATGTACCGCCCCAGTCAAATTCACTCTTTGAGACAAGCATATCACAACTGGCAGGACAAACCAAATAGCTGCGACAGCTGCGCTCGGCCCCCTCAGGCAGCCTGGCGCGCTCCTTTGCTCTACCCGAGGTTTCCATACTCGCTGAGCTCACCTTAGGACACCTGCGTTACACCAAGACAGATGTACCGCCCCAGTCAAACTCACTCTTTGAGACAAGCATATCACAACTGGCAGGACAAACCAAATAGCTGCGACAGCTGCGCTCGGCCCCCTCAGGCAGCCTGGCGCACTCCTTTGCTCTACCCGAGGTTTCTAACCTCGCTGAGCTCACCTTAGGACACCTGCGTTACACCTTGTCAGATGTACCGCCCCAGTCAAACTTAAACTTATTGCATGTATACATAACAATGCGACCGTTCTGCTAGCCCAAAAAGTGCTCAAACCAGACGCTCGATCGAGAGCCTCCTTCATATTAGTCGAGACAACGGCTCGCTCATTAGCATCGTCTTTGTACTTTAACAATTTTTGGATCTGCCGCTCTCGACACCGATGCGACGCTTCTGACGCGACGCTGCACTCTCTCGCTCGCCTGACTTAGGCGCAAGTCGTTCAAAGATACCATCCTCGTTGAGGTCACCTTAGGACACCTGCGTTACACCTTGACAGATGTACGGCCCCAGTCGAACTCAAACTCAATACATGTATTAGCTCCAGATTTACCACAGTAATTCACTTCTCTTACGAGACTTAATAAACCAAGGCTGATTTAAAGAGCCATTTGCAGTTTCGCTTTAAGAGTACTCGTACTTGCAATTGCATGGCTTCCATCCTCGCTGAGCTCACCTTAGGACACCTGCGTTACAACTTGACAGGTGTACCGCCCCAGTCAAACTCAAACTCAATGCATGTATTAGCGATAGATTTACCACAGTTATCCACTTCGCTTACGAGACTTAATAAACCAAGGCTGATTCAAAAAGAGCTCACCTTAGGACACCTGCGTTACACCTTGACAGATGTACCGCCCCAGTCAAACTCACTCTATGAGACAAGCATATGACTACTGGTAGACAACCAAATATCTGCGACAGCTGCGCTCGGCCCCCTCAGGCAGCCTGGCGCGCTCCTTTGCTCTACCCAAGGTTTCCAATCTCGCTGAGCTCACCTTAGGACATCTGCGTTACACCTTGACAGATGTACCGCCCCAGTCAAACTTAAACTTATTGCATGTATACAAAACAATGCGACCGTTTTGCTAGCCCAAAAAGTGCTCAAGCCAGACGCTCGATCGATCGCCTCCTACATATTAGTCGAGACAACGGCTCGCTCATTAGCATCGTCTTTGTACTTGCTCTGCCGCTCTCGACACCAATGCGACGCTTCTGTCGCGACACTGCACTCTCTCGCTCGCCTGACTTAGGCGCAAGTCGTTCAAAGATACCATCCTCGCTGAGCTCACCTTAGGACATCTGCGTTACACCTTGACAGATGTACCGCCCCAGTCAAACTTAAACTTATTGCATGTATACAAAACAATGCGACCGTTTTGCTAGCCCAAAAAGTGCTCAAGCCAGACGCTCGATCGATCGCCTCCTACATATTAGTCGAGACAACGGCTCGCTCATTAGCATCGTCTTTGTACTTGCTCTGCCGCTCTCGACACCAATGCGACGCTTCTGTCGCGACACTGCACTCTCTCGCTCGCCTGACTTAGGCGCAAGTCGTTCAAAGATACCATCCTCGTTGAGGTCACCTTAGGACACCTGCGTTACACCTTGACAGGTGTACCGCCCCAGTCAAACTCAAACTCAAGGCATGTATTAGCGATAGATTTACCACAGTTATCCACTTCGCTTACGAGACTTAATAAACCAAGGCTGATTTAAAAAGAGCTCACCTTAGGACACCTGCGTTACACCTTGACAGATGTACCGCCCCAGACAAACTCACTCTTTGAGACAAGCATATCACTACTGGCAGGACAACCAAATAGCTGCGACAGCTGCGCTCGGCCCCCTCAGGCAGCCTGGCGCACTCCTTTGCTCTACCCAAGGTTTCCATCCTCGCTGAGCTCACCTTAGGACACCTGCGTTACACCTTGACAGATGTACCGCCCCAGTCAAACTCAAACTCAATGCATGTATCGCTCCACTTCGCGGCGACAGCTGCGCTCGGCTCCCTCAGGCAGCGTGGCGCTTCTCTTTGCTCTATCCGAGGATTCCATCCTCGCTGAGCTCACCTTAGGACACCTGCATTACACCTTGACAGATGTACCGCCCCAGTCAAACTCAAACTCAATGCATGTATCGCTCCACTTCGCGGCGACAGCTGCGCTCGGCCCCTCAGGCAGCCTGGCGCGCTCTTTTGCTCTACCCGAGGTTTCCATTCTCGCTGAGCTCACATTAGGACATCTGCGTTACACCTTGACAGATGTACCGCCCCAGTCAAACTTAAAGCTTATTGCATGTATACAAAACAATGCGACCGTTTTGCTAGCCCAAAAAGTGCTCAAGCCAGACGCTCGATCGAGCGGCCTCCTACATATTAGTCGAGACAACGGCTCGCTCATTAGCATCGTCTTTGTACTTTAACATTTTTTGTCTCTGCCGCTCTCGACACCAATGCGACGCTTCTGTCGCGACACTGCACTCTCTCGCTCGCCTGATTTAGGCGCAAGTCGTTCAAAGATACTATCCTCGTTGGGGTCACATTAGGACACCTGCGTTACACCTTGACAGATGTACCGCCCCAGTAAAACTCACTCTTTGAGACAAGCATATCACTACTGGCAGGACAACCAAATAACTGCGACAGCTTCGTTCGGCCCCCTCAGGAAGCCTGGCGCGCTCCTTTGCTCTACCCGAGGTTTCCATCCTCGCTAAGCTCACCTTAGGACACCTGCGTTACACCTTGACAGATGTACCGCCCCAGTCAAACTCACTCTTTGAGACAAGCATATCACTACTTGCAGGACAACCTAATAGCTTCGACAGCTGCGCTCGGCCCCCTCAGGGAGCCTGACGCGCTCCTTTGCTCTACCCGAGGTTTCCATCCTCGCTGAGCTCACCTTAGGACACCTGCGTTACACCTAGACAGATGTACCGCCCCAGTCAAACTCACTCTTTGAGACAAGCATATCACTACTGGCAGGACAACCATATATCTGCGACAGCTGCGCTCGGCCCCCTCAGGCAGCCTGGCACGCTCCTTAGCTCTACCCGAGGTTTCCATCCTCGCTGAGCTCACCTTTGGACACCTGCGTTACACCTAGACAGATGTACCGCCCCAGTCAAACTCACTCTTTGAGACAAGCATATCACTACTGGCAGGACAACCAAATAACTGCGACAACTGCGTTCGGCCCCCTCAGGCAGCCTGGCGCGCTCCTTTGCTCTACCCGAGGTTTCCATCCTCGCTGAGCTCACTTTAGGACACCTGCGTTACACCTTGACAGATGTACCGCCCCAGTCAAACTCACTCTTTGAGACAAGCATATCACTACTTGCAGGACAACCTAATAGCTGCGACAGCTGCGCTCGGCCCCCTCAGGGAGCCTGACGCGCTCTTTTGCTCTACCCGAGGTTTCCATCCTCGCTGAGCTCACCTTAGGACACCTGCGTTACACCTACACTTCGCTTCGCTTACACTTCGCGGCGACAGCTGCGCTCGGCTCCCTCAGGCAGCGTGGCGCTTCTCTTTGCTCTATCCGAGGATTCCATCCTCGCTGAGCTCACCTTAGGACACCTGCATTACACCTTGACAGATGTACCGCCCCAGTCAAACTCAAACTCAATGCATGTATCGCTCCACTTCGCGGCGACAGCTGCGCTCGGCCCCCTCAGGCAGCCTGGCGCGCTCTTTTGCTCTACCCGAAGTTTCCATTCTCGCTGAGCTCACCTTAGGACATCTGCGTTACACCTTGACAGATGTACCGCCCCAGTCAAACTTAAAGCTTATTGCATGTATACAAAACAATGCGACCGTTTTGCTAGCCCAAGAAGTGCTCAAGCCAGACGCTCGATCGAGCGGCCTCCTACATATTAGTCGAGACAACGGCTCGCTCATTAGCATCGTCTTTGTACTTTAACATTTTTTGTCTCTGCCGCTCTCGACACCAATGCGACGCTTCTGTCGCGACACTGCACTCTCTCGCTCACCTGATTTAGGCGCAAGTCGTTCAAAGATACTATCCTCGTTGGGGTCACATTAGGACACCTGCGTTACACCTTGACAGATGTACCGCCCCAGTCAAACTCACTCTTTGAGACAAGCATATCACTACTGGCAGGACAACCAAATAACTGCGACAGCTGCGTTCGGCCCCCTCAGGCAGCCTGGCGCGCTCCTTTGCTCTACCCGAGGTTTCCATCCTCGCTGAGCTCACCTTAGGACACCTGCGTTACACCTTGACAGATGTACCGCCCCAGTCAAACTCACTCTTTGAGACAAGCATATCACTACTTGCAGGACAACCTAATAGCTTCGACAGCTGCGCTCGGCCCCCTCAGGGAGCCTGACGCGCTCCTTTGCTCTACCCGAGGTTTCCATCCTCGCTGAGCTCACCTTAGGACACCTGCGTTACACCTAGACAGATGTACCGCCCCAGTCAAACTCACTCTTTGAGACAAGCATATCACTACTGGCAGGACAACCATATATCTGCGACAACTGCGCTCGGCCCCCTCAGGCAGCCTGGCACGCTCCTTTGCTCTACCCGAGGTTTCCATCCTCGCTGAGCACACCTTAGGACACCTGCGTTACACCTAGACAGATGTACCGCCCCAGTCAAACTCACTCTTTGAGACAAGCATATCACTACTGGCAGGACAACCAAATAACTGCGACAGCTGCGTTCGGCCCCCTCAGGCAGCCTGGCGCGCTCCTTTGCTCTACCCGAGGTTTCCATCCTCGCTGAGCTCACTTTAGGACACCTGCGTTACACCTTGACAGATGTACCGCCCCAGTCAAACTCACTCTTTGAGACAAGCATATCACTACTTGCAGGACAACCTAATAGCTGCGACAGCTGCGCTCGGCCCCCTCAGGGAGCCTGACGCGCTCCTTTGCTCTACCCGAGGTTTCCATCCTCGCTGAGCTCACCTTAGGACACCTGCGTTACACCTAGACAGATGTACCGCCCCAGTCAAACTCACTCTTTGAGACAAGCATATCACTACTGGCAGGACAACCATATATCTGCGACAACTGCGCTCGGCCCCCTCAGGCAGCCTGGCACGCTCCTTTGCTCTACCCGAGGTTTCCATCCTCGCTGAGCACACCTTAGGACACCTGCGTTACACCTAGACAGATGTACCGCCCCAGTCAAACTCACTCTTTGAGACAAGCATATCACTACTGGCAGGACAACCAAATAACTGCGACAGCTGCGTTCGGCCCCCTCAGGCAGCCTGGCGCGCTCCTTTGCTCTACCCGAGGTTTCCATCCTCGCTGAGCTCACTTTAGGACACCTGCGTTACACCTTGACAGATGTACCGCCCCAGTCAAACTCACTCTTTGAGACAAGCATATCACTACTTGCAGGACAACCTAATAGCTGCGACAGCTGCGCTCGGCCCCCTCAGGGAGCCTGACGCGCTCCTTTGCTCTACCCGAGGTTTCCATCCTCGCTGAGCTCACCTTAGGACACCTGCGTTACACCTAGACAGATGTACCGCCCCAGTCAAACTCACTCTTTGAGACAAGCATATCACTACTGGCAGGACAACCATATAGCTGCGACAGCTGCGCTCGGCCCCCTCAGGCAGCCTGGCACGCTCCTTTGCTCTACCCGAGGTTTCCATCCTCGCTGAGCTCACCTTAGGACACTTGCGTTACACCTTGACAGATGTACCGCCCCAGTCAAACTCACTCTTTGAGACAAGCATATCACAACTGGCAGGACAACCAAATAGCTGCGACAGCTGCGCTCGGCCCCCTCAGGCAGCCTGGCGCGCTCCTTTGCTCTACCCGAGGTTTTCAACCTCGCTGAGCTCACCTTAGGACATCTGCGTTACACCTTGACAGATGTACCGCCCCAGTCAAACTTAAACTTATTGCATGTATACATAACAATGCGACCGTTCTGCTAGCCCAAAAAGTGCTCAAACCAGACGCTCAATCGAGCGCCTCCTACATATTAGTCGAGACAACGGCTCGCTCATTAGCATCGTCTTTGTACTTTAAAACATTTTATGGCTCTGCCGCTCTCGACGCCGATGCGACGCTTCTGTCGCGACACTGCACTCTCTCGCTCGCCTGACTTAGGCGCAAGTCGTTCAAAGATACCATCCTCGTTGAGGTCACCTTAGGACACCTGCGTTACACCTTGACAGATGTACCGCCCCAGTCAAACTCACTCTTTGAGACAAGCATATCACTACTGGCAGGACAACCAAATAGCTGCGACAGCTGCGTTCGGCCCCCTCAGGCAGCCTGGCGCGCTCCCTTGCTCTACCCGAGGTTTCCATCCTCGCTGAGCTCACCTTAGGACACCTGCGTTACACCTTGACAGATGTACCGCCCCAGTCAAACTCACTCTTTGAGACAAGCATATCACTACTTGCAGGACAACCTAATAGCTGCGACAGCTGCGCTCGGCCCCCTCAGGGAGCCTGACGCGCTCCTTTGCTCTACCCGAGGTTTCCATCCTCGCTGAGCTCACCTTAGGACACCTGCGTTACACCTAGACAGATGTACCGCCCCAGTCAAACTCACTCTTTGAGACAAGCATATCACTACTGGCAGGACAACCATGTAGCTGCGACAGCTGCGCTCGGCCCCCTCAGGCAGCCTGGCGCGCTCCTTTGCTCTACCCGAGGTTTCCATCCTCGCTGAGCTCACCTTAGGACACTTGCGTTACACTTTGACAGATGTACCGCCCCAGTCAAACTCACTCTTTGAGACAAGCATATCACAACTGGCAGGACAACCATATAGCTGCGACAGCTGCGCTCGGCCCCCTCAGGCAGCCTGGCGCGCTCCTTTGCTCTACCCGAGGTTTCCATCCTCGCTGAGCTCACCTTAGGACACCTGCGTTACACCTTGACAGATGTACCGCAACAGTCAAACTTAAACTTATTGCATTTATACATAACAATGCGACCGTTCTGCTAGGCCGAAAAGCGCTCAAGCCAGACGCTCGATCAAGCGCCTACTACATATTAGTCGAGACAACGGCTCGCTCATTAGCATCGCGTTTGTACTTTAACTTTTTTCGGCTCGACTTCTCTAGAAGCCGATTCCTGCGACACGGCACTCTTAGGCCCGCCGCCGAGGGAGTGTGCGCCCCATCCCGCCCCGACTGCCCCGCACCGCACGCAGCTCTTGGATCATTATAGTTAACTCTGTCTTACGCTCTTACAGGCCTTACCTAGGGTTAGGTTAGTATGCTTGCACGTGCAGTCACTTAACTCTTTTCGGCATGGCCTCTCTCAACGCAGATGCCGGCGACGCAGCACTCTTTTGCCCGCCGCCGAGGGCGTATGCGCCCAATCCCGCCCTGACTGTTCCTGACTGGCCATGACACCACGATGACGCCGCCGACGTGCCCCGCCCAGCTCGGTAAAAAAAAAATAGGACAAGTCTGGCGCGGAAAAAAAAAAGACAAGTCCGACACCACGGTTGAGCGAGTCGAAAAAAAATCAAGTCCCAAAAGGACAAATCGTAGACCGGAGGATGATTTTCAACACATCGCAGTGAGAAACTGCTCTAGTGGGTACGACACCCCGATCTTTAACTAGGTCGTCTGCAAATGATTTAGTACCTCGCCTTCGCGCAGGCTGCTCGCCTCGACTTAGGCGCAAGTCGACATCGAAGGATCAAAAAGCAACGTCGCTATGAACGCTTGGCTGCCACAAGCCAGTTATCCCTGTGGTAACTTTTCTGACACCCCTTGCTTGAAACACGCAAACTCAAAGGGATCGATAGGCCACGCTTTCGCGGTCTGTATTTATACTGAAAATCCAAATCAAGTGAGCTTTTGCCCTTTTGCTCTACGCGAGGTTTCCGTCCTCGCTGAGCTCACCTTAGGACACCTGCATTACACCTTGTCATATGTACCGCCCCAGTCAAACTCAATGCATGTATCGCTCCACTTCGCGGCTCGCTCATTAGCATCGTCTTTGTACTTTAACATTTTTTTGGCTCTGCCGCTCTCGACACCGATGCGACGCTTCTGTCGCGACGCTGCACTCTCTCGCTCGCCTGATTTAGGCGCAAGTCGTTCAAAGATACCATCCTCGTTGAGGTCACCTTAGGACACCTGGGTTACACCTTGACAGATGTACCGCCCCAGTCAAACTCACTCTTTGAGACAAGCATATCACTACTGGCAGGACAACCAAATAGCTGCGACAGCTGCGCTCGGCCCCCTCAGGCAGCCTGGCGCGCTCCTTTGCTCTACCCGAGGTTTCCATCCTCACTGAGCTCACCTTAGGACACCTGTTTTACATCTTGACAGATGTACCGCCCCAGTCAAACTCAAACTCAATGCATGTATTAGCGATAGATTTACCACAGTTATCCACTTCGCTTACGAGACTTAATAAACCAAGGCTGATTTAAAAAGAGCTCACCTTAGGACACCTGCGTTACACCTTGACAGATGTACCGCCCCAGTCAAACTCACTCTTTGAGACAAGCATATCACTACTGGCAGGACAACCAAATAGCTGCGACAGCTGCGCTCGGCCCCCTCAGGCAGCCTGGCGCGCTCTTTTGCTCTACCCGAGGTTTCCATCCTCGCTGAGCTCACCTTAGGACACCTGCGTTACACCTTGACAGATGTACCGCCCCAGTCAAACTCACTCTTTGAGACAAGCATATCACTACTGGCAGGACAACCAAATAGCCTCGACAGCTGCGCTCGGCCCCCTCAGGCAGCATGGCGCGCTCCTTTGCTCTACCCGAGGTTTCCATCCTCGCTGAGCTCACCCTAGGACACCTGCGTTACACCTTGACAGATGTACCTCCCAGTCAAACTCACTCTTTGAGACAAGCATATCACTACTGGCAGGACAACCAAATAGCCAGACGCTCGATTGAGCGCCTCCTACTTATTAGTCGAGACAACGGCTCACTCATTAGCATCGTCTTTGTACTTTAACATTTTTTGGCTCTGCCGCTCTCTCGACACCGATGCGACGCTTCTGTTGCGACGCTGCACTCTCTCGCTCGCCCGACTTAGGCGCAAGTCGTTCAAAGATACCATCCTCGTTGAGGTCACCTTAGGACACCTGCGTTACACCTTGGCAGATGTACCGCCCCAGTCAAACTCACTCTTTGAGACAAGCATATCACTACTGGCAGGACAACCAAATAACTGCGACAGCTGCGTTCGGCCCCCTCAGGCAGCCTGGCGCGCTCCTTTGCTCTACCCGAGGTTTCCATCCTCGCTGAGCTCACCTTAGGACACCTGCGTTACACCTTGACAGATGTACCGCCCCAGTCAAACTCACTCTTTGAGACAAGCATATCACTACTTGCAGGACAACCTAATAGCTGCGACAGCTGCGCTCGGCCCCCTCAGGGAGCCTGACGCGCTCCTTTGCTCTACCCGAGGTTTCCATCCTCGCTGAGCTCACATTAGGACACCTGCGTTACACCTAGACAGATGTACCGCCCCAGTCAAACTCACTCTTTGAGACAAGCATATCACTACTGGCAGGACAACCATATAGCTGCGACAGCTGCGCTCGGCCCCCTCAGGCAGCCTGGCACGCTCCTTTGCTCTACCCGAGGTTTCCATCCTCGCTGAGCTCACCTTAGGACACTTGCGTTACACCTTGACAGATGTACCGCCCCAGTCAAACTCACTCTTTGAGACAAGCATATCACAACTGGCAGGACAACCAAATAGCTGCGACAGCTGCGCTCGGCCCCCTCAGGCAGCCTGGCGCGCTCCTTTGCTCTACCCGAGGTTTCCAACCTCGCTGAGCTCACCTTAGGACATCTGCGTTACACCTTGACAGATGTACCGCCCCAGTCAAACTTAAACTTATTGCATGTATACATAACAATGCGACCGTTCTGCTAGCCCAAAAAGTGCCTAAAAAGCCCAAAAAGTACACCTTGACAGATGTACCGCCCCAGTCAAACTCAAACTCAATGCATGTATCGCTCCACTTCGCGGCGACAGCTGCGCTCGGACCCCTCAGGCAGCCTGGCGCGCTCTTTTGCTCTACCCGAGGTTTCCATTCTCGCTGAGCTCACCTTAGGACATCTGCGTTACACCTTGACAGATGTACCGCCCCAGTCAAACTTAAACTTATTGCATGTATACAAAACAATGCGACCGTTTTGCTAGCCCAAAAAGTGCTCAAGCCAGACGCTCGATCGAGCGGCCTCCTACATATTAGTCGAGACAACGGCTCGCTCATTAGCATCGTCTTTGCACTTTAACATTTTTTGGCTCTGCCGCTCTCGACACCAATGCGACGCTTCTGTCGCGACACTGCACTCTCTCGCTCGCCTGACTTAGGCGCAAGTCGTTCAAAGATACCATCCTCGTTGAGGTCACATTAGGACACCTGCGTTACACCTTGGCAGATGTACCGCCCCAGTCAAACTCACTCTTTGAGACAAGCATATCACTACTGGCAGGACAACCAAATAACTGCGACAGCTGCGTTCGGCCCCCTCAGGCAGCCTGGCGCGCTCCTTTGCTCTACCCGAGGTTTCCATCCTCGCTGAGCTCACCTTAGGACACCTGCGTTACACCTTGACAGATGTACCGCCCCAGTCAAACTCACTCTTTGAGACAAGCATATCACTACTTGCAGGACAACCTAATAGCTGCGACAGCTGCGCTCGGCCCCCTCAGGGAGCCTGACGCGCTCCTTTGCTCTACCCGAGGTTTCAATCCTCGCTGAGCTCACATTAGGACACCTGCGTTACACCTAGACAGATGTACCGCCCCAGTCAAACTCACTCTTTGAGACAAGCATATCACTACTGGCAGGACAACCATATAGCTGCGACAGCTGCGCTCGGCCCCCTCAGGCAGCCTGGCACGCTCCTTTGCTCTACCCGAGGTTTCCATCCTCGCTGAGCTCACCTTAGGACACTTGCGTTACACCTTGACAGATGTACCGCCCCAGTCAAACTCACTCTTTGAGACAAGCATATCACAACTGGCAGGACAACCAAATAGCTGCGACAGCTGCGCTCGGCCCCCTCAGGCAGCCTGGCGCGCTCCTTTGCTCTACCCGAGGTTTCCAACCTCGCTGAGCTCACCTTAGGACATCTGCGTTACACCTTGACAGATGTACCGCCCCAGTCAAACTTAAACTTATTGCATGTATACATAACAATGCGACCGTTCTGCTAGCCCAAAAAGTGCCTAAAAAGCCCAAAAAGTACACCTTGACAGATGTACCGCCCCAGTCAAACTCAAACTCAATGCATGTATCGCTCCACTTCGCGGCGACAGCTGCGCTCGGCCCCCTCAGGCAGCCTGGCGCGCTCTTTTGCTCTACCCGAGGTTTCCATTCTCGCTGAGCTCACCTTAGGACATCTGCGTTACACCTTGACAGATGTACCGCCCCAGTCAAACTCACTCGTTGAGACAAGCATATCACTACTGGCAGGACAACCATATAGCTGCGACAGCTGCGCTCGGCCCCCTCAGGCAGCCTGGCACGCTCCTTTGCTCTACCCGAGGTTTCCATCCTCGCTGAGCTCACCTTAGGACACTTGCGTTACACCTTGACAGATGTACCGCCCCAGTCAAACTCACTCTTTGAGACAAGCATATCACAACTGGCAGGACAACCAAATAGCTGCGACAGCTGCGCTCGGCCCCCTCAGGCAGCCTGGCGCGCTCCTTTGCTCTACCCGAGGTTTCCAACCTCGCTGAGCTCACCTTAGGTCATCTGCGTTACACCTTGACAGATGTACCGCCCCAGTCAAATTAAACTTATTGCATGTATACATAACAATGCGACCGTTCTGCTAGCCCAAAAAGTGCTCAAACCAGACGCTCGATCGAGCGCCTCCTACATATTAGTCGAGACAACGGCTCGCTCATTAGCATCGTCTTTGTACTTTAACATTTTTTGGCTCTGCCGCTCTTGACACCGATGCGACGCTTCTGTCGCTTCTGCACTCTCTCACTCGCCTGACTTAGGCGCAAGTCGTTCAAAGATACCATCCTCGTTGAGGTCACCTTAAGACACCTGCGTTACACCTTGACAGATGTACCGCCCCAGTCAAACTCACTCTTTGAGACAAGCATATCACTACTGGCAGGACAACCAAATAACTGCGACAGCTGCGTTCGGCCCCCTCAGGCAGCCTGGCGCGCTCCTTTGCTCTACCCGAGGTTTCCATCCTCGCTGAGCTCACCTTAGGACACCTGCGTTACACCTTGACAGATGTACCGCCCCAATCAAACTCACTCTTTGAGACAAGCATATCACTACTTGCAGGACAACCTAATAGCTGCGACAACTGCGCTCGGCCCCCTCAGGGAGCCTGACGCGCTCCTTTGCTCTACCCGAGGTTTCCATCCTCGCTGAGCTCACCTTAGGACACCTGCGTTACACCTAGACAGATGTACCGCCCCAGTCAAACTCACTCTTTGAGACAAGCATATCACTACTGGCAGGACAACCATATAGCTGCGACAGCTGCGCTCGGCCCCCTCAGGCAGCCTGGCGAGCTCCTTTGCTCTACCCGAGGTTTCCATCCTCGCTGAGCTCACCTTAGGACACTTGCGTTACACTTTGACAGATGTACCGCCCCAGTCAAACTCACTCTTTGAGACAAGCATATCACAACTGGCAGGACAACCAAATAGCTGCGACAGCTGCGCTCGGACCCCTCAGGCAGCCTGGCGCGCTCCTTTGCTCTACCCGAGGTTTCCATCCTCGCTGAGCTCACCTTAGGACACCTGCGTTACACCTTTACAGATGTACCGCCCCAGTCAAACTTAAACTTATTGCATGTTTACATAACAATGCGACCGTTCTGCTAGGCCGAAAAGCGCTCAAGCCAGACGCTCGATCAAGCGCCTACTACATATTAGTCGAGACAACGGCTCGCTCATTAGCATCGCGTTTGTACTTTAACTTTTTTCGGCTCGACTTCTCTAGAAGCCGATTCCTGCGACACGGCACTCTTAGGCCCGCCGCCGAGGGAGTGTGCGCCCCATCCCGCCCCGACTGCCCCGCACCGCACGCAGCTCTTGGATCCTTATAGTTAACTCTGTCTTACGCTCTTACAGGCCTTACCTAGGGTTAGGTTAGTATGCTTGCACGTGCCGTCACTTAACTCTTTTCGGCATGGCCTCTCTCAACGCATATGCCGGCGACGCAGCACTCTTTTGCCCGCCGCCGAGGGCGTGTGCGCCCAATCCCGCCCTGACTGTTCCTGACTGGCCATGACACCACGATGACGCCGCCGACGTGCCCCGCCCCGCCCAGCTCGGTAAAAAAAAAAATAGGACAAGTCTGGCGCGGAAAAAAAAAAGACAAGTCCGACACCACGGTTGAGGGAGTCGAAAAAAAAGCAAGTCCCAAAAGGACAAATCGTAGACCGGAGAACGATTTTCAACACATCGCAGTGAAAAACTGCTCTAGTGGGTACGACACCCCGATCTTTAACTAGGTCGTCTGCAAATGATTTAGTACCTCGCCTTCGCGCAGGCTGCTCGCCTCGACTTAGGCGCAAGTCGACATCGAAGGATCAAAAAGCAACGTCGCTATGAACGCTTGGCTGCCACAAGCCAGTTATCCCTGTGGTAACTTTCCTGACCCCCCTTGCTTGAAACACGCAAACTGAAAGTGATCGATAGGCCACGCTTTCGCGGTCTGTATTTATACTGAAAATCCAAATCAAGTGAGCTTTTGCCCTTTTGCTCTACGCGAGGTTTCCGTCCTCGCTGAGCTCACCTTAGGACACCTGCATTACACCTTGTCATATGTACCGCCCCAGTCAAACTCAATGCATGTATCGCTCCACTTCGCGGCTCGCTCATTAGCATCGTCTTTGTACTTTAACATTTTTTTGGCTCTGCCGCTCTCGACACCGATGCGACGCTTCTGTCGCGACGCTGCACTCTCTCGCTCGCCTGACTTAGGCGCAAGTCGTTCGAAGATACCATCCTCGTTGAGGTCACCTTAGGACACCTGGGTTACACCTTGACAGATGTACCGCCCCAGTCAAACTCACTCTTTGAGACAAGCATATCACTACTGGCAGGACAACCAAATAGCTGCGACAGCTGCGCTCGGCCCCCTCAGGCAGCCTGGCGCGCTCCTTTGCTCTACCCGAGGTTTCCATCCTCGCTGAGCTCACCTTAGGACACCTGTGTTACATCTTGACAGATGTACTGCCCCAGTCAAACTCAAACTCAATGCATGTATTAGCGATAGATTTACCACAGTTATCCACTTCGCTTACGAGACTTAATAAACCAAGGCTGATTTAAAAAGAGCTCACCTTAGGACACCTGGGTTACACCTTGACAGATGTACCGCCCCAGTCAAACTCACCCTTTGAGACAAGCATATCACTACTGGCAGGACAACCAAATAGCTGCCCAAATATTGCATCACCTTAGGACACCTGCGTTACACCTTGACAGATGTACCGCCCCAGTCAAACTTAAACTTATTGCATGTATACATAACAACCAAATAGCTGCGACAGCTGCGCTCGGCCCCCTCAGGCAGCCTGGCGCGCTCCTTTGCTCTACCCGAGGTTTCCAACCTCGCTGAGCTCACCTTAGGACACCTGCGTTACACCTTGTCAGATGTACCGCCCCAGTCAAACTCACTCTTTGAGACAAGCATATCACTACTGGCAGGACAACCAAATAGCTGCGACAGCTGCGCTCGGCCCCCTCAGGCAGCCTGGCGCACTCCTTTGCTCTACCCGAGGTTTCCATCCTCGCTGAGCTCACCTTAGGACACCTGCGTTACACCTTGACAGATGTACCGCCCCAGTCAAACTTAAACTTATTGCATGTATACATAACAATGCGACCGTTCTGCTAGGCCGAAAAGCGCTCAAGCCAGACGCTCGATCAAGCGCCTACTATATATTAGTCGAGACAACGGCTCGCTCATTAGCATCGCGTTTGTACTTTATAACTTTTTTCGGCTCGACTTCTCTAGAAGCCGATTCCTGCGACACGGCACTCTTAGGCCCGCCGCCGAGGGAGTGTGCGCCCCATCCCGCCCCGACTGCCCCGCACCGCACGCAGCTCTTGGATCATTATAGTTAACTCTGTCTTACGCTCTTACAGGTTAGTATGCTTGCACGTGCCGTCACTTAACTCTTTTCGGCATGGCCTCTCTCAACGCAGATGCCGGCGACGCAGCACTCTTTTGCCCGCCGCCGAGGTCGTGTGCGCCCAATCCCGCCCTGACTGTTCCTGACTGGCCATGACACCACGATGACGCCGCCGACGAGCCCCGCCCAGCTCGGTAAAAAAAAAAATAGGACAAATCTGGCGCGGAAAAAAAAAAAGACGAGTCCGACACCACGGTTGAGCGAGTCGAAAGAAAAGCAAGTCCCAAAAGGACAAATCGTAGACCGGAGGATGATTTTCAACACATCGCAGTGAGAAACTGCTCTAGTGGGTACGACATCCCGATCTTTAACTAGGTCGTCTGCAAATGATTTAGTACCTCGCCTTCGCGCAGGCTGCTCGTCTCGACTTAGGCGCAAGTCGATATCGAAGGATCAAAAAGCAACGTCGCTATGAACGCTTGGCTGCCACAAGCCAGTTATCCCTGTGGTAACTTTTCTGACACCCTTTGCTTGAAACACGCAAACTCAAAGGGATCGATAGGCCACGCTTTCGCGGTCTGTATTTATACCGAAAATCCAAATCAAGTGAGCTTTTGCCCTTTTGCTCTACGCGAGGTTTCCGTCCTCGCTGAGCTCACCTTAGGACACCTGCATTACACCTTGTCATATGTACCGCCCCAGTCAAACTCAATGCATGTATCGCTCCACTTCGCGGCTCGCTCATTAGCATCGTCTTTGTACTTTAACATTTTTTTTGCTCTGCCGCTCTCGACACCGATGCGACGCTTCTGTCGCGACGCTGCACTCTCTCGCTCGCCTGACTTAGGCGCAAGTCGTTCAAAGATACCATCCTCGTTGAGGTCACCTTAGGACACCTGGGTTACACCTTGACAGATGTACCGCCCCAGTCAAACTCACTCTTTGAGACAAGCATATCACTACTGGCAGGACAACCAAATAGCTGCGACAGCTGCGCTCGGCCCCCTCAGACAGCCTGGCGCGCTCCTTTGCTCTACCCGAGGTTTCCATCCTCGCTGAGCTCACCTTAGGACACCTGTGTTACATCTTGACAGATGTACCGCCCCAGTCAAACTCAAACTCAATGCATGTATTAGCGATAGATTTACCACAGTTATCCACTTCGCTTACGAGACTTAATAAACCAAGGCTGATTTAAAAAGAGCTCACCTTAGGACACATGCGTTACACCTTGACAGATGTACCGCCCCAGTCAAACTCACTCTTTGAGACAAGCATATCACTACTGGCAGGACAACCAAACAGCTGCGACAGCTGCGCTCGGCCCCCTCAGGCAGCCTGGCAGGCTCCTTCGCTCTACCCGAGGTTTCCATCCTCGCTGAGCTCACCTTAGGACACCTGCGTTACACCTTGACAGATGTACCGCCCCAGTCAAACTCACTCTTTGAGACAAGCATATCACCACTGGCAGGACAACCAAATAGCTGCGACAGCTGCGCTCGGCCCCCTCAGGCAGCCTGGCGCGCTCCTTTGCTCTACCCGAGGTTTCCATCCTCGCTGAGCTCACCTTAGGACACCTGCGTTACACCTTGACAGATGTACCGCCCCAGTCAAACTCACTCTTTGAGACAAGCATATCACTACTGGCAGGACAACCAAATAGCTGCGACAGCTGCGCTCGGCCCCCTCAGGCAGCCTGGCGCGCTCCTTTGCCCCACCCGAGGTTTCCAACCTCGCTGAGCTCACCTTAGGACACCTGCGTTACACCTTGTCAGATGTACCGCCCCAGTCAAACTCACTCTTTGAGACAAGCATATCACTACTGGCAGGACAACCAAATAGCTGCGACAGCTGCGCTCGGCCCACTCAGGCAGCCTGGCGCACTCCTTTGCTCTACCCGAGGTTTCCATCCTCGCTGAGCTCACCTTAGGACACCTGCGTTACACCTTGACAGATGTACCGCCCCAGTCAAACTTAAACTTATTGCATGTATACATAACAATGCGACCGTTCTGCTAGGCCGAAAAGCGCTCAAGCCAGACGCTCGATCAAGCGCCTACTACATATTAGTCGAGACAACGGCTCGCTCATTAGCATCGCGTTTGTACTTTAACTTTTTTCGGCTCGACTTCTCTAGAAGCCGATTCCTGCGACACGGCACTCTTAGGCCCGCCGCCGAGGGAGTGTGCGCCCCATCCCGCCCCGACTGCCCCGCACCGCACGCAGCTCTTGGATCATTATAGTTAACTCTGTCTTACGCTCTTACAGGTTAGTATGCTTGCACGTGCCGTCACTTAACTCTTTTCGGCATGGCCTCTCTCAACGCAGATGCCGGCGACGCAGCACTCTTTTGCCCGCCGCCGAGGGCGTGTGCGCCCAATCCCGCCCTGACTGTTCCTAACTGGCCATGACACCACGATGACGCCGCCGACGTGCCCCGCCCAGCTCGGTAAAAAAAAAATAGGACAAATCTGGCGCGGAAAAAAAAAAGACAAGTCCGACACCACGGTTGAGCGAGTCGAAAAAAAAGCAAGTCCCAAAAGGACAAATCGTAGACCGGAGGATGATTTTCAACACATCGCAGTGAGAAACTGCTCTAGTGGGTACGACATCCCGATCTTTAACTAGGTCGTCTGCAAATGATTTAGTACCTCGCCTTCGCGCAGGCTGCTCGTCTCGACTTAGGCGCAAGTCGATATCGAAGGATCAAAAAGCAACGTCGCTATGAACGCTTGGCTGCCACAAGCCAGTTATCCCTGTGGTAACTTTTCTGACACCCCTTGCTTGAAACACGCAAACTCAAAGGGATCGATAGGCCACGCTTTCGCGGTCTGTATTTATACCGAAAATCCAAATCAAGTGAGCTTTTGCCCTTTTGCTCTACGCGAGGTTTCCGTCCTCGCTGAGCTCACCTTAGGACACCTGCATTACACCTTGTCATATGTACCGCCCCAGTCAAACTCAATGCATGTATCGCTCCACTTCGCGGCTCGCTCATTAGCATCGTCTTTGTACTTTAACATTTTTTTTTGCTCTGCCGCTCTCGACACCGATGCGACGCTTCTGTCGCGACGCTGCACTCTCTCGCTCGCCTGACTTAGGCGCAAGTCGTTCAAAGATACCATCCTCGTTGAGGTCACCTTAGGACACCTGGGTTACACCTTGACAGATGTACCGCCCCAGTCAAACTCACTCTTTGAGACAAGCATATCACTACTGGCAGGACAACCAAATAGCTGCGACAGCTGCGCTCGGCCCCCTCAGGCAGCCTGGCGCGATCCTTTGCTCTACCCGAGGTTTCCATCCTCGCTGAGCTCACCTTAGGACACCTGTGTTACATCTTGACAGATGTACCGCCCCAGTCAAACTCAAACTCAATGCATGTATTAGCGATAGACTTACCACAGTTATCCACTTCGCTTACGAGACTTAATAAACCAAGGCTGATTTGAAAAGAGCTCACCTTAGGACACATGCGTTACACCTTGACAGATGTACCGCCCCAGTCAAACTCACTCTTTGAGACAAGCATATCACTACTGGCAGGACAACCAAATAGCTGCGACAGCTGCGCTCGGCCCCCTCAGGCAGCCTGGCAGGCTCCTTTGCTCTACCCGAGGTTTCCATCCTCGCTGAGCTCACCTTAGGACACCTGCGTTACACCTTGACAGATGTACCGCCCCAGTCAAACTCACTCTTTGAGACAAGCATATCACTACTGGCAGGACAACCAAATAGCTGCGACAGCTGCGCTCGGCCCCCTCAGGCAGCCTGGCGCGCTCCTTTGCTCTACCCGAGGTTTCCATCCTCGCTGAGCTCACCTTAGGACACCTGCGTTACACCTTGACAGATGTACCGCCCCAGTCAAACTCACTCTTTGAGACAAGCATATCACTACTGGCAGGACAACCAAATAGCTGCGACAGCTGCGCTCGGCCCCCTCAGGCAGCCTGGCGCGCTCCTTTGCTCTACCCGAGGTTTCCAACCTCGCTGAGCTCACCTTAGGACACCTGCGATACACCTTGTCAGATGTACCGCCCCAGTCAAACTCACTCTTTGAGACAAGCATATCACTACTGGCAGGACAACCAAATAGCTGCGACAGCTGCGCTCGGCCCCCTCAGGCAGCCTGGCGCACTCCTTTGCTCTACCCGAGGTTTCCATCCTCGCTGAGCTCACCTTAGGACACCTGCGTTACACCTTGACAGATGTACCGCCCCAGTCAAACTTAAACTTATTGCATGTATACATAACAATGCGACCGTTCTGCTAGGCCGAAAAGCGCTCAAGCCAGACGCTCGATCAAGCGCCTACTACATATTAGTCGAGACAACGGCTCGCTCATTAGCATCGCGTTTGTACTTTAACTTTTTTCGGCTCGACTTCTCTAGAAGCCGATTCCTGCGACACGGCACTCTTAGGCCCGCCGCCGAGGGAGTGTGCGCCCCATCCCGCCCCGACTGCCCCGCACCGCACGCAGCTCTTGGATCATTATAGTTAACTCTGTCTTACGCTCTTACAGGTTAGTATGCTTGCACGTGCCGTCACTTAACTCTTTTCGGCATGGCCTCTCTCAACGCAGATGCCGGCGACGCAGCACTCTTTTGCCCGCCGCCGAGGGCGTGTGCGCCCAATCCCGCCCTGACTGTTCCTGACTGGCCATGACACCACGATGACGCCGCCGACGTGCCCCGCCCAGCTCGGTAAAAAAAAATAGGACAAATCTGGCGCGGAAAAAAAAAAAGACAAGTCCGACACCACGGTTGAGCGAGTCGAAAAAAAAGCAAGTCCCAAAAGGACAAATCGTAGACCGGAGGATGATTTTCAACACATCGCAGTGAGAAACTGCTCTAGTGGGTACGACATCCCGATCTTTAACTAGGTCGTCTGCAAATGATTTAGTACCTCGCCTTCGCGCAGGCTGCTCGTCTCGACTTAGGCGCAAGTCGATATCGAAGGATCAAAAAGCAACGTCGCTATGAACGCTTGGCTGCCACAAGCCAGTTATCCCTGTGGTAACTTTTCTGACACCCCTTGCTTGAAACACGCAAACTCAAAGGGATCGATAGGCCACGCTTTCGCGGTCTGTATTTATACCGAAAATCCAAATCAAGTGAGCTTTTGCCCTTTTGCTCTACGCGAGGTTTCCGTCCTCGCTGAGCTCACCTTAGGACACCTGCATTACACCTTGTCATATGTACCGCCCCAGTCAAACTCAATGCATGTATCGCTCCACTTCGCGGCTCGCTCATTAGCATCGTCTTTGTACTTTAACATTTTTTTTGCTCTGCCGCTCTCGACACCGATGCGACGCTTCTGTCGCGACGCTGCACTCTCTCGCTCGCCTGACTTAGGCGCAAGTCGTTCAAAGATACCATCCTCGTTGAGGTCACCTTAGGACACCTGGGTTACACCTTGACAGATGTACCGCCCCAGTCAAACTCACTCTTTGAGACAAGCATATCACTACTGGCATGACAACCAAATAGCTGCGACAGCTGCGCTCGGCCCCCTCAGGCAGCCTGGCGCGCTCCTTTGCTCTACCCGAGGTTTCCATCCTCGCTGAGCTCACCTTAGGACACCTGTGTTACATCTTGACAGATGTACCGTCCCAGTCAAACTCAAACTCAATGCATGTATTAGCGATAGATTTACCACAGTTATCCACTTCGCTTACGAGACTTAATAAACCAAGGCTGATTTAAAAAGAGCTCACCTTAGGACACATGCGTTACACCTTGACAGATGTACCGCCCCAGTCAAACTCACTCTTTGAGACAAGCATATCACTACTGGCAGGACAACCAAATAGCTGCGACAGCTGCGCTCGGCCCCCTCAGGCAGCCTGGCAGGCTCCTTTGCTCTACCCGAGGTTTCCATCCTCGCTGAGCTCACCTTAGGACACCTGCGTTACACCTTGACAGATGTACCGCCCCAGTCAAACTTAAACTTATTGCATGTATACATAACAATGCGACAGTTCTGCTAGCCCAAAAAGTGCTCAAGCCAGACGCTCGATTGAACGCCCCCTACATATTAGTCGAGACAACGGCTCGCTCATTAGCATCGTCTTTGTACTTTAACATTTTTTGGCTCTGCCGCTCTCGACACCGATGCGACGCTTCTGTTGCGACGCTGCACTCTCTCGCTCGCCTGACTTAGGCGCAAGTCGTTCAAAGATACCATCCTCGTTGAGGTCACCTTAGGACACCTGCGTTACACATTGACAGATGTACCGCCCCAGTCAAACTCACTCTTTGAGACAAGCATATCACTACTGGCAGGACAACCATATAGCTGCGACAGCTGCGCTCGGCCCCCTCAGGCAGCCTGGCGCGCTCCTTTGCTCTACCCGAGGTTTCCATCCTCGCTGAGGTACCTTGACAGATGTACCGCCCCAGTCAAACTCACTCTTTGAGACAAGCATATCACTACTGGCAGGACAACCAAATAGCTGCGACAGTTGCGCTCGGCCCCCTCAGGCAGCCTGGCGCGCTCCTTTGCTCTACCCGAGGTTTCCATCCTCGCTGAGCTCACCTTAGGACACCTGAGTTACACCTTGACAGATGTACCGCCCCAGTCAAACTCACTCTTTGAGACAAGCATATCACTACTGGCAGGACAACCAAATAGCTGCGACAGCTGCGCTCGGCCCCCTCAGGCAGCCTGGCGCGCTCCTTTGCTCTACCCGAGGTTTCCATCCTCGCTGAGCTCACCTTAGGACACCTGTGTTACATCTTGACAGATGTACCGCCCCAGTCAAACTCAAACTCAATGCATGTATTAGCGATAGATTTACCACAATTATCCACTTCGCTTACGAGACTTAATAAACCAAGGCTGATTTAAAAAGAGCTCACCTTAGGACACCTGCGTTACACCTTGACAGATGTACCACCCCAGTCGAACTCAAACTCAATGCATGTATTAGCTCCAGATTTACCACAGTTATCCACTTCGCTTACGAGACTTAATAAACCAAGGCTGATTTAAAGAGCCATTTGCAGTTTCGCTTTAGGAGTACTCGTACTTGCAATTGCATGGCTTCCATCCTCGCTGAGCTCACCTCAGGACACCTGCGTTACAACTTGACAGATGTACCGCCCCAGTCAAACTCACTCTTTGAGACAAGCATATCACTACTGGCAGGACAACCAAATAGCTGCGACAGCTGCGTTCGGCCCCCTCAGGCAGCCTGGCGCGCTCCTTTGCTCTACCCGAGGTTTCCTTCCTCGCTGAGCTCACCTTAGGACACCTGCGTTACACCTTGACAGATGTACCGCCCCAGTCAAACTCACTCTTTGAGACAAGCATATCACTACTGGCAGGACAACCAAATAGCTGCGACAGCTGCGCTCGCCCCCCTCAGGCAGCCTGGCGCGCTCCTTTGCTCTACCCGAGGTTTCCAACCTCGCTGAGCTCACCTTAGGACACCTGCGTTACACCTTGTCAGATGTACCGCCCCAGTCAAACTTAAACTTATTGCATGTATACATAACAATGCGACAGTTCTGCTAGCCCAAAAAGTGCTCAAGCCAGACGCTCGATTGAACGCCCCCTACATATTAGTCGAGACAACGGCTCGCTCATTAGCATCGTCTTTGTACTTTAACATTTTTTGGCTCTGCCGCTCTCGACACCGATGCGACGCTTCTGTTGCGACGCTGCACTCTCTCGCTCGCCTGACTTAGGCGCAAGTCGTTCAAAGATACCATCCTCGTTGAGGTCACCTTAGGACACCTGCGTTACACCTTGACAGATGTACCGCCCCAGTCGAACTCAAACTCAATACATGTATTATCTCCAGATTTACCACAGTAATCCACTTCTCTTACGAGACTTAATAAACCAAAGCTGATTTAAAGAGCCATTTGCAGTTTCCCTTTAAGAGTACTCGTACTTGCAATTGCATGGCTTCCATCCTCGCTGAGCTCACCTTAGGACACCTGCGTTACAACTTGACAGGTGTACCGCCCCAGTCAAACTCAAACTCAATGCATGTATTAGCGATAGATTTACCACAGTTATCCACTTCGCTTACGAGACTTAATAAACCAAGGCTGATTCAAAAAGAGCTCACCTTAGGACACCTGCGTTACACCTTGACAGATGTACCGCCCCAGTCAAACTCAAACTCAATGCATGTATCGCTCCACTTCGCGGCGACAGCTGCGCTCGGCCCCCTCAGGCAGCCTGGCGCACTCTTTTGCTCTACCCGAGGTTTCCATTCTCGCTGAGCTCACATTAGGACATCTGCGGACTTAGGCGCAAGTCGTTCAAAGATACCATCCTCGTTGAGGTCACCTTAGGACACCTGCGTTACACCTTGACAGATGTACCGCCCGAGTCAAACTCACTCTTTGAGACAAGCATATCACTACTGGCAGGACAACCAAATAGCTGCGACAGCTGCGTTCGGCCCCCTCAGGCAGCCTGGCGCGCTCCTTCGCTCTACCCGAGGTTTCCATCCTCGCTGAGCTCACCTTAGGACACCTGCGTTAAACCTAGACAGATGTACCGCCCCAGTCAAACTCACTCTTTGAGACAAGCATATCACTACTGGCAGGACAACCAAATAGCTGCGACAGTTGCGCTCGGCCCCCTCAGGCAGCCTGGCGCGCTCCTTTGCTCTACCCGAGGTTTCCATCCTCGCTGAGCTCACCTTAGGACACCTGCGTTACACCTTGACAGATGTACCGCCCCAGTCAAACTCACTCTTTGAGACAAGCATATCACTACTGGCAGGACAACCAAATATCTGCGACAGCTGCGCTCGGCCCCCTCAGGCAGCCTGGCGCGCTCCTTTGCTCTACCCAAGGTTTCCATCCTCGCTGAGGTACCTTGACAGATGTACCGCCCCAGTCAAACTCACTCTTTGAGATAAGCATATCACTACTGGCAGGACAACCAAATAGCTGCGACAGCTGCGCTCGGCCCCCTCAGGCAGCCTGGCGCGCTCCTTTGCTCTACCCGAGGTTTCCATCCTCGCTGAGGTACCTTGACAGATGTACCGCCCCAGTCAAACTCACTCTTTGAGATAAGCATATCACTACTGGCAGGACAACCAAATAGCTGCGACAGTTGCGCTCGGCCCCCTCAGGCAGCCTGGCGCGCTCCTTTGCTCTACCCGAGGTTTCCATCCTCGCTGAGCTCACCTTAGGACACCTGCGTTACACCTTGACAGATGTACCGCCCCAGTCAAACTCACTCTTTGAGACAAGCATATCACTACTGGCAGGACAACCAAATATCTGCGACAGCTGCGCTCGGCCCCCTCAGGCAGCCTGGCGCGCTCCTTTGCTCTACCCAAGGTTTCCAATCTCGCTGAGCTCACCTTAGGACATCTGCGTTACACCTTGACAGATGTACCGCCCCAGTCAAACTTAAACTTATTGCATGTATACAAAACAATGCGACCGTTTTGCTAGCCCAAAAAGTGCTCAAAACAGACGCTCGATCGAGCGCCTTCTACATATTAGTCGAGACAACGGCTCGCTCATTAGCATCGTCTTTGTACTTTAACATTTTTTTGGCTCTGCCGCTCACGACACCGATGCGACGCTTCTGTCGCGACACTGAACTCTCTCGCTCGCCTGACTTAGGCGCAAGTCGTTCAAAGATACCATCCTCGTTGAGGTCACCTTAGGACACCTGCGTTACACCTTGATAGATGTACCGCCCCAGTCAAACTCACTCTTTGAGACAAGCATATCACTACTGGCAGGACAACCAAATAACTGCGACAGCTGCGTTCGGCCCCCTCAGGCAGCCTGGCGTGCTCCTTTGCTCTACCCGAGGTTCCCATCCTCGCTGAGCTCACCTTAGGACACCTGCGTTACACCTTGACAGATGTACCGCCCCAGTCAAACTCACTCTTTGAGACAAGCATATCACAACTTGCAGGACAACCTAATAGCTGCGACAGCTGCGCTCGGCCCCCTCAGGGAGCCTGACGCGCTCATTTGCTCTACCCGAGGTTTCCATCCTCGCTGAGCTCACCATAGGACACCTGCGTTACACCTTGACAGATGTACCGCCCCAGTCAAACTCACTCGTTGAGACAAGCATATCACTACTGGCAGGACAACCAAATAGCTGCGACAGCTGCGCTCGGCCCCCTCAGGCAGCCTGGCGCACTCCTTTGCTCTACCCGAGGTTTCCATCCTCGCTGAGCTCACCTTAGGACACCTGCGTTACACCTTGACAGATGTACCGCCCCAGTCAAACTTAAACTTATTGCATGTATACATAACAATGCGACCGTTCTGCTAGGCCGAAAAGCGCTCAAGCCAGACGCTCGATCAAGCGCCTACTACATATTAGTCGAGACAACGGCTCGCTCATTAGCATCGCGTTTGTACTTTAACTTTTTTCGGCTCGACTTCTCTAGAAGCCGATTCCTGCGACACGGCACTCTTAGGCCCGCCGCCGAGGGAGTGTGCGCCCCATCCCGCCCCGACTGCCCCGCACCGCACGCAGCTCTTGGATCATTATAGTTAACTCTGTCTTACGCTCTTACAGGTTAGTATGCTTGCACGTGCCGTCACTTAACTCTTTTCGGCATGGCCTCTCTCAACGCAGATGCCGGCGACGCAGCACTCTTTTGCCCGCCGCCGAGGGCGTGTGCGCCCAATCCCGCCCTGACTGTTCCTGACTGGCCATGACACCACGATGACGCCGCCGACGTGCCCCGCCCAGCTCGGTAAAAAAAAAATAGGACAAATCTGGCGCGGAAAAAAAAAAGACAAGTCCGACACCACGGTTGAGCGAGTCGAAAAAAAAGCAAGTCCCAAAAGGACAAATCGTAGACCGGAGGATGATTTTCAACATATCGCAGTGAGAAACTGCTCTAGTGGGTACGACATCCCGATCTTTAACTAGGTCGTCTGCAAATGATTTAGTACCTCGCCTTCGCGCAGGCTGCTCGTCTCGACTTAGGCGCAAGTCGATATCGAAGGATCAAAAAGCAACGTCGCTATGAACGCTTGGCTGCCACAAGCCAGTTATCCCTGTGGTAACTTTTCTGACACCCCTTGCTTGAAACACGCAAACTCAAAGGGATCGATAGGCCACGCTTTCGCGGTCTGTATTTATACCGAAAATCCAAATCAAGTGAGCCTTTGCCCTTTTGCTCTACGCGAGGTTTCCGTCCTCGCTGAGCTCACCTTAGGACACCTGCATTACACCTTGTCATATGTACCGCCCCAGTCAAACTCAATGCATGTATCGCTCCACTTCGCGGCTCGCTCATTAGCATCGTCTTTGTACTTTAACATTTTTTTTGCTTTGCCGCTCTCGACACCGATGCGACGCTTCTGTCGCGACGCTGCACTCTCTCGCTCGCCTGACTTAGGCGCAAGTCGTTCAAAGATACCATCCTCGTTGAGGTCACCTTAGGACACCTGGGTTACACCTTGACAGATGTACCGCCCCAGTCAAACTCACTCTTTGAGACAAGCATATCACTACTGGCAGGACAACCAAATAGCTGCGACAGCTGCGCTCGGCCCCCTCAGGCAGCCTGGCGCGCTCCTTTGCTCTACCCGAGGTTTCCATCCTCGCTGAGCTCACCTTAGGACACCTGTGTTACATCTTGACAGATGTACCGCCCCAGTCAAACTCAAACTCAATGCATGTATTAGCGATAGATTTACCACAGTTATCCACTTCGCTTACGAGACTTAATAAACCAAGGCTGATTTAAAAAGAGCTCACCTTAGGACACATGCGTTACACCTTGACAGATGTACCGCCCCAGTCAAACTCACTCTTTGAGACAAGCATATCACTACTGGCAGGACAACCAAATAGCTGCGACAGCTGCGCTCGGCCCCCTCAGGCAGCCTGGCAGGCTCCTTTGCTCTACCCGAGGTTTCCATCCTCGCTGAGCTCACCTTAGGACACCTGCGTTACACCTTGACAGATGTACCGCCCCAGTCAAACTTAAACTTATTGCATGTATACATAACAATGCGACAGTTCTGCTAGCCCAAAAAGTGCTCAAGCCAGACGCTCGATTGAACGCCCCCTACATATTAGTCGAGACAACGGCTCGCTCATTAGCATCGTCTTTGTACTTTAACATTTTTTGGCTCTGCCGCTCTCGACACCGATGCGACGCTTCTGTTGCGACGCTGCACTCTCTCGCTCGCCTGACTTAGGCGCAAGTCGTTCAAAGATACCATCCTCGTTGAGGTCACCTTAGGACACCTGCGTTACACCTTGACAGATGTACCGCCCCAGTCGAACTCAAACTCAATACATGTATTAGCTCCAGATTTACCACAGTAATCCACTTCTCTTACGAGACTTAATAAACCAAAGCTGATTTAAAGAGCCATTTGCAGTTTCCCTTTAAGAGTACTCGTACTTACAATTGCATGGCTTCCATCCTCGCTGAGCTCACCTTACTTAGGACACATGCGTTACAACTTGACAGGTGTACCGCCCCAGTCAAACTCAAACTCAATGCATGTATTAGCGATAGATTTACCACAGTTATCCACTTCGCTTACGAGACTTAATAAATCAAGGCTGATTCAAAAAGAGCTCACCTTAGGACACCTGCGTTACACCTTGACAGATGTACCGCCCCAGTCAAACTCAAACTCAATGCATGTATCGCTCCACTTCGCGGCGACAGCTGCGCTCGGCCCCCTCAGGCAGCCTGGCGCACTCTATTGCTCTACCCGAGGTTTCCATTCTCGCTGAGCTCACATTAGGACATCTGCGGACTTAGGCGCAAGTCGTTCAAAGATACCATCCTCGTTGAGGTCACCTTAGGACACCTGCGTTACACCTTGACAGATGTACCGCCCGAGTCAAACTCACTCTTTGAGACAAGCATATCACTACTGGCAGGACAACCAAATAGCTGCGACAGCTGCGTTCGGCCCCCTCAGGCAGCCTGGCGCGCTCCTTCGCTCTACCCGAGGTTTCCATCCTCGCTGAGCTCACCTTAGGACACCTGCGTTACACCTAGACAGATGTACCGCCCCAGTCAAACTCACTCTTTGAGACAAGCATATCACTACTGGCAGGACAACCATATAGCTGCGACAGCTGCGCTCGGCCCCCTCAGGCAGCCTGGCGCGCTCCTTTGCTCTACCCGAGGTTTCCATCCTCGCTGAGGTACCTTGACAGATGTACCGCCCCAGTCAAACTCACTCTTTGAGACAAGCATATCACTACTGGCAGGACAACCAAATAGCTGCGACAGTTGCGCTCGGCCCCCTCAGGCAGCCTGGCGCGCTCCTTTGCTCTACCCGAGGTTTCCATCCTCGCTGGGCTCACCTTAGGACACCTGCGTTACACCTTGACAGATGTACCGCCCCAGTCAAACTCACTCTTTGAGACAAGCATATCACTACTGGCAGGACAACCAAATATCTGCGACAGCTGCGCTCGGCCCCCTCAGGCAGCCTGGCGCGCTCCTTTGCTCTACCCAAGGTTTCCAATCTCGCTGAGCTCACCTTAGGACATCTGCGTTACACCTTGACAGATGTACCGCCCCAGTCAAACTCAATGCATGTATCGCTCCACTTCGCGGCTCGCTCATTAGCATCGTCTTTGTACTTTAACATTTTTTTGGCTCTGCCGCTCTCGACACCGATGCGACTCTTCTGTCGCGACGCTGCACTCTCTCGCTCGCCTGACTTAGGCGCAAGTCGTTCAAAGATACCATCCTCGTTGAGGTCACCTTAGGACACCTGGGTTACACCTTGACAGATGTACCGCCCCAGTCAAACTCACTCTTTGAGACAAGCATATCACTACTGGCAGGACAACCAAATAGCTGCGACAGTTGCGCTCGGCCCCCTCAGGCAGCCTGGCGCGCTCCTTTGCTCTACCCGAGGTTTCCATCCTCGCTGAGCTCACCTTAGGACACCTGCGTTACACCTTGACAGATGTACCGCCCCAGTCGAACTCAAACTCAATGCATGTATGAGCTCCAGATTTACCAGAGTTATCTACTTCGCTTACGAGACTTCATAAACCAAGGCTGATTTAAAGAGCCATTTGCAGTTTCGCTTTAAGAGTACTCGTACTTGCAATTGCATGGCTTCCATTCTCGCTGAGCTCACCTAAGGACACCTGCGTTACAACTTGACAGATGTACCGCCCCAGTCAAACTCAAACCTAATGCATGTATTAGCGATAGATTTACCACAGTTATCCACTTCGCTTACGAGACTTAATAAACCAAGGCTGATTTAAAAAGAGCTCACCTTAGGACACCTGCGTTACACCTTGACAGATGTACCGCCCCAGTCAAACTCACTCTTTGAGACAAGCATATCACTACTTGCAGGACAACCAAATAGCTGCGACAGCTGCGCTCGGCCCCCTCAGGCAGCCTGGCGCGCTCCTTTGCTCTACCCGAGGTTTCCATCCTCGCTGAGCTCACCATAGGACACCTGCGTTACACCTTGACAGATGTACCGCCCCAGTCAAACTCACTCGTTGAGACAAGCATATCAATACTGGCAGGACAACCAAATAGCTGCGACAGCTGCGCTCGGCCCCCTCAGGCAGCCTGGCGCGCTCCTTTGCTCTACCCGAGGTTTCCAACCTCGCTGAGCTCACCTTAGGACACCTGTGTTACACCTTGTCAGATGTACCGCCCCAGTCAAACTTAAACCTATTGCATGTATACATAACAATGCGACCGTTCTGCTAGCCCAAAAAGTGCAAGCCAGACACTCGATCGAGCGCCTCCTACATATTAGTCGAGACAACGGCTCGCTCATTAGCATCGTCTTTGTACTTTAACACTTTTTGGCTCTGCCGCTCTCGACACCGATGCGACGCTTCTGTCGCGCCGCTGCACTCTCTCGCTCGCCTGACTTAGGCGCAAGTCGTTCAAAGATACCATCCTCGTTGAGGTCACCTTAGGACACATGCGTTACACCTTGACAGATGTACCGCCCCAGTCAAACTCACTCTTTGAGACAAGCATATCACTACTGGCAGGACAACCAAATAGCTGCGACAGCTGCGCTCGGCCCCCTCAGGCAGCCTGGCGCGCTCCTTTGCTCTACCCGAGGTTTCCATCCTCGCTGAGGTACCTTGACAGATGTACCGCCCCAGTCAAACTCACTCTTTGAGACAAGCATATCACTACTGGCAGGACAACCATATAGCTGCGACAGCTGCGCTCGGCCCCCTCAGGCAGCCTGGCGCGCTCCTTTGCTCTACCCGAGGTTTCCATCCTCGCTGAGGTACCTTGACAGATGTACCGCCCCAGTCAAACTCACTCTTTGAGACAAGCATATCACTACTGGCAGGACAACCAAATAGCTGCGACAGTTGCGCTCGGCCCCCTCAGGCAGCCTGGCGCGCTCCTTTGCTCTACCCGAGGTTTCCAATCTCGCTGAGCTCACCTTAGGACACCTGCGTTACACCTTGTCAGATGTACCGCCCCAGTCAAACTCAAACTCAATGCATGTATTAGCGATAGATTTACCACACTTATCCACTTCGCTTACGAGACTTAATAAACCAAGGCTGATTCAAAAACAGCTCACCTTAGGACACCTGCGTTACACCTTGACAGATGTACCGCCCCAGTCAAACTCACTCTTTGAGACAAGCATATCACTACTGGCAGGACAACCAAATAGCTGCGACAGCTGCGCTCGGCCCCCTCAGGCAGTCTGGCGCACTCCTTTGCTCTACCCGAGGTTTCCATCCTCGCTGAGCTCACCTTAGGACACTTGCGTTACACCTTGACAGATGTACCGCCCCAGTCAAACTCACTCTTTGAGACAAGTATATCACAACTGGCAGGACAACCAAATAGCTGCGACAGCTGCGCTCGGCCCCCTCAGGCAGCCTGGCGCGCTCCTTTGCTCTACCCGAGGTTTCCAACCTCGCTGAGCTCACCTTAGGACACCTGCGTTACACCTTGTCAGATGTACCGCCCCAGTCAAACTTAAACTTATTGCATGTATACATAACAATGAGACCGTTCTGCTAGCCCAAAAAGTGCTTAAACCAGACGCTCGATCGAGCGCCTCCTACATATTAGTCGAGACAACGGCTCGCTCATTAGCATTGTCTTTGTACTTTAACATTTTTTGGCTCTGCCGCTCTCGACACCGATGCGACGCTTCTGTCGCGACGCTGCACTCTCTCGCTCGCCTGACTTAGGCGCAAGTCGTTCAAAGATACCATCCTCGTTGAGGTCACCTTAGGACACCTGCGTTACAACTTGACAGGTGTACCGCCCCAGTCAAACTCAAACTCAATGCATGTATTAGCGATAGATTTACAACAGTTATCCACTTCGCTTACGAGACTTAATAAACCAAGGCTGATTTAAAAAGAGCTCACCTTAGGACACCTGCGTTACACCTTGACAGATGTACCGCCCCAGTCAAACTCACTCTTTGAGACAAGCATATCACTACTTGCAGGACAACCAAATAGCTGCGACAGCTGCGCTCGGCCCCCTCAGGCAGCCTGGCGCGCTCCTTTGCTCTACCCGAGGTTTCCATCCTCGCTGAGCTCACCATAGGACACCTGCGTTACACCTTGACAGATGTACCGCCCCAGTCAAACTCACTCGTTGAGACAAGCATATCAATACTGGCAGGACAACCAAATAGCTGCGACAGCTGCGCTCGGCCCCCTCAGGCAGCCTGGCGCGCTCCTTTGCTCTACCCGAGGTTTCCAACCTCGCTGAGCTCACCTTAGGACACCTGTGTTACACCTTGTCAGATGTACCGCCCCAGTCAAACTTAAACCTATTGCATGTATACATAACAATGCGACCGTTCTGCTAGCCCAAAAAGTGCAAGCCAGACACTCGATCGAGCGCCTCCTACATATTAGTCGAGACAACGGCTCGCTCATTAGCATCGTCTTTGTACTTTAACACTTTTTGGCTCTGCCGCTCTCGACACCGATGCGACGCTTCTGTCGCGCCGCTGCACTCTCTCGCTCGCCTGACTTAGGCGCAAGTCGTTCAAAGATACCATCCTCGTTGAGGTCACCTTAGGACACATGCGTTACACCTTGACAGATGTACCGCCCCAGTCAAACTCACTCTTTGAGACAAGCATATCACTACTGGCAGGACAACCAAATAGCTGCGACAGCTGCGCTCGGCCCCCTCAGGCAGCCTGGCGCGCTCCTTTGCTCTACCCGAGGTTTCCATCCTCGCTGAGGTACCTTGACAGATGTACCGCCCCAGTCAAACTCACTCTTTGAGACAAGCATATCACTACTGGCAGGACAACCATATAGCTGCGACAGCTGCGCTCGGCCCCCTCAGGCAGCCTGGCGCGCTCCTTTGCTCTACCCGAGGTTTCCATCCTCGCTGAGGTACCTTGACAGATGTACCGCCCCAGTCAAACTCACTCTTTGAGACAAGCATATCACTACTGGCAGGACAACCAAATAGCTGCGACAGTTGCGCTCGGCCCCCTCAGGCAGCCTGGCGCGCTCCTTTGCTCTACCCGAGGTTTCCAATCTCGCTGAGCTCACCTTAGGACA
Source organism: Styela clava (assembly GCF_964204865.1). Lineage (NCBI taxonomy): Eukaryota > Metazoa > Chordata > Ascidiacea > Stolidobranchia > Styelidae > Styela > Styela clava. The sequence goes on from NC_135250.1 coordinate 18,481,140, forward strand.
CCTGCGTTACACCTTGTCAGATGTACCGCCCCAGTCAAACTCAAACTCAATGCATGTATTAGCGATAGATTTACCACACTTATCCACTTCGCTTACGAGACTTAATAAACCAAGGCTGATTCAAAAACAGCTCACCTTAGGACACCTGCGTTACACCTTGACAGATGTACCGCCCCAGTCAAACTCACTCTTTGAGACAAGCATATCACTACTGGCAGGACAACCAAATAGCTGCGACAGCTGCGCTCGGCCCCCTCAGGCAGTCTGGCGCACTCCTTTGCTCTACCCGAGGTTTCCATCCTCGCTGAGCTCACCTTAGGACACTTGCGTTACACCTTGACAGATGTACCGCCCCAGTCAAACTCACTCTTTGAGACAAGTATATCACAACTGGCAGGACAACCAAATAGCTGCGACAGCTGCGCTCGGCCCCCTCAGGCAGCCTGGCGCGCTCCTTTGCTCTACCCGAGGTTTCCAACCTCGCTGAGCTCACCTTAGGACACCTGCGTTACACCTTGTCAGATGTACCGCCCCAGTCAAACTTAAACTTATTGCATGTATACATAACAATGAGACCGTTCTGCTAGCCCAAAAAGTGCTTAAACCAGACGCTCGATCGAGCGCCTCCTACATATTAGTCGAGACAACGGCTCGCTCATTAGCATTGTCTTTGTACTTTAACATTTTTTGGCTCTGCCGCTCTCGACACCGATGCGACGCTTCTGTCGCGACGCTGCACTCTCTCGCTCGCCTGACTTAGGCGCAAGTCGTTCAAAGATACCATCCTCGTTGAGGTCACCTTAGGACACCTGCGTTACAACTTGACAGGTGTACCGCCCCAGTCAAACTCAAACTCAATGCATGTATTAGCGATAGATTTACAACAGTTATCCACTTCGCTTACGAGACTTAATCAACCAAGGCTGATTTGAAAAGAGCTCACCTTAGGACACCTGCGTTACACCTTGACAGATGTACCGCCCCAGTCAAACTTAAACCTATTGCATGTATACATAACAATGCGACCGTTCTGCTAGCCCAAAAAGTGCAAGCCAGACGCTCGATCGAGCGCCTCCTACATATTAGTCGAGACAACGGCTCGCTCATTAGCATCGTCTTTGTACTTTAACACTTTTTGGCTCTGCCGCTTTCGACACCGATGCGACGCTTCTGTCGCGACGCTGCACTCTCTCGCTCGCCTGACTTAGGCGCAAGTCGTTCAAAGATACCATCCTCGTTGAGGTCACCTTAGGACACATGCGTTACACCTTGACAGATGTACCGCCCCAGTCAAACTCACTCTTTGAGACAAGCATATCACTACTGGCAGGACAACCAAATAGCTGCGACAGCTGCGCTCGGCCCCCTCAGGCAGCCTGGCGCGCTCCTTTGCTCTACCCGAGGTTTCCATCCTCGCTGAGGTACCTTGACAGATGTACCGCCCCAGTCAAACTCACTCTTTGAGACAAGCATATCACTACTGGCAGGACAACCATATAGCTGCGACAGCTGCGCTCGGCCCCCTCAGGCAGCCTGGCGCGCACCTTTGCTCTACCCGAGGTTTCCATTCTCGCTGAGGTACCTTGACAGATGTACCGCCCCAGTCAAACTCACTCTTTGAGACAAGCATATCACTACTGGCAGGACAACCAAATAGCGGCGACAGTTGCGCTCGGCCCCCTCAGGCAGCCTGGCGCGCTCCTTTGCTCTACCCGAGGTTTCCAATCTCGCTGAGCTCACCTTAGGACACCTGCGTTACACCTTGTCAGATGTACCGCCCCAGTCAAACTCAAACTCAATGCATGTATTAGCGATAGATTTACCACAGTTATCCACTTCGCTTACGAGACTTAATAAACCAAGGCTGATTCAAAAACAGCTCACCTTAGGACACCTGCGTTACACCTTGACAGATGTACCGCCCCAGTCAAACTCACTCTTTGAGACAAGCATATCACTACTGGCAGGACAACCAAATAGCTGCGACAGCTGCGCTCGGCCCCCTCAGGCAGTCTGGCGCACTCCTTTGCTCTACCCGAGGTTTCCATCCTCGCTGAGCTCACCTTAGGACACTTGCGTTACACCTTGACAGATGTACCGCCCCAGTCAAACTCACTCTTTGAGACAAGTATATCACAACTGGCAGGACAACCAAATAGCTGCGACAGCTGCGCTCGGCCCCCTCAGGCAGCCTGGCGCGCTCCTTTGCTCTACGCGAGGTTTCCAACCTCGCTGAGCTCACCTTAGGACACCTGCGTTACACCTTGTCAGATGTACCGCCCCAGTCAAACTTAAACTTATTGCATGTATACATAACAATGAGACCGTTCTGCTAGCCCAAAAAGTGCTTAAACCAGACGCTCGATCGAGCGCCTCCTACATATTAGTCGAGACAACGGCTCGCTCATTAGCATTGTGTTTGTACTTTAACATTTTTTGGCTCTGCCGCTCTCGACACCGATGCGACGCTTCTGTCGCGACGCTGCACTCTCTCGCTCGCCTGACTTAGGCGCAAGTCGTTCAAAGATACCATCCTCGTTGAGGTCACCTTAGGACACCTGCGTTACAACTTGACAGGTGTACCGCCCCAGTCAAACTCAAACTCAATGCATGTATTAGCGATAGATTTACAACAGTTAGCCACTTCGCTTACGAGACTTAATAAACCAAGGCTGATTTGAAAAGAGCTCACCTTAGGACACCTGCGTTACACCTTGACAGATGTACCGCCCCAGTCAAACTCACTCTTTGAGACAAGCATATCACTACTGGCAGGACAACCAAATAGCTGCGACAGCTGCGCTCGGCCCCCTCAGGCAGCCTGGCGCACTCCTTTGCTCTACCCGAGGTTTCCATCCTCGCTGAGCTCACCTTAGGACACCTGCGTTACACCTTGTCAGATGTACCGCTCCAGTCAAACTTAAACTTATTGCATATATACATAACAATGCGACCGTTCTGCTAGCCCAAAAGTGCTCAAACCAGACGCTCGATCGAGCGCCTCCTACATATTAGTCGAGACAACGGCTCGCTCATTAGCATCGTGTTTGTACTTTAACATTTTTTGGCTCTGCCGCTCTCGACACCGATGCGACGCTTCTGTCGCGACGCTGCACTCTCTCGCTCGCCTGACTTAGGCGCAAGTCGTTCAAAGATACCATCCTCGTTGAGGTCACCTTAGGACACCTGCGTTACACCTTGACAGATGTACCGCCCCAGTCAAACTTAAACCTATTGCATGTATACATAACAATGCGACCGTTCTGCTAGCCCAAAAAGTGCAAGCCAGACGCTCGATCGAGCGCCTCCTACATATTAGTCGAGACAACGGCTCGCTCATTAGCATCGTCTTTGTACTTTAACACTTTTTGGCTCTGCCGCTTTCGACACCGATGCGACGCTTCTGTCGCGACGCTGCACTCTCTCGCTCGCCTGACTTAGGCGCAAGTCGTTCAAAGATACCATCCTCGTTGAGGTCACCTTAGGACACATGCGTTACACCTTGACAGATGTACCGCCCCAGTCAAACTCACTCTTTGAGACAAGCATATCACTACTGGCAGGACAACCAAATAGCTGCGACAGCTGCGCTCGGCCCCCTCAGGCAGCCTGGCGCGCTCCTTTGCTCTACCCGAGGTTTCCATCCTCGCTGAGGTACCTTGACAGATGTACCGCCCCAGTCAAACTCACTCTTTGAGACAAGCATATCACTACTGGCAGGACAACCATATAGCTGCGACAGCTGCGCTCGGCCCCCTCAGGCAGCCTGGCGCGCACCTTTGCTCTACCCGAGGTTTCCATTCTCGCTGAGGTACCTTGACAGATGTACCGCCCCAGTCAAACTCACTCTTTGAGACAAGCATATCACTACTGGCAGGACAACCAAATAGCGGCGACAGTTGCGCTCGGCCCCCTCAGGCAGCCTGGCGCGCTCCTTTGCTCTACCCGAGGTTTCCAATCTCGCTGAGCTCACCTTAGGACACCTGCGTTACACCTTGTCAGATGTACCGCCCCAGTCAAACTCAAACTCAATGCATGTATTAGCGATAGATTTACCACAGTTATCCACTTCGCTTACGAGACTTAATAAACCAAGGCTGATTCAAAAACAGCTCACCTTAGGACACCTGCGTTACACCTTGACAGATGTACCGCCCCAGTCAAACTCACTCTTTGAGACAAGCATATCACTACTGGCAGGACAACCAAATAGCTGCGACAGCTGCGCTCGGCCCCCTCAGGCAGTCTGGCGCACTCCTTTGCTCTACCCGAGGTTTCCATCCTCGCTGAGCTCACCTTAGGACACTTGCGTTACACCTTGACAGATGTACCGCCCCAGTCAAACTCACTCTTTGAGACAAGTATATCACAACTGGCAGGACAACCAAATAGCTGCGACAGCTGCGCTCGGCCCCCTCAGGCAGCCTGGCGCGCTCCTTTGCTCTACCCGAGGTTTCCAACCTCGCTGAGCTCACCTTAGGACACCTGCGTTACACCTTGTCAGATGTACCGCCCCAGTCAAACTTAAACTTATTGCATGTATACATAACAATGAGACCGTTCTGCTAGCCCAAAAAGTGCTTAAACCAGACGCTCGATCGAGCGCCTCCTACATATTAGTCGAGACAACGGCTCGCTCATTAGCATTGTGTTTGTACTTTAACATTTTTTGGCTCTGCCGCTCTCGACACCGATGCGACGCTTCTGTCGCGACGCTGCACTCTCTCGCTCGCCTGACTTAGGCGCAAGTCGTTCAAAGATACCATCCTCGTTGAGGTCACCTTAGGACACCTGCGTTACAACTTGACAGGTGTACCGCCCCAGTCAAACTCAAACTCAATGCATGTATTAGCGATAGATTTACAACAGTTAGCCACTTCGCTTACGAGACTTAATAAACCAAGGCTGATTTGAAAAGAGCTCACCTTAGGACACCTGCGTTACACCTTGACAGATGTACCGCCCCAGTCAAACTCACTCTTTGAGACAAGCATATCACTACTGGCAGGACAACCAAATAGCTGCGACAGCTGCGCTCGGCCCCCTCAGGCAGCCTGGCGCACTCCTTTGCTCTACCCGAGGTTTCCATCCTCGCTGAGCTCACCTTAGGACACCTGCGTTACACCTTGTCAGATGTACCGCTCCAGTCAAACTTAAACTTATTGCATATATACATAACAATGCGACCGTTCTGCTAGCCCAAAAGTGCTCAAACCAGACGCTCGATCGAGCGCCTCCTACATATTAGTCGAGACAACGGCTCGCTCATTAGCATCGTGTTTGTACTTTAACATTTTTTGGCTCTGCCGCTCTCGACACCGATGCGACGCTTCTGTCGCGACGCTGCACTCTCTCGCTCGCCTGACTTAGGCGCAAGTCGTTCAAAGATACCATCCTCGTTGAGGTCACCTTAGGACACCTGCGTTACACCTTGACAGATGTACCGCCCCAGTCGAACTCAAACCCAATGCATGTATGAGCTCCAGATTTACCAGAGTTATCTACTTCGCTTACGAGACTTCATAAACCAAGTCTGATTTAAAGAGCCATTTGCAGTTTCGCTTTAAGAGTACTCGTACTTGCAATTGCATGGCTTCCATTCTCGCTGAGCTCACCTAAGGACACCTGCGTTACAACTTGACAGGTGTACCGCCCCAGTCAAACTCAAACTCAATGCATGTATTAGCGATAGATTTACCACAGTTATCCACTTCGCTTACGAGACTTAATAAACCAAGGCTGATTTAAAAAGAGCTCACCTTAGGACACCTGCGTTACACCTTGACAGATGTACCGCCCCAGTCAAACTCACTCTTTGAGACAAGCATATCACTACTTGCAGGACAACCTAATAGCTGCGACAGCTGCGTTCGGCCCCCTCAGGCAGCCTGACGCGCTCCTTTGCTCTACCCGAGGTTTCCATCCTCGCTGAGCTCACCTTAGGACACCTGCGTTACACCTTGACAGATGTACCGCCCCAGTCAAACTCACTCGTTGAGACAAGCATATCACACCTGGCAGGACAACCAAATAGCTGCGACAGCTGCGCTCGGCCCCCTCAGGCAGCCTGGCGCGCTCCTTTGCTCTACCCGAGGTTTCCAACCTCGCTGAGCTCACCTTAGGACACCTGCGTTACACCTTGTCAGATGTACCGCCCCAGTCAAACTTTAACTTATTGCATGTATACATAACAATGCGACCGTTCTGCTAGCCCAAAAAGTGCTCAAGCCAGACTCTCGATCGAGCGCCTCCTACATATTAGTCGAGACAACGGCTCGCTCATTAGCAGCGTCTTTGTACTTTAACATTTTTTGGCTCTGCCGCTCTCGACACCGATGCGACGCTTCTGTCGCGACGCTGCACTCTCTCGCTCGCCTGACTTAGGCTCAAGTCGTTCAAAGATACCATCCTCGTTGAGGCCACCTTAGGACACCTGCGTTACACCTTGACAGATGTACCGCCCCAGTCAAACTCACTCTTTGAGACAAGCATATCACTACTGGCAGGACAACCAAATAGCTGCGACAGCTGCGTTCGGCCCCCTCAGGCAGCCTGGCGCGCTCCTTTGCTCTACCCGAGGTTTCCATCCTCGCTGAGCTCACCTTAGGACACCTGCGTTACACCTTGTCAGATGTACCGCCCCAGTCAAACTTAAACTTATTGCATGTATACATAACAATGCGACCGTTCTGCTAGCCCAAAAAGTGCTTAAACCAGACGCTCGATCGAGCGCCTCCTACATATTAGTCGAGACAACGGCTCGCTCATTAGCATCGTGTTTGTACTTTAACATTTTTTGGCTCTGCCGCTCTCGACACCGATGCGACGCTTCTGTCGCGACGCTGCACTCTCTCGCTCGCCTGACTTGGGCGCAAGTCGTTCAAAGATACCATCCTCGTCGAGGTCACCTTAGGACACCTGCGTTACAACTTGACAGGTGTACCGCCCCAGTCAAACTCAAACTCAATGCATGTATTAGCGATAGATTTACCACAGTTATCCACTTCGCTTACGAGACTTAATAAACCAAGGCTGATTTAAAAAGAGCTCACCTTAGGACACCTGCGTTACACCTTGACAGATGTACCGCCCCAGTCAAACTCACTCTTTGAGACAAGCATATCACTACTGGCAGGACAACCAATTAGCTGCGACAGCTGCGCTCGGCTCCCTCAGGCAGCCTGGCGCACTCCTTTGCTCTACCCGAGGTTTCCATCCTCGCTGAGCTCACCTTAGGACACCTGCATTACACCTTGACAGATGTACCGCCCCAGTCAAACTCAAACTCAATGCATGTATCGCTCCACTTCGCGGCGACAGCTGCGCTCGGCCCCCTCAGGCAGCCTGGCGCGCTCTTTTGCTCTACCCGAGGTTTCCATTCTCGCTGAGCTCACATTAGGATATCTGCGTTACACCTTGACAGATGTACCGTCCCAGTCAAACTTAAACTTATTGCATGTATACAAAACAATGCGACCGTTTTGCTAGCCCAAAAAGTGCTCAAGCCAGACGCTCGATCGAGCGCCTCCTACATATTAGTCGAGACAACGGCTCGCTCATTAGCATCGTCTTTGTACTTTAACATTTTTTTGGCTCTGCCGCTCTCGACACCAATGCGACGCTTCTGTCGCGACACTGCACTCTCTCGCTCGCCTGACTTAGGCGCAAGTCGTTCAAAGATACCATCCTCGTTGAGGTCACCTTAGGACACCTGCGTTACACCTTGACAGATGTACAGCCCCAGTCAAACTCTCTCTTTGAGACAAGCATATCACTACTGGCAGGACAACCAAATAACTGCGACAGCTGCGTTCGGCCCCCTCAGGCAGTCTGGCGCGCTCCTTTGCTCTACCCGAGGTTTCCATCCTCGCTGAGCTCACCTTAGGACACCTGCGTTACACCTTGACAGATGTACCGCCCCAGTCAAACTCACTCTTTGAGACAAGCATATCACTACTTGCAGGACAACCAAATAGCTGCGACAGCTGCGCTCGGCCCCCTCAGGCAGCCTGGGGCGCTCCTTTGCTCTACCCGAGGTTTCCAACCTCGCTGAGCTCACCTTAGGACACCTGCGTTACACCTTGTTAGATGTACCGCCCCAGTCAAACTTAAACCTATTGCATGTATACATAACAATGCGACCGTTCTGCTAGCCCAAAAAGTGCTCAAGCCAGACGCTCGCCTCCTACATATTATTCGAGACAACGGCTCGCTCATTAGCATCGTCTTTGTACTTTAACATTTTTTGGCTCTGCCGCTCTCGACACCGATGCGACGATTCTGTCGCGACGCTGCACTCTCTCGCTCGCCTGACTTAGGCGCAAGTCGTTCAAAGATACCATCCTCGTTGAGGTCACCTTAGGACACCTGCGTTACACCTTGACAGATGTACCGCCCCAGTCATACTCACTCTTTGAGACAAGCATATCACTACTGACAGGACAACCAAATAGCTGCGACAGCTGCGTTCGGCCCCTCAGGCAGCCTGGCGCGCTCCTTTGCTCTACCCGAGGTTTCCATCCTCGCTGAGCTCACCTTAGGACACCTGCGTTACACCTTGACAGATGTACCTCCCCAGTCAAACTCACTCTTTGAGACAAGCATATCACTACTTGCAGGACAACCTAATATCTGCGACAGCTGCGCTCGGCCCCCTCAGGCAGCCTGACGCGCTCCTTTGCTCTACCCGAGGTTTCCATCCTCGCTGAGCTCACCTTAGGACACCTGCGTTACACCTTGTTAGATGTACCGCCCCAGTCAAACTTAAACCTACTGCATGTATACATAACAATGCGACCGTTCTGCTAGCCCAAAAAGTGCTCAAGCCAGACGCTCGATCGAGCGCCTCCTACATATTATTCGAGACAACGGCTCGCTCATTAGCATCGTCTTTGTACTTTAACATTTTTTGGCTCTGCCGCTCTCGACACCGATGCGACGATTCTGTCGCGACGCTGCACTCTCTCGCTCGCCTGACTTAGGCGCAAGTCGTTCAAAGATACCATCCTCGTTGAGGTCACCTTAGGACACCTGCGTTACACCTTGACAGATGTACCGCCCCAGTCAAACTCACTCGTTGAGACAAGCATATTACTACTGGCAGGACAACCAAATAGCTGCGACAGCTGCGCTCGGCCCTCTCAGGCAGCCTGGCGCGCTCCTTTGCTCTACCCGAGGTTTCCAACCTCGCTGAGCTCACCTTAGGACACCTGCGTTACACCTTGTTAGATGTACCGCCCCAGTCAAACTTAAACCTATTGCATGTATACATAACAATGCGACCGTTCTGCTAGCCCAAAAAGTGCTCAACCAGACGCTCGATCGAGCGCCTCCTACATATTAGTCGAGACAACGGCTCGCTCATTAGCATCGTTGAGGTCACCTTAGGACACCTGCGTTACACCTTGACAGATGTACAGCCCCAGTCAAACTCTCTCTTTGAGACAAGCAAATCACTACTGGCAGGACAACCAAATAACTGCGACAGCTGCGTTCGGCCCCCTCAGGCAGTCTGGCGCGCTCCTTTGCTCTACCCGAGGTTTCCATCCTCGCTGAGCTCACCTTAGGACACCTGCGTTACACCTTGACAGATGTACCGCCCCAGTCAAACTCACTCTTTGAGACAAGCATATCACTACTTGCAGGACAACCAAATAGCTGCGACAGCTGCGCTCGGCCCCCTCAGGCAGCCTGGCGCGCTCCTTTGCTCTACCCGAGGTTTCCAACCTCGCTGAGCTCACCTTAGGACACCTGCGTTACACCTTGTTAGATGTACCGCCCCAGTCAAACTTAAACCTATTGCATGTATACATAACAATGCGACCGTTCTGCTAGCCCAAAAAGTGCTCAAGCCAGACGCTCGATCGAGCGCCTCCTACATATTATTCGAGACAACGGCTCGCTCATTAGCATCGTCTTTGTACTTTAACATTTTTTGGCTCTGCCGCTCTCGACACCGATGCGACGATTCTGTCGCGACGCTGCACTCTCTCGCTCGCCTGACTTAGGCGCAAGTCGTTCAAAGATACCATCCTCGTTGAGGTCACCTTAGGACACCTGCGTTACACCTTGACAGATGTACCTCCCCAGTCAAACTCACTCTTTGAGACAAGCATATCACTACTTGCAGGACAACCTAATATCTGCGACAGCTGCGCTCGGCCCCCTCAGGCAGCCTGACGCGCTCCTTTGCTCTACCCGAGGTTTCCATCCTCGCTGAGCTCACCTTAGGACACCTGCGTTACACCTTGACAGATGTACCTCCCCAGTCAAACTCACTCTTTGAGACAAGCATATCACTACTTGCAGGACAACCTAATATCTGCGACAGCTGCGCTCGGCCCCCTCAGGCAGCCTGACGCGCTCCTTTGCTCTACCCGAGGTTTCCATCCTCGCTGAGCTCACCTTAGGACACCTGCGTTACACCTTGACAGATGTACCGCCCCAGTCAAACTCACTCGTTGAGACAAGCATATTACTACTGGCAGGACAACCAAATAGCTGCGACAGCTGCGCTCGGCCCTCTCAGGCAGCCTGGCGCGCTCCTTTGCTCTACCCGAGGTTTCCAACCTCGCTGAGCTCACCTTAGGACACCTGCGTTACACCTTGTTAGATGTACCGCCCCAGTCAAACTTAAACCTATTGCATGTATACATAACAATGCGACCGTTCTGCTAGCCCAAAAAGTGCTCAACCAGACGCTCGATCGAGCGCCTCCTACATATTAGTCGAGACAACGGCTCGCTCATTAGCATCGTCTTTGTACTTTAACATTTTTTGGCTCTGCCGCTCTCGACACCGATGCGACGCTTCTGTCGCGACGCTGCACTCTCTCGCTCGCCTGACTTAGGCGCAAGTCGTTCAAAGATACCATCCTCGTTGAGGTCACCTTAGGACACCTGCGTTACACCTTGACAGATGTACCGCCCCAGTCAAACTCACTCTTTGAGACAAGCATATCACTACTGGCAGGACAACCAAATAGCTGCGACCGGTGCGTTCGGCCCCCTCAGGCAGCCTGGCGCGCTCCTTTGCTCTACCCGAGGTTTCCATCCTCGCTGAGCTCACCTTAGGACACCTGCGTTACACCTAGACAGTTTTACCGCCCCAGTCAAACTCACTCGTTGAGACAAGCATATCACTACTGGCATGACAACCAAATAGCTGCAACAGCTGCGATCGGCCCCCTCAGGCAGCCTGGCGCACTCCTTTGCTCTACCCGAGGTTTCCATCCTCGCTGAGCTCACCTCAGGACACTTGCGTTACACCTTGACAGATGTACCGCCCCAGTCAAACTCACTCTTTGAGACAAACATATCACAACTGGCAGGACAACCAAATAGCTGCGACAGCTGCGCTCGGCCCCCTCAGGCAGCCTGGCGCGCTCCTTTGCTCTACCCGAGGTTTCCAACCTCGCTGAGCTCACCTTAGGACACCTGCGTTACACCTTGTCAGATGTACCGCCCCAGTCAAACTTAAACTTATTGCATGTATACATAACAATGCGACCGTTCTGCTAGCCCAAAAAGTGCTCAAACCAGACGCTCGATCGAGCGCCTCCTACATATTAGTCGAGACAACGGCTCGCTCATTAGCATCGTCTTTGTACTTTAATATTTTTTGGCTCTGCCGCTCTCGACACCGATGCGACGCTTCTGTCGCGACGCTGCACTCTCTCGCTCGCCTGACTTAGGCGCAAGTCGTTCAAAGATACCATCCTCGTTGAGGTCACCTTAGGACACCTGCGTTACACCTTGACAGATGTACCGCCCCAGTCAAACTCACTCTTTGAGACAAGCATATCACTACTGGCAGGACAACCAAATAGCTGCGACAGCTGCGTTCGGCCCCCTCAGGCAGCCTGGCGCGCTCCTTTGCTCTACCCGAGGTTTCCATCCTCGCTGAGCTCACCTTAGGACACCTGCGTTACACCTAGACAGTTTTACCGCCCCAGTCAAACTCACTCGTTGAGACAAGCATATCACTACTGGCAGGACAACCAAATAGCTGCGACAGCTGCGTTCGGCCCCCTCAGGCAGCCTGGCGCGCTCCTTTGCTCTACCCGAGGTTTCCATCCTCGCTGAGCTCACCTTAGGACACCTGCGTTACACCTTGTCAGATGTACCGCCCCAGTCAAACTTAAACCTATTGCATGTATACATAACAATGCGACCGTTCTGCTAGCCCAAAAAGTGCTCAAACCAGACGCTCGATCGAGCGCCTCCTACATATTAGTCGAGACAACGGCTCGCTCATTAGCATCGTCATTGTACTTTAACATTTTTTGGCTCTGCCGCTCTCGACACCGATGCGACGCTTCTGTCGCGACGCTGCACTCTCTCGCTCGCCTGACTTAGGCGCAAGTCGTTCAAAGATACCCTCCTCGTTGAGGTCACCTTAGGACACCTGCGTTACACCTTGACAGATGTACCGCCCCAGTCGAACTCAAACTCAATGCATGTATTAGCTCCAGATTTACCAGAGTTATCTACTTCGCTTACGAGACTTAATAAAGCAAGGCTGATTTAAAGAGCCATTTGCAGTTTCGCTTTAAGAGTACTCGTACTTGCAATTGCATGGCTTCCATCCTCGCTGAGCTCACCTTAGGACACCTGCGTTACAACTTGACAGGTGTACCGCCCCAGTCAAACTCACTCTTTGAGACAAGCATATCACTACTGGCAGGACAACCAAATAGTTGTGACAGCTGCGCTCGGCCCCCTCAGGCAGCCTGGCGCACTCCTTGGCTCTACCCGAGGTTTCCATCCTCGCTGAGCTCACCTTAGGACACCTGCGTTACACCTTGACAGATGTACCGTCCCAGTCAAACTCACTCTTTGAGACAAGCATATCACTACTGGCAGGACAACCAAATAGTTGTGACAGCTGCGCTCGGCCCCCTCAGGCAGCCTGGCGCACTCCTTGGCTCTACCCGAGGTTTCCATCCTCGCTGAGCTCACCTTAGGACACCTGCGTTACACCTTGACAGATGTACCGTCCCAGTCAAACTTAAACTTATTGCATGTATACATAACAATGCGAACGTTCTGCTAGCCCAAAAAGTGCTCAAGCCAGACGCTCGATCGAGCGCCTCCTACATATTAGTCGAGACAACGGCTCGCTCATTAGCATCGTCTTTGTACTTTAACATTTTTTGGCTCTGCCGCTCTCGACACCGATGCGACGCTTCTGTCGCGACGCTGCACTCTCTCGCTCGCCTGTTTTAGGCGCAAGTCGTTCAAAGATACCATCCTCGTTGATTGATTGATTGAGGTTTCCATCCTCGCTGAGCTCACCTTAGGAGACCTGCGTTACACCTTGGCAGATGTACCGCCCCAGTCAAACTCACTCTTTGAGACAAGCATATCACTACTTGCAGGACAACCTAATAGCTGCGACAGCTGCGCACTGCTCCTCAGGCAGCCTGACGCGCTCCTTTGCTCTACCCGAGGTTTCCATTCTCGCTGAGCTCACCTTAGGACACCTGCGTTACACCTTGACAGATGTACCGCCCCAGTCAAACTCACTCGTTGAGACAAGCATATCACTACTGGCAGGACAACCAAATAGCTGCGACAGCTCCGCTCGGCCCCCTCAGGCAGCCTGGCGCGCTCCTTTGCTCTACCCGAGGTTTCCAACCTCGCTGAGCTCACCTTAGGACACCTGCGTTACACCTTGTCAGATGTACCGCCCCATTCAAACTTAAACTTATTGCATGTATACATAACAATGCGACCGTTCTGCTAGCCCAAAAAGTGCTCAAGCCAGACGCTCGATCGAGCGCCTCCTACAAATTAGTCGAGACAACGGCTCGCTCATTAGCATCGTCTTTGTACTTTAACATTTTTTGGCTCTGCCGCTCTCGACACCGATGCGACGCTTCTGTCGCGACGCTGCACTCTCTCGCTCGCCTGACTTAGGCGCAAGTCGTTCAAAGATACCATCCTCGTTGATTGATTGATTGAGGATTCCATCCTCGCTGAGCTCACCTTAGGAGACCTGCGTTACACCTTGACAGATGTACCGCCCCAGTCAAACTCACTCGTTGAGACAAGCATATCACTACTGGCAGGACAACCAAATAGCTGCAACAGCTGCGCTCGGCCCCCTCAGGCAACCTGGCGCGCTCCTTTGCTCTACCCGAGGTTTCCATCCTCACTGAGCTCACGTTAGGACACCTGCATTACACATTGACAGATGTACCGCCCCAGTCAAACTCAAACTCAATGCATGTATCGCTCCATTTCGCGGCGACAACTGCGCTTGGCCCCCTCAGGCAGCCTGGCGCGCTCTTTTGCTCTACCCGAGGTTTCCATCCTCGCTGAGCTCACCTTAGGACACCTGCGTTAAACTTTGACAGATGTACCGCCCCAGTCAAACTCACTCTTTGAGACAAGCATATCACTACTGGCAGGACAACCAATTAGCTGCGACAGCTGCGCTCGGCCCCCTCAGGCAGCGTGGCGCTTCCCTTTGCTCTATCCCAGGTTTCCATCCTCGCTGAGCTCACCTTAGGACACCTGCATTACACATTGACAGATGTACCGCCCCAGTCAAATTCAATGCATGTATCGCCTCATTTCGCGGCGACAGTTGCGCTTGGCCCCCTCAGGCAGCCTGGCGCGCTCTTTTGCTCTACCCGAGGTTTCCATCCTCGCTGAGCTCACCTTAGGACACCTGCGTTACACCTTGACAGATGTACCGCCCCAGTCAAACTCACTCGTTGAGACAAGCATATCACTACTGGCAGGACAACCAAATAGCTGCGACAGCTGCGCTCGGCCCCCTCAGGCAGCCTGGCGCGCTCCTTTGCTCTACCCGAGGTTTCCATCCTTGCTGAGCTCACCTTAGGACACCTGCGTTAAACTTTGACAGATGTACCGCCCCAGTCAAACTCACTCTTTGAGACAAGCATATCACTACTGGCAGGACAACCAATTAGCTGCGACAGCTGCGCTCGGCCCCCTCAGGCAGCGTGGCGCTTCTTTTTGCTCTATCCCAGGTTTCCATCCTCGCTGAGCTCACCTTAGGACACCTGCATTACACATTGACAGATGTACCGCCCCAGTCAAATTCAATGCATGTATCGCTCCATTTCGCGGCGACAGTTGCGCTTGGCCATCTCAGGCAACCTGGCGCGCTCTTTTGCTCTACCCGAGGTTTCCATCCTCGCTGAGCACACCTTAGGACACCTGCGTTAAACTTTGACAGATGTACCGCCCCAGTCAAACTCACTCTTTGAGACAAGCATATCACTACTGGCAGGACAACCAAATAGCTGCAACAGCTGCGATCGGCCCCCTCAGGCAGCCTGGCGCACTCCTTTGCTCTACCCGAGGTTTCCATCCTCGCTGAGCTCACCTCAGGACACTTGCGTTACACCTTGACAGATGTACCGCCCCAGTCAAACTCACTCTTTGAGACAAACATATCACAACTGGCAGGACAACCAAATAGCTGCGACAGCTGCGCTCGGCCCCCTCAGGCAGCCTGGCGCGCTCCTTTGCTCTACCCGAGGTTTCCAACCTCGCTGAGCTCACCTTAGGACACCTGCGTTACACCTTGTCAGATGTACCGCCCCAGTCAAACTTAAACTTATTGCATGTATACATAACAATGCGACCGTTCTGCTAGCCCAAAAAGTGCTCAAACCAGACGCTCGATCGAGCGCCTCCTACATATTAGTCGAGACAACGGCTCGCTCATTAGCATCGTCTTTGTACTTTAACATTTTTTGGCTCTGCCGCTCTCGACACCGATGCGACGCTTCTGTCGCGACGCTGCACTCTCTCGCTCGCCTGACTTAGGCGCAAGTCGTTCAAAGATACCATCCTCGTTGAGGTCACCTTAGGACACCTGCGTTACACCTTGACAGATGTACCGCCCCAGTCAAACTCACTCTTTGAGACAAGCATATCACTACTGGCAGGACAACCAAATAGCTGCGACAGCTGCGTTCGGCCCCCTCAGGCAGCCTGGCGCGCTCCTTTGCTCTACCCGAGGTTTCCATCCTCGCTGAGCTCACCTTAGGACACCTGCGTTACACCTTGACAGATGTACCGCCCCAGTCAAACTCACTCGTTGAGACAAGCATATCACTACTGGCAGGACAACCAAATAGCTGCGACAGCTGCGCTCGGCCCCCTCAGGCAGCCTGGCGCGCTCCTTTGCTCTACCCGAGGTTTCCAACCTCGCTGAGCTCACCTTAGGACACCTGCGTTACACCTTGTCAGATGTACCGCCCCAGTCAAACTTAAACTTATTGCATGTATACATAACAATGCGACCGTTCTGCTAGCCCAAAAAGTGCTCAAGCCAGACGCTCGATCGAGCGCCTCCTACAAATTAGTCGAGACAACGGCTCGCTCATTAGCATCGTCTTTGTACTTTAACATTTTTTGGCTCTGCCGCTCTCGACACCGATGCGACGCTTCTGTCGCGACGCTGCACTCTCTCGCTCGCCTGACTTAGGCGCAAGTCGTTCAAAGATCCATCCTCGTTGATTGATTGATTGAGGTTTCCATCCTCGCTGAGCTCACCTTAGGAGACCTGCGTTACACCTTGACAGATGTACCGCCCCAGTCAAACTCACTCGTTGAGACAAGCATATCACTACTGGCAGGACAACCAAATAGCTGTGATAGCTGCGCTCGGCCCCCTCAGGCAACCTGGCGCGCTCCTTTGCTCTACCCGAGGTTTCCATCCTCACTGAGCTCACGTTAGGACACCTGCATTACACATTGACAGATGTACCGCCCCAGTCAAACTCAAACTCAATGCATGTATCGCTCCATTTCGCGGCGACAACTGCGCTTGGCCCCCTCAGGCAGCCTGGCGCGCTCTTTTGCTCTACCCGAGGTTTCCATCCTCGCTGAGCTCACCTTAGGACACCTGCGTTAAACTTTGACAGATGTACCGCCCCAGTCAAACTCACTCTTTGAGACAAGCATATCACTACTGGCAGGACAACCAATTAGCTGCGACAGCTGCGCTCGGCCCCCTCAGGCAGCGTGGCGCTTCTCTTTGCTCTATCCCAGGTTTCCATCCTCGCTGAGCTCACCTTAGGACACCTGCATTACACATTGACAGATGTACCGCCCCAGTCAAATTCAATGCATGTATCGCCCCATTTCGCGGCGACAGTTGCGCTTGGCCCCCTCAGGCAGCCTGGCGCGCTCTTTTGCTCTACCCGAGGTTTCCATCCTCGCTGAGCTCACCTTAGGACACCTGCGTTACACCTTGACAGATGTACCGCCCCAGTCAAACTCACTCGTTGAGACAAGCATATCACTACTGGCAGGACAACCAAATAGCTGCGACAGCTGCGCTCGGCCCCCTCAGGCAGCCTGGCGCGCTCCTTTGCTCTACCCGAGGTTTCCATCCTCGCTGAGCTCACCTTAGGACACCTGCGTTAAACTTTGACAGATGTACCGCCCCAGTCAAACTCACTCTTTGAGACAAGCATATCACTACTGGCAGGACAACCAATTAGCTGCGACAGCTGCGCTCGGCCCCCTCAGGCAGCGTGGCGCTTCTTTTTGCTCTATCCCAGGTTTCCATCCTCGCTGAGCTCACCTTAGGACACCTGCATTACACATTGACAGATGTACCGCCCCAGTCAAATTCAATGCATGTATCGCTCCATTTCGCGGCGACAGTTGCGCTTGGCCATCTCAGGCAGCCTGGCGCGCTCTTTTGCTCTACCCGAGGTTTCCATCCTCGCTGAGCTCACCTTAGGACACCTGCGTTAAACTTTGACAGATGTACCGCCCCAGTCAAACTCACTCTTTGAGACAAGCATATCACTACTGGCAGGACAACCAATTAGCTGCGACAGCTGCGCTCGGCCCCCTCAGGCAGCGTGGCGCTTCTTTTTGCTCTATCCCAGGTTTCCATCTTCGCTGAGCTCACCTTAGGACACCTGCATTACACATTGACAGATGTACCGCCCCAGTCAAATTCAATGCATGTATCGCCCCATTTCGCGGCGACAGTTGCGCTTGGCCCCCTCAGGCAGCCTGGCGCGCTCTTTTGCTCTACCCGAGGTTTCCATCCACCTCAGGACATCTGCGTTACACCTTGACAGATGTACCGCCCCAGTCAAACTTAAACTTATTGCATGTATACATAACAATGCGACCGTTCTGCTAGGCCGAAAAGCGCTCAAGCCAGACGCTCGATCAAGCGCCTACTACATATTAGTCGAGACAACGGCTCGCTC
Source organism: Styela clava (assembly GCF_964204865.1). NCBI lineage: Eukaryota > Metazoa > Chordata > Ascidiacea > Stolidobranchia > Styelidae > Styela > Styela clava. The sequence goes on from NC_135250.1 coordinate 18,499,360, forward strand.
ATTAGCATTGCGTTTGTACTTTAACTTTTTTCGGCTCAACTTCTCTAGAAGCCGATTCCTGCGACACGGCACTCTTATGCCTGCCGCCGAGGGAGTGTGCGCCCCATCCCGCCCCGACTGCCCCGCACCGCACGCAGCTCTTGGCTCATTATAGTTTACTCTGTCTTACGCTCTTACAGGCTTTACCTAGGGTTAGGTTAGTATGCTTGCACGTGCCGTCACTTAACTCTTTTCGGCATGGCCTCTCTCGTCGCCGATGCCGGCGACGCAGCACTCTTTTGCCCGCCGCCGAGGGCGTGTGCGCCCAATCCCGCCTTGACTGTTCCGCACCGCACGCCGCTCTTGGCTCATTCGAGTTAACTCTGTCTTTCGCTCTTACAGGCCTTACCTAGGGTTAGGTTTGTATGCTTGCACGTGCCGTCACTTAACTCTTTCGGCACGGCCTCTCTCGACGCCGATGCCGGCGACGCAGCACTCTTTTGCCCGAAGCCGAGGGAGTGTGCGCCCCATCCCGCCCCGACTGCCCCGCACCGCACGCCGCCCTTGGCTAATTCGAGTTAACTCTGTCTTTCGCTCTTACAGGCCTTACCTAGGGTTTGATTAGTATGCTTGCACGTGCGTCACTTAACTCTTTTCGGCATGGCCTCTCTCGACGCCGATGCCGGCGACGCAGCACTCTTTCGCCCGCCACCGAGGGAGTGTGCGCCCCATCCGGCCCCGACTGCCCCGCACCGCACGTCGCTCTCGGCTCATTCGAATTAACTCTGTCTTTCGCTCTTACAGTCCTCACCTAGGGTTAGGATAGTGTGGGGCACGAGCCAATGGAGGGCGGCGACGCCCCCTTGTCGTGTTGCGAAATGACACGTGGGCTTCGTCGCGGATGAGTGAGTAACGGCCAATCACGTGGAAGATTTCAAATCGGGGCGTTAGCCAATGGGTGGCGGCCGCTACCTCCTTTCGGATTGCGAAATGACACGTCGGCCCCGCTCGGCGTGGTGAAGATAAGTCCGACACCCCGATGACGCCGCCGACGTGCCCCGCACGGCTCGGTAAAAAAAAAATAGGACAAGTCTGGCGCGGAAAAAAAAAGACAAGTCCGACACCACGGTTGAGCGAGTCGAAAAAAAAGCAAGTCCCAAAAGGACAAATCATAGATCTGGAGGATGATTTTCAACACATCGCAGTGAGAAACTGCTCGAGTGGGTACGACACCCCGATCTTTAACTAGGTCGTCTGCAAATGATTTAGCACCTCGCCTTCGCGCAGGCTGCTCGCCTCGACTTAGGCGCAAGTCGACATCGAAGGATCAAAAAGCAACGTCGCTATGAACGCTTGGCTGCCACAAGCCAGTTATCCCTGTGGTAACTTTTCTGACACCCCGTGCTTGAAACATGCAAACTCAAAGGGATCGATAGGCCACGCTTTTGCGGTCTGTATTTATACTGAAAATCCAAATCAAGTGAGCTTTTGCCCTTTTGCTCTACGCGAGGTTTCCGTCCTCGCTGAGCTCACCTTAGGACACCTGCATTACACCTTGTCATATGTACCGCCCCAGTCAAACTCAAACTCAATGCATGTATCGCTCCACTTCGCGGCTCGCTCATTAGCATCGTCTTTGTACTTTAACATTTTTTTGACTCTGCCGCTCTCGACACCGATGCGACGCTTCTGTCGCGACGCTGCACTCTCTCGCTCGCCTGACTTAGGCGCAAGTCGTTCAAAGATACCATCCTCGCTGAGGTCACCTTAGGACACCTGCGTTACACCTTGACAGATGTACCTCCCCAGTCAAACTCACTCTTTGAGACAAGCATATCACTACTGGCAGTACAACCAAATTGCTGCGACAGCTGCGCTCGGCCCCCTCAGGCAGCCTGGCGCGCTCCTTTGCTCTACCAGAGGTTTCCATCCTCGCTGAGCTCACCTTAGGACACCTGTGTTACATCTTGACAGATGTACCGCCCCAGTCAAACTCACTCTTTGAGACAAGCATATCACTACTGGCAGGACAACCAAATAGCTGCGACAGTTGCGCTCGGCCCCATCAGGCAGCCTGGCGCGCTCCTTTGCTCTACCTGAGGTTTCCATCCTCGCTGAGCTCACCTTAGGACACCTGCGTTACACCTTGACAGATGTACCGCCCCAGTCAAACTCACTCTTTGAGACAAGCTTATCACTACTGGCAGTACAACCAAATATCTGCGACAGCTGCGCTCGGCCCCCTCAGGCAGCCTGGCGCGTTCCTTTGCTCTACCCAAGGTTTCCAATCTCGCTGAGCTCACCTTAGGACACCTGCGTTACACCTTGTCAGATGTACCGCCCCAGTCAAACTTAAACTTATTGCATGTATACATAACAATGCGACCGTTCTGCTAGCCCAAAAAGTGCTCAATCCAGTTGCTCGATCGAGCGCCTCCTACATATTAGTCGAGACAACAGCTCGCTCATTAGCATCGTCTTTGTACTTTAACATTTTTTGGCTCTGTCGCTCTCGACACCGATGCGACGCTTTTGTCGCGACTCTGCACTCTCTCGCTCGCCTGACTTAGGCGCAAGTCGTTCAAAGATACCATCCTCGTTGAGGTCACCTTAGGACACCTGCGTTACACCTTGACAGATGTACCGCCCCAGTCAAACTCACTCTTTGAGACAAGCATATCACTACTGGCAGGACAACCAAATAACTGCGACAGCTGCGCTCGGCCCCCTCAGGCAGCCTGGCACGCTCCTTTGCTCTACCCGAGGTTCCCATCCTCGCTGAGCTCACCTTAGGACACCTGCGTTACACCTTGACAGATGTACCGCCCCAGTCAAACTCACTCTTTGAGACAAGCTTATCACTACTTGCAGGACAACCTAATAGCTGCGACAGCTGCGCTCGGCCCCCTCAGGCAGCCTGACGCGCTTCTTTGCTCTACCCGAGGTTTCCATCCTCGCTGAGCTCACCTTAGGACACCTGCGTTACATCTTGACAGATGTACCGCCCGAGTCAAACTCACTCTTTGAGACAAGCATATCACTACTGGCAGGACAACCAAATAGCTGCGACAGCTGCGCTCGGCCCCCTCAGGCAGCCTGGCGCGCTCCTTTGCTCTACCCGAGGTTTCCATCCTCGCTGAGCTCACCTTAGGACACCTGCGTTACACCTTGACAGATGTACCGCCCCAGTCAAACTTAAACTTATTGCATGTATACATAACAATGCGACCGTTCTGCTAGCCCAAAAAGTGCTCAAGCCAGACGCTCGATCGAGCGCCTCCTACATATTAGTCGAGACAACGGCTCGCTCATTAGCATCGTCTTTGTACTTTAACATTTTTTGGCTCTGCCTCTCTCGACACCGATGCGACGCTTCTGTCGCGACGCTGCACTCTCTCGCTCGCCTGACTTAGGCGCAAGTCGTTCAAAGATACCATCCTCGTTGAGGTCACCTTAGGGCACCTGCGTTACACCTTGACAGAAGTACCGCCCCAGTCAATCTCACTCTTTGAGACAAGCATATAACTACTGGCAGGACAACCAAATAACTGCGACAGCTGCGCTCGGCCCCCTCAGGCAGCCTGGCGCGCTCCTTTGATCTACCCGAGGTTTCAATCCTCGCTGAGCTCACCTTAGGACACCTGCGTTACACCTTGACAGATGTACCGCCCCAGTCAAACTCACTCTTTGAGACAAGCATATCACTACTTGCAGGACAACCTAATAGCTGCGACAGCTGCGCTCTGCCCCCTCAGGCAGCCTGACGCGCTCCTTTGCTCTACCCGAGGTTTCCATCCTCGCTGAGCTCACCTTAGGACACCTGCGTTACACCTTGAAAGATGTACCGCCCCAGTCAAACTCACTCGTTGAGACAAGCATATCACTACTGGCAGGACAACCAAATAGCTGCGACAGCTGCGCTCGGCTCCTCAGGCAGCCTGGCGCGCTCCTTTGCTCTACCCGAGGTTTCCATCCTCGCTGAGCTCACCTTAGGACACCTGCATTACACATTGACAGATGTACCGCCCCAGTCAAACTCAAACTCAATGCATGTATCGCTCCACTTCGCGGCTCGCTCATTAGTATCGTCTTTGTACTTTAACATTTTTTTGACTCTGCCGCTCTCGACACCGATGCGACGCTTTTGTCGCGACTCTGCACTCTCTCGCTCGCCTGACTTAGGCGCAAGTCGTTCAAAGATACCATCCTCGTTGAGGTCACCTTAGGACACCTGCGTTACACCTTGACAGATGTACCGCCCCAGTCAAACTCACTCTTTGAGACAAGCATATCACTACTGGCAGGACAACCAAATAACTGCGACAGCTGCGCTCGGCCCCCTCAGGCAGCCTGGCACGCTCCTTTGCTCTACCCGAGGTTCCCATCCTCGCTGAGCTCACCTTAGGACACCTGCGTTACACCTTGACAGATGTACCGCCCCAGTCAAACTCACTCTTTGAGACAAGCATATCACTACTTGCAGGACAACCTAATAGCTGCGACAGCTGCGCTCGGCCCCCTCAGGCAGCCTGACGCGCTTCTTTGCTCTACCCGAGGTTTCCATCCTCGCTGAGCTCACCTTAGGACACCTGCGTTACATCTTGACAGATGTACCGCCCGAGTCAAACTCACTCTTTGAGACAAGCATATCACTACTGGCAGGACAACCAAATAGCTGCGACAGCTGCGCTCGGCCCCCTCAGGCAGCCTGGCGCGCTCCTTTGCTCTACCCGAGGTTTCCATCCTCGCTGAGCTCACCTTAGGACACCTGCGTTACACCTTGACAGATGTACCGCCCCAGTCAAACTTAAACTTATTGCATGTATACATAACAATGCGACCGTTCTGCTAGCCCAAAAAGTGCTCAAGCCAGACGCTCGATCGAGCGCCTCCTACATATTAGTCGAGACAACGGCTCGCTCATTAGCATCGTCTTTGTACTTTAACATTTTTTGGCTCTGCCTCTCTCGACACCGATGCGACGCTTCTGTCGCGACGCTGCACTCTCTCGCTCGCCTGACTTAGGCGCAAGTCGTTCAAAGATACCATCCTCGTTGAGGTCACCTTAGGGCACCTGCGTTACACCTTGACAGAAGTACCGCCCCAGTCAATCTCACTCTTTGAGACAAGAATAACTACTGGCAGGACAACCAAATAACTGCGACAGCTGCGCTCGGCCCCCTCAGGCAGCCTGGCGCGCTCCTTTGATCTACCCGAGGTTTCAATCCTCGCTGAGCTCACCTTAGGACACCTGCGTTACACCTTGACAGATGTACCGCCCCAGTCAAACTCACTCTTTGAGACAAGCATATCACTACTTGCAGGACAACCTAATAGCTGCGACAGCTGCGCTCTGCCCCCTCAGGCAGCCTGACGCGCTCCTTTGCTCTACCCGAGGTTTCCATCCTCGCTGAGCTCACCTTAGGACACCTGCGTTACACCTTGACAGATGTACCGCCCCAGTCAAACTCACTCGTTGAGACAAGCATATCACTACTGGCAGGACAACCAAATAGCTGCGACAGCTGCGCTCGGCCCCTCAGGCAGCCTGGCGCGCTCCTTTGCTCTACCCGAGGTTTCCATCCTCGCTGAGCTCACCTTAGGACACCTGCATTACACATTGACAGATGTACCGCCCCAGTCAAACTCAAACTCAATGCATGTATCGCTCCATTTCGCGGCGACAACTGCGCTTGGCCCCCTCAGGCAGCCTGGCGCGCTCTTTTGCTCTACCCGAGGTTTCCATCCTCGCTGAGCTCACCTTAGGACACCTGCGTTACACCTTGACAGATGTACCGCCCCAGTCAAACTCACTCTTTGAGACAAGCATATCACTACTTGCAGGACAACCTAATAGCTGCGACAGCTGCGCTCTGCCCCCTCAGGCAGCCTGACGCGCTCCTTTGCTCTACCCGAGGTTTCCATCCTCGCTGAGCTCACCTTAGGACACCTGCGTTACACTTTGACAGATGTACCGCCCCAGTCAAACTCACTCGTTGAGACAAGCATATCACTACTGGCAGGACAACCAATTAGCTGCGACAGCTGCGCTCGGCCCCCTTAGGCAGCGTGGCGCTTCTCTTTGCTCTATCCCAGGTTTCCATCCTCGCTGAGCTCACCTTAGGCACCTGCATTACACATTGACAGATGTACCGCCCCAGTCAAATTCAATGCATGTATCGCCCCATTTCGCGGCGACAGTTGCGCTTGGCCCCCTCAGGCAGCCTGGCGCGCTCTTTTGCTCTACCCGAGGTTTCCATCCACCTCAGGACACCTGCGTTACACCTTGACAGATGTACCGCCCCAGTCAAACTTAAACTTATTGCATGTATACATAACAATGCGACCGTTCTGCTAGGCCGAAAAGCGCTCAAGTCAGACGCTCGATCAAGCGCCTACTACATATTAGTCGAGACAACGGCTCGCTCATTAGCATTGCGTTTGTACTTTAACTTTTTTCAGCTCAACTTCTCTAGAAGCCGATTCCTGCGACACGGCACTCTTATGCCCGCCGCCGAGGGAGTGTGCGCCCCATCCCGCCCCGACTACCCCGCACCGCACGCAGCTCTTGGCTCATTATAGTTAACTCTGTCTTACGCTCTTACAGGCTTTACCTAGGGTTAGGTTAGTATGCTTGCACGTGCCGTCACTTAACTCTTTTCGGCATGGCCTCTCTCGACGCCGATGCCGGCGACGCAGCACTCTTTTGCCCGCCGCCGAGGGCGTGTGCGCCCAATCCCGCCTTGACTGTTCCGCACCGCACGCCGCTCTTGGCTCATTCGAGTTAACACTGTCTTTCGCTCTTACAGGCCTTACCTAGGGTTAGGTTTGTATGCTTGCACGTGCCGTCACTTAACTCTTTCGGCACGGCCTCTCTCGACGCCGATGCCGGCGACGCAGCACTCTTTTGCCCGAAGCCGAGGGAGTGTGCGCCCCATCCCGCCCCGACTGCCCCGCACCGCACGCCGCCCTTGGCTAATTCGAGTTAACTCTGTCTTTCGCTCTTACAGGCCTTACCTAGGGTTTGGTTAGTATGCCTGCACGTGCGTCACTTAACTCTTTTCGGCATGGCCTCTCTCGACGCCGATGCCGGCGACGCAGCACTCTTTCGCCCGCCACCGAGGGAGTGTGCGCCCCATCCCGCCCCGACTGCCCCGCACCGCACGTCGCTCTTGGCTCATTCGAATTAACTCTGTCTTTCGCTCTTACAGTCCTCACCTAGGGTTAGGATAGTGTGGTTGCACGTGCGGGGCACGAGCCAATGGAGGGCGGCGACGCCCCCTTGTCGTGTTGCGAAATGACACGTGGGCTTCGTCGCGGATGAGTGAGTAACGGCCAATCACGTGGAAGATTTCAAATCGGGGCGCTAGCCAATGGGTGGAGGCCGCTACCTCCTTTCGGATTGCGAAATGACACGTCGGCCCCGCTCGGCGTGGTGAAGATAAGTCCGACACCCCGATGCCGCCGCCGACGTGCCCCGCCCGGCTCGGTAAAAAAAAAATAGGACAAGTCTGGCGCGGAAAAAAAAAGACAAGTCCGACACCACGGTTGAGCGAGTCGAAAAAAAAGCAAGTCCCAAAAGGACAAATCATAGATCTGGAGGATGATTTTCAACACATCGCAGTGAGAAACTGCTCGAGTGGGTACGACACCCCGATCTTTAACTAGGTCGTCTGCAAATGATTTAGCACCTCGCCTTCGCGCAGGCTGCTCGCCTCGACTTAGGCGCAAGTCGACATCGAAGGATCAAAAAGCAACGTCGCTATGAACGCTTGGCTGCCACAAGCCAGTTATCCCTGTGGTAACTTTTCTGACACCCCGTGCTTGAAACACGCAAACTCAAAGGGATCGATAGGCCACGCTTTCGCGGTCTGTATTTATACTGAAAATCCAAATCAAGTGAGCTTTTGCCCTTTTGCTCTACGCGAGGTTTCCGTCCTCGCTGAGCTCACCTTAGGACACCTGCATTACACCTTGTCATATGTACCGCCCCAGTCAAACTCAAACTCAATGCATGTATCGCTCCACTTCGCGGCTCGCTCATTAGCATCGTCTTTGTACTTTAACATTTTTTTGACTCTGCCGCTCTCGACACCGATGCGACGCTTTTGTCGCGACTCTGCACTCTCTCGCTCGCCTGACTTAGGCGCAAGTCGTTCAAAGATACCATCCTTGTTGAGGTCACCTTAGGACACCTGCGTTACACCTTGACAGATGTACCGCCCCAGTCAAACTCACTCTTTGAGACAAGCATATCACTACTGGCAGGACAACCAAATAACTGCGACAGCTGCGCTCGGCCCCCTCAGGCAGCCTGGCACGCTCCTTTGCTCTACCCGAGGTTCCCATCCTCGCTGAGCTCACCTTAGGACACCTGCGTTACACCTTGACAGATGTACCGCCCCAGTCAAACTCACTCTTTGAGACAAGCATATCACTACTTGCAGGACAACCTAATAGCTGCGACAGCTGCGCTCGGCCCCCTCAGGCAGCCTGACGCGCTTCTTTGCTCTACCCGAGGTTTCCATCCTCGCTGAGCTCACCTTAGGACACCTGCGTTACATCTTGACAGATGTACCGCCCGAGTCAAACTCACTCTTTGAGACAAGCATATCACTACTGGCAGGACAACCAAATAGCTGCGACAGCTGCGCTCGGCCCCCTCAGGCAGCCTGGCGCGCTCCTTTGCTCTACCCGAGGTTTCCATCCTCGCTGAGCTCACCTTAGGACACCTGCGTTACACCTTGACAGATGTACCGCCCCAGTCAAACTTAAACTTATTGCATGTATACATAACAATGCGACCGTTCTGCTAGCCCAAAAAGTGCTCAAGCCAGACGCTCGATCGAGCGCCTCCTACATATTAGTCGAGACAACGGCTCGCTCATTAGCATCGTCTTTGTACTTTAACATTTTTTGGCTCTGCCTCTCTCGACACCGATGCGACGCTTCTGTCGCGACGCTGCACTCTCTCGCTCGCCTGACTTAGGCGCAAGTCGTTCAAAGATACCATCCTCGTTGAGGTCACCTTAGGGCACCTGCGTTACACCTTGACAGAAGTACCGCCCCAGTCAATCTCACTCTTTGAGACAAGCATATAACTACTGGCAGGACAACCAAATAACTGCGACAGCTGCGCTCGGCCCCCTCAGGCAGCCTGGCGCGCTCCTTTGATCTACCCGAGGTTTCAATCCTCGCTGAGCTCACCTTAGGACACCTGCGTTACACCTTGACAGATGTACCGCCCCAGTCAAACTCACTCTTTGAGACAAGCATATCACTACTTGCAGGACAACCTAATAGCTGCGACAGCTGCGCTCTGCCCCCTCAGGCAGCCTGACGCGCTCCTTTGCTCTACCCGAGGTTTCCATCCTCGCTGAGCTCACCTTAGGACACCTGCGTTACACCTTGACAGATGTACCGCCCCAGTCAAACTCACTCGTTGAGACAAGCATATCACTACTGGCAGGACAACCAAATAGCTGCGACAGCTGCGCTCGGCCCCTCAGGCAGCCTGGCGCGCTCCTTTGCTCTACCCGAGGTTTCCATCCTCGCTGAGCTCACCTTAGGACACCTGCATTACACATTGACAGATGTACCGCCCCAGTCAAACTCAAACTCAATGCATGTATCGCTCCATTTCGCGGCGACAACTGCGCTTGGCCCCCTCAGGCAGCCTGGCGCGCTCTTTTGCTCTACCCGAGGTTTCCATCCTCGCTGAGCTCACCTTAGGACACCTGCGTTACACCTTGACAGATGTACCGCCCCAGTCAAACTCACTCTTTGAGACAAGCATATCACTACTTGCAGGACAACCTAATAGCTGCGACAGCTGCGCTCTGCCCCCTCAGGCAGCCTGACGCGCTCCTTTGTTCTACCCGAGGTTTCCATCCTCGCTGAGCTCACCTTAGGACACCTGCGTTACACCTTGACAGATGTACCGCCCCAGTCAAACTCACTCGTTGAGACAAGCATATCACTACTGGCAGGACAACCAATTAGCTGCGACAGCTGCGCTCGGCCCCCTTAGGCAGCGTGGCGCTTCTCTTTGCTCTATCCCAGGTTTCCATCCTCGCTGAGCTCACCTTAGGCACCTGCATTACACATTGACAGATGTACCGCCCCAGTCAAATTCAATGCATGTATCGCCCCATTTCGCGGCGACAGTTGCGCTTGGCCCCCTCAGGCAGCCTGGCGCGCTCTTTTGCTCTACCCGAGGTTTCCATCCACCTCCGGACACCTGCGTTACACCTTGACAGATGTACCGCCCCAGTCAAACTTAAACTTATTGCATGTATACATAACAATGCGACCGTTCTGCTAGGCCGAAAAGCGCTCAAGTCAGACGCTCGATCAAGCGCCTACTACATATTAGTCGAGACAACGGCTCGCTCATTAGCATTGCGTTTGTACTTTAACTTTTTTCAGCTCAACTTCTCTAGAAGCCGATTCCTGCGACACGGCACTCTTATGCCCGCCGCCGAGGGAGTGTGCGCCCCATCCCGCCCCGACTGCCCCGCACCGCACGCAGCTCTTGGCTCATTATAGTTAACTCTGTCTTACGCTCTTACAGGCTTTACCTAGGGTTAGGTTAGTATGCTTGCACGTGCCGTCACTTAACTCTTTTCGGCATGGCCTCTCTCGACGCCGATGCCGGCGACGCAGCACTCTTTTGCCCGCCGCCGAGGGCGTGTGCGCCCAATCCCGCCTTGACTGTTCCGCACCGCACGCCGCTCTTGGCTCATTCGAGTTAACTCTGTCTTTCGCTCTTACAGGCCTTACCTAGGGTTAGGTTTGTATGCTTGCACGTGCCGTCACTTAACTCTTTCGGCACGGCCTCTCTCGACGCCGATGCCGGCGACGCAGCACTCTTTTGCCCGAAGCCGAGGGAGTGTGCGCCCCATCCCGCCCCGACTGCCCCGCACCGCACGCCGCCCTTGGCTAATTCGAGTTAACTCTGTCTTTCGCTCTTACAGGCCTTACCTAGGGATTGGTTAGTATGCCTGCACGTGCGTCACTTAACTCTTTTCGGCATGGCCTCTCTCGACGCCGATGCCGGCGACGCAGCACTCTTTCGCCCGCCACCGAGGGAGTGTGCGCCCCATCCCGCCCCGACTGCCCCGCACCGCACGTCGCTCTTGGCTCATTCGCATTAACTCTGTCTTTCGCTCTTACAGTCCTCACCTAGGGTTAGGATAGTGTGGTTGCACGTGCGGGGCACGAGCCAATGGAGGGCGGCGACGCCCCCTTGTCGTGTTGCGAAATGACACGTGGGCTTCGTCGCGGATGAGTGAGTAACGGCCAATCACGTGGGAGATTTCAAATCGGGGCGCTAGCCAATGGGTGGAGGCCGCTACCTCCTTTCGGATTGCGAAATGACACGTCGGCCCCGCTCGGCGTGGTGAAGATAAGTCCGACACCCCGATGCCGCCGCCGACGTGCCCCGCCCGGCTCGGTAAAAAAAAAATAGGACAAGTCTGGCGCGGAAAAAAAAAGACAAGTCCGACACCACGGTTGAGCGAGTCGAAAAAAAAGCAAGTCCCAAAAGGACAAATCATAGATCTGGAGGATGATTTTCAACACATCGCAGTGATAAACTGCTCGAGTGGGTACGACACCCCGAGCTTTAACTAGGTCGTCTGCAAATGATTTAGCACCTCGCCTTCGCGCAGGCTGCTCGCCTCGACTTAGGCGCAAGTCGACATCGAAGGATCAAAAAGCAACGTCGCTATGAACGCTTGGCTGCCACAAGCCAGTTATCCCTGTGGTAACTTTTCTGACACCCCGTGCTTGAAACACGCAAACTCAAAGGGATCGATAGGCCACGCTTTCGCGGTCTGTATTTATACTGAAAATCCAAATCAAGTGAGCTTTTGCCCTTTTGCTCTACGCGAGGTTTCCGTCCTCGCTGAGCTCACCTTAGGACACCTGCATTACACCTTGTCATATGTACCGCCCCAGTCAAACTCAAACTCAATGCATGTATCGCTCCACTTCGCGGCTCGCTCATTAGCATCGTCTTTGTACTTTAACATTTTTTTGACTCTGCCGCTCTCGACACCGATGCGACGCTTCTGTCGCGACGCTGCCCTCTCTCGCTCGCCTGACTTAGGCGCAAGTCGTTCAAAGATACCATCCTCGCTGAGGTCACCTTAGGACACCTGCGTTACACCTTGACAGATGTACCGCCCCAGTCAAACTCACTCTTTGAGTCAAGCATATCACTACTGGCAGTACAACCAAATAGCTGCGACAGTTGCGCTCGGCCCCCTCAGGCAGCCTGGCGCGCTCCTTTGCTCTACCCGAGGTTTCCATCCTCGCTGAGCTCACCTTAGAACACCTGTGTTACATCTTGACAGATGTACCGCCCCAGTCAAACTCACTCTTTGAGACAAGCATATCACTACTGGCAGGACAACCAAATAGCTGCGACAGTTGCGCTCGGCCCCCTCAGGCAGCCTGGCGCGCTCCTTTGCTCTACCTGAGGTTTCCATCCTCGCTGAGCTCACCTTAGGACACCTGCGTTACACCTTGACAGATGTACCGCCCCAGTCAAACTCACTCTTTGAGACAAGCTTATCACTACTGGCAGGACAACCAAATATCTGCGACAGCTGCGCTCGGCCCCCTCAGGCAGCCTGGCGCGCTCCTTTGCTCTACCCAAGGTTTCCAATCTCGCTGAGCTCACCTTAGGACACCTGCGTTACACCTTGTCACATGTACCGCCCCAGTCAAACTCAAACTTATTGCATGTATACATAACAATGCGACCGTTCTGCTAGCCCAAAAAGTGCTCAAGCCAGTTGCTCGATCGAGCGCCTCCTACATATTAGTCGAGACAACGGCTCGCTCATTAGCATCGTCTTTGTACTTTAACATTTTTTGGCTCTGCCGCTCTCGACACCGATGCGACGCTTTTGTCGCGACTCTGCACTCTCTCGCTCGCCTGACTTAGGCGCAAGTCGTTCAAAGATACCATCCTCGTTGAGGTCACCTTAGGACACCTGCGTTACACCTTGACAGAAGTACCGCCCCAGTCAATCTCACTCTTTGAGACAAGCATATAACTACTGGCAGGACAACCAAATAACTGCGACAGCTGCGCTCGGCCCCCTCAGGCAGCCTGGCGCGCTCCTTTGATCTACCCGAGGTTTCAATCCTCGCTGAGCTCACCTTAGGACACCTGCGTTACACCTTGACAGATGTACCGCCCCAGTCAAACTCACTCTTTGAGACAAGCATATCACTACTTGCAGGACAACCTAATAGCTGCGACAGCTGCGCTCGGCCCCCTCAGGCAGCCTGACGCGCTCCTTTGCTCTACCCGAGGTTTCCATCCTCGCTGAGCTCACCTTAGGACACCTGCGTTACACCTTGACAGATGTACCGCCCCAGTCAAACTCACTCGTTGAGACAAGCATATCACTACTGGCAGGACAACCAAATAGCTGCGACAGCTGCGCTCGGCCCCTCAGGCAGCCTGGCGCGCTCCTCTGCTCTACCCGAGGTTTCCATCCTCGCTGAGCTCACCTTAGGACACCTGCATTACACATTGACAGATGTACCGCCCCAGTCAAACTCAAACTCAATGCATGTATCGCTCCATTTCGCGGCGACAACTGCGCTTGGCCCCCTCAGGCAGCCTGGCGCGCTCTTTTGCTCTACCCGAGGTTTCCATCCTCGCTGAGCTCACCTTAGGACACCTGCGTTAAACTTTGACAGATGTACCGCCCCAGTCAAACTCACTCTTTGAGACAAGCATATCACTACTGGCAGGACAACCAATTAGCTGCGACAGCTGCGCTCGGCCCCCTCAGGCAGCGTGGCGCTTCTCGTTGCTCTATCCCAGGTTTCCATCCTCGCTGAGCTCACCTTAGGCACCTGCATTACACATTGACAGATGTACCGCCCCAGTCAAATTCAATGCATGTATCGCCCCATTTCGCGGCGACAGTTGCGCTTGGCCCCCTCAGGCAGCCTGGCGCGCTCTTTTGCTCTACCCGAGGTTTCCATCCACCTCAGGACACCTGCGTTACACCTTGACAGATGTACCGCCCCAGTCAAACTTAAACTTATTGCATGTATACATAACAATGCGACCGTTCTGCTAGGCCGAAAAGCGCTCAAGTCAGACGCTCGATCAAGCGCCTACTACATATTAGTCGAGCCAACGGCTCGCTCATTAGCATTGCGTTTGTACTTTAACTTTTTTCGGCTCAACTTCTCTAGAAGCCGATTCCTGCGACACGGCACTCTTATGCCCGCCGCCGAGGGAGTGTGCGCCCCATCCCGCCCCGACTGCCCCGCACCGCACGCAGCTCTTGGCTCATTATAGTTAACTCTGTCTTACGCTCTTACAGGCTTTACCTAGGGTTAGGTTAGTATGCTTGCACGTGCCGTCACTTAACTCTTTTCGGCATGGCCTCTCTCGACGCCGATGCCGGCGACGCAGCACTCTTTTGCCCGCCGCCGAGGGCGTGTGCGCCCAATCCCGCCTTGACTGTTCCGCACCGCACGCCGCTCTTGGCTCATTCGAGTTAACTCTGTCTTTCGCTTTTACAGGCCTTACCTAGGGTTTGGTTAGTATGCTTGCACGTGCGTCACTTAACTCTTTTCGGCATGGCCTCTCTCGACGCCGATGCCGGCGACGCAGCACTCTTTCGCCCGCCACCGAGGGAGTGTGCGCCCCATCCCGCCCCGACTGCCCCGCACCGCACGTCGCTCTTGGCTCATTCGAATTAACTCTGTCTTTCGCTCTTACAGTCCTCACCTAGGGTTAGGATAGTGTGGTTGCACGTGCGGGGCACGAGCCAATGGAGGGCGGCGACGCCCCCTTGTCGTGTTGCGAAATGACACGTGGGCTTCGTCGCGGATGAGTGAGTAACGGCCAATCACGTGGAAGATTTCAAATCGGGGCGCTAGCCAATGGGTGGAGGCCGCTACCTCCTTTCGGATTGCGAAATGACACGTCGGCCCCGCTCGGCGTGGTGAAGATAAGTCCGACACCCCGATGCCGCCGCCGACGTGCCCCGCCCGGCTCGGTAAAAAAAAAATAGGACAAGTCTGGCGCGGAAAAAAAAAGACAAGTCCGACACCACGGTTGAGCGAGTCGAAAAAAAAGCAAGTCCCAAAAGGACAAATCATAGATCTGGAGGATGATTTTCAACACATCGCAGTGAGAAACTGCTCGAGTGGGTACGACACCCCGATCTTTAACTAGGTCGTCTGCAAATGATTTAGCACCTCGCCTTCGCGCAGGCTGCTCGCCTCGACTTAGGCGCAAGTCGACATCGAAGGATCAAAAAGCAACGTCGCTATGAACGCTTGGCTGCCACAAGACAGTTATCCCTGTGGTAACTTTTCTGACACCCCGTGCTTGAAACACGCAAACTCAAAGGGATCGATAGGCCACGCTTTCGCGGTCTGTATTTATACTGAAAATCCAAATCAAGTGAGCTTTTGCCCTTTTGCTCTACGCGAGGTTTCCGTCCTCGCTGAGCTCACCTTAGGACACCTGCATTACACCTTGTCATATGTACCGCCCCAGTCAAACTCAAACTCAATGCATGTATCGCTCCACTTCGCGGCTCGCTCATTAGCATCGTCTTTGTACTTTAACATTTTTTTGACTCTGCCGCTCTCGACACCGATGCGACGCTTCTGTCGCGACGCTGCCCTCTCTCGCTCGCCTGACTTAGGCGCCAGTCGTTCAAAGATACCATCCTCGCTGAGGTCACTTAGGACACCTGCGTTACACCTTGACAGATGTACCGCCCCAGTCAAACTCACTCTTTGAGACAAGCATATCACTACTGGCAGTAAAACCAAATAGCTGCGACAGCTGCGCTCGGCCCCCTCAGGCAGCCTGGCGCGCTCCTTTGATCTACCCGAGGTTTCAATCCTCGCTGAGCTCACCTTAGGACACCTGCGTTACACCTTGACAGATGTACCGCCCCAGTCAAACTCACTCTTTGAGACAAGCATATCACTACTTGCAGGACAACCTAATAGCTGCGACAGCTGCGCTCGGCCCCCTCAGGCAGCCTGACGCGCTCCTTTGCTCTACCCGAGGTTTCCATCCTCGCTGAGCTCACCTTAGGACACCTGCGTTACACCTTGACAGATGTACCGCCCCAGTCAAACTCACTCGTTGAGACAAGCATATCACTACTGGCAGGACAACCAAATAGCTGCGACAGCTGCGCTCGGCCCCTCAGGCAGCCTGGCGCGCTCCTCTGCTCTACCCGAGGTTTCCATCCTCGCTGAGCTCACCTTAGGACACCTGCATTACACATTGACAGATGTACCGCCCCAGTCAAACTCAAACTCAATGCATGTATCGCTCCATTTCGCGGCGACAACTGCGCTTGGCCCCCTCAGGCAGCCTGGTGCGCTCTTTTGCTCTACCCGAGGTTTCCATCCTCGCTGAGCTCACCTTAGGACACCTGCGTTACACCTTGACAGATGTACCGCCCCAGTCAAACTCACTCTTTGAGACAAGCATATCACTACTTGCAGGACAACCTAATAGCTGCGACAGCTGCGCTCGGCCCCCTCAGGCAGCCTGACGCGCTCCTTTGCTCTACCCGAGGTTTCCATCCTCGCTGAGCTCACCTTAGGACACCTGCGTTACACCTTGACAGATGTACCGCCCCATTCAAACTCACTCGTTGAGACAAGCATATCACTACTGGCAGGACAACCAAATAGCTGCGACAGCTGCGCTCGGCCCCTCAGGCAGCCTGGCGCGCTCCTCTGCTCTACCCGAGGTTTCCATCCTCGCTGAGCTCACCTTAGGACACCTGCATTACCAATTGACAGATGTACTGCCCCAGTCAAACTCAAACTCAATGCATGTATCACTCCATTTCGCGGCGACAGCTGCGCTTGGCCCCCTCAGGCAGCCTGGCGCGCTCTTTTGCTCTACCCGAGGTTTCCATCCTCGCTGAGCTCACCTTAGGACACCTGCGTTAAACTTTGACAGATGTACCGCCCCAGTCAAACTCACTCTTTGAGACAAGCATATCACTACTGGCAGGACAACCAATTAGCTGCGACAGCTGCGCTCGGCCCCCTCAGGCAGCTTGGCGCTTCTCGTTGCTCTATCCCAGGTTTCCATCCTCGCTGAGCTCACCTTAGGCACCTGCATTACACATTGACAGATGTACCGCCCCAGTCAAATTCAATGCATGTATCGCCCCATTTCGCGGCGTAAGTTGCGCTTGGCCCCCTCAGGCAGCCTGGCGCGCTCTTTTGCTCTACCCGAGGTTTCCATCCACCTCAGGACACCTGCGTTACACCTTGACAGATGTACCGCCCCAGTCAAACTTAAACTTATTGCATGTATACATAACAATGCGACCGTTCTGCTAGGCCGAAAAGCGCTCAAGTCAGACGCTCGATCAAGCGCCTACTACATATTAGTCGAGCCAACGGCTCGCTCATTAGCATTGCGTTTGTACTTTAACTTTTTTCGGCTCAACTTCTCTAGAAGCCGATTCCTGCGACACGGCACTCTTATGCCCGCCGCCGAGGGAGTGTGCGCCCCATCCCGCCCCGACTGCCCCGCACCGCACGCAGCTCTTGGCTCATTATAGTTAACTCTGTCTTACGCTCTTACAGGCTTTACCTAGGGTTAGGTTAGTATGCTTGCACGTGCCGTCACTTAACTCTTTTCGGCATGGCCTCTCTCGACGCCGATGCCGGCGACGCAGCACTCTTTTGCCCGCCGCCGAGGGCGTGTGCGCCCAATCCCGCCTTGACTGTTCCGCACCGCACGCCGCTCTTGGCTCATTCGAGTTAACTCTGTCTTTCGCTCTTACAGGCCTTACCTAGGGTTTGGTTAGTATGCTTGCACGTGCGTCACTTAACTCTTTTCGGCATGGCCTCTCTCGACGCCGATGCCGGCGACGCAGCACTCTTTCGCCCGCCACCGAGGGAGTGTGCGCCCCATCCCGCCCCGACTGCCCCGCACCGCACGTCGCTCTTGGCTCATTCGAATTAACTCTGTCTTTCGCTCTTACAGTCCTCACCTAGGGTTAGGATAGTGTGGTTGCACGTGCGGGGCACGAGCCAATGGAGGGCGGCGACGCCCCCTTGTCGTGTTGCGAAATGACACGTGGGCTTCGTCGCGGATGAGTGAGTAACGGCCAATCACGTGGAAGATTTCAAATCGGGGCGCTAGCCAATGGGTGGAGGCCGCTACCTCCTTTCGGATTGCGAAATGACACGTCGGCCCCGCTCGGCGTGGTGAAGATAAGTCCGACACCCCGATGCCGCCGCCGACGTGCCCCGCCCGGCTCGGTAAAAAAAAAATAGGACAAGTCTGGCGCGGAAAAAAAAGACAAGTCCGACACCACGGTTGAGCGAGTCGAAAAAAAAGCAAGTCCCAAAAGGACAAATCATAGATCTGGAGGATGATTTTCAACACATCGCAGTGAGAAACTGCTCGAGTGGGTACGACACCCCGATCTTTAACTAGGTCGTCTGCAAATGATTTAGCACCTCGCTTTCGCGCAGGCTGCTCGCCTCGACTTAGGCGCAAGTCGACATCGAAGGATCAAAAAGCAACGTCGCTATGAACGCTTGGCTGCCACAAGACAGTTATCCCTGTGGTAACTTTTCTGACACCCCGTGCTTGAAACACACAAACTCAAAGGGATCGATAGGCCACGCTTTCGCGGTCTGTATTTATACTGAAAATCCAA
Source organism: Styela clava (assembly GCF_964204865.1). Classification (NCBI taxonomy): domain Eukaryota; kingdom Metazoa; phylum Chordata; class Ascidiacea; order Stolidobranchia; family Styelidae; genus Styela; species Styela clava. The sequence continues at coordinate 18,518,046 of NC_135250.1, forward strand.
ATCAAGTGAGCTTTTGCCCTTTTGCTCTACGCGAGGTTTCCGTCCTCGCTGAGCTCACCTTAGGACACCTGCATTACACCTTGTCATATGTACCGCCCCAGTCAAACTCAAACTCAATGCATGTATCGCTCCACTTCGCGGCTCGCTCATTAGCATCGTCTTTGTACTTTAACATTTTTTTGACTCTGCCGCTCTCGACACCGATGCGACGCTTCTGTCGCGACGCTGCCCTCTCTCGCTCGCCTGACTTAGGCGCAAGTCGTTCAAAGATACCATCCTCGCTGAGGTCACCTTAGGACACCTGCGTTACACCTTGACAGATGTACCGCCCCAGTCAAACTCACTCTTTGAGACAAGCATATCACTACTGGCAGTAAAACCAAATAGCTGCGACAGCTGCGCTCGGCCCCCTCAGGCAGCCTGGCGCGCTCCTTTGATCTACCCGAGGTTTCAATCCTCGCTGAGCTCACCTTAGGACACCTGCGTTACACTTTGACAGATGTACCGCCCCAGTCAAACTCACTCTTTGAGACAAGCATATCACTACTTGCAGGACAACCTAATAGCTGCGACAGCTGCGCTCGGCCCCCTCAGGCAGCCTGACGCGCTCCTTTGCTCTACCCGAGGTTTCCATCCTCGCTGAGCTCACCTTAGGACACCTGCGTTACACCTTGACAGATGTACCGCCCCAGTCAAACTCACTCGTTGAGACAAGCATATCACTACTGGCAGGACAACCAAATAGCTGCGACAGCTGCGCTCGGCCCCTCAGGCAGCCTGGCGCGCTCCTCTGCTCTACCCGAGGTTTCCATCCTCGCTGAGCTCACCTTAGGACACCTGCATTACACATTGACAGATGTACCGCCCCAGTCAAACTCAAACTCAATGCATGTATCGCTCCATTTCGCGGCGACAACTGCGCTTGGCCCCCTCAGGCAGCCTGGTGCGCTCTTTTGCTCTACCCGAGGTTTCCATCCTCGCTGAGCTCACCTTAGGACACCTGCGTTAAACTTTGACAGATGTACCGCCCCAGTCAAACTCACTCTTTGAGACAAGCATATCACTACTGGCAAGACAACCAATTAGCTGCGACAGCTGCGCTCGGCCCCCTCAGGCAGCGTGGCGCTTCTCGTTGCTCTATCCCAGGTTTCCATCCTCGCTGAGCTCACCTTAGGCACCTGCATTACACATTGACAGATGTACCGCCCCAGTCAAATTCAATGCATGTATCGCCCCATTTCGCGGCGACAGTTGCGCTTGGCCCCCTCAGACAGCCTGGCGCGCTCTTTTGCTCTACCCGAGGTTTCCATCCACCTCAGGACACCTGCGTTACACCTTGACAGATGTACCGCCCCAGTCAAACTTAAACTTATTGCATGTATACATAACAATGCGACCGTTCTGCTAGGCCGAAAAGCGCTCAAGTCAGACGCTCGATCAAGCGCCTACTACATATTAGTCGAGACAACGGCTCGCTCATTAGCATTGCGTTTGTACTTTAACTTTTTTCGGCTCAACTTCTCTAGAAGCCGATTCCTGCGACACGGCACTCTTATGCCCGCCGCCGAGGGAGTGTGCGCCCCATCCCGCCCCGACTTCCCCGCACCGCACGCAGCTCTTGGCTCATTATAGTTAACTCTGTCTTACGCTCTTACAGGCTTTACCTAGGGTTAGGTTAGTATGCTTGCACGTGCCGTCACTTAACTCTTTTCGGCATGGCCTCTCTCGACGCCGATGCCGGCGACGCAGCACTCTTTTGCCCGCCGCCGAGGGCGTGTGCGCCCAATCCCGCCTTGACTGTTCCGCACCGCACGCCGCTCTTGGCTCATTCGAGTTAACTCTGTCTTTCGCTCTTACAGGCCTTACCTAGGGTTTGGTTAGTATGCTTGCACGTGCGTCACTTAACTCTTTTCGGCATGGCCTCTCTCGACGCCGATGCCGGCGACGCAGCACTCTTTCGCCTGCCACCGAGGGAGTGTGCGCCCCATCCCGCCCCGACTGCCCCGCACCGCACGTCGCTCTTGGCTCATTCGAATTAACTCTGTCTTTCGCTCTTACAGTCCTCACCTAGGGTTAGGATAGTGTGGTTGCACGTGCGGGGCACGAGCCAATGGAGGGCGGCGACGCCCCCTTGTCGTGTTGCGAAATGACACGTGGGCTTCGTCGCGGATGAGTGAGTAACGGCCAATCACGTGGAAGATTTCAAATCGGGGCGCTAGCCAATGGGTGGAGGCCGCTACCTCCTTTCGGATTGCGAAATGACACGTCGGCCCCGCTCGGCGTGGTGAAGATAAGTCCGACACCCCGATGCCGCCGCCGACGTGCCCCGCCCGGCTCGGTAAAAAAAAAATAGGACAAGTCTGGCGCGGAAAAAAAAAGACAAGTCCGACACCACGGTTGAGCGAGTCGAAAAAAAAGCAAGTCCCAAAAGGACAAATCATAGATCTGGAGGATGATTTTCAACACATCGCAGTGAGAAACTGCTCGAGTGGGTACGACACCCCGATCTTTAACTAGGTCGTCTGCAAATGATTTAGCACCTCGCCTTCGCGCAGGCTGCTCGCCTCGACTTAGGCGCAAGTCGACATCGAAGGATCAAAAAGCAACGTCGCTATGAACGCTTGGCTGCCACAAGACAGTTATCCCTGTGGTAACTTTTCTGACACCCCGTGCTTGAAACACGCAAACTCAAAGGGATCGATAGGCCACGCTTTCGCGGTCTGTATTTATACTGAAAATCCAAATCAAGTGAGCTTTTGCCCTTTTGCTCTACGCGAGGTTTCCGTCCTCGCTGAGCTCACCTTAGGACACCTGCATTACACCTTGTCATATGTACCGCCCCAGTCAAACTCAAACTCAATGCATGTATCGCTCCACTTCGCGGCTCGCTCATTAGCATCGTCTTTGTACTTTAACATTTTTTTGACTCTGCCGCTCTCGACACCGATGCGACGCTTCTGTCGCGACGCTGCCCTCTCTCGCTCGCCTGACTTAGGCGCAAGTCGTTCAAAGATACCATCCTCGCTGAGGTCACCTTAGGACACCTGCGTTACACCTTGACAGATGTACCGCCCCAGTCAAACTCACTCTTTGAGACAAGCATATCACTACTGGCAGTACAACCAAATAGCTGCGACAGCTGCGCTCGGCCCCCTCAGGCAGCCTGGCGCGCTCCTTTGATCTACCCGAGGTTTCAATCCTCGCTGAGCTCACCTTAGGACACCTGCGTTACACCTTGACAGATGTACCGCCCCAGTCAAACTCACTCTTTGAGACAAGCATATCACTACTTGCAGGACAACCTAATAGCTGCGACAGCTGCGCTCGGCCCCCTCAGGCAGCCTGACGCGCTCCTTTGCTCTACCCGAGGTTTCCATCCTCGCTGAGCTCACCTTAGGACACCTGCGTTACACCTTGACAGATGTACCGCCCCAGTCAAACTCACTCGTTGAGACAAGCATATCACTACTGGCAGGACAACCAAATAGCTGCGACAGCTGCGCTCGGCCCCTCAGGCAGCCTGGCGCGCTCCTCTGCTCTACCCGAGGTTTCCATCCTCGCTGAGCTCACCTTAGGACACCTGCATTACACATTGACAGATGTACCGCCCCAGTCAAACTCAAACTCAATGCATGTATCGCTCCATTTCGCGGCGACAACTGCGCTTGGCCCCCTCAGGCAGCCTGGTGCGCTCTTTTGCTCTACCCGAGGTTTCCATCCTCGCTGAGCTCACCTTAGGACACCTGCGTTAAACTTTGACAGATGTACCGCCCCAGTCAAACTCACTCTTTGAGACAAGCATATCACTACTGGCAAGACAACCAATTAGCTGCGACAGCTGCGCTCGGCCCCCTCAGGCAGCGTGGCGCTTCTCGTTGCTCTATCCCAGGTTTCCATCCTCGCTGAGCTCACCTTAGGCACCTGCATTACACATTGACAGATGTACCGCCCCAGTCAAATTCAATGCATGTATCGCCCCATTTCGCGGCGACAGTTGCGCTTGGCCCCCTCAGACAGCCTGGCGCGCTCTTTTGCTCTACCCGAGGTTTCCATCCACCTCAGGACACCTGCGTTACACCTTGACAGATGTACCGCCCCAGTCAAACTTAAACTTATTGCATGTATACATAACAATGCGACCGTTCTGCTAGGCCGAAAAGCGCTCAAGTCAGACGCTCGATCAAGCGCCTACTACATATTAGTCGAGACAACGGCTCGCTCATTAGCATTGCGTTTGTACTTTAACTTTTTTCGGCTCAACTTCTCTAGAAGCCGATTCCTGCGACACGGCACTCTTATGCCCGCCGCCGAGGGAGTGTGCGCCCCATCCCGCCCCGACTTCCCCGCACCGCACGCAGCTCTTGGCTCATTATAGTTAACTCTGTCTTACGCTCTTACAGGCTTTACCTAGGGTTAGGTTAGTATGCTTGCACGTGCCGTCACTTAACTCTTTTCGGCATGGCCTCTCTCGACGCCGATGCCGGCGACGCAGCACTCTTTTGCCCGCCGCCGAGGGCGTGTGCGCCCAATCCCGCCTTGACTGTTCCGCACCGCACGCCGCTCTTGGCTCATTCGAGTTAACTCTGTCTTTCGCTCTTACAGGCCTTACCTAGGGTTTGGTTAGTATGCTTGCACGTGCGTCACTTAACTCTTTTCGGCATGGCCTCTCTCGACGCCGATGCCGGCGACGCAGCACTCTTTCGCCTGCCACCGAGGGAGTGTGCGCCCCATCCCGCCCCGACTGCCCCGCACCGCACGTCGCTCTTGGCTCATTCGAATTAACTCTGTCTTTCGCTCTTACAGTCCTCACCTAGGGTTAGGATAGTGTGGTTGCACGTGCGGGGCACGAGCCAATGGAGGGCGGCGACGCCCCCTTGTCGTGTTGCGAAATGACACGTGGGCTTCGTCGCGGATGAGTGAGTAACGGCCAATCACGTGGAAGATTTCAAATCGGGGCGCTAGCCAATGGGTGGAGGCCGCTACCTCCTTTCGGATTGCGAAATGACACGTCGGCCCCGCTCGGCGTGGTGAAGATAAGTCCGACACCCCGATGCCGCCGCCGACGTGCCCCGCCCGGCTCGGTAAAAAAAAAATAGGACAAGTCTGGCGCGGAAAAAAAAAGACAAGTCCGACACCACGGTTGAGCGAGTCGAAAAAAAAGCAAGTCCCAAAAGGACAAATCATAGATCTGGAGGATGATTTTCAACACATCGCAGTGAGAAACTGCTCGAGTGGGTACGACACCCCGATCTTTAACTAGGTCGTCTGCAAATGATTTAGCACCTCGCCTTCGCGCAGGCTGCTCGCCTCGACTTAGGCGCAAGTCGACATCGAAGGATCAAAAAGCAACGTCGCTATGAACGCTTGGCTGCCACAAGACAGTTATCCCTGTGGTAACTTTTCTGACACCCCGTGCTTGAAACACGCAAACTCAAAGGGATCGATAGGCCACGCTTTCGCGGTCTGTATTTATACTGAAAATCCAAATCAAGTGAGCTTTTGCCCTTTTGCTCTACGCGAGGTTTCCGTCCTCGCTGAGCTCACCTTAGGACACCTGCATTACACCTTGTCATATGTACCGCCCCAGTCAAACTCAAACTCAATGCATGTATCGCTCCACTTCGCGGCTCGCTCATTAGCATCGTCTTTGTACTTTAACATTTTTTTGACTCTGCCGCTCTCGACACCGATGCGACGCTTCTGTCGCGACGCTGCCCTCTCTCGCTCGCCTGACTTAGGCGCAAGTCGTTCAAAGATACCATCCTCGCTGAGGTCACCTTAGGACACCTGCGTTACACCTTGACAGATGTACCGCCCCAGTCAAACTCACTCTTTGAGACAAGCATATCACTACTGGCAGTAAAACCAAATAGCTGCGACAGCTGCGCTCGGCCCCCTCAGGCAGCCTGGCGCGCTCCTTTGATCTACCCGAGGTTTCAATCCTCGCTGAGCTCACCTTAGGACACCTGCGTTACACCTTGACAGATGTACCGCCCCAGTCAAACTCACTCTTTGAGACAAGCATATCACTACTTGCAGGACAACCTAATAGCTGCGACAGCTGCGCTCGGCCCCCTCAGGCAGCCTGACGCGCTCCTTTGCTCTACCCGAGGTTTCCATCCTCGCTGAGCTCACCTTAGGACACCTGCGTTACACCTTGACAGATGTACCGCCCCAGTCAAACTCACTCGTTGAGACAAGCATATCACTACTGGCAGGACAACCAAATAGCTGCGACAGCTGCGCTCGGCCCCTCAGGCAGCCTGGCGCGCTCCTCTGCTCTACCCGAGGTTTCCATCCTCGCTGAGCTCACCTTAGGACACCTGCATTACACATTGACAGATGTACCGCCCCAGTCAAACTCAAACTCAATGCATGTATCGCTCCATTTCGCGGCGACAACTGCGCTTGGCCCCCTCAGGCAGCCTGGTGCGCTCTTTTGCTCTACCCGAGGTTTCCATCCTCGCTGAGCTCACCTTAGGACACCTGCGTTAAACTTTGACAGATGTACCGCCCCAGTCAAACTCACTCTTTGAGACAAGCATATCACTACTGGCAAGACAACCAATTAGCTGCGACAGCTGCGCTCGGCCCCCTCAGGCAGCGTGGCGCTTCTCGTTGCTCTATCCCAGGTTTCCATCCTCGCTGAGCTCACCTTAGGCACCTGCATTACACATTGACAGATGTACCGCCCCAGTCAAATTCAATGCATGTATCGCCCCATTTCGCGGCGACAGTTGCGCTTGGCCCCCTCAGACAGCCTGGCGCGCTCTTTTGCTCTACCCGAGGTTTCCATCCACCTCAGGACACCTGCGTTACACCTTGACAGATGTACCGCCCCAGTCAAACTTAAACTTATTGCATGTATACATAACAATGCGACCGTTCTGCTAGGCCGAAAAGCGCTCAAGTCAGACGCTCGATCAAGCGCCTACTACATATTAGTCGAGACAACGGCTCGCTCATTAGCATTGCGTTTGTACTTTAACTTTTTTCGGCTCAACTTCTCTAGAAGCCGATTCCTGCGACACGGCACTCTTATGCCCGCCGCCGAGGGAGTGTGCGCCCCATCCCGCCCCGACTTCCCCGCACCGCACGCAGCTCTTGGCTCATTATAGTTAACTCTGTCTTACGCTCTTACAGGCTTTACCTAGGGTTAGGTTAGTATGCTTGCACGTGCCGTCACTTAACTCTTTTCGGCATGGCCTCTCTCGACGCCGATGCCGGCGACGCAGCACTCTTTTGCCCGCCGCCGAGGGCGTGTGCGCCCAATCCCGCCTTGACTGTTCCGCACCGCACGCCGCTCTTGGCTCATTCGAGTTAACTCTGTCTTTCGCTCTTACAGGCCTTACCTAGGGTTTGGTTAGTATGCTTGCACGTGCGTCACTTAACTCTTTTCGGCATGGCCTCTCTCGACGCCGATGCCGGCGACGCAGCACTCTTTCGCCTGCCACCGAGGGAGTGTGCGCCCCATCCCGCCCCGACTGCCCCGCACCGCACGTCGCTCTTGGCTCATTCGAATTAACTCTGTCTTTCGCTCTTACAGTCCTCACCTAGGGTTAGGATAGTGTGGTTGCACGTGCGGGGCACGAGCCAATGGAGGGCGGCGACGCCCCCTTGTCGTGTTGCGAAATGACACGTGGGCTTCGTCGCGGATGAGTGAGTAACGGCCAATCACGTGGAAGATTTCAAATCGGGGCGCTAGCCAATGGGTGGAGGCCGCTACCTCCTTTCGGATTGCGAAATGACACGTCGGCCCCGCTCGGCGTGGTGAAGATAAGTCCGACACCCCGATGCCGCCGCCGACGTGCCCCGCCCGGCTCGGTAAAAAAAAAATAGGACAAGTCTGGCGCGGAAAAAAAAAGACAAGTCCGACACCACGGTTGAGCGAGTCGAAAAAAAAGCAAGTCCCAAAAGGACAAATCATAGATCTGGAGGATGATTTTCAACACATCGCAGTGAGAAACTGCTCGAGTGGGTACGACACCCCGATCTTTAACTAGGTCGTCTGCAAATGATTTAGCACCTCGCCTTCGCGCAGGCTGCTCGCCTCGACTTAGGCGCAAGTCGACATCGAAGGATCAAAAAGCAACGTCGCTATGAACGCTTGGCTGCCACAAGACAGTTATCCCTGTGGTAACTTTTCTGACACCCCGTGCTTGAAACACGCAAACTCAAAGGGATCGATAGGCCACGCTTTCGCGGTCTGTATTTATACTGAAAATCCAAATCAAGTGAGCTTTTGCCCTTTTGCTCTACGCGAGGTTTCCGTCCTCGCTGAGCTCACCTTAGGACACCTGCATTACACCTTGTCATATGTACCGCCCCAGTCAAACTCAAACTCAATGCATGTATCGCTCCACTTCGCGGCTCGCTCATTAGCATCGTCTTTGTACTTTAACATTTTTTTGACTCTGCCGCTCTCGACACCGATGCGACGCTTCTGTCGCGACGCTGCCCTCTCTCGCTCGCCTGACTTAGGCGCAAGTCGTTCAAAGATACCATCCTCGCTGAGGTCACCTTAGGACACCTGCGTTACACCTTGACAGATGTACCGCCCCAGTCAAACTCACTCTTTGAGACAAGCATATCACTACTGGCAGTACAACCAAATAGCTGCGACAGCTGCGCTCGGCCCCCTCAGGCAGCCTGGCGCGCTCCTTTGCTCTACCCGAGGTTTCCATCCTCGCTGAGCTCACCTTAGAACACCTGTGTTACATCTTGACAGATGTACCGCCCCAGTCAAACTCACTCTTTGAGACAAGCTTATCACTACTGGCAGGACAACCAAATATCTGCGACAGCTGCGCTCGGCCCCCTCAGGCAGCCTGGCGCGCTCCTTTGCTCTACCCAAGGTTTCCAATCTCGCTGAGCTCACCTTAGGACACCTGCGTTACACCTTGTCAGATGTACCGCCCCAGTCAAACTTAAACTTATTGCATGTATACATAACAATGCGACCGTTCTGCTAGCCCAAAAAGTGCTCAAGCCAGTTGCTCGATCGAGCGCCTCCTACATATTAGTCGAGACAACGGCTCGCTCATTAGCATCGTCTTTGTACTTTAACATTTTTTGGCTCTGCCGCTCTCGACACCGATGCGACGCTTTTGTCGCGACTCTGCACTCTCTCGCTCGCCTGACTTAGGCGCAAGTCGTTCAAAGATACCATCCTCGTTGAGGTCACCTTAGGACACCTGCGTTACACCTTGACAGATGTACCGCCCCAGTCAAACTCACTCTTTGAGACAATCATATCACTACTGGCAGGACAACCAAATAACTGCGACAGCTGCGCTCGGCCCCCTCAGGCAGCCTTTGCTCTACCCGAGGTTCCCATCCTCGCTGAGCTCACCTTAGGACACCTGCGTTACACCTTGACAGATGTACCGCCCCAGTCAAACTCACTCTTTGAGACAAGCATATCACTACTTGCAGGACAACCTAATAGCTGCGACAGCTGCGCTCGGCCCCCTCAGGCAGCCTGACGCGCTTCTTTGCTCTACCCGAGGTTTCCATCCTCGCTGAGCTCACCTTAGGACACCTGCGTTACATCTTGACAGATGTACCGCCCGAGTCAAACTCACTCTTTGAGACAAGCATATCACTACTGGCAGGACAACCAAATAGCTGCGACAGCTGCGCTCGGCCCCCTCAGGCAGCCTGGCGCGCTCCTTTGCTCTACCCGAGGTTCCCATCCTCGCTGAGCTCACCTTAGGACACCTGCGTTACACCTTGACAGATGTACAGCCCCAGTCAAACTTAAACTTATTGCATGTATACATAACAATGCGACCGTTCTGCTAGCCCAAAAAGTGCTCAAGCCAGACGCTCGATCGAGCGCCTCCTACATATTAGTCGAGACAACGGCTCGCTCATTAGCATCGTCTTTGTACTTTAACATTTTTTGGCTCTGCCTCTCTCGACACCGATGCGACGCTCCTGTCGCGACGCTGCACTCTCTCGCTCGCCTGACTTAGGCGCAAGTCGTTCAAAGATACCATCCTTGTTGAGGTCACCTTAGGGCATCTGCGTTACACCTTGACAGAAGTACCGCCCCAGTCAATCTCACTCTTTGAGACAAGCATATAACTACTGGCAGGACAACCAAATAACTGCGACAGCTGCGCTCGGCCCCCTCAGGCAGCCTGGCGCGCTCCTTTGATCTACCCGAGGTTTCCATCCTCGCTGAGCTCACCTTAGGACACCTGCGTTACACCTTGACAGATGTACCGCCCCAGTCAAACTCACTCTTTGAGACAAGCATATCACTACTTGCAGGACAACCTAATAGCTGCGACAGCTGCGATCGGCCCCCTCAGGCAGCCTGACGCGCTCCTTTGCTCTACCCGAGGTTTCCATCCTCTCTGAGCTTACCTTAGGACACCTGCGTTACACCTTCACAGATGTACCGCCCCAGTAAAACTTAAACTTATTGCATGTATACATAACAATGCGATCTTTCTGCTAATCCAAAAAGTGCTCAAGCCAGACGCTCGATCGAGCGCCTCCTACATATTAGTCGAGACAACGGCTAGCTCATTAGCATCGTCTTTGTACTATAACATTGTACGATACCATCCTCGTTGAGGTCACCTTAGGACACCTGCGTTACACCTTGAAAGATGTACCGCCCCAGTCAAACTCACTCTTTGAGACAAGCATATCACTACTGGCAGGACAACCAAATTACTGCGACAGCTGCGCTCGGCCCCCTCAGGCAGCCTGGCATGCTCCTTTGCTCTACCCGAGGTTTCCATTCTCGCTGAGCTCACCTTAGGACACCTGCGTTACACCTTGACAGATGTACCGCCCCAGTCAAACTCACTCTTTGAGACAAGCATATCACTACTGGCAGGACAGCCAAATAGATGCGACAGCTGCGCTCGGCCCCTCAGGCAGCCTGGCGCGCTCTTTTGCTCTACCCGAGGTTTCCATCCACGCTGAGCTACATATTAGTCGAGACAACGGCTCGCTCATTAGCATCGTCTTTGTACTTTAACATTTTTTGGCTCTGCCGCTCTCGACACCGATGCGACGCTTCTGTCGCGACGCTGCACTCTCTCGCTCGCCTGACTTAGGCGCAAGTCGTTCAAAGATACCATCCTCGTTGAGGTCACCTTAGGACACCTGCGTTACACCTTGACAGGTGTACCGCCCCAGTCGAACTCAAACTCAATGCATGTATTAGCTCCAGATTTACCACAGTTATCCACTTCGCTTACGAGACTCAATAAACCAAGGCTGATTTAAAGAGCCATTTGCATTTTCGCTTTAAGACTACTCGTACTTGCAATTGCATGGCTTCCATCTTCGCTGAGCTCACCTTAGGACACGTGCGTTACAACTTGACAGGTGTACCGTCCCAGTCAAACTCAAACTCAATGCATGTATTAGCGCTAGATTTACCACAGTTATCCACTTCGCTTACGAGACCTAATAAACCAAGGCTGATTTGAAAAGAGCTCACCTTAGGACACCTGCGTTACACCGTGACAGATGTACCGCCCCAGTCAAACTCACTCTTTGAGACAAGCATATCATTACTGGCAGGACAACCAAATAGCTGCGACAGCTGCGCTCGTCCCCCTCAGGCAGCCTGGCGCGCTCCTTTGATCTACCCAAGGTTTTCATCATTGCTGAGCCCACCTTAGGACACCTGCGTTACACCATGACAGATGTACCGCCCCAGTCAAACTTAAACTTATTGCATGTATACATAACAATGCGACCGTTCTGCTAGCCCAAAATGTGCTCAAGCCAGACGCTCGATCGAGCGCCTCCTACATATTAGTCGAGACAACGGCTCGCTCATTAGCATCGTCTTTGTACTATAACATTGTACGATACCATCCTCGTTGAGGTCACCTTAGGACACCTGCGTTACACCTTAAAAGATGTACCGCCCCAGTCAAATTCACTCTTTGAGACAAGCATATCCTACTGGCAGGACAACCAAAATACTGCGACAGCTGCGCTCGACCCCCTCAGGCAGCCTGGCGCGCTCCTTTGCTCTACCCGAGGTTTCCATCCTCGCTGAGCTCACCTTAGAACACCTGTGTTACATCTTGACAGATGTACCGCCCCAGTCAAACTCACTCTTTGAGACAAGCTTATCACTACTGGCAGGACAACCAAATATCTGCGACAGCTGCGCTCGGCCCCCTCAGGCAGCCTGGCGCGCTCCTTTGCTCTACCCAAGGTTTCCAATCTCGCTGAGCTCACCTTAGAACACCTGTGTTACATCTTGACAGATGTACCGCCCCAGTCAAACTCACTCTTTGAGACAAGCTTATCACTACTGGCAGGACAACCAAATATCTGCGACAGCTGCGCTCGGCCCCCTCAGGCAGCCTGGCGCGCTCCTTTGCTCTACCCGAGGTTTCCATCCTCGCTGAGCTCACCTTAGAACACCTGTGTTACATCTTGACAGATGTACCGCCCCAGTCAAACTCACTCTTTGAGACAAGCTTATCACTACTGGCAGGACAACCAAATATCTGCGACAGCTGCGCTCGGCCCCCTCAGGCAGCCTGGCGCGCTCCTTTGCTCTACCCAAGGTTTCCAATCTCGCTGAGCTCACCTTAGGACACCTGCGTTACACCTTGTCAGATGTACCGCCCCAGTCAAACTTAAACTTATTGCATTTATACATAACAATGCGACCGTTCTGCTAGCCCAAAAAGTGCTCAAGCCAGTTGCTCGATCGAGCGCCTCCTACATATTAGTCGAGACAACGGCTCGCTCATTAGCATCGTCTTTGTACTTTAACATTTTTTGGCTCTGCCGCTCTCGACACCGATGCGACGCTTTTGTCGCGACTCTGCACTCTCTCGCTCGCCTGACTTAGGCGCAAGTCGTTCAAAGATACCATCCTCGTTGAGGTCACCTTAGGACACCTGCGTTACACCTTGACAGATGTACCGCCCCAGTCAAACTCACTCTTTGAGACAATCATATCACTACTGGCAGGACAACCAAATAACTGCGACAGCTGCGCTCGGCCCCCTCAGGCAGCCTTTGCTCTACCCGAGGTTCCCATCCTCGCTGAGCTCACCTTAGGACACCTGCGTTACACCTTGACAGATGTACCGCCCCAGTCAAACTCACTCTTTGAGACAAGCATATCACTACTTGCAGGACAACCTAATAGCTGCGACAGCTGCGCTCGGCCCCCTCAGGCAGCCTGACGCGCTTCTTTGCTCTACCCGAGGTTTCCATCCTCGCTGAGCTCACCTTAGGACACCTGCGTTACATCTTGACAGATGTACCGCCCGAGTCAAACTCACTCTTTGAGACAAGCATATCACTACTGGCAGGACAACCAAATAGCTGCGACAGCTGCGCTCGGCCCCCTCAGGCAGCCTGGCGCGCTCCTTTGCTCTACCCGAGGTTCCCATCCTCGCTGAGCTCACCTTAGGACACCTGCGTTACACCTTGACAGATGTACAGCCCCAGTCAAACTTAAACTTATTGCATGTATACATAACAATGCGACCGTTCTGCTAGCCCAAAAAGTGCTCAAGCCAGACGCTCGATCGAGCGCCTCCTACATATTAGTCGAGACAACGGCTCGCTCATTAGCATCGTCTTTGTACTTTAACATTTTTTGGCTCTGCCTCTCTCGACACCGATGCGACGCTCCTGTCGCGACGCTGCACTCTCTCGCTCGCCTGACTTAGGCGCAAGTCGTTCAAAGATACCATCCTTGTTGAGGTCACCTTAGGGCATCTGCGTTACACCTTGACAGAAGTACCGCCCCAGTCAATCTCACTCTTTGAGACAAGCATATAACTACTGGCAGGACAACCAAATAACTGCGACAGCTGCGCTCGGCCCCCTCAGGCAGCCTGGCGCGCTCCTTTGATCTACCCGAGGTTTCCATCCTCGCTGAGCTCACCTTAGGACACCTGCGTTACACCTTGACAGATGTACCGCCCCAGTCAAACTCACTCTTTGAGACAAGCATATCACTACTTGCAGGACAACCTAATAGCTGCGACAGCTGCGATCGGCCCCCTCAGGCAGCCTGACGCGCTCCTTTGCTCTACCCGAGGTTTCCATCCTCTCTGAGCTTACCTTAGGACACCTGCGTTACACCTTCACAGACGTACCGCCCCAGTAAATCTTAAACTTATTGCATGTATACATAACAATGCGATCTTTCTGCTAATCCAAAAAGTGCTCAAGCCAGACGCTCGATCGAGCGCCTCCTACATATTAGTCGAGACAACGGCTAGCTCATTAGCATCGTCTTTGTACTATAACATTGTACGATACCATCCTCGTTGAGGTCACCTTAGGACACCTGCGTTACACCTTGAAAGATGTACCGCCCCAGTCAAACTCACTCTTTGAGACAAGCATATCACTACTGGCAGGACAACCAAATTACTGCGACAGCTGCGCTCGGCCCCCTCAGGCAGCCTGGCATGCTCCTTTGCTCTACCCGAGGTTTCCATTCTCGCTGAGCTCACCTTAGGACACCTGCGTTACACCTTGACAGATGTACCGCCCCAGTCAAACTCACTCTTTGAGACAAGCATATCACTACTGGCAGGACAGCCAAATAGATGCGACAGCTGCGCTCGGCCCCTCAGGCAGCCTGGCGCGCTCTTTTGCTCTACCCGAGGTTTCCATCCACGCTGAGCTACATATTAGTCGAGACAACGGCTCGCTCATTAGCATCGTCTTTGTACTTTAACATTTTTTGGCTCTGCCGCTCTCGACACCGATGCGACGCTTCTGTCGCGACGCTGCACTCTCTCGCTCGCCTGACTTAGGCGCAAGTCGTTCAAAGATACCATCCTCGTTGAGGTCACCTTAGGACACCTGCGTTACACCTTGACAGGTGTACCGCCCCAGTCGAACTCAAACTCAATGCATGTATTAGCTCCAGATTTACCACAGTTATCCACTTCGCTTACGAGACTCAATAAACCAAGGCTGATTTAAAGAGCCATTTGCATTTTCGCTTTAAGACTACTCGTACTTGCAATTGCATGGCTTCCATCTTCGCTGAGCTCACCTTAGGACACGTGCGTTACAACTTGACAGGTGTACCGTCCCAGTCAAACTCAAACTCAATGCATGTATTAGCGCTAGATTTACCACAGTTATCCACTTCGCTTACGAGACCTAATAAACCAAGGCTGATTTGAAAAGAGCTCACCTTAGGACACCTGCGTTACACCGTGACAGATGTACCGCCCCAGTCAAACTCACTCTTTGAGACAAGCATATCATTACTGGCAGGACAACCAAATAGCTGCGACAGCTGCGCTCGTCCCCCTCAGGCAGCCTGGCGCGCTCCTTTGATCTACCCAAGGTTTTCATCATTGCTGAGCTCACCTTAGGACACCTGCGTTACACCATGACAGATGTACCGCCCCAGTCAAACTTAAACTTATTGCATGTATACATAACAATGCGACCGTTCTGCTAGCCCAAAATGTGCTCAAGCCAGACGCTCGATCGAGCGCCTCCTACATATTAGTCGAGACAACGGCTCGCTCATTAGCATCGTCTTTGTACTATAACATTGTACGATACCATCCTCGTTGAGGTCACCTTAGGACACCTGCGTTACACCTTAAAAGATGTACCGCCCCAGTCAAATTCACTCTTTGAGACAAGCATATCCTACTGGCAGGACAACCAAAATACTGCGACAGCTGCGCTCGACCCCCTCAGGCAGCCTGGCGCGCTCCTTTGCTCTACCCGAGGTTTTCATTCTCGCTGAGCTCACCTTAGGACACCTGCGTTACACCTTGACAGATGTACCGCCCCAGTCAAACTTAAACTTATTGCATGTATACATAACAATGCGACCGTTCTGCTAGCCCAAAAAGTGCTCAAGCCAGACGCTCGATCAAGCGCCTCCTACATATTAGTCGAGACAACGGCGCGCTCATTAGCATCGTCTTTGTACTTTAACATTTTTTTGACTCTGCCGCTCTCGACACCGATGCGACGCTTCTGTCGCGACGCTGCACTCTCTCGCTCGCCTGACTTAGGCGCAAGTCGTTCAAAGATACCATCCTCGTTGAGGTCACCTTAGGACACCTGCGTTACACCTTGACAGGTGTACCGCCCCAGTCGAACTCAAACTCAATGCATGTATTAGCTCCAGATTTACCACAGTTATCCACTTCGCTTACGAGACTCAATAAACCAAGGCTGATTTAAAGAGCCATTTGCAGTTTCGCTTTAAGAATACTCGTACTTGCAATTGCATGGCTTCCATCTTTGCTGAGCTCACCTTAGGACACCTGCGTTACAACTTGACAGGTGTACCGCCCCAGTCAAACTCAAACTCAATGCATGTATTAGCGCTAGATTTACCACAGTTATCCACTTCGCTTACGAGACTTAATAAACCGAGGCTGATTTAAAAGAGCTCACCTTAGGACACCTGCGTTACACCGTGACAGATGTACCGCCCCAGTCAAACTCACTCTTTGAGACAAGCATATCACTACTTGCAGGACAACCAAATAGCTGCGACAGCTGCGCTCGGCGCGCTCCTTTGATCTACCCGAGGTTTCCATCCTCGCTGAGCTACATATTAGTCGAGACAACGGCTCGCTCATTAGCATCGTCTTTGTACTATAACATTGTACGATACCATCCTCGTTGAGGTCACCTTAGGACACCTGCGTTACACCTTGAAAGATGTACCGCCCCAGTCAAACTCACTCTTTGAGACAAGCATATCACTACTGGCAGGACAACCAAATTACTGCGACAGCTGCGCTCGGCCCCCTCAGGCAGCCTGGCGCGCTCCTTTGCTCTACCCGAGGTTTCCATTCTCGCTGAGCTCACCTTAGGACACCTGCGTTACACCTTGACAGATGTACCGCCCCAGTCAAACTCACTCTTTGAGACAAGCATATCACTACTGGCAGGACAACCAAATAGCTGCGACAGCTGCGCTCGGCCCCCTCAGGCATCCTGGCGCGCTCTTTTGCTCTACCCGAGGTTTCCATCCTCGCTGAGCTCACCTTAGGACACCTGCGTTACACCTTGACAGATGTACCGCCCCAGTCAAACTCACTCTTTGAGACAAGCATATCACTACTGGCAGGAAAACCAAATAGCTGCGACAACTGCGCTCGGCCCCCTCAGGCAGCCTGGCGCGCTCCTTTGCTCTACCCGAGGTTTCCATCCTCGCTGAGCTCACCTTAGGACACCTGCGTTACACCTTGACAGATGTACCGCCCCAGTCAAACTCACTCTTTAAGACAAGCATATCACTACTGGCAGGACAACCAAATAGCTGCGACAGCTGCGCTCGGCCCCCTCAGGCAGCCTGGCGCGCTCCTTTTGCTCCTCTTTTGCTCTACCCGAGGTTTCCATTCTCGCTGAGCTCACCTTAGGACACCTGCGTTACACCTTGACAGATGTACCGCCCCAGTCAAACTCAAACTTATTGCATGTATACATAACAATGCGACCGTTCTGCTAGCCCAAAATGTGCTCAAGCCAGACGCTCGATCGAACGCCTCCTACATATTAGTCGAGACAACGGCTCGCTCATTAGCATCGTCTTTGTACTATAACATTGTACGATACCATCCTCGTTGAGGTCTCCTTAGGACACCTGCGTTACACCTTAAAAGATGTACCGCCCCAGTCAAATTCACTCTTTGAGACAAGCATATCCTACTGGCAGAACAACCAAATAGCTGCGACAACTGCGCTCGGCCCCCTCAGGCAGACTGGCGCGCTCTTTTGCTCTACCCGAGGTTTCCATCCTCGCTGAACTCACCTTAGGACACCTGCGTTACACCTTGACAAATGTACCGCCCCAGTCAAACTTAAACTTATTGCATGTATACATAACAACGTGACCGTTCTGCTAGCCCAAAAAGTGCTCAAGCCAGACGCTCGATTGAGCGCCTCTTACATATTAGTCGAGACAACGGCTCGTTCATTAGCATCGTCTTCGTACTTTAACATTTTTTTGGCTCTGCCGCTCTCGACACCGATGCGACGCTTCTGTCGCGACGCTGCACTCTCTCGCTCGCCTGACTCAGGCGCAAGTCGTTCAAAGATACCATCCTCGTTGAGGTCATCTTAGGACACCTGCGTTACACCTTGACTGATGTACCGCCCCAGTCAAACTTAAACTTATTGCATGTATACATAACAATGCGACCGTTCTGCTAGCCCAAAAAGTGCTCAAGACAGACGCTCGATTGAGCGCCTCTTACATATTAGTCGAGACAACGGCTCGCTCATTAGCATCGTCTTCGTACTTCAACATTTTTTTGGCTCTGCCGCTCTCGACACCGATGCGACGCTTCTGTCGCGACGCTGCACTCTCTCGCTCGCCTGACTCAGGCGCAAGTCGTTCAAAGATACCATCCTCGTTGAGGTCATCTTAGGACACCTGCGTTACACTTTGACTGATGTACCGCCCCAGTCAAATTCACTCTTTGAGACAAGCATATCAATACTGACAGGACAACCAAATAGCTGCGATAGCTGCGCTCGGCCCCCTCATGCAGCCTGGCGCGCTCCTTTGCTCTACCCGAGGTTTCCATCCTCGCTGAGCTCACCTTAGGACACCTGCATTACAACTTGACAGGTGTAGGAGGCTTCCATCCTCCTACATATTAGTCGAGACAACGGCTCGCTCATTAGCATCGTCTTTGTACTTTAACATTTTTTTGGCTCTGCCGCTCTCGACACCGATGCGACGCTTCTGTCGCGACGCTGCACTCTCTCGCTCGCCTGACTTAGGCGCAAGTCGTTCAAAGATACCATCCTCGCTGAGCTCACCTTAGGACACCTGCGTTACACCTTGACAGATGTACCGCCCCAGTCAAACTTAAACTTATTGCATCTATACCTAACAATGCGACCATTCTGCTAGCCCAAAAAGTGCTCAAGCCAGACGCTCGATCGAGCGCCTCCTACATATTAGTCGAGACAACGGCTCGCTCATTAGCATCGTCTTTGTACTTTAACATTTTTTTGGCTCTGCCGCTCTCGACACCGATGCGACGCTTATGTCGCGACGCTGCACTCTCTCGCTCGCCTGACTTAGGCGCAAGTCGTTCAAAGATACCATCCTCGTTGAGGTCACCTTAGGACACCTGCGTTACACCTTGACAGATGCTCCGCCCCAGTCAAACTCACTCTTTGAGAAAAGCATATTACTACTGGCAGGACAACCAAATAGCTGCGACAGCTGCACTCGGCCCCCTCAGGCAGCCTGGCGCGCTCCTTTGCTCTACCCGAGGTTTCCATCCTCGCTGAGCTCACCTTAGGACACCTGCGTTACACCTTGACAGATGTACCGCCCCAGTCAAACTCACTCTTTGAGACAAGCATATCACTACTGGCAGGACAACCAAATAGCTGCGACAGCTGCGCTCGGCCCCCTCAGGCAGCCTGGCGCGCTCCTTTGCACTACTCGATGTTTCAATCCTCGCTGATCTCACCTTAGGACACCTGCGTTACACCTTGACAGATGTACCGCCCCAGTCAAACTCACTCTTTGAGACAAGCATATCACTACTGGCAGGACAACCAAATAGCTGCGACAGCTGCGCTCGGCCCCCTCAGGCAGCCTGGCGCGCTCCTTTGCTCTACTCGAGGTTTCCATCCTCGCTGAGCTCACCTTAGAACACCTGCGTTACACCTTGACAGATGTACCGCCCCAGTCAAACTCACTCTTTGAGACAAGCATATCACTGCTGGCAGGACAACCAAATAGCTGCGACAGCTGCGCTCGGCCCCCTCAGGCAGCCTGGCGCGCTCCTTTGCTCTACCCGAGGTTTCCATCCTCGCTGAGCTCACCTTAGGACACCTGCGTTACACCTTGACAGATGTACCGCCCCAGTCAAACTTAAACTTATTGCATGTATACATAACAATGCGACCGTTCTGCTAGCCCAAAAAGTGCTCAAGCCAGACGCTCGATCGAGCGCCTCCTACATATTAGTCGAGACAACGGCTCGCTCATTAGCATCGTCTTTGTACTTTAACATTTTTTGGCTCTGCCGCTCTCGACACCGATGCGACGCTTCTGTCGCGACGCTGCACTCTCTCGCTCGCCTGACTTAGGCGCAAGTCGTTCAAAGATTCCATCCTCGTTGAGATCACCTTAGGACACCTGCGTTACACCTTGACAGGTGTACCGCCCCAGTCAAACTCACTCTTTGAGACAAGCATATCACTACTGGCAGGACAACCAAATAGCTGCGACAGCTGCGCTCGGCCCCCTCAGGCAGCGTGGCGCTTCTCTTTGCTCTATCCGATGTTTCCATCCTCGCTGAGCTCTCCTTAGGACACCTGCATTACACATTGACAGATGTACCGCCCCAGTCAAACTCAAACTCAATGCATGTATCGCTCCATTTCGAGGCGACAGCTGCGCTCGGCCCCCTCAGGCAGACTGGCGCGCTCTTTTGCTCTACCCGAGGTTTCCATCCTCGCTGAACTCACCTTAGGACACCTGCGTTACACCTTGACAAATGTACCGCCCCAGTCAAACTTAAACTTATTGCATGTATACATAACAATGCGACCGTTCTGCTAGCCCAAAAAGTGCTCAAGACAGACGCTCGATTGAGCGCCTCTTACATATTAGTCGAGACAACGGCTCGCTCATTAGCATCGTATTCGTACTTCAACATTTTTTTGGCTCTGCCGCTCTCGACACCGATGCGACGCTTCTGTCGCGACGCTGCACTCTCTCGCTCGCCTGACTCAGGCGCAAGTCGTTCAAAGATACCATCCTCGTTGAGGTCATCTTAGGACACCTGCGTTACACCTTGACTGATGTACCGCCCCAGTCAAATTCACTCTTTGAGACAAGCATATCAATACTGACAGGACAACCAAATAGCTGCGACAGCTGCGCTCGGCCCCCTCATGCAGCCTGGCGCGCTCCTTTGCTCTACCCGAGGTTTCCATCCTCGCTGAGCTCACCTTAGGACACCTGCATTACAACTTGACAGGTGTAGGAGGCTTCCATCCTCCTACATATTAGTCGAGACAACGGCTCGCTCATTAGCATCGTCTTTGTACTTTAACATTTTTTTGGCTCTGCCGCTCTCGACACCGATGCGACGCTTCTGTCGCGACGCTGCACTCTCTCGCTCGCCTGACTTAGGCGCAAGTCGTTCAAAGATACCATCCTCGCTGAGCTCACCTTAGGACACCTGCGTTACACCTTGACAGATGTACCGCCCCAGTCAAACTTAAACTTATTGCATCTATACCTAACAATGCGACCGTTCTGCTAGCCCAAAAAGTGCTCAAGCCAGACGCTCGATCGAGCGCCTCCTACATATTAGTCGAGACAACGGCTCGCTCATTAGCATCGTCTTTGTACTTTAACATTTTTTTGGCTCTGCCGCTCTCGACACCGATGCGACGCTTCTGTCGCGACGCTGCACTCTCTCGCTCGCCTGACTTAGGCGCAAGTCGTTCAAAGATACCATCCTCGTTGAGGTCACCTTAGGACACCTGCGTTACACCTTGACAGATGCTCCGCCCCAGTCAAACTCACTCTTTGAGACAAGCATATTACTACTGGCAGGACAACCAAATAGCTGCGACAGCTGCACTCGGCCCCCTCAGGCAGCCTGGCGCGCTCCTTTGCTCTACCCGAGGTTTCCATCCTCGCTGAGCTCACCTTAGGACACCTGCGTTACACCTTGACAGATGTACCGCCCCAGTCAAACTCACTCTTTGAGACAAGCATATCACTACTGGCAGGACAACCAAATAGCTGCGACAGCTGCGCTCGGCCCCCTCAGGCATCCTGGCGCGCTCCTTTGCACTACTCGATGTTTCAATCCTCGCTGATCTCACCTTAGGACACCTGCGTTACACCTTGACAGATGTACCGCCCCAGTCAAACTCACTCTTTGAGACAAGCATATCACTACTGGCAGGAAAACCAAATAGCTGCGACAACTGCGCTCGGCCCCCTCAGGCAGCCTGGCGCGCTCCTTTGCTCTACCCGAGGTTTCCATCCTCGCTGAGCTCTCCTTAGGACACCTGCGTTACACCTTGACAGATGTACCGCCCCAGTCAAACTCACTCTTTAAGACAAGCATATCACTACTGGCAGGACAACCAAATAGCTGCGACAGCTGCGCTCGGCCCCCTCAGGCAGCCTGGCGCGCTCCTTTTGCTCCTCTTTTGCTCTACCCGAGGTTTCCATTCTCGCTGAGCTCACCTTAGGACACCTGCGTTACACCTTGACAGATGTACCGCCACAGTCAAACTCACTCTTTGAGACAAGCATATCACTACTGGCAGGACAACCAAATAGCTGCGACAGCTGCGCTCGGCCCCCTCAGGCATCCTGGCGCGCTCTTTTGCTCTACCCGAGGTTTCCATCCTCGCTGAGCTCACCTTAGGACACCTGCGTTACACCTTGACAGATGTACCGCCCCAGTCAAACTCACTCTTTGAGACAAGCATATCACTACTGGCAGGAAAACCAAATAGCTGCGACAATTGCGCTCGGCCCCCTCAGGCAGCCTGGCGCGCTCCTTTGCTCTACCCGAGGTTTCCATCCTCGCTGAGCTCACCTTAAGACACCTGCGTTACACCTTGACAGATGTACCGCCCCAGTCAAACTCACTCTTTAAGACAAGCATATCACTACTGGCAGGACAACCAAATAGCTGCGACAGCTGCGCTCGGCCCCCTCAGGCAGCCTGGCGCGCTCCTTTTGCTCCTCTTTTGCTCTACCCGAGGTTTCCATTCTCGCTGAGCTCACCTTAGGACACCTGCGTTACACCTTGACAGATGTACCGCCCCAGTCAAACTCAAACTTATTGCATGTATACATAACAATGCGACCGTTCTGCTAGCCCAAAATGTGCTCAAGCCAGACGCTCGATCGAACGCCTCCTACTTATTAGTCGAGACAACGGCTCGCTCATTAGCATCGTCTTTGTACTATAACATTGTACGATACCATCCTCGTTGAGGTCTCCTTAGGACACCTGCGTTACACCTTAAAAGATGTACCGCCCCAGTCAAATTCACTCTTTGAGACAAGCATATCCTACTGGCAGGACAACCAAATAGCTGCGACAACTGCGCTCGGCCCCCTCAGGCAGCCTGGCGCGCTCCTTTGCTCTACCCGAGGTTTCCATCCTCGCTGAGTTCACCTTAGGACACCTGCGTTACACCTTGACAGATGTACCGCCCCAGTCAAACTTAAACTTATTGCATGTATACATAACAATGCGACCGTTCTGCTAGCCCAAAAAGTGCTCAAGCCAGACGCTCGATCAAGCGCCTCCTACATATTAGTCGAGACAACGGCGCGCTCATTAGCATCGTCTTTGTACTTTAACATTTTTTTGACTCTGCCGCTCTCGACACCGATGCGACGCTTCTGTCGCGACGCTGCACTCTCTCGCTCGCCTGACTTAGGCGCAAGTCGTTCAAAGATACCATCCTCGTTGAGGTCACCTTAGGACACCTGCGTTACACCTTGACAGGTGTACCGCCCCAGTCGAACTCAAACTCAATGCATGTATTAGCTCCAGATTTACCACAGTTATCCACTTCGCTTACGAGACTCAATAAACCAAGGCTGATTTAAAGAGCCATTTGCAGTTTCGCTTTAAGAATACTCGTACTTGCAATTGCATGGCTTCCATCTTTGCTGAGCTCACCTTAGGACACCTGCGTTACAACTTGACAGGTGTACCGCCCCAGTCAAACTCAAACTCAATGCATGTATTAGCGCTAGATTTACCACAGTTATCCACTTCGCTTACGAGACTTAATAAACCGAGGCTGATTTAAAAGAGCTCACCTTAGGACACCTGCGTTACACCTTGACAGATGTACCGCCCCAGTAAAACTTAAACTTATTGCATGTATACATAACAATGCGACCTTTCTGCTAACCCAAAAAGTGCTCAAGCCAGACGCTCGATCGAGCTCCTCCAACATATTAGTCGAGACAACGGCTCGCTCATTAGCATCGTCTTTGTACTATAACATTGTACGATACCATCCTCGTTGAGGTCACCTTAGGACACCTGCGTTACACCTTGACAGATGTACCACCCCAGTCAAACTCACTCTTTGAGACAAGCATATCACTACTGGCAGGACAACCAAATAGCTGCGACAGCTGCGCTCGGCCCCCTCAGGCAGCCTGGCGCGCTCTTTTGCTCTACCCGAGGTTTCCATCCTCGCTGAGCTCACCTTAGGACACCTGCGTTACACCTTGACAGATGTACCACCCCAGTCAAACTCACTCTTTGAGACAAGCATATCACTACTGGCAGGACAACCAAATAGCTGCGACAGCTGCACTCGGCCCCCTCAGGCAGCCTGGCGCGCTCTTTTGCTCTACCCGAGGTTTCCATCCTCGCTGAGCTACATATTAGTCGAGACAACGGCTCGCTCATTAGCATCGTCTTTGTACTATAACATTGTACGATACCATCCTCGTTGAGGTCACCTTAGGACACCTGCGTTACACCTTGAAAGATGTACCGCCCCAGTCAAACTCACTCTTTGAGACAAGCATATCACTACTGGCAGGACAACCAAATTACTGCGACAGCTGCGCTCGGCCCCCTCAGGCAGCCTGGCGCGCTCCTTTGCTCTACCCGAGGTTTCCATTCTCGCTGAGCTCACCTTAGGACACCTGCGTTACACCTTGACAGATGTACCGCCCCAGTCAAACTCACTCTTTGAGACAAGCATATCACTACTGGCAGGACAACCAAATAGCTGCGACAGCTGCGCTCGGCCCCCTCAGGCATCCTGGCGCGCTCTTTTGCTCTACCCGAGGTTTCCATCCTCGCTGAGCTCACCTTAGGACACCTGCGTTACACCTTGACAGATGTACCGCCCCAGTCAAACTCACTCTTTGAGACAAGCATATCACTACTGGCAGGAAAACCAAATAGCTGCGACAACTGCGCTCGGCCCCCTCAGGCAGCCTGGCGCGCTCCTTTGCTCTACCCGAGGTTTCCATCCTCGCTGAGCTCACCTTAGGACACCTGCGTTACACCTTGACAGATGTACCGCCCCAGTCAAACTCACTCTTTAAGACAAGCATATCACTACTGGCAGGACAACCAAATAGCTGCGACAGCTGCGCTCGGCCCCCTCAGGCAGCCTGGCGCGCTCCTTTTGCTCCTCTTTTGCTCTACCCGAGGTTTCCATTCTCGCTGAGCTCACCTTAGGACACCTGCGTTACACCTTGACAGATGTACCGCCACAGTCAAACTCACTCTTTAAGACAAGCATATCACTACTGGCAGGACAACCAAATAGCTGCGACAGCTGCGCTCGGCCCCCTCAGGCATCCTGGCGCGCTCTTTTGCTCTACCCGAGGTTTCCATCCTCGCTGAGCTCACCTTAGGACACCTGCGTTACACCTTGACAGATGTACCGCCCCAGTCAAACTCACTCTTTGAGACAAGCATATCACTACTGGCAGGAAAACCAAATAGCTGCGACAATTGCGCTCGGCCCCCTCAGGCAGCCTGGCGCGCTCCTTTGCTCTACCCGAGGTTTCCATCCTCGCTGAGCTCACCTTAAGACACCTGCGTTACACCTTGACAGATGTACCGCCCCAGTCAAACTCACTCTTTAAGACAAGCATATCACTACTGGCAGGACAACCAAATAGCTGCGACAGCTGCGCTCGGCCCCCTCAGGCAGCCTGGCGCGCTCCTTTTGCTCCTCTTTTGCTCTACCCGAGGTTTCCATTCTCGCTGAGCTCACCTTAGGACACCTGCGTTACACCTTGACAGATGTACCGCCCCAGTCAAACTCAAACTTATTGCATGTATACATAACAATGCGACCGTTCTGCTAGCCCAAAATGTGCTCAAGCCAGACGCTCGATCGAACGCCTCCTACATATTAGTCGAGACAACGGCTCGCTCATTAGCATCGTCTTTGTACTATAACATTGTACGATACCATCCTCGTTGAGGTCTCCTTAGGACACCTGCGTTACACCTTAAAAGATGTACCGCCCCAGTCAAATTCACTCTTTGAGACAAGCATATCCTACTGGCAGGACAACCAAATAGCTGCGACAACTGCGCTCGGCCCCCTCAGGCAGCCTGGCGCGCTCCTTTGCTCTACCCGAGGTTTCCATCCTCGCTGAGTTCACCTTAGGACACCTGCGTTACACCTTGACAGATGTACCGCCCCAGTCAAACTTAAACTTATTGCATGTATACATAACAATGCGACCGTTCTGCTAGCCCAAAAAGTGCTCAAGCCAGACGCTCGATCAAGCGCCTCCTACATATTAGTCGAGACAACGGCGCGCTCATTAGCATCGTCTTTGTACTTTAACATTTTTTTGACTCTGCCGCTCTCGACACCGATGCGACGCTTCTGTCGCGACGCTGCACTCTCTCGCTCGCCTGACTTAGGCGCAAGTCGTTCAAAGATACCATCCTCGTTGAGGTCACCTTAGGACACCTGCGTTACACCTTGACAGGTGTACCGCCCCAGTCGAACTCAAACTCAATGCATGTATTAGCTCCAGATTTACCACAGTTATCCACTTCGCTTACGAGACTCAATAAACCAAGGCTGATTTAAAGAGCCATTTGCAGTTTCGCTTTAAGAATACTCGTACTTGCAATTGCATGGCTTCCATCTTTGCTGAGCTCACCTTAGGACACCTGCGTTACAACTTGACAGGTGTACCGCCCCAGTCAAACTCAAACTCAATGCATGTATTAGCGCTAGATTTACCACAGTTATCCACTTCGCTTACGAGACTTAATAAACCGAGGCTGATTTAAAAGAGCTCACCTTAGGACACCTGCGTTACACCGTGACAGATGTACCGCCCCAGTCAAACTCACTCTTTGAGACAAGCATATCACTACTTGCAGGACAACCAAATAGCTGCGACAGCTGCGCTCGGCGCGCTCCTTTGATCTACCCGAGGTTTCCATCCTCGCTGAGCTACATATTAGTCGAGACAACGGCTCGCTCATTAGCATCGTCTTTGTACTATAACATTGTACGATACCATCCTCGTTGAGGTCACCTTAGGACACCTGCGTTACACCTTGAAAGATGTACCGCCCCAGTCAAACTCACTCTTTGAGACAAGCATATCACTACTGGCAGGACAACCAAATTACTGCGACAGCTGCGCTCGGCCCCCTCAGGCAGCCTGGCGCGCTCCTTTGCTCTACCCGAGGTTTCCATTCTCGCTGAGCTCACCTTAGGACACCTGCGTTACACCTTGACAGATGTACCGCCCCAGTCAAACTCACTCTTTGAGACAAGCATATCACTACTGGCAGGACAACCAAATAGCTGCGACAGCTGCGCTCGGCCCCCTCAGGCATCCTGGCGCGCTCTTTTGCTCTACCCGAGGTTTCCATCCTCGCTGAGCTCACCTTAGGACACCTGCGTTACACCTTGACAGATGTACCGCCCCAGTCAAACTCACTCTTTGAGACAAGCATATCACTACTGGCAGGAAAACCAAATAGCTGCGACAACTGCGCTCGGCCCCCTCAGGCAGCCTGGCGCGCTCCTTTGCTCTACCCGAGGTTTCCATCCTCGCTGAGCTCACCTTAGGACACCTGCGTTACACCTTGACAGATGTACCGCCCCAGTCAAACTCACTCTTTAAGACAAGCATATCACTACTGGCAGGACAACCAAATAGCTGCGACAGCTGCGCTCGGCCCCCTCAGGCAGCCTGGCGCGCTCCTTTTGCTCCTCTTTTGCTCTACCCGAGGTTTCCATTCTCGCTGAGCTCACCTTAGGACACCTGCGTTACACCTTGACAGATGTACCGCCCCAGTCAAACTCAAACTTATTGCATGTATACATAAC
Source organism: Styela clava (assembly GCF_964204865.1). Lineage (NCBI taxonomy): Eukaryota > Metazoa > Chordata > Ascidiacea > Stolidobranchia > Styelidae > Styela > Styela clava. The sequence goes on from NC_135250.1 coordinate 18,545,877, forward strand.
AATGCGACCGTTCTGCTAGCCCAAAATGTGCTCAAGCCAGACGCTCGATCGAACGCCTCCTACATATTAGTCGAGACAACGGCTCGCTCATTAGCATCGTCTTTGTACTATAACATTGTACGATACCATCCTCGTTGAGGTCTCCTTAGGACACCTGCGTTACACCTTAAAAGATGTACCGCCCCAGTCAAATTCACTCTTTGAGACAAGCATATCCTACTGGCAGAACAACCAAATAGCTGCGACAACTGCGCTCGGCCCCCTCAGGCAGACTGGCGCGCTCTTTTGCTCTACCCGAGGTTTCCATCCTCGCTGAACTCACCTTAGGACACCTGCGTTACACCTTGACAAATGTACCGCCCCAGTCAAACTTAAACTTATTGCATGTATACATAACAACGTGACCGTTCTGCTAGCCCAAAAAGTGCTCAAGCCAGACGCTCGATTGAGCGCCTCTTACATATTAGTCGAGACAACGGCTCGTTCATTAGCATCGTCTTCGTACTTTAACATTTTTTTGGCTCTGCCGCTCTCGACACCGATGCGACGCTTCTGTCGCGACGCTGCACTCTCTCGCTCGCCTGACTCAGGCGCAAGTCGTTCAAAGATACCATCCTCGTTGAGGTCATCTTAGGACACCTGCGTTACACCTTGACTGATGTACCGCCCCAGTCAAACTTAAACTTATTGCATGTATACATAACAATGCGACCGTTCTGCTAGCCCAAAAAGTGCTCAAGACAGACGCTCGATTGAGCGCCTCTTACATATTAGTCGAGACAACGGCTCGCTCATTAGCATCGTCTTCGTACTTCAACATTTTTTTGGCTCTGCCGCTCTCGACACCGATGCGACGCTTCTGTCGCGACGCTGCACTCTCTCGCTCGCCTGACTTAGGCGCAAGTCGTTCAAAGATACCATCCTCGTTGAGGTCACCTTAGGACACCTGCGTTACACTTTGACTGATGTACCGCCCCAGTCAAATTCACTCTTTGAGACAAGCATATCAATACTGACAGGACAACCAAATAGCTGCGATAGCTGCGCTCGGCCCCCTCATGCAGCCTGGCGCGCTCCTTTGCTCTACCCGAGGTTTCCATCCTCGCTGAGCTCACCTTAGGACACCTGCATTACAACTTGACAGGTGTAGGAGGCTTCCATCCTCCTACATATTAGTCGAGACAACGGCTCGCTCATTAGCATCGTCTTTGTACTTTAACATTTTTTTGGCTCTGCCGCTCTCGACACCGATGCGACGCTTCTGTCGCGACGCTGCACTCTCTCGCTCGCCTGACTTAGGCGCAAGTCGTTCAAAGATACCATCCTCGCTGAGCTCACCTTAGGACACCTGCGTTACACCTTGACAGATGTACCGCCCCAGTCAAACTTAAACTTATTGCATCTATACCTAACAATGCGACCATTCTGCTAGCCCAAAAAGTGCTCAAGCCAGACGCTCGATCGAGCGCCTCCTACATATTAGTCGAGACAACGGCTCGCTCATTAGCATCGTCTTTGTACTTTAACATTTTTTTGGCTCTGCCGCTCTCGACACCGATGCGACGCTTATGTCGCGACGCTGCACTCTCTCGCTCGCCTGACTTAGGCGCAAGTCGTTCAAAGATACCATCCTCGTTGAGGTCACCTTAGGACACCTGCGTTACACCTTGACAGATGCTCCGCCCCAGTCAAACTCACTCTTTGAGACAAGCATATTACTACTGGCAGGACAACCAAATAGCTGCGACAGCTGCACTCGGCCCCCTCAGGCAGCCTGGCGCGCTCCTTTGCTCTACCCGAGGTTTCCATACTCGCTGAGCTCACCTTAGGACACCTGCGTTACACCTTGACAGATGTACCGCCCCAGTCAAACTCACTCTTTGAGACAAGCATATCACTACTGGCAGGACAACCAAATAGCTGCGACAGCTGCGCTCGGCCCCCTCAGGCAGCCTGGCGCGCTCCTTTGCACTACTCGATGTTTCAATCCTCGCTGATCTCACCTTAGGACACCTGCGTTACACCTTGACAGATGTACCGCCCCAGTCAAACTCACTCTTTGAGACAAGCATATCACTACTGGCAGGACAACCAAATAGCTGCGACAGCTGCGCTCGGCCCCCTCAGACAGCCTGGCGCGCTCCTTTGCTCTACTCGAGGTTTCCATCCTCGCTGAGCTCACCTTAGAACACCTGCGTTACACCTTGACAGATGTACCGCCCCAGTCAAACTCACTCTTTGAGACAAGCATATCACTGCTGGCAGGACAACCAAATAGCTGCGACAGCTGCGCTCGGCCCCCTCAGGCAGCCTGGCGCGCTCCTTTGCTCTACCCGAGGTTTCCATCCTCGCTGAGCTCACCTTAGGACACCTGCGTTACACCTTGACAGATGTACCGCCCCAGTCAAACTTAAACTTATTGCATGTATACATAACAATGCGACCGTTCTGCTAGCCCAAAAAGTGCTCAAGCCAGACGCTCGATCGAGCGCCTCCTACATATTAGTCGAGACAACGGCTCGCTCATTAGCATCGTCTTTGTACTTTAACATTTTTTGGCTCTGCCGCTCTCGACACCGATGCGACGCTTCTGTCGCGACGCTGCACTCTCTCGCTCGCCTGACTTAGGCGCAAGTCGTTCAAAGATTCCATCCTCGTTGAGATCACCTTAGGACACCTGCGTTACACCTTGACAGGTGTACCGCCCCAGTCAAACTCACTCTTTGAGACAAGCATATCACTACTGGCAGGACAACCAAATAGCTGCGACAGCTGAGCTCGGCCCCCTCAGGCAGCGTGGCGCTTCTCTTTGCTCTATCCGATGTTTCCATCCTCGCTGAGCTCTCCTTAGGACACCTGCATTACACATTGACAGATGTACCGCCCCAGTCAAACTCAAACTCAATGCATGTATCGCTCCATTTCGAGGCGACAGCTGCGCTCGGCCCCCTCAGGCAGACTGGCGCGCTCTTTTGCTCTACCCGAGGTTTCCATCCTCGCTGAACTCACCTTAGGACACCTGCGTTACACCTTGACAAATGTACCGCCCCAGTCAAACTTAAACTTATTGCATGTATACATAACAATGCGACCGTTCTGCTAGCCCAAAAAGTGCTCAAGACAGACGCTCGATTGAGCGCCTCTTACATATTAGTCGAGACAACGGCTCGCTCATTAGCATCGTATTCGTACTTCAACATTTTTTTGGCTCTGCCGCTCTCGACACCGATGCGACGCTTCTGTCGCGACGCTGCACTCTCTCGCTCGCCTGACTCAGGCGCAAGTCGTTCAAAGATACCATCCTCGTTGAGGTCATCTTAGGACACCTGCGTTACACCTTGACTGATGTACCGCCCCAGTCAAATTCACTCTTTGAGACAAGCATATCAATACTGACAGGACAACCAAATAGCTGCGACAGCTGCGCTCGGCCCCCTCATGCAGCCTGGCGCGCTCCTTTGCTCTACCCGAGGTTTCCATCCTCGCTGAGCTCACCTTAGGACACCTGCATTACAACTTGACAGGTGTAGGAGGCTTCCATCCTCCTACATATTAGTCGAGACAACGGCTCGCTCATTAGCATCGTCTTTGTACTTTAACATTTTTTTGGCTCTGCCGCTCTCGACACCGATGCGACGCTTCTGTCGCGACGCTGCACTCTCTCGCTCGCCTGACTTAGGCGCAAGTCGTTCAAAGATACCATCCTCGCTGAGCTCACCTTAGGACACCTGCGTTACACCTTGACAGATGTACCGCCCCAGTCAAACTTAAACTTATTGCATCTATACCTAACAATGCGACCGTTCTGCTAGCCCAAAAAGTGCTCAAGCCAGACGCTCGATCGAGCGCCTCCTACATATTAGTCGAGACAACGGCTCGCTCATTAGCATCGTCTTTGTACTTTAACATTTTTTTGGCTCTGCCGCTCTCGACACCGATGCGACGCTTCTGTCGCGACGCTGCACTCTCTCGCTCGCCTGACTTAGGCGCAAGTCGTTCAAAGATACCATCCTCGTTGAGGTCACCTTAGGACACCTGCGTTACACCTTGACAGATGCTCCGCCCCAGTCAAACTCACTCTTTGAGACAAGCATATTACTACTGGCAGGACAACCAAATAGCTGCGACAGCTGCACTCGGCCCCCTCAGGCAGCCTGGCGCGCTCCTTTGCTCTACCCGAGGTTTCCATCCTCGCTGAGCTCACCTTAGGACACCTGCGTTACACCTTGACAGATGTACCGCCCCAGTCAAACTCACTCTTTGAGACAAGCATATCACTACTGGCAGGACAACCAAATAGCTGCGACAGCTGCGCTCGGCCCCCTCAGGCAGCCTGGCGCGCTCCTTTGCACTACTCGATGTTTCAATCCTCGCTGATCTCACCTTAGGACACCTGCGTTACACCTTGACAGATGTACCGCCCCAGTCAAACTCACTCTTTGAGACAAGCATATCACTACTGGCAGGACAACCAAATAGCTGCGACAGCTGCGCTCGGCCCCCTCAGGCAGCCTGGCGCGCTCCTTTGCTCTACTCGAGGTTTCCATCCTCGCTGAGCTCACCTTAGAACACCTGCGTTACACCTTGACAGATGTACCGCCCCAGTCAAACTCACTCTTTGAGACAAGCATATCACTGCTGGCAGGACAACTAAATAGCTGCGACAGCTGCGCTCGGCCCCCTCAGGCAGCCTGGCGCGCTCCTTTGCTCTACCCGAGGTTTCCATCCTCGCTGAGCTCACCTTAGGACACCTGCGTTACACCTTGACAGATGTACCGCCCCAGTCAAACTTAAACTTATTGCATGTATACATAACAATGCGACCGTTCTGCTAGCCCAAAAAGTGCTCAAGCCAGACGCTCGATCGAGCGCCTCCTACATATTAGTCGAGACAACGGCTCGCTCATTAGCATCGTCTTTGTACTTTAACATTTTTTGGCTCTGCCGCTCTCGACACCGATGCGACGCTTCTGTCGCGACGCTGCACTCTCTCGCTCGCCTGACTTAGGCGCAAGTCGTTCAAAGATTCCATCCTCGTTGAGATCACCTTAGGACACCTGCGTTACACCTTGACAGGTGTACCGCCCCAGTCAAATTCACTCTTTGAGACAAGCATATCACTACTGGCAGGACAACCAAATAGCTGCGACAGCTGAGCTCGGCCCCCTCAGGCAGCGTGGCGCTTCTCTTTGCTCTATCCGATGTTTCCATCCTCGCTGAGCTCACCTTAGGACACCTGCATTACACATTGACAGATGTACCGCCCCAGTCAAACTCAAACTCAATGCATGTATCGCTCCATTTCGAGGCGACAGCTGCGCTCGGCCCCCTCAGGCAGACTGGCGCGCTCTTTTGCTCTACCCGAGGTTTCCATCCTCGCTGAACTCACCTTAGAACACCTGCGTTACACCTTGACAAATGTACCGCCCCAGTCAAACTCACTCTTTGAGACAAGCATATCACTGCTGGCAGGACAACCAAATAGCTGCGACAGCTGCGCTCGGCCCCCTCAGGCAGACTGGCGCGCTCTTTTGCTCTACCCGAGGTTTCCATCCTCGCTGAGCTCACCTTAGGACACCTGCGTTACACCTTGACAGATGTACCGCCCCAGTCAAACTCACTCTTTGAGACAAGCATATCACTACTGGCAGGACAACCAAATAGCTGCGACAGCTGCGCTCGGCCCCCTCAGGCAGCCTGGCGCGCTCCTTTGCACTACTCGATGTTTCAATCCTCGCTGATCTCACCTTAGGACACCTGCGTTACACCTTGACAGATGTACCGCCCCAGTCAAACTCACTCTTTGAGACAAGCATATCACTACTGGCAGGACAACCAAATAGCTGCGACAGCTGCGCTCGGCCCCCTCAGGCAGCCTGGCGCGCTCCTTTGCTCTACTCGAGGTTTCCATCCTCGCTGAGCTCACCTTAGAACACCTGCGTTACACCTTGACACATGTAACGCCCCAGTCAAACTCACTCTTTGAGACAAGCATATCACTGCTGGCAGGACAACCAAATAGCTGCGACAGCTGCGCTCGGCCCCCTCAGGCAGACTGGCGCGCTCTTTTGCTCTACCCGAGGTTTCCATCCTCGCTGAACTCACCTTAGGACACCTGCGTTACACCTTGACAAATGTACCGCCCCAGTCAAACTTAAACTTATTGCATGTATACATAACAATGTGACCGTTCTGCTAGCCCAAAAAGTGCTCAAGCCAGACGCTCGATTGAGCGCCTCTTACATATTAGTCGAGACAACGGCTCGCTCATTAGCATCGTCTTCGTACTTTAACATTTTTTTGGCTCTTCCGCTCTCGACACCGATGCGACGCTTCTGTCGCGCCGCTGCACTCTCTCGCTCGCCTGACTCAGGCGCAAGTCGTTCAAAGATACCATCCTCGTTGAGGTCATCTTAGGACATCTGCGTTACACCTTGACTGATGTACCGCCCCAGTCAAACTTAAACTTATTGCATGTATACATAACAATGCGACCGTTCTGCTAGCCCAAAAAGTGCTCAAGACAGACGCTCCATTGAGCGCCTCTTACATATTAGTCGAGACAACGGCTCGCTCATTAGCATCGTCTTCGTACTTCAACATTTTTTTGGCTCTGCCGCTCTCGACACCGATGCGACGCTTCTGTCGCGACGCTGCACTCTCTCGCTCGCCTGACTCAGGCGCAAGTCGTTCAAAGATACCATCCTCGTTGAGGTCATCTTAGGACACCGCGTTACACCTTGACTGATGTACCGCCCCAGTCAAATTCACTCTTTGAGACAAGCATATCAATACTGACAGGACAACCAAATAGCTGCGACAGCTGCGCTCGGCCCCCTCATGCAGCCTGGCGCGCTCCTTTGCTCTACCCGAGGTTTCCATCCTCGCTGAGCTCACCTTAGGACACCTGCATTACAACTTGACAGGTGTAGGAGGCTTCCATCCTCCTACATATTAGTCGAGACAACGGCTCGCTCATTAGCATCGTCTTTGTACTTTAACATTTTTTTGGCTCTGCCGCTCTCGACACCGATGCGACGCTTCTGTCGCGACGCTGCACTCTCTCGCTCGCCTGACTTAGGCGCAAGTCGTTCAAAGATACCATCCTCGCTGAGCTCACCTTAGGACACCTGCGTTACACCTTGACAGATGTACCGCCCCAGTCAAACTTAAACTTATTGCATCTATACCTAACAATGCGACCGTTCTGCTGGCCCAAAAAGTGCTCAAGCCAGACGCTCGATCGAGCGCCTCCTACATATTAGTCGAGACAACGGCTCGCTTATTAGCATCGTCTTTGTACTTTAACATTTTTTTGGCTCTGCCGCTCTCGACACCGATGCGACGCTTCTGTCGCGACGCTGCACTCTCTCGCTCGCCTGACTTAGGCGCAAGTCGTTCAAAGATACCATCCTCGTTGAGGTCACCTTAGGACACCTGCGTTACACCTTGACAGATGCTCCGCCCCAGTCAAACTCACTCTTTGAGACAAGCATATTACTACTGGCAGGACAACCAAATAGCTGCGACAGCTGCACTCGGCCCCCTCAGGCAGCCTGGCGCGCTCCTTTGCTCTACCCGAGGTTTCCATCCTCGCTGAGCTCACCTTAGGACACCTGCGTTACACCTTGACAGATGTACCGCCCCAGTCAAACTCACTCTTTGAGACAAGCATATCACTACTGGCAGGACAACCAAATAGCTGCGACAGCTGCGCTCGGCCCCCTCAGGCAGCCTGGCGCGCTCCTTTGCACTACTCGATGTTTCAATCCTCGCTGATCTCACCTTAGGACACCTGCGTTACACCTTGACAGATGTACCGCCCCAGTCAAACTCACTCTTTGAGACAAGCATATCACTACTGGCAGGACAACCAAATAGCTGCGACAGCTGCGCTCGGCCCCCTCAGGCAGCCTGGCGCGCTCCTTTGCTCTACTCGAGGTTTCCATCCTCGCTGAGCTCACCTTAGAACACCTGCGTTACACCTTGACAGATGTACCGCCCCAGTCAAACTCACTCTTTGAGACAAGCATATCACTGCTGGCAGGACAACCAAATAGCTGCGACAGCTGCGCTCGGCCCCCTCAGGCAGCCTGGCGCGCTCCTTTGCTCTACCCGAGGTTTCCATCCTCGCTGAGCTCACCTTAGGACACCTGCGTTACACCTTGACAGATGTACCGCCCCAGTCAAACTTAAACTTATTGCATGTATACATAACAATGCGACCGTTCTGCTAGCCCGAAAAGTGCTCAAGCCAGACGCTCGATCGAGCGCCTCCTACATATTAGTCGAGACAACGGCTCGCTCATTAGCATCGTCTTTGTACTTTAACATTTTTTGGCTCTGCCGCTCTCGACACCGATGCGACGCTTCTGTCGCGACGCTGCACTCTCTCGCTCGCCTGACTTAGGCGCAAGTCGTTCAAAGATTCCATCCTCGTTGAGGTCATCTTAGGACACCTGCGTTACACCTTGACTGATGTACCGCCCCAGTCAAATTCACTCTTTGAGACAAGCATATCAATACTGACAGGACAACCAAATAGCTGCGACAGCTGCGCTCGGCCCCCTCATGCAGCCTGGCGCGCTCCTTTGCTCTACCCGAGGTTTCCATCCTCGCTGAGCTCACCTTAGGACACCTGCATTACAACTTGACAGGTGTAGGAGGCTTCCATCCTCCTACATATTAGTCGAGACAACGGCTCGCTCATTAGCATCGTCTTTGTACTTTAACATTTTTTTGGCTCTGCCGCTCTCGACACCGATGCGACGCTTCTGTCGCGACGCTGCACTCTCTCGCTCGCCTGACTTAGGCGCAAGTCGTTCAAAGATACCATCCTCGCTGAGCTCACCTTAGGACACCTGCGTTACACCTTGACAGATGTACCGCCCCAGTCAAACTTAAACTTATTGCATCTATACCTAACAATGCGACCGTTCTGCTGGCCCAAAAAGTGCTCAAGCCAGACGCTCGATCGAGCGCCTCCTACATATTAGTCGAGACAACGGCTCGCTTATTAGCATCGTCTTTGTACTTTAACATTTTTTTGGCTCTGCCGCTCTCGACACCGATGCGACGCTTCTGTCGCGACGCTGCACTCTCTCGCTCGCCTGACTTAGGCGCAAGTCGTTCAAAGATACCATCCTCGTTGAGGTCACCTTAGGACACCTGCGTTACACCTTGACAGATGCTCCGCCCCAGTCAAACTCACTCTTTGAGACAAGCATATTACTACTGGCAGGACAACCAAATAGCTGCGACAGCTGCACTCGGCCCCCTCAGGCAGCCTGGCGCGCTCCTTTGCTCTACCCGAGGTTTCCATCCTCGCTGAGCTCACCTTAGGACACCTGCGTTACACCTTGACAGATGTACCGCCCCAGTCAAACTCACTCTTTGAGACAAGCATATCACTACTGGCAGGACAACCAAATAGCTGCGACAGCTGCGCTCGGCCCCCTCAGGCAGCCTGGCGCGCTCCTTTGCACTACTCGATGTTTCAATCCTCGCTGATCTCACCTTAGGACACCTGCGTTACACCTTGACAGATGTACCGCCCCAGTCAAACTCACTCTTTGAGACAAGCATATCACTACTGGCAGGACAACCAAATAGCTGCGACAGCTGCGCTCGGCCCCCTCAGGCAGCCTGGCGCGCTCCTTTGCTCTACTCGAGGTTTCCATCCTCGCTGAGCTCACCTTAGAACACCTGCGTTACACCTTGACAGATGTACCGCCCCAGTCAAACTCACTCTTTGAGACAAGCATATCACTGCTGGCAGGACAACCAAATAGCTGCGACAGCTGCGCTCGGCCCCCTCAGGCAGCCTGGCGCGCTCCTTTGCTCTACCCGAGGTTTCCATCCTCGCTGAGCTCACCTTAGGACACCTGCGTTACACCTTGACAGATGTACCGCCCCAGTCAAACTTAAACTTATTGCATGTATACATAACAATGCGACCGTTCTGCTAGCCCGAAAAGTGCTCAAGCCAGACGCTCGATCGAGCGCCTCCTACATATTAGTCGAGACAACGGCTCGCTCATTAGCATCGTCTTTGTACTTTAACATTTTTTGGCTCTGCCGCTCTCGACACCGATGCGACGCTTCTGTCGCGACGCTGCACTCTCTCGCTCGCCTGACTTAGGCGCAAGTCGTTCAAAGATTCCATCCTCGTTGAGATCACCTTAGGACACCTGCGTTACACCTTGACAGGTGTACGGCCCCAGTCAAACTCACTCTTTGAGACAAGCATATCACTACTGGCAGGACAACCAAATAGCTGCGACAGCTGAGCTCGGCCCCCTCAGGCAGCGTGGCGCTTCTCTTTGCTCTATCCGATGTTTCCATCCTCGCTGAGCTCACATTAGGACACCTGCATTACACATTGACAGATGTACCGCCCCAGTCAAACTCAAACTCAATGCATGTATCGCTCCATTTCGAGGCGACAGCTGCGCTCGGCCCCCTCAGGCAGACTGGCGCGCTCTTTTGCTCTACCCTAGGTTTCCATCCTCGCTGAACTCACCTTAGGACACCTGCGTTACATCTTGACAAATGTACCGCCCCAGTCAAACTCAAACTTATTGCATGTATACATAACAATGTGACCGTTCTGCTAGCCCAAAAAGTGCTCAAGCCAGACGCTCGATTGAGCGCCTCTTACATATTAGTCGAGACAACGGCTCGCTCATTAGCATCGTCTTCGTACTTTAACATTTTTTTGGCTCTGCCGCTCTCGACACCGATGCGACGCTTCTGTCGCGACGCTGCACTCTCTCGCTCGCCTGACTCAGGCGCAAGTCGTTCAAAGATACCATCCTCGTTGAGGTCATCTTAGGACATCTGCGTTACACCTTGACTGATGTACCGCCCCAGTCAAACTTAAACTTATTGCATGTATACATAACAATGCGACCGTTCTGCTAGCCCAAAAAGTGCTCAAGACAGACGCTCGATTGAGCGCCTCTTACATATTAGTCGAGACAACGGCTCGCTCATTAGCATCGTCTTTGTACTTCAACATTTTTTTGGCTCTGCCGCTCTCGACACCGATGCGACGCTTCTGTCGCGACGCTGCACTCTCTCGCTCGCCTGACTCAGGCGCAAGTCGTTCAAAGATACCATCCTCGTTGAGGTCATCTTAGGACACCTGCGTTACACCTTGACTGATGTACCGCCCCAGTCAAATTCACTCTTTGAGACAAGCATATCAATACTGACAGGACAACCAAATAGCTGCGACAGCTGCGCTCGGCCCCCTCATGCAGCCTGGCGCGCTCCTTTGCTCTACCCGAGGTTTCCATCCTCGCTGAGCTCACCTTAGGACACCTGCATTACAACTTGACAGGTGTAGGAGGCTTCCATCCTCCTACATATTAGTCGAGACAACGGCTCGCTCATTAGCATCGTCTTTGTACTTTAACATTTTTTTGGCTCTGCCGCTCTCGACACCGATGCGACGCTTCTGTCGCGACGCTGCACTCTCTCGCTCGCCTGACTTAGGCGCAAGTCGTTCAAAGATACCATCCTCGCTGAGCTCACCTTAGGACACCTGCGTTACACCTTGACAGATGTACCGCCCCAGTCAAACTTAAACTTATTGCATCTATACCTAACAATGCGACCGTTCTGCTGGCCCAAAAAGTGCTCAAGCCAGACGCTCGATCGAGCGCCTCCTACATATTAGTCGAGACAACGGCTCGCTTATTAGCATCGTCTTTGTACTTTAACATTTTTTTGGCTCTGCCGCTCTCGACACCGATGCGACGCTTCTGTCGCGACGCTGCACTCTCTCGCTCGCCTGACTTAGGCGCAAGTCGTTCAAAGATACCATCCTCGTTGAGGTCACCTTAGGACACCTGCGTTACACCTTGACAGATGCTCCGCCCCAGTCAAACTCACTCTTTGAGACAAGCATATTACTACTGGCAGGACAACCAAATAGCTGCGACAGCTGCACTCGGCCCCCTCAGGCAGCCTGGCGCGCTCCTTTGCTCTACCCGAGGTTTCCATCCTCGCTGAGCTCACCTTAGGACACCTGCGTTACACCTTGACAGATGTACCGCCCCAGTCAAACTCACTCTTTGAGACAAGCATATCACTACTGGCAGGACAACCAAATAGCTGCGACAGCTTCGCTCGGCCCCCTCAGGCAGCCTGGCGCGCTCCTTTGCACTACTCGATGTTTCAATCCTCGCTGATCTCACCTTAGGACACCTGCGTTACACCTTGACAGATGTACCGCCCCAGTCAAACTCACTCTTTGAGACAAGCATATCACTACTGGCAGGACAACCAAATAGCTGCGACAGCTGCGCTCGGCCCCCTCAGGCAGCCTGGCGCGCTCCTTTGCTCTACTCGAGGTTTCCATCCTCGCTGAGCTCACCTTAGAACACCTGCGTTACACCTTGACAGATGTACCGCCCCAGTCAAACTCACTCTTTGAGACAAGCATATCACTGCTGGCAGGACAACCAAATAGCTGCGACAGCTGCGCTCGGCCCCCTCAGGCAGCCTGGCGCGCTCCTTTGCTCTACCCGAGGTTTCCATCCTCGCTGAGCTCACCTTAGGACACCTGCGTTACACCTTGACAGATGTACCGCCCCAGTCAAACTTAAACTTATTTCATGTACACATAACAATGCGACCGTTCTGCTAGCCCAAAAAGTGCTCAAGCCAGACGCTCGATCGAGCGCCTCCTACATATTAGTCGAGACAACGGCTCGCTCATTAGCATCGTCTTTGTAATTTAACATTTTTTGGCTCTGCCGCTCTCGACACCGATGCGACGCTTCTGTCGCGACGCTACACTCTCTCGCTCGCCTGACTTAGGCGCAAGTCGTTCAAAGATTCCATCCTCGTTGAGATCACCTTAGGACACCTGCGTTACACCTTGACAGGTGTACCGCCCCAGTCAAACTCACTCTTTGAGACAAGCATATCACTACTGGCAGGACAACCAAATAGCTGCGACAGCTGAGCTCGGCCCCCTCAGGCAGCCTGGCGCGCTTCTTTGCTCTACCCGAGGTTTTCATCCTCGCTGAGCTCACCTTAGGACACCTGCGTTACATCTTGACAGATGTACCGCCCCAGTCGAACTCAAACTCAATGCATGTATTAGCTCCAGATTTACCACAGTTATCCACTTCGCTTACGAGACTCAATAAACCAAGGCTGATTTAAAGAGCCATTTGCAGTTTCGCTTTAAGAATACTCGTACTTTCAATTGCATGGCTTCCATCCTTGCTGAGCTCACCTTAGGACACCTGCGTTACAACTTGACAGGTGTACCGTCCCAGTCAAACTCAAACTCAATGCATGTATTAGCGCTAGATTTACCACAGTTATCCACTTCGCTTACGAGACTTATTAAACCGAGGCTGATTTAAAAAGAGCTCACCTTAGGACACCTGCGTTACACCGTGACAGATGTACCGCCCCAGTCAAACTCCCTTTTTGAGACAAGCATATCACTACTGGCAGGACAACCAAATAGCTGCGACAGCTGCGCTCGGCCCCCTCAGGAGGCCTGGCGCGCTCCTTTGATCTACCCGAGGTTTTCATCCTCGCTGAGCTCACCTTAGGACATCTGCGTTACACCTTGACAGATGTACCGCCCCAGTCAAACTCACTCTTTGAGACAAGCATAAGACTACTGGCAGGACAACCAAGTAGCTGCGACAGCTGCGCTCGGCCCCCTCAGGCAGCCTGGTGCACTCTTTTGCTCTACCCGAGGTTTCCATCCTCGCTGAGCTAACCTTAGGACATCTGCATTACACCTAGACAGATGTACCGCCCCAGTCAAACTCACTCTTTGAGACAAGCATATCACTACTGGCAGGACAACCAATTAGCTGCGACAGCTGCGCTCGGCCCCCTCAGGCAGCGTGGCGCTTCTCTTTGCTCTATCCGAGGTTTCCATCCTCGCTGAGCTCACCTTAGGACACCTGCATTACACATTGACAGATGTACCGCCCCAGTCAAACTCAAACTCAATGCATGTATCGCTCCATTTCGAGGCGACAGCTGCGCTCGGCCCCCTCAGGCAGACTGGCGCGCTCTTTTGCTCTACCCGAGGTTTCCATCCTCGCTGAACTCACCTTAGGACACCTGCGTTACACCTTGACAAATGTACCGCCCCAGTCAAACTTAAACTTATTGCATGTATACATAACAATGCGACCGTTCTGCTAGCCCAAAAAGTGCTCAAGCCAGACGCTCGATTGAGCGCCTCTTACATATTAGTCGAGACAACGGCTCGCTCATTAGCATCCTCTTCGTACTTTAACATTTTTTTGGCTCTGCCGCTCTCGACACCGATGCGACGCTTCTGTCGCGACGCTGCACTCTCTCGCTCGCCTGACTCAGGCGCAAGTCGTTCAAAGATACCATCCTCGTTGAGTTCATCTTAGGACACCTGCGTTACACCTTGACTGATGTACCGCCCCAGTCAAACTTAAACTTATTGCATGTATACATAACAATGCGACCGTTCTGCTAGCCCAAAAAGTGCTCAAGACAGACGCTCGATTGAGCGCCTCTTACATATTAGTCGAGACAACGGCTCGCTCATTAGCATCGTCTTCGTACTTTAACATTTTTTTGGCTCTGCCGCTCTCGACACCGATGCAACGCTTCTGTCGCGACGCTGCACTCTCTCGCTCGCCTGACTCAGGCGCAAGTCGTTCAAAGATACCATCCTCGTTGAGGTCATCTTAGGACACCTGCGTTACAACTTGACTGATGTACCGCCCCAGTCAAACTCACTCTTTGAGACAAGCATATCAATACTGACAGGACAACCAAATAGCTGTGACAGCTGCGCTCGGCCCCCTCAGGCAGCCTGGCGCGCTCCTTTGCTCTACCCGAGGTTTCCATCCTCGCTGAGCTCACCTTAGGACACCTGCGTTACACCTTGACAGATGTACCGCCCCAGTCAAACTCACTCTTTGAGACAAGCATATCACTACTGGCAGGACAACCAAATAGCTGCGACAGCTGCGCTCGGCCCCCTCAGGCAGCCTGGCGCGCTCCTTTGCACTACTCGATGTTTCAATCCTCGCTGATCTCACCTTAGGACACCTGCGTTACACCTTGACAGATGTACCGCCCCAGTCAAACTCACTCTTTGAGACAAGCATATCACTACTGGCAGGACAACCAAATAGCTGCGACAGCTGCGCTCGGCCCCCTCAGGCAGCTTGGCGCGCTCCTTTGCTCTACTCGAGGTTTCCATCCTCGCTGAGCTCACCTTAGAACACCTGCGTTACACCTTGACAGATGTACCGCCCCAGTCAAACTCACTCTTTGAGACAAGCATATCACTGCTGGCAGGACAACCAAATAGCTGCGACAGCTGCGCTCGGCCCCCTCAGGCAGCCTGGCGCGCTCCTTTGCTCTACCCGAGGTTTCCATCCTCGCTGAGCTCACCTTAGGACACCTGCGTTACACCTTGACAGATGTACCGCCCCAGTCAAACTTAAACTTATTGCATGTATACATAACAATGCGACCGTTCTGCTAGCCCAAAAAGTGCTCAAGCCAGACGCTCGATCGAGCGCCTCCTACATATTAGTCGAGACAACGGCTCGCTCATTAGCATCGTCTTTGTAATTTAACATTTTTTGGCTCTGCCGCTCTCGACACCGATGCGACGCTTCTGTCGCGACGCTACACTCTCTCGCTCGCCTGACTTAGGCGCAAGTCGTTCAAAGATTCCATCCTCGTTGAGATCACCTTAGGACACCTGCGTTACACCTTGACAGGTGTACCGCCCCAGTCAAACTCACTCTTTGAGACAAGCATATCACTACTGGCAGGACAACCAAATAGCTGCGACAGCTGAGCTCGGCCCCCTCAGGCAGCCTGGCGCGCTTCTTTGCTCTACCCGAGGTTTTCATCCTCGCTGAGCTCACCTTAGGACACCTGCGTTACATCTTGACAGATGTACCGCCCCAGTCGAACTCAAACTCAATGCATGTATTAGCTCCAGATTTACCACAGTTATCCACTTCGCTTACGAGACTCAATAAACCAAGGCTGATTTAAAGAGCCATTTGCAGTTTCGCTTTAAGAATACTCGTACTTTCAATTGCATGGCTTCCATCCTTGCTGAGCTCACCTTAGGACACCTGCGTTACAACTTGACAGGTGTACCGTCCCAGTCAAACTCAAACTCAATGCATGTATTAGCGCTAGATTTACCACAGTTATCCACTTCGCTTACGAGACTTATTAAACCAAGGCTGATTTAAAAAGAGCTCACCTTAGGACACCTGCGATACACCGTGACAGATGTACCGCCACAGTCAAACTCCCTTTTTGAGACAAGCATATCACTACTGGCAGGACAACCAAATAGCTGCGACAGCTGCGCTCGGCCCCCTCAGGCAGCCTGGCGCGCTCCTTTGATCTACCCGAGGTTTTCATCCTCGCTGAGCTCACCTTAGGACATCTGCGTTACACCTTGACAGATGTACCGCCCCAGTCAAACTCACTCTTTGAGACAAGCATAAGACTACTGGCAGGACAACCAAGTAGCTGCGACAGCTGCGCTCGGCCCCCTCAGGCAGCCTGGTGCACTCTTTTGCTCTACCCGAGGTTTCCATCCTCGCTGAGCTAACCTTAGGACATCTGCATTACACCTAGACAGATGTACCGCCCCAGTCAAACTCACTCTTTGAGACAAGCATATCACTACTGGCAGGACAACCAATTAGCTGCGACAGCTGCGCTCGCCCCCCTCAGGCAGCGTGGCGCTTCTCTTTGCTCTATCCGAGGTTTCCATCCTCGCTGAGCTCACCTTAGGACACCTGCATTACACATTGACAGATGTACCGCCCCAGTCAAACTCAAACTCAATGCATGTATCGCTCCATTTCGAGGCGACAGCTGCGCTCGGCCCCCTCAGGCAGACTGGCGCGCTCTTTTGCTCTACCCGAGGTTTCCATCCTCGCTGAACTCACCTTAGGACACCTGCGTTACACCTTGACAAATGTACCGCCCCAGTCAAACTTAAACTTATTGCATGTATACATAACAATGCGACCGTTCTGCTAGCCCAAAAAGTGCTCAAGCCAGACGCTCGATTGAGCGCCTCTTACATATTAGTCGAGACAACGGCTCGCTCATTAGCATCCTCTTCGTACTTTAACATTTTTTTGGCTCTGCCGCTCTCGACACCGATGCGACGCTTCTGTCGCGACGCTGCACTCTCTCGCTCGCCTGACTCAGGCGCAAGTCGTTCAAAGATACCATCCTCGTTGAGTTCATCTTAGGACACCTGCGTTACACCTTGACTGATGTACCGCCCCAGTCAAACTTAAACTTATTGCATGTATACATAACAATGCGACCGTTCTGCTAGCCCAAAAAGTGCTCAAGACAGACGCTCGATTGAGCGCCTCTTACATATTAGTCGAGACAACGGCTCGCTCATTAGCATCGTCTTCGTACTTTAACATTTTTTTGGCTCTGCCGCTCTCGACACCGATGCGACGCTTCTGTCGCGACGCTGCACTCTCTCGCTCGCCTGACTCAGGCGCAAGTCGTTCAAAGATACCATCCTCGTTGAGGTCATCTTAGGACACCTGCGTTACAACTTGACTGATGTACCGCCCCAGTCAAACTCACTCTTTGAGACAAGCATATCAATACTGACAGGACAACCAAATAGCTGTGACAGCTGCGCTCGGCCCCCTCAGGCAGCCTGGCGCGCTCCTTTGCTCTACCCGAGGTTTCCATCCTCGCTGAGCTCCCCTTAGGACACCTGCGTTACACCTTGACATATGTACCGCCCCAGTCAAACTCACTCTTTGAGACAAGCATATCAGTACTTGCAGGACAACCAAATAGCTGCGACAGCTGCGCTCGGCCCCCTCCGGCAGCCTGGCGCACTCCATTGCTCTACCCGAGTTTCCATTCTCGCTGAGCTCACCTTAGGACACCTGCGTTACAACTTGACAGGTGTACCGCCCCAGTCAAACTTAAACTCAATGCATGTATTAGCGATAGATTTACCACAGTTATCCACTTCGCTTACGAGACTTAATAAACCAAGGCTGATTTAAAAAGAGCTCACCTTAGGACACCTGCGTTACACCTTGACAGATGTACCGCCCCAGTCAAACTCACTCTTTGAGACAAGCATATCACTACTGGCAGGACAACCAAATAGCTGCGACAGCTGCACTCGGCCCCCTCAGGCAGCCTGGCGCACTCCTTTGCTCTACCCGAGGTTTCCATCCTCGCTGAGCTCACCTTAGGACACCTGCGTTACACCTTGACAGATGTACCGCCCCAGTCAAACTTAAACTTATTGCATGTATACATAACAATGCGACCGTTCTGCTAGCCCAAAAAGTGCTCAAGCCAGACGCTCGATCGAGCGCCTCCTACATATTAGTCGAGACAACGGCTCGCTCATTAGCGTCGTCTTTGCTCTTTAACATTTTTTTGGCTCTGCCGCTCTCGACACCGATGCGACGCTTCTGTCGCGACGCTGCACTCTCTCGCTCGCCTGACTTAGGCGCAAGTCGTTCAAAGATACCATCCTCGTTGAGGTCACCTTAGGACACCTGCGTTACACCTTGACAGATGTACCGCCCCAGTCAAACTCACTCTTTGAGACAAGCATATCACTACTGGCAGGACAACCAAATAGCTGCGACAGCTGCGCTCGGCCCCCTCACGCAGCCTGACGCGCTCCTTTGCTCTACCCAAGGTTTCCATCCTCGCTGAGCTCACCTTAGGACACCTGCGTTACACCTAGACAGATGCACCGCCCCAGTCAAACTCACTCTTTGAGACAAGCATATCACTACTGGCAGGACAACCAAATAGCTGCGACAGCTGCGCTCGGCCCCCTCAGGCAGCCTGGCGCGCTCCTTTGCTCTACCCGAGGTTTCCATCCTCGCTGAGCTCACCTTAGGAAACCTGCGTTACACCTTGACATATGTACCGCCCCAGTCAAACTCACTCTTTGAGACAAGCATATCACAACTGGCAGGACAACCAAATAGCTGCTACAGCTGCGCTCGGCCCTCTCAGGCAGCCTGGCGCGCTCCTTTGCTCTACCCGAGGTTTCCAACCTCGCTGAGCTCACCTTAGGACACCTGCGTTACACCTTGACAGATGTACCGCCCCAGTCAAACTCACTCTTTGAGACAAGCATATCACTACTGGCAGGACAACCAAATAGCTGCGACAGCTGCGCTCGGCCCCCTCAGGCAGCTTGGCGCGCTCCTTTGCTCTACTCGAGGTTTCCATCCTCGCTGAGCTCACCTTAGAACACCTGCGTTACACCTTGACAGATGTACCGCCCCAGTCAAACTCACTCTTTGAGACAAGCATATCACTGCTGGCAGGACAACCAAATAGCTGCGACAGCTGCGCTCGGCCCCCTCAGGCAGCCTGGCGCGCTCCTTTGCTCTACCCGAGGTTTCCATCCTCGCTGAGCTCACCTTAGGACACCTGCGTTACACCTTGACAGATGTACCGCCCCAGTCAAACTTAAACTTATTGCATGTATACATAACAATGCGACCGTTCTGCTAGCCCAAAAAGTGCTCAAGCCAGACGCTCGATCGAGCGCCTCCTACATATTAGTCGAGACAACGGCTCGCTCATTAGCATCGTCTTTGTAATTTAACATTTTTTGGCTCTGCCGCTCTCGACACCGATGCGACGCTTCTGTCGCGACGCTACACTCTCTCGCTCGCCTGACTTAGGCGCAAGTCGTTCAAAGATTCCATCCTCGTTGAGATCACCTTAGGACACCTGCGTTACACCTTGACAGGTGTACCGCCCCAGTCAAACTCACTCTTTGAGACAAGCATATCACTACTGGCAGGACAACCAAATAGCTGCGACAGCTGAGCTCGGCCCCCTCAGGCAGCCTGGCGCGCTTCTTTGCTCTACCCGAGGTTTTCATCCTCGCTGAGCTCACCTTAGGACACCTGCGTTACATCTTGACAGATGTACCGCCCCAGTCGAACTCAAACTCAATGCATGTATTAGCTCCAGATTTACCACAGTTATCCACTTCGCTTACGAGACTCAATAAACCAAGGCTGATTTAAAGAGCCATTTGCAGTTTCGCTTTAAGAATACTCGTACTTTCAATTGCATGGCTTCCATCCTTGCTGAGCTCACCTTAGGACACCTGCGTTACAACTTGACAGGTGTACCGTCCCAGTCAAACTCAAACTCAATGCATGTATTAGCGCTAGATTTACCACAGTTATCCACTTCGCTTACGAGACTTATTAAACCAAGGCTGATTTAAAAAGAGCTCACCTTAGGACACCTGCGATACACCGTGACAGATGTACCGCCCCAGTCAAACTCCCTTTTTGAGACAAGCATATCACTACTGGCAGGACAACCAAATAGCTGCGACAGCTGCGCTCGGCCCCCTCAGGCAGCCTGGCGCGCTCCTTTGATCTACCCGAGGTTTTCATCCTCGCTGAGCTCACCTTAGGACATCTGCGTTACACCTTGACAGATGTACCGCCCCAGTCAAACTCACTCTTTGAGACAAGCATATCACTACTGGCAGGACAACCAAATAGCTGCGACAGCTGCGCTCGGCCCCCTCAGGCAGCCTGGCGCACTCCTTTGCTCTACCCGAGGTTTCCATCCTCGCTGAGCTCACCTTAGGACATCTGCATTACACCTAGACAGATGTACCGCCCCAGTCAAACTCACTCTTTGAGACAAGCATATCACTACTGGCAGGACAACCAATTAGCTGCGACAGCTGCGCTCGCCCCCCTCAGGCAGCGTGGCGCTTCTCTTTGCTCTATCCGAGGTTTCCATCCTCGCTGAGCTCACCTTAGGACACCTGCATTACACATTGACAGATGTACCGCCCCAGTCAAACTCAAACTCAATGCATGTATCGCTCCATTTCGAGGCGACAGCTGCGCTCGGCCCCCTCAGGCAGACTGGCGCGCTCTTTTGCTCTACCCGAGGTTTCCATCCTCGCTGAACTCACCTTAGGACACCTGCGTTACACCTTGACAAATGTACCGCCCCAGTCAAACTTAAACTTATTGCATGTATACATAACAATGCGACCGTTCTGCTAGCCCAAAAAGTGCTCAAGCCAGACGCTCGATTGAGCGCCTCTTACATATTAGTCGAGACAACGGCTCGCTCATTAGCATCCTCTTCGTACTTTAACATTTTTTTGGCTCTGCCGCTCTCGACACCGATGCGACGCTTCTGTCGCGACGCTGCACTCTCTCGCTCGCCTGACTCAGGCGCAAGTCGTTCAAAGATACCATCCTCGTTGAGTTCATCTTAGGACACCTGCGTTACACCTTGACTGATGTACCGCCCCAGTCAAACTTAAACTTATTGCATGTATACATAACAATGCGACCGTTCTGCTAGCCCAAAAAGTGCTCAAGACAGACGCTCGATTGAGCGCCTCTTACATATTAGTCGAGACAACGGCTCGCTCATTAGCATCGTCTTCGTACTTTAACATTTTTTTGGCTCTGCCGCTCTCGACACCGATGCGACGCTTCTGTCGCGACGCTGCACTCTCTCGCTCGCCTGACTCAGGCGCAAGTCGTTCAAAGATACCATCCTCGTTGAGGTCATCTTAGGACACCTGCGTTACAACTTGACTGATGTACCGCCCCAGTCAAACTCACTCTTTGAGACAAGCATATCAATACTGACAGGACAACCAAATAGCTGTGACAGCTGCGCTCGGCCCCCTCAGGCAGCCTGGCGCGCTCCTTTGCTCTACCCGAGGTTTCCATCCTCGCTGAGCTCCCCTTAGGACACCTGCGTTACACCTTGACATATGTACCGCCCCAGTCAAACTCACTCTTTGAGACAAGCATATCAGTACTTGCAGGACAACCAAATAGCTGCGACAGCTGCGCTCGGCCCCCTCCGGCAGCCTGGCGCACTCCATTGCTCTACCCGAGTTTCCATTCTCGCTGAGCTCACCTTAGGACACCTGCGTTACAACTTGACAGGTGTACCGCCCCAGTCAAACTTAAACTCAATGCATGTATTAGCGATAGATTTACCACAGTTATCCACTTCGCTTACGAGACTTAATAAACCAAGGCTGATTTAAAAAGAGCTCACCTTAGGACACCTGCGTTACACCTTGACAGATGTACCGCCCCAGTCAAACTCACTCTTTGAGACAAGCATATCACTACTGGCAGGACAACCAAATAGCTGCGACAGCTGCACTCGGCCCCCTCAGGCAGCCTGGCGCACTCCTTTGCTCTACCCGAGGTTTCCATCCTCGCTGAGCTCACCTTAGGACACCTGCGTTACACCTTGACAGATGTACCGCCCCAGTCAAACTTAAACTTATTGCATGTATACATAACAATGCGACCGTTCTGCTAGCCCAAAAAGTGCTCAAGCCAGACGCTCGATCGAGCGCCTCCTACATATTAGTCGAGACAACGGCTCGCTCATTAGCGTCGTCTTTGCTCTTTAACATTTTTTTGGCTCTGCCGCTCTCGACACCGATGCGACGCTTCTGTCGCGACGCTGCACTCTCTCGCTCGCCTGACTTAGGCGCAAGTCGTTCAAAGATACCATCCTCGTTGAGGTCACCTTAGGACACCTGCGTTACACCTTGACAGATGTACCGCCCCAGTCAAACTCACTCTTTGAGACAAGCATATCACTACTGGCAGGACAACCAAATAGCTGCGACAGCTGCGCTCGGCCCCCTCACGCAGCCTGACGCGCTCCTTTGCTCTACCCAAGGTTTCCATCCTCGCTGAGCTCACCTTAGGACACCTGCGTTACACCTAGACAGATGCACCGCCCCAGTCAAACTCACTCTTTGAGACAAGCATATCACTACTGGCAGGACAACCAAATAGCTGCGACAGCTGCGCTCGGCCCCCTCAGGCAGCCTGGCGCGCTCCTTTGCTCTACCCGAGGTTTCCATCCTCGCTGAGCTCACCTTAGGAAACCTGCGTTACACCTTGACATATGTACCGCCCCAGTCAAACTCACTCTTTGAGACAAGCATATCACAACTGGCAGGACAACCAAATAGCTGCTACAGCTGCGCTCGGCCCTCTCAGGCAGCCTGGCGCGCTCCTTTGCTCTACCCGAGGTTTCCAACCTCGCTGAGCTCACCTTAGGACACCTGCGTTACACCTTGTCAGATGTACCGCCCCAGTCAAACTTAAACTTATCGCATGTATACATAACAATGTGACCGTTCTGCTAGCCCAAAAAGTGCTCAAGCAAGACGCTCGATCGAGCGCCTCCTACATATTAGTCGAGACAACGGCTCGCTCATTAGCAGCGTCTTTGTACTTTAACATTTTTTGGCTCTGCCGCTCTCGACACCGATGTGACGCTTCTGTCGCGACGCTGCACTCTCTCGCTCGCCTGACTTAGGCGCAAGTCGTTCAAAGATACCATCCTCGCTGAGCTCACCTTAGGACACCTGCATTACAACTTGACAGGTGTACCGCCCCAGTCAAACTCAATGCATGTATTAGCGATGATTTACCACAGTTATCCACTTCGCTTACGAGACTTAATAAACCAAGGCTGATTTAAAGAGCCATTTGCAGTTTCGCTTTAAGAGTACTCGTACTTGCAATTGCATGGCTTCCATCATCGCTGAGCTCACCTTAGGACACCTGCGTTACAACTTGACAGGTGTACCGCCCCAGTCAAACTTAAACTCAATGCATGTATTAGCGATAGATTTACCACAGTTATCCACTTCGCTTACGAGACTTAATAAACCAAGGCTGATTTAAAAAGAGCTCACCTTAGGACACCTGCGTTACACCTTGACAGATGTACCGCCCCATTCAAACTCATTCTTTGAGACAAGCATATCACTACTGGCAGGACAACCAAATAGCTGCGACAGCTGCACTCGGCCCCCTCAGGCAGCCTGGCGCACTCCTTTGCTCTACCCGAGGTTTCCATCCTCGCTGAGCTCACCTTAGGACACCTGCATTACACCTAGACAGATGTACCGCCCCAGTCAAACTTAAACTTATTGCATGTATACATAACAATGCGACCGTTCTGCTAGCCCAAAAAGTGCTCAAGCCAGCCGCTCGATCGAGCGCCTCCTACATATTAGTAGAGACAACGGCTCGCTCATTAGCATCGTCTTTGTACTTTAACATTTTTTGGCTCTGCCGCTCTCGACACCGATGTTCAAAGATACCATCCTCGTTGAGGTCACCTTAGGACACCTGCGTTACACCTTGACAGATGTACCGCCCCAGTCAAACTCACTCTTTGAGACAAGCATATCACTACTGGCAGGACAACCAAATAACTGCGACAGCTGCGCTCAGCCCCCTCAGGCAGCCTGGCGCGCTCCTTTGCTCTACCCGAGGTTTCCATCCTCGCTGAGCTCACCTCAGGACACCTGCATTACACATTGACAGATGTACCGCCCCAGTCAAACTCAAACTCAATGCATGTATCGCTCCATTTCGCGGCGACAGCTGCGCTTGGCCCCCTCAGGCAGCCTGGCGCGCTTTTTTGCTCTACCAGAAGTTTCCATCGTCGCTGAGCTCACCTTAGGACACCTGCGTTACACTTTGACAGATGTACAGCCCCAGTCAAACTCACTCTTTGAGACAAGCAAGCAGGACAACCAATTAGCTGCGACAGCTGCGCTCGGCCCCCTCAGGCAGCGTGGCGCTTCTCTTTGCTCTATCCGAGGTTTCCATCCTCGCTGAGCTCACCTTAGGACACCTGCATTACACCTTGACAGATGTACCGCCCCAGTCAAACTCACTCTTTGAGACAAGCATATCACTACTGGCAGGACAACCAATTAGCTGCGACAGCTGCGCTCGGCCCCCTCAGGCAGCGTTGTGCTTCTCTTTGCTCTATCCGAGGTTTCCATCCTCGCTGAGCTCACCTTAGGACACCTGCATTACACATTGACAGATGTACCGCCCCAGTCAAACTCAAACTCAATGCATGTATCGCTCCATTTCGCGGCGACAGCTGCGCTTGGCCCCCTCAGGCAGCCTGGCGCGCTCTTTTGCTCTACCCGAGGTTTCCATCCTCGCTGAGCTCACCTTAGGACACCTGCGTTACACTTTGACAGATGTACCGCCCCAGTCAAACTCACTCTTTGAGACAAGCATATCACTACTGGCAGGACAACCAATTAGCTGCGACAGCTGCGCTCGGCCCCCTCAGGCAGCGTGGCGCTTCTCTTTGCTCTATCCGAGGTTTCCATCCTCGCTGAGCTCACCTTAGGACACCTGCATTACACATTGACAGATGTACCGCCCCAGTCAAACTCAAACTCAATGCATTTATCGCTCCATTTCGCGGCGACAGCTGCGCATGGCCCCCTCAGGCAGCCTGGCGCGCTCTTTTGCTCTACCCGAGGTTTCCATCCTCGCTGAGCTCACCTTAGGACACCTGCGTTACACCTTGACAGATGTACCGCCCCAGTCAAACTTAAACTTATTGCATGTATACATAACAATGCGACCGTTCTGCTAGGACGAAAAGCGCTCAAGCCAGACGCTCGATCAAGCGCCTACTACGTATTAGTCGAGACAACGGCTCGCTCATTAGCATCGCGTTTGTACTTTAACTTTTTTCGGCTCGACTTCTCTAGAAGCCGATTCCTGCGACACGGCACTCTTACGCCCGCCGCCGAGGGAGTGTGTGCCCCATCCCGTCCCGACTGCCCCGCACCGCACGCAGCTCTTGGCTCATTATAGTTAACTCTGTCTTACGCTCTTACAGGCCTGACCTAGGGTTAGGTTAATATGCTTGCACGTGCCGTCGTTTAACTCCTTTCGGAACGGCCTCTCTCGTGCCGTCACTTAACTCTTTTTGGCACGGCCTCTCTTGACGCTGATGCCGGCGACGCAGCACTCTTTTGCCCGCCGCCGAGGGCGTGTGCGCCCCATCCCGCCCTGACTGTTCCACACCGCACGCCGCTCTTGGCTAATTCGAGTTAACTCTGTCTTTCGCTCTTACAGGCCTTACCTAGGGTTTGGTTAGTATGCTTGCACATGCCGTCACTTAACTCTTTTCGGCATGGCCTCTCTCGACGCCGCTGCCGGTGACGCAGCACTCTTTCGCCCGCCACCGAGGGAGTGTGCGCCCCATCCCGCCCCGACTGCCCCGCACCGCACGTCGCTCTCGGCTTATTCGAATTAACTCTGTCTTTCGCTCTTACAGTCCTCACCTAGGGTTAGGATAGTGTGGTTGCACGTGCGGTCTCTCGAACTTTTTTGGTTTGGTTAGTTTGTACCTGGTCGTATTGCGAAATTGTGCTATCCAATGGGCGGCGGCGACGCCCCCTTTTCGTATTGCGAAATGACACGTGGGCTTCGTCGCGGATGAGTGAGTAACGGCCAATCACGTGAAAGCAATCGGCGCGAGACCAGCCAAGCGAGCGAGCGGAATTCACTTGGAAGATTTCGAAACGGGGCGCGAGCCAATGGAGGGCGGCGACTCCCCCTTGTCGTGTTGCGAAATGACACGTGGGCTTCGTCGCGGATGAGTGGGTAACGGCCAATCACGTGGAAGGTTTCAAATCGGGGCGCTAGCCAATGGGTGGCGCCGCTCCCTCCTTTCGGATTGCGAAATGACACGTCGGCCCCGCTCGGCGTGGTGAAGATAAGTCCGACACCACGATGACGCCGCCGACATGCCCCGCCCGGCTCGGTAAAAAAAAAATAGGACAAGTCTGGCGCGGAAAAAAAAAAGTCCGACACCACGGTTGGGCGAGTCGAAAAAAAAGCAAGTCCCAAAAGGACAAATCGTAGATCTGGAGGATGATTTTCAACACATCGCAGTGAGAAACTGCTCTAGTGGGTACGACACCCCGATCTTTAACTAGGTCGTCTGCAAATGATTTAGCACCTCGCCTTCGCGCAGGCTGCTCGCCTCGACTTAAGCGCAAGGCGACATCGAAGGATCAAAAAGCAACGTCGCTATGAACGCTTGTCTGCCTCAAGCCAGTTATCCCTGTGGTAACTTTTCTGACACCCCTTGCTTGAAATACGCAAACTCAAAGGGATCGATAGGCCACGCTTTCGATGTCTGTATTTATACTGGAAATCCAAATCAAGTGAGCTTTTTCCCTTTTGCTCTACGCGAGGTTTCCGTCATCGCTGAGCTCACCTTAGGACACCTGCATTACACCTTGACATATGTACCGCCTCAGTCAAACTCAAACTCAATGCATGTATCGCTCCACTTCGCGGCGACAGCTGCGCTCGGCCCCCTCAGGCAGCGTGGCGCTTCTCTTTGTTCTATCCGAGGTTTCCATCCTAGCTGAGCTCACCTTAGGACACCTGCATTACACCTTGACAGATGTACCGCCCCAGTCAAACTCAATGCATGTATCGCTCCACTTCGCGGCGACAGCTGCGCTCGGCACCCTCAGGCAGCCTGGCGCGCTCTTTTGCTCTACCCGAGGTTTCCATCCTCGCTGAGCTCACCTTAGGACACCTGCGTTACACCTTGACAGATGTACCGCCCCAGTCAAACTCAAGCTCAATGCATGTATCGCTCCACTTCCGGCGACAGCTGCGCACGGCCCCCTCAGGCAGCCGGGCGCGCTCCTTTGCTCTACCCGAGGTTTCCATCCTCGCTGAGCTCACCATAGGACACCTTGACAGATGTACCGCCCCAGTCGAACTCACTCTTTGAGACAAGCATATCACTACTGGCAGGACAACCAATTAGCTGCGACAGCTGCGCTCGGCCCTCTCAGGCACCTGGAGCGCTCCTTTGCTCTACCCGAGATTTCCATCCTCGCTGAGCTCACCTTAGGACACCTGCGTTACACCTTGACAGATGTACCGCCCTAGTCAAACTTGAACTTATTGCATGTATACATAACAATGCGACCGTTCTGCTAGCCCAAAAAGTGCTCAAGCCAGACGCTCGATCGAGCGCCTCCTACCTATTAGTCGAGACAACGGCTCGCTCATTAGCATCGTCTTTGTACTTGACAACCAAATAGCTGCGACAGCTGCGCTCGGCCCCCTCAGGCAGCCTGGCGCACTCCTTTGCTCTACCCGAGGTTTCCATCCTCGCTTAGCTCACCTTAGGACACCTGCGTTACACCTTGACAGATGTACCGCCCCAGTCAAACTCACTATTTGAGACAAGCATATCACTACTGGCAGGACAACCAAATAGTTGCGACAGCTGCGCTCGGCCCCCTCAGGCACCTGGCGCGCTCCTTTGCTCTACCCGAGATTTCCATCCTCGCTGAGCACACCCACCTTAGGACACCTGCGTTACACCTTGACAGATGTACCGCCCCAGTCAAACTCAAACTCAATGCATGTATCGCTCCACTTCCGGCGACAGCTGCGCTCGGCCCCCTCAGGCAGCCTGGAGCACTCCTTTGTTCTACCCGAGGTTTCCATCCTCGCTGCGCTCACCTTAGGACACCTGCGTTACACCTTGACAGATGTACCGCCCCAGTCAAACTTAAACTTATTGCATGTATACATAACAATGCGACCGTTCTGCTAGCCCAAAAAGTGCTCAAGCCAGACGCTCGATCGAGCGCCTCCTACCTATTAGTCGAGACAACGGCTCGCTCATTAGCATCGTCTTTGTACTTGACAACCAAATAGCTGCGACAGCTGCGCTCGGCCCCCTCAGGCAGCCTGGCGCACTCCTTTGCTCTACCCGAGGTTTCCATCCTCGCTTAGCTCACCTTAGGACATCTGCGTTACACCTTGACAGATGTACCGCCCCAGTCGAACTCACTATTTGAGACAAGCATATCACTACTGGCAGGACAACCAAATAGCTGCGACAGCTGCGCTCGGCCCCCTCAGGCACCTGGCGCGCTCCTTTGCTCTACCCGAGATTTCCATCCTCGCTGAGCTCACCTTAGGACACCTGCGTTACACCTTGACAGATGTACCGCCCCAGTCAAACTCAAACTCAATGCATGTATCGCTCCACTTCCGGCGACAGCTGCGCTCGGCCCCCTCAGGCAGCCTGGCGCACTCCTTTGTTCTACCCGAGGTTTCCATCCTCGCTGCGCTAACCTTAGGACACCTGCGTTACACCTTGACAGATGTACCGCCCCAGTCAAACTTAAACTTATTGCATGTATACATAACAATGCGACCGTTCTGCTAGCCCAAAAAGTGCTCAAGCCAGACGCTTGATCGAGCGCCTCCTACATATTAGTCGAGACAACGGCTCGCTCATTAGCATCGTCTTTGTACTTGACAACCAAATAGCTGGGACAGCTGCGCTCGGCCCCCTCAGGCAGCCTGGCGCACTCCTTTGCTCTACCCGAGGTTTCCATCCTCGCTGAGCTCACCTTAGGACACCTGCGTTACACCTTGACAGATGTACCGCCCCAGTCAAACTCACTCTTTGAGACCAGCATATCACTACTTGCAGGACAACCAATTAGCTACGACAGCTGCGCTCGGCCCCCTCCGGCAGCGTGGCGCTTCTCTTTGCTCTATCCGAGGTTTCCATCCTCGCTGAGCTCACCTTAGGACACCTAGCATTACACAATGACAGATGTACCGCCCCAGTCAAACTCAGTCAAACTCGAGCGCAGCTGTCGCAGTTATTTGGTTGTCTTGCCAGTAGTGATATGCTTGTCTCAAAGAGTGAGTTTGATTGGGGCGGTACATCTGTCAAGGTGTAACGCAGGTGTCCTAAGGTGAGCTCAGCAAGGATGGAAACCTCGGGTAGAGCAAAGGAGTGCGCCAGGCTGCCTGAGGGGGTCGAGCGCAGCTGTCGCAGCTATTTGGTTGTCCTGCCAGTAGTGATAAGCTTGTCTCAAAGAGTGAGTTTGACTGGGGCGGTACATCTGTCAAGGTGTAACGCAGGTGTCCTAAGATGACCTCAACGAGGATGGTATCTTTGAACGACTTGCGCCTAAGTCAGGCGAGTGAGAGAGTGCAGCGTCGCTACAGAAGCGTCGCATCGGTGTCGAGAGCGGCAGAGCCAAAAAAATGTTAAAGTACAAAGACGATGCTAATGAGCGAGCCGTTGTCACGACTTATATGTAAGAGGCGCTCGATCGAGTGTCTGGCTTGAGCACTTTTTGGGCTAGCAGAACGGTCGCATTGTTATGTATACATGCAATAAGTTTAAGTTTGACTGGGGCGGTACATCTGTCAAGGTGTAACGCAGGTGTCCTAAGGTGAGCTCAGCGAGGATGGAAACCTCGGGTAGAGCAAAAGAGCGCGCCAGGCTGCCTGAGGGGCCAAGCGCAGCTGTCGCCGCTTAATGGAGCGATACATGCATTGAGTTTGACTGGGGCGGTACATCTGTCAATGTGTAATGCAGGTGTCCTAAGGTGAGCTCAGCGAGGATGGAAACCTCGGATAGAGCAAGGAGAAGCGCCACGCTGCCTGGGGGGGCCGAGCGCAGCTGTCGCAGCTAATTGGTTGTCCTGCCAGTAGTGATATGCTTGTCTCAAAGAGTGAGTTTGACTGGGGCGGTACATCTGTCAAGGTGTAACGCAGGTGTCCTAAGGTGAGCTCAGCGAGGATGGAAACCTCGGGTAGAGCAAAAGAGTGCACCAGGCTGCCTGAGGGGGCCGAGCGCAGCTGTCGCAGCTATTTGGTTGTCCTGCCAGTAGTGATATGCTTGTCTCAAAGAGTGAGTTTGACTGGGGCGGTACATCTGTCACGGTGTAACGCAGGTGTCCTAAGGTGAGCTCTTTTTAAATCAGCCTTGGTTTATTAAGTCTCGTAAGCGAAGTGGATAACTTTGTAAATCTAGCGCTAATACATGCATTGAGTTTGAGTTTGACTGGGGCGGTACACCTGTCAAGTTGTAACGCAGGTGTCCTAAGGTGAGCTCAGCGAAGATGGAAGCCATGCAATTGCAAGTACGAGTATTCTTGAAGCGAAACTGCAAATGGCTCTTTAAATCAGCCTTGGTTTATTGAGTCTCGTAAGCGAAGTGGATAACTGTGGTAAATCTGGAGCTAATACATGCATTGAGTTTGAGTTCGACTGGGGCGGTACACCTGTCAAGGTGTAACGCAGGTATCCTAAGGTGACCTCAACGAGGATGGTATCTTTGAACGACTTGCGCCTAAGTCAGGCGAGCGAGAGAGTGCAGCGTCGCGACAGAAGCGTTGCATCGTTGTCGAGAGCGGCAGAGCCAAAAAATGTTAAAGTACAAAGACGATGCTAATGAGCGAGCCGTTGTCTCGACTAATATTTAGGAGGCGCTCGATCGAGCGTCTGGCTTGAGCACTTTTTGAGCTAGCAGAACGGTCGCATTGTTATGTATACATGCAATAAGTTTAAGTTTGACTGGGGCGGTACATCTGTCAAGGTGTCTCGTAAGCGAAGTGGATAACTGTGGTAAATCTATCGCTAATACATGCATTGAGTTTGAGTTTGACTGGGGCGGTACACCTGTCAAGTTGTAACGCAGGTGTCCTAAGGTGAGCTCAGCGAGGATGGAAGCCATGCAATTGCAAGTACGAGTACTCTTAAAGCAAAACTGCAAATGGCTCTTTAAATCAGCCTTGGTTTATTAAGTCTCGTAAGCGAAGTGGATAACTGTGGTAAATCTGGAGCTAATACATGCATTGAGTTTGAGTTCGACTGGGGCGGTACACCTGTCAAGGTGTAACGCAGGTGTCCTAAGGTGACCTCAATGAGGATGGTATCTTTGAACGACATGCGCCTAAGACAGGCGGGCGAGAGAGTGCAGCGTCGCAACAGAAGCGGAGCCTCGGTGTCAAGAGCGACAGAGCCAAATATATGTTAAAGTACAAAGCCGATGATCATGAGCGAGCCGTTGTCTCGACTAATATGTAGGAGGCGTTCGATCGAGCGTCTGGCTTGAGCACTTTTGGGGCTAGCAGAACGGTCGTGTTGTTAAATTGTCAAAGGGTAACGCAGTTTTCCTAAGGTGACCTCAGCGAGAATGGTAACCTCGGGTAGAGCAAAGGGACCCGCCGGGCTGCCTGAGGGGGTCGTGCGCAGCTGTCGCACCTGTGTGGTTGGTCCTGCGAGTAGTGATATGCTTGTCTCAAAGATAAGCCACATTCGAAAATGAATGCGACGATCACGCATCGGGCGGCCCGAGGGGGGCGAGCGCAGCTGTCGCAGCTATCTGGTTGGTCCTGTCAGTAGTGATATGGTTATCTCAAAGATAAAGTCATGCAATTGCAAGTACGAGTACTCGTAAAGCAAAACTGCAAATGGCTCATTAAATCAGTCTTGGTTTATTAAGTCTCGTAAGCGAAATCTAGAGCTAATACATGCATTGAGTTTGAGTTTGACTGGGGCGGTACATCTCTCAAGGTGAGTTTGACTGGAGCGGTACACCTGTCAAGGTGTAACGCAGGTGTCCTAAGGTGAGCTCAGCAAGGATGGACACTTCGAGTAGAGCAAAGAGAAGCGCCACACTGCCTGAGGGGGCCGAGCGCAGCTGTCGCCGCTAAGTGGAGCGATAGATGCATTGAGTTTGACTGGGGCGGTACATCTGTCAAGGTCTAACGCAGGTGTCCTAAGGTGAGCTCAGCAAGGATGGAAACCTCGGGTAGAGCAGAGAGCGCGCCAGGCTGCCTGGGGGGCCGAGCGCAGTTGTCGCCGCAAAGTGAAGCGATACATGAATTGAGATTGACTTTGACTGGGGCGGTACATCTGTCAAGGTGTTAGTAACGCAAGTTTCTTAAGGTGAGCTCCGCATACTATTGCACCTATGGAATTTTTGTTTTTTGTTTTACGGATATTTAAATCTATACTTCCCCTAACCCATGGGTTTGAGCACCCGCATATAGATTGAACCCGCAGATATACACATGGGTTCAAATGTACATGGTTCAAACGTACGATCACCGTACACCATGTCAGCGTTTACACATCACGCGAACTGTTGTGTTCCGTGCTTGGCATGTGTGCAAACCACCAAATTTTATTTAAAAATAGCACAGATGTCATCGAATTGCTAAATGAATTGATCAATTTTATTCGGACTGATACATCTATATTGCTTACCAGGGGCCCCATTTGCCAAACTTTGTAAAAATATGAAGGGCGCTGAACTGTGCACCAATATTTTCCAGTCTAAACGATCTATCTCAATACAGCAATATTTGTCTATGTTCGGTCCAGACAATCCTCTCCAAATTATTCCCGTCTTA
Organism: Styela clava; assembly: GCF_964204865.1. Classification (NCBI taxonomy): domain Eukaryota; kingdom Metazoa; phylum Chordata; class Ascidiacea; order Stolidobranchia; family Styelidae; genus Styela; species Styela clava. The sequence goes on from NC_135250.1 coordinate 18,578,998, forward strand.
TAACTGAGATAAGCAAGCTGAAGTCCACAAGCCCACAATACGCAACTTTGAATACAGGAGAATTGTAATATGTCGTGAAATTATCAAGCACTTGCTCAGCACAATATATACAATCGAGATGTCAGATGGAGCCAAACGGATTACGGAAACAGATGACGAACACAGATCGATAGATAGATAGAGTTGAGATAGAGGTTTTCTAAAGAAAACAAAACACACTCTAAATACTAGGAACTTGTCGCATAAATAACCAACATGCAATCAAATTATATCGCTTACCGACTGTTTTTAGCCAAGGTCAACAATAAATCAAATCTTTTAGGTAACTGTAGAACACTGAAATAAACATGAACAAATAAGCATTACAGCAACAGTACTGAACCTCACAGAATTAATTGTGGCAATAATTATAATACCATCAACATTTCATCCAAATAAGATTTCTACATAACAAGTCAAATGCAATGGAATACAGAAAACTCACCAAGAGTATTTCACAAAACAATCAAAATGTAGGAAAGATTCACAAATTGTAGTTCAATAATCCAGAGTTCAATGCAGCAAATATTAAACTGTTAGAAAGTTAAATAAGCATGAAACAAAGGAAATCATAATTAGGCCACTGTAATTAATATGATACAGCCCATCCTAATGCTAAATACCGTAAAATAACGCATTGCAACAGCAAACTAGCTGTGCACATTTTACAATTTCGGCCCTAACGCGAGGCGATAAAATAACGATGTTAACACGCAAATTGCATTAGACCAGTGGTTCTCAACCTTTTTCAGTTCGCGGACCGGTAAAATTTCAAAACAAATTTCGCGGACCGGCGGATCTTCAAAATTAACCAAAAATGTCATGAATACAAAACAAATTCGAAAGAATGCAATTACGACGAAAGTAGAAAGTGCAAAAGAATACAATCCGATCTAATGAGAAATTTGCGGCTGTTATTTTGATATTATTTTTTTCGTTGGCTTTGCAAGTTTTATTGGATAGTTTGAAAGATTTTTGGCGCAGACTTTGCACATGGGAAGCGGTACTTTTTTGCTGCTGGGAGCAATAGTAAAACCTAGCTCCAAATACTTCTTATCATACCAGATCCATATCAACTTTCCTGAATGGTCGTTTCGGGGCATGTTGTAAAGTTGATGTAGCAGTCTCTTCATCTGTCCTGTCAACACCACTAACTTGGTTTTCACCGCTGCGTTTCTTTTGGAAGAACTGGATAATACTTTGTTGTTTATTTGTCTCCATTTTACTATAAACCTCGCTAAATATATGCCTGCTATTTAATTACGGAACGTGCAAACTGCGAAGTTCTCAATCAGGTAACGTATTGTGTGTATGGTTTTGTTCAAAAAGAATTTTTTTTCAAACAATTGTTTTAAATTCATTTTTTGCCTGTTTTGTTTGAAATGGCTTTACTATTTGCAGGCGCTCTCGTAGTATGTGGACCAAGATGGCAGACACCGGAACGTAGTATGTGTACCAGATTAGGGTTTGAAAATAATTTTATTCCATTTTTTCTAGCCTAGTGACTTCCGTAGTATTTGTACCTAAAATTATGGCCTAACCCCAACCTGGTACACATACTACGTTCTGGTGTCCGCTATCTTGGTTCACATACTCCGGGAGTTCCGATTTTTTTTGTATTAAATGTGTTAAAGACAAATGAATGTAAAAACATGCCAAGCGTTTCTTATTTGCAATAAATCCTTCGAAACGACACAAATATCGACGAAGGCCCATACAAGCCTTCTTAAGCTTTAGTTCAATGCGTCCGCAAACGTGGTTGGCGCAGGAAGATGCAAGCTATAAGACGATATTACGTGATACCGATACGTGAACGACCCTGCGACGAGAACGACCTTGCAAAAAGTGAAATACGACCGAATAAATGAGTTTGTATAACTTTTAAAAACTCTATCACTTCAACCTTAAGAACAAGGTATGCTAGGCATGAATCAACCGAACAGTTTTAACCGTAATATTGCCTTTATTTTATGAGAAAAATGTCAATACAGAAACTCAAAATCCTTAATATGGGGTCATAATAGATTAGTTTTGACATCATTGCACCAGACGTGTCTTACAATAAGCAGAGCCTGACTCGTCGTTTAAATCACTCTGGCGCCGCTGGAGTATATTCTTCCTTATCGTACCGCACTTGTTTTGCCAAAGGCTGCCATTAATTAAATAAGTTTGATGATTGTTCTTACTCAAAACGTCTCTCTGGTATCTCGGATAAATATTCCTGTTAAAATCGTATGGCTTTGGTATAGATACAAACTTGGCGGTAGGTGTACGCAATCGAAATGAAAGTCAAAGCAATAATTTTTACTTACATTTTTGAAAATATAATTCCGGCAGCTCATGCGGCTGCAAGAACGCAACGTTCTGGCGTAGTTTCACGGCGATGCAAGGGGTATTTTATTAAAAACAAGCCCTTGTTTTAAAACAGAGTGTTTTTTTAGAATTGCTAAAAAACAAAACCCTAGCTGTGTGCTATCAAACTCCCCTATTAGGACGTTAGCCGCCGTTATGAGGCCATAGACTTAACAAACATCCAACCGTTTAGGGTTTGAAATGGGCAGAGGACCTCTCACCAAGTTTGGTTGTTAGACGAATACCGGTCTACGAATCAATAGGTGTTAAATAAAAATAATCATAAAACTAACGGACATGACGTCAATACATTATATTTTGCAATTTGCTTATAATAAATTAATATTGGAAATATAGGCAGCAAAATTGCCGCGGACCGGCAACGGTCCACGGACCGGCGGTTGAGAACCACTGCACTAGACAGAAACCTTCTCGGCTCGGTCTACAGATAATAAAGAATCACATCAAATGCGAGTAATAAAATGAGACTTTGTGACGTTGACAAAGGAAAAGGTGCAATACGTGTCAGCAATAAAGAAATAAACACTAATGGCGCTGGAGATCTAACACCGCGTTTACAAACACGTAACCTTGTCTCTCAAGAACGCAGTTACGAAATCTCGTTAAGTGCGATTTATGAAAGATCTCGTAAAAACTTTACGCACGGTCACGCAAGTTCTCTCGAAATCCAACGCACGGTCGTCGTTGAACAAAAATTACTGTGTGATCACTCAACCGTATCACTCACTGCCGCTAGCCGCCCGGCGAGGATAAGCCTATTTTGCAATGATCTCTGTTTTACTTTTTGCAGCCTGTGATTTAATGTTGGGAGAATATAGCAGTAATCTATGGATGAATGAAATAAATTCTGGGATACATATTGTTAAACTACTTCTGCAATAGACAATAAAATAGATGAATATGTAATCCCATATTGGATGTTAGTACGGTGTTAGTCGGCATATATAGATGGGTTCACAGCTACTAGACTACAGTCACTCTTACCCAATTTAGGGATTTTTGATACTAATTTTTCACGAAGTATGCAAGCACCACAGCATTTGTTGGGGTGCATGTCGCACATACTTGTCTTAGGCCGGTAAGGTATTGAACTAGTATCCCGTCTTAGTTATATCATTTAATTATTATGTTAATACTGTTACAAATAAACACACATACATTTTAACTCGAATTCATGCTAAGAACAGGCCGAACTACTGTTAACGAGCAAACTTTTCGACTTCTCTCATTTAAAATGCGAGAAGAAGGCACTTTACGAGACCGCAAAAAATTCTCTCGAATATTAACGATACTTCGAGAATACCATTTTTGAAAAAAAAGTTTGACGAATGGAGCCCCAGGTGTCTTGCTTGTTATAATATCTGGGCCTGCCATGGAGTTGCCAAATTTCGGTAATGATCAACAACATATTAGGAAAACGATCCATAGGTCAACTCCATGTTTAACATTTTTTTTTTTATAATAGACTTTCTGTCACGTTCTTCCACAAGAAATGTTGGTTAGTACTGTGTAGTTTTCAAGTTTTACACATGCTTAAGCCTACTTGACGGTATGAAATTCATTTACAAAAACACGGATTCGCATGCTTATGAATTACCAAAAAACGTTATATAATGTCAGATCATGATGGTTCAGAAGGAAATTCCGCTCAACCGCATTAGAGTTACCGCAATGCTTCTCCATCCTTTTCTTCTATATTTATTTTTCTAAATGCAATGTGTGCGGAAAGTGAGTGAACCGCGAAGTAGCATTTACTTTTCATGTGTCCCCGTTACTATTCTGCTGCTTTCTTTGGTTCATGTACTTTCTAATGAAAAATGTTTTTGAACAAGTTGTAAGAAATGAGGAGATGAACTTTACTGTTAGGTCATGAACATTGTGACAGCGTGGCTGCAAGTAGCGGTATATCGGTCAGTGGTGAACTGTAGCCGGAACGCACCGAAACGGCGTTCCGGTTGTTGGACATTTTACTGCATTTCAGTTCCTTCCGTTGAAATAAAATTATGGTACAAAAAGTATACAAATGTATAATGGGTCAATGGTTCTCCATCTTTGTTATAATATGCTTGTAGCTTGCTACGAGTTACCTAAAAATTGATCCATATTAGATAATATATTAGTTACCTTCTATCCGCAATTGATCGTTATCTCAGATATGAATGAATTGTGTTGTTCAAGCTTTAAATATATCAATTTTCATAGTTAGAATTTTGGTAATCCCTAGTGTGTGTACCAGGTTAGGGATAGGTCATGATTTTGTTCCGATTTTAGTTCTATTACGAGTTCGTGAACTATCTGGGTTAGCCAAGAGAATATACCCCCTACCCATATGTTTCGGTTACTTTACACCAGGGGTCCGCAACTACTTTTGAGCGCGACCCAAAAAAAAATTTTAAACATATAATTAGTTATCGATTTTAAGACTATTGTCGACACTAGCATTTTTCTTGCACAAAATTTTATGAAACTTATCACATAAAATTGTGAATAATAGCGTTTTCAAAACTCATTCAATGTCACCTGTATTTCCGTGCAAGGAAAAGGGGGGAGATAGGGCAGTAGGTCGAGAAGAGAGAGGTTGAGGGAGATAAAGCGGTGGTTCAAGGATGCGAAAGTTGGGAGGATAGGGAGATCGCGTAGTGGGTCGAGGATAGGAAAGTTGAGGGAGATCGGGCAGTGGGTCTAGTAAAGGTAAGGAGATGAAGATAGGGCAGCGGGTCGAGGACAGTTTTAAGTGTCTTCAACGGAGTCCTGAGGCTACGTACGGAGCAATTTGAGAACCCAAAGTCTACGTAATAGTATATAACAATGTCAACAACTAAGTAACAAATGTTTCCCCGACTTTGGATCTCTTGAATTCTTCCTCTTTACACTCTACCATTGCAAAATTATTGGTACTTATTTCAAGAATGGTTTTGCGAGTTTAGGACTTACATTTACCAAAACAGAAATTATAAATAAATTCTAACAAATAACACGCGAAAACCGACAAAACAAGGTAATATCACAACCACGAAAGACTGTCTGAATGGCAAAAGTATCTGAGCGCTTCTGAAACGTTTATTGTAACTTCAATTTTGCACTTATGCTGATTGGGCAATATTACGGCAGTAAATAAGGAAGTGTATATTCGGGGAAACATTCATAATTATAATCAGAGATTTATACAATTGTTATACATAAATACGCTGCACAGACGCGATGCTCATATTTATGAAAAATTTAAATTGTTTTCGACCCAGAGCGGAGGGCTTCGCGACCCAAACTAAAATTTTCTAACTTTTCGCGACCCAAGCATTTGGTAAACATGTAATTAGTTATCGATTTTAACTTATCACATAAAATTGTGAATAATAGCGTTTATTATGACTAATGCAAATTATAAGCTTTGTGTAAAATACACAACATATCAATTCACGTTTTAATTTAGGAGACGGCAACTCGAAGATATTTTTCTACCTCTAGCCTTGATCTGTAATTGTATTTTATGTATGTAAACGCTGATACGCGGGAAAAATGTATTGATTTTTTAATGATTTTTGTATGCTTTGCTGTAAGATCCACGTGAAACCAATCTTTATACATTATTCGCTGGTATTCCGCTTATATGTGTGGTTTGAGTGATGTATTTCTATCCGATGAGGGTGAGTAGAGGAGTCTTTTGTCGGGCGTTGATCCCCACTGCTATAAGGGCTACGAGAGCTATTCGTTCACTTAAAAAACTGACTTGGTTAATTTTGTATCTGTGAAGGAGCATTAACGTCACTATCACTAATAAAATTTGACGATGGTGGTGTCGAAATGTGGTAGTGATTCAAATATAACATTATCTATAGCTAAGGGCGCAGCAGCCATGGTTTTCTAAAAGGGAGGGGGTTCAGAATAGAAATTTTCCGAGAAACACTCATCGCTCAATCCATGGCCGACCCGAGAATTTAAAATGTCATATCAATTCAATTGTGTTCATCGTTGCTCGTCTTTGAGTTAAATAATATACTACGGCAACCATGAATTATTCTATTCAATTAAACAGTCCAGCTGCACACTAACACAAATGTATTTCTGTAACGTTTCGTCCGACCAGAGTCAGACTTCCTCAGACAAGCAGTTTACAACAATGGCAAGAAATAAATTTGGTAAATGAATTTGAAATATCAAATCAAGTATGACGTAACAATGCATAAACATTTCATTTGCATTTAGTCGTTAGAAGTAATGATGGGAAGATTAGAACCACAAATATCAGTGGAGCTCATTTCAGATGTAATTGAAAAAAAAAAAAAATTTATTGTTGCATTTACGAAAATGATGGGTTACTAAATGTAATTGAAATTATGGGCACTTAGAGAACCACGAGGAGGTAAATTAACATTTAAACATAAATCAAGGCTTAGTCTGGTGAGGACCAAATTCAAAATTAAAAAAGGTTAAAAGTTATTGCTGAATTTTGATCTTAAATAGCGTTAAAATGTAATAATAATTCATAATAATAAATGAATGAATTAACCATTAGGACAAAAAAAAATAAAAAATTAAAAAACTATCGCAAGCACATAACTCCAAGGTTTTGAATTATAATTAAAATTAAACTTGGGACACTTGAAAATAATAGTAAAATAAAACGCCAATCAAGGGGCGAGTAATAATATAAACTTAAGAAAAAGAGTGATGGTTAAATTTAAATATTATATGACGTTGAAATGAAAATTATTATTAAATAATAATTCTTAGATGAGTCTACAGTCTATTTCTCCCTTTAATTGAGTCCTTGGGGTTCCAATGTTCCGAATTTGTTGATGTAGTATGCTTCTACTGTTTGACGATAGCCCTGGTCTCTGAATAGTTTTTTATTCCAGTTACTGAAAAGTCACTTATTGAATGTCCCAGTTTGTTGAAGTGTTCTCCCACTACTAAATCATATTTCCTTTTCGTAATACTTCTCAGATGTTTTGTTATACGATATTTTAACGACCTTCCGGTCTCGCCGACATACTGCATCCCACATTTCTTACAGTTTATTAGATAAATAACATTTTTTGATTTACAACTTATTCTTTCGTTAATGTTTATATGGACTCCCGTCACGTTCCCGATACTTATTTTTGTTTCTTCGGAATATTTACAGGTGGTGCATGCTTTTCTATTACATTTATAAAAACCAGATTGTACTTTCTGTGATATTACTGGTTGTAGTTTAGCTCTAACCAGTCTATCGCGTAATGTAGGGCACTTTCTATATGCAATTTTCGGAGGTTGAGGGAAAATCTCTTTTAGTCGTGCATTGTTGTCAAGAATATATTGGTAGTCCGAAAATATTTTCCTAAAGTGCGGTTGGTTTGGGTGGTAGTTGGTAATAAATGGCAATAGTTGCTGACTTTGTTTTGTACTTTTTGGTGTTAAAAGGTAATCTCTGTTCATTTCTTTTGCCAATTTTATTGTTTTGTCAATAGAAGTCTCTTCGTAATTTCGTTGCATGAGATAGCGTTTCATAATTCCTGCATGCTTGTCAAAAAATTCGACATTTGATCACGATCTTCTTATTCTTATGAAGAGTCCCTTTGGAATGTTAGCAGTAATATGTTTGGGGCGGCATGAGGAGGGTAAAAGATATTGGTGAGAGTCCGTGTCTTTAGTGTAAATTTCCGTTTCCAATTTGTTGTCCATGATATGAACTTTTACGTCTAAAAATGTAATGTTTTCCGTTGAGTATTCGAATGTGAACTTGATAGAAGGGTGTATTGAATTCGCATGGTTTATAAAAGATATAAGCTCGGTTTCGCCGTGTGTCCAGATCAGAAAACAGTCATCGATGTATCTATAGTAGTATTGTGGCCTAATCTTGGCTGTTTCTAGAATCTCAGACTCTAAGTCTGCCATAAATATATTTGCATATTTGGGAGCCATCTTAGTTCCCATCGCTGTCCCATTGATTTGGAGATAATGCAGTTCCGTTTGTTGATATGATTGGCCGACTGGGGTGATTTTTCTCATGCACTTTTGGTTGTAAACGTAAACGACCTGGTTTAGGTATTTTTGAAGTTATCCCTTTGAATAGTATGTCATCAATAATGTCGGCTTCCCTCATATTATGACATAATTTGGTTACTTTGTTGCCAATTTGTATAGATATGTAATAGAAAAGCATGCACCACCTGTAAATATTCCGAAGAAACAAAAATAAGTATCGGGAACGTGACGGGAGTCCATATAAATATTAACGAAAGAATAAGTTGTAAATCAAAAAATGTTATTTATCTAGTAAACTGTAAGAAATGTGGGATGCAGGATATCGGCGAGACCGGAAGGTCGTTAAAATATCGTATAACAGAACATCTGAGAAGTATTACGTAAAGGAAATATGATTTAGTAGTTGGAGAACACTTCAACAAACTGGGACATTCAATAAGTGACTTTTCAGTAACTGGAATAAAAAAACTATTCAGAGACCAGGGCTATCGCCAAACAGTAGAAGCATACTACATCAACAAATTCGGAACATTGGAACCCCAAGGACTCAATTCACGGGAGAAATTGACTGTAGACTCATCTAAGAATTATTATTTAATAATAATTTTCATTTCAACGTCATATAATATTTAAATTTAACATTCACTTTTTTTTTCAAGTTTATATTATTACTCGCCCCTTGATTGGCGTTTTATTTTACTATTATTTTCAAGTGTCCCAAGTTTAATTTTAATTATAATTCAAAACCTTGGAGTTATGTGCTTGCGATAGTTTTTTAATTTATTATTTTTTTTTTGTCCTACTCGAAATATGCTAGATGGTTAATTCATTCATTTATTATTATGAATTATTATTATATTTTAACGCTATTTAAGATCAAAATTCAGCAATACCTTTTAACCTTTTTTAATTTTGAAATTGGTCCTCACCAGACTAAGCCTTGATTTATGTTTAAATGTTGGTTTACTTCCTCGTGGTTCTTTAAGTGCGCATAATTTCAATTACATTTAGTTACCCATCATTTTCGTAAATGCAACAATAAAACTTTTTTTTTTTCAATAACATCTGAAATGAGCTCCACTGATATTTGTGGTTCTAATCTTCCCATCTTTACTTCTACGGCTAAATGCAAATGAAATGTTTATGCATTGTTACGTCATACTTGATTTGATATTTCAAATTCATTTACCAAATTTATTTCTTGCCATTGTTGTAAACTGCTTGTCTGAGGAAGTCCGACTCTGGTCGGACGAAACGTTACAGAAATACATTTGTGTTAGTGTGCAGCTGGACTCTTTAATTGAATAGAATAGTCATGTTTATTCCAGCTACAGTATCCTTGCAGTATACGCATACGGATCCACTAGCATAAAGGCATAGAGAAAAGATAGGAAGTTAGTCTCGCGCAACCCAACTCAAATTCAACCATGAATTACTTGTTAAATCGTCTACTAGCAATAAATGGATTGAAATCGTATTTTTGAGTTGCTCTTTCAGCACTTAGGATTATCGCAATGTTTCGTTGTTAAGGGAGAGTTTGCAGTTATGGAGCCAATTATATTTGATACCTTCATATCGAATTCGGTCTATGCATAAATGTATCAGTGACTTCCAGATGCAGTGATGGGACAAATATCGGCCGACTCAGTAAAATGATCAAACTTTCATTGAAGGGTTTAGATCAGGGGTCGGCAAACTACGGCTCGCGGCGCTTCAGTGAATTATATTAACAAAACAGCTTTATTGACGAATATATTCTTTACGTGGCAAAATTTGTTTTGAGAAACTAAATTATACTATAACTTAACAAATATATATTTCACAATCACTCATTTAATGAGCCTATAATTGATTATATTAGAGAAATGGCAAGAGAACGGAAAAAAGTAGATGTTGAGCTCAAATGGTGCAATGACGCTGAAAATATTCAAATGATCAGTCTTCGCGCACCGCTTGAAATTTCTGGGTGAAAAAATGTGATTCATTGGCCAATCCTTTGGTTTTTAACTTTCTAAAATACGTGCTGCCCGCTAATGACTTGCAACCTTTAATTTTGGCCTGCAAACGACAAAAGTTTGCCGACGTCTGATCTAGACTTTAGAGCCAGTGAAGTTATACAGTCATCCCAAAACTCCAATCCTCGGCCCACTGCCCTATCTCGCTCCACTTTCCTATCCTCGACCCACCGCCCTATCTCCCTCAACCGTCCTATCCTCGACCCACTGTCCTATTTCCCCCAACCTTCCTATCCCCTTAAATCTCTTTATCCTCAACTCATCGCCCTATCTCTTTTATCTCCTCTATCCACTGCACTATCTGCCTCAAATTTCCACCCTTGACCTACTGTCCGACCTCCCTCTAACGACGCTATACCGCTCAGCACCTAACGGCGCTATAATCACGACTCGATCGTCAAAATGAACTCTACCACCTTCCATGTATTATATTGGTCGAGTATGCCAATGAGATGATTCAATCGTACGTCGACAAAACATAATTGAGGGCATTCTTAAATGTAGGCTGGAATCTCAATTGGTAATCAATAACCATAATTAGTAGCTTAAAATGTGCTACTAAATAAGCTACTGCTGGCATCGGGTTTGAGGTGACTGTTTTTAAAATTTTGAAAGGGCAGTCGATATCGACATACCTGAGTTCATTGTAAGAAACTCATTCAATGTCGTCTGTATATCCCTGCAAGGCAAAACGATGAGGAAATAATCAAATATTTGCACGCTTAGTCATTTTCAACGAATGTTCTGCTATATTCTGTTGTTTAAGTTGCAGATCAGATAAGCTCACTTTTGGGGCTATACGCTGAATTAAAGGGCAGTTAGCAACGCTAGTTACGACAAAACATTTCATGGCTTAAAATTAGTTCGGAAGGGATTACACTCACTGAGCGACTTATATTTTTGACTGTTTTTAACTTTTCAGCCTTCTCAGTCACGTAAAAGAAATTTGTTTAATGAAGTTGCAAAGGACGCAGTTAGTACGTTATCCTTGGCATCGCTTTTACTATAAAATGTTGAAGAAAAATACTTTATACGGACCAGAGCACTATTGCTTATATCAGATCAGCATCATAATGTCACAAGACTCACGACATGGCCAATTATTAAGGGCATAAAACGGCTTGTTAAAATTTAGAAAACTGTTATTCCCAGCAAAAAACCATCAGTAGCCCAATTAGTAAAACATTTTTAAACTGCCAATTATGATTATTGTTTACTATTTGATATTCCAGATTGATTGGGAGTCCTGAGGCTCCTTACGGAGCACTTTAAAAACCCAAAGTCTACGTAGTAGGATATAACAATGCGAACAACTAAGTAACGAATGTTTCCCCGACTTTTGATCTCTTGAATTCTTCCTCTTTACACTCTACCATTGCAAAATTATTGGTACTTATTTTAAGAATGGTTTTGCGAGTTTAGGACTCATATTTACCAAAACACAACTAAAATATAACAAATAACACGCGAAAACCGACAAAACGAGGTAATATCACAACCACGAAAGACTGTCTGAATGGCAAAAGTATCTGAGCGCTTCTGAAACGTTTATTGTTACTTCAATTTTGCACTTATGCTGATTGGCCAATGTTACGGCAGTAAATAAGGAAGTGTATACTCGGGGAAACATTCATAATTATAATCAGAGATTTATAAAGTTGTTATACATGAATACGTTGCACAGACCCAATGCTCATATTTATGGAAAATTTAAATTGTTTCGCGACCCAAATTTGGGTCGCGACCCCGTAGTTGCGGAGCCCTTCTTTACACAACTTAATGTGAAGTAGGCGAACAATATTAGTTACCTCCGTATTGGTGCACACACTTCTGGGGTTAAATTTTTCCTTTCCAGTCGCACTAGTTATATTATTGTTCCAGCAATCCCCTTTGAAGCGATTGTGACAAAACCAATGTTATTTCGACGTGGTGTATCAATATTTAAGATTACATAACAATGATCGTGGTACTTCCGAGTTTGTCTTTCGAAATTGCATTTCCGGGGAGTATGTCCGGACGACTATGAAAAGTTGTTCTCTTGTTGCTATAATCATTGGTGCACTCATGGGGGGTCGGTGGTTGATACCTCGGGGAAGTTTATCCCCCGAATTATTTCTGATATTAGGTATAAAGGGCATCATCATCAGAAACTTTCCATGGGTTGTGTTGCACGCCCTTGATGATACCTTTTAATATCGCCGCGTGTCCGTTGAATACAACCCCAAACACCTAATAATAATACACAACCGATAATATCGGTCAGAGATCGAAGACTTATCGATCGAAAATTAGGGGATCCCCAAAACAGAAACTGCATGTTCAATTCGAAAAATTCTGCAAACCCGAACTGGATTGTTTTGAATAGTTTTCAGCCAATATCAAAAATGTAGGAAACAATAGCCAACTCCCCATGTCGTCGTCGAAATACTATTCGAGGAAATACTTTTATGAAGAATTCTGCAAATCCGAACTGGATTGTTTCGATTAGTTTCCAGTCAATAGCCTATTTACCAATCCTATATTTTGTGTCAAATACAACGGCGCTAACCAGGGTTGCGACGACTATTCAAACACAGCCTAGCAATATTTTGGTGAGGAATTCTGCAACCCCGAACCTGATAGACGGATATGGACATTGCTTAAACTTCAAAGAGTAATTATAAGTAACGCGATACGATCTCGCGGCGTGTATTCTTCGCTCTGACTCAATAGGGTGGAAAATTTCTCGAAGGAAACTTGCGCATCGCGACAGACAGACAGACAGACAGACAGACAGACAGACAGACAGACAGACAGACAAATACCTATCAACATACTTACCGATTAAAATCGATAAGTAATAATTCGTTCTCTGTCAATTGGCGGCGGTATTCCATCTTCTACCCACAGTACACTAACGTATCGAGCAGTTTCAAATTCTAACTATTTGTTTATCAAAGAATCCCTTTCATGAATATGTTCATGAAAATAGTTGTAAATGTAATTTTATTTGATAAAGATTTATATTAGTTTTTGAAATAAAACTTACGTCTTCTGTGGCAGCAGGGTTGAATTAAACGTTAAGCAAATTAAGCACGTGCTTAGAGTTATCACCAAGGGTAAGGGGACGGCATGTTAATTTCCTGGGACAAATTTTCAACGCCCCAGTGTTAAATAACGAACTGAGTTGGTTGGCAAACTTTCAGACCTTTATATTATTAGTCCGGTAGAAATAAATTTTTACGTACCAACTTTAACCCTCTTTGTGGAGTAAAGTACCAAGTTTAAAGTACCATCTTCAAACTTCCCTATAAATTTTTCTAGACATATATCTTGTAAGTTAATCCTAATTTGGACTTCATTCAGTAATAAATTCCGAAATTGCCTACTCAATTTCAGTTAATGTGGAACACTAGTTTCATTATAGAGAATCGTGAGTGGTTAGTGCGTGATCCGGGCTTGTGTGGCATTCTTCTATATACGGGACAGCATGGATTTATTAAATCATTTGCAAGAAATCAAAACAGTCAAACAGGAATCTTTATTAGTTAGCCTGGACGTTGTCTCCCTTTATACAAACATTCCCACAGCGATGGAATAAAAGCAATGGAAAAATATCTGCACAGAATCAATGAAGAAAAACAAGAAATCCCCTGGATAGCAAAAGCAGCTTATTGAGTCCTTACAAACAACACCTTCGTTTTTGACGAGAAACATTCCCTCCAAATTTTAGGAACGGCAATGGGAACAAAATTGGCACTCAAATATGCGAACATTTTCATGGCAAACCTAGAATCTGAACTATTGGACAAAACCTCTTTCAAACCACAATACTATTGCCGCTTCATTGATGACTGTTTCTTCATATGGACACATGGTAGAGAAAGATTATCGGAATTTATCACCTTAGCAAATTCTCTACATCCAACCATCAAATTTACCTTTGAATGCTCACCAAATAGCCTTACGTTTTTGGATGTTAAAGTTCATATTATTAACGACAAATTGGAAACTGAAATTTTCAGCAAAGAACCCGACTCCCACCAGTATCTTTCGCCGTCTTCTTGTCATTTTAGACATGTCACAAAAAATATTCGGAAAAGCCTATTCAACAGAATAAGAAGAGCCTGTTCAACCAACCAACGAATTCTTTGATAAACATGCAAAAATCCTGAAAACATACCTCACGACGAGAAACTACAAAGAAAATTTAATTGACGACGCGATACAATATGCAAAAGAACTTGACAGAAAACTCCTTTTAACCCCAAAAACAGAAAGTAAAAAAAAAACCTTGCTACCGTTCATCACAAGTTAACACCCGACCCACCAAATATCAGAAAAATTTTTCAGATTACTAATATATTCTGGACAGCGACGAAAGACTAAAAGAAATTTTCCCCAATTCACCAAGATTATCTTATCGTAAGTGCCCTACTCTAAGAGACAGATTAGTCAGAGCAAGATTGAAATCAGGAACACCAGTCAAAAAGAATCCTGGATTTTTCAAATGTAGCAGGAAGTCATGCAGTACTTGCCAACATTCTAAAGAAATAAAAATTGCAACAGGCAGACACAAGGACGTAGAGAGGAAAATTAATCAGAAAATGACATGCAACTCGGAAAATGTCATCTACTTAATAAGCTGCAAAAATTGTGACATGCAATACATAGGAGAAACGGGAAGACATCTAAAATACAGAATAACTGAGCATATCAGAAGTATTAAAACCCACAACAAAGATCTAGTTGTAGGTGCCCATTTCAGCCAACCGGGACATTCACTTGAAGACCTCAGTGTCATTGGCATTGGAAAATTATTTTATGACCACATTAATAGAAAAAAAAAGGAATCCTATCTCATTCATTTCTTCGGGACAAATGAGCCACAAGGGATAAATATTAATGAAATTTAGAGCAATTACAAATCCTTCATTCATTGTGTAACTTATCCTTTGTACTTAAATAACAATGTCGAAAACACATTTCCTGAGCACCGCGATTATCATCATTGTGACAGATATATATAGAACAGTATGTTGCCTGGTATTTAATAGAATTGCAGTCTTATAAAATGTAGTGAAAATATTGAGGTTTGTTGGAGCTTAGTGCACACGATTTTCAAGAAGAAAGTAGTATTAATGTTTATTGTTAATTGAATTCTTATTATTAGAAGGGCAATATAGATATTTACTATTTTCACACGACACAGGTAGCCAACGGCAATATATGAAAGAGTAGAATGTACCCAAAAGTTTGTTTCAAGAATCGAGTTTAATTAGGCAATATATTTCATGCATTATAAGCGCTTTGTTTGAAGTATATATCTAAATAGTCAAATTGCCCCCACTAGTTATTGGGGAGTCCTTGTGGAATATATTTTTGAAAAATATAATTATTTCAATCGTTTTTCTATTTATTTTTTATTGTAGCTCTTATATACATAAGGCGACGTTAGATCTAGATTACAAGAATCAATGATTCCAGCCGAGTTTGAGCTGAACTGTAATGCAAGTTTTCCGCAGATTATCTGGCTGAGATACTTCATGTGAGAGTTATTGGATTGAATTTATCTTTATTAATATATAGGATGACGATATGATAGCTCCAAGATAACAATAATCCGTCAATTATGAGATATATATTTTATATTTTCACCACCAGTATGTTGCTATGAGTTTAAAAATATACCATTGGCAATGACAGTTGATTGAGCACAAAAGGAATTACATTTTGAAAGTGAATGTAGCTTAATTTGTGATTCTTGACAATAACAGGAATACTTCCCGCTCGTCTCGAACGCAATGGATATTGCTCGAAAACAAAGCCAAGTTTGTAACAAGCGAGGTGAAATCAGTACCAATCTGTTTATTCAATAAACAAAGGATTTACAATTGATTATGGAAATTTATTGCTAATTCGGTGCAGTTGATGCGTGAAAACACGGTAATTTTTCCAAGCGTAATTTGGCTGCTATATCATGTTGATCAATTATAATATGCATGTACATAGAAAGTATGTCCATTAAATAGTAGTGATGGGGGAGTTCCAGAAGTATGTGCACCAAGGTGGCGCACAACATGAACGTAGTATTTGTGTTCCGGTCAACGTTCAGCTTGTGCGACTAATAATCGTGTTTGGTCGATAACGATACCTCGTTTCCACGACAACCAGGTATTCTGCTATCAAAGGCAATTGTCAAAATGCACTTTTTATCACATTTCTTACTTCTTAAATACACATCGGTTTACTTATCTTGGGAATATCCCTTCCTAAAGTAATGTTTCTTACACTTGGATAGCAATACAGATGATGCCTCGTTTCCATGGCAATTAGGTATTTTCTTGGATGGCATCATATCCAAAATTAATTAGAAGATGCTACTGTACATGTGTGCTAAGTTTCATGCTTGCATCCAAAAGTGCACAATTCTATGATATTTGAGGTCTTAACTGCTGTACAAATGAAGGATGCAAAAATGAGAAGGACATTAAGAATATGAAGAAGAATATGGAATTGAAATCCAACTGTCAGCAAACAGTGATTCCACCCCCCTAAAATTTCAATGTCCCCCCCCCTCCCCCCCCCCTGATTTTGAGGTGCGATTCCACACTGTAATATCTAACTCAAGTATATTTGTATTTAAATATATAGTATATGGCATATTTATCAGTGTAGATCAGGGATTCCCAAACTTGCAAATTCCCAAACTTGCAAATTCGGACAATTAAAAATTTTCCCAAAATCATAAATCTAATATTCGTACAATTTTTAATTTCTATGATTAAAGCTCGTTCGGTTCACCAATTTGATTCATTCTACTTCTTGTGCTGACTGACCGTCTCATCTTAGGTTTACGGTTTCTAAATTTATAAAACGCCTCTAAAAATGTTGAAATTGGAGTGAGTTCCGTGTATGCTGTGGGATGTAAATGATGATGTTTTTCGCTATCATTTGGATTTGAAAAATCAACCACGAACCAGTAGAGGATTTCTATCAATTGTGAGTTCTATATTTGATTCATTGGGATTTTTGTCACCTGTGATACTGGAAGGTAAGAAAATTTTGCAAGAACTTTGTAAAAGCAAGATTGATTGTGATGATCCTATCCCAAAGAATGTACAACCAAGAGTCAATGCATAGATTGATGACTTACATGGCATTGATACTTTAACAATTAGCAGATGTATCAAACCACCACATTTTGGAGTAGGCAAAGTTATTGAATTGCATCATTTCTGAGATGCATGTCAGTCTAGTTATGGTCAATCTTCATACGTCATATTGGTGAATGAAAATGGAGATTCACACTGCACCTTGATCATGACGAAATCTTGTGTTGCTCCATTGAAGCAAGTTTCCATTCCAGGGATGGAATTGACAGCAGCTACAATTTCTGCACGACTGAGCAGATATTTGAGGGAAGAACTGATATGAAATAATTAAAGAATTTTTTGGGGTTGATAGTATGGTGGTGCTGTGTTATGTGAACAATCCAGTGAAAAGATTTCATGAATTTGTTGCAAATGGGGTTCAACAAATTGTGGATGTGGATGTGTCTGATGTTAGTTCATGGTTACACATTGAATCTAATAAAACATTAGTAAAAAAGTTAATTGATGATTTAAAATGCTGGAATGATCCTGAATGAACCAGAAACAGGAGCGCACATAGTAAATTTGCTTATCTACTTTATTCGTTTATTGTAGAACTATTGGCTGGATAGACACAATTGTTATTTACCGCAATCAATTCCTGTATTAATGATTTGGTTTCTGCGAGACTAACTAATTATCTTTCTTCTGTGCTTTTGTGCCGGCGGATCCGTATGCATATATTGCAAAGATGCTGTTGCAAGAATAAAGATAACTATCCTAAGTGATTCAAGAGTCTTGCTGCACACTAACACAAATATATTTCTGTAACGTTTCGTCTGACCAAGGTCAGACTTCTTCAGACATAAATAGTTCAACTATGACAAGAAAAGCAGTTACATGTATATTGAAACAATCAAGAGTAAGAGTATGGGAGCTACGCATGTTAAATAATCAATAAAACCAGTGAATTCTTGATTAAATAACAGCGGGTGACTGAAATGAAAAGTCATTGGTGCGGTCTCTCTTTTTGTTTTATAGTTATTATTTAACGATTGAAGTCCATATCATACAATGGTGTTTTGTGTTTCTCAGCATTGGATGATGCTGACCAGAAACGTCATCTGTGAGTCAATCATAATATATTTGTTTGATTTGATTGTTTGTCTATTGACGACATATCTGGCCGTGTATGATCCAACTCTGAGAATAACATTAAAAAAACAATGCATATGTACATTTTTTGTGTCCAAAATTGAAGCGCCTGAAATAGTGCTTGAATTCGGGAGTGCCAGTCTGTAAATAGCCACTGTCAGCAAAACGCTAGCAAAATCCTGCTGCAAAATACACGATGTCATGAAAACATGTTTTCACTTTGATAAATATTTCCAATTGATAGCGAACAAGATCCACCTTTCAGGCTCAAAATATATTTTTGGTAAGGATGGATATTTTAATCATCTTTCCAATAAAATAAAGAAATTGGAGAAAAATCGTTCAGAATCCTAGCAAAATACTTTTGATGTAACAAATAGACGGTAATGTTTGCAGAAATACAAATAATCGTTTAAATTAATCAAAATTTAGGCACAATCTGTCTTTGGGACTAATAAAATATTTTGGGTTGGATGAATAGTTTGAACATTCCTTCTATCAAGCAATGTAATTTTAAAAGATACTCGATCAGTTTTTTAACAAAATACAAGTAGTACAAATTAATAATAATTAATGTAAGATTTTCCCAATGGACCTTTCCCCGAGCATCGACTTTCTTGTTTACTTCGTGACATTGGCCAATCAGCAAGATACAAAAAGGGACGTAACAATGCTCCCTTTTCGCATCTGCTCAGACACTTTTCTCACTCAGACCGATTTTCAAGCGTGGTCATAAACATTACCTGGTTTAAGCGTTTTTGAACTCTATTCGTTAGTTTTCAGTTGTGTTTCGGAAATTTAAATATAAATCAAATAATTCAATGATAACTCTGTCTTCCTAGGAATTTTAATTTAATTGCAGTAATAAAAAATTAGTGTAGAAATAGCTGTGATAGAATAGGCTTAAATTCTTTACCGGTACTTTTAAAAACAGGTTGTTGTATGCAATGACATTAAACAACATGATAGGCAACTCTGACGTCACTCCATAAGACTACAGGCGAAAGATTGTATTTCATGATACGCTACAATGCACATATTTCTCATCGCCTTTTCTGCTCGCTTTTGCTACTCGGCGTCTTCTTTACGTGTAGTACCTGCCTTTTTGCGCTTGTAACGAAAGAAAATGATCTCTATATCTAAGAAGTTTTGCTCACTTTGAAAGCTGGAATGGCAGACAAGCTGTGAAGAGTAATTCTGGACATCATAGACGTTTTTTTATCACGGAAGATTACAAACGCGATAGCGTAAAGATTTGTGTGGAACATTTTGCAGATAATGACAAAGTTCAAAGTTAGTAATTTTAATGTTTGCGCTTAAACATTGAAATCTCATTTAAAGAGGGTGTCATACAAAACAGCAAAACTGTTTTTACTTCTATTAACAGTGCTGTGGTACGATTCCATAACACAAAGTTCGCACCTATCGAACTTGCTTTAGTATATGAATTTATTAGACATATTACATATTCAGTTAATCGTAGGTAACATTGCTGGTACATAATGCCTCGTAGATAGGTTTGTGTCTAAATTTAGGAATTCAGCTCATAGCCCACTAATTAATATTATCTTCTATGCAGGAGGTTGCAGGGCTGAATTGAACTTGCAGCCTTACCGATCACCTGACGATGCTCATTTAGTTTGGCCCGAGCAAGTCTTCTTGAAAAACTAGTGTGAATGTGAACTACCTATATGTTTTGCCTTCCTCCGATTTTAGAAGACAAATTCATTCTGAGGGATTTCGCATATAATTCTCATTGATTGTTGGCTGTTTATAATTCCTATTAATTGTGAATTCTGATTATAACAAAGAGTTGAAAAAATTTTTACGTAATTTACTGGCCACTTTTTTTGTCAATACTCCAAGCTGAGGTAATAAACAAGACAAAACATTCATGTCATTTGGAAGCAAAATATGCACACTAATTAAATGTTTGACACATTGAGATAATACACCATGACAGAAAATACAAGTTAAAGATATATATGACCATCACATGGTAATTAAAAAAAAACTAATAGGAGCTGTGGAGTATAAAAAGTTCAAGACAAAAAAAAGAGGTACATAGCTCATGAACTCTCAATTTAGCCTCCATTGCTTTGTGAAGGCCAATATATTTCGAGTGGCTGAATTGGTTTACCTTTATGATAGCAACGATTTCGTATTCAATATAGCGAGATTTTTCTCAATTTAATTGAAGTGATATTATTTCCCAAACAATGCTTCTAATAGGGGTGGGCAACCCCTGGCACGCGTGCCGAACTTGGCACGCGAGCCCATTTATTCGGCACGCGAGCGAGGCTTCGGAAACGAGATCATTCTCCTTCAGATAAAAAGTTTCAAGACTCTGAAATATCTGATGAAACTCAGTGTTCGTTTATTCATCTTCGTTTGTTAACAATTCCTTATTTAGTTAACCTCTTTTTGTCCTTTCATGACGTATGGCTACAAAAAATATATTATGACGTAACAAATGAGTTAGGTCTCGAGAAGAGCGCAGCATTCATTTGGCTACATTCTTACATAATATAGTTCGTCTGAGTCACCCTTTTTCTTCATTTCTGCTTGATTTATGAAGGTATACAGCTCCTATTGGTTAGAGTTACTTGCTAACTTACTATTATAAATTGGTTTCGAAAAAGATATAATCGATTATGGGGGGGGAATACAAGAGGGGAGTGCAGAAAACGAACTATTGCGTGATTAGGAGGCTATTCCCGAAAATTTTCCGTCTCTTAAAAACTTTGCAACTGCATTACTCTCCATGTTTTCATCCACATATGCTTGTGAATACCTCTTCTCGGTTATGAACTTTATTCAGTCTCATAGCAGGAGTAGCCTGAAAGACGACACCAGTAGTTCGTGTATTTCGCTGAAAGTTACAAAATATAAACCCAATGTAAACTCGCTATCAGCGGTAATGTAGCAGCAGAAGTCCCACTGATATAGTATAAGAAAAGTAATCAAATCTATTTGTTGGACTGATATTTTCCCGAATAGTGAATTTGCCTGGACATGTTTAAAAGGATGGTTTATTATTGTGTATCTTTGATTTGAAAGTAGCAAAGCATTGTTTTCAACTTTTGTCAGCACGCAGAAGAATTTTGTCGTTAAATTTAGCCGATTTTGGCACGCGAGCCGAAAAAGGTTGCCCACCCCTGGCTTATATCATCTAGAATAGATCAGTGGTGTCAAACTCATGGGTTTTCGAGAGCCGCATTGCATTTTGGAAATTGTACAAAGGGCCGCAAACAGTTTTTGATAATGTATACTTGAAAGATAGTTTTAGTTTGTGACATATATTGTGATGCAACTAAACAGTTGGATAAAGTTTTATTATTTTCTTTAATTTCAATTGCAAATACATATTAATATTTGCATTCCACTATTATTGCAAGTTACTGTATTTATTACAAAAAAAACATAAAATTCTATGTACAACCATCAAAATCATTTTTGAACAAGCTTTGGATAAGGAGAGAATAATAAATACACTCAATCTAAATATATGGACCTAAAATTAACAAAAATACTACAGTATAAACTCAATATTTTTTTAATTACATTTGTCCTGACGTTTGGCATCTTTTAAGTGTCACAAGCATACTAAGGCCAGGCTGAAATGATTTTATAGTACCAACTCTAACTAACGAGGTCACATAATCATGGGTTAATCTGAATCTTTGCGAATGTTCAATTAATTCCAGTAATGCAAAAAAGTTACTTTTATCATTTCATGTATAGATCAGTAAAAAAACAAATGACAGATTTTTTCGACAAGACATTTCGCGCCACATTGCGTGGCATAGGATTGCTTGCATTATTATCTACATTGATTTTTAGTAACTAATTCGTTGTATAATTATATCAATATAGAAACACATAGAAATTTTCTGTTCGAAGTTGGTCTTTGAATTTGTCATATTGACTGCTGAGCTTATTGTGTTTTTTCATTGTACTGATGGAAATATGACAAATTAACCATGCTAAAACGCTTAAGCAATGTGTTTCAGAATTTTGTGAAATGCAGAAATATTGCAACTCCCATTTTCTTCGAAAATGCCACCTTCTTCATGTACTTTGCGTTTAATTTAATCACTAAAGTGTTTTATTCAAGTATTCTTTTGCTAGCTTGATGTGTATTCTTAATTGGGTCAAAATGTGAACAAAAAAATTAATTTTCCAAAACTACTTTCAGTAAATTGTTTTCTGTGTGAATAATCAATTTCACTTTAAGAGGTTTGAAAAATCTATTACATTTAGATAAAAAAAAACTTTCAAAATACTATAACAATTATTGTTAGGCGTTCGAGGGCCGCACTGGAAGTTCTCTGGGGCCGCAATCTTACGCTTTGAATTTAGTTATATTCCGCAAGCCCTGCAGGATGTGGGGGCCATACACAACTCTACCGGAGGGGCAAATGTCTTTACATGCCTCCATAGGTTGTTCTTCTATTGCAAACATTTATGGAGAACTCTAATTTTATTTCTTGGAATCACACTGTCACTGCTATGTCGCCAGACTTCTGATATCTCCCCTTCTGCTACAGTTGTGCTGTGAATAAATAATAGGAAATTGAGATTAGACGAATAGTTGAAAGTTTTGCTTTATGTCGGCTTAATTTCTTGATTGATATACTTACTATTTTTACTATTGCCTCTTGTGCTGCAGGAGTCTCACAATGCTTAAACAGGTTAGTCCACAACTTTCACATCTGAGGAAAGAGAGGAGACTTAATAATTTTCGTTAAGAATAAATAAAGCAGTCTATATGATTTAGAATGGAAAAGCTGATAAATCTAATATCCCATGTCTATGTAAAAAATGTTTTACTGAATTTGGTATATAAACCAACTAATAAAAGGGTTTAGTCAGAAAATTACAAGCATTCGTGGCTCCAACTACTTGAGAGATCAGACTATACAATATAGACCGGTATGAGTGAAATGTTAGGTGAACTTGTTAAGCCTTTGATTCAATACGCAAATAAAAGTTAATGAGCAATAGTATGTTACAGCAATGAGTATATACCCTCACTGATTAAAAACATTTAAATGGAGGTGCATGAACTATTTGAAACCATAAGGGGTAAGTTAATATGCAATTTCGG
The DNA here is from genome assembly GCF_964204865.1 of Styela clava. Taxonomy (NCBI): domain Eukaryota; kingdom Metazoa; phylum Chordata; class Ascidiacea; order Stolidobranchia; family Styelidae; genus Styela; species Styela clava. The sequence continues at coordinate 18,602,730 of NC_135250.1, forward strand.
CAAATGGGCAACTACGTACCGTACTGAATTAATAACTTCGTAGTATTTGACAAAAGCTGGCTTTCCCACATGTACTTAAAACAGTGCGATGCCCGGGTGTGATATACAACAATAGTATTTACCTTACCTTTTTCCAATTTCTTTCTACCTCAACTTTACAAAATATCATTAAAATCGACAACAACTGTCAAAGCAGGCACGAACACCATTCGTGCTATGCCTTGAAAGCAGCACACATCCGCTCGTTTTCATCTCGTCAAGTATGTTCATTGGAGCGTGCTATCGGATACGATCTTCGGCCAAAAATGGCGGAGTTGCGCATCATGTTGTTTAATCATATTTACGGTTTAATGTCATTGTTGTATGCGATGAATCATAATGGTGGTTTGAAACACATACTCCATTTTACAGGCGCCGAATCACTTTTAAAATAGCCCCGAAAATGTTGCAATGGTGAAGTATAGGAAGAATTTTTCGGGGTCAAAGGTCGTGGAAAGGTCCAGACCAAAGCGTATATATAAAGAAGAGAGCTATGCTCAAATATATGGAAACGTAGAGTCACATAATTTTGATGACGTCATAACGAAAAAAAAGTAATAGCCTTCTGGAGAACATTTTTATCTTTAACCCTTGAAAATTTTAAAGCAATTGGTCCAGTATTCGAAGAGAAGAGCAATTTCTTCAAAACGTGTTGACGGAGACGAATAATACCATTAACAACAACATTTTGAAACGATCGTTATGTCCCCTACGTGTTTAATAAGCAAGGTAACCCCCAGACACAGACAATCTTCTTGTGCCTATTGTTCTCGGCAATTTAACACGGCGCCTTATGAGAAGTTCCAACACAAATATTGAAACATACCTATTATTTTCACTGATATTTTAGGTAGAAAAATTTTGAAGGTCGCGTTTTGAAGTAGAATCTTAGACGTACATGCTTATATCCTTTCATGTTGGCCAAATTACATTTATAGTACATCAAATTGTCTTTGAAGACAAGTATACCGGTTCCGAGTTGCTTCCGAAATAAATTGGCCATTCTAATCGTCATAATTAACCATTTGACAATTGCGTACCTTATGACGTCACTTTGCTTCAATGGCCGTTTCTATTTTCTGGTTAACATTCTTCGTCTGTCAAACTCTATATTGCGCTACTGCTCAGCTCCAAGCTGCGCTAAAAGAACAAATGACATTGTGGGATTGTTGCGGAGACATTTTACAGCCTCAAATTGGCGTAACACTATAAAATAGTTTTTTTATTTCTAATTGCGTTATATACTTAGATAGCATATATCTTAAAGTTCAAAATCCACCCTTCAGTTTCATTCTAGCCCGTATAACAGCGGACTAGAAAATTTCCCATAAGACTCCATTGTACCGCGTTTTCCAAATATGGCACAAGAACTGGCGTCCATGAACTTGTTTAACATTAGGCAAGTTGGTTATCGGCCGTTGGTCCAGACCAGAGCCATTGTATAACCGTTAGACTGGTGGTAAATGGTAACCGTGAGCATATATACATGCTCATTGATGGTAATGAGAGAAATACATGCTGATTTATAAACCGACCCAACCCCTGATACTCATTTATATAGTATCACATGACAGTAGTATATAAGAGAAATGCGCGAATATATGAGCTGTTGTGTTTTGCTGGAAGAAATCAACTTGATCAGTTGTGACTCCACACTCTGAGGAACAATCTCTTCATTATGTTTGATTGCGGTTTGATTTTGGGTAAATTTGAAGATTTTTCGAAGTTTGCCCAAATTTACGTTATTACGTTGTATTAAAAGTTTTTTTTAGAATACCGGTCGAATTTTTTTCTAATTTCTATATTTGATTGAAAAGATATTGAAAGGATCAATCCATACCCAAAATTTCGTTGAGTCCCAACGGCGAATCTTGTTCAAATTTTGACCTAATTCAACAATTTTTCGGAATTTTGTTCAATTTAAGTTATTACGTTGTATTATAAGTATCTTATTAGAAATCTACTCGACCTTTTTCTATTTTCTTTATTCGATTGGAAATATGGAGATTTAAAATTTCACAAAAGAACACTTTTTATGACATCGTGTATTTGGGCAGCTGATTTATGCTGTCATTTGCCTAGCGTGATTGAGGTTGTAAACGGTCGGGAATTGCTCTTAATGCGAAGAGAACGGTTTAGGATGAGTAGGAGTTGTGACTCCTCTGCGGCCCATGGGCCGGGGCCACGGCCCATCGAATTGGGCCTCGGCCCATCAGGCTATGGGCCGCGGCCCATCAAGTTGTGTAAAGAAACTATTCACTTGGCTAACACAGACAGTCCCCGAACTCATAATAGAACTATAATGTAAAAAATCTGAATTTTTTTTGTCCTAACCCTAACCTGGTACACATACTACAGGAGTATATTTTTTTGGTTTGAATATTGACAATTTGGTAAAAATTGAAAATTTTGTTAAGATAATTAAATTTTTCCTCGAGGGGCTCAATTAGATGGGTCGTGGCCCCGGCCCATGGAGGAGTCACCACTCCTGTAGTTTAGGATGGACCTTTCCCCAAGCATCGACTTCCTTGTTTACTTCGTGACATTGGCCGATCAGCAAGATGCAAAAAGTGACGTAACAATGCTCCCTTTTCGCATCCGCTCAGACACTTTACTCACTCAGACAGATTTTCAAACGTGGTCGTAAACATTACCTCGATTTTGCATTTTTGAACTCTATTTGTTAGTTTTCAGTTGTGTTTCGGAAACTTAAATCTAAATCAGATAACTCAATGATCACTCTGTCTTCCTAGGAGTTTTAATTTAATTGCAGTAATAAAAATTAGTGTAGAAATAGCTGTGATAGACTAGGCTAAAATTCTTTACCGGTACTTTTAAAAATTAGATTGTTGTATGCGATGAATCATAATGATGATTTGAAACACACACCCCATTTAACAGGCGCCAACTTGCCAAAGCACTCTTAAAATAGCCCCAAAAATTTTGCAATGGTAAAGTATAGGAAGAATTTTTCGGGGGTCAAAGTTCAGGGAAAGGTCCATAGGATAGGATTTACATATTTATCCCGGTGGAGAGGAAAGCCGATAAGACGGCCTATCCATATGGCGAACCACGGCCTCTCGTCCGGTTACCATTCCAAGTCGGGTATGGGATTAGTTATATTGTTTGTTTTCGGAAGCATGGACTTGGTGGTGGAGGAAGCCGTAACCGACTAGCGGTTACGTGAACCACCCGACGACGGCGAGGAGTCCAGCAATCCTCTCGCACATAACCATCCCTGCATGGGATTCGAACCCGCGAACCCATGCAGAGTAATTAGAGGTGCGGTGGCAAGCGTATTCCTAACGCTTAGCCCGTTGAGCCACACCGGTATTGAGCCACACAGGTATTTCTGTATTGCAGTTCTGGGTTGTCGCTTACCCGTACCGGTACGGTACCTACCAGTATACTGGTATACGTGTTAGACTAGATTATCGTACTTTATTGAAAATTTGACCGAGTACCGGTACCTAATTGTATTAACAACGCTGACAATTAATTTTTGATTTTTCCATGTTTCCGGTGCCGGTACCGGTAGTGATTTCAAAATACAGAACAAAGTCTGCGAGTATAGTACGGTCAGACTGTCGGTGCCGTACCGGTAGTCGATACGGTGGTTGTCCTGAAGGGGAGGCGGACAACTCAACTACACGGACAACTCACCAGAGACAACTCGACTACCTAGAGGCCTGGTGAGTTGTCCGTCTTTTGGCATTTTCTACGGTGGTGTTTTAGGTCTATAGAAACAATGACATTAAACAACATGATAGGCAACTCTGACGTCACTCCATAAGACTACAGGCAAAACATTGTATTTCATGATACGCTCCAATGCACATATTTCTCGTCGCCTTTCGCGTCCGTTTTCCGCTCGCTTTTGCTACTCGGCGTCTTTTTTACGTGTAGTACCTGCCTTTTTGCGCCTGTAACGAAACAAAATAATCTCTATATCTAAGAAGTTTTGCTTACTTGGAAAGCTGGAATAACAGGCAAGCTGTAAAGAGCAATTCTGGACATCATAGACGTTTTTTTTTTATCAGAGAAGATTACAAACGCGATAGCGGAAAGATTTGTGTGGAACATTTTGCAGATAATGACAAAGTTCAAAGTTTGTTTGCGCTTAATCATTGAAATTTCATTTAAAGAGGGTGTCATACAAAACTGTGCTGCGATACAATTCCATAACACAAAGTTTGCACCTATCGAACTTGCTTTTGTAGGTGAATTTATTAGACATATTACATATTCAGTTAATCGTAGGTAACATTGCTGGTACATAATGCATCGTAGATAGGTTTGTTTAAATTTAGGAATTTAGCTCATAGCCCACTAATTAATATTATCTTCTATGCAGGAGGTTGCAGGGCTGAATTCAACTTGCAGCCTTACCGATCACCTGACGATGCTCATTTAGTTTGGCTCGAGCAAGTCTTCTTGAAATGCTTGTGTGAATGGAAACTACCTATATTTTTTGCCTTTCTCCGATTTTAGACAAATTTATTCTGAGGGATTTCGCATATAATTCTCACTGATTGTTGGCTGTTTATAATTCCTATTGATTGTGAATTCTGATTATAACAATGAGTTGAAAATTTTTTTACCTAATTTACTGGCACCTTTTTCTTGTCAATACTCCAAGCTGAGGTAATAAACATGACAATACATTTATGTCATCTGGAAGCAAAATATGCACACAAATTAATAGTTTGGCACATTGAGATAATACATCATGACAGAAAATACAAGTTAAAGATATGTATGACCATCACATGGTAATTAAAATTAAAAAAAATTAATAGGGGCTGTGGAGTATGGAAAGTTCAAGACAAAGAAAAGAACAAATGTTCATAGAACATAGCTCATATATTGTGATGCAACTAAACAGTTGGATTAAGTTTTATTATTTTCTTCAATTTCAAATGCAATTACATATTAATATTTGCATTCCACTATTATTGCAACATTTGCAAGTTACAGTATTTATTATAAAAAATCGTAAAATTCTATGTACAACCATCAAAATCATTTTTGAACAAGCTTTGAATAAGGAAAGAATAATACATACACTAAAAATAACTTAATCTAAATATATGAACCTAAAATTAACAAAAATCTACAGTATAAACTCAATGTTTTAATAATTACATTCGTCCTGGCGTTTGGCATCTTTTTTGTGTCACCAGCATACTAAGGCCAGTATGAAATGATTTTATAGTACCAACTCTAACTAACGAGGCCACATGATCATGGGTTTATCTGGATCTTTACGAATGTTTAATTAATTCCAGTAATGCAAAAAAGTTACTTTTATCATTTCATGTATAGATCAGTAAAAAAACAAATGACAGATTTTTTCGACAAGACATTTCGCACTACCTTGCGTGGCATAGGATTGCTTGAATTATTATTGATATTGATTTTTAGTAACTAAGTCGTTGTATAATTATATTAATATACAAACACATGGAAATTTCCTGTTCGAAGTTGGTCTTCGAATTTGTCATATTGACTGCTGAGCTTATTGTGTTTTTTGATTGTATTGATGGAAATATGACAAATTAAACAATGTGCTTCAGAATTTTGTGAAGAGCAGAAATGTTACAACTCCCATTTTCTTCGAAAATGCCACCTTCTTCGTGTACTTTGCGTTTAATTTAATTGCTCAAGTGTTTTATTCAAGTATTCTTTTGCTAGCTTGATGTGTATTCTTAATTGGGTCAAAATGTGGACAAAAAAAATTAATATTCCAAAACTACTTTCAGTAAATTGTTTTCTGTGTGAATAATCAATTTCACTTTAGAAAGTTTGAAAAATCTATTACATTTAGATAAAAAAAAAACTTCCAAAATACTATTACAATTATTGTTAAGCGTTCGAGGGCCGCACTGGAAGTTCTCTGGGGCCGCGAGTTTGAGATCCCTGGTCTAGATTGAAGTTGTTCAAAAATATATGATAGTATTTTATCATGAATGATGATTATACCCCTTCCGGAATTTCTTCTATAGTACTACCAAAAGTTGATGAACCAAATATAACACAGGTGCAGTGAGGTACCCGTAATCCTCATTTCCAAAGCTGTTTTAAGTATGTCTGGCGTGTTTTGTGCCTTTTTACAAATAAGACCGCTTATGCAATCTTACGCTTTGGAATTTTTAGTTATTTTCCTCAAGCCCTGCAGGATGTGGGGGCCATACACAACTCTACCGAAGGGTCAAATGTCTTTGCATGCCTCCATAGGTTATTTTTCTATTGCAATTTTCTATTTTCAATTGCATTATATTTCTTGGAATCACACTGTCACTGATATGTCGCCAGACTTCTGATATCTCCCCGTCTGCTATAGTTGTCCTGTGAATAAATAATAGGAAATTGAGATTAGACGAATAGTTGAAAGTTTTGCTTCATGTCGGCTTAATTTCTTGATTGATATACTCACTATTTCTGCTATTGCCTCTTGTGCTGCAAGAGTCTCACAATGCTTAGACAGGTTTGTCCACAACTTTCACATCTGAAGAAAGAGAGGAGATTTATTAATTTTCGTTAAGAATAAATAAAGCAGTCTATATGATTCAGAATGGAAAAGCTAATAAATCCAATATCTCATGTTTTATTTAAAAAATATTTTACTGAATTTTGGAAAATAAACCAACTAATAAAAGGGTTTAGTCAGAAAATTACAAGCATTCGTGGCTCCAAATACTTGAGAAATCAGACTATACAATATAGACCGGTATGAGTGAAATGTTAGGTGAACTTGTTAACACTTTGATTCAATACGCAAATAAAAGTGAATGCGTAATAGTATGTTACAATGAGCAGCAATCAACAATGAGTATATATCCTCACTGATTAAAAAAATCTAACTGGAGGTGCATGAACTATTTGAAACCATAAGGAGTAAGTAAATATGTAATTTCGGCAAATGGGCAACTACGTACCGTACTGAATTAATAACTTCGTAGTATTTGACAAAGGCTGGCTTTCCCACATGTACTTAACAGTGCGATGCCCGGGTGTGATATACAACAATAGTATTCACCTTACCTTTTATCGATTTCTTTTTACCCCAACTTTCAAAAATATCATTAAAATCGACAACAACTGTCAAAGCAGGCACGAACACCATTCGTGCTACGCCTTGAAAGCAGCACACATCCGCTCGTTTTCGTCTCGTCAAGTATGTGCATTGGAGCGTGCTATCGAATACGATCTTCGGACAAAAATGCCGGAGTTGCGCATCATGTTGTTATATGTCATTGATAGAAATGACCACTGTGAAGCTAGTAGCAAACCTTCTTCGAATTGTGCGCAGCGGTGCGTTAAGTCTCGTTTTTGTGCTCATTGAAGAGTGATATTACAGCTTTGTACTTTTTGAAGGGTGATGGAGTAAAACGTAGGCGATTTCTAAATTCCACACGGCAGAATTGCTCTCGATTATGGAATTGCTCTCGATTATAGATATGGAAGAAACATCAAGACCAACCATCCGAGACCAACAATCGCCGTGAAAACGCACAATTGACGATTTTCACAGCGCTAATGTTGTTATTAAAATAGCCGATTATTTTCGGCAGCGTGACGTGTTATTTAGCCGTAATGACAAATAGCGGAAGACAAATGTCTTGTTTCATGAAGAAAGATTAAAATTACATATTGTTTATTTATTTTTTGTCAATTGTGCGAGCGAGGCACTTTTTATTCATTGTAAAAATACCGGCGGGAAACTAGCGTAACTTTTTATATAAAATAATTAATGTGTAAAGTATCTTCAATCAACTTTTGGAACTAAATTTAACTCAATGAAATTTTATTGCTGTCGCAGGGATTTGTCTAACGGTTGTCTTAAAAGCATTACAACCGAAAGAAATGCGATAGAGCCGTGTCAATATTACAAGAACAGCTCAGATTTATCAAATTTGCGAAAATACAAATTACATACAACACGATATTATCAGGCACTTTACCACACATTTTTATGTCCGCGGATTACCGTGTTAATTTGAGAAATAACGCTTTCATTTTGTTGACGCAATTTATCTCACATTATTATGTCCACAGATTGGACTCTATCGACGCAACAACGAGTTACACTGAACACAATTAAATTAATATAGAAGGACTTTTCAAATTCCTGTAGTTGTCGCGGATTAAATATTTCACGCCACATAAGAGTCATTGTACGCTGAATACGTCAGCCGTTTTAACGAACACACAATCTCGGCGAACGTTTTAGAAGCCGTTGCATGGGAATTTCCGATTCTGAACAATCGGTGATTTTAATAACAATATTAGTGCTGTGAAAAACGCAGTCGATGTTATGAAAATTTCATAAGAAATTATTCTGCGCTTTTAATAGAGCGTCTCGCATAGATTCGAGATCAGACATGGGATAAATTGTGTCCAAATATGTTCTTAATAGAAAGTCCTTCCGCTCAAGTGGCACCCAATTTTATGATTTCTTATCAAAGTGGAATATATGAAGTTTATCACACATATTGAACCTAAAACTACTCGAACTTAGAAAAGGGAGTACTTCCCTGTTGAAGATACCTCAATTCATCAAAATTACGTAAAGCGAAAAAGGGTTAAATTTTGCAATTTTCAAATGTTAATAGAAATATGTTCCGCTCAAGAGGCACGCGATTTTATAATTTCATATCAAAGTAGAATATATTAAGTTTATCACACACATTGAACCTAAAACTACTCGAACTTAGAAAAGGGAGTACTCCCCTGTTGAAAATACCCCTTTTCATCAAAATTACGTAAAGCGAAAAAGGGTTAAATTTTGCAATTTTCAAATGTTAATAGAAATATGTTCCGCTCAAGAGGCACGCGATTTTATAATTTCATATCAAAGTAGAATATATTAAGTTTATCACACACATTGAACCTAAAACTACTCGAACTTAGAAAAGGGAGTACTCCCCTGTTGAAGATACCCCTTTTCATCAAAATTACGTAAAGCGAAAAAGGATTAAATTTTGCAATTTTCAAATGTTAATAGAAATATGTTCCGCTCAAGAGGCACGCGATTTTATAATTTCATATCAAAGTAGAATATATTAAGTTTATCACACACATTGAACCTAAAACTACTCGAACTTAGAAAAGGGAGTACTCCCCTGTTGAAGATACCCCTTTTCATCAAAATTACGTAAAGCGAAAAAGGGTTAAATTTTGCAATTTTCAAATGTTAATAGAAATATGTTCCGCTCAAGAGGCACGCGATTTTATAATTTCATATCAAAGTAGAATACATTAAGTTTATCACACACATTGAACCTAAAACTACTCGAACTTAGAAAAGGGAGTACTCCCCTGTTGAAGATACCCCTTTTCATCAAAATTACGTAAAGCGAAAAAGGGTTAAATTTTGCAATTTTCAAATGTTAATAGAAATATGTTCCGCTCAAGAGGCACGCGATTTTATAATTTCATATCAAAGTAGAATATATTAAGTTTATCACACACATTGAACCTAAAACTACTCGAACTTAGAAAAGGGAGTACTCCCCTGTTGAAGATACCCCTTTTCATCAAAATTACGTAAAGCGAAAAAGGGTTAAATTTTGCAATTTTCAAATGTTAATAGAAATATGTTCCGCTCAAGAGGCACGCGATTTTATAATTTCATATCAAAGTAGAATATATTAAGTTTATCACACACATTGAACCTAAAACTACTCGAACTTAGAAAAGGGAGTACTCCCCTGTTGAAAATACCCCTTTTCATCAAAATTACGTAAAGCGAAAAAGGGTTAAATTTTGCAATTTTCAAATGTTAATAGAAATATGTTCCGCTCAAGAGGCACGCGATTTTATAATTTTATATCAAAGTAGAATATATTAAGTTTATCACACACATTGAACCTAAAACTACTCGAACTTAGTAAAGAGAGTACTCTCCTGTTGAAGATACCCCTTTTCATCAAAATTACGTAAAGCGAAAAAGGGTTAAATTTTGCAATTTTCAAATGTTAATAGAAATATGTTCCGCTCAAGAGGCACGCGATTTTATAATTTCATATCAAAGTAGAATATATTAAGTTTATCACACACATTGAACCTAAAACTACTCGAACTTAGAAAAGGGAGTACTCCCCTGTTGAAGATACCCCTTTTCATCAAAATTACGTAAAGCGAAAAAGGGTTAAATTTTGCAATTTTCAAATGTTAATAGAAATATGTTCCGCTCAAGAGGCACGCGATTTTATAATTTCATATCAAAGTAGAATATATTAAGTTTATCACACACATTGAACCTAAAACTACTCGAACTTAGAAAAGGGAGTACTCCCCTGTTGAAGATACCCCTTTTCATCAAAATTACGTAAAGCGAAAAAGGGTTAAATTTTGCAATTTTCAAATGTTAATAGAAATATGTTCCGCTCAAGAGGCACGCGATTTTATAATTTCATATCAAAGTAGAATATATTAAGTTTATCACACACATTGAACCTAAAACTACTCGAACTTAGAAAAAGGAGTACTCCCCTGTTGAAGATACCCCTTTTCATCAAAATTACGTAAAGCGAAAAAGGGTTAAATTTTGCAATTTTCAAATATTAATAGAAAGTCCTTCCACTCGCGATTTTATAATTCCCCCCTCCTTTCAAATTTATGGAAAACTGAAAAAGTCACAAATAGCGCGTGCGATTGCTTTTCGCTAAAATTCCTGATTGTTTTTATCAGCGTTACGTGTTATTTAGGCCGTAAACACCCATAGTTGGTGTTTATTCTCCCTGAATCACAACAATTATTTCACGACAACGATAATAATTACTTTATTTTTGCCCAGAATTGAAATTCGTTGAGAGTTATTATACAATCAATCGAAACTAAATACAATTAGCCATTAGGCATGTTTATCTCATATTTTTACATCAAAAGATTGAGTGGTATTTCAGACTAATAATGTTTATATTTTGACGCAAGAAGACGTAACCGCGAGTTACGTTGGACACAAGATTATATCAATATAGAAGAAAGTTTTAGATTCTCGTAGCTATCATGAAATGAATATTTTACTGGAGAGAATGTTGGTATACGCTGAAAAACTCGGCCTTTTTAATGAGAGCGTAATCGCGGCGACTGTTTCATAAGGGAATGGAAATTTTCGGTTTTGAAACACCCCCTTTTTAAAATCCTGACTGTGCGCCTGGCTGATTTTCATCATTCCACCGTGAGCTACATGTAACCCTAACAAAAACGATGAAATAAAGGCGCTCCGTAGTATGTGCACCAAGATGGCGGACACCGGAACGTAGAATGTGTATCAGGTTTGGGTTAGGGCATAATTTTATTCCAGTTATATTTAGAGATGTACCGATACCGATTAATGTTTGGTGTTTGCTTTAACTGATTAAGATACACTGTACACTGTACAGTAACATTAGTAATATCGGTGTTCAATTAGAAAACTCATAAGCCGGGATGTCCAATTTGAATTTAATGTCAATATCGCGACCTTCGAATATTGTTGTTCGTGTTTAAAAGAATATCGAATATCACCCACACATTCTAGCGCCGCCGTCCTACGTTCAAATTAAAAGCATTTTACAAATATTTTCCTTCGTGGCTAATCGTAATCGTTGACGCAATAAGTCAAAGCCAACATGAAAGAATATCGATCAGCACCGACAAAAAGAAGGCCTACCTATAACCGTCGAGGATGTTTTTTTACTTTACTATTTTATAATATTCTACAATTGCTATCATATATTTTGAGACATTCTAGTAGAGGGATAGGCGATGTCGACGGACTAAATGACACGCGTACTTGACGACAAACAATCAGAATTTATACCCGTGCCAAAAGTATATGTGCCGTTAATAGGATTTACGAATCGAATCGATTCGAATCGCATCTTTTCCGAATCGATTAGAATCAGATTTACGCGATTCGGAAAAAGAGAGCGATTAACCGAAAAAAACAAAACATTGAACGTTTGTTAATAAATCGTTGTTTTCGGCGGCTTTAAATCTGCCGAATGCGTGCATGCGCACTCCAAATAACACCAAATTACGGGACCAAAAGAAATACATTCAACATTTGTTAATCGTTGTTTTCGGCGGCGTTAAAACTGCCGAATGCGTTTATGCGGCACTCCAAATAACATCAAATTACGGGACGGAAATGAATGAAAATGAATTTTTCGTGATTGACTTTTTCACTTATCTGCCGTCATTTGTTTCAAATTCGGCACAACACACTCTTCTACGCATCACTCGAGATGATGTGTGGCGTAATTTCCACCAAACTGCAAGTTCAGTTTTCCACTAAATAGCCTAAGTTTCTATTATGCGCGAATTTAAATAGATCGTATACTTAAAAATTCGTGATAATTTTGATGAAAATTTTCAACAGCACACCTGCGCTGCGACTGAGTTATTGTACGCCCTGTCATGATTAGATAAAGAATCAGCTACCGACGTCTAGATAATATTTAATTTTGATTGAAATTTAATTTGAACTTTGTTATGAGTGAATTATTTTTCGTACAATTGAAGAGAACTATTACTGAATGAGTTCATCGACCGGCAATGTTAATTGACAATCATGTTTCTCATCTTAAAATATATATTTATTTTGTTTGCGTTTGTCAGGCTTCCACTCGAGTGGCGGTAAACGAAATCAGGGGGGCATAATGTAATAGCTAATACAAAAAAAAAGTAGTATATACTTACTTTTAATTCTGTTAGCGCGATACAAGCGGGAATAAAACATTTCGGATTATTTCTAGCAAATGTCATAACGGACAGGTGGGAGTAAATAATACTTGAGGTAAGGCAACCTGTGCACTGTTTAAATCAACACGTGCCAGATTTCATACCAGACCAAGCATACTGTGCGAATGTCGTCTTACTTTAGCCCTGTTTGATCGAGATGAAGCGTCGACCAATTATCGCTGGTCAGCGCGGCGTCCGTTATGCACATTTGGACTTTCTGAATTACGAAATTAAACGTAGTCCACGATAATAATGAAGACCTAGTTAGCCAATAACGCTGTTAGCCACAAATAACATTGTCTGCAATATTTATGGAAAGTTTTGTTCGCAATCGTAGTCGGGTGAACGATTGTTTTTCTCGAAATTAATGTAATTAATCGTGGTTAATTTTATTGTCTTCAGTCATATTCTTGCAAGCATTTCCCATTTATAGTAATTCAGATGCAATTAGAATGTTTTTGGCGTATTACTCTATGTTGCTAGCATAAATATAAAATATTGTACTGAAAATTTTGAAGATAAAGAATCGCTAATAAGGCCGGCCTCAATTCAATATAACAAGAAGTGAAACACCACATATACTGGTGTGGGACTAGGGAAAGCAGTGCTGTTATTGTGTTTATGGCATAACGGTACAACTGTTTCCTGCTTATTTTCTTATATGAATTCCGTCAAATTGCCTCAGTCCTGATACAAGTACAGCGTGTTTGGAGCTCAAAGATACACAATAATAACTCAATATTGTAAGACTCACAGATAAGTTGCAACAGCAAGTTTTTCCTCAATGCATTTATTGGGGATATCTATGACCTACATCTTTTTTTATCATGATGGAAATAAGTGTGGCTTATTCACTGAAAAACCCTTATCATCCTTGCTATATAGCTTATTTCACTTTCAAGTTTTTCTCTTCTAGATTTGAGCTTTTTTGTGACTTTGAGCAAACATACGCATTCAATAAACAAAAAAAAGTTTAATGGAATCAGATTCGGAAAGATTCGATTCGAAAATTTTTGATTCGAGATTCGATTAAAAAAAAATGTATCCAGAAGTGGCAACCCAAGCCGTTGATAAGGACCCCAATTCCACTGTATGATTTAAAACTGGGCGCCTATAGTTGCTTTTCGTTATGTGCTGTGTTGATATATTTCTTCATAATTACTACGTAATATTAAAAACGTCATTGCCGATACCGTTACCGATATATCTCTAGTTCTATTACGAGTTTGGGGACTAGCCAAATGACTCCTGTAGTATTTGTACCTGAAATTATGGCCTAACCCTAACCTGGTACACATACTACGTTACGGTGTACGCCGTCACGGTGCACATAATACGGGAGTACCAAAATAAATTTTATCTTCTTTAGTATTTATCGCGATTTCATTGTTTCTGGCTACAAAACTAATCGCGAGTGGCCTCAATTAATACCTATCACTTAAGTCGTCCAAAGACAGGTCGGGTGTAGAAATGCCGTATGCCGAAATCTCTCGTAAGCTATTTTCCATGCACGTTATCCAATAAAATGATTTTGTTGCTCATCCGCTTACTATTCAAACCAGGTAGATGGCTATGCAAACCATACGCATAAAAATGTTTGGCACGCAAAGGTGCTCATTATTCATAAACTGGCACGCCGAGTTCAAAAGGTTGCCGACCCCTGTGCTAGAGGTAACATGCATACTCTTCTCCCAACCCCAACAAAAAATTTTTAAAGCTATTCACCTGCTCGAATTATTATTATTTGTATTATTGTTTTATCAGAAAGTTGTTATTTAGGGCTGCGAATTCAATTTTTCTGTGTGCACGATCCCCGGAGGAAAACTTTCACATGGAATTGCTGAGATTTTACATGCCACAGTATTTAAAATGTGGATCTAATTATTTTGGCCCTGGGTATCAACGATTTGAGGGGGTCGTGCGCTTCTCATGCAAAGTTTATAGAATTATACTTTCACTTTTAAATGTCGTGGGACAAGTATCCGTCAAAACAAATATAACAAATTGTTTGTTATTAACCTTTGTAGCAAAATTTGCGATGCATATGTTAACGACCTGCCAAATGTTAGCCCTAACACTTTTGCTGCTACGGACCACTATAGTGGCCCAAGAAGCTGACTTCCTTTCTTGCACAATAAATCGACGTTGGATGGATCAATTTTAACAATATTCACATCGACAAAATCTGCAATCAATTACCTTGCTAACTTACAACAATTCTGTGAAAATGAGCAAAATAGGCACGGCACGGTTTAAATATATTTCCATCGATTCCAAAATGAATATTATATCTTTATTTGTCGCTGAGTTATAGTCAATCAAGTTTGCCATATTCAGCTGTTATTGGTAATTTTGATGAAAAGGGGTATCTTCAACTGAGGAGTACTCCCTTTTCTAAGTTCGAGTAGTTTTAGGTTCAATGTGTGTGGTAAATTTTATATATTCCACTTTGATATGAAATTATAAAATCCCGTGCCTCTTGAGCGGAAGATATTTCTATTAATATTTGAAAATTGCAAAATTTACCATTTTTACGTTTCACGTAATTTCGAGTAATAGAGGTATCTTCAACAAGGGAGTACTCCATTTTCTAAGTTCGAGTAGTTTTGTTAGGTTCAATGTGTGTGATAAACCTAATATATTCTACTTTGATATGAAATTATAAAATCGCGTGCCTCTTGAGCGGAACATATTTCTATTAACATTTGAAAATTGCAAAATTTAACCCTTTTTCGCTTTACGTAATTTTGATGCAAAGACGTATCTTCAACAGGGAAGTACTCCCTTTTCTAAGTTCGAGTAGTTTTAGGTTCAATGTGTGTGATAAACTTAATATATTCTACTTTGATATGAAATTATAAAATCGCGTGCCTCTTGAGCGGAACATATTTCTATTAATATTTGAAAATTGCAAAATTTACCATTTTTACGTTTCACGTAATTTCGAGTAATAGGGGTATCTTCAACAAGGGAGTACTCCATTTTTTTACTTCGAGTAGTTTTAGGTTCAATGTGTGTGATAAACCTAATATATTCTACTTTGATATGAACTTATAAAATCGCGTGCCTCTTGAGCGGAACATATTTCTACTAATATTTGAAAATTGCAAAATTTACCATTTTTACGTTCCACGAAATTTCGAGTAATAGGGGTATCTTCAATAAGGGAGTACTCCATTTTCTAAGTCCGAGTAGTTTTAGGTTCAATGTGTGTGATAAACTTAATATATTCTACTTTGATATGAAATTATAAAATCGCGTGCCTCTTGAGCGGAACATATTTCTATTAACATTTGAAAATTGCAAAATTTAACCCTTTTTTGCTTTACGTAATTTTGATGAAAAGGGGTATCTTCATCAGGGGAGTACTCCTTTTTCTAAGTTCGAGTAGTTTTAGGTTCAATGTGTGTGATAAACTTAATATACTCTACTTTGATATGAAATTATAAAATCGCGTGCCTCTTGAGCGGAAAATATTTCTATTAACATTTGAAAATTGCAAAATTTAACCCTTTTTCGCTTTACGTAGTTTTGATGAAAAGGGGTATCTTCAACAGGGGAATACTCCTTTTTCTAAGTTCGAGTAGTTTTAGGTTCAATGTGTGTGAAAAACTTAATATATTCTACTTTGATATGAAATTATAAAATCGCGTGCCTCTTGAGCGGAACATATTTCTATTAACATTTGAAAATTGCAAAATTTAACCCTTTTTCGCTTTACGTAATTTTGATGAAAAGGGGTATCTTCAACAGGGGAGTACTCCCTTTTCTAAGTTCGAGTAGTTTTAGGTTCAATGTGTGTGATAAACTTACTATATTCTACTTTGATATGAAATTATAAAATCGCGTGCCTCTTGAGCGGAACATATTTCTATTAACATTTGGAAATTGCAAAATTTAACCCTTTTTCGCTTTACGTGATTTTGATGAAAAGGGGTATCTTCAACAGGGGAATACTCCTTTTTCTAAGTTCGAGTAGTTTTAGGTTCAATGTGTGTGAAAAACTTGATATATTCTACTTTGATATGAAATTATAAAATCGCGTGCCTCTTGAGCGGAACATATTTCTATTAACATTTGAAAATTGCAAAATTTAACCCTTTTTCGCTTTACGTAATTTCGATGAAAAGGGGTATCTTCAACAGGGAAGTACTCCCTTTTCTAAGTTTGAGTAGTTTTAGGTTCAATGTGTGTGATAAACTTAATATATTCTACTTTGATATGAAATTATAAAATCGCGTGCCTCTTGAGCGGAACATATTTCTATTAACATTTGGAAATTGCAAAATTTAACCCTTTTTCGCTTTACGTAATTTTGATGAAAAGGGGTATCTTCAACAGGGAAGTACTCCCTTTTCTAAGTTTGAGTAGTTTTAGGTTCAATGTGTGTGAAAAATTTAATATATTCTACTTTGATATGAAATTATAAAATCGCGTGCCTCTTGAGCGGAACATATTTCTATTAACAATTGAAAATTGCAAAATTTAACCCTGTTTCGCTTTACGTAATTTTGATGAAAAGGGGTATCTTCAACAGGGGAGTACTCCATTTTTTAAGTTCGAGTAGTTTTAGGTTCAATGTGTGTGATAAACCTAATATATTCTACTTTGATATGAAATTATAAAATCGCGTGCCTCCTGAGCGGAACATATTTCTATTAATATTTGAAAATTGCAAAATTTACCATTTTTACGTTCCACAAAATTTCGAGTAATAGGGGTATCTTCAACAAGGGAGTACTCCATTTTCTAAGTTCGAGTAGTTTTAGGTTCAATGTGTGTGATAAACTTAATATATTCTACTTTCATATGAAATTATAAAATCGCGTGCCTCTTGAGCGGAACATATTTCTATTAACATTTGAAAATTGCAAAATTTAACCCTTTTTTGCTTTACGTAATTTTGATGAAAAGGGGTATCTTCATCAGGGGAGTACTCCTTTTTCTAAGTTCGAGTAGTTTTAGGTTCAATGTGTGTGATAAACTTAATATACTCTACTTTGATATGAAATTATAAAATCGCGTGCCTCTTGAGCGGAACATATTTCTATTAACATTTGGAAATTGCAAAATTTAACCCTTTTTCGCTTTACGTGATTTTGATGAAAAGGGGTATCTTCAACAGGGGAATACTCCTTTTTCTAAGTTCGAGTAGTTTTAGGTTCAATGTGTGTGAAAAACTTGATATATTCTACTTTGATATGAAATTATAAAATCGCGTGCCTCTTGAGCGGAACATATTTCTATTAACATTTGAAAATTGCAAAATTTAACCCTTTTTCGCTTTACGTAATTTCGATGAAAAGGGGTATCTTCAACAGGGAAGTACTCCCTTTTCTAAGTTTGAGTAGTTTTAGGTTCAATGTGTGTGATAAACTTAATATATTCTACTTTGATATGAAATTATAAAATCGCGTGCCTCTTGAGCGGAACATATTTCTATTAACATTTGGAAATTGCAAAATTTAACCCTTTTTCGCTTTACGTAATTTTGATGAAAAGGGGTATCTTCAACAGGGAAGTACTCCCTTTTCTAAGTTCGAGTAGTTTTAGGTTCAATGTGTGTGAAAAATTTAATATATTCTACTTTGATATGAAATTATAAAATCGCGTGCCTCTTGAGCGGAACATATTTCTATTAACAATTGAAAATTGCAAAATTTAACCCTGTTTCGCTTTACGTAATTTTGATGAAAAGGGGTATCTTCAACAGGGGAGTACTCCATTTTTTAGGTTCGAGTAGTTTTAGGTTCAATGTGTGTGATAAACCTAATATATTCTACTTTGATATGAAATTATAAAATCGCGTGCCTCCTGAGCGGAACATATTTCTATTAATATTTGAAAATTGCAAAATTTACCATTTTTACGTTCCACAAAATTTCGAGTAATAGGGGTATCTTCAACAAGGGAGTACTCCATTTTCTAAGTTCGAGTAGTTTTAGGTTCAATGTGTGTGATAAACTTAATATATTCTACTTTGATATGAAATTATAAAATCGCGTGCCTCTTGAGCGGAACATATTTCTATTAACATTTGAAAATTGCAAAATTTAACCCTTTTTTGCTTTACGTAATTTTGATGAAAAGGGGTATCTTCATCAGGGGAGTACTCCTTTTTCTAAGTTCGAGTAGTTTTAGGTTCAATGTGTGTGATAAACTTAATATACTCTACTTTGATATGAAATTATAAAATCGCGTGCCTCTTGAGCGGAACATATTTCTATTAATATTTGAAAATTGCAAAATTTAACCCTTTTTCGCTTTACGTATTTTTGATGAAAAGGGGTATCTTCAACAGGGAAGTACTCCCTTTTCTAAGTTCGAGTAGTTTTAGGTTCAATGTGTGTGATAAACTTAATATATTCTACTTTGATATGAAATTATAAAATCGCGTGCCTCTTGAGCGGAACATATTTCTAAAATTGCAAAATTTAACCCTTTTTCGCTTTACGTAATTTTGATGAAAAGGGGTATCTTCAACAGGGAAGTACTCCCTTTTCTAAGTTCGAGTAGTTTTAGGTTCAATGTGTGTGATAAACTTAATATATTCTACTTTGATATGAACTTATAAAATCGCGTGCCTCTTGAGCGGAACATATTTCTATTAATATTTGAAAATTGCAAAATTTCCCATTTTTACGTTTCACGTAATTTTGAGTAATAGGGGTATCTTCAACAAGGAAGTACTCCATTTTCTAAGTTCGAGTAGTTTTAGGATCAATGTGTGTGATAAACCTAATATATTCTCCTTTGATATGAAATTATAAAATCGCGTGCCTCTTGAGCGGAACATATTTCTATTAACAATTGAAAATTGCAAAATTTAACCCTTTTTCGCTTTACGTAATTTTGATGAATAGGGGTATCTTCAACAGGGGAGTACTCTCTTTTCTAAGTTCGAGTAGTTTTAGGTTCAATGTGTGTGATAAACTTAATATATTCTACTTTGATATGAAATTATAAAATCGCGTGCCTCTTGAGCGGAAGATATTTCTATTAACATTTGAAAATTGCAAAATTTAACCCTTTTTCGCTTTACGTAATTTTGATGAAAAGGGGTATCTTCAACAGGGAAGTACTCCCTTTTTTAAGTTCGAGTAGTTTTAGGTTCAATGTGTGTGATAAACTTAATATATTCTACTTTGATATGAAATTATGAAAACGCGTGCCTCTTGAGCGGAACATATTTCTATTAATATTTGAAAATTTACAATTTTTACGTTTCACGTAATTTCGAGTAATAGGGGTATCTTCAACAAGGGAGTACTCCATTTTTTAAGTTCGAGTAGTTTTAGGTTCAATGTGTGTGATAAACCTAAAATATTCTACTTCGATATGAAATTATAAAATCGCGTGCCTCTTGAGCGGAAGATATTTCTATTAATATTTGAAAATTGCAAAATTTAACCCGTTTTCGCTTTACGTAATTTTGATGAATAAAGGCATAATCGACACGGGATATTTATAAAAAATTAGTTGCTAACTATTTATTATGCTTATTTTACCAAGCAATTAATGCTTTTGCTTTGTAAATGGTAATTTTAGTTATATTTAATAAATAACTTTCCTTTTTTGTTATGTTAATTTTACCTGTCTACATTTTTTCAGTTGTAAATAATGACACGCCTATAATTCTGCCAAGAATTTTAACCTTTTCGCCTCGCCGCACACAAAGGTCAAATTCTACTAGCTTCACAGCGGTATAGAAATGCGTTTTTGATATTTTTAGTGCTCAAATGTTGAGAAAAATAAATAAACATGCTCTAGAAAGCATTTTTATTTGTATAAGTGGCTTAGTTTGATCATGTTGTATGGATACAAATACAGTCTACAGACAGAATTGGAGTAATGTTACCGTAGCGAAGTTAGACTGTTGACTTATAGGACTGTGTTCGTTTAATTTTTTGAACTTTATTGGTATTAAATGTTTTGAATGAGCACCTTCAAATATATTAAAACCTTTATACTTCACAGACACACTTAAATATTTATGAATGTGAGCTCAGTAGTCTATGGTTGCAGTAGTCTAAACTCGCCCTACGGCAGTCGCCCGACAGGCCGTCAACTCACCAGTCACCAGTCAAGCAAACGCTCTGCGACGTGACGTCATCGATGCTCGAGGTGAAGACAACTCGACTACCGAGCAACGAGAGGCAATACGCGCCGCAGGTACGGTACTTATAGTTGGCCTTTCTGGACAATTTTTGCATATTTAATTTCTAACCCCCACATGACTACCGGTGCGTCATCCGGAAATTACATCACTGCATCACCATCGCGTCATAGAGCTTTCTAAAGTATAATTACGATCGTCCGAAATGGCATCTGTGCAGCGATCTCTCTTTTATCGCTGTATCGATATCGTTTCGACGACAAAAAATAGGCTAGTTTGCTCAACTTCGGATGATTGTCTGTGCAACCATCGGTATACTTTTAAGGGCCGTTTTACGTCATTGCGACTTCGGTGTGATGTAATTTTTGGATGACGTAGTCATGTCTGCATGTGGGGTTTAGAAATTACATATGTAAATATTGTTAAGCCAGGCCAACTAGAAGTACTTGCGGCGCATACTTCAGGAGACCCGATACGGTACGGTAATGTACAAACAAGGGCTAAATAGCGGAAACAGTGTGCCCAGGTTTCAGAAAGACAGGGTTGTGTAGTACAGTAGTATGATAAGAAATAAGGGGTCTGGTATAGTTTAGTACCACATGCACTTCTAGTTGGCATGGCTCAACAATTTTTGCATATGCCAATCCTAACCCCCACCTGACTACGTCACCGAAAAATTAAGTCATTTCGACGTCACATTGGCGTAATAAGGCCCACCAAAGTATGCGAATGATCGTCCAAAACGCGCAGTGGATCGCCCGAAATCGAGCAAGCTATTTCTCTCGTTTTCCAGTCATAATGATCATGATAGGAGAGAGATTGCCGGCGTTAGCGAGTTCGTTATCGGCGCCGCAGATGCCATTTCGGGCAATCATAATTATACCTTGACAAGCCCTATGACGTGTTTGTGACGTCGTATTGACGCAATTTTTGGATGGTATAGTCAGGTGGGGGTTAGGAATAACATATGCAAAATTCATTTTGATACGCCAACTGGAAGTACTTGTGGTACTAAACTATACTAGACCCGAAATAAGATACGGTTTTATAACTGTACCCACCGTAATTAGGCATTCTTACTTATCCTATTTTGTCACACATAGTTTATTCATTGTGACATTGATAGAAAAGGGTCATTGTGCATGCATATAAAAACACGTTATTATATCATTATAAAGCACAAGAAATAAGAATGAGAGTTGCATGGAATTTCAAAATTATTGAATTACGTAAGCAGGGTATTTTTTGGATGATTTCAAATCTTTGGAGGGAATTTTGTCAACGATCCAGATCAAACCATATAAATGTAACC
The DNA here is from genome assembly GCF_964204865.1 of Styela clava. Taxonomy (NCBI): domain Eukaryota; kingdom Metazoa; phylum Chordata; class Ascidiacea; order Stolidobranchia; family Styelidae; genus Styela; species Styela clava. The sequence continues at coordinate 18,624,929 of NC_135250.1, forward strand.
AATTTTTGATATGTCTGGTCATCCTTTTTGAACCAACTACTGTCGGACGGTAGTAACTATATTTATTTAATTTTCAGTATTTAAGTCTTGAGATTTTATTGCATCGTATCGTAGCCAGCTATTCATATTATATATTTATTAGTTTATTATTATGTCGAAAAAGTGGACAAGTATATTTCGTAAAAAAAACAGCAAGACTGACAGCCATGGTACAACTGCGGCAGATGAAGAATTACAATTTCAACCCGTTCCTCCTGAAAGTAAGCAACCAATTCGGTTGTCATCAGTTCAGTCAAATACACAGGTATATTTGGTATAAAATATCTTTTCACATAAATTTAGTCGTAAAATCATGAAAAATAGTTTTTTTGAATATTAAGGGTACAAATATACGTTTATAGTAAAAGTTTTTAAAACTGCTTTTCAACGCTGAGTATTCTCCAATAGCTGAAGAGTATCATCTTCGAAATCTTGTTCTTCTCTTCTATTCATTCGTGGTAATGGCGGAACCAATTGAATGATGCATCATTAATACTGGTACATCATCGACACATTGTGTATCCTCTGTCTCAATTTCTTAATACAATCTGTTAAATATTCTGTAAGATATCATGGATAATTTATTCGGATCTCACTTAATTCTCTCTTCTAGATGCAAGTAGCTCCTGCTCAATCAGGATCATATGGAAGAGACATCTCTGAGAATATCACACAAGACATGCACAAAGACAAGCCATCTCGAGGAAGTAAAAAAGGAAATAGAGATTTGGATAAGAAATTACCAACAAGTATGTACATGTAGAACTGTAGATGTAGATCTTGTAGAACTACTAAATTCTCATCACCCGATCCAAACCTGTATGAAATTATTTGACTATTTTGGTCAGAGGTGCACAACTTTTTTTCAATGGCTGGTCGCATTACGTTTTTGTAACAAAAGCACAGCCACCGGAGAGATCAAGATTTTTTTATGCGTTAAATTCAATTTAAGATTTAGTTTTTCTTGATAAATCTCATTTTCTGAATAAATTTTTAAGTCTTTCTTATTGACGGATAAGTGTGCAAAATCCAACAAGAATGAGGGTTTGCTTTAACTATTATGGTAGAGCTTAAGCGATAGATGTGCCAACTCAGTACTCACTGTAAGTCAATACTGCAAGCCGAAAAGTGTTACAGTCCTCTCAATAACATGTTTGGAGGGTAATCTGAAGGCGCTTTTTTGGAAAAATTACTGTATATTTTCTGAAAGGCAAACTTGCATAATAAAACCCTTCACAGACCAAACTTAACCCTTTATTTGACAATGTGTTGCGAATCATGATACATTACAAGTATGATGGATTATTATCGGTTATGATAAAGATATCGGTTATAGCGACTAGTTTGCTGATAAATTAGTATTGGTCACAAAAAGTGATATCAGTCGAGCCCTGAACTAAAGATTCATAACAGTCATGCATTGTCACTATCAGCATAAATTCCCTTATTAATCAAATAGCCTACCAATTGAATAATGATAAAATAAGTCAATCTTTTCTACAGAAATTTAAAAGGCATCATGTTTACTGGGTGTACTTACGGTAATTTTTATCAAATAAACAAACCTTTCGTCATTCAAATTTAACTTTTGTGGGGCTAGAGTCGGGAGTCTCTATTATTTTCATGTCAGAGTCGAAATATTTTATAAACCGGGAGTCAGGAATGGTAATTTTTTCCAACTTCACAGTCTTACTGGCCAAGAGTGTATATAACAAAGAGTTACAATCATATGGAAATTCAATGACACCAATTCATAATTATCATATGTAAATTTTAAGACAGGTGATTAATAACTAATGGGGTTGTAGTACGTATTCTTTCCCTGTGCTTAATTTGTTGGTAGAACTCACACCAGCACGGCCACAGATTTCATCTTAGACTGCTGTGTACGTGCACCTCTGAGCTAGATAGCTACGGTAGTTCAGGACTTGTGTATTTCTGCTGTTTCCTTCAAATTTGCAGTAGTATCTTTTGTTGTTATTGTAATTATTAATCTTTTGTAATGAAATTACTGTGTACAATAACTATTCAGTTTGGCATAACAATCAGTAATCTCAATAAAAGAAAACTTTCATTGGATATTTCATCGAGTTTCAGATATTTTGAAATGCTTTTACCAAATTGTAAAATGTACATATTTTTATTACAATTTCACCTATATTTCATTTAAATTGGAGTTCGAACCAATATTCAAGGTTTTTATCCTGCTGTTAATTCATTGAATATTTGACAGGTAATAAAGAGAATTTAACAGAAAATTGGATAGCAGATAGATTTCAAAATCTCAACTGTAAATCAGAGGAAGATCTTCATCATAATCAAGGAGGTAATGAAACAAACAAAAACGAAAATATCATTTCTGGAATTCAGCAAAAACCTGGAATATTAGAACCTCCAGCCAAAGATTTCCATTCCCAGGGAAAGGTAATTTATACCAATAATTATTTGTAATGATTATATTCAATGGTTGGTAATATACCATTTAACCAGCTGAAATTTTATATATACAGTTTCTTATAAAAGATCAATGACACATATTTTAAGCCTATTCTGATTGCTGAGCTGAAACATTTGCCAGCGCGACACTATGCTTGATATAAAAGTTGTTTTGTTTGTTTCCATGTCTTCACAATTGCATTTTTGCTATCAGTTTGGTTTCTTGTTGCAAAAAAATCAAATAGCTGTTATTGTGTTGAATATCGATATCTATCAAGATTATAATTTGTAAATTTGTTATTCTAACTTTTTGTACATAAAATACTGGATTGTGACTTGCAAATAAAAACGATTGAAACAGACAGACAATAAAATATTAGTGTAGTGTTTCGGAATAAAATATATGTCTGTTATGATATTTGGTATTCGCAGTAAAGCTTAGTGTTTAGATTTTTTTTTGTGTGGGTATTCAAATAAATTGTTCAGATAGAAAGTTAGAATATATGTAACATGGAAAATTAACGTTTGAATTACCAAAATACTATATGCAATAAAATACTTTTCACAGACTCAAATTATGCTTGATGTCAGTTTATGCCAGCATGCTGAAAAACATAAAATTCTATAAAATAATCTATTGTATTATGAATATTTCAGTCATTTTCTCAGTATATTTCATAATAATGACAAGCAAAGTCTGAGGTAATTTTTATAGCTATACCAATGAATGTTTCGTCTTCAAGTAAACCAGACATGTAATAAGGTGTCATTACTCGGTCATACAAGGGCGTACTCAATGTATCATGATTCATTCATCAAAATTCCTTAAGTATAGGAGAAAATCTCCTCTATATGTACTTTGTTGTTACAAAGGCTTTTTGCCTATTTAAGAATAATGAATGGCAGACGATAGGTTTTATTTCATACTCAAGTTACTAACAAACACAATAATCTATCAATGGACCATAATTGCTGTACTTGTTAATGTTATAATACGTTATTGACCTATATTTAATCATTCTGGCTTTTTATTGTTGTTATTAACTACCCCAATGAATAGATTTGCTCTTTTGAAGATCTATCTATAGTTCCGGTCAGCTTTTTGTGTTTTGTTTAGGGTTTACACAAATGAAATATTTCTTATTTCAAACTGTAAGTAGGCTAAATAAAATTTCAAACTTTCTAAACTTCATAAATCATAATGCCCAGTATTATTTTCCTGCTTTATTTGCTATTTTATTAAAATCTTAATTATATATCGAATGTAATACATGGAACAGGTTGCCAAGATAATCTATTATTTACACATAGTTCATTACATTATCACAATTATGTGAATGTACAAACATGATTATGTCAATATTTATTTGGAATGCCCATAAACCTATAATTTGTGTTGCCTGCTCCTACCTACTAAATAGGAAGTAATTAAATGTATACAGGAAGTTGTTAGGAAGTGGTTGTAATTATCTAATTGGCCCTTTGTTTATATAGGTTTAATTTTCGTGTACATTAAAATATATTAGGTGCGTTAGTGGGGATTAGATAATATATGTATATGGAACTATGTTGTACAAAATAATGGGTGAATTATTAATAAATTTTTGAATATAGAATTTACATTTGTTATATGTAGGTTTAGAACTTTATTATTAATAAAATTGTTTTTCTCCTATGGTATGTATAACTCATAGCACAATTTCCTCAATGTTGGTTTTGATCAATATTTTCAAATCAAATATTTCAAATCCACAAATCTTTCAGAACAGGGGTGAGCAATTATTTTTGTGGGTGGGCCAGTTACAGATAATAGACTTTATTACTTGGCCATGGGCTCAAACCTTAATATGAAAAGCTATGAATAAAAAACAGTATATTTACAAAAGCTAGGCTAACATTAATATAATAATAAAAAGCACAATGTAACAATTGGGGTCTTTATGACAGGATTTTTATCAAGGTTTTTAACAGAAATTTAATTCATAAAAACTATAGTCCTGATTTTAGCAGACACAAGTAGGTCAGATGAAACACTTCGAATCGCTGGATCTAGCCCGCTGGCCATAATTTGCCTACCCCTGCTTTAGAACAATAGACTATCAAGTGCGAGCCAAAAATAAAAATCCAAATCATAATTGTTCATCGAGCTGTGGTTCAAGTTTGATTGAGCACTCAACTTGTTATCTACAACTTATACTCTTAAGATTTTTAATATTTCCTGGGGCTTCTATTATATTATTATGCCATGTCTCTTTCATTGCCAAGAATGTTATTTATCACTTGCTTTACTCCATGAAAGCACAAAATGCATATCTATTATAAATTAAATATGTACAGCTTATTATAACTTATTATATTTTATTGTGCAGGATGTGTCAATATCTGACGAATATTCTGATCCGTTTGATGCGTTACAGCAGAAAGCACTTGCAAGAAAAAATAAAAGTGCAGATGGATATACTGAGCCATATAAAGCCCAAAGAATGCATTTGGGTATATTCATGTTATTAATTGAATTGAATATAATGATGATAGGCAGTTACATTTTTTTCTAATTATAATTTAGGGTTTTGTATAGAATTATTTAGATTATAATTGAATTGGTTGACACAGTATTCTAGTGTCTTCTATTCTTATCTTCAAGCTCATTGATTAATAGCAATAATTTTCTAAAAACCTTTTTCCCAATATAGACTTGCATGTTGCATCTATTTAAACCTTACATGGATAAAAATGGACCTTGTGCCAACTTTTCTGCCAATATGTAAATTTTGTTTCTCTCTTGACAGAGGTATCTCAGGCGGGGTCAGACGATTTTCAAAACGCCAGGGAAGGTACATTTGAAGACAATTATCATGATCCTTGGGATAAAAAAGCAGGTATGTTTATTGGCATTATTTTACATAAATCTTTTTTTTACTTTGCATGTATGTCTGTATGTATGTCTGTTAGATGCACGCGATATCTCACGAAGGCGTGGTTGAATCTGCTCCAAATTTTGCATGTGCATTCATCATATCTCGGACCAGAAGCCTATTGATTTTGGATGAATTATGTCGCATAAGTAGCGAGTTAATAATTAATTAGTGATGAAGAGATCTGGATTTTTACAAAGCGAGAGATTTTTGAGACGCGCTGAATGTGTGTGTGCGTGTCCGATGCGCAAGTTTTCCTGCTAGTGAGTCAGAGCGAAGGTAACTTTGATGCACAAGTTTCCTTCGAGAAATTTTTCACATTTTTCGGGGTTGCAGAATTCCTTACCAAAATATCGCTAGGCTGTGTTTAAATAGCCGTCGCAACCCGGGTTGGCGCCGTTGTATTTGATTAAAAATATAGCATTGGTAAATAGGCTATTGGCTGGAAAATAATCAAAACAATCCAGTTCGGATTTGCAGAATTCTTCATAAAAGTATTTCCTCGATTAGTATTTCGACGACGACATGGGTAGTTGGCTATTGTTTCATACATTTTTGATATTGGCTGAAAACTAATCAAAACAATCCAGTTCGGGTTTGCAGAATTTTTCGAATCGAAAATGCAGTTTCTGTTTTGGGGGATCCCCTAACTTTCGATCGATAAGTCTTCGGTCTCTGACCGATATTCTCGTTAAACTTTTGTTTACTTTCTGCAGCGGAAAATATGACTGATTATGAAGATCCATGGGATTCAAACAAAGAGGCTACGCTTCCATTTCCACGTAAAATGTCACATGATAGCCACTTGTCCCATGATAACTTGGAAAGACAGAACCTCCACCGAAAACTTCACAATGGGAAACCACACAATGATTCCTGGAGTTCTGTTGCGTCATCAGCCTCATCAGCATCGCCAAGCACTGTCGCTCGTCGTCTTGTACGTGTTGAGCATCCTCGAACGTCACCAAGATCCTCGCCCCATTTCGACAGAAGATTGATATTGCCTCGTGAAGTCACCTCAAATAATTATTCCGAGCCGTGGGGAAGTCAAAGTGCAAAATTCCGTCCAATTGATAAAAGACTTATTAAAGCCGAACCTTCTTTGGAAGAATTACGTCGAATGTCCCCGAGCGGCGGAAGTGCTGGTACTGCAAGTCCACTCAGCAGTGGACGAGGTTCTCCGGATTTAGGTATTTCACATTTACGAACTTCACCATCGACAAACTCAAACAGCAGTCAAGTAGGATTGCCTCCTCACATGATGAATATGAGATCAAAGAGCCGATCACTTGATATGAGAAATCATGCTCAAGTGCTTGTTGCTTTAGCCAATCAAAATTCACATCAGATGTTACCTAAGAGCGCATCCGATGATCATCTCACCACTGTGTCATCATATCAACAACACCGTCCGCTAAATGGACTAGGTGAATATGAGGAACCCTGGGATAAGCCTCCCATATCTCATTCAGCATCGTTTACTAATAATTCTAATAATATATCACATTCTCGGTCCCGGTCATATGAGCTACAAGGCTCACCATTAGCGCGACAACGACCAGCGTACAATCACATGTCAATGAGACCAAGAATGAACCCAATGCCTACTGATGAATCTTTTTATGAACATCCATGGGATAACAAAGCTCCTGCTAATCACTGTGAGTTGAATTTTTGAGATATATTGATTGAAATAGCTCTAAAATTTTATCTCAGGATTTTCAGAATCACTCAAGGTTCTAGAAATTTATCATCATAGGGAATGTGATAATGATAAATTTACCTCATGTAAAATATTTTCATTAAATAGGCCTATTATGCCAAGAATATTATGAGTGTGTAGTACATAGATATTGGAAAATATTGAACTATGAAACAAATGCAAAAATGTAATTGGATAAGAAAGGCACAGTTTCTGTAAACCTAAAACTTTTAAGGAAATTTCATCATTTTGGTTGAAAACGGTAATTTTAGTTTCTGTATTTCTGCAGAATCGAACCAAGATAATTTTTTAATTTTTAGGTATTGTTCAACTGTGTATTTATCTTGACACCAATAGATAAAAGAGCACAACCATTTAAAATTATGCGAATGTGGTATTATAATAGATTATTAGATTCCCAGAAATAAAAATATCAGCTACTGAGATGATTTCATGATAGTCATAGCTTATGAAACAGCTTTCTAGCTATAAATATATCATTGTAGTTTTTTTAAGAAATAATATTTTTCATACTGACTTGAATTTTGTTTTATATACTTACGAACATTGGCCATTCATTGAAAAGTTTTAATTTTTATATTCCAGTGCAATCAATGCAGAGATTTCAGCAAAGAAAATTGGAACTTCATCCAACAGAAGCAATAAATACTCGTGATTTTGACCCGCTTTTACCACTGGAAAATCAAACGTAAGTCCAGTTTTATCAACATTCTTTTCACTAGAAGTTTGCGAGAACAGTCCGAAGAGTCATGAACATTCAGTACACCTATTACTATGATTATTAATGCTATCTCCTCTGAATTTTTAGATGGTATCATGGAAGTGTTACCAGAGATGAGGCAGAATTCAGACTTCGTGATAAATTAGAAGGAAGTTTCCTTGTAAGAAAAAGCGAAAGCACAAGAAATAGTTACAGTCTCTCTGTTCAGTAAGTAATATGTTATGTAAACACTGTTACAACTAGAATCAAAATCATGTCATGAAAATAGTTAGCATTAAGCTGAAAGTCTTGGACATCTTTCACCAACTATTTTATGGTATATCACCTCAATTATTGTGGATTCGGTCAAAGATATAATGAATGTTGGATCTTTTCCATTTTGAATGATTCATATCATGTATGGTTTGGATTTGGTAGTAGCTTCTATTCATCATCTTCTTTTTTTCTAATTTCATAAACATACTTTGATAACTAGACATAAACTGAATGACTGAAAAAGAGTAAACATGAGGCGTGGTATCTAAAGTATATTTATCAGTAAGATTTATGAATTATGAAGTGACTATTTGACAAAACTTCCCATTTCATATCTCTCTTGCAACACGCCCTTCTTCATCATCTTATGATTTCCACATTCTGCAGATCATCAAAAGGTTGCATCCACATGCTTCTTCGATGTACGAGAGATGATAGCTGGATTCTGGGAGAGTTCAGTTCTCCTTTTCTCAGCCCGCCAGAAATGGTAGCTTATTACACAAGAAATAGATTGAAAATTAGCGATTCCGATTATGTCACTCTTTCTTATCCAATTGCAGATACAATGATGTAAAAACATGATGCAGTTTTTGAGTTTTTATTAAAATTTTTAGCATTGGTTTATGCTTGTCAGATTGTATGAATTATTGTCCCTATTTATTATTCTTATTCAATGTCGTCACGCAGTGTCGTGGCCAGGTATTTGCAATTAGTAGAAATACTGAGAGATTCAAATCTTGTATATTTTTATTTTCTTCACCAATGTATCAATGAATGAATCCTGCACTTTTCTATGAAATAAATCTAAAATATTATTTAAATTTTGTGGTATCCAGCCAAACATGAAATATCTAGTTAAAAACACTGTTAAAATGGCAATCGACTAAAGAACTCACAAACAGTAGTGTGGTTATTTTTTTAATTTGCAATTTACTATTGTGACGGATTTGGAGAAGATCGAGTTGATGTCAAAACAAAATGATATAGTGATTGAAAGCTTGCTATGCACTGTGTGGCGGGCATAATCCAATGATAATACTTTGATGAGATATATTATGTCTATGTAATAATGAATCAATTTTTTGTATTTATAAGTTCCTGCACATTTTAAGTATGAAAGAATTCTGGTTTAAAATGTGTTCCTGTGATTATTTTCAGTTTAGTAGTAATTTGAATAGAAAGTGGAGCCCCACTGGTTCGCTTTGATATAATATATGGATTTTGAATGCGTACAGTGTATTAGGTTCAAAAGAGAACGCAATTTTAAATTTGATGAATTTTATGTGCATTTCATTGATAAAGCATAAGAAATGAAAGATTTTGTTAGGGCTAGCTGTTGTGAATGCAGTATGTGTCCTATCTACTAGGACCTGCCAAGACTCAGCTCCACCCCAATACTGATAGTTCCCACTTAGTTTCATTATGGTTGACCTCAAATTTTCTAATCCAAATAACATACGTACCATTGAGCCTAGGCCTTACAGAATTCGTGGAAGACCAAATGCAATCTTTGAGAGATAAAAGAAGACATTGCCTCAATCAAGAAAACCTATAATTTTCAGTCGGATATGTAGCATAAATTATCTGCAAAGCAGGAATTGATGATAGAAAAAATTATAAATTATGTCAAATGAATAAAGGAATTAGAAGATTTAGTTTATAATTTCAAGGAAGATCTGTTTTATGCCACAATAAAATGGAGGAACAGGAAAGACGTGGTCTCGACTCAACAATTTAGAGTTTCACGGCCTTGCCCCAACTGTGAATGAGGACAGATCAACTAATAATGGAGATAGGAAAACTGATTCATGTAGATATCAAGTCATCTGATATCTCAGTTACCGCAGTCTTACAACTCGAATATCCACAAACCAATAATCGCCAAGTTCACAGACAGAAAAATCCAAAGCAAATTTTTTAAGAATCAGCACCTCATAAGAACTGCCACCAACAAATCATCTATAGCCAATTTATCGAAAGCTTTTGTTGCGCAGAACTTGACGGAAAAATATAAAGACCTGTTCTATCAAGCTAAACTCCTGAAAAAACGATGCGGGTACCCTTCTTTTGGACTTCCAATGGGCGAGTGGTGGTGAAAATCAAAATACCAATATTCGATGAAGAAGATTTGTAAAAAATCAAATAAGTTGAATAATTTTTACAACCGTTATAATTTCCTACAATGGCTAATTTAAACATATCTTTATTGCTGTTAGGTAGTGAATTCCCCTTTAGACAAGTTTTTGTGTATCTTTTTATTTTTTTAATGCCACGCACATCCAATGTTACCCGTCCATTTACCTATATATTTCCGAATACAATTTATCTTTTATTAAAATGATATTCTCATAAATTGCTTTTAATAATACATTTCAAAATCCGTAATGAATAGACAAAATGTTTACTCGTGTGATATTTAATTTATTATCCGCGCTATGACTAGCAAAATTTGATACGCGATACACCTGAATTTGCCTACGGAATGTAAAAACATACTACTGGTACTCTAACTTTTCAACAAAAGAAGTCTTCTATGTGCCTCGAAGCTCTCATGGTAGTTCGCCCGTTGAAAAATTTTTCAAAAGAAGTGAAATATTATGTAGAGAACGAAGCGGTTTTACATGAAGGCGATTTGCGACTGATGCATATATATCTAAAATTACACGATGACATATGTTTTTCTTTCGAATCGTTTATTCTTGTTCAGGATAGGCAATACTCTTTTTCATGTTATTTCTCATTGGCAGAGGGGTATTCCTCAAGAGAGTGTGATTAGTCCACTGCTGTTCAATATAATGATAAACTATATGCCTACTACCATTCGATCAGATAATGTTGGATTATTTGCAGACGGCATCGCTTTATGGCACACCGGACTCAAAATTGAAAATTTAATCATAATTTAATCAATTATTTTTCTCTCCGAACTTTTTAGAACTGAAATTGGCAAACTACGACCGGTGGGCCAAATCCGGGGGATATATATACTCATTATCTTGATTGTATGTATGCCATTCACGATATAGCCTGAACAAAAACTCTGATAAAACAATTAAATTATCTTCAAACCTTCAGAGATGTATTTTTGGGTTACAGGTACAAGGATGGAAAATCACTTGACCCTGTGCTCCGGGACATACTAGCATACGGGTTACAAAATCACGAACAAAATAGCAAAGCAAGCTGCGACAAAAGACCTTGTTGATAAAAGAATATGACATTCACATTCCAAGCTACTTCGAAAATTCGGCAACTATGCGCTGATGCATAGGACAAAAATTTTATATAGTGACCAAGCAGTACATTATAAGGCAATTTTTCCTCATCTGAAGACAGCATCAAAGCTGCGCTTGAGTACCAAGAAAAATAGGTACAATTTTATTCTCGATTTCCAGCGGGACATTGTCATTTTAGCAGGCACTTCCATAAAATAGAATGTTATAATTATGACATTTGTCATTTTCCACGAACTGTGGAATTTTTCTAATTAACTGTCGTGCGTTCAGAAATGAAAGACAAACACTTAGGCTGGAATGCCGCGATTACGGAATTCATTTTCCATATTATTGATCATTTGGAATAGTGCCTAGACTTTAAGGAGAAACCAAATGCGTGCTATAAAGCAAACAAATATAAGAATTTGCATGCGAAAATTCCAAAAGTCTAACGATATTATATATGAAGATGTTCATTTTTTTGTGTAATATCAGATAAAATTTGGCAATGCTTTGTATTAGGAACTTGTATTGATGTTTCAAAATTTACAAAACGGCCTACTGAAAAGTTGTTGAAATTCACGTGACATTGGCGTACATTATGCTCATTTAGGAACTGAAAAAACATCACAGCCACTGAAATCGAATAAATAAAGAAACATTATAACGTGAATATACCACTCAATTTTAACGTCTTTGTCTGTTAGCGAAAAGTGTGTACAGAGTGTGTTCGTCAGAAATTCGCAAGTGCGTTGTGCTGTCCAAGCGTTTACGTTTACGTTTTTGTGCTATCAGTATTACCAGTTATTAGAACAGCAAACTGTTACTCTAATATTCGACACGATATTCGAATATTCTGCCCAGTTTTATTCTAAACTTGCTCTCTATGTATTTTGTAAATTATAACGTAAATCAGAACTTGGCTGGTGTTCAAGTTTAGTAAAAACGTTTGCGGCCCGCAATGAACTTCCTCGAGTGAAAGTGGCCCGCGACAGTAAGAAGGTTGGGCAGGTTAGATAGATGTAAAATGCAGTGGTTTTCAACCGAGCAGCTTTGAATTATTGCAACAATTAACGTTTGGGTTGACTAAATTATGCCAGCAACGCTTCTTTTTATCTCTCATACTGTATGTATTCGCTGGACGAATCTATAGTGCTACCATTCCTTGTTTTTGGAGATCGCTACTGCCCACCTAAAACGAAGCGAGACCGGCATGTTTTCGCCCGTTTCACGTCCACAATGCATTGAAAAACAGCAACGAAGGGAGCGTTCGACGGGAATGGTCGACGCGTGGCGAGATGATATCTTGATACATCATCAGATGATACTATTGCTATCTGGTATATGTGTTAGCTGATAGGCATAATCTTAAGTTTTACGTCTCATTTAACAGTAAGTTTTTGAATAAATATTTAAGCCTGTCGAAGCGAAAGCCTTTCAGTTCTGACCGTAGACGTCGCAAATTCTTTCGCGATTTTGCATGCAATTAATACGTTGTTACTGCTCAAACTTAATATATATATATGTTAAAACTTTGCACGACAGTCAAAAAAAGAATATGGTACAATAAAAGACTTTCATAGCACGTTTCTTGTTACGTTGATCCCCGCTCCAAAATGGGGGTTTGTTGGTGGTACGCGGCCGGATTAAAAAACACAAAAATGGTACGTTGTCAGTAAGAGGTTGAGAACCACTGCTCTAATGAAAGGGGCACTGAAAACAAAATTGTCATTGCCCTCAGGATGAGTCCATGGGACATTGCCGTTTAAACAGGCACCTTCATAAAATAGAATGTTATAATATGGAAATCTGTCATTTTGTTATTTTCCACAAACGGTGGAATTTTTTCTGTCGTGCGTACAGCAATGGCAGACAAAAACCTAAGCTGATATGCCGCAATAACGGAATTTGTTTTCCATATTATTGATCATATGGAATAGCCTAGTGCCTATTCTTTTAGAAAAAAACAAAGGCTAGTTATAGAGCAAACAAATATATATAAAGATTTTCATGCGAAAATGAATTCCAAAAGTCTAATTCTAACGATATTGTGGCGGGACTGAATTGTTCTATTATTTATTTGTTTTTCTTGTCTAGTTAATGTATATGCATTGGTGTTTGGAGTCTGAGCCCTAATTCGCCCGATAGTTTGATCCAGTGACTCGACTCCAACCACCACTGCGTATGTGAACTGTGCTGCGTACGAAGTGTTCGCTCTTCTTGCTTCTGCTGTCGCTGGGTAAGGAACGTATTTTTGTCGCTCTATTTTATCTGCTTTAAGCGTGGATTTTACACTATTTTAATAAAGTCTCTTCGTTTGCATCGTGAACTTCGAACCTACTTGTGTGTCTTTGCAGCACATTGGATCTTCTGAACTAATTATTACAGTATTACTAGACTGTATTAGTGGCGAGCACCTACCGGTATTCCGGTTAAGTCGTACCGTTGCAATATTATAAGGATGGTAATTTTTTGTTCAATTTTAGATAAATTTTGGCAATTCTTTGTATCGCTTTTTAATGAATGCTTGTCAACAATATATACAGAAATTCATCGTGTCATTTTTCTCTCATTTTTCAATATACCATACCATACAAAAAAAATTATTTGTGCCCAGGCTAAGCCAAAGCTAAGTTTCCCATTGGTGCATGCGTGTTTGAATGACGAAGTTGGATGTAATTGATTGCATTACAATAGAATATAACAATAACGCTTTGGACAGATGGCATCATATGCGGAGAAGTCGGTCATGTCATCTGTCGTTTACAGCAGTAACTGCATCAAGAATTGTAGAACAAACATGGTGGCAAATCTGACAACAATTTTTATTGTCATATGTTTCACGGCCAACGTTTGCTTTGGACAGCTTTGTGGACAAAATGTGAAGCACGAACAACTGGATGTTGCGAAAGTGAGTTTTCGCCAAATTTATAATGTTTTTACGCCTTTCATTCGGCGAGTTCTTGTTATATTTAAAAAAGTTTGTGTTATTTAAATGAAGTATCGGAACAAACAAAAAAATGATAATTGATCACTGAAACATTAATATAAAACAATTTGAGGCCAGTAAAGTGATACACAGATGGTATGATGCCATGGACATTGTTCCTGCCAGAATACAGGGAATTGTCTTTTGTTATGATGTTGGAAATATTACAGAAGTAGACGATGGCTTCCTACTCACAAGGACACTTCAAGTCAAAGGGTAAAAATATATGTAAATCGTCAGACAAGTAAGCGCCGCATTGCATTTGAGCAAGATTAAACATATATATATGCAATAACAAAATCCAAGCCCGTCTGTTTTGTGGTATTTCTTGCCACCAGGCTGTTACTCTGATAACGTAAGCTTGAAGGGCCCTGTGTCCACTGGTATATATTAACATTGTCATGGCTTTTTGGGTTGCCTATTAGACTTGCCCAAATATACTTTCATAAAAAGGGTCGACAACATTTTAGGTGTATAATCACGTCATTTTAAAAATATTTACAAATACTTTGTACTGATTTCTGGTTTTTGAAAACGTATATTTGATAACGATCTAATATTTGTCGCTTTGACACACCTTACGGCAGAAATAGGCAAGAAGAGAGACTGCTTGAAGATTGATACAAATATGAAAGATATTTGTTAGTAGAGATCGAAATATAAAAGATTCATCTTTTTCTGATATAAAATCGCAATTTTGAAATATAATTTGAAGCAATTTGATTTCATCTATACCTACAAATGGTTCCAGAAAAATGATACGATTGACGTTCCATTTTAAGATCCGATTTTTCCCATTTTAAACTCTTGGAATTTACGCTTGGAATGAGGTAAAGCGCAATACTTGGGATACATGAAAAAAGTTGCATAGTTTCAATAGTTGCATGAATCGGCCACATTATTCAAATGCTAAATTTAAATTCCTTCTGTAGCCGACCAGCTGAAGAGTCGATAGATAATTACGTTCACTTTATACACAACGGAGATGGAACATATACATCAAATCAGGAACTGGGTAAGTTACAACTCTTTTCTTTAATATGCGTGGACGAGTAGTCGTACAGAGCGTTTCTATTAACATCTGGATTTAGAATTTTCACAAATCACTAATTAATTTAATTCTATGATTAAACTTGTTCTCAGTTCCTGCAATGGCGAAAAAGGCTAGAGAATTATTTAAGCCTTTTCCTGACGAAATCGGCCTGCAGAAAGAAGAAGCAAGTAAGTGGTGTAATAAAAGCAAAACATGCATTCGACTATTTCTAATTAGAGCAAATCATTTGTCAGATGCAATTATATCATGAATAAATATTCCATAATGGCAAAGAGTAAACTTCTACAGGAAAAACAAATTTCAAAGAAATATAAAAATTGTTAATCTTGCAAAGATAATTAAATATATTTGGTACACATATAGGCTCTAATAACTCGCGATACGGTAACTGTAGACTTGATAATCCGAAATTTTACGAGGATGGTTTTAATACTGATTTTTAGGGATATATAGAATGATGAGTGGAAACTTTTTCTTCCTTACCGACTACGATGAATACTTCATCATAGCAAAATGTGCTTCTGGGTCAAGTGAGTTAATTTTTTTTTATATATAAAGCCTTTGCTTCCACTCCTTAATACAATAAACAAAGCAATCTTATGTGTAACAAGAAACAAGCATAGCGTTTGCGTGGCCATATTCATAATTTAGATCTGGTTTCTCAAATTGAACATACTCGACAAATTTTTCAAGCAACACATCACACTCATCTCATCCACCCCACGAATAGGCAAATACAAATTTTTTAAGCGCAATATCAAATGTGGCCGTAAACCTCATACAGTATAAGATTGCAACAATTATGGAACCTCAATGGACTCTGTTGCACAATGAATTCGGATGCTATTATGCTTTCTTTACGGGGACACCGTCGATCCTATCGCGACTTATTTCATATTTATTATTTTTTTGGAGGATATGGTGTTGAATTTCGATCTCAAAATTCGCCCATAGGTACACACGCGTAAAGAAGATGCAAACTTTTGATTTAGATATTTTGAATGTTTACTATTGACGTATATTACGATTTTAATACATTTCATTTTTATCCTTCCCTATAACATTGTTGTTAATATACCTGTGCAATGAAAAACGCAGTCAACTTCATTCAGCTCTGTTCAGCTCTGCCATCAAACACAAGATAAAGCAACCTACTGGGAACGACGTTGTGAACATATGGAATGTATTTTCCAAGTATGGAAAAGCTCCCAGCCCGCACTGGGAAGGTTTGTGCACCAGAAGAGGGCTCACAAAACATGAAATCGGAGTAAATTAACTCTAAAATAGGGTTATAGAAATTCCAGTCAATGATATCTAGTTGACGAACTCGAACTTTTCTTTTTTACTTTTACAATATATTCCGGGAGAATAATTAATTTTGTCACGAAATAATTGATTGTAACATAATTGAAAAACGGAATATAATTGCAAATCACCCATCAAGTATAGACCATATGTTGCAAAACGTAACATCTATTCGTTTAAGCCAGGGGTCATCGAACTACGGCCCGCGGGCCAGATCCGGCCCGTGGCGTCCTTTCATCTGGTCCGCAATAACACGAAAGAATGGCAAATTTTTTTCCAAGAGATGTTTCCCCGAGCATCGACTTCTTCGTTCATTTCGTAAGGTTGTCAATCAGTAAGATGCAAAAAGTGACTTAACAATGGACCCATTCGTATCCGCTCAGACACTTTTGTCACTCGGACATATTTTCGGTCGTGGTTTCAATTAGTAGGCCTACCTCGTTTTTGCGATTTTGAATGCTATTCGTTAGTTTTTGGTCGTAATTCCGAAATTTGAGTATGAATCAAATAATTCAATCATCATTATGCCGTCTTAAGAGTTGTAGTTTAATTGCAGTAATCAAAAATTGTCTTGAAATGACTGTGATAAAATAGGATAAAATTCACTACCCGTACGCAACGTTTCCTGCGAAGGTTGTCCTGGTACACTTGTGGCGCGTGCCTTCAGCGAAACTGTTACTGTGTACGTTTCTCGTGCTAGAATGAACGTCGAACTTGCATTTTGCGCTAATAGTACAAGTCACGTTAACTTTTGTACTGCTAAATGCGGATTTTCATGACAGCAATTGTTTTGCTAACACCTAACCTCAAGATAGTTGTCTAGAAATCTATATATATTTTTTTTGTTATGATGTTCTTGATCTATATTCTGCGATATAGAATTTAATATTCAAGACTTTAGAAATGTAGAATTTTTATTGTTGAATAAAATGAATGGATTTCCCAACCTTTGGGAATTTATTGTATTACATTGACAAAAATAATTGTTCGGCCCGCTTCAGCACAGTTTGAGTCATACCTGGCCCGCGGTCAAAAAAGTTTGATTAGCCCTGGTTTAAGCTTTCTAAACTTTGGGTACTTGGGTTATCTTTGAGCTAGGTTTTTCCAGGTAATTCATGATGAATTAGAGAAGAATGTGCAATTTTCCACTACATCACGAAGTCAATCATTTCATCAAACTGCATAATTGTTTCACTAGCGAATTCTAACTACGTCCCTCTTTGATAAATATTGCGATTTAGAGAATCATGTCAATGATAAATAATCCCTTCAAAATTTTACTTCAAAGCTTAGTGATAAGTCAAGCAATGCGGTCATTTGTGGCTATCAATAAATTTAGAAACCTTCGAATATTACCTATCTTTTCGAATTTGATTTTAATAATATCCAAACTATCTTGAAAATTATGATTCAAATGAGCTTAGTAATAAGTCAAGCAATGCGGTCATTTATGGCTATCATTAAATTTAGAAAGCCTTCGAATATTACCTATCTTTTCGATTTTCAATTTAATAATATCCAAACTATCTTTAAAAATTTATGATTCAAATGAATCTAAAAAAGCATAGGATGGTATTTCTATGAAATTGAGTCTGTTCTGTTACTTTTGAGTGATCGCGTTATGGAATTTAGGAATATCTCGGAGCTAAAGTCTCACAGCTCACATTGAGATATTTCATATATATAACTATTTGCATTTTTGTAGTAAATTTTCGAGTAGGGTAACTGTAATGTTTTTCACATTTTTGGGTGGAGATAATAATCCAATTTTTTTGTGACAGCAAATGGATTCGTCTTCACGTTTTGTTACGTTTTAACTGAGTATAAAATAACAATCAAAAAACTTTACATGATTATAATTTATAGAAATTCTGATGCTTGATTTTATGATCGTTCATTTATTAAGTTTATATTAATAAATAAAATTTGATGTGAAATGAACATGGCCTATATGAATTTCAGCTACATATCTTAATAAAAGCAAAACAGGCGTAGTGTAAAATAGAACTTTAATTAAATAATTCAAATTCTCTGTATAACGACAACAATAAATAAGACAACGACAATTTAAAAAGAATCACAAGTGCACTTGGTGTTCAATAAGTGAGCGAAGATATTCAGGTTCACTGCAGAGGGCCAGTCTAAAAGGTCATCAGGAGTTATCAGAGACATATGACGTCATTTTCAAATGCGAATTTATCTGAATACTTGTACGTCGGTTTGTTTGAGCAAAGCTGTTGACATCATTTTCAATATATACAGCTAAAATTACGTATACAGCTAACCATTATGGATATATAGCCAATTAAATATATATAGATAAGTTTATTTCGACATCATAATCAGAATAAAAGGCAATAACATAATATGATTGATAAAAACAAATAAATAAAAACTGATTATGAAATCAGGAAACAAAGCCTTGAATAAGGTTTAAAACGTCCAGAATATAAGATGGAAGAAGGTATTGCCAAAAAGAAATGGTACGTGTTCACTCACCTAAAATTATGGAATCGATTCATACACACTCACACACAACCACAAGTTAGAGAAAAGCTTTAGATAAATTATATGGTAAAATATAAATACACACACAAAAAAAATTAGAATAACGGATAAGAATTATATTAAAAATGAGAATTGTTTACCACACCATTTTAATAATTTTATAAAATTTTCCAAACAAGAGTGAACAGTATTTAATATAAAGACGAAAAAGATTTCGCCAGGCTGGTTATAATTGGGGTCAAATGCCAAATTGCCCAACCAAAGTTGAGTACATGAAGAGGTGGCTAAACCGCTTCATTCACCAATGAAATGCCAAAATATTGCCTAATTGTAGTCCAGATTACATCAATTATTAAATGCTATCGGTAACAGTTTGAGTGAAATATTATTAAATTAGGGTATTGATACTGAGGTAGGTATTGGATTATATTGGTTATAAAGGGTGTGAGCAAGGACAAAGGATTTGAGGATGTTTTTTTTTCACAGGATCCCTTCAGAATTAACATGGAAGATTCATCATAGTCAATCGATGATTGTGATGTAGCTTGAAACACTAGAAAACAATCTGCGAGTAGGTGTTTAAATGAATGCGTATAAGGAAACATGGTGACCTATTATTTATTTAGAGATGTATGAAATTGTTAAATCGATTTTACGGGGTATTCATCATTAAATTCTTATCACTTTATTTTTATGGTTGGAGGATCCAAAAGCAAATTCTGTTAGGGACACAAGAACTTATCACACAATGCAACAAACTCAAATATAGTCATATCACACTATCTACACTTTGGCCAACAGTTTAACTCCACAGCCCAACCTTACCTAAACATAAAGTACATGCTTACTCACTAAAAAGGTAGAAATCTACATCAAGTTAAAATCTTCAACAGAAAATTTAAAGGGAAGAATATAATGTAGCTCGACTGCTCCTCCAGTTACAATATTTGGATATCTTGCAATCCTCATCCGGATATATCACTACTCACACAGAAAACAAAAGCCATACATGCTGTGTAATAAGAATGATCCCACACCAAAAAAGAAGCCTGACCGTTGACCATGCAGTTGTGAAAAGCTATTCATAGAATGTACCAGATCAAGTATGTCGGTTACCCTATGATAAAACAAACAATGAAACAACATATATATATATCTTGATAACGTACATTAATAAATTACCTGCGTGTGCATTTGGCATTAGCTGTAATCACTTCATATTTTGGCTTTATATATATATCGTATAGCACCATTTTACTTCAAAATCATGATTCACCAATGGGGCTTCATTTTTATTTTATACCACCAACTACAAAATCCATCTCATATCCAAAACCGTTTGTGGTGCTCTTGACACAGACGCAAACCAGCAAAAAATTGCTACAAAAAGTTAGGTGGAACACTAAGATTAACCGATGCTCCCGAAGTAGGCCTATATATAATTTAGTATATATAATAATAAGATTTTGAAAATACACTCATTTATTTCTTGTAATATTAAAGCATGGACGGCGCTCCGGAAGTATTCGTACCAAGATGGCGCACAACCTGAACATAGTATGTGGGGTTGGGGTTCAGCAGGTTGTGCGTCATCTTGGTACGAATACTACCGGAGCGCCGTCCATGCTTCAATTTTACAAAAAATGAATGAGTGTATTTTCAAAATCTTAGCTAATGTGCGCACTGTTTAAATATTTATTAATTCTGAAAAAGCCCGGGGATATTGAATGGAAATCTTGATTCGAAATTCCATAACCCGTCCCGACATCCCAATCTTAACTTTTAGCTAAATTACTATATGGAATAAATATACAAATCCTAAATCTAATGAGCATAGAATGTAATACCATGCTATCCCATAATCCGAACAGTTCTTATCTGAACGTTGAAAGTAAATCGAATATAATAATCAGTTGATTTTTAAACAGTTGCGTGCACTATTTATTTTGCTCGTTCAGGAAGTCATCACCATTAGGCATTGTCTATTGTTACGTAACATATACAGGGAATAGGAATTATAGGAAAACAAGAAATTTGACTTTTTTGGGAAGGGTTTGCATTATTAAGTCTCTCATTCTACCCCAGATATTATACCATGCTGCTATTTTACCCATTAATGTTCCTGAAAGTTTCTTAACTGAATTGAATAAAACTATATATGTATTTGTATGTGGTTCAACCTGGGAGTGGATCAAAAGGAATACATTGATTGGCCCCCCAAAAAAGGAGGTATTAATATGATGGATATAAATGTAACACATTTTTTTTCGCGCGGCGCTAAATTATCGGGGGGCCAACGACGAACTTTCATGAAATAAATGGTGCTTGTGATTAAAACTCAATTTAGTGATCGTTAATGTTTACTCTATGCATTTTAAAGTTTGTAAAGCATGTAGGCCTAAGGAGTAAAGGCGAAAGGTCAACTCATCTTCCTCATCTCTGCCTGATTTTTAACGTTCACTAAATTCGTTTCAGCAGATGAATAAAACATAACTCAAGAAATTGTAGTAATTATTTTTTTTATTTAGTAATATATAAAACACAGTTGATCGGTACATCTACAACATTATAAATCACTAATCATAGAAAACACACAATCACAAATATTCCTATAAGATATTATTGTGCATACATGTATATTCATATAAATACAATCATTGATACATATATCTTGAAATTTTTCATTTTTGATCATGTTTCTTCATTTTGCCATTTTTATATGCAATGAATCGTTCAATTTACCTTACTTCATACAGATATGTGGTAAAAACATTGAACAGTGGTTTCCTCTTCTATATCTTACAACGATATAGATAAACCGGGCAGCAAAAAGTATATAATTACACAATTTGTTATAAAAATTACAAACATATCACAACAAACAATCTCTTTTGGAAAAGTTAAAATTAATCCCTGTTTTTGAATATATCCACATGTTCAGAGATTCCCAAAACTGTTGAACAACTATAAAATCATAGAAAAAGTGGCTATTAGTTCCAACATTAGAATGGCAGAAATCACATAACTTAGATGAAACAAGTTTGAATTTATACAATATATCGTTTAGTACAATGGCACCTTGGAACATCTTCACATGAAAAGATCGCAATTTAGTTTCAGTAGTGCAATAAAAGATATCCATATACAATTTGTTCCATTTAAAATCACTCTCTAAAAAAATCTGCCGATCTACCCATTTTTTTTTTGATTTATCAGAGGATATAGAGGACTTGCACGGGTCACGTGCCTCTGTTTACTGGACGGCAAAAAAAAACAAAAACGTCCAGTTCGATTCTGTCATTTGCAAGTCGGATTATACGTTTCCGTTTTGCTTGGCTGTTGAAAATGGTTATTTAGTATTGTGCCGTTGGCTGGGCGTATAGTATAGACAACGAAATGGATCTTCAGTTATATTCCACTGTTTTCAAAAGATCCGTAACGTCGCGCAATGTAGATATTATCTATTGACAGAACTGCTTGGTGTCAAGTCCAGAAGTCATCTTGCTTGTGTTTCACTGTTTGCGGACAGCACTTCGTTGATGGTGAGTGATAATGTGCCGTTATCAATTTCCTTAAATATTCATAAGCTCCCTCATTTCAATGGAAAGCAGATGTAGAGGCAGTCACTTCTCTGTAAGCATAAACATGTGTGGCATAGATGTGAGCGAGCGCTACCATTGAAATGAAAAACAATAAAGTTAATTTCTTGAGATAACGAGATAAGGTAATTTGTGTAACTATCATTGAACGTTTGTGCCATCCATCTTGCTATTAAACAATTTCTCATCTCACTTGACGCATTTCTGATGACAAGAATAAACAAGAGAGCTATGCTCAAATATATGGACACGTAGAGTCACATAATTTTGATGACGTCATAGCGAAAAAAGAAGTAATAGCCTTCTGGAGAAAATTTTTATCTTTAACCACTAAAAATTTCAAAGCAATTGGTCCAGTATTCGAAGAGAAAAGCGACTTTTTAAAAACGTGTCAAGCGGTACTGAGTTAGCAGTCAGGCAGCATCTTACCTGTACACTGTAGGCCATATACGGTAATTGATCACAGAACAGTTGTTCCCTTGCAAATTTTATGTTGTTTACACTTTAGGACAGATAATTGATCACAGAACAATTCTTCCCTTTCAAATTTTATGTTGTTTCCAGTAGACTCTCATCAAAATAAACAAATATAGTAGGCTACAAGTGCTACAACGCTTGCATTACTGCACTGGTAGGACCGTGAAAGAATAAGTTACGGTAATTTCATTGTGGTAAGACACCGGTACCGGCACCAGTACCAGTATCGTACTTGCGTACTGAGCTACCAGTACCGGTTAGCAGTCAGCCAGCATCTTACCTGTACACTGTAGGCCATATACGGTACGGTAATTGATCACAGAACAGTTGTTCCCTTGCAAATTTTATGTTATTTACACTTTAGGACAGATAATTGATCACAGAACAATTCTTCCCTTTCAAATTTTATGTTGTTTCCAGTAGACTCTCATCAAAATAAACAAATATAGTAGGCTACAAGTGCTACAACGCTTGCATTACTGCACTGGTAGGACCGTGAAAGAATAAGTTACGGTAATTTCATTGTGGTAAGACACCGGTACCGGCACCAGTACCAGTATCGTACTTACGTACTGAGCTACCAGTACCGGTACCGAACCTGTAGGTCTGATATTCCGTTCCGCATACGATAGGCTATAAAACTTGCATTGCAGCATTAGTAATACCGCGGAAGGAATAAGTCAATTTCACTGCGTTACGGCACCGGTATGGCAACTTACCAGTACCGACCTACAGTAGCTGTAGTACTGAGCAAGACAATCGATCGCGAAACCGCTTGAAATAAGTGTAGAACAGTGTTCCCATGAGTAAAAATAAATACCGCGAAATTTTGTATGAAATATCATATCTCATAGGATTCATATAAAATTTAAGAATAAACAAAAGTAATAGCCTTCTAGCGAAAAAATTAATCTTCAACCACTGAAAATTTCAAAGCAATTGGTCCAGTATTCGAAGATAAAAGCGACTTTTTAAAAACGTGTCAAAGAACAAGAACAACAACAAGAACAACAAGAACAACAACAACATAATATTGAAACGATCGTTATGTCCACTACGTGTCCAATAACCGATGAACAAATTGAAATTAACCAAAGAACAATGCCAAATTTGATACTATTTGTAATAAATATTGCTCATATGTTGAATGGTGCTACGGCCTATACCCTGCAATCGTTTAGCCAGTCTCGAAGTAAAACGGCCTAGCCTTATCCAAAATCATGCTTTATGTTATAGAATATTCATATTACTGCATTGACCGCTCTGTGATAATTTTAACCATTTTTATCTTATTCAATCCATTACTAGTCGAACTTCAGTACTAAACGTTAAAAAATAAAAAATAATCTCCACTTCGAAACATTTTATTTTATTTTTTTAACTAAATGCAATTCACGAAGTTGGTGTTTAGTTAGTAAAATTTCCTGTGATTTGTTTTTGGAGCAACCTGAACATAGTATGTGTACCAGGTTAAGGTTCAGGTTGTGTGCCATCTTGGCGCACATACTTCGGGAGGCGGGAGCGTCTTGTTTTTAAATTGAAATGATTTGCCACCACCACTAATCTACGAGTAGTGCAAGAGGGATAAGTGACAAAACATACAAAATAAAATTTAAGCCTATGAGCTCGAACTGAAAAAAAAAATAAATACATAAATGAACAAAATATGCTTGTGTGAAAATAGGAATGACCAGGAACTCTATAAGAATTGGTTGACGTCTCACATCTTGCCAGTGGTCAAACATCTAGTTTAAGAACTATGAAGAGGTTTATCATTCCAACAGCGATGACAGCAGATGGAAGGCACACAATACTGAAACAGTGCTACTTTGGTATGCGGTTGTGTGATCTTTGGTATGCGATCTCAGCGGTTGTTTTATTTAGGTTTAATTATTCTAGCTCAAACCGCAGGCTTCGAATTAGAAACGAAAACAGAGGCTGTACTACTTCTATGTCCAACTGCGTGGTACGACGGCTTATATTTTTTACAGCGCATTATTTGTTAATGTTCTGTAGAGTGTGGATCACATCCCGTCCAAGGCTCTGAGGTGAATGCGAGACCCCATACCAAATTTTTAACGCTGCATTGGCGTACAATTTCTCTTGAGTTGGATGTAGATGAGTGTTATAGGTTAAAATTCAATTTCATTGCAATGTCCGAAATGCAAGTAAGGAATATTAATATTGGCAAGGGTGGTCTCAGTTTGACTTTCACTGGAGAAATGATCACAAACGAAGGGGAATTTACACTATTATTATATGTCATATCTCAGTGTCTGCTTCCAATGACACCAATAGCTTTCACTTATCTACACTGTTGAAAAATGTTCAGATGCAACAGCAAATGGTTTGGATTCAATTTTTTGCGTGCTTGATGCAAACCGGCATTCTAGGGAATGTATCCGTTAGACAGAACAGAATTTAAAGACAATATATATTATAATAGAAAGTGGAACAATTTCAGATTTCCATATTTAGTACAAACGAATATAGGCTTGACGATATAATGGTAAAATACTGTATTCTAGGCCAGTGTCATACTTGAGAATCTATATTTTTATCAGCAGTAAATTTTAGTCACGCACGTTGAAATGCAAACATGATATAAATGTTTTGATAATTACGTTGGGAATTGTGCTGTCGAATGACGCATCTGATCGCATAATGACGTTTCGAACAGGATTATATCAATGGATTACATGTTTAACGAACGAGATGTCTAGGAGGAATTCATCCAGTGAAAAACGTATAAAAAAAACAAGAATAGCGGTTTTCGAATAGCAGTAAATACCTCATATGACATATGAAAATTCAATTTGTATTTAAACACATCAACATTATGGTACTGTGTTGTGCTTTGTATCATTTAACATAGCCGAACCAAGTTTTAACCAGTTATCTCAGCTCATATTCCTGCTGGTATTGACATCGGTACGGCATATTCTTAATTGGAATTGGATATGTTTGTGTTATAGTGAATCCCCGAGTGACAGATGGTTGGTTAAAATATTTATTGCTGGACAGAACGAAGTATCAATGTTTAAAAAATTATTGAAAAAATGAGAAAACGTCATAATAACCCGATATGGAAAATTCTAGGTCAGAAACAAAACGCTTTCTTTAATTTGGAAGAAAAACTGCATGGAGAGAATTCAGAAATATGGCTGCACAGGTAAATGCCCTAATTCTTCCATACCTCGTGCTTCCAACTTTTCACTGTACAAATTTTCCAATCTCATTTTTCAATTTTAAAGTTCCAACACCCATTTCACGTTTACATTTATTGAATACCAAGTGGACGTAACCGACGTATGGGTCGTTTTGTTATTGTGTTCTCGTTCATTTCTTTGCTAGTATTCTCCTTGTTGTTATGAAAAACTCACTTTTCTATTTAACTTCTGGGTGAATTGCTTTTTAATTTTCAGTGGTTAAACATTGCTGTTGTCGCTAGATAGTTCAATCGCGCATCGTATGCACATTGCCTCAAATAACCGATAAGGCCTTACTTCGTTTCCCAAACAGCATTGGTTTGGTTCATTGCTTGCTGAGAAAGGTGATTGTTTCCTAAGAACAGCAATAGAAACCACTAACAAAGAAGAAAATATTAATTTGGTAAATTGATCCATTGGTCTACGTTGGATCAAATAATGCGTTAAGTCCCTTCTAGGAAGTGTGCAATTCAAACCCTCAATTGCACCTCGCAATACTCGTGGGAGTGAGATATGCATCGTTTCAATCCTATTGATTTCGTATTTCACGCAATTAAAAAAATAGATATAACGTTATACAATTTACTTATCAGTGATTTCATGAAGTCCTTATGAAGAGGGGGCCTCATAAATGCCGTAGCCAAGTGCCTCTCATTGTGTAAATCGATTACATTTACACAGATTACAATTCTAGCCTTTGTTCGGCAGGTACAGCCACTGCTGGATTCACAACTTATTCGGTTATTTGTTTGCATCCATGATCGACAAATTTAGGAGATATAATTTCAATATCGACAAGGCAGTAATAACCTTATTTTGCGAATTAATAGCATGTGATGAGTTTTCGTATACTTTAATTTTATATCTGCCAAACGAAGCTGTCAAAAATCTTGCTCTCAAAATCTACAAAATATGTGAATATTGACTATTTTTGATTTTGAATCTGAAGAGAAAATAACTTTTTATTGCATGATCACCTTTATCCTGACTAAAAACTGGATACCTAAGAAAAAATTAGACACTTCTTCAGCATGCAATGCATCATATTCCTGGGTATACAAACCTAGCCCCTGAATAAACAAATAAACTTGATCAGAAATAATATATAGAATTATATCTATCGAGATGTCTGTGAAACATTATAATATTAGATATAAATTATTGAAATTTTGCTATTAAAATGTGCGTATACTTAAATCAAAGATCTATTTACGGTTAAAAAAAATCAAGCAAAAAATACCATTTAAATGTTATAAGAATTGTAACGAAAGTGATGGGAACGTGTGCCCTTCAATTAATATATAAAAAAAACGGCGGAACGGAACGAAAAATTTGAAAATAATAAAAGTCATAGTTTTCTAATATCTTCTTCTATCTTTTTGGTGATAATTTGTTTTTGAATAAATTCTTTAGAATCCGGAGAAACGGATTTTTTCATCGGAACACTTTAACAAAACGATCCATGCATCTTCCTGTGTCTATACCTGAACAATTGATTAAATGACAATTCTTTCATGCATTCTAGGCGTGAGCATATGCCGGCTTGTGGTTGATGATGATCATTAGTTATTACATCACTCGGAAAAGGTTATCGAGTGTATATACCGAAAGCTCGAAAAACTTTTTGTCAGAATACCATGCGAAAAGAATTGGTTCCAGCTGTTACCGATGTTTTCCTCATTCTGGCAGCCTATACCGACTGCAGTCAAAAGTTAGTCATGGTCTTATTTTTTTTTTCAACCATTTCACTTCAAGGACACGCAGTAGTCTTGAAGTTTATTTCTTTTTTATTTCGTTTTTCTTCAGTTTTATATAAATTTAGTCTGCTTTCGTAAACCATCATTCATGGAAGTCCTATTTCCTGCTCGGTATCTTTACTGACAAGACAATGGAAGTCAGATACTTTGTTTTCTGTTATTGTACACGAAGCATTCAGTCATTCAGTATAGCATGGTAGACATAAGTCAATTTTAGGTTCGTGCGAGTCGTTATCATCACGCGATAATATGTTTGTTTGAGCAGAATTTATATCTCACAAGTAAACGTTTCTTTTAGGTCCCGATACGGAAGCAAATGTTTCTGATCACTCCAACACATTCTCCGGTATTATGTTTGAAATTTTGCAAACAACAAGTCCCTTTACTGGAGTGAAGTGATAATATGCGTTATAAAAAATTTGTAGTTACTTCAATTTCTATTCGCTAATAAAATGTTTATTTACATATTATGATCGACTTTTATAACTGCTTATCTTGCTACCACAAGAGGATAACATACAAGAGGATAAGTACCTTTGCGGTTCGCTGCGTGAAAATATACTTCAAGAATATGTTGTTTTACTGCACCAGAAATTTCAAGACTGGTCTTGCTTGTCCCAATTGTATTAATTCCACTTCAGTTATGCTGACCCTTTGATAAAGTATCATAACCCGGAACATAGCACACATTTCATTTCATATGTAATGTATATGCTTTACCTATTCCAACTGCAAATATTCTAATTCTAACATTTTTTTGAGATACTGATGATGGATTGCGTCGTTTTCAGATGAAAGAATCTGGGGAAATTATTCGAAAGATTTGCTTCATGTAAGCGAATAATAACGAAATTGTTTCTGTGCTAACACAGTAGCTTGAGAATCCTTAGGCGGGGATCAGGGACGCCATAAGTAAACGCCCGTCGGGCCTGATTTAATGGCATATTACCTTCAATAACTTGACATTCGCGTAATAGGCCCGACTTTAATCGGAAAATGTTACTATAAAGAAGTCTTTATTTTACGAATGATTATATTTTAAATAAAAGAAAATAATAACAAGTATAAACGATGAAAGATTAATATATTTCAAATAAATATTTATGATGTATATAGAAGGAGTATATAGTTTTTAATTAGGGAAACAACGAATTAAGTTTTATTTTTGAAGTACTAAGTTTTTTTAACGACTGTTTAAGCTGATTAGACTTCAAAAGCTCTTTGATAATTGGAGAATTTTACTTTAATTTTGAGTAACCGACTAGTCCACAAGTACAGTATGTCACCATGCTATGGGAAAGTTGAACACATCGATAACAGATAAATAAGTAATTCAATACTTCCGATTTTTTTTTGGAAGTCAACTTGAATTGTAGGCTACAATCAGATAGTGTATAAATTAACACAGCTTCATGCTCAGAAGCATGTTAAAATATTCTAGGAGAGTTCTTCAAACCAGTAGTGAGGAATAGATATATGAAAGATGAAGTTTCGCTAATTGAAAAGGGGTTAATAGAAATTATCATAGCGAATGTTTAGAGCTAAGACGAACTTCACCTATGTGCTGTTCGCTCATGCTATGATTATTGTTATTTTTGCAAGCATCAATATTGCATTTCAAATGTAACAGACGCTCGTCACTGAGTTGTCGACTGAGTGCATGGTGCATTTTCTCTCGAGCTAATACTCCACCCGATCGACGCTTGCTATCTGTAAGAAGATATTAAAAAATGTTACCTAAATATGTGGATGACGAGCGTTAAGAAGATATATAATTCTTATGTTTATACTATACTCAATCTTACTCAGCTTTAGGATCAAGGCACGCCCAAAATAATGCTGATTTTCTTCATTGAAAATGTTTCATCGGTGTTTTTGGCATTGGTTTTTTTACTTTCAGTTACCTCTAATAATACATATATGACATATGAGAGATTTTATAACACTTACAAAGGTAATAGTTCTTCTTGTTCTTTCTCGCGTCGCTCAATTTCCTGTTTAGGAGATTTTCGCTTCCTTCTTCCGGTAATGATTCTATCGTCAAACTTTTCAGGCCAACCAACGATCTTCCACGCCGTCGAAGATCATCGTTATCTACAGAGTAACTCCTGGGTGACATTTCTCGATTTATTGCTTGCTTCCGCGGTACTACGATTGTTTCTGATATGAAACGTTTACACGAAGCTATAAGTAGGTTGAAAAAAGACCACAAAAATACTTTTTACACTCCAGAATAAAAGATACAGAACCTAATATGAAGCAATGGTTTACTGGTTGTAGCGCTTCGCGCACTCCCCGCATTGACTTTAGAAACGGATTTAAAAATTAGAGTTCAAAAGAAAAATATATTTGTATTTCTTGGACATATTTTTAAATTCAATACAAATCGTTTTTCATTCCTTACCAAGACTTGAAGATCGCCTTCTGTTCCATTGTCGACATAACTCGTTCATGATACGAAAGCTTTCCGTAATCGCTCCTGCAAATTTTTCTGATGATGTACTGGGACAGCTGCGGAAAGAGGAGATGCAAAACACAATTCTATCGGGATGAGGATTGTATGAAACTCCGTAGCCATCTTCAACTACCGCACCGTAACACATGAAAGAATCCGTGTTAGTAGGGACCTGTTGTTCAATACGAAACATTAAAAATGGAAGAAAAAGCGGAATAAAAGAATGAAAAGATAAAACAAGATAGAAATGGAATCTCACTTGACTAGTTGACAGAGTAAAATAATTACAAATATCGTACGAAGGATCTGAGAACAATTCAGGAATTGGTAGCTTCAGTTCTTTGGATGCCTGAACAATTTTTTAAAAGTAAAATATATATATTATACTACAATAAATACTACTGTTTAAAAATTAGGCAATGTTGTTGTCAATATATATATATATCTCTCTTCCAGCTGTTGACCCAATTTATTTGACATCGTATTTTTAAAGTTATTTTTTTTGTCAACCACTAAGCCCTAAAGCTTCTCTTATGGATTTTTAAAAGCGTGTGCTAGAGTCCTATTCAGCAATATATCTTTAAAACACACTCCGAAAAAAAAAATTTTTGCAAAAATATCTCAGAAATTTCTAAAAAAAAATTGGACCTTGAGAAATTCTGTGTACAGTAGAGGGTTAAAAATTAATTCCTAATTAATTAATTTTTTTTTCAACGTTTTCGTCAAGTTTTTCCTAACACAACATCACCGAAATGCCTATTATAGCATAAATGCTTATTACTCTGAAATTCACAATTGTATTTACAGGTGTATCAAGTTCAAGGCTAAAATTACTGATTTTGATGACGTCACAGCTCTTATTATTACTGCACAGACCACCCCCAACGCAAAAAAATTAAATTTTTTCGACGGAAATGCGCGTAGAACGGCGTAAACAATCCCATACGCGCATTTACGCGTTAAAATTACCATTAATTTTACGTTTTTTTTAACTACAAAAAATCTCCATACTTCTGCCAACTATGGAGCAGTCGAAATCATATTTATCAAAACAACACAGCGCCAGGGATGGTATATATGACTGAAAATACATGCTAAACCAACAACGAGAATATCGGTTGGAAACCGAAGACTTATCGATCGATAGTTAGGGGATCCCCCAAAACAGAAACTGCAGTTTCGATTCATCCGCTCTTGTAACTTGCGCACTGCGCATCGCACACACACACTCGGCGGGTTTCAAAATTCTCTCGCTTTACAAAAATCTAGATCACTATATCAATAATTGATTGATAACTCGCTAATTATACGACATAATTCGCCCAAAATCAATAGGCTTCTGGTCCGAGATAAGATGAATGCACATGCAAAATCTGGAGCAGATTCAATCTCGCTTTCGTGAGATATCGCGTGCATCTAACAGACACACACACGGACAGACATACATACAGACAAATACCTATCAATATACTTACCGATCTTAAGATCGATAAGTAATAAGTCATTATAAAGGAGTATTTCCTGTCTGAGCTGAGTCGACATTTTCAGACGTCTGACAGGCGATTTTGAAATCCACGCTATTTATAGAATTCGCACTTTGCGTCACGGCTGGAAGGTTCTATCGCTTCTCTCATATCAGGCGATAACGTCAACAAAGAGCTAAGAGCGATATTAACAGTAGTTTACCGAGCACAAAATTAAGCGTAAATATTCTCTCATATGAGCTTAGCCGCTGTAAGAGGGATCCATTTTCTGAAACGGTGAATTTATGAAAAAAAGACACGTTGGTTTCAGATATAATAATATTTTAAAGTTAATTGCCTTTTGTCATAGGTAGTTAGACTACTTGAAACACACTCCCTGTAGCTATTATAAAACAAGTTTATGAGAAACAATGACATGTTGAAAATACTTATATTTTACTTAGCTGTTTTGTGGATATAACGAAAAAATTTGACAATACAAACCTCTTTCAATCCAACAAGATGACAATCGATTGCAAGACCCGTGATTGCGGCTATGGTGTAGTCTGTTTGAGCTTTTATCGCTTTACGAAGTAACATCATGTTTCGTGCGTTCTGTTGTGAGAAAAAAATATATTGATAATCAAAAATTGCGGTGGAAGATCTTAATTCTATGCATATATCAGTCTGAAATTACACAGAACAAAATTACGTCCCATTTTACATCACTCTCATAATCGCGTATGCTAATAAACTTTTATTCAAAATAAAACTTCTTACCAATGCTATTTTTCCATTTTCATCTGGAATCGTCACACTCTTTGCAAAGTCCAATGCTTGGACGGTTGCTGCACGTATATTATCAACACGTCCTTCTCTAAATCTTCTAGTAGACGCACTTTCATACGTTGAGACCAAATGGCCAT
The DNA here is from genome assembly GCF_964204865.1 of Styela clava. Classification (NCBI taxonomy): domain Eukaryota; kingdom Metazoa; phylum Chordata; class Ascidiacea; order Stolidobranchia; family Styelidae; genus Styela; species Styela clava. The sequence goes on from NC_135250.1 coordinate 18,657,975, forward strand.
ATAATCTAATGATATAACAGTTTTATATACTTGCACGAAAAAAATGTATTTGAATCAGTGTGAATAAATATGTAAAGCGTCACAGACGAATTTTATACCTTGGCCACATTCTTAATAATTGTCAGCAACGCTTTCCAAATAAAAGCTTGATATCAATGAAAAAGTTGACCAAAACCTTACCCTATTTTATTAAACTTTTAAACCAAACGTGTCAAAAGCAAATAAATATTACTTATAGAATGAAAGTTGAAGAGCAACTTGTATATAAGCATCAGGGCTGATGTTTTGTCTTTTTATAAATTCCTTCCCATAATCAGAGAATCTGAGTATTTTCAGATCCAAATTATTTGCCACCTTCACCAAACCTGTCCTGGCCAAATCCATGTATCTGAAATATAAAATATGCAACAAATTTGTCTATATTACATTGAATTCTGGAATTGTGGGTACTCCCGAAGTATGTAAACCAAGATGGCGGACACGGGAACGTAGTATGTGTACCAGGTTAGGATTAGGCCATAACTTTATTATTTCAATTTTTCTTATTTATTTATATTACGGGGACTAGCCAAGTGACTCCCGTAGTGTTTGTACCTAAAATTATGGCCTACTTCGTATACTTCGTGAGTAGCATATTGTGTGCAAAACATATCACCTTTTAACCTTTGCACTTTCAACTTCCCATCTGAGACATTCGGGAGGTAACAGAACTGGCGACATTTCAAAGTTTACTTCCTCTGGGTTAGACTCTTCACTACAAAGTAACAAATTTTGAAAGTTTATGTTGTCCTCCAACTGCTTGGAAACTTTACCAACGCGACTTCACGATATTATTGTTGGCCTGACAGACTAACGATGCTATCATCATGACTTAGATTAGAGGGTTGAGTTTAATCAAAAGATTGCCGATGATCAAGTCATGCAAATTATAAAGTCAGATATCAATCAATCCAAAACTATAGTATAATATCTATCTGCCTCTCAGTGGATATATGAGCAGAGCCTTGGTTAAAGCGAGGGGATTTGAAAATTGTATAAAAAGATGCTTGTATATATGGTTTCATAATTATTCTCAGTCTGTCGAAAATATCTTAATTGCAAAATCATAATATCTTAATGCAAAATATTACATGCATATTTATAGGTAGCGTGCACTATATTCCACAGAAAACAGTTTGTATCCAATTTGTGGATGCAATAAGTTGATCTGAACTCTGAAATACAATGCTATGTTTATTTAATCACTTGCACTACTCAATATATACCTACATGTGTTTCAAAAGATGCTCAACCAGGCTAATAACAGCAATCCCTTCTGATACGGAATGTTCATAAACCAGCCCCGTTACTCCGTCCGATCCGATGATGAATTGTATTGTTTTATCAAACCATCTGTTTAAAGTAAAAATAATAATAATTAAATTGCAACTTTTTATTTGTATTTGCTAGTTTGCGGTAGGATCAATTCATTTGGCTTTTTCTGGATATTATAATGCACTGTATGTAACTGTAATCTCCTAGATATTTTTTTTTATATATTTGTTGCATGTGTTTCTACTTAATAATGAATTTTCTTGCAGTTTTTGACAAATTTTTGAGTTTGCTTTACACAATATATTTCCCCGACTGTAGGCTATTATTTTGAATTGAATCTCACATCAATCAGTGTTTAAGTAGTAAAGTATAACACCTCTCTAGGTAAGAATAAAATCTCTTCTTACCTATTGCACGAATTCCCCATTCCATGTAACATTTGGTGCCCGAGATTGACGTCATTTGCCTCTACTTTCAAAGGTTTATCCAAACACACAACCGCAATACTTTTCTCTATCGATTCAATCGATTTACGATTGACGGGGTCTGAATAAATTAGTACCATTGAATTTAATAAATTGTAAGTTCCATTATTTCATTCGTTTATATTTGGAATTTTCTTAGATAGACTCATTTTGAATTGAGGTTTGTCTTTCATGTTAGGCCGTAATTTGTTTTGTCTGGGTTATGCTTTCTCTCTCTCAATTTCTATACGAGTCATACGCGAATATTTTGCTTTATAATTCATAATTGTCATTGCATTATGGCTATGATTAAAAAGATTTACCCTTTATGATATACTTTGCACCTCCGCTACGAACAAAGTTCTTAATGAATTTCTTTGTCGTGGCCGCTCATTTGAAGTGACGTATACTATAATAACATCAACATTCATAAAATAAAATAAATAGGGTTTGAAGTATTCCCGCAGTATGAAATGAATACAATTCTGTACTTTGCATAAGAATATCACGAGCCTCCGCCCACTCTGATCTTCCCATTGAGGTTAGAACTCCAACAGAGAAATTGGGATTTGTTCTGTCATCAATCTTGTCATCTACAATTTTTTCAAGTAGGTCAACGATATCTGGTTCCGATATACGCTCGCCTTTTGGCGAAATGGCGTTGAGTACATGAAACTGAAACAGATAAACAGTTTTTAATCGGTCCATAGAAGTCATGTTCATTTATTTTTGTTTGCTGGATCGAACCGCGCACCACTCTTAAAGTGATACTATCGTACTGAGTAAAACAGAAATCATACTTGAATGTTCAAATTGCGTTTTGAAGTACTTAAAATTGTGTACCAAGATTCTAGAAAGTATTTTGTGTTATTTTGCCTATAGCCTTGGCTTGTTCTATTTCGGACCAGAACCGGGCAATATTCTATTTTGTGCTCTGAAGTTGAAAACACCAATGCATTATTGACCATTATTTACCATAAATGACTTGGATTTATATTGTGTACAACGTATTTGGTTACTTAATTTAGACAAACATATCTTCTGCATTGCTATCCAACCTTGTTGTTATGTGCGATTACAAAATGTCCTGCATGATTTTCTTCTGTTGACGAAACCTGTACGAGTCTGTCACTTGGTTTCCCTGGTAAACGACTGGAACATAATAGTCTGTAATATTGTTTCATACAAAGTGGTTGTCCGGCTAATTGTCCGTGTGCGATGTCAACCGGTAACGCTTCCCTGTAAATATGAATAGTGCTTTTTATGATTATATACGACGTTGAGAAACTACTTTTAAACCATTTTAATTCTTCATGCCAACTAGACAAAGCCTCCTCTTGTGCTCAATATTAGATGTAATGTTGTGTGACTAACAAGACATACACTGACACATCCAACACCCGGGAGCGTCAATTTCCTCATAGTGGTCTGGCACGTATAAGGTGATTATCCAGATGGATGTAAAATGACCAGAAATCGATACAAGTACTTACGAGTCTAATATTTTCTTGTAGTCCATAATTCCTGCAATCAACTTCCCAGCAAACCTTTTCACGAGTTCATAAATAGAAATGAAAACATTAAAAGGGAGTAACTATTCTTATCGTGTGAGACGATTTATTACTTATCGATCTTAAGATCGGTAAGTATGTTGATAGGTATTTGTCTGTTTGTTTGTTTGTCTGTTAGATACACGCGATATCTCACGAAATCGAAGTTGAATCTGCTCCAAATTTTGCATGTGCATTCATCATAGTTCGGAATAGCAGCCTATTGATTGAGCCTATTTCGATGAATTATGTCGTAAAATTAGCGAGGTATTAGTTAATTAGTGATGGGACACACGGTGTCACTATAGACTAGAGTAAGAGCGCTGTTTTGGGGGATCCCCTAACCTTCGATCGATAAGTCTTCGGTTTCCAACCGAATTCTAGTCTCATTGTTCAAATGTATTTCTAAATCTTTTGGAAATTATTATGCCTATATTGTGTTATCAAATCACGATTTCGTGAATAAGAAAACTTCCACGAAATTAAAACATGTTACTTAATTTGGTTAATAAAAGTTCAAGTTAAAATTGAGCATTTTCTCGCTCACAAGTAATTCAGATTTTTCATGAGAAATATGTCATATTGCACATGCACATGTGTCCAAAGTTCGAATCATGAAATATAATCTGAATATTCCAGTCTAATCTGAATCTAGTCTATCCGATACTTAGAGTCCTGTAACCTGTGTGGATTTGGAAATTGCATGCCTGTTTTTGATTTTACACAAATAGACGTAATCTTACCTCAGCCGTTCACTTTCCGTTTTAAAGTTTTGCTTTGGTAACAGCATTCCAGGGTTAGAGTTTACCGGTAGAGGCGCGCGATTGTTGAGATACATGTCGTCGAGCCACCAATCATACGACTGTAAAATGGGTTGGAAGATGATCAAGATTCGTTGGAATTATTGAATAAGAAGATTCAATATTCTATTGCAACATTTTTTTTATTTCGTACCTAATCTCACTGGAGTAATCGCTCAATGTTTTATATCCCAGTTTACGTTTTTTGTTCCAAGTATCGCATTGTTAGATATATTATTTCTTCTTTGCGAGAAAGAGTATAATAAATATGTGTTAGGACATTGTAATTTACCCAATTGACAACATTCTTCGCTCTTTTTAATAAATGATTTTGCAGTGTTTCACCGATGCCACCATCAGCTCCAAATTCTTCTACAATCTGTTTTGTTTTTTCAAACTGTATTTCAGGGACTAGCGGCTTAACACAGAGTAAATATCTTTCCAATGTTTCCGTCAGGTCTGGAACGGGTAGACGGGGTAATTGAGTCTGACAAATAAAGAAAAATTATAGCTAAAAAAAAAATTGAAAAATTGTAGAGACAATTTAGCTGCAGTTAATCTTTTTTTTAGATGGCATTGCTATATAGCACGTAGCGTATTGTTCCTTTTCTTATGCTTAAAAGTATATAAAAAGTAAGTGGATCTGTGTGTTTTTGTGTTCTATTATGTGCTTTCATGTTGAATATTTGCTTTGTTGTTTGTATGACAACTTCTTTACAGCAAACATGTGAAGTATGTCATAACAATCATTTTTTTCCCCGAGTAACTGTGCCTACCCCATTGATTTTTATAAAATATTATATTGCGTGGTTCCGTTAGCAAAGTATAAAATAAAATATTAAACTACAAGATTTAAACCAAATGTTTTTTCATTTTTATTTCTGAGTAATATCACTATTCACCATAATCTCTCATCATACCTGATACGACATTGATAACCTCCTACTACTGATGCTCCTTGCAAAATTTGGTATCGCTTTATTTGCATCGTTCAATATAGGCATTCCGATTGTTGGCTTCGACTGCTCAAAAAGAAATATTATTCATGAGGAAAATGGATGAACTTTTTGTATTGTCAGAAAATATTCGCATAGTCTATTTAATATTTCATTTATAACCCCGACATTAATTAAACTAGATAATCCAATTATTATCGGACTGAAAAAGACGTCACGTTCTATGATATGGAACATTTCAAAATAGAAATGACGGATGCATTACATTTGACCGAGCATGTAGATGAGATATCATAATTTTGCTCTCATCCAATTTTGTCTGGAATGGGAAGTTTTCGATCTCATCAAAAATTCTGGTAATTAAGTTATGTGGATCAGTTAGAGTCATACAAAACTTCCATGCAAATGAGAGAACAATGATTAATACACGACATTCAACTGAAACACTACCAAATGGCCTTAAAAGCCTTCAAAATTATAGAAAATCATACCACCAAAATGCTTGTGTTATCCTATTAACGATTTATGTTCTTAATCAATAACATTCTTGTATTCATTACCAGAATCGTTTTGCTTAAAAGGATTTTCGATTTGCAAATTGGGATGCCCAATGAAAGTACAGCCCAGTACAAAAACGTTATCTTTAGATACTGTTCAACTTGTAACTAACTGGGATATATTAGAGTTACCTTTGCCGTCTGTCAAAAAAAGACTCAACTAATAATACCCATGTGTTGTAACCTTTTCACTGGTTTTTCCGTATCACTATATTTCAATAAATGGAAACTTTTTGATAAAAATCGAGCTATGACTTATTATTAAAAATTAATCCAGAAACAATCTGTATGTGGTTCAAAAATGCCATCTCGTTAGATTGAATTGCCGGGAATTTAGATGCCCAGTAAAAATCCATTTTCGGCCAGATCAACTGCAAGAAATCGGTTCAAAGTCGGTATTGTGAAATCTTCCCCTTGCTGAGGAAGAACGAAAGTCGATTCTAATTGAATGTTGTTAAGGTCAGGATTGTTCGTTATTGATTTTAAAGACTTTGAAATACACAAGAAGGAAATGGTAAAACATTTCTATTTTTTCGAACAATGAACCTTTATCTAGATTTATGTTGTTATATCCGAAGTTTATATAACAAACTCGTCAAAGTTGGCGATTGAATGTTATGATTCAATTCAATAACGCTTTGCACTTTAAACAACTAAATACTTAACATATACGAGTAGTTCTAGACCAGAGTTCCCCAAACTTATTGGGCCGCTGACCCATATTTGAGAATCTTAGTTTTGACGGACCCCCATACTAAGTCGTAATAATGTCTGTGCCTAACCAACGAGAAAAGATAAGGTTTCATTTACAAAACAACAACATAAACGACATTAACGTGATGGATGAGGTTGCTTTTCACTGCACAATTTATCAATTCTGGCAGGAATTTGTGAAAAGCAAACTCATAGGTCCGACTATACTTCAAGGTCGACCTGTATTTTGTCATAATATTAGTAAGAGCTGAAAAAGCTTCCTCACCCATGTAGGTCGTTAATGAAAATGTAATTGCCTTTTCTGACTGCGATGGATATTAGCCCGCAACGCTCAACCAAAAAGATGTAATGGCTTTTTGATTGAAATCAATCATTAAAGATCGATCGTAGTCTTTTCATGGCGTTGTGGATCCCCTGTGCAGTCATCACGGACCCCAGTTTGGGAAACCCTGTTCTAGACAACCGATACCAAAGGTTTTTCAAATATTATATTATTTGTCATTACCGATCCGATATTAATAAAACAGGTTGATGCCGACAATCCGACACCTGATAAAAGCCTTTAATATATACAGTCTCTTTTATCTACCAAGTTTCTCACGTTAACCGATATCTATGGCCAATTATTGAAAAGTATAACTTGAAACGTTGCGAGTACTTAATTTCGAAAATGATAAACCGAGTAAAACAGAACTCTCACTAAAAATACAGCAAGTCTCTGATTTTATATAATATGGGTTAAACGAGAGATGTCCAAATTCAATTTATCTCGTAAGGATTGAAGCCTAAATCAATAAGAAATTACAATTACCGATTCGCTTTCTAGTTTTTACTATGTTGGGCCCATTTGTGATCCAAGATTTCGCGGACCCTTCAAGTAATACACGATGTACATTTGGGTTACGACGACCTGTCATTTGAAGGAAAGTGCGTAAAATGGATCGAATCTGGTACGTTTTTAACACCGTTCGTCGGAAACTTTTCTCCAATTAATATTTTATGTTGGCATCGTGCGTCGTACGTGATTTATTCTAACGTCGTCTCGATTGGCCCGCGTGGAATTGAATATTGAATTAGTTTTTTGTCTTGTTTGACACGTCTTGATCGCTCTCCCGGTTTTCTGATTGGCGTCTCGCAGTGATCAAATTCGTCATGCTTTAACGTGTTTTAGAAATAATGTAGGTAGGCGACACGGTCGTGAATTGATTCGATAAAATGTCATTTTTGGCGCACTTTAGCTGCTCAACATTTATTTTATTATCGATGTCAAGAAAAATTGGGAATACTTTATAAAAATACTTATACTTACCCATATAAATTGGATATCAATTTTTAATGTAATGGTTTGACCAGTCCTAGTATTGAACTGGAGTCCACCACTTAAGAGTTAAATACTTTCACCACAATGACATCTTATCTGTTAATCTGTTTAAATTTAAATTTTACATCTTATAAATGCGTCGGATTTTATTTGGCACAAAACCTATAGAGGCGCGTCGGGATTTTTTTTCTCTGTGATATCTTCAAAATGTCATCTAAATTTATTCGTTATTTTTTCGAAATTGTATTAAATGGGTGTACCTGAATTATTGCCTGTGAATTGTGAAATTGTAAAGACCTCTTGTATATCTTTCTGATATCGATCTCAACCCCTGCCAAAAACATTTTGACCTAAGTTTTTTTGAAAAGTGCTTTTGTGGCATTTATAGTGGGACAAAGACACGCACATCTTTTGCAACACTGTTTTTCTCCGCTCGTAAACAATTCACTGATAGTACGACGTTTATGGTTTACTATCAATAATTTCCCCAAATGCTCGTTCGTAGCGAGTAAGCGTCGTATTACGTCATATTAATTACAATTACAGACCCAAGACAACCATCACATTGAATATGAACAGTTCACAGAAAAGATATGAATGTCTTCTATGCTATAAATTTTGTGGCTTCACATATTGTGAAAAGGATCGCGACATGTAAGAAAATATTCAAAAGGGGTTGCGAAGCAAAAAAGGTTGGGATCCACCGCTTTACAGTTTAGTGAAGAAGTTTAGTTGGAACAAACAAGAAAAAGGTACCATTCGCGGGTATTTCATATACTGAAATATTACCTCAAATCATACAATCCAAATGTTGGAATATAACGCCATTTATTCTGCTCATTTCAAAATAAAGGATAAGTCTTTTTAAAAATCGGTCAGATATTAGCAACCTACGCGAAAATTACATTCAGTTTGTAGACTTCAATTTGAGTTTGTCGTCCTGATGCTTGCTGGAGGACGTACTGAAGACTAATCACCGTAGCTGTATGTTCCTCTCACTGTGTTGCGATGCCATAAGCTGGTTGTGAGACACTCAAATGATACATTTTGCATAAAAGCAATGAAATCTGACTTAACATCTACGAATATCGTGTACAGATGAACAACATCATGGAAGGACCAAATATTTATTAGAATGAGTTTATTAGGATGCTGTGTTATGTATGTGCGTAAAAGATAATATTTGATAGTAAACGAGAAATTATAAAGTGGATTAAAATGATGTAATATAACGTTAAATATATTATTAATATGTGAGTATAACGTCCAGTGTGAGTAATACATAAGCTCGATGGAATTGCAGTGATATTACTACCATCATTTGAATTCATCACTTAATCAGGTTGACTCGAAATTTTCAGATATATCCTAATCTAACGAACAAACTAACTTCGATATTCTAAAAATACATACATTGCATTTCTATCGGTAGTCACAAGAGATCACAGCTTCCAGAAATAATACCAAAAGTTCTATGACACCAAAAGGTTGGAACAATTTTCTCATACCAATAAATGCTATAAACGTATGCATTTGCAATCTAATCCTAAATTAATAATGAAAATATAACATTTAGCTAACTTTCATTCCCCGTCAAGAGTTTTGATAGCTTCATCATGTTCATTTTGAATATCATTTGACTCTTCAGTCTCTAATCTAGCTTCCCTTGATAGACGACGTGGGCGTGGCCGAGGACGTGGGTTTATGTCAGTTTGAACTATCTTCTGTTCTATTTGTTGAGCGGCCGCCAAGGATTGCCGTGATGTTGCTGTTCTTTTTTGACTGTCTGAAGTTAAACGAAGATCCGATTTTTCACTAGGAAGGGATTTTAAATGTTCTTCAGCATCAATCACACTTCCATTATGATTGTTGCCAACAATTGTGTGCTCAGACTTAAGTTTACCTTCGTCTAAACTACCGGTAGAGGTATGGCCGTTGTTGTTGAAGCGATGATATTCGCCAACCTCTGACAACAACATATCTCTTTCTCCTCTGTTGACGTTCCAATCATATACCTTCCTCAGAGTGAACAAAACAGGCGCAAAGCACACGTTAGCCATTCCGATGAGGACGTTCATTTCTGTGTATCCAATAGACTGGACAGCTTGTCCAGCTAAAATAGGTCCCAGTGCGTACGCCACTGAATATGAAATATCAGCAATAGCGTACACGCTACCGTAAACACTGGTATGCCGTACGTCCACTAGAAACGCTAATGTTGGTAGAAGAGCAGTGTCTATTAGGGCTATTCCGAAGCACATAAAACATAGAGGTACAATTAGGGCGCCGTACGATTTACATACAGGAACTATCATAGCTGATATACCAATTGCAATAAGCCCCACTAGTCCGTAAAACCACTGTAGACGAAAGTACTTCACAGATAATTTTACTGTCAAATATACCCCGAGAACATGCGGCAAAAATGGCGGTAACCAAATAAGTCCGATTTGCCATGGAACAGCGTTCATGTTTTCTTGCATCCATTCTGCAATTGTTGGTTCCAGGAAAGCAAGAGGAAAATTGGCAATGCTCAAAGATCCGGCAATTACTAATATGTAGGGATCCATTAGTAATTTGTATATTGGTGTTCCTACAACTTTGTTGTCCCCATTCGCTCCTTCTTCATCATCGGTTGGAGCTTCCACCAGTAACAAAAGTGACGCGTCGAAAAGACATGCTATTGCTAGTATGAAGAACGGCATCGGTTTTCCAACGAATTCGTACAATATTCCCCCGAATGGAGGTGCTACCAAGCTTCCGAATGATATAAATGCCAATGCTATACCCAAAGCTTTTGACCTCTCACCCTCGTTCTGGAAACGATCAGCTATTAACCCGAATGATGCAGTATCGGCGAGAGCCGAACCAAATCCTTGTAAACTCCTTGCTATAAACAACCACGCATATGATTGTGCGAATGCGAATACAACAGTGGAAAAAAACATAACCATCAACCCCAATGTCAAAGGAGTGATATAACCCACTCGATCGATGAATGCCCCAGTGAATGGGTTTACTGTCAATTGAACGATGGCCTTTGAGGCGAAAAGTAACCCCATTAGGGCATCTTGGTTATCTTGGATTTTAACGGGATGTAGATTTCGAAGCTTATCTTCCAACTTGCCTAAAAATTTCGTGTTTTTACTGGTAACATAATTTGAAGTAGTATTAATTGTAACGATACTGTGGTTTTCGGCGAATCTGACATCAATCGGTCTGGTAGTGGTTACGTCTTCGAACGGTAGCGTGGTTTTTGACTCAGTTGCACTGAAATAATCGTCTATGATTGGTACGATTACCATATACAGCATGTTGTCGAGAAGTAAAGCCAAGCACACAATGAATTGAATTATTCGTTTTTGCCATCGCGGACTTGAGAATCTGGTTCTAACTGGAGCTGCCGATTGTCTGAGATAAGCAACAACACGGAAAGCACACGACTTTATGATACCTGGCATCATAAAAATGCCAGCGATGATTCCTTGTGGTGTCAGTGGCATGGTGGCGTGGCAATATCTACGACTTCTGTGTTCTGTCTCTCCTTGCACGATGTTGATCTGCGAAAGCACAAATGCACAAAGTGAATAAGGTTGCCAACCGTGACTTGAAATTTTCGGTGACACTAATGTCGAATTTTTGACGAAAATTCTCAATACATTTGTCAAATTAGAATTGATTTATAAAAATATGGTTGACGCCAACGGATTCACTCTGTGCATTTGTTACCTACTGCATATCATCACCGTTCTCTCTGCTATTTTAAACATAGTTAGGGCGTCACCCAAATTCCTTTTTTCTTTCTCAGTTACTGATTACTTTTTTATGGAAACCTAGCTCTGTACGGTTATTATTTACTCCATATGGCAGACAATTCAATCGATAAAAAAGAAAACGACATAAACTGCATGGACCTGTACATTTTAAAAAGTTGGGCGTCTGTCATATGGTCTAAACTGGGTTACTGGTTAAACCATCGCCAAAGCATAAATGTGGAACTTTGGTAGTGAGTGTGATAGCTTCGACACCATTGATGATTTTTGACATTTTGCTTGCTGATTAAAAATTCAATCTCTAACGCAAACTCGGTTGTATGGATCAGTTCAATGTGTACAGCTAACTTTAGAAAATACATGGGCGAGCTTGATCAATTACGAACAATTGGTGCCCTCGCGCGTAGTTAATGAAACTTCTATGTTCCACATGCACGGCATTTGGCGTTAAATCAATAAATTACTTATTTCTATTTTCGATTATTCGTTATTTGAATTATTTTTGGGAAAAAACAAGAATGTATTTTAGATACCCACTCAAAGTTTGACAATTTGAAAATTTACTACTTTTATAAGAATGTTAAAAATTTGCTTATATTTAGCAGTACCGCAATTTAGTTTATAAAAGTTAATGTCACGTCAATTATAGTTCCAGAAGCGTATATCTCGATTGCGTTCACCCACGATTCGATAAAGTGTCAAACCAGTATCATAGTCGACTATATCAGTAAATTTACCTATTGTAATTATCATAGTCGGTGTTAACCCAGGTTACTCGATGCAATTTGTTTTAACTTCAAATAGTCAAATTCTAAAAAGAATCTATGACGTTGTATTCATATTAGTAACTAGATGAGAAATTAATACTATTTATTTCTGAACTATGTTCTGAATATAGAAATCAGACGCTATTAGCCACAAGTAGCCTACGTTAAGTCTGAACCCGTGCCCACCACACTCAAATGTCCAATAAGTTGGGTATGGTATTCGACGAACCATAAAAATTAGTCTCATTTAACAGACGTTGTGTATTACTGCTTGGTAAGGTCTTGGTCAGAGTAAGGCCGTTGAATAATTGGTATAAAACTGCAATAGGTCATAGAAAGAATAAGTTATTGGGTATCGAATATGATATTTTTCACCTGCCATGCATCAAAACATTGATGGATTTTCTTGCAAATGTTCCATTAAAACTTTAAATGAGTTGAATTAAAGTCATTTGTCAACAACAAGCTCGAGAAAAATAGAATACGTAATATGTTACTAGCGAATCAGCAAGCCATTATAAAAGATTTCATCCTACCACGATGTCACGACTAGAAAACGAAACTTTATCACGTAAATATCAAGTTCTTTTATTCCGACTGCAAACTTGTCATTGCGCCCTTAAAGGAACATTTACATAAATTTGGCCGTCATTCTGACGGATTTGGCGAACAGTGTTTCGTACCCGAGACCGTAGCCCACTACCTATTGCATTGTCAACGATATAACCATCAAAGAAGTCATTAGCAAAGCCAGGAAACTTAAATTGGAAATGACTTTGGAAGAACTTTGTTATCGAATTTGTTTTGTCTACGGGCAGAAATGTTTAGAAATAATTACTTATTGTAATTGATTCAATTGTATAATTATATATTCGTATTAAGTATTGTATTATATGTTAGTATAGTATTTTTAAATTTGAATCGATCAAAGGCACAAAAGACCACTGAAGTTATAAGCGCCATAAAACATATAACAACAACAACAACAATTTATCCTCGAATAACCCGGAAACGCCTCATGACTTTTATGAGAGTTTCTTTAATTTCTTAGTAGCGGTTCTTGTAATCGTTTTATCATCAATATTTATATAATAAAATTATTCATCCAATCCATGAAACTTTAAATTGAACTAAATTTACAAGTTTCTAATAGAGTCTGATGTTGTTAACCCAGGTCCTACTTCAAATACACAATTATAAAACACACAGTATTGCGGATTAACTTATCATATTACGTCACTGACAACAGATTCGCTTTATAGAATCAGTATTTTGTACTATTTTTACGTGTTGAGCCATTTAGTATCGATTTTGATAGCCACAGAAAGGTCTCTTGAGAGCTTTTCTAGATATCAGAATTGATTTAATTGCAAAGAAATTCGAGAAAATGAACACCGACAGCGCAAAAATCAGTAAACACCATTAATCTTTCACAGTATCTCCTATCTTTACTGCTAAAAGTAGAGGATAACTGATTCTTAATTCAAATTTGTTCATAGTCTTAATAAGAGAGAAAATATCTCAAATATATGGACTCGACGATCAAATGATTTAGCCAAATTCCGGAAAATATTAAAAAAAAAATTGTACCTCGTGTCATATAAAAGTACGATATGTCATCTAAATGTGTCTCTATGAATCATAATAAAACAACAATATTCGAATTGAAATATCGGGCCCCGTGGAGAGAAGATAAAATATTCAAAATCAAATAGAAGGGATATATTTCTAAATACTCTTTTCATTTTTATGCGATGCTGTTTGGAATCGATTGTTCTATTAATTGCGTAGACAGAAGATTGTTTCAAAATACCAACATCCACAAACTTCCCAACAAGAACAACAACAAGAATTTTGCAAAACGATACATAGGCCTATTTCGTGTTCAAAAATATTAGGTTGTTCATATTTAACATAGATAGCAGAATGGTCTCATCGTTAGCGCGCTGCCGCCAGAAAGTAAAATATCGGCGAATATGCCTATTTTGATTCCAGGCTCAATAACAAACAGTTAAAACAAATTGAAGCATTAACAACTCACTTTTGAATGCTATTATCTATGAACATGGGTTAACGACTGAGACATCGACTCCAAGACAAAGAAATTTTCTAGAGAACATATCAAAGATAAGCGTGCTATCGAATACCGGTAAATGCATTTGGTTTTATTCTAAATGTATTGCCAGATGTCCAACTGGAATTGAATATTGATCGCATATCGCTGTCGTCGTTTATCTCAACTTAAGTCTCGTTAAAATTTTGACTTGGTTCAGCAAGCTTGTTAATCACGGTTGACAATCGCCAAGTTTTTCGTAAATAAAGAATAAACGCTTGTTTGTTTATAAAAAAATTATGCTCCCTATACATGCACGACATAAACTTAAATGTGGACAAATTAGGATGTTTTTAAGGGAATTAATCACTAACATATCCCATGGTGGCTCATTGGGCTGAATGGTAAGAAAAAACTCGGTTGCGATTGTATCGTTGATATCCGACACGGACCTAACAGGTACGAATACCACGAGGTTGGTGGTGTGTTGGATAAATAATGAACCCTTTGCGAGGTTTGACTTTCATTCATCAGCATCAATGGACTCAAAGTTAGTTACTGTCATACTCGACTTGGAACAGTAACAAGGCGAAAATACCCCATTTTATTATGATTACTGGATGTCTCACTAGATTTCCTATCCAAGGGATAAATAAAAATCCTTCTTTATCTTTTTTTAGATCTTCCTAACCGTTAAATGATTGTCAGATACTGACCGAATGAAACCGTGATATCTCTTTGTTTTATTCTGTTTTTTGTGGTATATAAAAAATTAATACAAGGCCGAGTAATATTCCGCGTGTTTGTGAGAACCGTACATGACTTACAAACTTGATAGTTTTGATTTTGAAATGTTAACTTTGGATACGCTACAAAGAAATATACTGGCAAATATAAATGACTCAATTGAGACGAACATGTTTTTTGATAAAACATGTCACATGTCGTGAAGCACTCCCCTGCCTTTTAGAACATTTTGTAATTCGAATTACACACTATGAAAACGGGAAATTACCGTATAGCACCAGATTAACTTTAAGCGTGAAAAATGAAAAACTTACCAATTTTTTATGCAGTATGTTATCCTTCAAAACCCCAGATATGACGGTTACTATAAATGCAGCTAGTTTATTTTAATTTCGAAATATTATCTGAAAATAGAAAATGTAGTTCACGGGTGGGACATTCTTTTATATTCCGATTGAAAACTAACCACAGAAATTTTTTATGCAATTTCATAATTGGTAGCTTACAAAATATAAATGATCATGACCTTTTTTTGATGATCACTCAGAAATAGTCACTGTCAGAACTATTTAAATTTGAAAATTAAAAAACACTTCAAGTACGTTTCAAAATTTTACAAGAATGTAAAATATTTATCGCATCAATAATATTCGATTGTATAATTACTCTTTAGTTTTTAAACGCAATTATGCATAACCTTCAAATAGTGGAAAATGAAAGGTTTCTAGCAAATTTACCATATTTTGTGAAGATTGTGTGATATTCTCGCATTCTGTCAATTTTAATTTGCAACGAATTCCTGCAAAAATGAGCATTTTATGCTGTGAAGATCAAGGCAATTTACAACATCTCACACCAAAAGGATAATTTAGGTTAGGCACAAATTTGGGTTATTAAAAAATAAAATATATCATAGGGGCAAAAAGTGAATTTTACGGCTTCCCTACGAACAGGCTTTGTGGAAATATTCAATTAGATATGGAAAATTTATCTTAAACGCAAATAAAGTAAATACGCAGTAAATTTATCTTAACACGTATCATGTACGCCGAGCACGGCCTATACGTGTAATGATTCGCTTCAGTATCACCGAGTTTTATTTTTGTTATATTCTGTTCCAATACCTTACTGCATAGAATGCAACACCGATTCGACAGTAAATATTCTAATTCTGCGTCTATCTGTCATCTACAATTTATTTCTTGTCGCTTCGAATCTGTTACCATACTTATGCCGCGATCAAAATATATAAACAACGGAGAAAAGTTTGCAAATTAGTGTGTTGTCAAATTTCGAAATCAAAATAAAAAGAATTGACGGCTGAAGGCGAATTTGAAAACAATGGACATATAAACTACCCGTGAATATCCATATATTATAGTTCTTCTTCAAAACTCATATCTGCATATACCTGCCTACGACTTTTTGTCACACTCTGACTTGTCTTTTCTAACTAACCAATTCGAGTGTAGATCTTGTTTTTGTTCCTTCTGAACGATTTTTTTTTCATTTTTTCTCTGCGATGAATTGCAACATTAACCTAGAAAGCTGTCGTACGAGATAATTTGATTAGTTTTCCAAAGTACGAAGTTTCTGTGTATTCTCTCTATCTGGTATACGCGCTACGCACATCATATGCCGTAAATGATTATTTTTTTCTGAAGCGTAGGTACCCGATCTGATACAACGCCTTACATGCTCATACCTGATTATGCTATAATCGGGCATGATTGATTTTTTATTTTTTTCTCTTCGCATTTCGAAGGATATTAATTAATCTATATTTCTGGATCTCTCTAGTTGCATCACTTTTTGACATTTTGGACAAGAATAAACGTCCATGTTTAGGACAATGAGAATACGTACTTTGATAAATATTATTACAAATAGCTATATTGAAGTACATTGCACCCGCCGATGAATGAACAGAAAAAGCCGGACATGGAAAAGCTCTTAAAATAAATCCTGATTTGGACAATCTTGAACTTCTTCGAATCAATATGAAATGCGTGCTGGCAGTTTTGATTCGGAGATATGACACGCGTGTCAGAAATTTCAATTTTGCTAATGATGTCTATGACTTCAAGTAAATATAGAAATAATCTGTTTCTCTGTTTTTGCCCAATTTTTTCATTTGACCAGACGGTTAACATAAGTCGCATTCCATCATTCGGTTCTGGTAGTTTATCACTAAACAAGTAATGGTAAACCTATACTTGTGGGCTGCTGGGTTCACTTACTCTTGTGACTGGTGTTGTGAGTTACGCTCATTTCTGTCTTCATAATAGTAGAATACACAAGTATAATACTCGAAGGCATGGGAAAGCCTCTTGATCACTGACTTAAATTCACGAATAACATTTCCCCGGAGGAATAGGGTTCAAAGACAATGCCAATTTTCAGAATAAATTTCGCATATGTGTCGCAGTATAAAATTATTTTCTACGTTTTTTATGCAGCAAATATTGGACAATATGCCATTGTTGACAATTTTCGAAGTCGCACATACAAATATGCCTTCGAAATGCCTCGCATACTTCTTCGAAAAATATTAATTTGAAGTACAATAACCATCGATCGAGTTTTCAATTAGATAAACCGTTGGGAAAATTTAATGAAACGTATGATTTCATTAGCAAAATAAAGTTTCCACTTGACGGCACATAGCCCATGCATATCATTTTATCACCTTTCGCTCGCTCTGAGAGTGGCTCAGTTGTAATTATATAAATCCATTTCCACATAGACTTCAATAAAGCATTATTTTAAGATCTAATTTAGTAAAGTAGGAGGAGACAACTTTCAAAACCCCAGGGTGATGAACGGATTATACTTATCAAATGAACTTGTACAGCGTCTATCATCAGAAAGAGTGTTCTTGCATGGGAGACCTGATGGTGATACTCTTCTTGGACTTGGTCAATGAAATGCGCCGACAATGCCTTATTTATCAAAATTTGAGTAACATTTTATATATTGCAAACGCGCTTCCCAACCATAATTTATATTTGTTTCGCTTGACGATAACCTCAGTACGCACCGGTATTGGATTGTGTTTCTCAGTTAGTTTATAAATTTCGACACACGCACGCCTCAATCACTTTCTATCATCGATCCCTCCCTTGTGAGTTGATCGATCGGTCGATCGGAACCGACAATAACCGTTAGTTGTTGTTTTTTGAAAGTGCCATCTGTCTGTATCATACTTACCTATCTAGTTAACTCGATGCAAGTTAGGATTATTATATTTTATTGACACTCGATATTATTGAATTTTTGTTTCAATGTCAGTGAGCAGGATTTGCTATTCTTAATTTTTCAATTTACGTGTTATCTCGATTACAGTTTAATGTGAACTGATAAAATTTTGCATATTCCGCGAATCTCGGTTTACGAAAAAAATACATTGGAGAGCGACCCGAGCCAATGACATAAAATTTTACAAATAATGAATTTTTACATAAAATACCGATATCGCTTGCAAAACTTCTGCCAAACCGGAAAAATTACACCTTTTTCCGACACTTTTTGATTGCGACAGAAAATATCAAAATCATTAAAATGAGTTTTCCAAAATATTGCGTTTAGTTATGCAATATCCTAACAAGTTAATGAGCAAACACGTCGTAAACAATTATCGTGATCCTTTCACAGGACATACGTAGTAAGCGCAATACAGAATTTGAACATAGAATAAAAGTCATCAATGCAATCTGTTTTTATATTTCGTAGGCATTTTCAAACAGTCGTATGTGCCACTTATAATCTAGCATATTCTCTTAGTTTTCTATAGTATTGAAATAAAAAGAACTGTATATTACTCGAAACATATTGAATTTGTATAGACATAAATATAACGAGGAGCGTGTTTTATAATCATATTCGTAAATTATTATTAAGTATTGCTTTCAGTCTGTTGTTTACCAGTCTTGTGGTACTTGCGTCTCTGAAGTGTGGAAAAAATAAATTAACCAAGACAAAACTCAAAATTCTTTTTACAACAAATATACTAAATACTCGAACATGGGTTGTGTATAAGTGGAATATGCCCCTACTAAATAAGTATTGTCGAGCACGACAAATTTTTCATTGATGCGTCTCCAACCATTGACTTCATGTAATTTATTCAAGCTCAAATCCTTGGGAGACCAACCAGACAAAATTTGAACGATTTGTCTAAAATTTCTTCCGACATTGAAATTGAGTTAGGTTTAGACTAGAGAACCCACCACTGGTCAGCGATTCGGAAATCCAAACGAATCCCGTTTTCCAAACATTTAGAAAGTTCGAAACAGCGTTGTCTATTGGGCTTCACAGCGAGATACGAATGAAGAGTTGGGTCGTCATCATAAATGAATGGGTGACCGTACATTTGAACCCATGCGTATATCCGCGGATTCAATCTATATGCGGGTGCTAAAACCCATGGGTTAGGGTGAGTATGGGTTCAAATATCCGTAAAACAGAAAAAATTCATAAGTGCGATAGTATGCAGGTGCAATTGTCATGGGTTCAAATGTACGTGGGTTCAAATGTAATGGAACCAAATGAATGAATTGGTAATGAAATGATCTGAATTTTTGGAAGATCAGTGATGAAAAATTAGTAACTGTGTATGCCCAATACTTATGACCCCCAAAAAAACCCGGAAGAGACTGGATATACCGGGACAGCTGGTCATAAGAAACAACGTTAATTTTTCGATCAGCTTGAAACTTCGCTTCGCTAATTTCAGATATATAATTTAGCTGACTAACAGTCAGCTCATTAAGTACATTCAGTGATCATTAGTATATATATATAGTAGTTTACATCTCAGACACAACGCAAATGTATATACATATATATATACAGTATTTATTCTTTATTCCCACGGCGTCGAACAGTCCATGAACTACATTTTCGTTAGAAGTAGTTTTTAATATGTCTACGGTTATGTTATCGATGAACGGCCTTTATGAATGTTTCCCCGTGCATCATTTTCCTTGTTTATTTTCGTAACCAGCAACAATCAGTAAACATTGCCTCGTTTTATGGGTGTTATTTGTTAGTTTTCAGTTGCGTTTCAAAAAAATATTTGTGAATGAAATATCTTAATTGTCATTATGTCTTCAAAGGAGGATTAATTTAGTTGCTGCAATTAAAAATGAGTCTCGCAAATGCTGCGATAGACTAATCTAAACTAAGTATCAGTACATGTAAGCGGCACATGGTTGATTAATTTTAATAAAAATGAGTGTTTTCAAACACGTAAACCAGCTTATAAGCGCCAACACATTAAAACAATTTCGAAATAAGTATAATTTTTATGCAATAGTAAAGTATAGGAAGAATTTTTCTAGGGTCAAGAGTCGGAGAAACGTATTATGGGCCAGTCCAGTCTTTAGAGATCGCCCTCGCCTGCTATTGTCTACGAACGAATCGAGATGGGCATGTTTTCGTCCGTTTTGCGAATTAGTTCACTAAGGACGTAGTGCCATATTAGAAAATACTCCCATTGCGCGTGTCTTGCCATTGTTCCCCGCGCTCAAAAGGGCTTTTTCAGTGGTACGCGGCCAGAGTAAAAAAATAGTAAAGTGGTACGGGGTCAGTAAAAGGTTGAGAACCACTGCGTTGAAACAAGTTACTTTATAAGTTGGAGGACTACAAGACTGTGGCGGTGTCGAGAACTTTCCACTGCCGAAGACGATTTCCTCGAATCTGTAGCCATTCTCTGTACTATCAGATAGCAAAATGGAACAGGAAAGAAGGGGATCTGGGGGCGTTTGTATGTACCGTGGAGCAGTGCGCGCATCAAGCGGACCACTTGCGCTAACTTTACTCTCATCTGCGTTGCAAAACGTTAAATCTGACTTTTTATGACCATCTTACTTCACAAAGTCTAAGCCTGAAATAGTTGTGGCTGGTCTAACAAATGGCAGTGCTTAACATCATATACACGATCTCGAATGCATAACACGTAAACAAAATGGATTTTATTATCAATGGAAGCATGATTAAATACAGTGACATAATTATATTTATATGAAATAATAAATTAAGAACAGCTCAAATAGAAGTATTATCTGAAGTAAAGTGCAAGTGTAAATGAACTCCGTGTAAGAAAACCATTCCACCAATACCACAATCACGGCGTAAAATGATATTATTACAATGTTATGAATTTCGATGAAGGCTAAGACAGAACAGTGATTTAATTATACAATATTATACTACATGGTTCATGATGCAAGATGAGACAGTGGGGGTATAATAGGTAAAATTGAATGAAAGGTAAAATTAGGGTAAATAAAATAAAACGTTCTATATCACGATCTAAGATGTGTTTAATTATTTCATAATCTCAATAAAAAGGTAATAAATGATTTTTTGTACTTTTTTGAATTAATCTAAAGTTAAGAAAATTTGTGACAAAATTAGGTTCAAATATGGATGTTTAATTAAAGAACTTGGACCTAAGTTTAAAAGCAAATCAGAAAGGCATTTGTCGAAAGTCGAAAAGCCAAAAATGAAGTAAAATTTTTGTGAACAGATCATAATAATTGCGTAGATCATAAATTTAACGATTTCACTGCAAAATTAGTACATTCAAATAAATAAAACGAAGACTAATTTTAATAAAAGATTGCAATCGAAGGATATCAGACTATTTGTATCACAACATCCTTCACCATAATTGAAATTCTTGCCTTATTGAATAACCGATCAGGCATATATTGGTAATATATTTCACCAATCTTTTGTTTGAGAAATGCTAGGGCGATTTCCATGCTGTCACACGCAACTTGATTAAAATCAGTTATAAGTCATTGAAAATTCTCATCAATATTTCAGAATTAAAAGAACATAGAAAAGAAAAATTAAGTTGAAATTACAGATCTGCATTTCCTGCAGTAAATTCCAGTCCAAGAAGTTGCAAAAGTTCAAAATAGGAGAATGAGAATGCTCTGTTGACATTTTGAGTTTGATCCATACCATTTGCTTCTATGGAAAATTCTCTTGCAAATTTAAGCTTTTCTTCTAATGTAGCTTGTTGTCTGATATAAACAAAAGAAATTTACTGACCAGGGAAATAAATAAAGCAGTAGTCTTTTAAATGTCCTATTTCGTTTATAAAATCAAGCAAAGAAGCACAACATAGAATCAGATTTTGTCAGAATATAAAGATGGTTAATGACATAACTATAAAAAATTTTCATAATAAAATAAATACCTATTTTAGAATTATTAACCTTGTACTATATTTAAATTTAAATCTAATACAATTAAAGCAATTTTAATGCAAAATCATGACATATGTACAGTAACATTTAACCCAAATCATGTTTTCATGAAAATGGAAAAATTTACTGAAAAAAACAAACAGAAATGTTGATTGTCTAGAATAGATTATTGAAAATAGAATATCAATAATCTAGATTACAGGGTGGTCCAAGGTTGTCGGCCTCGCGGGCCACATTATTATTTTTGTATTGTTCGCGGGCCACAAAAGTGCCAAGAATAGGTAAATAGTGTAATACAAAACAAACACTTTATTGTCCAAACACAGTGATCAGTATTTGTCATTTATCAAGCTAAAACCACCAAAAAAACCCAATAAAACGTGCAAAAATCTTACTGTAAATACATTTAGTGTAAGATTTCAAACTCCTCATCGCAGAAAAGGTGCCATAAGCAGAAAATGACGTTTAAAGATTGTCACCGATACAACTTGCAGACATATCAAGCAAGCATTTCGATATTTTCCCTTCCATATCCAGTCAAAAATATATTAGTCAGCTTTTATGATGTGATGTAATAATGTGTCAAAAGTTGTTTCTAGTTATTTTTATGACGAAACAACACCAAATGCGTTTTTTTGTTCACTCTCGCGCAAATGCGACGTGGGCCACAGATAATGAAGCGATGGGCCACATGTGGCCCGCGGGCCTGGGTTTGGACCACCCTGATCTAGAACTAAACAAAAAACACTAAAATATTAAACAAAAAGTTATACTTGGCTTTGATAATAGCTTGCAAGCGAGCTTGTTCCATTGCTATTTTAGCTTCTTCCTCTTCTCTCAAACGTCTTTGTTCTTCTTCAATTTTCTTTTGCTCTGCTTCCTCTCGTTTTCTTCTCTCATATTCAATTCTCTCCTCTTCAGCCATTTGGGCCATTAATTCTTCTTCCTGAAATGCAAGATAACCACCTTACTCGCAGTTAAACAAGTAAATATAACATGCTGGTACATAGATATAATAATATATATGTAACCCACAGATGGAGAATTTTTTTGTAGTGAGGAAAGAGATATCGCAATGAAATCATTAAAGCTTCTGTGTCAAGTTCCCAATACCTATATGTCAATTAGCATTTTTTGCTTTAACCACCATTAAAAACCAAAACAGAAGTTTGTTGGAGAGTGTGGATATATGCACATGGATTGCATTGAGCATCCTGGAGCTATAATTTAAGGAGACTGTGAGAGAAATGCAAGAAAAGAAGGGTCATTAAAT
Source organism: Styela clava (assembly GCF_964204865.1). Taxonomy (NCBI): domain Eukaryota; kingdom Metazoa; phylum Chordata; class Ascidiacea; order Stolidobranchia; family Styelidae; genus Styela; species Styela clava. The sequence goes on from NC_135250.1 coordinate 18,681,487, forward strand.
TTCTTGCGTTCTGATATATATTGAGCTATTGTTTTCTCATCTAGACAGTCTAGATAAGGTATTGTGTGGGTCTAGTTTGTCAATCCAATTAGTTTGTTCATTCATACTACGATTTGGGTCTTTTAAAATCTCTTACTGCCATGAGTCACTACATGAGATCATTCTCTCATTTATTCTGCCCAATTCCAAGTTTCATTGCACAAACGAAGATACAAATTTTAAACAGGTGTCAATAGCATTTCTTCTACTGTAATTAGATAAGATGGGATCGTTTCATAATATTTCTAAAGTAGAGGATTGTCGCTCCTTGGCAAAATCATATGCAGCCTAATTGGTATAGTCCACATAAGAATAATCAACAAGTTAAAAATTTCAAGTGTATTTTTCTAAAATACAATTAACAAAGTAATAACAAAGGCAAACCTCTTTCCGAGCCTGTTCTTCCTCTTCTGCTTTTATTCTTGCAATTTCGGCTTTTCGTTCTTCTTCTTCCTTCTTTTTCTTTTGTAATTCTTCCATTTTTCTTTTGTGTTCCTCCTGAAAATAGTTTTAAATGGAAAATAAGTTTTTAGATGAATAAGCCTACTCAGAATTAAGATCGTTTTATCAAACTTCTAACACCCGAAGTAGAGCACCTTTAGCCTGAAATAATTGATCATGATGATATGTCAAAAATCACCATGTGAATTGGAGGTGATAAAAAGTGCTTATAAGTAATGAAATTTGTCAAATTATTTCTGCATAAATATAAGTCCAGTAATTATTATCTTTGAGTGAACTTGATGGAAAATATTGATGTGCGATCAATTTATTTAATATGGGACTCAATTGTTATAAGAAAAAACAAAGATATTTATTATAATCCAGACTTTGTTTATTGTTTCAGAAATTTGTGAGCGTGATGGCCAAGTGGATAAAGCTGAATTTAACAATATTGGCATCAAAAGATTACCCATCTCAGGTACAAATTCCATGCTGACCACTGGTGTAATAAATGGGTAGGAAATGCCAAACAAGAATAATTCTAGTCATTCCGAAATAAGCTGCTGCTTTTGTATCATCGACTGCTTTTAAATGGCCTCGTTCTGAGTGAAAAGCGTGCTAAGGTACCGAATGAAAAATATTTAGCATTTTTGAAAAGATGAATATTTTGTATTCATAAGTAATGGCACAATTCTGGTATTGTTGGTCAAGATTTTATGTGAATTTCAAGACAGATAATACAATCAAAAATACCTGCAATCTTTTCTCTCTCTCTCTTTGTTGTTCTTCTCTTTTCTTTCTCATAATTTCTTCTTGCTTTTCTCTCTCCTTTTCTTTTTCCATTTCCTCTCTTTTTCGTTGCATCTCCCCTGCTCGCCTCTTTCTTTCATTTTCCAATTCCTCTCTAAATGTATTGAAATAAATAAATTGGTACTATAATGGTGCACATGAGCACGGATCAAGTTATTGTTAACCTAATTTATACAATATACATACAACAACAAGAACTCAAAATTCAAAATTCAAGCATGAAATAGAAATTGACAAACATTATAATCTTATTTAAGCAGTGGCCATTGATTTACTCAAGAACATGAGAGTCAATCTCTAAAGATATGATGTCGAGCTTTCAACTATTTCACAAGGAAGTAAAGTAAAAAAACAAAATTTATGATTTCAAATGGTAACAAAATGATTAGATAATAAAAACTAAAAACAAAAAGGGTCTTACGATTGAACCCTGCTGCCCACCAGACAATCATAGAACAAGACATATCAAACAAGTTTGAAGGTGCTGATATATATGCTTCTCATTTACTGTCGAATAAATTAGTCAATTACTACAATACAAATGTCAAATGTGATTGACAACAAACCTCATTTGATCTTGTCGTTCCAACTCTTCTTTTTCTTTTCTCGCTTGTTCTTCTTTTTCTTTTCTTTTTCTCTCAACTTCAAGACGCCGCTTCTCAGCAGCAGCCAATCTCTTTTCTTCTTTTTCTTTCTTTTTTGCTAGTTTGGCTTCATTTTCTGCTTCGTCTTCTGCAGCTTTCAAGAGTTCATCGGTGTTATCAGTAGTCTGGTGAAAACAAAATCTTATATTTTAATGGGAAAAATATGTAATCTGGGTGTTGTTCTGTCTGGTTTTGTGTTGGTGCATCTGATGAGTTTTGCAAACAGCATACGATAAGAATTTATTGAATATTTCTAATGATAGGAATCTCGGGGATCCTGGTAAATTGACTATTAGTTGCAAAGTTACAAATCCTCGAATAAAAAAACTGAAAACCTTTCATGTTAATAAGAGTACAAAATTTAGCGCTCCAAAAGTGTGTGTACCAATATGGAGGTTACTAACTTTGTTAGCCTACTTCACATCAAGTTGTGTAAAGGGACGACAGCCTATGGGCAGGGGGTATATTCACTTGGGTAACACAGACAGTCCCCGAACTCAGAATAGAACTAAAATAAGGAAAATCGGGATAAAATTATGGCCTAACCTTACCTGGTACGCACACTAAGGGAGTACCACAAAAATTTAGCTTGTTTTCAGCTGAAAAAATATACATATCATAAAACATTAATACCTCAGTTGGTGCAGTTTGATCAGAAACCTGAGATTTTTCGTCATCCTGTTTCTCTTCAACAACTGGTTCCTCGGGTTCACTTGGCAGTGGTGTTTCTTCAACTCGAACAAATGCATAATCATCTTCAGGCCTGAAAAATTATCAAATGCAATTATTTACTAACTATATACTTTTAACTGAAAAACAAAGTGTTTTTATTTCACAAAGCTGTTGAGTTACACCAATGATGTTTGTTGTTGTTTTTCTGGCTTTAAAAACTATAACATGGCTCTCGAAGAATTAAAACGTCAAGCGCAAATGCATATATAAATGCAAGTAACAATACAACAATCTCACGATTCAGCAGGAATAGGAGAGAGTTGTTCATATTCATCTAATGGTGTCTCAGATTTCGCTCTTTCAGATTTAACTGGAGATTTTGCTTCCGGACTCTTGGTCTCTGAAAATAACCATTCAACAAATTTTATCTGTGCTCCAAGTGAAACAAGCCCATTTAAATACAAATTTAGATACTATAACAAGGTGTTTAAATAAAATTTTAAAATATGCAGAGAATTTATATTATGAAAAAATATAAGCATGGCGTGATGGACTAGTGGTTAAATCGTTCGACTTAACTTGGTTGCTATCGCAGATTACACATTCCGGGATAATATCCCATGTCTCTCGCCTCTCCCCGTGCATAAATAGAGTAGGCAATGCATGAACCAGATAGATTCCGGGCCCTCCAATAAATAGCTCTTACATCGTGAGATATCAGCAGTTGCCTTGCTTAAAGAGAAAGACGCAGACAAGACTCATAAAAAATGTAGATGTATATAATAACTGTTTTTTTTTCACTTCAGTACAAAATCTTACTTCCTTCAGCAGCTACAGCATCTTTTCCTTTGCCAGACTTTGATTTTATCTTTGCTTCGGAAACTTTACCTTTTTGCATTTTACCCTCTAATTCTACTTGTGTTTTTGGCTCCTGAAAATTGGAAAAAAAAAGAGGAAATATTAAGATTAAAAAAAGTACAATTGCCATGACATGACTATGGTATGTTGTATTTAAATTAAATTTTGAAGGGTAATGATTGCGAAATATATTTTTAGACCAATGGCGAACAATCGAATACCAAATTAAAATTGAATAAAAATTAAAATTAGGTGTGACAGTTTGTCAATAACTCCTACAACCCTTTATTTAGTAAAATGATAAACATTGAAAATATGTAAAGTAAGTCGATGTCAGAAAAGACAATTTACTTTTGATGTGTCACCAGCACCAGGTGTCTTCCTATCCTTTTTCACACTTGAAGGTGTATGCGGTGGTGATTGCAATCCTTTAGGTACTTTGTTTTCTTTGGCACGACCAGCAACAAAAGGAACTTCTGAATATTAAACGAAGAATATGGATGAATTGTGGATTTTACCGCTAAGATTCCAGTTCTTTCATGCTATGTGTGTATGGCCTCATGCACCTCAAGTCTCATGAAAGATCTCATAAAACGTAAAGTTTTAATAAAACATTAACCAGTAATATGAATCTGTTGCTAATTCAAGTGTTTTAAATGACAGAGTAAACAGGAATGACATAAACCGATTATCATTAAAAATAAAGTTTTTCTATTGTTTGCTAGTACCTGGTGTCTTAGGACGAGGTTTCTCTGGTGATACAGGCAATCGGTCAGTTTCCTTTTTCACACCCGCTTTACTGGCTTTCTCTTTTTCTTGTTTTCCTTTTTTGCCTTTTTTCTGCAATTAAAATAACTTTGTTTTATAAGACAGCTAAATAAAGAATTTGAGACAGATAGGAAATCTTTGGATATATAAGTCATGTAATAAATTTCTGAAGCAAGTTAATTGTGATTCAAAGCATGATATATGCAGCTATTCCATTTCATGTGGATTGAAAACTAAATCAATTAAATTCAGCAAGCTTTAGAATTTGAAGTTGAATTAGAGAACAGAGATCCACAAAAACACTAATAGGCACAACACATGCCTAAAAACTGCCATAGGTTCAATATAATAAAACAATTTCCTCAGTATTTTTTTGACTTAAATATGAAGGAGTGAAGATTGCTCAAATAATTTCATTTAATGATGTATGTGATGTTTAACTAGGAATTCACATATGATTACACAACTATAAATAATTATAAAAGGCTTTTTTAATTTAGTCTATTCTCCAGCATGTACGTTAAATTGCACTCTCAAGCTGCCTAAATAATCTCCATCAAATATAATAATATATGATAATTCTCAACTCGAAAAAAGTTTTCATTAAAGTAATTATTACTAGTAAGTAGTAAGCATTGAGTGATTAAAAACAGTCAAATTGAGTGCTCCTAATTTCTAAGAACAGTATGCTGCAAGAGTCAATTGCATATGGGATTGATATTCATATTATTGATATTATAACAAAAACATGCAAAAATAGTCAAAAAAGGTTAGACACATATAAAATAAGGCAAGAAACGAGAAAACAGAAAATTATATAAAAATTTGACAGATAATGTGACAAAATGTATTTGAGATTAGGATATGATTTCCATATTTATCCAGTGGGGAGGAAAAAGTCGATAGGACGGCTAAATCATATGTCGAAACACGACTTCTTTCCAGTTGCCAGACTAGTCAGCCAGTTATTTTTTGTTTATAGATGCATGGTGGTTGTTTTCAGGAAGCCATAACCGACCCTGAGCGGTTACGTGAACCATCCAACGGGGCCAAGAGTCTAGCAATCCTCCCGTACATAATTATCTCCCCCACTTGATTGAAACCCACTCAGGGTAATCAGATGTGTGGGGGCGAGCGTATTCCTGACGTTTAGCACGATCTCTAGCTACCTTTTTCAATGATACAAGTTTTCTTGCTCTTTCTCGTAATTACCAAGAACCCATGACACAGAATTATGGAACAAAAACAATTAAAACCAAAGAATAAGTGATTAAAGAAATAAATACTTTAGGTCTAAAAGAATTATTTGAAGACAATAACTCAATTATCATAAAAAATTATTGGTAAATCAAATAATCAATACAGAATCAATATTAATCACTAAATCATGATTTTCAATTGATTTTTGTGTATTCTGTCATACCCTTTTCTTTTTCTGTTTAACAGCTTTCTCCATGGTGTAATCTCCAGGCTTTTTTAACTCATTTTTATTTTCTGTAACTTTTGTGGTTACAGGTAGAGGTGATAGCTCCTTCACAAATTGTCATAATTAAAAACATTGTGTGAAAAAAAAAACTAGATTCATGTACAATTTATAGGGATGTCCAAACTTGAATATTCAAAAATGTTTTTTTTCTAATTACTGTTTGTTCGCCACAATCATCACTTTAGAGCAGGGGTCGGCAAACTTTTGTCGCCCGCGGGCTAAAATTGAAGGATGCAAGTCATTGACAGGCTGCACATATTTTTAGAAAGTTAAAAACTGAATGGATTGCTGATGAATCAAATTTTTCCGCGCAGATCAGAAGTTAAATTTTAAGCAGCGCGCGAAAACTGACCATTTGGATACTTTCTGCGCCATTAAACCATTTGCACTCAGCGTTACCTTTTCTGCGTTTTGTTGCCATTTGTCTAATTATAATTAAATTATAGGCTCATTAAACGAGTAATTGTGAAATATATACTTGTTACGTTATAATATAATCTAGTTTACGTAAAGAATATGTAACGTAAAGAATATAATCGTCAAAACAGCTGTTTTGTTACTATAATTCAGTAAAGCGTCGCGAGACGAATTGTATTGTAGTAGTTTGCTGACCCCTGCTTTAGAGCAAAAATATAATTCATATCTTTAGGTCTTAATTAATTGTAAATGAGATGAATATGATAATACTAATCTATTTGAATATGAACATCCCTAATTCTGAGTAAATGTGTAAAATTTGTGCTACTCAAAATTTAAAAAATACATGCGAAACTTGCATTTTTGTGCTTTTTTACTGAAATTGTGAATGTTGTTAAACATTTAAATAGAACACTATACCTGTGATTTAGCTTCCGCTGTTTGTTTCGATTTTACACTGTCTTTGTCTGAGCTGACACTTTCTGCAATTTCTAAAAAATATGATTATTTTGCATTATTTGCCTCTGAGGGGGACTAATGAGTCAACTTCCAGGTTGGTATGAAATTAGTTAGCCAGTTTTGAGATTCCAAGTTAGATAAACACCTTGTAATGATGGAAAGTCCAGCTATCCTGGATCTGCAATTTGTTATCTCTACAAGATTCAAATCTGTTAAGAGTGTGAAATCCTATGCAAGGTAGGTAATCTGGAATATTGAATTGATCAAATGATTGCATAGATAACCTGGGTTGGTATCTGGACAAAATATGGCTCACCGAAGAACTAAGCGATCATCTTAGGATAATATTAGGCATAAACAAAGATTTCACTGTGGATCCATTCATAATTTGAATTTGCTCGCAGCAAAAAACGAGGCTGGTGATTCCTTGCATGCACAGAAAAATAATAATTATGTTATAGAAAATTTATTTTCAAAATTAATCTCCCAATTATTTATCTAGAAATCTATATTTAGATGAAATATTATATTTCAAACAAACCTTTTGACTCTGTGATGCCAGTGGTTTTAGCCATCTTGCCTTTAGACTTTAACTTTTCTTCTTTTAATGATTTTTCCCCTTGTGTTTTCTTTGCATCAGATTTTCCTTGAGTTTCCACAAGCTTTTCTGGTTCTAGTTTTGGTCTGGGCATGACTGTGACTGGTTCTTCTGGTTTGGGATCACCCAGTTTGGCTTCATATGATGTCAATTCATATTCTAGTGAAACATCTTTTTCTTCCTTACCAGGTATTGAAGACCTTAATTATGAAAAAGTATGCAGAGCTACAAATATAGCAGATTCACAAATGATATATTTTCAGTCTGAACAATTAACAGTCACTGCTAATTCCTTCATTATGATAACCCAGCCAGCCTTAGCGAAAGCATCTGCAATAGGAGAGAATAGAGTTCAATTCAAAGATATTGTTATTTCAGGAATAATGAATTTCTAATTTTTTTACTATTAACGGTAATCCAGCAATTTTTGTAAAATCATCATTTATGCCAAATGTTACGAAGTAAAATTTGGTATCTATTTCAATAGATGTGTTGCAGGGTAATGTGACTAACTGCCTCCTGTTTGACCCATGTGCGACCCCTGTGTCCCGACGATACTCGAATAGCATGAGGTTAAAAGTTTATAGCAACAAAAGAGCAGAATTTCATTACAAATAATAAAAGTTTTGGCAAGTTTTTGCTAGCACTTTGCTTACCTCAATAAGGTATTGTAGAAGAAATACATGAATATATAAAAAAATATAAATACTCATCAGAAAAAAAATATATATATATTTCTTTCTTTGGAAGCCTGCTTGATTTGTACTGTGTGAAATGAACTTGTGTTTATATTTTAAGCTTGCTGCAAAATTATTCCACATAATAATTAAGAAAAAATTGAATAAAACCAAACTGTTCACATATAAACATCTTTATATAGTGATAAAACAATAAATCTCATACTTTCGTTTCCTGGAGTGCACACTACTTGATTGACTAAGTGCTCTAAATCTTGAGGGTGAAGTAGGTGAGGCAGTAGTGGATGATGTAGTAGATACAGAGTGATGTGGTGTTACAGAATGTGCCTGGAAATTTGCAAAAGTTACATTAGTAAAGAATATCATAAACAAAAGCACCTAAAAATATATAAATTCATCTTTCCTATATAAAGGAAAAACATGTAGGGAATTATATTGAGTTGAGGTGGGCATATTTAAATATTACTTGAGCTTGTGATAAAATGAAAACATTTATTGAATGGAATAGATAACATTAATAATGTTGATAAATAAAGTGTCTCATGTAAAGTGTACTCTCCAGTTTGCATTGGAAATGATCTATACCACAATAACTATACATGCACAATTTTCCTTTCAAAGCAGTGTCTCCACATGGTTTTGTACAAAACCACACTACCTTGAGATGTATTTCTGCTATAAATAATGTTTCGAATGTTCGGATACCATTTCATTTTAATAATATACAATTTTTTCTTCCAATTCATGAATTTTTCGTATTATCAAAACATATTCAGAGAATTCCCCCAAAAAATGACTTGCAGCCAATTTTCTCCAAACAGAGCAAACTGTGCAAATATATGAATGATTTATTAACAAATTCGTGCAATTCACCCAAAATTGTGTGAACACAATAATAACAGCAATAGTGATAATTTCCAAATAATGCCAAATAAAGTCAAAATTGAATATGTAACAAATTTCCACATATTAATTTTATTAGGTGTTGTTTTTATCCCTAATTGTGTCAGGCAAAAATCTATATCGGAGTAGGATTTATTATGTATATAAATAAGAGCATAGAAAAATCCCATACTTCCTCAGGAATAAACATCACACAAAGTGGGTCAATGTTTACAATCATGTCTACTGTGGAGAAAAATACATTAAAATAAAATGAAATAAATAAATGAAAGAAATGTACGCAAGGGAGATATTATTTAAATATTGCTCTAAAAAGAAATATCAGATTTGGAATGTTCACTTTATATGCATAGTTACCTATCTCAAAAGAATGAATATATAATTAATTTAATATTCTATTTGAAGAGAAACGCATATACAGATAATCCCAGAATAGGAAAAAAAAGGCTAAAATTCAATGATAAGCCATATAAAAACACAAAATATCCAGATGATTTCCATATTTCATACTGGGATGAAAGAATTAAAGTAAAAACAAGAAAAAAAACAATCTCATCTGGGGGTTTACAAATTCCAGATATTTTACACAAATGGGGGTAAATTTACTTAATTTTCTCTTAAAAAGTTCCCTCAGAATTACTTTTTGCTAAGTCAAATTGTAATATATGTTCATGATGAGTTTATATGTTGCGAAGAATATTTGCTATAACAAGCAAATATATAAGCAAGTAAAGCAATTTGAATAAGATAGACTCGCAGGCCGCAGCAGTTCTTAACCTGGGGTAAATTTACCCTGGTGGTAATTTTCATCATTCTTAGGGGTAAATTTAGTTATTGTGAAAAATAAAAGTAGAATAAACAAAAACTATATGCTTATAGATCTATATGATCTATATCTATCTTATGATCTATATGCTTGTTTGGGTGTGAGAAACATTGTGTGATTTGTAAGCTATCTTGCAAGAAATAGGTATTAGCCTATTATTGGAAAGGCTGATGTGATGGGCCTATCATTGCGTGACAATAGTTAATAATTCAAGTTGGGAAAAAACACGCATAGCAATAGAGATTTGATAGGTGTCATTAGAAGAGATCATTGATTCCTTCCTTGCACTTCAAGTTGAAAATTATTTTTAAAAGCTCCGTAGGTAGGAAATAATTGCACTGTAAGACAATTCAGTAATGAGATTATAGTCCTGTATTTCGTCTGAATTATATCAATATTTGATGTAAAGACAAGCTACCGCGGCCAATCAGCAGTTGTTTTTATAAGCATAACGGTACCTTGCAAATGTGATATGTACATGTTAAAGTGCAAAAACGCGCTTTTTGTAACATTTATACATAAGCTGGGCTAGTCTCTGTATCGTTACCCAGAGAGCCCTACGAGTACTGGTACCCATAAGTTACAGCGCAAGATTTTCAAGGAATTGACGATAAAAAATTTCGCTTTGCTCTCCTTGTCCATATATTTGAGCATAGATCTCTTGTTATCAGTAGGCCTACATCTCAATCGAAATTGAAAACAACTTTGAGTTCTTTGTCACCAAACATTGAGGATATCGTTGCCAGAAAACAAGGCAGTCGTCGATCTGAAACTCCTTTGCACTCTTATACCCCTATATTCTGCCCCCACTCTACTCTCCCTCAATCATGCCCCCCATCAACCTCCTCCCGTCACTCTCCCACCCCATCACTCTCTCCTTCCCACTTCCATTCTTACCTCCTCCCGTCACACTCCCACCCCAACGCTTTCTCATTCCCACTTCCATTCTTACCTCCTCCCGTCACACTCCCACCCCAACGCTTTCTCATTCCCACTTCCATTCTTACCTCCTCCCGTCACACTCCCACCCAAACACTCTCTTCTTTCCACTTCCATTCCTACGTTCTCCAGTCACTCTCCTCCTTTTTTCTCCCCCACCGCTCCTTCTTCACGTATTTTTCGCGTCGAACTGAATCTCAGTGAAGAGGAGAATATAAGGTAAGAGAAGGGAAATATAGAGAGACTTCGCGTCTAAAGTTAGAGCTCTTTATACTTCGATTGATGAATTTTTAATAAATAATTACCAAATTGGTAATACCAATTACCAATGGCTATATTGGGGGTAAATCTTGTAATTTGGGGATATAATATGCTGCAAAAAAGGTTAAGAAATACTGAGATAGAGTGATACTTAAGAAAAGCATAACCTCTCACTCCATGAAATAGCAAGTATATTTGTGAGCTTTTGTTTGAATAATTACCTGCTTGCCTAAGTTATGCTTAAGGTATATATTGTTGGGTTCAAATAAGTTAGATTATGATCTAACATATTGACTAGGTATTACCATAAAATGGAATATTATGTTATTGTCATTTTCAACTAACTCGTTGAAGTAGCCTTGTGGCAAAGGTGATTCGAAATAAGAAGCAAACAAGATTCAAGGACCTGCAGTTCAATGTACAATATCAGAGTTGTGCAAGAAACAGTGACTTGGGAATTTGTGATTAGTCCCATGATACTAGCTATATGCATGACATGTATAACTTTCTAAATATTGTGCTCTTCCATGCTGATATGTAGTTTGTACTGAGCACTACTGAATGCAGTTTCTTGAGTCTGAATTTGCGAGTCCAAAAATAACTTCGCTTTGTAAACAATCTCAAGTTAAAATATATACAGAAGGTATGTATCATCTGAGTACCTTTACTAACCGTGTAGTAGCAAATAATGAATTTAATATAACAGGTGCACTATGAATTATCATAGGCTAAGAATACATGGTGAAAAATTATAACAAGTAAAAGGCAATGTGAAATAGTGCCATTTTTTCCTGTTGTGTCGTGCTATTTTTGTGTAGACAAAATACTTACAATAATAACGAGGCTTCGCCTTCTATGTCTTTACTGACACCATTAAAAGAAAAATGGATTAGTATGGTACAAGCAAATAATGGTTCTAAAAAAATATTGGAAAAAGTAGGCTAAAAGAAAAAGAACACATTCTGAGAAATAAAAAAAGCCATTTAACTGGAAGCAATGGGTCAAGCGGTATCAGGAGACCAGAAATCCGAAGTGGGTGTGCACATTAAAAAGTACCTGATTTTTACTGTGAATGGCATTGAATAGGCTGCATAACGTGCAACTTATTATTTATGCATAAAAAGGTCTTGGAATGGAATGAAATTTATTTCAAATTTTAATATATTTACTGCCTATTTTGTCCAAATATTATTAAAAGTTGTTAAATTAAATTAATTCAGAAACTAATTACAAACCGTGATTTCCTGTGTAGGAAGGTCGATGACAAACTTCTTTTTCTTTTCTGAGGTACTTGTCTCTGTTGTGTCTGTTTTTATAGACTTTGTTGTCACAGAACTATGTCTTGATCGAACTAAAACAAAGATAAGTCTCAATTGACTAAATAAACAGCATAAAATAATCCCAAATAGGAAAAAATGACTTATTCTTAAGGTTGGGGTAATACAATAATCATTTAGATAAGATTTTAATCTTTAACGCTCAACTGCGCTACAGCTTCTGAGCAAGTCACGAGTCTAGTTTACGAAATAAAATTGTTGATAAACAGTTAATCCGTCCATATGCACAAACTTAGAACATGACATGAGATTGCTGATTAGCCTGCGACAAAAGCATAGATTTAAATCCTGGATGATAAATCCCAATATAACCTCAAAAACATAATATAATGACTAACAAATTAACAAAGAAAGAAAACAGTATAATTTCATTTCTTACCAACATGTTTTCCAGCATCAGTATCATGAAAAACTTCTACTTCCTCAGGTTCAATTGTCGAGTTGTACACCTTATCAACAAGTTGAGCATCAAACTGAAGTTCGGATTCATCAATACCAAGTTCGCTTGCTTTACGTCTTACTTCCTTGACAAAAGCTTCCTAAAATGTATTAGGTTAGGATTGTTTTATATATCATAAAGCGGAGGAAAGTAGTAATAAGGCTAAAAAGTATAGCAAACCAAAGGCACAAATCTGCTTTCTAGCCACAGATAGGTATGAGAATAGATAACAGGTTAAATCTTCCAGTTGCATAGCCCTGGTTGGTAAGAAAGTAGCAATATTTCATTGAATTCAAAATACTAAAATAAATGTGTCATCCATCAGCTAATACTTGTGTCTCACTACCTGACAGTGAAATCATATAATCTAATTTGAATCTGGAGGAAAAGTGGACAAAATTACTCATCTTTTATACGATTCATTATCACTAAACCATATATAACTTTGGCCAAAAAGACATGACGGAACCAATGGTATATAGTAAAAAGTAAAAAACCACAGAAATTCATTCTCCGTATTGCATAACACTACAAGTTTTACACAGCTGTCCAGGTTTCATAGTAGTAGCTTCTTTAGTTAAACCTTCAATAAATCTAAAAAAGTTAGTCTATGATCTAGGAATAGCTTGGTAAAACTTGTTTTATGCGCAACAAAAGTCTATTATTTTGCTGCTCAAAACACAAAAAATATACATTGTGTAAAATATACATAAATGTGTGCAGAAATTTACATCAATGAGTATGTGATCTTCAATCAATATTTATATATCTTTTCAGCAGGTTATTGATTCAATAATATGATGAAAGAATCAAAACAAAATCTAGATTACATTCTCGAGTCAGTTTGATTGCAACAAACCCATGTAGATTCAGTAATCAAGATGTATCAGTGTATTAATATATAGCACTTCATATTGGTGGCAAATTAGTTCATTTGTGATTGCTTAGCCAAAACAGTATTACAGAATTAGCCTGCTCAGATGAGGACATTATTCTTTCTAACCCATAAAAAACTGGCTATAACTGAATACAATAGCCAGATATACTGGAATTTAAAATTTGAATATTCTGAATGGATATAATTTTAAGCAAGTCATGATATATGTCAAGTTTTACTTTGAAAAACAGTAATTTCATCTATCAAAAGTAGAAAAAACTTTATTTTGTATACTAATAAGTTCAATTGTCATTTAAATTCACTTATTTGGCTACCCCCAATTAAAATTTGATGCTCTCTCAAGGGTTTTGACAAAAACCAAGGTTATCGTTAAGTAATTTACTTATGTTATACAAGACTCATTATCACAAAATATTTACTGTAGAAATAGAAGTACAAATCATGTGTTTGAAACCAAATTTTGGAACTTGAAAATATAGTCTGATAGTGGAAATCATTGGTCTTTCAGGGAAATCTAGCTTTGATGACACAAAATTATGATACATTTTAGAACCCCTGACAAATTTTATTATTTAGTCATAGATACATATTAAGTAAGATGGGTATTCAACCTTGGGAAGTAGAAACATTCAAAAAGACACTGTTGAAATAACATATAAATCATAGTCCAAGATAACACAGTTAGTATGTGCGCACCATGCAATATAGTGACAAAGACATTAAAAAAGTTAAATTTTCAATTGCAATTAAATCCTGTCATGGAAATTAAAAATAAAAAACAGAAATAATTGCATAAAATGTGATTAGAATTCAAGTGATCCCTGATTCAAAATAAAACATGCCTGTGCTGAAATAGCATCTTACCATTTTGAAGTGAACTTGACCTCGGCGATATATTGACAATCTTGGAAACCAAACATCTAAATACGCCTAATAACAAATGTTTGATGATAGAGTTATACATATACACCCCCATCAGACTGCCAAAAACCCATTCATTAATGCCAAGTATGCCTCAAAAATCCATAGAGTTAGCTATTGTTGAGCCCAGTCGCCAGTATCAGGTATGACAGTTATATCGACTAAAGGCCTAAAGGCCTAACTGCACAGAAGTGAAAAGTGTCATTGTATAGATGGTATGGAACTAAAAAAGGAACAATTGGACAGAATGTGAGAGAATGGTCTACATTTTCATCACCATCAAAACACATATAAAGAGAAAAAGCTAGAAAACTGAATATTACTGAATTTAGATAAAAATAAACGAAAATTAACAATTCTTACTTGCACTGATGATATTGACGTTTTTCCCGAACTAGTTGATTTATATGACTTGACAGACGCAGCAACAGCTGGAGGTGGTTTCGTTACAGTTTTATTTCGTGCGACTATCTCTTTTTGTTTTGGTGGTTTTTGATCAATTTTTTTCAGTGCTTTGTCTTTGCCACTGAGGGAGCTTTTTTGGTCTTCCTCTTGTTTTGGTTTTTCCTATATACATTCATACAACATTTATTACTTTATAAAATATATATTACAGCAATTGTCATAAGGAGACCCTAATTATGGCAGATCATGTACCAACTATTTCCATCTTCCTGACTTTATTAAATCCATCTACTAAGTCTTTACTAACCCAAAGTGTATCATCAAATTCAATTCATCAAAGGCACTATGTATGTTTGATATAATCTGTTAGCTATAAAGTTTTCATGCGAAAGTACCGTTCCTAAGTAAAATAGGGTGAAGAATAATGATAAGATAGCTAGCTTAAGATAGATAAGATAGATATACATTTTGTTTTGAATTATTCAAAGTTATCTTTTTGATTCAAAATTTGATAAAAGGATGATTTATATGGATACCCAATCCATACTGTTTCTACTTAAACAGCATGGGTTTATGAAAAGATCTAAAAAAGGTAGGAAATCTAAATTGAAAAGTGGAATGAGAATAGTTCATTACTTCTCCTTGATTCTGGTCAGCATTCCATGCTGCACTGCTTTCTTCATCCTCTTCTTCACTCTGTAAGTTTTAAATTAGTTTTACATTGATTACATTTACTGCAAAGAAAATCGAATATGAAAGCACCCTTGTGTCTGAATACTAGGTTAGTAAAGTCCAAGGGCTATAGGTCACAAGAGTAGCGTGGGGTTATCATATTTCTTGTCGAAAAGTTGAAAATTAACAAATGACATTTGTCCTGTTGCCAGTTTAAATTTGATAAAGAAATAGACAGATAATTGCTCAAATGAGTTGATACGAAAGGTGGTGGAAGCAGTTAATGACTAGTGCTTATTACCCATTGAACAAAAGCAAAATGTTGAAACCCCTGAAGCCCATGCAGGGTAATAAGCACTAAGCAGTATCATGGTGAGTGTGGCTATGTCCAAATTCATTCTAAAATAATATTTTTGAATATGAAATATTGAATATATTATAAATTGGTTGATGTTCAACATAAAATTTTGCAGAAATTTTTGTAAATCAATAGATTGAATTTTGAATGCATATAATAGTTTTGAAATTTTAGAGTGTCAGGAATGAAAAGATATCTATTTTATGTCTGACCATTAGATGAATGCATATAATAATAAATTTTTGATTGAAAAAATTCTTATTTCTTCTGAAAATCCTACGTTCACTATATATGATATCGCAAAGAATGAAATATTAATTCCATTATAAATACCATCCTAATGTGAGCATGTTCTAATATTCAGCATAATTCGCAAAGTACTGTAAGCCTGTTTACAGACCTCATCCTCACTTTCCTCTTCACTTGAACCTTCTTGTGATTTAGCAACAGCATTCCACAATTTAGCAGCTTCTGTTGCGTCTTCTTCTAATCTTGAGTCAGTCCGTTGACCTTCAATAACAATCTGTGCAACCTGTAAATGTTATCATATTTATATGCATTGTTTCCTAGCTTCGCTGTAAATGTTGTTTCATATTTATATGCATTGTTTCCTAGCTTCGCTACAATCAAGGCTCTAAATCTCTATAACAGCAATTGTGTTTATCTCAGGGAATGACACAAGGAACACCAGTCTAATAGAGAATATTGTAATCGGACACGGAATGGACCTATAGATACACTTTCATCACACCTCTGATTACCCGGTGTCTGGTTTGCAGGTTCCAATCTTTGAAAGCAAGAGTATTGCTGGACTCTTCGCAATCATAGGATGGTTCAAGACTCTTCTGCCATCAAGTCTATGCATCTGAAACAAATTTCTAGCTACCTAATCATATACTTGAAATGGATTGGTAACTGGACAATGGGCTGTGTTATGCCATATGATTACGCCATCTTATTTACTTCCCCAGATAAATATGATATTTTATCTTCTTTGGTGTGGAAAAATTGCCTTTTTTCTGCAACTAATGAACAAATGGATTTCAACTTTTTAGTACGTTAAGAAAGTCCCTGAATTTTTTTTTCCTATGTGGATTAGGGAATATTTCATGCTGAATTTTGGCAATTTTCTAAACTCATTGAGATTAGGGAATATTTCATCCTGAATTTTGGTGTTTTTCACAACCCTAGTATACAATATTCAGTGCACATTCATATGATATTTAATAAAATTCTTTCAATGTTTGTATGGAATGCTGCTGAGAATGTGATGAACATACTAGTGATATGACATTTGTGCCAATACATTCAAGCAATGCTCTCTTATGGAAGCCACAATTAATTGGTGTTAAGGATTACCGGTATGTAATTCTGAACTTAGTTGATAGAAAGTGGTTTCTACTTGGCTTATTTATAGCACTGCATGTGTACCTGGTAAGAAGCAAACAAAATGCAATTGCTCATTCAAAAAAAAAAATATAAAATTATTCACATTGCTAAAATCATTTATAAATATTATGAATTTTATGTAACACATAATATGACTGACTTCAAATATAAATAAAAAGAAAATTTGAGAAATTGCAAACAATTTAAACGAACCTTTTGAGCATGCTCAGTTAACTTGGCAGATCTGCTTGAAATCGGTCGTAAATCAGCTTTAGTAGGCTAAATAAAAAAAAAAAATAGAGATTTATCAATTCCATAGTTCATTTATGTTTCGCTGATAAAACCATATTTATATTTAATAACTAAGATGTTGGCTACTTGGGAAATTATTGGCAAAAAAATTTGCAGCAAGAACTAGTTTTGCCTATAGCAGTTTTGGGGTGACTTGAGTCAAATTCAAATCCCATTTTTAATGACTTAATATGACTCAACTTAAACTTGACCAATCACCTGATAGACTTGAAAGCAGAGAGCAAATTTTGGTCTTTGAGATAACGAACAAAATTCTGGTAAAGTATGATTTACCATGACAATTAATGTTGTATTATTAAGTCGTGACGTGAAATATGTGATTAATTTAAAGTTTAATTCCAAAATAATGATTATTTCACGTAAGATGAGAAATTTCATGTCGTGGTGTCAATATAACTCATAGTTTATAAAAAACAATGTTAACCTAACAGTTACAGTATTGGACTCCACCATGCTGACATCTCAGGTTAGAGATCTTGGATGTACACTGCATGCCCATTGCGTTACCCTAAGGCAGGGGTTCTCAACCCGTCGATGCATATTTTGTGGCCCGCAAAGATCTTTGATGAACCCTAACATATATCATGATATGTGTGGCGTAACAAATGTAAACGATTTTTTGCTATACGGTATCATTCTTCTCATCCAGTACAGCGCATGATAAGACTATGGATTGTGTCATCACAGTAAACAGATTAATTATGTATTTTTTTTTTAGTAAAAATTGAGTTACTTAAAAAAGTTACTTCCAAAAAGTTCCGCCCGATTTCATAGCATTACCAGTTTCAAATTTGAATAAATTTTGTTGTATGATAAATGGGGACTGCAATATTCAACATTTATAACATCCAATTAAAAACAGGTTAACTATGATTCTTTTTCAAAATTAAAAAAAAAACATTTGATTATAAAGACTTTATAATCGGGCGAAACTCTTTGGACACCCTGTATAATTAGTATAGTAGTGAGTATACCGGTAATTATATTTTTCCTATGTTGTCAAATTCTGTCTTAGTTCTTGCTAGGGGAGAAGTTGCAACTGCAAACTTACGAATGCTATCCATTAACTATGTTTCAGAATGCATAAAAATGAATACAAGAAGAATATTCAAAATCAGTATCGGACGAATAAATAAATTAAATAGCATAAATACATGATGATAATATTCTGTGGCCCCTCGCATATTTTTGGTTAAAATGCGACCCTTTTACTTGGGAAATTGAGTATCTCTGCCCTAGTGTAATAAATTTAGTAAGCAATGTCAAACAAGACCGTGATCCTTTCCAAAAAAGCAAATCTTCTGTATCAGTGGATACTTGTCTACTAGAGCCTCGTTTCAGATAAAGGTGTTAAAATACCAGATAATGGCATTTTGGCTAATTATTGGACAACACAAATGGAATTCCTAAAAAATAAATAGTTTATTATAACAGAATTGATTTTTATCAAGTATCAGTATTTGTTAATTTAATCTCAAACCTCTGGCCAAGCATCGTCTTTCTCAGTTTCTTCTGAAGCTTCCGATTCTTCTTCTGATTCTGCCTCCTGTTCTTTCGATTCTGCTTCTTTTTCATCCGTTTCCTCTTCAGTCGTTCCTTCCGCTGTTTCATCTTGAAATGAAACTCGTCCACTGGACTTAACTGAACTGTAAAAATGATGATATTTCATCAGTTGATAATCTTCTCACAATCAAAGGCATGTTGATTAAAAATGTAATCATCAAATAGGTCTACCTGCTTTCTTGTGAATTATCCTTCAGCGATGGTTTAATTGACAGCTTTTGAAGTTCCGTCACTAAAAATATATATTATTTAAATTATTATTCACAGTGCCTATAAGTAAAATTTGGCATATTTAATGAACATTTAGCAAAACATTCTGAGAAAATATTTGAAACTTCCAAATTGAGATTAAATGTTGACTCGAAGAAAAAGAGTGAACTTAGGTCATTTGGAACATATTCTGGGGAGAACATAACCTTTGTGCAAAGCGTCCTGAATCATAGAAACTTTCCAAGTACAATCATGCACAAACAAAAGTGTTCAATAACTTTGCTTCATTTTTGTACAATAAATAAAAAAATTTATGGGTTGTCTTTGTTTGGTCACCCGGAATTTACAAAACAGACTAATATGGTAAGATCTGTATAGACAATTCACTCAATCTGTAAATATTGAGTAGCTTTTCTAAAATACCTGTTTCCGTTTCAACACTCGATTTTATAGTTGTGCTCTTGTATGTCGAGGACAACAAATCAGGTTTTATATTGACGTCAATTTCAATAATTTCTTTATCGGGCATAAATATGGCAGCTTGATCCCGTTTCAATAAAGCATTTGGCAAACTACCTCTGGTGATAGAAGAACTCTGCAAAAAGGTTAGCTTAGTTACACTATTGGTTAGATAAAAGTAAAACAATGCTGACAACACTGCTTGTTTGTCCACAGTCTTCATTAGAAAATACATTCTAAAGTATAAGTGGGAAATCTAATCGAAAATTTTGCCCGATATTACACATACCGTATTTTCCGGCGAATAAGACGATTTTCTAGACCTAAATTTTTGGCCTGATTTAGGGGGGGTCGTCTTATTGGGCGAATATGGTAATATTGATTTTTTTCGATGTCAGTTTATTCTGCAATTAGGACCATGAAATATCTTGCGAGCGATAATATGCCCTCCCCGACAGTTTAGTTTGATGAATAGGCGTTCTCGCTTGGTAAATCTGGAATATAAACGCTTTTTAATTATTGTATTTGAAGTTTCCACATTTGCGTGTGCATCACGAGCAGAGTATAAGTCGCCAAGATGGCGTCGCATTTGTGTGTGCATCACGAGCAAAAGTAATCGATGAAATGAGAGAGCATTAGCGCGTAACTGAAAAATACAACAACAGAATCGGTTAAAAATAATAGTGCGCTTTTTTGCTAACTGTCGAACGGAGACGCAGGGTTGCGATTTTCTTACTCGTCTTATTGGACGAATACACGGAAAAACCCCCTTTTTTGGGGCCAAAAACAGGCCTCGTCTTATTGGCCGGGTAGTCTTATTCGCCGGAAAATACGGTATTTAAAAAATTTTGCCCGATATTTACAAATATTTTGTACGATGGTCACAAGACGCACGCCTATCACTCCAAGGCCCTATACATGCATCCACAGATATCTAACAATATGTAAGAGCTACTTTCATTCGGAAGGAACAGAATCTTTCCTGTTCGACATACCCTGCCTACCCAATTTATCACTACCTGGGTGAGGTGGGGAATTGAACCCAAGATGTTTAATCTGCGATGTCAATACAATTAAGACTAATGTTATAATTTGATTATAAGTTTGTAGAACTAATTATAATTAATAATATTTAATGGCATATTGGATAGCAGCAATTATAATTCAATCCAATTTTATTTTTCATTTTGCACAAAACAAAATGTAGCTATGAGTTAAGATAATCATTCTTTGTCTGTTGTTTCATGTCTCAATTAATTCGAAAAAGGACCTGAATGTTTCTCAGGAGTATTTCACTTAGGCATATAAGTGTCCAAATTATTCTACCTTTAGTTAGGGGGTTGGACATGGAGTCCAGCCAGATGATATACAATGCTCAATGCAATAACCGAATGATCGAGCAAAATCCAGAATTACTTTGTCATGAATTATAATAATTTTATCCATTTTTTCTCAACCCCGAACATGAAAGTTGAACAAGCCAAGTTTTTTTTTATACGACATAATTATACGCCTTTTTAACCAAACAACGCTCTA
Organism: Styela clava; assembly: GCF_964204865.1. Classification (NCBI taxonomy): domain Eukaryota; kingdom Metazoa; phylum Chordata; class Ascidiacea; order Stolidobranchia; family Styelidae; genus Styela; species Styela clava. Next base: position 18,702,808 of record NC_135250.1, read on the forward strand.
CACAACCATATAACTTGGAAGGGCCAAGATCTTTCTGTTCGTCATTGCCTACCCAATTTGTCACACCCTGGGTAAAGTAGAGAGAACCCGGGATTCTGGCTTGTATAATTGTTTATACTTCACAATTCAAAAGATCTCTTTTTACAATCAACATACACAATATGTCATATGAGAAATGATAAGTTTTTTAAATATAATACCTTTTTACTCCCCGTTTTGTGAGATAATGCTGCAGCAGATGACTGACTTCCAGGCCCTTTCATTCCTTTCATAGCTTGATAACCAGTTTCTGACGTACTTGCAAGAGTTCCACCTGAACAATGATTAACATAGTTGAAGATTAAATATAATTTCAACACTTCAATGTAATGTATGGAAAAATGTTGTTATAAAAGTTCGCTCAAAGCACCATGCAAACCTTTAACTGAATGTAGAAAGACAATCACTGTTACACAAAGAGCTATGTATAAACAGTGTGATATCATAAATATAAGTTGATACTTGATGATGTACTTGGAATAATTCAAGTCAATACCACTGGGGAAAAAGATGAAAGTACAAAGTTGAGGATCTTAGAACAAACTTATGTGAATAAGAAAATGCATGTTGTGTTCTACAATCAATCTCAATTGATTGTTACTTATCGATTTTAATCGGTAAGTATGTTGATAGGTATTTGTCTGTCTGTCTGTATGTCTGTTAGATGCACACGATATCTCACGAAAGCGAGATTAATTCTGCTCCAGATTTTGTATATGCATTCATCTTATCTCGGACCAGAAGACTATTGATTTTGGGCAAATTATGTCGTATAATTAGCGAGTTATTAATTAATTAGTGATGGGACACAAGGTGTCACTATGGAGTAAGAGCGCTGTTTTGAGGGGTTCCCCTAACTTTCGATCGATAAGTCTTCGATCTATGACCAATATTCTTGTTTTTCAGTTACTTATGACCAAAAATCAATATGGCTATTACTGTTAAATAAAGTATTGTGATAGGATGAGAATCTTCCGTAAAAAGTAACCTACAGTTAATGTTTTCACCACACTAAAATACAAAATATGTGTCAAACAGTATGTGTAGAATGTCAAAATAAAATTATGGACAGAATTTCAGAATGAGGGTAGAGAAGAAGAAAACCAAAAGTGGTTATCGAACAGAGATGCCTTTAGGATAGGTGGTCATTTAACAATTGAACTACACTTCTCATAGATTATGTACAACAATAATTGGCGTTCCAGAAGTGTGTGTACCAATAGTAAGGTAAATAATTTTGTTTGCGTATTTTACATCAAGATGTGTGAAGGGACTGAAACCTATGGGCAGGGGGATATTCACTTGGCTAATACAGACAGTCCCCGAACTCGTAATAGAACTAAAATAAGTAATAAAACTATAATCGGAATAAAATTAAGGCCTAACCCTAACCCGGTACACATACTACGGGAGTACCCAATAACTTGTTAATTTAGCATCTCACCACTAACAGTTGTGGATGACTTCTTTACAGACTTCAATGGCTGTTTGCCTTCACTTCGAACCGATCGAGGTAAAGAACGACTTGAATGGTCGGACAAATCTGAAACAATATGTTTATTAACTCTATCTTCACCATTATAATCACTGGATCGATTATAGTAGAAAGCCTTAACGAAAAAGCAAATATTAAAATATTATTTAATTTTTTTTTATTCAAAAAAATTAACAATAATTAGTCAACTTATTACTAAATTAACACTCACAAGGTTCATCTTCAGATTCATTAGAATAATTCAATGATGAAGCTTTATCTGATGTTTTCTTTAATGTTGACCTGAAGTGAAGATTTATGAATAAATATTCATTCATCATGCTTATTTATACAGTGATAAAAGCAAGTTTTGCAAACACAAATATATGCAATTGAAAGCCTGAAATAATATTATACGCATGTTATTTATTAGAAGGTCCGGCCCCTCGCTCAGATTTTTGTTTAGTAATATCAGAGTTCTACCTTCTGCTTAGAATAAACAACAACGTCGTTTTATGGTCATCACATAATGGGGTAAAATGATGTAGAAGAAGTGCAAAATATCCTTTAATCTATGTTCGATAGGAGGCATGCTACACGCAGCGCTGGAATTTGTTCATACTTTTCGCAATTAAAGACTCTCAAAGCATTACCCATTGACCAGGCTTCTCAATTGTACAGTAACTGAATATCCTATCATTTGAACTTAAGAAAAAATGGCAATGCTTAATTTTCAATGATATATTTAACGATATGCTGAACTCAAGGTTCCAACTGTTTTCAGATATAGCATTAAAGTTTATAAGGAATTAAATTTGTTTAAAGACATAACACTGATGAATGTTTTAGAAATGATAAGTGTTCAGGAAACTAAATGCACAACAAAAAAATTGTGATGCTAATCTATTTCAGTCTCTTCAATTTATCTCATGTTTCATAATTAAGAACCTCTGTAGCTTTGTAGGTTGAGAACCTAACTATTAACTTACTTTGTACTAGCAGATTGAACAGGTGAAGGTGGAATAACAACTTGTGATTGTTGTTTTGATGGTTGTACTGGTGTAGGTGGTTCAACTCCAATTACCGGTACACCGTACTGTTCCTAAAACACAACAATGTGATTTGGTAACGTAAAAGTCAAAAACAATGAAATATTTATCAAAGTTACTGTTTATGAAATTTTAGAATTAAAACATTAGTTATGGAATACATTATGCAGGTTATATATTTAATACCCGAGTTGAAAAGATCTTGAAGGATATCAAGAACAAGGAATAGTAGGGTCGGATAGAATTTCATAATTAACGTAGAGAGAGAGAGGAAAGCTGATAAGACTGCTTAATTATATGACGAACCACGGCCTCTTGCCAGTTACTAGTCCGTTTTGGGTATGGAATTAGTTAACCAGATATTTGTTTGACATACATGGACTCAATGGAGAGGGACTGTGCCTGACTATTGGTCACATGAATCACCCTGCGCCAACAAGGGGTCCAGCAAGCTTCTTGCATGTGATTTACCACTATGGAATTCTAGCCTGCGAACCTGTATAAGGAAATCAATATTCCTAAAGCTTAGCACAATGTGCCAACCAACGAGCCAGGAATGAGTCAAGCAATGAGATAAATGATTTATTAAAAATATAAACATGACAAATGTATACACAAAAATTAACTTCTTGAAAGATATATTTCAATACATATTTATTTTATAATATATTATATGCAATGAGAAACACTTAGAATACCAACTTACATTGACATGTGGATATGTATCTGCTAGAGAATGATGTTGACTTGAGTTATCTTGACTTGCTGATAATAGTGATATCTTATCTGATAGTGTTTGTTTTACTGATAAAAGAAATAAAACCATTGATTTGAAATAAGTAAAAAATATTTTATTTTTCTTATTCAGCAATGAAAATAAAGTATTTACCAATATTGCTCGTAATTGGCATGGCCCCTCCATAAAAACTTGATTTTCCATGAGATGAAGCTGTGTCACCAGGAAGAACAGCAGGAAACACATTCTGAACAAAATAAAAGATATTAACTGAACTCAATTTGAATTGATAGTAAACTATTAGTTCATTTCTAGCATTGTGTGTTTGAATAGGGTATAATATTATCACCAAATTTAAAGTTGACCATTATTTCTTATACCAAAAATAACTGAAAAACACAGTAAATTTTTCTATCAGTCATACAAAATGAAAAAAACAGGTCAAAATGTTTATCCAAAGAGTCGACAAATACAGGGTGACCGCCAAAAAATTAAACCAATAATTTTCTTAGTTACCCCCATAAAAGTGAAAGACATTTATTTAAGACTTGAACTTCTGTTTGTGTATGATTGTACTCCTTGTAACCTAGGAAACTTTGCACAAAAGTAATGTTTTCATCGAAATATGTTCCTGGGTTCTGTTTTGTGATCATCTTTTAGTTTGGTGTATTTAAGATAAAATCATCACCTGAAACGAAACTCATTTTTTGGGGGGATCAAGAACCCAACAAAAAAGTTCATTCAATCACCATTCAATGGTAAAATTGATTAAGAAATTCACCGATTACTTTAGAAATTCACTTATCTTACCGGTTTAGAGGAATGACTCGAAACAATAGAAAAGGCTAGCTCAATAGGTTGCTGCTGTAATGGTGATAGTTTTCGTTGTTTGGTACGTTTTTGTGGTTTTGTAGGCGGAATTGGTTGGGCAGAACTGTAATGAGCAAACTGTCCATCACCGTCAGAAATGAGTGTTCCTGCAGCCGCATGAGGAGCTCTCCTCCTTGAGTGCGTTGAAGATGTTGAACTTGAACTTCCATGACTTCGTTTGCTTTTTGCTTCATAAATGACCTGAAAGAAAATGACAGTAAAATTTCACTTCAGGTAAGATCAAGTGAAAATCTTGAAAGCAAATTTTTTTTAATATATTAAAAGCTTCAAAATAACAAACTCAAACAAAATGAAAATTGTCTTGCCTTAATTCGTTGAAATTGACAAACTCCAGACTCAGACACTTGGATGGCTAAATGGCATAAGAGGAGTGGTGAAACTATTATGGATTAAAAAAAGTATTAAACAACAAAAATACTCACATTCTGTAGTGGAACTTGTCTTTGAATTCCAACAACTCTCTGTTGTGTAGCAGGAGTGTTTTGTGGTACAGCTGGCATCTGTCGGCTCTTTAGCATAGTTTCACTTTGGTTGACCATATCTACATGCAAAATCACACTGTCGTCCTGAAAAATTATGATTGAGTCATAAATGAGAGATATGAGTTTGGAAATTCGACATGTGTCGGATTTCGGACTCCATATTCTAAAGAGTTAGTTGTTGAATACAATTCTGAAATAAATAAAATTTCGTAATGAGGAGTTGAGAGTGACTTTATGTACCTGTAATGGTTGCTGACGATGTTCTTGACGATTAAAAGATTGGTCAACTGGTTGTCCAATAGACTGTTGCTGATCACTATAATGTCTTGGAGAATCATCTGCATGTTTTCTGCAAACATAAATTACAAATCAAGGAGTTTCTCGCATTCTCGCATAATCTACCAAGTTTAGACCAGCCATGATGGATGGAGGTGGATCAACACTGAGGTTCGAGTCCTCGATTTCTAATCTGCCAAGTTGACACACCTTTGATCCTGTGTTTTCACATGTTGATCTTCTCCATCTGCATGCCGGGTCTCTCTTCTCATCCTTGCGCTTTCTTCTCTCTCCTTTTCTTCTTGTTCTTTTTTCTGTTTTCTCTCTGCTCTTTGCCTTCTTCTTTCTTCTCTCCTTTGTTCTCTTTCTTGTTTCTCTTCCACTGTGAAATTAGTTTACAGTTTAGTTTCCTAAATTACACATTATATGCATACAAGTTCTACATTTGAATAGACCAAGCCGACCTGTATTTAGTCGGCCAATGGATGCCTATTTTGGGTGGGCATTTAAACAGTGCTAAGATTTAAACCTTTTGAGTGCCCGAATTATAAATTTATATCTGCCTTACCAAGTCAAGCCCCACCCTCAAAGTACACTGAAATCATTATTTTACAACGAAAATGACAGGCAAGACCTGAAACAAAATCTCTCTTTGTGTGACATGAACATTTATATAAGCTAGCAGCTAAACGCCATATTTTCAGACAAGTGACCTAACAGCTGTTCAGCGACAGCCAATCATTATATGCCTGCAGTATACCTTATATACCCACTGATATGTTGCGTTACCGTATAGGTCGCACTATTAGGTTTGTGTTAAAAAAGTTTAATTTAGAGTTGACTCGCACATAAGATGAACTGAAAATCTAGGGATTTAAAAGGCCCTTTCCCTAGCTTTTTTGCATAGATACCTTCTTATTTTTTTTTTTTTTTGTAGGGCTTAATATAATGAAAATATGTTTATCGACACCTGTGAGCTGAATTAAGTGCATGTATGCTAGGCTTGCACGTAATTGACAAAAATCAATTCCGTAATTACGGCCAAATCGATGACGTAATGACCCCGTAATTGCGAAATTTTTTTCACATATTTAAACCTATCATAACAACAAATTTAATCCACTTCTATTCCGAATGGGACATCGAAGTTTGGTTTTCATATTCCCGGCAGTACTACACGCCGGCGACAGATGTGAAAACAAATATCAAGGAATGAATTCAAAATAATTTTATTCTGATTTTTATCTTTTGTATTAGCTTTGATTTTCCTTTATCAACTTTATCACCAAATTTTATGCGATCAATTTTATCATTACCAACACTGGTAATATATTTATGAAACGATAGTTGACTTTTTTTGGATCGTATTAACGTATTAATACGACTTTCGTATTAAATAAAAATTCCGGGTTGCTAATTTATTAATCAACTACAAGCGTATTCTCTCGTTTAATTATACTTTCGCTTGCCTCGCGACGAAGACTTGTTATTTCACCGTTTTTTACAATATCAGACTTTACTACTTAGTTAGCATTTTATAATAAAAATTGATGCCGACTTATTGACGATATTCCGATTTCCATGCTTCATTTTACATTAAATCATTTCGCGGCCTAAATGTTATAACATTATTTGCGATAAATTTAGATCAAATATTAATTATTTGCGCATAATTTAAAATACCGTACTTATATGACATGCCTTCTCCGAAAATACGAAGTTATATTGCAAAACAATGCATTTTGTCTTTTTTTTTTGCACTCATGGAAATATTAATTTATTTTTTTAACTCAAGTCGACAATCCTATTTGCCAAGATTGACACAAGTTTGGTCGGGTGCCGGTGGTATTCGAGTCGACGATAAAACAAAATAAGTTGCCGCATTTGGTAAAGACAGGTAATCATATTTGGCCAACATATCGCGAGGCATTGTGAAAAACATATTGAGCAATGCCAAGTCCGGACAGATATATAAGGATAAAATCGGTAAAAGAACATCAAGATTTTGTAATAGAAAATGGATCTGGCGCAGAATAAACACAGGAAATCGCGTCGTATTGTTGTTTCTCTGTCGTCTCAATCACTTTACCGATGCCGAAAAGACTAAGTTGCGTTGGTTCATTGCGCAATTTCTCTTCCGTCTTTATATTGCTGTTTGATAAGCGCGACATTAATTATCGCGGCATTTACAAATAGACCATGTTTTATAAGTTGATCTCTTACATTTTTTAGTCATTTCACCCGAAGAAGTTGAAACCAGGTGTGTTGGCGTCCATCGGTCTCAACACAATTCTATTCCTTATCTACGGTTAATATGTACATTGGCCATGCTAGATAAGTTGATAATAGGTTAGTAAATGACGCGGTATGCCTTCCCCATCTGCGTAACAAGAGAGAGAAAAACGGCTGCGAATACCGGAACTCTAACTTCTTCTACTTGAACTTTTAATTTTTTCCAATTGACGGAATTGACTGCTTTGAAGTAAGCTTGTTTCAATCGCGAAAGCGCTCGACCAATAATTACGACTTTACGTAATTCGTAACTTCGCTTCCGTAACTCGAAATAATTCCGTAATTCCGTAAATCTGTAAATTACGTACAAGCCTAATGTATGCAAGCGCAGACCATACGATTTTCATGAATAACCAACTCGCTACAAACCTGTATATCATTGCCAGTACATTCAGACCCCTAAGCCTGTTTTGCACTTATGTCGAGCGGATTGGTCGCACCTATATTTTTTTTTAAAAATTATGAAATTATTTTCAAAGGGTACAATTTGAAAAATTTGAATAAATGACAGCATACAAATTCGTTGTTCTTCTTCTTCCTGTTGCTTTCTCGCTTCTTCTTCCTTTTCTTTCTTTCTTGCGACTCTTTCTTCGTCCTAAGAAAAAAAGTGGCTAGTACATTCTAAAAACCCATAAACAATTTCTAGATGACCAAAATAATGGACAAAATTTGTAATACTTTTTGGTCAAATTAAATTTTTCTGAGAAATAATATTATACATTCAAAAAAACATTTTGGAATTTTCTTCAAATTACTGAAGAATTGATTTTCCATTTTCCTCATATAACCTAGTGTGTCTGCCATGTTTTCACTGGAGTTGGATCCTTTTACAGACCTTTTTTCTTCTTGCTTCTCTTCTTGCTTCTCTCCTTTTCTCTCTTTCATCATGTTCTGCTTGTTTTTGGTATTCTTCCTGCAGTATTCTTTGCTGTTCTGCTTCATGGATCAATTCTTTCTGTTCTGCCTGTTTTCTAATTCTCTCCTTCTGTAAAATAAAAGATAAAAATATATATAAACTTATTATGTTTGAATGTCAAGACTACAGAAAAGTAAAATTTCATACACATTTCATAAGAAGAGGTTAGCAAGATAATATAATTAAAAAGCGAAATATGACATCTCATTCACTATTTAGTTACCAGTCCATGTACAGTTATAGCTAACTAGTTAAATATTCTAGATCAGTGGTTTTCAACCATGGTTCTGACAGTACAGTCCCAGGGGTTCCACAAGTTTACATTTAAATTAGAGAGCATATTTTAATATAATGTACATTGTTTAAATATAACCCAGGTATCATATAATTTAGGTATCTTCCACTAGTGTTGCAAGGATGTTCCGTGTCAAATTGTTGTTTCACATTTTTTGGATTGATATACTTTATGAATTGCATAGGATAGGGCTTCCTCAAGCCTTTGGAATATTTCATTGGGCTTCCACTCTATCAATAAAGTTGAAATCTGCTGTTCTAGATGCATGGATGGTAGGCTTGCACGTAATTTACAGATTTACGGAATTACGAAATTATTTCGAGTTACGGAAGGGAAGTTACGAATTACGTAAAGTCGTAATTATTGGTCGAGCGCTTTCGCGATTGAAACAAGCTCTCTTCAAAGCAGTCAATTCCGTCGATTGTAAAAAGTGAAAGTTTAAAAAGTATAAGAAGTTAGAGCTTCGGTATTTGCAGCCGTTTTTCTCACTTTTCTCTCTCTTGCCAATACGCCACCGTGATAATTAATGTCGCGCTTATCAAACAGCAATATGACGACGGAAGAGAAATTGCGTAATGAACCAACGCAACTTCGTCTTTTCGGCATCGGTAAAGCGATTGAGACGGCAGAGAAACAACAATATGACGGGATTTCCCGCGATCCGGTAAAAATCAGCAATATGACGACGGAAGAGAAATTGCGTAATGAACCAACGCAACTTCGTCTTTTCGGCATCGGTAAAGCGATTGAGACGGCAGAGAAACAACAATATGACGGGATTTCCCGCGATCCGGTAAAAATCAGCAATATGACGACGGAGAGAAATTGCGTAATGAACCAAAGCAACTTCGTCTTTTCGGCATCGGTAAAGCGATTGAGACGGCAGAGAAACAACAATATGACGGGATTTCCCGCGATCCGGTAAAAATCCTTTGCAGACCGTTGACGGTCTGCGGACCGGCGGTTGGGAACCACTGTTTTAGAATACTTAAATCGAATCCAGAATCCTATTCTATTTTTATAGTTACCGTATTTAAATAGTTGGATTTCTCCACCACAATGCATGATTGAAATTTAAAAAAAAGCTAAATTGTAGCCTAAATGTTTAATGTATAACTATCTTTGTGCAGTATTTAATTGAAAATGTCCTGATCATTGGATTATATTTAACCAAGGCAATGAGATTTAAGAATTTAGACGATCGTTTTTTTGTTTTTACCAGTTCAATATTCTCAATTTAACTATCGTTTTATCGTTTTATATCAGTCCGGACTTGTCCTTGCTCAATATATTTTTCACAATGCCTCGCAATATTTCGGCCAAATATGATTAACTGTCTTTACCAAATGCGGCAACTTATTTTGATTCTTGAAAACCACAGACACTCGTCCAAATTTGTGTCAATCTTGGCCGATAGGATCGTCGACTTGAGTTAGAAAAATAAGTTAATTTTTTCGTGAGTGCAAAATAAATGTCACAACTCACAATATGCATGTTTTTGCGATATAAATTTGTATGGTATGTATTATGGTATTTAAATTATGCGCAAATAATTAATATTTGATCTAAATTTGTTGCAAATAATGTTACAACATTTAGGCCGCGAAATGATTTAATGTAAAATGAAGCATGGTAATCGGAATAACGTCAATAAGTCGGCATCAATAATTATTATAAAATGCTGACTAGGTAGTAAAGTCGAATAATGTTAAAAACGGTGCAATAACAAGTCTTCGTCGAGAGGCAAGCGCAAGTATAATCAAACGAGAGAATAGGCTCGTCATGGCATTGATAAATTGGAAACCCGACATTTTTTTTAATACGATTTTAATAAAAAAGTCAACTATCGTTTCATAAATATCCGTATACCAGTGTCGGTAATGATAAAATTGATCGCATAAAATTGGGACTGTTAATTTGCGAAGGTGATAAAGGAAATCAAATTTAGCACAAAAGATAAAAATCAGAATAAAATTAATTTGAATTCACTCTTGTCTTAACATCTGTCGCCGGCGTGCAGTACTGCCAGGAATATGAAAACTCAAACTCGATGTCCCAATCGAAAATGAAGTGGATTCAATTGGTTGTTATGATAGGTTTAAATGTGTGAAAAAATATCGCAATTACGTCATTACGTAATCGATTTGACCGTAATTACGGAATTGATTTTTGTCAATTACGTGCAAGCCTAATGGATGGTTTGAAAGTAGAATATCAAACCGATCATCACTTATAAACACCAACCCTCCTTTGATGGCAAATGATCTTTGGAATCATCATCATATAATTTGGTATTAGCCGCTGGAGTAGCAGTTTTGTAAATAAAACAGAAATTTTCCGTTTTGTTGGAAAGTCAGAGTCACCTCCAGATTAGTTAGTATACAAACGAATAGAATGAATAGGAATAGTTACCCTTCGCTGTCTATCTTCTTCTGCATGTTTCTTGTCAGCTTCTTGGTTTTCATGCTCTCTGGCAATTTGTGCCTCCCTTTCTTCTCTTCTTCTTTGTCGTTGCCTTTTTCTTTCCAACTTTGCAGCTTCCCTCTTGTCTTTCCTTTTTTGTTTTTCTTCCTCTATTTTTAATACTTGTTGTTTTTGCTGAAGTTGTCTTTGAATGGGAGAATCAGCGAGGCTCTTCAGTAAAAAAGAAATTATGAATACAATCAAACAGAATGATTTGTTAAAGAATTCGGAATACAATCTATAATTACCCAAAAACATACATAGTCTGCTGTTAGTAAGAATAAAATTATAGTAGGAATTTCTAGTCTTAGTCATAATAAATACCACTAATGCATTGACTTTGTTTAAATTGTCTAGAAGTTAACAAGTTTTACAGAACAAATTTTTATGGTGCATTTTTATACGTTCACTTTAAACAAGGATCTGTACAAGCATTAATGAGTTATGAGGATCCACTATTTTTGGAATGAGTCTTTACGGTTCGACAATGCTACCTAATTTTTATTACACCCTGTGTTTAACCTGGGATCTTCAACCTGTGTCCTTAATATAGTTCAAGCCACCAAGCCCACCAATACATTACCACTATATGCAAATAATGTTCACATTATTTGAGACAAAAAAGCACAGAATTTTCGTTTGAGTATCGCATCAATTTTGACTAGAATTTTTCGGTCGACTACCAAATTGTTCAAGTATCAAGTCATTTGACTATCGAGGTATCACTGTACACATTATACTACTAATTTTTGAATATTTTGATGCATTTCGCCTATTCAAACAGCATTCACATATTCATTTTGAGGCGTGGAGCAATAATTAGCTAGGATATGCGTTGCATCAAGAAAAAAAAACAGATAATATAACAACCATGGACAATTCTTCCAACTCACTAAAATTGCACGATGCATATCCATCATAAGTTCACTTGCTGCTGAAGAAGAAGCCGCACTTTGTGTACGAGGTTTATTCGCTGCCAAAACTAAATCAAGCATTTCTTCAATGTGTTTACCATGCTCCCATGCTGTTTGCAAAAGTTCAGCAAGAATCTTGGAATGAAAAAACAAAGGTAAGAAAAGTTGATACGAAAGGTAGCACTTCGATGGCATTGACCCAAAATGGCCAAAACTGAAAAAGCTGTTTTGAGAAAATGTGGAATCATATGTTTTTGATTTTCAAACTTCTGTAACTTTTTATTATAATTGGAAAATATTGCATTAGATTTCTAGCCTAAAAGCATCTATTTCTTTGTAATATTTTAAAATGATATAAGATATTGCACCAAATAATGATGAGGTAGCTGTTGGCATTGACAGCCTATAGCCTCAGAGTAAGGCTATAAAAAACTGAAAAATGCCTTTAGTTTTTTGAACGATTTCAAAACGAGTTTATTATTCCAGCGTAAACCGAATGAAATAAAATGAAAGGATTGAAACATTCGACGACTTGCAAATCTAGTTGCAATTAGTCTACCCAATTGTTTCTCACCTCTTTCTTTTCTTGCGGTTTCAATTCTGAATATTTGACTTCTTGTACTTCCCCAGTCTCAAGAAATCGAACAGCTTGAATTGAGCCGAGAGGAATAGGTTCTCGTCCTTCTTTCTTTACTACTTTACTATCAGTTGACGGAGGTGGTTCTTTCCTTATGGAAATTTTCGCTTCTTTATCATCCAAAAGTTCAGGTGCTTGCAATTTGGAACGATGTGGTCTGCACAGAAATATAAAGTTTCAACTAAAAAAATTGAGGACTTGCCGCTCTACTTAATTAAAACATAATTCAGTTTGGTAGGCTACACTTGAACTGAATATATCGGCCCCTGTGGTATTTTCAAATTAACTGAAAATCAACTTCAAAACAGAGGTTTCAGCCTTTCCCTATGAATATCAATATTGCTTATTTCAACATCTGCGATGAAATATGTAAAACAAGAGAGCAATTCTCACCGATATGGACACATAAAAAATTGTTCCTACGAATTAAAAAAAGACAAAATTTAGGGTGGAATATTGGGTCCCAGCATGTCTCAGTTGTTCAAAATGTCGCAGAACCGAAATCAATGACCATCCCATTTACGAGAGATTGAGTCCTATAGGACTCTGGGAGAAATTGAAAAAAGGCTTCTGCTAATTACTGCAACCATCAATCGGTCAGTTAATTGCAAAAAAAAGTAATTTTTTCTAACAACAACAACTTAGCAAAACAGCCTATATGTACAATTTGTGCCCAGTGAAGCAACCAGTGCCAGATATTGCAAGAGATAAGTCAATATTAGTGATTTTCATAGATGGTTTTATTTAAAGAAAATTCGAGTAAACATATCCATGTCTCAACAGTTGGTACAGCGTGCTAGGATTGTGTTAGGAATATATTTGCCACCGGTCCTCTAATTGTATGTAACTGTAACTGCATGTATTCGCAGGTTCAAATTCTTATAGTAGTACTGTAAATATGTTCGGTATGATTTCTAGATGGTGCACCTGGAACAAATAATTTGTCAACTATTCCAATACAAAACATGGACTGGTAACAGGACGAAAGGTTGTGGTTCGCAATACAATAAAGATTCTTATCTGTTTTCCTCTCCCAGTAATGAATATAAAAATTTTATCCTTTAAACATACCGGTGATAAGCATATGTACCAACATCTCCTGCATGAAGCATATTCCTGGTGACACGATATGGTGGTGGTACTGTTGATAAATTGTATGATGCTGGTTGATACAAATGTGGCAATAATGGATTCTGTCGATAAATAGTTTTGTCTTGAATCAAACCGCTTGTTCGTAGTTTTTGTAGCATTTCTAAATAAAGATTAATAAAAATGTTGTAGGCCTATTATTAAGTTATGGATAAATATTTTTTACAAGGGATCCTGGGTGCGTGAAGTTATTAAAATTAGGAGAATTGGAATCCTTTTTTCTTAAATAACCCTACCCAATTTAGTGGATCCTGTATGAGTTGGTGGACTTGTCTTGAGCAGTGGAATGACAAGATATCACTAAAAAGCTATTTACTCAGATATACATATTTTTTTAATTTTGTGAAGGTCATATAGCCTGACTTGATTATTCATTGGATCTACATGTCTATATATTTTAGCTTCCTCCCTTGTTTTAAAGTTCATTATGCTATATATTTGTATTTCTTATTAGCAGAGCAAACTCACCCTCATGTGTGGCAATTAGAAGTGGAAGAAAAACGCTTATTGCAAACATTGAGTAGGCCTATTGTCTTTATATTTCAAGTGTTCTTGACTTAAGCATTGGTAAGTGCCATTATGAATCCTTCAATTTAGAAATATTATCATAATTCATAATCGGTGTGTACTGAAACTTTAGCCATCATAAAACAATGAAGACTCGTGTCTTGTTTTGCAAAACATTGAAACCTATTGTAATTAAGTGTGTGGCGGACACAAAAGGTTGAAATTATTATCTCCTAACAAAAGAATGAAAAAGCTCTCGAAGGTGATTTGTAACATATTCATAAAAGACATTGTTGCATATGTCACTGTAATTTGACCAAAAGTCACACCCACAAAATGCTAATATATACAAAGAGCTTTCTAGCAAGATATATAGCGGGGATGACGAAGCTTTTATAATGAATGGGTCAAAAATTATATTTTAATTGAGAAAAAAAAACTTTGGTTATGTTAGACATTTAATCAAAATCTGTGTTCAGGAGAAATTTGCTGTTTTATCTTATTCCTCATTGGAATTGTGTACTTTTGATATTTACCCATAAAGCACTCACATACAAACAAAGGCGATTCCTGGTACCCAATTTTATGAAATTCATGTGTGAAAACATGTATTCACATACACTTAAAATACAGAAAAAAAGTTTATACCACTACTATAATGTGGTAAATATTGTCGTGGGTTCGAAAGAGTTTGGAAAGTAATTCCAATCTGGAAATATTTTATTTTTCAATCCCAAACGACGATAAGAGAAAAATCTGCAATCTCAAAATATTCTGCACCATACTTTAGTTAGCTTATTGTTAGATTGAGTTAAGCCAGTTTTATTATCAATTTTTATCACTGAAATATAAGTGTGTTTTTATATTAGCCTGTGACTTGGTAAATCACCAGAAAAACATGATGGAGCATGTATGTTTCATTCCTGATATAAAGTATATTACAAATTCTGTTAACTTAAGGAAATAATGATATGTTAAAGGCTACAATTTGTTAGAAACTCTAATATAGCCTATGACACTTAATTTATTGTAAAAAAATAAATTTCGCCTTATGACTTTTCTTGTATATTTTTGTGCTGAATTAAGTGGATGAGTCACTGAACAAGACTAACTACAACATCAATTTAGCAACAGAAGGATTGAAAAGCCTATGAACCACTGAGTAAATATATTAGATTATAAAAATTACCTTCGTGCCAATACTTGGACCATGCTGTGATGTATCTTTTAGGACTGAAACCTGGTCGAATCTTTCTTTCATCTTTCAATGATTTTGATTCGTGAATGAAACGCAAGTACAGATCATCACCTTGTTTATTGAAAAAGAATTTTAATGCAAGTTCATTTAGGACATTGAGACTTATATAGCCAACTTTGATATCTTTCCAACATCAAGCATATAGATATGCCGTTCAATATAAATATCCAGTCAATGTAAATAGATATACCCAAAAGATTATGACCTTGCCTGGGGTAAATATTTATAGGCTAGAATCCAGTCATCAATAACTAGCCATTTTATTGTTAAATCTAGAATATAATTGGGGATTGCTGGAGTGCTTCTGGTAGAATGATTTCCCATTGTATGATTATGAATGCTTCCACGCAAATAAATTTGTCTTTTGTGACCCCTCGTCAACTTTTTGTAATTTGTTACATGCATTTTATTTATTTCATGTCGTATCTTGGTTTTGCACGATGTAAATAAATAGCGGAATCTGAATCATATAATCCGTATTTCAAATTCCTAATTTTAGGAATAATTTAGAACAGTTTCATTTAGAAATTTATAATTTGAGCAATTGGAATTCTGACAGTTATCAAAATAAAAATAGTAAATTTCTGGAAGCTGTGAAAATAGAGAACCCAATAAACCACCGTTTATCTTAACTTTTCTGCATTTCAAACATATTGAATGTAAATTGACTTCTGTTTATCACTTGTTAAACATAACACAATTTATATCATATTCAATACTCCATATTCCCATTGTTTTGTTTCAGAATGTATTTGGAATAGTAGATCAATTTTTGGCAAATGCAACAACTTTTTAAATATAGATATTGAAATATTTTCTAATACCTCTTTTTCTATATTCAGGTCTATTTCCATACATAAGTATAGCAACTCTTAAATCATGCACTGTTCTCAGAGGATCATCTCCTTTTTCACTTTCTTCATATTTTGATGATGTTTCCCCAATGTCTTCCCATTGTTGCTGTAAAAATATAGAAGATAAGTTGAGATTTAAATATGTGTATCTGAAATGATTAGCTGTAAATTGAACTATTCCTATGCCGAACAATGAGTAGTTGGAGTTTGGCATTACTTTATATTGATAGTGAAGTCAGAATCGTCATTTTAAAATCCCATGGATAGAGAGTCAGAGCAGGAGTTGCAATTTCAATAAATATGGACAGAAATTCAGAGATCAATGACCATGCATTCTTGACAAGCAATTGCATAAACATCCATCAGAATTTGGTTTTATCAGTGGCAGTTCTTGAGTCAGAGTTAAAATTTTCCTGGAGTGGGGGGAGCCCCAGTGGAAATTTTTGTCAATTTGGAGTCAGGCACATTTTTATTGGCTCAGAATTCGGAGCTGTAAAGTAGAGTTTGCTGTCATGAAACTACCTTTACAGGATTGATTTTTAAAATACTCTTTTTTTAATTTTTTTTATGCATATGCTCGAGGTTTTTGTCCTTAACTACCCAAATTATCTAAAATATATAAAAGTAAATACTCTTTCAAGCAATTTCTGTTGTTGATGTTTTAAATCTAATCTTCGTTGTTCTTCTTGGATTGCTTTATTTGCTAATTCTTCAGAAAATATAAGAAGAGCACCTGCAGACAAAAATGTTTTTAAAACTTCAGTTCAGATTTAAGATACCATCAACATATAGTAGACATCAGTTTTAACATCAAATTTACCAAAATAAAGTCTAATTATATAATAAAATATAAATTTTGCCTCAAAATTAATTCTTTCTATGTGACTTAGTTGTCAGTATGAAATTGCTAAGTATTCAAATAAACAAACAATCTCCTTGAAGTATTTTGTATGTTTTGCTCAATCAAATTTATTAATTGAATGAAAATGTGTTTGAACCTTTTCTAGTAACAAATGTTTTATGTAATTGAAGAAGTTTTGTTTCATTTCCCCCAACTTGCAATAATGATTCATTTTCTTGCAATGCTTGCACCTGTAAAAATTAAAAAAAATCATTAAAATTATAGTATTAGTTATAGAGAGCTGCATGTAACCCATGGAACTATTTATAGTGGACTGCAACAAGAATAAACATTAGGTTGTCAAAAAAACATCATTCATCAGTATATGAGCAAATTGAAATAAAAATAAAAGCAATAGCTTTCAATCAAATTCTTCCTATGATAGTGCTTAATTTAAGGGCTGAAAATTTAAAATTAATTAGTCTGCAAAACTGAATGCTCCGAACAACAACAATAATTTATCAAAACAATTCAAAGGTCTATTTCATGGCCAATAATGATAACAAATTGTCATTGGCTAGAAGACAAAATTTTGTGCCAGACCGTCATAAACTTTGAAGCTTTCCCCAAATTCTATGTATATTTGAACAATATTTAGAGAAGTAAAAACCTAAAGTACATACATGATAAGGAGAATATGATTTTAAATTGTAATAATCTTCTGGTTCGAGATAAACTTCCAATTTTTCATGGCCATTTGTTACCACCTGAAAAAGTAGACATTTTTAGTATTCAAAATATTTCTGGGGACTAATAGAAAAGAAGATAATTAAGTAAAATCTTTCATAAATATTTTAGTGAGATAATAGGAGTGGTAGGATTTTCATATCTATCCTGAGCAAGAGGAAAAGTGATAAGACTGCTTGATCATACGATGAACCATGTCATATTGCCCGGTTATCGATCCATGTCACATATGAGCATTGCTAACCAGTTATTTGTTTCAGATGTATGAACTTGATGGTAGATAAAACTGTAACCGATGAGGAGCCTAATTGCCAATCAATATTCTTTCTAAATGTGATAGATTGTGACCTTGTCTGCTTGAATATCATGAAACAAAATAGTACATTTGCAGATCTCGGAGATTTGAATAGTCTTCGTACATCAACTCACACAATCACTCTCAAAATAAGAGAAACATATTTTACAATGGTAGGAAGGTAAACACCCATTTTCTCATATCTTGCTTGACCTTATTTTCTCACATTACAATTAATAATTACATACAGGTCTCTAAAACCAGAGTCAGTAGTAAATTTGAGACAGTGGTCTTCAGAGTCTCAAATCAAGTTTGAATCTTGAGACTTAAAATACAGTGACTCGAATCATGACTCAAAATTTGCTGAGACTTCACAAGAAACTTGCGACTATGGGTTTAGGGCCCTGTACCACAGGTACCAAACACTGCATCAATATACTGATATAATAGACTGTTTTTTGAATTACAACCAGTACCAGTAACTGAATAATATAATGAACAACCAATAATAGAATGCACCTATGAATAGTCTATAACCATAAAATTAGACCAGATTTCTTGACTACTGGACTAGTTTTAAGGATATTCTCAACAAAATATTAAATTAGAAAATGTGCGGTATATCAAATCATCAAAAATAACAAATTTAAACTATAGCTACAAAACTACGGTACCGGTACCGGTACCGTACATGCAGACATGACAAAATTGCGGTAAACTTACAGTTACTGACTTACCTGGCCAATTCCTTTTGCAAGTAATGACAGCGGTAGAGCCGAACTGCCCATTCCAAATGTTATACAATCATCAGTTTAAACTTTCAATTATATAACATACCAAATAATATTGCTGCAATGTTGAACGAGAGCAAGGAACCTCCAAAGAATGGAACTAAAATTGGCGATCTGCGTGCAGAATAAACGTATTGCGTCAAGGTACGGTACCGTAACCTGGGAAACGTCATCTGACAAGTTTGCCTATAAACTTCTTTATACCTATGAAACTGCTCCCGCTACATGACTTAAACGCACAGTTATTGGACACGTAGTGGACATAACGATCGTTTCAATATTATGTTGTTGTTGTTGTTGTCCTTGTTCTTTGACACGTTTTTAAAAAGTCGCTTTTCTCTTCATTTCAGCCTTTTTCTTCATTTCAAATTTTCAGTGGTTAAAGATAAAAATTTTCTCCAGAAGGCTATTACTTTTTTTTCGCTATGACGTCATCAAAATTATGTGACTCTACGTGTCCATATATTTGAGCATAGCTCTCTTGTTCAAGATTGCCTCGTTCACTTTCTCTTCTTGCAATATGGTGTCTTGGCAACCCTCCTGGGGACTTACTTGTTCGTGGCACAGGTCGCTTCTACATAACACAATATTAACAATGTATCCATAACTAACGAATCAAAGTGTATTTTATATATATACAGAGTGTCCCAATAAAATGTAAACATATGTATTGTATTAATGAATACGCGCTAAAAATATCTGTTAACGTGGTGTTTATCAGAATTTTATTATTTTAAAAGTATCATTTTTTGTTTCTCACTGCCTGTTCTCAAATTGGCGCCCATTTTTATCCGAGACAGTCCGCTCGACCGGCTTGTCTTTAGGACATGTTGGAATTTCTAAAATCATCTGTCCATCGCATCATAGAACGTTGTCACTGAAAACGTTATATTCCAATATTAATCCATGATCTTAATGACGATGATCCAGACCGAAGAATACAGTTTTGCGAGTGGTGTATACAACAATGTTAAGAAAATGCAGATTTTTCAACAAAGGTCGTGGTGAGTGACGAGGTCACATTCAAGTTAAATGATTCCATTAACCGCCATAATTGCACTTATTGGGGACCTGAGAATCCAAGTGTTACTGTCGACCGTCATTTCAATTTATCGGGAAATCCAGCTAAATCACAGCGTGGTTTATCATCAGAAGAATTGATTGTACGGTTCTTTTTTACCGCTACTGTAACCGGACCCATTCACTTGAACTTGCTACAACAATCTGCTATGCCAAGCATTAGGAAAAACTTGGGAGAACGAAGAGTTTTTTTTTTCAGCAAGATGGGGCACCTCAACATAACCATCGCGATGTATCCTATAGGCTATAGGTATCCCATTTCCTCCCGTTCACCTAACCTTACACCACTCGATTTTTTACTATGAGGATACCTTACCAACATTACCAATTAATATGTTCTCGTTACTGTTGTTGCTGTCTAGCGCAGCGCTAGCCCACTTACTGGAGGTGAATGCGTTATTCTGTTTGTTTCCCGCAATGTATCACATGTAAAATCAATACTAATTGGTCCTGTTCTGAAGTTTACATGAATGTAACATTGAACAACGTCTTTTTGATGAAGGTGTTATCTACAGAAAAGCATGCTTGGGCGAATGAGTAAATTCTCAATCCTTGAAAACGGCAGGCTATTTAATTATTCTTTCTTTCTTTTGCTGTATAAAAAAATCTGAATTCGAATTATTTGTATCGTTAACGTCAATTCCTTTCTATTTTTTCAAACTTAACCCGATATTTGGACAGAGAATATGAATGAACTCTCGATGAACATGAATGCGCATAAACTCTCGATGACAATATGGTCAATGAAGACAGCCGGGATAGCTTTAAATGTAGGCCTATGTAGTAAAATCGTAAAATGTAAAGTTACAAAATCACAGCTAAATCGTTGTTGTCTCTGGAGGCGTCCCTCTTTGAATTCACAAAAATATGGTAACCCTAGCTATGAAACCTGCAACAGTTGCTGAATTGGGAGAAACCATTGAGCTTGAGTTCATCCAAATTCCAAGGGATTTAATTGTTTCATAATGTGTGCGGTTCTATTGCTTTGCGTTGTCAGTAGTGTCCCGATCAAAATGAGCGTGAGTTTGAAAACAGGCGGTGAGAAAACAAAAAAATATTAAATAAACACCATGTTTGAAGTTATATTTAATGTGTATACATAAATTCAATACATGCGTATATATTTTATTCGGACACCCTGTATAAATGCTGAGGACTATTATTTTTCTACCCAAGCCCTAGTAGATTCATTTATTGTTGACTCACCTCATTACTTATCGATTTTAATCGTTACTTATCGATTTTAATCGGTAAGTATGTTGATAGGTATTTGTCTGTCTGTCTGTCTGTTAGATGCACGCGATATCTCACGAAAGCAAGATTAAATCTGCTCCAGAATTTGCATGTGCATTCATCATATCTCGGACCAGAAGCCCATTGATTTTGGGCGAATTATGCCGTATAATTAGCGAGTTATCAATTATCAATTAATTAGTGATGGGACACAATGTGTCCCTATGGAGTAAGAGCGCTGTTTTGGGGGATTTCCTAACTTTCGATCAATAAGTCTTCGGTCTCTGATCTGACCGATATTCTCGTTAACACATTGTGTCATTGAGCGACATCTGTCCCTGAGATAGACTAACATTGCCAAATACCTGATAAATGTTTCAATGCCTGGCTTGGTATGTTTTATAGCGCGTAAGATCAAAGGCAGCTCATTGCATAGACCTTGCAAGTTGCAATACAATTAGAACAGCAAATTTAGCTGCTTGCAATTGCCACCACGAATATTTGCGCCGAAACTATTACCATATTTTAAAATCTTATTATTACTGTGACGTTATTGAATTAATTATTGTTTGTCCTTGCGTTCATAAGAATATGACCGAATGGTTAATGACGCTGAGATCTGGTATGACAAGTTTCACCACGGCGTAATCAAAACCACAAGTTAAGCTATTTGCAATGACCTTCTAGATATTTACAGCGTGAACAGTAATATTTTATGAAGTTTTATTATGCCTGTGGCGTTCTTGTTTAAAAACCGTTTGATACTCATGTTTATCAGAATGCAACTCAACAGAATGAAACGTCATTGGAAACTGGTATGGCATGTTTCCCTGTGACGTATGCAAGACTTAATTACAGTTTGTCCTTATGCGGATTAACACAAGTATGAAATCAAGTTTGTTGTATATAGAATGAGTTTTTTATGAAAACGCAATGAAGGGAGGAATTTTGCTTTGTATTTGCTGGAGAATTGCTAAAATTCTTTAGTTCCACACTCATGAACTGCTTCTACTGTACAAAAGCGGCGGGAGTGCGACTTGTGCATAACATTAGCTAAGAATCCATTAAAGATTATCAAATAAAGTACGGGTATAGTGAGAGCATAGGGTTCCAATATAGACGAAAGGGGAAATTTAACAAAAGAGATTGGGAACCACTGCGTTAAGATATCTTAACGGTTTGCTGCCCTGGAAGAAATCCCGATGCAGAGAGTATAGAGAGAAGGATATGAGTTAGAATATTCTAGTAAGGCGTGGTAATAGTATTACGGTACTAGTACCCGGTCTACTCCAGTTCTATTCACACACGAAGTTTAATTGTTGATGCAGGAAAGTCGTGTTGGAAATCGTCAGGCCTGTCCCGTTTTAGGCGATACAGAAGGACTCAAAATATAACAATGAACTAGGACAGAAATAATACCAACGAGAAGCCTGCAGTCAGACGACGTAAGATGGAAATGACTTTAAGGCAACATTACAGAATCAAAAAATAATGAATCAGGAATATTAAAAAGAGTATTGAACTGTCAGCAGATACTGCAAATACTATTACTACAAATTCAAATTAAATGATAAATGAGAATTGAAACTATAGTTTTAATACTATATACGCATAATAGGTTGTAATGTAATACGATTTGTTAGAACATGCCAATGATTAACGTTCCTTTTTAAACATCAATTTAATGGCGTATTATTGTTTTTATTTTGTGCATTATGTGCATACTGTTTTAAGAATATTGGTCTCATAAATTGCAAACCCGTTCATGCGTGATTTGTGTTTTTCCTGATAAATTTTTTTATTATTAGTTTCCGTGCACAGAATATACCAGCATAGTTTTGGTTTGAGTTTGTATGTATGTTAAACCACTTTCAGCAATGCCCAATCAATGTAAGGTTTTGTTCCATGGCTTCATGACATTGCATTCCACAAGCTATGTTTGTCTTTCTAATAGATTGAATCGGCCATTATTAGCTAAAGTGTTGTTTTAAAAGTAGCCTACAATAACCCGGAATTTCGATACCTTGGCGTATTTTTGTGTATTTGTTTCTGGTCCAAACTTCGTTTGAAAGGGTGTTTGTTTTTGTGATTTTTTCATAAGTGCGTGCTAGTGAGCGGGCACCTGATATTTTTCATGTTTCACACTCTTGCAGCGGTTTCACTCGCTCTCCAGAATTCCCCATTATTATTTTAAGTGTATTGAATAGTTTTCAAACTTAACTATCCATCTATATATGTAATTTAAACGGTCACCTGTGAAAGGTTTGTCCAAAAAAATCGAAAAAAAATAACCATAATGCACTGAAATTTTCTCCTTTATTAGCTTTGATATTGCTAAACTGTTAATTTCATTGATTTCTTAAACCATTTTGCAGGATATGCATATTTGCAAAATTAAATTGATATATTTGAAATCATATTAATTTAGGGCAAGCAAAAATATCTTAAACAGAATGTCGGTTCTTTCTGCTATTCTCAAAACACTTTTTGTGAGTTTTGGAATTGGAGGAAAACTCATCAGCAATGAACGTGAACTAAACTCGGACGCTCAACAACAACCCAGTGTAAGAATTATTGAACCAGTATTTCGGAAAGTTTGTGATGGGTTACCAACATCGGAAGGTCCAGTTTTTGATACAAAAGGAAATTTTTACGCTGTTTCTCCAGGCACTAAAAGAACCAATAATGGGTAGTTTATTATACTCTTTTATCGAATATTTGAAGCCACACAACAATGCCAACTGAGCAATACTAGCAAAGGATATTATTTAACGCTAAAGTTTATGTCATTAAACAGACTAGCAATGGCGACTTTAGTAGTGAAATTAAAACTTAGTACTTCCAAATACCAAGTGCAATGGGCACGAGAATTGCAAATTTTGGTGAAACATCGGGCCCCACAAAAATTGCATTTAGCGACTTTTTGTATCTTTTAGTACTGACAATTTGAAATCAAACACTTCGAGTCCGTTAATTGCAATAGGCGCTGATCTAGAATGCATGTAAAATTCTAAACTTATCTTTGCGTTATAGAAGTGTAGACGAATCTCAGTTTCGGGATGAATGGGCAGGAAAACTACATAAAATAAACTTGGAAACTGGCGAAAAAACTGACATGTGCACTGCTTTAGTAAACGGATTTGGTGGAAGACCTGCAGGATGCCAATCAGATAAATTTGACAACATTTGGATTGCGGATATTAGACTAGGACTTCTCAAGTATTCTCCTGGAAGTAACGATTGTCAACTGGTATTGTAATTACTCTCTTTTTTTTCGTGTCGCATTTTATAAAATTTGTCACCACCCTCTTAGTCTTATATGCATACACAGAATGTAATCAAAGATTAGAACTGTGATCTTTTTGGTTGTATACGAGTACGGGGATACAGCCGGGATTTTCGAAAGCGGGATTCAAAAATACAGATTCAGCGCATTGGAAACTGCATGTGAAGCAGTCGGCACGAATACGCACGACACCGGTTGAAAAAGCCGACTTTCTCAGCGAAAAAAATTAATATGCGCAAAATTTTCAAGCAATGACCAAAATAAACGTTTAAATTGTCATGCCATATTATTTGTAATAAAATAAACTCGTGGTTGCGACGATTTACATCAAAATAACAGCACTGTTCAAGAGCAAAATTCAATGTCATATAAATATGACAATGTCAAATATAATGTCTTATGAATATGATATTAGATTTTATATGATCATCACTTAAATCGCTGTATATATTTATATATTGAATCTTTTATATGATAACTTGACATTGGCTGTGTGTGTACAATACTTGAATGACTAAATATATGTTGAGGTGACTATATGTTTATGACATTGAATTTTATATTTGCATCATTAAATGGCCGTATATGTGCTTAGAGTTAGCTGTATATGCATACGACTTTTGTATGTAAATGCATATGACATGGGATTTTGGGTACTCCTGAAGTATGCGCACCAAGATGTTGCACAACCTGAACCCTAACCTGGTACACAACCTGGGTTCAGGTTGTGCGCCATCTTGGTGCGCATACTCCAGGAGGTAGGATGTCCGGATTTTGTATGTACATCACTGAAATGGCTCTGTATGTATTTTGAGTTGTCTGTGGAAGCACATCACATTGATTTTGTATGAAAGTTATTTGTATGGCTGTATATATATATTGAGTTGACTATGTATATGCATAGAACATTAGCTGTGTATGTACATTACTTAAATTGATATCTATATATATTATATTGAATTAGCTGTATATGCACATGAGATTGAATTTTGTATGTACATCACTTAAATGGCAGTATATGTATATTGTGTGGCACACACAACTCCATGTTGATTGACACTTGACATGCACTATTCAAATTTCTAAACTTACCCCAAATTCCTGAATGATTTTTTATGTCATTGGCCATCCACAGCCTTGCACAATCTTTTGCATTGTAGGTGAGCAACAAGGACGATGATGGAAACCTCCTTCATGGCTGTAACGATCTTGTTTTCGATAAAAATGGTAATTTATGGATCACGGCACCCGGTTTGGAGGTCGCTCCAGCACAAGGGGAAGAAGCAACGGCATATACGGTATATACGTTTAACTTAAGTTTACTAAAATGACTAAACACTCTTGTTACACTTATACAACTTCTCAAACGTCTTCCTCAGACAACATTGTCAAACTATATAATGAGGGAAAGCGATAACGGATTTTGCGCATATTTATCCTTCGTACATGCTTTTGCTCTGGTGGATCCGTAATGCAAGGAGGATGTAGCAATATGAAGATAACTATTTCAAGTGAATCAAGAGGCTTGCTCGTACTAGCACAAATAAATTTCTGTGACGTTTCTTCTGACTAAAGTCAGACGTTCCCAGGCTAACATAATTCATCTACAGAAGGAAATGCGATAGCGTGTACATTGCCAAATGTGTGTAGCAACTCTGTTGAACTCTTACACTATGCATGCGAGCAACCAGCAAAAAATTATGAAAGATGATTTACAAAATTATTTGTATTTTTATAAATGTATCCGCTTTCGAATTTGAACATTTGCAATTAACTTTTTACTACAACAGATAATTGGCGGAAATTTATATTTCCTTGAACAAGGTCACTCGACTCCAAAAGCGATGAATGAATCATTCCAATTTGTGAACGGAATTGCTATAAAGGATGATTTACTATTGGTGGCTGAAACAATGAAGAGGCGCATTTTAGCATTTGACATCGTATCAAAAGGAGAACTGGCCAATAGACGAGTTTGGGCTAATTTGCCAGAAGGTAATATCGTCACGCTAATAACCGAATTGCGTAAGCCATTTTAGCAATTTTGAGAAGAACGTAAAAAACTTCATAATGATATTGTTATGCCATTGAGAGTCAATAATTTGCCATGGTTCAATTTTTTGATCGTAGCCGGATTTAAGTTTGTATGACGCAGTTAAGTGACGTCATAATGGCGCACTGTGACTTAGGCAGAAATGTGTATATGACTTGGGGACATACGCAATTTTGCAACTTAACTATATGCACCAGTCCTGAAAACTAAATATTCCAAAAACGAATGTAATTCTCAGTATCTACAATGTCCAATCATCAAAATACCTAATCGATTTCAATTACATTATTTTTTATTTTTAAAAAAAACGCGTTCTACACCCCCACCGAAATAAGACTAAAATTAAATACAAAGAATAAAACAGCAATGCACCCAATATAAAAGCCGACCAAGGTGAATTGGACTCGGACAGTGAATATCGCAAGTGCACGTCTTCCTATACTGCAGTATAAATTCAAATTAATACGCGCTAAGCTAGAATCCGAGATGCAAAAACTCGAAAATACTTCGCCGATGTTAATTTGCCTTTGTGACGTCAAGATAGTCATGCGGTAACAAGGATAATTCATTATGACGAATCAATTGCACAAATGTGCATGTCATACTAAATCTCCATTTTTATGGGTTTCGAAATTCTTAAAATAAAATCTGAGTTAACAGACAGGTTACATTACATAAATACCTATTTTATAAAAAAAACTCAAAATTGCCAAAAATGACTTACGCAATTCGAGTATTAGCGTGACGATATGTATTTATCGTTCAAGCGCGTTGCCAGCTGAACCTTTTTGAGCGAGGTACGGGGGCAAATTGTTCCGAACAAGGCCAGGTAGAAGAGTCACTGATATCTGACTATACGAAAGAAGCCTACCCAATGTATTTTCACCCTCGGTGAGGGGGGTTTTGATTTGAACACCAAACGTGTAATCTGCAATGCCGAAACAGTTAATTTTCACGCTGCTTTATCCGCTAGGTGGGTATTTAAACTAGCAGCGATATTGTCATCTAGCAAATTTAACAACTTTAAACCTCTACCGTGCTTAATATAAATCTAATTCAAATGTGTATTCAAAAAATAAAATACATAATTATAACACTACATAAGTTCATTCGTCGCTTCCCACTAGATAAGCTAGAAACTATACTGTACGATTGTTCCCTCCGTCGTTGATTCTTTCACGATCGCAATGAATAACACACAAACCTGGAAGGCTCAGGGTCCTTGTTGAACGCAACAGTTTCGTGACCCGTTTCATGCATGAAAAGATCGTCTGCCCTAACCGTTGTTGCTGGTAACGCATTGATGATTTTGATCGCTCTGTGCACACTAGGGTAATTCCGAGCAAGCAATAAAAGCTCCCGCAAACGAATAGAGCAAAATAGTATTAATTAAGAAGTATGCACGAGTTTGTCTCACTGCAAATGCCAAGGAGTGGTTTTTCAAAAAAAAATTCATTGTACATTGTCCTCATTAATTTCAATTTATTGCCAGCATCATTTTTCAGCTGTATACAATAATCCTATGAAAATTGGCGGGCCGGATGGAATGGATTTTGATAATCGTGGAAGACTGCTGGTAACACATCATGGAAGCAGTCACATTGAAGTTTTTTCAGCAACTGGAGTTTTAGAAGCCAGAATCAAATGTCCATTTTTGAAACCCAGCAATTTGCATTTCAAACCTGGTAGTCGAACTTGCTACGTTACAGAACACGAATTTGATGGAGTATGGGAGTTCCAGTGGGAAACTGAGGGGAGGCCAATGAACTATTTTAATGAATAATATATATATTTGTGTTACATTCGTAGCTGCCTGACCGTACTTGAACCATGGAAATATTTTAAACAAATTATGTAGGCTGTATATGCATATGACTTGGACGTATGGTTTACAACAGCGAATTAAAACATGACATTAAATTAACATTATTGAGATATCTTAATATTTCCGGGATGATCATAATATTCCAATACATTTAATTGTAGAGATGTAACTATTTATTTTTCTCAAACGATGTGACAGTCTTGCAAGTAATTTTCTTTTTTCGTTCATTTTCATTATTTCTGGAACCCCTTAAAAATATATTGTTTCACGCATGTAATACGAAATCTCCCAACTGGAAGAAGTAGAAATCGGCGAGTGTAAACTGTGCATACACATTTTCATTTCAATTAGACCCGTCAAAATGATAGACCGAATGTCGATATCTAATTTTTGAAGATGCTCATCATTGTTAAAGACCTGCTCCATCTTTGACGCCGCAGAATTGCTCAGCATAATATCAGCACACTCTACCAGACAAGGCTTTACTAATGTCTCGCCGATGTTGGGCTTTTTGGTCCTTGTCATTCGCAATGCAACTGCGAAGGCGCAGTCACTATCACCTTTTTGCGTATCTGAAACTGCGATTTGTTTACCAAACTGAGAATGGATCTTTGAAATATATTGCTTCAGTTGATGGGGCTTCATAGAACCTTTGGGTAGTGTGATAAATAAAAAATGAAATGAAATAAAAACGGAATAAAAAATGCAAAAAGAAAAAAAATTGAAAAAAAAAACGTAAATGAAAAGGTTAACATTAACTTATAACATTATTATAAATATATTACTTCTAGTTGAGCTCGTAGCATGGAGAATTTATAGAACATTTTCGTTTCGAATTTATTGAATATTGCTCAAGAAAATCAGTAATGAGTTAGAAATCCATGGAACACCGTTTGTGCGCGTAGGATTATGCATGACAACATCGGTCCCAAGCAGAAGCAAATTTTCTCAAAATAAAAACGCGTGACAACGATGGGCCACGAGGCGGCCTATCGTTGTCAACCATTTTATTTTTTTTCACGTTTCTTTTCTTTTTTTTTCAAATTTTTTTTTTTATTCCGTTTTTATTTTATTTTCGTTTTTTTTTTTTTTTTTTGAATCTTACGCGTGACAACGATGGGCCACCATAGTAGTGTCTTGAGGCAAACAACTCATTGCGGCAGATAGGCTACTCAAAATTTTTCTTTACAAACGTGAAATTGTTGCCGAGACAACTATGATCGTACTTTTTACTTTACGTACTCGGGCCAGCTTCATGGCATATATTCATTTGATTTCCATTGTGTAATATTTATTAATTGGGTTATTGTGCGTATACTTTAGAGGAACATTCATTTCCCACCAGCAGCCCTCAAATTCCCCACTAGTGGGAAATTTCCCATCGATTGGAAACCACTACGCTAGATGATGTGAAACGCAATATAAAGTAATATTCCAATGATCCAAATTTCAAAATTATGAGCTGTTGATCGCTACTGCTACTCTATTCCGGAAACGACAAGAAGCGAATCGTTATTATGCGCAAGTGCGATGTTTGCCGCGGTAGACATAAGCTAATATTTTCACATGGACATTGATTTACAACCAACAAAATCAATGTCAATAACCATAATGATCCTGACCTACCAGTTTTCGGTACCGCTGTGCGTGCAGCAAAGCGTGCCCACCATCACCAAAAAAAGAAAGATACAATTTCGTAACTTCAGGTGCTTCCTAACCCCAAATGCAAATTTTAAGTAGCTATTTCTTGACTGAAATGCACATTTCACGTTTTTAATTTGTATAGTCTATTGAATCCCGTATTGAAATATTATTTTTTTTTCTCAAACTTGAGAACCATTGAATTTCGTAGGCCATACGAATGTTATCGTATGAGCTTGGCTGAGTTTGTCAAAATATGAACTTGAGTTTATTTAAATTATGTATGACCATGTTCACTAAAAGCACACGCATAGCAATTGTTAGTAAACGTGATACGTTGATTTTTTATTGGCAAACTTTTGTTTTGAACAATAACGTGATTTGATAACTTATTTGATTGATCTATGTATATTACTTGTTCCTGCCTATTAGGCGACGCACAAAGGTTGATTAAGATCGCACATCATGCCAAACGCTTGGTCATCAACGTACAACATTCATGAGGTTGTGGCATTGTTTCAGAGATCTTGAATTCTGTAATCGGATCAATGTAGTTTTGTATGACATTTTTTTTTCTAATTTGTATCCAGGATTATTTGTCGCTTCCAGTACGTACGCACATTATTTTCGAAAATGAACATTACAAAGGACAAGCGGAAAACTAGGATTAGTAAAGCCCATGTAGACAATGTTCTAGTCTTGGCTTCATCCAGTGTGTCGCCTGATGTCGAGAAGCTATCAAGCGTAATGCAACAACAAGTGACACATTAAATGTCATTTGTAAATTTTTTGGGTGGTAAGACGACTTGAGTCCAAAAGTCGTCGCATGGTTCGATCGCTTTAATTAAAATCTACAATTTCAACTTCTGATCTGTGTAAAAAATGTGATTCATCAGCCACCTGTTCGTTTTTCAACTTTTATAAAAAAATGTGTACGGCCCGCCAAGATTTGTAAGTAACCCTTAACTTTGACAACAAAGGGTTGCCTACCCCTGGTGTGAACCATTGAAAAAGACGGGCCCTGAATATAACAATATAAAACAGTTATTAAGTTCGTACTTTTTCAATTTGTTTGATTTCCAACGGAGTATCTTCGGCCGGCTCTGCTTGCCAATTCTGCTTTCTATAAATCAAATTGACTGCAACTGCACACATTTCATCAGATGCTTTTTCAAATACTCCAATACTCCCACCGTGTGACAAACATGTCTGAACAAAAGTCATATAATAGCTTAGTATCAACTACTATTAATTTAGGTCTCTGCTTAAGATAGTTATTTAACCCGATGTCAGTCATTCAAAGCTTGCAAAGGTTTTAAAATGCCAGCTCAAGCCCCATAAACGGCGCTCCAGAAGGGGTGTCTCCAAAATGTCGTGTCCCACTTGTCCCACGTGTCCCACTTGTCCCGCATGTCCAACTTGTCCCACTTGTCCCACTTGTCCCACGTGTCCCACTTGTCCAACGTGTTCCCGTGTTCCACTTGTCCCACGTGTCCCACGTGTCTAACTTGTCCCACTTGTCCCGCGTATCCCACTTGTCCCACTTGCCCCACTTGTCCCACTTGTACCACGTGTCCCACTTGTCCCACCTGTCCCACTTGTCCCACGTACCACTTGTAACAAGTGTACCAATTGTACCACGTGTACCACTTGTAACACATGTACCACTTGTAACACATGTACCACGTGTACCCCTTGTCCCACGTGTCCCACTTGTCCCGCATGTCCAACTTGTCCCACTTGTCCCACGTGTCCCACTTGTCCCACGTGTCCCACTTGTCCAACGTGTTCCCGTGTTCCACTTGTCCCACGTGTCCCACTTGTCCCACGTGTCTAACTTGTCCCACTTGTCCCGCGTATCCCACTTGCCCCACTTGTCCCACTTGTACCACGTGTCCCACTTGTCCCACTCGTCCCACTTGTCCCACGTACCACTTGTAACAAGTGTACCAATTGTACCACGTGTACCACTTGTACCACTTGTAACACATGTACCACTTGTAACACATGTACCACGTGTACCCCTTGTACCACGCGTCCCACTTGTACCACGCTCCCCACTTGTACCACGCGTCCCACTTGTATCACGCGTCCCACGTTTCCCACTTGTCTCACTTGTCCCACGTGTCTCACTTGTCCCACGTGTCCCACTTGTCCCACGTGTCCCACGTGTCCCATTTGTCCCACGTGTCTCACTTGTCCCACTTGTCCCACGTGTCCCACTTGTACCCCTTGTGCCACGTACCACGTGTACCACTTGTAACACAGGTACCAATTGTTCCACGTGTACCACTTGTAACACGTGTACCACTTGTAACACATGTACTACTTGTAGCACGTTTACCCCTTGTATCACTTGTAACACGTGTACCACTTGTAACACATGTACCACGTGTACCCCTTGTACCACGCGTCCCTCTTGTACCACATGTACCCCTTGTGCCACATGTCACACTTAACCCACGTGTCCCACTTTTTCACGGGCCCCACGTGTCCCGCGTGCCCCACTTGTCCCATCGACTTTTATTGCCGATATCGGTCGGGGGAGGAGGTATCGGTCGTGTTATTCTATGCGTTATAACGTAGCGCAATAAACATCGCCAGACTTTTTTTCGTATTTACCATATTTTTTTTTTGGTTATCGCTGATAAATACGAATTTGTAACTAATATTGATTGCAATTCTATAAGGCGTATTTCCTTCCCTGGTTTCCCGACTCATTCACTTTTATTATACAAATCACAGCGCATTGTAAAGCAAATCAGGTACAGGAAGAATTAACCGACGGCTATCGCTAACAGGTTGAACCGATAAATGTAAGAATTTTTCTTTTTGTTTTCTTTTTGCGCCTATCATATTTTGGGACCTTAATTTACAAACTGTGATACAAATCGTACAAAAAAGATAAAAACCAGCATAAAATTAATTTGTGTTTGGAATGCACTCCTTAATAGTTGTCTTTGACATCGTCGCCGATGTGAAATCAACTTTCTGTCCAAAAAATAAAACCAAACTACGATATCCGCCGTTGCATGAGAATTATATTTACTAGTGAATAAAAAGTGCTTTAATATAGGTTATCAGCATTGATTGGGATGTCAAGCCGCCGAAAGGATTGCAGTGACAAAAATATTTACTGCGGCCTTGGATTATGACAAAATTATAAAATAAAAAACGCAGGATTGTGACGAAGTTTTCATCCTTCAAGTAATTCCGAAAAATTAATTGTCACGGCGGCTGACATTTCAATTACGGTTGTTTGAAATGACAATACTCATTATTCAGTGTTGTGTTCGTTGAAAATATTCGAATATTTCGATTAAAAAAATATTTACCTACAACTAATTACGGCGCATGTTAATAATAATCATTGAATGGCAATTAAAAATCAATCTGTTTACATTAAATTCCGAGTAATAGTTTCACATTTAATGCATTTGATCGGCGCTACATGCGAGCGTGTTTTTGTACTTGTAAACGATTTTGACGCTACTGACATCCGCGAGTTATACTTCTCTCCCAAATTAATTTTCACGACTTCTAATGTTTTATTTTCAAATGTGGGTACAACTGACTACGGATTAATGGTCGATATTTGAAATAGGGCTTGCAAAATATTCATTATAAACCGCCAGGTAAAGAGAGGCGGGCTAAACGTAACTTTGGAATTTCGCTGTGAACGACGCATTCTTTTCAGCTTATTAAACGCCTTACGTCGTCGTGAATTGACCCCCCTCCCCCGTTGGAAAAATTTTGGCTGTGCCCATGTCGGTATTTATCTGATATCAACACGGCTATATTCCGGCACTGATAGACCAGGTCATACATTGTCACCCATGTTATCAATAACCAAAAATTTCGTGCTTGCTTTTACCAGAAATTCTAGTTTGCTGAATGAAAGTGCGACCCGCGGTTTTACTCAGTTATCTTTATCTGGCCCTCCTGTATTAAAGGTTGCACACGCTTGGTTTAAACTACTTAAATCGATTGTACCGTAAATTGCTTTGCAACCTAGTGTAAGTATGAAATGTTCCACCACAACACTTTTACAATATATGATA
Organism: Styela clava; assembly: GCF_964204865.1. Taxonomy (NCBI): domain Eukaryota; kingdom Metazoa; phylum Chordata; class Ascidiacea; order Stolidobranchia; family Styelidae; genus Styela; species Styela clava. The sequence continues at coordinate 18,736,893 of NC_135250.1, forward strand.
GTTTCAGCAAACGTGTTGTTGCGAACAAGCGCAAGGATTGTGGATTGTGACGTCCACCACGAAACGATATTGTTTGTCGCACATGCAAAAAAACAGGCCACATACAGAAGCACTGCAACTTTGGGAAACAAAATGAACGAACGGAGGGGGCGACGAGACCAATTATTACGTCAAGACCAAGTGGAACAGAACCCGCGCCATCTTCACCTGAAGTCCCACATGGACGGAAAAATGCACAAAAATTAAGCAAATCCTTAATCGAACCAAACCAAGGATGTTGTCATGGAGAGGCAGAATCACTGTAATAAATTCCCTTGCTCTTTCTCTGATCATCTACAGCGCTAGAGTACACAGTATCCCAATGTCATTTATTCACCAACTGCAATCGGACTTGTTCAAATACCTATGGTATCCCGAAACCATTGAGGTGATAGCCAGGAAAACATTGCTACAACATCTTTCAAACGGGGGCATCAATATGCTCGACGTCAAGTTGAAAGCACAATCTTGCCTGGTACATAAAATCAATCAGCTATGTTTGCTAATTACCCCGACTGAGTTCAGGCACCAAGAGGCTTTTTTTCGATGGGATCCAAAATAATTCCACTAAACAAATCTATGTACTCCAATTCAATGCCCCACTTAATAAAAGTCAACCCTTACTGGCAGCATATAATTAATCTTGTTCATGTATTAGATTTCACACCGGACGAATGGACTACTACAACCTTAAGGTCCATATATGATGGATTCAGATTAAAAACGTATGACCCACCAAAATTACACGTAGCACGTGATTGGCACTCCCCATATCTCTTGGACCGCACCTTGAAAAAACACTTTACGAATATCGAACGACAATCTGCGTACCTCATAGCCTTGGATGGGTTTTTGTTTGGACATAGAAAGTGGCGTTACGGAATTGTCCGCCGAGATGCAAACTATCGACCATTACCAAACATCGAAACACATATTTCTTGAATACCCAAAATACCTAGAAATACATGAAGAAATTAGGCTGACTCTGGAAAAAATCTGCGGCAAAAAACTAGAGGTTCCTCCACTATCAATTTTCGACAATTCCTATTCAGGCGAAAACAAATTGGCAATTCTGAAAATGTACAGTATTCTTAAATTGGAACCCATCACTCTCAAATATACCTTGGATAGAGAAAACAGATATGTTGATCAAACAGATATATCTTCAATACTCAGAACTGTCTACCGGAAATTTAAAGACTGGATTTTTATAACCATAGACCGATATGGTTCGGCAGATGTGTACGCTCTATTCAAAAACTGGAAATCAACGTTAGATGGATGATATATAGGGCGTGCGACATCAAATGACAAATCTACAGGATGCGCAACATGGAACCAACTCATCAGTCACCACAAATGGTAGCTGAATTTCACCTTAGCAGTGCCCGATACGCCAGTATCGCTGTGTATTGCTTGCAAATCGCCTCATGGTCATCGAATGGTTGTTATAACTACCCATGTACCAGCTAAATTGGCCGATAAATTTGTTTCGGAATTTGGCGGTTTTTGAAAAAATATAAGTAATACCATCCTAAATCGTGGATATGATGTAAGGAAGCTTATCATATTAGTTTGGTAAAGACGATCCCTTTTTCAAAGAAGAATGAGTCTAATACTTCCGTTGGCATTATCGGCCATGAAGGCATTGGGCTGGATTTCGGTAATGTCATCCTGATGACCTGATCCGTCATAAGAAAAAAAAAAGTTTTGTTCACATATATCTCATTCGCCGAATATTTTGTCCATATAATTCCGTTTATCATACTTCTCATTCACAAGATATTTTGATATATATATTTCGTTTCCCTCATAAAACAGTCGCCGTGATTATTCGCTCGTTAAAAAAACGACTTGTGAGTGAGACTTGTCTGTGGCGTATAATTTACATTGATATAATACATTGATAGTCTAAAAAAAAAATGTAATATGTGGACATAAACACATGAGATAAACTTTCTAAATATATTTTATTTTAATAGGTATCTTTGCAATCTTGTTAATTCGTTATCGCCATTAGGAATCCGTATTTTTGCCATTTTGCGGATTAGAGAAATCTGTACTTGTAACTACCATCCGTTCAATCGCAATGCCGCCACTCGGATTATTTTCTAAGATATAACCGTTATTATCTCACGACGTAAAATCTATTTTAGTACAATGAAAGTCGATTGGATGAATTAATTTATCATCATAATTAATTTACCTTTACAATCCGCGTCGCGTTTACAACTTTGTATAATGATAACACTGATACTTTTGGCAGCAATATAAAGAAATGGATAAAAAGGTAAATCCAACGCACAATTATTTTTTTTATTTAAGTGATGGTATGGTTTCCAACGCTAACCAACCATAATACCAAAACAATCGACCTTTTTAGCAAAATGCACGCAGTATTAGCGACAAGTGGGACATGTGGTACAAGTGGGGCCCGTGAAAAAAGTGGGACACGTGGGTTAAGTGGTTCATTGGTACAAGTGGGACATGTTGTACAAGTGTGACACGTGGTGAACAAGTGTGACACGTGGTTCAAGCGTGACACGCGGTACAAGTGATACACATGGTACAAGTGGTACACGTGGTGCAAGTGGCACACGTGGTGCAAGTGGTACACGTGGTAGAAGTGGTACACGTGGTACAAGACACGTGGCACAAAGGGTACAAGACACGTGGTTCAAGCGTGACACGGGGTACAAGTGGTACACGTGATACAAGTGGCACATGTGGTGCAAGTGGTGCAAGTGGTACACGTGGTACAAGGGGTACACGTGGTGCAAGTGGTACACGTGGCACAAAGGGTACAGGTGGGACAAGTGGGACACGACATTTTTGAGACACTGCTCCAGAAGTGTGTGTACAAATATGGAGGGGTATATTTACTTGGCCAACACAGGCAGTCCGATTTCAAAATATAACAAAAATAAGGAGGATCTGAATAAAGTTATGGCTTATTAACCCTAACCCAGTTTACATACTACGGGAATATTTATCCTATAAACTTATGGCAATGTGTAGAAATATGAACCAGCTTGCAATTTTATTTACAATCACCAGAATAATAATGAACGTGAAAGACTTCTAAAACATATTTCCACCCATGTTTGTTTTTTGCCTAGACATGGGCATTTGTCACAATATTCAAACATAGGTGAAGCAAGTATTTACCTGAAGCAGCGGCCTAAGATTTTTTTGCAATCTTGTAATTTTCATGACATACGACGCATCTGTTATTGAAGCTGACGTTTGCTGTCTGTGTCCAAATCGTGCGGTACTTACCACCGTGTCTATTTGATACAGCAAACAGGAGATTTTTATACAACGATGACTTGTAATAACTTGTCACAATGGAATTGTTTGTCGGTCAATGGTACAGAACAGTCACTCTAAACTGCATGGTCAGCGAAAGTCATTTTGCTGTCACCGATTTTGACAGACGGATCTTGATGGGCGACGTACCAACAATTGAAAAGATGGATTGGTCTTCTTGTACAAGAGCTTTTTTACTTGTAATTACTGTGACGTTTCCAGTTGGTTTTGATAATTTCGGCAGTTTTGTAAAGCTGGACGGTCTTTTGCTGCCCAAACATACTTCTATAAAAAGCCACGATCTGCATTTCGCTGATAACAATATTGCCACATCACCTCTATTGTACATATTAAATAATGCCCAGATACGTTTTAATAATACTCCTACACCCCTCTCTTTGAAGTCCCAGACGAGCGATTTCATAAAAAATACAAAAAGGGTAGGATTCGGGTCAAGTCCCTGCTCCCTTGGCACAAATAGAAATAGCTACTCTGACTTCAAGTTTACTGTTAATGCGGTTTATTAGTTTTCTATAGTCAACTTATTATTTAGTATACTTGCGTGATTAACATACAGATCTTCCGTACAACGGAAATTTTTATATTAATTTATGACATCATATTACATGAACATCTATGTTATGACGCCAAAATTAATTTCACTTAGAAAACCATATGACGTCACTATGATTTTTCGCATTGTTGGAAATACATGATACTAATTACAGTAACTGGCGTAACTCATTTCCAACTATCCATAATCAAATGAATTATGGTAACCTCTATTGTGAGCTATTTTCACAGACATGTATAAATATAGAGTGTGCATCTCTCTCGTTTTCGCGGGATCATTTGAAGCCTCTCTCGTTTTGACGATATGCTTCCAAATTTTCCGATCGCGCAATGCATTTCTTATGGGGTTTTACAGAAATTATTTATTTGCGTCGATTTTTTTTGCATATTCGCATGTTCTTGATTCGTTTCTCATTATATATCAAACGCTAATATACCCCAGCACGCCATACGGTCTAATTTTGGCAGTTATATGGGTATGCGTAAGTCGTGGTTACTAATATGGCCAGCGTATCAGTCAAAAGCGAACAAAAACGACTACAGAACATCAGCCAAGATGGCTTATCGGAATCGATTCCCCATTTGCCTATATTTGGCCATATTTTATTGCCGTAAGTATTTTGCGTGGCCTGGCGCCGTGGTGGCCTACCCGAGATATATATTTGAATTGTCCAATATGAAGGTAACTAATATTGTTCGCCTACTTTACATCAAGTTGTGTAAAGGAACTGAAGGATATATTCACTTGGATAACACACACAGTACCCGAACTCGTAATGGAACTAAAGTAAGAAAAGTCGGAATAAAGTTATGGCCTAACCTCAACCTGGTACACAGACTACGGCAGTATCAACTAAACTTCTCTTCGTCCTATACTGGAGACTTATGTGAAATCTTCCCCGTGGAGGTTATTGCATTTTATGATACCAGGCAAAAACAATTGTTTCCACTTATATCTATTGTACAATCGCCTAAACCTAAACAACCAATTTTTTTTCAAGAACGAGATCCACATCAGGCTCTAAAAATACAACTCGAATAAAATTGTATTAGAATACCCACAAAGTGTCGCATATACATTCATATGCGGCGCACTGGGTAGTAAAATAGACGTAAACTAGTATAAGTCGAGAAAGGCGCTTCACTACTTTGATAATAATTTGGGCGCTCCCGTAGTTTGTGCACAAAGATGGCGCACAACCTTATCCCTATCCTGATACACATGCTATGTTCAGGTTGTGCGCCATCTTGGTGCACATACTACGGAAACACCAAAATTTGACCCCACACTTTGTGATATCTCTCATCAATTTATGCTACGAAATATTTTTACGACTCTTATAAAACTTTCAATTTGTCAACAGTGTGTTTGACAAACATAAATTTTCGAGATAAAACTTTACTTAACTTGTGATTCATTAATTTAGATATTTTTTATGAAGAAGTAAGAAAAGTTGGAAGAAATAGGCAAAAATATATGCTTAAAACTTAATTAGCCTGAGGAATTAACAACGTGACTGAATTTTTCTATAAATCTCATTCGTTTCAGCTGCATACCGTCATTATGTTTAAAGATTTGCCGGTGTTTGACAATGTATATCCATGACGTCGTTTCACTCGTTTTAGTTTAGTTAATTTCATGGGCATTTCTCCTGTTTGGTTATTCATTCCGAAGCATAGTAAATTATTTGAGTCCGTTGTGATACAAATTCCTGACTGTAACTTTTTTTAAATCTTCAATTTCAAAAGGCGCAATTTTCGGAGTGAATTTATTTTATTTCTGAATTATATTTAGCCATTTCTATTCTATAAAATACCCAAAACTTTACAACTGTAAAGTACACATAGAAAATGTACAGATATATGCAAGTACATGGAAGAGGATTGTAAACAAAGCTATAGAAATCATGAAGTATCTTTGGAAAAGCCATTTCCTATCCCGTCTGATATCAATATGGAATGACTTGCATCAGCCGATATGATTCTGAAAGTGTGCTAGAGCAGGGGTCCGCAACTACGGGGTCGCGACCCAAATTTGGGTCACGAAGCCCTCCGCTCTGGGTCGCGAAACAATTTAAATTTTCCATAAATATGAGCATCGCGTCTGTGCAGCGTATTTATGTATAACAAGTTCATAAATCTCTGATTGTAATTATGAATGTTTCCCCGAGTAAACACTTCCTTATTTACTGCCGTAACATTGGCCAATCAGCATTAGTGCAAAATTGAAGTAACAATAAACGTTTCAGAAGCGCTCAGATACTTTTGCCATTCAGACAGTTTTTCGGGGTTGTGATATTACCTCGTTTTGTTGGTTTTCGCGTGTTTTTTGTTAGATTTTAGTTGTGTGTTGGTAAATATAAGTCCTAAACACACAAAACAATTCTTGAAATAAGTACCAATAATTTTGCAATGGTAGAGTGTAAAGTGGAAGAATTCAAGAGATCAAATGTCGGGGAAACATTCGTTACTTAGTTCGCATTGTTATATCCCACTACGTAGACTTTGGGTTCTCAAAGTGCTCCGTACGGAACCTCAGGACTCCGATAAAGACACTTGAAACAGTCCTCGACCCACTGCCCTATCTCCATCTACTTACCTACACTCGACCCACTGCCCGACCTCCCTCAACTTTCCTATCCTCGACCCCCTACTCTATTTCCCTCAACTTTCCTATCCTCGACCCACTACCTTATCTCCCTCAACCTTCCTATCCTCGACCTACTACTCTATCTCGCTCAACCTTCCTATCCTCGACTCACTGCTCTATCTCCCTCAACTTTCCTATCCTCGACCCACTGCTCTATCTCCCTCAACTTTCCTATCCTCGACCCACTGCTCTATCTCACTCAACCTTCCTACCCTCGACCTACTGCCCTATCTCCTTCAACTTACCTATCTTTCAACTACGGTGCTATACTATTCGGTACCCGACCTAACGGCGCTTTATTCACGATCCGATTGCCACACTGAACATTGCAATCTTGCGACCAACTTCCATGGGTTATACTGGTCGTGTATGCCAATGAGATGATTCAATCGTACGTCGACAAAACATGATTGACAGCATTCGTATATGTAGGCTGGAATCTCAAATAGTAAACAATAACCTTAATTGGCAGTTAAAAAATGTTTTACTAATTGGGCTACTGATGGTTTTTTGTTGGGAATAACAGTTTTCTAAATTTTACCAAGCCGTTTTATGCCCTTGATAATTGGCCATGTCGTGAGTCTTGTGACAATATCATGCTGATCCGAAATAAGCAATAGTGCTCTGGCCGTATAAAGTATTTTTCTTCAACATTTTATAGTAAAAGCGACGCTAAAGGTTACGTACTAACTGCGTCCTTTGCAATTTCATTAAGTTGCAGATAAGATAAGCTCAATTTTGGGTCTATACGCTGAATTAAAGGTCAGTTGGCAACGCTAGCTACGTCAAAACATTTCATGGCTTAAAAATAGTTTGAAAGTGATTACACTCACTGAGCGACTTATATATTTGACTGTTTGTAACTTTTTAGCCTTCTCAGTCACGTAAAAGAAATTTGTATATACAACAGAATATGGCAGAACATTCGTTGTAAAAGACTAAGCGTGCAAATATTTGATTATTTACTCATCGTTTTGCTTTGCACGAAAATTCAGGCGACATTGAATGAGTTTCTGAAAACGAACTCAGGTATGTCGATATCGAATGGCCTTTCAAAATTTCACCTCAAACCCGATGCCATCAGTTGCTTAATTAGTAGCAAGTTTTTAAGCCACTAATTATGGTTATTGATTACCAATTGAGATTCCAGCCTACATTTACGAATCCCGTCAATCATGTTTTGTCGACGTACGATTAAATCCTCTCATTGGCATACTCGACCAGTATAACGCATGTAATTTGGTCGCAACATGGTAGAGTTCATTTTGACAATCGAGTCAACAAATACATTTTTTCCCTTCTGTCAGCGTTTTCATACATAAAAGAAAAATAGAGGATGGAGTTGCCGTCTCCCAAATTAAACCTCGATTTGATATGATGTGTATTATACACAAAGCTTATAATTTGCATTAGTCATAATAAACGCTGTTATTCACAATTTTATGTGATAAGTTTCATATAATTTTGTGCAAGAAAAATGCTAATGTCGACATAGTCTTAAAATCGATAACTAATTACATGTTTACCAAATGCTTGGGTCGCGAGAAGTTAGAAATTTTTTTTTTTGGTCGCGCTAAAAAGTAGTTGCGGACCCCTGTTCTAGAGACAACATGATTTTTGTGCAAAGCGTCCTAGACTACTGTAACTTTCTGGTATAATCATACACAAACAGAAGTTCATGGGTAAACAATGTTTAATAAATTTACTTCATTTTTGTACAAGTATGTGTTCTCGCTGCAATATGGTGCTGCAATGCGTGCTCAGTCTCACAATCATTGAAACTATGAAAATATGGTAATTCTGGTTGATAACAAAAATATATTTTAATTGATATTGGATAATATTTAACTTTGTTTTAATATAGTTCATCGTCAGATTGGTATCTTTCGTTCAAATCATCAGATGAAATATTTTCGAAAGTTGTCAATTGTCAAGTGGTAAAAAATATCACAAATGACCTCGAAGGCATGTGAAATTTCATTTTAAGAACTATTATTATTCTGGGTAAGTTACTATGATAGTGATATTGTTGAGTTTAATGGGCATTTTGACATCGCATTCCCGCGGCAGCAACATTCTGTTATTAGGGCGTCAAAGCATATCGATTGTGCAGATAAATAAATTTTTAGTGTATCCTGTGAAGGATTGTGCGAAGCACATTAACAAAATTGGATGTTCACCTGCTATTTCTTTTTGAGTAGATAATGAAAAACATTGTTTTAGAATACTTAATATAAAATGAATCTAAAGCAACTTTAATAATTGTATTTTGACAAGCAGTCTATTACACGTTATTTATATTTTTAAACATAGATCTGAGCCTAAAGAATTCGTGGTCGCACTTTTCAAAACCAAGGAAACAGCAACATATCGAGGAATTCGTGAGTTCTCAGTCGTGAGTTATTAGTTGTAAATTGTAACTATTCCTATAAATACAGAAGACGCAGATCATAGAGAAGCCGACTCTCGAGTTTCTTCACCCGTTCATGACACAGCAGCTGCGCAGGTATTGTGTTATTTTCAAAAGGAATTCATCAGGATTTAACGGCGATGATGTTTCACAAACTTATAGTTATCATGAGGCATTTCAGATAAGTACACAAAATATATACATGTTCCAAAGCAGCAGACAGGGGTAGCTGAAGAATGAGCTTTTTCGCTAATACAGCCTTGCGTGGAAATGAATATGTGAAAATGTGGTATTGGGAAAACGGACGAGATACTAAAATATTCGACTTATTGAAAAAGTAACTATGCACTGGAATCCATTTTCAGCAAAAAAGCAATATATGATATCTAATAAACCAAACAACTCATTAGTCAACGAGGGCAGTTTTGAGAAATAACATTTTATAATCTGATTGATTCAATATTTCTATATAGGGTGAACAATTACTTCGATTGTGATCACTATGGTAACACAGCCGTTTGTATAATCCATGTGTGTACGTACGGTTACAGTTGAATCTATTGAAAATGGCGACACGGAGATCATGGTTGCAACCGACTATTCAACATACATCGTTTGTATAGATTGTAATATATTTGAATAAAATTTGATTATGATTTGGAAGTGGCAAGAAACGAATTAGTTTTTTTTATTCATACACAACCGTAAGTTTATGAAAACGAGTAAAGCATCTTATTTGTAAATTAACTGTTTCAAGTTACAGCAAATGCGTTAACTGAAATCGAAGTAAAACTTTGAAATGTGGTTTTGAGTATTGTGCTGCCAGGGCAATCAGTCACGCACAAGATAACAGCTGCCATTATTATCTACTGCTACATAATATCTGAAATAGTATGCCACTTATTGTTGATCAATTCATACCAATATAAAACATGTTATATTTTAAAAACAATGTCAATAAAAACATAGTTAATATCTTGCAGGGATTCGGTTGATCGGAGTGTATACATCAACACCATATCCATCAGCAAAAGACCTTCTTGACATTAGGAATGCATTGATTGTTTGCACGTGACATCACGTCTAAAAAATTCCCAATGCTCAGATGTTATTGTTGCTTCCGACAACTCAACAAAATAATGCAACGACACAAATATTACATTGTCTGACTAATAAATATCAACTTATTTTATTATTATAGAATATAGAACAATGTAGAAAATAAATATTCAGACGTAGGATATAGTAGAATGTGTCTTTTAGAATAGTAGCTTTGCTTTCGACAGGCCTGGGAAGCGTTATTTTACCTTTTGTATAATCTGCTGCGATCGCTTAATTGTGGAAGTGGAAATAAGTTGAGAGCCAACAAACGAAAGTCGATAACTCGGTAGAGGTATCAAAATTTGTCGCAATACCACAGGAACGCTAATTAATGCTTTACATATTATCAGTAATCAGTTGAGACTTGATTTGCTATTTGGAATTGAAAATGTTGAATGATTAGATAACGGACTTTGTGGTGAGTTACGCGTCAAAATAATTCGTGTCCCAATTGTATGATTGTCACCTCATGTGAATACCGTAATAATTTGCTCCAATATATATATATATTCTATAATCTATATGACAACAGTTGGAATAGTGGGACATTTGATATATGTGAGACAAATGCCCTAAAATGGCACAAATTAGAAAAGGCATTTGTAGACACCGTAAGCTACCGATACTGTGTCATTGTTAGTCATTGTATATTCGTACCCATCTTCGGACATTGCTCTCTTAGTATGGAATAAATAATAAATACTTTTTTAGAATAAAAACGAAGACTTCTGCATATTGCAGAAAAAAACGGTGTTTTTCATTCCGTTCAATCTGACCAATTTGTTTCTCTGTGGAACTAGAGATGGGTGGAATTCTATCAAACAAAAGCTGAACGCTAAGACACGGGACCTGTGGCAAATAAATCCATTAAACCGTTTTTCCTGCTTTTACTAGCTATGATACACCAGAGACTCTATTGAGCCCATTTGCCTTTCGATTGTCATCAATCGTTTTTAGATGTTCTTACATAGTATCAGTATCAGTAATTTATTTTTTCCACCATTTGAAAATACGCAAGCTACATATACAGCATAAAATAAAAGAAGAATAGCATTTCAGGGTGGAGGGAAACGCTGAAAAACCAGTACTGGTTATCGAGCAGCGACACCCTAGATGGGGTCTATGTAGTAGTGCATAGTGCATAATATACTTTCTTTATTTTCTATCAGCTTTCTCTATCTGTATTTTTGTCTATTTAAAAGGTAAACAAAAATTACCATTTAAATAAAATCGGCATAGTTTTCATGGCATCATTTGTAGGGTTTGAATCAGCAGAAATCAATTACAGCCACTTCAATGAACCGAGCTGACCTTAGATGACGCTAGAAGCAGAGTCCGATCCCAAGCTTTGATTCAAGTTATATATATGTCTTCGTAAGGTACCATTATTTTCTATATTTGATTGAAGCTTCTCTTCGCGTAGGTAGGTAGAGAGTAAAGAGAGAAAGTAATTCACGGAAGTCCGCATATCACAATATACGAGCTGCGGCTAAAATGAAACGGGACTGACATCACAGATTGCGCAACACGATTAACCATCGGTAATCAACACTTTTGCAGTGTGGCGTAATATGTGTTCTTTGTTTAACAGCTGTTTTGACACAATATCGCAATTATTTTTGCTTTTCAGGATCCATAAGTGAATGTGATAAATTTCTTGTTGAAAAAAAAATGCTGTGCGAGGTCTGATTAAGTTTTTTGGCGATAGGGGGTTCAATTGCAGAATGACGATTGAGCAAAGAATTAACATTAAATTTTGTGTCAAACTTGGAAAAATGCATGTCAACTCGGCATGCATTCAATCGTTGAGCTTTCTGCTCCTCAGTCAACTCAAGAGCCTTTGGCATCATTTCGGCACACACCTTTCGCATACCCAATGTGTCAACCAAAATGGTGCGGACCGTTTCTTTGTCCATCCCAATTTCGTTGGCAATGACGCGAATTGTTGAGAGACGGTCACTGCGAACCAACTGCCAAACCTTTTCGATGTTGGTATCAGTAGTGGAAGTGCGAGGCCTCTCTGACCTCGGATCATCCTCCCTGCCTTCCACAAATCGCTTGTGCCATTCAAAAACTCTTGTTCTGGACATGGAAGAATCTCCATAAACATCACGCAACATATCTGCAAAGTCTCAGTCGCCGTTTTTCCAAGTTTGACACAAAATTTAATGTTAATTCTTTGCTCAGTCGTCATTCTTTAATTGAACCCCCTATCGCCAAAAAACTCAATCAGACCTCGCACAGCATTTTTTTCAACAAGAAATTCATCACATTCACTTATAGATCCTGAAAAGCAAAATTAATTGCGATATTGTGTCAAAACAGCTGTTAAACAAAGAACACATATTACGCCACACTGCAAAAGTGTTGATTACCGATGGTTAATCGTGTTGCGCAATCTGTGACGTCAGTCCCGTTTCTTTTTAGCCTTACCTCGTATATCATATATGTGAAGTACGTTTTGGTAGGAGAGTGGGTTCTGAAGTGCTGATTGTGTAATTAGTTTGGGGTTTCTTTTTCGGCTTGTAAGCTGTGTACATAGTAAAGTTACTTCCAACGTAAATGTACCGCACCGTTATTGAAGATTGCATCGTGCGCCGCCTACATGCTCACATCATATTCAGTGTGATGCGAGATTGTAAGGTGTTTAGAATGCCAGAAGTTATTGCATGAAGACTTTTATTTGGGGGTCCAAATGACAGGACAAGGCTTCAGTAATACCTTATAACTCGGAGCCGTTTACCCTACGCGTACTGATTTCACCTACAGGGCTATCATATTAGTCTTAATTTTGCTTCGAATTGATATAATTTATGTATTTCGAAATTTTAAAAATCGGGTAAATATGTGAGTATGATGACAGGATAAGTGGCGACGAATAGGAAAATAGTAACAAGAGAAGAATGATGTGCAATAGAAGTTCTACAGAAGGGATCAAGTATGAACTTGAATATATTGCTGAGAAGCCCATAGTGCTTGAAATCAGTATGACCGAAAACAAGTTGCACCATGAACGTCTTGGGTTGTGGATATGAGAACAAATAAATAAGAGCCTAGTGCTAACGATATCACAAATCGTGGATTCGTGAGTAATGAACCCAGATTTTCCGGGTTACGATGTCATACTTGTCCCAAGGTGATGAAAATTGGCGTATATGTGAATTGTACATGATTAAACTATTGTAATCACTATGTATAAGAATATTCCGATAATATTTATTTCTCATCTGGATTGTAGAAGACAGACAGAATGAAATAGTTTTCTGCAAACTATATTTATAGTTATCATTATTTCAGATTGACGAACAGGTATTCAAGAACATATTAAATTAATATTTGTCGTGTCTCATTTGTTCCACGTATGTAGGATAAGTCGGCCAAGCAGGACACGAGGGATTAGCCGGGCTTGTAGGACAAGTGAGATACGTCCGACAAGTGGGGTAGGGAATAGGACAAGCGGGACAATTAGGCCAGCAAATTGTATAGGTGGGACACATGGAAAAAGTGAAACAATTTGGGCGTCAAATGGGTCACATGGCACAAGTGAGACAATTGGGGTGGCAAATGAGATACATGGCACAGGTGGGAAAACTAGGACGAGTGGGACACGACATTTTTGTGACTTCCTTCTTTTTACTGCCTTATGTTGGGTAGGGTCTATACTGCGATCTTTTAAGTGCCTGCAATCGACTTTTACTTAATAAAATTTTACCTCAATTGGCAAAGCCAATACTCCATAAAGCGTCAATTCAATGAATCGTTCAAGTAAAGTCCTCATTTAGATCGCCTCATGTTGTTCAGGTATACCAGTATAAGTCGAGAAAGACGCTTCACTACTTTGATAATAATTTGGGCGCTCCCGTAGTATGTGCACAAAGATGGCGCACAACCTTGTCCCTAACCTGTTCAGGTTCGTTACTTAGTTCGCATTGTTATATCTATCCTACTACGTAGACTTTGGGTTCTCAAAGTGCTCCGTACGGAGCCTCAGGACTCCGTTAAAGACACTTGAAACAGTCCTCGACCCACTGCCCTATCTCCATCTACTTACCTACACTCGAACCACTGCCCGACCTCCCTCAACTTTCCTATCCTCGACCCCCTACTCTATTTCCCTCAACTTTCCTATCCTCGACCCACTACTCTATCTCCCTCAACCTTCCTATCCTCTACTCACTGCTCTATCTCCCTCAACCTTCCTATCCTCGACTCACTGCTCTATCTCCCTCAACTTTCCTATCCTCGACCCACTGCTCTATCTCACTCAACCTTCCTATCCTCGACCTACTGCCCTATCTCCTTCAACTTACCTATCTTTCAACTACGGTGCTATACTATTCGGTACCTGACCTAACGGCGCTTTATTTACGACCCGATCGCCACACTGAACTTTCTATCTTGCGTCCAACTTCCATGGGTTATACTGGTCGTGTAGGCCAATGAGATGATTCAATCGTTCGTCGACAAAACATGATTGACGGCATTCGTATAATGTAGGCTGGAATCTCAAATGGTAAGCAATAACCATAATTGGCAGTTTAAAATGTGTTACTAATTGGGCTACTGATGGTTTCTTGTCGGGAATGACAGTTTTCTAAATTTTTACAAGCCGTTTTATGCCCTTAATAATGGCCATGTCGTGAGTCTTGTGACAATGTGGCGCTGGTCCGAAATAATCAATAGTGCTCTGGTCCGCATAAATTATTTTTCCCTCAACATTTTATAGTAAAAACGATGCCAAAGATTACATAATAACTGCTTCCTTTGCAACTTCATTAAGTTGCAGATAAGATAAGCTCAATTTTGGGACTATACGCTGAATTGAAGGGCAATTGGCAACGCTAGCTACGACAAAACATTTCATGGCTTAAAAACAGTTTGGAAGGGATTACACTCACTGAGCGACTTATATTTTGACTGCTTTTGACTTTTCAGCCTTCTCAGTCACGTAAAAGAAATTTGTATATACAATAGAATATGGCAGAACATTCGTTGAAAATGACTAAGCGTTCAAATATTTGATTACTTCCTCATCGTTTTGCCTTCCACGGAAATACAGGCAACATTGAATGAGTTTGTGAAAATGAACTCTGGTATGTCGATATCGAATGGCCTTTCAAAATTTTAAAAACAGTCATCTCAAACCCGATGCCATCAGTAGCTTAATTAGTAGCACATTTTTAGGCCACTAATTATGGTTATTGATTACCAATTGAGATTCCAGCCTACATTTACGAATGCCGTAAATCATGTTTTGTCGACGTACGATTGAATCCTCTCATTGGCATACTCGACCAGTATAACACATGTAAGTTGGTCGCAAGATGGTAGAGTTCATTTTGACGATCGGTCGTGATTGTAGCGCCGTTAGGTTAGTTGCTCAGTGATATACCGTCGTTGGACGAAGATAAGTAAGTTGAGGGAGGTCGGACAGTGGGTCGAGAGTGGTAAATTTGAGGCAGATAGTGCAGTGGATAGAGGAAAGTAAAGTTGAGGGAGATAGGGCATTGAGTCGAGGATAAAGATGTTGAAGGGGATAGGAAGGTTGGGGGAAATAGGACAGTGGGTCGAGGATAGGACGGTTAAGGGAGATAGGGCGGTGGGTCGAATATAGGAAGGTTGAGGGAGGATCGAGAATAGGAAAGTGGGGAGAGATAGGGCAGTGGATGGAGGATTTGAGTTGGGATGACTGTATAACTTCACTGGCCCTAAAGTCTGAACCAGAGGTCGGCAAACTTTTGTCGTATACGGGCCAAAATTAAAAGTTGCAAGTCATTGGCGGGTAGCACGTATTTTTGAAAGTTAAAAACCAAAGGAATGGCCAATGAATCACAATTTTTCACCCAGAAATTTCAAGCAGTGCGCGAAGACTAATCATTTGAATATTTTCAGCGTCCATTTGCGCTCAGCATCAATTTTTTTACGTTCTGTTGCCATTTCTCTAATTATAATCAATTATAGGCTCATTAAACGAGTGATTGTGAATTATATACTTGTTAGGTAATAGTATAATTTAGTTTCTCAAAATAAATTTTGTCACGTAAAGAATATATTCGTCAATAAAGCTGTTTTGTTAATATAATTCAGTGAAGCGTCGCGGGCCGAATCCGGCCATGGCCCACTGGTTGAGAACTAGTGTTCTAGAGCTGGGGTCTGCAACTACGGGGTCGCAACCCAAATTTGGGTCCCGAAGCCCTCTGCTCTGGGTCGCGAAGCCTTCCGCTCTGGGTCGCGGAACAATTTAAATTTCAATAAATATGAGCATCGCGTCTGTGCAGCATATTTATGTATAACAAACAACTTTATAAATCTCTGATTATAATTATGAATGTTTCCCCGAGTCTACACTTCCTTATTTACTGCTGTAACATTGGCCAATCAGCATAAGTGCAAAATTGAAGTAACAACAAACGTTTTAGAAACGCTCAGATACTTTTGCCATTCAGACAGTCTTTCGTGGTTGTGATATTACCTCGTTTTGTCGGTTTTCGCGTGTTATTTTTTAGATTTTAGTAGTGTTTTGGTAAATATAACTCCTAAACTCGCAAAACCATTCTTGAAATAAGTACCAATGATTATGCAATGATAGAGTGTAAAGAGGAAGAATTCAAGAGATCAAAAGTCGGGGAAACATTCGTTACTTAGTTCTTCGCATTCGTATATCCTACTACGTAGACTTTGGGTTCTCAAAGTGCTCCGTACGGAGCCTCAATACTCCGTTGAAGACACTTAAAACTGTCCTCAACCCACTGCCCTATCTCCATCTACTTGCCTATACTCGACCAACTGCCCGACCTCCCTCAACTTTCCTATCCTCACCCTTCCTATCCTCGACCCACTACGCTCTCTCTCTATCCTCGACCCATTGCTCTATCTCCCCAACTTTCACATCCTCCAAGCACCGCTTTATCTCCCTCAATCTCTCTCTTCTTAACCTACTACCCTAGGTCCTTGAACTTACCTGTCTTTGACCTACCTGACCTAACAGCACATTTTTAAGCCACTAATTATGGTTATTGATTACCAATTGAGATTCAAGCCAACATTTACGAATGCCGTCAATCATGTTTTGTCGACGTACGATTGAATCCTTCCATTGGCATACTCGACCAGTATAGCACATAGAAGTTGGTCGCGAGATGGTGGAGTTCGTTTTGACGATCGAGTCGAGATTGCAGCCCCGTTAGGTTATGTTCTGAGTGGTATAGCGTCGTGGGTCGAAGATAGGTAGGTTGAGGAAGGTCGGACAGTGGGTCGAGGGTGGGAAATTTGAGTTGGATAGTGCTGTGGATAGAGTAAAGAAAAGTTGAGGGAGATAGGGCAATGAGTCGAGGATAAAGAGGTTGACGTGGAAAGGAAGGTTTGAATAGGTAGGACAGTGGGTCGAGGATAGGACGTTTGAGGGAGATATGGCGGTGGGACGAGGATAGGGAGGTTGAGCAGTTGACCGAGGCGAGGGAGACATGTCAGAGGATCGAGAATAGGAACGTGGAGGGAGATAGGGAAGTGGGTCGAGGATTTGAGTAGGGATGACTGTATAACTTCACTGGCTCTAAAGTCCAAACCAGAGGTCGGCAGTTTTTCGTGCTTGTGATATTACCTCGTTTTGTCGGTTTTCGCGTGTTATTTGTTAGATTTTAGTTGTGTTTTGATAAATATAAGTCCTGAACTTGCAAAACCCTTCTTTAAATAAGTACCAATAATTTTGCAATGTTAGAGTGTAAAGAGGAAGAATTCAATAGATCAAAAGTTGGGGAAACATTCGTTACTTAGTTGTTCGCATTGTTATATCCTACTACGTAGACTTTGGGTTCTCAAAGTGCTCCGTACGGAGCCTCAGGATTCCGTTAAAGACACTTAAAATTGTCCTCGACCCACCGCCCTATCTCCATCTACTTACCTATACTCGACCAACTGCCCGACCTCCCTCAACTTTCCTATCCTCGACCCACTGCCTTATCACCCTCACCCTTCCTATCCCCGACCCACTACGCTCTCTTTCTATCCTCGACCCACTGCTCTATCTCCCCAACTTTCACATCCTCCAACCACCGCTTTATCTCCCTCAACCTCTCTCTTCTAAACCTACTACCCTAAGTCCTTGAACTTACCTGTCTTTGACCTACGGTGCTATACTATTCGGTACCTGACCTAACGGCACTTTCATCACGACCCGATCGCCACACTGAACTTTGCTGTCCTGCGACCAACTTCCATGGGTTATACTGATCGTGTATGCCAATAAGATGATTCAATCGTACGTCGACAAAACATGTTTGACAGCATCCGTATATGTAGGCTGGCATCTCAAATAGTAAACAATAACCTTAATTGGCAGTTTAAAAATGTTTTACTAATTGGGCTACTGATGGTTTTCTTGTTAGGAATAACAGTTTTATGAATTTTACGAAGCCGTTTTATGCCCTTAATAATTGGCCATGTCGTTAGTCTTGTGACAATGTGATGCTGGTCCGAAATAATCAATAGTGCTCTGGTCCGTATAAAGTATTTTTCTTCATCATTTTGTAGTAAAAGCGATGCTAAAGGTTACGTACTAACTGCGTCCTTTGCAACTTCATTAAGTTGCAGATAAGATAAGCTCAATTTTGGGTCTATACCCTGAATTAAAGGTCAGTTGGCAACGCTAGCTACGACAGAACATTTCATGGCTTAAAAATAGTTTGGAAGGGATTACACTCACTTAGCGACTTATATATTTGACTTTTTTTGACTTTTCAGCCTTCTCAGTCACGTAACAAAAAATTGTATATACAACAGAATATGGCAGAACATTCGTTGAAAAAGACTAAGCGTGGAGATATTTGATTATTTCCTCATCGTTTTGCCTTGCACGAAAATACAGGCGACATTGAGTGAGTTTCTGAAAATGAACTCAGGTATGTCGATATCGAATGGCATTTCAAAATTTTAAAAACAGCCACCTCAAACCCAATGCCATCAGTAGCTTAATTAGTAGCACATTTTTAAGCCACTAATTATGGTTATTGATTACCAATTGAGATTCAAGCCAACATTTACGAATTCCGTCAATCATGTTTTGTCGACGTACGATTGAATCCTCCCATTGGCATACTCGACCAGTATAACACGTGGAAGTTGGTTGCGAGATGGTGGAGTTCGTTTTGACGATCGAGTCGACATTGCAGCGCCGTTAGGTTAGGTTCTGAGTGGTATAGCGTCGTGGGTCGAAGATAAGTAGGTTGAGGAAGGTCGGACAGTGGGTTGAGGGTGGGAAGTTTGAGGTGGATAGTGCTGTGGATAGCGGAAAGAAAAATTGAGGGAGATGGGGCAATGAGTCGAGGATAAAGAGGTTGAAGTGGAAAGGAAGTTTGGAATAGGTAGGACAGTGGGTCGAGGATAAGACGTTTCTGGAAGATATGGCGGTGGGACAAGGACAGGGAGGTTGACCGAGGCGAGGGAGTCTTGAACTTGCAAAACCCTTCTTTAAATAAGTACCAATAATTTTGCAATGTTAGAGTGTAAAGAGGAAGAATTCAAGAGATCAAAAGTTGGGGAAACATTCGTTACTTAGTTGTTCGCATTGTTATATCCTACTACGTAGACTTTGGGTTCTCAAAGTGCTCCGTACGGAGCCTCAGGATTCCGTTAAAGACACTTAAAATTGTCCTCGACCCACTGCCCGACCTCCCTCATCTTTCCTATCCTCGACCCACTGCTCGATCTCCCTCAACCTTCCTATCCTAGACCTACTACAGTAACTCCATATCCTCGACCCATTGCTCTATCTCCCCAACTTTCGCATCCTCGAACCACCGCTTTATCAACCTCTCTCTTCCTCAACTTACCTATCTGTGACATGCGGTGCTAAATTATTCGGTACCTGACCTAACGGCGCTTTATTCACGACCCGATCGCCACACTGAACTTTACTATCTTGCGACCAACTTCCATGGGTTATACTTGTCGTGTATGCCGATGAGATGATTCAATCGTACGTCGACAAAACATGATTGGCAGCATTCGTATATGTAGGCTGGGATCTCAAATAGTAAACAATAACCTTAATTGGCAGTTTAAAAATGTTTTACTAATTGGGCTACTGATAGTTTTTTGTTGGGAATAACAGTTTTCGAAATTTTACCAAGCCGTTTTATGTAATTGGCCATGTCCAGAGTCTTGTGACAATGTCATGATGATCCGAAATAAGCAATATTGTTCTGGTCCGTGTAAAGTATCTTTCTTCAACGTTTTATAGTAAAAGCGATGCCAAAGATTACATACTAACTGCTTCCTTTGCAACTTCATTAAGTTGCAGATAAGATAAGCTCAATTTTGGGACTATACGCTGAATTAAAGGGCAATTGGCTACGCTAGCTACGACAAAACATTTCGTGGCTTAAAAATAGTTTGGAAGGGATTACACTCACTGAGCGACTTATATTTTGACTGCTTTTGACTTTTCAGCCTTCTCAGTCACGTAAAAGAAATTTGTATATACAATAGATTATGGCAGAACATTCGTTGAAAATGACTAAGCGTGCAAATATTTGATTACTTCCTCATCGTTTTGCCTTGCACGGAAATACAGGCAACATTGAATGAGTTTGTGAGAATGAACTCTGGTATGTCGATATCGAATGGCCTATCAAAATTTTAAAAACAGTCATCTCAAACCCGATGCCATCAGTAGCTTAATTAGTAGCACATTTATAAGCCACTAATTATGGTTATTGATTACCAATTGAGATTCCAGCCTACATTTACGAATGCCGTCAATCATGTTTTGTCGACGTACGATTGAATCCTCTCATTGGCATACTCGACCAGTATAACACATGTAAGTTGGTTGCAAGATGGTAGAGTTCATTTTGACGATCAGTCGTGATTGTAGCGTCGTCAGCATATTGTTCTAATTTTTCTTCCTTCCTCCCCAGCATAACTCCCTTGATACGTTTATTTGCGAGAACAAGCCTGGCCAGCGGTTCCGCATTCAACGTATAAAGGAGCATGCTGAGGGGGCATCCTTGTCGTATCCCACGCAGGATCCGGATTTCCTCGGTGAATGCACCATTAACATCAACGATGCTTACGATATTGGAGTATAGGCCTTTTATCAGATTGGTTGTTTTTTCGGTCACTCCCACCGTTTCCAGTAGATTGAAAAGAAACTGGTGGTCAACCGTATCGAATGCCTTGAGTTGGTCGACTGTCATGATGCATGACGGAATATTTTTTTCGTGAGAGTAACGAATTACGCTATCCAGGTTGTTATGAATATCCTGTATTGATCTTCCGGGTAAAGTCGATTTTTGAGTACTTGAGATTACCCCGTCCAAAGCGATTTTAAGGCGGTTGGACAGAATTTTTGTCATGATTTTGTAATCGACGTTAAGGTTCGCAATTGGACGCCAGTTTTTTAGCATCGTCCTTTCCCCTTTTTTATGACACAGAATAATCCTTGCGTAGCGCCAACTGTTCGGTATTTGTCCGGATATCAAGATATTATTCATCAATTGGGTGAACTGTAATTTTATTAAAGGCCAAAAAGTGATGTAAAACTCTTTTGCTAGACCGTCAAAACCAGGTGATTTATAATTGTCCATTTGTTTGATAGTATTATAAATTTCCTCTTCAGTTATAGGTAGGTCCAGATTTTCGGAAACTTCATGTATGATTTTAGGTTCACTCATTAGGTCAACTAGGTGTCGCTGTTGTATTTCATCTGTGTTTGATTTCATTCCCCAGAGGTCGCTATAAAATTCATGAGTTGTTTTTAAGATGGTTTCTTTGTCTGTTGTAGTTTCCCCATTGGGGAGGACAAGCTTTCGTAGAGTGCATTTGTTTTTTCTGTATCTGATTTTATCATAGAAGAAGCGGGATGGTTTTTCTTCCTCCTCAGTGGCTTCGATATGAGCTATTGTTTTGGTAAAAGCAACTTTTTGTTTCTGTATGGCCTGTAATTTTGATTTTAATTCATAAATTTTATTGGTGTCCGAATCATTTCCGTTTCTAATCAGCTCCGCTAATTCTTGTTCAATTTGAAGTTTTTGGTCCCTTTTATATTTTGCTTTATATATCGAGAAGTTGATTGTCTCACTTTTAATTTGGTGTTTAAAGGAGTCCCACCACTGTTGGGCTGTAACGAAGTGGCCCATGAAATCAAGGCACTCTTCAAACTTATGGGTTATGATTTCAATATAAATATCGTCGGCGTAATGCGACACGTTGTTCCGCCATGCACCTTTTCCCCACCGAGGTTGTGTGTACTCCCCAATTTCAAGGAATGAGAATAGCATGTGGTCCGAAACGAGATTTGGATAATATTGAAATTTTTTGACTATTGGATCCAAGTTTCTTGAGTGATGGATTCGATCAATACGTCGAGATTGTTTATGGATTTTCATAGTAAACACTTTTTTATCCGGGTATCTATATCTAAATGGGTCGATAATATCATGTTCCGTAAGGAAGGCGTCAAAAATTTTTTCGGCTTTGGAGAGAGTAAATTCCTTTACAAAATAAGCATCCTTTTTGTCCAATATAGAGTTAAAATCACCGCACATCACAAGATGCTGCATACATTGCAACTTTTCAGTCAATTTTTCCGATAAATCTCGAAAAAAGGTGGTTTGAGCACCTTGTCTTCCTGATGGGACATAAACGTTCACGATGTTCAAAGGTGTTTCGTCGAGTTTTATACGTAGCAGATCAACCCTGTTTTCAGTTATGATTTCATAGTTGATAACAGTATTTTCAGTTTTTTCGTGAACTAGGATACCAGTACCCGATTTAAAGAATTTGATGTCCGACCTGTTATGAGATAGCGTATTGTGATATAATTTGTAATGGAGATTTTTGGACCATGACTCTATTGGAACTATATTAATTTTGTGCATTTCCTGTATGAGTAAGATATCCGGTTTGTAGTTTTTGATAAGAGTTTCTATTTCTGCCCTGTGTATACTAAATCCGTTTACGTTGATGGAGCACAACCGCATCTTGTAAGTTTATTTCTTTTCGGTGTTGACTGCTTTTTTAACCGGTTTGGTTTTTTTCCTTTCGCTGGAGTCGGGTTTTTCTGGACTGGTATTCATTCTTTTTTGTGATGGTGAATCCGGTCTC
The DNA here is from genome assembly GCF_964204865.1 of Styela clava. NCBI lineage: Eukaryota > Metazoa > Chordata > Ascidiacea > Stolidobranchia > Styelidae > Styela > Styela clava. The sequence goes on from NC_135250.1 coordinate 18,760,079, forward strand.
CCTCTCAGGTCGCTGTGACTCCTTGGTCGGTTTAGAGCAGCTACTGGGTTCGACGATTTTAACAGAGTCACATTCTTGTTGGCAATAGCCTTCTTCCGAGAAGTTTGCTGTGACCTTGGGGCAAATAAGTATGCCATTGGACCTCCGTCTTCAATTTCTCTGGCTTCGAAAACATTATCTGTGTTAGGCTGGGAAGGCGGCGTACATAAGAACGTCCTATCCTCTCCCCATTGTGTTGGAGGCACGTTTTGGGCAAGCTGAATTTCTGGTTCTTGCGAGTCCAAAGTGATTCCTTGGCTGTTATTTCTGGGCAAAGCTTCAATTATCGGTGATATTATTTCTGTAATTTCAAATGGAACAGGTTTCCTGGGTTCAGATTTATCTTTATTTACTTCGGCGTCTTCGTTGTGTATTTGTACCTCTGTGACAATATTTTTATGTTGGGTTGTTGGCGCTTTAACAGAACTGAAACCTCTTGGTTTGAAGGAGGTAGCTGTGTCCAGCCCTATCGAGACGTCATCATCAATTTTGTGGTAAATTGTTTGATTAAATACCGCTGGAACTACTGACATAGATGTCAAAGCGTCTGTTCCAATTGATTTTGACCTTCGATTCGTTCTTATCTCCTCTTCTATTGGTTGATTTGGTTTCCCACTGGTGCAATGTCTCTGTAGGTGACCTGGTTGTTTGCAGGCACGACATCGAACCTCGTTCACACAAGACGCCGTTGTGTGCCCGCTTTCAAAACAGTTGTTACAGCGTGGTACATAAAGTTCTTTTGGCAGGAACGTCCTGCACCTCATGCCATCGATGGTAACGAATGGAGGTAGTTTATCGATCTTAAAATTCTTGATGATGAAAGCCGTGTGCCCATTGTGGACATCAGTACCTTTGTGCCAAAGTCGCACAGCCTTGGTTATTTCTCCACATCCGGTGCGTTTCATAGCTGCAATCGCTGCTTCCCGGGATGTCTCGTACGCGATTCCGCGGACGGAAATCCTGACTGGCGGTGGAGAAGGCAAGAAGAGGGTGATGGTGACGTCTCCATAGACCAAACGGCCGTCAGTTTTGTCCAGGAGGGTCTCTCGGCGATTGTCCGTCCCGTCAACCAGGGGCTTGAAAGATAAAATCCATTTGTTTTGCGACGACTCCCACAAGCATCCTATATCTTTGGCGTATATTGCCGTTTGTGGTGACTTCCGAAATATTTCGTAGATTTGAGGGAACGTCAGCTCTTTGGAGGTTTCTACAAGTAGTGTCCTTTCCCTCGATGTTGGTTCGGGCGCCTGTCCTTTGGATAGAGCTGCAGCGTAAGCCATCTTCAGGTCCGATAAATCCCAATGTATATGTCCAAGTGTTAGTAATCCAATGAGTTAATAGTCCAAGTAAATCAGATTCCAATCTTCAAGTTACTTAGGCTTTCGGCAGATAAACTGAAATATTACGTCCTTAAAGCAGTTATACTTCTTCGGCCGAGGGCCTGGTGCTCGGGTCCGAAAACCGTTGCACTCTCCCTTGTCGAGAGGCCCCTTAAAAAACGCGCAGAGAGGGGCCTCTCACGGAAAGCGAGCAGAGCGGGGCTTTTAACCCTAAACAAACTCTGTTTTGGTGAATCAAGGGGCGCCAGGACAAACCCTTGATAAAGCCAAGTGCTCAGTACCGCTTATAACATGCTCCCCTTTTTCACTGGAACACATTTTCAATGAATTATGGAGATACTCAGAAGCAACAGGACAGAGGGTGAACCCGGATAAAACTGAGATTTTGTGCATTACATACCCAGCTGAAACTTCATTAAACTTAACGCAATACAAAAGATTTGGGAAAAATAAAATAAAAATTCTGGGAGTTTACTTCGGTCGAGGATCTATTGAAACTACATGGACGGAAAAGTGTGCAGATGTCAGGCAAATCCTTAACCGCACTAAACCAAGAATGCTGTCCTGGAGGGGTAGAATGACTGTTCTGAACTCCCTGGCCCTCTCGTTGATTAATTACAGTGCTAGAGTTCACATCATTCCTTTGTCATTCATCCATCAGCTACAATCCGACCTTTTTAGGTACCTCTGGTTTCCGGAAACTATTGAGGTGGTGTCCAGAAAAAAATTGCTACACCACATTTCAAATGGAGGCATCAATATGCTTGACGTCAAACTGAAGGCACAAGCATGCTTGGTATACAAGATCAGCCAGCTATGTGCCATATCATCCCCGACCGAATTCTGGCACCATGAAGCCCTGTTTTCATTAGGATCAAGAATAATGTCACTCAACAAATCACTGTACTCCAACTCTAGGCCTCACTCAATCAAAGTTAATCTCCACTGGCGACATCTACTTAATATTATTCATGTATTAGATTTCACTCCGGACGAATGGACCACAACATCCTTAAAGATAATATATAACAGGCTAAAATTAAAGACATACGAGCAACCAAAATCAGACCTAACACGGGACTGGTATGCGATACATCTCTTGGACCGAAATTTGAAACATCATTTGACTAACATCGAGCGTCAAACATCATATCTAATTGTCATGGATGGATTTTTGTTTGGCCATAGGAAATGGCGGTATGGAATGATTCGTCGAGATGTAAACAAGCGTCCAATGAAACTCAATTGCAAACTCTGTGCAAATAACCAGGATAAAACAAGTCACATTTTTCTCGAATGTCCGGAGTACCAGAATCTACATGAAGAACTAAGATTAACAATGGAAAGGGTCTGTGGCATGCAGCTGGATATATCCCTACAATCAATTTTTGAAAACTCATACACAGGGGTAAATAGTTTGGCAATCCTAAAAATGTACAACATATTCAAGTTGGAAATCATCTCACTCAAACATAATCTGGACAGGGATAACCGATACATAAATCCAGAAGATTCATCTATACTTCTCGAAACCGTCTTCCGTAAATTCAAAACCTGGATGTACATAATCAAGGATCGATATGGATCAACAGACCTCTACAATCTGTCGAACGAGTGGGAGAATGCATTGGATGGGATCATACAGGATGCACGACCTTAATTGGCTGAGAAGTAAGACGCACAATCTGAAACTTTCTAATCCGTCACCACAAATGGTAGCCAACATCAGTCGTATTAGCCAACCAGGCCTGACCTACACCAATCGCGGGATAGTATATAGATGGTTTTGACGACTATCCATGTACTACTACTACGGATGACCGATACGTCCGAAAATTACTGGTTTTGGTTTTTATAAAACATAAGCAATACCATCTCGAATTGCGGATATGATGTTAGGAAGCTTACCATACTAGTTTGGTAAAGACGATCCCTTTATCAAGGGATAATGAGTCTAATACTTCCGTTGGCATTACTGGGCATGAAGGCATTGGGCTGGATTCCAGTAATGTCATCCTGATCCGTAACACATAAAAAAAAAAAAAAAAAAAAAAAAAAAAAAAAAAAAAGTGATTGTAGCGCCGTTAGGTTAGGTGCTCAGTGATATAGCGTCGTTGGTCGAAGATAAGAAGTTGAGGGAGGTCGGACAGTGGTTCGAGAGTGGGAAATTTGAGGCAGATAGTGCAGTGGATAGAGGAAAGAAAATTTGAGGGAGATAGGGCATTGAGTCGAGGATAAAAATGTTGAAGGGGATAGGAAGGTTGGGGGAAATGGGACAGTGGGTCGAGGATAGGACGCTTGAGGGAGATAGGGCGATGGGTCGAATATAGGAAGGTTGAGGGCGGATCGAGAATAGGAAAGTGGGGAGAGATAGGGCAGTGGATCGAGGATTTGAGTTGGGATGACTGTATAACTTCACTGGCCCTAAAGTCTGAACAAGAAGTAGGCAAACTTTTGTCGTATGCGGGCCAGTGAAGCGCACTGCGCTCTCTCTCTATCCTCGACCCACTGCTCTATCTCCCCAACTTTCACATCCTCCAACCACCGCTTCATCTCCCTCAACCTCTCTCTTCTTAAACTACTACCCTAAGTCTTTCAACTTATCTGTCTTTGACGTATTGTGCTATACTATTCAGTACCTGACCTAACGGCTCTTTATTCACGACTCGATCGCCCCACTGAACTTTGCTATCTTGTGACCAACTTCCATGCGTTATACTGGTCGTGTATGCCAATAAGATGATTCAATCGTACGTCGACAAAACATGTTTGACAGCATCCGTATATGTAGGCTGGCATCTCAAATAGTAAACAATAACCTTAATTGGTAGTTCGAAAATGTTTTACCAAATTTTACGAAGCCGTTTTATGCCCTTAATAATTGGCCATGTCCTGAGTCTTGTGACAATGTCATGATGATCCGAAATAGGCAATATTGTTCTGGTCCGTATAAAGTATCTTTCTTCAACATTTTATAGTAAAAGCGATGCCAAAGATTACGTACTAACTGTGCTTCCTTTGCAACTTCATTAAGTTGCAGATAAGATAAGCTCAATTTTGGGACTATACGCTGAATTAAAGGGCAATTGGCAACGCTAGCTACGACAAAACATTTCATGGCTTAAAAATAGTTTGGAAGGGATTACACTCACTGAGCGACTTATATTTTTAACTGTTTTCGACTTTTCAGCCTTCTCAGTCACGTAAAAGAAATTTGTATATACAATAGAATATGGCAGAAAATTCGTCGAAAATGACTAAGCGTACAAATATTTGATTACTTCCTCATCGTTTTGCCTTGCACGGAAATACAGGCAAGATTGAATGAGTTTGTGAAAATGAACTCTGGTATGTCGATATCGAATGGCCTTTCAAAATTTTAAAAACAGTCATCTCAAACCCGATGTCATCAGTAGCTTAATTAGTAGCACATTTTTAGGCCACTAATTATGGTTATTGATTACCAATTGAGATTCCAGCCTACATTTACTAATGCCGTCAATCATGTTTTGTCGACGTACGATTGAATACTCTCATTGGCATACTCGACCAGTATAACACATGTAAGTTGGTCGCAAGATGGTAGAGTTCATTTTGACGATCAGTCGTGATTGTAGCGACGTTAGGTTAGGTGCTCAGTGATATAGCGTCGTTGGTCGAAGATAAGTAAGTTGAGGGAGGTCGGACAGTGGGTCGGGAGTGGGAAATTTGAGGCAGATAGTGCAGTGGATAGAGGAAAGAAAAGTTGAGGGAGATAGGGCATTGAGTCGAGGATAAAGATGTTGAAGGGGATAGGAAGGTTGGGGGAAATAGGACAGTGGGTCGAGGATAGGACGGTTGAGGGAGATAGGGCGGTGGGTCGAATATAGGAAGGAGGAGGGAGGATCGAGAATAGGAAAGTGGGGAGAGATAGGGCAGTGGATCGAGGATTTGAGTTGGGATGACTGTATAACTTCACTGGCCCTAAAGTCTGAATCAGAGGTCGGCAAACTTTTGTCGTACGCGGGCCAAAATTAATAGTTGCAAGTCATTGGCGGGTAGCACGTATTTTTGAAAGTTAAAAACCAAAGGAATGGCCAATGAATCACATTTTTTCACCCAGAAATTTCAAGCAGCGCGCGAAGACTAATCATTTGAATATTTTCAGCGTCCATTTGCGCTCTGCATCAACTTTTTTACGTTCTGTTGCCATTTCTCTAATTATAATCAATTATAGGCTCATTAAACGAGTGATTGTGAATTATATACTTGTTAGGTTATAGTATAATTTAGTTTCTCAAAACAAATTTTGTCACGTAAAGAATATATTCGTCAATAAAGCTGTTTTGTTAATATAATTTAGTGAAGCGTCGCGGGCCGAATCCAGCCATAGCCCACTGGTTGAGAACTAGTGTTCTAGAGCTGGGGTCCGCAACTACGGGGTCGCGACCCAAATTTGGGTCGCGAAGCCCTCTGCTCTGGGTCGCGAAGCCTTCCGCTCTGGGTCGCGGAACAATTTAAATTTTCAATAAATATGAGCATCGCGTCTGTGCAGCGTATTTATGTATAACAAACAACTTTATAAATCTCTGATTATAATTATGAATGTTTCCCCGAGTATACACTTACTTTTTTACTGCTGTAACATTGGCCAATCAGCATAAGTGCAAAATTGAAGTAACAATAAACGTTTCAGAAACGCTCAGATACTTTTGCCATTCAGACAGTCTTTCGTGGTTGTGATATTACCTCGTTTTGTCGGTTTTCGCGTGTTATTTTTTAGATTTTAGTTAGTGTTTTGGTATATATAACTCCTAAACTCGCAAAACCATTATTGAAATAAGTACCAATAATTATGCAATGGTAGAGTATAAAGAGGAAGAATTCAAGAGATCAAAAGTCGGGGAAACATTCGTTACTTAGTTGTTCGCATTGGTATATTCTACTACGTAGACTTTGGGTTCTGAAAGTGCTCCGTACAGAGCCTCAATACTCCGTTAAAGACCAGAGGTCGGCAAACTTTAGACGTTTGCGGGCCAAAATTAAAGGTTGCAAGTCATTGGCGGGTAGCACGTATTTTAGAAAGTTAAAAACCAAAGGAATGGCCAATGAATCACATTTTTTCACCCAGAAATTTCAAGCAGTGCGCGAAGACTGATCATTTGAATATTTTCAGCGTCAATAAACCATTTGCGCTCAGCATCAACTTTTTTACGTTCTGTTGCCATTTCTCTAATTATAATCAATTATAGGCTCATTAAACGAGTGATTGTGAAATATATACCTCTTAGGTTATAGCAGTGGCGGCGCGTCAATAGGGCCAACCGGGGCAATGCCCCGGTTGTTTTTTCGGTATAATAAAAAATATTTGAAAAATACCTCAATATCGGTTGCACAGACTGTCTACACTAGCCATATTCTCCCGACATGGTTCATTTTTCGCTCGCAAAGCCTTGGCCAAACGTCGACGGGGCGACGCCGATTTTGCCCCGGTTGCTCATTGTATATCGTATTCTCTCTTTTATCTTCCACTCGCCGCGTTTGTCTCGTTTGTTTTCTGTTTCTTTTACTAAATCATCGGGGCTAGCCCCGAAATTATGACGACACAATGCCGACGTTTCTTACAACAACGTGTTGACATATTCACGCATTTCTTCTCGTTCGTTGGTTGCTTGAAGAGTTGATAGTTTCCTCGCCTTCGTTTTTGTCGCTTGTTTCGCTATTTGAATCAGTTAGAGACCTTTAGTCCATTTGCTTTCGATTTTCCACATTCCTTTTGAGCTCCTCACTTCTTTCCGGCTTCACATGTCTTAGCCTTAGACCTCAAAATGAATAAGGTTGATGCACTACTTCGCACTCCGTTTTCGCAGCTGCCGCTGGAACAAAAATTAGAGGTACAACGTCTTGGGCCTTATCAACCAAAAAATTGTTCACTGGAACAATCCCATGACGGCGGAAAGCGTCGGCGTACATTCTGCGCAGAAACTTGGTATAAAAAACACGAATGGTTGTGTTACAGCGAGGACAAAAATGCACTTTTTTGTTTTTATTGCCTACTTTTTGCTACCGCCCGTGACTCACGTTGGTGTAAATTTGGTTTTAGAGATCTTAAACATCTTTCCGAGCGTGCCAGGGATCATCAATCTTCTATGGAGCATCTGGACAATGCAGTAAAATACCGAACATTCGGAAATGTTAATATTGCAGCACAGTTGGATGAAGGACGCGCGGTTTTTTATTCGTCGGCACAACCAAAACGTCGAGAGAAACCGCCATGTTCTCGGTCGATTGATAGATGTTTTGAAGTTCATTGGTTTTCACGAGCTGTCCCTCCGTGGGCACGAGGAACAGGCTGGCTCTTCTAATAGAGGGGTATTTTTGGATATGGTGGAATACACCGCATCCCTAGATACAGTATTAAGAGATCATCTTGATGCCGCAAATGTTTCGAAAGGGACATCTAAGGATATCCAAAATGATTTGCTCGACTCAATGTATAAAATTTATTTACAACATTTGGCTCTGGAAATTGAAAATTGCCAGTTCCTTTCGATTCAGTCTGACGAGACAACTGACATCACGTGCGTTTCCCAACTGGCTGTGATTTTTCGGTTTGTGAAAGATGGTAAACCTACCGAGAGATTTCACAGCTTTGTACCAATCGTTGATCGCACGGCTTGCGGGATATCGGCTGTACTGAAAGAAGTGTTACAGCCTTACAACGCGAAGTCAAGATTGATAGCTCAAACTTATGACGGCGCGGCAGTCATGAGTGGGTCGAAACATGGTGTTCAAGTTTATATAAAAGAAGATTTTCCTCATGCGCATTTTTTACATTGTTATGCACACCAATTTAACCTCGTTATTAAAAATATGTGTCTTGATACCCCTCTCGTCCGTATATTTTTTGCAAATGTTTCGGGGTTTTCTTCATTTTTTTCCGTTTCGCCGAAGCGCTCTGACCTCCTTCGCCAGATATGTAGCCGCCGTCTCCCAGCTTGTGCACCAACACGTTGGAACTTCCAATCACGCGTGGTGCAGGGCGTGTCCGAAATTAGGTCTGAGCTCATTGAGTGTTTCAATGGCATTCAAAGCTCTCCGGTTTGGGACGAACGCTCTGTGAAGGAGGCGGCAGGTCTAAAGCGTCTGCTAGAAGATGGTGAGTTTTCATTTTTTCTCCACAATATTCTATCACGTGAATGTATTATACGGCGCATTGCAGTCAAGGCTAATGGATGGAGCGTCTGTGCAGTCGTGTATTTCAGACTTCTGCGATGCTGTATCTCGTATCCGGGAAACAATAAAATACGACGACACATAGAGTGCTTCTTTACGCCGCGGGCAAACAACGCAGCGTTTGATTTTGTCTGCAAAGGAATGCTGTGACATTCTGGTGAATCAAATAGGCGATCGTCTGCGCACTGAACACCTTGCCGCGTTCTCTTTGATGAACCCCAAAAATTTTTCAAAATTTGCACGTCAATTTCCCATCCATTTGTTGGCTACTGTCTCCAAATTTTACCCCATGATAAACGTGGGTAAATTGGAAAAGGAATTGCGATGTATATACACCAATCAAACTTTTTTGAACATCACATCAACTTGCGCGCTCTATGGGTTCCTCATAGATAACACTCTAGTAACTACCTTTGCGGCGTCTGCAAAATTTCTGGACATCATTTTGACGACGCCTATTTCTTCCGCCGACGCAGAGCGAACATTCAGCACGCTGAAGCGTATTAAAACGTATCTCAGAAACACAATGAAGCAAGATAGATTAAATTCCTTGGCTGTTTTATCCATTCACAGAGACGTTATTTCTGGGATGCATGACTTTAATCAGCGCGTTATTGAGCATTTTGCTTCCAAGAAACCGCGGCGTGTTGCATATATGTTCAAGCAGTAGAAGTCTAGCAGCATATATATCTATGAGTGAGCGACGCATGTCCTTATCTTTGCATTAACTTTCCTTTCTTCATAGTAACGTTTTAAACCTTATTTTAGGTTTTGTCTGCTTTCCCGAAGTTTCTGTTAATATGTCATTGTATTTATCTGGGTAAATATTGCCTTTCCTTTTGAAAGAGGTTTCAAAATAAACTATGTCTATATTTATTAATCCCTTGACTTGGACCGGTTTTAAAGACACTTTCTTATCGTTAAAAATTGTCGCTTTTGCCGATTGGTTGTTAGTTACCGATGGAATGGTTTTTATACTCATAAAATGATGGGAGAACTTACAGCGCTCATCCTGTCCCCGTAGATGGGGGTGACTTGGTCCCGCAGTAGCTTGCCCCGGTTGTCAAAATGACCACGCGCCGCCACTGGGTTATAGTATAATTTAGTTTCTCAAAACAAATTTGGTCACGTAAAAAATATATTCGTCAATAAAGCTGTTTTGTTAATATAATTCAGTGAAGCGTCGCGGGCCGAATCCGACCCACGGGCCGTAGTTTGCCGACCCCTGATCTAAACCCTTCAATGAAAGTTTTATCATTTTACTGAGTCGGCCGATATTTGTCCCATCACTGATACATTTATGCATAGACCGAATTCGATATGGAGGGATCAAATATAATTGGCTCCATAACTGCAAACTTTCCCTTAACAACGAAACATTGCGATAATCCTAAGTGCTGAAAGAGCAACTCAAAAATACGATTTCAATCCATTCATTGCTAGTAGACGGTTTAACAAGTATTTCATGGTTGCCGTAGTACGGTGTTTCCCAACCCGAGTCTCAAATGAGTCCGCGGAGGGTTTGAATGAGTCCGCAGCGAGCCAGAGTTTCGCTGCGGACTGCAAACGTTTTTGCGAAACTTAGCTATCAGCCAAGTTACGATTTAAGTTAGAATTTACGTAAAATATAAAAGGCAAGTTTATTCACATAACAATATTATAACGGCCAAGTTACGATTTAAGTTAGAATTTACATAAAACATAAAATAGACAATAAATTTATTTCGTTGTGCAAGAAATCACAACACAAATTCAAAATAGGAAAAAGTAATTATGCGTTACAGTAACGGATTTCATTGCAATTAACTGGAAGTCGCGAAGGACCAGAGATGGTCATCATAAGTCTGCGACACCAAGATTAAAAACGAGTTAATAAAAAGGCAAGTTTATTCACATAACAATATTCGAGATAATAATTACTGGTTAATGAGTAGGACTGGACATATATTCGAATACTCAACTATCAGAATAGCAATTTACTATTCGAAAATTTGGTAACAGGTGACGCGTCGCCTGATCAAACGATTGGATTTCCGAACTCACTTGTGGATTTCCGACGAAAACACGAGTCTGCGCACGCTTCGTTAGATACCATAGTGGTGTTTCTCGCGAGTTCGAACAACGAGGAATAATTTTTTTTTTTTTTTGTAGGTGTCAATGGTGGCAATTCAAAATTTTTAAATTGAAAAGCGGCAATACAAAATACTGAAAAAAATAAAACAGAGAACACCATAAGGTTTGTTTTATTATGGTCCGCAAGGGATCAAAAACGCTTTTTCAGACATTGCAAATCGCAAAATTTCGGGTGCTACCCAGTGGTGGGATTCAAATTTTTTGTCAGCCGGTTCCATCACAAAAGTCATGTTTTTCGGCCGGTCCTGTTACATGTTTTTTTTAGTAAGGCTTACCGGTTCGCTGATCTCATAAAATTCCGTGAGACGGTTCTATAGAACCGGTGCGAATCGGCTGAATCCCATTACTGGTGCTACCGTAGTAAACGTACCAGGGCATTTTTCCTTAGGATTCCTTGCTTTACTGCCTCCACATTGGTACGTACAGTACTGGAGCGCCATAAGTGTTTACGAACAGCTCAGATTTGTCGAATTCACAAAAATACGAATCGAAACAAAATATAATCGGGCACTACCACGCGTTGCTTTTATTACACAACTGCAGATTAAAATCACTACAATTAAATTAATGGTGAAGCAAGGCGATGGATTTGTATTTTTGATTTACTAATACACTTTAAATATATTTTTAATAAGTGCTAAATCAAGTTGTACTTTCTGGAACTTTATAGAAGATAGTAGGATTTTTCTAACAGCGATAACAAATTCGCAAGATCGCAAAAAATATGTATCAAAACTAAATATAATCGGGCAATATCATTCTCACATTATTATGTTTGCAGATTGCCGTGGCATTTTAAAGAAGTAATGCTTTCATCTTGTCGTAAGTCGACGCAACCGTGGGTTACCATGAACACAATTAAATTAAAATAAAAAGATATTTTATATTCTCGTCGTTGTCATGGATTGAATATTGTGCGACGGAAACGGCCATTATACAATAAAAAAGTCGGCTCTTTTAACGAGCACGTAATTGCTTCTTCTCACAGAGTACGGTTGCAATAAATGCACCTTGAGTCCGCAAAGGTTTTCGCCGGTGAGAAAATAGTCCGCGACCCAAAAAGGTTGGGAAACGCTGCCGTAGTATATTAGTTAACTCAAAGGCGAGCAACGATGAACACAATTGAATTGATACGTCATGACATTTTAAATTCTCGGGTCGGCCATGGATTGAGCGATGAGTGTTACTCGGAAATTTTCTATTCTGAACCCCCTCCCTTTTAGAAAACCATGGCTGCTGCGCCCTTAGTTATAGATAATGTTTTATTTGAATCACTACCACATTTCGACACCACCATCGTCAAATTTTTTTAGTGATAGTGACGTTAATGCTTCTTCACAGATACAAAATTAACCAAGTCAGTTTTTTAAGTGAACGAATAGCTCGCGGAGCCCTGAGGCTCCGTACGGAGCACTCATAGCAGTGGGGATCAACGCCCGACAATATACTCCTCTTCTCACCCTCATCGGATAGAAATACATCACTCAAACCATACATATAAGCGGAATAACAGCGAATAATGTAAAAAGATTGGTTCCACGTGTAGCTTACACCAAAGCATCCAAAATTCATTAAAAAACCAATACAGTGTGCGATGACGTCTTCAAAATTGAAATTTCCCCGTTCGACTTAGCAATCTGGAGGTTAGACAAAGTCGTGAAGGCTGCGGTACCGGTAGTCTACCTTGACAGATTGAATACCCGTACTTCGTTTTGACCTTGTTCTACCTTGGCCTGTTTTGGGATTGCACATAGTAGATGCTCTATACTAGAGTCTACTCTACTTCTAGAATATCACATACGTTTTCCGAATGTTCGATTATCAAGTTTGGTGAATATAATCAAGTTGCATAATTGGGTATGTCCTCTCGTCACAGGCGCATTTATGCGTAAATCGTAGTGCGAAATCATGACGTCACATTTCAGCGCCATACAAATAAATTTACATTTGAAAAATTAAACCATGTAAAATTCTTCACTCACAAAGGCCTTGACGCGGCGATATGTGCTTTATATGATTTTAAATATGACTATTATTTTTCACCATACCCATTCATAATATGTTTTATGGATGTAAAATAACTATATTATTCTTGTGTAATAGAAGTATCGACAAATCCCAGTTTCGAGACGAATGGCCTGGCAAACTGCATAAGATAAACTTGGAAACTGGCGTCAAAATTGATGTATGCACCCCGTTAATAAACGGATTTGGTGGAAGACCTGCAGGATGCGAAGCAGATAAATTCGACAATATCTGGATTGCAGATGTTAGACTCGGACTTCTGAAGTATTCACCTGAAAATAACAAGTGTCAATTGGTATTTCTTCATGTTGTTTGTTGTTAATATGTTTCGTAACTATGTTCGGCGTTGTTTGCATTTTTCTATGTGTTTGCGTTACATACTGGAAGTATTACGTGGACTTTAAAACCAGTTTTGCATATTTTACCCCTTCACCAATCAAGATTACAAAAGTATCCCCAATACATCCATTGATGATCTTATATCAAAAATTCGTCAAGCAAAGTATTAAGAGCTTTACTTTTAGACGCGAAGCCTTGGGAGGAGGTAACACTGGGGGACTTTTTTTTATGACATTTTGTTTCATCAAATTCCAGTGCGCTATATTTTGTGACTAAATTTAATGTCATAGTTAAAATACCAAAGAACTCGACTTATTTAAAAGGTGTTGGTTATAATTTCGGTGGAAATATAGGCCTGCTGATAATAATAATAATAGGCTAATAGTAACAGTTATTTCATCAAACTTACACAATGTTTCTCGTCATTGTTTACCATTCTAAATCTTGGCGGTGGAAATATAGGCCTGCTGATAATAATAATAATAGGCTAATAGTAACAGTTATTTCATCAAACTTACACAATGTTTCTCGTCATTGTTTACCATTCTAAATCTTTTTTTACAATAACGAAATTTCCCCCGGGATAAGAAATGTTGGGGATCAACTGAATTTTTTGTAAACGGAACTGCTATAAGGGGTAATATACTATTGGTGGCTGAAACAATGAAGGCGCGCATTATAGCATTTGACATCGTATCAAACGGAAAACTGGCAAATAAACGAGTGTGGGCTGATTTGCCAGAAGGTAATATGTAAATACCATATATATATATCAAAGTTATCGGCATTTACCGATAAAATTTACCAGTTCATTCGTTTCCCAAGTTGCGCCTTGAATCAGAGTGTCTGTATAGACAGTCACATAAAGCTATTGGCCATACATTTAAGCCAACCACTTAGATTAAAGACAAATAAATCTATTAAATGTGGAATTCACGTATCCAATATTTAAAGTAAAGCCTACGTAGACAGATATGTTTTCGTTTTTTGAAATAGCTTGTTTATGTTGTTATTTCAGAGATTAATATGCATGCAACAAGTGCTGACTTGTGATCTTTGCGCCATTCCGCCCAGTCCTAATTATTTCAATTAATTGCTAGCATCATTTTTCAGTTGTATACAATAATCCTATGAAAATTGGCGGGCCGGATGGAATGGATTTTGATAATCGTGGACGACTGCTGGTAACAAATCATGGAAGCAGTCACATTGAAGTTTTTTCAGCAACTGGAGTTTTAGAAGCCAGAATCAAATGTTCATTTTTAAAACCCAGTAATTTGCAATTCAAACTGGTAGTCGGACAGAACATGATTTTGATGGAGTTTGGGAGTTCCAGTGGGAAACTGAGGGAAGGCCAATGAACTTTTTGAATAAATAATATTATATGGGTAATATTTGTAGCTGAATGACAGTACTATGCTCTTATACAGAAATAAGAAGAATTTCATATGGTTTTGTGTACTGAACTCTGCTTGTGGCAAATAACTAGGTATTCTCGTCAATAAAATTTCATAAAACACAGAAAATCTGGAACAATTCAATCAATAATTTTGGTTGGTATGTTGCAATGAATTCAAACCACAGTAGAAAAGGCTTCCTTGGGGTTCTTTTCACGCATAAGTCTGAAATCAGCAAAAAATCAAAATGTATGATTCGAGGTGTTTACATCTGGAGTGTGCAAACTGCGGCGCCCCGCAAAGAAATAGTGCGCTGCCCGTGGAGACGTGCCAATTTTAAATGGTGTGTCCGCGAAACGAGTTTTTTTTTTTGGTAATCTGGTATGTGCGAGCAATTTCAATCTCTTTGGGTCGCAAAGCTTATACCTGAGTGCTACTGTCATATTAGTGAAACTAGCTAGCAAAATACACAATGTTATAAAAAACGTGGTATTAACTAAATTTGTAGTCTGTGTGACAATAAATTTGAATAGCAGTTTTCTTTAGAAATTTTTTGCAAATTCCGACTCAACTTTTCTACAAGACACCTTAAAGTTAACAATGCCGTAAGATTGATAACAGAAAGAAACTATTTTTTGTGCTTACAACTTATGAAGCCCTTCGTAGGTAGAAAATTCCGTAAGTAGGGACGCATTTTACCTGTAAATGCCCTAATCCGTTCTAATCTCCCGCAAAACTCGGACATAATATTTGTATAATGGCTAAAACCCGTAACAAATTCATGTTAAAAATAGAGCACTGCATAATAAATAGAAAAGATATACATGGAAAGGAGGAACAAAGAAATACCGCATAAAATCTACAAACGGTATGTTCGTTTACCCTCGTCGTTGGCCGACTAAGGTAGGCTAAGCGAAGACCGCGGAGGGTGGGAGGACGGTCCGGGGGAGGTGGTAAAAGTTGACAGCTGATCGAGAACCTAATGTACAAAATGAGCACACACACATGTAATTCTTTGTGTTAACTGTTACGCGTATCATCGTGTTCCCACTGAATTTCGCTAGCAATACACTGTACGTACCCTCGGGAAACAAACGGACGAATGGGATGGCAGATAATCATTTATTAAACCAAAAGTGAACGGCGGCGCTAGGCTATCTGCGCCATATGCGGTATTCTTATATACACAAAAAACGATTCGAAGGTGTCTTTATTATAATATTAAATTCGAATTGGACATCCCTTCTTCAAGCATTGTTCGGATTTTTGGCCTTCCGTATGAGAAAAATCTTACGATAGCCGATGCAATGAATTTTCGTATAGGTAGAGTTGAGATGCGGCCCGCGGTTTCACCCAGTTACTTATATTTGGTCCTCCTGCACTAAAGGTTGCACACCACTGATTTACATCGTTGGGCGGTTCCAATTTCTTTCCTAATCTGATTTGTATATTTGGACAAAAACCGACAGAAAGATGAAAAAGTTTATCGAAAGCCAGTTTGAAATATTTTACTACAAAAATTGTGAATTAATGCATTACTACTGAAACATTATTTTGTTTGTTCGGAAGGAATGATTTGTAGTTGTGCAATTCAATACATAAACACATAAATGCACCATAACAATCAATTAATATTATAATGCTGTCCAAATATATTTCAATTAAAGAAATGTCACTGGTCTTTTTTCAATCCAAGCGGCAATCTTGGGAAGACTTTTCACTTTTTCGTATGTTTTCTGCATCTCAGGAACACTAGAAAGTACGTCGTTGCAAACCGGCAACACAAAATCTCCAAACGTGAACAAATAGAGATCGGCGAGTGTAAACTGTGAATACACATATACATCAAGGAATTTACCAAAATATATTTGAATATTAAAATAAATTACCACTCTATTTTCCAATGTTGCACAAGCAACAGTAACATTTTTTAGATTATATTTTTAAGAAATACCGACTTCTGCCAGCTTGAGTGCGAATAGAATTCTACATACTGCTTAGTTAGAGTTATTGAGACTGAAAAATATGGATCATTAACATTGTAAGTTTGATGAAACCTCTTTTCACACAAACCTGCAGAAAATCTGCAAATATCTGAGTTGCTGAGTAAAACTGGCCTACCAATACAAGTCGTCACAACATAGCAAATGTAGCCAATTTGGTTTTAAAGCAAATTATTACTGAAACTAACAAGTTCACGCAAAACTAATTCGGGTCGGAAACTCGGAAGTGTTGAACACTCCATGAAAAATTTCCGCTAAAAATGGGATTCGTTATGGTTGATGGATTGAGAATTAGAAATTACCCTTTAATAAATTCTATGTAATGAAGTCACTTTGGTTTTATCACTTAATTTTGGTATTCATCTATATCATACATACCGTTCCAAATATCCACTCTCCCTCATGAGGACATTTCTCAATCATTTTCTGAAGTCTAGACAAGGATTCAGGAGTCATTTTTTTAAATTCCTCGGCTCGAGCTGCCTGTAATATTGTGAAAATTTATAAACGTATTTAGTCAAACTCGTAAGTTACGAGAAGTTGTTTCAGCTTTTCAAAATCAGGAATAATACTCTGGAGTCCCCTGGATTTTATTAGGGTGACGTCCCATTTCACATGACGCCATGGACCTAATGTTTTCTCCAAATAATTGGCAGAATTTTGGTATGTCGCCATACTACAACAAAAGCACTATTCTGTAGTGATAAATATATTTGAGAATTTAAATTACCTTCTTTTTTTTGTCTTCCTCCATAAAGGGATATTTCCATACAATTTCCATTATTGAGTCACAAAACATTTCGATGTAATATGCATCCTTGCTCGTTTTTCCCATTAACCCAAATTCCCTTGCCATATAACGATTCAGCGTTGCAGATTGGCAAAGTTTGACTCCGTCGACTTCCAAGACTGGAAGCTGTCTTAGAGGCATATCTGAAAACGAGTATAACATTTGCAAATTTCAACTTTTAAAGAGATTGTAAAACTTTATAAACGTAATCAGTTAAACTCGTAAGTTACGAGAAATTGCTCAGCTTTTCAAAATCGGGAATACTACTCTGTAGTCCCCTTGATTTTATTTGGATGACGTCACATTTCACACGACGCCATGGACCTAATGCTCACTCCAAATAATTAATAGAGCGGGTTCCGCCCACTTAGAAGTAAAGATAATTCGTCTCTGAGCAAAACTGGCTTCCATTGAAATACAAAAAGTTACTGAAACTTTATACAATAATCGTATCGAAAATTACGGTTTTTAGAATCAGTAATAGAAACTTGATGCGACGAGAAAGTATTGCTGGTTCATTATATCTATTAATGCACCTGATTTATGCTTAGGCCATTCTTCCCTTGGTATTCTCACATCTTCATATTTAACATCCGAATATGCAAATATCAGCCGTATTATTTCAGCATTGCCACGAGCATCAAAATAATACAACTTATACTGCACCATGTTGTTCTTAAAGAAATCTTCTGTGTTCAATAGTAAAGTAAAATGCGGACTCTACTACAAGAAAACCAAACGGTTATCACACTATATTGTACTGATACCATAGCAACGAATATTAGTAATATTAGTAAGAATATATTTGCTCATTGATACGAATACAATGCCGTGCGCTCCGTCGGCCGACAATACTCTCTAGCACACGATATTTGTTTGGCACGCTTGACTGCTTCTTATTTAGGACGGAGACTGAAAAATGAATTATTAATTCATTCACTGATCCCATGGGCCGCATAGTAGGTAAGTGAAAAGTGGGTTATGTGCAAGCTATATAAATAGTTTCGGCGATTTTCACGAAATTTTGACATTTAAATAAAGAACAGCTAATATGGCAATCTAATGGAGATGTACAAATATGACATCATATCAATGTGAAAACAGCGCAATTTTATTAGGTCATTCTAATGGCGCAACAATTGTTTGCGCTAGTATAACATTAGCATAATGGTGACATACCGCACAACTTCTAGAATCTTGATTTCTAGAAGGTCATTCTAATGGCGCGATATTTGTTCACGTGTATAAATATGAAATAGATCAGGGTGGTCCAAACCCAGGCTCGCGGGCCACATGTGGCCCGCGTCGCACTCGGAGGGTAATGAAAAAATCGCATTTAGTGTTGTTTCGTCATAAAATTAACCAGAAAAATCTTTTGACATATTGTTACAGCACTAATGTCACTGAATTGGCTAGTGTTATGGCTAGCTGACGCAATTAGCAAAGTTGATCGATATTCTTGGCAGTCTTAATGTTATCTGGCTTTCTATATATATGCTAACAATTTTGGGATCGTAGAGAACTTGAAATTGAATGCGGATTCTATTAGCCTATAGGTCGGCTATGCCTGATTACTGAATATTAATGTTATGGTCTACCAATATAATGCATGTCGGGTGTTTTTTGCAACCAGCCTAAACAGAATTACAGAAAGTGCCTATATTAGTAATTACCCTCGATGTTTGGAAGCACTTACAATTGCGGAAGCACTTTTTCCGTTTGAAATCTTACACTAAATGTATAGATATAGAAAGGTTTTAGTAAGTTTTTGGTGGTTTTCTACTTGTTTTAGCTTGATAAATGACAAATACTGATCAATATGTTTCCACAATAAAAGTGTTTATTTTGTATTGAACTGTTTACCTATTCTTGACATTATTGTGGCCCGCAAACAATTCAAAAGTTATTTTGTGGCCCGCGGAGACGACAACCTTGGACCACCCTGACATAGATATACTGGCAAAATATCCCATTCTCTGGCGTGCCAATGTGCTATCATCAGAATAGTGAAATCGTATCGAGGATATATATATTTAATGTAAAAATGGTTTCAAAACAAATCCCATAATCTTGGTATTCATTTGAAAATCACAATACGACATTCTAAATCAAAAGTTGAAATGTCTTTCCAACATGTTTTATTTTTGTACTATGTACATCACAGGACCTATTCCAGCAGGGTGGTCCAGACACAGGCCTGCAGGCCACATGTGTCTGTGGCCCGCGTCGCATTCGAAGAGTAATCAAAAATTCACAGTTGGTGTTGTTTCGTCATAAAATTAACCAGAAAAATCTTTCAACATATCGTTATATCAGAAATGTAAATGTCACTGAATTGACTATAATGTTATGGCTAGCTCAGGCAACTAGCGAAGTTGAATGATGTGCTAGAAATTGTTCTCTGGCTTTCTATCTTTTTGGTCGGGAATATATGCTAACAATTTTGGCATCCTAGAAAATTGAATGCGGATTCTGTTAGCCGAGGTTGGCTATGCTTGATAACTGATATTAATGTTATGGCCCAACAATATAATTCTTGCCGAGTGTTTTTTGCAACCAGCCTAAACAGTATTACAAAAATGGTGCCTATATGTCAGAAAATTCAGTAATTACCCTCGCGTGCAACACATTCGGTAATCAATCAATATGCAGCTATTTGTAAGTTATTTTGTAAACATGAGTATGAAAAGAAATCTGGCGAATTCAAACCGATTTTTGAGTGGATGTGAGAGGGAAAATACCACAATGCTTGCTTGATATGTCGGCAAGTTGTGTCGGTGACAAAAGAATATGATTTAAAACGGCAATTAGCATTATCGAAAGCACTTACATTTGCGGAAGCACTTTTTCCGTTATGAAGAGTGTGAAATTTTTATCTAAATGTAGATATTGAGAGACTTTTGCGGGTTTTAGTAATTTTTTTTGGTGGTTTTAGCCTCATAAATGACAAATACTGATCAATGTGTCTGCACAATAAAAATGCTTGTTTGTATTGCACTGTTTAAATATACCTGGCACTAATGTGGCCCGCGAACGATGCAAAAATAGGTCTGTGGCCCCCGAAGCCGACAACCTTGGACCACCCTGACCTATACGCTTACGCGTCTTGCAAATGATATATGACTTAAGAGCTTCTGCTCACTTAAGTTGGGAAAGGTTGGCCGTATTAGTAAACTATATAAATTATCAATTCTTATAGTGCTTTACAATTGCCAAAAGGCCTCTATATTACCAACTGTCTGATATAGCTGAACGTCAATGACTATCTGAGTGTACCTGCTATACAGTGGTATGGTGTAGATTTTGGTTGAATATTTATAACTTTTTCGTAAACCTTGTTCACACTACGTTGAAGTGAGATTGTGTAGATTTGAAATGAAAGGCAAGTTTTTATGGATAATGTGTTGTTCTATCATACAAAGCAAACTCACTTTTCCATTCAAGATATATTTATCTCTAAAATATAATGTTACTGTGATTTGGCCTTGTTTATGACGTTTAGTTGAATGCTTTTCTTGACAAAAATAAATCGTTATTTACGGCGTCGAAAATCAAAAAAGGGTGATGGATTCTTTGTTATGATAAACTGCATAGAGGTAATCTTCGTGCATGAAATAATTTCAGGATGCTGGGTAAAACATAATATATAGAGTGAAAACGCATCAAGAGGAAAGAATGTTTCTACCATTGTACCAGTAAAGCCTAAAGTGAACTACCGGGATAGCGTGTGCTCTTCTAGCTTCTTCGTCGGTAATGCCTTTGCCAAAGTTAGGCAACGACATAGCCGTCATCAATCCATCTCCTACACTACAGTGTTGTTACACCCGATAATGTAAGGTATCTTTCGTAAATCCACATCTTTCATGAGTTGCTTGGGAGATTTTGGTAGCAAATATTTGTCTACTGTTGGTTTGAATGAGACATTTTTCTGGAATCAGATATATATACCAAATAAATTACCAAAATTTATTTTTGGATTTGTTCATTGATCAGTATTCAACCTTGCTCCTATTGCACAAAATTATTTAATGGTATCAGAGCTAATCTTGTGCTATTTTAATGCCATTTGACTTAAATTTAGGAAGATATGTAGATGAAAGTTTTCCGAGAGGTAGATATTTGAATATCCTTACTCGTAGATTTTTTTACTCAATCTTAATGAATATGTAATATATATTCTCAAGTAACAATTTTACAAATGACAAATTTTGGTAAAATGGTAATTGAAACTTGAAACCTCAGCCAGTTCTACCGTTGCCTTTAGTAATTCATTCGCAGAAACATTTTGGAAGGCTTCGATTATTTTGTTCTCGTCAGTTTCTTCAATTTTGAAATAGCGAGCGATTTGATTGAGAGCCTCTGCCTGTTCGGTCTCAGTTTGTATTGCGACTGAACAAAGATTAAATAGTTTTTTATCGAATATACCTTAATACAGCTAAATTACATACATCAAGTATCACATCAATCACTATTCGATGTGTAGCTTGTAAACACTAGTACCGAACTATGATCACCACATCACCCAGGGTGTAACAATTTGTTTCGGCAAAGCCGAGCCGGTAAGATTACGATGTAAGTTTTTGTTGCTCAGACAAAAGTGTGAGAGGCTTCTGAAATTAAATTATGTAATGTCTCCACAGCGCCAAACTAGAATTACCATATTTAAAGCATCGTTTAATTTATGTGAATGGTTATTGCTGAATAGTATATAACTGTTAAGGATATGTACAAGGAAGTCGATCTCAGGTGAACGTAGTCATATGGGTAGTACTGATTAAAAGGGTAAGAATTTCTTAAAAAGAAAACACTTCAGTACACAAGAATTGAAAATGCATGCTTCGTTTGAAAAGTAATAAAAAGTTTTACATCTAGCTGTTGCTTTCCCACTGTGGCTAATAGCTTTATGAAATAAACCGCGTGAGAGTGGAGATAGGACATGGAAGTCAACTGAACAACTGCCTGCACTTTCCCAGAATATTGTTACATTGTCTTTGTCTCCACCGAAAATTTCAATATTTTTTTGAACCCATTTATAAAAATAATAATAAAAATTGATTGCCAAAACGACAAGAGGCCAGATATTGTAGAAAAAAAACAATTTTTGCAACTGATAAACTCACTTTAGCGCCATCTGTTGATCCGATAGGCCTGCATTACCCCGGCAGGTGGATGATGGACCAAGCGAAAGGAATCCAAATATGCCTAACCTGTAGTTTGGTATAACAACTACAACATCATTCAAAGCCGACAATGCCGTTCCATCATAGTAGCATTCAGATCCCATTGTAAATCCATCCCCAAAAATCTAAACCATTACCCGTTCGAGAAAATATGAATATAGCTTTGTATTACTTGGAAACTTCAAAAGAAATGTTTTGTGTTGAAGGACAAATTTGAACATATATACATCGCTCTGTAGGAATATGGATAATATTTCAGATCGTAATTAATCAATGATTTGGCTCAAATGGAACATATCCTTCATTGATGTCACAATCAGGGGCGGACACCCGGGGGGGTGCAAGGCCCAGCATAATTTGCGGGCAAAGATCAAAGCATTTACTATGTCGAAACGCCTATTCGACTTTTCAGACCACAGGAACTAGTTAAAAAGATTTTTGAAAACTGAAAAAGTCGCCAATAACGCGTGCAATTGCCTTTTGCTAAAATCGCCGATTGTTTTCATAATTGTGACCTATTATTTAGGTCGTAAACGCCTTTAAGTTGGCGTTTATCCTCTCTAAATGACAAATTTTTCACAAATTTGTGACATGATAACTATGATAATTATTTTATTTTCGTACAAGCACGGACTTATGAACCCGGCGAGAATTCTAATAAGTATCCATAAGTTGAAAAGCGGAAATATAAAATACTAAAAATAAAACTGTAAACAATCTAAGTTTTGTTGAGGCCCGCGACAGTCTAAAAACGCTTTTCTAGGCATCTAAAATCGCAAAATTTCGTGTGCCTACGGCACAAATTGTCTTTGCTTGACCTTTAAAAACATTTCGTCACTAAAATCGAAACACGGTCAATTGTGAGCGGGATTTGCCTTTTTATCCATTACTTTTAAATTGACGTCGAAAATTTCCGTGTTAACATTAAACAAAGCTGAGAACGCGACTTTTTCCCGGTTTGTGATGATATATAAGATAATTAAAGTATATTCGATCAGTTTCTGTATTTAATTTTTTTTTTTTATTGTACTGGAATAACTTTTACTACGTGAGAATTGACAGAAAATTTACGGATTTTTCGAAAGGTTTTATCTTTAAAAACAAATCGGAGTGACAACATTGCGATTGAGCGGAGCCAGTGTTACAAGTACATCTTAAATTTATCGAATTCGCAAAATAGCAAAAATAGGGATCAAAACAATATATAAACGGGCAGTTTACCACACATTTTTATGTCCGCGGATTGTCGTGGTGTTTTAGAGTGGCTCTTGTTTTGTCGACTCAACCGCAGTTTAAATTGAAGACAATTAAATTAATAAATCAAGGCATTTTGAATATGCCCGTATCGGTCTTTGATTGATTACTTTGCACAAGTGAAAAATCATTTTTCGTTGAAAAAGTCGGCTCTTTTAACAAGTGGCGTAATCGCGGCGACTGTTCCGCGTGGATTTCGAGGCGGTGAATTTGTATTTTTAATGTAATAGTATACTTTATAATTATTTTCATTGTATTAGGTAAAATTGTACTATATGGGATTTTATATCAGATATCGAGATTTTTGTAACGGCGATAAGGAGTTCGGAAGATTTCAAAAATACGTATCGAAATTAAATACATCAGGCAGCTTATCTCATATTTTTATGTCCACATATCGCCGTGGTACTTCAGTTTAGTAATATTTTTATTTTGACGTAAAAAGTCGCCACCGCGAGTTACGTTGCACACAATTAAATTAATATATGAGGACCTTTTAGAATCTCGTGGCTGTCATGGATTGAATATTTTACGTGACAGAAAAATCATTATACGCTTAAATAGGCGGCTCTTTTAACGAGCGCGTAATCGCGGTACTTGTTGCAGGCGGCAATGGGAAGTTCCGACTTTTCTAATTTTTCCGCTAATTCTCGCGGAATTCAAGAAATTGGTTCAGTGACGCGCAAGTTCCGTGTCTAAGCGAAGCATCCTAGGTACTCGATATATGAGTAGCAAAATGACATTCTAATACTCCGAGAATGACATCGACAGGTCATTGTTACGTGACGATACACGGCGCGATGTTTTTCAGTAGGTGATCCAAGTTCGACCCCCCCCCCCCCCCCCAAAAAAAAAAATTATGGAAAGTCTCCGCCCCTGGTCACAATGGTAACAAATTACTGATTTGGAATTGATAACAATAAATATATAAAGCCGAATGATATATATATTCATAATCATTAAATGAAATAATAAATGTTCATAGTTTTCAATCTATACATACTGGTAGATTTTTGCCCTTTACGAGAGATGGAGTGTAAACCGAAAGATGCAAACAATCCTCGTCGTGTTGCGACTGGTCTTGTATTGGATTCATGAATAACAAGTATTTCACCACAACTTCATCCAACTCGTTCGCGTGTTGGATTGGTAGGTTACCACCAATTGTACCGTCTCTAATTTCATTCCACGAATCAGCACTATAGTAATAAAAAAAATTCATGCAAAAACCGTTTCCGTTGATGGGAATGCTAGAGGCGACGGCTCATCGGCTATCAGCGATAAATCTCGAACTCGGATTCGACAAACAAATAGAAAAAATTCCAGTGAAATACAATTTAGGCCCACCATACCGCATTCAGAAAGTAAAAAATCCACAAGCTTGTTGCAATAATATTCTAAAATAGACCGTGTTGATGCCCACATAAATGTTGTCGAGGAACGACTGAACCCTTCATTTCGACTTTGAAAACAACGTTAGTTCAACGCGATATTATAATATTAGTGTCATCCCACATATATTTATCTATTTTTCTGTTGTTTATGCAATCTACTCTGACCCATACGCGACTTGCGGCTTGAAGCATCAGCCATCCATCGGACTCAAAAAGCAGTGACTCTACGTAACTTGGTATTCGAATTTTAAAGTTCGTTAAGACTTGAACTTGGCTCCAGACTTCGTACATCAAAACTCTAGATCCGACCTCCACACACGAACTAATGCTGAAATAAAATTGATGAAAACGACGGGATACATAAATGATTAATGGTGTATTTCGTGGTAACAAAGATTTGCTGCATGCGAGAAAAACGGTGAAAAAATTTAGTATGGAAATGCTAGAGAAGTTTAGATATCAACCTAACAATGGAAGCAATAATTTTAAAATGAGAAGTGCAATTAAATTATATCAAGAAATGTATGAAGACCAAAAATAAACGAAAATGCGAACTCATGGTTGTGGAGGCATGAATCTTAGCCTTCGAAGTGGTGGTTTTGCAAAAGGAATGTTACGAAAAACATGAACTGGGTTTCCGACTCCTCGATTCAAGTCCACAACTTTTCCGTTTACAGTAGATACCGTCGCAAAACTCATGTTGAATTATATTTGAGATTTATTTAACTTCGGCACAGTCGGTGCAAAAATCTAGAAAACTGTTTCGTTCAAAAGACGGTAAATATATATTATTCTAATCGAACAGCTTTCAATAATTTGGTGCTCTATGAATCCTTTCTGTTTACCTCTTTCCTGAACGTAGAGGTCTGAATTGTCCTAGTGCTGCGTCAGCCGCTATTTAAAATGACGTCGACGTAGGGACATTTATAATGTAGCGCCAAAGTGGTCACGTGATTGATCGTGTGAATATCTAGAGTAAATTTTTTGAGGAGGTGATAAGATTGAATTAGTTTACCTAGTTTTACTGTAAAAAAATGGCAATGCTATAATGATACTTGGATAGCTTGGGCATGTACGTAACACTCGATTCGCATCTACAACGTCTATTAAAATAAAAGACCTTTGTTTTTTTGTTAATTTCCTAGAAATAATATGAGATTGATTTGACTTTCCATACCTATCGCTCCCTATACTCAAATCAATAATTTTTCTATCTTTTGTAGAGGGGTCATCGCAGCGCTGTTGTATTGAGCGATTCTCGCAAATTGGAGAGTAGAAGGATGTGTGTGAAAGGTAAAATTTTATGCTTTACTAATAGAATGAGTCGAAATCAGAATTTCAAAGATCAAGGTTCATATAAATGTGTTCCAATGAATTAAAATGAAACAGCAAAATTTTGGGTAAAATATCGGGTCTCCTGTGACTGCGAAGAAGCTTTCTAGAAACCTTTTTCATCTTAATATTGCTTACCAACCGTACGAAGTGTTTGTATGCCTATTTTTATGAAACTGCTAATTTATACGAAGTTATATCCTGTATCTTGTGAATGGATTGACAAAGTTCATGTATTTCCATGTTTAAATGAACCTTTAAACACAGTTAATTTAGTCTCGCTTCATGATTTTACATCGTCCACCTTTACGTGACAAGTGAGGTGCTGCGCGACTATACATTTTATCGTTGATTGGTGGGAATTTGATAATTAGAATGCTATTAGGTTTATTCATATATTGGCTGGATAGGTTTCGAGGATTGCTGTATTTTGATGTAATGATATATTGCTTACTGTTGTAATTTGTATAATACATACATTTGCATACTTGTGGCTGTTTATTGGGTCCTTGTCAAAAACAGTTAATTTATCATTAACACTAAAACTGTACAATAAAACATCACTTAACACGGTTAACAAGTTAACACCTTCATTAACACTAGTTGTATTAAGGCCAGCATTTGATAACTAGACTACTTTTCAATGCATCTACACCTTGTGAAGGATGTCTCAAAAAAGTCTTGTCCCACTAGTTTCCATTACATAGACTAGACCAGGGCTACTCAACTATTTTTACCAAAGATCCGCATACAAAACATCAAAATTATTGGGGTCCGGCGTTTCCATAATTTATATTTCGGCATCCGCAAACGCGCACTTCCTCGACCTGCTAACGATTATTATCAGCTAATCAAGATTGTTTATTATGGTGTTACAGTTCTTTTCATATATATTCAAAACAATAAAAATCATTTTAAAAAATGAAACTTTAAAAGTGGGGATAATGATCCAAAATAAAGAATTGGGTGCGGTCCGAATCAAATAGTCGAAAGGTCCGGATTCGGACCGCGGTCCGCCAGTTGAGTAGCCCTGGACTAGACTACTTTTCAGTGCATCTACACCTTGTGAAGGATGTCTCAAAAATGTCTTGTCCCACTTGTTTCCATTACATTGTTTTTATTGAGGTGCTTTGGTTTCAAGTTCAAAAATATGTTTACCCGGAGAAATTTTGCATACGCAGGAATTTTCGTCTGCGTTTAATTTTTATCAAAAATCATGCTTTGACTTTGGATGCACGCTTTCACGTTTTCACGATTTTCATCGTTTTATTTCTAAATACGGGCACTTACGAAACTATTTCTTAGGAATTGGAATGATTTCGCGACACACTCGAAATTTGTTTAAGAACCACTGGCATAATATCATTCGTTTATGTTCTCTATATTTATGTTATTACTAGACTGTGAAAATTCCATTCTGTTCTCGTTGTATTTCGTGTACTTAATATGTTGGTGCAAGGAATCGGGAGTCTCGGGACGAAAGTATCACTCACTTGGCTTATAACATTCGGGAGAGTGTCGTTACATTTGTTTCTACCTGGCAAACAGCTACCCAATTTATGGAACAATGAAGAGAGAACAACGCGACATGATTACCGCCAACTCCGGAAGATTAATGGTCGGCGAATAGAGTAAGTATATTTGAAAAAGGACGTACAAAATATTTAACGACGTCTGGCAAAGTGAGGCGAGCAATACGCAAATATGGAATTTATTCAACAGCGTTTCGCTGTGAACAACACTCAATTTTTAGTTTTTTAAATGCCTTACGACGTTGTGAATAGGACTTTTGGCTCACTGTTCCAATTTCACCGTGACCGCCAGAGTTATAAAAAACGCAGATGCAGATACTATTGTCCCACTGTCAGCTATTTCCAGACCATACACAGTAGATTTATCACATAATAATCTATTGACATATTTACCAAACCCTATGTGTACCAAATCCTCTGCTTGAAAAATGTCTGGGAATGCTCAAAATATATGTCCTTTTACTCGTGGAGTTATGTCAGTAATCTGGGATATGTATTATATATATATATATATATATTTATATATGCAGCAGCTATACCTACGCCATGCAAAACTTAGTTTGACCTCAAGTCCAAAAGTTCTAGTAAAGTATCAGCGTCCTCAATTTATTCAACATCCACACTGAATTGTCTTCAAAACAAATTGCGCCATTAAGATCTTGAAAGCGTTTTTAATAGTTTTCGCAAAGGTCCCCACATATTAGTGCAGGAACCAAGACTGCGTTCGTTACTTCAGAAACAAACAGCTATTGCTATTTGCGCATGATCACGGTTATTTTGGGTTATATCGATATACCGTGAGTTATTATATTACAAGAATTACAATTTACCAAAGTTTATAGCGTTCCACATTTGGCATGCGTGCATGGTGTTGCGCACCCCTGGATTAAAGTAAAAGTTGTTCAAACGGTTGCTTTTTGGCAAATCTAATTTCTTATCCAGGGCAAGGATAAGACTCAATAGGGCCAAACCATAAATTATCTTGCCATGTGCTAGTTTTGAAATACGAGTTTACGCAGCTATTATACGCAAGTCTCGATGAAAAAAACCTCACTCTCCCGAAAAAGTTTACGGGCAGTTTACTAAAGAATATATTTAATCTTTTAGCATATAAACAAATCATAAATAAACGAAATAAATCCGAGTTGACATACTTTTATCAGCAAAATTTCTTCCTCGTAATGTTGGGACTCTATAATACGTCGTTTTTCGCCCCAATCATCTTCAAATTATACATTGTCTCATACAACTGAGATAAGCAAGCTGAAATCCACAAGCCCACAATACCAACTTTGAACACTGGAGAATTATAATGTTTCGTCAAATTATCAAGCACTTGCTCAGCACAAAATGTACAATCGTGTCAGATGGAGCCAAATGAATTACAGAAACAGATGACGAATAGAGGAACAAAACACACTAAAATCGCTAGAAATGTGCCACATATAAAATTACCAACAGGCAAACAAGTTATAACCTTACCGACTGTTTTTTGTCAAGGTCAACAAGTAAATTAAATATCTTCTAGGAAAACTGCAGAACATTAAAATTAACATCTGCAATATACAGTAACACTACTAAACTCTACAACAGGGGTCTCTGAAATACAATATATTTCTATTTCATCATTACATTTTCAAAAAAATTCCATTTAAATATTTTCTGCGTCATTGAACCCTACTATATATAGCATCAACTTTTCTGCGTTTTGCTGCCATTTGTCTAATTATTATTAAAATATCAAACGAGTAATTGTAAATTATATACATACTTGTTAGGTTATAATATAATTTTGTCTACACGTGTCTCATAACAAAATGTGTTACATAAATGATATAATCATCAAAACAGCCGTTTTGTTACTATAATTCAGTGAAGCGTCGCGGACCGGATTATTTTGCTCCGCGGGCCTGATCTGGCTCACGGGCCGTAGGTCGCCGACCCCTGCCCTACGAGTTAATTGTGGCAGTAAACCGAAACAAAACAATCGACACGCAGGACAAATTGCAATTCAATAATCCCGAGTTCAGTGCAGCAAGTTCTAAACTATAGAACTGAGACTTATTCTTTATGAAACCACTTCTTTCTCTCAATATTTGTAGGAAGATACTCTCGAATCAATCTTCAAAATTCATTGGCAAGACATTGAGGGTGTGCCCAACGAAATCGCAATCCGTTCTGTTAAAAACTCCAGGAGGCACATTTTAATTTGACCGAAGTAATAACAGGTGATTGGGCGTCGAAGGCTTTTGATCACTTCGGCCAAACGTTACCGAAATTATTATAAGACTGTTCAAACATGATTCACACTCGATTGGGGCAGTTCTAAAAACTTCACCTATCATAGTATCTCACCCAGAATAACACCGTAACAGCAGTAAAAATTCGACCGAATCATTCGTTCCCATGCACCTCCATGATTTGAACTCGTAGGTGGGCTATGCCATTCTATCATCATAGTTTACTGACTATGCTATCATCCCCTTTCGACGTAAGTATCCACGAACTTGAGAATCATCACATCTTTAAGGAATCTTCAAGTAATTTTTCTACCACCACAAAATTTCCTGCAATGTCCGAATATATAAGAGTACACTAGCCTGTTCGCACGAGTTGTCATATATTAGGGTTGTCGCTTGCCGTACGCAATTTTTTCCCTTGACCTGTCCGGAATTTTAGTGGTCAAATTTACGTCAGGGAGAAAAACTAAAAAGTGGTTAAATGTCAGGGATTTTCAAATACAGTGAATCCCTGCTACAAATCCTCGAGTTTTAATATATTACGCATCCATGAAATCCTATTTTTTCAGAGATATGTCACATTCTAGCATTTTTGTGCAACACGGACTGCGTCTGATTCATATAATTTTGATGTCACATATGACCTGAATTGTCAGCATTTTGTAATCGGTATTTTGGTTGCACCGTAAATATATACTACTACGGTTGCACTACTTTTACCTGTACTTTATTCCGTGCTAGCGTTTAGTCACAAAAACTAAAGGTTAAGCAACAATTTTACCCCTTTTGTTCTGTTCCGTATTTATTTTATTCTCACGAGAAAGCTACGCCAGCTTGTGCCATTGAATGCATCGCGATTTTATACTATAGTACTGTACAGCAGGCAGCAGCGGTTACCAATCTTTTTTATGCTGCTCTTCAAAAAATCTCAATATTTTTACCACAATTCTGTCAATTTTCGTGGCGCACCTGAAACGAGCTGCGGCTTACTAGTGCGCCGCCGCGTGCCTTTTGGGAACCTCTGCTGTACAGTACAGTATTAGTGTTTCGGTTGCAAAATTGGTCAAGGTGGCTCATTAAAATTATTTGAGGAATTTTGTCTTTCCAGATATGGTAACCCCATCATAGATGGGAATACACAACCCCATTTTTAAACATCACTTCGTCTCTGTCGAACAAGAAAATGTCCAAATAAGTCAACCCTACACATGACTGAACACTGGTTCATCTGACTGCAGTTGACAGAAGGGTGAATCTGCCATAAATTGTTTTCCAGGGCGGGCATTCCACCTTCAACAAAAAAAAACAATTCCAGATGACTCTTCTGAATGCAAATCCGCCATTGATTATTCAGTATGGGTTCATGTAAGACCCATACCCGAATGACCAACTTTGTTGTGAAGCTCTCCGATGACCAGGTTTGTTACGTGAGATATATATATATATGAGGCAATATGATGAGATGCTTTGATGCATGCATAAATGGTGTTGCCATGTATCATTCATGGTCGTCTCATATAACTTCCATGTCTATTGGATGCTATGAGGGGTTCAGCTGCGAAAGCCATACTCAAATATATTAAGTGTTCTAAAAACTCAATTTCCGACCTTTAATTAATTAGAAATTTAATTAGATATTGGGTGTCGCTGCTCGATAACCAATTCCCAAGCCTAGGAATGGTTTATGGAATTTATTAATATTGTTTACTGCAATAATGTTCTATAATTTATAAAAATCTAAAAAAAATGAATGCCCTATAGCAGGGGTGGCCAACACGCCGGTCGATCGCCACGTTCGAGCAGTCGATCGCGTCTGATGTTGAGTGAATTTTCTTGAAATAGCCCCAAAAATTACCTCGAACCAGTTGGGTGTTTTGCAACAGGAGGAATACGGATTTACATGCGTAAAATACAATACTGTATATACATGTAGTATATGAGTCTGGGTAAGCCCGATATAGCATATTATTACGTAACAAATGCACGTTTTTCCGATGCAAAGGATTCAAAAATAGTGTGCCGAATATCGCGTGTCTAGGGTCTACTCTAGAGTCTACACCTTGGGTCGCCACCCCAAATTGGGTCGGGGTGATAACTAGGTAGGGCCGCAAACAGGTCGTGGGGTCACTGAGGTTTGGTAGAAGATAGAAGCGGGTAATGCAATTTGGACAACTTTTTCTAGTGGGGTTGGGATATTGTTATGAAATAAAATAGACGCAAATTTTGATGATATACAGAAAGATGATTTTGGTCGATATATTTTAGTGAGATGGAAGTCTTTCGACGAACATTTTACATTACTAAATATATATGCCCCAAATAGATGTAGGGAAAGATACAAAACAAAATAGAAACTGGGATAAACCAAGACGCAAATTCCCAATATAGGATATATGTTGGAGGAGATTTCAACTGCGTTTTGAACAAAATCGATAAATACCCCAATATAAGATACAAAGAGGATAATTGAAAAAATTGAATGAATTTATTACAACATTAGGTTTAGTAGATATATGGAGACTAGTCAATGCAAACAAAAAACAATATACTTGGATACAAAAAAGCAACAATATGCAAAATTTAAACTCTAAGAGTCGATTAGATCGGTGGTATATTTCGCAATGCCAAACCCTAAACGTCAGTAGGATTGAAATTCAAGAAACTGTCATGTCTGATCATCATCCGGTATATCTCAAAATATCTTCAATGAATGGTTTAAAACAGGGACCAGGGTACTGGAAATATAACTCCCAATTAAATGATTATGACTATTTTTGTCAAGGTATAAAAGCTATATTAAAAAAATGGCATTTTGATATCAAAAATCTGGATGAAACTGAAAGAGGACATTACTGGGATAATTGCAGAAGGAAAATAAAAAAATGGGCTATTTATTGTTCCAAAAAAAAAAAGATGAAGAAAACAAAAAAGAAAGATTATTAATGATTCAATATAGGGAGTGTTTACAAGAAATAGAAATATATGCTGAAGATGAAGAAACTAAAACCAAATTGCGGGACACAGAAGCAGAAATTAAACAATACATTAAACAAAAAACAAGGGGGTCAATAATTCGGTCTAGAATTAAATGGGCAGAGGAAGGAGAGAAATCCTCTAAATATTTTTTTAATCTTGAAAAAATTAGAGCTAAAACTAAAATGATCAAATCGCTAAGAAAAAATGATGGGAATGTTATCCATGAATTAAGTGAAATACAGTGTGAAATTGTTAATTATTATAGTAAGTTATATAGCAAGGATACTGGAATAGATATTAATATACAGGAAACGTTGATTAATAATTATGATAAACAAATAACAAATGAACAGAAAGATTATATGGAAAATGATATAACGGATGATGAAATTGAACAAGCCATGACAGAACTCAAATTAAATAAAGCTCCTGGTTTAGATGGTCTAACGAAAGAATTTTATTCTAGATTTTGGACCAAATTAAAACCAATTTTACTACTCTTATGTAAAAGCTACCACAAAATGAAAGAAATGCCCCAAGATACAATAACAGGAGTCATAACCTTGATATATAAGAATGGAGAAAAGGAAGATATAAAAAATTGGCGGCCTATCACTCTCCTTAATTTTGATTATAAATTGATAGCTAAAATAATTGCAAACAGAATAAAAAGTATACTACCAGACATAATCGACATCAATCAAACTGCATTTGTTCCAGGGAGATCAATTCACGAAAATCTTATTTCCATTCGAGATGACATATTTTGGGCAAATAAGGAAAATTTACCATTAATTGTTTTGTCAATAGATCAACAAAAAGCGTATGATATGACAGACAGAAATATACTACTTAAATTAATAAAAAAAATCTGGATTTGGAAAAAACCTCATAAATTGGATAATTACTTTGTATAAAAATGCTTCTTCAAATATAAATGTGAATGGATATTTGACAGAAAAAATTTGGATGCAAAGAGGTGTGAGGCAGGGCTGCCCCTTTCTCCATTGTTATATTTATTCATTTCAGAATTAATATCATCAAATATCAAAAAGGATAGAGAAATAATTGGATTTTAGAACTGCATAAATGAAAGAGAAGTTTATAAAGGATTTGCAGATGACATAACACTAACCCTTGAGTCATTGTCATCTGTGGATTCAGTGTTAAAATTAATGAGATTATTCCAACGTGGGACTGGTCTTAAAATAAATAATAACAAATGTACACTACTGATATGTGGATCTGCTCGAAGTTGGCCGTTGAATGAAACCTATAAGGGTATAACTGTAAAACGTGAGGAAATTAAATTATTATTAGGGGAAATACCTATAAGTCTAGAGATAAAAACTGGTTGAACATTTTGGCAAAAATACAAAAAATTATAAATCTTTGGAAAGGACGTAATCTAACTATTGTTGGAAGAATTCTTATAGCTAAAACATTGCTACTATCAAAATTATGGTACATGGTCAGTTTTGAATTTATGCCAGAAAAATATATTCAGAAATTGGAAGTAATTATTTGGAAAATGTATTTGGAATGAAAAAGCGCAAATGGTCAGTAGGAATATCAGGGGGTATAAAATGAAGGGGGTATAAAAATGATGAATGTTAGGAATCAAATTAAGGCATTGCAAGTAAAATGGATTTTAAAATTGCTTGAGGGGGACATGAGTCCGTGGGCTAATAGAGCAAAATTTTATGTGAATAAGTATTTTGAAGTGCTATCAAAAGGAAATTTAGAATGTTTACATTTGAATTTTAAATTGGAAACTAATATAACTATTCCAAAATTTTATACCAGTATTATTAATTCATTCAAACAAATTAGCTTAGAATGGGATCAACCACAAAACTATGCAGAAATATCGCAGGAAATTATTTGGCACAATCCATTAATCTTAGATAGAAATAAAACTGAACTAACTGCAGAATTAAGTTGGGTCCAAGCAAAAATAATAACAACTGATGATATACTTGACAAAACGTTTGATAGCCTATCCAAAAGAATTTATCCGCAAATACAAAATAATACAATGAATACGATTAGGAGAAATAGTTTACTGAATAAGTGTTCAAATGAGTTAAGGCAAGTATGGGAAGCTCTTCCGATAGAATGGAGAGAAATCCTATCAAGAAATAGAGAAAATAGTCCAAAGAGGTTACTTATCAATAGGTACAATGGGTCGAAAGACTTATCCACTAAACAAATTTATAAGCTTTTGCAAAGAAAGAAAAACAGTGCATTTTTGAATAATCACAATGAATATATCATAAATAAATTTCAACTAACCAAGTCCATTAATTGGAACAAAATATGGAAAATTAACATAGGAAATAAGTATAAGGAGTTGTGTTGGAAGGTTATTCATAATGGACTGCCAACAGGGGGTAAAATAAAACACTGGTTCATGAATGAACCAGGTATATGTGTTATGTGTGAATGTAATATTGAAGAGACTTTATGTCATTTATTTTTGGAATGTCAATGGGCTGTTGATTTCTGGCAATGGTGCTGCGTAGAAAATAATCGAATTACTATTTTAACAAATGATTCGGAATGCAAATCTAAATTAATCACAATAATATGCGGAAATAGAAATTCAGTAAAATATGATGAAATAGTTAAAAGTAAAAGTAGTATGCGCTCAATATTCAAATGTAAACTGATAGGAGTTTTAAATTTAATGAAAACAAGTGAAAGAAATGATTTACTATTGTATGAACATATGGATGATCTCATACATAGGTCAATCATGATGTGACAAGACATTGACAATTTCTATGCAACACCAACTTAAATGGATAGTACATGAAAAGATTCCAATGTCCAAATTTATGCATCATTTTGATTTAATTCATACATAGATAGTGAATAGAGAAATGCCAAAAAACCCACTTTGGCTGTTTTCTGATTTTCTGTCTAATTTTCTAATTTCCATGCAAAAACTAACTAAATCGATTAATTATTGGTAACTATATATAAAATGTGTGCACGAATTGGATGACGACTGATAATATGGATTAACCTATATTCAATGGATATAAATTGGACTATATATGATACAAAACTCCGGTAATGGTATGGTTTTATATTTTAATTGTTGCATATATTATTGAACTTGTGGGCAATGTGTTTGAAATTATGAAATTGTTTTAATTGGGTGCAAATTATACTAATTCGACAATAAAATTAATATACGAAAATTCCGTTTGACATTGGAATTTATTTGGCAAAAAAAAAAGGTAGAAGATAGATGTACGAAACCTCTAAGATTCGACAAACCATGTTAAATTTAGCAGTTTGTACCATGGCTTACTGTAAAACAGGCATCACTCCCTGCTTATGCCATAGAAAATGTAGGTGCTTATTCTGACATCACTGTTTGGTTTTAGCTTATATTCCATGATACAGTACCACCACATGACCAAAGTCAGAAGTCTAGTGGAAGATGCTATAAACTTTCATGAATAAAGTTTCATTAAAAAAAAATATATTGACTTGGGGTCGCACTGGACACTTGAAAGTTGTCTTTGGGGTCGTCCTGAAAAAAGCTTGGGAACCCCTGGTCTAGACTCTAGACCACGATTTTGGCTTTTTTGAAACACGTTTGTTTGACGTCAGAATTTCCGTTTGGTCTTTTCTTGGCTTTTTTGATGTTCATTCTACTGTCTATTATTAAAATCATTTTAAATACAATACAGTACCGGTATTTATTGTGCAACAATAGCAACTCAGCTATTCAACATTTAGATTTTCCCTTTAACCACAACCAATCAAAAATAAGCCAACAATGACATAACATGTGCTATCGATTAGGTTGAGCTATGTATGTCTGATGAAGTCTGACCTCAGTCAGACGAAACGTTACAGAAATATATTTGTGTTAGTGTGCAGCAAGACTATTGAATCACTTAGAACAGTGGTTCCGGACCTGTGGGAAATTTCCCACTAGTGGGAAATCTGGAGGTTGCAGATGGATAGAGAGAGAGATTTTTATTATTTGTCAACCAGAAAAACAAGCATTACAACAGTAATAAAAATATACAACAATAAAGTTATTCGGTATAGACCGGGAGGAGCGATACGACCATACAGTCATCAGAATCAGCTCCCCCCATATTCACTATTTTATATTATGTATAATATTTTTTGCTTGGGGGGTTTTAGTGATATATAAGAGGACAAGTGAATGATAAATAAAAATATAAACAATTATAATAATATGAGTTGATGTAACAGTAAAATATATTGCAGTATCGTAATTTCATTATCACAAAATATGAATATAAAAAGCACCATTGGCGAGTTGTACATAAATAGGAGGAAAATGATTTCTAGGGAATAGTAGGCCTACTAGATTATTTTCTCAAGTCAAAGGGTCTCGAATGTAGAGCAATTCAACCTAAACACAACTGGCATTCAACATTGCCAGTTGTGTATGAGGATTTATTTTAATGTTAAATGATTGAAATATAATTTTGTTTTATGATTGAGTAAATAGTTGATTTATAATGGACACTATGATTGAACAAGCCACTGGCTACAGATGCGAAAAGATTTTCACATTTTAACAGGATGTACTATTGAGTTGGTAGTATTCCACAACTATAATGATGGATTATGAGACCAGGAGGAAATTATTCAATGATGTCTAGAACCACAGTAGGCCCGAACGAGTTGTATAATATATACAGGAAGTACTCAAGACATGTGTGCTCAAAAGAAGAGTATAAGCTGCAATATACTATACATAATATATATATAAATATACCTAGGACCCGTTCGATCAAATATGATATAATAGACATACAATTTGTAATAGTGAATTTCAATTTGAATGACAGAAGTACAATGTTAGGTGAGTAGTGACACCACTAATTATAAACACTTGGAATAATACAGAGTTTAAATGATCTCCACTTTACAAAATATCATATTCCAGAATCTGAATAGTTGTGAAAGATTTTTCATTATTGTTCAGTCCCTTATCAATTTTTATAATCCATATTGCCCACATATAGGGTCCCAGTTTCGTATGGACTCAACGTAGGCAGAGAATGTAGCATTTTTCATCAGTATATACAATAATCATGATTTTAGACGTATAGATTTGCAAGTTTGAACACAGAAAATTGGATGCAGCAATTCATATCAACATATACAATAATGATAATAGAATGCTACTCTAAATAGAATGTTCCTCTAAAAATGTACGCGCAACACAATTATTAAATATTACAGAATGAAAATCACAATATATGCAATGAAGCGGAAAAAGATTCCCATTCAATTAATCGAAACTTTAGTAAAATATCACGTTGTTGGCCCTGATATTCTGATCGAGCTACGTAACTCATTTTGAACTTTGGTCGGCCAATAACAACCTCACAGACATGTCTCGAAAAATTTTGAGCAACTGCCGCAATAGATATTATGGAGCCATTATTACTTTCCTTCTGCAATATAACATTGCTGGAACTGATTTAGAACAAGGGAAACATCGAATAATTTATAATAAAATAGTTGATAATTTGAAGAGGGGTGACAGAATAGTGTTTCTTAGAGATGGTAGTTTGGAAGGAGCTTGTTCAAACATACATTGTAAAATATTGGCTAATAATATGAAAACTTTCAATTATAAACTTATGTGGGACATTCTTTCACTAAAAGTTAAACCAA
Source organism: Styela clava (assembly GCF_964204865.1). Taxonomy (NCBI): domain Eukaryota; kingdom Metazoa; phylum Chordata; class Ascidiacea; order Stolidobranchia; family Styelidae; genus Styela; species Styela clava. Next base: position 18,798,953 of record NC_135250.1, read on the forward strand.
GGATTAGACATATTACTGGAAATGATTTATGTGTACTTTGTTCTCAAGAACCAGAATTTATATCTCATTTATTTTGGAACTGCATTTCCACAAAATGTATATGATTATGTTTTTTCTGTCGTATTAAAAATAAACAATTGCGAGTTAAAAAATATTTATAAAACATGTATTTTACTAGAACTAAATAATCAGTGTTTTTCACATTTATCATTAGTTGAACGTAATGCAGTCATACTTCTTCTGTGTACTGCAAGATATAAAATATGGTTAGAGCGTAATGCAGTTATTTTTGAAAATGTTAATCCAAGTGTAAATAATGTCATAACAAGAATTAGAAAATCCCTTTTAGCAAGGAGAAATATAGAACAACTTAGACATAATCCTAGTTTTATAAAAGAACTAGACGTAATTTGTAAGAATCTATGACTAATTGTATAAATTTTTATTTTTCTGCTATAAATTAAAAACATATAAATTAATGTATATTTACTGATGAACATGGGAAATTTAATCTGGAATCAACAATGGAATAATATAAATGGCTGGATAATACTGAATGATGTTTACGAATATATTTTTTTTTTATTATATGTAACTATGTTCTATGATTATTATTTTTTCATCATTTATTTATTTTAACAAAACTGTTATGAAACCACAACGTGGACCTTTAAAAAAAAAAAAAAAAAAACTCTGATGCGTTTTTTTTGTAATTTTAAGCGTTGAATTGTTCTATTCGATGGATAACACGGATTTTCTTTACACGGATCGTTATTGCTGTACTGTCTTGGGATGCTAGACGGCGCAATGAATGTTTTCACGGAGTTTCAACTTCGGGTCTGGTATAGTTTAGTACCACATGCACTTATAGTTGGCATTATTCGCTGTATAATTAAGATGATAGTTGAATAAATTGAAATATAATATAGATAATGCAACTGGTTTAAGGATGTAACCTCTACAATTTGTGAAGAGTATTAATAATTGTGCAGTGGGTGAACGAAGAGATGAACACGCCAAACAAGTCCAGTGTTCCTCCTGTACCACCAAAGCGCAAAAGTCCAACCGACCGACAGATGCGTTCAATTGCTACAATGACTTCAACAATTGAAGTTGATGACATCACTAATCTGGTATCTGTACTGGAAGGTACAGTTTTGAAAATCCTTCGTCTTGAGATTCCTGCCATCATTGAGCAACATCTCATTAAATCTAGCTTCAATGTGACCCAGGACACCACCAATACCTTGAATTTGGAGGAGTCAATAACATCACTGACGGAGTCTATGAATGAGATCAAATACGAATTATCATCTTTCCGTGAGATCAAGAACGAGATACACGAAATCAAAAAGAGTCAGGATTTTGTGTCAAAAAAATTTGATGAGCTCAGATCGAACCAAGACGAGCTCAATGAGATAGCAACGAAAACTAAAAAAAGAGTAGCGGAACTGGAACAACTTGTGGAAGAACTAGAGGAGGAAGTTGACATACTCACAGAAAGGCAGCAAGATCAAGAGCGTCGCTCCAGGTTGGACAATTTGGAATTTCATAACATACCCTACACTAACGGGGAAGACTGTGAAAACCTAATTTCTAAAATTTGTAAGAAAATTGAAGTTCCTTTGCAATCCATTGATGTATCGAATTGCCACAGAATGTCGAAAAACAATAAAAAAAGGCCATCTCCAATTATTGCCAAGTTTGTCAACAGAAAAACGAGAAACCGAATACTAATGAATCGTCGTAAACTGACATCTCTCGACATCTCTACAATATTTTTGAACTTTCCCAGAACCACCAAAGTATTCGTTGTAGAAAACCTCACAGACACAAACAAAGATTTGTTCTACAAAGCCAGGGAACTGAAACAAGAGTGCGGTTATAAATTCCTGTGGACCAACAATGGAAAAGTCCTCATAAAAAAAATTCTAATACGGCTACCATCCCTATCATCACTGAAGACGACCTGCTCTCTATAAAGTAGGTCATTGTATTATAGTTATTTCTTATTAATTGATATTCTTATTAATTATTCATTCTGGTTCCATTTCTTATATTTCCATATACGTAAATGCCGAATCATTGTGATTATTTGTTAGATTATAGTGATAATGTTTCTAATAGTTTAAAATACCTAAATTCAAATAGTGGTTGTGATTGCAGCAACATTGAAGTAACTGATCTGAAAGATATCCAAACTAATTCGGGCTTGACAATTATCCACACTAATATTCGGTCAATTAGAAAAAATATTGATCAACTAACTACGCTATTGTCTAATTTATCTCCCTCCCCCCATATAATGGCAGTGAGCGAAACCAAATTATATAGTAATAATTTTGATAATATAAGCATCGACGGTTATAGATTCGTACACACACCGTCTGCCTCCAAGGCAGGCGGAGTGGGTGCTTTCATCAGAAATGATATCAAATTTACAAAGTCTACTGAATATCATTTAAATTATATTAACTGTGAGGATATATGGCTCGATATAGACTTGGAAAACATATCCAAAAGGTTGACCATTGGCATTATATATAAACACCCAAGAAACGATATTCCTGCTTTCACAAACATATTAGAAAACTGCCTCACCAAATTGACAAAAAAACATTTTATAATTGTGGGAGATCTCAACATAAATCTACTTGCAACAAGACCTTGTCCCCAAATCACCAATTATATTAATATGCTTGTTGCTCACAACACTATTTCTCTTATTACAAAGCCTACAAGGGTTACCAGAACCTCAAGGACACTCATAGATCATATATATACCAACATGACTCACCTAAAATTAGATCCTTATGTTATATTATCCAACATCACTGATCACTTTCCTTTAATATGCTGTGTTAATGGCATCAAACCATCAACCAACAATGAGCTTGTCATGATAAGGGATATGTCTGCATTTTCCATTGATGCATTTCGGTCAGATACACTCGACCTGATTAATAATCACTTTGCTGCGTTGGACTTGAATTCTCAAAATTTTGACACATTATTTGAAGAATTCACAAATTCTTTTGCTGCTCTAATCCACCGCCATGCGCCATTTAGACCGTTGTCGCGTCGTGAAAAAAAAATAAAACCCAAGCCATGGATTTCCAAAGGAATACTAATTGGTATTCGCTACCTGAAAAAACCTGATCGCTCAAAACAAAGGCAACCCAAAGTCTACATGGCGAATCGTTAATCAGATTACCTCCAGAAAGAATAAATTGAGGCATAATGTTGATGAAATTCATCTTGATAACGGCTGCATCATTAGGGATAGTCATTTCATAGTACAAGAATTCAACAAGTACTTTTCAACTGTTGGGTCCAGCCTCTCTGGTAAATTCTCTAATGATATGGTCGGTTTTAAAATGTATCTTGGCAAACGAATAAATCAATCCATATTTCTGAGTCCAGCTACAGTAATCGAATTGGCGACTGAAATTTTGAGTCTCAAGGCGGGTAAGGCAGTGGGGGTAGACAACATTCCCTGTCATTTCCTCAAGTATGCTGTGGACATCATATCTCCATGTCTAACAGAGTTTTTCAATAATTCCCTTCAATTTGGTATATTCCCATCTTCACTGAAGATAGCCAGAGTGGTTCCGATCTTTAAATCTGGCAATAAAAAACAGTTGTCAAACTATAGACCTATATCCATTCTATCTTCTATTGATAAAATATTTGAGCGTTTAATCCATAAAAGGCTAATGAACTTCTTTATAAAGCATGAGGTAATAAATAAATCTCAATTTGGTTTTCAAAGTAAACATTCGACTTCACATGCAATTTTAGATACAATATCCCATATCTATGATAAACTGGGAAAGAAGGAATATGTTAGCGCAACATTCTTAGATCTCAAAAAAGCTTTTGATACCGTTAATCATAAAATTTTAATCCACAAGCTATGGCACTATGGTATTCGAGGAGTGGCAAATAAACTCCTCGATAGTTACCTGACGAATAGATCTCAATATGTTCAAATGGGTAAATGTTGTTCTCCGGCGTTACCTGTGACCCACGGCGTCCCACAGGGATCTTGCTTAGGACCGACTTTGTTTCATATTTTCATCAATGACCTTTCTCGAAGCACCACACTTTTTTCCAAACTCTTCGCTGACGACACAAATCTTCTTGATAGTGACAAGTCTTCTGATATTCTTCAATCGAGAGTAAACACTGAAATAAATAAAGTAGCTAATTGGATGAAACTTAACAAACTAACTCTTAATGTTGACAAATCAAAGACCATGCTAATATCACCAATAAAACGAAAAACCAAGGTTACTTTAAAACTTGAAATTGGGGGCACTGTTCTTGAGAATGTCAATTCTTACAAATATTTAGGCATCCACCTTGACAGTAAAATGCAATGGGATATTCAAATATCCAACATTGTTGTTAAATTATCCAAGTCTATAGGGATGCTTTATAGACTTAGACGGTATGCTTCAATGTCAACATTACGCTTAGTTTATTACGCCTTGTGTCAGTCCCATATTCAATATGGCATCGTAGCTTGGGGATCAGCTAACAAAACTTCATTACATCGCATGAAATAATGCAAAACAGGGCAATTCGTGCACTTACTAATGCCGGACCTCGATCAAAATTAGACTCCCATTATCATAAAATGCAAATAATTAAAATGGCAGATATCTATAAAATTGAAGTACTAAAATTTATGCATCAGCATCAGAATAATGAACTGCCTATTGCATTCACTAATTATTTTTTTAAACAAAGTGCTATACATTCATATGCAACTCGATCTGCTACCAACAGCTCTTATTATGTAACCCCTTATTCTTCTAATCTTACACAAAACACTATAAAATTTGTGGGTGTGAAACTATGGAATACGCTTCCTGATTCTATTCGTTCTAAAAATTATTATCCATTTAAACAAGCATTAAAAAATCTTTACCTTGATGCTTATATCTCTCAGTAATTTGGCCTTTGTTTGGACTATCTGCTTCAGATTTGTGAAAAGATGAATACTGCAAAACACCTATATTGTCTTCATTTGTTTCTTTTTGCACTGTTTCCAAAATATAAAAACAATGCTGCAATGCGAACGGCATTGTCAATATCACTATTCGTTGATGTATAATTTTGAATATCCTGAGCATTCGGTTATTTCTTTGCTGTAGCACTGCAACTCGGCCAGTCTGGATTTCATGGCCTTTTTGAACGAGAAATCGGGCGTGCAATCAGAAATTCCCGCGTGCAAATAAGAATTCCTGGCGTGCAATTATAGCTCACGACGTGCAAAACAACTGCACTCGCGTGCAACTGACTTTGACATCAGATACCTCTCAATACATCCGCGTAAAATTACCGGTATCGGATAAAAAATACGTTGAATCAGAGAAAAAATGGACGTTTGACCCCAAACATTATTTCTACAGTTTGTCGCTAATTTTGAGAGTGTTTGTGCGACTTTGGATACCGGTACTGTTCAGTACATCCGCGTAAAATTATTGGATAAAAAATACGTTGAACCAGAGCAAAATGGATATACTTTGTCTTTAATTTTGGTAGTGTTTTTACGTAGAATTAATGGATAAAAAATACGTCAAATTAGAGCAAAATGGACGTTTGACCTTTGACCCCAAACATTATTTTCATACTTTGTCACTAATTTTGGGAGTGTTTGAACAACCTCAGATACCGGTACTGTTCAGTAAAATCGTGTAAAATTATTGTATGAAAAATACGCTGAATCAGAGCCGTACTTGGCCATTGGTGCGGAGGCGATCTTTTCGTCCATAACTATTCTCACGGGATTCCTATTTCCTATCATTCAACACGATATGGATCTTTCCCCGAGCATCGACTTCCTTGTTTACTTCGTGACATTGGCCAATCAGCAAGATGCAAAAAAGGACGTAACAATGAGAGGAATTTTTCGCGGGTCAAAGATTGGGGAAAGGTCCATGGTCTTTTTGCTTCGCAATATTTCGATCAGACCAATGACATTAAACAACATGATGCGCAACTCCGGCATTTTTGTCCGAAGATCGTATTCGATAGCACGCTCCAATGCACATACTTGACGAGACGAAAACGAGCGGATGTGTGCTGCTTTCAAGGCGTAGCACGAATGGTGTTCGTGCCTGCTTTGACAGTTGTTGTCGATTTTAATGATATTTTTGAAAGTTGGGGTAAAAAGAAATCGGTAAAAGGTAAGGTGAATACTATTGTTGTATATCACACCCGGGCATCGCACTGTTAAGTACATGTGGGAAAGCCAGCCTTTGTCAAATACTACGAAGTTATTAATTCAGTACGGTACGTAGTTGCCCATTTGCCGAAATTACATATTTACTTACCCGTTATGGTTTCAAATAGTTCATGCACCTCCAGTTAGATTTTTTTAATCAGTGAGGATATATACTCATTGTTGATTGCTGCTCATTGTAACATACTATTACGCATTCACTTTTATTTGCGTATTGAATCAAAGTGTTAACAAGTTCACCTAACATTTCACTCATACCGGTCTATATTGTATAGTCTGATTTCTCAAGTATTTGGAGCCACGAATGCTTGTAATTTTCTGACTAAACCCTTTTATTAGTTGGTTTATATACCAAATTCAGTAAAATATTTTTTAAATAAAACATGAGATATTGGATTTATTAGCTTTTCCATTCTGAATCATATAGACTGCTTTATTTATTCTTAACGAAAATTAATAAATCTCCTCTCTTTCTTCAGATGTGAAAGTTGTGGACAAACCTGTCTAAGCATTGTGAGACTCTTGCAGCACAAGAGGCAATAGCAGAAATAGTAAGTATATCAATCAAGAAATTAAGCCGACATAAGCAAAACTTTCAACTATTCAACTTTCAACTATTCAACTATAGCAGACGGGGAGATATCAGAAGTCTGGCGACATATCAGTGACAGTGTGATTCCAAGAAATATAATGCAATTGAAAATAGAAATATGCAATAGAAAAACAACCTATGGAGGCATGCAAAGACATTTGACCCTCCGGTAGAGTTGTGTATGGCCCCCACATCCTGCAGGGCTTGAGGAAAATAACTAAAAATTCCAAAGCGTAAGATTGCTTAAGCGGTCTTATTTGTAAAAAGGCACAAAACACGCCAGACATACTTAAAACAGCTTTGGAAATGAGGATTACGGGTACCTCACTGCACCTGTGTTATATTTGGTTCATCAACTTTTGGTAGTACTATAGAAGAAATTCCGGAAGGGGTATAATCATCATTCATGATAAAATACTATCATATATTTTTTGAACAACTTCAATCTAGACCAGGGATCTCAAACTCGCGGCCCCAGAGAACTTCCAGTGCGGCCCTCGATTAACAATAATTGTAATAGTATTTTGGAAGTTTTTTTTTTCTTATCTAAATGTAATAGATTTTTCAAACCTTCTAAAGTGAAATTGATTATTCACACAGAAAACAATTTACTGAAAGTAGTCTTGGAATATTGATTTTTTTTGTCCACATTTTGGCCCAATTAAGAATACACATCAAGCTAGCAAAAGAATACTTGAATAAAACACTTGAGTAATTAAATTAAACGCAAAGTACATGAAGAAGGTGGCATTTTCGAAGAAAATGGGAGTTGTAACATTTCTGCTCTTCACAAAATTCTGAAGCACATTGTTTATTTTGTCATATTTCCATCAATACAATCAAAAAACACAATAAGCTCAGCAGTCAATATGACAAATTCGAAGACCAACTTCGAACAGAAAATTTCCATGTGTTTGTATATTAATATAATTATACAACGACTTAGTTACTAAAAATCAATATCAATAATAATTCAAGCAATCCTATGCCACGCAATGTAGTGCGAAATGTCTTGTCGAAAAAATCTGTCATTTGTTTTTTTACTGATCTATACATGAAATGATAAAAGTAACTTTTTTGCATTACTGGAATTAATTAAACATTCGTAAAGATCCAGATAAACCCATGATCATGTGGCCTCGTTAGTTAGAGTTGGTACTATAAAATCATTTCAGATTGGCCTTAGTATGCTGGTGACACAAAAAAGATGCCAAACGCCAGGACAAATGTAATTATTAAAACATTGAGTTTATACTGTAGTATTTTTGTTAATTTTAGGTTCATATATTTAGATTAAGTTATTTTTAGTGTATGTATTATTCTTTCCTTATTCAAAGCTTGTTCAAAAATGATTTTGATGGTTGTACATAGAATTTTACGATTTTTTATAATAAATACTGTAACTTGCAAATGTTGCAATAATAGTGGAATGCAAATATTAATATGTAATTGCATTTGAAATTGAAGAAAATAATAAAACTTAATCCAACTGTTTAGTTGCATCACAATATATGTCACAAACTAAAACTATCTTAAAAATATCTTTTAAGTATACATTATCAAAAACTGTTTGCGGCTCTTTTTACAATTTTCAAAATGCAATGCGGCTCTCGAAAACCCATGAGTTTGACACCACTGATCTATTCTAGACAATTCAAGCATTGCTTTGGGAGATTATATCACTTCAATTAAATTGAAAACATCTCGCTATATTAAATACAAAATCGTTGCTATCATGAAGGTAAACCAATTCAGCCACTCGAAATATATTGGCCTTCACAAAGCAATGGAGGCAAAATTGAGAGTTCATGAGCTATGAACATTTGTCTTTTTCTTTGTCTTGAACTTTCCATACTCCACAGCCCCTATTAATTTTTTTTAATTTTAATTACCATGTGATGGTCATACATATCTTTAACTTGTATTTTCTGTCATGATGTATTATCTCAATGTGCCAAACTATTAATTAGTGTGCATATTTTGCTTCCAGATGACATAAAAGTATTGTCATGTTTATTACCTCAGCTTGGAGTATTGACAGGAAAAAGGTGCCAGTAAATTAGGTAAAAAAATTTTCAACTCATTGTTATAATCAGAATTCACAATCAATAGGAATTATAAACAGCCAACAATCAGTGAGAATTATATGCGAAATTCCTCAGAATAAATTTGTCTAAAATCGGAGGAAGGCAAAAAATATAGGTAGTTTCCATCCACACAAGCATTTCAAGGAGACTTGCTCGAGCCAAACTAAATGAGCATCGTCAGGTGATCGGTAAGGCTGCAAGTTGAATTCAGCCCTGCAACCTCCTGCATAGAAGATAATATTAATTAGTGGGCTAAATTCCTAAATTTAAACAAACCTCTATGATGCATTATGTACCAGCAATGTTACCTACGATTAACTGAATATGTAATATGTCTAATAAATTCACCTACAAAAGCAAGTTCGATAGGTGCAAACTTTGTGTTATGGAATTGTATCGCAGCACAGTTTTGTATGACACCCTCTTTAAATAAAATTTCAATGATTAAGCGCAAACATTAAAATTACTAACTTTGAACTTTGTCATTATCTGCAAAATGTTCCACACAAATCTTTCCGCTATTGCGTTTGTAATCTTCTCTGATAAAAAAAAACGTCTATGATGTCCAGAATTGCTCTTTACAGCTTGCCTGTTATTCCAGCTTTCCAAGTAAGCAAAACTTCTTAGATATAGAGATTATTTTGTTTCGTTACAGGCGCAAAAAGACAGGTACTACACGTAAAAAAGACGCCGAGTAGCAAAAGCAAGCGGAAAACGGACGCGAAAGGCGACGAGAAATATGTGCATTGGAGCGTATCATGAAATACAATGTTTTGCCTGTAGTCTTATGGAGTGACGTCAGAGTTGCCTATCATGTTGTTTAATGTCATTGATCAGACCAAATCTTGCAGGCTGGTATTTGTCGACAATTGTGGAGTTATAATATTTTGGCATCTTTATATTACTGGATTATTGATTTTAAAACCATTTAAACCGATTTACATTGGTGAGCAATTGCAAATTTTCGGCGTGCAAAATTGATTTCGCTCGCGTGCATTTTTGCGGAGCGCTAGCGCCCTCGGGCGTGCACCTGCCATGGAATCCAGTCTGGCAACTCGGTACCGGTATATATAAATCTTATACCTAAAACAAAAGCATATTTGATGATTAATTTCCTCCATTATGTATTAATAATTATCAATTATTCTTTATTACTATAACTTCGAAATGGTTTTCTCTCTCGCCCGAATATTATTGATGTACCCAGAACTGCTAATATATTTTCCCCTTGGCGATTGTTGGGAATTCCCCTTCTGTTATCTGAAATTTGTAGCGTCATGTTGTTTTCTCTGCGCTCATCTGAGCATTACGTTAATAAGCTAAACTGACTTTAACTATTTAATCAGTAATTACTACAGTTAGTTACTATAATCAGTAATCTCTTGACTCTCTCGATTTTATTTTGCCAAATTGTATTCCCATTTTTGTTAAAGAATAATTAGTTGATTTTATTTGACGTCATCTGCTGTTGAACTCAGCAAACACGGTGTCGCTGACACGATGACTCTGGTAGTCTTTCGCGGCCCCGCGTCAATTGTGGAAATATTGTGTGCCTTTCTATTTCAATTGATCTTTTTGTTAGCATTTTTTTTTTCTTATTACTTATGTCGCTACATAATTTCATGCACGACGGAAATAAAATATCTGAATCTGAATCTGGCTCAACAATTTTAGCATATGCCAATCTTAACCCCCACCTGACTACGTCATCGAAAAATTACGTCATTTCGACGTCACATTGGCGTGATAAGGCCCACCAAAGTATGCGGATGGTCGTCCAAAACGCGCAGATGATCACCCGAAATCGAGTAAGCTATTTCTTTCGGGGACGGGCACTTCCAAATTAGGCACTTTGGAAAAAAAGGACGTAATACCCTTTAAAAACATAATTAATTTGTTAAAAATGGTCAAATTAAATGTTGAAAACGCAAATTGCAACGGGCAAACTCAATAACAATATTTAAAACGTAGTATTAAAGGCAGTCGCACGCGCTTGGTCACCACATATGCTAGGCACTTCGAAAAATAGAGAAAATGGCAATTATCACTAATAAAAGACAGAGACATTAATAAGTTCAGGGCTGTGCTTGCTTGATTGCTTCCTGACAGATAGCCTGGCTTGACTAAGAACAGACCAACAGATGTAGAACTGAGCTTTTATTATCAGTAACAAAGAATATAATCCTAACTGCAGTAAACTACTGTTTTATCTGTAATTTACAGGTTAATAGTTAAAGCAGATTGTTCAGTGCACAAGGCTAGTCTAGTACCAGAGTACCTAATTTGCAAGTGCCTACTTTTAGTCCGTCCCTTTCTTTCGTTTTCCCGTCATCACGATAGGTGAGAGATATCCGGCGTAAGCGAGTTCGTTATCGGCGGCGCAGATGCCATTTCGGGCGATCGTAATTGTACTTTGGCAAGCCCTATGACGTGTTTGTGACGTCGTATCGACGAATTTTTTGGATGGCATAGTCAGGTGAGGGTTAGGAATAACATATGCAAAATTCGTTAGGTCTCATGTAGTTTCGTACCGTAAAAGCGCCTAACTTCGGACAAAATTCCTATAATTTCGTCAATAACTCGGCCATTTATTGTCCAAACGGTGCCAAAATTGCTCGGTAAAACATTCGTGCGGTAATTTACATTCCCTGCAAATTTCGGTTCAATTGGACTATTTTTACTATTGAAATAATCGATATTTCTTGCCATCTGACCGTTATCCTTCACTGCCCTAACTTCGGACAGTCATTTTCTTCACTGCGTAACCGCGACGCACAGAGAGAAAGAGGCTTCCGATGCGGATGACGTAATCACGTCGTTGCGTGAAGATAAGACGCTCGATCGTCGTCGTAACGTAACATTGACGTCACGACGAAAATGCATTATTTGAAACTTCCGTCGTCCTATGTTTACATCTTTCGTTCGTTATTTTCGATACTTCAGATGAGTATAATAACACGTTAGTCATTTTAATCAGGAAATGCATAAGTAAATATATCTGATGCAAACCGTTTCAATCCACAATGAAGTATTTTAACGGGCTTCTATCGAAGTCTTTGAAGTATTAATATTCTCGACGGATAGCTTTTTTTTATTCTGCGCGGTTATCTTTATAAATGATAATTTATATCAAACACACGGTAAATCCGATTGTAAAGTTTAATTTAAAATTCAACTTAATCTTGTAAACATGTAGGTCCCGTTTATTTGTTGGAGATTAAATTTATTTTCAATTTCGAGTGAATAAAATTCACCCAGGCCGTATTTAATAACTGTCATTTCGACTACTAATCATAAAATAATCGTTAAGTCAGTGCACTGTGCCATATGGACGTTGGAATTATCATAGTTTTATATATTCGATTTTTAACGTCATCGATTAAGTGTGACATGTATTTTCATTAATGTAATTTTGGCTTATATTCATACATGACCGAACAAAATACAAAAATATTACATTGGAACGCCGTCTTTATCTTAACGGAAATTGTCATATTGGCTCCCTTGTGTCTGGCGTCAAAATTCATTTCCGCGACGCAGTGTGACGTCGTGTCGGAAGTGAGCGAAAAATAATCTACGTGAGGTTGACGTAATTTTTGACGCTGCGTGAAATCTTGATATTCTTACGGAATTTATAATTCAGAATTTTAGGTTTTATTTAAATCTCGTACGACATCTTGCGATCACTCAAATAAATTATATACATTGTTGTCGCCCTCTACCGAATGATGGTATTTTGACGATGATAGCTTCAGTAGAAGCGACGCTCTGCGCCGTTGAATGCCGGGCAGTCAATTTTCGGCAAAATTTCCGTTTTTTTTACCAAAAAAATAAATATGCAACCTTAAAAAAGATGAGAATAGATGTAGATATAACAGCGCAACCTATAATAATTAAAATTAGCAATATACGGCGCGTTTTAGCCAAGATATGGCCGTTCAAAAATTTTGTCCGAAGTTAGGAACTGTCCGAAGTTAGGCGCTTTTACGGCCTAACCCCCACCTGACTACACCATCCAAAAATTACGTCAACACAACGTCACAGTGACGTGATAGAGCCCTTCAAACTATACGAACTGCCATCCAAGACGCGCAAACGAGCATCCGAAATCGAACAGTTATTCCTCTCGTTTTCTCGTCGCAACGATTCCAATGGGAGAGAGATCGTACGTATATTTGGCAAGCTCTATGACGTGATTGTGATGTCGTAGTGACGTAATTTTTGGATGGCGTAGTCAGATGGGGGTTAGTCTTACCAATTTTTATTGACAGTAAAATTATTCTTTTTAAATGATTCCATATGTAATGGGAAATAAAAACTCAGCATAAATCGGAAGTGGGAAATTGAGATAAAAAGGTTGGGAACCCCTAACTTAGAATGACATAACAATTGCAGTTTTTGCAGCCTCTCAGACAGATGTTCAAGCAGGCTTGTTTTCATAGTTTTGCGTGTTACAGTGTTAGCCTATTTTGATTATCTTTTTGTTGAAAGTTCAGATTGTTAAGATATAAGTTTGATATCCAATGATCTTGGTTAGGTATCGTATCGCTAATGTTGATTATTATCAGTCTCAACATTTAGATTTTCCTTTAGTCACATCCAAATAAAAAAAAAGGCGACAATGACATAACATGTGCTATCGATTAGGCTGAACTATGCGTCTGAGTTTGGTCAGACAAAACGCTACAGAAATTGATTTGTGTTAGTCTGCAGCAAGACTATTGAATCACTTAGAATGATATAACAATTGCAGTTTTTGCAGCCTATCAGACAGATGTTCAAGCAGGCTTCGTTACAGTGTTACCTATTTATTATCGTTTGTTGAAAGTTCAGATTGTTAAGATATAAGTTTGATATCCAACGATCTTGGTTAGGTATCGCTAATGTTGATTATTATCAGTCTCAACATTTAGATTTTCCTTTAGTCACAGCCAAATGAAAAAAAAAGGCAACAATGACATAACGTGTGCTATCGATTAGGTTGAACTATGCGTCTGAGGAAGTCTGACCTTGGACAGATAAAACGCTACAGAAATTGATTTGTGTTAGTCTGCAGCAAGACTATTGAATCACTTAGAATGACATAACAATTGCAGTTTTTACAGCCGCTCAGACAGTTCAAGCAGGCTTCGTTTTCATAGTTTTGCGTGCTACAGTGTTATTTGTCAGTTTTTAGTTGTCTTTCTAGAAAATAGTTGTATGCCTCAATTCAGTTATTGTCATTTTGCCTTCCGAGGAGCTTTAGTTTGGTTGCGGTAATCATAATTCTCGCGAATGATGTGTCTGACTAGACTTTCTGTGCAAGCGGCATGTGGTTGAATAATTTGAGTAAAAATGACGCCTTCAAACATGTGAACCAGTTTATAATAGCCAACACTCCAACACAATCATAAAAAAATTTTCAATGGTAAATATCGGGAGAATTTTTTGAGTGCTGTCCGCTTAATATTTTCTTTTTTTGACTTTTGGATGTGTTTAAATTTTTTATGTAGATGTCAGCTTGACTGTATTATGTTGGATATACATTCTAATTCTGTCATTCAATAATCCTTTTTAGTTGTAAATCTTTGATCGTGCTGAAGTGGAAATCATCATGATAGCAACCGTAAATTTCAGTAGGACTAGGCATTTGATGTGGCTCACTAAATCAACTGATGGCACTAAATCAGCTTATTGCGAACTGTACAAATCCACTATTGTGCTAGGAATTTCAAATTTTGCGATTTTCTGTATGTGTGTGTGGAGTTATCTGCACATTCAGTGCCCATTCGTTTTTGTGTAGGACCTTATTACCGATCAGTCGATCGCGATCTATTTTGACGATTTTAGTCGATCGAGGTCGAAAGCAGGATGGCCACCCCTGTCCTATAGAGTGATCCAAAAGGACATTTATTGTTTTTTTTTATTTCGATCGATATTGTTTATTGCAATATTGTTTTTATTTTATAAAAATCCAATAAAAAAAAAATGACCAATTCTGGTTCCCGCGACTTCCCTCCCCCAGTTTAGTCATTTGATGTAGCTTGTTTCGTAATCTAACAGAATCTTCATGGCAATATTTAGCAATGATTACAACCATGCTTGTTGAATATCTGTCTGAGCGACTGCACAACTTGCATTGTTAACTTATTGCTGATTGCTCATTGCTACGGAAATAAACAAGGAAATCGAATCATGGAAAACATCCATTGGCATTTGTCCAAATGACTGATGTTAGTCAAAGTGAATATAACCACCACTTTGACTTTGGTGTTGCTTTGGGTGTTAGTAAGCTCGTCTGCTCGTTGTTGTCACCACAGACGCCAATCTTTCATTGCTGTATTACAAGCGGTCGTAGCTATACTTTGACAAGATCCATGTTGTTATTGTAATGCACGTTATTTTTGGACGACGTTGTCACGTGGTTAGGCATGGCAGCAGCAAAGTGAGTATAAACCACTTTGGGCATCAGCCAGCATGGCATATCGGTACCACCCCCACTCATTGCACTGGTACCCATGTTATTAGACCCCCTAACCCCCCTTGTCCTCTATATCCTGATCCTATTCCTGATTCCTATCCCGTTGTATATAGGAAAACAGATTAATGATATTATTGAAAAGTTTGTATTTAATGGTAGAAAATACCTCAAGAATTGATACATTATGTAAAAACAAAATATTAGGAGGATATGACATAAAAAATATTCTTCTTTTCACAATGTGCCTTTATGTCATGACTTCTTATGAATATTACTGTGATAGAATTAATGGTAATATTGAACACTGTAGAGTGTAGACAATCCGTATATAATTTCATTGAATATAACATAGGGCAACAACTGAGTATTATTTTTAAGATACCAGTAAATAATAGTGTATCACATACCTTTTCTCCAATAGATATTATGGAGCCATTATTACTTTCACTTGGCAATATAACATTGCTGGAACTGATTTAGAACAAAGGAGACATCGAATAATTTATAAATAATACATAAACCTAGTTTTATAAAAGAACTTGACATAATTTGCAAGAATCTATGACTAATTGTATAAATTTTTATTTTTCTGCTTTCAATAATTAAAAAACATGTAAAATAATGTATATTTACTGATAAACATGGAAAACTTCAACAATGAAATCAACAATGGAACACAATGGAATAATATGAATTGCTGGATAATACTGGATGATGTTTATGAATATATTTGTTTATTATATGTAACTATGTTCTGTTTATTATTTTTCCATTATTTATTTATTTTTACTAAACTGTTATGAATACACAACGTTGAACTTCACAAAAATAAAAAATAAATAAATCCTGAAATCTATGTCTGTATGTACCGTAACGGTATAAATCCCGATATTCTGATTGTTTCCCCTCATTAGCCCAGATTTGTTCCGTTTCCAGGTTTCCAACTGCTTGTAAAACACTGAAAGCATGACTTCTTGCAACACGCTCATTCTAATCTATTTTTCTTGCCAGTCATTGCTGCACTGATATTTTTTAAACTTTAATACAGTCTGACAATAAGGGTACAGTTAACCCCACATTTTTGCAAGCCAGACTAGGCCTAATTGTATCATTTTTTCAATTGCAGTTCGGTACCAGAGTACTCTTATCTCATTGCTGTAAAATTCTTCAATAATCTGTTTTCAATGCCGAAAGATCTTTATTCTCTGCGATTGGCATTGGTTGGTCAGAGACAGAAACAAACAGTAGGAAGTGGGAAATCGTTTGTACGGAATTTGGCTTGCTGGTAAGCTATTCAAGTAATTTCAGTTTTGCAGTTAGAAGTACTTTCCTATATCCAGATGCCTGTATATCAATATGTGGTATATTTCCAGACTTCAGTCACTTTAAATTGTCTAATTAATTATGCAGTAGAATCATGGCTGTCGTCATACATGTCATAACTTTAAATCTACTCCTTTTGCAGGATAATCGCTCTTCCAGTGGCTGTGATAACTTTTGTTCAACTGAAGAAAGCAACGGATAGAAGACGATTGATTGAATTAAGAGAAATTCAACGAATTAACCGTTCCTCTGAACCTAGCACAGAGTTATAAGATAATTGTAAATAAGAGTAGATTTATGTGGCATCAATCATGAACTCTATACGGAGGTTACAGATTATTTCAAGGCATTTGTGCAACAGTACTAGGTCTCAACTATTCAACCTAAGTCGGCGACGAACAGGATTTACAAGTTTTCCAATATTGAGGTGTGTTGTTATTGAAGTCCAGTTTCTCTCTTTTTGTTCTGTCTCTCATTCTTATTAACTTAATGCAGCACATCTTAACTTCACATTACTAATTTAAGTTTGCGAAATAGGATTGTTAATTGTTTCCTGACACTTATATGAGTGGATGCACTAAGTTTTTGCATTCGGTTATCTAAATGGAAAAAATTCCATTTTCCAATTATTTTCACAGGCAGATGTCTTCAAACTCTACCGATGAAGTCATTTTTGAAAGATTCGGGACTAAAGGTGTAATAACATTGAATCGACCTAAAAGTTTAAATGCACTCAACTTGAGCATGGTCAATAAAATCTACCCGAAGCTGAAAGAATGGGAAGAAAATCCAGAAACAACAATGATTATTATGAAAGCATCTGGTGAAAAAGCATTTTGTGCTGGAGGGGATATCTTGAGTGCTACAGGTGCTGGGACAGCAGGTATGAATATAAATGTAAAGAAATATTTGTATTTTTTTATATATCTGCCAGCTTATCAGTGAGTTATAACCTATTGCTTATCATTCTTCCATAAAAGCACCTTATTCCTTTATTATTGGACTCCTCGAGACGGGAAAGGTTTTCGATACTTCTGTTGTTTCTGATTTATTTTTTCCAGGGTCTGAATTTTTCAACAAGGAATATGTATTGAATCACGCCATTGGTACATGCTTGGTTCCATATATTGCATTTATAGATGGAATAACAATGGGTGGGGGAGTGGGGTTGTCAGTCCATGGACAATTTCGTATTGCAACTGAGCGTACTCTCTTTGCGATGCCAGAAACAGCCATAGGTAAGCCAAAGAGGTGATGCCTCGTCATTTATGCTACAACTTGTATCGATTAGGAAAAGAGTAGGATTTTATACTTTGTATATTAGTGCTCTCATTTGTTTTGCCTGCTTCAACTACAACTTAATTTCATCTTTGTTAAATGGCCTTTTGCAGCTTTGTGACTTTAGACATCTCTTGAGTAGACACTGATTTCATTTTTGCTCTCCCAAACAATCAATTTCTTAGTTCTGTATTTTTTCTCCAAATTTTTTGTAAGTAATGTCACAGGAATTATACATGTCTAGTTTATAGCATATTGAATTTAACTAAAATTTTGTAATAGAAATATTTGAATCCTTGAAATACTTTTCTTAAGGTATTTGAAGTTAAATTGTTCACATCTTTTCTTTAAATACAA
Organism: Styela clava; assembly: GCF_964204865.1. Lineage (NCBI taxonomy): Eukaryota > Metazoa > Chordata > Ascidiacea > Stolidobranchia > Styelidae > Styela > Styela clava. Next base: position 18,817,303 of record NC_135250.1, read on the forward strand.
AACAATGGTAGAGATATGGACATGGTGTTTACTTTGATCACTGTGTTGTCAAGATCCTTTTTTTTTCGCCATGCAGGTTTATTTCCAGATGTTGGTGGTTCCTATGTTTTACCTCGCCTTGGACACTCACTCGGTCTTTATCTAGCACTAACTGGATTTAGATTAAAAGGAAGAGATGTGTATAAGTCTGGAATTGCTACTCACATGGTTGACAGTGAAAACCTTCCTAAAGTTGAAATGGATTTGTTAGCATTGGAAAATCCTAGTACTCAGGATATTATGGATGTAAGTTGAGATTCTTTATGAATAAATAAATAACTACATACTCTTGAGAAATGGCCATTTTATAGGAAAATATTGTTGTGATTGATTTCGTAAAATATAACTAAGCAGAAATACTGGGTTCTTGATTGCACATGAGATCGAATCGAAACAATTCATTTAATAGCCTGTACATGTGGATAACTAATTTTCAAACAAATAGTTATTGCTAAAGTTATAGAATGAGTTGCTCTCCTCCTTACTTTAGAAGTGAAATTACTTCGCAAATTGATCTTCATTATGCTTCACAAACTTGATAATGATGCATTCTTTTTACAACTTATTAATTGAATAGCATATTCCTTCATTTAAAATGAGTTTTTATGACAAAATATTATGTAGCAAACTAGGTATTTGTAGTGATTCCTTTCATTACATTACATTTTTATTCATTTCCTTTGTGCCGGAAAGAACTGCCAATTATGTGGTGCTTTATAACTCACTGCTTACCCAATTCTTCACTTTTGGTAATAGGGTTTTTTCAGTGATTTTTATGTTTCTTCTTACTTGATCTGACAGCTCTTACGCAGGTACCATCTTGAATGTAAAACCGGTAGAGAAAGAGATTTTATTCTTGCCGATAAGTTAGATGACATTAACAGATTGTTTGCTGGTGATACGATGGAAGAAATCTTTCAGGTACTTACTACAGTTATCCACAAATATATATCAGGTTGTGAATAGAAGATAGCATATCAAGTTAAGAACCAAAGTGCTTTATACTGTGAATGCTGATATACCAATGCTCCATAATTTAATTTAATTATTCAATTAGGTTTAGTTTTTTCAAAAAATTTGACTATATGCAGAGAATGCCAAGTAGAAGAAATTATTGTTATTTCATTAATAGTGCATATCCTTTTTTGGATGCAGTGCATCAAAAATGTGAAACATTGATATACAGTAATGTATTGAAGTCTATGCATTTCTTTTTATATTCAATATGTAAATTACTTCTTGTAAAGAATTTGGAGAATGAGGGAACACAATGGGCCAAACAACAGTTGGAAACATTAAGGAAAATGTCTCCGACTTCTATGAAAGTAACTTTGCGTCAGTTAACTGCAGGAGCTGATCTTGATCTTCCAGAATGTTTAATAATGGAGTCAAGGTGAGTTCAACCCAAAATACGATATGTACTAACTTTGAATATGAAAATCTTAGTTCATATCGTTACAGCCCAGGATTTAATAAAAATTCCATATTTAGTTAGTTAGGCTACATTTATAGCCTGGAGAATCTATCATTATGTTTGCTAAAAAACTTAAGGTGAAGTCATGATCATCGGTCATTTGACATCAGATACAATCAGGGGTGGCCATTTCCGAATACTAAACTATTCCGAATACATTCTAAAATAATGTTTTCGAATCTGGAATTCCGAATACATTCTAAAATCGAAAATAACACATTTTTGTTTTAGTTTACAAAACCCAGTAAAATAGGAAATAAGCTTCAATAGAAATATCAGGGTAAAGCCACAAACCAACAATATATGTATACAAAGTAATTGATAGCTTGTGGTTATTATGTTTAGCATATTGTTAAGTCTGAAATTAGCAATAAGTTAGAGGATAGATGACCACTACTGCCAGGCGCGCAGCCAGGATTTTCAAAATCGGAAATTCCCATTGCCGCCTGCAACATCCACCGCGATTCCGCACTCGTTATAGGAGCCGTCGTTTCAGTGTATAATGATCATCCTGTCGCGTGAACTATTCAATCCATGACAACTACGAGATACTAAAATATCTATATATATTAATTTAATGTGTCTAACGTAACTCGCGGTTGCTTCTTCTTACGTCAAAATAAAAACATTACTATTTGGTCCACGGCGTTAATACGTATTTTTGCAATCTTGCCAACTCGTTATCGCCGTTAGAAAAATCTCAATAACTGATATAAAATCCTGCAAAGTACAACTTCATTTCATACAATGAGTATATAAATAAAGTTTAGCAGTAAATTAAAAATACATATTTATCGTCGCGATCACTCCACCTGTTGATAAAAGAGCCGACTTTTACAACGAATAATAAAACAACGAATATATATTTTTCTGTTGTGCAAAGTGATTAATTCGTGACCAATACGGGCATATTTAAAGTGTCTTGCTTTATTAATTTAATTGTTTTCAATTTAACCTGCGGTTGCGTCGACAAAATAAAATCCTCACCACTCTAATTTGCCACGGCAAACCGCGGACATAAAAATAAAAATGTGTGGTAAACTGCCCGGTTATATATTGTTTTGATCCGTATTTTGCGAATTCGGCAAATTTGAGATGTGTAACACTGACTCCGCTCAATCAAAATGCCGCCACTCCGATTAATTTTGAGATAAAACCGTTCGAAAAATCCATAAATCTGCCGTAAAATCTCAGAGAATCTCAGAGTCAAATTTATTTCAGCACAATAAAAATTGATTGAATATACTTTAGATTAATTATATTATATATATTCTGACAACTCGGTAAAAGTCGCGTTTCAAACCTTGTATAATGTTAACACAAAAATTTTCGACGGGCAATTTAATTAAGGTAATGGATAATCAGTCAAATCCCGCCCTCAATTAGTGACGATATGTTTCTAAACGCGGACCAAACATAATGTGGAAATTTTGCGATTTTCACTGCCTAGAAAAGCGTTTTTTAAACTGTCGTGGGCTTCAATAAAACATATTTTGTTCACGGTTTTATTTTCAGTATTTAAAATTGCCACTTTTCAATCAAAAAATTTGCGTTTTCTCTAGAAACTCGCCGCCTATGAAGGCATTGTTCGTATTCACAATTCTGTGCGAGTACAAAAATAAAATCATTGTCATCGTTATCGTGGAACAAATTTGTGGAAAATTTGCGTTTCAGAGAAAATAACACAAACGTAAAGGCGTTTACGGCCTAAATAACACGTCCGCTGATAAAGCAATCGCGCGCAAGTTCCTATCGAGAATGTTTTCACTCAACGGGAACGTCTTGAAAGCGGTGTCGAAAATGTGTGACGTCACACAAATATCCGATATTCTTATGAACGCTAATTCCGAAATTCGAATAACGAGATATTCGAATACATTCGAATACTTTATTCGAATTGGCCATCCCTGGATACAATCTTCACTAGCATCTGTGAACAAGTCAAACATCAGGAATAATGAGACTTCAGAGTAGATATCATATACAGCACAGGTTGTTTATAAATTGCCAAGAAACTTTATTGATGCCATATATAGTTATAACATGGCTATATGATCACCCTGTAATTCTGCATTTGAAATGATTATGATGTTCTAAAATTGATTTAAATTGCTGTCTTTTTTCATGGCAAAATAGGAAGACACATGGCTTTATTTAGAAAATTACTGATAAAGTGGTAATGAAAATATCCTAGTTCTCATATTACTTTCAATATTACATTAAATTCAAATTCTCCGTGATCCAGTCGGTGGACACTTCTACTCAACAAAACACTAGGCTATAAAAACAAACTCTAGTTTATTTATTAATTATTGCAGGATTGCAAGGGGTTGTCTTAGAAACCATGATTTCTATGAAGGTGTTCGTGCAGTGTTAGTAGATAGAGATCATTCACCGAAATGGCAGCCTGATACCTTGGAAGGTGTAACTGATGATATTGTTGAAGATCATTTTTCATTGATTGAAGGAGATACAGACCTTGAACTATAATGTCTTAAACATTCATCATACTTTTTCAATTGGCTTTGTACGAGTATGGTATGAGCCTTGTTATTAGGCAATTGACTGACCGGTTTGTGGTTCAGGTTCATGGACACAGGCCTAATTCGAGGGTGTCCGCAGCTGATTAATTTACTTTTTTAATGCATTCTCAAAATGTCGTTTTTTAAATTTAATATAAACACCAAATATTCAAAAAGTCGAGTTGTTCTATTATCTGTATTATAAGCTAAAACTAGTAATGTTACAATGCTTGAAACATATTTAGTGGACTTGGTAACTATTGTAGACACTCAAAAATTAGATATATTCCAAATTTAGTGTTGAGTGAATGTAAAATGCAAAGATTATTGTGCATAATGCAACACCTTGGGTCAGTTCCAATAAGCCATTGATCCATGTTTCCATTTGTTAAGCTGTACTAATCTTGTTCTAATGAATTTTTCAATATGAATAAGCATGCAAATTTTGAACATGCCAAGTATTGTGTTTTGTTCAGGGCTAGTTGTTCTGAACAACAACTGAAACTCGGAATCTAGTTCTGATTTTCTATTGCCTTGCATAGCCTTTTCAAATATGATCGTACTGGAGATATTCTTATTCAGATGATGGCTATACCTGTTGCAATAACTGCTGAGATGCTCATTTGATTTCTGGCCATGTTGGATTAATTGTATAGAGAGACCACTTGTGATATACACTGTAACTTGTAATTTAAAGCCCTTTTTAATTCTGCATTATAATTTTTGTGGCGACACAACATCTGTTCATTTTATTTACAAAATCAAAAATTTTTTATTGAAATTCTTGTCAGAAGTGCAATGGAATTTATGGAGTGGAAAGTGAGAAACAGGTACGATTCGAATTGATCCAAATCCAAGTCGTACCGGTACTGCTGTATGCACGTTCGCAATAAGCTCTGTGTTCTGATACCCTTGTGGTGTATTATGTTCAAAGGATTCATTTTTACCGCGGGTCTGTTGCGGTTTCTTTTACCATGGGAGTCTATGCATCAGGCTAGAATTCCCATGACTAGTTCCAGTGACAGAAGCAGGCTATGGTTCCACATATTCATTTAGCCTTCTCTCTTTCCTCTGTATGAATAAGCGAAAAAATTGTGTATCAGTGGATTCATGTACAAAAGACTTGGCTGGCGGATTGGATTCAAATTGACGCCTGTGTTACAAGAACCTTACGGCACAGTGCGGACAAAAACAGGAATCTTGGGGATCGTTTCGCTTTTCTCATCGGGTCGTCTTTTTGACTGTCCTTCATATGATAATCGCTTTCTTGGAGTGATTGGAGGTCTAAAGACAGAATCTAATTATTTTTGGTTATGGATATTCCGTATGTAAAATACAAACATCGCGCATGCTTGTAAACAACTTCCATTTTAAAAGTAGAACGGGATAGCTATCATCAACAGTTAAAAAAAGAAATTTCATTCAACATCCGAAACTTAAGCTTCGGATGCGATGTCAATTTTTTCCAACATTTACAAAAAACAATATTCTGATTACAAAAATGATGGCGCTTGTATGTCACTCACTGCAAAACAAGCAAAAAAACTTCATCTAAGTCCGGCAGCCAGAAATTCTTACCGTCGAATGTATAAACTATTGTATGATGATAATGTGCGGATGTGATTGTTACTCGAATTAGAAATTTCGAGAACGGATTTTGCCGATATTTATTTTAGTATAAATGTAAAATCGAACGTTAACTCGCCTACATCATTTTTGTTTTTTCTTCAGAATGAGCTCGAGGCCTTGTTGTTGACCGTCTTTTTGCTGACGGCTGTTGCATTCTTCTGACGACCTCCGGCGTCTTTTTGGCGCCCCCGGTCAAACTCTGGTCAGTGTGTTGTTTGTGTGTAGCCCTGGATTCACTGTATGCTCGTTCGGAATATCCTCTTTTTTCTCCTCTTGCTCTCATGGGTTCAACGTTTTCTTGGTTTGTCATCCGTCTCGCGATAGAAGTATGTCGGCCGCGCCTGGGCGACGTGCTTTGGTCTCTATACGCACGTCTAAAAAAAGTACTATATATAATACTGTAGCTAGATTCTTTTGTTGTAAATAAAATGAGCGTTTAAGGGAAAGTGATGAAAGAGTTATTTTTGCTCTATTTGAAGTTGCAAATCAACACGATATTTTATTCAACATATTTATTTCGACCCACTTACTCTGCTAATGGAAATTACGTATCATTTCGTTGTGGAATACTCCAGGGTGGTAAATTCATAACAAACATTTGTATAAATACCGACCTTTCTCTAGTTTGATAATTTGTATTCAAGGCATGCATACTCCGTGTTCGTCTGTCAGTCGGCCCTGCTTCCATCGCACGAGTAGCTAACTTTTTAGTGTAGAAGTCTATCTTTCTGTTATTCGTGTGAAATGCGAGCGTTCTTGGTTTTGGCGCCTAAATCAATAAAATGTATATATGTACATTTGCGTTGTAAATACTTATTCAAACCATTTCAAAGTAAATCTTTGTATTCAGATAATTTGCGAAAAACTAAGAAAAATTCCTCAATTAAATGTTTGCGTCAAATTTTAACGTTACCTCAAAGTCAAGTTCCATTGGAAAATCACTTAGTGAACTATAGTATCCGTCACTACTTCGAGTCTCTGGATTTTGGGTTTCTTTCAGGTCAGCTAATAAAATCTCTGCGGGAATAACAACAGGAGAAGGATCAAGTCGTCTAACTCTCTCACTTCTGAATCTTCCATCCCGAGAATAATCGGAACTTGTATGTTCATAGTTTGGTCTTAAGAATATACATAATTAGGATTATATATAATATATATATAGTTGACTTTAATTTAAGGAATTCCTAGTGTGTAAACAGCCATTCCGTATATTTTTGTTCTCGCCAGGTTGTCGGTTGTACATATTCTGATTCGCATAGAAAATCTTTCTTCGAGAAATATTTAGTTTTAGAAATATTCTACACGGCAAGTACGCACATAGCATATTATGTACATAAATTTGAAAAGTAAATGAAAAATGCTCTAGCTGCAAATTTTGGCAAAACACTAAAAACTTGTGGCCGTGTGGCCCAATCAAACCATGAATATACACAATATTCCGTTTGTTTAAATATAGTTGTTTTCAAACTCATTTATTCCTGGGCAGACTGGGGACGTTACTCGTCGGTTCAAATGCGCAACTTATGAGATTTATCAAAAAGTTTTGGCACTCATAATAATTCATTACCTTCTGACAGGCGTTGATCGAGATCTGGGTGCTTTGTATTGTTTTTGTGTTTTCGATCGACCACGCGGTGTTAAGCCTTCTTGCCATATTCCTATGTTGTTAACTCCGTGATCTTCAGAATAGGAAAATGTTTTTTCCAATATATTTGGGCTACACAATACGTCCGTGTTATCAGAATGAGCCCCTAAAACTTCTTCTCCACTCGTGGAAGTTTGTGAAACACTCGACATTGCCTGTCGTGGAGTTGGCGTAAGCGGGAAAAGAAATTGTCCAGATCTTGGAGTGGAGGCGTACGATGCAGGTGAAGTCAAACTTGTCTTTTGTCTGGTACTTGGTGGAGCAGTACGAAGGCGGGTATTGGTTAGACTAGCTGGTTTGAAGATTTCGTCTACGTCATCTTGTTCTACAATATAGAGAAAATCATAAAGGTTTGTATTTTGTACGTAAATTGCATAATTAAATATACAGTATACCTAATTCAGTATCCTCTGGCAATCCATTTTCTACACTCGATATCTTACTTATTTGTGCTTTGCGTGATATCGGTAACGGGGATGAAGGGCGAGGCTGTTGACTGCTGCTTCGTTTCGCAGTCGCTGGGTCTTTTGTTGATGATTTTCTCCGCGATAAATCAAAACTAAAAACAGACTTGGATCTTGGGGAAATCTTGGAAAGGGGTGAAGTAGGTGACTGCAGTGCTTTCTTCTCTCCTACCATTGGAATGGTTCGTTTTATGCGCAGACTGCTTACGAGCCGCTTTCTTTGTTCGCCCTGTATGAAATGGATATCACATATTTTCATTTCACGGATTGTCTGAAAAAACTTGCAAACTTCATACCTGTAATCCCTGTTGATCTGCAACACGGAAAAACATGTGATATTGTATAAGAGCTTGCCAGATAATCTTTGTCTGATACATATCTTCCAAGCAATATTCTTTAACAATGTGTCGCTGGTTTGCTGCTGCTTTCTCCGATTGTTTTGCATCAGCAGCAACAGATTGTCTCATGGACTGTAATTTATAAAAAAAAGAGTAATTTTTTGCTCACATAGCCGCCTTGTAGTAGCAAAATATATTCTGCCAATTATTAGCTAAATTCATATATTTTGTGATTTCACCTACCCCTTGCATTTTCAAAACAATCCTGTTGTGTTTGAAGCTGACTGCTCTCATAGATTTCCATGTCCACACTGTTTCATTTCCGTTCCTTTTGAACTGATGAACACCTATAGGCCCGATGCCAACTGTCATCTTCTCCCCTCTCTCTTCTTTCTCGTCGTTTGGCAAGAGTAGCAATCGTCTTCCAACTAAAGGAATTGCGACAGAGTGTAAGTTGGATTGAAACAAAAGTGGCTCAAAAGAACACTGACGTGTAAGGAACTTTAAAAAACTTGTCAAGCGTGTGTAATAACGTAATATTATTTCCTAATATATGATATATATTATGAATGTTCCACAAAGCATCGACTTCCTCGTTTGTTTCCGTAACAATGACCAAATAACCATAAGTTAACAGTGATGTTACAATTGATATTTGTGAAGACGCGCAGATACTTATATCACTTAGGCAGATTTTCGGGCATTTGTAAATATGGTTACTTACAGTAACCAAAAGTTAGAAAAAGGTGCAATAGATTAGGCTAAAATTAACTAACAGTGCTTTTATATTGTAGGTGATTGAATATTTTAGTCAAATGAGGGTTGTTAACATGTAAACTAATTTGTAAGCGTTGACCCGAGGCAACACTCTAAAAATAGACAAAGTTGAAGCACAAGAGGAATTTATATGGGGTCAAAGGTCGGGTTGATATCCGGTACGTCGATGAAGAAACTTACCGGATTGAGATTGTTTTTGTTGAGTCGGTGCCCACATCGGATAGTAATGAATCCCGTATTTCGGCAATGAAGCCGCAAGTCTAATGAATTTATAATCGGCATCACGTGATGACATACCGACATGCGCCTGATGAATTTGCATCATCTTCGAAAACATCATAAAACAAAATTATAAAATTTTGACCATTCTCTGTGATTTCTGTCTAGTCTTTGAAGCATACAAAGATTTTCGGTGCCCCAAAGTTTTCGTACCAAGATGGCGCACAACCTGAACATAGTATGTGCACCAGGTTTAGGGTGTGCGTCATCTTCGTACGAATACCTTCGGAGCGCCAGAATTTCAATCATCACGCCGAGGCTGCATGATATTTTTAACTTCCGTTATGAAAGATTAAACCATTCGATTCATACACGTTTTAGCCTGTTCTTCCCAAATGAGTTGAAAATAATAGTTAAACAAAACATAAAGCTCTAGTGTTTAAAGTGTACACAGTGCGTGGAACCGGCCACATATATTTTGTTAATATCATAATTGTTTAAATGCCTAGGGAATAATGTTCCCCTTTTAATGTCTGGACAGGCTAGTAAACCCTTTTTCAATTCCAAGTTTTTAAAACTTTTCTCGAAAAAAGAATTTTTAAAATAATGACTGGGACGGATTTTCGGACTATTGGAAATTGTAGATACCTGTTCTTCAAATACGATGTCAGATTTCCCCTCTGTTTTATCAGCTTCGACTTCCCCTTTTTGAACATACCGAAAAGCGTCTGCCAATTGCAAGTCGATATGACGACTGCTCCAATCACCGTACTGGGCTTGTAGCCAATACGAACACAGATGTGCCATTGTTTGAGCGGGGCAACGAAGTCTCCCCGTCAGCAAATCTTGGCGAATTTGCATTATGACGTGGAATCTAGTTACAAAGATAATAAATCAAAAAACGATTACGAGTGCCTTTTTCATGGTATTCATCTAAGTTTAAGGTATACAACACTAACAATATGAATACAATACAAAACCGTTGCTCTGATATATAAAGTAAAAATAGCAACAGAATTTTCAATTACCGAAAACTACTTTGCCTCTTCTCAACACTGTCATTTTAAATCTACCTATCAAGGCACTAAATACAAAAACCAACCTTGCTACTTCTTCTTGCATACCCGCCAGTGTTTTAGGGTAATATTTTACAATGAAGGCAAACTCCCACACTTTACATTTTCCCGGTATTTGTCCTTTCAAGGTCTTATCCATTCGTATCCACCAGTTATATGGTGCTGGTCCAGCTCCTCCCCGGAAGACAATTCCGAACGGGTCATGAAATTTTAAGTTCAAGTATTTGCAAACACTTGTGAATAGGTCGGACCCTGTGGCATCTTTCTCAATAGAAATTTCCACCTCTTTTCCGTCGAGAAAAACACATTTACATGCAACCATATCTAAATATATATCACATATATCTACTGTAAAAACGGAAATGTGAATAGAAACACCTTTTCGTGGTCGAGTGTGCAAAATTAATCATCGTCATCAAATAAATGAATATAAAAATTCACTTCATTTGCTGAAGAAACAGCAAGATATTCACATTTAACATTTTCCGTGCGATCGGGCCCATTATTAGGCCCATCCCTAATTGACTATGAAGTATATGACTAAAGATAGAAATTGTATTAATTAGTGAGACAATTACATTATACAACGATTGCTTTTTTATACATATATATATATGCTGTGGTACCGGTACCCCGGGCTGGTTTCAAGCCGATTTTATCAAATTGGGCCTCGCACTTTGAAGGGGCCCCGCGTCAGTAGGGGTCTTTTTCTGTATTATTACTTATTAGTTACAAAATATTACTGAAAATAAAATGTGAAATAATCTTTCTCATAATGTTACTTTGTTATGTATGGTAAATTTAGTAAACTACCGTTATGTCATCATTAACAATGATATTCTTCTGTTCTGCTTTATTTCAGAAATTCAGTTCAACATTTTTGTACTGTTTCCTAAAAAGACATTATATCATGGGAAAAACTAGTAGAGATCGAGATAAATGGCGCAAGTGATTAAGTGGTAACCAGAAAAGAGCATTGACTTTGAAAATATTTTGAATGATTTTGCTAATAAAAAGGCTAGAAAGGTCTTTTTTTGAAAGTGTATAATGTAATTGCCTACTTTGCCTTTTTTGGTGTTAAAAGGAAAACAATAAAAGAATTCACATTACCTTAAATTTGTTTCATAGCAAGTATTGAATGTTTATTTTTTTTTGGTTTGTATGTGTGTTTTTTTATGAAATATGAACACCCATAAATTTTACTATGAAGAGTAGTAGCCCATCAGATTTCTAATGGCCCCGCAGTTTCTAGTACCTTCGCTTCACCCATTATCAGCTCATTTTATAAATAAAATAGAGTAAATATTACAAGAATTTGTTTTCATATAGATGACATTAAATGAGATCACCCACAGGCCAGGAAACAAAATGTAAAAATCTGACACTACATCATGCAGCTTTTTCTCCAAGTGAGGAAACAATCAAACAAATGCGACGTGGGAAATGCTATAAATGTAAGTCTGGGTCGCGGTATTTGAATGCCTGACCTCCTAGGAATAGTTACAGTCAAGTTTATTTTTTTCCATCTAGTAAAAAAATAACATGCAAAGTTTAAAGAAATAATGTTGAATACAAATTTCACTGGGGAGGGGGAAGCCGCGGGGAACCAAAGCTGGTTATCTAGCAGCGACACCCAAGGTTCGAGTATCTAGTCGAAATGTTAAGTTTGATTTTAACATTTTGATTATCGCAGCGCAGTACTGTTATTATTGAACGAGTTTTGCTCACGCATCAACAGGAGTTGAAACTTGCGAAATAAATGGGTAGGCCACCAATCGATAAATGCATCGCATTTTACAATTGAGATACAACATTGGAATATATTTAGCCAACGAAAAGGTTGGTGCGGACCGGCGCTGGTTGAAAACAACTGATCGAACCTTTAACGCTCTCTAACTCGTGTCTGCATGTCTGCTTCGATCTACGTCCTATTTGTATCTGTTAATGTGCTCATCTGATCCATATAACTATTCACTCCGCGCAGTGAAATTTGGAAACAAAAGTTATTGATTTGTAAGATTTTTCCTTGTCCACTGCAACGAAGTTAATGTCCCCCCTTCATTGACCCCACTTTGCGACGCAGAATTCGATAAATGACTTTCAAATGCTCCCGACTCTCGTCACAATGGACTACATTACCTATTCGGTGAATGAAAGATTTATACCGTCTTTTGTATCGAGTCACCTCGAGCGAATATACTAAACATGAAAACACAAAATCGGCGTGTAAGGTTACATTACATTCCTGTTGTATGATATTTGATAAGCCCTAGGTTGCCAAACAATGATATATTATTTTTGATCATGCGAGTCTTCGTGGCGACTGTCTGACATAACACGAGTTGATAAATATAATAATACGAATACTTATAAAGGACAAACGGGCGCTGGAATGGTAGTGCCAGTAATACTATCAACAAATGACCAGGTTTACTTTCGCATTGGTTGGAATCCCGTGAAGGCAATATACGCAAGATTGCAGATCCATCCCCGGCGACTTAACAAGACCGAAGTGCACACTAAGCACAAATGCGGGTATTTACACCAGTCGGACTCGAAATTCCTGATTCGATCACTGAGGCCCTGCCGATAACTTGTCTTGCAAATTAACCTCAACCTAAAATTGAGACCTTTCAAATTGGCAACAAAACTATGAATAAGCCATATAGGTCATGGGGCCACCTCTGAGATCGATAGTTTCATCAATTCAACCCAACAATTATAATAAACAAAACCGCAAATAATTACCCATGATTGTATTTAAAGGCTGTTTTAAAATAGGGTGAAATTTACTTGTTAAATAAATTTTCAGACCACATAAATGTATGTTCATTCAAGCGATCCAAGATGGATAAATCATTGAAATCTTTTAGGGGTGCTTCATGGAGTTCAAAACTCGCCCCATGTTTTTCTGATTCAATTTCTTTTCCCATTGCAGAAGCTTTCTTCTCAGACAAGACCTTTTTAGGGAGAAATGATAGAAGGAAAGTTTTTGCATAACTTGATGTAGACGGCGCAACATGACTAGGCAAATCCAAGATATTCTTCAATGCAGTCAGATGCAAGTCCGAAATAAGGTTAGATTCTATATCCATATCTTCTGAAAAAGATTCCTTCTTTGTTTTCGATACTTTCAGCACAGATGCCAAAGGAGTTTTTAAACTTTCATTGTCAATGTTAAAAATATTTGAAACTGATGACAACCTTTTTTTGTCTTCCACCTCTTTGTCTGTGCAAAATGTAAAAACTGACATTTTATCATCAACAAGGAATATCCGAGAGTTTTGCATCCAAGATATATTTTCACTGCTTTGTAGCCAAGATTTTCTCGTTTCATTCCCACTTGGTACATAAGATGCACTAACAATTTGGTTTTTACACAAATTTTTATGTCTATATATTGGCAATGGACTTGTTGGTTGAAATACAAATAGGTCATTTGAGTCTGTGAGAGCAGCTATAAAACTGGACAAATGATCATTGATGAGGTGCTTTACCTGTATGTTCACAGACCATAAGATTCCTCCACTTAATAAATCGCAAGCATGCATGGCATCATGCAAGACCACCATTAAAATATGTTGAGAGGAATGACTTCCAAAATTTAGGTGCTTGATATTTTCACCTTTACCAAATGACAACAAGATAGTCAATTCTTGTAATAGATCAGGATCACTGAGGCAAACTTTACTGCCAAAAGCTGTTGCACAAAGAGAGCCATCTTGTGAAAATGCACCATCATACAGAGGTTGATTCCTATAAGAAGCAGCAGTAACACAACACCAAAAGAATTGTTCATCACTAGAACCATGTTTCACTGTCCATATTTTAGCCATTCCATCTATGCTGGTTGTTAGAAGTGCTGGGTGGATTTCACCAGCATCTGAATGTGGACGAAATGTAATTTTTGTTACTGTGGATTTATGGGGATCGTTTACAACTGTATTCAGTTTCCACCATTGTTCAATTTCATCAAACACCCAAAACTTCAATTTTTGTTCTCTAGAATATGTGACATCTGGTATGTCTTCTATTGTGGCCATCCAAGTAAGCGCACTGGGATCATTTTTCTCAAAACCTTTTATAATTTTTTGACACGTAAACGCAACATTAGTAATAGTAGTCTGTGGTATATGTGATCCCATCTCAGAAGCAATATAATTTTGATGGACAATGTCTAAGTTATAAAGTTGGGTATCGGAGTATGGATGATAGAACAGCAAATGACCAGGCTTGCCATTGGTAACACAAGAGTTCGTCTTCCAGTCATATTCCAGAAATCGATGAGTGGTATTTTTGGATTCCATAACAGCAGTAAAACCTTCTAATGAATGTTTTATGGAGAAATAATTTGTTATAAGCAGTAATGAGTTGTCAATATGAGTTGTGGCAAACAGTGCTCCATTTCTTGAGACAGCAATATGTCGAGCAGGTGTACCCAGTCTGGGGAAGAAATCTTTTTTACTACCATATCCTTGATATATCCATTGTACCAAGACACTTTCCTTCCCAACTGATAATAAACTAGCACCACCTGGAGTAAAATAAACATCTTGGACTTCCTTGCTATGCCAATGTTGGGATGAAACTACCAAACCAGATTTGGTATGCTTCTTGTTAGTAGATTTTTTATTCCATTGATGCAAATTGTGCCAGAATTTGATAATTCCACTAGATTGGCCAGTGACACAAGCATTGTCTGTTGGATGACAAGCAATGCATGTTATTTCTCCACCTTTCTGGTCACCATGCTCAAGAATTGCACCATTTGGGTTGTTGATATCAAGGACACAAAGTTTTTTCTTTCTACAAAATACGATAATATTACCAGGAGACAAGAATGCAACTGTCCTGGAGACCTTTAAACTGACATTTGTGGCCAGAATAACCATTTCAAGACTTTCCTCTGACTTATTGGCATTTATTGCTTCAAGTGACACTTTAGATATAACTGAATTATCATTTTTCTTTGTAACAACAAGCACGTCTTGAATATTTTCGTGGGAATAAATTCCAAACAATGGTAATTCTGCTCTACATGTTCTTAGTAATACACCATCTTCATAATCCCATATCCTAATTGTTCGATCCAGAGAACTGGACAGAATTTGAAGGCTAATTTTTGGATGATGGCAAATTCCAGTTACTTCATCATCATGACCAATCAATCTTTGCGTGTTCTCGCCAGTTTCTGCTGAAAAAACTTTGATTTCTGATGCACAAGCACAAAATAAAAATCTTGAATCCAATGAAAACAAAGGCGGATGTTGAGTAAGGCTGTCACCCCCACTTCTTATGACATTTAATCGGGGAATCTTCATTAGAAATTTTGTGCTTATCGATTTTTTATGTATTCTAATTTCTATCAAAAAAGGCAAAAATCAATAAATGAGTATCAAGAATTGTTGGGAGGTATTTGGGGATAAAATAATGTGGCCCAACGATAAACATTATACAATTACTATAGTATGGATGTTTTAACGAGGTCATCCGTTTTATTATTTTTGTAAATCTATTAATGACAAATTAAATTTACTATAGACTACATCCAACAAGTTCATATTGGCCATTTATAATTTCATTGCAGTTTATTGTATAGCAAAAAGTGATATATATAACTGGGCAAATTTCTGTAAAAAAGAAAATTTTAATTTGTTTAAAGATATCCCAGGACACATTCAATTTTTAAAATATACATATAATAATAAATACAATAGAATCTGTTATATTCAAAGATATCCTTAAAAGAATAATGCATTAGACTAGACTTTGTTGATGTTACTGCTGTTCCAAACCATGCATACTATTTCATTCAAAGTGTATTAAACAGTTTTTCTACTCACTCTATATGAGTGACATCTTGCATACAATTTTGTTCAAAAAATGTTCTGAAGCAAATAAAACATTGATATATATAGTAGAATATACTATTTTAGTTATCGCTATAGCTTAATTGATTCAAAATCAGGCAATTTCGACAAGTGAACATTACTCTGAAGCACAATAAAGTGCTATTCAATGTCACTGTACAGCTGTAACAAGTTATTCAAAATTGTGTGATGCCCTTTATTATACTATTATTGTTACTTTTTATCATAATGAAGAAATCCAAAAGGTTCTAAAATGAGTCTAATTGGAATTATTGCTTTCCACACCCTTCACTTATTAAAATATATTAATGATGAATGTCTATATCAGCTATATAGCATATTTAGCGAAATATAGTAATATTATCAGTAGTCAACATCACAGTGCTATGTTAGTCCAGAATATCATTTAAGCTAAAATCATAATTTTCCATTCTTTTTAGCATTTTCAAATTCTTTTTTCAACTCATTTCTGAAGGTTCCCATAAACTTGTTATCTGATTTTCTGCTTTTCGAACCTTCAGAGATGGATTTCTTTGTTGTTTCTTCCAGAATGGAAGAAGTGCCTTTTCCTTTGGATAGAAGTGATTGATAAAACGCAACAAAAATTTGAGCACTCCTGCGTAAGATTCTTGTTTCTGAAAGTCGTTCTACAAGTTGTGTTTGATGTATAAAAAGTTCTGCCAGTCGCCTCCACATGTTTTTATTGAAAATTTTTATTAAAATTTAAATATTCCAGTATTCTGCAGGTACTGAGATAATGAAATTATTAGGTGATTAGTAATTGATGAAAGATTATTAGGTCTATAGCCTGCAACCTATTCTGATTGCCCCATTCCAGCCACCAACAGGCAGACAGTCATTGCCACCAAAAGACAGACAGGGAGGTCAGTACCTTAAGTACTGAGGTGTTACACTTAAATTATATGTTAAACTTAAATACAGAAACGGCAAATTCAGAAGATAAGATTTAGGATGAGATTTTATTTCGATTCATTCGCAAAAAACAAAATAAACATATATATACACAAAAAATTAAGGCGAAGAATCTGGAAAGTGAAAAAAACCTAATAAAATAAGTTTAAAACATATTAAACGCGTTCACTCACCGAAGAAGAAAGATTATGTGCGAGAGGATTGCTGGACTCTTCGCCGCCGTAGGATGGTTCATGTAACCTCTGGTCGGTTACTGCTTCCTCCACCATCAAGTCCATGCTTCCAAAAACAAATAACTGGCTAACTAATCCCATACCCGACCTGGATTGAGTGGAAGTGGTGACTCCTCTCTACGGCCCATCAAGTTGTGTAAAGGGAATATTCACTTGGCTAACACGACAGTCCCCGAACTCATAATACAGTAATAGAACTATAATGTGAAAAATCTGAACAAAATTTTGTCCTAACTCTAGCCTGGTACACATACTACAGGAGCATCTTTTTCTGTAGCTTGGTATTTTGCTTCTTTTTTATATAAAGGCTTATAGTAAGAAAAAAATTTGGTGGCATCCGCGGCCCATATTTTGATGGGATGCGGCCCATATCTTGATGGGCCACGGCCCATGTGGCCCAATTCGACGGGCCATGGGCCGTAAAGGAGTCACTACCCCTGTAGCCTGGACTGGTACGGTAACCGGATGAGAGGCCGTGGTTCGCCATATGATTAAGCCGTCTTATAGGCTTTCCATTCCCCCTGGATAAATATGTAAATCCTATCCTATCTTCGGCTCGAAGTAGCCACGTCCGCACGCGACGGCGGTCGGTTCCGACTGTAGGTCGTAGGATGCCTACATTAACCGATTCTGGCACAATTTACCACAATATCCTAGGCCTAGCTGTAGGTAGTACGGTACACGGCTGTTAATTAAACCAATAAACGGTATTGTACCATAGATTATACACCTCCATATATAGCACACACGTGGTGGCCACAGCCCAAAGGCTGGATATCAAATATTTGCGGCTGAGTAACCCGGAATTCAGCACGCCGCCAAAGGAGCCCATTTGTGATTATTTGTCATTCTGGTGTGGGAAATTTACCAACTATCGTAGTACTGTATATTTTACTCGTATATGCTAGCTCAGTGTTTTTCAACCGGGGTGCCGCGGCACACCGGTGTACCGTAAGTTATTGTCAGGGGTGCCGTGGGAAATTCCCAAATTGTGTGTCTATGCGGTGTAGCGACCGACAGAGTAAGCATGTAGTACGGTAGCAGCATCAGGTGGCGATTTGCTTTTTTTGTCTTTGTTTTTATTAGATTACTATTCAGGATGTCCTATTCAACATCTTTCTTCAATGTTAAAAATCTTATATTAACAATATAACACTTATATATATTGTGAATATTAGGCCTTTTCTTCATATTTTCAAATGTGTGTGCCGCGGGATCTTCTCACTGAAAAAAGTGTGCCTTGGCTCGAAAAAGGTTGAAAAACACTGTGCTAGCTATTCCGCAGCGTCGCAAAATAATGCATGCATGCTCCGCATGTTTACTTGCTTTCATCTGTTTCTAATTGAGCAATGCCCCAATAGCTGCATCGACGAGTTCAACTATGATGGACAGTTAGCGTGGCTTCATATCACACCTAAAAGCAGCAAATTCAAGAAGGTTAAAGTTGCATTGTGTAATTCGATGGCAACATTTGGTGGTCACATGGCCGGATTTATCATTAGGCAATGGTAGGCTAAACATTAAGAGC
Organism: Styela clava; assembly: GCF_964204865.1. NCBI lineage: Eukaryota > Metazoa > Chordata > Ascidiacea > Stolidobranchia > Styelidae > Styela > Styela clava. The sequence continues at coordinate 18,836,050 of NC_135250.1, forward strand.
CTCGAATCTTAGGGGCATCGACATTCAATTTTGAACTATTATTGGACACGAAATGTACATATGGATCGTTCATTATTATTATGCTGTTATGCTCTTTTTCTTCATTTTCTGGTATTTCTCTTGTTATAGGTGGGTTATCACGGAATTTTTTTTTTTTTTTGGGGTGAATTTAATTCTATATATTTCTCCAGAATTTTTGACGCTTACTATTTATTTACGTAAAAGTCGACTTAGTTTACTTCTTATGAATTAAAAAAAAAACGCTCCAACGAAAATCGACCGCAGTTCCGAAACGAGTGCCCCGGCCCATGGGTCGTAGAGGAGTCGCCACCCCTGTAGTCCGAAACGGTGTGTGATGACGTAGACAAACACAAATGCATAGGAAGCTCTTACTGTAAAAGGGGATCCAGCAAGGGTGTTTTATGTAATGAACGCACCGGTACTGCCCGCCGACAATAGGCCTTGAAGAACTGTTCCTCTAGTAAGTTTTTACCACTCTTTTTGGCTGTTTGGTAAATTTACCCCAATAGTAGAATTCCAGTAGCCTAAAGGTTTAGTTTTTTATTCATTTCACAGTATTATGCAACAATACACTGTTGCATGTTGAACATTAATAATCTTTCTGGTGATATTATCCTGAACTCGTTTATATCAATTTTAATTGCATAGGCCTACTTTATGTTTTCCATTTCACACGGCTATCAACAACACAGTATAGCTGTCATTAAAGATACACTTTGAGCTGATCATTTGTTGAACGAGTATGACTAGAGAGGAGATGAGATTTCCAGTTCAATGCTGTGTAATTTCCAGAATAAAAGAATCATTTGGCTCCATCCAGAAATAAATTTGGTTCTTGCATATCAATGGAAATATTTATACAGAGGCTTATTTGGTATGAAATAATTTATAAAGAAAGCCCTTAAGGTCGGTGCAATATTTATAACACAAGGGGTCAGTTAATGGAGATTCGTGAGAAAACATTTTTTGACATGAATGAACTACATATGGTGAAAACTTATGTTTGCTTGCTGAAATTTCATAGACCTGAAAATGGTAAAAATAAATAAAAACATGATTTGATAAACTGCGTCAGGTATTGTTGTTTCGGGCCGTGGGCAGGAGTTTGCATAGACTTAAACATAATTTTAAGGCTGAAAGATCTTTCAAATCAGAGGTTTTCTTCTTGTTTCATGCTCTGGGGCAGACCCATCACTGTGAATTCTGCAGTAACCACAAACCGCTAGTGTTTGAAAGTACATATATGCTAATTATAATATATTCTATATATATCACCAATTTAACAAAAAATATGGTTACAGAATCAGAATATACCCACATTATTTTAATAATCTGGATAATTTGAGAAACATAAAATAGCAGCAAACAGTCCGGCACAGAGACAGAGTACAGCTTGACCTCGATTAGTAAAGTTTACTGTAATTTCTAATAATGCAACGATATTATTTGAAGATATTGGTATGTATTTAAACCACTGCAGCGTTTGCCCGATGCACCCCAATGGAACTGGCATACGGTCAGCGCCGGATTAACCATTAAACAATATAAGCACGTGCTTAGGGCACCACAGAAATTTTAGAGCTGAATTTTATATAGTTTATCGGTATTTATTAAAATGTTACGAGTTCACCAGGAGAGTCAAACTTCAAAATGTTCGCTTATTTTTTGTCTTCACGTATCATATTAACCTTCTTTACTGAAAAGAAACACTGAAACTTATTTATTGGACACGAAATGGGCCTATGAGTCGTTTCCTTAAATTGTTGTTGTTGTTTTTTTCTTTCTAGTATCCACCTTGTTGCTGCATTTTTATTTTCAAAATTTTTTTATTCTCTTCAACAATTGGACCAATGAACTATTTACACTATGTGGCGGTTCCACGATCGCATTTCAACGATATATTGGTCAGCAAAGTCGGGAGTTTCTTGATAAGGTAGACCAGGGTGGTCCAAACTCTGTCATGCTGATACATTCCGTGCGGCTCACAGAACAATTTTAGCGTATATTTGTATCTAATGGAGTAACGTTTTTGAGTTTTTTTTTAGATATTCCAACTGGGGTTGGGATCCCGAAATTTAAACCCTTTTTCTAACGCTTTGTGCCTTTATTTTAGTAAAAACACTCCTCTGTTTACAAGCGTCGGCCATGTGACAGTAGTGACGAAACGCAGAGCCGACTTAACGCTGCGTAATCCAGTTTTAGGCCCCGAAATACCAACTGAGACGGACTTGGTTGGTATTTGACAATGTCACTAAGCTTGCTTACGCTGCAAGTTTTTAAACTACTCAATATAACAATTCGTAATAAAATGAGGTTCGCAAGAAAGGTGACATAAGAGAACACGGCGGAAATGTATTTCCTTGCCCATCACATAGTGTGAGTAATATCTGTCACGAAAGAATATAATTTGAAGCGACATTAAACGCGAGATGCGCAAAATACAACGGTAATTAACTTTAAAATAACCGAAGGCTTTATATATCTTCTTTAAAAGAACGCCACCCATGCAACATGATAATAGTCTGATTAGAACGGTGAACTCTCGTTGTTTATTAAATTTAAAGTAAGTAAACTCGCGATATTTTGATCACTTTTGGGTTTTCTCCGACTTGCGGCCCGCGAGAGCTCCTCAAAAGTTTTTGCGGTCCTTCAACATAGCAACCTTGAACCACTTTGAGGTAGACTACTAGGTACCGGTAAAATTCCAAACTACAGTTGTGACTTGTATCCTTTGGTATTTCGATTCACGTTGAGACTGGAGGCATGAATCTTTATTTTCACACTCTCTCAGGATTAGCCCAACCGATATATCGGCCCGATATGGCGTGTTTGCATATATATAGTATCGGCAGTAAACGGCCGATGTATATATCGGCTATATATAACAGTTAAAAAACCTAAAAATGTTCGTAAAAGTTGTTCTATTTACTGTTGGTTGTGATTATCTTTAAATGGATAATACACTTATGTGGTTTATTGTTTTTATAATTAAATTACACATGAGGGGGCACCAAAGTCTTCAGTGCTTATGGCACCAAAGGGGCTTAATCCTCCCCTGCATACGGTCCAAAATAAGTACACAGAACTCTATACTTTGGCCTAATTCAAAATTAGGCCGACGAGTTCTCATCTCAGTATACGTCATTAACGTGACATACTAATTTGCGTTCGATTTCGGCAGGGTTGACTTTTAAAAATTCGAGTTTCGCAAACGAAGTCCACTGTAAACGCCAAAAATCATATAGAATCAAAATTGCCACGAAAACGTTTGCGTGATAACCAACCTTTAAAACTTTGACATTATCAGTACTTAATAGAAGGCTATTACTTTTATTTATTTGAAAACTTTTTATGGGATTCGTTATTTATTTGTGTGCGGTGACGTCATCATAATTAAAAATTGCGGTGACCGTCTACTGTGGCAGATTGCATACCCCTTTTTGGCTTTTGTGTCCATAGCCTACATTTGAGCATAGCTGCTGACCTGTTCATTTAATTAAAGTCATTTTAAAGGCTTGTTTCAAAATAAAATCAGTTCAAAATTTTATGTATGGTTGAAAAATTAAACAGGGCCAAATGAATGACTTTGTCTGAGTCTAAGAAGAACTTTACCCCCTTAAAAATAAAATACTCAAATTTAAATTGATTGAACAGTCTTCACGCGAACAAAGCTTTTTTCAAGAATAAAATTTAAAAAAAGAATAATATATAGATATACTAATTTATCTTAGCAATTAGAAAATATATACTAATTGATCTAGGCACGACGAATCCAGTAATAATATCAATATTTTCTACTGCTGTCTTGTTTATCGCAAACCCATTTATTTGAAAACAAAATGGAATGACTTTTGTTACAGCCTTGAGTTTTTAAAGTGTTGTAAAATTCAACTTTCCATCCAATCTACGAGTGGGAGTGGTGACTTTTCCACGGCTCTTGGATCATAGTGAGCCATGGCCCTTTCAACATGGTCGTGGCCCATGGGCCATTAAAGAATCACCATCCCTGTAGGTCGGTTATCTATTTTACGTGAATTCTTGGTCGTTGGACACGAAAACAATACATACGGGGTAATTTATATTAAAGTTTCTGTATATTTCGGTCTATGGCTACAGGAATATTGTGTTTTAGATAGTGGCTATGATATGGCTTCCATCTTTAGAAATAATTCTACGCAGTGATGAGCTGGAAAAATCGTAACAACCGGAACGCACCTAACTCGCAAAAATGTAGTATATTCACAATACGACGCGGACGTTTACAAAACTGCAATGAACTGTGAAAAAATTATATGAAATGTGTTTGTGTAAAATTACAAAAGTATTCATAGCAATTCAATACAAATCTTATTAATAAAAAGGTATAGAATGAATATTTATGGGGTTAAAGGTCGGGGAAACATCTAGTACACATAACTGCTGTACTAATTATTTGCGTGATGTGACGTAAAAAGACTTAATATAATGTAACAAAACATAAATTAATAACTAAGTATACCAGAGAAACTAGACTTTTTGTACCATAATTTTATTTCAACAAAAGGAATGCAAATGCAGTGAAATGTCCAACAACCGGAACGCCGTTCGGTTGCGTTCCGGCTACAGCTCGTCACTGATCCTACGTGTAAAATAATGTGGTATAGATTATAGTACACACAAAGCGTTTATGAGCAACATCCATAATCTGGAAAATACGGCCAAAAATTACTTAATGTTTCATCTTACGTTAAAGCACAAAGTGTGGTATAAAAAATGTATTTGACATTCGTTGGACTTTTTTCGAGTAGCCTATACATAAAAATATCGATGCGTGAGGTCACAATTCCATAGTCACAAAGACAGAGTTTTGTGCAAATGATGACGACAGTAATTTGAAATTTCAAAAAGTAATAAGTTAGAAATTTCTTCTTAAAAAACCTGAAATTCCAATTGCAACCAAAAAATTTAAAATTTTTCTCTTCGGTTCTACAACGTGGGATAAAATACAACTCCAACCTTTATTATCACTCCGAATTGCCAAACTCAACTTGTCTATGCCCCCTCTCAAGCCTGCCACGCACATGACTTTATATATATATATAAAAGTAATTGTAAGACACTCTTGTTTCTTTTTGCCAATTTTTTTTCTATAAATTGACGATCGTTTTAGGTTCAAACGAGAATAAATAGATCCTTTCTCCCATACAAACCTTTTAAATCTGTTATATAAACACCTTAATATATTTACTTTTACTGGTCTTGTACAAATTGCTGTACCGTAATTGAAACACACTTACTTTTTGGGTCGAAATATGTCTTTTTGCCAATTGTTTATAAATTGACGTCGGGCTAGGTTTGAACGAGAATAAATATGTCTTCCCCCATACAAATTTTTTGTACAGATACCCTAATATATTTATTTGTAGGCCTACTGGTCTTGTGTAAATGGTGGGGGGGGGGGGGTCTAATTGTAAGACACTTGATTTTGGGGTCGAATTATGTCTTTTACCAATCTTTTATATTTATAAAATGACGACTAGGCCAGGTTTAAACGAGAATAAATATATCTTATATATCTTTCCCCATACAAACTTTGTAAAGTTCGCTGTGTTTACTTCTTGTTATAAGTACTCATATTTTTATGACACTCATACTTGGGGAGGCGCAGTTCTTACCACTTCATGGCAGCTCCTGCCACGAACGTACCACGCCGTCTCCTGCCATGGTTTTATGGCGCTATTACCAGTATATTTACAAATTCATGTACCATATTTTAGTTTATCATGCGAAATTATATCTACTTAAACCCTAACCCTAACCCCAAATCCATCCAAACTGTATCCATAAGAAAAACATTCCAACTCACCAAATATTTATCACCATCAGCAGATTAGGGGTAGCCCTGCTATTACAGCCGACCTGCCGTGGTTACGGCAGTAAAATTGGTGGTATTCGATTTGCTGCCGTAACCACGGCAGCTCGCTATTGGTTTGTGGCAGCTAAAAAGTCAGTCGCCGTGGGTTTGGTCTTAGTGGCCGTGGTTTGGAAATCCCGCCATGGTTTTGCGGCAGCTGTAGACGCCACAAAATACTTGAAACTGCACTTGTACTTGGGGGAGAACTATGATTTTTTGACACCTTTTCATGAACTGACCTGTGTTCCAAGTTTGAAAGAGAATGACCTCTTGAATCTTCTTCACATAGTTTATCTATATTCTGACAAGAGCCAGCATCGCGTTTAAGAACGAGAGTGTTGTCTGCTGAGAGACTTGTATTGTACTGTTACCGGTGACCTGTTTGCAAGTTGCGGTATTGTCAGTTACCGTACGTTACGTTTCCGACCTTCTGAATACTGGAATAATAGCTGGCTGACATGATCGAACTGTTTCATCAGCTTTTTTTCACCCTTTAGAAATATGAAAGTTATCAATATTTATAATACTGTAATATGAAGGAGACAGTAATACAGTGTAAATGAAATAGTCTAGTGCAGTGGTCGGCAACCTTTTTTAAGTGACGGACCGGTAAAACCTGACCAAAATTTTGGCGGACCACCTTTATACAACCTCTGGGAAGCTAGCAGCAAAAAACGAAATTAAGACTGACAGAATCGCAGAAAATACCCACGCAAATACAATTTACTTTACTTTCCCGGTATATCTACACTCTCAGCTTGTGTTGTTAAATAATAATAACTCTTTGGGTATCACACCTACAATATAAATATACCGCGGTAAATCTACCGGGTCAACACCTGTATAACAACAATGAATCACAAAAATTGGCAATTACTACAAGTAAGACTAGACAATTATGACTAGTAAAAGCACTGGAAAGGACATTAGACAATTACCCGATGGTATTGCCAACCCATTTAATACACAAACGTCGAAAACCAGACTATAAAATTCTCTTCAATATCATATTTGACAATTCCCAGTATTGTCCAAGTGTCCTTGGGTTGGACACCTGGAAATCTCTGTATTTATCCGAATTGTGTTTGAAAATATTCACAGATGCACTTAGCCTCACATTTCATGGTAATCTGTTCCAGTATTTTACGACCCTGTTCCCAAAAAGTTCAACTTTGAATGCTGATTTTGCCATATGACAAGGTTACCAGTTCTAGGAGACTTGTTGAATAATTGTTGCCCATAATTATGTACAAAACCATTCAGTATTTTGAAGGCTTTCTATTAAGTCACCTCTCATTCTTCTTTCTAATAATGTTGTCAGTCCCAAAACCTTCAAGCAGTTCTCATAACTCTGTCCTCTGCAGCAGCTTATTTGTGCTGTAAACTTCCTCTGAACTGCTTCTAGATTCATTATATCGTCTCAGTTCCTATGCTCTGGTAATGGCGCCCATAATTGTGTACAGTATTCATGTTTCAATATATTTACATTCTCGTATTTATAATAGGTTAAGAAATGGTGAAGTGATCTAGAAATAATGGCTTCAACTGTGGAGGTCCGGTTAGAATTGGGACACAAAGCCAAAGTGAGGGATGTTCCTTCACCTGAGGGCCATACTCATGATTGGGAAGTTTTTGTCAAAGGCACTGGAATTAAAATTGAATATTTTGTTGAAAAAGTTGTTTTTTGGCTTCACGACTCCTATGAACCACCAGGGAGAGTCATAAAGCACCCTCCATATAAAGTTAAAGAATCTGGTTTTGCTGGGTTCAACATGCTCATTGATGTTCATTTTCGCAATAAAGAAGCACCTAAAAATGTTCGATTTCAGTATGATTTATTTTTGCACACAGAGTCAATGCCGCCTGTTAATCATACTCGGCTTGAGAAATTGACTTTTACAAACCCAACTGAGGACTTTCGTAAAAAGTTACTCAGCGCTGGCGCAGTGTTGGGTACTGCTTCGCCAGAATCCCGACATTCTTCCAAAGATCGCTCCTCCAGGACCACAAGTCCGTCATCTAAAAAAGAGTTGAGCAAATCTAGGGATAGTTCAAAACATCGGGAGAGCAGTAAATCAAATCATCCAGAACGTAAAAGAAGCAGTTCTCATTCAAAAAAAGATGGTAGAATCGCGGTGAAAGACATGAAGAAACATGATGAAAATTTTAAACTTCCTAAGAATCTAAGTTCATCAGAAAAGAGGCCGAAAGAAGAAGGGAGTGAGAAATCAGAAACGTATCATCATGAGAGAGGAAGACCAGAGAAACGAAGATCAGTTGCTGGGGAAGATGATGGTAATAAAAAGAAGAAAAAAAAACATTCTGATGACGCACCACAGAGACCAAAATCTCTTAATGTTTCATCTGGTCCCACCCCTAATACACAAAAGAAAGACAAAGAGAAAATAAGAAGGATTAAGGAAAAGCCTGATTTAATGGCAGGATTATTTGCTCCAGGTAACAGCATTAACATGACACAAATTAAGCAATCAAAAGTAAAGCAAGAGGATATGAAGATCAAAAAGGAAAAAGGTTCCTCTTCAACACCTTCAAGAAATTCACCTCATCCTTCCACTCAAGAAGAAGCGAATGTTGTTCACTCTGCCAAAATTTCACCTGGTGGTAATTTGACATTGAAAATCAAAAGAGAAAAAGTACCTAGTACGGAAAAAGATAAGAATTCAAAAGAATCTGTTGCCAATCCAATACAAAAGAGCAAACGAAGAGGATCAGTTGAAAAAGAAAGGAAGCACCATAAGGATTCTTCTAGCAAAACAAAAGTCTCAGAAAAGAAACAGGAATTCAAAAAAATGATAATGTCTTCCGACTCTTCTTCTAGTGGAAGTGACATGGACATCAGTGAATCAGATACATCTGCTGATGAAAAGCGGTCTCATAAAATAAAAGTTCATATCCCAAATGTGGAAGAAAAACCCAAAACTAAGATCAAAACTGGAAGCAATGTTACAAAAGAGTCTCTAAAACCAAAACTTGAAAAAAAGAGTATTTCTACAATAGTAAAACAGGAACCAAAAGTGAAAACAGAAAATTCATCACACACAAATTCTCCTAGTTATTCTAAACCTGTTGTAACGAAAGAAAAGTCACGGAAAAATAGTGTAAGTAAAAAAGAAAGAAGTGATAAAGTATCAATGAAGCATAAGAAATCAAGCAAAGATCCAGATAAAGATCATTCTGAAAGGGAAAGCACACCATCAAATAAACCTAAAAAACATAAACGATCGTCAAAAGAAAAGGTGTTGATAAAACAATCATCAAAAGATGAAAAGCGTTTTTCTCCATTAGGAAAGGATAAAAAATTAAGTTCTACTCCCAACACTGAACGGATTGCACCCAAAAAGAAATCAGAGTCCCACTCTTCACCCATCTCTAAAAACTTAGAAGCATCGTCACCTGCAAGCGTCACTAAAAATAAAAAGATTTCAAGCCCCAAGCCGAGCAATAGGCAAAGCAAGAGCCCTAAATCTGGGAGCATGTTAATAACAAAAGAGAAGGATTCTAGTTCAAAGAAAGAGTTTCATAAAAGACCTTCATCTGTGCCAAGTAAAAAGCCAAGTTCAAAATTATCTCAAAAACGTGAGGAAAAACCCAAACCAGTATATAAGAGCAGATCGTATGTTGAAACAAGTAGTGATGATAGTGTTGACAGCGATGCCGAAATTCCACCACCCATTGCACATAAAGATATACCAAAGAAGATAACTCCAATCAGAAAAGCATCAATTTCTTCTCAGTCATCAGCGTTTTCAGGTAATCATTCTGTTACATCTGATGATGAAAAGAATCATGTGGCGGAGAAAAATACTCCAATTTCTGCCAATATTGCTCGTTCAAACTCATCATCGAGTTCCGATTCATCAGACGATGAGTTGAATATGAGTGGTCTTCCTCTCGAAAACACTGCACATTTGTCGGTAATATCTCCGATTCGAGATTCTCACACTGAACATACTATTGATGCAACAACAGCATACCAAGATATGGAAATGTCAGATTCTAGCGATGATAGTTCGTACCATGAGCCTGTTGAGGAAAACAAACATCAAATGCAAGAAAACATTACTGAATATCCTGTTTCAGAAGTAAAAGTTTCACATGAAGACAGGGAAAAAAAATTTCAAAACTTGGGTCTTTCAAATAACTTCGACACAAGTTCAGAAGATGAGTCTGATACTCCGTTAGAAAAACCATTTCAAAGCCAGCGAGAGTATTCTGAGCCTTCTATTGAAAATGATACCCGCAGTGTTGAACAGCAAGGTAGTTCTACTGAATTGCCCATTGTTGTAACCAAAGTAGGAAATGTTAGTAGCTATCCCCGAATGAACGATACACTTTATCAAGAGCTACAAGAACTTCAAAGGAAAATCTCTTATGTTACAGATGTTGATAGACTTCGGAAAATTGCTTCAATTGTCGCAAAATCAAAAAAACTTGTTAGAAATGAAGAATATTTTGACTTTGATCTTTGTTCTTTAGATAATACAACAATAAACAAAATTCAAAAACATTTAAAAGCGGTTTAACAATATGACATGTACGTAATACAATAGTGCTCCAGGAGAAGTTGCGATTGTCCTTGAGTTGTTTCATTGCACAAGACACATTAACTTCATTCATTATTATGGTTCCATGCCCCTAATATTTTAGTTTGAGTTAACCTGAGTTAAAATTTTCGACTTTAGTCGGACCAAAGCTGATTATAACTATCATTGTTTGAAATGTGAATTTGATTCATTTGGCAAATTCATCAATTTCTCAGATGTGCAGACCATGCTAAAAGCTGAATAGGGCACTGTGAAACAGACCAGACTTTAATTCAAAATTTCATGGCAAATTCATTCACTGGAGGCATTATTAAATAATTTCAATTTAACATTGGTGCTATATATATATAGGTAATCAGTAATCACAGACTGAGCAATTTTACATAAGTTTAAAGCAAAAGTTTCTTGAACTAATGTTTATTTTTGGCAATGTTGACAATTCGTTTGGGTTAGACTTATTCACAAGCAATTAGCAATCAAATATTTTGAACTTTTCATTGAATTTTGAATGCCCCATAACAGATAAACACTGTCTGATTTTGTGAGACTACCGGTATCTCGAACCAGCGATTTGTTGCCTCAATTGCTCAGTTCCTAATACACAAATTAAATGCCTGAATGGCGTCCCATGTTTTTCAATCATGTTAGCATGTTTTTAATGTATATGATCTTCCTCTCAAATTTTTAGGCCAACAGCATGCTAGTTAATGAACTTGTAACTCTGCGCAGCATACCACTGTTCAGATAAGCAGCTGTTCCAATCTAATTAACCCTTGACTTACAATTGTGTGACTAATGGCATTACTTTGATTACTCAGTTTCTGTTTGTGTCTGCTTCAAATTTTTTTTTCAATGTTTTATGCTTCTCATTCATTTAGGCCAAGCGTGGTCTTGTAAGATGGAAAGCTCACTCCTGAATTGTGGGACATATCTGCCTCTTTCATGACTCATCTGTTAACTATGGATGGCCTAATATAATTTAGCTTCCCCTGTTCCAGCTGCTACTGTTTTTTTTTTCTGTTTGATGCAGACTTGCGTGTCAATGTTTGTGATTCTATGTTTTATTGAAACAATGAAATAAAGATGTTATATTTATTTTTTTTCCTTTTCTGCAATAAATATCATCGAATCACTCTGACTCATATGAATAAATGGATGACCAGTGAGCTTGACAATAAAATCTGTCTTAATTGAAAGTGAAATGGTATGGTGTACTGTAGCAGAATGCATCTGCAGGCAAAAATGCTTATGTACATAAAATACAATTGACCTATTTCTCGCAACTTGTTACTCCCTTTTGGAGGTGCAAATCAGATGTTACTTTGCATTTATTCTTTACCTGGGGCCGGATACAATGTTGATCAGTAAACAAAATTTTGTAGACTTAAATAAAGACTACAGAATCTGAAATGACAATGGAGCATGATGGTGAAGCGTCAACTGCATAATATCAACCCTGGATTCTCACTGCGGCAGACATTGATAAAATACCTATGACCCACAGTGTTCGTTCTTGTAATAAGAATATAATCTTTAAACTATTCATTAAAACAGATTGCCATCCCAAATATTGTTATAATGGTTATCAGAAATAAAGCAGTCTCTTCTCGCTGCTTTCAAAGCAGACAGGTTAAGTTTACCTGACCCCACTTGTATCATTCAGGTCTAATATCAACCACCCAAACCATTATCCTCTTTAGAAAAACACAACTTCTTATTAAAATGTATTTATTCGGTGCTCCCGAAGTATGCGAACCAAGATGGCGGACATCGGAACGTAACAGGTTAGGGTTAGGCGATAATTTTTTTCCAATTTTCCTCATTTTAGTCCTATTATCAGTTCGAAGACTAGCCAAGAACCTCCCGTAGTATTTATACCTAAAATTATGGCCTAACCCTAACCTAGTACACATATTACATTCCGATGTCCGCCATCTTGGTTCGCATACTTCGGGAGCCCCATTTATTCTCTATATCTGCACATAAAATCAATGATAATGGTTCAATTTGGCACAATGCTTTAAAAGTTAGTGATTGGTAGATTAAACTATTGATATATATCTAAAGATTGACATTTCAAAGTCATAGTTTCTTAGGTAAATTATGTGTGAAAAATGGAAAATCAACTGTGAAGACATTTGGATACTTCTAGGCAAGATATATTATATGGATTATACGAGATGTTGAGCATCTGAGAAGGTTGTATTCAGGTTTCAAATAGGTAACAAAATACCACGCCCTATTTTTATGTCCAGAGGTAGCTTCCCCAAGTTGTTTATAAACTACCGTAGTTGATCCTGAATAATACTGATACAAAATAAGTTATTTTACACAAAAGACCACTGAATAAATTGTTTATCCGAATCAGATTAAGTTCAACATAGTCAATTCTTGCATAATTAAATATTATATTTCAATGAATTATCATAAACACCAGTAGCTAGATAAATTTATATTACTGGTAGATGAACATGGCACAATTATTAATTTATCATGCATAAAAATATTTAAGTGGGAGAATTACTAAGAAGATGAATCGTCTGAAGAAGTTTGATAATTAGAATCAGAAGTTGAATCATTGTCAATAGATGACTCAGAGCTTGAAATGTCATTCTTCCTGGTGCGCACACACGTGCCAAATTTTTTGACACTGTTTCGAGCAGGCGTACTGTTTTTTCTGCTAGGGACAGTTTGCGCATATTGAATTGCTATAGAGTTATTTGTTTGGGACGCTATATTGTAGTTTGTTGATGGAGTGGTCAGACCAGAAGACTTGTCTTTGATATAACTATAATATGACACATCACTAGAGGCAGAAAAAAGTGCTGAGTTAGGTTTTGATAGAGGAGTAGAACGTATCGTATGAAAATATCTCTTAATATTGGTATCAGGTGGCGGAAGAGGTTTTCCTTTCTTGCGATCGGAGTTATTTGATCCATCGGATAATGAAACTCCACTGTCGTAAGAGCTAGAATCAGATTTTTCATCTTTTTCTTCAGAGACCTTAAAAACAATGTAATTTTTTATTCTCCAAATCATCACAAGCAAAAAAATATTATAATTAGTTTACACTATGTTCGCCAAATTATTACAACTAATAATAAAGTGTAGTCTGACCTCTTCTAATTTTGCAAGTTCCACCATGTTGTTGAATTCATCTTTCCAACCCAACAATGTTAAAAATCTAAAAACAAAATTTAGAATTACACATCCATGTATCAGTGACACAACACTATAAAAATATCTTGACAAGGAATTACCTATTAAACGTATCAGTGAAGTCACCGGTAACTCCAACATCAAAAGCTCTTCGTTGACTTCGGCTCTTGAATGGACCAACTAGAGTTTTATTTAGTAGTAACCGAGGAGTATTCAATCTAACTGATGTTGTTAGACTGGCAAATGGTTCAACTTCAAGTGAAGTTCCCATGATGATTAAAAGATCACATTGTGGAAAATCTTTCAGGTAATAATAAAAACGTCTTGGTAGATCTTCTCCAAAAAATACAATGTCCGGTTTTACGATTCCCCAACAAAGTCCTGATGACTGACAACGTGGTATGATACCATTCATCACTTTAATCTGTAATAAAGGCGTTAAAATGAGTCCGCATAGATTTCTCCCAGACATCAACTTCTATTGAAAAATACTACCGTAAATGTTGCATTAATTGATTACTCAGTTTATTTCTGCACACAAATTCAGTCATGTTTAAAATGTCACATCACATCAAAAACCTTTCTTAGTTACTATATTGAGTCATGTTGTAGTTGTGTAAATGTAATGCCTTAACTTTAAAGTTCATCTAATAGCACATGGAAGTAATCAAGTGAGTGAAAAATTCAACAATATCAGAAATATCATAATGATATCTGTATAGAAAACAGACAAAAGAGGGTGAAATTATAATATCCAAATGATAAATTGCTGGAACTGGCACCTATAAGCCTGCCCAAATTTTTCTGATTGAGCCTCTATTTAATGTATAAAAAAAAGGATTTTTTGTCATCATTCATAGAAACAAAATAATGCAAATTGAAGATATAAATTCAAACTCGCCTTTATATCTTGTCCATTGTGCTTCTTCCCGCATTTAGTACAAGAAGCTGTAGAAAATGTTCCGTGGGCTTCAACTAACTTTTCAGAAGGAATGCCAGCAACTGAAACAGAGGGTTAAATATTTGATAAGTTAAACTATGTTAAACTATATAAAATCATTCATTTTGCTTAATTTTGTGGTTAATGCTGGTGCCATCAAGCAGTGGTAGTGTAACAGCCATGGTGCTACAGTGGGCAGTTGCGTAAATCTGTCGCTGTGTACCCCCTGCCCATATAGTATAATGCTGTGAAACTGCTGAGCAAGCTTTTTGAACCTTTCAGAGCAAAACCCCACTAACTCGCTCAAAACCTACTCACACATAACCTACCATAAAAAATGCAATAATAACAAATAATAAGATGAGATGAATTAGGATCACTTGTTAATATGCAGATACACAGCAAATACAAATTCCAGCAACATCATAAAAATTTTCATTAATCTTACTTCTTTCTAATCCATCAATATTTTGAGTATACATTCTCAATAATAATCCTTTATCATGAAGAAATTTAACAAAATGATGTGGTGTGCATGGTCTGTATTTTCCATCTGGATAAAGCTCTTTGGCAAGAGTAAAAAATGGTTTTGGATCATAATGAAAATATTCCATATCAAATATTGCAGTCGGTGAAGGAATCCTATATTTCTGAAGGTTGTCATAAAGACCTGTCCCTGGAGTCCTAAAGAATATAATAATAATAAATCAGATGATAATATGTTAATTGTCAAGTATTAGTCTTTAACAAAATCTAACTTCGAAACTTGGGAGATTGTAAGTAAGATTAAACCATTTAAACTAAAAAAATAGTCCCTTCTTTATATTGCGGTTTTTAAATGCCTTTCCCTCTAAACAAAGCTCTACATATTAAGAAACCACTGCTGAGGTGTTATAGTTGACAAGGACCGGTTCGGTATTGTCTGCTCAATTTTTCACATCCAGGTGGATGTAGGATTTGAATCAGAGATTTTAACTTGCGATGCCATCACAGTTAAGATTTAACCACTAAACCACCGTGCCCTTATACTCAAACATGAATCTCGAACATACAGAACACACAAACAAATTGAAAAGGATTATCAGTATCATTCAGACAATATCACTACTGGGAACTGATGAAGTGTTATCAAGTTAGAATATTGTCATTTTTTTGAAAATTTTATATTGCTGGAGATGCAATTTCATTCTTCAATAAATCATGGGATTCAAACCATACTTAGTTTAGGTCGGATGAGATTCAATAACAGTTCCTATATCACTCAAAAAAATTCCTATGCTCAATTCAGGCTTACCTGAAATCAGGAATTCCACTCCCAGTACTTATGCCAGCTCCTGCCATTACAATAATATTTTTTGCTCTGCCTGATGTGATAAGTCTAGCGATGTTTTCCAAATTATATTTATTTGAATCAGAATTCTTAGATCCCTTTTTTCCACTGCTATCAGTAGAGAAGTGACGTTTCGGTTGTCTGTTAATCAATAAAAAAGAAAATTAGTTGGAAATTTTGCCATAATTCCATTCTTATCCAATTTTCACTCTTTGTAATAATCATGGCAATGATACATAATAAAAATAAATCTAAATTGTTCCAAAAAACTAATATAATATAAGATTTTCTAGATCCCCACAATATGCATTAAAGGGAATTGAAAAAAATCCCAATCACCTTGCTCTATTTTCTGAAGGTTTTGCATCCTTTGTTATTGATAGATTTGAAAAAGCATCAATAAGTGCAGTGCCCTGTGGGGAAGAGTTATTGACAGCATTTTGCAATGAACTTTTATTTCTTTCACGTAATGATGTATGATTGGGAAGTTTGTTGGGGGGCAGTTGGTTACTTACTGACACTCGTTTCCTACGCTGAAAAATATAAAAAAATGAGTCAAACAGATAAATACGTACTATGTAATCAATATCTAATAGCAGTCTTGGCAAATAGTTCAGAGGTCACGCGTTTGAAATTTTTATTTTTCAAGCAGGCACTTACAACCTTGCTTCGAGTAAATATGAAATAAATAGTGCAATGCTAATCTTGGAGTTTTGGCAAGCGGAAACAAAAATTAGAAAATCTATCGGTGAATGGAAATGTGTGAGTTTCAACAAAATTTCCATGTGCATATAATTTTTTCAACACCTTGTTTAATATTGAATGTACTTTAAGTGAAATTAACAAAGTACTTGATAAAATGCTTGTCATCAGAATTAACTTACTTCACTTTTGAAGAATATAAAAACTTGAAAAAGAATCTTTTATAATAAATGTTACATGTTTAGCAAATAAATATTCTTTTATAATAAATGTTACATGTTTAGCAAATAAATAAAAATTCTGTTTCTTCCACCTGCTTCTGTTGATTCGCAGGAGGATTTGAGACAGATCTCTTAACTTTATCGCCATGTTGTTTATCAGTTTCTTTTACAGGTGGAAGAGTTGTTTTTGCTCTGATCTTTTTACCTAATGGGTCAGAATAAAAAAATAAATGAACACAGAAGATATTAATCTATTTATATTGAGTCAGGTTTGTTTTAATTGATTTAATCCTATTCTGCCCAGTATGCTGAAGCCAGATTAATACCTAGTGATAAGAAAAATTACAAATTAATAACTGATTATGACAATTTTGAGTTCTTAAAATTATGATTTCTACCCTTTTTCTTGTGAGACTTTGCCATAAAATTCGCCACTCCAATCAGATGAAAATATTAATATCCATACAGCACGGTACAGTAACTATACTGCATTAACTGATGGGAAGTCTACTTTGCTGGTGGTCTACTCCAAGATGAGAATAAACATCACAAAACAAAACCCCATTAAATACGAATGAAAAATTGTACGTAGCCTAACCCCAACCGCAGCAAGTGCAGTTTTAAGTATTCTGTGGCGTCTGTAGCTGCCGCAAAACCATGGCGGCATTTCCATACCATGGCCGCTACGGCCAAACCTATGGCGACTGACTTTTTAGCTGCCACAAACCAATGACGATATCCTAAGCGGTAAGAACTGCGCCTCAACCGCGGCTCTACCCCAGACTGCACGCCAGCGCTCCGACACACACCACGCATGACAGCAGTGACTAAAGCAGAGCGATCCCGCGCGATTTTTTCAGATAGGTCCCGAAATCCCAACTTAGACGGACTTGGTTCTTTGACAATAGTACTAGGCCAACTTGAATTGCAAGTTATTCAAATATAACAATTCATAAAATGAGTGTCAAAAGAAAAATGACAGAGAATTTTATGCTAACTGCGAGGAAATGTATTTCTTTGCCCACAACAATGATAAACCACAATGTCTGGTGTGCTTTCAAGTAATATCTGTTGCGAAAGAGTATAATTTCAAGGGCATTACCAAGGGCAATACCAAACACGGAAAAAATACGGAAAATGTCACGGTACTTCTCGGGAAGCAATTTTGAAACAACTAAAGGGTAACTTCTTGAAGCAAAAAAAAATATCATCGTCAATTTTTCCAAGAATGATTCAACCAACAACCCTGAAAACATCATATGAATTCGATTAACGATCGCCAAACATGGTAAGGCTTTTCGTGACGGGGGAATCATAAAAGAATGTGCAGTTAAAATGGTCTTTTTTGGGGGGGGGGTCTTTATCTCGCTTTATCGCTTCTGTCGTTGGTGAATATGAAGGTTTTAAGAAGTGTGCATGTATTGTAACAGATGGTGTCAGGTTAATGGCAGGGAGGATCAATGGCCTGGTTGCTATTTTTTCTAGAGTAACGAAATTTCCAATTTTGTCCAGAATAAAATAGGAGAGACTCCTGAATACATTATTCAGTTGAATGATGAAAGGTTTTTCTGTTCATTGGCGTTATTGACTGATATTGCTAATCACTTGAACATCTTAAACATGGTGTGCAAGGTAGGAAACAAAACATATCTCAATTGGATGGACACGAAAGCTTTCGCAAGAAACTTCAAATCAACTGGAAATTGATACTGAGTCTCAACCATTCCATATCCAATATTGTATTTCAACAATATATATATGATGTGAACTGCAATCGGATCTTTTTCTTTTGCCAAGGAAAAATGAGAATTACGACAACTTCTGGAAGCTCGTCAGTTTAGAAGAATTTGCACAGAAGGAAGGCGGATAAAAAGTGACGTACAAAACAAAATAGCTGTTGAAACGTTGGATGCCTGCTTACGATTGTCGACTACAGAAATCAATGTTTGTGCTTTATATATCTTCCATAAAAAAACAGTTCTCATGCTTATTGTAAATATTAATAGGAACATTGCAAATTATTTTAGATTGAAATTTGTATTGAATTGCTATAAATATATATAGTTAACATTTTACACAGACATATCTCAGATAAATTTCTCAAATTTTAATGTATAGCAGTCAGTGTTTCCCAATCCGAGTCCGCGGTCTCAAATGAGTCTCAACTCAAATGAGCATTTGAATGAGTCCGCAACCAGTCAGAAAATCAGCCACGTTACGATTTCCGTTAGAATTTACATAAAACATAAAAAGCAAGTTTAGTCACATAACATTAAACGAGTCAATAATTAATTACTGGTTACTGAGTATAGAATCGGACATAAGTTCGAATATTCAACTATTAGAATAGCAATTTAGTATTCGAAAATTTGGTAACAGGTGACGCGATAGGTCACTTGCGCCTAATCAGACGATTGGATTTCACAACTTACTTGCAGATTTTCGACGAAAACACGAATCTGCACACGCTTCGACAGATACCTAAGTGGTGTTTCTCGCGAGTTCTCACAACGAAAAATAATATTTTTTTGGTTGGTGTCAATGGTGGCAAACCAAAATTTTAAATTGAGAAGCGGCACTACAAAATACTAAAAAAACAAAACGAATACCACCATAAGTTTTGTTTTATAATGGTCCGCGACCGATTAAAAACGCTTTTTAGACATTGCAAATCTCAAAATTTTGGATGCTACCGTAACCAGGGCATTTTCCCTTAGGATTCTTTGCTTTACTGCCTCCACATTGCCACACACAGTACTGCCGTATGTGTTGTAAGAACAGCTCAGATCTGACGAATTCACAAAAATACGAATCAAAACAAAATATAATCGGGCACTTTACATGGCACAATATAATCGGGCATTTCAGTGTTCACGGATTGTCATCATATTTTCTGAGTAGTATTGCTTTTATTTCGTCAACACAACCGCAGATTAAAATGATCACAATAAAATTAATAATAATAAACCGTGGCGTTGAATATGTATTTTTGATTTACTAATATACTTTAAATATTTTTTTAATAAGTACTAAATCAAGTTGTACTTTCTGAAAATTTATAGCAGATAGTAGGATTTTTCTAACGGCGATAACAAATTCGCAAGAACGCAAAAAATATGTATCAAAACTAAGTATAATCGGGCAATATATTCTCACAATATTATGTTCACAGATTGCCATGGTATTTTAGAGCAGCAATGCTTTCATCTTGTCGTAATTCGACGCAACCGCGAATTACCATGAACACAATCAAAATAGAAATACATTTTACATTCTTGTCGTTATTATGGATTGAATATAGTGCGACAGAAAAGGCCATTGTTGAAATTCGTTAAAATTCTGTTGTGTTTGGTTTTATTGCTTCTTCGCACAGAGTACGGTTGCAATAAACGAACCTCGAGTTTGCAAAAGTTTTCGCCGGTGAGAAAATAGTCCGCGTCCAAAAAAGGTTGGGAAACGCTGGACTATAGCTCTTCGGCTTTATTTTAGGCCAGACAAAAATGAAAACTTCCGCGGGCGATATGTCCAGCTCATCACTGATTAGCCCCCACGGGCTTCAAACCCGTGCAGGATAATCGAAGGGTGGATGGCACGCGTAGGCCTATATCCAACGCTTAGAACGAACGAACCGGTGTTTTCGTTTAGGCGGGATTTCTTTTCATTATCTGAACCTTTAATTAAAGTAGCCGCACTTGATCAAATTCGTTGTCATGCTCATATTGTCACAGGTTGTTTTACTGTGGTTGTTACATCAGAAGACCCAACATTCCGGATTGATTATTAATCGTAAACAGCAACTCGACATTTTAAATAGCAAGAGTAGAAGTAGCATACACAGGTAAAATCAGCCAAACTTGAGCTTGGTAAATGAAGACGAGAGCGAAATATATTTGCTCTCGTTTCGTATCCCCAACCCACTGTCCCATCTCTTTTACATTCCTATCCTCGAAACACTGCCTATCTGCCTCAACCTGCCTATTCTCATACGTCCACGAAACAAGCCTATAATGTTGGCGGCATTCGCGACATATCATTATGAGTATATTTGAAAATGAAACAAACGTATAGCTTAAGTGAGTGTGAATGATGACAAAAATGTTTGAATTCTTCGAAAGACCCTTATTTACATCATTTGCCAGGCCATTTGAACTTAGGCTGCAATCCCAAATGGTAAATATTCACCATAATTGGTAGCTCAATATGCTACTAGGAGCAGAAGCACGGATAGAGCGATTTTAAAAATATTAACACATGCAAACAGTTAAATTAATAACACAACTTCCACCCTGGACGTCCGTGTATGCTACGTATAACGTAGCATTTACTTCCGTCTAGAACAGTGATTCTCAAACTAGGATGCGGCTCTCAACAACCTTTCCTGCGGCTCTCGTTAATGCTTTAAAAATTAATTATTTTCAGAGAAAATTTTCATTAAAAACTAATCATTGACTCGAAATTAAAATGCTGAAGTCTATTAGTTAGTCGAATGAATTTCCCGTGTTTATATGCGTAGCGTTGACTAACCTACAAGATGCAATAGTGACGCAACAGTAAGCGTTTCTCAGACACTCGTACACTTTTCACTTGGCAAGATTTTAGACATGGCTGTAATCATTGGCTTGCTTCCGTGGATTTTCAGTGTTTGTCGCATTCCCGGATATTATTTATAAATCAAATAACTCAATGATTATTTTAATCCTAGAGCATTTTAATTTTGTTCCAGTAATCGAAAATAGTCCCGAAATATCTGGCGATCATCTCAAGCAGTTACTGCACTTTGCATCCTTCGCGATTACGACCCGCTTTGAAAAACTTATTAGAAATCGAAGCCAAATTAAATGGCTGTTAGTCTAGATTGGGCAAAATCTAACCTTTTTTGAAATCGAATAACTTGAATATTTTTTAAATACATAACAGGGATCCAGAACGTCAGAGATCGATACACCATTTAGAAATTGATAGAAACATTGAAAAGTCGGCAAAAAAGCGTTTTTTTTTATTGGTTAATGGTTGATTTCATCATAATCTCTGATTGTCTTTGTCACCGCGATCGTTTTGGCGGCGATATCCTAAAGTTTGTATTCTATATTCCCGCCCTTTTTCGTTTTTTGCAAGAATAAGCGGTCGCCGAATATCGATGTTTCATATTTCTAGTATACCCTTGCGTTCACATCAGCGACAGCTGTTGAATACATTAAGGGCTGATTTTCTAAACCGAATTAATTTTATTATGAGTTTTATTCCCTGTCCTGGATTTGATCTTCCTTATCAACGCTTGTAAATTAACCGTGCCTGTTTGAAGTGAACGGTAACCGAGATGCAGATATTATTTAAAACGATACTTGAGTTTCTCGTGCTTTCCTATGGTGTTCGTGTTATTTTAGTATTAGATAGATAAACCTAGCAAATTTACGATTGCGTGAATCCTGAATGTTGATTTTAAAAGAGCGATTAAAGAAATTGGCAATAAAGGCATTCCTAGGCCATTGTGCCTAATCGGGGGTCAGACGCTAATTATACCTAATTCTCTAAAGTTTTAAGGGTTTTTTTTTTCAACAAAACAACACCCCGATGGTTATTATAGCTAAAATACTTACTGAGTAATGCTCAATTTTCTTTACGGAATTTGCAAATTCACCACTTCACTTAATGATTTTGATTATGTCATGCTATAAGACTTAATTAGTACTGCCCAATTGCTTCGAAATTTACCAATTGTAATCATTTTCGATGATAATAGACGCAACAACTCGTGAACGAGTCAGTGTGCATTGTCACAACGAAATTCACGATTAATTTTACGTTTTACTCTTGGCTCAGCGGCCATGTATGGTCGAGTACAATGTTACATATTCGAAACATCACTTGGCCAAGGATGGAAGGGATCACTAAAGAGCTAATACAAAGTGCTTTAAAGGGAGTAGGATTATGACATTTCTTATCTGGTTACAATTTAATGAGTGTTTTTCATACAAGTAACTCATACCAGCTTTTGGAAAAACTTCTGGTCATTTTTAAATCCATGCTATTTACATAACTAGAGTTTTCTAACGATCTAAAATTGCCTTTTTCACAATGAAACACCGAAAAGTCATTTTAACATTTAATTTCAATCAACTTTATGTTCGGTAACGCACGAAATGGCTAATGATATGTCACCAAGCATGCGGTGTTTAAAATCTGGGAAATTTATTTTAAATACCTAATCTGATTTGACGTTTCTAAATTTACGGAACGGTCGATACGTTTTTTTTTTTGCAAAATAATGAATTGAAACGATACGTTAAGTGCGAAGATAAGCATATAACACCATAACGCAAAAACAACGACTTTTCAAATTTGTCTTTTTTTTCTGATAGCGAGCGGCGTAGGGAAATTTCGCACAATTCACGATTGAGTTGGAGACCGCGAGTTCGGTGTCCAAGCAGAGCGGCGCAGGTCACGTGGTACCGGATATTCGAATAGTAAAATGGCATTCGAATATTTTATTAATCGAATATTTTGCCCAGCTCTAGTTACTAGGTGTGTTATTGTTACGAGGACTTGGTATTTTAAATACGCGCTTAAGGTTTGTTGTTATTTTACCTTGCGTTGCTTGTGTGCGGCTCTTCACAGCTTTGAGGTTTGAAATGCGGCTCTGAGACTAAAAAAGTTTGAGAACCACTGGTCTGGGGGATTAGATGGTATTGCTGGGATTATGCTCCCGCTTATGGGAGGTGTGTAAAGGGGGATGTGTCCGACTTACATATGGCATTTAACACGTTTGATGTGATTGTATGGCATTTCTCCAGTTACTTGGAAGTTCGTATGCTTCGTTGGTCCCGTGGTTGATCTCGATTTGGTCCATGTGGTTGATAAATTTACTAATAACCTTATGTTGGATCTTGTGTATGTCACTTGTATTAAAATAACTGTTGTTCCTATCGAAAAGAATTTTCATGTTTATTATTTCAAGTTTTAATATTGCGAATATCTTTAGCACCACCACCTTATTTTGTCCCTCATATGTGTTATCGAAGATAGCTTGACGACCTATACTCAGGGTTTTTCCGGTTATGATTTGCGTACTTTGGACGATTGAGTTATGGATTTTAACGTATGTTGAACAGGTAAGAAATATGTGTGGGGTTGTATCAGTGGGTCTTTTACAAAATTGACAGCCTGGTGCTTGGGGTTGAAAGTGTCCAACGTTTGGTAGCAGGCCGTATCTCCACTTCCTGTGTCCGAATGGATACGCATCTCGTTTTATTCTATACGATATGTCTCGCTCATTGTTTGTGAAATGAGTCCTCAAGTATGGGCTTAGAAGATTGATTTCAGACCAATCCGTGGTTTCTGTTTGGCTGTACTCGTATAATTTGTCTTGCAACCTCCGATAAATGAATTTCACATTCGCATCCTCCCATTCATTTGGGTTTTTAAGTCCAATATCTGGCTGATATTTAAAATATGCCGCCAGCGAGCGTCAATTTGCACCGCATGGGGAAACGAATTGCTATAAAGGGATTCTTTCATCGTTTTCAACCTCGGGCCTAGGGTGTAGAGGCCTTCGAGGTGCCAGAATTGGCTTGGCTCTTCCATGTTGTAGATCGTTAAAAGTTTTTGGAATAGACATGCGTGTGATTTCAATTTTACGTCTATCATGCCGATTCCGCCCTTCCTTATTGGTAGGAGCATTGTTTTGCGGTGTAATGGCTCAATGTACTCTGGGTGCCACAGATATTTGAATAAAATGGATTGTAATTTGTTCAGATGGTATGCTGATGTTGCCCGAGTTCTCGCTTCCGGGAGTATTAGGGGTGTGGCGAGAGACTGAATTAAAGTTATTTTGCCATACCATGTAACGTGGCGTGATTTGGCGTTGTTTAGAACTTGTGTGATTTTGCGAGCCTTTTCATCTTGGACTTTATATTTAACCTCTGCCCCGTAGTGTACCCCCAAGATTTTAACGGTATCTCGCCAGTATTTCTCTAACCAAGTGCCCTCTAAACGCCGTTTCGCCTCTTCGTTTATACATAGAACTTGGGATTTTTCCATGTTTAGAGCTTGACCGGTAGCTTGCTGGAAGAAACTGAACTCTTTGAAGACAAGGTTCAAAAAGTAGGGCGTAGTTGCTATCAGGTTAGTGTCGTCGGCGAATTGTTCTATTTTTTCTTCATATTTTCCAAGTTTGATGCCCCTGATGTGATTGTTTTTCGTTTCCGCCCTCGCGATTGGCTCGACATTCAGTGCGTAAAGTAACATACTTAGCTGGCAGCCCTGTCGAATTCCTCTTACAATGTAGACTTCAGGTGTGAAGGTTCCATTTATTTCTATAGTTGTATAGTACCTCTGATGTCCGAGTAGAAGGCTTTTATTAGATTACTTATTCTTGTTCCGACCCCGATTTTTTCTAGCAACTTATATATAAAACTATGATTGACCGTGTCGAATGCTTATGCTGTTAGAATATATGTTGGAGTTTGATTTTTTCTGGAATATCTAATTAGGCTTTCTATATTTCTATGGATATCTGAAATCTGTCTGTTTAGGATGGAGGATTTTTGGGCTGGGTGGATTATTTGAGCGAGTTTATGGCGAAGGCGGTTTGAGATGATTTTGGCAAGTATTTTGTAATCGAGGTTCAAGTTCGATATCGGTCTCCAGTTCTAGTTGTTTGCGGCACTGCCCTTTTTGTATATGAGGATGACCCTCGCGCGCTTCCAACTACTTGGTATTTTTCCAAATAAAAGAACGTTGTTTAGAACCTGGAGAAATTGGTTTTTGATATTTGACCAAATGTGCTAATGTTTTTAAAACAGCCTTATTCGTGCTTTTGCTAGTAGGAACATCAGTGGCCTAACAAGTAGAAAATTGAGCTACCAATTATGGTGATTATTTACCATTTGGAATTGCAGCCTGCATTTAAATGGCCTGGCAAATGATGTAAATAAGTGCCTTTAACAGAATTCAAACATTTTTGTCATCATTCACACTCACTGAAGCTATACGTTTGTTTCATTTTTAAATATACCCATAATGATAGGTCACAAATGTCGTCAACATCATAGGCTTGTTTTGTGAGCGTAAGATCCTATCATCTCATTGGCATACTCGAGCCGTATAAAACCTGAGACTGAGAGTTTGCATGATCACAAGCAAACAGGATTTCGTGTAACGGTCGCCTCGTGGGGGGAGGACTGTTATTTCAGGTATGGGGTAGTGCAGTGCAGAAGGTCGAGTAAGTTGAGGGAGTTGGGGTGGTTTGTAGAAGACAAAGAGGTTGCGGAAAATGGGGCAGTGGGTCGAGGGTAGGAAGTTTGAAAGAGGTGGGGTAGTGGGTCGTAGATAGAGGGTTGAGGGAGATAGGGCAGTTATTGAGGGTAGAAAGGTTGGGGAAGTTAGGCAGTGGGTTGAGGGAGATAAGACAGTGAGTCGAGGAAAGGGAGGTAGGACAGTGGGGCGAAGATAGGCAGTGGGTTTAGGGTGGTAAGGCAGAGGGTCGAGAATCGAAAGGTTGGGGGAGATAGGACAGTGGCCCAAGAATGGGAAGTTGAGGGTGATAGGGCGGTGGGCAGAGAGGCAGTGATTCGAGGATGGGAATGTAAGAGAGATAGGATAGTGGGTTGGGGCTCAGAAGAATAAAGTAGATAGGGCAATGAGGGAGATAGGACAGCGGAACGAGAATATAAGGTTGAGAAATATATGGCAGTGGGTTAGGGGTGGTGGGGTAGTGAGATAGAAAAGATTTAGGGATATAAGACAGTGGGTCGAAAATAGAAAGGTTGGGGATATAAGGCAGCTGGTCGAGAATGGGAAGGTTGAAGGAGATAAGGCAGTGCGGTCGAAGAAAAGAAGATGAGAACCCTTCCACAATATGCGCAAAGTATAAAAAGAAATTTTCTAGGGCAAAAGTTCGGGGAACGTCCATACTTTATCATACTAATATATATTTACTATGTTTATTTTGAAAAGTGTTTTCCGGCGTGTACCGACAGGTTGAACGCTTCAAAAACTCATTACAAAAATCAAACTGCTGTTATCTTAACAGCTTCAAAATCTGTCTGAGTAAAAAGAGTGTCTGGTCTGCTGGATAAATTTCAATTTCAGTTACGTGACGACGAACTTCATAAAATATGCAATTCTTATGGAAAACACACAACTCGGGGAAAGCGTAGCAAACATGCTGTTATACGATTGTTCGTACTTACATTTTCCAGCTCATCACTGGATACGCCACGTGTAAAACGTTGCCTTGAAGCATGATTTTTCTGAGATCTTCAGTATGACGTCCATAATAACACAATCTCATGCTCTTCAATGAATCCGGACAATGAAGTTTCACTTACATGGTAGAAAAAACTAGTAATCCTCAATTTCAATTATTACGTTGGTCCTAGAACTATAGAGTGAATTCAATTTGATAGCTTTATGTTATAATTGGAGCAGTAGAATTCGCATTCAGCGTTCTCCCTTCTTATTCTGTGTTTCATTCCGCGTTAATTTGATTAAATTGAATATCTAAGTTGGGATCTCCTGGAGCATGCGCACCAAGATGGCGCACAACCTGACCTCAGGTTGTGTACCAGGTTAGGGTTCCGGTTATGCGACATCTTGGTGCGCATACTTCAGAAGTACCCTAAGTTGCTTTTAAGTCTTACAGACCCGTTTCTCCCCACGATCTGCTAATCTCATCATAAAAGACAAATTGACGATGATCGTTTGTGTATATATATAATTTTATTCGATTATTCATAAAAAAAGCATAAGACTCAACTTATGAGTGGAGAGATTGTGGACTTATACACCTTATTAAATGAGTAGTTCCTGTTATTTCCTGACTGGCAACAAGACGACTGCTCCGTGTAACGAAATTGCACAATATATATGAAGGAAACGGCGAACATTAATATATATATATATATCAAAATAACAGCCAGCGAGCTAGCCTACCAGAAAACTAAACTGATCAATAGACCAGGAATTCCTCTGTCCCACAATACGATAGATAGAAAAGATAGTGCGCATTTTTATATCTACCAGTTCCCAACCTATTATTTGTCTCGCCTACAGAAGCGAACAATTACAAGATATTTTTCGCCAACGACAAGTGGTTGAGATGTCTTCACTGTTGAGTTTAAAATTGATCTTTTTTGCAACTCTTTGGTTTGTATTTTCATTTTTCTGAAATGGTAATTCAAATGTATCCTCCATACTGTTCAGAATATTTATGGGCTCCAACCCCATTTTCAATTCTTCTTTAATAAATGATTGAATTGGTTATTGCAGCTACCGATTTGGATACCAGTGCTTCAAGTTTTATAATATTTTCTTTATCTTCTGCATGGTTCTCACGAAAAAAATGTTTGGAGCAGTATATATATATATCATTTATAAAGTCTTGTTTGTATCAAAATTACTTTTTTTATGGCTTCAATTCTAGCAGTTTCTCAGCTAGACTGAGTAAGGTTGTACAGAAGCTGCTTCAAATATAGAAAATTATGCCCCACCAACAAAACAGAATCAGGTCAAACTAGAGCAGATTTACTTGTGTAGAAACTATACTGTATGTATAACCTGTGACAGCTTGATCACACAGCGCATGGGATTACAGGACAGTTGAAATACTAGGAAATATTTCACAGTTTTAGAATACCATCATTGAACAAAGGCTGTAACGAGACATCAGTGGGAGAACAGAATGTGAATAAATTGAGCTAGGTCTTTCTCTATCTTCAAGCTTGTTGGCAACATGTTTTTCTGTTTCTTTCACATACTGTTGAGAATAATGTTAAGAAGATGTTTTTATCTGATCACCAGCTTACTAAGTATGTTTCGAATTCTATTGTCACGTGAATAGATCATCAAGTGTCATCTACAGCCAATTATTAGAATGTCAGGATGATTGAACGACAATACAGCTGTATCAAATTGTTTTAATTCAGTACGTATTTTGCCGTTTATTTCGTAGATAATAAGATAAATTTAGTCAGTTCAAAATTTAAATATACGCCTGAATACAAATGAATCTTTTTGAAACGTTGTTCACAATTCACCAATGTCCTCTTTTATTACATATGCTTTCAATGCTTTGACGTTCAATCTAGCATTTGACCGATAGACAAAATATACACATGAAATATCGCGAATAAAAACTTGTATTCAAGAAGTCAACATGAAAATATGCAAAATAAAATCTGACAAGCTTGCATATATCAAGAATTGTAGCGAAACTAAAATATACACACAAAACCTCTAGGACTAGGTAAACTGATCGAAAACGGCGCGAGAAGAAAGAAAAGAAGTGGTTATTTGGAAGCCACGCCCGCAATACACAAAAACAAAATTCGTAACCCTCAAATGCATACTTTTTTGATACATCAGTCATCTTTACACACAAAGAATTGTACCAGCAGTGAAAAGGATAAAAATCGCGACAACAATGGGAATCCATATTGCATGTGGTTCCGCTAATTTTGAGGGCACATTCTCACGACCATCTGCATGAAAAAGTAAACATTTGTTTAGATTTTTCAGCACCTTCATGCCAGAAAATTCTAGACAAGCAGCCTTTTTTATTTTACAGGTTCAGAATTGCCTACCCAACCTATTGCACTGTGGATAAGTGTTGGATTGCAGGTAGAACTGCGATGCCAATGCTTCGACAATCACAATCTGCATGAAATATTCAGATTTTTATATTCTGTCAAAGGCTGTCCAGTTGGACCTTACCAATTAATGATGACTCCATCATAAACAAAAAATGCTAGCAAGTACTATATGACATTTAATTGTATTTAGTGTATTCTTACTTCTTTCATATTTGATGAATCGTCGTGAAGGCGGACCACTTCCAGCATTTTCATCATAATAATATGCTCTAACATAATATTGGCCCTCGGTTGTCAGGTTAAAGAATATAGTAGCCTCTTTATCATTAACGGTCTTGATGAAATCTGTCACCTTCGTTAGCTTATTTCCCTGTGCATCTGGCCAATACTCCACCTGCAAGGAGTTGAGTGAAAATACTTGATCATCTGGGAACTTTCTCCTCACAAAATGCACATTATTAAACAAGGTAGCATGTGCAATTGGCTTCTTGTTCCAACCAAACCAATGCATCTGCATTATTATGATCAGTTCTCTATATATTTGGATATAATAATCCACATACTGAGGTGGTTCACCTTTGGTCAGATTTTTTTTTTACAAGAATAATGCAATACGAACTATGCAAAGAAAAAACTGATTTAGAATAATCCTGGAATAGACAAAATGTGTGTTCATGTGCATACGAATGAAGAAATTGTAATCTGGTAAAAAGAATACCACAACCGAAAATCTGTCATCATCAGCTTTTGGTTTCCACACAACTTTTACCCGAGAACCCACGTTTGAGATTGATTTGACATTCATATGAGGAGGTAACTGCAATGTTGAGTATTTTTGTACTTTACTCCACGGACCAACACCTGATAATATACATAACAAAGTTAACATGTAAAACTAAATATATATTATTTAACCCATCTAACCAGGGTGTTTGTTTTAACCTTGAGTTGCACCACAATTTAGAAATGAAAATAAAGAATTCTTGTCTTCAAGTATACCACTTATAAATTAATCCAATAAAACATGTTTGAATATTGACTACTCATATCGGAAGTACAATATCTCTGGTAATGAAATTTCCAAGCGTAGTTTCTATATGTTTTATGAGCTTCAGGAGGCTAGCTGCACACTAACGCAAACATTACAGCAATGCATTTGTGATACAGTGTGTAGCCTTCAATGGCAGCAAGACTAGCAAAATATTGCCAATAAACGACAAACGTGTGCAATTTTTATAGGCTAATTTTATTCGTATTGTCGATTGATTTCTTCGGCGTAACATATTTATTTGAGGAGTTAACATCGGTATTATGCCAGCTAGGAATGGATATCATGCGAAGAGTAACCAGTGTTTCAACCTCATTTTTCTAAGGTTAATAAACATAATGTTGCTATTTACAGTGTCGAAAATAGTGTTTTGTTTTATCTGTCAAACTCATAATGGAAAGTTCAAGGTGTTTTTCGTTTATTTTTTGGTATTAATTTTGGTAGACAATTTGAGTTTCACTCCTTTATTATCATTGCGTTGTTGATGATTGCATAGCAGGGACTAATTTGCCAGATCGCAAAAATAATTATTAAAACTGACAGTTCAGGCAGTTTACCACAAATTGTGATATTTCAGAGTAGAAGATGTTGTTGTATGTGGGTGCAAATGCAAGTTCAATGAACACAATTAATATGGAAGCATATTTTAAATGCTGGTGTCCATAATGAATTTAATATTTTACACAACAAAAAACACACTATCCGCTGAAAAAGTTGGCTGTTTTAACGAGTGGCGTGATAGTGGTGACTGTTTCAGAAGCAGTTGCTCAGGAATTTTCGATTCCGACGTTGAACTATCGCTATTAAAAAAAAAATTGAGCGGCTGTCGTCACAAAATTAACTTTCTAAATTACGATTAACCGATATTGGAAAAAAACTATGTGAATACAACGCTAACTGAAAACGATAATAAATGATACCGACATTCCTTACGTTATTGATTGCTACTCTTATGACTGCCCTTTTAACCAACAAAAGATGTTATTGTTTATCTCTGGAAAATTGTATAAATTGAAACGCGTCATATAAACATTTATTGGCATACCTTTGAAGTTTTCAGCTGCTATTTTAATTTTATATTGGGAATCAGGATTCAGATTCCTCAATTTAATGTCTGCATCAATGACTTTGTAATAGTGTATTTTTTTGCTTTTGATATTTTGTACCTTTACCTGCATATAATAATTGTTTTGATTATGTGTGAGTGATAAAAATTGATATGAGAAAACTGGCATTAATTCAATCTAACAGTTAGTGAATTACCATAGTATAATGGTATGAAGAGGCAATAAAGCCCAAAACTACACAATACCAACCAAGGCTTATAAGACTGCAGAAAAGGGGCAATAGCAAGTTTCTCTTCGATGAAAAAGAAATTGAGAAATATCTATAAGTATAACCCACAGCCATTTCCAATATTAAAAATATAATTTCTGACCCATTCGTGAAAAAAGCTTCATCATCCCTGGGATTGAACTGAGTGCTTTCTATAAATAACCAGTCAAATATTCCAGATGTACTCGCATGGTGTAGAAAGTCTCGAATAAAGATCAGGTAATGCAAGTAATCCTAGTAAAACATGCACTTAGTATATGGAAATCGAGTTATATGTCAACTCAATATTTTATATTTGGGTATCAACTTCAAGCAAATAAGTGAATTAGCATAATTGAATTATAATGTAAACTTTTCAACAAATATAAGAACTGCACAATGACAAATTTCATGTAAATGAACGAGTAGTTGAAGTTTTTAACCTTATATTTTTCAATTGGAACCTCTTCAGTTGACCTTATCTTTCGCCATGAAACCCACGCAAAGGTTGCTGTCACATTTCTTACAACAATATGCTTTGGAGCTTTGACAGGTACTTTTATTACTGTGATTAAATAAAAAATGATTAATGTTATTTGTCTCCGATATCAAATAACACAAAATGGATGTACAATTATTGATGAACAATTCTCCTATTTGGATATACTTTATTACGGATACAGATCTTATTGTTGAGTTAAAGCTAAGACTCTTTTCAGTCACCTTATTGATACCAAAAATAATGAATGCTATGTCCCACTAAATGGGCCGTTAAACAATTGTCATTAGATGCACATATTCTCAAAGAGTAATTCTATTATTAGAAAAAAATAATATAAAAAATACCAATCATATGCCTGATATTTAAAATTTGATCAATTTCAAAATCATAATGAAGAAAAAAAATAAGAATGACCTATACGTTTCAGATCAGTAGTCAAGAAGTTGTCTGGTTTTCTTTGTGTTGTGGTAACTATACCAGGTGTTGTTTCAGTCGTAGTCTTTGCCTGCGTCGTGTAGGGAATCATTCCCTTATCATCATTCGATGATATAACATGATCTGATCTTGGATAGCAATCTTTCCACACATTTGGTTCAGGTTGAGTGCTGTGTGGACCACAAGGCATACATTGATCATCTAGACCTGACCAATGATGCTCTGTACAACATTGAGAGCATCCAAATATGCCATCTTCATTGTACATATATCTTTGTGTAATGTTAGTTTCACATACATGTCCCTATGAAATAATTGTAAATAGCATATATCTATGATAGGAAACATTTTTCAGCCATGATCGTACAAATCAGGGATGATCAATTAATTGCCTTGAATCAGTTTCATGCAGCACCTGCTGTGTGTTTCAAAACAGGACTAATGCAGTACTGTACATGCACAAGAAACGATTGGGCATACAGTATTCGAGTCTGAACAAGCCTGATACAGCATATTATCACGTAACAGATGAAAGTTCATGCTATATTTTAATATATATTTGATATCACTAAGTAAGTTTTGTGTGTAACTTTCATGCAGTTTTGCACCCCATGAAGCAACCGATTGGACGATGATACAAAACATATAGCTGGCAATTTAAAAATATATTGCATCTAACAACATGCATAATTTCTGGAATTGTCCTGTGGAGTCACTTGGAATAGCTCATAGATCTAATTTAATATTAATAACATATTTTACTCATTGTGAACAACTGTCCTCAAATAGCACAAAAATGTAATGACTATAACAAGTTCATAGTGCTTTGCTGATACTCACCGTCCATCCACTCACTTTAACTGGTTTATTGGCAAATCGTACACATTTATGTTCAATAGTATGTTCACTTTTTATTTTGCTAGACAAGAGTCTGTTGTGATCAACTTTTCCAGGATATTGACGAGCAAATCGCGGGGGAATTTTATCATGTGAACCTTAAAAAAGATATATCCCAAAATGGTTTAGTAATAAACATATTACACATTGAATTGTAAAATGGGTTAGGGTAAAACTCTTTTTAAATCGATGTCAATCGGTATACCTTTATATAAGACTGATATTCATGATGTGTAATTTGAGTCATATTTCAAGATTACATAAATGATTCATGTTTGTGGCATGGAGATACATTTTTGGTGCCATGAAATGGCTCTATCAACCACCAACTCGCCGCAAGAAGTTCAAAAGTTCTTGCATACTCAGCATTCATAGATACTGATATTGCATATTCATTGAATTGCAAGTTAAATTTCTAGTGAGGGTTACATACAGTGTTTCCATGAAGTACACCCTGTATATCTTCAGACAACACTAGGACCAAATTCAAATTCTGTAGAGATCTATGCCCAAGTTTATTTATTTATGTAATAACATTATCAGAAATGTCCTTATAGGGCTGTGCCTGTGTATTGTTCCGCAATAAATGAAATGATAGCACTATTCCTCACTTGTCATCACTATGGTAAACATGCTTTCATCAGTATTGCATTTGAATGATCCACTCATCTTGAGCCCATGATAAAAATTTTTGCTACTTCTATCGTCTTCCTTTCTATAAACATAATAATACATAATGAAACATATAGGAAGTAAAATGATTTCCTGAATCAGCAATGTAATGTAATTTCCCAACTTGGTGTCCAAGCATCTTGAATCAAGCTCTCATGAACTAATGTAGGGTGTGTAATTAATTAGTTTTTTTTCAATATCCTACATTTCAGGAGCAGATAAATTCTCTATATTGTTTTCTAATAAAATTAAAACAAATAGCAATCAACTGAATTAAACACTATTCACAATGAAGTCATAACTTTCAATGTATCCAAAATATTTATACTTTGAGCAAATCACAGATAACTGGAGTGATATGTGTTTAGATGTGAGTAACATGTATATACAAATGAGTCGACACAAAATTCATGGTACAATATTATGCAATAGAAGAAAAACTACCTTATAATTTGTAATTCTCTTTACATCACATCACGCAAATAATTAGTACAGCAGTTACGTTTTATAATATGTTTCTTTGACCTTTGACCCCATGAAAATTCATTCCATACCTTTCTAAAAAAACATTAGTATTAGATTTTTATGAATATTCTTGTAATATTACACAGACATATTACAGATAATTTCTTCATATTTTATTGCAGTTTTTCGACTCTATCTTATAGGACTTTCGTCGTGTTGTAAATATATTTACGTTTTTGCGAATTAGGTGCATTCTGGTTGTTACGATTTTTCCAGCTCATCATTGTTTAAAGGCAATAAAGCACAGCCGTTCAAATCATACTTTGTAACAAGGTGTCACAACAAGAAATATGAAATTAATGCAAATTGGACTCTGGACGTTTACTTTGGATATAAAATGAACAAAAAATGTATGAAAAAAGGTATAGAAAATATAGTAAAATAAAATAACCATACATGTACTCAGTATAACATGTGATTGTGGATGATGATAATTGAGAAAGGAGGTCAGTTGTAGAATGGATCTGAAGGACAGTTGGTGAATCCCACGGAAGAACTGAATACAAGCCATGCAAAATAGAACCAAGGTGCAACACAGAAAAAAAAACATCTATTATATAAATGAAAAAGATTGAAGAAAATAGAACCAATGAAGCCATGCAATGTAGAAAAAAAAGACCACCAAAGTATTTTGTTAAAGACAAAATTGAAGAAAATAATATGCTTACTAAACACAAGTTAATAAACATTCAACTCGAGACAATATTAATTTAAATATTGCATAGCAAATAGCATTGTATGATTTACGGGTGATACTAAAGAGTTACGATAATAAGCAATCATACTAACTAAGTTCAATTTCTGCATATTTCAACTCATTCTCCAATGTCTTAATGTCACATAATGCAAGATCCGAATCTTCATGTTTGGAATAGCCTTCTCTCAACAGAGAAGCAATTCTACCTGCAAATAGAATGTCACTGGTAGTGTATGTGTTTAAAATTCATATTAATATCATAGTATTAAATTCAATACAATGTAGAGAGGATTGGTTAAAAAGCAATATGTTAAATGTAGAGGAGACAAAGAACTAGCCATCAGGGTTGATTATCTAGGTATCAAAGGTTGAAGGTATTGGATTTGGAATCCATGCCCAACGGCTTACTCTTGAGTGCAATAAATTAGATAAGCAATATCGAACCACAAAGAGTCCGGTCATTCGTAAAATAATACCATCTTACAACTCAATGATTGCTCATACAGAGCCTTGTTTGGATGGAAGGCTTGAAAATGTCATACAAAAATGTGGTATAGTAGTAATCAGTTTTTATATAACATCTCATGGTGAAGACAGGAATGAAAAAACCAATAGTAGTTGTGGAGTTAAGACAACCATTACACAAATATGATCAATCCAAGCACATTAAGATTCTAGGTAAACTCAATTGAACAGAACTTACAAGTTACAAGTTAGTGC
This sequence comes from Styela clava, assembly GCF_964204865.1. Lineage (NCBI taxonomy): Eukaryota > Metazoa > Chordata > Ascidiacea > Stolidobranchia > Styelidae > Styela > Styela clava. The sequence continues at coordinate 18,872,281 of NC_135250.1, forward strand.
ATATTTACTGCTGAAAATATAAAATGCAATATACAAATTGAGTGAGGAATATAGAACTGTATCACACTGGCAATTTAATATAAAGCGAAGATTGTTACGTAAAATTGTAGTCTGGCAGTAATTTTTTTGAGAGAGATAATACATTACAAACTATCTCAAACAAAATACTATTTTTTGAAATGCAACAATTAAAGATGTTACAAATTGTATTTTTACCATAACTCAAATATTTGAACGTTCACCATCTGCGATACATTCCAATTTCTGAATCTGTGCTGCTAAGCCTGTAAAAACAAAACTTTTCAGCTCAAAAATTATTACAAGCAGATATAAGATATCAGGCTTAATAGGGCTCTTTTTTGCTACCGCATGATGCAGCTCCATAAAATTTGGCTCATCAATTTCCTTCATATCTGTGTAAGCAAACATAATTTCGCGTCAAGCACATTCTCTTAAAACAACTTGTAGGAACTATAACTAATAAAATAACTATGTTCTTCAAATCAATATTATAAATCATTCTATTTTAAACATTCAACGACATAAACCAAATCTGATATATAATCTAATGCTAATCTATTCAAAATATATTTAAAATTAGTATGAAACATTTCGAATTTAATTTTCTATCTTTAAAATCTTATAACATAACTTTGTAACTCGAAGCTGCTTAACGAATTTTTTAGAGTTATGTAACTTCTAAAAATGGTCTTGTTAGTTCATACACTCCTACTTCAAGTTAGTCAGGATTCTATTTTGGTTTGAATAAATATTTTTATCACTCACCATAATATGGTGCTGTGAGGTATATCAATAATGTACTCCATATGACCGATGAGCAAATATTCACAGGCCCGTAACTAGATAGCCACCACATTATTAGACTACTGAAGTTGAAGAGTGGCACACTATAGAAACGATATATTCACAGTCTGACAGTACTACTGTATACTGGTGTTATACAGAAGTGTCTCAATTATAACGATAATATATATATATATATATATAATTATTCGGATATGATGACATGATAAAATCTAAAAATGACAGCAGTTAAGTGTTTTTTCAACTACTAAAAATTTTTATTGATTGGTTTCAATGTGGAATATTCAGTAATCAAATATCAATGATGGTATATGAATACTAGTTATACTACTTACACAATTATATATAATAAGGGAGAAAATATATAACATCCGTCCATTATTTCTAAATAATATACTGGTACAGTAGCCTATTCCATTGATATATTCATTCGTCATGCTGATATCATTATAATAATCAGTATATTATATTTTTTTTTATTTTCTAAGTTCCACGTTGTGGATTCATAACAGTTTTGTAAAAATAAATAAACGATGAAAAAATAATAAACATAGAACATAGTTACATATAATAAACAAATATATTCATGAACATCATCCAGTATTATCCAGCAATTCATATTATTCCATTGTGTTCCATTGTTGATTCCAGATAAAGTTTCCCATGTTTATCAGTAAATATACATTAATTTACATGTTTTTTAATTATTAACAGCAGAAAAATAAAAATTTATACAATTAGTCATAGATTCTTGCAAATTATGTCAAGTTCTTTTATAAAACTAGGTTTATGTCTAAATTGTTCTATATTGAAAGGGATTTTCTAATTCTTGTTATGACATTATTTACACTTGGATTAACATTTTAAAAAATAACTGCATTACTTTCCAACCATATTTTATATCTTGCAGTACACAGAAGAAGCATGACTGCATTACGTTCAACTAATGATAAATGTGAAAGACACTGATTATTTAGTTCTAGTAAAATACATGTTTTATAAATAGTTTTTAACTTGCAATTGTTTATTTTTAATACAACAGAAAAAACATAATCATACACATTTTAGGTAAAAGCACAGTTTCAAAATAAATGAGATATAAATTCTGGTTCTTGAGAAGTGAGAACAAAGTACACATAAATCATTTCCAGTAACACGTCTAATCCTTGGTTTAACTTTTATTGAAAGAATGTCCCACATAAGTTTATAATTGAAAGTTTTAATTTTATTAGCCAATATTTTGCAATGTACCGGTACCGTATGTTAGAACAAGGTCCTTCCAAACTACCATCTCTAAGAAACACTATAAGTATAAGTATAAGTTTATTTCGACTCCATAATCAGCATAACAATACATTTGACAGATAAAAACAAATAAATAAAATCTGATTATGAAATCAGGGGAGCAAACAAAACCTTAGATAAGGTTTATAACGTACAAAATATAAGATGAAAGGTTTTGCCAAGAGGAAGTGGTACGTGTTTACTCACCTAAAATTATCAAGTTATTTCACACACGCTCACATGCACCCACCAGCCACACACACACACAACCACTGAGAAGTTATTTAAGTAAGAATGAAACGCGATAAATTTAGGGTATACTATACAGTAAACAAAAAAAATAAATAAACAAATACTAGAAAAGAAAATTATCTGCCACACCATATTGATATTTTTGTAATGGTTGCCATTGCCAAATTGATCGATCTTCTAATCGTTGATTAGGTATATAAAAGGAAGATTCTATTGAAAACATATTGCCAAGCTGATTATAGTTGGAGTCAAATGCCAAGTTGCCCAACCAAAGTTGCCAGAATTGGGTGCATGAAGAGGTGGGCGAGACCATTTCATTCCCCAAATTAGAGCCTATTATTGCCAAATTATAGTCCAGATTGTAATAAGTAATTAAGTTACCGGTAACAGTAAAATTACTATAATTAAGTAAAGTAGGATGTGGAAATAAATTGGTTACAAAGGGTGTAAGTGAGGTTTTTCATTCTTGGGTATTGATTTCAGACAAGGATATGGGAATGAGGTTGTTATTTCACAGGATATCGGGAGTCTTTTTTTGTTTTTTTCCTTATGTGTTTTACTTCATTTAATCACTTTGAAGTAACCTGAAAAACAAAAAATAAAACTGCGAGTAGATGTTTCAATGATTGGGTGAAGGGGAACGCTCTGAACTATTTATTACAGGCAAAAAATAATTGTTTAATTGAATGGGATGTATTGTCATTATATAGCGATGGATAGATGATCTATGATGACATTCTGCTTGGGACAGAGAAAAATTTATCACACCATGCAAAAACAAACACACAAAATTTTACTATCTATACCTTGGCCAATAAGTCAACTCAAACACCATGCCTTAACATAAAACGCATGCATACATAAATGATATAAAAACCACATCCAATTACAATGACCCACAGCAAATTAAAATCTGAAGGGGAGAATCCAACATAGCTCTACTGCTCGCCTAGTTGCAATAATTAGTAACCTTGCAGGAACAATATTGTACTATCTACAACCCTTATACCACCACTCAAACATAAGACCAAGCGTGTATGATAGGGACATCACAGCTAGAAAAAGATAAAAACACGAGCGTGAAGTGATAGAATGTGTGCAGTTATTTAAAGAAAATATCATCCGAGTACGTTAGCTACCTATATATTTAAAAAAATATATATATACTCATGCATGTCACAATACCATTTCTTTGGTGCTGGACTAGTTCTGGCCAAGTCGTGGCAAGATATTATTATAGTCGTGGCACAATATTATTATAGCTGTTCAACATTTTCATTAAAACAATAATGTGCAAGTGTGGAGTGTCCCAAGTTTTTGTCATCGAATACCACCAGTAGTAATTTTTAATATTTAATATTTGGAAACCAAATGAGACTTGACTTGTTTTTGAAAAGATTTTTTGGACTTTAACGTCTTCAAATTTAAGGGAAGAGAATTCCAAAGTTTGGGTCCAGTAAAAGACAAGGAATGCTGACTCACGGATTTACTCATGAAAGGTACGAATAAATCAGAACTACTTCTTCGGTTGGAGGTATTTTTGACAAGTATGTCATTAAAGCAATTGGGCAGCGCATTATTATGGAAGTCGTGAGCTAGAGATAATATTTCAAATTTCATCATATCTTCAACCTTAAGTATATTTAGTGATTTGAAGTAAGAGTCTACACTTTCACGTTTTCTTTTACCAAAAACTATTCTTAAAAAATTATTACAAATACTCTGCAGTTTTGAGACAAGTGTTTTATTACCATGAAGCCAGATTGAACAACAATATCGAATATGGCTAAGTAGTAATGATTGAAACATTGCTAGTAGAGCTGATTGGTCAACACACTGGGATACTTTGGCAGAAACTGCTAGGTTTCTTTTTGTTTTACCAATAACATGCATTATTTGTGATTTCCATGACAGATTTTCATCAAAGATAACTCCTAGAAATTTTATTTCTTTCACTCTTTCAATTTCATTGCCATTGAGCAGTAGTTTTTTTGAACAACTCACACTTTTATGCTTGCTTGGATGGAATAATACAAATTTAGTTTTGTTAGCATTCAGAGATAATTTATTAACTAACATCCAGCTATGAATGTTGGTTAGTTCTTGGTTTGCAACTGTGAATAGATCTTCAAGGTTTTCCCCATGAAGAATCAAGTTAGTGTCATCAGCAAACATGATCGACTCAGAGGATTTCAGACACCTGGACATGTCATTAATGTAAGCTAGAAAAAATAATGGGCCAAGTAAAGATCCTTGTGGAACTCCGTGCTTCATGACACAAATATTTGTAGAGAATGAGTTGTCATATTGCACAATTTGCTTCCTGTCTTGAAGGTAGCTCTTGATCCAATTGAATGGAACGCCTCTAATTCCATAGTGGTAGAGCTTACTTAAGAGGATGGAATGGTCAATGGTGTCAAAAGCTTTTGAGATATCAAGAAATATTCCAATTGCATGTTGTTTGCATTCAAACGCATTGGTCAGTTTGTGTACCAAAACATTAGCAGCCATAGCAGTGGAGTGATGCTTGCGAAAACCAAATTGATGCGAGTGGAAAACATTGTTAGTTTCAAAGTAGTTTGACATTCTACTGTACATTATTTTTTCAAGAATCTTAGAAAATGATGGTAAAAGACTAATAGGTCTATAGTTTCCAAGATCTGAAACACTACCTTTTTTAAATAGAGGAAGAACTTTGGATGTCTTGAAGCTTTCAATGAATAATCCACTAGATAGTGAAAGATTAAATATATATGTCAGGATATCAATAATATGTTCTGGAACATATTTCAATATTTTAAATGGAATACCATCGATTCCAAAACTTGACTTGGGCTTCATATCGCGTATAATATTTTTTATTTCTAATGATGTAGCTGGCCTTAAGAACATGGATGAGGATTCTTGCTTCCCCAGATATGAAATGTAATTTTTGTCACAGCCAGCTGGTTGTGGCATACAGTCAAGCAGGCTTTGTGCCACTTGAGAAAAGTGTTCATTAAATTTATTTGCAGTTTGTGTATTACTGCAATCAAGTCCAATCAAAGGACAAGAATTTGTTTTATTTTTACCAATAAGCTCATTAATTGTTTTCCACACTGCCTTGATGTTGCCTTTGTGAGAAGCAAATTTAGATTTGTAATAATTCGATTTCTTTTTGTGGAGCAATCGAGTATAAAGGTTCCTGCATTCATTGAACTGTAATTTGTGCTTGTCATTTATGTTTTTATTGTTTATTAATTTCTTATAAAGTTTTTGTTTGACTTTGTTGAGTTTGCGTAACTCAGTATCATACCAAGGTTTGTTTGATCTGTTTGCCTGTTTTTTGTAAGGAAAAGATTGAGAGTAAGCAGTGGAGAATTTTTCAAAAAAATTTTCAAAGCAAGTGTTGGGATCCTGGATGCTGCTGAAGTCATCAATATCAATAGAATTCAGTTCATTCTTAAACGTATTCAAGTTGGACGAAGTAAACTGGCGATAAAGCGTTTCAATTCTAGTCTGAATTTGCTTTTCTAGAAGAGAGCATTGTACAATCGGCAGATGATCAGAAACACATTCTGCTAAAACAGCACTGTTAATTTTTTTATCATATACGTTTGTCCAGATGTGGTCTATACAGGTAGCAGAACTTGAAGTTATCCTGGTGGGGCAGTTTATCAAAGAATAATAGGCCAGGTTGTGCATAATATCAACAAATAGGCTGGTATTCATATTGGACTCATCAATAAGATTATAGTTGAAGTCACCCATTATATAATTATAATTCAACCTGTTCATCTTTGAGAGAACTTGGGACAAGAGATTCCGAAAGTTAGCATTGCTCAATTCATCAGTTAGTGGTGATCTATAAATAGTACCGCAGGTTATTGTTTTATTTTCCAATGATATGTCAATGAATATAGATTCAAAAACCTTTTCGCACATTATAGTAATATCTTTGCGGACAATGTATTTCAAATCATTTCGAATGTAGAGACCAACACCACCACCTCGGTGATGAGATCTACTATTAGAGATAAAAACATAGCCATCCAGTGCATTGAAATGGCCATTTGTACCAGATACAATCCATGTTTCATTTACAGCAATTATATGCGGCTTACAATTCAGTGAATTAACTAGTGCTTCAAATTTTGTGAAGTTTTTGAAAGAGGCTAAAGATCTGATATTGATGGAGAGAGTCATAAAACCACTTAGTTTAAGGCTGTCGTTGAATTTAAGGGCATTGACATCACTGGAGCAGATATATTGATTTGAGCAATTGTACAAGAAAACACTATCAATATTGTTGAATTCATCAGTATCAGTATTTGCTGATTCAAGAAACATTTTGTTAAGGTATTCAGGATCAAGAATTTTGGCAAGTGCCTGGGCTTCAGCTTTTTCTGTATGAAGGGGAACAAATAACTCAGATATTTCAGAATCAGAGAGACAAGAGAATGGCATACAGTCTATTTCACAAAGGAAACAGCACCAAGGTATTTCATCAGCTTCAGATTCAAGATTTTCATATTTTTGTCCAGAAATATTGGTACATTTTAAATGTATCCAAGAAGAACAAATGTCACAATAAAGAGCTTTTTGATTGATTCGAACTGATTTGTGGCAATTTCTACATGGGTATTTTAAATTAGTTTTCATGGCAGTGGCACAACAAAATAAAAGTAAAAAATAAAAATGAAAAAAAATAAGTTAAATATCTAGTCTGGCTATATAGGTTTCCAGATGTTTAAAAGATGGAGAACCATTGATTAGACAGCACTAGCCTATTCAAATAAGAAAAATGGAGATTACGAATGAGTTAATCGTTCCCCTCCGCTCATAGGCTACCGCTACGTCTTGAGGTTGGTCCCACTGAACGGGCAGCAGCCTTGGAGTAGAGGGGACGAGAGAGAGTAGTGATATCATTTGAGGAAGATATTACTCGCCTTTTATCTAGGTAAGCGTAGATAATCCCATTCATTGTGCTCACTTTTTGTTTTCCGAAGGCTTCCTTGGCAGCGCTGAGTAGCTTGAGCCTGCTACGGGTCAAGGACTCAGTGATGGACAATCCGCTGCCTTTGAGTTCTTTTTTTCTACCATACACCATATTCTTCGTTGATCTTCTGACGAATTTGATGATGATGGGGTTCTTCGGAGATCTTGATTTTAATTTGTGAGTAATATCAATGTCAGTGTTCACAATAGGATGGTTGGGTTTAAGGCTGTCGTTGAGAGTTTTCACTACAAAGTCTTCGAACTTATGGTATTCAGTTTCTGGCACAGAACTACAGCCATGGAGAATCACACAGTTTCTTCGGCTGTATTGTTCTAAATCGTCCTGTTGCTTTTCACAAGTCTCCAGCCTGCTAATAATCTCCTGGATCTTGGAGGAGATTTGAGCCACGTCATTCTGGAACTTAATGATGTCCTGGGACTGGTTGCCATGGTCTTTAGAGGCAGATAATAGAGTTGCATGTGACATTAGCTCCTCTTGCTTGGCCTGGAGAGATGAGATAGCTGCCAGAATCTGGGTTTGGACTTCCTTGTTCATCTTGAAGTAACGTTAGTGCAGTAGTGTGATTGATTGCAAGGTGAAATTAGGTGATATGCAGATAGTATATCCAGTAAGATCCACGTACAATAATAGTACAGAAGGTAGTAGGCTATCGTACTTTCAGTCTAATCAAAGATTACAATAACATCTGCAAACTTAATCAAATAGCGAATATTCTGTCAGGGTGTTGTCAAAAACTGAATACATCATACCGCTGTTGCGGTGGCGTACAATCGTGTTCGAATTATTCACTGCCTCGCTTGTCGTTTCACAAATCCATAGAGGCATTCCTAATGGAAAATCCTGGGTATTCCCCCGAGGTATGGTTCCGCAAATCGAAAACAAGTACGGTAGCCCGCGAGTACGGTGCCATCCATACTCTTCAGTGTTTGAATAACACTTCTTACCGCACAGTCTTATCCAGTTATCGGCGAACGAGATAGGTACCGTACTCACATTCGTTAATAATATCAGTGATAGTATGGAGCGTGAAATTGATGCTGTTTTTGACTTGCTTTGCCAGAGGTAAGGTACGGCGGTACGGTAATATCATAATATTGTTTTGCACTAGGTACGGTACCGACCGGTACGGTAATTATGCTGGCCTATTTGTTAGATACCGGTAATGGAGGTCACCTATTAAAGATCTCTAGATACATTGACTGATTGTGCTAGATCACTCAACTGATTGTGTCAATAGGGTGGACTTAGCAACTTGGGTGTTTCACATAAAATCGGATATATTATAAAAATTAGCTTATGTCTGTATGTGCTACAAATGTATCATAACGGTAATGCAGTACCGGTAGTGCAGGGATGTGCAAAGTGCAGCCCGCGGGCCAAATGCTGCCGCAAGGGAAAATTACGCGGCCCGCGGAGAAGTGCCAATTTTGAATGGTACGCGGCCAGATAAACTAGTTTTGCAATTTAATTGGATCTGGTTCTCTTTGCGTTGCAAACTTATATCCGAGTCCAATTTATTATCTATGCCTATGACGTTACAACGGTCTGACAGCAAGACAAACAACTTGATTCGCAAAGCTGTTCCTTGCTGAGCAGGGAACAATTTAAGGAAAATACGGAGCAGACGCTACTGAATTTGTGGGAACGGGCAATTGAAGGTTAGGCAACTGGCAAGCAGTTTTAAAAAAAATGATATATAGAGATACAAGAGCTAAATTAGTTCTGGTTCCAGTGTATCAATTGATTTTGTCTAAATCTAAACTAGAATAAGACTTGACCAAAAATTATTTGAAAATGATTCTTACTGAAAACACCAAGATAACTTTCTACATTTAAAAAAAGTCATGGCTTCAAATATGGCACTTTGCGATAACATATTTTTTTCTAAAATGGGCGTCATATCGAATTGCTAGCACTTCCATATAAGCAAATTTGGATAACATAAAAGTAGTCTGGAAGAATCCAGCAGCAAATTTCCAACAGAATTCGTTTAAATTGGGTGTGAAAATATATATATTTGAATTACAGTTTTGAGAATATATATCATGCGTTTCAAATCATCATTTCTGCAAGGACCCCTAATGATGACATGAGATCAATAACAAAAAGACACTATTCTGTTCCTGCAACTAATTGAAAGCCTATGTTAAATGACGGTGCGGCCCGCTGTTTCACCCAGTTATTGAAATTTGGCCCACCTGCAAAAAAGGTTGCACACCCCTGCTGTAATGTGTTGTACACTCGCCGTAATACCGGTATACCTGAGTCATTATAAACCAATCTCACGCTGAAAACAGATGAAGTAGCATAAGTAGTGGTGTTATGGTGACATGTTACGGAAGAAAGGAGGGAATTTGAATTTAAGATCCAAATATTTGCTCTATCAGATGCATGTTTATAATGCAGAATGTTGATGACTCCTTCAATGATTCCCATATTTCTGTATTTATATTCATTGTATCAAATATTTCATCCTAATTGCTACTTTAATCCACTTATGTTTTATTAGCATGTCAATTATTTGCTTTGACCAGCGGTTCCATCCTGTGATGGAAAGTCCAGCAACCATCTGGCACAATATGATTTTTTATTGGTTGATGTAGATTAGGAGGTTATATCAGACTTTAAGTGAACACTGAACAGTGAAATGGTGTACCATTTTAAAAAAGGTTGATAAGCTACATGAAACACTGATATGTCAAAGTATGTACTTGCAGTGAAGTTAACACATGTCAGCTCAACCAGATGTATATATCAGTTTATATCAGTCACATGCTATAAAAGGAATCAAATGCTTTATAATGGCGAGAAAGGCAATAGCAATATTTCTCATTGATGCGGCTATAAGATAACAAAGACCAATAAAGTAATTAAATATGGTGTGGTAATTGAATGGGACATAATACTATACTATAGTCTTGGAACCGTGGATATAAAAGAGGCTCAGCATTAGTATTTTAAAATCAAGAGTTTTGCTCAAATCAAATCAATTTTATTCTAAACTCGCATGACTTCATGAGGTAAACTTTTTGGTGCCTCGCAAACTCATGGACAAAACCCTATTTTTAGCAAATTCAAATTAAGCCCTAAAGTTCATGTGAAATTTCAGTATTTTTCCAAGTTTACAATGGCTTGTAAAGAGGTTCAATTGGAAAATAATATCATCATTATGAACTGACCTCAATCAAGCCATATTTTATTCCATTTTATAGGACAAAACCAGTCATATGGCGACAATGTTGAAAAACAATGTGTACCTGATGAGTCAACATTTACATCTTATGCAAACGCTTTTGGTAAGAATATTACATTTCTTCTCAATTTTATGATGCAGTACCAGATGATAGCTTATCATTAATTTATTTTCAAGGGAAATGATGCCTTTTGAATAAAATTGATTTACCGTAAAAGTGATACAAATTTGGTGATTCTTTTCACTTATTCATAGCCCTATTTCTCAACCATGAATACTAAGATGTTGTAATGGGTAAGCAAGGATTTTTAGGAAAGCTAATAAAAATGTTCATCCATATGGCGAACCATGGCCTTATACAGCACCAGGATTTGGAAAAAGTTACCAGCTATTCGCTTCACATGCATGGACTTGACTTGATTCTGTCTAACTCAGTGGCTTTTCTTACATTGACGTACCGATAACATCAAATAAAATGACCTTGTGAATTGGCAAGACAATATTGAACTGACATAAAGAATAAAAATAAAATAGGAAAAATATATACGAGGTCTCATTTTATTGGGTGTCTTTTTTGCTTGTGTGTTGTGTTGTTTTTGACAGCGTGAAATACATTGAAATTATAAAATAAGACAATAGAATAGCAATTTGTTATATACAGTTTTCGGCATACAGATCTTTGACTTATTATTTTCTTTGTGAATAAAAAGCATATTCAAAAGTGATAACACATTTCTGATAGTAATTCAATATGAATTTTTCTTCAAAACAGTACAGGGGACCTAGGTTTTGTCACCAATAAATCATACATTCTGAAATGAGATGGCAGATCATTAGATCAGAAAATATCAATGTATTGAAAAGCAAACACATAAGCAGCATTGCGACTTACTCAAAGTTAAAATTCAATCAAAGATTCAAAAGATGCAGGCTTCCACACCTATCAACTTTTCACATGTTACCGAATTGTGCGAAGTGACCAAACCATTCCTTTCTAGGTTTCTTTGTGGTATTTTCCATGTAATATGGTATGAGGAGGACTATCATGCAACACTGCCTGAATTAAATTAGACTCTGTTAAAAAAAAATTGGAAATATAGCAGGCTTAATATTTTTGTTTTAAGAGTTATTTATTTCGTTATCCAAGTATGATAATAGTCATGTAACTTTGTTCATCCATGGGGGAAACGATGTGGACTAAAACCCCCTGTATAGATTTTAAGGTTTTTGACACTTGCAAGATTCAGCAGAGTGCTTTTGTGACTAATCGGAACCGGAATAGCGAAATGTGATTACTCTGCATCAATACTTTGCCGGAAATTTTAACATAACACTTATCAAACTCGCAATAATGGCAGATAAATCGATTGAAAAAGCAACATAGCTTTTGCTACCTTTTCGGTTTGGTGAGGCTGGCAGAAAAACAATAAAACAACGAAATGTTTCATATTGATTGTCAAATTGTCAACTCGTAGTTTTTGCCAAAGGTTTTTGTAACTTATTCTTAAGCTCCAGACTCCAGTCAATTTCTATCACAGAATTATGTGTTTGTGAAAAGTTGCATTTCTATTTTTGCTCCACTCAACAAATGGAGACAACTATTTACAAGTTAGTCATATAATACATTTCAGGTCAAATTTATGAAGTTTTAAACTCCAAGGAAGTTGATGGTAATAATTATGAGAATACAGCAATAACTTTGTGTAATAAACAAAGCAGAGAAAACTTTGTTGCAACTGAATGGAGTAAGTTTTAATTATCATTCACCCTAACTCTAAAATTTCAATCTCTCAGAATTTAATGTACCAAAGTTTGTTCAATTATAATGGCATGCTGGCATAGGAGCTTGTGAATATGAATATGTTTTTTTATCTTCAATTAGGATTTTCCAAAGTGAACTAATTAACGTAATATATTCTACGATAATATTTTTCAATTCAATTATATTCAAAAACCTTTGAATTTCTCAAGTTCGTGGATATTGACTGAAGATTTATTGGGTCTCTCTCCTATACCCCTCAGTTAGACAATTTTTAGGAAACTCGGATATTTATTATATCATACATTACTGGATCATTCCAAATATTTGATTCATTCTGGACATCTGCTATATCAAAGCAATCGACTCTAACAAAGTCAGACACTCAATTACAATTTATGAACCAATTAAAAATAATATCTTCCACAAAAACAGCGTTCAGAAGTTAGAAACTCAACTTTACCAACAATAATCTGTAGTGTACGGCCAATTTGTTGAGACTTTACAAACATGAGTCTTTGTTTTCACTGTGGATAGTAACATATGTTGGTGACTTCTTATCATTCTGTTTTTATGTTTGCATGCATCATTGAGTAACTATGTAGCATGGCTTGGTTATTATTTTTCTTTCTTCTTGTATAAACTCACTTTATTTCAGTCATCAATGGTGAACCACCTCGTTCTTTGTTCATCCAAACTGGAACAAAGATTATCCCTCAGTTGCATAATTCAACCATAATATGTTCGGCATCTGACATGTATGTTCATTTTGCACTTTTATGTTTTTTATGTTTAGGCTAAAAGTGTCTTCATGATTTTGAGATATGCTTGATTTTATAATTCCAATCATATTTTTATTTGCTCATGATAAACCATAACTTTTTGGCCCTTGGGTGCTATAAATTATGATTTAAACTGTTCGACACAACAGTAAAAAAGGTTCTTCCTGTTACTAACATAACATACATCATGTGAATAAATGTGGTGCTTGGCATCAAATTCCAGAATGTAATTGATATGTCTGAAATATGACTTCATAGCATCTTTGTCACTTTTTCCTTCTAAATCTGATGCCGATAACTGCGATTCAACAACTTATTTTACTGTGTTTACCATTAATATCAGTGCCATAGAAATGAAAGCACACAGATACAATGATGAGTATATTGAGACAACATTTGGATTTCCTTAATATTAGGAGAAATATATATCACAAATTTTCAACCACTTCAAAAACATGTATTAGCAAACTGAATATTCCTTTTCTGTGAATATTTCTGTATCTCAAAATTTAAATGCCACATTTGTGGAAAATGCTTTGCTTGAATACTAAGGTAACTTAAATAGAGTATGTTTATATAATAACAGTAACAAAGAAAATTGGTCACCCCCAATGGAGGCTGAGTTTTACCGCAATGTGACTGGAAGTATCACATACAAATGCCAAGATTTTCAGATAATACTTACAGGTGATTATCGTAATATTACTAGCCTTGTGCTCTTTTTGTGATTAGTTTTGTTTTTATATTAATGAATCAAATTTAGTGGGATTACGGTTACCTCAATTTCATTTCATAAGTTATAATTTTGTTCTTTTTACTTTGTATTGGTCATCTTCAGGTTTGAGACTACTTAAAACTGACCATTCCAAGCTATTGAGAGCAGTGGGATCATTTACTGATAAATGTGTAACCTATGGAAATAGTAGTAAAGGAACTGACACTAAGTGGCTGGTTTGTAAATTATTTTATTCATCAAATAGCTATAATAAATGCTAGCTTAAATAGCATAATAAGCCAGAGAATACTCTAGTTTTACTGTATATAAAGCATGGTCCTTGTAGTTACTGTTTGTAAAATATAGTTTATGCTCATAATCATTCCAGTGTGAAATTGTTTTGTATCCTGGAGAGGTACGCAGTCAAAATGATTTAATCATAACATGGTTTCACAATCTTGGGAAAATAGAATAATCAGTGAGGTAATGTGCCGTAATTTGAGTCTATTGTTGGTTGGTTCCAACTTGTTTTAGGGAAGAGCCTGTGACTCTGAGGAATACCGATATATGTTTAATGAAACATGTGCTTATGGATGTTTTCAATGCTGTGAGAATCACTACTGGTCACTCGAACACAAGGAATGTGAAGCATGTGGGCCATGCAGTTACAGAAAAGAGAGGAACGTTTGGACAAAGTGTCTTCCAGAGGATGAATGTGAAAGGTGAGAATATTTTAAATATAGAAAAGTCTATTTTCTAACACCGATAGTGATAAAAACAAATGAATTTGAAATGTGGGTAAGGAAATAGTTATTCAAGTCATTCATGCAATAGCGGTTCCAAACTATATTTTTGTTGGTGTATCACTATAGGAGAAGAAACAATTCATGCTCTTCATGCTTCTGCAAAATACCTATAGCATTCTCTAATTTTTAAAAAACTAATGAACAATTTGGTAAACACAAATTTACTTTTCTTAAATTCATTGTGTCTCAGGTCAACAACTCAACCAACCCCAGTATTATTTAATTCAACATCTAAATCGACAACATCGTCAAGTACAACAATGCCAACCACGACATCTACCACTACCTATGCTACAAGCAGAGGAGCAGATCACAAACCATCCTCTTCAACAACTGAGCAGCATGAAAACCAAAGTTCATCAATATCGCCCTCGAATTCAGGTTAACCATTCAGTTTGTAAATTTATTTGATTTCTGTTTTCTGTTTTTTCTAACAGGAAATCTGTAGTATTTAGTTAGAATAAAAAGTTCATAGAATAGCAATGGATGAAAAAATGATACAGGTTAATAAATGAGTCTACTAAAATATAGATGGGAAATTATTGAAAATATAGCCACATTTCCTCTGATGTGTTTTTCCATGGCTATTTTTAGCCAATAAATGTGCCGCACTAGGTTTTCTAACAACAAATCAGGCGTTGGTGCTTCTTTTATTACATTAGGTTGAATTAATTCATAATGGCTGGCTCAATAATCATTTTTAAATGCCATTGGCAATTCAATCTGCTTTTGCTTTCTAAGTGTATTCCTATAATTGAAGTGTACTGAAACCAATGCTGAATTATTTTCCTAATTTTGTGAACTTTTCACATTCCTGCCAAGGGAATAGTTATATTTATTATGATGTGTTTAATGATCCATTTTTTTTTTCAGGACCATCCACGTCGGCAGGGATTGTAGTTGCATTTATTGTATTCATCTTATCAGCTTGTATCGCTTCAATATTATCGAAAAAGTATTTGAGTAGATCGCCATCCGGCCATTTACCAGTCAGCCTGAACGAAAATGATTAGATGGCCAATATTCCAGCTTTCTGATCAAAAAAATATAACCAAAATCACTATTGATTTACTTTATGCAAGTTATACCAAAATTGTACATAACAAGCTATAGTCAATGGGTGAATTTTACATGACAAATAGTCATGTAGTGTTTTTATTTTTACTATGCAAATCCAAGTGTTCA
Source organism: Styela clava (assembly GCF_964204865.1). Lineage (NCBI taxonomy): Eukaryota > Metazoa > Chordata > Ascidiacea > Stolidobranchia > Styelidae > Styela > Styela clava. Next base: position 18,888,081 of record NC_135250.1, read on the forward strand.
ATTTTTAATTATTCAACAGTTTTTTTGAATGCATGAGCTGATAATCAAATGTATAACATATAAAGTGCCTAATTGAATAATGTTTGTTACCTTTCTTCATTAATCAACCTGGAACTGTATTTCTGGATACTTCATGACTGATGTACATGTAACGAACATTCAGTTTCTCATTAATTTATTGTAGTCACCACAAAATGACTGTTGTGGTGTGTGTGGAATTCACAGCTGTAACTTTTGCTATGGTCATGTTTGGATTCAGTTTATGACTGAAATCATGCTATTAAAATGGGATCAGGGATTACGACTGACCTTGGATATCTCAATTCACCCATTGAAGTGTCAGTGTGCAATCTGGGTTGCTGTTTAGCATACCACCATGCCAGAGCGGCAGCCAGGAATTTTCCAAATTTGGGGGGTTACGAACATTGCGCCAAAAGTGCAATTCACGACGCCGTAAGGCGTTTAAAAAACAAACAATTGTCAGCGAAAGTATGTTGGATAAACGAGTTGCATGTTGCTCCCTTTGTCGTTGTTTGATGAATATTTGGGTACGTCTTGTTTCAAGCATATACTTCCTAATCGTCGACCAATAATTAATCCGCAATCATCGGTAACCGTTCGCCTTGTTAGCTTTTTATTGTTCCATAAATGAGCCAGCTATTTCCGGGGAGAAACAAATGATTAAAATAGAGAAAATTCATTTTGAGAGAAAAGTATAACTCGCGGATATCAGTGGCGTTACGATCATTACTATTACGTGTGGTAATTTATTGTTATTCGAGGCGACTTTTTTTATTGTTATTCAATGAGTAATTACGGACGCAGTGATTAGTGACAGGATAAATCGAATTTTTACTAATCGAATATTTATTTATATTTAACAGAAAATTACTAGAATACTGGAAACTCGATAACAACGCGGCGTTTTTACTTCCTGATTTTATCACAATTGCGGATTGTTTTTGTCAATACGATCGTTTCGGCGGCCGACATCTGAATTATTGTTGAACTATATTTTAAAGCACTTTTTTCACGTTCAAGTATGAATTCTCACGCAACGGCGAACATCGAAGTTTGATTTTTATATTTTAGGCAGAACTGTGACTTCACATCGGCGAAGATGTTAAAGACAGCTATTAAGTAGTGACTTCATAAACATATTAATTTCATTTTGATCTCATCTTCTGGGTCGGATTTGATCCTCCACTTCACAGTTTGTAAATTACGGTCCCAATTTTGAGCGAACAATATTATCATTACTGGCCCGTGATGAAGATATTTATAAAGCTAATAGTTGATTTTTTTAGGCTTTTAATTTCTATCGTGTCTGTGTTATTTTCGTATTAAATTAAATAACGAGAATGTTGGTCGGAGACCGAAGACTCATCGATCGAAAGTTAGGGGATTCCAAAACAGAAACTGCAGTTTCGATTCATCCGCTGTTATTCCATAGCGACGCCGCGTGTCCCATCACTAATCAACCAATAACTCGCTAATTATACGACATGATTCATCCAAAATCAATAGGCTTCAGGTCCGAGATATGATGAATGCACATGCAAAACTTGGAGCAGATTCAACCTCGCCTTCGTGAGATATCGCGTTCGTCTAACAGACAAACAAACAGACTTCAACATACTTACCGATCTTAAGATCGATAAGTAATGACAACGTTGCGTTTGAGTGAAAGGTATAAATTCCGCATCACATTTTTTCCAAACGGGGGTTACGACAAGAATAGGTTCCAAGTGACGTCCTTAGCGCGTGGCGGTGTGGCTCATCGTGCTAAGCGTTAGGAATACGCTCGCCACGGCAATTTTCATTACACTGCATGGGTTCGCAAGTTCGAATCCCACGCAGGAATGATTATGTGCGAGAGGATTGCTAGACTCCTTTCCGCTATTGGGTGGATTATGTAACCCCTGGTCGGTTACGGCTTTCTGCACCACCAAGTCCATGCTTCCGAAAACAAATAAACTCACTAATCCCATACCCGACATGGAATGGTAGCCGGACGAGTGGCCGTGGTCCGCCATATGGTTAAGCCGTCTTATCGGCTTTGCTCTTTCCTTCTTATTCTATCCTAGCATTGGAGATAGAGCATTACTTGCACATATTTAGCAATCCTTACGTAGTTTCCTGTTGAAGCGCACATATTGCTGTCTAGACATGCCGATAGCAACAATTAATGTTTACTGGGTCATTACAGTCTCACAGAGAACTTCACATCCACCCAGGTGCAAAACATGAGAAGCCGGTTCAAAAATTCCCATAGCAGCGTGCGAGTGATTGATCATTTTGCGCAACGGATGCAAGACTAATTTTAAACTTTTTCATTACAATCATACACACACAGATGTTAAAGTGCGAAGAAATTGAATAATTTGCTCTATTTCTATACAAAAAAAATTGGTGGGTTCTGTTTTTGGGGTCACCCTGTAGGATTCAACAATACATACATACGGTATATTCATTGATACGACCAAGATAATCCATATTGCCATTGAGGAATGCGTGCATTTATGGCAAAGTAGAAAAATAAAAACAGTAAAACTTGAACGAAAGCGCAAATTTGGCGAGTCATGTCCACGTGCTGTGTTTCAAAATGTAACGCGACAGGCCTTGGGAAACCGCAACAGTTATGGTTCCGCAAAATAAGCCAGAATAAAATAGCGTGAACGTGCTTGTCTCGAAAAGCGCGTTAGTACTGTATTATTTATTAGTTGGATAGAAAAGTTTTTTTCAAACTTAACAAGCGTTGTGTGCTCATTGTTGTGCACGCGATAACAGGCATTTCGAAATAATGTCAGTGGTGCAATGGACGATAAAACTGACGATGTTGATGGCTTGTTTTGCAAGTGGTAAGCTATTAATAATATGATACATTATTGTATTGTAGCCTGTTAATCAAATAATAAAGACGTCTACGGTAAAGAGAGTATGACAATGTGACGTAATCGTCTGACACTAATGTTTTGAAGCTTGTATGTTTACTGCACAAGATCTTTTCGTATATTATTGTTCGAAGCTAGTCGGCTTTAGCCAAATGACCAGGTGTATTTATTGTATGCCAATTGTAAACATTCCCCCTGAAAACGTCAAATATATATACTTCATGTGTTTTCTCCATGCCCCTATCGAGTTGACGACTGAAGTTTTCTATACCAACCTTATCTCGGAAAAGGGAAGGCCTGTGATGTGCTGCATATAATACCCATCCTTTTATCTAATAAATTGCTGACATTTCGCCTATTATTGTCCCTTCTTCAATATGCCTATCTATACAATTGAGCCATAGTTAATCTTTGTACTAATTGGGTGATAAAAAAAATCAAATGATCAACCTAATACCATCCTATTACCTCTTCTTTAAAACTTCTGTAATATGGGTTAAGGTATTTTTGCTATAAAAACAAATTTATTGATAAATTCCAGCTTGGCATCCAGACAAATCATAGAGGTTACTTTTTATAATTATAACAAAATTGGGAATTGTGCATATGCCCTCTCTAAGGTTATCTAAATATTATCAAATCTAGAGTAGGATTTTTGTCAACTTTAGCAGGTCCTTTCAATCGAAACTAGAGTAATTCAAAAATAATGTTTGGGTCCTTTATTATTTATCCATTTTTTTAAATGACATCAGGTCTGAATCTTTTTCTGATATTTAAACACATTTGTAATCTAGGAATGAGAAAGTTTATAATTGGATGATAAGTAACCAATTCACAATCAAAATAGAAAAGTTCGAAGTAGTACTCATTTTTGATTCTGTACCTTTCTGCAAATATTTGTAATTGAACATAGATCATCACCTACCTCTGGCATGTGTATGTTGAGTCTTCTGAGCAAACTTTAACATTTTGCATACCAAAGTACACTTCAAAAAATCTATTATTCAATTCTTTAAAAGCATATTCAATATGCAGTTGTTGCCTGGGGATCTGTCTCAAAGTCAATATTAAAATCTATTCAAGTTTCAGAAAATTAATTACTCTATCACTCTTCTACTGTTAATATGATTACATTGTATTGCAAAACCGGTATCTTCAAACATGCTGGCATTTATAAAGTACAGTAGAAGTTTGTAAATTGACGTACCAATACCATAACTGTTGGCTACCAGAGGCATTCAATAACTACCTCACCAATTTGCATGTTAGTGAAATGTTGAGTCTGTGTGTGGGTTATGGCTGATTGAGACCAATGGCGTAGCCAGTTATTTGACATGGCAATTTAGACGGTTAACATTGGCTCTATTTCTGAAATTTCTCCCTATGTGTCGGGACAACACCAGAAGTCAGTGCCCAATGTGAGAAACTTGTTATAATGCTAACATCGCTGACAACTGTAGCCTTGAAAATCTGTTTTCAAAGAGTAGCAGAAACATCAAATTATATTAATATGAGGTGACATAGCAAGATTATTTGATATCAAAAATCTCTTGAGGCCATTTAAAATTCGAGTGGACAAAATTCTATTTTTTGGCAAATTCCTTTTTTTTTTTCAATTTTGCTCGATTTCAAGTTTTCAGTCGCTCACAAAAAGAGTCAGATGAAAAAAGTCATGGAAGTGATCTGTTTTCCAGGTGAAAAAGAATCATATGGCGACAATTTTAGGATAGAATGTGTTCCTAATGCATCAACATTTACAACCTCCAGGAATGCTTTCAGTAAGTAAATAATATGGTACTCTAAAAATCATATGAAACATATATATGGAGGATTATTGGTAATAGTGTATTATTATTTTTTTTAACTGTTGCTAATATTCTTATTGCTTTTTCTTACAACTTTCAGCACTAGCATATTTAGATGAATGATGATTTGACCAGTTTTCATATGTACAGTTACTTTTTTATTACGGTTCTCAGAAATAATATGAAGATAGGATTTTTGATAATATTTACAGACTTCAATTGCTCATATTGATATATTCTAATGAAACTGGGAATTATGCTAAATAGAGTTAAATAAGAGTTTGATAAAGTTAATTCTAAATTAATTGAATTTGATTTGGCAATTCAATTAATTTGTAACCCATGCATGTATTTCAGATATATATATGTGTTTGTAAGAAATGGCATTTTAATATGAGCTTGACTGTTTGTAGTGGTTTCACTGTTATGAATAGTAGTTATGTAGTATATTTATGAGAAAACCTAATGTATAATATGTTTTAGGTCAAATTTATGAAATTTTGAATCTGGAAGAAGATAGTCATTATAAAAACAGTGCAACAACATTGTGCAGTGTACAAAAAAATTTTGTTTTGACTGAATGGAGTAAGTTTTTGATTATCTTTCATGCTATCTCTGTGATTTCTACTACCCAGACTCGACTAGAAATTTTATCATTATGTCTTGATCATTTATAGTGACTTTCTAGAATAGGATCGTGGTACTAATAACTTGAATATGTATTTTCCTGTTTTATCTCTTAAGATACAATTCTAAATAAATAATGCTAAAACATTTTGATAATAAATGACCTAATTTTTAATATTTTCCACTAAAACCAAAAACAAACAATCCCATATTCGAGGAGTTTTAATTTTACTAATGCTGAGAAGTTGAAACAAACAATGATTTGATTCAGTTAATCACCAGAGATTAATTGAAAGCCTCTTTGGTCCTAATATAATACTTCAATTGCCGAAGTTGATAATTCATTGAGGAACCATAGTATTTTAGATTATTCTTGAACTCAAAATTACCTAATATCATATATAATTAATTTAAAATCAAGTCGAACATTCTACATGGGCACCTGTCTCCAAGTCCAGTTTCATCTTAAAAATGCTTTTATTTCTATTGTGTGAGAGAGGAAAGCCATCCTGATCATTTGACAAATCAATGACTACCACTCAGGGTGATAATTCACTCTTTCAAGATAGTGAATCTAACTGACACTCTAAATTATGATCTACGAATCAAGTGAAATTCCTAATGTGGACTTCGTATTTCATTCTGACATAAGCTATAAGCCTGTTTTGTGCACGTAGGGTAGTCAGATATAGGAGAGAGGCTCGCATTTTCAAAACAAATAGTAGCATCCTGTTGATGTTAACAATTGTTGAGAATTTTCAAACAGATTGAGTCTTTTTGGTTTATTTTTGTTCTGGTTTGTGTTTGCATGAATCATTTAAAAAACTTATGTTGTATGGCTTTGTTATCATTTTCTTTTGTTGAACTCTTGTAATATTCTCATTTCATTTCAGTCATCAATGGTGAACCACCTAGTTCTTTGTTCATTGAAACTGGAACAAATATTATTTCTCAGTTGCATGATTTAACCATAATATGTTCAGCATCTGACATGTATGTACATTTTTACATTTCTTTTGTTTGTGCTAAAAGTTGATGATTATGATATGATAACAGAACTTATGATAACAGTATCGAAGGAAATCGGCAACAAACAATCAAAGCTGGGTTTTATCGCAATGTTACAAGTGCTTTCACATACCAATGCCAAGATCGCTTTCATATTATACTAACAGGTAATTATCGTGCCATTCTTAGTCTTTTAGTTTGAATTTCTGAACAATTTTATTATTTATGTGCATCTGTCAAACTTAGGGAGATTTTTTGCTCTCTAAAAATATTAATTTTTTCAATATTTTTGATTTATGATGATTTTTGTATTCATTTCCACTCCAACTACAGATCTGAGAATGCTTGAACGTGCCTCTTCCAAACAAGTGAAAGCAGTGAGACGACCCAATGACAAATGCGTAACTTATGGAAATAAGAGTAAAGGAACGACCCCTGAATGGCGGGTAATTTATCCTATTTAACAATATTTTTGTATAAATATTAACCTATGTTGCATAGTTGATGCTTAGGTATATACGGTAATCATCCAAGATGGTGATGGTTTTTTCGAACACAATTGCATAGAATAGAGCAGGGGTCGGGAACCCATGGCTCGCGAGCCATATATGGCTCTTTTGGTGACGGCATATGGCTCTCGGAAAAATCTAATATCCCAAGACTAAGCTTACTATTGTTACGAGATTTCAAACTCTTTTATAGCCAAATTTGGCAGGAAATTCCCAATACGTTTGAGAACGCGCGTCCAGCACATGTCTATGTTATGTAAGATAATTACCAGACAGGCATTGTGACAAACAAGGGGATTCTGGAACATATATTGTGACATCACAGAGCGATAGAGTTTTAAAAACACCACGGAGATGCCTAAACGAAAAAGGGTGATGAGTATCGTAGATTTCAACTTGGGCTGCATGTGAGCAACCGTTCAAGGCCCGCAGCGACTACATGCAGCATCAGAAATCACATTAAATGTATATTGACATTGTATGTGTTGACTTTTGAGTGAACATTTCAGGCTTGATTAAGTGAAGAAATGTTATATGGCTCGCACGGAAATGCAATTGAAAATATGTATATTTTTTGGCTCTCTTGACCAAAAAGGTTCCCGACCCCTGGAATAGAGTAATAGATCATAGAATTGAACTATGGTGCGAGAAGCCACCTAAATAACTCAATTATGGCTTGTTCAAATCTATTTACTAAATTTCCTAGTCTGATTACTCAGACATATCACATAAGTCACCTAGCAAATTTGTAAAATGTCTTCCAGATTGCCTCACTTTAATTGTTATAGTCTGTTTTAGAGTCTGTGTAATTTTGTGTCATGTGACAATTTCAATATGTATGGCTTGCTATATATATATGCTTAAATTTATATCATGAACTATTTTATTAATAGCCACTGAAGTATTGAAAATGTGAAAGTTTTTTGTCAGTGTTACAAGGCTTCTTGAATGACACCAATGGTTTTATATGGGTGTAGCCAATCAATTATTCATTTCAGATGCATAGAGCAGCGGTTCTCAACCTGTGGTACTGAGTAAAATTACAAGTTAGGTTAGAATAAAACATTAAAAGCAAGTTCATTCACATAACATTAATCGAGTCAATATTACTGGATATTGAGTAGGGCTAGGCATATATTCGAAAATTCAACTACACGGAGTCCTCGACTTACGACGCAGTTTTGTTCCTGAGACTCGATGTAACCTGAATATACTGTACAGTGGTACAGTGCATGAATTACTCTATACACATCGTACTGTATTGTAAAGTATAGTACTGTACACTAATAAAATTTACAAATAATGCAAATAAGAACTTTATTAGAAAAACAGAAAACAATTCCGCATCACATGAATAAAAGCAAACACTGTACAGTATCTTAACATCTTTTTTTTGCTTTGAGTCCATAACAAAGGGCAAAAATAAAACGATCAAACAAGTTACGAAAAAAACGGCTTAAACAACCAAAATGACTACAGTATCACTGAAACTGTGTATAGTACTGTATCACTGGAACTGTGTACTGTACTGTACCATGTGACTGAAGCTTAATAATTATTCATTCATAATCGTAATAGTTCGCAATTGGTCACGTCATTTACGATATAAATAACGAAAACCAATGAGCCCAGAGCACTGATTTTTTCCTGATCACAATGATCCAGTTTATAGGCTTAGATATTACAGTACAGTATTATCTTTTATAACTGTATATGTTCGTAAAGTGCGTTCGTAACCTCGTAAGTTGCGACCGTCGTAACCCGAGGACTCCCTGTATTAGAATAGCAATTTACTAATCGAAAATTTGGTAGCAGGTGAGGCGACAGGTCACGCGACGATCAGATTTCACAGCTCACTTGCGGATTTCAGACGAAAACACGAGTCGGCACATGCGTGGATATTTACATAATAATAAGGAATAATTTTTTTTCTGGTAAGTGTCAATGGTGGCAACCTAAATTTTCTAAACTGAAAAGCGGAAATACAAAATACGAAAAATAAATCTGAGAACACCAAGTTTTGTTTTATGATGGTCCACGACCGATTAAAAACACTTTTTAGACGTTGCAAATCGCAAATTTTTGGGTGCTACTGTAGTATACGTATCAGGGTGTTTTCCTTTGTGATTCTTTGCTTTGCTGCCTCTACATTGGTACGTACAGTACCGAAGCACCGTGAGTGTTGTACGAACAGCTCAGATTTTCCGAATTCACGAAAATATGAATCAAAACAAAATATAATCGGGCACTTTACCACGCATTTTGTGTCCACAGATTGTCATGATATTTTATGAGTAGTATTGATTTTATTTCGCCAACACAACCGCAGATTAAAAATTTACAATTAAATTGATATCAAAGCAAGGCGATGAATATTCATTTTTTTGATTCACTAATATACTTTAATTATATTTTTAATAAGTACTGAATCAAGTTGTACATTCTGGAAATTTATAGCAGATAGTGGGATTTTTCTAACGGCGATAACAAATTCGCAAGATCGCAAAAAATATGTATCAAAACTAAATATAATCGGGCAATATATTCTCACATTATTATGTTCGCAGATTGCCGTGGCATATTGAAGAAGTAATGCTTTCAGCTTGTTATAAGTCGACACAACCGCGAGTGGCCATGAACACAAGTAAATTAAAATAGAGAAACATTGTTGTTGTCATGGATTGTCGTTGTCATGGATTGAATATTGTTCGACAGAAAAGGCCATTTAGGTTGCAATAAACGCACGTTGAGTCCGCAAAGGTTTTAGCCGGTGAAAAAATAGTCTGCGACCAAAAAAGGTTGGGAAACGCTGCTAAACTAAGCTATCAGTGCCTGTATGCGGCACGTGGTTGATTAATATTAATAAAAACAAGGGTTTCCAACATGTAAACCATGTTATAAACGACAACACATCAAAACGCTCTCAAAATAAGGATAAAAAATTTTGCAATAGTAAAGTATAGGAATAATTTTTCTGAGGTCAAGAGTCAAAAAAACGTCATATGGGCCAGTCCTGTTTTCAGAGATTGCCCTCGCCTGCTATTGTCCACGAACGAATCGAGATGAGCATGTTTTCGTCTGTCTTGCAAATTAGGTCACAAAGGATGTAGTGCCACATTATAAAATGCTTTCATAAATGCCATTGTTCCCCACGCTAAAAATGGGCCACGTACGGTGGTACGCGGCCACAGTAAAAAACAGTAAAGTGGTACGTGGTCAGTAAAAGGTTGAGAACCACTGGCATAGAGATGACAATTCACACAGACCCTGCAATGGTGATGAGTCCAGCAATTCCTTTTCATGAATACTCAACTTATAAGTTTTAAACCTGTGAACCCATAGTAATCAGTAGAGTGATAACAAGCTTTTTTCCAATACTTCCAACTATTAAGCGTTGTTAGCAAGGTGGTATTAAGTTTGCTGCTTTTCTCTCTCGGCTCAGAAATCAGATTGTGGCATTGGAGCTTGTGGCATTGGAGACACATATAGACTCATGTTCAATGAATCTGGTGATTTTGGATGTTTTCAATGCTGTGAGAATCACTACAGAGAAATGTTTGGACAAACTGTATTCCAATAGACGAATGTGACATGTGAGCATATTTGAAAAAAAAAAGGTTATAGGTATTTGTTAGATTATAGTTGGTTTTTGCTCATGTGATTTCCATCAATTTATTATATATTTAAAACATTAGTGCGATCGAGTATGACTTCATTTTTCTCCAAAAAGTCTTCAGCCGCCATACTTATGTTATAGGTCTTTTTCCAATATCTTCATTTATGTGGAATTCACTTCCTTCATAGCCCTTTTTCTGATCATATTCTACTAATGCAGGCTATGTCATTCAATCGTGATATCTTGTTTGTGGCTAAAGCACGGAAGTAATCTGTTTGACTTTACATCTCCACAAAACATCCTAATGTATGTTATCTCTTCATGTTTTAAATCACAATGAATGGTAAAAGTAATCCTCTCTCTCTTAACCCCTTTAGTGTCAGGTCAACAACTCAATCAATCCAAGCAACATCTAAATCAACAACATCATCCATTATAACAATGTCAACTAAAACATCTACCACTGCCTACACTGCAAGCAGAACACACGATACCCAATCTATGCCAATTACCACAGCAGCAGGATCAAACTACACCAAGTTCATCTCCAAATCATGGTTAAATACTTTATTTGTAAATTTATTTATTTAATTAATGATCTTCAGTCAACATGTACCCTAACTACAATTTCTCAAAATACCGAATAGAGATTGAAAATTGATTTCAACCAAAAAAACAATCAACTACCATAGCAAAATAGAATCTTTGTTGATGTGCAGAAAACATTTTCACGGCTGTTTTTGAACTACGGTAATCAATGTGCAGAACAGAAATTGGCAAACTAATCAGAAATGATTGAAATAAAATTTCTCTTCCGATGGAAGTTCCAAGAAATATTCTGAGAATGCTACAAAATATGCGAGTGCATTCACATAGTCGAAGTTTGTGGAGACTAATATCCTGACAAAGTTTTATATGCCTGCTGAAAAATATGTATGTTTAATATTAAAAAAATAATGATATGTTTTTTTCAGGAATATGCATTGGGGTTGGAATTGGGGTCTCAGTCCTCATTCTAATAATATTGGCTGTTGTTTTAATAATAAGGAGCCTGATGAAACGTCAGAGTAACCGACGATCGGGTGCATCACCTGGACAGAACCGACGATCGGGTGCATCACGTGCACAGCTCTTACAGAGTATTGATGATCCGAATCTTTGACCAAAGTATCCTGATTGGACATGTTTCCGTAGAAGCCTTAGGAATTTTAACACTATTAGCAGGGTCGATTTTACCATATTAGCTAGTGATATATTCGAAATCGCACCGTGTTGAAATTTTCTAAAAAGAACTTTTAGGGTATTTTATAATCATAATTTTGACAAATTGCTATCAGTGATATGTGTCGCATTACACATTGATGAAGGCATCAGAAAATGACACAACAACAAAAGACCTAAATATGTGAATCGAGAGAAAATTCAAGGAGAGGGTACACAAACCTATTGTTTAATTTGTATTTCTAATATGCTTACATCATATTGCAAATTCATATATAAAATTATACCCTGTGATGATCAAATACACAAAGTGCCTTTATAGCATAGGCTATTTGTTAAAAAAATTTGCACTGCATTTTTAAATCAGTATTCATTTTCTGAAGTCGTTACTTATGAACAACTTTCAACATATTTCTATCATTGAGCTGTCCCATTGCAATTATATTTTCCTCACCATTGAATCCGGGTGTCAAACTTGCATCATATTGTGTACTGCACAAATTTTGTCCCTAGAGTTATTAGGATGACCGTTTTTCTTCGTTATGTTGTGATAGTAGTATTGTAGTAATAGAGTATTGTATATTCATTACTAGTAAAACTCAACATGTCGATTTTTGTATTTTATATACATTTATCCATAGTTTTAATTAACGTAATATAGTTAAAGTAGAATTATAGTGTATAGAATTAACTTGCATTGCATGTGCCGATAACTAATCTTAATGCATATTATGAGCGGCGTTTACATTATTGAACAAATTTTCAGTCGTTGGTCACACCCACTTTCATAAAAAACCAGGTATAGAATTTTGCACTATATTAAATTCAATGATATTTGTAACTAATTCAGTGATTAGGTATTGGGCAACCCTTAGTATTCATTCTCCTGTGGGATCTTATATTCATATAGTTATTAACTTAAAGGAAAACTCTGTATATTGATAGAAGTACCCCACCTCTGATAAATTCGTGTTTGTGTATTCCTCTATTATATTGAATGCATTTTCTGCCATCCTACTATCCAGGGAAAAACAATCAAGGATTGTGGCATCTAGGATTCATCAACTGGTTAGCTATACCTGGCCTGGAGCAGTGGTTAGCCATACGAGGATCCTCGCTGACTAGGTCATATGATCTGACATATCCTAAACTATATAAGTTTGTCCATTGTGACTTATGTAGACCGCACAAAGTTAACTGTATCCACCACATACCACAAACCCAAAATAAAAAGTATCAAAGTGCAAAATTTATTTGTATGAAACACCACCTATTAATCGACTACGAAGAGTCTCAATATTTTCATTTGAAACTACTTCATAACCACAGACTTCCAATGTTAAATCTGCATTACCAGATGAAATACTCCTCAATTTAGATGCAAACCCAAGCATTTCAGAGACAGGTGCTCGAGCCGATACATATCTTTCAATCTCATAGCCTTTGACTTCTGATATTGTTGCATGCTTCTGGGCAAGACTTTTTAAAACAAGGTCAAGTTTGTTTGAATGGGTAACAATTTCGATATCCATCATTGGCTCTAGAACACAAAAATTGGCTTGAGAAAAGAACTCTTGGACCATATTTACTACAGCTGCAGTTACTATAGTTTTAGGTGAGTTCGATGTCATTTTGAATTTTCGTACTGAAATTTTTACTCTCATTAATGGGAATCCCATCATTGGCCCTGACTGACAAGCTTGTAGAATTCCATCTTTGATAGCCATTCGAACTTCTGGCGTAATGTCCGTGATCTTGGTTGAAATTGAAATGTCATCTGATTTAATAGGATCAGCAGTTAATTCCATTTCTATGTTATGTGTTTTTTCCAAAACTGTACGATTATAGGAAAACTTACATCTTTGAGTTTTCTCCAAAAGAGTTTCACGATATGCAACTTGGATTGGTCCAATATAACAATTTGTCTTAAACTCATTTTTGATTCTTTCAATCAAAATGTCCATGTGTAGTTCACCCATTCCGCACAAAATTGTTTGTCCAGAGTTTGAATCCATTTTTATTCTAATTGATGGGTCTTCTCGAATGAGCACAGTGAGGCATCGATTTAAAGCTTTTAGCTCTGTTTGGGTATCTGCTTCTATAGTACAAAAATATACTGGCTGTGGAATTGTCACTGGTGCCAGGTTCTCATTAGCTTCTGCATTTTTTTCAAATAAAGTATCTCCTGTTCCTGTGAATTTTAAACCAGTTATTGCAACAATTTGTCCTTCTGAAGCTTTTGAAATTGGTTTATATTCATCAGCAAAAACTGTGTATAGTTGTGATACAGTTTCTGAATGGTCTTTGGAGCCATTGAAAATTTTATTGCCAGTTGAAATGCTTCCTGACAGAACTCTTATAAATACAACCGGTCCAAACCTTTTATGGTGAACAACTTTGAAAGCATATCCCACTAAACTATCTTTATTTTTTATTGATAAATTTGTGTTAGAGTTATCAGGCGAAGGCAAATAATCAATTACAGAATCTAATAATGAGGGAACGCCAATGTCTTTTACTGCACTTCCACATAATATAGGAATTGCATTGAAATTTTTTACTGCGTGAGACAATGATGTGACAAGTGGTTTGCTAGGAAATTTGTCTATGCGATCAGTGTATTCTGTTAAATACATATTGGCGATATCATCATATAAATCTGCTAGTTGCTCAATAAGTTTTTGTTTTAAACCTATGTAATTTTTCCACAATATGTTATCTTCTTCTGTTAGTGCCACTGTGCAAAAACTATCTGGATTATCTATAGCTTGCCATTTCGATACTGTACCATTAACAATATCCACTAATCCAGAAAATTCATTTGTCATCACTGGGAATTGTATGATAAAAGTTTTTGCTGATAAACTTTCTTGTAGGGACAGTACAGTAGCAGCAAAATCTGCTCCCGATTTGTCCATTTTATTTACAAACACGATTCTCGGAACATTCAACTTATCTGCTTGACGCCAAACTGTTCGAGTTTGTGCCTCAACTCCACGAGACCCATCTAAGACTGTGACAGCACCATCCAAGACATGAAGCGCTCTTTCCACTTCGACAGTAAAATCTACATGGCCAGGTGTATCAATAAGATTAAGACATGTATCATTCCAGTTGAAGCTTACAGCTGCACTTTGTACTGTTATTCCTCTAGCACGTTCTGATGGGAGGAAGTCGGTAACTGTATTTCCAGAGTCAACTTTCCCCATTCTTTTGATTGCGCCAGCATGATATAGCATGCTTTCGGTTGTTGTTGTTTTTCCTGCATCTATGTGAGCAATAATTCCAATATTTCGGATTTTAGAAGAAACTTCATTGCTATGTTTTCTAATGACAACATGAAATGCTTTGTTTCGAAGATTTTTCAAAAATTTCAAATTCATTATCACCTTTCTAATTAAATATAAAAAAGAACAAAACACATTGTTACATAGTCAGTTAGCAATCAAGGCAGGACAACAGATGACCCGGGTAGCCCAAGGAAATGGATCAAATACATTGAGATAGGAAATAATTCTCCAAAACATAATTACATGATGTAACTCATGAACATAGTGTTATTGTATTAAAAATGATCACCTCTCTTTATGATATATATACCCAGTTTAAATACCTTGAAAGATAAAAATATGAAAAAATTGAATACTTTGACTACATTGCAAAATACCAGGTCCCCGTGCTTTATCTATTTGTCAGACAACCCTTTAGTGGTTTTGAATTTTATGCTTATTTTTCGAAAGCCCACCAAAAGACATGACAAAAAGATGATATACAACTCAATAATGCAAAAAAAACAATAATTCTTATAACAATGCAACTCTGTTGCTCATTCTTTCCCAACACATGCGAATTATTTATATTTTTGCCTGCTGTTACATTACAATCAAAGCATCAGAAATAGATTGATTCATTTTACATAATATAAGCCATTACAAAAGGCTGGTTAATGTTGTAGACCTTATAAGTATCTTTTTAATCTTTGAATAATGATAAGTTTATTTATATAATCTGGATTTAATGTAATACGGTACAGCACTGAGTGTGAAGAAAATGCATGGCTGGTTGCAGACTGCATTCATTTTCTTACTTCATTCAAATTTTTACCAGTGTGATACTATATTACACTCACATTTACACAGATCAAAAATATGAAATTTCATTGAAGCAATAAATCATATTCACAAAGAAAAATGTCTGGTATAATCGTATTCAATTGTAGGTATAACAGCTTGGACCAATTTCAAAAACACCAGCAAATACATGTCAACTTGCAATTCACCTCCACCATCTTCGACTGCTTGCATAATTTTTTTCATAACCTCAGCGTGTCTGCAAGGATGAACTGAGCACATATTAGGAGGGGGCAGATGTGGGTGCGGTTCAATTGTCACAGTTTTATTGACATGATCTTGACTTATGTCTTCATACATTTCAGCCATTTTCAATGGACTACGTTGCTCATTGTATCCTGATAGCCATAATCTTGGCGTTTGATAATATTTATCATAGGTTATGTGAAGATCATATGTTCTTGTGCGGACTATTCCTTCATCTGATGATTCTTTTGTTGCATCTTTAACCTCTGCAACAATATCTAATCTGGCATCATCTTCATCAGCTTCTAATTTTTCCGCAAAATCCTCCATGTCCAAAGCCTCATCATCATCCTCATCACTTTCATCATCATCGTTTTTATTTGAATCTTTTTTACTGTCAGACATTGTCATTTCTTGAACTTCTTCCTGGACTTTATCAAGTTCGCCAGAGAAATGATGATGAGTGTCCACCCATCCTCCGTCATCATCTTGTTCCTCAATAACTGCTTCGTTTTTGTCATCATACTCAATTTCTTTGCACCTTTTGTAGCATGGAACATTCCTTGTAAGCAGATATTGCTTCGTTTCAGGTAAATATTGCTTTACTTTTGATTTATCCCCGCTCGCCCACTGCCATGTTGGGCAATGGTGAACCAAAAAATCACCAGCTGCTACAAACTCTTCTGGAGTGATGACCCCAGTGTCCTTAAATTTGGATGCCTTAAGAACCGGTGTTAGCATCTCAGCTACTCCAAGTGCACCACTTTTAACGGAGTTGAAAACGTTCTGCATATTTCCAGCAGTTTTACAGATAGAAACTAATTAATTGGAGAGGCTGCAGCAAGAATCGGAAACAAGAAGGTCAACGCGGGGATTCCCCCTTTCATTACCATGGCTGAGTGAGTCCCGTCATAAGTATAAGTTTATTTCGACTCCATAATCAGCAATAGACGATAAAAAAATAGATAAAAACAAAAGTAAAAGTAACTGATTATAAAATCGGGAAAGCGAACAAAACTTAGAGTAAGGTTTGAAACGTACAGATTTTAGATGAAAAGGTATTGATATAAGAAGTAGTACGTGTTCGCTCACCCAAAGAAAGAATGTTAGAAAGATGTTTCCGTGAGCATCGACTTACTTGTTTACCGTAACCTATTCAATCAGCAATAAGTTAACAATGACGTAACAATTGCAATTCCTGCGATAGCTCAGACACTTCTGTCCTTCAGACACTTATTCAAGCATGATACCGTAGTAAACATTGTCTTAATTTTGTAGTTTTGCGTGTTATTTGTCAGTTTTTAGTTGTGTTTCCAATAATAGTTAGATAGATAGATAATAAAATAACTAAACTTTCACTATGTATTCAGGGAAGCTTTATTTTAGTAGCTGTAATCGAAAGTGAGTCTCGCAAACGCTGAGACAGACTAGGCTAAAATTAGCAACCAGTACCGGTAAGCGGCACGTGGTTGTATAATTATTATTATGTTAAAAATGATGGTTTCAAGCATGTTAACAAGTTTGTAAGCGTCAACACTTCAAAACACTGTTAAATAGGCATGAAAACTTTTGCTATAGTAAAATTCTTGGATCCAGCGTCGAGGAAACATACATACCACAGCAATATTACGGCGCAGTTCAGAGAGGAAAGTCGAGTAAGTACATAACGGGTATAGGATACACCAGTTAAGAAGGAAAATATCTTTGATTAAACTGTATTCCCCTATTACCGTTACTGTTATTTTTTTGAATAAGATCTAGATTTTCATGGAATATTTTTATTCTTCTCGAAGCGACGAAATGGCTTATAATATGGCAAACAACGACCACTGGTTACCTGAATGACTCTGAGTCGACGAGTGTAGCGGCCAAGATTCTGAACAGTGACCGCTCTTATTGGACATGTAGTGGACATAGCGATCTTTTCAATATTATGTTGTTGTTCTTGTTCTTTGACACGTTTTTAAAAAGTCGCTTTTCTCCTTGATCACTGGACCAATTGCTTTGAAAGTTTCAGTAGTTGAAGATGGAATATTTTTCTAGAAGGCTAATACTTTTATTTATTTCTAAATTTTGTATGAATTCTATTAAATTTGATATTTCGTCCAAAATTTCTCTGTATTTTTTCATCGATGGGAACACGGATTGTAGTCCGCGTGGAGACTAGCTGTACGTTTTGATTCTGCAAAATTCCTGCTACTGAAAATCTAAAATTTTCTTGATGGTACCCGGTCATTATTGGACACGTTTAGTGGCCATAACGATCGTTTCAAAATTTTGTTGTTATTGTTATTTTTTTTCGTCATTATCATTAAAAAATCGCTTTTCTCTTCGAATACTGGACCAATTGCTTTGGAATTTTCAGTGGTTCAAGATTGATTTTTTGGCCAGAAGGCTATTACTTTCATTTATTCCTGAATTTTCCATGAATCTTATGAGATCTAATATTTCATCCAAAATTGCGCTGTATTAATTTTTAATTATGGGAACACGGTTTTTAATCCGCCAAGCGTGATGGCTGACTGTGAAAATTCTTGCGACTGAAAACCCGGAACTTTTTAGGGTACGGTACCGGTAACGTCAATGGTAAACCCTGCTTCGCTCTAGTCCACGTGTCCATATATTTGAGCGTTGCTCTCTTGTTATATATACGCTTCGGTACCGGTAGCGTCAAAGGACTGATTCGCTCTCGTCTACGTGTCCATATATCAATCGGGATTTTTCGATATGACTGACGTTAATTTGTGTTGCCACTAAGGTTTTTAGGTGTCGTCAAAACACCAATAATTAATGTTGACCTTGGAATTGCGCACATTGACTGCATCCTGTAACTCAATCGTGCCTCACCAACCTATTTTTTGAAGTGAAAAAGAAGTTTTTTTCTGTAAATAATCCACTCTCACAGGCACAGACCTAGTTATCCAGAAAGACGTTCTTTTACGATACGATACATATCACTACTGTCTCCATACATTATTTTCAACTTTAATATTCATAAAACATGTAAAAATATATGGCGATTTACCTAAATAAATGTTACAAAAATCAAATATCGACAAAACAACTGGTTAAAATTACACCTCTGTGAAAATGAGTTTTACTTTTGTGAACAGTTTAAACACCCTGTTTTCTTTCTCCAACGGGATTCGAATACATTAAAAAGATATTTAATGAATGCGTTGATGCTTGCGATTTTAACGTTTTATTATTTATCAGGTACACGATTCCATTAAAGACACATATCATTAGCAATTTTAGATTTGAGCCAGAGAAGACAACTCACTGTGGAGATGCCATGACAATGATTTGCCAGGACACATCACTAGATTTTTTTATTTAACAAAAAAACATATTTGCTAAGTGATCCTATAGTCTATAATCTCACAAATTGTACAACAAACACAGAATAAATAAATAAACATAAAGGTAGAGAAAATAGAGGAATGTATCAAGACAACATACTTTTCTATAGAGCAATTTCCAAATACTAAAATACAGAATAGTGGATCTTTGAAAAAGAAAGAAAATTATCAAATTGTAACTACTGTGTCATGCTAATAGAGTTCGGTACTATAAAAATACGGTAGATAGTTGTCAAAATGATATGAGAATAAAACCCCAAAACCAGATTGGTATTTTTTGCCAAGATCTCTATTATTGAAAACTGAATAAAGAGGCACAACAGGAAAGAATTATATAGGATAGGAAAATCTACCGTAACAATAAGTGCATTGTTTCATGGAACGAACGACTGTTGAAATTAATAACTCGAGTCAAACAACGCCAATGCAGCCCACGCCTATTATTAAGATGAAAAAACGGATTTTTTTTGTCGTAAAAAGATAAATTAAAAACTCTATCTTGTTAAAATATTGTTGGTGATGCATCAACAACTTGACCGAGAAATCTACAATACTCTGCAATTGTTTCTGTAAAGTTCTACTTCTTGGTAAATGGGTGAATAAGGCTGGGCTAACCAGTCGTGGAATGTTTCGTAATTCGACATAGCCTAACTCTTGTTATGTAAGTTACAAATAGTATGGCCTTAGGTTTTAATGTCTTAGTTTGTGTGGTGAATTTCCTATTACGAAATAGGTGGCAGTTTGGTCGTTGAATCATGGATTTTCGGTAATCTTTCGTCTTTAGTTGTTGGTTGCACGATTGTGGTGGGAGGCGGAAATGTGTTTTTTGCCGATTTTGCTGCACTTTTCTCTGGACCTCGTTTTTTCGTTCGAGGTGTTTTTTCAGCTTGTAGGGCTTTCATGTTTTGAAGCTTTTTGTCAACTGAAAAATAAGCAAGTCAATATTATATAATACGTGATATTGCATATATATATATAAGAGTAGACGCAAACTACCAGTACTTAAACGCAGAGTTTTGTCAGAACCCCGACTATTTTCTCTGAGATACCTGCGAATTTGTAAATTATTTCGTTCGTTTTGATTGTGTTTTGCTAAAATAGATGACACATCAAGCAAGTTGGCAATAGTCATTCAATACGAATCAAATCAATTGTATGAAAAAAAGTTAAAATGTTTCCATACTTAAGTCCTGATCCTCAATCACCATGCTGGCATCAGACGCTCCAATCGGTTGTAGTCTTTCAGTCGTTCCGGGCGCTTGATCATCGGTGCTAACACCAGAAGTGACGTCACCAGTTTCAGAAGGAGCCTCAGGTTGTACCGCATAAGAAAGAGTTTTAACTTCTTCCTCTCCATCTGGCTTGCCATTTGCTAATTTATTATTTTCCGTTAAATTGCCGTCGTCAGAATTTTTGGGCTGTGGTTTTGATTTGCTATCCTGTGTAGGCTTGTTCTGCTTGACTGCATTAGCTGTACTCGTAGAGTCATCGTTCGGGAGTGCAATTTTTTCTAAATTTATACAGCAATATAATTTGGCTAAATAGTCACTGTAATTAAAGATGTCAATACCGTTAAACTAATTTCTCGATTCCCCTAGTTCAGCTCATTGATATGCAATATTGCCACGGTAAATTGGCAATCTTGATTATTATAATCACCAAATATCGCAGCTATAAAACCAATGTATTTTGTGAATTTTTTTGATGATATCTAATAATACTGAAGTTGTGATATTAATACAATATGTAAAAGGATTTTAAGAAGATACCTGGCCTGGACTTCATGTGGATCTTTTTTGAAAACGGGCCATCATTCGCTTGATCATCTGACGAAGTCATATTGTTACTAGCGTTCACATTGACGGACTGTTGGTTTACCAAAGTGACTTCCTGTCTAGTTGCCACTTTTGTTTGCCCACGAGTTTTATGGAAACGACCTTCGACTATCCACTCGTGATTCATGGCTTCATCAGGTGTCATGCGCATGGCAGGGTCCCATCTGTCAAAATTTGGAATTAATAAGTTCATTTTAATACCAATTTGCGCAAAGCGAGGTCCCAAGTATTTAAGTTAAGGTTATATCGATGCAACTCCATTCTCAAAAATCCTGGATCGATGAGAAGAAAAGTTGATCAGGTTTATTCTATTGGAATCAGGGCTATTGCTACAGGCGCCATGACACCGAGTGTATCTGCAAATGATGTGCGACTAGGAATTGGTCTAACCCATGGATTTTAGCATCTTCATATAGATTGAACCCGCGGATATACGGGTGCAAATGTATGGGTTCAAATGCTAATTATTTGCAACACATACGTTAAATCGGATATATATATATATATATACATATGTATTTATATAGTAAGGTACTTACTCTAAGCATCGCCTTAGAAAATCAAGGAAGACTGGGTCATTGCATCTAACGGCAGTGCTGAGATCCTTAGTATTTGGCTTGCGCTTTCTCCCTTTACTGTTTGTTATACAACGCGGATTTCCTTTCGAATCTAAAATTGAAACAAATATTTCCTCAGACTTGGATGATAAAACTACAATATTCACCTACATTTTTAACTACCAAGTAAGCCAATGTGGGTTTATTGCGTAATAAAATGGCGTAATCGTCCTGGGATTGCACGGTAGACACATACACATACAGGGTAGACTACTCCAAGTTGATCTCTATATGAATCAGTATAACTAGGCGTAATATACTGGCTCGGTCTTTTTTTTTATCGCACTAGCTTTTTACGTTAGTGGATTGGAACCTTCTATCCTCCGGCGCAACCATCTCACGCGTGTATCCTCTTTTATGGGCATTGTTCAGATAGATATGGCTCATGGAAAGTTCATAAAAATAATGTTCTTACCGAAAAATAATCTCCTCCTGTGCGCAGTTTCGATAAATTCATTTGGCGGGAGACCATTTACCTGTTAAATATTTTTAAGATTATGTCATGGATGTACAGTTTTAAGCATACACACAATTCAAACGGGCATGTTTAATTTGAATTTAGTTTTGCATTATTATAGTTGAGACGAGATATTATTATTCTTTGATATTAAACTTAATATTACTCAATTAAATGCCATAAAGCTCCCTAGTAAGAAAACAACTGTAAATTTCAAAGCAATTCATTATTGATAAAATATTCATGTACTGTGTTTTCACATGCCGATTATAAAGTTTGAAATTAAGTGCGTATGGGAACAGATCTATTGTCGTACCTCCATGATACAAGCTAATTGCTCTACTTCATTTTCGCCAGGAAACAGTGGATAACCCGTATATAACTCTGATAAAATACAGCCAAAACTCCACATATCTATTGCCATACTATATTGGTGCCCAAGAATCACTTCTGGCGAACGATAAAAGCGACTCTGGATATAGGTGTACACTGAAAAAGATCGATATTATTATGTTAAATTTCTTGTTTTAAAGTCCGCTATTCATGTTCCTATTTACACTCAAAGAACAAGTTAGACTCTTATGCAAACTTAAACATGGCAAAAAGTATATAACGCAAACAAAATTTATGGTTATTACTTCTTACCAAATAAAAATATACATTGTAAACTAAGTATTAAGGATTTAAGATAAAGGACAAGATCGTATTCAATATATATAACCCGAGTCAACATTGGCTGATTTATTATTTTGCCAATCTCATAAATTTTGTCTGTTTTATTTGATGAACAATATATCCAATTTATATATAAATCAAGCTTGTCCGTTTGTAAAAGTACCTCTTTGATGTTCATAACAGCTTGACCCAAAATCGATGACCTTTATTGAACTTTGACCTTTTTGTCGGATCAGTATGTTTTCCTACAGCGATAAAAAATATTGAATCGTTTTATATTATTGCTCTAAAAGTTTAATTCAAAATTGGCACAAGACTGGAATACATACATACATCAGATTTTACAACGGAAAAATTATTCTGATGCTTTGAAGGCGAGAAGGGGACACATTCTCCAAAGTTCATACTGCACTAAGAAATGCGTCTGTCCATAAAACTTAAATTTAAAACTATTTAAATATCTGAATATGAACAACCTAATATCTTTCCACGAAATAACATTCGTGCAAAGAGATTGTGTTATTCTTATTTATCACTTCAATACTATCTCAGTCAAGCATCCTTGTGGCAACGGCCATGCAGATCAGAAGCAGGAATTGACATGGAAAAAGAGCATCCAGATTTAATACACAATATTCTAATAATGAATATCTGAATTTTTATACAACGAGCTCTGTAAACTGGTCAATGAGGATGTGTGTTTTCTCCTTCAAATCACAATCTTTATAACTTAAAATATAAGATGCAAAGCAGTCTCACCGGTTTCATATCACAGTGAATGATTCTTTCTTTGTGTAAAACAACGAGGCATTTCAGTAAAGCATGTGCAATACGTCTTATTAATGGCAGACTAAATCCTTGAAAATTGTTTTTCTTGATTAATTCATACAAATTCATTCTGGGAACAAATATGATTATTATTTACATAGCGTCATCAACAACAAGGAAATTTGACAATTATGCCGCGACAGGCTGCTGCATTCATTTTGTGGTATCGCTCTCTGTCCGACTCGAGGCAGACACTAAAACGTTACAAATTGTTCATACTATGCCAAAAAAATGCGATCATGCAGGACAAGTTATGATGAAGTACTAAAATTTAAATAATAGTTAGTTGATATAAGTTAATGCTAATTATCTGTGTGTGCTTCTATTTTTATTTTTTTACATAAGTCATCAGGCATCAGCTAAAGTTTCTCATTATCATTTTTCGAAGCAACGTTGCACGTACCAAATTAATATCACATTTGTGTCACTTACCCTAAAAGTTCAAATGTTATGCAAAGATGATTTCGGAAGTTGAAATATTCCAACATATGAATCACGTTCAGTGAACCGTCTTTATCTTTTTTGCGCAATGCATCAAGAATTTTTACTTCCACCATCGCCTGATGATGAAACCTGAAAAGGGGAATTTAAGATGATCATTTTTACTGTTTACCATTATAATATTGTTTTAAACGAGTTACTACAAACCGGGTACAGAAATATGAATACGGTATATAAGTTCAAGATAAAATAACGTATTATTTTACTGCGCTCGAAAGGCTCAAACTTAGTCCAATTTTTCTGAATAATTTCTGGCAATTAAAAATGCAGCGAGGGATAACGACATGGCACCTGAAAAAAATAAAAGAGTATGTTTTGGGTAAAATATGATAAGGAAATTTAGAGAGCATAGCGATTAGCGAGTAGAAAATAGCCATTGCGTATCTTCAATTTATTTTATCAAATCGTTTATTTCTCGCTCATTCATTGCAATTTAAATTAATTTTACTGTCCAATCCATCTTTATTTCCATAATAAGACAAACGAAGCGGACATATTTCTAATATTTGCAATAAATTTTCTCGACAATCAAAGAATAAACATTCTTAGGTGTCAACACCCTCTAATCGGGTTGAATGACAACGGGAACAAAACAAATATTGAAATTCGAGTCAATAAGGTGTTGGGAAAACTGTACACAATCAATCAAGCCTAGAACAAATATATCCTGAGCATTTTAAGCTTGAAGTATGTACTTATCATGTATGGTGAGATTTAAATATAATATAATCAAACCGGAAACAGGATGGGTGTTTAAATGAATATCGCGGTTTCAAATTAAGTCAGACTACATGATTAGGATTCCTTCTGAATCCGATAATGTGAAAGGGTGACCTTGATCGTGATTTTCGAGGTCAATGATTTAGGGGTTAAAAATGATGGAACACAATTCTCTTTAGACAGCTGATAAGAAATTGCTAAATGTAATAAATATCATATTTTTGAAACAAATAACTCTTCAGTGACAAAAATGATTTGTGTAAAGTTCATTATGATTTGTGGTTTTGATGCATACGTGTGTGTGGCAGTTGAGTTGCAGCATAATAACATAAGCTAATGTCTAAAGCGCCATTTAATTCTTGGGAAGGTTTAATTCTTTCGGATGCGGAGGCTAGCATTTCCAATACGATAATAATGGATGTGAAACCATACCCAATCGAAAATTTCTTTTCATTGATAATATTAACTGTTAAACGAGTTAACTAGAACCGTAAATTGATTTATAATTACAACGAAAATTTCAACTTTTCTGATATTTTTTTGGGATTTTGTCACATTCATTTTTAGGAAAACGATTTTAATCATATGGTATCATATGGTACTTATGCATTTCGACACTTTTCTTCAATATGACAAATCAATTTTTGAAAAATCCAATATGCAATCTGACGCAATTTTGCGCCACATATAGAATAAATTATGCCGAGCTTAATTTAGGGGAAATAAAAATCTTTTTCTGTCGTGTATAAGCATCTTGGTGTACGTATCTACCAGTACAGGTAATGTGAAATGAAACTAAGAGTGGTTCATCAATCGATCTTGTAATGTAATTCAATGAAACCTTATTTGAAATTTAATTTCATTCCCAAAGTTATTTTCAAGATTGACAGGTAATGATGTGTACTCAGAAACATCGGTATTTCATGCTGAACATGTCGACAAACGTTTGTCTAACAGCAAGCGGCTTGTTAAAGCACTAATATTAAATTTGAGAAAGGATAGACGGAACAACCAGACATCCTTTGTTTCCATGATTAGACAAAAGACTAGTAACGTCATAAGGAGCGAGTCGCAGCTTGCCTATACAGGGCCTGTCACGTGATATCGAAGTGTAAGGTGACCTTTTCGTCAGTAGAAAATTATAATATATTGAGTTTTGAATAATTTTACAATACTTTGGGGTGAAATGTAGAAATACCAAATTTATTTCATGGATGCATACAAAGCCATGCTTTTCATTAGAATATATCATTGATTCTACATTAGAATATATTATATTCCAATGGAAAGCATCGATGAAATACATAAATAAGATGGCACAATTTTTAATAAAACTATCAGTAAAATACTCGAGACAATGAAAATTTAATTATTCACTGAGAAAGGAGAATCGACGCCTACGTTTTTTAGTATTTTATAAGTTTACTGTAACAAGTACTTGTATCCTGACATAACAGTAGTTTATGGAATGTGAATTATAAAAGAAAATAGACCTTACCTTTTCTTGTTTCGTATGATTTTAACTGCAACTAACGAATTTGTTTTATGATCCAACGCTTTGACCACTTGTCCAAATGAACCTTTTCCAATAACCTCCAATACTTCATATCGATACATAAGATGGTCATGAAGAACCTAGGGAACAATAAGAAACTGTCTTATAGAGTAAAATACATGGAGTGAACCATAAGCATGTCTAATCCATTATTTTGTCAACCATCCATTCTTGTTTATTGTAGTGCATTTGTAGAGTTTCTATTTCTGTTGCCATAAAATTGTAGCCAATTGGTGCTCTCTGTATTCTGATTACTGAAATGACGAAGTGGTAATGTACAATGCGAGGTGTTCGCCACTTGTTAATTTATCGTGCCGCTTTGAGCTGGAATTTAGTTTGAATACCAACAACGGAAATAATACATTTTCATCACTACGGCTGTAAAATAGCGTTTGAGTTTTTTTTCTTGCAAATATTGGAGTCGGATATGAAATCATATTTTCATATTCCATCGCAGCAGTAGAAAGGGTGGCAGCACGTCGGACTTAATTATGTTGGTTGTAAAATTAAAAAAATGATCGGAATTGATATAGGGCATTTTGACTCCATAGTCCTTGTCATTGCCTTAGTAGAACTGATATTAACACTCACTCCCTCAAATGCCATATCAATTGGTTGATTCTACTTTAAAGCTCAATAGTGCTACAAATCGTCGTATAAACAAATTTTGCGATTTTAGCTATGTTTTCGGACCTACAAAGTGAGATTGAGTATGACTTTGATTGCATTGATACACAATTATGAAACCTAAATAAATTGATATAGATTCATTTTTTTGCAATTCTACCGATAGAAATCGTCACGTAACCTACATACTTCATTCGTTTTGACTCTATTGTAAACTTGGGTCAACTAGGCCACTATATAAATTATTTCATTCCAATATTTCAGGGAACGTCAAAATAAATACAAATAGGTTTATTGAAAAGCAAACACGTTTGTTTATATAAACTCCAAATATTTCTTATATTATATATGACTTCATGAATTCAGCTTATGATATTTCATTTTCTCATGATTCTAAAACGATGTCTGCTACTGTAGCTTGTCCAATTTATTTCGACATTCCAACAATTTCATTCTATTGTAAATTAAACTTTGATCCAAAGTTACGGTCTACCGGCAGGCATATATTTGCCTACCTGTACCCAGGTTGTGATTTCTAGCAATAGCAAATGACGGACGGAAATCTCTATCTGACTTGGCTAAAACATTGGATATTAAATTGCTTGTTTACATACAATAGGAAATTTATGAGAACTAGTTTAAATTTGACCTCAAGATCGTGTGTGTGTGTTTTTCGCAATTTCATCATATTGTATTATTGAACTGGGTGCTGTTAAAGTCGTGCTACAATTTTAATTCTGTGATGAAGTCAGTCGTCAACATATCTTAACCAGATTTATTTTATTTAAATCAGTGCTTATTTAAGTTTTTGACCTAATTTAATACATCTTTATATGTTCACTAAACATATTCAAGTTCTTTTACCTTATTTATTACAGGGTTTTATGGACATCCATTATATGCGATTAATATTAGTACAAAATAACAAACAATACAGGTGCAATCACAGTAAATTAACGACAAATCATTTTTACCTCCGTATTTTTTGATTCACTAAAATTTAGCTGTCCAATGTACCCGTCAGATAAATAACAGTAAATGTTTCACAATAATGAGTCTATATATCATGGGTCTTTTGTACAGAGCCCCGCCAAAAAGCACCAGAAATTAGTAAATACCAGGTAGGGTTAGAGGGTGAGGGCTACAAATACAGATTGCGCTGGAAATTCGAATATTCAAACCATTCCTAAACCAAATCCCCACTGTACAATTACTAATTTGT
Organism: Styela clava; assembly: GCF_964204865.1. Classification (NCBI taxonomy): domain Eukaryota; kingdom Metazoa; phylum Chordata; class Ascidiacea; order Stolidobranchia; family Styelidae; genus Styela; species Styela clava. The sequence goes on from NC_135250.1 coordinate 18,916,476, forward strand.
TATTTTGAAACGTGACGGGGGTGCTTTTCTCAAATGTCGCATTTTTTGCATTAGTGGCGAGGGCTTTGTACAAAAGATCTCATTTCCCACAATTACTCTCACTAATGGATCATATTAATATGTCATAAAATGAGACTTTACTATCTGGAGCGTTGTGATCACGCTGTCATTAAACACAAATATGTATAAAAAAAATAAACAAATAAATAATAATCTGAATGGACGATGATTAAAAGATATAATTCATTCGCTAGTCACCCTTTTATGAGATTAAAGTAACCCAATTATCCATGTCCGCTCGTTAATCAAACGGTTATTTGATCGCAATAAATCAGTTTTATATCAGGTGATGTTGTTGGAAATGGATGTCCGGTGGTTATTTTTGTATGAGTTGGTCAAATACATATGGAGATTCGATATGTATAGAAAACTGCATTTGTATAGATTTGTACAATAATATAAAAAATCATATCTATCACTGGGTCAGTTTAGTTAAATGATTCTTTTACCCCGAGGCTCATAATTTAAGGTTCATTAATTCGAACTGACTCATTTAAGTTACTTCGACTAGCTAAACTCTATGCGAACTCAAAAGTTGGTGAATAGGTTAGCTCTGACCTCTGACTACGCACGCGGGTCAAATTCGGCCCGTTGGGTAATTCAATCAGGCCCACCTGATGCTGCGACAACTGAATTAAAACCAAATTTTGATGTTTTAGCTGAATATAACTCAAGGAATTTGTTGAAATTGCGATTAAATTTAGTTTCGTCACGAGGCTTATTGTTTTCCATTTTCGCTTTTGTAACACTGTAAATATTGTTCAAAAAATGTAACTTTTCACGTTATACTTACATGGTCCGCCGTTAGCTTCTAATGTAACATTAGTAATGTGTGACTGAACAATATTACAGACTACGGCGTCTCGGTACTAAAGTTTATTAGAGGTAAATTGCGTCTTATTTGAAAATACGCGCATTTTAATCACTGAGCAGTGCACCTACCTTATTAATCGATGGTGACTTATTTTTTTTTTATTAGAATTTTGAAAAGAGTTTTTCGACTCGAAACCTCAAATGCAATCTTCAACATGAAGTCTTCATATGTCAACATTGTTTCCCAATATCTGCTGCATGTCAATATTTATTTAGCCTTGGTTGTTTGTATAGTTATTACTATATATACTATAATACCATGCAGTACTGTACAATTCGCGATCAGCGAACGCATGCATTATAATTAGGTAAAGGTGTATTTAATTTACGTCAATCTGAATAAATGATACCCTTCTAACAATATTGAGAGCTCCATTCATCAAAGAGTACAAGTTGATAAATTGCCTTTAGATTTGTTGAACAGCGCACAAAGATGAATGCAGTATGTACATGCAGTATGCTGATGAATGAATTGCCGTACGGATCAGACTTTGCTTCTTATTTTAATCAACTTATTTATTCCCAAGCAGTGATTGCGAACAACAAAATATACTGGCTACAGGTTTCCGTTCACAGTTTGGTATTGAAACAGACTTGGACGTGCAAAACTCGGGTTTATAGTTTGACATGCCGTAACGCATTTGATTACCATATCGTTCCGAGCAATGACATTAAACAACATGATGCGCAACTCCGCCATTTTTAGCCGAAGATCGTATCCGATAGCACGCTCCACTGCACATACTTGACGAGACGACAACGAGCGGATGTGTGCTGCTTTCAAGGAATAGCACGAATGGTGTTCGTGCCTGCTTTGACAGTTGTTGTCGATTTTAATGATATTTTGTAAAGTTGAGGTAGAAAGAAATTGGAAAAAGGTAAGGTAAATACTATTGTTGTATATCACACCCGGGCATCGCACTGTTAAGTACATGTGGGAAAGCCAGCTTTTGTCAAATACTACGAAGTTATTAATTCAGTACGGTACGTAGTTGTCCATTTGCCGAAATTGCATATTTTCTTACCCCTTATGGTTTCAAATAGTTCATGCACCTCCATTTAGATTTTTTGTAATCAGTGAGGATATATACTCATTGCTGTAACCTACTATTGCTCATTAACTTTTATTTGCGTATTGAATCAAAGGGTTAAGTTCACCTAACATTTTACTCATACCGGTCTATATTGTATAGTCTGATCTCTCAAGTATTTCAAGTATAAGAATGCTTGTAATTTTCTGACTAAACCCTTTTATTAGTTGGTTTATATACCAAATTCAGTAAAACATATTTTACATAGACATGGGATATTAGATTTATTAGTTTTTCCACTCTAAATCATATAGACTGCTTTATTTATTCTTAACGAAAATTAATAAATCTCCTCTCTTTCTTCAGATGGGAAAGTTGTGGAAAAACCTGTCTAAGCATTGTGAGACTCCTGCAGCACAAGAGGCAATAGCAGAAATAGTATGTATATCAATCAAGAAATTAATCCGACATAAAGCAAAACTTTCAACTATTCGTCTAACCTCAATTTCCTATTATTTATTCACAGGACAACTGTAGCAGAAGGGGAGATATCAGAAGTCTGGCGACATATCAGTGACAGTGTAATTCCAAGAAATATAATTGAAGTACTCCATTAATGTTTACAATAGAAGAACTTTTGGTAGTAATATAGATATGATATAGATTCATGATAAAATACTGTTATATATTTTGGACAACTTCAATCTAGACCAGGGATGTCAAACTCGCGGCCCCAGAGAACTTCCAGTGCGGCCTTCGAACGCCTAACAATAATTGTTATAGTATTTTGGAAGGGTTTTTTATCTAAATGTAATAGATTTTTCAAACCTTTTAAAGTGAAATTGATTATTCACACAGAAAACAATTTACTGAAAGTAGTTTTGGAAAATTAATTTTTTTTTGTTCACATTTTGATCCAATTGAGAATAAAAGAATACTTGAATAAAACACTTGAGTGATTAAATTAAACGCAAAGTACATGAAGAAGGTAGCATTTTCAAAGAAAATGGGAATTGCAATATTTCTGCATTTCACAAAATTCTGAAGCACACTGTTTAATTTGTCATATTTACATCAATACAATGAAAAAACACAATAAGCTCAGCAGTCAATATGACAAATTCGATGACCAACTCCGAACAGAAAATTTCCATGTGTTTTTATATTAATATAATTATACAACGACTTAGTTACTAAAAATCAATATCGATAATAATGCAAGCAATCCTATGCCACGCAATGTGGCACGAAATGTCTTGTCGAAAAAATCTGTCATTTGTTTTTTTTTACTGATCTATACATGGTATGATAAAAGTAACTTTTTTGCATTACTGGAATTAATTAAACATTCGCAAAGATCCAGATTAACCCATGATCATGTGACCTCGTTAGTTAGAGTTGGTAATACAAAATCATATCAGCCTGGCCTTAGTATGCTGGTGACACAAAAAAGATGCCAAACGTCAGGACAAATGTAATTAAAAAAACATTGAGTTTATACTGTAGTATTTTTGTTAATTTTAGGTCCATATATTTAGATTAAGTCATTTTTTTAGTGTATGTGTTATTCTTTCCTTATCCAAAGCTTGTTCAAAAATGATTTTGATGGCTGTACATATAATTTTATGATTTTTTGTAATAAATACAGTGCAATAATAGTGGAATGCAAATATTAATATGTAATTGCGTTTGAAATTAAAGAAAATAATAAAACTTAATCCAACTGTTTAGTTGCATCCCAATATATGTCACAAACTAAAACTATCTTGAAAATATCTTTTAAGTAGACATTATCAAAAACTGTTTGCGGCCCTTTTTACAATTTCCAACATGCAATGCGGCTCTCGAAAACCCATGAGTTTGACACCACCCATCTATTCTAGAGTCTAGACGATTAAAGCATTGCTTTGGGAAATAATATCACTTCAATTGAATTGAAAAAAATCTCGCTATATTAAATACAAAATCGTTGCTATCATAAAGGTAAACCAATTCAGCAACTCGGAATATATTGGCCTTCACAAAGCAATGGAGGCAAAATTCTATGAACTTTTGTTCTTTTCTTTGTCTTGAACTTTTCATACTCCACAGCCCCTATTAATTTTTTTTTAATTTTAATTATCATGTGATGGTCATACATATCTTTAACTTGTATTTTCTGTCATGGTGTATTATCTCAATGTGTCAAACTTTTAATAAGTGTGCATATTTTGCTTCCAGATGACATAAATGTATTGCCTTGTTTATTACCTCAGCTTGGAGTATTGACAAGAAAAGGGTGCCAGTAAATTACGTAAATTTTTTTTTAACTCTCTGTTATAATCAGAACTCACAATTAATAGGAATTGTAAACAGCCAACGTTCAATGAGAATTATATGCGAAATCCCTCAGAATAAATTTGTCTTCTAAAATCGGAGGAAGGCAAAACATATAGTTAGTTTCCATTCACACAAGTCTTTCAAGAAGACTTGTTCGAACCAAAATAAATGAGCATCGTCAGGTGATCGGTAAGGCTGCAAGTTAAATCAGCCCTGCAACCTTCTGCATAGAAGATAATATTGAATAGTGGGCTATGAGCGAAATTCCTAAGTTTAGACACATACCTATCTACGAGGCATTATGTACCAGCAATGTTACCTATGATTAACTAAATATGTAATATGTCTCATAAATTCACCAACTAAAGCAAGTTCGATAGGTGCAAACTTTGTGTTATGGAATTGTATCGCCGTTGAGAGAAGTATAAACAGTTTTACTGTTTTGTATGACACCCTCTTTAAATGAAATTTCAATGTTTAAACGCAAACATTAAAATTACTAACTTTGAACTTTGTCATTATCTGCAAAATGTCCCACACATATCTTCACGCTATCGCGTTTGTAATCTTCTATGATAAAAAAAAACGTCTATGATGTCCAGAATTACTCTTTACAGCTTGTCTGCCATTCCAGCTTTCCAAATGAGCAAAACTTCTTAGATATAGAGATTATTTTCTTTTGTTACAGGCGCAAAAAGGCTGGTACTACACGTAAAGAAGACGCCGAGTAGCAGAAGCGAGCGGAAAACGGCCGCGAAAGGCGACGAGAAATATGTGCATTGGAGCGTATCATGAAATACAATCTTTCGCATGTAGTCTTATGGAGTGACGTCAGAGTTGCCTTTCATGTTGTTTAATGTCATTGTTCCGAGCAAGGGAGTTGTTTGAAGAAGAGCATTGCCAGACTTCAAATACCCATATATGATTTACGACTTGAAAGTGGACAATTTGCGTCATAAGTAATGTTTGTATATTTGATTATTTAGGAATTAATCATAATTATTGTAAAAAATCGTAGAAAAGTTACTGACATTTAATAATAAGACCCCTAGAAGTCATAACAGATACACTTATTGGAAAATTTTGATTCGATTTCTACGCCAAACCATTAGTTACTGAACATAAAGGAGCAAATGTAATTATTAACGCAAACATCCCATGCGTTCTATGCATCTCAGCACACAATTGTAAACTATTTGCAAACGGTTTTTCACGTATATATAGTACAAATTCCATGCACATTTTGGATATGTAACACATATTTTTCAAAACTCTGCTGAGCATATATATTTGTTCAATTGATCACAATTACCTTTACATATGATCCATTTTCATCGTCATAACCACCATTTTGTGATGCACCCTGAACCCCGTGGATTTTCTTTCCTTCCAGCCCCAAAAACCAAATATCTTGGTAATCTAGAATTTCATTTTGTTCATATGTTGTCAGGCGAGATCCAAATCCTTTCATACAACCTAATAGTGTAGAAATAGAAAATACTCGTCTATTACGAAGTTATGAGTATATGACGTGTATCATTGTGACGTCACTAACAAATTGACTAACCTTCTGGAGATAAAGGAAGTTTATATCCTTCAAAACTTCTTCCTACTTTATTTTCCCTTGATGATGCAAGATCCCCTCCTCCAACATTTCTGTTCTTTTGCCTTCCCATTTTGTTGAAAATATTGTAATGACCTGCATCAGAAGGGTTATCATTGTATCTAATTCGACTAAAAAGATGAAGTTTAAAAACAGTGTGCTCTAAAAAATCCTTGCTAGCGTTATTAGCGGCGTTGTTGTTACTGATATTTTGCCAGCATGATCAAAACATGAAATTTTAGAGCGAAGTCACACCCGAAAAATATTATAAACAATAATGCTAAAAGAATCTCAAAGAGCTACAAATAAGATTTTATGCATTTAAGTTTTGAATAAATATTAATTAATTTCGTCAGTAAAGTTATGTTACGTCTCAATTTTATTCGAACAACAAACTATAGATAAAAATGACAATCTCTTTTTCTTTTTAAATATTGGAATACAGATATCGTTACATGTTAATAAAAATGCAGTATCACCGGCAAAATATATCATGTTAGTACATTCCTGAATATAATCCCATTGGTGTATTGGTATCCAATGGCTTTGCACGTAATGGTAACCTACACGTTATTTTTACCCTAAAGAACCTACCTACAAAAGCATTATTCCTTGCATTTGAATCTAAATATCCATTGGACGACTGATTTTTGTTCGGGGCTCCGTACTGATGATGCGTCCCATATTGATGTCCACCTGTACCACCTCCGGCGTTGATGCTTCGAAATGACATTGTGTTGGACTTGTGTGGAAGAGTCCCACTTCCAGTTGGTTGCTGTGTATGTACATGCGAATGGTGTGGGTCGGCGAGTTGAGGCAGATGCGTGAAACCCTGTTATTAGATTGTGCAATGATGTCACCCAAGCATATTCAAGCAATCGCATGTGATCAACTAAGGCACTGAGCCATTGTTTTATGCCACGTTAATTTTGTGAAAGACAACAGAAATTCTCAAGATTCATTCTCTCATTTATCAATTTGCAAATTTCAAAGGTTCAATTTTTTATATTTTCACCTCTAGGAATACCAATAATGATTCATGGACTGGAAATGAATTGGGAAGAAGGAGTAACAATGTAGATGTCTGAAACTGATTGTCTGATTCACATAACTGTAGTTGAAGCAAGCAAAAATACAATATTTTCATAAATGAGAAATAGACTCATTTGTAGTGAGAAAATAATAGCAATTATTTCTCAACGGAGGACGTTGCAATCCCAACAATATTGCAACATGCTTGCAACTCAGCGATTTGATCAAGTAATAAAAGTAAACCGAAAGCTCATTTGTGTTGTTGACAAAAGTGAAAATTTCCTGCTTGTATCTTCACAGGGTACATTTACCACGATTGAGAACCCCAGGAATAGTATTTTAAAAAAATATTCTTACATCAGTGTGGTGAAGTCCAACGCCATGCTGTTTTTGCTTAGCGCTGATTCCATAATTCTGTAAAATAAATATTTATTCTATTCCTCATAATTGACAATAATTTTCTATATGCAGTCTATATAGTCTATTCCATTTTGTTCGTCAGAATTTATCAAACTTGACAGTCGCGATGAGATTGTTATCATTTTACATTATAATTATTCTAACATGACAAACTCGAAAAAAAATCCTACATGGTGATATCCTTTTGTTGGTGGTAGAATATTGTCCGATTGTGGAAAATGATGAGTCTTTGCAAACCCGCCTGGATCTCTGGAATTCTGTCGAACAAAATTTGATACAGTTTTAGACTTCTCCAGAATAAATGCAGGGACAAAAATGTAAAATACGGGAATGTCTCTGGATTCGCAACGATGGATTGGGCAAAAGGCTGTTTTATGATATTAGTATATACACGAGAAACGTGTTCGCTTGAACAGTATTTTGTATAAAAGGTATTATCCCATTCAATATATCTTGGAAGGCTGTATAGGAGAGCAAAAATCTTAAAAGCACGGAGCACTGGCTTCATTTCCCTAATATGTCTGTGATTGGAAAGAAGGCTAATTTTAACCATCAATGTGTAATGGAGTGGCTCGATATGACAACAGCAATCAGTAATCATCAATGAAAGTCGTGTAAAATTACGTTGATGAAATATATGTACAAACATTATATACAGATATATGCATCGTATTTGTTATTAGGGATGTTTTTGAACTTATAACAAGGTAGGGAAACATTGTGATGCGGTTTCCAGAATTTTACCCTTTTCCCATTTGTCTGCTTTATTGACAAAGAAAATTACACGGAGGCGCAAATATGAATCGATTTATTTTCAAAATGAAATCCTTATATTTAAACACTGCAATATTGAGATGATTTGAAACTTATAATAATGCGATAATTTCATCGTCGATATAAATCTTTTACTTGTATCGTGAAATCGATAAAATAATATTGGAAATTACAACACCTGAGAACATGACCTGGACAATTATTAGCGTTAAATATAAAAGTAGTGAAAATTGATCAGGGTGGCTTTTGAATCAATATATGGATAGACATTCAAAAACTCTCCTCATGAAAAATTCTCACAAACAGAAAGAGTCGAGAAACAAGCGAATCAATGAGGTGATCCATCAAGCTACCAAAAGACGCTGCGTTATCATAACTCATATCCGTAAACAAATATTATTACATACGGAAGTGATAAACTACGCAGTGTAAAATTTCCATAAAAAATACAAAAATATTCTGAACATTGAGCGTTGTAAATCAAAAATTCAACTAAACTATCTATTATGAGCATTATATGTAGCCATCTTAAATAGGGTGAATTATCTATAATCATGCTTGGCTGCGGATTAAAAAAATGTTTCTAGTATTTTGGGAAGACTTCGAACATCACAAAAACTGGCGACAGTGCTTCTTCACGTCAATATGGTTTATGACAAACATCACGTTCTTACAGCTCTTGTTTGAAAACTAACGCACAGCATGATGAAAGATGGATTACAATACCAATTCTCAAAATACTAGATTTTCAAAATATTTTGCCATTTACACAAAAAGCAATATATTTATATTGCACGATATTTACTGTTTATATTAAACGATGTATGAAATTTTAAATCATTTCCATAAACAAGCCTCTAAGTAACTTTGCATCGAATAACACATTTACTGTTAGATGACGGTATTTAGTTTAAACTGGATTCCTGGCCCAGTACAGTTCGGCATGTATTCTACATATCTTATATAAACTAGTGTACGCTAGCATCTGATAGCATATATATTTTAAATATTTCGATGCTTACCCTATTATCATAAATTACAATAACCTCCGGGGAAAAATGGACATGTTTGCTTCCTTTTGGTTTTAATGGAGGTGACGAATGCGCCAAGTCCTGTTTTGTTTCGAATACTTTATCAATTGCAGAAGATATCCGAATTCGGCGACTCCAGTGTGCGGCAGAACGCACTAAATGCCTAGATCGGCCACTTAGGGTTGAAGGTTTCGGGGACACTTTGTGTTCTCCGGGAAACGTTAAATTTAGCATTGCTGGTGAAGCTCCGATCGGTGTCGGTCTTTTCTGTGTATCAGTCGTCCCATCAGAGTCTAGATCGAATGACGTTTTGATGACGTCATAATTTGTTGCATAACTGCGTTTTGTCCAACTGCTTTCAAATTTTGGCAAGTTAGTCAATGTCGGATCAAACGATACACGACCTGAACCGATTTTTAAACGTGTCCTTTTAACGGTATGCTTCAAAGCAGAATTAAAAACTGGCGGTGGAGTACTTGATTTTCGAGGGGAATGTGGCGCCGTTTTTGGTGTCATATTTGCAAACTATCAGGTCAGGTAATCTAATAGAAAAGAAATTCTTTTATTTTAAAGTTTATAGCTAGCTAGCCTCATTACGATGAAATATTTCCTGTTTGAAAATAGAATAAACTTCATTCCTAAATCCTGATTTGAGTATTTTACCATGGGTAATTTGGAATGCGATATTAATATAAATGGTTTATGGCGCTCCAGAAGTATGTGCACCAAGATGGCGCACAACCTGATAACCCTAACCGGGTACACATGCTATGTTCAGGTTGTGCGCCATCTTGGTGCACATACTTTGGGAGCTTGGCATATTGCGGAAAGAATAATTCCATTTAAACTATTTGATCATTCCCAGTTTAGATGGTCTGTGATTAATAATCCACATTCTTTCCCTTATTCATAAATCAATAACATTTATTTACATAAAAATCCAATATACGATCTTACTAATCCGCATCAATCACCAGACAGTCTTGTAATAACATGTCTCGCCTTATACAAACGACCATCATCCTAGGTTAAAACCACACTGTTTTATGTGTGGAATAAAGATAAAGGACGATATGAAAAGTAGGACCATATGTCGCCTATACTTGGTCAAATACCACTTATCATTGTTTATATTCCCCCACTTTTATACTAATGTCACTCAGGCAACTGTTGGTCTAGCAGGCGATGAAGAGGCGGAGAGATGTGAAATCCTATACAGCTGGTGGGACATAAATAAACTTGGTCGTGAAGAATGATGGCACTGAAACTAATATCGGCAACCATCCCACCACCCAATATTGCAATAGTAAACTACACTCTCGAGAACGACGGTTAGTTGACAAAGGAATAGACTTTTATGAAGTATCGACTACTCTGAAAACAATGTTTTATCAACAGAAACAATTCACATAACTGTAGTCAAAAAAGTGCCGAAATATGAAAATGCACATAGAAATGAATGCAAATCAAACATAAAATTAATACAAGCCTAGCGCAGTATCTATATGCAAATTTATAATTTAGAACTAGAAAAATGCCCATTAAATATGGTACTTTACTCATATTCATATTTTCGATGTAACAACTTCGATGAGCATAGTTGACCCTGCACCTTTCCAATTTTAGGACAGCCTTCGTTATGATGACTATAATACGATTGTTCTCCTGAGTACTGTTATCCGCAACTTTCACTGTCTTTTTGTATCATACTTTTATATTATCCGCTTACACCCCATTATTATCGTACTGCGGAAACTTCTGTCAACTTCGCGCGTTCAAGAAGTATAAATCGACTGATAAAAGTTAGAGAAACTCGAACAACTCTCAGTCGGACCGCAAACATTAGTCTTCGAATGTTGTTAAACACCGCGAAAGAATCCGTAAGGTCAACTTAACTGTGTTATATCAACGACTGGGGCGGGTCGGAACTTTATTAGTCGTAACTTACATACCGATGTTAGTTGGGTGGTTTTAAAATGTTTATTGAAATCCAACAGTAGGAGTGAGTCGAGTTGAAAATGTGTTGAACTCAACTCACATATTATTATAAACAGAGCATTTACCTATATGCATATTGTCTTATACGATCATTGAGATTTTTAATACTAACAGAACAGCTGAAAATTTTTAGTTGCTAGTCATGTTTGGCTAAGTATGATAAAAATTAAAAGGGAGCTAATAAAATTTGAAAACGCAAACTACCTGCTTCCTGTCAAACACCATAAAAACTTTATGTGAAGTGCTATTAAATCAAAATGGCAATGATAATAAAGATATTCCACTTTAAGCTGCGCAAAACGGAATATACACTCCAACCATAGTATTCGATGCTAAAGAGGGGCTCAGCCTGACCAATATATATGTTTAATACAGAAAGAACTTTTCAAACAGTAACTATTAAATTAATCATCTCTCAAACGACTTTTCGCTGAAAGCCACGCAAAGCTGCAGAGATGTGAGGATGTTTCATCAGAATCCGATTCTGCAAACTTGATCCAATTCCGGTACGGACGGTTTTTCAAACGCAAAGGAAGGTCTTTTAACAATTATTTTCTTCCGTGTTTAACAAGAGCAGTATTCTACTTTTATTTTTTATTCTACAATGACAACGATTTTTAGTAATCTTCAGGCCTCGTTTTTTCACTCAAAACTATTCCCAGATATCCTGCATTGACTATACCAATTATTGCTCTTATTTAGAGCAACTCGGATTTTGTGCTATGTGCCCATGAAGTATCAATGCACTTGATTTATTTCATAAAGTCTCAACTTTTATTGACTACCTCATAAAACTCATAATATGCTCACGCGGGTAGACAAATCAAACGTTGACCTTATTTACTTACCTCTCGCAGCTCAGGCTAAATTTAGTTTTGAATTCATAATATTATATACTATAGTTTGACCATAGTGTCGTTTACAGTTTCATATTATTTCAATTCACGTGTCAAGTAAAAATGGTTAGATAACCAAACTGGAATAAGCTTTCAAGTAAAGATAAATAAATAAACTCATTACTATTTCCGAAGAATTCATACGTTTTCTCAAACATGATCACGAGTATCGCTATTCTACAGCAAATACTTTACTTCCGTTACTTGGGAATCAGAGCAAATTTACAACAAGTTGCCTGTCTATAAAAGGTCACCTTCTATTAGAGTAACTGTGAATAAAGTGCCGTTAGACTTCGTACCATCGCCATTTACATGATGTTTCTAAACCGCATCGCGCTAACAAACAGATAAATTAGATGAGACCAAGAAACCCCCCGCGAAGTGCAGACATCCCTCAAACCTTATGACGAGTCTTGTTAACGGGATTTTTCTGAAAAGAGTCGATTAATGCGCCATTCATATAAAAGCAGCTGAGCTAATACTCTGCCGTATGAAAATGGCGTCTGGTACCTGAGTTTGGTCAGTTTCAAAACATCGAGCGCGTATTATGGAACATCCATTTCACATAGCCAAAACAGTGCATGTAAATATATGTATCCTATGCTCTGTTAGAGGCCAAGTGCTAGAGAAAGTTCTTATTTCGTATGGCAAAAGTTTTATATTATTTCGTTCTCGGGTGGTTATTTGTTGCAGTATCGCAGAAGCCTTCATTTCCGGCCCGCCATGATCTACACGTGAACACATGTATGTAAAAACAAAATATTTAAACTGACTCGAGTAGTATAACGTTACCTTATCGGACAATGCGGGAAGAACTCCCTTCTTTTCCCGTCTATTTCTTTCGGATCTTTTGTAATTGTGACTAAAAAAATGAGTATATATGCACCATAGAAGCAGTGACCTTAAGGGTGACATTACAATATTCTACTAGATTTAGGTTATATATATGTGCTCGGTTGTGTTAATTATCTACTTTAGAGATATATCTATAAAGAATGCTTCTAGAAAGTCTTCATAAAATTGTAATGAATGAAAAGATCTTTTTAAGTTATAATTTTAATTTAACTACTAGGAAACTACGAAAATTACCTAAAGCAACCTGAATATTTCGTTCATATCACTACCTTAATCGATATTGAAAGAAAAACTTACTTTTTATCCGTGTTTTTGAAGGATGGAAGAGAATTCATTATATTTTTAAAATCCAGTTTGACGGTTTTATAAGATGAAAATTCCTAGACAGAAAATCAGATGCTTGGTGCTTGGTTACGGCGTACTATCAAAGTGACATTTAGACGGAATCCAGAAAATTGTTTTCTTTTGTTCCTTGCCTTCACCTTCCACTTTATCGTTATTAGTCGAGGTTGAGTCAACAAGTTTAGAATTCTTTTCTTAGCGTTTAGTCTCTGAAATATTTATGATTTTCTGTTATGCCAGTCGTAGCTGAAGATGCAAAAGGGCAAAGCGACTGTCATTCCTCGCCGACGTCAAATTATGCAGAAGACACCTATTGTCGAAACAACTGCACCATGTTTTACCATGACAGTGGCATATTTAGACAAGTGAAAATATTGTGACTAAAGATGATCTTCGTTGAACATTCCGATTATTATGTCACAATCAACCCAATGACCCCTATATAGTATAAAAACTTCCATCGCGCTATGTATTTGTTTAACGGATATTTAATATATTATTTTGCAATATTTGAACTTCATATCAGAACCACGCCTTGTATATAGGTAGGATATCTGGCATATGTTTAGTAAAGGCATAGTAACTCTTTAGTGCAAACTACTAAATCTACGTCAGCTGTTGGTGTGATTCTTGGTTCATTTATGGAAATAAATCTGTCGTTCATATATGGTCTCGATATAGCCTACTTTTTATATAAGTAAACTTTGGTTGACGGAAAATTTCAATGACTTTTCATTTATTTTTTTAACCATGTTTATATTCGCTCACATACTTTAAATAGTTGTTTTCGTAGGAGCTCTTTGAGGTCAATTAAAATCTGAAATAACCTGAATTAGTTTGATTCTAAGCTCATAATTTGTGCAGTTAACCACATTCACAAAATTGCTCTTGTAGGGTCGCGTTTAATTAACAAAAGAATGGTATGAGAATGTCACATATCCATGTTTCCTATGTCTAAATGGAGCACATTTATGGTTTTACATGGTTCATATTCCCACCCTGATTGGACACAAATCAGACCAACTAAATTACACAAAAACTTACGTATCTTTAACAGTGTTAATTTGATAGTTTTTAGGCAAATGCCGATAGATTTTACGCAAAGTTTTGACAGAATGATCAATCAAAACGAATTAATTATTAAACAAGTAACGTCTGCGCGCATATGACCTTACGCATCAATTCATAAATTGCATGTGGTATTTAACAATCGAAGTTATATAAATAAACTAAATAATTCCGAAGATAGGAACGCTAGTTTCAATCACTCAAAATATATCATTTAGATATCCCATGCAAATTTTTGTTGAGAATATGCATATTTTAAACATAATATTACCGATGTGAACACAAAACAATTGCACAGGTATGGGCATTTTTAAAATCATTATATCAGATCCGAAACATTACAAAATTAAAATAATTCTGCCAAAAAGTAAATGTGTTACATTTGAGTTAAAATTCTTCGCACTTGGTCATCCCAGCTGACCATCTAATATGTCCATAAATAAAGCCAGGCTAATCGTTTCTATACACTTCATTCGCGATAGCCAGTATTACTACGCCTCTTCATGTCTGATTACTCATATTGTGTTTTAGATCGTTCTATACCTTTGCTAGCTGTTTCTAATTACCAGGTCTTTGTTAATCATGCAATCTGTTCGATATTGAATTTTAGACTTGATGATGCTCCAAATCATGTAGGCCAGCATATTGTTACTTCGATACAATAACCTAATTTGACAATCATTGACTTCAGATGTGGCATGTTTTGTAATACATATACTGTAATAATATACTACACCAACATTGTCAAGAGTTATGTACGCGTTAAGTACAAGCCAAGGATAATTCATATCTTGCTTATACTCTTCATCTCTCGATCATTTTTGGCCAGAGGACGATATTGTTATTGAAAGGTCTATGTTTGCAAATTCTTCAAGGCAAGAGGGTCAATGATGAAAGCAAATAAAATGAGAGTCTAATGACGCCTATGCTGCCGAATTATCGGGGAAGACACTTGTGATTTTCTGTGCGTGTGGTACCTAAATTCATTGATTTACGCACGGAATAATATAATTGGCGAAAATGACGGAAAATGCCGCTACTAGCAAGTTGTTTATCCGATATTCTAGCTTATTTAATCCCACTGACAATATTTCGTCCAAGGGTAATCAAAGGCGTCCTAATGAAAATGAAATGAAGTACTATGTGCATCAGATATACAGAATTTAGCGCCCAACTCTATTCTCTCGACTGAATAAAATATGTATATCGGTAGATCTTCCATTTGGCTTGTTTATTCGAGAAACACAATATATGTTAATTTGATCCGTTATCTCAATCACAATGAACAACAATGAATCAATATATTTCATAACTCGAATTAATATTTCTAAAGACAAATGTCGCACAAGTCTGAACTTGGCGCACCTAGGTGTGGCAAAACAAATCCGTGAATAATAATCAAGGCCGAAACTCACGTAATTCAAATTAAAAAATAGTTGCATTTCTATGAACGTCCAACCATAATCTATGGTTGGCGTATAAAATCTTTCGGCCCCACCCAAGTCTTGTTTATCTCTCGCGCTCGTGCAAACGGTCAACTCCACAGTAATGTGGTTATAATAGACCCCCTGCGTGTTATTAACTCATCGCACTTGAAGTCGAGACGCGCAAGATGTGGACTGTGAAGTGTTGCCATCTGTACAGACAAGATAAACACAGAATACCATTTCTGCCTTGACTGTGTATTCAGATGACGATACGCCATACCATCAACTAAATAGCAAGTTTCATAATCAAAAATTTTACCATTAGCTAAAAGTGGATGTAAAATAGCCTGTTCCCACTTACGAGTACATTTGCAGGACATAGTACATAAAATCCAAATTTACAAGTAATTGCAATGAAGTTTCAACGCCATCTTTCGAACATTACGGTAGACCAGCAGATATATAATATATTATAAATACGGTTTCCTATGATGTGAACTATACTTTGTTGCTAACACGCTTATAAGCAAGTGAGCACGTTTTCCTCATTTTTCTGTGAAGTCATTTTATACTGAGATTGGGTAGAATCCATTCAGGCTGCCCGATCGATGAACGCTGATCGTTGGCTAATTGATTTGGTGGTTGGTGAACGGAAATGTTTTGTGACTCTCACAATGATATACTGGAAACGCCATATGAAAACTCAATCTCTTACTGAAGTCTATATATTTTCTGCCTACGATTGCATTTACTGGCATTTAACGCATCATTGCAGGATTCCTTGCTCACCTCTGGCTCTTTGTGCTCGTAAAGCATAACATTTTTAAATGGGTCAAATGGATAATTGTTAGAAATTAACATAAATTACATTCCTACGAATCCATGGATGATCTAAGTGTAATCTATGTAAAATGAAAGAGTTTTTCCGCCCATATGTGTTCTGATGCCTAGATCAGGATGGGACAGGGGCGAGCTAATCGACGCATGTCTATTGTTGTAGGAAACTTACACCAAGTAATATGATTCCAATTAGAAACGTTACACCTGTCGACTAAACATGAGTTTTGTTTTGTCCTAACCCGAATGTAAAGGCATTTACCACATTATGAAGAGATAATTTAGTAGAAGGCCACAAAGGGGTCACAAATTTACTGTTTTGTATGCGCAGCTAGGACGGGCAAAAGGCGAGGGGCAAACAAAATATGAGTAAATGGCTAATTTGTAAAGTTTTTGCATGACACCGCAGCACTAAAATTGAACATAAATGTTATACCTTTAACGCAATATCATTTTAATTCATCATATTTATGCAGTTTGATAGAATATCAGCCATATTAATCTCTCATTCTTTGCTTAAAGGGCACGCATCTTTATGCCACCTCCGATATCCTTCCTTTGTTTCAACTATTTGACATGATAATCGACGCGTGTGGGTTAATAGCCGTTTCATATGTCCTATAGAAATATGATTCGCATTGTGCAATGTCGTATATTCAAGAAATAATAAAAATAGCAATACATGGTATGAAACATTTTTGTTTTGTTACTCGGTTGAAACATTCACCGGCGAATGGTATGGCTTTTAGATTCATCCTCTGTGTCACAATTCATTTTATCTGCCGGTAGTACAACTGAACTGTCGATGACAAAGAGGGCTATGTGGAAAAAAAACGTGTGTTCAATGTGAACGATTGCTAACAGCACCGTACAAACCGCTACCTACAATTACGACTAGTTCGTTTGATACAAAAAAAAACTCGGACTTTGCAAACATATATATTTATATATATATATACATAAATATTCGAGAAAAATATATTTGAAATTTATTTCGGATATATATCTTGCTCATGCGGTTGGTCTCCGCCCACGTTAATGAGTGCCAACTTGGTAATTACCTTGGGTATTTGTTCAACGCCAATGCCTTCAATCACAACACGTCGCTTAGGTCAGGGGTTCTCAAACTTTGGTTCCATTACATTTGAACCCACGACAATTGCACCTACATACTATTGCACCTATGGAATTTTTGTTTTGTTTTACGGATATTTGAACCCATACTAACCCTAACCCATGGGTTTTAGCACCCGCATATAGATTGAACCCGCGGATATACACATGGGTTCAAATGTACGGTCACCTCAAACTGTTGGTGTATGGAGCCCGTGAAGAGGCTGACTAATATTTACGGATTCCCACAATAAATTAATAAAAATTATCCATTCGTACTTTTAGATGATGTCATATTTGAAGTACCGCCTTGTTTCCCTATATCGGCGCCACCGCCGTTGTCAAAATTTATTAATGCGTTATTACTTCTTTGAACAGTTACAAAATTAGCCAAGTCAGTATTTTGATATAGGTAAACGAATAGCTCGCGGAGCCTTCAGGTTTATATCATGGAGCCCCGAGCACTTTGAGAACCTATGGCATAGGTCAGTGGTTCCCAAACTTTTTTTTTCACGACCCCAATTTTCATAAAATCAAAGCCTACAGATACTCGCGACCCCACTAGAAACAATCAGCAACTTCAAAAATCAATATATAAGTTTAATCACAATGTACCTGCTGTTTATCGACTGCAAGTAGACGTTGACGGTGAACATTAGCCCAAAAAATAGGTGAATGAGTCCGACAATGCGCCGGAAAAACGGGGAAACCTCAGAAGATTTGATAACACATGGAATCGTATGAAAACCACGGTGTGATAATTTATTAGATTAGAATTATAACGGTTCATTAACGAAACATATAGGTGTATTTGATAAAATGTGGTAGATTGTAAGGACGCGCACGATATTCGGAAATAGTAAGATTGTTTCTAAATATAATATACATTATTTCGAAATCCCAATCAGTATATTCCATCAGCGTCTTTGTTATTTTTAGTTCTATATTAACATATTATTTTTTTTTCAATTATTAATTCGAAAGTAAAACAGAGCATGAATGTAAAGTAGGAAAAGAGCGTAGGCCTATGGAATCACATCTTTTAGGTGCCATCATTATGCTAAGACTTGTAGTTTTGTGTTTGACTACTCGGAACGCTTCATAATTTTGTATGAAAGGTCTAAATACGTAATATTGCAATACGAAAAAAATTTCACCTTTATGTTGAGGTGGTGTGGACGAAACACGTAGCCTACTCGTAAATTTTAGACACGTGCGCGAATTAAAAAAGCGCTTTCGCAGCGGATCGAAACCTAAAGGTTCATAACTACCTACTCGGTCAAGACCAAAGTGACTATATTCACTTTTACTTGCCAAACACCTGATTAAGGTCCAATTATTGTATTTTCGGTAACGACTACATTGGTACAAAATCACAAACCACTGAACCAGCATAATTTCTCGCAGCCTAATAAAAATCCGATTCGCGTACCACCGGGTCAACTACTCACTGGGATGTAACATGATGTAACAACAAAAAAGCTATAAAATATTATTGGCACTCGTACCACTGCCAGTCAATTACATTTACTAATACCGTAACCTGCCGACCAGCTGGAAAGGTACAGCATGAAAGTTTCACCGATCAAATTTGGGGCCGTTTGGACAATAGATGGTCGAGTTATTGCTGAAAAATCCGGAGTTAGGCACTTTTACGGTATCTGCCGACCAGTACAAATCTGATTTTCCAAATCTTAGTCACCTGTGTGCGCATGTTTGGAAGACATTAGGCCACCCCGGAAAATCTTCACAGGGGTTGGACCCACAGTTTGGGAACCACTTGCTTAGGCGACTAGGCCGAACCATAATATCACATAGAAGTTGAGAGCTCCGTTGCATTATGTCCTATTCCTAAATCTTAGAACGAAGAACATATTCTTTAAAAGTTGACCCCATAGCACATTTTAACCAATATAGCAGCCAACTAACTACCCGCTTCCACAAAATGCATACAAATTCCTCGCCCATTTTTTCTCAAGGCGTTTTTCTGATTTGTATCTTTCAGATTCCTAAAATCAGACATTGATGAGATAGTGTATCTGGAACATCAGTTTTATTAAGCCATAGGAAGTATGATTGACGTAATATCATAGATTCGTTAGAAAAAATTGACATCAGCAGAAAGAAGACCTATTTATGTAGTGTTCAAGATACTCCAGCGACAGCCTTAATTCTACTCCTACAAGAAATACAGCGATCTTCAATAAGAAATAGGACGAAAAACGAAGCACTCAGTCGCAATTTTCAAAGAGAGAAAAAAATTTAGCATGACAACATTTGCAGCATACTATTATTGGTATGGAATGCTAGGCACCAAAAACAGCAAAGTAGAAAAAACGGATCATCTGATCTGGTTGAGTCGAAGGGACTGAATCAAAAAAATTGACTTGCTACTAGCTTTCTCATCCAGAGAAAAAATCAGATAATTTTTCTGCTTTCGGCCGAGCGAGGGTCGATGGGTAAGCATATTGAAGTCAGATATATCAGTCAGAAAAGTCAAAACTTTTTCCTTTCGATTTTTCTTTCTGTTTTTTCACTTTTCGCACACAGGTTAAGTAGTACTGGTCAGCACAGTCATCGTTTCATTCAATGTAAATCCTATGGAAATCATTCCCACCAAAACCAGCATTACATTTGGGACATTTTCTCTGTCTTGTGTCATATCTCGTTTTTATACAATTCAGACAAAATACATGGAAACATTTTGTCAAAACTGCATCTTTGTTATTGACGTTACAGCATGGACAACGAAGCTTGGTCTAAACATAAAGTGTATTGATTTAAAATTAAAAGAAATTTTTTTTTTAAATTTGCCTTCATCCAAAATTTAGACATAGGCAAATGAACAATAGTAACAAAACGACAAACATAGTCAGTTGAAGACCTCACATACTGGATCTTTTAGACCTTTCTCTCTGAACAAGGCTTTGTATAAGAAGCCATTGGTATGTAACAGGTAAGACTTAGCATTTCTAAATATCTCATGATTCCAGAATCGAATATTTTTTTAAATCTAATCTCGAATACTTGGTAGATATGTATTTGTATTGACTGTTTTATTATAATGAATTTTTCAGACACATAAATTCGTGAAAACACACAATCTACAGTTCGCTGAGTGTTTACACACAGTAAGATGTTTCATCACAATAACTCACTCCGCAGAAATAAAACCATATGCCAGAATTGCATTTTAAAAATTTGACATGAATAAAAAAAATGGCGGCTATTCAAAATTCCTGTCTGAACCGATTGTAATAATTTACTATTCGATCGAAATAACCAGCCCTAGTAAAAAGCTAGTTTCCATGAAAGGAATCTTTCTGTTCAGCATTGCCTACTCAATTTAATGCACAATGAATGAGGTGGTGGGCATGGAATTTGAACCAAGATCTGTAACCTGCAATGCCAATATACAGTTTAAAGTCCAAAGCTCTAAAGTCAAAAGCCTAAAATTGAAGTATTTCCAAATTATTTATATATGAATCAATGGGTAACTTGGGCAATGGGCATCTCGATGGATATGAGATATTGTACAGGAAATATATAAAAGATTTTAGAATATGAAGTGTGATTTCAACAGTTATGAACTTGAAAAATTGCGGACAACAAGTGACATTTTGAATAACTTAATTTTTAATCACAATACAATGGAAGGAAGATTAATCAGGATTAAAATAGAATCGTAAGATGTTTTATATACGGATCATGCGTGCACGTTCAAGACTTGGATTTAAAACATACGCTATGAGTACCTGCCCATAAATGAATTGAAATGAAAGCCATAATACCTTGTATTCCTTTATTTCTTCCAACAATATTTCATCACTATTGTAGAAGACATCATTCTTTTTTTGCCTTTCTAATTTTCTACGCAGATGAGCAGAATCTTCCTGTACAAAAACAATAAAAACATTCCGCCAATGTGTCAAATAATTCCATGTATGATCCATGAAGTTAATCACACAAAAATTGGGTTCAATCCTCACTTCAATTTTTAATAAACAAAGGCCGGAAATTAACAACCAATTACAGCAAACAAAAATAATATTGGCTATCGAGCAGCGATGCGTTCGATGATTATTATTGCGCTTTCACAAAGCTCTGTAGGAATTAGGTTCCATTCATCCCGCAATTTGTATGACAGATTTATATATATATATTGCTCAGAACAAGGCTCTGCACATACTGATATGTAAGGAGTTACTGCATTTTAAAAGGAACGATATCTTCCGATTTGACATTGCCAAACCGGATTTGAAACTTTTGATTGATACCAACAAAACTAAGTGTAGCGTTTTTAATAAACGACCTCCCCCACAATCACGCTCATGACTTAATGGCAACTCACCTGTGCCCTGCTAAGTTTGAAATGTTCTTCTTCAATAGTTTCAATTTTTCTATCAACAGATTCTTCAGCAATTCTAGCTCTTTCTCGAGCCTTACCAAGATCTCGTTGAAGATCTTCCTTCATTTGTGACAATTCAAATGCCTGATAAAGGAGAAACAACATATGCAAGAGCCTTTTATATTTATTGATGAGTGCAAGTGAACAGAGGTAAAAGCTTTTATTTGCAAGGGAAGAGATACAGGCAAGCATGTGCAGAAATTTTCTGGAGATAACAACCATTATTACAAAGCGTGCTTATTTCAAAACCATAGACATTACTAAAATACCAAGGTTATATAATCATTATATTCCTAGCCCTTCAGAGAAGAAATCAAAAGAACGGCACAGTGATTATACCAAACTACGATCACTCATGTGCATGTTGGTTATGTGAATAGTTAATCGGTTAAAGGTTTCAGACGCATGGCCTTGACGGTGTAGGACAGGGCTACTCAACTATTTTTACCAAAGATCCGCATATAAAACTTCCAAAATATTAGGGTCCTGTCTTCCCAGGAATTATATTTCGGCATCCTTAAACGCGCACTTCCTCGACCGGCTTATGATTATTGGCTAATCAAAAATGTTTATTATGACGCTATAGTTCTTTTCATATATATTTAAAACTATAAATGTGATTTTATAGAAGGAAACTTTAAAAGTGGGGCTGATGATCCAAAATAAAGAATTAGGTGTGGTCCGAATCAAACACTCTAAAGGTCCGGATTCGGACCGCGGTTTGCCAGTTGAGTAGCCCTGATGTAGAGGTCGTAATTGACCAGCAGTTACTCTACAATGATGAGAAGTTCAGCAACCCTTTCGCACTTATTTGACCTCTGGATGCCTATGTATCACGGAACTCGACGCACACATTAACAAAATAAAAGTTGGATACATCGCTCTTGTCCTTAGCAGGACATTACGATTCATTTTGCCACTATATACTCAATATCATCATTCATCAGTGAGCATAAATTTTAATCGTGGCCCGCAAAGTTGAACTAAAAAACAACTGCGTCCCATCCTAATTTAAAATATATTGGGTGTATAGTCACTTCACAATTTCAATCTTCTTATGAAGTCAGTTATCAATATATCTTAAACAGGTTTATTATATTTTAATCAGTGTTTAGATTTATTACTTCATTTAACACATGTATGGGCCAACAAACTATAGATGATATCAATAAATTCCCTTTAAGATTTGGTTTAAAACATTTTTAAGGCTTCATGAATAGCCTGTATATAATTTTACTTAATAAAACTTCAGCCACACAATTTACTTCCTACCTTTCGTTTATGTAATTCCAAAGCTTGTGATCTTAAAGACATTTCTTTTTCCATTTGCATAATTGTTGTTTGCATTGCTCTCTCTTTTTCTTCTAATCTGCGAACTACCTGGTTTTGTGCCTCAACCTTTGAAAAAAATCAAACATAAAAACATAAAATCCTGAAATAAAACCAAATTGTAATGAATAATATTGAGCTATGTTGTTGACCATGTTATGACAAAATAAATAAGTTGAAATAATGAAAAAAATCGTGATATGTATTTTTCTAGACAGATTGCCCATGTCAGAATCTTCTTACAAATATGCAATGAAAATTTAATCAAGATTAAAATTATATAAATTTTAATCTTGTTTATTAAAACTTATAATGAATCTATTGATACCAATTTTTATGTCACCTTTCATGGCGCCAACCCCAAAGTACACTGAAATTACCATTTCGCAACAAATGAGAGGTGAGACAAGACGAAAAACCGCTTTTTTCGTGTGATATGAATGTTTATCTTGGAACAGCTAGACACCATAATTCCAGTTGCATGATCAAACAACTTTTTAGTGAGAGCCAATTAAAGGAAATATGCAAATGCTTTATAATTTATTGAGAATTATCGATGAGCAGATTCAAAACATCTTCTAATACACTATTTTTTCCATTTTCTTGAGACTGACTACCTCAAAGATATCAACTAAGAACCATAAGTTTTATTAGTCACTTGAAGTATAATTACCTGTGTATGAAGAGTCAATGATTGGTCTTGTAAAACACCTTTTTCTTCTTGAAGTAACTTTTGAATCTGATTCGCTTTTATTCTCTGTAATAACAACAGAACAATGTTCAAATAAAGGACAAAATATTAGCAAAATATTAAAAGAATTGGACCAATTCCATATGTGGCGCGTAACAGATACCTGTGGATTATTTGAAACAACAGAAAAATTTGGAGTGAAAATGAGAACACCATGGGACTGAAGAAAACATTTTCAGATAATGAAACTTGGGAGAACAGGGTAATTTATTTTGAAGGGAAAAGAAGTAAAACGAATTCGCATCAAAATCCATTTGGAGCATAGTATTGTGGCCTCCTTGGGAAACCACAGGCCCCGGTTGGGAACCACTCTTCTATAGGATCTAAATTTTTGTATCAGCTTCATTGCTACCGCATCATTACAGAACTAAAAAATGAATGATATGAACATAAACAATTTGACAGGTTGAAAGACATTTTGGACGTTCCTAAAATTGTCCAATTGTGTCAAGTGCAGTTTTAAGTATTTTGTGGCGTCTGAAGCTGCCGCATGGACAAACACAACAATTTGAAAGACACTTTTGTGTTTTCTCAAAATTGTCCGAGTGTGTAAAAGTTTTAATATATTTGAATTATATTGCATAGCAACAATCTAATACAGGAAACAATTTTGAAACGCAATATTACCTCGGACATTAGTTTGAAGTTAGCGTCATCTTTTTCACGCAGTTGTTGCAACAATCTAATATTTTGTTCTTGCATATCTTCAAATGCCTGCCCAGTTACATCCATCTCTGATAACAATGCTTCTTCCTCTTGTTTAGTAGATGCCACATTCTTACGTAATTCTGCTATTGTCTCTTCAAGAACCTAATTAGAATGATTTTCATTTGGAAGGTATTTCCATGAGATATTTGCATAAGCTACTAATATTTTAAATGAAGAGAATGTTTCCGTGTCGGTAGTCAGTACACATTAAACCAGGGGTGTGCAACCTTCAATATAGGAGGGCCAAATACAAATAACTGGGTGAAACCGCGGGTCGCAACTTTATTTAATTAGGGTTCCTAGTAGTTGCAGGGCACAACAGGTTATTGATCTTTTGACATGCGTTGTTCGCTTTGAACAAGCTCAGGCATAGGATTCACAACTTAAAATTACTCGCACATACTAGATTAAACTGAACTAAAAACTCATTTTGCGCACACCATTCAAAATTGGCACTTCTCCGCAGGGCCTCACAATTTTTTTCCTATGTGCCCCATTTTGCCAGCAGCCCCTGCATTAGACATCCAGGGTTTGCTCCCAAATTAAATGAGAAATTGCCAATACATTATGACTAATACAATATTAGAAATTAATTGAATGACAAAATTTTCTAAACACTAAATTTCAAATGACCTTTCCAGAATAAAAAAATTTCCCCGCATATTAGTGAATGATAGTGCCGTTTATAGAATAAGCAAAGAAAATGTCATATAAATGTAAGCAAAAGATGTTTTAGAAATATAAATCCCAAGCAAACACCAGGCATCAAAATTACTTCTAAGACGAACCTTCATTTTCCTGCGGCTTTCATTGCTCAGATAACTTCCACGTCCACCATCTCCCTTTCCTTTTTCAGCAGCAGCGACAGCAGAAAGAAGTTCATTCTCTCTCGAAATTGCTTCCCTCATTATCTTATCTCTTTCATCTTCCAATAATTCGACTTTATCTTTTAGTTGTTGAATTTCAGCAAGAAGTTTTTTTTCCTTCATATGAAAATCAGCTTGCTAGAATAGATACAAAAAAGGGACAGTTTAGTCTGTTCACTGGTCCGATAAGCGTCTAATTTCAAAATTTTCCTTGAATACAATTTGAGTTGACTAAATTTGTTGGTTCGTAAGTAAGCAGGTTCCAATCTGCTTATTTAGACTATTGGTTTAGAAATTTAAATTATTTCAATGGCAAAATGTGTTTAGTTCTTCTGCGTTTGTCACATAGGATATTAATATTCTTATTCCTATTCATGGAAAAATACATTCATATCTTTGTACTTCAGACAGTACTAATTCAAGTATCCTTGTGATGGAAGCTGAATCAGAATGAAAACAGGGAAAACAATCCGAGATAATTGTAGAATTTACGCCTAAAATTTGCTTCATATTATAATCAAGTCTCAGTTGTTCAAAATGTCGTACAACTGGGACCAATGGCGTCAATATTTGAAGAGTGCCGCGGCTGGTCAGCAATGACCATCCCAGTTAAGAGAGAGATAATTAAGTGCAAAAACTAATAATCTAGTCTTGCGCACTCACTTCAGCTGTTATTTGTCCTTGAGTATCTTGATAAGTTTCAATCAGAGCATTTTGACTGGTAATTTTTTCATTCAATGATCTGTAATAATGGCAATAAAAATATAAAACCAGAAGCCAGAACTATTATAATAATAGAGCTGGGGACAGAGTTTTCATACTGGTCAGGAATCAGAATTTCAGACCTGCAATGGCGGTAAGCGAAGTGGAAAATTTTGATGAAAGATGAGAAAAGTCTAAGGTGGGGTGAGCATTTATAACAAACAACTGATGATTGCATGTACAGAAATGTTGGCGGTCAAAATTTAGTTCTCTCGAAGATGGGAGCTGGATTCAACTTTTTTCAATCTGAAGTCAAAGGTAAATTTTCAATTGGGAACAAATTTCCAGATGGTTCTGAATTTGAAGTGGAATGTAAAATTTAAAAGATACCACAGCTCTGTTCGAAACATTTTTGTGTTTCAGACTCAGACATCAAACCAGTATACAATCAGAAATCATTACTCAATTTCCGATTTCATTTCAGTGATTTCCTTAGTTTTCTTCTCAATTTCATGAGACATACTTTCTTCTGTTTTGACAGAAGGATCTTGTGGTTCTGTTTTTACTGTGGTGAAATAGATAGAAAAAAATATATTTCAAGATTGTGAACATTTCAGATACACGCATTTACGAGAAAAAGTTGTATAAAATCTATATCTATCTGTTTATTTGTATGTACATGACTATGGAACCTCAATGTGACACCAGGGCTAATCTACGATCTATGTGCCGGCCATTATGGGCCCCATGCTAATTCTAGGTATTAGCGCTTCTTTCTGAAGGTCAGACTGTTTATTCTTTTGAAGATAAGAATTTGGGGAAAGAAGTTCCCTTTATCATTATTTCGTACTTGGTTGAAAGGTAATGAAATAAAATGATGAATTCATTTTTTATTATTAAATCTTAATTTAAGTTATGATTGAATAGTATACGAGAAATAGAAATATTTATATATTTTGTTGAGTAAAAGGTTTATCTTGGCTCATCAAAGGCTGCGGCATATTAAAAGGGTACCTGTCTGTGACAAAGCAGTTGGATCACTAGATTCCGTTTTAATTTTCAATTCCCTGGACTCTATTTCTTTTTTGATTGCATCCTCTTTCATCTGGAAATATTAGAAAAAAATTCATTAATACTAATCATTTTTTATGAACTAAAATATTTGCCCCTCATATTATGATAGGAAAAGGAATCCTGCCAATACTGCTCAGCGACATTTTATAAAACTAAAATTGTACCCCGCTGTTCTTACGAATATACCGCCAGAACTTTTGAAGAAGTTTTGGTACTCGAACAGATCAGTAGTTGAACACATTATGTTCGGCTACCATAGTATCACTATAAATGCAATTTTGTGTTACGAGTTTTTTACTTATAATACTATCCACAATATAATTGATATTATTTAAATTGAGTCATTTTTATTTTAACTTTTATTTTTATCTCAAATATCTTGAGAAAGCAAAAATAATAAAATGAAATTACCTTCTCCACTTCAGTTTGCAGATCCTTCACTTTTCTTTTATATCTTTGTATTTCACCTTTCAATTGCCTGTTATGATTTTGCAGGCTATTAATTAGATGACGCATTTCACGGTTGATTGGTCCTGCCTGCTCATTGGCTGCTAGATTTTGTTCAAATTCCATGTGCAACATTTCATAATCATGGCGAACCTGTAAGCCAGAAAAATATGTTTTTCTATTTGATTCAAGAGTCTTACTGCACAATAAAAGTAAATCCAACTAATTGGGTAAAATCAAACTGCTATGCTCATTATTATACATACTTTTGCCAAGGTGTCTTCCAGTTGAATGAGTTCATTCCGTAAATTTTTTTGAGTTTGAAGTTCGTCAACCTGGAAAACAAAAATTAGTATTACTAAAGCAATATTATAATAAACTAAAACATCTCTATGCGCAGCCACATTGTGCTAAGTGTCAGGAATATGTTTGCTATGGCACCTCTGATTACCCTACATAGGTTCAAATCCGACAAGGGAAGATTATTTGCTCGTCGCCGTAGATTATGATAATATATAATTTAATCAAAGTTCAGTATGTTGAATCAATTTTATATTGAACTAAAATAAATTGTACTCCCGAAGATTATCACAGATTTTGGGATTCTCAGATTAATCTAGTTTATCCGCACTCTAATGTCCGCAGATGCCATGGTATTTTAGGGTAGATATGCTTTAATTTTGTCATGAGAGTCAACACAACGATGAGTTACGTTGTACACAATTAAATTAATATAGCAAGACATTTGAAATGCTCATATCTGCCATGGATTGAATATTTTGCACACCGAAAAAATCATTATTCGCTTTTTCAATTACTGTTTCAGAAGCCATTTCCAATTTTGGACTCAACATTATTGAAAATCCTGCATCCCTTTTCACTCTGAACATGGCTCAACATAAGCAGCCACTGATATGCAAGAAGATACTTCTAAAAACATTTTGCCTAACAGCATTCATCTATATTATCTAACCCCAAAGTGAAAATAAATCATTAACAATAAAACTACCTCCATTTGTTCGATTTGTCTCAAGTGAGTATTCCTGGTTTGCTGTAGAAGAGCTCGGCTTTCATCTGCTTGCTGTTTGACTTGAGCACATTCATGATATAGAAGTGAAAATTGTGCTTTCAATGTTTGATATTCGGAAGATGCAACAATTCTTGCTTCAGGAAGATTTTGATACTAAAAACAGATCACAATAGAGTCCCAGTTTAGCATGCTTTCATCAGAATTGGAGGGAGATATACAGTCATAGTTTCAAATTTTTTAGAGTCGGGCGTTAAAATTGTGTCATTTTTGAATTTGCAGACATATTTCAATTTTAATGGTAATAATCGATGTCCAAATTTCTGACAGAAACTCAAATAGCATTGAGTTGACTAAAAAAGGCTTGCATGCAACAAACCTTGCAGCAAAATGTTTTTTTTTATTCAAATTCAGTGCATGAGTGCAAAATTATTTTTAAAATTAGATATACTATTATACTATAATCTATAAAAGCAAACTTAAAGATGTTTTGGCTAGGGTCATACTCTCATCAAAATTAAAATATGCCCTCATCAGCTCGGCTGCCTGCTGCAACAGGATATTTTTAATTTATTACACCCTTTGTTGAGTGCTTGACCCTAGATGCTGTCTGGTGATGTCAAAATACTTGGATACAACATAACAAAATAATAATTTTACATTCAAGTTTAACTGTTCCACTTGCTTCAAAGCTTCAGCATGTTTCGATTTTATTTCTTCCAATTCTTTGAGTCGAGTGTCAGCAAGTATTTGATTTTCATCAACTGAAAGATTGGTTTCATTTGTCTGTTCAAACAAACAATAGATAGTAGTGAATTAAAAAATTAGTATGTACGGTAAGTAAGAGTCCTATAGGGCAAAATGTTTCACCCAAAATTTTGTTGTT
Source organism: Styela clava (assembly GCF_964204865.1). NCBI lineage: Eukaryota > Metazoa > Chordata > Ascidiacea > Stolidobranchia > Styelidae > Styela > Styela clava. The sequence continues at coordinate 18,946,353 of NC_135250.1, forward strand.
TTTTTAGGATTCATCGACATATCTTTACACAACATGATTCTATTATTATTAACAATAAATATATCACAAACTCAGAGCTGCACAGTAAAAATCTGCATTCAGAGATTGGTATCTTTATATTGGTATTGAAGATATACTTTACAGTTGAAATTTTGAATTCTCGAAGATGCAGTCACAGTTTTTGTTATCAAGATTCATTTTCTTTGAGTTTGGATCTGATGTAGAGTTCAGAGTTCGATACCACACCCCTGTGCAAATCAAAACAGTCCGTAGATAATAAACAATACCTTTTGTAATGGAAGACTTCCTGATGCCATGGGTGATACTCCTTGGATGCTACCATTACCTTTACTGATTTTCTCAAATGCTTCAGCCAGATGTTTGTTTAATCTGAACACAAAGCAACTCGAATATGACTAGCAAGACATCTGGGAATCCAGGCTGAAATTCATTTGAATTTTGGATATTCCAATAATCTAATCCACAATCAATAAATAGGGAAGCTATAAGAATATAGCAGAACAGTGACGAGAAACTTTATATGACATATTTTATTTTGCTCTGAACAAGGCTCTGTGCAACAGCCACTAGTAGATAAAGAGGCGCCTATAGTTTGGAAAGACCGAAATATTTTCGATTCAGCATAGCCTACTCGATTCATTGAACCCTAGGCAAGGTAGTGGGTGTGGGATTTGAACCCCAGAATTTAATTTGTGACAATATCATAGTTTAGTAAAAGCTTTTAAGCTCGCCAAGAAATTTAAACCAATCCGTAAATTATTTCGTAGAATGAACACATCACCATAAGCTATCATATCTATATACAGATGAAAAATTTCCTAGAGAATATTTACCTACTACATAATATTTTGAACCCAACAGTGCATGGTTTTCCATAGACCAGGGCTACTCAACTGGCGGACCACGGTCCAAATCCAGACCTTTTGGGTATTGGGTTCGGACCGCATCTAATTCTTTATTTTGAATCATTAGCCCCACTTTATAAGTTTCCTTTTATGAAATGACTCTTATAGTTTTGAATATATATGAAAAGAACTATAACACCGTAATGAACAATCTTGAATTGCTAATGTTCATTAGCCAGCCGAGGAAGTTCGTGTTTAAGGATGCCGAAATATAATCTCCGGAAAGGCCGACCCCAAATAATTTTGAAATTTTGTATGCGGATCTTCTGTAAAAATAGTTGAGTAGCTCTACCCTAGACCATTTTTTAGTGATTGGGAATTAGAATAGGATTAATTTATCACTTGTCCTTTCTTTCCTTAGCTTTGTGAAAAAAATTGTGACCAATAAATACTGTTGAAAGCCCAATTTTATATTGTTGTGTAAGAAATGAAAGTAGCTTCAAAACAAAATCTCAATGAACTTGTTAGGTAAAATTTCTGTATATAAAAGTAATGGTGGGCAAAGGCAAATAATTACTTGTCCTCTCTTTTCTTAGCTTTCTGCAATTCCCATTGTAAATTTTCATTCGTTTCTTTCAATTCTTCTATTTCATCTTCCATTGATTCCATCTTTTGTTCAACTTCTTTATTATCCATGGATATTTTATGATGCTTCGCCTATGATTCAAAGAGGAAAGTTTCCTAATATGAAACACACCTGCACTGCAGTAAGGGCAGTGTGGTCAGAAGTTGGCCTGTTTTTATTGATATTGGGAGTCAAAGCTGGAGTTGCAATTCCTCATTTTACGATGTCAAATTTTGATGATTTTAATTCGAAATTTTGAATTCATTGAAATTTTGATTCATTTAACGTTAATAGTTAATGATCGAAATCCCCAACTGAAATGTATGATTAAGCATTCTCAACATAATATATATTATTATTATATTACGCCAAAACGTTATAGATATCATAATTTGCTTTCTTTCAATGTTTGGGACTTAAAGTGTATAATGCATAGGATTAATATGGAACGACTTATAACAACAGTTTGCTTCAAAGTATGCATACCAGTGAAAATGAATATTGCACTAATATTTATTGTGTTCATTATTATAATTTTATTATCCTTTTTAGGTAGGTACTATCCAAATGGATATAACTCCAGAGTCTTAACTCAGACTTCAGTTCCAAACTCTTGAGTTAATCGAATTTTTATGTCAGAAATTTTCATAACCGATATCACTAATGAAAAATTAATTTCTTATCCCAGACTTTGAAATATTCAAAAATCTGAATACGGCTTAGACTTCAATGTCAGTGAAAAATGCTAAAACTTGACTATGTCATGTTTATGCCAATCTGACTATGTATCGTGCCAGCTTCAGAACTAGTCTATCATTCAAACTAAATCCTTATGTCTATACTGCTTGTATGCAGCCTTGTTATGAGCAGTTTGAATAAAATTTAAACTCACATGTAATTGCTTCAGTAGTTCTTGATATCTAGAATTTTCAGCACTCAATGTATTCATCTCTTCCTTGACTCGGTCATCAACATGATCATTTGCGGTAATTGCACTGTGGAAAAATGAAGAAAACAATTCGATAGGTATTGATTTAGAAATAAAAATTTGTTGTAATGAAAACATAGATTTCTAAATTTCATATTTGAAAGAAATTATAGAGTACTTTGAATTTTTAGTAATATTCTTAAATAATTTTAGATAAAAGGTTATTTTACATTTGTTAAAAATAGTCAGGATAGAATACTGAGAAGCAGAACTTAAGTCACTAGCAAGGCTGTGGCAAGGCTGGGCACAAATAACTGCCCACAACAATAAATCTTATGTCAATCTACATGTGTGGTAGATAAACTGAACAATATAGACTTATCTCTTACTTTAAAGTATGACTTACTTCAATATAGCTTCTCTTCGTTTCTCCTCCTCCTCAATTGCATCAATCACTTTTCCAAATGCAGTTCTTGAAAAATCAGCACGTTTCCCTAACTCTTCCTTTAGTTGAGTAAAGTCACTTTTAGCCAACATTCGAACAAAGGAAGCTAGGAACAGGAAGATTATTTAACTTTAGATACACATTTTACTGTAGGCAGTATATTCTAAAAAATTTCCTGCAGATCCGACTTTTCAAATCAGTGCATATCCAAACAGGATTGAGACAATATATAGAATGTCAAGATGACAATTGATTGGATTAGATGTTCTCATGACAATTATCATAAAATTATTGTCAAGTTTCAGTCCAACAATCGTCTCAATTGCACGAAATTTATATAAAAATCAAACCCTAAATTGTTCAAAAAAACAACTCCAAGCTTCAACTAATGGTTTTTAACATATAATATAACATAACACGACTCTGACTAGGGCTCCCAACACTTGGATGAAGGATATTTGCCTTCTGACTGTTCAAACACATGAGAAAACCAAATTTTGTACCGTCATTAGAGTATGGTATTTTTATTTTGGTCCTAACTTACAACTCCGAGGAATTTTAAAATATGACTCAGACTTCAATACAAATAATCACATACCAGTGTCTGCACTACACAGCCCAGATGCAAACTATCTCAATATTAGGTCAGAAAAAAATGAACTCATCGATTTCTAAATTCTTTTTAGGGAAATGGAGAAAATTTATTAAACACTTGAACTCCTGTTTGTGTATGATTATACCTAAAAGTTTTAGTAGACCAGGACACTTTGCACAAAAATTATGTTCTCTCTAAAATATGTTCCAAATGACCTGGGTTTTTTTTTTTTTGAGGTCACCCTGTAAATTTACTAATATTTATCTATTATTGAACATCTGCATAAAATTAATTACCGTAATAGCATTTTTAAACTAAAATAATATTGTCTTTATAAGAGTACCTACCGGTACATATGATTTAACTTAAACACAATTTAAATAATTCAAAAAAATTTATTCACCTTTGGATTCATCATCACTGTCATCAGATTGATTATCAGTGGATTTATTCAATTTGTGAATCCCTAACCTTTGTAAAATCACTTTGATATTGTCATCAAGCTGTAATAAAATAAGATGAAATTTTGATTTATGCTAAAATTTACAGATTGAAATAAAGTCGATGTGTTACCTATTATTCTAAAAACTCTTTAATTAAGACTAAAGAAGACTTAACTTCAGAAAGATTTCTGAGACTTAAATAGACTTTGGGCTCCAACTTTAGCTGAGACTCGGATGACCTATGACTAACAATTCATGGTTCAGGAACTTTTCTCAAACATCTATACATGATAAGCTTTTATGATTTGGCGAAGATTGGAATCTTTCTGATTTAGCATAGAAAACCGAGTTTTATTGCACACAGGCTACATACCGGTCGTAAGGGGCCAAGTTACATAGAATATATTTATTACAGGTCTGTAGTGTCGAATAAAAAATTTACATTGATAATGATTGCAAGTTCAAAAACATTTTGATTGCGATCCCAGCTTCCAAATCTTAGATAATTTTGATAAAAAACTCCAGTATATGCAAGCCTCATTCAATACCGCAATAGAATATAAAGAATACCAAGCGATTAATAAACCTAATGGTTTGAGTTTTTGTAAGAAATTTTGACTTTTATTATTAACAACATCGAACTCTGAACTCCCACTCCAGAGAATCAAAAATATTGATGGTGCCTGAGGCAGAGGCAAACACACATAGGTGCAAGGGGGCGATCGTCCCCTAATAATTTTGTCATATATTTAAACCCACTTTTCATCCTTCAAAATCGCAATTGTTCGGAAGGCGCGATAGTCACAGCGTAAACAAATGGTTGATAGGCTCTGATAATTTTTTCTTCCAATAATGTACACATTGGAGCTGTTGGAGTACGTTCGCCCCCATAAAAAAGTGTCAATCCCCTGCCGCAAGGTAATATGAAAATACAACTCCAGTACCAGTGAAAATATGCCAAACTTCGATTGGATAGTCGTGTGCTGATATCGCAGGTGTTTGGAAATTTAGAATTCAATCAATACAATTCATTTAGAAATCATGATAATATATGCTAAAATTGTTTTACAAAAATCTGTTTCAATTCGAATTGAACAAAAATGGAAATTTTTCTCAAAATAGGGATTTACCTAAGATAAAAATTTCTTATTAATTCAACAAAATTCTACCTGTGACCAATGTCTGTTTACAAGACTTATTGTAGCATCAGCAGCTGATTGTTTTGCTTCCAGAGATTCAATTCTCTGTTGTAATTCTCTTTCTTCTTGCTTCCTTGTTTCTAATCTTCCTGTTAATTGTTTATTTTGAAATTGAAGAACTTTAATGTCCATTTCTTCCTGCAAAATTTATATAGAAAACTTTTTCAAAAGTTTGATAAATTTAAGATCACAAACGCCCGACTAAATTCACTAACAGAAGTCAAGTCAAGTTTACTTTTTCCAACCAGTGATTGCGAATTTTCATACAGGTACGTCTCCTACATGGGAATGATTATTTGAGAGGACAGCTGGACTCCTCGCTATCTTAGGTTGGTTCAAGTCACAGTTACCTTCATTATCAAACATTCATGGAGCATTAACCAAATAAAGTATTATTATGTTTATTGAGGAATTCAATGGAAAAGGTTGGAAACCACTTTCTTATTGTCTTTCCGAACCTCGAGATCCTATCCTAGATTGCCACAACCGAGACGGCAATATATACTACGGTATGTGACACAGACATTAAATAGTAGGAATCTGTAGGATTTTCAAAATTATTATTCAGTTTTCAATAATGATAGAGAATATAATCTAAATAGTAAATTATTTTTACTTTATCTAGGGCTCGAATTAGTTTTATTGAAATTATACCAAACATAACAATATTCAACTTACCAGCGAAGATACAGCTCCCATGCTTGCTGGTGGGATAATTGTTGTTTGTCGTTTTGACTCCGGTTCATCCTCATCTTTTGTATCACTATGTCGCTTACTTGCCATGATTATTTCTGAGACTTGTTGCAGTTTTAAAAGTTTGTTGACATGATAAATTACACTTATATTATACAGAGGGTTGCTGTATAAATGAACAAGTAAATAACAATAATTCATGATTATATTGAAATGCACTGGAGGGAAAAAGTATGGACAAAAAGTACATGTTGTTTCTTAGCTAGCCTATGATTAATGATAAATTAGAATTTGATGAGATTCAAAATTAAAGGTATTGATACAGATAAGAACTGTTGGAATATGTCTTAATCAACTATATAATTTCGTTTTGTCAATAACATTGATAGCAGATTTTTTTTAATAATTGTAATTGTTAAAATGGTCATCTATTATGAATACAAATATTTTAAACTTGTAGTTCTATAAATAAAAACTTCCAAATTAGGTACATTTTGTGTTTCAAGTCTTTCAATTTGATATACAAACAATCTAATCTATATAAAACTCCAATGAACTATGAATGTTTTTAATTATGACCGCAAAACGTGTACCATAACCAAATATTGAATCATGATATACACAAAAATATTGGAGATGAAATGATAACCAGAAAATACTGAAACACCTGCTAAGGCTGCTATATATCCGTAATAACCACCTAGGAGATTATTTCTCAGATTTTATACGTTCGGAACTGTTTCGAGTTCCATTTCGAACTCTTAATAATCTTAAGATGCATCTCTTCCTTGTTATAGCATTGGAATCAACTATGCTGGCATGGAAGGTTACTAAAATTTTGGTTTCAAATCCTTTGCCCAAGAAAATTGGGTATGCAACAAATGAAAAGGGAAGATACCAGTTCTTCGGAAGTGTCAAAGTGTCATCACTAATTTGGAATTATAATATGAAAGTGTCCCCCCCCCCAAAAAAAAAAATTAATCGATGATTTGTGGCCTACCTTTAGTCAATTATTTGTAGGAAGTGTAAAAAGTATTCATCCGAAAACGTAAAGCTATTCATTTTTACACATATGAAAAAATATGTATTACCGTACTTCAATTTTTTTCAAATATTCATCTCTTATCAACACAGCTATATCAAAGTTTCAATGATAGACAGGCGTAGACCAAGAGCATAAAATAAATCTGCAAGCCAACATTAATTTTAGGAATGTTCATCTTCAAATTCATCATTATTTGAGTCAGTTTGAACAGAATTTTGAGGAATCATAGACGGGTTTGTGTTGATTCGATCCAGAAACGAACTGAGGAGTTTTTTATTCAAATGATCAGTCAGAGTGATTTCCCTCTCTTCCGAGTTATCTTCTTGTTGTTGAGTTTGCTGTTGAGAGTGACCGTTTCCATTTACTATTTCCACATCTACAGTTGTTGTCACTGGATTTGAATCTGCAGCATTCGGATCAATTCCTTTCATTTTTAATTTTAGCAATAATTTACAGTATAAACAACCTGTTAGTATGAAATTTTTATAATCAGATGAACAAGATCCAAATCAACATTGCAATACGAATTGGTGCTCCAGAGATGTGCGTACCAATATGGAGGTTACTAATTTTGTTACATCAAGTTGTGTAAATGGACTGAAACCTATGGGCAGGGCCAGGGGGATGGATATATTTACTTGGCTAAAATAGACAGTCTCCGTAATGAAATTATGGCCTAACCATAACTTGGTACACACACTACAAGAGTACATAATACTGAGAAAGCACCAAGAATTTAGTTATATATATGGCTGATACATAGCACTTCAGACTATTGACACTCAACTTGCAACGTTGCAATTATAATGAAGGAAGATTTCGCAAATATTACTGTATTATAAAACTGTGTAATTTTAAGTAAAAATCACATCAGGCAAGAGTTAAAAACTGACTTTACTCAATCACAAAAAATGTACTATAGAACCAAAGGATTTGCTGGTTGATTTTTTGGTATTTCTACACTTTGGGAATTAGATCTATCAATATCATAATTATATACAGATTTTTTCAAAATTCTCATATGAAAATAACCTATCGGTGCATTCAGATTAGAAATATTTTTGATTATGTATGCATTTTATAATTGACGACATAGCCTAGATATGAGTGGTTAAGCACTGCTCTTCTACTTATATTACATTCACTTCATCATAATTTTGCATATAGTCAGACTGAGCGAATATTTATCACCAATGTTCGATAACTCATGAGAAGAACCATTTGATATCAATAGGACTGTACATTGCTTATTGTTACGAAAACCTTTGAGCGCTATATCAAAATGAGTTTTTTGTACAATTACATCTAAAACAGCACAATTAAATTTGAGACCAATGACATGTAGACTAGTCACTGATTTACTGTCCAATCCTGGAGGAATTCTGGGATTTAGGACAATGTTGTCACTATAAATTCTAAGGCCTAAATATCCATACAGTATGCTTTGGAGATAACCTCCAATTCCTGTCAAAAAATTCACAGCTCCGTTTCCAGAAGGTTCTTCTGACCATATTTGATAAGGCAGCTGAATGTTATTGTACTGATGTAAAAAGTAATTATCAGCTTTCGAATGTTCACCCATTGAGTTCCAGTTAATGGAAAACATACTCCAAGTCATTGCAGGACCATCAGAAACTGTAGTATTACCATAAATAGTAAGATCATTTTTACGCGAAATTATGGAGTTATTATTGCTCATCAAAGGAAAGCCAAGCATTATTGCATCGGCTTGCTTTACTCTATCAGTTGTATGATTATAACCTGTGAATTCAGGATGATAGTCAAGCTCATCATCATATGGTATGAGCATATCTTCTATCACTTTTTTGAAATGTTCTCGTTCTGGCAGAGGCAAGTCATATTTGTCAGCAACTTGGATTGCAAAATCCATATTTTGTAATGCGACTTCATTGGTGAATGCAGAGTTATTTACTGGCGAATGATACTCATCAGGTCCCATGACATTATCGATGACAAAAGCGTTGTACTTTTCAGACCACTGTGTTCTTGAAAGCCAAAAAACAGAAGTCTCATAAATAACATCCCATGGTGTCACAAACTTCTCATTGTTTCGAGAGTCTGGAATTTTTTGAAACAAAAAATCCCAATCACCTGTCAAATACACATACTGACGGAGAATATGAATTAGGTCACCAGTAACATGTTGCTCATATTTCACATATGAAATGCCGGGACAAACATCTAATCCAGTATAAGCACTTTCCCATGGATACATGGCCCCTCGAAATCCAAGATTTAATGCCTTTTCTTTTGCAGCCCATAATCTTGCAACTCTGTATTCGATTCCATGCTTCACTGCTTCAGGAAATAATGGCAGAAGGGCCGGTAGCATCCAAAAATCCTGGTCCCAAAATACATGACCCAGATAGTCCTGGTCCTTGCCACCATTTGTTAAGCCACCAGGACTTACACCAAAAAATTCGTAAGGATGTTTTGCTGACGATAATGGTGGAAAAGCACTAAGCAAATAATATAATCCAGACACTGTAGAATGCATTTGAGTAATATTGCCACTTTTAATAAGTAAAGAACCATATTCCCAAGTCTTCAACCATTCATTACAATGACTTGAAAATAAAGTCCCATTATTTGATAACTTCAATCCCAAGATGTAGAAGTCTTTTGCTTCATCTAAACTGTCAGATATACTGGTTATAAATGTGAATGAATACTTTTCCCCAACTTCTCCTTCAAGTGAAATATTTTTAGGAACATCGGTTGAACAATAGCAAACAGGTAATAATTTTCCATCTTCTTGCTCAGGTACAAGTGTGTTGCCACATACAGCAATGGCATTGCTTGCCTCAAAGTTTTTTCTATTAAAATAATTAAACTTAATATCCTGACTTTCATTGCCGGACCGTACATTGAGAGGCAAAACAACAGATCCTTTTGAATTAAAATTGATGATTATTTCAGTTATAAGAAGTCTTGTAAGAACTTTATGAGCGTAGAAGTTTTGTGAAATCGAACATAAGACATTATTTTCGTTGGTATTCTCATCAATGAAACTATATTTTTCTGAAAAGAATCCCAATTTCATATTTAACAAATACAAATTATCAGAACCAAGCTTATATACTTTTCCATTCGTTTCAAATGTTGAACTTGACTTTACAACATATGGCAAAGTGCCAGGGATGCGAGCTCGGTGTGAATTTCCTTCTCTTCCATTGTATAATCCATTTTTATAAATAGTTTCACCATAAACTCTGTATCCAACATATCCATTTGCAACAGTGGGATCAAAGCGATCTTCCTTGGCTGGCTCATGAGTCTGTATGATATAGGGATCAATCTTGTGTATATTTGATATCCAAGTGGTTGAAATAGTCTTTGCAGTTAAATCTTCTTTTATTGTTACAGAATTAAAACGACTTTCCTTTCCTGACTCACGAGTTTGTATGGTGTAAGGATCAATTTTACGTGAATCCAATACCCGAGAGGTTGTCAATTCTACAAATACATTTTCTTCCCTTTTTTCTAATTTTTGATGATAGTGTAATGCAATACTAAGGCTAGTGCAAATAACAATGCTGAAAAATAAAATTTTCAACAAATGCTTCTTCATGATCTGAGAATAACAAATTCAGGCTGTCAGGATAAGTGAGATAATCGTCACTGTAGCATAGTACCATTATACAGGTATGGCGAAGTAAATGCTGTAATTGCTCAAATAAATCTGTAACATTGATGGGGTCTCCCCAAAACCAGGCACTTGCGAATTCAGGCACTTTGATATTTTTTATTTTTACTGTACGTCATTGGGGGTTTTCAATTCACTTGACAAAATAATTAGACTTTAAATACATTTTTGCATTGCTATATTGCAATAAAACAATATTATTTCCAATTTATTAGGGTATAATTAATTTTTCAATAGTAAAATGTGGCAACAATGATCACAAAATATAGAAATCAGGCACCTATGAAATTTCAGGCACTTGGTCAAAAGCTATTTTACGATGTATCTGATTACTTTAAAGCAAAAAATTAAATATACACACTTTGTATAATTGAATTTACAACATTTTGGTGAAATACAATACCGTTTGTGACTGATGAAGACCAGGTATATATGGGCTTTGATGAAGACGAGTCATATTTCGCAAGTGCCTGATTTTTCATTTTTCACAGTTGCCATATTTTTTTAAATTCTTTGCGTCAGAACTTACTAATCATTGCTTTTTAGAGGAAATCCCGTGTTCTACAACAATTTCAGCGTTTTTAATGGTCAGCCATCGTACTTTTTCATTTATTTATTTAAAACTGGAATATGAATAATAATATATGACAACGCTAATCGCAAAATACCAAAATCAGGCAGTTGTGAAATTCCAGGCACTTCCCAAAAACGGTTTTCCCTGTGTTTTTGATTACTTTCAAATAACAAAATATACTATACACATTCTGTATGATGGAATTTGGTATTTTCATTGTCTAAAACAAGAAGAACTGTCACTGGTAGGGATGTGGCAAATTTAGCAAGAGTCTGATTTTTTGTTTTCCTAATCCAAAATCCCGGGAATGTTTCTTAGTCCTCAATGATTCCGAAACTAACTGAACTTTCAACTGCACTCAGACGATGCTCGAAAACATGCTCGAAAACATATGGACCAAAGATTAATAAGGATTACATGGAATATAAGGGTATTCTATAAATCGAGAATAGAATTCGAAAGCCAGTGAAGTCGAGTCCGGATGGCAACAGGTCGTACCACGTCAGGATTTATTCACTGTGGACCTGAGCTCATTGAGTTATATACATCTTAATGCCCGAGCCTCATATAACAGCTTTAAGATATGATATGTTCATAATACATTTTCCGTTTTTAGGTGTGTGATATTCAAAAAATTGGAGAAATTTCTGTGTACTTTATCTTTCCCACCCTGTAAACCAATTATCATTTTTGGTTCCACTTGTCTCCACGGCAAATCTCTATTGAGCAGACGGCTTTGGCGCTAAAAGCCGAAAAGGAACCAAAATTGTGGACATGCCTTAAAAAAGGAGGTCAACTTGCGCTACTTTTTTGGTTGGTATTTGGAGTTAAAATTATCAATAAACCACATACGTTAGGAGACAATATACCTAATTCTCGTGCTAGGGAATCAGACTTGAAAACTTAAGTCATGCAGACATTGGGACGTGAAGTCATGGTGTGTGAAGCTTCTATATTTGTGTGTTGAGTGTTAAACTACAAACCTCTTAGTTTTCCGTCGGAAACATTAACATCGTACACCAGTCTGAAATTCTGGCACCAGAAAGATTGGAAATATGACTTCAACTTACCGAAAATATAAATTCAGCTCTAATATCACTGAAATTATACCTATAAATAGGCTTACCATACATCCCGCTTTAGGCGGGACAGTCCCGCTTTTTAGCATCTTGTCCCGCCGTCCCGACAAGTCAGCCAAAAGTCCCGCTTTGGCGTTCAGCTAACCAGCATAATACACGAACATGTTCTCGTTACTATTGTTGCTGTGTAGCGCAACGCTAGCCTACTTACTGAAGGTGAATGCGTTATTTTGTTTGTTTCGTTCTTTCCCGCTAACATTCACTACGTTTACATGTACACGATAATCGTTTCGGCAAAAAACGTTCCCAAATCGTATTTCGGACAATCGAACGCCATAATTTGTCTCGAGTTTACATGGACACCATTGAATTTCGATCCGGTTAAAAATATCCCGCGCGTTCAGACTATCGTATTTGACATGAGATTTCGTTACCAGTTTTACGTTTTACTCCTTCTTTTGAATTCCTCGGAACAAACCGGATACAACTTTATAATTTTTATATATGTAAACATTTAACCAAGATATTGAAGGTTTTAAGTAGTCATCTTCATAACTTTAAATGCTATTTTTTAAGAAAAACATAAAAACGTTATATTTTATTTTGGTAAGTTGTTAATGTTCTTAATCTGGCATACCACTTCAGGTATCTACTTCTGCACCACGTTCCTTGAAACACCGGTAACTGCTTACAGCATAGGGCGTTGAATTTGTATTTAAAATTCTATGCAGACATTCATTGAAAAGCAATTGTTACGGTAACGTTTCTGCACTTCATAGTTAATAATTATACAAGAAAGTACTGTAAATGGTTATTTGCCACTGAATGGAACAAAAAAGAAGAACATGGATTTGTCTCAGGTGAAGGATTTAAAATATTTATTTTTTGATGTTTATTGGATGAGTTTATGATATTTATTCAAAATACCAAAAGGATACTTAATGTTTTTATGATTTCGCTACTGCATATACCGTGTATTCTATAACAGTATAAGGCATTTTCGTGGTGGACGAATCATCATCCATAAGATCTTGCCATGGAGGTGATATGTTTGCTCACAGCAGCAGGAGATATTGACCATCATCATATTGTTATTTTCAGGTTCTGCCCACTTTGATTACGATTCGAATGATGCAATTAATAATGCTGTTTCTGATGAATGAAAGATTTAAGCTATGTCAGGTTATGCTGAGGCGTAGCCGGCTCAATTTTTTGAAAAAAGTTTATTGTATTTGTACACCTACGAAGAAAAGACGTCGAAAGCGAAGATTTTGGAAAAAGACACGAACTTCAGAATGGTGGGATAGAATCGTAAATCAGCATTTTGGCAATGAAGATTGGATAGAAAATTTCCGGGTAAATTTACAGATTTACCTCTTTTAAGACTTTTTAAGGAAATTTTATATGTACTTAATTTTATCAATTCCAAGTTATAAATGAACTGATGTGAATTTTTTAAAATAAGAAAATTTTGTTTTTAAGGTATCCTGGAGTACATTTCAATACATTGTGGAACAAGTCAGACCCTATATGTCACCAAAACAGAACTGGGTTAGACCGCCTTTGCCAGTGGAAAAAAGGGTTGCTGTGGCTTTATACAAACTCGCTAGTTGCTGTGAATACAGGGTGGTTGCAAATATATTCGGGATTGCAAAATGCACAGTGCATGCCTGTGTTTATCAATTTTGCAGGTAGTTCTTGGCTTTCAATATTTAGCAAGTCATTGGTTATGTAACTACTCATTTTTAAAATTTTCATGCCAGGGTTTTCACCGATTATATTGCAAAACAACATATCGCCTTTCCATCAGATATTGAAGCTATTGAAATCAGTGAACGAATTTTCAAAGTCCACAGTTTTCCGCATGTATATGGGGCGATTGATGGAACTCACATTCCTATTTTACCGCCAAAGACAGGTTATAGAGATTTTACCAATCGCAAAGGATGGCCATTTATAATATTACAGGCTGTTGTAGATGATAGATGCATGTAAGTAAGAGAGATATAGAGTTAAGTGAGGTATTCTTTACAGAAAGCAGGCTTAATATGAAAAACACCCAAGCAGCTAAAAATCCTGATGATTAGTTGTAATGTCAGTTTCTAGAAGTTCATCGTTAGAGTATAAACTAAACTGATGCAAATGCATATTTAATTATTTAAAGTTATTTTCAATCAGATTCAGAGATATATCTTGTTCAATGCCAGGAAGTGTGCATGATGCAACAGTACTGAAAAATTCTTCGCTGTACAAGCTTGCTGTGGCAGGAAGTCTTCCTTCGGTAACAAGCACGTTGTATTCATTTCAAAAGGGTCACAACAGTAGTTATAATATTTTTTTACAGACCATAAAGCGAATTCAAAATTGTGACGTCCCGCTGATGATACTAGGCGATCCAGCATACCCTTTGCAAACATGGCTCATGAAAGGTTACTCTGGAAGTTTAAATCCATCTGAAGAGTCTTTTAATGTGTATCTTTCATCTGCACGCAATGTGGTGGAACATGCATTTGGACGACTCAAAAGCAGGTAAAGACCTATTACAACTAATTCAATGAAAGGACAAGCACTATTGAAAGGAAATCTATTAATTAATATTATATTCAGATGGAGATGTCTATCTAAAAGATGCGACATTAGCTACAAGTTTATGCCAAAGGTTGTCGCAACATGCTGTGTGCTGCACAATATATGTGAGAAAAGGAAAGATGTTTAGCGAACGTATCACATGTAAAATCAATTCTTATTGGTCCTGTTCGGACGTTCACGTGAATGTATCATTGAACAACGTCTCTACAGAAAAGCATGCTTGGGCGAATAAGTAAATCTCAATGCTTGAAAACGGCAGACTATTTCATTATTCGGTACCATTACATTTGAACCCACGACAATTGCACCTGCATACTATTGAACCTGAGGAAAAAAAAAATTTTCACCGATATTTGAGCCCATACTGACCCTAACCCATGCACCCTCATATAGATTGAACCCGCGGATATACGGGTGCAAATGTACGGTCACCCATTATTCTCTATTACTTTTGCTGTACATAAAAAATTCTAAATTCGGATCATTTGTTTCGTTAGCGTCGATTCCTTTGTATTTTTCGAACTGAACCCCATATTTAGACAGAACTCTTGCCCATGAACTCTCGATGACAAGATGGTCAATGAAGATAGCCGGGATGGCTTTAAATGTAGGCCTATGTAGTAATGTATATATGTATGTTTATTCGTCTCGTAAAAGCAAAAACACAGGAGTTAGTAAATATCAAAATTGAAGACGGGATGTATACACAAGACCATACTGGCCTAAAACACATGAACGTGCGGCATACACCCTTTATGAAAAGCATAAAATGCAATAAATCGAATAAGTATAATATAGTCATTCATACAGACAGTTGTGCGAGGAGGGTGGATTAGGCAACATGGGTAACGGTGGAGTATGCCCAACTGTTTGTACAAAGGAGTTGGTAGGACAAGACAACATCAATAAATAGAGACAATACAACATGACATATAGCACCCTCGAATAATGATACCACATACTATAAAGGGGAGAAATAGTCAAGTTTATAGGAGAATGTGCATATATGGTATGTAAGTAAGTGTTTATTTCAATTTTCCGTTACAACAAAACAAATAGGCAATACAGGGCAAAATAAACAAATGTACAGAAAATCAGGAAAGTGGGCAAAATCTAAAAAAGATTTAAGACGTGCTGGTGCACGTGCCCACTTACCCCACACAGCAAACAACACATTGAAGTAAATTTAAAAAAAAGAGAGACACGAAAAATAATCCGGGCGTAAATACTTGACTGTGGATGTGGAGTTTCAACATGGAGTGTAATTTCTACTATATCTGTACAAGGGACTAGCGAGAATTGTAGAACACAACAAACAAACAAGCGGTGCGCAATATGTGATAAAATTAATTTGGTTACAAATGCACTCAACTAATAGTCTATCGGACGATAAACAACAATAATAAAAGCAGCGTAAAAGTAAACAACAACAAACCAAGTAAAATATGACAAGAGCATTCCACGCCCTGGCGTACCAACTTTAGTTTTAATCAAAATTCATGTGCTTTGTGTAAGTAAGCTAGTCTTTTTTATGGAATCCATCATCAAATATCCGTTACATTTGACGTTTGACTGTTCGTGTTATTCCCAGCTTCGTTCTCCATGATAAACTCTACTTACATAATGTAACACTCAAGGGTGAGTGTCTTAAGTAATAAATGGCTAATCTAGCAAAAATGCGTTCCTTCCAGGCTTGGGGAAATGCAATCTAATAAGTTCTGTCAAGTTATACGCTTTTTCAAGGTACTTTGTATTTTATAGTTCTGAATACCGCTAAAAAAGACCAGGATTCAAAAAAAGGATATTCAGGTTGCATTTCCATAAAACCTATCATGATCGCATTTCAGCCAGACAATTCAAAGTATCATTTTGCCACGTCATGGAATTTCCAAATTGAATTAAAATAATAATAAAATATGGTATCCTGTGATGAAGAAAGGGTTAGGATTCAGATATTTATTTCCGTCATACTTGAAATACAAGAGAGCTATGCTCAAATATATGGACACGTAGAATATCCTTAGATGTCCCTTTCGAAACAGTTGCGGCATCAAGATGATCTCTCAATACTGTATCTAGGGATGCGGTGTATTCCACCATATCCAAAAATACCCCTCTATTAGAAGAGCCAGCCCGTTCATCGTGCCCACGGAGGGACAGCTCGTGACAACCAATGAACTTCAAAACATCTATCAATCGACCGAGAACATGGCGGTTTTTCTCGACGTTTTGGTTGTGCCGACGAATAGAAACCGCGCGTCCTTCATCCAACTGTGCTGCAATATTAACATTTCCGAAAGTTCGGTATTTTACTGCATTGTCCAGATGCTCCATAGAAGATTGATGATCCCTGGCACGCTCGGAAAGATGTTTAAGATCTCTAAAACCAAATTTACACCAACGTGAGTCACGGGCGGTAGCAAAAAGTAAGCAATAAAAACAAAAAAGTGCATTTTTGTCCTCGCTGTAACACAACCATTCGTGTTTTTTATCCCAAGTTTCTGCGCAGAATGTACGCCGACGCTTTCCTCCGTCATGGGATTGTTCCGGTGAACAATTTTTGGTTGATAAGGCCCAAGACGTTGTACCTCTAATTTTTGTTCCAGCGGCAGCTGCGAAAACGGAGTGCGAAGTAGTGCATCAACCTTATTCGTTATGAGGTCTAAGGCTAAGAAATGCGAAGCCGGAAAGAAGTGAGGAGCTCAAAAGGAATGTGGAAAATCGAAAGCAAGTGGACTAAAGGTCTCTAACTGATTCAAATAGCGAAACAAGCGACACCATGTCTACACCATGTCGGTAGAATATGGCTAGTGTAGACAGTCTGTGCAACCGATATTGAGGCGTTTCAATATCGCTGTTTTCAAGCTTTTGTTGGTAAGAACATGAGGATCGTTTCTTCGTTGGAACAACCAACACATTGAGGATGTGAATCATCATTTATAAGAATACACGTGAAACCAATCTTTATACATTATTCGCTGTTATTCCGCTTATATGTATGGTTTGAGTGATGTATTTCTATCCGATGAGGGTGAGAAGATGAGTCTTTTGTCGGGCGTTGATCCCCACTGCTATAAGTGCTCCGTACGGAGCCTCAGGGCTCCGCGAGCATTTGTTCACTTAAAAACTGACTTGGTTAATTTTGTATCTGTGAAGAAGCATTAACGTCACTAATGAAATTTGACGACGGTGGTATCGAAATGTGGTAGTGATTCAAATATAACATTATATATAACTAGGGGCGCAGCAGCCATGGTTTTCTAAAAGGGAGGGGGTTCAGAATAGAAAATTCCCGAGCAACACTCATCGCGATTAAACCACTTCTTTAAAAACGTCTTTTTCAGCGGATAACGAGATTTCTGTTGTGTAAAATATTCAATCCCTGGCCGACCCGAGAATTTAAAATGTCTTGTCATATCAATTCAATTTTGTTCAGCGTTGCTCGTCTTTGAGTTGACCAAAAGCTTGGAATTCCCTACCTTCCCTAATGACTTGAAAAAATCAAAATCAAACTAAGAATTTCGTTCCAAACTTAAACAACATTTGTTATCATCATATTAACCAAAATCTTTGTTTTGAACATATTACTGTTTCGGAGTTTATTTTTTCTAGGGAATTTGGTTACTAAGATAGGCTACTATAGACTATTTGGATTGAAAGTACCAACAGGAAACTCAGAAGGATATCAGATCACCACTCAGTAGATGGCGACTTCAAACTCCGCAGGCTACCTCAGCAGGATGCAATATAAAACAATGATCTGAATTAATATTTTAACTCACCCTTCTAATCTTATCATCATGCTTAATTGGACAAAGACAATAAAAACAGCAAATTAGGTTAAAGATAATAAATTACAATTACATCAAATTTGAATCCAGCCATCAATAGAAACAGTTCTTTTTGTCGAAGTAGCATGCTGGGCCCTTTTTTTCTCATATAGGTCATAGCACAAAATCAAATATATTCCTCCCTTCCTTCCCCCCATGAAACTATATTACTGTATTGTGATCCTAATACAATTAGGGCAATCCATGACATGGAAACAATGCTTCTTTTTATAAAATATTAGCCTTAATTAAATAGTACTTTTATACATTTATTTTCTTCTGGAAAAAATGCAATCATGACGGGCTTTGTTGAAATGCTTTTCTTTAAGTTTATTTTTCCTTTAGTTTTTACCACATTCGGCTTCAATTTTATAAATAAAACGAGAATACCTAAGAATTTGACACTCGAACTGAAGTATTTCAACAAAATCCGTATGGTTCACATTTTTGCTGAAATAGATATATTCTATCAAAGACCTTACTAGCGCCCTTGAGTGACGCATACCATATAGGCATAAGAACCGCAAATTTATCTATTATACTTCGCCCATTCATACTATATGGTCTCACCACTCAAAGGCGCTGTATTTACGCCTAAATTTTGATTTCATTGTTATGTATATGTTTATTTGGTGTTGTGTTGTCTCTATTTATATATATTGTCTTGTCTTATAAACGCCCCTGTATAAACAGTTTTGTATACTCCACCCTTACCACTTTCACCACACCAAATGACCCATTGCCCCACCTTGCACAACTGTCTATAAAAAGGGACCATATTATACATATTTAATCCAATGTTTTTTGTTTTATATTTTTCAAAAATGGTGCATGCCGCACATTTGTGTTTTAGGCCAGTACGGTCTTGTGCATGTATCCCGTCTTAAATAATAATTATCGTTCATTTATTTTTTTTTATCACTATTACGAGACGAATAAACATACATACATACATACATACATACATACATACATACAATATACTACAGCAGGCCTGCCCAATCTTTTTCGTTTCTCGGGCTACATTCAAGTTACGAAATTCGTTGCGGGCCGCAAACGTTTATACCAATCATTAACACCAGCTAAGCCCTGATTTCGGTGTAGGTAATTTACATAATACATAAAGAGCAATTTTGTTAACATCAAATCAATCGAATTAATAATTGCTTTCTAGTTACAGAGTAGGGCTGGCAAATAATTCGAATATCAAGAGGAAAATTAGAATAGCAGTTTACTATTCGAATATCTGGTAACACGGGGCGTGGACATGACAATTGTTGTTCTTTGACGAGCACACAAATCACGTCGAAATTGAGTGTTATATTTGCATTATATAGCGTTTTTATTCAATCATTTTCAGTAGCTATGATACTGTCTCAATGTTTAAATGAGCGTAATGTGGGCAAATGTCGCGGGAATATCAAGTTTTAGTTGGCCGTTTCGTAAAATTTGACACTAATACATGTATTTAATAAAGTAATATTACGAAGATTTCTGGACAAATACCCTACATATACTGATTCGTGACCAATATGCAGCAATGTCAATTTCATCAGAATTATTGACGGATACGCAGTGACGACATTTCCGAAATCTAATTTACCCAAACGATTGATAAAAAAACATAAAAGGACGAGTCCCAGGACCAGTATCAAAGATATTGTTGACATTTTATTTTACACTGGTGAGAAAAACGATCAAAGCAGACACGTAAGAAAACAATCAGAATGAAATCAATTTGCAAATTTAGGCTCCAAATTCATTCCTATAATTGCGCTCAGCGTTCGTCCTCAATAATTGCACAATATCTTTCAAGTTCGCCGAACAGAACGCTCAGTTCAGCAAGAAATAAAAAAAACTGACGTCGATGTCCACCAGGGTGCAAGACTTGACACATACGTTATAATAAGAACCGGCATTTGAATGCAGATAGATGACAAAGATTCATTGGCCATTCCTTTGGTTTTTAACTTTCTAAAAATACGTGCGCCCGCCAATGACTTGCAACTTTTAATTTTGGCTCGCGAACGACAAAAGTTTGCCGACCTCTGGTTTAGACTTTAGAGCCAGTGAAATTAGACATAATATACAGTCATCCCAATTTAAATCCTCGACCCACTGCCCTATCTCCCTGCACTTTCTTATTCTCGATCCGCTGCCCTGCCTCCCTTGCCCCGGTCAACTGCTTCACCTCCCTCAACCTTCTTGTCCTCGACCCACCCCCCTATTTCCCTAAACCTTCCTATGCTCGACTCACTGTCCTCCTTCATCCACTGCACTATCTGCCTCAAACTTCCCACCCTCGACCCACTGTGCGACCTCCCTCAACTATTTGTCTTCGACCCACGGCGCTATACCACTCAGTACCTAACCGACCTAACGGCGCTATAATCACGACTCGGTCGTCAAAATGAACTTCACCACCTTGGAACCAACTTCCATGTGTTATACTAGTTGAGTATGCCAATGAGAGGATTCAATTGTACGTCGACAAAACATGATTGACGGCATTCGTAAAGGTAGGCTGGAATCTCAATTGGTAATCAATAACCATAATTAGTGGCTTAAAATGTGCTACTAATTAGGCTACTGATTACTGATGGCATCGGGTTTGGAGGTACTGTTTTTAAAATTTCAACAGGCCATTCGATGTCGACATATCTGAGTTCCGTTCCAGAAACTCATTCAATGTCGTCTGTATTTCCGTGCAAGGCAATACGATGAGGAAATAATCAAATATTTGCACGCTTGGTCTTTCTCAACGAATGTTCTGCCATATCCTGCATTTTTTAATCTAGCTCGGATAGGTGTATATACAAATTTCTTTTACGTGACTGAGAAGGCTGAAAAGTCAAAACAATCAAAAATATAAGTCGCTCAGTGAGTGTAATCCCTTCCAAACTATTTTTAAACCATAAAATGTTTTGTCGTAGCTAGCGTTGCCAACTGCCCGTTAATTCTGCGTATAGTCCCAAAATTGAGCTTAACTTTTCTGTAACGTAATGAAGTTGCAAAGGACGCAGTTCGTACGTAATCTTTGGCATCGCTTTTACTACAAAATGTTGAGGAAAAATAATTCATACGGACCAGCATCACATTGTCACAAGACTAACGACATGGCCAATTATTAAGGGCATAAAACGGCTTGTTAAAATTTAGAAAACTGTCATTCCAACAAGAAACCATCAGTAGCCCAATTAGTAACACATTTTTAAACTGCCAATTATGGTTATTGCTTATCATTTGAGATTCCAGCCTACATTATACGAATGCCGTCAATCATGTTTTGTCGACGTACGATTGAATCATCTCATTGGCTTACATGACCAGTATAACCCATGGAAGTTGGTCGCAAGATAGAAAGTTCAGTGTGGCGATCGGGTCGTGAATAAAGCGCTGTTAGGTCAGGTACTTAATAGTATAGCACCGTAAGTCAAAGATAGGTAAATTGTGGCAGATAGGGCAGTGGGTCGGAGGATAGGTAGGTTGAGGGAGATATGGCGGTGGGTCGTGAAGAGAAAGGTTGGGGGAGATAGGGCGGTGGTTCGAGGATGGGAAAGTTGGGGAAATAGGCCGGTGGGTCGAGGATAGGAAGGTTGAAGGAGATAGGGCAGTGGGTCGAGGATATGAATGTTGATGGAGTATTCCTATTCGAATATATGGTAACACGGGGCGCGGACATGACAATTGTGGTTCTTTGACGACCACACGGGAGCACACAATTCACGTCGAAATTGAGTGTAATATTTGCATTATATAGCGTTTTTATTCAATCATTTTCAGTAGCTATGATACTGTCTCAATGTTTAAATGAGCGTAATGTGGGCAAAAGTCGCGGGAATATCAAGTTTAAGTTGGCCGTTTCGTAAAATTTGACACCAATACAAATATTTAATAAAGTAATATTACGAAGATTTCTGGACAAATACCCTACATATACTGATTCGGGACCAATATGCAGCAATGTCAATTTCATCAGAATTATTGACGGATACGCAGTGACGACATTTCCGAAATCTAATTTACCCAAACGATTGATAAAAAAACATAAAAGGACGAGTCCCAGGACCAGTATCAAAGATATTGTTGACATTTTATTTTACGTTGGTGAGAAAAACGATCAAAGCAGACACGTAAGAAAACAATCAGAATGAAATCAATTTGCAAATTTAGGCTCCAAATTCATTCCTATAATTGCGCTCAGCGTTCGTCCTCAATAATTGCACAATATCTTTCAAGTTCGCCGAACAGAACGCTCAGTTCAGCAAGAAATAAAAAAAACTGACGTCGATGTCCACCAGGGTGCAAGACTTGACACATACGTTATAATAAGAACCGGCATTTGAATGCAGATAGATGACAAAGATTCATTGGCCATTCCTTTGGTTTTTAACTTTCTAAAAATACGTGCGCCCGCCAATGACTTGCAACTTTTAATTTTGGCTCGCGAACGACAAAAGTTTGCCGACCTCTGGTTTAGACTTTAGAGCCAGTGAAATTAGACATAATATACAGTCATCCCAATTTAAATCCTCGACCCACTGCCCTGTCTCCCTGCACTTTCTTATTCTCGATCCGCTGCCCTGCCTCCCTTGCCCCGGTCAACTGCTTCACCTCCCTCAACCTTCTTGTCCTCGACCCACCCCCCTATTTCCCTAAACCTTCCTATGCTCGACTCACTGTCCTCCTTCATCCACTGCACTATCTGCCTCAAACTTCCCACCCTCGACCCACTGTGCGACCTCCCTCAACTATTTGTCTTCGACCCACGGCGCTATACCACTCAGTACCTAACCGACCTAACGGCGCTATAATCACGACTCGGTCGTCAAAATGAACTTCACCACTTTGCAACCAACTTCCATGTGTTATACTAGTTGAGTATGCCAATGAGAGGATTCAATTGTACGTCGACAAAACATGATTGACGGCATTCGTAAAGGTAGGCTGGAATCTCAATTGGTAATCAATAACCATAATTAGTGGCTTAAAATGTGCTACTAATTAGGCTACTGATTACTGATGGCATCGGGTTTGGAGGTACTGTTTTTAAAATTTCAACAGGCCATTCGATGTCGACATATCTGAGTTCCGTTCCAGAAACTCATTCAATGTCGTCTGTATTTCCGTGCAAGGCAATACGATGAGGAAATAATCAAATATTTGCACGCTTGGTCTTTCTCAACGAATGTTCTGCCATATCCTGCATTTTTTAATCTAGCTCGGATAGGTGTATATACAAATTTCTTTTACGTGACTGAGAAGGCTGAAAAGTCAAAACAATCAAAAATATAAGTCGCTCAGTGAGTGTAATCCCTTCCAAACTATTTTTAAACCATAAAATGTTTTGTCGTAGCTAGCGTTGCCAACTGCCCGTTAATTCTGCGTATAGTCCCAAAATTGAGCTTAACTTTTCTGTAACGTAATGAAGTTGCAAAGGACGCAGTTCGTACGTAATCTTTGGCATCGCTTTTACTACAAAATGTTGAGGAAAAATAATTCATACGGACCAGCATCACATTGTCACAAGACTAACGACATGGCCAATTATTAAGGGCATAAAACGGCTTGTTAAAATTTAGAAAACTGTCATTCCAACAAGAAACCATCAGTAGCCCAATTAGTAACACATTTTTAAACTGCCAATTATGGTTATTGCTTATCATTTGAGATTCCAGCCTACATTATACGAATGCCGTCAATCATGTTTTGTCGACGTACGATTGAATCATCTCATTGGCTTACATGACCAGTATAACCCATGGAAGTTGCTCGCAAGATAGAAAGTTCAGTGTGGCGATCGGGTCGTGAATAAAGCGCTGTTAGGTCAGGTACTTAATAGTATAGCACCGTAAGTCAAAGATAGGTAAATTGTGGCAGATAGGGCAGTGGGTCGGAAGATAGGTAGGTTGAGGGAGATATGGCGGTGGGTCGTGAAGAGAAAGGTTGGGGGAGATAGGGCGGTGGTTCGAGGATGGGAAAGTTGGGGAAATAGGCCGGTGGGTCGAGGATAGGAAGGTTGAAGGAGATAGGGCAGTGGGTCGAGGATATGAATGTTGATGGAGTATTCCTATTCGAATATATGGTAACACGGGGCGCGGACATGACAATTGTGGTTCTTTGACGACCACACGGGAGCACACAATTCACGTCGAAATTGAGTGTAATATTTGCATTATATAGCGTTTTTATTCAATCATTTTCAGTAGCTATGATACTGTCTCAATGTTTAAATGAGCGTAATGTGGGCAAAAGTCGCGGGAATATCAAGTTTAAGTTGGCCGTTTCGTAAAATTTGACACCAATACAAATATTTAATAAAGTAATATTACGAAGATTTCTGGACAAATACCCTACATATACTGATTCGGGACCAATATGCAGCAATGTCAATTTCATCAGAATTATTGACGGATACGCAGTGACGACATTTCCGAAATCTAATTTACCCAAACAATTGATAAAAAAAAAACATAAAAGGACGAGTCCCAGGACCAGTATCAAAGATATTGTTGACATTTTATTTTACGTTGGCGATAAAAACGATCAAAGCAAAAGCAGACACGTAAGAAAACAATCAGAATGAAATTAATTTGCAAATTTAGGCTCCAAATTCATTCCTATAATTGCGCTCAGCGTTCGTTCACAATAATTGCACAATATCTTTCGAGTTCGCCGAACAGAACGCTCAGTTCAGCAAGAAATAAAAAAAAACTGACGTCGATGTCCACCAGGGTGCAAGACTTGACACATACGTAATAATAAGAACCGGCATTTGAATGCAGATAGATGACAAAGATTCATTGTCCATTCCTTTGGTTTTTACCTTTCTAAAAATACGTGCGGCCCGCCAATGACTTGCAACTTTAAATTTTGGCTCGCGAACGACAAAAGTTTGCCGACCTCTGGTTTAGACTTCAGAGCCAGTGAAACTATATATAATATACATCCATCCCAATTCAAATCCTCGAACCACTGTCCTATCTCCCTCCACTTTCCTATTCTCGATCCGCTGCCCTGTCTCCCTTGCCCCGGCCAACTGCTTCACCTCCCTCAACCTTCTTATTCTCGACCCGCCCCCCTATTTCCCTAAACCTTCCTATCCTCGACTCACTGTCCTATTTCCCCCAACCTTCCTATCCCCCTCAACATTTTTATCCTCGACTCATTGCGCTATCTCCCTCAACTTTTCTATCCTTCATCCACTGCACTATCTGCCTCAAACTTCCCACCCTCGACCCACTGTGGGACCTCCCTCAACTGTTTGTCTTTGACCAACGGCGCTATACCACTCAGTACCTAACTAACCTAACGGCGTTATAATCACGACTCGGTCGACAAAATGAACTTCACCATCTTGCAACCAACTTCCATGTGTTATACTGATCGAGTATGCCAATGAGAGGATTCAATTGTACGTCGACAAAACATGATTGACGGCATTCGTAAAGGTAGGCTGGAATCTCAATTGGTAATCAATAACCATAATTAGTGGCTTAAAAATGTGCTACTAATTAGGCTACTGATGAGCATCGGGTTTGGAGGTACTGTTTTTAAAATTTCAACAGGCCATTCGATGTCGACATATCTGAGTTCCTTTCCAGAAACTCATTCAATGTCGCCTGTATTTCCGTGCAAGGCAATACGATGAGGAAATAGTCAAATATTTGCACGCTTGGTCTTTCTCAACGAATGTTCTGCCATATCCTGCATTTTTTAATCCTGCTGTAATAGGTGTATATACAAATTTCTTTTACGTGACTGAGAAGGCTGAAAAGTCAAAAACAGTCAAAAATATAAGTCGCTCAGTGAGTGTAATCCCTTCCAAACTATTTTTAAACCATGAAATGTTTTGTCGTAGCTAGCGTTTCCAACTGCCCGTTAACTCTGCGTATAGTCCCAAAATTGAGCTTAACTTTTCTGCAACGTAATGAAGTTGCAAAGGACGCAGTTCGTACGTAATCTTTGGCATCGCTTTTACTATAAAATGTTGAGGAAAAATAATTTATACGGACCAGAGCACTATGGATTATTTCGGACAAGCATCACATTGTCAAAAGACTAACGACATGGCCAATTATTAAAATCATAAAACGGCTTGTTAAAATTCAGAAAACTGTCATTCCAACAAGAAACCATCAGTAGCCCAATTAGTAACACATTTTTAAACTGCCAATTATGGTTATTGCTTACCATTTGAGATTCCAGCCTACATTATACGAATGCCGTCAATCATGTTTTGTCGACGTACGATCGAATCATCTCATTGGCTTACATGGCCAGTATAACCCATGGAAGTTGGTCGCAAGATAGAAAGTTCAGTGTGGCCATTGGGTCGTGAATAAAGCGCTGTTATGTCAGGTACTTAATAGTATACCTCGTAAGTCAAAGATAGGTAAATTGTGGCAGATAGGGCAGTGGGTCGGAGAATAGGTAGGTTGAGGGAGATATGGCGGTGGGTCGAGAAGAGAAAGGTTGAGGGAGATAGGGCGGTGGTTCGAGGATGGGAAAGTTGGGGAAATAGGCCGGTGGGTCGAGGATAGGGAGATAGCGTAGTGAGTCGAGGATAGGAATGTTGAGAGAGATAGGGCAGTGGGTCGAGGATATGAATGTTGATGGAGTATTCCTATTCGAATATATGGTAACACGGGGCGCGGACATGACAATTGTGGTTCTTTGACGACCACACGGGAGCACACAAATCACGTCGAAATTGAGTGTAATATTTGCATTATATAGCGTTTTTATTCAATCATTTTCAGTAGCTATGATACTGTCTCAATGTTTTAAATGAGCGTAATGTGGGCAAAAGTCGCGGGAATATCAAGTTTAAGTTGGCCGTTTTGTAAAATTTGACACCAATACAAATAAATATTTAATAAAGTAATATTACGAAGATTTCTGGACAAATACCCTACATATACTGATTCGTGACCAATATGCAGCAATGTTTGCCGACCTCTGGTTTAGACTTCAGAGCCAGTGAAACTATACATAATACACAGTCATCCCAATTCAAATCCTCGACCCACTGTCCTATCTCCCTCCACTTTCCTATTCTCGATCCGCTGCCCTGTCTCCCTTGCCCCGGCCAACTGCTTCACCCCTCCCAACCTTCTTATCCTCGACTCACTGTCCTATTTCCCCCAAACTTCCTATCCCCTTCAACATTTTTATCCTCGACTCATTGCGCTATCTCCCTCAAATTTTCTATCCTTCATCCACTGCACTATCTGCCTCAAACTTCCCACCCTCGACCCACTGTGCGACCTCCCTCAACTATTTGCCTTCGACCAACGGCGCTATACCACTCAGTACCTAACTAACCTAACGGCGCGTCAAAATGAACTTCACCATCTTGCGACCAACTTCCATGTGTTATACTGGTCGAGTATGCCAATGAGAGGATTCAATTGTACGTCGACAAAACATGATTGACGGCATTCGTAAAAGTAGGCTGGAATCTCAATTGGTAATCAATAACCATAATTAGTGGCCTAAAATGTGCTACTAATTAGGCTACTGATGGCATCGGGTTTAGAGTTACTGTTTTTAAAATTTCAACAGGCCATTCGATGTCGACATATCTGAGTTCCTCTCCAGAAACTAATTCAATGTCGCCTGTATTTCCGTGCAAGGCAATACGATGAGGAAATAATCAAATATTTGCACGCTTATTGGTCTTTTTCAACGAATGTTCTGCCATATCCTGCATTTTTTAATCCTGCTCGGATAGGCGTATATACAAATTTCTTTTACGTGACTAAGAAGGCTGAAAGTCAAAAACAGTCAAAAATATAAGTCGCTGAGTGAGTGTAATCCCTTCCAAACTATTTTTAAACCATGAAATGTTTTGTCGTAGCTAGCGTTTCCAACTGCCCGTTAATTCTGCGTATAGTCCCAAAATTGAGTCTATCTTTTCTGCAACGTAATGAAGTTGCAAAGGACGCAGTTTGTACGTAATCTTTGGCATCGCTTTTACTATAAAATGTTGAGGAAAAATAATTTTACGGACCAGAGCACTATTGATTATTTCGGACCAGCATCACATTTTCACAAGACTCACGACTTGTTAAAATTTAGAAAACTGTCATTCCCAACAAGAAACCATCAGTAGCCCAATTAGTAACACATTTTTAAACTGCCAATTATGGTTATTGCTTACCATTTGAGATTCCAGCCTACATTATACGAATGCCGTCAATCATGTTTTGTCGACGTACGATTGAATCATCTCATTGGCATACACGACCAATGGAAGTTGGTTGCAAGATGGAAAGTCGTGTGGCGATCGGGTCGTAAATAAATCGCTGTTGGGTCAGGTATTGAATAGTATAGCACCGTGAGTCAAAGATAGGTAAATTGTGGCAGATAGGCAGTGGGTCGAGGTTACGTAGGTTGAGGGAGATAGGGCGGTGGTTCGAGGATGAGAAAGTTGGGGAGGTGGGTCGGGGATAGGAAGGTTGAGAGAGATAGGGTAGTGGGCCGAGGATATGAATGTTGATGGAGTATTCCTATTTTAATATATGGTAACACGGGGCGCGGACATGACAATTGTGGTTCTTTGACGACCACACGGGAGCACACAAATCACGTCGAAATCTAATTTACCCAAACAATTGATAAAAAAAAACATAAAAGGACGAGTCCCAGGACCAGTATCAAAGATATTGTTGACATTTTATTTTACGTTGGTGATAAAAACGATCAAAGCAGACACGTAAGAAAACAATCAGAATGAAATTAATTTGCAAATTTAGGCTCCAAATTCATGCTTATAATTGCGCTCAGCGTTCTTCCTCAATAATTGCACAATATCTTTCGAGTTCGCCGAACAGAACGCTCAGTTCAGCAAGAAATAAAAAAAACTGACGTCGTTGTCCACCAGGGTGCAAGACTTGACACATACACAATAATAAGAACCGGTATTTGAATGCAGATAGATGAAAAAGATTCATTGGCCATTCCTTTGGTTTTTAACTTTCTAAAAATACGTGCGGCCCGCCAATGATTTGCAACTTTTGATTTTGGCTCGCGAACGACAAAAGTTTGCCGACCTCTGGTTTAGACTTTAGAGCCAGTGAAGTTATACATAATATACGGTCATCCCAATTCAAATCCTCGACCCACTGCCCTACCGCCCTCCACTTTCCTATTCTCGATCCGCTGCCCTGTCTCCCTTGCCCCGGCTAACTGCTTCACCTCCCTCAACCTTCTTATCCTCGACCCACCCCTCTATTTCCCTAAACCTTCCTATCCTCGACTCACTGTCCTACTTCCCCCAACCTTCCTATCCCCTTCAACATTTTCATCCTCGACTCATTGCGCTATCTCCCTCAACTTTTCTCTCCTTCATCCACTGCACTATCTGCCTCAAACTTCCCACCCTCGACCCACTGTGCGCCTTCCTCAGCTTACTTGTCTTCGACCAACGGCGCTATACCACTCAGTACCTAACTAACCTAACGGCGCGTCAAAATGAACTTCACCATCTTGCGACCAACTTCCATGTGTTATACTGGTCGAGTATGCCAATGAGAGGATTCAATTGTACGTCGACAAAACATGATTGACGGCATTCGTAAAGGTAGGCTGGAATCTCAATTGGTAATCAATAGCCATAATTAGTGGCTTAAAAATGTGCTACTAATTAGGCTACTGATGGCATCGGGTTTGGAGTTACTGTTTTTAAAATTTCAACAGGCCATTCGATGTCGACATATCTGAGTTCCATTTCAGAAACTCATTCAATGTCGCCTGTATTTCCGTGCAAGGCAATACGATGAGGAAATAATCAAATATTTGCACGCTTGGTCTTTTTCAACGAATGTTCTGCCATATCCTGCATTTTTTAATCCTGCTCGGATAGGCGTATATACAAGTTTCTTTTACGTGACTGAGAAGGCTGAAAAGTCAAAAACAGTCAAAAATATAAGTCGCTGAGTGTGTGTAATCCCTTCCAAACTATTTTTAAACCATGAAATGTTTTGTCGTAGCTAATAGTCCCAAAATTGAGTCTATCTTCTCTGCAACGTAATGAAGTTGCAAAGGACGCGGTTCGTACGTAATCGTTGGCATCGCTTTTACTATAAAATGTTGAGGAAAAATAATTTATACGGACCAGCATCACATTTTCACAAGACTCACGACTTGTTGAAATTTAGAAAACTGTCATTCCCAACAAGAAACCATCAGTAGCCCAATTAGTAACACATTTTTAAACTGCCAATTATGGTTATTGCTTACCATTTGAGATTCCAGCCTACATTATACGAATGCCGTCAATCATGTTTTGTCGACGTACGATCGAATCATCTCATTGGCTTACATGACCAGTATAACCCATGGAAGTTGGTCGCAAGATAGAAAGTTCAGTGTGGCCATCGGGTCGTGAATAAAGCGCTGTTAGGTCAGGTACTTAATAGTATAGCACCGTAAGTCAAAGATAGGTAAATTGTGGCAGATAGGGCAGTGGGTCGGAAGATAGGTAGGTTGAGGGAGATATGGCGGTGGGTCGTGAAGAGAAAGGTTGGGGGAGATAGGGCGGTGGTTCGAGGATGGGAAAGTTGGGGAAATAGGCCGGTGGGTCGAGGATAGGAAGGTTGAGAGAGATAGGGCAGTGGGTCGAGGATATGAATGTTGATGGAGTATTCCTATTCGAATATATGGTAACACGGGGCGCGGACATGACAATTGTGGTTCTTTGACGACCACACGGGAGCACACAAATCACGTCGAAATTGAGTGTAATATTTGCATTATATAGCGTTTTTATTCAATCATTTTCAGTAGCTATGATACTGTCTCAATGTTTTAAATGAGCGTAATGTGGGCAAAAGTCGCGGGAATATCAAGTTTAAGTTGGCCGTTTCGTAAAATTTGACACCAATACAAATAAATATTTAATAAAGTAATATTACGAAGATTTCTGGACAAATACCCTACATATACTGATTCGTGACCAATATGCAGCAATGTTTGCCGACCTCTGGTTTAGACTTCAGAGCCAGTGAAACTATACATAATACACAGTCATCCCAATTCAAATCCCCGACCCACTGTCCTATCTCCCTCCACTTTCCTATTCTCGATCCGCTGCCTTGTCTCCCTTGCCCCAGCCAACTGCTTCACCTCTCCCAACCTTCTTATCCTCGACTCACTGTCCTATTTCCCCCAAACTTCCTATCCCCTTCAACATTTTTATCCTCGACTCATTGCGCTATCTCCCTCAACTTTTCTATCCTTCATCCACTGCACTATCTGCCTCAAACTTCCCACCCTCGACCCACTGTGCGACCTCCCTCAACTATTTGCCTTCGACCAACGGCGCTATACCACTCAGTACCTAACTAACCTAACGGCGCGTCAAAATGAACTTCACCATCTTGCGACCAACTGCTTCACCTCTCCCAACCTTCTTATCCTCGACTCACTGTCCTATTTCCCCCAAACTTCCTATCCCCTTCAACATTTTTATCCTCGACTCATTGCGCTATCTCCCTCAACTTTTCTATCCTTCATCCACTGCACTATCTGCCTCAAACTTCCCACCCTCGACCCACTGTGCGACCTCCCTCAACTATTTGCCTTCGACCAACGGCGCTATACCACTCAGTACCTAACTAACCTAACGGCGCGTCAAAATGAACTTCACCATCTTGCGACCAACTGCTTCACCTCTCCCAACCTTCTTATCCTCGACTCACTGTCCTATTTCCCCCAAACTTCCTATCCCCTTCAACATTTTTATCCTCGACTCATTGCGCTATCTCCCTCAACTTTTCTATCCTTCATCCACTGCACTATCTGCCTCAAACTTCCCACCCTCGACCCACTGTGCGACCTCCCTCAACTATTTGCCTTCGACCAACGGCGCTATACCACTCAGTACCTAACTAACCTAACGGCGCGTCAAAATGAACTTCACCATCTTGCGACCAACTTCCATGTGTTATACTGGTCGAGTATGCCAATGAGAGGATTCATTGTACGTCGACAAAACATGATTGACGGCATTCGTAAAGGTAGGCTGGAATCTCAATTGGTAATCAATAACCATAATTAGTGGCCTAAAATGTGCTACTAATTAGGCTACTGATGGCATCGGGTTTGGAGTTACTGTTTTTAAAATTTCAACAGGCCATTCGATGTCGACATATCTGAGTTCCTTTCCAGAAACTAATTCAATGTCGCCTGTATTTCCGTGCAAGGCAATACGATGAGGAAATAATCAAATATTTGCACGCTTGGTCTTTTTCAACGAATGTTCTGCCATATCCTGCATTTTTTAATCCTGCTCGGATAGGCGTATATACAAATTTCTTTTACGTGACTGAGAAGGCTGAAAGTCAAAAACAGTCAAAAATATAAGTCGCTGAGTGAGTGTAATCCCTTCCAAACTATTTTTAAACCATGAAATGTTTTGTCGTAGCTAGCGTTGCCAACTGCCCGTTAATTCTGCGTATAGTCCCAAAATTGAGTCTATCTTTTCTGCAACGTAATGAAGTTGCAAAGGACGCAGTTCGTACGTAATCTTTGGCATCGCTTTTACTATAAAATATTGAGGAAAAATAATTTTACGGACCAGAGCACTATTGATTATACAAGACTCACGACTTGTTAAAATTTAGAAAACTGTCATTCCCAACAAGAAACCATCAGTAGCCCAATTAGTAACACATTTTTGAACTGCCAATTATGGTTATTGCTTACCGTTTGAGATTCCAGCCTACATTATACGAATGCCGTCAATCATGTTTTGTCGACGTACGATTGAATCATTTCATTGGCATACACGACCAGTATAACCCATGGAAGTTGGTCGCAAGATAGAAAGTTCAGTGTGGCGATCGGGTCGTGAATAAAGCGCCGTTAGGTCAGGTACTGAATAGTATAGCACCGTAAGTCAAAGATAGGTAAATTGTGGCAGATAGGGCAGTGGGTTGAGGATAGGTAGGTTGAGGGAGATAGAGCGGTGGTTCGAAGATGGGAAAGTTGGGAAGATAGGCCGGTGGGTCGAGGATAGGGAGATAGCGTAGTGAGTCTAGGCTAGGAAGGTTGAGAGAGATAGGGCAGTGGGTCGTGAAGAGAAAGGTTGAGGGAGATAGGGCGGTGGTTCGAGGATGGGAAAGTTGGGGAAATAGGCCGGTGGGTCGATGATAGGGAGATATCGTAGTGAGTCTAGGCTAGGAAGGTTGAGAGAGATAGGGCAGTGGGTCGAGGATAGGGAAGTAGATAGAGAAAGGGCGGTGGGTCAAGGATAGGAATGTTGAGGGAGGTCGGGCAGTGGGTCGAGGGTAGGTAAGTAGATAGAGATAGGGCAGTGGGTCGAGGGCGGTTTTCAAGTAAACGAATAGCTCGCGGAGGCCCTAAGTATCTCCTGAGGCTCCGTATGGAGCACTTTGAGAACCTAAAGTCTACGTAGTAGGATATAACAATGCGAACAACTAAGTAACGAATGTTTCCTTTGATTTCCTTCGACTTTTGATCTCTTGAATTCTACCTCTTTACAATCTACCATCGCAAAATTATTGGTACTTATTTCAAGAATGGATTTGCCAGTTTAGGACTTATATTTACCAAAACACAACTAAAATCTAACAAATAACACGCGAAAACTGACAAAACGAGGTAATATTCACAACCATGAAAATCTGTCTGAATGTCTAAATCAGTGGTCGGCAACCACCGGGCCGCGCCCATCGCCTGTCCGCAGAAACGTGACGCAAAAGACGGACAATGTCCTGATAACATCTTTAGTTGATTGAAATTTCAAACAATAATGAGTTGAAAAGAGTCTTTGCGATTTATCGGGTAGCTACTTTGGCAATCTTCTGGGCAACACTGCTATCTGAATACCCCGGTATTGCAAAAAAAGCTTTTTTACATTTATGTGAGATCGGGTTTTCAAATTGACAACTAGAAAACCGCAGTAGGCTAAAAGTAAAAAATACGTTACTTGAATAACATCCCTTTTATTTTTAAATTTACCATCAACCTAAATTTAAAA
The DNA here is from genome assembly GCF_964204865.1 of Styela clava. Taxonomy (NCBI): domain Eukaryota; kingdom Metazoa; phylum Chordata; class Ascidiacea; order Stolidobranchia; family Styelidae; genus Styela; species Styela clava. The sequence goes on from NC_135250.1 coordinate 18,980,940, forward strand.
CGTTTATTGTTACGCCAAATTCTTATATATGCTGATTGACCCAAATTTGGGTCGCGACCCCGTATTTGCGGACCCCTGGTGTATCCCATGTTTTGCTAGCCAGATTTTCCCTATAGCGAATACAATGCGCAAAATTGATATGATGCGCAATTTGTAATACTCTTGCTAAAAAAAACTTTGTTTTCCCGCGATGGCCCAGCCCTATCAGTACAAATGCTAATACACTCTCCCATGATAATCCATCATTATGTAGTCTCGTCGCCACTGCTGAGAATATGTCTTGATCAGTGCGTGTTCCAGAAAGCGCCAAGCACATGAGTAACTTATATACCTAACGAACACAATCAACTGCGCTAAACCAGAAGTATCCGTGGATTCATCCAATTGCAAAGCGTATTTTCCTCCTTTGACTCTATCAATCAGTTGGCACCTAATATCTTGACCCATTTCGCTGATACGTCGGTGAATGGTATGTACAGACATTGGTATTTCTTTCATTTCCTTTGTTACCTTGTCTCCATTCATAATTTAACTCATTGCAATAGTTTTGATTAGTGTTTCTCCAATGGTGTGTGGTTTTTTATCTTTTGCGATTGAATATGCCACTTCATACAATGCCTTTTGAGATTTTTCTAAGATTTTGAGATACTTTGTCGTGGTTTTCTTTTCGCCTAACAATTCTTTTTCTAAAACCAAGCTTTATAAAGTCTTCGCTGTACTTCCGCTTATAAGGATGGTTTGAGTGATGTATTTCTATCCGATGAGGGTGAGGATATGAGTCTTTTGTCGGGCGTTGATCCCCACTGCTTGAAGACGCAAAGATGTATGAAGGTGCGTGCGGTGTTTTGTTCTCACTTAATTTCTCCGTTGTATCTTCCGCTCGCGGCTTTTTTGGAGTATTCTTTAGTAACCAGTTTGCCAACAACCACGAAAGACTGTCTGAATGGCAAAAGTATCTGAGCGCTTCTGAAACGTTTATTGTTACTTCAATTTTGCACTGATATAAATGCTGATTGGTCAATGTTACGGCAGTAAATAAGGAAGTGTATACTCGGGGAAACATTCATAATTATAATCAAAGATTTATAAAGTTGTTATACATAAATACGCTACACAGACGCGATGCTCATATTTATGGAAAATTCAAATTGTTTCGCGACCCAGAGCGGAGGGCTTCGCGACCCAAATTTGGGTCGAGACCCCGTAATTGCGGACCCCTGGACTAGACTAATAAGATTAATTTTATTCATTTCAAAGACCATAAATTGGATAAAAAACAATACAAAAACTATGAAATAGCTGATAATAAGTATTAGGGACCAGAACAACAACAGTGTGCAAAGTCTTTGGTATAAGAAAACCTACACATCACATTGGGTTCACAGATTGGAGATTATCGGTTTAGGCAATGAAAAGTGTAATATATTGTGGGGTATGATCTTGAAGAAACCAATATCTACTACTGCAGGTCTACAGAGTTTTGCATTGCGGTGGTGGAGTTGGCAATTCCTTTGAACAAATTTATCAAGCTCTCAATAAACTTCCATTTCAATCAGGATCACAGGCTCACAACTGCTGACTGAAATGAAATAGTACAAAACAAACCAAAGAAATTTAATTGACTCGTTCTGCTTTATTTTGCTAAATTATTTTATTACATGAAATGATAGGATCATAACATAGATTTAACTATATGTATGCATGTATAGAAAAAAAAGCAACTATTCAAAACTAGAACATGATTTTACAATTGTTGAAAGTGGAATACAACCTAAAACAAACATTGAAGAAAGGGGCAATATATATTAAAGATAGGCAAATTGTGCAACAGGCTTCACACAATACGAAGAACAAAAATGACAAAATTTCATGTGATAGTCTGAGAAGCATTGATTATATTGGCCCTACTAAGTCATATTACAATCTACCACACAATTACATGCCTATGTATCAAAAATAGTCGATACAGGAAGCACAGATACACAAAGTAATAATTTGAACAATTATCAGGTAGCGAGAATTCATGACGACGACAATGTAATAAAAGACAGGCCCATCCATCTTCTAGTCTAGGAATTGTTCCGCCTATTTTTCGAAAATATTATTTATTGACTTATTGACACATTATAACTTCAGTACCTGTGAAATTACAGTAGTTTCACAACAGTTGATAAAGACAAACAGAAACAGTGTTTATGCCCCTGTAATTCCATACAAGATGAAAAACACATTTATTTTATAGACCGGTAAATCGGTAATTGGCAAGCCACTTTAATTTTAGCCAGACAATAAAGTTATTATTTGATTTTAAAGTTGTGCCATTCCCCAAGAATGCAAAATGATGAAATCTTGCCACTTCATCTACCGTCGTATTAAAAAAATATCAAACTCAAATTGTTCGATTGAAGTATCCTTGTCGCAGTTATGGTAGATATTACTCCACCCCACAAAAAGTTCAAGTCCAAAAGTATTCAGATACAAAACGCAGTAGTAATAAAACATACTCTCAAAACAACATGACAGAATTGTGAACTATCGTTAGAACGATATGATGTTATAAGATATTATATTTATAAATCTGAAACCAGAATACAATCGATCAAAACAAGGATGAGAAGAATAATTGTTGTAATAATACAATTCTCAAAAACAAAACATTAGAAAACTTTTGTGAAAAGGCAATATATGAAACAATACATATCTAAGAATACAAGAGTTATTATCAAAAATGAGCCATATAGAGTTCTGATTAGAAAACTATGTGCAATCTTATTTTGACATGTAAAGGAAAGCATTAGGACTGAGTGAATATGGTGTCAAAGCAATATATAGCATGTGAAAGCAAATTACAGTGGCCATGGTTTATGTGTGTTTATATAATAGTTTTCTTTTTTATTCAAATAGCTCGTTAGGAGTACAGAATGAGTGCTGGCTTCACACACACCTTTTCTAGATTTTTAAGTTACCAAGCTGATCCCCAGCACGCACAAGTCAATTTAAACTTCAATATTTCAATGAAGATCTTGATTTACTATAAATGGCGCTAGGTTGATTCATGTTCAGGTGAAATCAAATCGAGTTCAGGGTTTGGAATAGAGCAGAACAAGTTTGAAATTCTTCAAAAAAAAAACAACGATAATTTGACTTTTCCTGAAGTAGTGTGAAGATGGTGATCACGTTAAAAACAGCCAATTTGTACTATTCAAAATGGTGACAAAATATGAAAAACAATTCTACGCTTTTTGAGCAGCTTAAAAATACACAATTTTACACATTTGTTATTCGAATATCTTGATATCAAGTTACCCTGCCATAGCTAGATAGATACGAAACTTGGCATATAAATTCCAAATACTATACGCAATAACGGAATGTAATTAAACATTTGATGGTAAATACTTCCTTGCTGGAACAGAATTGTTCCGGCAATGATCCAAAAATCATCAGAGATAAAGGATCATGTATGTCAAGGGTGTGGACCCTGTTGCTGCAGTGACATTTCAATATGGTTCTGGGAGTACTTTATCACATGCACAATGAAAAGCACTATATATGTTAAGTTTCATTTGTAAATCATGGAAATCCCTATGAAGTGCAAGCACACTCATGTGTTTCGGAATACATCGAACATTCGCCTGTTAGATGGCATATGCAATTAAATGTCTGTCCCTTAATAAATGACCATTAAATGCTACGAAAATCTATTTTATGAAAAATTGTGCATTTATTTTCGGAGGTTTAGTCTTCATTCGGTCCTTTTTATGAAAGTAAAATATACGTGGAATTTAGGAATCAAAAAAAATATTGATCACTTTGGATATTTTTCATATGGCATCAGACCAATTTTATATTCAAGTTTTGTGGGGCCGCTTGAGACATTGGGTATGATTTGCTACTTGAATGATGAGCTTCTCAATGTTAATTATAAGCAAGTTGAACAGGCAGAATCACTCTTTTTTGATAGTTTTTGTTCGTCGCAATGCACCCACTCTTTTTTGAGAATTTTAGTTCATAGCAATGGACACAGTGTTAATATTTCATTTCAGAATGAAAGAGTATCATACATGCGCAAACACATCATGTTGAAGTGCTGCGGCAACATTCTATAATTTGCTTCGTGAAGTTTGGATGATCAGTTGAAAAGTGGTAAATTGTAGAAGCGGAATCCTCTCTTCCCTTTAACAGCACAATACACAGCTATCAGATGGTAGACTGCAAATAAAAACAATAGAACGGTAAAGAATATTATGAAAATTGACTAGTAGTAAGGCCACAAACATTCATTCGGCTAGATCACTTCTAAAATAAGCCAATATTATGCTACCCGAAGATATGATACCATAATGATGGACTAAAGACTCAGAGGTATATAAATTATTAGATACCAGCTGGAATAGATCAAGCAAATACTGTCAGTGAAAACAGGTGGAAAGCAGAAAATTCCACATAAATTGTGATAGTTTTTGGAAAAACTGCTAGCAAAAAAGTCCATGCATGGAGAAGAAATAACTGATGAATATGAAAATCTTATGGTACAAGAGGCCACGGATGTTCGCCTTATCAGCTCAGGATAAATCTCCTCCCATGGGATAAATATAAAAGAATCTGTTGGAAAACTTGTTGAGGCAAAGAATACAGAAAAATGGAAATACAGAGGAGATATGATCAGGTATGTGATATAAAAAGTATGATTAAAATAGGCCAGATATTATAAGATGATCAGGCACTAACAGTTCAGAATGTTGAGCAGACTAACTTCTTGACTTCAAAAATGAATCGAAAATTTGATAAATTAATTTCATAGCTGATAAATAAACGAAAACAAGAATTCTATTTGTTTATTTCTGTACTACTCACAGGCCAAAGTACTAAACTAAACACCTCAAACAAATTTTAAAGATGTAAAAGATTAATCAATCACATTTCCTTTTTAACAATTTGACACATACACTTCCTGGATGATTCATTTCTCAAACAACCTTAACCTTTAGAATGTATTTGTAGAGTATTTACTGGTGAACTGGTCATTTTGTTTATATTTGTAATGTTAGATTAAAAAGTGTATGATTCTGAAAATGGTAGCATACTTTTAAGAAATACCATCAAATGTCCCAACGGAAATGATGAACGGAACTTCAGGGGTGGCAGCTAAAATAGCAGTACAAATGTATGAATATTTCAATACTGCGTATGCAGCGATATGCTTATGAAGCGTAAAACTGTACTGATTTGGGCATGACGTATTGTGATGATATTGACCAGAGACAGATCGTACTCTGATCTGTGAAAAAAAAAACTCTGAATATAGTATCTGTACGGATGGCTGTTAATACCTTTGTAACTTTATTTATCTTTCTCAATTACTTTAGTATGATGATTTTCATGCAATCTTCTACCATTCTGTGGTTGCGATTTAAAGATCTCATATAAGAGTTCTGACCAATCCAGAAGGAATACGATACTCATTATTTAACCGAGGGTGTAATTATTCATCTATGCTACGCAACGAAACTGATGCTTCCAGAATGTTACCAATTCAGCCAAAAGTGACTGCTCATCAAGAGCATTTTTTCGGAAAAAGGGTGCAACTCGTGAAAAGAGAATTGTTACATATGTTTTACAGCTCAAAAAATATTTTTGAAATGAAAAGCGATCATAAGTCCTTCAATGAAATATGTATGACAAAGTATACTCAATCATACAGGAAGGATGTTCATAAAGTCCTGTGATTTCAGGACTTTTTCAGTTTTTGTTATGAAGTCAGTTCTCAATATATCCAACCAGGTTTGTTTTATTTTAATCAGTGTTAATTTGAGTTTTTAGTTGTAAGACTTCATAAATACCCGGTACTACCAGATACGAGTAAAATCAAGAAGGCCCACAGTTACATCACCCACTTATATAAAACAAAACTTAAACAAACCATTTACATAATTATGTAAAAGCTTTCATAAAGCATTGTTATAGGAGAGAAGAAGGCAATTTCGTCTGCTCATCAAACTAGCTTCCTCACAGGAAGTGCTCTGTGTGTGGTGATCATTATAGCGACGCAGTGCACGTTGTAACAAGCATTGTGAAGCACAGCATATGGTGCATGCAGGAGGCAACAAAATACAACACAAATGCATGTTGCTGAGATAACGTTTTCTTTGATGCAGTTGTTTACAGTGATATAAACTTCAGGAGAATTAGATTCAAGATCGGATGACTATAACTGAACTATTTCAGGAAGTTTAATGGAGACTTAGTAAGATACATAACAATCGAAGTTATTCAAATGACTATGTAGTTAGAATGTACATATTCAAAAGAATTTACCTACTATGTTGAAAATATTGGATTTTTTTCTGATTTGGCATAGCTGATTCAATCTAGGTGAGGTGATGGTAATTAAGGATATTAAATTTTAACAATTTCATTTCAACAGAAAACTAAACTTAAGTAGAATGTCAGTCACAGATCCTCTCATTAAAAGCTTGAAATATTTGATTGAAGAATTTTACTCTGTTGGTGAAGTGATAACCGATGAGAGTCCATATTTGGCTTCATTTTGTCAGACAATTGAGCATTCATTTACACAAGGAATAAAGCTAGGTAAAACCATATATAAATATTCTTCTCTAGGTCAGAAAAATGAATATTGAATTAAAATTCAATTGATCATTTTGATTGAGCAATAATTTTTTGAGAGAAAATTTGCTCCAGGCAAGGTCATGCTCACTCACTCAGAGTAAATGATACTCATCTCTGAGCAAAGTTAATGACGACCACTGAAATACTGGATCACAGGGGTGTAGCCAGGATTTTTCAAAGGGGACCTTCTAAAATTTATAATTGCCAAGTTAAATTTGGCCAGAAAACGTGGGTTTTCAAGAGTCTTAGGATCTAAAAAGCATTTCAATCTATCAATCTGTAGAGATTGATGTAAGACTTGAAGCTTTACAATACAATAAGTCATACAATAAGAAAATGACTATGAAGTAATGAATACCACATAGCTGATGTTCTAGGGAGAAAAAATTGGTATATAGCAATTTCATTGCTGAAAGAGTACACCGACCGTGAATGGATGAGAGTGGTCTTTTTCATTCTATATATATGAGTAAGAGAAAAGTATATTGATACTCTAAATAGGGATCATGTTCTTGTGACTTTGTTTTATTTATTAAAGGGTCAATCATTACAAAAAAGATCATAATGATTTCAGATTGTGTTACACTGATGGCAAATATTGAGAATGCGAATATGACATCATGTGTATGCTTGTGGTTAGAATATATGCTTGAGCTCAATAGAATAGCGTATATGGTATTCATGTGTTATTAATTTGGTAAATATAAATGTATGATATTCCGACAATTTAATGTAGTGGCTGAAATTGGTTATGCGTTACAATGAATTTTTATAAAAGATAGTTTTTCACAAAATAACTCAACGAATATGGCATTTTTTTAAGCAAGAGGGTTCTACTTCTATTAGGCCCGAACCATTTCCAGTCGGGTGACTTCAATCAAATTTATGATACCTCTGGTAAAAAGGTTTTGATCTAATTTTTAACATGTTAACAAAATTAGATTCATCATATTTTTTGATGTATGCTTATGCCCAGAACTATTCTCTGCCTAAGCAGCTAATGCTGGTATGAAGTTAAATGGAATATTTCAAAATGGCGTCCAACCTGGCTTATTATTCATAAACTGGGTGAGTCCGTGGGCATGGAATTTGATCCACAAGGCAGACGTGCCCCCAAAATTAGCCAACCATGATATAATACTTGAATCCTATACCCACAAGGCCACAAATTAGCAACTTCCAATAACAACACATTTTTTTTACTAGGAACATGGGATTTTCTCAGATCAGATGGACAAAGTATGAGAAGAAAACAATTCTGGAATGTTCTTGAACACTTTCAAACCAATGGACCAACTCCACTTAATATATCTAGTGCAATCACATCTGCTCAACAAAATGTGAGGTAGAAAACGAGTTAATTGCTCAAAGAGATGAGAGTTAAATAATTTTGACTGTTACCGGTAACTCTCAAACTGTTAATGCAAATCAGCAGCTCCCACTCCAATTTAATAAAAATTCAGAATCTTCAGAAAAGAGTGTCGGTTTCATAATAGCATTAAAAATTTCGTTTACAAGTCAGTTATTCAAGACTACTGTCTATGGCAAAATTTGCCATTTTTGGGGCTGAATCATAATTTGAGTCAAATTTTATATAAACAAATGAATTTGCATAAAATTAGATCCATTTAGAATTGCGAATAAAATTTAAAGCAAGAGAAATACCAAAATATTAAGATAAGAAAAGTTATACGAAATTAAGTCAATTAGGTATGGATGTTGATGAAATTAAATTTGTTTGGCTCGATTATCGACATTTCGATAGCCAAAAACTACAAAATAAACAATATTCCGATTACAAAAGGTTGAAGCACGCAGACGGACGAGTACGACATTTAATTCGTCATTGTTTGGTACGAAAAACTCTACATGTGGTCGTCGAGTTTCTCATTACGAGAAAACATGATCTCGAAAGCCAATGGTATTTCTCAAATGATGATCAAAACAAACCACAAGGATTGGGATTGACAATTATCACAAATGAAGCTTTATGTGAACAATTCAGGTTTAATTTTTTTTCTTCTATTTCTGGAATATTTTAATGGGGCAGATTGCAGGACTTTTTTGAAAAAGTAAGGCGTCAACCAGGGGTGTGAAGTTAGAGTTTGTTTTTTCAATATTATCAGAGTCAGATTTCCAGACTTCATAATTTTCCACAGAAAATGAGCTTGAGGTTTACTTTTTAAGCATCCTCAACGGGCAATTAAAGAAGCCGAGTCTAAAATGTTGCGCTTATGAGTTGAACTTTTTTTCTACCTCAACACAAGAGCCAGAACTCGAGTCAAAATCTTTGTCAAACAGAAGTCGGAGTAATTTTTGAATAATTAGGTTTTGAGAACCCTAACTTTAACATCAGCTAGAAGTGTAAAGTCACAACTAGCATTTAGTATGATACATTCATAAAGACCAACCAACAGTATCCCATATAAAGTTAATTAGAAATTGTGTTTACAATCAACTGTTGTTACATGCAAAAAATCCTTGAATGACAATAAATGACACTTCTGCAATCTATGATTGGTAATTTTTTGTATCAAATAAATTTTTTGTAAAAAATTAACTTTACGCTCATGCCAATTACATACCAGTACTATTTATTTGTAAATGTGCATGCAGAAACTGACTGATATGCCATATTTATTTACAAAAGTCCACTTTGTTATAAGAAGCAAATTTTCATGTAATTCTCATTACAGATCGTTACTCCTCACTGTATCAACGTCATTGACTTTTGAACTTGATCAAAAAAACTCATATTTCCTCGATCATACATGGAACATACCTGATATGAGAACAGTGGAATTTGTACCAACTCAAGAACTAGGACTCGGCATTATTTACATTGATGGTTAGATAATTGGAACAAAATTGTGGTACAAGGGTATTAGATTGTATTACAATGTATCTTTTCATGTCCAAACTAAGAAACCATAGAACATCACATAGCCTGACCATAATGATTTGATTCTGATAAAATGTTTGGTTTGGTAATAAACTAATAAGGACTTTAATATAACTTGCTTGCAAAAGTGAAAGTTCACTATATTTTCAACAAAGGTCGCTCTCCAATTATAATTCATTATATAATGAGACTTATTTTTTTATGCAGGGTACGGAATAATCACCAAAACAAAAGAAGGGAGTGTTGCTGCTGATGCACCAGATATAGGCGTTGGCGACATATTGATAGCAATGAATGGGATTCAGCTATTCCCAGCCATGACAAATGGAGAGAATGAGATAATGGACATTTGGAAAAAATGCAGGAGAAAAGAGAAACCTTGCCGCTTGACCGTGATAAAACCACGTTGTCCAGCAACAAGAGGAGTCTTCAATCCGATACGAAGAATATTATCTGAATACCAGGATGTAATGGAAGCATATTACGACAAACGACAGAAGAAGATCGAAGAAAAGCTGAAGGAAGCAGAAGAAAAAAAAGCTATGTCTCTTTCACCTCTATCAAACGATAAAGGAAATACGCCAGTTGCCGACAAGTCGGGCTGTGGTACTTATTCTGTAAAATATGTGGGTGAGGTCCACGTTGGTGAGCATGGAGGAATGGGGCAAATTGAAGGGGTAATTAAAACCGCAGTACGCAAAAGATCACCCTTGACAATAATCAGTGTAATTTTGGACATCACAGAAATAGGGGTGATCACAAAAAGTGCAAACGGACAATGCAAAAGGAACAGCGGAAACGCTGCAGAATTATCACACAATGGTTACAAAGATGAAGAAGCATTCCATGATCTGCAATCAATGACTGGTACGAATCGACCAAGACAAAAAAGTATTCCGTTGAGTAAAATTCCATTAGAAGAAGATGATATTCCAAATGATATTCAGCTTTCAATATTAGCAGATGAAATCGGAGAAGACTTTTTATTTAGTCATAAATTCGCAGATATTTCTAGTTGTGGAAAAATTGTAACCGATGAAAAACATTTTTGTTATATTGCCGGCGACACATTTTGTACTTTATCGAAGCAATTTTGTGGTTATGTTTTTGAAGCCAGATCTGTAAGTCAAGCACGACTGATACTGAATAATATTTATCAAGGTTTTAAACGTACAACATTTTTCATGTAAAATTTTGTTTTATCTCAAATGTAAAAGGAACTATTTTATTTTGTGAAGTATTTGTTCTTATTTTATTTAATATTGCAGTTACAATCATTTAACTGTTGCACAAAAATAAAATGAAAAACAGTTAACTCGTTTTCATTCTATCTATGCGGAGGTCAGACCTTTGTATAGTATTGTTCAAGTAACTCCCAATAATCAATGTTAGCATTTTATGAATTCGGATAATCAAAATGACTGTTATGTGTTACTGCATAGTGCATATAAATTTTAATAGTCACATGACAGGTTAAATTGACGCTATCCATCAATTTTATTTTGAAATAAATATATTTAAAATAAGACTAAATGTGAACGCATAATGAAATCATGCAATGCTAAAATATTCGGCACTCCCGTAGTATGTGCAACAAGATGGCGGACACCTGAACATAGTACGGTATATGTACCAGGTTAAGGTTAGGCCATAATTCTATTCAAATTTTCCTCATTTTAGTTCTATTACGAGTTCGGGGACTAGCCAAGTGACTCTCGTAGTATTTGTACCTGAAATTATGGCCTAACCCTAACCTGAAAAGTTCTGGTGTCCACCATCTTGTTGCACATACTACAAGAGTACCAAATATTTCTATATCAGCATCCCAAGTAGGACTATTGTTTATTGAAAAAACCAGCACAAATTTTATAAAATAGTAGTCTGTGCCGATGTGATCAAGTTGCTTCCCTGCACTTAGCTTTGTTCAGAGCTATTGTTGGAGCCCCCCAATGAAACAAAAATTTAATAGAACGAGTCACTTACCACCAGGAATAAAGCAGACAGCACCAATAACGAAGAAAATATAAATTGCGCTCACTGAAAAACAATAAAAGCACCGTAAGAAATTAGTATAACTATGGTAAGGCAACCATATTCCAGTTGAATATCAATAAAATTACCACATCATTATCTCAAATTTTTTGATAATTCAATTTAAATTAGTATAGAAGAATCAGAAAATAGCATAACTTTTTCAATTGAGATATCATTCCAAAATATGCGGTAAATTAACTTTGCATTATTAATGGTTGATTTATTGTATGACTACTACTTAACTATGTTACCTCACATTTGTTTTCTAATTAAAAAAGTAGACATTGACAAAAACTATACTCACAATCAGCATTAATTGCTTCAAGGATAACTCCAGTGATACAAAGTCCTAAATTAGAAAAAAGTAAAATATAGAATCAAATTCAAAGTAAGATTCCAGATTCATGAAAATCCAATATGTATGGTCTATTAGTATAGAAATTCTGACATGCCAGCCTCATATCAAGCTTGCAAATATCATTTCTGAAGGTGCCCAAACTTCCTCTGTATTCAAAAAATTTGAACTCTTGTTATTTTATACAAATATACCATTTCAAATTAAAAAAAATTTTAGAATGTAAATTTTCACAGTTTTGGGATTCATTTTTGATTTGGAAATTTATAGAATGGAATTTATAAAATAGAATTGATGTAGCTCACATAATTCCTAAACGACAGATGCTTGAATAAACTGTGGTTTGGGAAAGGCACTATTTTTAGTTATTCTTCTTTCAAGCATAAAACCACAAGTGTATGTGACCTGGTTCAGAGTAGAAAATACAACAATAAAAATCTTCTTGTCAAGAGCAGTTGATTTTTAAGGGTTCTGAAGATGAGAACCTAACAGCTAATGACACCTACTTAGACTATGAACAAGTGGAAGTGCTCCAAGTATTCTTATTGTGATGGAACAGAAATGAGTGGGTTTAAAGACTACTACTGTAAAATTTATTTGGACTAAGGCCATTCCTAGTTTTGATGTAATAAATATTAATAAATACTAGATTGAAATAACTCAAACTTGGTCAGCGTTTCACTGAGGGCTATAAGCAAACATTGTGATAACTATTAAATTAGGTAAATCAACTGTGATTCGCCTAAATTTTTGCCTGTAATTATTTCTTTACTTTCATTTGTTGGCATTTTATTATTAAACATTGTGAATAAAATCACTGATAAAAAACTCTTAATAAAACAATGGTTCTTGGTATATTTGAAAAATAATCACCAAGAAACCATACTTCATCAGGGTCGGGGATAATCTTGTAAATCAAAACAAATATCATTTTCCGTTGACTTATTTCCTTTTCAAGATATTTCCTCGAATACTAAGGCAGGAAATAATATCAATATAATGATCAAGAAATTAGATGACGGAACAAAAGTGGAACAAAAGTGAACCGAGCAATTGTTCAAGAATTATATATAAATAATACATTAGGTTGCAAAAAAGTAGAAAAACAAAGCAAATTTTCCTCTGTGAAAAATTTATTACCAAAATATTATTTAATTATTACCTAAACCGATGAAAAATAAAACAAATGAAGCAACGACAACTTTCCAGTGTTCTTTGACTTTAGGATGTTGATACCACCTGAAAAATTAGAAGAAAAAATGACTAAAGCACTATTTTATTAGTATGTTACATTAAGAGATGCAAAATTAATAACACAATTCTTATTGGAAATCTCAAAAAGTTGGCCCAATCTCCAAGCTCAAAAATCCTACAAATCCATTTGAAATTTTGTTAAATATGTTTCAAAAAATCTTCGATCACAAAATCTTATATGAATTTGCTGAATTTAATATAACATAAAATTCAGAAAATAATGTAGATTCAATAAAAGTGCAAAGCTTGCGCATATCCAGCTACGCAAACATCAGTTTTTCATTATGCCATGATCCAATGCATTATAATGTCATGTCAGACCACATAATTCTAAAGACTTTAGTAGTTCTATACAAGAATTGGCAAACACTATCAAATAAGCTTTTCTTCATGTTATTTAATTAGGGTTTTAGACTGACACTGGTGGTTATGGCTATTTATACACTTCCCATATAAAGCTTGAGTCATGTATTCAAAGGACTCTTTTCAAAAAGTACAGTCTTGGATTAGGAGGTTTGAACAATACCTATGTTATAATAAGCATAAAAACATGACTGGTGTATATCTTGCTATAGTTTTAATTTCAATTCAGCTTCGATAAGAAATTTTCTTGTTCGAAATGCGATTGATCTGATCACTGTCCATAAATTGCAAAATGCAGTTAAGATAAAAATGAATTGTCTAATGAAGATGTGCGTTTCAAAATTGTTTAATTATTAATAATACTTATTTAGATCCTAAATCGAAATTAGTCAAATCCTAATTCTTTTCAATGTAGAATAAATTTTAATACAAATAAAAGATTCTTGAAATACATATAAGCTTATCCATTTTTTTACACGACGCTTTTTGTTCTGAACAAAACTCTGCAATCATATCCACTGCTGGTAAGAAGCTACTGCAGTTTTGAAGAACCAGAATTTTCCCAGTTTATCATTGTATACACAATTCACTTCACCCTGGGTGAGGTGGTGGGCATGGGATTTGAACCAGAGATTTTAACCGATGATGTCATCATAATTAAGTCGAACGCTTTAACCACTACGCCACCAGGTCAACTGAAATGATCAAGCAACGGCTAAACAACCAGCATCGACAAATGTATACGAATAAGTAAATGCAATTTTTTAAAACAACTTTTTTGACAAATTAGAAAATCACTAAGATTGATTCTTCTCAGAATTTATGTCCATTGGAAATTACTATCACAAGTTGGTGTTCCTTATTATACATTGTTATTTAAACTATTGATCCCTACCAGTAGGTAAAGTGTATCATACATATAGTCCTGGTTATGTATTGTCTCTTGTTTATGAATGAAAATTTAAATTTGTCAGGGTATTTTAGACTGGTCAAATTTCTTATATCAATAACGCTGACGTGAGGCATTAGGGAGGTTTAAATAGATGTAGTTATTTTAATAGTATAAGCTGACGAAAGCGTCTGCATTGTGCTGTATGCTACTTTCCATACAGAAGGTAGACATTACGTTATTTTATTCTCATCACTTATGTACCAAATACACTAAATACTATGGTCATAATATAAAAAAAATTGTGTTAGTGTGCAGCACGACTCAATGAAAAATAGACCTACCATACATAAAATATACACAAGAATGAATTCAATTATAGGAGTAGTTTCAAAATACCAAAATGTAAGAATAAGGACAAAACCTGCGATGTGATTCAGAGGGTTCTTGGAATGTCATGATAATCAGCGAACCCATTTTTGTTTTAGACATTCGATGACCGCAGTGAAAGGTAATGTGAACCGCAGATGAGCTGACGTTTTGAAATTTATATATTAGAATTATGTATAAAGTGTGTAATTTTAATGTAGCTTACATAGTGACACAAGCTGGTAAATATGCAATTTCTCAAGTTGTTCTTATCATGTATATGTTATGTTTTTCCTTATTATATTGCTATAAGTTTGGCAAGGTTTTCTGAAATGATGGAACCTGTCGTTAGTGAGTTTGATGCAAATCCCATCACTGTACATAACTACTCAAATGAGTACTTGGCCAGAAAAAGTAGGTAAAATGTACATGTTCACCATATTTTTATTCTAAAAATCTAATATTTTAGAATTGAAAATTCAATTCAATAATAGAAACTCATAGATGCACATACCCTCGTAGAATATAAAAAATAGATGTTTCAAATTTAACAAAGAATGACATCTACATTTAATTTTCAATTATTATGAATATCTATTGTGTTCTGGATTATACAAACAATAAAACTGTTATTGCAGCACATTCCCGACCTGCGAATACTGTAATTGATACCCCAGAATAGAAAAGAGAAATATAGGCTACTGTCCAAACTGGTCAAGCCGTAAATAGGGTGAACTCAAAACAATGGGGTCACACCTAATACAGGAGTACAACAAACTTCACATTACGATTACTTACATTATGAATTATGATTACTATAAATTATTAGTTAAAAGTACCTTATTGTGAAGTTTCTCATATTATATTATCTGCTAAATGCTAAATTTATGTTAAATTCAGTTAAACCATAATTAACAAAAATTAATCTTTTCCATTTTGTCTAAGAATATCAAATTGAGCAATACTAATATTAGAATTGCTATACATCAGGATATGCACTATGCCCAGGGTGCATAACGTCCTGTAATAGTTTGAGGAAAAGAACTTTGATGTGTTCCATGCAACTAAAGGTGAGCATATAACCGTTACATTTTGATATATACTAGTCTGGTACCTACGGTAAATAAAAAAAATATGTGGACCATAAAAAACACCTTTAACAATTTCAAATTTAGATTTTATCAACATAAAATTCAATCTGTTTATTGTAATTTTTAAATTCCTAACTTCCTTAACTTCTAAAAACTCATGTATTAGAAAGGAAATTTGACATAATATGATTAACATCAAATTACGGCAAGGAAGTTTAAAAATATACTGATGCACATTTAATCAATAGGACACATGACTTGGTTTCTGTGTATATATATATACGATCATCAAGTAGCTGAATGTCTAATATTGTCAGTCACACTTCAATGTTAATTTTACAGATTTGAATATTTGATGTCAAATTTTAAATGCGGGCGGATATAAGAAGTGATATTTTTAGGAAATTTCGGATAGTGATGCAGTTCAAGTGTGACGAAGCAAATAGTTTAAGAACCAATGGTTTAATTCAATACAATGCTTAACACAAGTGCTTTAAACAAGGCTCTACACGAGCTAAACTAAGGGAAGCTTTTCGAAACATCTGATCCTGCATTATTTGTTATATGTGTTGTATTCACCCAGGCTTATGAAGTCATTCAACCAACCAACAAATTGGACGACACAGAATGACCCACACATACGAATCCAAGGTCATTTGGCACATATTCAAAAGAAAACATAACTTCCGTGCAAAGTGTCCTAGATTACAGAAACTTTTCGGTACAATCATGTACAAACAAAAGTTCAAGTGTTAAATATATTTTCTTCATTTTTGTAAAAGTGATTTTACAGTGGCATAAGAATATTCAGTCATATATAAACAATCAAGTATTAAAAAGCATTTCCTACCTAACCGCAGTTGTTGCTGAAGACGCATTGCTTGTATCGAGTGACCAACTACTTCCCACCCTTTCACCATCAGCAAATCTAAAAAGCCGGGCGTGATGTATAAGTATATTAAAAAAAAAGGGCACATTTTGAAATAGTTGTGTCTTGAGATGGCCAAGTTAATAAAATCTGATTATCAGATTTCCACTGCTTGAATCAATAATACAAATGAAAATTGTAAAGGGTTTGAAGCATTAAAACTTGACTACAAATTATGGTGACAACACTGGAGTAATTGTGAATAGTGCAATACTTTCTTCTGAGGCCATATAGCAAGACTGTGGTATGACTAAATTAATGTGACTCATTCGTCATTGTCACCCTTTGCTAACAAAACAAATTACAAAAATGAGGAAATACAAGTTAATTGATAATAATATGATTCAACATTACTTGTAAAAATCTAAACCAATAAATTTTTAAATCCACGTACTCGATTCTTACATCCTGTGTTGACGCGCTTTCAACTTCGTTTGGATTCTAAAAAATGATGTCATAAAGTAAATAAAGTATCATAACAATAGATGATTTACAAAGCACTTAAATCAAACAATACGCATTATTTTTTATTTTAAGAAAAATGAATAATTCTATTATGAAAATCTTGGCAGTGCCGTAAGTAGCTAATATAATAAAATAGTGCATCAAGAAACGACATTATGGGTGTCTCTATTTTAGTTTTAGTCTGCGTTTTTTTTCTAACACAAAAGAATGTGTGATAGAAAATCAGTCTGATATTCATTTACCAATGACTTTACATTTGTTATTATTGCATTACCCAGTACATAGTAGGTAGATAATGCTCAAGTAATGCTCAAATCCATATATTAATCCTAAGTTAGGGAATGGTTTTTAGGTCAATCTATGCTTATTATAGTTCCATAAACCGTTTCAAACTATAAAGATATTAATTTTTTTTCTTCTACGTTCATAACTGAAACATACTAGTACCAAATTCAATTCCACGACATAACGACACAACAAAAACAAGCAAGGTACTTGCTTGGCACAGTTATATATCTTGAAAATAGATTATATTACACAACATTATAATAATAAATTTCAAATGACAAAATCTATAGATTTTCAGTTTCATATTATTTTATTAAAAATGTAAGGAGATACCCCAGACAACAACAAGTGTTATGTAAAACCACAAAAGATTACAAGACAGACAATCTTATTAATGAATAATCCCAAATAGAATTTTTCAATTTGTGCTGTTCAGCATTGTTATTTGGCATAATTCAGCAATATAAAACTGATGGTAAAGAATAAAGAAAAAAGATGAAACATGTTTTTGCAAAGCATTATGATGAAAAAACTCAATTCCAAATGCTCAATTCTGCAATTACAGATTATTATCGTCGAATACAATTTGACAGATAAAATTCTATGACATATCCTATGTCATAAATAAACGCCAGAGGTAACTTCAAAATATGCTGAAATAGGCAAACACTACTTCAGATACCATTGCACAGAGCATCAAGTGGAATCCTTTTCACAATCAAGCATTTTCAAAGAGTGATGTATTTCTGACTAAACTACAGTACAAATACACTGACAAAAAAGTAACAAAGAAAGATTTTTGCTGTTTCCAAAAAGCTATTTTTCTACATACTAGTGCCTCATTGTTAATTGTGTCCAAGTAAATAAAGGTCCAAGATAAATGAAAAAGCTGCACTGATATCTGAAATACTGGACTATATTACATTCTTGTTTTAAAAAAACAGGGAATATTCTGACCTAGTATTCACATTTATAAACTGATACTCCCTAACAAAGAATATCATAAAGAGAAATCTAGAATAATGTGAAGGCAAAAAAGCATAACACTGCACTTTCAATGCTGATATATAGCCTACAATATATCCTAATAATATGTTTTATAAAATGAAACAGACTAGCTCCATATTCTATTAAATTCAATGGCAAAAATATGCGAGAGAGTGAAAATATCCTAGGTGATTGTCAAGCCATGAATGTAAATGGGAAATAAAATTGGTAGTTTTGGAAACAGTGCTATTGAACAGTGTAAGGTATGAGGAAATGTAAGTTGTGTCATTGGAATCATAAATAGGGCAATATGGACAAACAGTGGAAACAAAAACAGGGCATAGCCTTATGCCCACTGGGTGGTATAAATCCACTAGTAAATCCATAATTAACAAATTGGAAATGTTTCACTCAATAGGACTTCAAATGTGATGAATGATTATTGTTCACTATACCTTGACTATAATTGTTCACTTTCAGATAATATAAAAAATTTTAAGTAGGTATTATTTTCCCATTTGACTAACTTTGTTTACAATACATTAAAATGCATGGAACTTATGAAGAATGCAAAGCGTCTACAATATTTTGTATGTATATAACTCGCAAAAAATAAACACTAAATACTAAAGGGATTCTCTGCAATTAAGCTTATATTATTGAAACACCTTGATGGTGGAGAAATTCATAAAAAATTACATCATGATAACCCATCTTTAAGCTATTGGGTCTATTACATTAATTCTTTCTCATTTGACCAATTTCTAAACATATTTTAGTTTTTAAACTTTCCCATATTTTGATGACTCTAATTTATATGATCATTAATAATCACTGGTAAACTAGGCCTATTACATAAACACATATATACCAACGATAAATTTGGTCAGCTCAAAAATATTTGTTTTTACATTCAACAACAGCATATTTCAAAGCTGTAAAAAACTGCTTGTGCGGCACAAAATTACTTCATTTGATACCATTCTATGCAAAAATATACTAATAGGAATTCTTCTCTGTGAGCAGTTTTAGCCAACTTAATGATGACACATTAGAAGTAATATTTGTGGCCTAGTGGTGGTTTAAAGTAGAGGACACCTAATTAACTGTTAACAATCACAGGGTAAAATCTAGGGTTCAAATGCCCACCACCTCATTCAGGGTATATTGAACTGACCGGGCAAATGTCCCATAAAAAATTTCTAAATGTTAAATACCGATAGTTAAAAATCACAAGTCTTGAGAACTGGAGGTACAAAAAATAAAATAGACAAAACATCATGTTAAATTACCTTGAATTTTGAATAACTGTCTCGCTGCCGACTCTGTGTTAATTGAGAAGCAATATCACTCGGTAGAACCAGTTTGTCAACAAGTTTGCTTCCTCGTAGTGGTGTGCTCTCTCCATTTGTTTGTGTTGGAGATATTGGAATTGTATCTGGAAAATTGTTGTTATAGGATAATAATAACGCACAAACTAAAAGGGAGTGCAATATAAAAATCATCTGATTTACTAACGGAAAACAATTTAGCTTAATTCTGATCATGTGACGGTCGATGCACATCATGATTTATTTGAATTATTATTATTGAGACAAATATGGTGCGATCTGGCGCATCTGTCATTGTGCCAGACGCCTTTGTTTCATAGACAAAAGAAATTCAACTTCTTGAAATCGTAGAACTGTGCTCTAAATGGTTTAATGTAGTGGTTCCCAACTGGAGGTCTGGAATTTTGCAATGTCTGTGACGACCGTGAGCATTGACTGCATGCATCATAAGAAATTGAAAGAGCCAAATAAAACTATCCACTATTGTAGACTTGCTGTAAGGCAATAAATTAAAGACAACTCTATACAGCAGAGTTTCCCAAACCTTTTGGGCCGCGGACCCCTATTTGAGAATCCTTATTTTGACGGACCCTCACGCTTTGCCGTATTTCAGACTAGCCAACGAGCAAAGATAATGTTTCATTTACAACACAACACAAACGAGATTAATGTGATGAATCAGGTTGCTTTTCACTACACAATTTTTCGATTCTCGGAGCAATTTGTGACAAGCAAACCTATAGATCGGACAGCAAGGGTCAACCTGTGTTTTATCATCATATTTATAAGAGTGAAAATGCTGCCTCACGAATGTAGGTCGTTGCAAAAGAATTTTAATTGCCTTTTCTGACAGCAATGGATATTCGTCCGCAACGCCCAACCAAAAATATGGAATTTCTCTTTAATTGAACTCAATTATTAATAAATATCGATCAGACTTTCCATGTCATTGCGGACCCCCTCTGCAGTTGGACCCCAGTTTGGGAAACCCTGATATACAGTATAAACCATGTTACATGGTAACACAAGATCTCGCTTGTACAGTTATATGACAGAATGTTGGTAACCACTGATTTAATCTGTTAAATAATTCAGTTAGTATCAACTTCAATTTTTGGGGGCTAGTTCACTAAACGCTGTCAAGTACTTCTAGTTCGCGTATCATAACCATTTTCGCATATGTCATTTCTAACCCCCATGTTATGTAAAAATTACCTCAATACAACATCACACAGTGACAAAATAAGGCCCGTCACAAAGCATACAGATTGTCGTCTAAAATGTGCAGACCATAACCCAAAATCAACCAAGCTATCACTCTCGTTCTCTTGTTGTAACGATTCGATATGAGAGAGATCGCTGGCGTAAGCGAGTTCGTTATCGTCGGCGGAGATGCCATTTCGGACGATAGTAGCTTTTCTTTGGCAAGCTCTGTGACATGATTGTGATGTTGTATTGGCGTAACTTTTAGATGACGTAGCCAGGTGGGGATTATGAATATGCAAAAATGTTTGAGCCACGCCAACTAGAAGTACTTACGGCGTTTAGTGAACATACGCCAATTTTTGTATATCTAATGCTGTGTTGACACAAATACAGAATTCCAAATTCAGAAATTAGTTCAACAAATACAATTAAATATCCAGATATCAGAATATACATACTGCTGTAGTGACATAAGATATATTCCATGTTAAGAATTTACTGGAAACTTGTCGAAGCAGTCATTTTAATTAGTTCATAAATGGCATCTCGGTGCAAAAACACAACAATACCTGACTCTTCATCTCAAACTAAAAAAATTTACTTGCCCAGTTATTACTGTATTATTACTATTCTGAATGAGTCAAGGACTCTACTAACAATTTTTTTTTCATTTTATTGATGTAGACTATATATACATTGATCATGAAATATAAAACTGTAGGTACACCAACCTTGCTCGACGTTTGTAGCTAAGGTACCATTCAAAGCATTTCCATTTGTTGACTTCTCGTCAGCCGACATTCTTCTCTCTGTCTTTATATATTTCCGCGTATTAAAATAAGGTGGGTCAGAATATTATGATTTTCAAATATCAACATTTGACATTGAATATTTAGGCCTAGCAAATTATATTGATCTGTGTAAAACTGAGCTAGGCTATAACGTTACGTAAATACGTTTCAAGTGTTTGTGAGGGAGGCCATACCAATAACGCATTTTCCGAACGATCAAAGAAGAATAAACAAGTTACCTGCAAGACACAATCGCAGCATACGGGAGGTGGCGATAGAGAACTTGATTTTACCGAATTGTTCATTTTTAGGATAGGATAGGATTTACATATTTATCCCGGGGGAAAGGAAAACCGATAAGACGACCTAATCATATGGTGAACCACGGCTTCTCGTCCGGTTACCATTCCAGGTCGGGTATGGGATTAGTTGGCCAGTTATTTGTTTTTGGAAGCATGGACTTGATGGTAGAGGAAGCCATAACGCTTAGCACAATGCGCCACACCGCATAATCAGAAAAGGAACCTATAAATTGTTTTGTAAATTCATGTTGTTCTTTTCAATAAAGATAAAATCGTGAACGCTTATATATTTATAGCTTATTTTGATTCTACTCATCACAAATAAAATAGATTTCAAGCAATAACGAGAGAGTACATTATAAACGAGGGAAAAAGCAACGCCAGAGGAAATTTCAGCTAAGATCTAGAGATAAAATTAAACAAGATGGATGAGGGGAACTGTAGTGATCAAAACAGCTCTGACAGAGTAGTAGAGTAATGTAACAAGTGGGTAGTCGGAATTAGAAAAACGTCAAAACGGCGAGCAGTTGAATGAAAGTAGAGATATACCCAGAGTCAAATTTAAACGATGACTCTCGGCTATGCCATTTGCAAGACGCAGTTGTATTTCATATTATGAAAATGTTAACAAAACTTTACGTATCAGTTACATGGCCCGCCAGTCTAGATGGGCCCCCGATTCAAAAACCTTGCCCACCCCTGATCTAAAGCAACGGTTGGCAAACCGCGGCTTGCGAGAGTTTTAATGCAGCTCTTCTCGCTAACATTATTTACCATCTAAATTTAACTAAGAGAAACTGTAGTGTAACAGTTTTTTAATTTATTAAGCGATTGAAGTAGTTTTCATCATTGATTGGGACAAATTATGTTATAGTATGAAAATCGTTGTAGCGTGGAATTTGTGCCTCCCTGATCTATAGTCTTTCAGTAAAGATTCTCAAAAATCTGAGAGCTGTTGTCCACATCCAAACGCAAACTTTTACTTCAACTAAATACAGATTAATCTTATATAGCAACAATTAGTGCACTTTTTAGGGCAAAGCATACATTGTGCGCATCTCGTCATAGTAAAATAGTCGTTCACACGTACGGTGGAATCCATAGATGCCATAATTTTTGACAATCTACTTCCGAAGAGCACTCCCCATATATATATGCATTACAATTCGTTATAAAGAGCAAAGAAATCGCGTAACAAAAATTATAGGCAATTTGAGCTATTTCTATACCCTTGATAGGATATCTTGAAGTGCAGACTTTTGGAAAACTTCTAGTCGTTTTCTCAAATTAACTGCTGCATTTTGTCAACCCGTATTTGACCCACAATCCTGCCTTAATCGGCAGAATATTCTGTGCATTAGTGTTGTTTGATACTATACTCCTTCATTACTTGTACAAATTGACCAAATCACAGCTCGGCGTTGAACTTCCACCTTTCGCGAGAAACCTCCATTTATTTGCTGGATGACATTTTAATGTTAACAACAACACGACGCCAATACATTAAATCACGTTACTGAATTTTTTAACATCACCATCCAGCAAGAGTTTTTTTTATAGATTCGACATTTAGGCATCAGTTTACCAGCGCTCGTCGCCGGTATTCATCTTACAGTTTGCGACAGCCTGAAAAGCAGCAAATATTTTCGGAGCATACGAGACACATCAATTTTTTTTTCAAATATATATATAGGGTTACTTTATGTAGGGTTAAATATATGACGAGGAGTGAGCAAGAAAATGTACAAGTGCCAAGCACATTTGTCTTCGGGTTTCAAAATGAGTATATGCTTGTATTTTTCAATCAGTTAACTCAAGTTGAGTTATGATTTGAATATAAATCGAAGAATACGGATTCATCTTAAGCAAGCCCTAATTTTAGAGTCTTTCAAAACTATAAATCCAAATGACGAAGGTGGCAAATTAATCTTTTTTCCTGCCCCGATGTTAACTTGACGTGGATTGAAAGTTGGCATCGTGTGAATATCTACCATTTGAAGCTTCTTGTTGTTCAAATAAATGTCACTGCAAACAAGAAATACTAGTTTTCTATTTAGCCATGAGCCATTTAGGTGTCAATTTAGTTATGCAAATTTGCTTTGAATATTAAGCAATAAGTATTATCCTACCTTGAATTCAAAACTCCTGGAGTAGAAGTCAAAATATAAGTCACTGCTATGGTCAAGTTTTGTTCACTTTGTTGTGCAAATGATAATTTCTTTCTACTTGTTGACAAATTGAGATAATATAACGTCACAGATCCTGCTGGATATGTTGTTCTAAAGAATATTTATATATTTTTTATATCCATATATATGCACCAGTCTACAACAGCACTGATTAAAACCTTCAACTATCAAAATTGTTCATGTTACATACCTTTCTGTGTTGGTACAATGCGCATATATTCGAACCTTTGTATGATGTTTAGAAGTTGCACCGACAACTGTTTTCGTTACATTCAAAATTCGAGTTCCGACCAATGTTTTATATAGCAATGTCAGCCAGTAATCCTAATGAATAAAAGGAAACTATAACACAATTGCCAGTTGATATTTATTATGAGCTTCTTACCGCGATTCTGTATACGAAAAAAAAGTGGACAATTAAATGTGACAAGCCGTCTTACAGAATGAAAATTTAGTATTATGCATTTTAAGTTTCATGGACTAGCCTACTTACCGGCCTAGGATCGAAATTGTCGTCCAGCAACGCGTAGTTTCCTTCTACTAATGTTTGTCTGAATACAATATCTATCCCGTTACTTGCAGATAAACCCAGCTTATCAAGCCACCTAAAATTGCACAGATATTATATCATACATATTACCACCTTCTGGTGAACATTGAGCATTATAGTAAGTCTGGTCGTTCAAATATATTCGATTATCATAGAATACTGACATGAATCCTGCAACGTAAGTGTTCGAAAGACCCTTTGCTCCACCTCCATAGGATGAGCTAGTTTCTCCTATCCAAACGGGAAGATCTGGAGATTGTCGATTAACTATTTCTTTTACATGTTTCAGCTACAAAGTAAATATTATAGCACTATCATAAATATACTTTAAAACTAATTTCGTTTGTACTCTGGTTACAGCCCTGTAGTTGAAATTGAAAAAAGTTACATAAGAAGGTTCAATGTAGAACAATCGTCAACTTATTTTTTTATACCAATGTATATATGTATATATATTTAATTTTCTTGTATCATTTCTAAAGAAATATACTTGAAATACTACATGAAAAATTTTAGCATCACCTGGGGTAGCAACTCGTCTAAAAGAGCAGGATCCGTGAAGTTATAAACTGTTGCCACTCTACTGTCCATGTAGTACCTAAAAAGATCATCAACCTATATAACGACAAGCCATACCTGAAAAACACTGAGAGTTTCAAAGCAGCAAGTAAACAACAAATGAACTCTCTTACGGTCATAAATTGCAAAATGGATCATCTACGAAATTACATTTGAGTTTTCAATTTTCTAAAAGTGATGTATATTCATATTTAGTGTCATGGCTGTAAAATAAAAACATCTTACTGATGAAATGTCACAGCATTCAAAATAGATCCCATGTAATGAACAACTCTGAAAAACAGTAACATATGTTTTTTTTATAAATTTGACAATAATTATTCAATGTGTGGTAAATTATCACAGAAAACAATCCACTTTATGGAGTCACAAAATTAAAATATTGTATTCCTTTTTCTAAACTGAAAAATTAAAATAAAGTATATTTTTTGATATATATGTACGTTTTAAGAAATTTCAAGCTTGAAGTTTTGAACATCGAGTTTGCATCTGGTCCAATTAGTTGTGATTGTTTCCACCATGTGTCCGACTCCATAATCTTGTTTAGCTGAAAGAAAGCGTTGGCTATTTCACGAGGCGTTACAGAAAATCCTGTATGATGGTAATATGAATTCGGTTCTAGATAAAAAAAAAAGCACATTTTCGTTTTGTTTCAAAACCTATATATATATATTTTTTTTATAAAATAATAAATGACAATAAAAGCAAGAGGGCAATGCCCAAATATATGGGCACGGAGGTCCAAACGAAGTAAAACGGGTATGCAATCTGTTACAGTAGACCAGGGCTACTCAACTATTTTAACCAAAGATCCGCACACAAAACTCCAAAATTATTTGGGTCCGGTCTCCCCAGAAATTATATTTCAGCATCATTAAACGTGCACTTCCCTGGCCTGTTAATGATTATTATCTAATCAAGATTGTTTATTATGGTGATATAGTTCATTTGATATATATTCAAAACTATAAGTCACTTTATAACAGAAAACTTCAAAAGTGGGGCTAATGATCCGAAATAAAGAATTAGGTGCGGTCCGAATCGAATACTTGAAAGGTCCGGATTCGGACCGCGGTCCGCCAGTTGAGTAGCCCTGCAGTAGACTACCGATAGCTACTTCACGACTCCGCGTGAACTCCAAAAAGCCAAAAGGTGCGCCATTTTAATTTTGATGACCTAGTCGCACAAAAAAACAACTAATCCAAATCCAATAGAGCCCATAGGAATAATAAAAGTAATAGTCTTCTAGCGACAAATACAGTCTCAACTACTGAAAACTTTAAGGCAGTTGCCCCATTAGTGATAAGAGCGATTTTTTCACAACAAGAAGAAAAAAAATTTACTAACAAAAACAACATAATAACAAAATGATCTATATGTTCACTTCGGTCCAATAAAATATATGCTTTCGAAAAGATGTTTCCGCTTTAAGCTTCGCTAGTAGTGGTCATTTGGAAATGCTAAACAATCTGTTCAAGAAATTTTGTACAAAGCAAATCAATGAATGCAAAAAATTCACAACAAACTTTTCAGACTTACCGTTACCAAGTTCCCAATTTACCAGATGTTTTTGGCTTTTTGCATAATTGAGTAATTGAACAGTATTTGTGGAATTCCACTCTGTATTATCATTTTTTTTATTCAATAGATTTAGTCCAAATATAAGTTCCCAATTCGCACAATTTACGAAGGACATCAGATCGTCGAACTCTGATCCTAAAGCAATGAGATTGAGAGATCCCTTGTCATTCTGTACATTTTTTGATTCGTAACAAATACGTCACTAACGAGCAATTGATTTGATGAGGTTTGTACAAAATAAAATTTCCTAAAGTTAACAAGCAAAAAATGGTCACCCAGCTTTTTCGATAAAAAAATTCAATTTCTTTTCAATTCTAAATTAGGTGCCCCGGAATGTATTCGTACCAAGATGGCGCACACGCCGAAAATAGTATGTGTACCAGGTTAGGGTTCAGGTTGTGCCTCATCTTGGTACGAATACTTCCGGGGCGTCCTAAATTATACAGAAAGAGGGGCAAAAGTTTCTCAAGGCCTATAATTGTGACGTTAATTTGATCCGATGGCGGCGATATGTGGTTTATAAACTTTGCTATATATTCATTCCGATCAGCTTTAATGATACGAATCTTCCAATTACTTCAAAGTACCACGAAAAAGGTAATTGATGATATTCACTGGAGTTTCCCCAATAAGTGAAAACCGGGCCAGGCTTTTGAGTTGCGTTGAGTTGGTTTCAAATATTTTCTAAAATCTTGACAATGATAAAAGTTAAAAAAAAACGACAGAATGAATTCAAATATACCGAGGTTTATCCACATTTGTATTTCAGATAGGAGGTTATCGCGGAAACTTGCCTGTGTATGATACATTATCATCAGATACCCGGTATCTTTCCTTTGCTATGGAATTTTCATATTGCCATTCTGCAACTTTGAGCATATGTCTCACAAATTCTTCGTTATTTGGCATTTCTCCAAGACAATTTTGATCTGAAAAAAAAATAGAAGCAAAGCAAAGAATTATATCACATTCTCTACACCGAATATTCTTAAAATATGAAAAATTTGTTTCAAATATGGGTCAACTTCACACTTAATTATTATTTTACATCAGTAGGGAATGAAGCTAAACATTTTGAAAATATTATTTATTTTCTAGTATTAGTGAAAATACTTCTTTTAAGAACAGGAATAGAAGCTATGGCGGTAAAATTTTAATAGCTGTCTTATGAATCATACTATAAAAACACGCAGTTAAAGTATAATCTTTCAGCCTCCAAATCAGGGTAAAATATAGATGGCTGGCAGGGCGGATTAAGTCCCTGTGATGCCCTAAGCACTGAAGACTTTGGTGCCCTCTCATGAGTAATTTATTTATAAAAACAATAAACCACATAAGTGTATTATCCATTAAAAATAATCACAACCAACAGAAAATAAAACAACTTTTACGAACATTTTTAGGTTTTTCAACTGTTATATATCGGCAAACACGCAATATCGGGCCGATATATCGGTTGAGCTCTATTCCTGAGTGAGTGTGACAATAAAGATTCATGCCTCCAGTGTCAAAGTAAATCGAAATACCAAGGGATATGTCAAGATTTATTGTTGTCATGATTAGACCGAGGTTCTGTACACACAATAAACTTGATTCAAATATTCATCAGCCGGACGAACGCCCTTTATTAAACAGTATACAATAATATTCAGCACGATATAATCACACATCTAAACAGACAGCAGTCCCAGACAAAAAAGTCAGTGACAAGGGTATTCATGCTGCACGTCACTTCTCAATTATTGCGTCACTATCACTTTAATGGGAGTCAACGTAAACAAGTCTGTAAAATCATACTACAACAAGATACAAGTCACAACTATAGTTTTTTTTAATTTTACCGGTACCTAGTTCAAGGTTGCTAGGTTGAAAGACCGCAAATACTTTTGAGGAGGTCTCGCGGGTCGAAGTCGGAGAAAACCAAAAAGTGATCAAAATATCGCGAGTTCACTTACTTTAAATTCAATAAACAACGAGAGTTTACCGTTCTAATCAGACTATTATTATGTTGCATGGGTGGCGTTCTTTTGAAGAAGATATATAAATTATAAAGCCTTCAGTTATCTTAAAGTTAATTCCTGAGAATTACCGTTGTATTTTGAGCATCTCGCGTTTAATGTCGCTTCAAATTATATTCTTTCGTGACAGATATTACTTGAAATCAAACCAGACACTGTGTGGTGGGCAAGAAAGTACGTTTTCTTATGTCACCTTTTTTGCGACACTCATTTTATTACGAATCGTTATATTGAGTAATTTAAAATTTTGCAGCGTGAGCAAGCTTAGTGTCGTCGTCAAATACCAACCAAGTCCGTCTAAGTGATTTTATTAAAATAAAGGTGCAAAGCGATAGAAAAAGAGTTTGAATCTCGGGATCCCAACCCCAGTTGGAATAACTAAAAAAAAAGGTTCCTTCATTAGATACAAATATACGCTAAAATTGTTCTGTGAGCCGCACGGAATGTATCAGCATGACGGGGTTTGGACCACCCTGATCTACCCTATCAAAAAACTCCCGACTTCGCTGACCACTAGATCGTTGAAATGCGATCGTGGAACCGCCACATAGTGTAAATCAGGGGTGGGCAAATTACGGCCCGCGGGCCGGATCCGGCCCACTTGAGTGTTTCAGCCGGCCCACTTGTGGCGGCTGAAATTATGACTAGGATTTTTATGAATTTAAATTTCTATTGAATATATCGATGAGTTAAAATGACATTTCATTGAAAATATCGACAACTGATCGTAAATACCGTTATTCCCTACGTATGGATGTTTTCACCTGGTTATTTCCGTAACAATGACCAATCACCAAAAAGTTTTAGAGGACGTCGGCTAACAATTAATATTTTTGCCTAGTTTTTGGGGTTGTGCGTGGTGTTTGTCGGTTTTTAGTTATGATTCAATAAATTAGTCGTAAATGAACTGGTTTAATTGTTACTAAGTCTTTTGCTGAGCTTCGGTTTAGTTGCAATAATCAAAAAAAAAATAAATTTGAGAGTTTCGTGCATTAAAATCAGTTTGTGAGTGTCAACTCCAAAACACTTGCAAAATAAACATCTGAACTTTTTACAATAATAAAGTATAGGGAGAATTTGTCTGCGGTCAAGGGTCTGGAAAAGGTTCATTCATTAAAAGCACCTGAATATTACGTGCAAAACCATTCATCCGAACTATTTATACCATTCAAGAACTCTAGCACCTGATATATCAGTATTTGGGCCTGCAAATTTTTTTTGCGTTCGTGAATGTCCCAACACATGTTAATTTTGTTTGTCTAGTACTGCGACTCTCAAAGTGGGTGATAATCCCCCCCCCCCCCGTGCTTATATTGTTTAATGACTAATCCGGCGCTGATGGCTGGAAAGGATGGCTCCTTTTTATTTTATAACTATTGAAAGTAGATCATCTAAATTCTAAATACTATGGTGTACTCAGTTTATATAAAATGAATTTTCAAATTTAAATTTTCTACTATAAAAAATGTAACTTTTATTTAATAAATAAATTGCAATTTGCATTGCGAGTACCTCGACTTTGACGGGCAAAATTTCCTGGGACGAAACGTGAATGATCAGATTTTGTTCCTCCCATTCTAACATACGATGGTCCGAGAGCTTTTGCTAATGTCAAGAGTTTTGTGTTGCTGTTAAAGGAAGTGACATCATCGAATTTAGCGATACAATATCGCAGAAAATACTGTAATATTTTATAGCATTCCATTTTTAAAAAACCAAAGAGGACTACAACAATTTGTGTTCATAGCTTTTTAAGCCTGATAATGTAATGCATATAAAATGGATCTACCACAGATTGCAACACAAAGATATAACGCATCATCATCATAGGTTTGAACCAGAATAATTTCAGCATTTTTATCCAGACTGTGAAAGCTGATTAAATTAATTTCCAAACACAGCACCTGGACTATGAACAGTAGTAAATGTTGGGAGTAAATATTCGAGTCAATTAGTAAATTTCAACAAGGATTTAATTTAAAAGACAATTAATAACATTGCCTAGGCCTAACTCAATAAAGCTACTGACTTCATATATTTGATGATCCCGTATTTGAAAATTCCCATTCCTAGCGTAACGGAAGGAGATTTTTTATCGATTATGTAAATGGCTTCCGTACCGTTGATGGAGATGCGAATCTGTAATTCAAACATGAGTGAATGACTTTATTATTTCGCTGGGACCTATTTATGTAAAGTTGGAAAAAATCGACAATTGTCATTTAATCGCAAATCATTAATTCTCTGAAAGAATGAGATTACATCGTATCAAAATAATTACATTTTCTTATTTAATGATGAACTCCTCGCTTCTAACAGAATAAAAAATCAAATCTGTTACATCACTATTACCACCCACACTTTACCAAAGCATGCCAACCCATGGATGGCAACCTAACGCTCAGCGCGCTACCCTCATTCTAATCGTTTGACCGTGAGGTCCTGCAATTTTCCGAATTTATTGACGCTTATACTTAGTGTCTGATGCTTCCCTGGATCATGAAAATCCCACGTTCCCCCCAAAGAAGTGCCTTGTGATTCCGTGGGGGATTTGGGAAGATATTTACAACGTATGGTGTAAGAATGATGTCATTCTTTCTCATGTGTTCGTGTTTTGCTAGCTTCCATCGATGACTCACATATGTAAGACTGGCTTAACATGGCAGTGTCAATAGAAAGAATGACACTTCCACTGCGCTGTTGTCGATAGTGAAATTAAGTAATCCAGTAAGGTTGTCAGTGCAATAAACACAGTACAACAATGGATCATTTAACAGGCTTCGCGCAAAATCGTTTAAATATGTTTAATTACGATATTTAACTTTAGCAAGGCCAGCCCAAAATGTAGCCTTGGCAAAGATTTTAGTTATAATCCTACCTCTTTTCCACACGTGATAACCAGCAGATTTAAAGCAATTACAAATCTCCGCAATAACTCCATTCTAAATCGTCAACACACTGTACAATACAGAGCAAGGTTCGTTCGCAAAACCCAAATAAAGAATAGCACTTTTGCAAATCTCAAAGCGATCGAGGTGCTTTTTCTTCTCCAACTATTTCCGGCGCGGAACGTACTTTACTCAAGGCGTGTGATTTCTTGGCTTGATCGAATACAATACAACAACGTCATGGCAATTTTCACTCACAAAATCACCAATTGTAGATCATTATTAGTACACGTCACTGACCGAATAATAATCATTTTTTGACTGCAATCAAAAGTCTATGAAGTGTATGCCATGGATAATGGTGATTGGAATTAATATTGACAATTGGTCCCATTATTGATGAAAAATGCAAATAATTTGAAAAATGATATAGCTTGCTGTAATACTGGTTTAATTTTCGGGTACAAACAGGCTTTTACGGGATACCGTCAAGTTTGTCACAAACTCACGGCCGTTCATTTTTATATTGCTTCCATACACCTATATATCGCTTTTATTTAGTCAGCTCTCGCTTGCAAATTTTCTGTTATTGCTATTTTCAATGCAGCTTGTGATAACTGAATATCTTATGACTTTTATCTAATCACGATTTTGTGATAAATGTAACCTTAGCATATTGAATGTGATATATTTGTCTTTCTAAAACTTTTTTGGACACCAAATGGACCTACAGATCCGCCTACTGCGCTTTGAAATTTTCAGTGGTTAAAGATTGTATTCTAGATTTCTAGAATGATATTAATTTTATTTATTTCAAGAATTTTCTTTTTATTGGACACGTAGTGGACATAACGATCGTTTCAATATTATGTTGTTGTTGTTGTTGTTCTTTGACACGTTTTTAAAAAGTCGCTTTTCTCTTCGAATACTGGACCAATTGCTTTGAAATTTTCAGTGGTCAAAGATAAAAATTTTCTCCAGAAGGCTATTACTTTTTTTTCGCTATGACGTCATCAAAATTATGTGACTCTACGTGTCCATATATTTGAGCATAGCTCTCTTGTTGTGTGTGCGATGACGTCCCACTACCCAGTGCGCCACATATGGATCTATATGCGACTTTTTGTGCTGTGGGTATTCAAACACAATTATAGTCGAGTTGGGAATTTATAGCCTGATGTGGATCTCGTTCTTAAAAAAAAATTGGTCGTTCAGGCATGAGTGGAAACAATTGTTCTTGCATTATATAATAAAAATGCAATAACCTCCATGAAGAAGATTTCACCTAAGTCTTCGGCAGTGGGCGAAGCGCAGTTTAGTTGGTACTCTCGTAGTCTGTGTACCAGATTGGGGTTGGGCAATAACCTCATTCCGACTTACCTTATTCTGGTTCTATTACGAGTTCGGGGTTTGTGTGTGTGTTAGCCAAGTGAATATATCTTGTGCCCATGGGTTTCTGTCCCTTTACATAACTTGGTGTAGAGTAAGCGAACAATTTTGGTTTGGGGGGGGGGGGGTGTTTCGTAATTAAGGGGGTGGTAAATATTTGCTATTAGCGATAAAACTATTTGTATCGTTAAAAAATTGATATGTATTTAAGAAACAATATACATGAGGGTTCCCCCAAGTTGATTGACCGCGAGTCAAAATACACAGCAGAATAAAATTGGAGGGCCAGAAAAGGGAGCGATAAAAAGTGCGCGAAGACACGGCTGGGGTTCAGGGCGTGCTCAAGCGTCCTTAGAAAATTTTGAAAAATAGGATCTAAGACTAATTTTAGATACATCCAGCATCGCAGTTTGTTATGTAATAAAAGTAATAATTATATATGATAGTTAGCTGATGGAATTCCCGAAAAACAAATAACAAGCACGGCTTTCAACAAGTAATTTGCAACTGATAGTGACTAATGAAGTTACTTGCTCATCTGGCATTGTATGAATGGCTTGTTTTGTTACACAGAAAACATCCCAATGTATATATATATATAAAACAAAATGCCATAAATTGGTTTAGTTCAAAACGTGGCTCCAATTCGTTACATTGTATTCCAAATAACGCATTCAAGTCAGGGGCGGATTAAGCCTCTTTGGTGCCCTAAGCACTGAAGACTTTGGTGCCCCCTCATGTGTAATTTAAATATAAAAACAATAAACCACATAAGTGTATTATCCATTAAAAATAATCAAAACCAACAGTAAATAAAACAACCTTTACGAACCTTTTCAAAGGTGGGTTGTACTTTTTGAACGTGGGTTGTACTTTTTTGGAATTTTGATTCGAAAGACAATTATTAAAACTTGTGAAAATATAAATCCGCCGCAGGCCTGTCACTCTGATTCTTTTTAAGGGTTCACCGTTTGAAATATCCCAAGATTTAGACAAAATACGAACGATTGTAATTTAAATTATTGCAAAAAAAATCGATCTAGATATCTTGCATTAATTATTTTATATATCACATCACATACCGAGAAAAAGTCGTATGCGGCTTCATAGGTAGTTAGTTTCAAAATAGACAAAAGTACATCGCGTGCACAATTTACTGTGTTTCGATTTCAGTTACTATCATGGTATATATTTTAAAGAAATCCTAACATAACACCAAATTTTGTGATTTACAATGTCTAAAAAGCGTATTCAATCTGCTGCGAGACTGCTAAAACAAAACTCATGATGGTATCTTCCGTTTTATATTTTAATTTTAATATTTTATTATGCCGCAATCAAGAAATTGGGTTGCGGATTCACCTCTTTATCATTTATTTCTTCACCGATTTTTATAATATAGTATTCTAACTTGTTTGTGATGAATAAAAATTAGAAAGATTCAGAAGATTTTAATAACATACTTGCTCTTTAGACTCGAATCATCCACCTCTCTCAGTGATGCATAATCGGACAAATAACTCCGCATGTCTTTTGATGTATTATGATAAACTGTCTTTTCCGCTCTCAAGAAGAGTTTTAGAAAGCTGAACTTTATGCGAGATAATGAACTGTAAGTAAATTTTGTATAATATTGATTTGAATAAATATAGTTGTTCGAACTAAGTCATTAATAAGTTTTAGATTTATAAGTGACGGGAAATGTAATTTGACAGGAGCACAGACAGCACTTATACTTTGGATACATAAAATAAAAATAATAATTTTCAGTTCATTGACAAATTATTCAGATTCCCCCCCTTATTTACTAACAATACTTTGGAATGAATGGTGTATAATATTGCAACACATCATATAAATTTTATTTGTATTCATTGAATAGCACGTTGAAAATACGGCTATTAAGAAATGTAAATATCAAAAATAAGGCGGAAAAGATAAAATTTAACAAATATTCCTGTTTCTAATTACCTTTACGCCCCTCAAAAAATTGTCCACGCTCTTGTGATAAGCTATGCTTGTTCTAAAGATACGAGGACAACAACTTGTACTGATATTAATTGACGTTCATTCTATATTATTTGCAGATTTTCAATATTATAAATATTACTTATTCGGAATGAACTGTCAGTGTGCTATGTTTCTCATTATCTAAATTTTAACTAGTGAATTATTTATTAGTGTGTTATATTTTACCTTCAAGTTCTCTATAGTCTTCTCTTCCCATCCCAGAGACCTGAAAATATACATTTATAAATAACTTCAGCCAAAGACATTTTAGACATTATATATATAAATATAAGAACATGACAGATCATAACTAGGGAATAAACGATAGAGAAATAAGGAATATATTCCCAGATTCAAACACTTATGAACATAAGGCTACTAGCAATAGGATATAGGCTGACTATAGTAGATTTACAATTGGTGGGATCTCATGTATATATATAGTAACCTTCGAAATTTTAGTTTGGGACACAAATCCCATTGTTAACCAATACTAAAGGATTCCCGGTTATATTGATGCATATTGATGCACTTGATTCTACTCACTCATATAATAATATACCCGTTATTGGAATCTTAATGCGATTTTAGTTCGAAACACATGTGAACACGAATGTCATGGTTAACTGGTACCAAAGGGGGTACACGATTAATTAAGTCAGGTTTATTTTTTCCAACCAGCAAAAAGTATCACAACCATAAAATACGACACAAAGAAAATTTACACCGTTTTACTGGGGAAGGGACGTCGCGGGGAACCAAACTGGCTATCGAGCAGCGACACCCAAGTTCCTAATATCTAATTTAAAAAGTAAGAATTCTATAGTTTTGACACCACTATATCTTATATTGACGGTGAGTACCGTATATGAAAGAGACCATTTAGTAGAAATTATATAGAAGAGTTTACATTAATTAAGCTATTCTTAATGCACATGATTAGGCATAACATGACGTGACCCGCACTAACAACAGGGAAAATATGACACATATTTCTATGTCTCTATTTTTAAATAGTTATGAACATGGATGGAATGATAACTTAGGACTTTTAGCGACGGGATAAGAATCAAGAAGGAGTTTACACTTGGTTGAATATAATTCATACTGTATCGTTTTTGGAAATTTTAGTTGCTTTAAGGTGTAAGATTAACGGCGATTCCAGTTTGAAATAGTTGGGAACATCATTGGCATGAATATCAACTGTGAACTACCAGAGCGTACAGGTCACAATGAGCTACAGTTACATTTAAAAAATCAGCCTGATTACTTTATATAGTATGGTAGTTTGTGTCAACTACCATTTGTGGCAAAAACGCTCATCAGATTAATGAAAAAGGCCAGGACTACGTTTCCAGACATGTCAGACATATTAGTATATATAGGCACCCTATGATAAACAACAAGTTAAACAATAAGTTTTAATATTTGCATGGTTTTTGTTGGGGTTGTGTTTTGACCGAATTACACTTAACGAGGCATAGTTCAAATTCTTACAGTATCTCTGCAGATATACACGTGCTGAACTAAAAGTATCAATATGAAAAAATTTCACTGTTTGTCGTAATCACAACGTGACACCCTATTGCGGTGAAACGCCTTTTATTTATGCTGGCCTAATAACCTTTAAATAGACTGACATTACAAGATAGTAATTGGCCTTTCGGTTTGGACGATTAAACGAAACGACAGCAGATGGGACAACACAGCAGTTAGCCCCTACGCTGTACTGACTATGCCATTATTCACCGGATATTGCTACAGTCAATTCGTAGGACAGAATATTTAATTCCGCGATTCTACGAAATGAGCATGGTTTGGTTTAACAGATTTTGTCATAAACAATTATGAGCGCGCATTGGTGCCCAAACTGACAAAAATAAGATCAATTTAATGCATTCTTGTACCTCGACTATTGGGCGGGAACGAAAAAAAGCTTAATTTTTATTTCTAAAACATGGCCCTAGCCTTATTCACTGGATCGACTCAGCAGCCATAATAAAACGGTAGTTGTGCGAATCATGTTATGATGAAATTTTGAGGTTGTAATTTTTAGAAAATTTCATTTGACACACAAACCAAAACACCAAAACTTATACTCAATATATTGAAAGTAATATTTGTATGTAGATTTTCCGAAAAAAAAAATATATCATTTATCTATACTATAGACATCTAAATTGAAAAGCTTTCAAATGATTTGGTTACATACTTGCTCTTCAGACTTGATAGGCCTCCATCTCACTCAGTGATGAAAAGCTGGCACTTGACGAATTTCTTTTGCTACAATGATAAATTCTTCAGTCAATTTTCAAGCAGTGTTTTTGATTTTCAAAAGCTGAAAATCAATATATATGTCATGATTTTGTGCAAGCCAATTCTAAATTTGAGTTAAACTAAATTTTGTTGAGCCAACTATGTCATTAGGTAGTTAATTCAGACAAATGTTATTTGACAGAGACACTGCAAAGCAAAAAATAGACGTTAGTTTCAATAAAATACGTAACGGGTAAATTTCGACATTAGATTTCATAAAAGCCAAACTTTTCTCCGATTTTTTGTTAAATACACAAAAGTAAGAAAATTTAGACGAATAAAATTTATTCAGCGATTGCCATTAAATTTCAAATATTATAGATTACCATAGAAATTGCTTTTCATCGACCTTACAGTTACAGGTATATGTAATCATTCAATTTCATAAATACAGCTCCATATTTTATAACATACCAGGTGTAGTTTTCAAACTGCACGAGTTGCAAATATTACAATAAAAGTAAAACACCCAATGAACTTTTATAACTGTTTCATGGAGTATATGACTAATTACCTCTGATCAGTAACTTGTAAAATTATCACATTGTTCACGGTGGGGATCGCAAACTGGGGATCGCTATTCAGCAGAGAAGCGAGCAACGAATTTTTGGGGGCGCAAAGGGTACACCAGTTTGATACAAGGTACTATATTAATAGTACTATTTCGGACTTTCGGCTTTAAAACACAATTATTAAAACATGGACGGAATCTAAATCTTAAATTTCGATAGAATGCACAGGATCAAATATACAGCGTAACAATGTTGGCTTGCATTGAACTATTTAGCCTTTTAAACGTGAACGTGGGTTGTACTTTTTTGGAATTTTGATTCGAAAGACAATTATTAAAACTTGTGAAAATGTAAATCTTACAATTTCGAGGGAAAACACACGATCAAATAAGTGGCAATGCCGACTTTGATCGCAAGACCCGAGACGCGGTGCGCTTGCATCTAATTGTTTAGCATTCTAAACGAAAACAGTGGTGTACAGGAATAAAATAGGTCAAAGTCAAATAAAATGTTTAAAAGATATTTACTTGTAAAATTCCTCGTTCGTTGCTTTGTGTCTTTGAATCTATAACCTTTAATAGTTTTGCATCTGAAAAAAGTTAAAATATTGATAAATAAACTGTCGCAGAACTGTAGCTAGCATATTCAATGAACAGCGGGACTGAATCTATCGGATCTTCTGCCAACGCTCCCGCCACGTTTTAAAATGACATATTATTAATTATCCATTTGGGGTTAGGAATGATTTAAAAATGAATTCCCAGCGCAATCTGCATTGCTAACTTAAACTGGATAATTATTAATTCTCTTATTTTGAACGTTGATAGGGTCTTTGTACAAAGATTCAATCTATACAAGGCGATCCGGTAGTATTCGTACCAAGATGGTGCACAACCTGAACCCTAACTAGGTACACATACTGTGTTCAGGTTGTGCGCCGTCTTGGTACAAATACTTTGGGAGCACCCTATACACAATAAAATATGAAAGGGAAAAGGCTACGGCGAATCTCTAATAAACCATTGATTTTGCGCTACATTTGCGAAAGTTTTGAAAGTTATGCATTACATTCATGTAAATCTTGTCCTGTTGAATGCAGCTTACGTAGTGACGTAGATCAGTATATTACGTTTAAATTTCTTAATATGATAAGTCTATGTATTGTCATATAGCTTTTAAGTTCAACCAGTTTTGAGGAAACGATGGAACCCGTTCAATACAAAAGAGAATCACCCACCAATCTAGACTTCTGTATTTAGTTGATAATTCCAATTCGTATAGGCCCGAAAACCTCTAATTTACCACTTATACAATAGAAAAATGAAAGCAATGGAATAGCAAAGAAAACAATAGGTTTAAAGAACATTTAGCTCACCTGAATATTGTTTCAAACTCGCTGTCATAACCCAACAGTCAGCTTGTCCATACATTCTACACAAAATCAAACCTTATCCTACGACGAACATTTGTGACTGCGATGTCGCTTGTGGCTTCCCGCGCACAAATTTTTGACGAAAAAAGCTAACTGATTGTTGTAATCAAATATTTTCAACTGATTACTTTAATTACTCCAGGTTGCCGTTACAATCCGATCACGCTTCTAACGCGTGATCTCAAAGTTGCAGAATGAAGATGACGGTTGGGATTTGCTTCATACATTTTCTAATCGCATAATACCTAGTTCATAGTATTTTCGGGGGTGTTTATCTCGGTGACCGTACATTTGAACTCACGTATATTTAAACCCACGTACATTTGAATCATGTACAAATATCCGTAAAACAAATAAATTTCCATAGGTGCAATAGTACGCAGGTGCAATTGTCGTGGGTTCAGACGTACGTGGTTCAAATGTACGTGGGTTCAAATGTACACGGGTTTAAATGTAATGGAACCGTTTATCTCAGATCTCACATTTTTACATCAGTGACGGGAGCTTAATACAAAGAATCCAGCATTTCCATTATATTTGTCCGTTTTGTTTTTCGAGTAAACGCGCACGTGGATGTCATCAAAAATGTAACCTTCCCTCCACTCCATGAAAGAATACCGGCGTGTTTAGCGTTATATCAATGCATTCTCTAAATTGACGTACAAATCTTAGCTCATTGACTTTCGCAGTCAAGAATGTTTTCATACAATAACGTGGCGGCGATGTCCTTAAAAATGGAGTCACAATGGGTCGTTGTTTCGATGCCTACTGCAGGGCTACTCAACTATTTTTATCGAAGGTCCGCAAACAAAACTTCAAAATTATTTGGGTCCGGTCTTTCCAGAAATGATATTTTGGCCTCTTTAAACGGGCAATTCCTCGACCGACTAATTGTTAGTAGCAAATTAAAATTGTTTATTATGGTGTTATAGTTCTTTTCGTATATATTCAAAACTATGAAAGTTATTGTATAATAGGAATTCAAAAACTGGGGCTAATGATCCAAAATAAATAATTAGGTGCGGTCCTGGCCTACAGTAAAGGTAATTTCTCCGCCCAAACCAAACGGCAGAGACATAACATCAGCAACAGCATTAATCACGGTTCTATTTAAAGTAAATACGATAATTGACTGCTCAAGACAAGTGCATACCGACGACAACGACTGATTCACATATTTGGTGTTATGAAGCTCGTGAAGAGGTAGACTGCTATTTACGGAGCCCCACAATAAGAACGTAACAAAAACAAATTGTTACTTACAGATTAATATTAATGAGTGATTTGAAAATACGCTATTCAATAACTCGGATGTATTTGCTTCTTCTTAAATTTTATTAATGTCATTTTGAGTAAACGAATAGTTCGCGGAGACTCTATAGTTCTGTATGAAGCAATTTGAGTCTGTCTCTACAGTAGACCTCTTGGTAAAAAGCGATCATGATACAGGTATGTACGCCATAAAGAACAATCATGAGATTTCGTCATCCAGCGTAAGGGTGACCGTACATTTGAACCCATGTACATTTGAACCCATGCGTATATCCACGGGTTCAATCTATATGCGGGTGCTAAAACCCATGGGTTAGGGTTAGTATGGGTTTAACTATTCGTGAAACAAGAAAAAATCCATAGGTGCAATAGCATACAGGTGCAATTGTCATGGGTTCAAATGTACGTGGGTTCAAATGTAATGGAACCAGCGTAAGGGTATAGACGTATTTAATGTGTTTAGTATCTATGTCAGCCAGTGCACTGCAGTTGACTACGTTCGCGTTGAGTGGCGCATCGTGCTAAGCCTTAGGACTACGCTTGATTTCTAACCTAAGATTACCCCGCTTAGATTCGCAGGTTCAAATCCAGTAGGGGATAATTTAGTACCAGAGGATTGCTGGCGGCTTACTCCCACCATCCCTACCCTAAGCTAGCGCTTCCCAAACTTTTTTCGCCCCGGAATATTAATAGTTTTTATGATGCAATTTCAGTTTTTGCTCTACTTTCGCTTGGGGCACATAATATGCAGCACCTACGCCAAATGGATTTTTCGAACCGTCAGTAAATACTTGTACATAGTCTCGATAGTTTTTCGTGTATATGGTCAAGAAATGACGTTTGAAGTATGGTTGGTGAACATGTTGTACCATAAATCGTTAACGTTGTATCAATTTGCGGTGGCTTTATTACCCAGGGAGGAATCTTGAAATTGACATCTTTTGCAACAAAGAAGTTGGTAAAAAAGCTGTTGGTTGTTTTCATAATAAACGTTGCAAATGACGGTTTGTAAGGAAAATATTCTTCCCACGACTGTTTGAATAATTGTGCTGTAATTTCGCTGTCACGAGGAATCATTCTGCATTTGTAATGTAGACATTTTCTATAATGTATAATATGTAAAGGCATTTCGTTACACTGGGATTGTAACGCTATAATAGGAGTACTTTTTAATGCAACCAAACATTGTGATTGGATTACATCCAGTTTCCGCAATATAGTCGTTGTTCTTATTGTTCCTGTTCTTGTTCTTTGACACGTTTTTAAAAAGTTGCGTTTCTCTTTGATTACTGGACCAAATGCTTTGAAATTTTCAGTAGTTAAAGAATTTTTTTCTAGAAGGTTTATTACTTTTATTAGTTTCAATTATTTCTGTTAGCTTTATGAGATTTGTTTTTATTTTGAGCTATGACGTCATCAGAATTTCCCACCATGTGGCGATTCCGCAAACATTTCAACGATATATTGGTCAGCAAAGTCGGGAGTTTTTTGATAAGGTAGACCAGGGTGGTCCAAACTCTGTCATGCTGATACATTCCGTGCGGCTCACAGAACAATTTTAGCGTATATTTGTATGTAATGAAGTAACGTTTTTTTAGATATTCCAACTGGGGTTGGGATCCCGAAATTCAAACCCTTTTTCTAACCCTTTGTGCCAAAACACTCCTCTGTTTACAAGCATCGGCCATGTGACAGTAGTGACGAAACGCAGAGCCGACTTAACACCGCGTAATCCAGTTTTTTAGCTAGGTCCAGAAAACAAACTTAGACTGACTTGGTTGGTATTTGACGATGTCACTGAGCTTGCTCACGCTGCAAGTTTCTAAATTACTCAATAAAACAATTCGTAATAAAATGAGTGTCGCAAGAAAGGTGACATGAGAGAACACGGACGAAATGTACTTCCTTGTCCATCCCGCAGTGTCTGGTTTGATTTCAAGTAATATCTGTCACGAAAGAATATAATTTGAAGCGACATTAAACGCGAGATGCGTAAAATACAACGGTAATTCTCGGAAATTAACTTTAAAATATCTGAAGGCTTTATATATCTTCTTTAAACGAACGCCAACCATGCAACCTAATAATAGTCTGATTAGAAGATCTCGTTGTTTAATAAATTTAAAGTAAGTAAACTCGCGATATTTTGATCACTTTTGGGTTTTCTCCGACTTGCGGCCCGCGAGACCTCGTCAAAAGTTTTTGCGGTCCTTCAACCTAGCAACCTTGAACCACTCTGAGGTAGACTACTAGGTACCGGTAAAATTTCAAACTACAGTTGTGACTTGTATCCTTTGGCATTTCGATTCACGTTGAGACTGGAAGCATGAATCTTTATTGTCACACTCCCTCAGGATTAGAGCTCAACCGATATTGCGTGTTTGCATATATATAATATCGGCAGTAAACGGCCAATATATATATCGGCTATATATAACAGTTAAAAAACCTGAAAAGGTTCGTAAAGGTTGTTTTATTTACTGTTGGTTTTGATTATTTTTAATGGATAATACACTTATGTGGTTTATTGTTTTTATATTTAAATTACACATGAGGGGGCACCAAAGTCTTCAGTGCTTAGGGCACCAAAGAGGCTTAATCCGCCCCTGACTTGAATGCGTTATTTGGAATACAATGTAACGAATTGGAGCCACGTTTTGAACTAAACCAATTTATGGCATTTTGTTTTATATATATATATACATTGGGATGTTTTCTGTGTAACAAAACAAGCCATTCATACAATGCCAGATGAGCAAGTAACTTCATTAGTCACTATCAGTTGCAAATTACTTGTTGAAAGCCGTGCTTGTTATTTGTTTTTCGGGAATTCCATCAGCTAACTATCATATATAATTATTACTTTTATTACATAACAAACTGCGATGCTGGATGTATCTAAAATTAGTCTTAGATCCTATTTTTCAAAATTTTCTAAGGACGCTTGAGCACGCCCTGAACCCCAGCCGTGTCTTCGCGCACTTTTTATCGCTCCCTTTTCTGGCCCTCCAATTTTATTCTGCTGTGTATTTTGACTCGCGGTCAATCAACTTGGGGGAACCCTCATGTATATTGTTTCTTAAATACATATCAATTTTTTAACGATACAAATAGTTTTATCGCTAATAGCAAATATTTACCACCCCCTTAATTACGAAACACCCCCCCCCCCCCAAACCAAAATTGTTCGCTTACTCTACACCAAGTTATGTAAAGGGACAGAAACCCATGGGCACAAGATATATTCACTTGGCTAACACACACACAAACCCCGAACTCGTAATAGAACCAGAATAAGGTAAGTCGGAATGAGGTTATTGCCCAACCCCAATCTGGTAC
Source organism: Styela clava (assembly GCF_964204865.1). Lineage (NCBI taxonomy): Eukaryota > Metazoa > Chordata > Ascidiacea > Stolidobranchia > Styelidae > Styela > Styela clava. The sequence goes on from NC_135250.1 coordinate 19,025,203, forward strand.
ACAGACTACGAGAGTACCAACTAAACTGCGCTTCGCCCACTGCCGAAGACTTAGGTGAAATCTTCTTCATGGAGGTTATTGCATTTTTATTATATAATGCAAGAACAATTGTTTCCACTCATGCCTGAACGACCAATTTTTTTTTAAGAACGAGATCCACATCAGGCTATAAATTCCCAACTCGACTATAATTGTGTTTGAATACCCACAGCACAAAAAGTCGCATATAGATCCATATGTGGCGCACTGGGTAGTGGGACGTCATCGCACACACAACAAGAGAGCTATGCTCAAATATATGGACACGTAGAGTCACATAATTTTGATGACGTCATAGCGAAAAAAAAGTAATAGCCTTCTGGAGAAAATTTTTATCTTTGACCACTGAAAATTTCAAAGCAATTGGTCCAGTATTCGAAGAGAAAAGCGACTTTTTAAAAACGTGTCAAAGAACAACAACAACAACAACATAATATTGAAACGATCGTTATGTCCACTACGTGTCCAATAAAAAGAAAATTCTTGAAATAAATAAAATTAATATCATTCTAGAAATCTAGAATACAATCTTTAACCACTGAAAATTTCAAAGCGCAGTAGGCGGATCTGTAGGTCCATTTGGTGTCCAAAAAAGTTTTAGAAAGACAAATATATCACATTCAATATGCTAAGGTTACATTTATCACAAAATCGTTAAATCGAAATAATTCATGATTCCTCGTGACAGCGAAATTACAGCACAATTATTCAAACAGTCGTGGGAAGAATATTTTCCTTACAAACCGTCATTTGCAACGTTTATTATGAAAACAACCAACAGCTTTTTTACCAACTTCTTTGTTGCAAAAGATGTCAATTTCAAGATTCCTCCCTGGGTAATAAAGCCACCGCAAATTGATACAACGTTAACGATTTATGGTACAACATGTTCACCAACCATACTTCAAACGTCATTTCTTGACCATATACACGAAAAACTATCGAGACTATGTACAAGTATTTACTGACGGTTCGAAAAATCCATTTGGCGTAGGTGCTGCATATTATGTGCCTCAAGCGAAAGTAGAGCAAAAACTGAAATTGCATCATAAAAACTATTAATATTCCGGGGCGAAAAAAGTTTGGGAAGCGCTAGCTTAGGGTAGGGATGGTGGGAGTAAGCCGCCAGCAATCCTCTGGTACTAAATTATCCCCTACTGGATTTGAACCTGCGAATCTAAGCGGGGTAATCTTAGGTTAGAAATCAAGCGTAGTCCTAAGGCTTAGCACGATGCGCCACTCAACGCGAACGTAGTCAACTGCAGTGCACTGGCTGACATAGATACTAAACACATTAAATACGTCTATACCCTTACGCTGGTTCCATTACATTTGAACCCACGTACATTTGAACCCATGACAATTGCACCTGTATGCTATTGCACCTATGGATTTTTTCTTGTTTCACGAATAGTTAAACCCATACTAACCCTAACCCATGGGTTTTAGCACCCGCATATAGATTGAACCCGTGGATATACGCATGGGTTCAAATGTACATGGGTTCAAATGTACGGTCACCCTTACGCTGGATGACGAAATCTCATGATTGTTCTTTATGGCGTACATACCTGTATCATGATCGCTTTTTACCAAGAGGTCTACTGTAGAGACAGACTCAAATTGCTTCATACAGAACTATAGAGTCTCCGCGAACTATTCGTTTACTCAAAATGACATTAATAAAATTTAAGAAGAAGCAAATACATCCGAGTTATTGAATAGCGTATTTTCAAATCACTCATTAATATTAATCTGTAAGTAACAATTTGTTTTTGTTACGTTCTTATTGTGGGGCTCCGTAAATAGCAGTCTACCTCTTCACGAGCTTCATAACACCAAATATGTGAATCAGTCGTTGTCGTCGGTATGCACTTGTCTTGAGCAGTCAATTATCGTATTTACTTTAAATAGAACCGTGATTAATGCTGTTGCTGATGTTATGTCTCTGCCGTTTGGTTTGGGCGGAGAAATTACCTTTACTGTAGGCCAGGACCGCACCTAATTATTTATTTTGGATCATTAGCCCCAGTTTTTGAATTCCTATTATACAATAACTTTCATAGTTTTGAATATATACGAAAAGAACTATAACACCATAATAAACAATTTTAATTTGCTACTAACAATTAGTCGGTCGAGGAATTGCCCGTTTAAAGAGGCCAAAATATCATTTCTGGAAAGACCGGACCCAAATAATTTTGAAGTTTTGTTTGCGGACCTTCGATAAAAATAGTTGAGTAGCCCTGCAGTAGGCATCGAAACAACGACCCATTGTGACTCCATTTTTAAGGACATCGCCGCCACGTTATTGTATGAAAACATTCTTGACTGCGAAAGTCAATGAGCTAAGATTTGTACGTCAATTTAGAGAATGCATTGATATAACGCTAAACACGCCGGTATTCTTTCATGGAGTGGAGGGAAGGTTACATTTTTGATGACATCCACGTGCGCGTTTACTCGAAAAACAAAACGGACAAATATAATGGAAATGCTGGATTCTTTGTATTAAGCTCCCGTCACTGATGTAAAAATGTGAGATCTGAGATAAACGGTTCCATTACATTTAAACCCGTGTACATTTGAACCCACGTACATTTGAACCACGTACGTCTGAACCCACGACAATTGCACCTGCGTACTATTGCACCTATGGAAATTTATTTGTTTTACGGATATTTGTACATGATTCAAATGTACGTGGGTTTAAATATACGTGAGTTCAAATGTACGGTCACCGAGATAAACACCCCCGAAAATACTATGAACTAGGTATTATGCGATTAGAAAATGTATGAAGCAAATCCCAACCGTCATCTTCATTCTGCAACTTTGAGATCACGCGTTAGAAGCGTGATCGGATTGTAACGGCAACCTGGAGTAATTAAAGTAATCAGTTGAAAATATTTGATTACAACAATCAGTTAGCTTTTTTCGTCAAAAATTTGTGCGCGGGAAGCCACAAGCGACATCGCAGTCACAAATGTTCGTCGTAGGATAAGGTTTGATTTTGTGTAGAATGTATGGACAAGCTGACTGTTGGGTTATGACAGCGAGTTTGAAACAATATTCAGGTGAGCTAAATGTTCTTTAAACCTATTGTTTTCTTTGCTATTCCATTGCTTTCATTTTTCTATTGTATAAGTGGTAAATTAGAGGTTTTCGGGCCTATACGAATTGGAATTATCAACTAAATACAGAAGTCTAGATTGGTGGGTGATTCTCTTTTGTATTGAACGGGTTCCATCGTTTCCTCAAAACTGGTTGAACTTAAAAGCTATATGACAATACATAGACTTATCATATTAAGAAATTTAAACGTAATATACTGATCTACGTCACTACGTAAGCTGCATTCAACAGGACAAGATTTACATGAATGTAATGCATAACTTTCAAAACTTTCGCAAATGTAGCGCAAAATCAATGGTTTATTAGAGATTCGCCGTAGCCTTTTCCCTTTCATATTTTATTGTGTATAGGGTGCTCCCAAAGTATTTGTACCAAGACGGCGCACAACCTGAACACAGTATGTGTACCTAGTTAGGGTTCAGGTTGTGCACCATCTTGGTACGAATACTACCGGATCGCCTTGTATAGATTGAATCTTTGTACAAAGACCCTATCAACGTTCAAAATAAGAGAATTAATAATTATCCAGTTTAAGTTAGCAATGCAGATTGCGCTGGGAATTCATTTTTAAATCATTCCTAACCCCAAATGGATAATTAATAATATGTCATTTTAAAACGTGGCGGGAGCGTTGGCAGAAGATCCGATAGATTCAGTCCCGCTGTTCATTGAATATGCTAGCTACAGTTCTGCGACAGTTTATTTATCAATATTTTAACTTTTTTCAGATGCAAAACTATTAAAGGTTATAGATTCAAAGACACAAAGCAACGAACGAGGAATTTTACAAGTAAATATCTTTTAAACATTTTATTTGACTTTGACCTATTTTATTCCTGTACACCACTGTTTTCGTTTAGAATGCTAAACAATTAGATGCAAGCGCACCGCGTCTCGGGTCTTGCGATCAAAGTCGGCATTGCCACTTATTTGATCGTGTGTTTTCCCTCGAAATTGTAAGATTTACATTTTCACAAGTTTTAATAATTGTCTTTCGAATCAAAATTCCAAAAAAGTACAACCCACGTTCACGTTTAAAAGGCTAAATAGTTCAATGCAAGCCAACATTGTTACGCTGTATATTTGATCCTGTGCATTCTATCGAAATTTAAGATTTAGATTCCGTCCATGTTTTAATAATTGTGTTTTAAAGCCGAAAGTCCGAAATAGTACTATTAATATAGTACCTTGTATCAAACTGGTGTACCCTTTGCGCCCCCAAAAATTCGTTGCTCGCTTCTCTGCTGAATAGCGATCCCCAGTTTGCGATCCCCACCGTGAACAATGTGATAATTTTACAAGTTACTGATCAGAGGTAATTAGTCATATACTCCATGAAACAGTTATAAAAGTTCATTGGGTGTTTTACTTTTATTGTAATATTTGCAACTCGTGCAGTTTGAAAACTACACCTGGTATGTTATAAAATATGGAGCTGTATTTATGAAATTGAATGATTACATATACCTGTAACTGTAAGGTCGATGAAAAGCAATTTCTATGGTAATCTATAATATTTGAAATTTAATGGCAATCGCTGAATAAATTTTATTCGTCTAAATTTTCTTACTTTTGTGTATTTAACAAAAAATCGGAGAAAAGTTTGGCTTTTATGAAATCTAATGTCGAAATTTACCCGTTACGTATTTTATTGAAACTAACGTCTATTTTTTGCTTTGCAGTGTCTCTGTCAAATAACATTTGTCTGAATTAACTACCTAATGACATAGTTGGCTCAACAAAATTTAGTTTAACTCAAATTTAGAATTGGCTTGCACAAAATCATGACATATATATTGATTTTCAGCTTTTGAAAATCAAAAACACTGCTTGAAAATTGACTGAAGAATTTATCATTGTAGCAAAAGAAATTCGTCAAGTGCCAGCTTTTCATCACTGAGTGAGATGGAGGCCTATCAAGTCTGAAGAGCAAGTATGTAACCAAATCATTTGAAAGCTTTTCAATTTAGATGTCTATAGTATAGATAAATGATATATTTTTTTTTTCGGAAAATCTACATACAAATATTACTTTCAATATATTGAGTATAAGTTTTGGTGTTTTGGTTTGTGTGTCAAATGAAATTTTCTAAAAATTACAACCTCAAAATTTCATCATAACATGATTCGCACAACTACCGTTTTATTATGGCTGCTGAGTCGATCCAGTGAATAAGGCTAGGGCCATGTTTTAGAAATAAAAATTAAGCTTTTTTTCGTTCCCGCCCAATAGTCGAGGTACAAGAATGCATTAAATTGATCTTATTTTTGTCAGTTTGGGCACCAATGCGCGCTCATAATTGTTTATGACAAAATCTGTTAAACCAAACCATGCTCATTTCGTAGAATCGCGGAATTAAATATTCTGTCCTACGAATTGACTGTAGCAATATCCGGTGAATAATGGCATAGTCAGTACAGCGTAGGGGCTAACTGCTGTGTTGTCCCATCTGCTGTCGTTTCGTTTAATCGTCCAAACCGAAAGGCCAATTACTATCTTGTAATGTCAGTCTATTTAAAGGTTATTAGGCCAGCATAAATAAAAGGCGTTTCACCGCAATAGGGTGTCACGTTGTGATTACGACAAACAGTGAAATTTTTTCATATTGATACTTTTAGTTCAGCACGTGTATATCTGCAGAGATACTGTAAGAATTTGAACTATGCCTCGTTAAGTGTAATTCGGTCAAAACACAACCCCAACAAAAACCATGCAAATATTAAAACTTATTGTTTAACTTGTTGTTTATCATAGGGTGCCTATATATACTAATATGTCTGACATGTCTGGAAACGTAGTCCTGGCCTTTTTCATTAATCTGATGAGCGTTTTTGCCACAAATGGTAGTTGACACAAACTACCATACTATATAAAGTAATCAGGCTGATTTTTTAAATGTAACTGTAGCTCATTGTGACCTGTACGCTCTGGTAGTTCACAGTTGATATTCATGCCAATGATGTTCCCAACTATTTCAAACTGGAATCGCCGTTAATCTTACACCTTAAAGCAACTAAAATTTCCAAAAACGATACAGTATGAATTATATTCAACCAAGTGTAAACTCCTTCTTGATTCTTATCCCGTCGCTAAAAGTCCTAAGTTATCATTCCATCCATGTTCATAACTATTTAAAAATAGAGACATAGAAATATGTGTCATATTTTCCCTGTTGTTAGTGCGGGTCACGTCATGTTATGCCTAATCATGTGCATTAAGAATAGCTTAATTAATGTAAACTCTTCTATATAATTTCTACTAAATGGTCTCTTTCATATACGGTACTCACCGTCAATATAAGATATAGTGGTGTCAAAACTATAGAATTCTTACTTTTTAAATTAGATATTAGGAACTTGGGTGTCGCTGCTCGATAGCCAGTTTGGTTCCCCGCGACGTCCCTTCCCCAGTAAAACGGTGTAAATTTTCTTTGTGTCGTATTTTATGGTTGTGATACTTTTTGCTGGTTGGAAAAAATAAACCTGACTTAATTAATCGTGTACCCCCTTTGGTACCAGTTAACCATGACATTCGTGTTCACATGTGTTTCGAACTAAAATCGCATTAAGATTCCAATAACGGGTATATTATTATATGAGTGAGTAGAATCAAGTGCATCAATATGCATCAATATAACCGGGAATCCTTTAGTATTGGTTAACAATGGGATTTGTGTCCCAAACTAAAATTTCGAAGGTTACTATATATATACATGAGATCCCACCAATTGTAAATCTACTATAGTCAGCCTATATCCTATTGCTAGTAGCCTTATGTTCATAAGTGTTTGAATCTGGGAATATATTCCTTATTTCTCTATCGTTTATTCCCTAGTTATGATCTGTCATGTTCTTATATTTATATATATAATGTCTAAAATGTCTTTGGCTGAAGTTATTTATAAATGTATATTTTCAGGTCTCTGGGATGGGAAGAGAAGACTATAGAGAACTTGAAGGTAAAATATAACACACTAATAAATAATTCACTAGTTAAAATTTAGATAATGAGAAACATAGCACACTGACAGTTCATTCCGAATAAGTAATATTTATAATATTGAAAATCTGCAAATAATATAGAATGAACGTCAATTAATATCAGTACAAGTTGTTGTCCTCGTATCTTTAGAACAAGCATAGCTTATCACAAGAGCGTGGACAATTTTTTGAGGGGCGTAAAGGTAATTAGAAACAGGAATATTTGTTAAATTTTATCTTTTCCGCCTTATTTTTGATATTTACATTTCTTAATAGCCGTATTTTCAACGTGCTATTCAATGAATACAAATAAAATTTATATGATGTGTTGCAATATTATACACCATTCATTCCAAAGTATTGTTAGTAAATAAGGGGGGGAATCTGAATAATTTGTCAATGAACTGAAAATTATTATTTTTATTTTATGTATCCAAAGTATAAGTGCTGTCTGTGCTCCTGTCAAATTACATTTCCCGTCACTTATAAATCTAAAACTTATTAATGACTTAGTTCGAACAACTATATTTATTCAAATCAATATTATACAAAATTTACTTACAGTTCATTATCTCGCATAAAGTTCAGCTTTCTAAAACTCTTCTTGAGAGCGGAAAAGACAGTTTATCATAATACATCAAAAGACATGCGGAGTTATTTGTCCGATTATGCATCACTGAGAGAGGTGGATGATTCGAGTCTAAAGAGCAAGTATGTTATTAAAATCTTCTGAATCTTTCTAATTTTTATTCATCACAAACAAGTTAGAATACTATATTATAAAAATCGGTGAAGAAATAAATGATAAAGAGGTGAATCCGCAACCCAATTTCTTGATTGCGGCATAATAAAATATTAAAATTAAAATATAAAACGGAAGATACCATCATGAGTTTTGTTTTAGCAGTCTCGCAGCAGATTGAATACGCTTTTTAGACATTGTAAATCACAAAATTTGGTGTTATGTTAGGATTTCTTTAAAATATATACCATGATAGTAACTGAAATCGAAACACAGTAAATTGTGCACGCGATGTACTTTTGTCTATTTTGAAACTAACTACCTATGAAGCCGCATACGACTTTTTCTCGGTATGTGATGTGATATATAAAATAATTAATGCAAGATATCTAGATCGATTTTTTTTGCAATAATTTAAATTACAATCGTTCGTATTTTGTCTAAATCTTGGGATATTTCAAACGGTGAACCCTTAAAAAGAATCAGAGTGACAGGCCTGCGGCGGATTTATATTTTCACAAGTTTTAATAATTGTCTTTCGAATCAAAATTCCAAAAAAGTACAACCCACGTTCACGTTTAAAAGGCTAAATAGTTCAATGCAAGCCAACATTGTTACGCTGTATATTTGATCCTGTGCATTCTATCGAAATTTAAGATTTAGATTCCGTCCATGTTTTATTAATTGTGTTTTAAAGCAGAAGTCCGAAATAGTACTATTAATATAGTACCTTGTATCAAACTGGTGTACCCTTTGCGCCCCCAAAAATTCGTTGCTCGCTTCTCTGCTGAATAGCGATCCCCAGTTTGCGATCCCCACCGTGAACAATGTGATAATTTTACAAGTTACTGATCAGAGGTAATTAGTCATATACTCCATGAAACAGTTATAAAAGTTCATTGGGTGTTTTACTTTTATTGTAATATTTGCAACTCGTGCAGTTTGAAAACTACACCTGGTATGTTATAAAATATGGAGCTGTATTTATGAAATTGAATGATTACATATACCTGTAACTGTAAGGTCGATGAAAAGCAATTTCTATGGTAATCTATAATATTTGAAATTTAATGGCAATCGCTGAATAAATTTTATTCGTCTAAACTTTCTTAGTTTTGTGTATTTAACAAAAAATCGGAGAAAAGTTTGGCTTTTATGAAATCTAATGTCGAAATTTACCCGTTGCGTATTTTATTGAAACTAACGTCTATTTTTTGCTTTGCAGTGCCTCTGTCAAATAACATTTGTCTGAATTAACTACCTAATGACATAGTTGGCTCAACGAAATTTAGTTTAACTCAAATTTAGAATTGGCTTGCACAAAATCATGACATATACAGGGTGATTGAAAAGTAACTCCCTATTTTAAAATAAATACAATTTATTCAAATGCTATATCATGTTTCATGTTTCTAAATTTATGTGTATATATTACTTAATATATGGCAATTTAATTTATGTTCTTGTTTTCCTTTCAGATTTGTTTAAATATTGTTCAATTTCAATCTTTTCAAATTTATTTTATTTCAAAACCCTACAAAAATGGCTGGACGTCTTACTCTACAGGAACGTGCCCAGATAGCCGCGCGTTATGAAGTTTGGGGATGCATTGTTCAAGTGCAAAGATGGTGGAGAACTATTAAGGGAAAACATGCCCAAATTGACCCGAAGACGATCAAGAATTGTCATAAAAAACTTATGACCACAGGATCTGTGGCTGATACTCAAAGAAGCGGTCGTCCTTCCAAATCCAGAGATCCTGAGGTAGTGCAAGTTGTTAAAGAAATGTTTACCCGTAGCCCACATAAGTCAATTCGTCAAGCAACAAGAGAAAGTGGGCTCTCCTTTCATTGTGTACGTAATGTGCTAAAAAACGAGCTTAAATGGCGTGCTTGGAAGCCGCATTACTGTCAAGCACTCTCTGCAGAAGACTTTGACATTCGTATGGAGTTTGGTGAAATAATGTTGGCTTGGTTTAGAGATTGGCCCAACCTTTTTAAAAATATTCTATGGAGTGATGAAGCTGTATTCCACATAGGTGGATTTGTGAACCGTCATAACTGCCACTACTGGGCGGAAGAAGATCCTCGTGTTACCTGTGAAAAAATGCAAAATCGATCCAAAGTAACGGTATGGTGTGGAATTACTTTTGATAGGATTGTGGGTCCCTTCATTCTTCGCGATACCATGAATGCCGAAAGGTACCTCGCTATGTTGAAAGATGAAATTTGGCCAATTATCAGTGCTTGGGAAAATATTGAAGATTTGATTTTCATGCAAGATGGAGCTCCTCCACACTTTGCTATTGTTGTTCGTGAATGGCTAAATGCTCAATTTCCTGGAAGATGGATGGGTCGTCGCGGTTCGCACGAATGGCCTGCCAGAAGTCCTGACTTAACACCCTGCGACTTTTTTCTCTGGGGTTGGCTGAAAGAGGAAGTCTACTCAACCAAACCAAGAAATTTGGAAGAACTTGAGGGGCGAATACGTGAAGTTATGACTTCCATCCCGCAAGAGTTTCTTGCGAAATCAGTTGATGCGATTCCTGGTCGACTTGAGAAGCTGGTGGCAAATAAAGGCGCCCATATTGAATTTTAAATAAAAGCCCATGCATTATACTTCCTTCTCATATTCATTAATTGTAGAAATTATATTTTAAAAATAAACTATAGTTTTTTTAAAATAGGGAGTTACTTTTCAATAAGCCCATGCATTATACTTCCTTCTCATATTCATCAATTGTAGAAATTATATTTTAAAAATAAACTATAGTTTTTTTAAAATAGGGAGTTACCTTTCAGCTTTTTAAAACACTGCTTGAAAGTTGACAGAAGAATTTATCATTGTAGCAAAAGAAATTCGTCAAGTGCCAGCTTTTCATCACTGAGTGAGATGGAGGCCTATCAAGTCTGAAGAGCAAGTATGTAACCAAATCATTTGAAAGCTTTTCAATTTAGATGTCTATAGTATAGATAAATGATATATTGTATTTTTTTCGGAAAATCTACATACAAATATTACTTTCAATATATTGAGTATAAGTTTTGGTTTGTGTGTCAAATGAAATTTTCTAAAAATTACAATCTCAAAATTTCATCATAACATGATTCGCACAACTACCGTTTTATTCTGGCTGCTGAGTCGATCCAGTGAATAAGGCTAGGGCCATGTTTTAGAAATAAAAATTAAGCTTTTTTTCGTTCCCGCCCAATAGTCGAGGTACAAGAATGCTTTAAATTGATCTTATTTTTGTCAGTTTGGGCACCAATGCGCGCTAATAATTGTTTATGACAAAATCTGTTAAACCAAACCATGCTCATTTCGTAGAATCGCGGAATTAAATATTCTGTCCTACGAATTAATTGTAGCAATATCCGGTGAATAATGGCATAGTCAGTACAGCGTAGGGGCTAACTGCTGTGTTGTCCCATCTGCTGTCGTTTCGTTTAATCGTCCAAACCGAAAGGCCAATTACTATCTTGTAATGTCAGTCTATTTAAAGGTTATTAGGCCAGCATAAATAAAAGGCGTTTCACCGCAATAGGGTGTCACGTTGTGATTACGACAAACAGTGAAATTTTTTCATATTGATACTTTTAGTTCAGCACGTGTATATCTGCAGAGATACTGTAAGAATTTGAACTATGCCTCGTTAAGTGTAATTCGGTCAAAACACAACCCCAACAAAAACCATGCAAATATTAAAACTTATTGTTTAACTTGTTGTTTATCATAGGGTGCCTATATATACTAATATGTCTGACATGTCTGGAAACGTAGTCCTGGCCTTTTTCATTAATCTGATGAGCGTTTTTGCCACAAATGGTAGTTGACACTAACTACCATACTATATAAAGTAATCAGGCTAATTTTTTAAATGTAACTGTAGCTCATTGTGACCTGTACGCTCTGGTAGTTCACAGTTGATATTCATGCCAATGATGTTCCCAACTATTTCAAACTGGAATCGCCGTTAATCTTACACCTTAAAGCAACTAAAATTTCCAAAAACGATACTGTATGAATTATATTCAACCAAGTGTAAACTTCTTCTTGATTCTTATCCCCTCGCTAAAAGTCCTAAGTTATCATTCCATACATGTTCATAACTATTTAAAAATAGAGACATAGAAATATGTGTCATATTTTCCCTGTTGTTAGTGCGGGTCACGTCATGTTATGCCTAATCATGTGCATTAAGAATAGCTTAATTAATGTAAACTCTTCTATATAATTTCTACTAAATGGTCTCTTTTATATACGGTACTCACCGTCAATATAAGATATAGTGGTTTCAAAACTATAGAATTCTTACTTTTTAAATTAGATATTAGGAACTTGGGTGTCGCTGCTCGATCGCCAGTTTGGTTCCCCGCGACGTCCCTTCCCCAGTAAAACGGTGTAAATTTTGTTTGTGTCGTATTTTATGGTTGTGATACTTTTTGCTGGTTGGAAAAAATAAACCTGACCTAATTAATCGTGTACCCCCTTTGGTACCAGTTAACCATGACATTCGTGTTCTCATGTGTTTCGAACTAAAATCGCATTAAGATTCCAATAACGAGTATATTATTATATGAGTGAGTAGAATCAAGTGCATCAATATGCATCAATATAACCGGGAATCCTTTAGTATTGGTTAACAATGGGATTTGTGTCCCAAACTAAAATTTCGAAGGTTACTATATATATACATGAGATCCCACCAATTGTAAATCTACTATAGTCAGCCTATATCCTATTGCTAGTAGCCTTATGTTCATAAGTGTTTGAATCTGGGAATATATTCCTATTTCTCTATCGTTTATTCCCTAGTTATGATCTGTCATGTTCTTATATTTATATATATAATGTCTAAAATGTCTTTGGCTGAAGTTATTTATAAATGTATATTTTCAGGTCTCTGGGATGGGAAGAGAAGACTATAGAGAACTTGAAGGTAAAATATAACACACTAATAAATAATTCACTAGTTAAAATTTAGATAATGAGAAACATAGCACACTGACAGTTCATTCCGAATAAGTAATATTTATAATATTGAAAATCTGCAAATAATATAGAATGAACGTCAATGAATATCAGTACAAGTTGTTGTCCTCGTATCTTTAGAACAAGCATAGCTTATCACAAGAGCGTGGACAATTTTTTGATGGGCGTAAAGGTAATTAGAAACAGGAATATTTGTTAAATTTTATCTTTTCCGCCTTATTTTTGATATTTACATTTCTTAATAGCCGTATTTTCAACGTGCTATTCAATGAATACAAATAAAATTTATATGATGTGTTGCAATATTATACACCATTCATTCCAAAGTATTGTTAGTAAGTAAGGGGGGGAATCTGAATAATTTGTCAATGAACTGAAAATTAATATTTTTATTTTATGTATCCAAAGTATAAGTGCTGTGCTCCTGTCAAATTACATTTCCCGTAACTTATAAATCTAAAACTTATTAATGACTTAGTTCGAACAACTATATTTATTCAAATCAATATTATACAAAATTTACTTACAGTTCATTATCTCACATAAAGTTCAGCTTTCTAAAACTCTTCTTGAAAGCGGAAAAGACAGTTTATCATAATACATCAAAAGACATGCGGAGTTATTTGTCCGATTATGCATCACTGAGAGAGGTGGATGATTCGAGTCTAAAGAGCAAGTATGTTATTAAAATCTTCTGAATCTTTCTAATTTACATTCATCACAAACAAGTTAGAATACTATATTATAAAAATCGGTGAAGAAATAAATGATAAAGAGGTGAATCCGCAACCCAATTTCTTGATTGCGGCATTATAAAATATTAAAATTAAAATATAAAACGGAAGATATCATCATGAGTTTTGTTTTATCAGTCTCGCAGCAGATTGAATACGCTTTTTAGACATTGTAAATCACAAAAATTGGTGTTATGTTAGGATTTCTTTAAAATATATACCATAATAGTAACTGAAATCGAAACACAGTAAATTGTGCACGCGATGTACTTTTGTCTATTTTGAAACTAACTACCTATGAAGCCGCATACGACTTTTTTTCGGTATGTGATGTGATATATAAAATAATTAATGCAAGATATCTAGATCGATTTTTTTTGCAATAATTTAAATTACAATCGTTCGTATTTTGTCTAAATCTTGGGATATTTCAAACGGTGAAACCTTAAAAAGAATCAGAGTGACAGGCCTGCGCGGGGCTGATTCAGTGTTGTTACACTTGGTTTCACTGTTCTTCATTTCAAGTCCGCTGATCGAGTTTTTGAGTTGTAATGATTTTATATTGTCGTAAGACGTAAGTCGTCGCAACTACAGGTTTCATTGAACACAATTAAGCCAATAAATACAGCATTTTAAATATTGCCGCATCCAGGGGCGCAGCCAGGATTTTTCAATGGGGGTTACGACGAAATTAAAAGAGTGCGCCAAAAGTGCAATTCACGACGACGTAATGCGTTTAATAAACTAAAATGTATGGCCGTTCACAGCGAAATTCCACAGTTACGTTGTAGTCCGTCTCTCTTTGCCTGATGGTGTTGGTGAATATTTTACAAGTCGTATTTCAAACGTCTACTATTAATTCGTAGTCAGCGGGTACCCGCATTTAGAAATAAAACATCAAAAATTCGGGAAAATTAATTTCAGAGAGAACTAAAACTCGCAGATGTCAGTAGTGTCATAATGGTTTATATGTACAAAAATACGCTCGAGTGTAGCGCCGATCAAATGCATGAAATTTAAAACTATTACTTGAAATTTATTGTTATGAAGTTGAACTTTTATTTCCATTCAATGATTATTTACTTGCGCCGTGATCCGTGGCGGGCAAAATCGTATTTTTTAATCGAGTTAATCGAATATTTTTAACGGACACCGAATAATCAGTATTGTCATTTTGAACGACATCAATTGGGATGTCGGCCGCCGAAACCTCCGTCGTGACAATATTTTTTTTTTCGGATTTTACTAGAACAGTGAGGCGTTTTTTATTTCATAATTTTGTCGTAATCGAAGGCCTCAGTGAATTATTTGTCACCGCGATCGTTTTGGCGGCCGACATTCCAATTAATGTTGTTAGACTATATTCAAGCACTTTTTTATTCACTAGTAATTATTAATTATCACGGTGGATATCGTAGTTTTTATATTTCGGACATGATTGTGAGTTCACATCGGCAAAGAGGGACAACAAGTGCATTCACAACATAAATTAATTTTATTGTGATTTCTGTATTCGGTGTAGGATTTCTATCACAGTTTGTAAATTACGGTCCCAATTTTAGGCGAACAATATCATCATTATTGACCCCGGGGTGCGATATTTGTGGAGCGAATAGTTGGACATTTCTGTGCGTTTAATTTTAGATCATGTCGGTATTACTTTCGTGTTAAATATTAATTAAAGAATTTCGCAAATTGGTAATCACTACAATACTTACTGTTGAATGTTCACGTAACTCAACTTTGTTAAAACACTTTTTTATTGATACTAACCACATGAATAAATCGGCAATAATGGCATTTCTACGTGGTCAAAATAATATTGTTTATGTATTTTTAATATAAGCTTACCTTTGCTTTACCTCTGTTAATAAGCATTTTTTGTGATTTGTAATCCAAAACTTGATAATGAAACTATATATTCATTTTCAGTTTTCTAAATCACTGATTGAAAGGGTCATTGCATCAAACGGACATTGTTATTAGTCTGGTGCCTCACGGAGTGGGATGGAAGCCTATATAGTCCAAAGAGTAAAGAGCAAGTATGTAATCTTATAAATCTTTCAATTCATATTTTGTCAGGTATAAACTGATATATCATGTTAAATCCCGCTAGTCAGGAAGAACTGCAAATGTTTGAATTATCCTCACAAGATGTTCCGCAAGATTTTATTTATATAATTTCGTAAAGTCATATAATGCAATGTTTTCCACCAGCTAGTTCACGGAAGGTGTGCAGTTTTTAGCTGGTATGCAATAAATGTTTCTGCTTTGTTAATTCCGTATGCACAATTCTCGAAAGACGCGGGTTATGTTTCTTTTCGGGCGTTCTCCCATCGTTCGACAAGTATCGAAGTATGCGCCAGTCCGCCAGCAATGGGGTTATAATACTAGTAATGGGGCAATTGCGGCTGCATTAATATAATTGTTCGGGTCTCATTTTATAGTATTTATTGTATTCGTACTTTATTTGTTTATTTCGTTGCCATAGCGTTTTGTTAGTTTTTCAATAGTCTAGAAGAGTAGTTTTTAACCAGGGTTCAATCGACTTTTTGTTTTTTGTTGGGGTAACAAAGGTTCGACGAGGTTCCTTCAAATTAAAACAGTTTTCTATTATGGGAATTTCTATCACATCGTCTACTAATTATGCAAATTTAAGTACAGTTCATCTCAGATATTTAAACTTACACGTTCAACAACTTATAAATTAGCGTTGCTGTTTGTATAGCGTTTCGCAGTTGTAAGTTTGTAAGTTTTAGTGAACCCGTCATCTACGCGGATGGTGCGCGCTTCGGTGTTTGTGCTTATATGATAGTGCCCTTTGATGCTTTCTGCTTATGACTTTGAAACATCTTCGATTGCTACGGCAAACCAAGGATTTTCAACCTGAATCTTTTCATTTTCTATAACCTTGCACGAAATTATGCTTCCCCTTTATAAAGTCTTAATTGGGCTCTTAATTTCAACCATCTGGTACAATGGGGTTTGGCGGGAGCTTTCAGGATACCGCAGGGGTTTGACAGGCTCGTTAGGGTTTAGAATTTGGAAAATCTAAAGTGTATTATTTTATTTGATGTTGCCATATCGCTAGAGCAGACAGGTACGAATAGATTTGTTTAAATATATATCGATTACATATCTAATTTATCAAATTACATTTTCGGTCATTCATAAACCCAAAACTTGACATAATTCATATAGTTCACATAATGTCATAGTTCGAAAAATTGTTGGTACATTCAAATTTTAACCCCCAAGCCGAAATTAGATCGAAATAATTTAATATTTTTCTGAAATCAATCAATTTTTGTAAAATTTACCATCTTCGAATACCACATTGTCCCACCACAACTTTTTGTTGAATTAAGTTATTTATTCAATTCTCGATTTAATGGATTATTCAAATTTTTCCCCGCTGGGTCCGAAAGGTTGGAAACAATTCAATATTTTTGAAAAAACGTATAGTGCAATATACTAATTATTTAGGTATATTACCACAGTTGTAAATGTTTCTTTGAAAAATGAGAGATTTGATTTGAAAAATAAAAAGGCCTTCATTGAATTGAATGCAATAACAAATTAGTGGTTGTCCAGCTTGGGTTAGGATTCGGGTTAGGAATAATTTAAAAATTTGAAATCTGCATTCGGTGGTGTTTTTTGAAATTAATGCTTTCGTTGAATTGAATTGAATTCTGTTGTTAACTTGAATGCCCGACCCAGATTTCTTTGGTAAATTTTTATTTAAATACAAAAAATTCTGATAAATAATAATTTATTTCTAAGTCATTGTCGCGTTAATTTCTCAGCCGTACAAAAATACATTTGTGAATGCTAAATGATGTTTATTGTAAGAGTAAAACAGTAAAGATGCAAAGTAAGAATGTTAAGCTAAAAAGTTAAATAGTGGGGAAATGAAAGCAAACGTATCAATAAAAAAGCGTTGGACGTTTCCACAAATTTAAGAAAGAAATGAAATGGTCACTTCTAATTCTCTGATGAAGCGTAATAAATTGGTAGATTCGAAAGCACGGAACATGAGAACTTTCGAATTTTCTGATTTTGTCGCAACGACACTGATCAGTTTGTTCTTCATTAGGGATTGCGAATACTTTTGCAGAGCAATGCTGTATTATATAACGATATTTTGCGAAAATCTTAAGCTATGTAATGAAGAGAGGTAAATGAACTGCAAAATTCTTGTTTCTAACACCCTTTTTTATACAAAATTTCTCTCACCATATCTCCACCATAACAAAAACGCTTGATCAGATGTTTGAAAGCTGCACAGCAACAGATTCATATAAAAACGCAATTAACTTTTCGGATTTTGTCTCCCTTAGTGAATTCACTGGTGGTAAAAAATGTAAATTAAACAGCAGGGTTGTACAAATTATAATACAGGAGGACCAGATACAAATAACTGGGTGAAAAGTAATTACTTAGTATCCCACGAGCCAACATTGAGTTTCTCGTGGAATTTTATCGTATTTTCAACCCTAAATATTAACTTTTTAATATGCTTGTAGGAAGTAAAATGATATTTTCTGTTGTTTTCTGTCTAGTTCTGTTTTATTAGCTGAATTGTTATTAATCCGACGCTGACACTGAATATTCATAGTTTCTAATATTTGTATTGAAATGGTAAATTTTTGAACAAAAAAGTAACATGTTTTAAGCAAGCTGACAAGCTAGAAAAATCTTAGTTACACTGCACGTATGCCAGGTCATATTTATTATTCCCTCCTCGCTTAATCGTATGTTTTTAGTTTAGCTGATTCTCTGCTAATAAGTGGTCCTTTTGTACACGAAACTGGAAATAATAAAATACAATAATATGCAGCAATAATCGCGAAAGTCGTTCGGGTTCATTCGCGGGCCGTTTTTCCGGAGTTCCTAACATTTCAAATTTTTCATTTTGTCAAGGCTAGTTTTTCCTTTCACATTTTGTTTTGTCTCTGTACAAAATATTTCATATAGTTTTTGATTGTGATTAAATTGATGTGTTTGATTATTGCTCGATCTGTTTATCCTCGGTTTGTGCGCTTGATATTCCAACGGTTGTTGTTTCGACTCCTTTTCAGAAGGTGCACTCTGGCTGTCGGGTATCCAATGTAGTAAAAAAAATGATTTCTTGTGATTGGTTGCTAAATCTGTTGTATGCTGCACTGTTGTATACTTGACGCTTACATTGGATATTCATATTTTCCAGCGCATAGAAATCAGTCCCAAACAGGCTGGCAAAGCAGAAAATATCCAAGTTACATTGCACACATGCCGAGCCATAATATTTAAGCCTTTGGCCAATCGTTTGTTCTTCTATTTTAGCTGATCCTCTGCTAATAAGTGGACATTTATAAACTCGTTTTACTACTTTAACTTGCTTCTAATTTTAATGTTGGAGAGTGTTAGAATATTTTAGAATAAAACACGTCCAACTAACTGTTAACTGAAGGCGCGTGTTGGATGTAATTGTGACAAAATCATATCAGTTTGAGCTTTTGAAAAAATAAAAATGCGAATTCTACCGGCTTTCATGTAGGTACATCATAAAATTTGTAGTGCGATTGTTTTAAAATCATATTCTAAAATATGTTAACGTGACTATAAATATTAAAGAAAACAAATCTCCCAAATCAAATAAACCCTCTTTGGGTTTAGTACAAAATATAGAACGCCGTTAACATTTTAAAGAGGAAAATATGGGATACCTGTAAAGAAGAAAAATGTCTGTTCATTACATACTTCTACGAACATTTGTTTCTGTAGTTCTTTGCGTTTCATACTTTTCCATTTTTTATGTTGTCAAGACTTTATATGATAGTTTTTGATTTTACAGTTTTTTGCTCTTGGTTTAAAAAAGAACATAATATTATAGTGTGAATTTTTACACGCATTTTCTACTTGTTCTACTTGTTTCTACTACACGCCCAAATTTTAACTGAGGACAGCTAAACTAACCCAATATGATATGTTCATTTTGCAATAATATTGTCTGCCTTGAATAGTGATTTTTTAACAAATGTTCATATTACTATCGTGTATTATTTACTAGTTTTATTTTATCATTAATTGCCGTATATTGACTTTTCATTTATTCCAATTTCGGTTTGGAATGCTTGAAATGAGTGTTTTACCTTCTGCTTAAAACAAACATCAATGTCGTTATACATGCTGTCAGTGCTGGTCAAAGCTAATATAAAAGGCTTTCGGTAAAAGGTATCGGTAATATCGGCAATATTTTGGTATCGGTATTCGTATCGATATCGGTTAAATGTGGACTCATATTTTCAAAATAATTAACTTTTAATCTATTCCTGAATGTTTTAAAAAGTTGAAGGTTGAAATACTGATATAAAAATTATTTTTTGCCTGGAGTGATCGTGTTCGCGGTATGAGCCTCGTTAGGTAGGAGCAATGATGTTTCCCAACCGCGCGAATAGAAACGGGAATATGATTATGAACTGATTTTAGCCATTTATCAGCCCAACTAGCTCAACTAATTTGGCTAATTTTGCAACCTATTTTTTATATTGACAATTTCAACATACCATAAAAATTATGAAGAAATATATCGAATGTGAGTTTTTCGATGAGCAAAATACAAAATAGGACGTTGGCATGGCATAAAATTCTGCGCACACAACTCGATTTATCAGTTGGATAGATTGAGTGAACATTTATTTATTTTACCACCTACAGTAGCCAAACCCGATGAGTTTTCTACCCGAACACCGATATAATTAACATCAGTGTGCAATGTATTTAAATCAAAAAAACGTATCAGGATCCAAAACATTAATTTCTTTTTTTCTGAAATATGGCTTTTTCAAATCTGAAAAATTGTGTGGCATGAATAATGCTTGCAAACTGTTACTTTAACTTGTTTGGACTGCACACCTGAGATAATAATTACATAGCATGTAAATGTCGGCAATTTCTGCTTTAAAATATTAATATCGTCGTTTTATCGTTGTTGTCGGATTGGTATCGGCGACAAAAGGTATCGGTAAATCTTTTAGTTGGAATCTCTAGCATAATATAATGGACGTTAATGTAATGTTTAAAATAGATATACACTTCATGCGTTATTGTATCAAATAATATGTTGTAAAACAATGTACTCTTGCACTGCAAACTTAAAAAACTCGTATGATATCAAATACCATCTTTTTAAGCCATCTCAAGCATGTAATAGTATGTTACACATACTACTACTAAGATTTATTTTCTCAGCAACAGACAAAGTTTAATTGTTTTCTTCCGTATATATATTTGACCCGGGGTTATTTCGAAAGTTATCGGGCATTGTACTTTCGGTGAATGACCGCTCGTATACCTTTTTCGGGGCTCCCGAAGTATGCGAACCAAGATGGCGGACATCGGAATGTAATATGTGTACTAGGTTAGGGTTAGGCCATAATTTTAGGTATAAATACTACGGGAGGCTCTTTGCTAGTCTTCGAACTGATAATAGGGCTAAAATAAGAAAATTGGAAAAAAATTATCGCCTAACCCTAACCTGTTACCCATGTTACGTTCCGATGTCCGCCATCTTGGTTCACATACTTCGGGAGCACCCTTTTTTCTTTAAGGCAATTCATCTTCTGTACGGGGGCAGAAAAGAGGCATGTTGACTTCAAAAAAATCTTGTATCGGTCTTGTCTCTTCATATTCTTGTTTGTTTATAGTTATTTCGGATCACTGCAGGTCGGCTATTTAAAAGTTAATTCGCATTAGAGGTTTGTCGTTCAAGCAGTGTTAATTTAATTGCTGTAATAATCGGATTGTTTGCTTGTTTTTTATTTTGGACCCTATGCAGCCGAATCTGCTGGATAATTTTGTATACCCCTTCTAAAAATTGTCATAACTGTTTGTTCAAACGTGCGAGAGCTTTCACTTTAATTTCATCGGAATGCGGTATTTCGTCGCTTTATGCCAGACGTTTTTCGAATAGCGTGTGCTATTCGCTAGACCGTGTTACGTTGAAAATGAGAGATTTTTTTTTTTAAAAAGTTTTGTTTTACTAACGGTGTGATCAATCCAAGCGAAACCGATTCGACAACCAGTTCTCTCAAAAAGGTCAATTACGTCTTCTACCAGACAAGTCTAAACCTGCTATTCTAGACGGCGTGGAACTCTAGATAATAAAGAAACAACGAACGCTTGTCGACGCGAGGAATTTCTCGCGGACGTAATCATTGTTTGTTTATTATTGTGCGTGTAATCATTTTTTAGCTCGTTTACAAGTCGAAATCGAATGCTCGTTTGCTCAAATTAATTTCGTTCAAATAGGATAAGATTCATTGTATAATTTTTTGCTTTTCAAATACTTATAAGATATAAAACTCGTAAAATTGAAAATATAATTAAGAAAAATGACGCGCTACCGTGAAAACGAACAACGGACAAGCATGTATCATGCTTAAAAAGTGACGCAAAAGTTTCTTATTGGTTTTGTTTTGACTTAGTCCACGATAAGACGTTAAACTCACAATCATATTAGGGCCATATCTTCATAAGCGGTTAAATTCTTGCCCGAAAGAAAGAGGTTTTAATTAAATGATAGGGTTTATTCATATTACATAAATTAATGTTGCTATTGTTTGCATATTGTTGTCGACATACTTAGGTTGGTCGTAAACTTTAGCAACCCAATACATTATGACCAAGTATGACAGATGTCCCAATATATTGGCATACGTGAAAAGTAGGGTTAATAGTTTTGGCTTCTACATTATGCGTTTCGACCTCTACAATAATCCTTTTTATCATCACACTATTTGACGTTTTTCATCACATATTATTCGTTTCTTGTACTTTGTTCATGTAGACTGGATATTTCATTGCCAGTAATGGACTTCAATCATATTCAAAGATGTGGAGTTGTTAATATCGAGAAAACTGGCAGGTTATAAGATGTCGCGCAGTGTCACCGCCCAACACGTTATAGGCGTCTTGTAGAGCCTCATCATACGTAATAAGTTGCTCATAATTTACTCCCTCTACTATGAAAGGACATAATAACTAAATGTATATATATTTTCACAGGATTCTTCAATTATGGAACTTGACGAATCTTTCTGTTTTTCAAAAAAAAAAAAAAAATACAACTCAATTATTTGAATATAAAGAAGAGTTTTATTAAAGATACCTGAGATGTGCTAGCCAACAAATGCATCGAGTCCACACACAAGACTTCGATATAGAAAAATAGACTGTTGTTTGAGACTGTATTTCATTGCCATACGAACTTTAAGCTCGTATATATGTGCACTGATTACCAATATGTGAGCGCAAACAAATGCATTGGGCAGCACATACACATGTCTTATATATCAAATAAGACTGCTGTTTAAAACTATACCAAAATGTCATAAACACTGTAAAAGGATGATATGCGAAAGTTAAAACATGGGTCGACCCGTGAGGAACTATTTATGTAATTTGAATAATTGCGAAAGGATTTTTGATTGTATATTTATTAATGATTTAAATCATAGTTCAGAAAACTAAATACAATTGTTAATTGTATTCTAACACCCTGCAATGCAATCCTGTATTTGATGTCCTGGTATGATAAGTTTAAAATAATTCTTTCGTTTTACATTATTCTTATTTTAATTACTGTTATTGTATATTATTGATTTATTAATTATATTGTCGTTTATTACTGATATTGTATATTTTTCAATAAGCTTTTTTTGTAATATGCTGTTTCCATATTTAGCTCTCTTCTCTGTCATATTCATTATTTTCTATTGTATTTTTGGAGATATTTTCAACAGGAAAACAAGATCGTGACACTGACAAAAGAAGAAAAGTATTAACAGGGGTTGCCATGGCTTTTTTGTTTTTAATATTTTATTTGGTATAGATAGATTCAGACCCCTTCCCGGCATTAGGAATTATAAGGTTTTTATTAGGCTTAGATATATTTAATATTATTCTAGCTTCCCAGGCACAGAACTATGAAGGGACTGGGAAAATTAGGAAAAGACGGATGCAAGGAAAATCTACAAATTACATGTAAATATTTTTACGAATTCTATTAGGCTTAGATATTGTTAATACTATCTTAGCTTATCAGGCACAGAATTTTGAAGGCAATGGAGAAATTGAAAAAAAAAGGAATCGGAGACAAATCTGAAATTCCGGTAAGTATGTTACAAGTGTTTCATTAGTCAGGCTTACTCTTTCTATCTAGTGTTCATTTTGATTTTAGTTTGATATAATACTTTTTTGATCATATTAATACTGATACAGTAATGCACGAAGTATTATGTTCATTGTTGATATTGAATATTTGATAATAAATCTTTTTTAGTAATATGCTCCATCCATATTTGCCTATCTTATTTGTCTTAATCAATATTTTCTCTTCTATTTTTGAGGTATTTTCAACAGGAAACAGAATGTCGTGACACCGACCAAAGAAGAAAAGTATTAACAAGGCTTGCCATGGCTTGCCATGACGAATTACATTTCTTAAAATAAAGCTACTGTCAACCCGGATTTTTTCGCCAATATAGTTTTGCAACAAACGTTTGCTCACTTGCCAAAACGAACTTACGTGAGAATGTAATTTACTATAACTAACTCTTGGTTGGAAGAATTTAGATTTGCGCGTATGAACTTTTTCAGAAAAGGTCTTAGAAATTTCGATGCCAAGGCTTTTTCAATCGAAATCAAATAGACATGGACACAGTATATGCACAAATGAACCTAAGTTCTACAAGGAGAATTTGCAAACATCATGCGATAATATATCTTGGAGAAAAATCTTCAACACACGTCAACACAGTTTTTGTGTTATCATATAATAGCTTAGCATCTTTAAGGAAAAGTTTTAAAAAATAGAAAGTCATAGATCTGACAAAATACCGAAACTTATGCCTTTTTAAAAAAACAAACTAAGCACTGTTGCAATCTATCACCATAACAAAAAGGCGATATGCGATACTGTTGTATAATATATACCAAGTAACCCAATAGTAAACGGAAGAAATCTAATGGAAATCCTAATTTATGATCTGATTTATTTAATATTTGTACATTACTTTCTATTGCGACCACTTGTAACACAAACATTTGTATAACTTATGTGTTTATCCTTACAGTTGAATCTCATGTGAATAGCAACACAAAGATCTTATTTGCATCAGATTATTTAACATATATTCTTGCTGTTGATTGTAATAAATTTGAAGGTAATCTTTGAAGTGTAACAATTGCAGGGAACAAATTAGTTTTTACTTTGCGTGAAAGGAAACATGAGTAGAAATCTTATACTTTAAGTCCCCGTTTCGAGAAACATCAAATGCGTTAAATGAGACAAAAAAACATAGTAGCATTGTGTTTCCAGCGCAATCAGTCACGCACAAAATAACAGATGTCAAAATCTAATAAAATGAAATAAAATCCAAATTGTGTGAAATTTGATACCAAAACGGATATCTTGGTGTACTTAGTTTTGATCAGTTCTTACTAATATTCACTACAGTAAATATTTTCATAATACAACGTTTATTACAACAAAGTCTCAAATTTTTCAGGGATTCGATGGATCGGAGTGTTTACACCAACACCATATCCAACAGCGGAAGATCTTCTTGGCGTCAGTAATACTTTGATTGATTTGAATGTGACATCGTCTCTAAATTTTTCTCCATGCCACCTCCGAAAATTGGATTGTTTGACTCATATTATATCCACTCATCCTATTATAGAAAGATATAGCAAATAAATATTCAGACAAATATTCACCAATTTCACTGTTTGTTTGATAGACAATGTTTGGAATACTTGCTTTATTTACTATCGGATCTGAAAAACTGATTGCTCCATTGGTTGTAGCAGAATAACTTGCAAGAAACAGTAAACTTCAATTATTCATTAGATTTATTAGTGATACTTCTGCTGCTGTTTTTCGATAACCAATTGAGAGATACGTGGCTTCGATTCAAAAGGGGCAATTTTCACGCCATTATCGCATTGGAGTCACGTTCAGTTGAGCAGGTAAAGCCATACTTCAAATAGTCATCAGACCAAGTTCTTTTCTTGAATGACATATTTAACGAAAAAAATCCTCGGAATTGCAAAGAGTTTTTGTAGGAAAGAAACGTTGAACCAATCTGAAAATTGTGGTGTAATCTTAGATACCAGTACGCCGGGTCGAAATGACTTGGACGTCATTTGTGATATTGTTTATAGCTTGACAATTGACTACTCTCGAAAACATTCCATCTGGAGATTTAGATGACAGATATCAGACTGAAGAAGGTATCTATCAAGAAAAGTTAAATATAATTTGATCTTATTTGCAATTGGGTATTAAAGAGTTTCCCAAAATTGCCGTACCCCATTTCGAAGGGCAAGCGTTCTCATAATTACTTATTGAAGTATTCCATTAGTTTAGCATGTATACTTCATACATCAAATACGTTCATAAATACTTGCTTGAGACCAGTCTACATTCTCATTTGGTGTCAAACCACATTTGTAATAAATGAACGAGGTTGGATGGCTATGGATATCTATAACCACAGTAATGCACGCTGTTGGAAATAGGATGCATGTCAACATAATGCAGTTTAAACAACCTTCTTCCAGCAAGATTTTCAGAATTATATCGTCAGATGTAAGTCATTCCATGTAGATATCAGACGGGATAGAAAATGACGTTTCCAGAGATACTACATGATTTCTACAGCTTCGTTTACAATTCTCTTCCATGTACTGTTATATATCTGCACATTTTCTAGGTGTACTTTACAGTTGTAAAGCTTTAGGTTTTCGCAAAAAAAACGGCAGAATATAATTCAGAAAATAAAAATCACTCTGAAATTAATGACTTTCGAAATCAAAGTTTTAGAAAAGTTACAGTAAGGAATATCGATCACGACATTCTTCATTCCATCATATTATATGATACTACGTTTCAAAATCCTTACTGCAAGAATATTATTTGACTGTTTTATTATGCTTTGAAATAAATACCCAGAAAAGAGAAATGTTCATAAAATTGAACGAAACCATGCAGTAAAACGAAATTGGGCATCTTTTCATTATTATGGCGGTATGCAATTGGCACGGATATAAAACCTATAGTTACGCCGTGGAAAATTCTGTTGTATTTCTAATGCTAATTTTACTTCAAGCATATATATGTTTGCTCATTTGTTCAACTAAAGCTAATTCATCACGAGTTTATTAAAATTTGTGATAAAGGCAATAAAGCTTTCAAAGTAAGTTCATATATATATCCTGAATTGAGTTAAGTAAATATTTGTGTGAAATACATACTCTTGACATATCAAAAGTTTTATATGTATTGCAAAAAAACAATTCGTAGCATGAATTGGTGAGAGATATCACAAAGTGTGGTTCAAATCATTGTCAAAGTAGTGCCGGACCTTTTTCTCCCCCTTGTACCCGAATAAGAAGAGGAAATATATATAAGAAATTCACTTTGAACAAATCAATGAATCGCAGTGGTTATGAATATTATTGGTCAAAATTTATTCGGAGTGCATCATCTTTCAAATCAATAAAGTGTGACTTCGTTTAACTTATTTTATATACACTGTAACAAAGACATCGAAAGCGAAATCATTGAGGGTCATTGGTCAAAAATTTGGGTGTGGTCAACAGAAGCAGCCTCAGTCAAGGCAACTTCATTACATATTCTTATCGATACCACCGATGTGGATTGCTTCGCGTTGAGACTTGATTTGCTATTTGGAATTGAAAATGTTGAATGTTTAGATAACGAACTTTGTGGTGAGTTACGCGTCAAAATAATTCGTGTCCCAATTGTATGATTATCACCTCATGTGAATACCGTAATCATTTGCTTCAAGATATATATATATATATATATATATATATATATTCTATAATCTATATGGTAACAGTTCAGTTGGAATAGTGGGAATTTGGTAAATGTGAGACAAATGCCCTAAAATGGCACAAATTAGAAAACGGCATTTGTAGACACCGTAAGCTACGGGTACTGTGTCATTGTTAGTCATTGTACATTCGTACCCATCTTCGGACATTGCTCTCTTAAAATGGAGTAAATAATAAATACTTTTTTAGAATAAAAACGAAGACTTCTGCATATTTCAGAGAAAAAAGTTGTTTTTCATTCTCGTTCAATCTGACCAATTTGTTTCTCTGTGGAACTAGAGATGAGTGGAATTCTATCAAACAAAAGTGGAACGCTGAGACACGAGACCTGTGGCAAATAAATTTATTAAAACCGTTTTTCCTGCTTTTACCAGCTATGATACACCAGGGACTCTATTGAGCCCACTTGCCTTTGAGTCACCAATCGTTTTACACAGTGCATAATATACTTTCTTTATTTTCTATCAGCTCTCTCTATCTGTATTTTTGTCTATTTAAACGGTAAAGAAAAATTAACATTTACATAAAATCGGCTTAGTTTTCATGGCATTATTTATAGGGTTTGAATCAGCAGAAATTGATTACAGCCACTTCAATGAACCGAGCTGACCTTAGATGACGCTGGAAGCAGAGTCCGATCCCAAACTTTGATTCAAGTTATATATATGTCGTCGTAAGGTACCATTATTTTCTATATTTGATTGAAGCTTCTCGTCGCGTAGGTAGGTGGAGAGAAAAGTGAGAAAGTAATTCACGTAAGGACGCATATTACAATATATATCATAGATGTGAAGTACGTTTTGGTAGGAGAGTGGGTTCTGAAATGCTAATTGTGTAATTAGTTTGGGGTTTCTTTTCGGCTTGTAAGCTGTGTACATAGTAAAGTTACTTCCAACGTAAATGTACCGCCCTTGGAGATTGCATTGCGTGTGCTGCCTACATGCTCACATCATATTCAGTGTGATGCGAGATTGTAAGATGTTCAGAATGCCAGAAGTTATTGCATGAAGACTTTTATTTGGGGGTCCAAATGACAGGACGTTTAGAATAGCCTACTTTCCATATTTCAAAGAATTTGATTCTATTCAATTATCTAGGAATTTTGGTTTACATAAAGTCGATCAAGTTTCCAAGTAATGCCATTTTAAAGAACACTGAAGGAAAAGTTTGCGAAATGAACTAGAAAGTGCCTTGCTATATTTAAACAGCAATGATCGAGGTCTAGGTGAAGTAGTAATAAGTAAGTAATCGGGGAAAAAATGAATAAATTCAATAAAGCTGCTCTGGCTGCTGCTGTTGACCATCTATGTTAGAGTCGTCAAACCCGTGGCCCGCGGGCCACATGTGGCCCGCAGAAGATTTCCGAGTGGCCCGCGTAGTATTATTTGAATCACAATGTCTTTCACAAATCTGAGCCTTTATTGAAACTTCTAATAAAAAATGTCGTTCAAACGCACGAGAAGCACCACCTAGCTATCGAAAGCTTCTTTTATGTCCATTTATGGTCGTTTTTGTAAGTGAGACATGTTTGAATTTATTTTCATCGTCTGCCATGTATTTCAATCTGTTTTCCTGTATTTTTTTCTGTGAAGCTAGAAGAGGCAGTTTCATGACCTCAATATTTGACAGCATTCACTTCTACGAGCAATTTTTTTTTCAAGGATGAACCAAGTAAAATCCCCCGTAAGACTAATTTCTGACAGCCACGTGAAAAATCCGTTCCGCATTTCTACATCGTCCATTGCACCTATGATTGACAAACTTGTCGGATAAACGCAGTGCCATACTTCCCGTAAATATTTATGTGTGGTTAAAACTTTTGACTTTACTGTATCTTCGTATTTTCGTTGTTCTAATAATTTAGGTGCTTTGTTTGTTTTTTCTTTGATCTGTAGTCGGTGAAACTAGAATATACCTACCATGTCAAGTGGACCGCGCAATCATTCGTAAACTAAATGTGGCCCTTCGTCCAAAATGGTTGGACAACCCTGATCTATGTTATGAGCTTATGAGGCCCCACTTCAATGGTGAAAAAGATGATGCACCCCGAAACAAGTTTCAGACCAATCATATTAATAACTCATTTGATATTGGTCATGAAGGTTAATAACAGTACAGGGAGCACCAGCACAAATGTGGCAACAATACTCCATAATAGACTCCATCTTCAGATTGGTATCTTTCGTTCAAATCATCAAATGAAGTATTTTCGAAAGTTGTCAGGTGATAAAAATTATCACAAAATGACCTCGAAGGCAGTGCAAAATTTTAAGAATTATTATTATTATGGGTGAGTTACTAATCGTCCTAAGCGTTAGGAATACGCTCGCCAACGCATCTCTAATTACTCTGTATGGGTTCGCCGGTTCGAATACCATGCGGGGATAGTTATGTGCGAAAGGATTGCTGGACTCCTCGCCACCGTAGGGTGATTCACGTAACCGCTGATCGGATACGCCTTCCTCCACCAGCAAGTCCATGGTACCGAAGACAAATAACTAACTAATCACATACCCGACATGGAATGGAAACCGGACGAAAGGCCGTGGTTCGCCATATGGTACCCTTTATATACGTTGGTCCCAATCGAATTTTTATACCCCTTTTAAAATATGACATAAATAGTTAATCAAACACGCTAGTACATTTCCCAATATATCTTTAAAAAGCTTATTTTCGTCGCTTTCCACTAAAACGCGCCCGAATTACGTAGCGCAAATGCGTTCGACCATATGCCGGTAAAAAGAGAGGAAATTTCAAAAAATTTTCTCACTTTTAACGCTTGGTCAACACGTGATTGATATGCTAGAGAAAGAGTTTTCTTTTGGACGAGCTTTACGTCACCTTCGAAATAAAACAAGAGTGGGATTTTGAAGTGAAGTGATATTCGTTTTATCGAAGAGCATTTGATCGCGTGCTGTCTGGTATCTTTGTTTGTTTATTTATTATGAGCCGGAGAACGTTGCTCGCGCGTTCAAATTACTTCGTTTTCAACTAACAACAGATTCTTTGTTTATTTTTAAGCTTTGAAATATTCATACAAATAAAATTGATCTTGTATCAAAATAAAAATTATGCATTGAAAAAAATATGATGACGTCACCGTAATTAAGAACACTCGGATCAAGCATGAATGATTTAAACTCAAACATTTTGAGTTTTGAAATTGGATTTGTTCCCATGCAGACCACTATGAAATATTATTGACCCCCCAAAATACATTTAATTTAGCCATAATCCCAAATTATGATACAGGTACGTCACCGTAATTAAGAACACTCGGATCAAGCATGGATAATTTAAACTCAAACATTTTAAGTTTTGAAATTGGTTTTGTTCACATGCAGACCACTATGAAATATTATTGACCCCCCAAAATACATTTAATTTAGCCATAATCCCAAATTATGACACAGGGCACCACTTTATTACCAGGCCGATCCTATAGCTTATTTGAAAATACAATGTTAATAATGACATAGTCAACATCTCGCAGGGATTCAGTGGATCGAAGTGTACACACCAACACCATATCCATCGGCAAAATACCTTTATGACATTGGGAATACTTTAATTGATTTGAACGTGACATCACCTCTAAATAATTCTCAATGCTCAGATGTTACGAGTGCTTCCGACTTCTCAACGAAATAATGCAACGACGCAAATATTACGTTATCTGACGGTTCTTATGACTTATAATTATCTACTCATTTTATTATAGAACAATGTAGCAAATAAATATTCAGACATAGGCTATGATAGAATGTTTTTTTTAGAATAGTAACGTAGATTTCGGCAGGCCTGGAACGCATTGTTTTTAACTTTTGTATGGTCTTATGCGATCGCTTCATTGTGGAAGTGGGAATAAGTTGAAAGCGATCAAATGAAAGTCGAGCCCTCGGACGAAGTAACAAAATTTGTCGCAATGCCGCAGGAACGCTTATTAATGCTTTACATATTATCAGTGATTCGTTATGTCACAATCCAAAACATACCTACCGTAAATACTTTTGGGCCATTGATTTTGTTGTTCGTTTGATAAACTTTGTTTAGAATACTTTCCATATTTACTATCTATTTTGAAGGTAGGTTACCACGGAAAATTTATTTTCGAGAATTTGATTCTATTTAATTATCCAGGACTTTTGGTTTACGAAAGGTCGGCTAAGTTTTCAAGAAATGAGGGATTTTTGAGGAACACTGAGGAAAAGTGTGCAAAATGAACTAGAAAGTGTCTTACTATAAGTAAACAGCAAAGTTCTAGGTTAAATATCGAGTCCTGTAAGAATCAGGAACAAATTGAAGAAATGGATTTATTTAAAAAACGTTGCCTTAACTGCTGCTGCTGTTAACCATCGAAGTTTTAAGCCAATGTGACTCAACACTTCATTGGTGAAAAAATGACGCATCCCGAAACAAGTTTGAGACCAGTCATATTTACAACTCTAGATATTGGTCATGAAGCTTAATAACAGTACTGGGAACGCCAACGCAAATGTTGTAACGATACTCCATACAGCGGCAATTAAGTGAATAGTTCAAGTAATGCTCTAATTCACAATCATTGTTCTATTTGGCGTAAAAAAGGCTCTTCACCCCTTTGATTATAATCTGAACCAGACCTTGTAATATCTTTCATCAAATTATGAGAGGAATTGTTTTATATATATAAATATACAACTTTTAATGATATGTCAACAATATATTTTATATAAAAAGATGTCTGACATGAAACGTTACTAAACTTGAGATATATGAACATTGACAGCTTTTATCTCGAAAGTTATTGACATCGTTATGAATTAATTTAGTCCGAGGAAATGAGTAAACTCATATATTATGGTTAAAATAAAATTAGCTTCAGGAATAAACAAAATTTTTCACGGCGTGACTGAGTTTTCCTTTAAATTATATCCGTGCTTTTTTTTATTTATACAAAGCATATTGAAATATCTAAAATAATATTCTTTCAGTTGTGATTTTGGAACCTAGTTTTGTAAAGTGGGACCTCGAAGCAATATATCTTGTGGAAACCCGAAAACATAATTGCAATTAAAATTTGTGATACGATTCAGCGGGTTCGTGCGAACCCGTTATTGGAATGAACGCGTTCTTGTTTTAGACGTTAAACAAATGCAACACCGTAGTTAACGATTACGATTATATTTGGCGTTCCGTAGAACCTGTTGTTGGAGGTCGATACAAGAGAAAATCCAAATAATAAAAATTTTACAATTGATCCAATAGGTGCTGTGAAGTTTCATTTTACAAATTACTATTATTTGGGGTGAGTCACCGTGAAAATAGGATTTTTTAGTTTGAAGGACATTTAATCATCCCATTTCCGTGGCCAGAACATGCTTTTGCTTAGTTCCAGAAACAGATCAAATGTGCTAACAAATGAATTTGAGTGTGAATATAACCAATATTGCAGGGGAAGATGGGCCACGTTGGGACATGGGGCACAGTGGAAAATCAGCTCTCGCACTGATACTATATCCGCAATCCTGTCCGCGGTTCGATGTTTCAATCCGCCCATCGGTAAGTTACAACGTCCCCGCGAACGGACAACGGACGGGTAGAGCGGCGCAAGCTATGAGGTGAAATTGGTTTTAGGAGGTTGAAACTAAAATTTCATCGTTCCAGTTTTTTTTTTCTACCTTAGCTTTTTCAACATGACAAACCACCGTCTGATATTTTTCATTTTTTCAATAATATTTCCAGATTTAGATTCGAGGAAGGAAATATTCAAATTTGTTTGCGAATTTTTTTGTCAAAATATTTGAACTATTTCAGTTGAACAATGATTTCAAAAATAATAAATCTTCAAATTTGAAGTCTCCCTGTTCGTTAGACGATTATGCTGATGAATTGCTTATTTTTAAGGGCTCACTTCGTTGAATTTTGACAGACTGACCCACTGTGCCCCAGGGTCTGTCCGAATGTGCCCCACAAGTGGGGTACAGTGGGACACTTAACAGACGTTTTTCAAAGCATTTTGGTAGTAAGATATGTGTCGCAAGAGAATTTCTCAGTCGCTGAATAAAATCTACATTTACCCCACTATGCATTAGTCCCGCCAACTTAACTTTTTATCACCAGGTGTACCCAAACAAAACGTTGTAGCTCATGATTAACTTTAATATCAAGTCTCTCATCATTAAATTCCAGTCAGTCATTTGCCTAATTTGTAATACAAAATATCGAGTTAAAATAAACTCAAAATGGACCAAGACCAAGAAGAGCCGCAACTCGGGCACAATGGAGAGTAAATAGCCTTTCCCCTCAACTTGTCGTTATTCAGTGATAATGCATGTATTGATCCAAACTTTACAACTAGTATTGCATTGTATTTTGCAAATTCGAGTCCGTATACAGTCACCTAATCAGTGGGCGCTTTGTCTATGATTCATGTTTTTTTGAAGAGAAATTATAACAGTTCGATGATTGAAATCTATCCATCTTGATTTTTCTCAAATACCGATGGGCCGATTATGGAGTGGCTTTTATTTATTTTCAAAAATAGCACATTGCTCGCTTGTACGTATGGTGCTATAAAATCTAATCTATTACCTAATCGATTCCTCTACCAGTTTAGAGTCGATGTATCGGTATCGGGTATCGGTATCGGCAATATCGGCTATTTTTTCGGTATCGGTCATGTATCGGTATCGGCTGAATTAATACCGATATTTCCGATATATTTACCTTTTAGATATGATCCAGAATGTTTTAAAAGGTAAGTTAAAATATTACTTTTTAATTTATTTTTTTGTCCAGACAGATCGGGAACTATGAGCATGTCTACACCCCCGCGAGTGGTAACGAGAATATGATTCACCTGTTTTTAAATATTTACTAGCAGAACCAGCTCATCTAATTTGACTTTTTTTTTGCTGCCAACTTTTTATATTGACATTTTTAATACATATTACATATTAATTATGAAGAAATATATCAACACGGCACAGAAAAGAGAGCAACTAGGCGCTCAGTTTTAAATCATACAGTGGAATCGAAGCACTGTTTGGCACAGTTATAAATTCTGTTTATCGTCAAGCGCGAGTGTCATTCAGTCCATGGACATCGTTAGGCTAAATTCCGACGCAATTATCTCTCTACACAGGTATTAAATATTGTGATTATAGTAATTTTAATTTTGTTCAAATACACAATTTCTTTATAGATTTGTTGATGTGGCCGCCTAGTATCATACGTGGGGTATAGGTATTTATAGTCGGCACTGATTGATATCCTTTAATTTTGGCTGTAATTGTCGCGACGATCACGATTAAACACAAAATAAAATATTTGCATATATTCGATATTCTTTTAAACACGAAAAACGATATTCGAAGGTCGCGATATTAATAATAAATTGGAATTGGAGTTGGTCCCGCCAACTTAACTTTTTATCACCAGGTGTACCCAAACAAAACGTTGTAGCTCATGATTAACTTTAATATCAAGTCTCTCATCATTAAATTCCAGTCAGTCATTTGCCTAATTTGTAATACAAAATATCGAGTTAAAATAAACTCAAAATGGACCAAGACCAAGAAGAGCCGCAACTCGGGCACAATGGAGAGTAAATAGCCTTTCCCCTCAACTTGTCGTTATTCAGTGATAATGCATGTATTGATCCAAACTTTACAACTAGTATTGCATTGTATTTTGCAAATTCGAGTCCGTATACAGTCACCTAATCAGTGGGCGCTTTGTCTATGATTCATGTTTTTTTGAAGAGAAATTATAACAGTTCGATGATTGAAATCTATCCATCTTGATTTTTCTCAAATACCGATGGGCCGATTATAGAGTGGCTTTTATTTATTTTCAAAAATAGCACATTGCTCGCTTGTACGTATGGTGCTATAAAATCTAATCTATTACCTAATCGATTCCTCTACCAGTTTAGAGTCGATGTATCGGTATCGGGTATCGGTATCGGCAATATCGGCTATTTTTTCGGTATCGGTCATGTATCGGTATCGGCTGAATTAATACCGATATTTCCGATATATTTACCTTTTAGATATGATCCAGAATGTTTTAAAAGGTAAGTTAAAATATTACTTTTTAATTTATTTTTTTGTCCAGACAGATCGGGAACTATGAGCATGTCTACACCCCCGCGAGTGGTAACGAGAATATGATTCACCTGTTTTTAAATATTTACTAGCAGAACCAGCTCATCTAATTTGACTTTTTTTTTGCTGTCAACTTTTTATATTGACATTTTTAATACATATTACATATTAATTATGAAGAAATATATCAACACGGCACAGAAAAGAGAGCAACTAGGCGCTCAGTTTTAAATCATACAGTGGAATCGAAGCACTGTTTGGCACAGTTATAAATTCTGTTTATCGTCAAGCGCG
Source organism: Styela clava (assembly GCF_964204865.1). Taxonomy (NCBI): domain Eukaryota; kingdom Metazoa; phylum Chordata; class Ascidiacea; order Stolidobranchia; family Styelidae; genus Styela; species Styela clava. The sequence continues at coordinate 19,061,121 of NC_135250.1, forward strand.
AGTGTCATTCAGTCCATGGACATCGTTAGGCTAAATTCCGACGCAATTATCTCTCTACACAGGTATTAAATATTGTGATTATAGTAATTTTAATTTTGTTCAAATACACAATTTCTTTATAGATTTGTTGATGTGGCCGCCTAGTATCATACGTGGGGTATAGGTATTTATAGTCGGCACTGATTGATATCCTTTAATTTTGGCTGTAATTGTCGCGACGATCACGATTAAACACAAAATAAAATATTTGCATATATTCGATATTCTTTTAAACACGAAAAACGATATTCGAAGGTCGCGATATTAATAATAAATTGGAATTGGACATCCCGGCATATGAGTTTTCTAATTGGACACCGAGATTACTAGCGTCAGTGTACAATGCATCCGAATCAGTTAATGCATTCGGATACCAAACATCAATTTCTTATGTGATATATCTTTTTTCAATCTGAAATATCGGTGACAAAAGTGGTATCGGTACATCTCTAGTTTAGACCCGTTTTATGGTGGCCATCCGTTATTACCCGTTGCATATTCATTTATATATAGGTGAGGTTTAGAATATCAATATTTTCTTAGATATTTGTACCAGTGTATGAACAACTGTTACATTGATGACAGAATAATTTTAATGACGACACTAGGGATGATAATCTGTAATATCTTTCAAATTTTGAACAAACATACTTATTCATACTAGACTTAAACCAGGAAAAATTTTAGGCGTTTTTGGATATTGAGATGTGACGTTAAAACAAAGTAAGGATATATTCGAATAAGAGAAAATTGTTTGCGAAACATCTAACCTTCCATGGCCATATAATTCCGTTTGGTATCCATGTCTTTCAGTTGCGTTTCGTTCTTTATATATAGCAGAAAGAATGAAAAGTTTTGACTTTCGGATTCCGGTTCTTCTTTGAACGACATTTTCTGTCTTTGAAGTCGTTTTTTTCTAAAGCTTCCGGTTTTTGAATGTATACTACCATCACGATTGGAGACCACATGGGTGGTTTGTTGTTGTATAAATGTTATAGATTCCATTTTAACATATTATAGTAATTAGACGTATTGATGTACAGCCTAATTCTAAACTGCTCTCTGTGTCCTAAAGTACCACTAAGAACGGGTATATAAATGAACATCTTCCATCACTCAATGCTGTATGCATCAGATAAATGCTTGATCAAATTTAACTTTCGACCGATATATCTCGAAACAATATGAGCTGAGAGGTCACTGATGACACACTTTTTTATACAACCACGAATTTCTCTATAATTTGCATTTACGTGGTTTTTAAATTATAGGTGAATTTCAATAATCAAAATATATAAAGTTACAACACATTTTATCTTCTAAAACAATATTATTTTCTTTTATTCGCGAACTTTTCAAAGTTATTTGCTATTATACTGTATATATACTACGTTGTTGAGTTTAAGGAAATGTTAGGTATAGTCATAACATAAGGTGTTTATTATTCACTACTCAGCTACATTCAAAAGGCGGTAGACATAAACGGTAAAGTGTTGAAGGTACCGACTAGGTATTTTTCATATGTTAGTACCCTAGATATAAACTCTGCATAAGTAACAATTTAATTAGTATATATGTATATGTCAAAACATATTTAAACTTCACCTGCTGTGTACCAGTATATCATAATCCTAATTATTCATTAAAACACATAAAGACACAAATCTTTGAAAAGGTTTGGCTTTTAATAGACTAATACTCAAAAATCTGAATTCGGGTAAATTGAAAATGGTTTGAAAATAAAAATTAAACTCCGATTCCGAATCAAACAATAAAATTATTTGTAATAAGCATTAAGGTGGACAAAATGATTTAAATAACAAATTCACTCGAACAATGTGTATTTGGCAGCAGAGTCTTCTATCTCTAACTTAAAATCATTTATAAACCCATATGTTTGTCTGTTTATTCACAATATTCTTCCAAGATAAACTCAATCTACGCCCTGACCCGGAATACCTTGTGCGACTTATAACTTCGTACCTGTTCTCACTTCCTTATGCACTTTAAAATATTTTCTTTGGATTATCTTATAATTTTGATGAATTTCTGCAACAACAAACGTTTCATTTCGACATTCTGGTACGGTTTATTTTATATTTACTTAAGACTCGCAACAATCCTAAGACTTAAGACTTAAGATCTTAAGACTTCTTTAATCGCTCGATTTCTACCTTTTCATATGGTTTCGACCTCGCAACCAAATGGCTTTACATTCCATAACTCAAACCTATAGACAGTGTTTTGATATGTAAGGCCGATGAAAATTCTTTATTTAAAATAAAATAAGACATCGTCAAATACCAACCAAGTCAGAATACGTTGGTTTTCGGGACCTAGCTAAAAAAAAAACTGGATTATGCGGCGTTAAGTCGGCTCTGCGTTTCGTCACTACTGTCACATGGCCGACGCGAGTGTTTTTACTAAAATAAAGGCACAAAGCGTTAGAAAAAGGGTTGGAATTTCGGGATACTAACCCCATCTAAAAAAAACTCAAAAACGTTACTCCATTATATACAAATATACGCTAAAATTGTTCTGTGAGCCGCACGGAATGTATCAGCATGACAGAGTTTGGACCACCCTGGTCTACCTTATCAAGAAACTCCCGACTTTGCTGACCAATATATCGTTGAAATGCGATCGTGGAACCGCCACATAGTGTAAATAGTTCATTGGTCCAATGGTTGAAGAGAATAGAAATTTTTTCAAAATAAAAATGCAGCAACAAGGTAAATACTAGAAAGCAAAAACCACAACATTTTGAGAAAACGACTCATAGGCTCATTTCGTGTCCAATAAATAAGTTTCAGTGTTTCTTTTTAGTAAAGAAGGTTAATATGATACTTGAAGACAAAAAATAAGCAAACATTTTGAAGTTTGAGTCGTCTGTTGAACTCGTAATATTTTAATAAATACCGATAAACTATATAAAATTCTGCTCTAAAATTTCTGTGATGCCCCTCCTTGCTTGGTGCCCTAAGCACGTGCTTATATTGTTTAATGGTTAATCCGGCGCTGATTCAAGTGATTGTCTGTCAGTCTCGACCAAAGTTTTGATTTGTTAAGGTTCATAATTGGGTTGTTGGAAAGACTGATGCTGGAAAATTAACTTTCATATCAGGAAAAATGACTTCCAAAACTTGCAGCATATCTTCCCGCGAAAATTCCCCTTCAACAAACGGGAGATTCTTTTTAGCAATGTTGCGGGCTACACTATAACTGGCCAATAACGTAGATCCACTTTCATTTCACATTTTTTTGAACATGTTGGAAGGGTGTTTGAAATTTTAGGGGGGGGGGGGGGGGTGTTCATCCCCTATAGGGGGTGTAGGGAAATCACTTACCTCCATATTGGTACACGCACTTATGGAGCGCTTTTTGGTTCTATTTATCGGGTACTACGGAACCAGGCCACGCAATGATATTGAGATTGCTACGCAAAATACTCAAGGCGATAAAATAAGGCCATTTACAGGTAAATGGGGAAGCGATTCCGATAAGCGATCTTGGCTAATGTTTTGTGGTCGTTTTTGTTCGATTTTGACTGATACGTTGGTCATATTATTAACCCACGACTTTCGCAAATTTATAAAACTGCCAAAATTAGCACCGCATGATGGGCTGAGATATACTAGCGTTTGATACACAATGAGAAACGAATCAAGATCAGGAGAATATGCGAGAAAAATTGACGCAAATGATTGATTTCTGTCAAATCCCATAAGAAATGCATTACGCATATCGTGAAAGTTGGAAGTTGGAGCCTCCAAATGGTCCCGCGGAAACGAGAGAGAAGGGGGGGGGGGGGGGGAGCTAAATCATATGGCGAGCCACGGCCTCTCGTCCGGTGACCAGTCCAGGTAGGGTGTGGAATTAGTGTTAAAGTAAATCAATTCATTTAAATAGAATAAAGTAAAAATAAAATTAGCAATAATTTTGAAGTGGAGACGTTTTTCCATTACGAATAATGATAACATTTTGAAATACACATTTTTTCTACTTGTGTTATATTTACCAAAGCTATTGTATAAGCGATGAATAAACATCTAATATTTTAAGCTAAATTTCGAATATCGGTGCTATTGAACTTTTTCTCCCCTTGGAATAAATATAATAGTATTTTGTCACTCAGAAAATTTACTGGGCAGTGGATTTTTTATACTTTGATGAGGTTTGATACAATGCATTTCTTTGGAATATTTCCTAATCGCTTTTTATATACCATACGTACGCTACTGATTTGGGTTTTTATTCGTCATAAAAGAAATAAAATAATTTTGAGACACACGAAATCAACATCATTTTATAGCATAACAATGTTTTATTTATCATACGGTGGACAAAAGTACATATATATCCTTTTGTGGTGTTATTTCGCATCCGGCATCACATTTTTTGCACTTGCTGTTTCTAAAAAAAAATATATATAGACTAGCATAAGCTATCTAAACGCTGTGTTTGAGTACCTTATTTAACAATACTTCAACAAATGTTGATGAAGAATAATTATCATCAATAATATATGTTATATTATTGAGATATAGATAGCGTTTGCAAACACTTCCGAAAATTTTAGAGAATTTTGGCGATTTACCCTTTGACTAAGGAATCGCTAGTGAAACTGCCAATGTGCTTGTTATTAAAGCTAAAACATTTATAACCTACTATAATATAACTTACCATCAAGAGCATTGAATCTAAACAGGTCGGCCGACTTTGTTGTTTTCTTGAAATGACTATTTAAATAAATATAAAATTATCGCTAGAGAGTTAAAAGTACTCAAACAAAATACCACTTTTACGTAAACTAGACGTTTTTAAAAAAAATGGAATTGTAGTCTATAATGAGCTAATTTCAGCAGAAATCAATTTTGCAATGGGGTACGGAATCGTAAATTCGTTTTCGATTGGTTTTTAACTGCTGATATGCTCATAATTGATGATTTGGAAATATTTTGGTGGTCAACGTAAGAAATTTATAAATAAGTTTTAAAGCAGAAAAAAAACGTTACCAAATATATATTGTATACGCCAGGATAACAATTAACCAGAGTACTGCAAAAGATACAATAACTGAGAACTTCCATGTACTGCACACCCAGTGTTCTGAAAAAATTAAAAAAGGGCGTCTTTTTATACAGTATGAAGTATTTATCTATAGTAAATTTATTTGAATTAATTAGTTACCTTTAATTAATATGCATTTTTGTACTACATGTGATGTGATCTAAAGTAGCCCATACCGACATATTAAATAATATAAATCTTTAGCTTCGCACAAAACAAGAAGTTGCACTGATCGTACGTATAAATATGTAAAAATTCACGTAATATTCACCTGAATTGTTGATTGAAGGTCGACCAAATGATGGTAGAGCGGCACTTGGTTTATTGCTTTCAGATATTCTGTATGGAAAGTGTGTATCAAGTAATCCATTTTTTAATCAAAATATTACAATATATTTGATTTTATGGCGCTCCAGAAATGTATGTACCAATATGAGGGTAACTAATTTTGTTCGTCTACTTTACATCAAATTGTGTAAAGGGACTGAAGCCTATGGGTAGGGGATATATTCAATTGCCTAACACAGACAGTCCCCGAACTCGTAAAAGAACCAAAATCGGGAAAACAGAATAAAACTATAGCCTAACCCCAAGCTGGTACACACACTACGGAATACCGACTTTATTATGGCGCACAAATATCACATACTTATTTAGCTTAACACTTTCAGTCGGGGTTACGCGAAACTAACTTTCCTTGCTTTTATTCCTTTGCGCAAAAGGATCCGTGTGCTTGTCATACAGAGATGCCTTAGCAAAAATAAAGATGACTACTCAAGAATCTTGAATCTGTTGAATACTTATTTATTTTAAATTGTGGATTGACCAAGCCTTTCACCAAAGATGCATTCCTTCGTATGTTTCTACAAAAGCTAATATTTCATTTCATATGTGCGTGAACAGTAAAGACAACATAGCTTAGAATAACATTGTAATATTGAATAATGTTATTTAGGAAATCAGCCGGCGTTTTAATACAATAGGCTTGTACGTAATATAATTCATATAACACGTTGCATAGCGGAGATTCATTTTAATATATCACTTACTTATTTTGTCCGAAATTTTTTTCAAATGTTGTAAAATTATGTTGCACAATTGTTTTTCTTTCTGGTCTGAGTTCTTCATCAAAACAAATAACTAAGAATGTAATAATAAAAATATAAATAGTCTTGATCTAAGTCAGAAGGGGTGGAGAATAGGGGTCTCAAATTTCTATATGCCAAGTGAGACCGTATCAACTAGCCGGCCCAACTTGAGGGTAGCTCTTTTATTTGCGGTTAAAAAATGGGTTCACTCCCCACCGCCAACCCTGGCGTCCGCACTTATCTATGCACATTAGTATTCATGATTTAATTATTTTATTGATTTTCTATAATGCTAGACAATTCTTGAAAACCAGTACGAAGTTTACAAACTGTGCTTGTATTACCTCTGAGATCTGCGTATCCTCTCACAGAATGAATTGAACTATTGGCAAAGCAATGATATCTTCCTTCGTCAAACGGGTGGGCGTTCGTTATCACAAGTCGAGACATTCCGTCATATTTGATCTGATGGATTCGTTGATCTAAATCGTCGCTGACAGTTTCATCATTTCGTTGCCAACCAACCATTGGAATTGGATATCCTGATGCTCTACAGTCAATCGTAATGCTTTCTTTTCTCTTAATAACTGGTCGTTCGTTGGAAACTCTCAAGCCCCATGGTGGAACTAAAAATTAAATCATTTTCAGATACAATTTTAGCAAAATTGCTCAGAAACGCACGCCCAAAACAGAGGCAGGAATTAAGACTATTTGTAGATCAAATATTCACAGAGAAGCACATCACAGAAAATATACCCGAGAGTCAAATTTTGTTTTGCTATTCTCTCAGAAAATGGAGCATATATATACAAATTAATTAGTAAGTTAAACGTCAACACGCTCTGTTTTTATCGTCGATTCATCTACTATGTAACTTGTGAATATTAGAAACAACGTAATTTTTGCATGATACTCACTTTTCTCACAAATGGGATAAATAGACGGATCATCGCAATCATTTTGTGACCACCCTTCACTTCCCATAATTAAGCAGTTTTTGGAGTTTTCACCTTTTCGTATCCAATACTTTAGTGTCGGGTCACTAAATAAATATACAAAAGTTTCAATGTTTTTTTTTATTCTTATTGAATTGATGTTTAAAAAAACATGATCTTAAATATATCTATCTTATGAGCGAAAGTTTGTCGAGAATACACATAATGAAGAAATTTAAACTAAAAAACCGCAGCTCGTGTCTCAGCTAGGCTACGTCAAGTTTGTTAATTGGAGGTCGAATATTATTGAAAAAATTTTCACGTTTTTCAATATTCAAACTCCTAACACAGGTAAAAGCATAATAATTTTGCCAAAATATTTAGGAAGTATTCAATAGTTTACCACATACTGTATATGCTATCGAATATCTCTGTCATCTAATAAGCAATAGAAGCGGTCCTCTACGGAAAGAAAGCATTCTGCAAAAGTTGAAATACCTGGCACACTTTTCACGAATATCAAAGAACGCTCTATCGTTAAAAATGTCTACAATTCTACTTTGATTCTTTGTGCACATTTTCTGTGCGTCCCAATAGGCCATAGTTCCAACGCTTGTGTTTGTAGAGTTTGTATCTCCGAAAGAAAGTTCAGCGTAGTACGACGGTTGGAGTTTGTCAATTCCTGCATAATTACAACATAGAATAAGTGTTTACGTTATAATACTAAAATATACACTTTGCAATGGCAATTTAAAAGTTTTTATGTTCTTCAAAAAAAAAAAAACACTAATAAGGATCTAAAATTATTAACATGAAATGAAAAATGAACACAGCATTGAAATTTAAATATATATTATGTACACAAAATCTTCTCGCACCAATAATATTAACTTACTAGTTTGACATATGAATCCAGGTTGAGTGTAATAGAAATTTGGCTCACCAAACCACTTCAAATAAGAATACACAAATGCGACATGCACGTATTCTGCAACATAGTCGTCAGTTGGTTCATTCTCAGCCCTTTAAAATTAAATAACACACTCAATATTATAAGGGGTCGGAAACACAAAAAGTAATAAAAAGTATTACCAATTAGTAAATCCGGCTTTAAGCTTTTCCCCGTTCATCCAATAGTATTCCTCAGGTTCTCTATTTTTAAATGCACCAATCCAGGACTTATCTGATGTACTGAAACACAAAATATGTTTGATTCTTTTACTGGTATATATATATTTTTCTCAGAATGTTTATTGCTTTCCAACATCGTTAGACTAACAGTATTTAGTCAGTTTAATAAAATAAAATAAAACACTCACAAAAACACACACGCACAGAGAGAGACAAAATCAATAAAATTCACTTGTTTTTCAAGAGTTCTTTTACTGCTTCATGTATCTCTTCATTATCTATAATCACCAATCTTGAGCCAGGCATTTTTACTCCACATACGTTAATAATATCTTCACCGCCGTAATATTTATCTTTTCCATCTTTATAATAGGTTAATTCATAGTCTCCGACGTACAACGTGTCGATTAATTTTCCTGCAACAATGTAAATAAAATATCATTGATAATTGTTCATCTATATTTTTCATAAGAATTTGTAACATTTCATACACCATACATTGACGTAACTAATTTATCCAGTTTATCAAAATGTATTCATTGTGTGTGGCCGTTATACCCATGTTGATTTGAAGAAACGAAACTTAAAAAAAAACTTTTTTTCAGATATCTCCACAGGAAATGTTTCATACTTTGTTACAAATGTGCAGTACAGTAACTTACAGTTTCACTTTGAACTGATGTTGAATAATTTTATATATCAAAGAATTCCAAAATTTTAGTCACTCTAATTGATATTAAATCATTGAAGTATTTCTGTGCAGCTGTATTTATTTACAATCAACGATTTTATATTTACTTACCTTCATTCTGCGAAATAAAGAAAACAAATGCTACTCCTAAAATTCTCATTCTCTGAAATTCCATTTCTATAAAAAAAAATTATGCGTTTATCAATATTAAATAGAATGAAACATGTATATATCAGAAAACGATACTCGGTTATCACAGAATATTTTTGTAAAATAATTTAGCTAGTATGTGGATTCAAAAAATTCATTGGCAAATGTTTCCAAACCAAATTAGTGCACCGCATACTGAGGTCTTAAATTTCAATAGCGATTCATATATCTAATTTATACGGATAAGTTACCTTTTGCTTGAAACAAGACTAGAGAAGTTAATAATGGCGTTCGTTTAATGTTATCAATGTTTTTAAAAACTTTTTCTATTGATTGTTGTTGACTTCTTCAACTGACTCCTTTCGATGACAAAAATTTTTCACATATTTAAAGAAAAAATCCAAGGTATTTATCTAGAACGAAGATATATAAAGTGAAAATCGATTTTTTTCGAGTTGCAAATTTGGAAGAATCGTTTCTTTGTTGACAAACCAACGGTTATTTCACGCATTCGCGAGTAAGCTTTGAGCAAGGTCTTGTAAAAATGCCGAACAGAAGATTTTATATAGCGATTGGTGTTTTAGCGAACAAATATCGCTCAAGGCATTTTGAGAATCTCAAGTAAAAGAACAATTATTACATGTTTACATGTCGCTTTGACATGCTATTTCAGAGAAATTCTAAATATACATACTTTCGTTAGTCATCAAGTATCCACTTCCACCATAACAAATCTGGCCTGGAAAAAGTATACATCATACCTGAAATTATATTTGGTTTTATTAATCATATTTGCAAAAAGCAATAACAAGAACTGAACAGAGTCATGTTTCTTGCCGACCAATTGCACTTCAACTATACAAGTCTAAGATCATATTTAGCCAATTTACCTCACCCCACATCCTCGTGGATTCTACACGTTATATGTCAAGGACGAGCTAAAATTATAGCATTGCAGTCTAGAAAAATACCAACCTACCAATGAATATAGCCAGTTGTTTTGAATTTGATCGTGAATTGCGTTATGACGCTGTTTGGTGATTATGATTTGGTACAACGAATTACAATGCTTTAAGCTTATTTATTTTGAAAAGTATACTATTATGGAAGAATGTTTTTAAAGTTACAATGTGATCAAATTAGTCTAATTTTACAATTAATACAAGACAATCGCTACCCAGGGCTCGAATTGTGTCGCCAAACTCCGCCATAATCCTATTTGATGCAACTCATATTTCTGATTCATAACACGAAAGATATCAAATTTCGAAGTCATTCAAGAAAATTATTTCGTTGCCCCTTTCAATGGACTTTCACACAAAAACTTAGATGAATACTGCTGTCACTTTCAATCAATTTATATCACATGAAACAAAAAATTGATCAATATTATTCGAAATCTGATTTTAACATTCTCATTAAAAGTATTTGCTGAATAATCGTTCAATGTAACAACGATGTAAAATTACTTTGTCGAAAATAGAAGCGAGTGTTCGACTGTTTGAAGCAGTTCGTAAAGTTTCAATTTAAAAAGAATATGCGTGTCAAAAAAATGTAGTAACTGTGCGTGTGGCCGTTATACCAAGGTTGATTTAAAGAAACGAAACATAAAGAAAAGCCTCATTATTCAGATATCACCACGGGAAATATTTCATACTTTGTTACATATGTGCAGTACAGTTACTTACAGTTTCACTAATTGAAGCAGTTCGTACAGTTTTCAATTAAAAATTTCGCGGAATTGAAAGGGATTCCAAGAATAGATCTGAATCACACACTGTCTAATATCTGATAACGGTTATAATCTGTAATTCGTTGTCGTGTAAATTTGGTTGAAGGAATTCGAAGTATAATTGAATGACTAAATTTGAGCAATGCGAAAAGTGTTGTCATTATCCTGATGTAAATGTATTTTAGTCGGACAACAATGCGGGTCATATGATCAACTTAGTCACTACCAATAACATGGAAAACAAATGGCCAAAGTTGACAACAAGTTCAATATATTCGGTTGGTGCCATATTATAACAATTGAACATCGTTCCAACACAATTCAGAAAAGATTCGCTTGTTTAAAATTTATGTCTCTCATAATTTGATTCACAAGTGATTGTTTGATTGCAATCATAAGTCAACACATAAATCGTTATAATATTTTCATTTCAATCCGTACTTCCTATTCAACTTTCATTATATTCATCAATATGGCACTACAATTAATCTACAATTAATTTTCGTCAGTTGTGTGCAATATTTGTTATTGACAAAATTTAATAATCAAATTATAACATTAAAAACTAAAGATACTTTTTTTGTGTAATATCTAGCTGATGGCTCTTGATTTTATTCGGATTTTACGTTTCTAACATTAGAATAATTTTAACGAATTCTTAGCTAGATTCTAATTGACACTAACTCGAGGCAAATGGAAATATATATCTACCAAATGTCGATGCTGCTCGTGTTATATAGTTATACAGATATTCATATCGAATCCCTTTTTGATTCTAAATTTGAGGCTCATCTAGACTCTAGAGTAATTTCTATACCCACTGAATATATCTAAGTTTATATATTAGAAGAAAAAAACGTCTTAACAATACGTTTTTCACACGTCCGTTTAATAAATTTTCTTCCCAGTAAAATTTTAACGCAAAATTATTTGGTTCATATCTTTTTTATCGATATTATTCCAATGAAAGTTGTTTTAACTTTGCCCCACCTACAGCCTGAATCACTCGTAATATTTTAATCGTAAATTTTTTATTTATCATATTTTTATTCACATCTATATATGCTGGAGTAAATAATATATACGCAAATACATGATCTATTTTCTTATATGCACCATTATCTACATCGTACCATTTTGTGCACAGTAAAGTATTTCCCATAATATATTGTGAAATTCAGCCATATTCAATTGACATAAAAATACTGTTTTTTGTTGTTGTTTCAATCATATCTCGTTTTGTATAAGTATATAAATTACACACAAGAAAGTTGGATATTATCTCTATATGGAAATGTAATAAGTCTAAGGGTGGAGAATGGCTGTCGTGTTTGGGATGGGGCTTCTGTGACCGTATTAAACACTTTGAAAAAATCAAAAAGAATGTCAAATACGCAACCTCTCTTTCATTACCAAAATGTTTCGTTGCTGTGTTTATTTTATAGATATTGTAAACGAATGTGTTCTTCTGAACTGCGGGAACTTGTTCCTCCGAATTAGTTTTGAGCCCTAAAACTCGGTTAGCTGTTAACTTGCATTGGTTCACTGTCAGAGTATCTACAATATAAAAAAAATCATGCCCAAAGTTTTTTCCAAAAACTGCTATTATGTGGGATTTATTACCTCATCGCTATTTTCTTGATCACATTAACTTTCTTCAAGTATGGCGTCAATAGTCTTAGTAGCTTATGGCAATTTTAGTGGTCGTCCGGAACTGCGCTCAGACTTGAATTTCTTCTATTTCTGAGTAAGGAGGCGTGATCTTGCAATGAGCAAATTTCTTCATTCAAAAATATCATTAATTGCATTGAATCATTTGTAAACACTGCGTTCTTTCTACATTTTGGTGAGTTCAATGGCACACGTATAAACCAGCCAAGTGAAATTAAAGTCTGATAAGTGATCATATGCTTAGTCAAATATTTTTAAAGTGTGATTACAAATTTATTCCATGAATATTCGTTCGGTTATTGAACAAGCGTAGATGTTTACTTTTTTTTAAATGAAACCAAGATGAAATTTAAACTTCCGTCTGAATCCAATACCTTGCAGAGGTCGAGATTCACTTTTCACCAGTGGAAACATTTACGGTAACTGTTTTTTGGAAGCATGTCTGGTTTTGCTTTATACGGGTACCATAGTAGAGTATTTCTATCGCAACCCCTGGCCCACTTAATGAGCTACATCCTATATCCCAGTTTGTAGCCACTACAAGGGGTTGCCAACATGAGTGAGGAGTTATCATGGTCCGCTTGATTCATAGCACTTATTTAATTCATTCAATGACTTCAGACACTATAAAGTAAGATTACAATTTTATATCCCACACTCTATGAAACTATAAATAAAAGCCTTTGAGTAATATAATTGCGAGTCGAAAATAATCAAATCAACCTATATATACCTATATGCAAAGATCAAAGTCACTCATTAAATTTGGAATATTGAAACTGTAAATAGAAACGGGAAGAAATAATACAAAATGGCGCGTAAAAAAGTAGGCGACATCATCATCTTATATTATGATATAGATATATGAAATGAAAAGGTATTATTGGGTGGCAGTAAATTAGGTTGGAATGCTGAATGAACTATTTCTTAACGTTGTGCAGTGTTCAGCATTTAAATATTTATTAAACAACTTTTTGATTTTGTATTTACTAAGTTTGAAATCAAACTTTTTCAATTATTATAATATTTTCTCTGTTCTAAGCCCATTTTTAAATTGAATGTCATCGATACGATAAATAAAATTATCCTTCCACTTTTATTACAAATGGGTCTAGTATTCTGGAATATAGTAAAAATATAAATCAAATCATTGGATCTGTTGTTGATTGGATAATATTGCTATTATTAATATTTAAGGGAAATTAAAAGGGAAATTAGGGTAAGGGTAAAATGGCATATTTTTTCAAATTCAGGCAACTCATTTGTTCACCCATTCTTAACTTCCTTAACGGAAAATAAGTGGAAAAGGAATAATTAGCCCGATTAAAAATGCAACAAATTTCAGATTTAAAATTTTTTAAACTGATTAAATTATGGAAAACTCGTATAAATTGAAAACAAATTTTAAAATGGATGACAGGTAAGTGAACGTCGCGGTTTGTATTGATTTTGAGGCCCTATGCTCCAGACTACCAAGGTTATAGGTAACCCAGCCTCGCCTTCGCCCCACCAATGGTGTAATATATTGTATAGGCAATGTTGGGAATTGTCATTCAAGATATCTCCTAACCTAACGTATAACAATGGGCGTTTATACTGGTTTTTGTTCAACCGAAGCCGTGAAAACCTCTCGTAAAAAATTCGTTTCGTCTTGTGCAAAATTTTACTCGTAAAGCAGAGAAAAACTCGAGTTCAATTTTCAACCATCTTGAATAAACTCTATAGCCCTGCACGCAATATAAATTATATGCAATATATCCAATTTCAATTCATTCAAACATGAAATAATAACTCAGAATAAAATATTATAAAATAAAATTGAATTCATCGCATCCATTCAGACAACGTCGGGCTTCTTTTTCTCATTTCCTCAGTGAATATATATTATTTTTGATAATGATGAGATGATACTACTTACAATTGCAGAATGAACTTCTAGTTTCCACACTGTGTAGAACGGCTGTAGATCCTAAATAAAAATCAATGAAATCCTCCGTCTATTATAGTAATAAATAATAATTCAATCTCAGGACATTTCTTCTACGATTCATTTGACGTTAGTATCATTCCGTACCCAATCAAGACTTAAAGGAGAATATCGGTTGGAAACCGAAGACTTATCGATCGATAGTTAGGGGATCCCCCAAAACAGAAACTGCAGTTTCGATTCATCCACTCTTGTAACTTGCGCACTGCGCATCGCACACACACACTCGGCGGGTTTCAAAATTCTCTCGCTTTACAAAAATCTAGATCACTATATCAATAATTGATTGATAACTCGCTAATTATACGACATAATTCGCCCAAAATCAATAGGCTACTGGTCCGAGATAAGATGAATGCACATGCAAAATCTGGAGCAGATTCAATCTCGCTTTCGTGAGATATCGCGTGCATCTAACAGACAGACATACATACAGACATACATACATACATACAGACAAATACCTATCAATATACTTACCGATCTTAAGATCGATAAGTAATAAACAAACTTTGAAAGTAAGTTCAGTGCAATTTACTTTCTATTGTGCTTTCGTCGAACGCGCGTTTTGTCAATTTTTCGGTAACACAGTCAGTTTAGTTATTTTTGATTATAGATAGTACCATAATATGATTTAATAACATTAACTTGGGAATAATTTTGGACCATGTAATATACCTTATATTATTTATAATTATGTTAATATACCTTTTATGAAATAGGAAAACTAATAATATGAACCATAAAACTGCCAGCTCAATTCCTGCTGGAAGAACCCATAACTTGTTGCATTCCATATCTAAAAATCAAAATTATTAAACATGTGAGCTGAAAAGGGAGAATTAAACTTCTTTAATTTATGTATTTGAATATATTAAGTTTGAACTCTGTGATTTAAATACTCGCTTTTTACACTTAGAGATTCTAACTTTGCTATGAAACATATTTTATGATATGGATCCCACAGTATATTGCACGTTAGCTTGACCAAATCAGATCTCTGAAATGTACCCTGTGTACATGAACATTTGAATCATTATAGAAGCAATATTTTTTCTTCAATAGTTTACTATGGTTGGATTCATGCGAGACGCGTCAACCGCCACCATGTTTAATATTACTCCCCGTAAGTTTGACCAATCATTTTTGAGATTTGATTGCACTATCGTTCGCGAAGTACAGGACTGATAGTGTGGCGCGGGATCGACTGAAGTAAACGTTTCCCGGTTGCTTTCTTGAAGTCAGTGCGTTTGGTTATTAATTACGGCTTTATGCGCCTACACTCGCATAGAAGATACAATACAATCCAAAGTGCTGATTCTATTTCATCGTCATACTCATGACGATACGAAATGAACAGCTGAAATCGTTCGCAGATTTCCTCGAAGATGAAACACCTCGTTGACGGCCAAAAGTGGCAATTGTTCAGAATTATTTTAAATTAGCTAAAAAAGTATTCCAATACAGTACTTTGATATTGGAATATTCCCTTCGCTTTGGACAACCATGACTGACACTAATGTTCGAATGCAATCAATAACATAACTAGCTGCCACACCTATTGCACCGAGATTCCA
Source organism: Styela clava (assembly GCF_964204865.1). NCBI lineage: Eukaryota > Metazoa > Chordata > Ascidiacea > Stolidobranchia > Styelidae > Styela > Styela clava. The sequence goes on from NC_135250.1 coordinate 19,077,192, forward strand.
GTAAACCACAAGAACTTCCAAATAGCACAATATAAAGCCATCAGCTACACTTCCAATGAGACTAAAATTCAATAATACATATAACTACAATTTGAAGTCCTGGTACTTGTTCAAAAACAGGAATTTATAAACTCAAATCACAATTAACAGGTAATATTTATCGGTAATATATTGACACTGAGCAGTAAGTATATAGCACATACAAAAATATTAGAAATGATTAAAAGAAATACACTGCATAATAAAACATTCCTATTACAGTGGATCAATTAAAGAAACTATTCAGATGCATATCGCATATTCAAAATAGCATATATTTTGAAGTTCTTACATGCCATTGTTAATATCAGTTTTACTAAGTTGTCCTCAATTGAATCGAGTAGTTCTAAAAACTTTTGGGGATGATTTGAACTTCTAATCACATAAAATGTCATGAAGCAGATTAGCAAGATGTTATATTTCATATATTTCAGTATCATGGAAAAAAAATCTTTTTATAACAGTAGTTTTATTCACAAAAAGGTTGGGTTCTAAGGTAATTAGATTTCATGTATAGCATATTATTCGATCAATATGTCAAATTTAGAGCAAATCTAGTCCAAAAATTAATCATTATATCAGAATTGAGATGATTTAATATTATTGATGATCTTTCGATTATCAAATCATTCAATTTACTAAAAATATTAAACAAAACAAAAAAGGCAAAGTAAAAGTAAATTATGATAAAGTCAATTAAGTTACTGCATAGCCTATTTTAGTGCTGCACATCCACCCCACAGTTAGTTATTTCTACATTCCAGCTCTCAAGCTAGCTTTTGATTTTTCCAATCTCTCTTCATCAATTTCAATATTAGAGCCAGATATTATCAAGCCCTGATTCTCTGCCACAACTTGTTCAATCTCCTCATCCTGGGCAAAGGACAATTTTAGATGCTTTCTAAGAAAACACAATATAAGTCTCATATTGACATCATTTGCTTTTTTGGGATCAGCAGGTCCTCTGAATCTTATCATCTTTGCTAGCCATTCCGAACTTAACAAAAAGGCAAAATCACATTGAGTGTGGTGAACAGTACCACACAAAGTTACCAATTTACGTTCAGCTTCTGTATTAGTTACATCACAGTCAAGTTTTCGAATACTGGCTATATTAGCTTCCCACTGAAATGATTCAGAGTTGATAAAAAGCAGAGGTGTGTCAATATTAGCCTTATAAACTTCAGGTCCCAAGGGATACATCCATACATCTAGAGGGATTCCAGCTTTGAAGCGGAGATCTTTCACCAGTGAAGTTATACTTGTAGCACCACCAAATGAGTGACCAATGACAGCTGCTTTGTCAATATCAATTTTATCTTTGAATACAGTCAAATCAAAATCTGATAAGATGTTGGACAAAGTACCAGCGTTCAATAACTCTATACTATCCATCAGTTTGGAAATTTCTTTCGCTCGCTCATGGACTTGCTTGTTTCGTAGTTCTCTTTCTTCTGTTGTTGCAGGTTGGACACGCTTGTATGGTAACCAAACTTTATCGTACTTCTCATCTCCAGAGTTTGTTTTTTCAAGATAGAAAGTATTTGAGGCAGATTCATCACGATGCTCAATAGCTGCTACAAAGAAACCATGAGAAGCTATTTCATATGCAATGTAGCTATAGACAGTTCTGTTTGCACCAAGTCCATGAGAAAACAAAACAACAGGCAGCCTTGGCTTTTCTTGAGATAGTGACAATGGACCTTGCCAATAAACTGGAACTCTAGCAGAACCAAACATCCATCTTAGTAAACCGCCAGCGAAACCAAACTTGAGAAAGTTTGCAAATCCATAACCATATTCAGGAGAACTTAGCCATAATGGACAAATGCTTTCAGTCGGCTCAAATTTTTCTGTGGGATAATAGAATCTGCATAATGTACTGTCCAGGCCAGTTTTTGTCAAAATATCCAAGCAGGCAACATGATAGGGACCAGATGACTTTGGTAAATTCCAAGCCATTCCTCTGACGATAATGAAAATCCCTATATCCAGATATCTGCAAAAGATAGTTTTACAATTTAATGAAAAAAGAGCGCACATAGCCTATTATACATAGCCTATTATATTACACATAGCCTATTATACATTATCTAGAATATCTACTATTTCAGCATTTTGACATTTTAAGCTTACCCTCTCAGTTGTTGGGTATTTTATATTACTGTATTAAATCAATCATAAATAATTTTATTTCAGTGCTCTGACATAAATCAGAACAGCATAAAAGATAAATAGATAACCAAAATGCAGAGACAACTTAGGGAACATAAGAATAAGTTAAAAGTAAAAGAAAGTACCGGTACACGTCCAGTCGACAGAGAGCGAGAAACGACCTCGACTTGGTGAAAGCAGGATTTATATCAAGGGTGGGCAAGGATTTTGGACCAGGGGCCAAACATTTTGGCCATCTAGACTGGCGGGCAAAGTTACATTTTATGAACAGAAATTTATTCACAGTGTTGCAAGAGCAAAACGACAAGCGCGTGTGGCGAAAGAAAGTGGTGTGAAAAGCACGCCGTCGAATAGAGTAAGCGAGAAAATGTAAAGTGTTGTTAAGGTCCCCATAATATGCACGACCCGACCCGAACGTAACGATTGACATTTCAGACCCGACCCGGCCCGAAAGTAAGAATTAATATTTCAAGCCCGACTCGACCTTAGCTCTCGTTACCCTACCGGTTAATTATGACGATCATAATGGCCAATTTACTTCGGAAGCAACTCGGAACCGGTATACTTGTCTTCAAAGACAATTTAATGTACTATAAACAGTGTTCCCTCGAAGGTGTGCGCGTGTGCGCGCGCACACAGCTTCAAGAGGCTGCGCACACACATAGATTTACTGCGCACAGACGTATTTCGATGTAATGTAACAATGTGCTCGGTTGGCAGGTTGAGAAAGTTTGTTGTTGGCCCACTTATTACCCGGTCAGAACGCCAAAATTTCTTCATTGGTTTTTGCACAAATATTAGTCATTTCCAAAAAAGTGCGCACACACCAAAATTTCTGCGCACACTTACTACAAAAAATTAGAGGGAACATTGACTATAAATGTAATTTGGCCAACATGAAACGATATAAGCATGTACGGCTAAGATTCTACTTCAAAACGCGAACTTCAAAATTTTTCTACCTTAAATATTAGTGAAAATAATAGGTATGTTCCAATAATTGTGTTGGAACTTTTCATAAGGCGCCGTGTTAAATTGCCGAGAACAATAGGCACAAGATGACGTCCATTGTCTGAGCGTTGCCTCGCTTATATTATATATACGCTTTGCCCTACCGTAATTCCCGTTTGACCCGTGTCATCCAAAGTGACAACAAGAGAGCTATGCTCAAATATATGGACACGTAGCGCCCCCTAAGGGCAATAATTCTGAAAAAAAATTGTTGCATTGCAGAAAAAAAAGTAATAGCCTTCTGAAGAAAATTTTTATCTTCAACCACTGAAAATTTCAAAGCAATTAGTCCAGTAATCAAAGAGAAAAGCGAATTTTTAAAAACGTGTCAAAGAACAAGAACAACAAGAGAGCTACGCACAAATATATGGACACGTTAGACCAGAGCGAATCAGTCCCTACCGGTACCTTTGACGCTACCGGTACCCTCAAAAAAGTTCTGAATTTCCAGTAGCAAGAATTTTGCAGAATCAAAACGTACAGCCAGTCATGACACTGACTAAAATCCGTGTTCCCATGGATAAAAAATAAAACAGCAAAATTTTAGACGAAATATCAAATTTCATAGAATTCACGCAAAATTTTGAAATAAATAAAAGTAATAGCCTTCTAGCAAAAAAATTAATCTTTAACCACTGAAAATTTCAAAGCAATTGGTCCAGTATTCGAAGAGAAAAGCGACTTTTTAAAAACGTGTCAAAGAACAAGAACAACAACAACATAATATTGAAATGATCGTTATGTCCACTACGTGTCCAACAACAACAACAACATAATATTGAAACGATCGCTATGTCCACTACGTGTCCAATAAACCACTTTGGTGTCATCTATCCACAATTCCGGATGTCATAGCGTAAAAAATACCTGTTGCCACATTTCAGATAAGTCCCGATCAGGCAATATTTGGCCATTTCTGCCAGTAGCGAAAAATTGTGCGTTGAAGGAAAATTTTCAAAAGAAAGAATCTAATGCAGTAACACACAAAATAAGTTAAATATTCAAAATAATATTCGGAAAGCAAACATAACATTTTTGAATTTCCGATTTATAGTAAGTGAAAGTTACGATTATTGAAAACGGCCATATCCAATTCACTGTAGCGAAAAATTGTGCATCAATAGAAAAGTTTCAATATAATTTCTGAACGTGGAATCTAATGCAGTAACACATGTAATTAGTTAAATTTCCAAAATATCATTAGGAAAGCCAACATAACATATTGAAATTTCCGATAATTACCTAGTCAGAGTTACGATTATAGAAAACGGTCATATCCAATTCCCTCTAGAGAAAAAATGTGCCATAAAGGAAGAGTTTCAATATGATTTCTGAACGTGGAATCTAATGTAGTAACACGTAGACTTAGTTAAATTTCTAAAATAAAATTCGGAAAGTCAACAGAACAGATTGAAATTTCCGATAAATACTGTATGAAATTTACGATTATAAAAAAACGGCCATATCCAATTCGCTCTAGCGAAAAATTGTGCAATAAAGAAAAAGTTTCAATATGATTTCTGAACGTGGAATCTAATGCAGTAACACATAGAATTAGTGAAATATTCAAAATAATATTCGGAAAGCCAACATAACAGATTGAAATTTCCGATATTACTAAGTGAAAGTTACGAATATAGAAAACGGCCATATCCAATTCGCTCTAGCGAAAAATTTGGAATAAAGAAAAAGTTTCAAAATGATTTCTGAACGTGGAATTTAATGCAGTAGCACATAGAATTAGTGAAATATTCAAAATAATATTCGGAAAGCCAACATAACAGATTGAAATTTCCGATGTATACTAAGTAAAAGTTACGATTATAGAAAACGGCCCTATCCAATTCGCTCTAGCGAAAAATTGTGCAATAAAGAAAAAGTTTCAATATGATTTCTGAACGTGAAATCTAATGCAGTAACACATTGAATTAGTGAAATATTCAAAATAATATTCCGAAAGCCTACATACCAGATTGAAATATCCGATATTACTAAGTAAAAGTTACGAATATAGAAAACGGCCATATCCAATTCGCTTTAGCGAAAAATTGTGCAATAAAGAAAAGGTTTCAATATGATTTCTGAACGGAGATTCTAATGCAGTAACACATTGAATTAGTTAAATATTCAAAATAATATTCGGAAAGCCTACATACCAGATTGAAATATCCGATATTACTAAGTTAAAGTTACGAATATAGAAAACGGCCGTATCCAATTCACTGTAGCGAAAAATTGTGCATCAGTAGAAAAGTTTCAATATGATTTCTGAACGTGGAATCTAATGTAGTAACACATAGAATTAGTTAAATTTCCAAAATATTATTAGGAAAGCCAACATAACAGATTGAAATTTCCGATAAATACCTAGTCGGAGTTACAATTATAAAAATAAAAAAATATCCAATTCGCTGTAGCGAAAAATTGTGCATCAAAGGAAAAGTTTCAACATGATTTCTGAACGGGGAATCTAATGTAGTATCTAATCTAACACATAGAATTAAATGAAAATTTTAAATAATATTTGAAAAGCCAAAAGAACTGAGAGAAATTTCCGATACATACTAAGTGAAAGTTACGATTATGGAAAACGGCCATATCCAATTCGCTCTAGCGAATAATTCTGCATTGAAAGAGAAATTTAAAAACCTAACAGGAAATCCATGCAGTAAGACATAGAATAAATTGAATTATATTTGAACAATCAACAAAACATATTGAAATTCCTGATAAATATAAAGCGGGAGTTACGATGTTATTAGGAGAATTAAAATTAAAAATGTTTCATGAAAGGAAAAGTTGAATCATGATACATGTGAAATCTTATGCGTTAACCAACAGAATAAATCAAATTTTTGAAACAACTTCAGGAAGGGTGTTATATCAGCTTTTTCAGATATTCGTAATTGGAGTTACAATTGATGTACTTCCTACTTTAGCGTATTAGGCTGTTTTTCATGAAAATTTAAATACCCTCCTCTGGCTATATCATCGCTTGGATCATACGATATCTGATCTCCAATATTCAGATCATCGCACAAGGTTGTTGAATTGTCAGAATATATGTAAGTGATCCTCCAGTATCATTATTTTCATCCGGGTGTACAATAACACTGGTTAGATCGTATTTGACATTTTGATTTCGCGAATTGTCAAAAATGGATATTTCGGGATTGGGAAAAACTTTTTTTATGATTTTTCATTTCTTGTCTTGTTCCTCGAGCAAGACAAATTGTCAAAATATATGGTGTTGAATTGGTTTCGCATTCAGTTATTGATTTTTTGATACTCCTAAAGTATGCGCACCAAGATGTCGCACAATCTGAACCCTCACCTTGTACACAACCTGAGTCCAGGTTGTCCGCCATCTTGGTGCGCATACTTCAGGAGGTTCGATTTCTGTTTGTATTCGGGGCATTTCCAGTTTTTCCATGCGTATGTGTCACCATTCAAATAAATTTGTAAACAAGCACTGTCGGCGATAGTTTCTGGCATTGGTAATATTAAAAGATTTTGTGAAACTATATTATTTTTCTATATGGGCACTCGTTACACTTGCGTATTGTCGATAGTTGCAGGATTATAATCTCCTCGTAAAGCGAACATATATTAAATAGCACTGTCTGAAATAGAAACTCGGCGGCGTCTTGTTCTTATCCATAAGTCCACATATTGAAACTCTTCCCTTTATTCACAATTTTCCGTCCCTGGCAGAAATGGCCAAATATTGCCTGATCGTGTCTTATTTGAAATGTGGCAACTAGTAATTTTTTCGCCATGACATCCGGACGTAAAGTTGAATTTTCAGGATAGAATAGGATTATTAGGATAGTATTTTTTGTGCTGAAATTCAAGATGACACCGGTCCCGCTTGTTTCGATGCCGGTCCGCAGAAATGTGACACAAAAACGGACAAGGCCCTAATAACACCTCTACAATCTAACAACACAAACCCTGCGACAATACCCACGTCAATATGTCGCAATGATGCAGCGTCAATTGGTGCGTCTGCACGAGGAAGTTCCACATCAGTCGGAATAAGATCTCTCTAAAAAAAAGTTTCTAGCTAACAGCGTGACTGCTAGGTCGCAACTTAACGGTCGCTTTGGACGTACCTAAAGTGTTCATACACCTTCATAGTCACTTTGGTCGTACCTAGTCAGTTTAAACCTATACATAATCATAAAGTTATAGCACATCTTGTAATACAGTTTGTCTTACTTAACAAACATCAATGATGCAATTCTTAAATGATTGCGCACATATATCTAACTGAGAGTGAAATCAACGAAGTTTGCGTCGTTGTTTCCAGATTGGGAACAGTTAATGGCCAGTAAACAAATGCGGATCTCACATTAATAGCATCACCTTTGTTTTTGAAAAAATTATAAACATAAATTTTCTAACGCGTATATATAATTTATTACACAAGTATGGTGGCCCATCGTTGTCACGCGTAAAAATAAAAAAATAAAATGGGAAAATAAAATGAAAAAGCGAAAATAAAAATAGTTGTGAAAAAACATAAAAATAATTGAAAAAAAAGAAATGAAAAAAAAATTGAGATTAAAAAAAAAAAAAAATAATTAAAAAAAAAAATTGAATAAAAAGAAAATAAAAAGGTTGACAACGATGGTCCGCCTCGTGTCCCATCGTTGTCACGCGTTTTTATTTTTAGAAAATTTGATGTTGCTTGGGACCAACGTTGTCAGACTTAATCCTACACGCACAAATGTGTTTCCTGGGTTTCTAACTCACTACTGATTTTCATGAGCAATATTCAATAAATTCAACATGAAAATGTTCTATAAATTCCCCATGCTACAAGTTCAACCACGAGCAATATATTTATAATAATGATAAGAGAATATAGAATTGAATAGGAAAATTTGTTTTTACGTGTAGAAGGTAATTTAATTGGAAAATGCTGCTTAACGGCTCAGTTGTCTGGACACGCGTGCGATGCCGGTACGGTACCGTCTGACCGTACCGGTACCCATGCAATCACTCATGAAAGAATCGGAGATACGGATAGTCTCGTAGAATATAGACTACTGAAACACTCTCTGCGCCTGCCCCATACCGTACAGCCGTAACGTACCGATCCAGACAAATGATAAATCGCCCGTGCTCAACCATTTATTTCAATCCATACCTCGACTCACTATATTCTACTAGGATCAAGGTATGGATTGGAAATGGAAATTTTCTAAAAATAAAAACGGGTGACAACCTTTTTATTTTCTTTTTATTCATTTTTTTTTTTAATATTTTTAATTTTTTTTTTTCAATTTATTTTTTTTTCGTTTTTTTTTTCGTTTTTATTTTAAATTTTTTTTTTAATTTAATTAAATTTTTTTTATCATTTTTTTTCAATTATTTTTATGTTTTTTCCCAACTATTTTTTTATTTTCCGTTTTTTATTTTCAATTTTACGCGTGACAACGATGGGCCACCATACACAAGCTTACTTCGTTTGTATAAAAGCGGTCGTGCAAGTGTGCAAATTTACGGAGGATCAAATGTTCTGGGTGCAAACTGCAAATTCGCTCGCCTTCACTTTAGAGATGTACCGATGTATCGGTATCGATATCGGCCATTTTTTCGGTATCGGCCATGTATCGGTTAGATAAAGGCCGATATTTCCGATATATTTACCTTTTTGATATGGTCCAGAATGTTTTAAAAGATAAATTGGAATACTACTTTTTAATTTATTTTTTGTCTGGAGAGATCGTGATCTATGAGCCATATACATGTCCCTACCCCCGCGAGAGAATAGGATTCACGTATTTTTAGCTATTTTCGCTGTCAAATTTTTATATTGACATGCTTAATATTACATAGTAATGATGAAGAAATATATCAACACGGCACATAACAAAAAGCAATTAGGCGCCCAGTTTTAAATCATACAGTGGAATTGGGGTCCTTATTAACGGCACATGGACTTTTGGCACGGGTATAAATTCTGACTGTTTGTCGTCAAGTACGAGTGTCATTTAGTCCGACGACATCGATAAACTAAATTCCGACACAATTATCCCTCTACGCAGATATTAATTTTGTTTAACTACACAATTTCTTTATAGATATATTGACATGACCGCCTTGCCCCAGAGGGCCTAGAGTCCTAGACTGTCTCAAAATATATGATGGCAATTGTATAATAATATAAAATAGTAAAGTAAAAAAACATCCTCGACGGCTATATGTAGGCCTTCTTTTGGTCGGTGCTGATTGATATTCTTTCATGTTGGCTTTGACTTATTGCGTCGACGATTACGATTAGCCACGAAATAAAATATTTGAAAAATGCTTTTAATTTGAACGTAGGACGGCGGCTCTAGATTGTGTGGGTGATATTCGATATTTTTTTAAACACGAATAACGATATTCGAAGGTCGCGATATGAACATCCCGGCTTATGAGTTTTCTAATTGAACACCGAGATTACTAACGTTACTGTACAGTGCATCTTAATCAGTTAAAGCAAACACCAAACATTGATATATCTTTTTTTCGATCTGAAATAATGTGTACTATGATTCTATGAACAACGCTCAAAGACCATTGTTTTAACCCGTCTTCCCTACACGGCACACCTAATTAAGTAATATTTACATAGTATCGGTATCGGATCGGTATCGGCGACAAAAGTGGTATCGGTACATCTCTACTTCACTTATCAAAATTTTATCAAAAAGGCCAGTCACTGTTCTGCAGCTTTTTAATACTTTATCATTATTATTGTTCGTCGAAATAAAATTTCTCTCGCAAACCAATGACATGAAACAATCTCATGGACGTTTCTCCGACGCTGGTGGCTAATTTTAGGCTAGTCTCTCGCAACGTTTGCAGTATCAATTTTTGATTATTGCAACTAAACCAACGACTATGAACCAAACTAAAGGTCCTCGGAGGGCACGATGACAATCAAGTTATTTGATTAACAACTAATTTTTGAAAACACAGCTAAAAACTGACAAATACCACGCAAAACAACCAAAAAACAAGGAACGTTTACAACCACGCTTGAATATCAGTCTGAGCGAAAGAAGTCTTTGAGCGGCGGCATAAATTGCACTTGTTACGTCAATGCTGATTTGTAATTGTTGTGGAAATAAACAAGGAAATCGGTGCTCGTGTTCGAACCAAAGTGAATATAAATTATAGTCACTTTGGTTCGAACCGAACGGAGGTCCTTGTATTTTGACATCTCATGCCTCAGTGATTTCCGTTATAGACAACTTGGCCTGTAGATGATAGAAATTCTGACTTTAAAAAAGCAGGCTTGCGCTGAAGTTGCGTCGGGTAATTTATTTGAATGGAGCTTCAATACTTTTGTGAAAGGTCGCAACTTGGCAAGGTTATGTAGCCTAAGAATCTAAGATTAACTTTGATGAGTGAAACAAGACCAAATTCCACTAGATGATCATAGGAATGTCGTACTTTGCCCACCACAGGCAGCAGGGGAAATAGATTTATTTATCCAAACCCCAACCAGCTTTCCATAATCTGACCAAGTTTCCATTAAAAACGCCATCAACCCAGTGCTTTTGACTATGACAAACTTAACGCTGTAATGAAAAAGTGCATATAAACCTTGTGTATTGTTTACAGTGCACAATTATTGCTGTTTGCAACTATATTAATCACCAGCTTCCGAATCTTATTAGTTATAGTGAATGCCATATAGATTACATAGAGCATGTCATTTTGGGTAGACACTTTGAGATCTGCTCGGAAAACCGCTCTTTTGCAAGATGGTAGAAGGAAAGTTCATTACACATTTCCAGATGGCAATGAACTAGCTGAAGAATATGATGTCAAAACAAATGATCTAATTGTTAGAAAATGGCGCAAGAAGACTACACTAGGTGGACCAACAAAGTGGGATATGGAAATTGGCGAAGACCAGAACTATGCTTCTAACCTGGTAATGGGAGCGGAGCACATGGTAGAGTCTATGTCAAATCCTGTGCTTTGTCGACGGGATACGAAAAAGGCTTTTCAGTGGCGAATCCGAAATCTGCCTTACTCACTGGAGACATTCAGCGTGAAAGTCGAAGATAAAGACACGATTGTTGTTCGAACTTCAAACAAAAAATATTTTAAGAAGATTGACGTTCCTGATATGCAACGAGCGAAGATTCCTCTTAACCAATCTGATTTAACATTCGCACACGCAAACAACACACTTATCATCCAATACAAAAAACCGAAGCAAATACTAGACGACCATGAAACTATAGTAAGGGAAATAGAACAATTAAAAGTTTCTAAAGATGGAGATGTTGATTGCAAACAATCATAGTTCTATGATGTGTAGAAACCACCTTTTATAATTTTCAGGCAGTGGCGGAGTGACGCTAAAAATTCTTGCTCTTTGGCATGATTTCTGATAACGTGATTAACAACTCTAGTTGAGGCTTGCAATAAAATATTTATTTTGCTATAAAAGTTGTATGCAGTTCTTTACTATATATAACAAGAAGACAAGATATCATGATCCATGCGTAATCCTGCACCTATCTAGCAAGTTGCTTGACTTGTGCCAATCTAAACTTCCCTCTCATCTAACATGAATGATTATACAAAACTAATATTAGAGCCAAGGGTATCAAAATATATTTCTCTACATGTAATATTTAGAAACAGTGAAAAAAAAGTCACAATGAAGTACAGAAATATAAATAACATCTAGCTGAAGAGTTTGGTACCAAATGAGTTAACTAAGTGTTTTTCCATGTGATTGGAAAAAAATCATGACGATTAGCTGTTCTTGCTTTCGTTACCAGGAATTCAAATCCATACAGATCAGTCGTTTTTAACCGGGGTTTTGCCAGTTTCCATCCAAATCATAGAGTCTATATATTGTTTCAATAATATCATCAAATACCTAGGTTTGCCACTATTATTCAACTTACAACACTTACAGTTTACAATTCAGGCACTTGAACTATTTCGCAGGAGTCGTCGAGCCTCCTGAACCCCTGCATCAAAAAGGTGGAAAACCATTGATAATACATTGTGGAAATATACTGATACAAAGGAGCAGCAATATTTTCCAAATGTTCATCTGTAGCAAATTTCGAATAGCACTACATGATCAAATAAATCCTGTGAAATATCACCACACCCTACATTCTAGTCCATTTATTTTTCTCTTGTCTTCTATAAGCTTCAAGTTCTCTGTCTTTTTGAGCCCTCGCTTCATCGACTAATGGTTCAAGGAATTGGGTGTCCTTAGCAGGGTCCTCTGCTGTGGTTAAATTCCTTTTATCTTCTCCCTGTTGTGGGAAATGTCCACAGAATGCCATTCTCCACATATCTACAGGATTTCTATAATATTCATGAATATATCAACTGTTTGTTTTTCATACAGGTGGACCCTAATTTGGTTAGATGTCTAAAATTTAATAAATGATTAAGGGGTTACCCAAAAAAGCAGAACTCATAAATTTCCTAATATATTATACGAAAATGACGAAACTTTATTCAACACTTGAACTTCTGTTTGTGTATGATTGTATCGAAAAGGTTCAGTGTTCTAGGACTTCAGAACATGTTTAAATGGCCTGGCCTGCGTTCTGTTTGGGTCACTCTGTGTTATGATTTTCTGAAAATGGTTTAAAAAGCCTCTCACACCATTGTTATGCATAATAAGACATTTATTTAGAAGGACAACCGATTCATAGTAATGGAAGATAATTTGCTTGAGCTTTAAACATGAGTCAAAGGATCGATACATAGACCACCAATGCTAATAATGTAGTAAGGCCATCATAGCCCACAGACACATGAAGGAGAAATGCTTCACTCACTTTGATGAGAGACGGCCAATGTCTGAGCTTGGAACTGGTGGATTACCTATACCTTCAAAACTATCCATTCCAGCTGGCACATATAGAGGTCGTTGGGGGTCGATCAATGATTTAGTGCTGTGATGTATTGGATAATTATATACAATTCATACAAATATTGAATGTGAAAAAAACACATATAACAATATTGCACTATGATGTCCACATTATGCAATTCTTAACCGTATTCTACTTCAAGTTCTCGAGTCTTAAAATCAACCTTTTTAATATTGCTGGGTTGCATTAACCAACATATTATGATCTGTTGTTTGGAGACCAAAGCTAGATGTAACTTGTAAACTATTTCTCATTATGTTCGTCATCTCAAAGTCAAAGCAAACGGTAATTATTCCCTTGATATATGGTTCAGTGTAAATATGGACATCGCTTGACACATGAAATGGGTGAAAATTTTTGAATATATAGGAAATTTGTCGAGTGGTAAATAGAAGAAAAACCTACAAATCTATAACTCCTGCAAGTACTATTAACAAAAGTAAGGGAAAATCTATGTGGCAAATGTCCTTTTATAAGAGACTACCATCTTTAAATATTTGGAAGCGATTGGTGTATTAGATATCAGCTAATACAAAAGTGGGTTTTCCCACTTATGTGATCCATTATTTGAAAGAGTATTTAATTCAACATAGGCATGACTTTAAAAGGCAATTCACTCAAACAAAAATACATTACTAAATGGCAAATCAAGATTACACAGCTTACTTGAGGTCAGCATCAAACGTAGCATGGTTCATGACATGTCGAAGTCCTCGTACAGTTGTTTCCACTTTATTGCTCAGGAATAACAAAGTTGCACCATTTATGTGGGAGAGAAATCGCATGGTTTTTATAATAACCTGCAACAGGGAAACAAAGAAGTTCCTTTGCCAGAATATGAACTATTGTGAAACATTAGAAATTACTCATGTCAATCTGTTCTAATCTGAGAGTAAGTATGTCAATGTTAACAAGTTTGTTCAAATTGAAATTACAAAACGGTGAATTAGACCAGGGGTGGGAAACCTTCGGCCCACAAGGAAAAATTGTGCGGCCCGCGAAACTACCGGTAGTTTTTAATTGAGGATAACTTGCGTGCGAGTAATTCCAATTCATTTGCATTGCAAAGTCTATACCTGAGCTTGTGCATGACATAAGATCAATAATCGAAATTTTTGTGCCTGCAACTACTAGAAGTTAAATTAGGGTGCAGCCCGCAGTTTCACCCAGTTATTTGTATCTGGCCTTCGTGAATTAAAGGTTGCACACTCCTTGGCGAACAGTGTTTCCCAACCTGACATCCGAAGCGATATGAATTGACAAGACAAAAGACTTAAATAAATATTGATGTTATAAAGATTTGTTTATTAGGGCAACTACAAAAATATCATTCGTTTCTTCTATTTTTAAATAGAAACGTGTCCCAGAACTTCTCTCCATAGCTATGGAGCCAGGAAAAATTCACAATCCACTCAAAATCGAGACACATTAAAACAAATTTGGCTCTCAACCCAAGGTTGCAAAAAATTTGACTCTGACTCACACATTATAAGGAAAGCAATAATCATTCCGCGGATAGTAGCAGCCCCAGAGCCCTGTTCAGTTTGAAAAAGCCTCAAAAACATCTTTATTATCAACGCTCACCTTTCTCTGTTCAGATTCCATATCTTGAAACAAATCATATTTGCTGCCGATAATGATTAGTGGAACAGGAAAAGGATCCATTACATGTGCATCCTGTATGAGGAAAAAACTTTATATTTAATCATTTTAGACTCGTGCATCATTTTTATAAAAATTTCATACCGAGTTAAATATTTCTTTTCATCGGCCTGGCCTCATGCTTCGAAAAAGATTTCAGAAGCCACATAGGATGGTGGATATGTGATAATATAGTTATGGGAAAAAAATTACCGACTATTCCATTGATATTCTTGGTAGTAACCGTTTTCAGAAAAACATTTTGGAATTAACACTTATATTTTGGTGTTTACAATATAAAGGTACCATCACAAAAATACCCAAGTAAACTTCAGGGTATGCAACTTGACATAAAAATAATGAATTGGTTAAAGTTTGTGAAGTTACAATGGATTATTTGGATTCATTTCTCTGTATAAAGCAGTAGTTCACAAACTGTCATGATCCATGGACCCCTTTCATAGATTCTTAACATTCTGTGGCTCTATGCTTTTCATTAAGTTAAGACTCAATTTCGTTTTCAACAGGTTTACATCAGTTATTTTATTGTCATGTTCAATAACAAAAGTAAATAAATAAATAAATGCATTGCAGTTGAATAAGTCGCTCAGTGGTTCCCAAGGGACCAAGGCCTCATTTGAAAAACTATGGTTAAAGACATACCTTATCTATAGATCATACTTAGCAATTATATAAGAAACACACTAACTGGTTTGCAGAAAAAGAGATCAAATTTTTCTATATTATGAACATCCATACCGGGTGATCTTTTCCACCAACTCTTCTCCATGATTTTTCATCAATTTTCTGTTGTAAGTTTGGATCGTTTCTACTTTCCTGCCTGATAACTAGCTTAATCCTTGTTCTTGCAGCTTCCAACAATGTCTCTGCTGTGTACCAAAGTTTTTTTGGATCTGACAAATCAAGTACCTGGCAAAAAAAATATATACAAATTTAAGCAGATGTATAAGAAGAATTTAATTCTCAAGGTATAAAAGCACAAAATATGCGAAACAATTCTGTTTTTATTTCGAGCTCTGCTCAGGATATAATAGATAGTAGATTTGATATCACATAATGCTACACCCAATCTATTATTTATGCTGAGTCACTTAGGATTGCACAATACAAGAACAAATGTTTAATTTCTAGCTCTGCTGTCCAGCAATAGCAGCATTGATTGATTTCATATTCATGCAAACAATACCTTGGCTGATGAGATTATTGAAGGTAACAGATATGAAAAGTATTCGGTATTTTAAAAAAGTTAGCCTGTTAAATCTAAGATACGGTTTTTAAAACAAAACTTGAACAAAAACTACAATACCGTTATTATCCAAGAAAAAAACAGTTGAGAAATATCGGATACCAAACTCAGCTACAGAAAGCAAAATATAACTAGAAATTAGTGAATTGCAGCTGAAGTTTAAAACGGTATAGTACTACATTGGCATTATGTCATATTAAAAAACTTTGTTGACAGAATAATTATTTCTTATTAACTTGAGTTTTAATTTTGTCGGTTTTTTATCTTGATTCTATAGTTATATAGCGGAATTTTAAATCTGACTTAAGATGCTGTACACATTGCACTGTATCTATCAGCGCTGGGCAGAAGTTTCAAAACCGAGAGTCCGCAAGTCAAGTTGATTGAGTGGTGGGTTAAGTCTCACTGAGGGTTCATGTCATTCTATTTTCACGACCAGGGTCAGGTCTTTAAAAAACAGTAACTCAAGTCGAGTGAATGACTCGTGCCTTTCCAACACTAGTATCTATACATGCCAAATAAAACTACAACTGTATTAATTAATGTTTTTTGAAATAATTACTTTGATGTCTTTATTCTAATTATTATCTTTTAATTTTTCAGTTACTACCCTCTCTAACAGTAAGCGAATAATATGTCAGAGCAGAAGAAAGTAATAGTATTTGGAGCAAATGGGCAATGTGGCCTGAAGTTATTAAAACAAGGCCTCAATGAAGGTATGGGAAAGGGTCTAAAGAATTTTTTTTAGAAGGTAGAGGGGAGTTACCCTATTTTGGGGTATATTGTGGACTATCTGGCAGAGGATGACAAACCGTGCCACGTTTTAATAACAGTATAAATAAATTTCAGGATTACGAGTGACAGCATTTGTACGAACACCAGAAAAAATACCAAAAGAGATAAGAGAAAAACTTCACAAAGTTATTCAAGGTGATGCAATGGATCCAAAATCAGTTGAAGAAGCCATTGAAGGACATGACTACGTACTTTCTGCATTGGGAAATGTCTTAAAATGTAAGGATCTAATAATTTGGAATCAATTACTTCAGCATAACTGGACCTGATACTAACTCCCCATTTAAAATAAAGCAATAAGTAAAATAATGGCACCCACTCGGCACGGCCGAATTTATTCCTGGTCTAAACGATAATACTCAACTATACGTTCGAGAAACTAATCTTGAGGCTCAAAGATAATACAGAAGATGTTTTAACTATTGAATCCAGTTTACTTTATGTTTATGAAATGTACTAAGACTCAGTACATTTGTGCTACAAAATGTACTCAAACCCAGCTAAATTATTTAAACTAAATGGATAAACAAGTTTGTCTTTTAAAACTCAAAATCAAACATATTTTTATGAAAACAATTGAAAAATTGAGAAAACATCAAATATATGAGAATTTCAATATTTTCTATCTCATAGTTGGAACAATGTTATTAACGAATGGATCTAAAAACATTCTGGAAGGAATGAGAAGTCACGGAGTCAAGCATCTACAAGTGGTTAGTGGAGGTAAAGCAATAATTTCTATACTAAACCGCAATGTCATAAAGATTCGGAATAATTAATAATTATTAACAAGGAACGGAATCGGAACTCATCTATTTTCCTGACTATATTGACTTGCACTACTTTGATTTTAGCATCAATCAGTATATACTGACAATTACACCATACCTATATACAGTTGTTCCCAACCTTTAATGGCTCGTGGCCCCCTTCCACAGGCTTTGTGCACTCATGCCCCCCCCCCCCTCTGTTTCGAATCACTGATATATATAAGCTTTATACATTTCTGTGGTGCTCATAACTTTATTCAGTAATGAGTGAGTGCCATTATCTGTCCAAGCGAATTCTTTCGGATTTATTACTCAGATAGTTACTAGCAAAATATTTTACCACTCCAGCACCATACATACCGGGAGAAGGAGGTTTGTTTGAGGCAATTGCCAGAAAAGTAACAATTGCGGCTAGAGATCACATTAGACAGCTCGAGAACTTAGATGCTTCTGATGACATTGACTGGGTTGCGATTTGCCCCTATTTCATAAAAGATAGCGACGCATTGGACCCAGACTACAAGGTATTATTATTAGGCTTTAAAAGATCTCTGCTTCGTGGTTTGTCAGTTGACATATATAAGATTGTGCTCTTTGGTGGCTATGGTTACAACTACCGTTAACTGCATGAACACAATAAAATTATTTTGTGCATGTTTTATTAGTGGTCACTTAATCCACCTTCATATCACTAAATGACATACACCAAAAAAAATTATTGCAACTTGTTACTAGACTAGGTATTTTCCACAGTTAATTTGGAAAAAATTATTCAAATAGGCTTCAGAATCATGAGTAGCAAGTCAAATTGCCTATTTTTGAATTGAAAAATTGAGAGAAAACTTTTTTTTACACCAACAGCGGTTGCTTCTCAATTATGTCCAGCTGACTGTCAAAATGATTTGATTTGAATTCTCAGCCTTAAATCTCAAGACCACTCCATTCAGTGAATAATGTCTTGCGTCCAGAATGGTGAAGAATATATGATCAATATAAGAAAACGATTTGATGTATCTTATCTCCCATGTTTAATCATGAGCTTAGGTCAAGAGTCATTGATAAAGAAATTTTCGGGAGTGCATGTGATTGAAGGAGAACTATGATATTATCGTCCTTGTTTTTCAGTATGTGAAGCAAAAAGTTTCTGGGATGTCTACTGCAACAACAGCAGAAATAGCAGATTTTATGATAAAGATTGTACAAGATGAAACAAAAGCAAAAGACTTCAGACATTGCAAAATGATCATTCATCATTAAATCCCCTTTTTCAGCGTTTTTAGATTATCTAACCCTGTAATATTTCTCCATTTATATGTTTAAACATGACCCAGTGATCAGAACAACTTGAAGGTCTCCTTCATTTTGCAAACAGTTTTTTTTTATATGTTATTGTATTTGACGGATCATTTTGCAAACAGTTGTCAGCTGTCAAAGGGGCAAGCTTATAGTCAAATTTAAAATATTGTCTGTCATCCCTGTTTGTAAATTAATTTAAAATGAAAAAGGTTACACTATAAGTGACTATAAGTTCTCAGTACTTAGTGAAAGAATAATAATGTATTTACTGCATTTGTATTTATATATTACAGCCTTAAAACTTTATGAACATCCTGTATATTTTCTTAAATCACTCGTTTGAATAAGTATTGTCACAAAAGAACAGTATATAAACTTAATTTAATGAGCAAAAGTACTTTATGCAAATAAAAAGCTTGAATATTAATAGTTTTTTGTGTTAATTAATTGTGAGCTATTGTTACATATTACTTGTAGATTGTGGATAGGATTTCTAATCAATCTAGATGAGATGAATGGCTTGATTACTTGGTATAAGAGTATACAATAAGAACAAACTGGCTCATGCCTTACATCCATGACCTAAGAAATTAAGTCCTATAAAAATTTTGGAAGAAATGGAGCATTATGATAGATTGGTAATTAAAGTAAAACAAAAACACATCGTGACTATATTATGTATAACTTGAAAATGCTCTCAAATTTTCAAGGTAAATTAACAGTTAAGGGGGATAATAGAGCTGCCCTATGTACAGAATGTTTTATTTTTGGGGCAACTTCACAAGACATGTACCGCCGATCATGTACAGCTTCGTAAAGTTTTTCAATATCTGTCAAATGTCTCTAGCCCACATGATAAATAGTCATGAATATACTAAGAACTATGCAAAGTTTCGATATGAAAATTCAGAAAAAGTGGAGATGGTACCAAACAGTATTAAGTGCATATTGTTTGGAATTTAGAGACCACATAGAAAAAGTAATGATTGCATTTTAAGCACGGAGCAAAAAAAAAAACAAGTCACAAAATTACCTCTAAAATATTACTGGATGTATACCAGTAATTCATTACTCTTAGCCACTAACTTCTTAACATTGCTTTTAAATCTTTACTAATTCACTACATCATATACCAACGTATAATATAGACATTTTTGTAGTAAATTGGTTTGTTTGAAGTTTTCTGTAACCTTTTCAATAAATGAAGCCCATGTGTATCAAAAACATGGTTCCATATTTTTGAAGATAATAATATTAGCAATAGTTGCAGTCAGTTTATTAATATTACAATTCAATCAAATGGACATCCCAGCCTGATAGAATAAAGTATTTAGATATGTAGACTTAACCCAAGCCATGGGTTGATTAATGTTAGAAATCAATGTATTGAATTTTTATTAGGTAAAGCTTATCATGGACAACTGTACCCAATTCATTTTGCCTATTGAAAATATGTGAGATTTTCTGGTTTCTATTGTTGATATAAATAGCAGTTTAGCAGTTGGTATTACTATAAGTGGAGAATCAAATACAGAAAAGTGTGTTTCTTGATTTTCAAAGAAGAGAAGCTAGTTTGAATTTTGGCAGTGCAATGAAGAATTATATTTCACACAGTAAAAATAATGAAAAGCATAAAACTCATAGTTATCAGGATATTTTATGCCAATGTTGAATTTAGCCAAAATAAGCCACAAGAATAATGACATATACCCAGCATATTTCACCACATTTGGACACATCAGCAGAATCTAAATATATAAATATCATGTTTTAATCATATTGATCACACATCACATGATACTATTTACACGTGTCTATCTCATTTTGAGCCCTGTAATAGTAGCACAACAAACTATATAAACACAGACATTCTTTGGGACTTACAATAAGTGCACATTGTAGAGATGGTAACAGTGCAAGTGTGCTATTGTGGAATGGATGCCTCATGTGAAAAAATATTGGGTCAAAAGATAAAGGATATACCGGTACATTAGGTAGGTCACAGTTCTTTATGTAAGAATAAGCATATTACAATTTTCTGTTGTAAATAATTTTATTTTCAAATGGATGGGAATTTCATCAAAGACAGGTATTCCTATGAAGGCTATGATATTGCAATTCCTAAAAACACCCTTCGCATTAGAATTGAGGCATTAATTGTTAATTTTTTTTTTATAGTGGATTATTAAGAAAAAATTAAGAATAATTTGCTTGATTTGAAAACAAGGTGGGTACTTAGTCAAATAGAACAAAAAACATTAAAATTATAGCTTTGTAATGGCTGGTGTGAAGAGAATAATCATTTTTGGAGCTACTGGCCAAACCGGATCAAGGACTCTGCAGAGAGCCATAAATGAAGGTATGCTATAAAATATACTGATTTTATTCGGAATACGTCTGTCAAATTATTTCTAAATTGAAATAAAAATGTGATTTGAAAATCCAATTTCCTCCTAATTTAAAATACAGAAAACTTGTTTTGAAAATGGATATAAAACATGCTTTTCACCCGAAAAAAATCACTTATATAGAACAAATGGCATTATATATATTGTTATAGTAGGTCATAGTATTAGTAATACCAATTGTGCCTCAATTTCTCATAATGCTAGATATCCATAGTGATAAAAAAATATTTGTTCAGGTCTACAAGTGTCAGCATATGTACGAACACCTTCGAAGATATCTGAAGATGTGAAGAAAAATCTCTACAAAGTTATACAAGGCGATGTTCTCGATAAAAGCTCAGTTGAAAAAGCAATTGAAGGAAATGATGCTGTTATTTCTGCACTTGGTGCAACTTCTCCTTTTGGTGAGTTTATAATCATGTCCCTAATATTGAGTGGTTTCCCATTTAAAAAACATCTTTGATATATCACACCAACAGAAGCAAAAAAAATTGCACATGGTTTGAAATTCACAAGCATATTTGTAAACAATGCACTGGTATTTTCAGCGAAAACTACAGTCATGTCAGAAGGTTGCTCAAACATCATCTCAGGAATGAAGAAACATAATGTCAGGAAATTGATAGTTGTCAGTGGAGGTACGGAGATTAGTTATCAATTATTAACTACGGTACCTAAATTAAAACTGTACCCATGCAAAGCAAATACAAAATTAATCAATGCCCAGGAATTGATATGTGATATGAAAAATTGAAAGATTCTTCAAATTACAGTTTTACAGTATGAAATAGAGGTGAAATATAACCTAACAAAATATATACAGGGTGTTCAATGTTCATAAAGTCCTATTACAATTTCAAAATTTGTTATGAAGTCAGTTCAATTTATCTCAACAAGGTTTGTTTTAGTTTACTCAGTGTTTATTCAGGTATTTTTTTTAGGTTTTTTCATTTGATACACTCTCTTATGTCCACCATTAGATAGACGAAGCACATCGAAGTTCTTTTACCTACTTTAATTTAGGACTTATCAATGAATACCCTGTATATTCAGGATAATAAAAATCGTCAAAGCATTAATCATAATCAAAAAAACTGTCAAAAAAAACAAACAATCAATTTATGACCATTTTATTAGCAATATACTTGGCAAGTGAAGCTGGAATATTCGCGACACTGATGAAGACACTTGTCAAATCAACAGAAGACCATGTAAAGCAACTAAGTATATTGGAAAATGCATCCAGCAATATAGATTGGATAGCAGTCATGCCACCTTGGATCAAAGATGACAAAGAAGTCAATCCAAATTACCTGGTAAGCACCAGTACTACACCTCACCTATTCATAGTTAAATTCTGATAAATTGAAACTATGTTTATTGTTTTGTTCACATTTGAGAATTTGCTCAAAGCACGAATACTTGATAGGAAAAGATTATGTTATTAGGAACAATTTTAATTCATCAAATTCAAATCCAAAGCAATTTTCATTGCTCAAAGTAGAGCATTTTTTATAATAGGCCTACAATTTCCAATAGTAATATATCGTTATATAAACAGCAGTTTTGGTGTATTATTTCAAGCTGGAATTATTTTTTCAGTCCTATTAAAAGTGAAACGATGCAGTAATACAAACAATAATATTTTCATTACCTTTTACAGTACAAAAAAGATTATCTGCCAGGCGTATCCCAAGTTACTACGGCAGAGATAGCAGATTTTATGATCAAAACATTAATGGATGACGATAAAGTTGAATCACTGAAGCATTCTCAAATTGCAATATCGTCAAAACCAAAACAACCGTCAAACTGCCCTGGAACTATAGGAATGGCATTACTTGTTTTGGCAGTCGGTTCAGCCATATATTTCAAATATTGAACTGCATAAGATTTTGAATGATTATTAAAATAAATGCACAATATTTTTCGAACACATTATTGTTTTTAGATTTATAAAATTAAAATCACATGACTAATCAAAATCTACTATCATATTACATCTTACAAAATCAAAATAAGACACAAACAGACAAAACTCATTTCAAGCTCTGCCTGCCCTCTTAATTTGCCTGAGGAAACGCACTGCACGAATATTAACACAGTGAAGTGTTTACATCTGTCATGAATTTAGTTCAATAGAGCAGTTACTATTCAATTATTTCTTGTATGACTTGTATTGTTTTTGATAGATGGTTTAGAACTTAAGAATATTATAGTTTGGTAACTAGATGTAGCAATGTTATATGAGCTTGATTTTATTTGTAAGAATATGTGCCAAAAAAATAATGTTCTAGTGTGCTTTCTCAATGTGAATTTTGTATTCATTGCAGTAATTGTGTATTTACTGAGCAAAAAATCTGCTATTATCAGGTTCTCGATTTCTGGACCTAACATATCATAATACATTTGAACATAAAACCAACATGTTATAATTCTGCCAGGTGGGTTGTATTGCCCACTCAAATAATTAAATTTGGCATCAGTACACTGCAGTTATAGGTCGCAATTGAATATATAAAAAAAAAAAAAAGTTAAAGCAATTGATCCACAGATATTGTTGATCTCAAGATATTTTTGGACTGTTTTCTTAATAGCAAAATATTTGGTAGGGTACATCCCTGTATGATTGTTTGCTATTACCGTACACTATGCAAGAACTTATGCTTTACCATCAGTAACATTTTTAGTTTTAAAATTCAGTTGCTATTTCTGCCAGGTTTTACCATTTCAATGAATATGTTATTAATATGTCATGAATCTGTCATACTCTGTATATACTCTTTTTACTAATTATAATCAAAAGATATGAAAATACCGCAAAAATTTGTATCTATCTTTTATACCACTATTGCCATGTTTTACTTTTATAATCGATAAGACCGTAAGTGATTATTGAATATTTAAAAGTTGACTAAATAAAATATGTGTTAACGCAATATTTTCGAGTTTTCGATTCGCGTAAATAAATATGTAACATGCGCAGGATCAACCCAAGCGGAAATCTCATCAATGAGTTAATTGTTAATTAATTGAGTTAATTATGTACAATCTTTTCTCTAAAAAGGGAGCAATGGAAAGCATGGAGCGTTTTAGAACGTTTACATGAACTACTAAAATGCAAGCATTGTATTGACAACGAGTGGCATCTCTCTACCATTTGCGCAGGTGACATTTACAGTAGATTTATGGCTAGAAATATCTGGAATTATGGGAAAGCATTGTGGTCAAAAGCTTTTTATTTTTCATATTGACATTTTTTATTGACAGAATTTCTAAAATAGCCATCCAGAATTGACTCAAGGTGGTGGGCTGGAAATCCAGTTCACAGCTAAGGCGCACATTGACCTACGTTTACGTTTGTGTTATGGCCGCCAAAAAGAGGAAAATATATTTTTAAATTGATTCAACAGCTATTTGCGGAACCATTAGGCAAAAAATATAAGCTATGACGTATGTTTGTGAGTGCGCGATGCTGTAGTATGGTCAAAAACATGTTTTTCTACTTTTACATTGTGATGTCACGGACTCGGAGGACTCGATTCGAATCCTTGACCTATTACTCGGATTCGTCGAATCTCTGTAATGCCGGACTCGTCCCATCCCTATTAAATACAAAACATCATAGTTATCATTGTTTCTAGCTTGGTTCATTATTATTACTATATAATGTCTAATGTCAAACGAATCATTGTCTTTGGGGCATCTGGTCAAACAGGATTAAAGATTCTGAAGACAGCATTAGAGGAAGGTAATTAATTATTGAAATATATAAAATAACACTCATATCACAAAATGTCTTACAACTGCAAACTTGTGTGAAAAAAAATTAGAAGAACTGATGTAGTGGATTTAGAAGTTTGTTCCCAAACTGTTCAATCAACTGAATCAAATTGCACCATATCAGGGTTCTCGAACTTTCAAAATCCACGACCCCGTTGCAGGAACTCTTTGACAACTTGCTTTTGTACAAAAATACCCAGTTTTGCTTTTAACGCGCTTCCTTCAGTTATTTATTCGACACGTTTTTATAATGAGAAGCCAAAATACAAAATTAAAATAATAAATGCATTACAGAGTACACTACAGACAGTCAAAACTCTGATCAATAGATAGTCAAATTACTTTGATTGTCATCATGAATTAAATATCTAGTCTTCATAGAACCGCTCTGTGCACCTATGGGGGCCAAGGATCAAGTTTGGAAATCGCTGTGCTGGACAAAACATACTAAGGTGATATCACTAAATTTTCAAATTTACAGGTCTTGGAGTCACAGCTTATGTTCGCACTCCTTCCAAGATATCAGAAAATATCAGAAACAGACTTTATAAAGTAGTGAAAGGAGAAGTGAAGGATAAAGAAATTATTGAGGATGCAATTCAAGGGCATGATGCTGTATTATCTGCGCTTGGCGGTAAAAAATTTATGTAACATTATGTGAAGCAAAAAGGTTAGGAAATTGGCTTGCATGGAAGGCATGGACAACTAGGTGGGAGTGAATAAGAATACCCCCATATTTAAATAGTACAGTATTCTATACTCCTGCTTCACTATCAAATTTGAATTATTTAATAGTATTTGGCAAAATCACTTCAAAAAAACTTGGTTTGAACCATAAATAAATGAAATACAATTGAAATTTATAATATTACATAATATAGAATTGATATATAATGTCCGAAATATATTTTCTGTACTTCCATAACTTAAGCATTATTAAATTTCAAATTGATTGTCAATCAAGTCAAAAATAGACCAGATTAACTTATATATATTCAAAGCAATGACTTTTCCATTTTAACCTTTTTTTACTTAGCAGTTAGCACTACTTTTTTAAACCAGAGGACAATAAAAAATAGATCGGATATCAGATATTGACAATATAAAGAAATACACTCTTCAGATGAATTTTATTTTTGCTATTAAATGTATTGTAGGAACTAGCCGCAACATAATTTCAACTGGGATTGCAAATATAATTGGTGGAATGAAGAAACACAATGTGCGAAATTTGATTGTCGTCAGTGGAGGTTTGTGATACTCTTGCATATTGAAATTAATTACTGAAGTGAACCAGTTTTTCATAGCAGATACAAATGAAATTTCAATTGGAAAATATACTAATAGACACTGTTGTATTAACTTTTATTTAATAAAATAAGTAAAATTTGTCATATATCGTCATTTTGATATAAAAGTGATTACCGTACTTGATATTACTCAAATGGAAATTTATTTCAAGTCAAAGTAGTAGAAAAACAAACTTTACAGATCTCTTTCAACTGACACTATTAAATATTTAAACCAGCAATTCTACTTCCAAGTGAAGCCGGTATCCTATCAACATTGGTGAAAACATTTGTCAAAGCTACAGATGATCATATCAAACAAATTGAGATTTTGGAAAATTCTTCTGTAGATATAGATTGGGTTGCAATAATGCCCCCTTGGATTAAGGATAATGATGACGTAAACCCAAATTATCAGGTGAGATGTTGATGATGAATTAATTTTCTATTATTCTACAATATATTTATGTGCTCTTTGCTCTGAATAAGCTCCTGCACAGGCAGCCGCGACCAGATGTATGTTCAGAAAATCTTTCTGGTTTGGCCTTGCCTCCCCAATTAAATAAACCCTGGGTGAGGTGGTTGGTTTGCATGGGAATTGAACGCAAGATTTTAACCTGCAATGACATGCTTTAACCACTTTTCAACTATCTTTTAACCTTAAACCAGAACTTTAACGTTGTATTTTATTTCACAGTATGCAAAGGATAAAGTACCTGGGGTATCACGAGTAACAACAGCTGAAATTGCAGACTTCATGATTCATTTGGTAATGAACAAAGCAAAAGCTGAATCCTTTAAACATTGCAAAGTTGGAATATCCTCAAAATCAAAATGATTTCAAGAAGAACTTTTTCAATACATTATCAGTCTAGCACGCCGGTTCCCAGCTACTGGGCCATAGAAACTTTTTCAGATAGGGCCACAAACCTAATAAAACTGCTACATTTATTGATATATTTAAATAATTGATGGTAGTAACAATGAATGACGATGCTGTCTTTTGCTACAGGGTGGCATTCTAATTACCGTAATAAAGTGAAAGTGTCCTTTTTGCGGAAAGAATTTTTCAATTTCTTGTAGTTTTCTCCTCGGATGGAAAAGTTAATAGGCCACATAATTTTTGTGCCTTGAAAATGGGCACAGAAAAAAAAGGTTGAGAATCAATGGTCTAGTACAAAAACTTTTATTTTCTAATTTGAGTGAATATCATTTTTATTTTATTTATACCAGTAATACATTGAACACACATATTATTGAAGTTGAAACCTCATAAGATATGAAAATACCACAAAAATTTGTATCTATCTTTTATACCACTATTGCCATATTTTACTTTTATAATCAATAAGACCATAAGTGATTATTGAATATTTAAGAGTTGAAACTATCCTTTGTTTTATTTACTGTTTGCAGAACTAAATAGCCTATTTCCTCAAACCAGATAAATATAGAATATCGTAGTTATCATTGTTTCTAGCTTGGTTCATTATTATTACTTTATAATGTCTGATGTCAAACGAATCATTGTCTTTGGGGCAACTGGTCAAACAGGATTAAAGATTCTGAAGATAGCATTAGAGGAAGGTAACTAATTATTGAAATATATAAAATAACACTCATATCACAAAATGTGTAAAACTGATGTAGTGGATTTAGAAGTTTGTTCCCAAACTGTTCAATCAACTGAATCAATATGCACCATATCAGTGGTTCTCGAACTTTCGAAATCCACATGCGGCCCACTAGATACTTCTGTGCGGCCCGCGGGTGATTTGGAAACACGCCACTTCTCGGGTCTAACAATCAAAGCCGGCATTGTTAAGCAAGCGCGCCGCTAATCCCATCATATTGAAAATCGTGAGATTTATGTTTTGTATTAGTTTCAATAAATATCGGCCTTTGTGTGAAATTGGTGTGCCCTTCGCGACCCTTAAAATTCGTCACTCGACCTCTCGCCCCCCAGTTTGGGAAACCCTGATTTAGATATCTCAGTATTCAAACTGAATCACGATTAAAACAATATCGGTATACAATCTCACACCCATTAGAGCATATTAGCAACCTATTAATAACGCCACTATTTTTTATTAGCAGTTTATGAAACTGAAGTTTCTTTTTTGATTCAAATTTAGAACTAAAAAAATAATTACTTCGTTTATGAATGATGCAGAAATTCTCGCACAAAAAAATATTGCTATTCACTGAAAGTGTTTCGTTAAATTTAACTGTTTCACAATATTATTTTGATTTTTAGTTCATCTTGTGAAATATATATGAGGCAAAGTTTGTCGCCTGCCGGCCTTCAGATTTATGCTTGTGGCCCTCGTGGTAATTTGAGTTGTGCAGGCCTGTACTAAGGTGACGTGATACCACTAAATTTTCAAATTTACAGGTCTTGAAGTCACAGCTTTTGTTCGCACTCCTTCCAAGATACCAGAAAATATCAGAAACAGACTTTATAAAGTGGTGAAAGGAGAAGTGAAGGATAAAGAAATCATTGAGGATGCAATTCAAGGGCATGATGCTGTATTATCTGCGCTTGGCGGAAAATTAAAAATAGGTAGGTAAAAAATTTAAAAAAAGCATTATGTGAAGCACAAAGATTAAGAAATTGGCCTGCATGGGAGGCATGGACAACTAGGTGGGAGTGAATAAGAATACCCCCATATTTAAATAGTACAGTATTCTATACTCCTGCTTCACTATTAAATTCAAATTATTTAATAGTATTTGGCAAAATCACTTTAAATAAACTAGGTTTGAACCATAAATAAATGAAATACAATTGAAATTTATAATATTACATAATATAGAATTAATATATAATGTCAGAAATATATTTTCTGTACTTCCATAACTTGAGCATTAGTAAATTTCAAATTGATTGTCAATTTGAGTTTTTAAATCACCGTTGTCAAAAATAGACCAGATTAACTTATATATATTCAATGCAATGACTTTTCCATTTTAACCTCTTTTTACTTAGCAGTTAGCATTACTTTTTTTAAACCAGTGGACAATAAAAAAATAGATTGGATATCAGATATTGACAATATAAAGAAGACACTCTTCAGATGAATGTTTATTTTTGCTATTAAATGTATTGTAGGAACTAGCGACAAGATAATGTCAACTGGGGTTGCAAATATAATTGGTGGAATGAAGAAACACAACGTGCGAAATTTGATTGTTGTCAGTGGAGGTTTGTGATACTCTTGCATATTGAAATTAATTACTGAAGTAAACCAGTATTTCATAGCAGATACAAATGAAATTTCAATTGGAAAATATACTAATAGACACTGTTATATTATCTTTTAATTAATAAAATTTGTCATATATCCTCATTTTGATATAAAAGTGATATACTAATAGACACTGTTGTATTAATTTTTAATTAGTGAGCGGTTTGAGTTTATTTGCACATTAAGATAGTCATTAATTGAACCAGTTGAGTAAATTGACTAAACAAATTAAATTATCGAAATTTCATTTTGTCCATATAATGTAATATTACAAATACCTCTTTGTAATAATAAGTGTCTTTCATATATCTTCTAAGGTTTAGCAATTAAGAAGGTATATTCACAGTAATGTTTTTTTTCTACTGCAACGATTCACAGCAACAATGTCCAAAGCGAATCGGATATCCAAATACACATACTTTAGCTTGTGAATATTTAAAAATAAATCAAAACAATGTTTTTTCTCAACTATTCTGATTGTTAATCCAGGATTGCAGTTACCATCCCACGCTATACCCAAATTTTTTTTGAGTTTCTTCGTCGGTGAACTAGCTGATCACTCTGCAGTGATTAAGCTATTAGAAAACGCATCAGATGACATTGACTGGACAGCAGTGGCTCCTCCTTTTATTAAAGATAGCGATGAAATTGAACCTGATTACATGGTAAAATATTGTTCACTAACATAACATGTTGCATCGTTGGAAACATTTTATTTAATTGCTAAATGAAAGAATTTTACAATTTTTTTTAGTATTATTAATTACCCTTTGCATTTACTTTTATCTTGTTAATTTTCAGAAGACGTGTGTTTATATTAGTTCTAAATAATTGTAAACCATTAATCTGAATTGAAGCATCCAATGACAATGTAATTAAATATTACAAAGCAGACAAAGTCTGTTTATTAGGGACATTGAATATGTAATTTTTTACATTATTTAGAGAAGAAGACAGTCCATATATAAGATCTTATGATCAAGTTGATAAAAAATATTGCCTTCCTAAAAATTTTCTGAAAGAAGTCTTGTTTCACAGGTTGCAATAAATGCTATGCCTGGGGTTTCCAATGTAACTTCTGCTGAGATTGCTGACTTCATGATCAAAATCATAACAGACAAAAATAAGCAGGAAACATACAAGCATGCGAAAGTTGGAATTTCATCTCGAGCTTCAACTAGTTTTAAAGCACCGATTGCTATATTGCTCCTTGCTTTGGCTGCTGGTTCCATCATGTATTACACACAATGAAGGTTTTAGATGATTCAGTAGTGTTCAAGATTCAATTTGGTACAATAAACTCTTTATTACACAACTGACATTACATACATGATACATGTCAATCATTTTGTGTTTCAATCTTCAATCATTAAGGTGTAAAAGCATTCAATATTTTAATCTAACATTTCTAATCTTTGAATTACTAATTGGAAAGCTTCTTATTTCATTAGAGTACAATCTTGTACAAAACTTCTTTCTCTCTATACAGAATGTTTAACAATTAAATGAAGCAATATTTTTTGAATTATTATTTTGACAATAACAAAGAAACCGTTTACGATACTAAATCTTTACAATAATTACCGTAGTAATTTTCATTCCCTAATCTGGTTTTAAAGAAAAGTTTAATATTGAAAAATCCACTATTGTCTAAATATGAAAATAAATAAATAAAACCCAATTTTGTGATCGTTAATGTACTTTTTTATGCTTTTTATAATTCATAAACATGTAGGCATAGAAAGATAAAATGAATTTATTGATTCATACCACAGCATTTATGATAAATACAACATGTAAAGTATCCAATGATATTTTAGTTACCATATGTTTAACACAATTCGGTTAATTTTTGCGGCGTAAGTTACTTGTTATAAATGAATACTTTTTCCCTTCATAATTTCATGATCATGATCCATTTATTAAGCAATTATAAAAAGTAATTGTACTACATAAAAATAGGGTATTTTCCACTTTTCACAATAAAATAAAACTTGTTTATACCTTTATTTCCAACATACTGCTTTCAGTAATAATAATAACAATCAACAAGGAATAAATAAAGCAGAGACAACCCCCAACATCAGTTAATAATTGATCTCGAGCTCATATGAAGGCAGTTTAATAGGCGAAGAATAGAACTCAAGTAAACCTAAGAAGCGGGAACCAATGGGTTATATTTATAAATAGCAGACAAAATCAGTGAAGCGTAAACTTTACCACAAAAAGAGAAGTAATATACAGAGAGTAGAGCTGTGTTAGTGGGCAAGAAAGATGTCTGAAATTAATAGTATCATTGTTTTTGGTCCAACTGGAACTACTGGATTACATATATTGAAAAGGGCAATACTTGAAGGTTAGTATTTCATACACAAATTCTTTGCAAAATATTTAATTAAGCCACCTTTGGCTTTGTATGAATATAACTTGTTATATTTATTTAAAAAGCACTGTACATACGGCTCATAATTTACAATCATTAAGCAAAT
Source organism: Styela clava (assembly GCF_964204865.1). NCBI lineage: Eukaryota > Metazoa > Chordata > Ascidiacea > Stolidobranchia > Styelidae > Styela > Styela clava. The sequence continues at coordinate 19,109,326 of NC_135250.1, forward strand.
AACATATTTACATTTTTAATATAATATTTGCTAATGGCATAGTGGTATAGCCTTATGGAAATATGTGGGATTCGTAGTGTGTGTGCATGTGTCAGAGCTGTGCTCTGAATGCTGGAATGGCAAACAAGTTTACCCAGAGTGCAAGCGTTGTGTCTATATCGTTGTGTCTATATCATCTTTTATTATTTCTACAGGATTGGAAGTGACAGTATATGTACGTAATCCAAAAAAAATACCAGAAAGCATATGTGCAAAACTATACAGAATTATACAAGGAGATGTGTTGGATAAAACGAGGGTTGAGAATGCAATCGAAGGACATGATGCCGTACTGTCTGCACTCGGCCAAGGAGGGAATAACCGTGCGTTAAAAAGCAGTGTTAAAATAAAGAACAAAAATACCTTGTATTAGAGAAAATAAATTAAATACTGAAGTTGTGCAACTCAATGTACAGTATGTAGATACATATTAAAAAATATGCACAGATTGTTCATGAAGTCCCGTTACAATTTCAATATGAAATCAGTTCTCAATATATCTTAACCAGATTTGTTCATTTCAATGAGTGATTATTTAGTTTTTTAATACATTTAATATACCTGTAGGGGCCCAGCAAACTATGGTATCAATAATTCCCCTTTTTTGGGAATTAAAAAAAAAATTTATGAGTTTACAAACATCCATGTATTTAAATTGTTTATTTATTTGAGTTGCAAGGCACCGAATATACTGTTATAATTGTGACTAAAAAGGCTATTTTTTGACAATGATAATTATGGTTGCCAAATATTGTTTAAAGTACACCATGAAATAAATGGTATGTACACCATTCTATCAAAATAAACGATAGTAGATTATGGCCATTGTACAATAGAATTTAGGTAATGCAGGATAAATAGGAATCTTAATTGTTAATTACAATGACAATTAATTCCAGGTGACAATAGACTACTGTCGGAAGGTTGTCAAAATATTGTGTCGGGAATGAAAAAGCACAATGTAACGAAACTGGTCATTGTTAGCATGGGTAAGCTTTTGTGTATGGTAATCATAAGCTTCAAAGGTACATAGCATCACTTGTTCAAAAGCACTAATAGGTATTGATAATCAAAAATGCTCGCACCTATTTATAATTAATTTGCAATTTTTAATAAGAAATGGACAACTTTCTCCTCATCTTCAAAAATACAGTTTATTCGAAAATATTACAATGGGTACAAAACATTATCCATTCTTATTTTTTTAAACATTACCTCTATTGTCCCAATTCCGTAAAACTGCATTTGGGCTGATATTCCATGGCTGGGGTCATATAAAAAATCAATGGCTATGGAGCCAGTGGCCAGAACCGATAAAAAAAATGTTGAAACCATTGTGATTTCAAACCAGTTCCTCAGTCTTGGCCAGTACAATACAATAAACATTGTATAAAAACTGATGATGTCTTTATTAAAGGGACATTTCTTACGAGAGAAAGACCCAGATTCAACAGGTTTTGGAAAAGGAACGGATTTTATGATGATCATCAAAGACAAATCAAAATACTGGAAGAAGAAAGAGAATCGATTGATTGGATCATGATGATGCCTTCGAATATAAAGAACAGTACAAATATCAACCCCGACTATAAGGTGATTGGGTTTTACTTAAAAGCAGGTAACTGTCTCTTACTGGGCAAGATTAGTACCCACACCGGCAACTCCACTAGGAAAGATAATGATGATCAACGAAAAAAATCCATATATTCTCAGTAGTTTCTCTTGCATTCATACTTGCTAATATTCTAGCATCTACAGCTCAATTGTCATGTCATATGCAGCAAAATACTGTACAATGTAGGATAAATGTTGGATTTTCAATATTCAAAAATGTTGATTCATGAATAAATAACAGTTAACTAGGACATCATTGTCATTTTAACGATGGTTTCAACTTAATGTGATAAAATTTTAATGGTGCAAACGATGGGACATACTGCTTAAGACACGATTTTCTTGATAATAGCACTTATTCCGTTATAGTGGAGCCTTCATCAAGCTAGGATGAGAAAGCTTAAATGAAGTTTAGAAAGATCTATTTTGTTGACAGTTGCCCTTTTTGCAAGCATTTTTAATTTTTGCAGGGGGATAAGATTTTAATTCAAAATTATACACATAATTTTGCTCCCTTTCCCCATTTCTTACAAAGTTTTACCTTTTAGGTGGAAAAAAATAATATTCCTGGTGGATATTCCGTTACTGCTGGAGAACTTGCAGATTTCATGGTAAAGGTATTCATGGATAGAACATCAACGGAATGCTTCAAGCATACCAAGTTAGGGATATCTTCTTATCCAAAGAGGAAATTTTCATGCAAAATCAGTATGTCAGTTGCAATGGGTCTATTTGCTTTTGCTATTGGAGCAATGCTGTATTATAGAATGCTACCTGATGTATTGCAAGAATTTGTTGACAATGTCACCAACCATGGCACAGATGCTATTAAAGATCAGTAACTAGTTGAGTCGAATGAAAACTGTGTGTATATAGAATTCTTCACCAAGCCCAAAGTTAAAGCTAATGAGATGAATATGTTGACAATATGTTAAAATAATTTTCTCTCAGCTCTTATCTTAACCCAAACCATGTTTTTTTTCCTTTTTTACATGACATGGCGATAAGTTGCATAAATATCATGTTTTTTTTCCTCGTTATTGCAAAATTATCTTATTGAGTTCAGGATGCATTTTTTCGTCTGAGGTGTATGCATTGTTTTGCCATTTCTTGCAGTTACAAAGATCCTAAAATTTGAATCACAGGCTTTTTAAAATATGTATAAAACCATATAATGTTTAAATATGGAAAAAAGCATGTGAAAGCGTTCATTTTCTTATATTTCCATATATGTCTTAATTTTTTATGCCACTTTCATACACAGTTTCTCACCACAATTTTGAACTTAAATATATTTTGTAAACACACTTCAGCAAACTGTCAATATTGCAAATTGCAATTGAAAAACCAGTCAATTAATTCAAGTTTATGTCCCTCATTTCACACATTGATTTACTCGTTTTATCTTTCAGGTTTTAGCCATAAAATTTACGGAACATGTTCAATTTCCACTATTTTCCTCTGTATATTTTTAAAGGTGTTTGTTGTGTTGTACTTGTAAATATGATTCATGCACCATCACAGTAATAAATGTGCTTGAAATCATCCTATTATGGAAGAAGAATTGAAGTGTCATGAAACACAGAGACAGTATAATGAATTAATAAGTGAGAAACAGGAAGTTTACAAGAATATTAAACCACAGTAAGTAGAAGAGTAAGACAGTGGGCAGTCAGCTTCCAGTAAATATTTATCACTGACGGTTTCTAAAATGTGAATATGTGCCTTTCTGAAAGACAGTAGCCAAATTCAGAAAGTTGGATGCTCTAGAATTCTGTCCCATGATGTATTTTGTGTCTATAAATTTTATTAGATCAATTATATAAATGGCTCATAAATATAATTGTAATTGAGTTTCCATGAAACAAACTACTTATCCCCATTCTATGATTTGTTGCTGGTGGATTAGTATGCATAAAATAACTTTCGACTTCCATTTTTCGTATGTGTGACGAAGTCAAGACTTTTGGCCAGATGCAAATACATTTGTGCTAGAGTGCAGAAAGCCAGAAAGACTCAGAGAACCCATGTATGCCAAACTATATTAGGTGGGAATTAAAAGAAGCTTTGATTTCACTGTGAAAACTTTATATAAATCTTTGAAGAATATATATCCTTTTCAAAAATTTTAAATGTAAATAAAACCAAATATGCTACAAATCCCTAGTCGTTTCAGACCTATCTCTGTTTTACTTACAGCGTGACAGTCAACAAAGATTTTATTGTGCGACAAATTAATGATCAACTTGCAACAAAGCATTTATCTTCAACTGGAATAGCACAAATACTGTACCACACAGTTTAATAATGAAGAAACTTTTAAGAAGTCAGAAATGTCAAGATATCAATGTGATATGGATAAAGTCTGAACAGAGCAAATGAAGTGATTATTTCAATTCAGATATAGAAAATTACAGTAATTGCATCAATTTTCATGCCACATCAAACATTGGTATCATTGAAGATGGACAAGGAATCCCTGCTATAAAGTCACAGGGTCAAAATTCAATATGATTGCCGATCAAGCCAAGAATGCAGACGAAGGGTAACTCTAAACCAAAAAATATTTATAATACAAACGCGTGCCCAGCCAGGTGTAACAGTTTCGCATAATGGTATAGTACTTTTATAGTAATTTTATGGAAGGCAACTCAGCTGCTTTTGAGATACCACAACAAAACATTATTGGAAGCTCACAAATGTGATAAGAAATTGTACATGACTATAGATTTAAACAAATACAATGTCTGATCAACGCAGTGTTATAATATTTGGTGGTACAGGGCATTCAGGAAAATATATACTGAAGCGAGCTGTGGCTGAAGGTAGGAGCATAGTAAAATTTTCATGAAGAAAATCACGTACGGTAGATTATTAAACATATCTCTCAATAGATATCCTATTATTAAGAAGATGACCCGAAAAAGAAACCCATACAATAATATGTTCCAAATGGCCTGCATTTCGTTTTTTGGGTCGCCCCATATTTTATCTAGAGTGGAAAATAATATTTAGGTGTAAATGGAATAGTGGCAATATACATGTGTGATACTTTTTGTTTTTCGTTCAGGACACCAAGTAACCGCTTTTGTCAGAACACCCTCAAAAGTGCCAGAGAAGATTAAAAAGAATATTCAGATTGTACAAGGAGATGTTTTGAACTCTGAACAAGTGGAAAAAGCAATTAAAGATCAGGATGTAGTTTTGTCAGCACTGGGGAAAGGACTAAGTCTCGGTAGATAGCATCAGTCAAAATAACTAGCCTATTTCAATCATGCCAAGATATAATATTTATATATGGTACCTCAATCTCACACGTCACACTTATGGTAATCAGGTCATAGACTGTATTTCAACATGGGATTAATTAAGCTGTCTTGTCTCTTTTTTATACCTACCGCAGTTAAATTTAAAAAGCCTAGATTATCCACTGTATAATCTATATTCATATTATTAAAGGTCCAACAACGTTAATGTCAGAAGGAGCCAAAAACATAGTGTCTGGTATGAAAAAACATGAAGTGAAAAATCTCGTCATGATTTGTGGAGGTAACTATGCTATATTTATATAACCGCTTATGATCTATGGCATAAATTCTGAAAAACGTCCACAATCTTAATCCAAAATATTATGTCATTTATTGCAGCGGGGAGTCTACCAAATCAATCATCACCCTGGCTATTTAGACATATTGGCGAAGACCATAAGAGAGTGGTTGAAATTCTTAAACAAGAAAATGAATCGTTAAGATGGGTAACTCTACACCCTCCTTTAATCAGGAGCCTGGGAATCATTAATCCAAATTACCAGGTGTGTTGTTGTGTTTTCCTTATTAATGCCCAATATACCGGTATTAGGAAGATAACATATAATGAAGTTTATACTTAAAATACAAAAACCGCGATGTGTGCTCATACATATATACTCCAATATTACACAACAGTAAATTACTCAACTTAACTGGTAATATCAGTGTGATTAACTTATTAATAAGTTAAAATGGGCATGGCCTACACCAGGTTTTGATATGTTTACTTATACATGCTGTTCATAAAGTCCCGTACAATACTAGGTGAAAAAACTTCGATGTCCCCTGTGCATCAAATAGTGGTAAGTGTAAGTATATAGAAGAAAAAAGGGGGGCTAGTTCACTAAACGCTGTCAAGAACTTTTAGTTAGGGTGGATTACCCATTTTCACATGTCATTATGAACCCCAACCTGATTACGTCATCCAAAAATTATGATTTGAATAATTTGCGATTCGATTGGTGAATACTTGGACAGCCCTAGAACTAGCATTTCATTAAATATGATTGTTTTGTCATTTAGTCGATGTAAAACAATCTCTATATATAAAGTTACAAACATTTTTTTTAGATCGAGAAAGATAACAACACAGGAAAATTTTATGTTAATGCTGGTGAGATTGCAGACTTCATGATGAAATATATCAGTGATGAGGAAACTGTCAAAAAATATCAGAACTGCTTACTAGGAATATCAGCAGGCCCTTCTTCTGTCTGCTCAATCATATAGCTTAAATTATTGAACTATGCCAGTGCTTCAGTGTTCAAGATATAAGTTCAGCATTATTTTTTACAGAAGCCATAACATATTGCATTTTATAGTTATATTTATTTATTTGACTACATCAGATTTAAAAAAAAAAATTATTACCTCATTGCTTATCTATCTATTTCCTGCAACATATAAATATTAGAGTGTGAGCTTACAGTGAAAATCACATTCAATTCACATTATTTATTACAGTATATATGAATTTTATAAGATTTTTTATGAGTTAACAAATTTTGCACTATACAAAGTACTCTAAGTCCTGTCTCTGCATCTAAAATTATGTGTTCTAATATCTATCGTCCACTTTTTCTACTTGCCACTCATGTCACAGTTTTTTAGATTACTATTAACCGTACTCGACTGAGAGAACAGTTTTCTATACCAGGGCTACTCAAATATTTCTACCGAAGATCCGCATACAAAAATAAAAATTACTTGTGTCCGGTGTATCCCGAAATTATATTTCGGCATCCTTAAACACACACTTCCTCGTCAGACTAATGATTATTAACTATTCAAGATTGTTTCTTTTCATATATATTTAAATCTATAAAAGTGATTTTATAAAAGGAAACTTCAAAAGTGGGGCTAATGATCCAAAATAAAAAATTAGGCGTGGTCCAAATCGAATACCCGAAAGGGTCGGATTCGGACCGCGGTCCGCCAGTTGAGTAGCCCTGTTTTATACTACCTCACTTCAATATTTGTTGATTCCAGTAAAAATGGCAAAAATCTTTCAGCGAAAACTTGATTACCCAGGTAATTCTGATGAACATCAGATGAATAGTAAACAAAATGTGTATTAAATTTTCACTAATTTCAGATTAGAGGACTACGGATTTTTTCGAGTACCAAAACTTTTTTGCCACTCGAAGCAATGATAATTATTTTAATTCATTCTTACGCATTCCAAAATACACAAAATATTAACAAAACGTGTCAGGAAAATTTCGGTCCTCCCAAAAATAATAGCTCCTCACATTATCATTGATATCAGTGACTACTTGTACATGACCTTGCCCGGAGAGAAAGGTGTGTATAATCATATATAAATATATATATATACTATTGATTATAATTCATTACTGTTACTACAGTTCCAGGAATTTCATCCATGTCAGCCCCATATTTCCGTTTTCTTGTATGAATTAACAAAATGATATTTTACATATTGTAATATTTTGTGTTTATATGATACAGGACAAAAAATATTACTATTATACTAACAATTTTACATAGAAACTAATATGCCTAAGCCTAAGATCATAGTTTTTGGAGCAACTGGAAATACTGGATTTTCCATTCTTGAAAGAGGAATTGAAGAAGGTATGAATGCAATATTTACCAAACATTAGAAATATATTTTTGAACTAACAAATAATGAGAGGGCCTCTATTAAGCATCTATGGATGCCAATATCCAAATACTTTGGGCATTGTAAAACGATTTACTGGACTGTCGAATTATATAAGTACAGGATATATATGTTCATATAATTACAATTTTGCTATGAAGTCCGTTCTCAATATTTTCTGACCAGGTTTGTTTTATATCAATCAGTGTTAATTTAAGTTTTTTACGTCATGTAGGGGGGAACAAAATTATATATGGAATCAATAAATTCAATAAAAAAAACTATAAAAAATTGTTAACGACTTTTTGAACATTTTGTAATGAAATCATGATATATTTTATTTTTCCAAGGATGTGAGATCACAGCATATGTGAGAACACCATCTAAGTTGTCAGACCGGTTGCGCAATAATGTCAGAATAATTCAAGGGGACGTTTTGAAAAGAGAACAAGTCGAAGATGCCATTGAAGGGCATGATGTGGTATTGTCTGCACTTGGTTCGGGATGGGCACTAGGTATGTAGGATACAAAATATTAAACAAACTTTTTTATTTATATGACGCTTATCATGTCTTAATAATAAAATCATGAGCTTTCAGCCAGCTTTACTGTTGACCCATTGCACTACCATAATGAAAATGAAAAGCTTTATCAAAAGTTGTAGCACCAGTGAAAAAAATACAATCAGAATTCTTACATAAACTTTAATCACTCAGCTAGGAAAATTTCATTAATGCATAGTAACGAGTTTAAATTTCAAAAATCTTAGGCACATATCTGAAAGTGTATGTAAGGTAATCATTGATGTAATACGTTCACTTGACAATAATTTTTTTTTTTAAGTTTTTGAATCTAGAACTGGCTGTTTTTTTAAATGATTCGATAGCTATGATCACAAATACATATTCAATATTTTTCATTTTATAAATAATTATCATGAATAAGAATGATATTTTGGTGATTGTAATAATTCATATATACCGTATATATATATTCAGGTCCTACTAAAATAATGTCGGAAGGATGTAGAAACATTGTCTCAGGAATGAAAAAACATGGCGTTAAGAAGATCGCAGTAGTGGGAGTAGGTGAGACGAAGAACTTTATCCCAGTACATTAATAATTATTTCCATTAGGATTTCCAAATCATATAATGATTGATCCATGACCTCTAAACCAGTTAATGTCCCGGTCTAAATCGGTGTAGTTGGCGACTTGATAACAGAGACGTGGAGTAGTTGAACAAGTTTAATATGGTAGTAAGACTCCAATAATTTCATTATTGTATCCTTTCTACACACATTCTTTACAATATAGTATAAGTTACATAGATTTATGTAAATATGCTAATACCAATTTTAAATACCAAAATGCATGGCTGTCCTAAACCCATGAGTTGTGTTATTAATTAAGTGTCTTTAGTGTTACCAAAAGAAACGAGAATTTTCAAACCAAGATTTTCTGAAAATCTTCTTCCTGAAATTGTCATAAAATCAAATAAGAATGTAGAAAAAAACATTACCGGTAGTTATAAAATTTATTCTATGACAATTGCAACAACAATAAACTGTTTTTTTAGATAACATAACCATACCCAGTCTTCTTTCTCGTAGATTCTCATTTGATTTTATGACAATATCCTTTATTTACACAACATAACCATAACATAATCTGAAATAGAGATGAAGTGCCCCATTTCATCATGCCACATAAAGAAGATATTCCTACCCTAATGGAAAACACATTCTAAATGTTGGTGATTTTTATTCAGCAAGTCTAATACCAGGAGAATGGAGCCCTATGGTACTGAAATATTTGATTGAAGATCATCAGAAGCAGATTGATATTCTTAATGAAGAAAAGGACACAATTGACTGGGTTGCCATAATGCCTCCTTCACTTTGGAGAAGCAATTATATCAGTCCATCATACACGGTCAGTATAGTTCATTAAGAACTCGTTGACGATAAACTTGAACCATTTGAAAAATTAAAAGTATAACCACTTGAAACTAAATTTGAGAACTAATCAAGATAATCTCAATATTTCTTCCTCAAATCAAACCTACTTTTACCCCACAACTCCCACAAGAAAATCATGTCACTTTTTTATGATTTTAGGTGTCAATGTCAACACAAACATTGCTTTTGTAGCTTTTCTAACTGATAAAAAAAGATCTACTTTATTTTTGTGATAGACATTTAGACCAGGGGTGGGCAAATTAGGGCCCGCATGCCGGATCCAGTCAGATCGCACCTCGGGTGAAGTGGTGGGCATAAGGTTATTCAATACTTCAACCTGTGACACATATTGAAAAATATTTACTAATAAAATGATGTTTTAACTTTAATAAACAAATGTCTGAAAGCTTCGACTAGAGTTAACATCAAGAATATCCATTCACATTCCCAGTTACATAAACTCATTTGTCTCTAGATCATAATAAGTTATTTTACATTCAAACAGGTTGAAAAAGATACATTCACTGGTCGCTACTACGTATCAACAGGAGAGGTTGCGGACTTTATGTTCAAATGTATAAAAGATGACAACATTTGCCAAGAATACAAGCATCGTCTAGTGGGAATCTCATCTGGGCCAGCAATTATTTCAACTAAGAACCTGGTTCTGTTGACAATTCTTTCAGCAGCAGCCATCGGATCTTATTTCATGGGATATACACCTTGGTAATGAACTATTAACCTGAACTGAAAGATTCTCCGATTGACTGCTTTAGATTTTGTGCAATTTAGAATAGTTTATAATATTTGAATATTACTTGGACAATTCTTTTATTGTTAAATTTAGCCTGCAATGCACATACAATTCTGTCAGCAATACTTGCTGAAGAAACTAACACTTAGTGAAGTGAATAAAATATGCAACTGAACAGTGACTACATAATATATATGAACATTGTACATGGTGTTCATAAAGCTACATGGTGTTCATAAAGCTACATGGTGTTCATAAAGCCCTTTTAAGTTGCCAGGGGAATTTATGGATAGTTTACTGGCCTTACAGGTTCATATAAACACTAATTTAATTAAATGAAACAAACATGGTTAAGATTAAAAACTGACTTCATAACAATTAAAATTGTAACAGGACTTTATTACGAGCACCCTGTACAATAAACACTTCCTGAATTTAGGAAGGTATTTTAAATTTTGATTATGGTATGTAATTGGCTTAAATCAGTCCTAAAAATATTAGAGCAATCTTATTATACCAATCCAGCATTATAAAAAATCATTAGGTATGTGTTTTTGTCTGCTGCATGAGACTAATTTTGATTTAGTTATTCAAAAACATTTACTTCAGAACATATTCAATTATCCTGTATTGGTTATCCCTAGATGAATATGACTAATGATAAAATAGCCACTTAAGATAATGCTGCATAAGTTGTGTTATAGTGATGAAATTACATATAATGCTGCTGTAAGGATGAAATGATCTATGGCGATCAAGTTGAATAAGATGTGATTGTCCATAAAAAAGGGATATTATTAGAAAGACAGCATTGAACAGCAAATAAATGTCAGACACTACGACCTAAAACCCTCAATCTTGCATTGAACGCACGCACCGCTTTTCTTTCCACTCAAACTAGGATTTAGTTTGACTGTTAGCACAACATCTTATGCGTAGGAAAGATTCTTTCTATTGTGACCAAGTTGCGTCATAAAATTAAATAAACTTTTCTTGCCCCCTAGAAAAAATCGATAAAAATTTTACCATCATGTCGTAATAACATTTTACCTTGGTGTCAACACGACAAATTTCGATTAATTCATACAACAAACGAATAAATGTTCAATATTTTCAATACAACATTAATCTTAATCTTAGTGGTAAAACATAATTCATAGGAATTTTTCAATTCCAATGACTCACTCAAATTTATCTTAAGTCTCTCTGGAGATGAGTCGAGTGCGGGTTGAGTCATTTCATTCAGACGACTCGGAGCATCGAGTATGGTACGCATATCTGGCAATCCGATCATATATGTTCAACTACCACTTGATTCAACAGGGGTGTGATAGCAAGATTCATCCAGTTGGGCATAAGCAGAGACAGCTTTAAATATTACACTTTAAGGTAAATACCGCATGAGATAAAACAGTCCCACTTTACATTAGTATATCCATGTCAACCTATGTATATTTGTGGTAATAAATTGACTCACCAGTACAACAGTCATCTGTTTCAAGGTGTCCATGTTCAAAGGAATATCAAGAAGCTTTGCAAGAAATGTTCCACCACCTAGTTCCCATATGTGGCCGATCATGTTGCCATGCTAAAAAAAATTGAAATGGGTAAGCAAAAAACAAGTGAATCTAAGTAGGCACCATGAAGATGTAAGTTACGGTAAGAATTCCATATTTATTCTGGGAAAAGTCAATACAATGGATTTATCATATGGCAAAGCACAGTCCCTCGTTCGGATACCAGTCCATGTTGGAATGGAAAAAGGTAACCAGAATATTTTCAAAATGCATGAGCTGATTTCAGAAAGTAATAAGACTTCTTTTTGGTGATAAAGGGAAATTGATGAATAAAGAGGATAAAACTATATTCTGCACATATAAGTGCCAAACGTATGTTTCCAGTTGAATAAATTTTTACAATTACATTAATCAGAACCAAACTAGGATTAAATTTCTCTGTTCAAAAAGACTGCATTCAGGAGGGCAGGATATAAAAGAAAAACAAACCATCTGAGTCTTCCGTGCATAGGTGTATTCGAGAGCAACTGAAGGCTTCGTAGGTTCTTCACGATTTAAAAATCTGAGCAGCGCTGTAGTCTTCCCCTAAAATATAATATTGCAGTCAAATTTTGTAGTTACATTAACATGTTATATATAGCCTACAATTATATTCGATAAATTTCATACATAAAATTTACAAATCTGTTATATATTATTCCGGTTGAAAAGAAACATATTAAAATCTTTCTGTGAAATTTAGAATTCCAATATCACACAGATTTCAGTGAAAATACAAAACAAAAAGTCATGTTGAATGTATTATAAGCATTTTGATGAACATTCAGATATGAACTGTCACAAAAGAGACTCAGCTTTTGTTTTTTGGAAAACAGTTTTCACATAGTTAACATATAAATGGCCGTTCTAGTTGATAGTATCAGTACTTCCGAAATTTTTTCTGGATGAAGTTCCAGATTAAACACTTAATGGCTAGAATACAACAACATATTTCAGTCATGACCTGGGTATTTAAGAGTTTGAAAATGAATTGAAGTTATTTTAATATCCTTTACAGATGGATTCCAGATATTTGGGTAACCCAAACTACATTTCAACCTATGATAAAAGCTATTGGAAAACAAAATGAAACTACTTTTTAATCACTGGAAATTTTGAAACTTACTGATGATTTTCCACCAATAACAAGAACATATTTGTCAGTTACAATTCCTTTATAAGCTTCGTTTTCTTTCTTGATATTGATTTCATCCACAGCAGCATCCCAGATTGTTCCACTAAAGATTAAATAACAAATACCTCAAGTTTGAATCTGACATCTTTAATTTCAATATACTGGATTAATTCAGTTTTAAAACTAGAAATTTTGATCTCAAATGAAAGTTGAGGTATAGACTCATTTGGTTGGAAAATATATTCGATTATTGATTATACAAGTCCTCAACATTCATACACATCCTCAAATTATCTCATTGTACAAATGTTGCCAATGAAAATCATTCATTAGCTTTTGACATGCAATAGATGAATTCAATTAAAGCATCTTAAATATGTGTGAGTCGTGTGACATCTGATTTGCGTCAAATAACTAATTCCCAACCTATAAAGCCTCGTAAAACTTCACCCTATGTACCAAAAAAATGTAAAATTAAGATAACAGGATTTCTTGTTACTCTTCTAAAATTATAGGCCTATTACAGTATATGTTTCCCATTCCTACCCTATGATACAAAGCATAGTAATATCTGCTGCCACCAAACAACCCTTCCAAACATTGAGAATTAACAAGAGAGTTTATTACCTCATGTTGTTTCCTTTCAATTTGCAATGTTTCTTGATCTGCAGCCAATAATATATAAAGATAATTAAATCTAAAATACATAGAAAAAATTGAAAAAACTAAACTAAATTGGGTTACATTATAAAATAAAAATAACAATACAAGAGCGATGGTCTAGCTGTCACCGGCATCTCTGAATAAATAAATATCTCTAGGGCAGCGGCTCCCAAACATTTTGTGTGTGCGGCGCCACACGAAAAAAATATGCTGCTCTTCAGTAAATCTCAATATCGTGATCGTTATTTTGTACTTTATTCCATTTAACGATAGTAAACATGTATGCTCAGGGAATAAAGGCAAACCCTCCTTTCTCATCTTTGCCTGTTCGCTAAACTCGGTTCAGCAGATGAATAAATTGCGGCAAATGGTGTCTGTATCTATTGTTACGTACCATAGAGGCAGACAGACACTATGTAACAAAAAGTAAACGGCAAGGAATTCATTGATTCATACACACGTGTATTTGAAGTAGGAAACAATACAACTTTTAAACTAAATACAATGTGTAAAATATCAGATCATAGTTTAATTAATTATACACAATTCTGCTAATTTTGGCGGCGCACGTGACAACACGCTACGACGCACCTTTTGGGAACCGCTGCTCTAGGGCATAAATTCCATAGCTTGCCCAGCATCTCAGCCAGGATGTAATAAATTACCAGACTGAAGAGATCCCAGTCCTTCTAAAGATCCTGTTACACAGCAGTGGCTTCTTATATAGAGCTTTGTTCAGAGCAAAAGTATTGAGAATTGAAATACAATGGACGATCATGTCACCATGTGTACAGTCTGTAATGGATTGAACAAGTTTGTTTAGACAACTTATAAAATAATTTAGGAATAAGATTCATTGCATAGGAGTTGCCAAACCCACAAAATAAAGCAATTTACGAAGGCAAATTATAGTAAAGAAATAGATTGAACTTTAAAACATATTTTGCTAACACCACATAAATATAAGTACGATATACAATAGATAATTTCTTATTTCGAGAGGTTTGGTTGCAATAAGGTAAATTGTTTTAGTTTCTGAGCACTAGTCTTTCTCTGTAGCAATTGTATATGTGGAAAGTATCACAGCTTAAAATCTTGGCATCGACTATTTTTCTTAAATAAACTCACGCCACAACTTCAAAAACTTGCTGATGGCAAATGAGCACATCTTTCTCACTAATGCAACTTTGAATTCATTTCTGCTGAAGTAAATATTATGTAAATATGACCGTTTTATATCAGTCATTCAATTTTGCGGCCCTAAAAGCACTAAATGCAGCTTAGGACATCCTAGGGTCACAAAATTTTACAAACTTTACTTTTTTTTAAATTTGGGTCGCTTGAAAAACAGTTGGGAACCACTGAGCTAGACTACATTTTAAGATCAGCATATTACTACTATACACTGATGAAAATTTCCAAAATCATATATCAGGATGAATGTAAATTTTTGGAAATAAATATCTTGAAATTCTTTAAACATTTCAAAAACAACATAAACAATCAGAAAAACAAAATAATACAGTATTTTCAACGAATTATAGGTATTAAAATATGAAATAAGCTAAGATGAAATAAGGCAAGAGGCAGAAAACATGACCAATCAATGTACTAATTGTATAGCATTTTACAGGTTTTAAACCTTGTTTTCCCGGAGGAAATTTGCCTGTAGCAAAAAAGTCCTTCAGAAGTTTATCTTTTTCAATAAACCTATCGTAAATCCACGCTTCAGAAACAGAGTAACCTCCTCCTTCTCCAACCTTTGTCATCATATCAGAGGAACGAAAAACACGGTAATGCAGATAAACTTTTTTCGGCCCTCCGCTACCCATCACCCATGACGTTATTCCTAGAGGCTCATTCTTTGCATATCCAATTGTGACATCGATAATCCATTTGATATGTTTTTTTCCCAGTGAATCTTTGTTGAGTCCATTCTTAACCCCCTCAACACCCAGGACATCCACTATTGCTTGAAAAGCCCCCACTCTAGGTATAGTAACATTGTTTAATAAAGGTAAATTATTACGCTTGGAAAAACGCCAACTTCCCTCTCTTCGTTTATGAAGAAATCCACCTTCGGGAAAAAGAATCATCCATTTTCTATCACGTTTGCAATAAACATCAACAAGGTGTTTTTTGAATCGCTTCATTCCATCAATTTTGATTTGTGCTTCAGAACCGCTAAACAAAAATGGAAACTTTCGAATATCCGAACCTTGGAGAAGGAAGAAGTCACCATGGCCTTTTGCTATCCATCCAAAACTTAAAAATTGTAATACCCAGTCCATAATCCACATGACCCCTCTAAGCGAAGGTCTTGTACCCCGCAGAGCATGCATCAACACAGGAATATCCCCCGAAGATTGGTGATTTGTCATGAGAATGCTTTCATCATTGATAATGGAAGATATATCATCGCCGCTGGTAAATATTTCATGTCCGGATAACTGAGCCCAAAATGCTACCATAGATAGTAGTTTTTCATATAGCCATCCTTCAATAGCCCAGAACGTTAGTGGAGAGAATATCCTTAATGGTTGTAATAACAAGTACAAACAAAGGTATACCGGAATTGCATATATGTTGTTTACAATGCAAAGTATCACCCGAAGAAGTGATGTGAATGTTGTAATGAAACTCATCTTGAAAGTTAGACTCTGGTACAAAACCTTTTATGTATTTCACTATTGCTTTAGTATTATACAAAACATGTGTTTAAAATGGAAGTAGGTACAAAGCAAAAAAAAATACGATATTTTAAATTGAAATCATAACAATCTTCATAACTAAAACTGACAGGTAAACTCATATTGATTTCTTGTCTATCAATCTTTCTTACATATGCAGGTGCAGTGGTGTGGTAGAGTACAAGCCAACAATATTTCAACATTATTAGTTCACAACAGAGCTGCACCGCGCACTTGACAGAAAAAATTGTCAGCCATTCTCAATTAACAACCCAATAGCAGAACAAGGGAGACAGTACGACAAAATTGAGATATTTATTACTTAGATATGTCGGGTTTGGTATAGTTTAGTACCACATGCACTTCTAGTTGACCTAGCTCAACTATTTTTGCATATGTCAATCCTAACCCCTACCTGACTACGTCACCGAAAAAAATACGTCATTTCGACGTCACAGTGGCGTAATAAGGCTCACCAAAGTATGCGGAGGGTAGTCCAAAACGCGCAGACGATCATCCGAATCGAGCAAGCTATTTCTCTCGTTTTTTCGTCACAACGATCCCGATAGGAGAGAGATCGCCAGCGTTAGCGAGTTCGTTATCAGCGGCGCAGATGCCATTTTGGGCGATCGTAATTATACTTTGACAAGCCCTATGACAGATGATGACGTCGTAGTGACGTCATTTTTGGATGGCATAGTCAGGTGGGGGTTAGGAATATCATATGTAAAATTCGTTATGCTATGCCAACTGGAAGTATTTGTGGTACCAAACTATACTAGACCCGATATGTCTGCATGTAAGTACGGTATGTTTATTCATGTCATTAACTGTTTAACTAAAAGGTATGACACAGGGCACACACACACACAATGGCACAACCAGTCTTACCGGTATGCCGCAATACATATCATTACTGCAATACCTTGATAATGTTTTTGAACAAAGTGAAAGTTGTAAATAAAATAAAATTCTAGTTAATCAAGTACCGTAACTCTCCGGTCCCAGAGTTGATTAGATGGCTGATCCTGATATCGCCCAGTCTGGATTTCATGGCCTTTTCGAACGAGAAATCGGGCGTGCAATCAGAAATTCCCGCGTGCAAATAAGAATTTCTGGCGTGCAATTATAGCTCACGGCGTGCAAAACAACTGCGCCCGCTAAACTGATTTCGAACTAAGATACCTCTCAATACATCCGCGTAAAAATAAGTTGGATCATAGCAAAAATGGACGTTTGGCCTTTGACCCCCAAAACATCATTTCTATATTTTGTCACTAATTTTGAGAGTGTTTGTGCGACTTTAGATACCGGTACTGTTCAGTACATCCGTGTAAAATTATTGTATTAAAAATACGCTGAATCAGAGCCATAACTGGCCAGCGTCGGTGAGGAGGCGATTTTTCTCACGGGATTCCTATCATTCAACGATTTTTGCTTCGCATTTTTCGATCAGGCCAAATCTTGCAAGCAAGTATTAGTCGACAATTGTAAAGTTATAATTTTTTAGCATCTTTATATTACTAGATTATTGATTTAAAAACTATTTAAACCGATTTACATTGGTGAGCAATTGCAAATTTTTGGCGTGCAAAATTGAATTCGCTCGCGTGCATTTTTGTGGAGCGCTAGCGCCCTCGGGCGTGCATCTGCCATGGAATCCAGTCTGGGATATCGCACCGACAGTGAATGAAATGTACAAAGCTCATTGAACAAAAAAACTCAATATCGAAAAAATGAAAAAACGTTTGTTTATGAAATAATATTGCCCTTCTGCCCTTGAGCTCCCGTGCTGAAATGATAGATACCGGTAACCAAATACAAGTATAGGATTTATATATTTATCCAGGAAGAGAGGAAAGCCGATAGGACTGTGGCCTAAAGCCAAAAAGCCATACTGCTGTACTGTCTTTATTTCTAAGATTTGTCCCTATTCAGTTATTTTGAAGGTCTTTCTTTGTCTTAGAAAATATTTTGTAGGATCAGAGGATAGAATCTATCGTAAGTGAGGAAAGCTGACAAGCTGGGGTAAGATAACCAATAATTTGTTTCTGATGAATGAACTTGATCTTGAAGGACGCGCAACCAACCAGACTGCCAGAGGACAGCGGTTACCGTACTGCCGTTCGTGAACCAATGAGACGGCGGGGATTCCAGCAATTGATTTTCACATACAGACATAATTTACCCCGCAGCACATAGGATTTGAACCTCGAACTCATGCAGGACGCAGTGTAATCCAGTAATCAGAGGTGCAGTGGCAGCCTAACACTTACCGTTGCGTCACATTGCCGAGCGACTGCTTGACTAGCTAGCATTCAAATTTCACATAGGCTACTTCAGTACTTGCTTGCATCGCAAAGAATTGGAGCAGAATCAAGAGAGTGATGCTCAAATAGCCTAAAGGACCAGAGTTATCCAAGCCCACACTAACTCTGCGGTCAACGGGTTAACCAACTATTTTATTCACTTTATAAACGATGTTTAAAAAAAATTGGTTGTTTTAATAATATATAGACCATAGATTGATTATACGCAAATCTGCAAATGCAATACCAAGCACAGCCCAGTTACCTCAAGTAGGCCTATCACCTAACAAAAACGAGTATAGACTGGCGTCACACCAGTGTGGCCAAGCTCGGCCTAGTCAAAGTGACTATAACCCGGGTTATAGTCACTTTGGGCCTAGTCTAGTGCCTAACAAACACGAGCGCTGCTATCACCAAAGCAAAGTGAAAATCAAAGTTACCAAGCAGGCGCAATCGCAATTTGGTTTGAATAACTGTACCGGATGTCATACCAGCGTGTGCACTTAAATCCTAATAAAGACCAGACTTTTATAAATTCTTATTTTCACTATATTTATAGTGGCGTAAATATATACTACTACGATAGTGGATTGAATGAATGGAGTCTAACACTAACTTGATAAGTTTTCGACGGTTTCTATGTTTTTCCGCGTGTTTTTTTGTGGCTTTTGTTGACGATTTTTCCTTTAACGGTATACCTTTCTTCAGGGTTGTTTTAGCGTGCTTATTAGAGGTTTTTTCTTGCACGTTCCTGCATGTTTTTTGGGTGGTTTTAAACGAGTTTTACGCGTTTTGTTGATGTTTTTTTTCTTTTGGCGTGCTTTTGTTTCTAGGAAGGTTGGCGTGTATGTGTAAGCGTGTTCTTGCAATTTTTACACGTTTGGTTTTTGCACGTTTGTGTATTTTTTTCACTGGTTTTCGACGGATTTAATTTTTGCTGGTTTATGACGGTTTTCGATGTTCACCCCGTTTGCCACCACTATTACTTTTTTTTAAATGTTTGAGGTTTTTATCTGGAAGCAATGTTGATTAGGGTGTCTTCATAATTTGCGTTGGGTGTCTTCTTCATTTTTCTTCGCTCTCTTTATCAGTCTTAAATGACTTCCGTCTTGACACTTATTGCTGACCCTTGGCAGCTAGCTTCTAAAAATCCTAACCTCCTCGTTGTCGGTCTGTCTTTCCTTTCCTGATTGTGTGGGAGCACTTTTTGGGAGGCGACCTCTAACCAACCTTTTACCTACTAATTGCTACATGTTTTGCCTCCTACCTTAACTGTTGTAGAAGCCTATTGCATCTTTTCGACCTGATATTTTCCTCTCTACCTCAGACCTATTGGGCCAGTTTAGACCGACACGAATCTAAATCCAGATCCGACCAGGTGTGGCTTCGTTAGGATTTGTTTAACAAGTATTATCAGAAATCCGTACAGGGGTCGTTTTAGTTTTCGTGGCACCTGGCAAGCTTACTCTTCTTACAACGTCACACGCTTCTTATCTTATAACGGTCACCTGGGACCCCGTCTGACTACACACACACACACACACACACGTAAAATGAAAAAAAAAAAGTACAAACAACAAACAAACAAACAAAAAAAAATAGAATTTGGTCCGGCAAGACCGATTATTATAATCGAAATGGGCTTTCGTCCATCACTACAATAAATGCAATGTTGTGTTTCTCATCACGTTTACTGAGTTTTCTTAATTTCATCTTCTTGGCAAATTTCTCAAATCTGTAAAATGTAACAAAATTGGATGCAAATTACATTGAGATATTCTCTTACTTTTTGTTTAAATAATAAATAGTCATGTACACTTATTTTAGTAACCATAACTTTTACCAAGTCACAACGATGGTTTTGAAATATGGATATGGAAAACTTTTCTTTGGTTTATGCAAGTTAATCAAAATATTCGTTTTATAAAAAAAATTGATAAATATAAATAGCCTACATACGTATATATGATCCGTCTATAGTTCACATAAAATATGCAAAAGTGTTTCTATCAGATAATGTCGAATTTCAACAAAGTTTCTCACTGTAATCAAAATGTAATTTCGAAATGGGTTTTTGCACAAACGTAAACAGTTAATATCATTTTTTAAAAGCTTCCCCATTTCAAGATTCATTTCGGCGGGTCAAAGTTTTTTTGTCGAATCATGTTATTGTATTGGTATTATTAATAAGGAAGTGTCAGAATTGGAATATTAGGAAAGGGGCTCCCGAAGTATGCGAACCAAGATGGCGGACATCGGAATGTAATATGTGTACTAGGTTAGGGTTAGGCCATAATTTTAGGTATAAATACTACGGGAGGCTCTTGGCTAGTCTTCCAACTGATAATAGGACTAAAATAAGGAAAATTGGAAAAAAATTATCGCCTAACCCTAACCTGTTACCCATGTTACGTTCCAATGTCCGCCATCTTGGTTCGCATACTTCGGGAGCACCTTAGGAAAAATGTTAATCCTGGCTTTACTTAAACTTAAATTATCTGCATGGGTAAGCTATTACTTCCATATTTTGGATACTTCATGATAGTGCATTTTCGTTTTTACAAGAAGCATTCCTCAGTTCCTAAGATAAAACAATTGAATTGGGCGGTGTTCAACCTTTTTCTTAGTTTAAACGAATACACGAATTCGCGCTAAGGTTCGCATGCGGCTCTCAACAACCTTTCCTGCGGCTCTAGTTAATGCTATTAAAAATCAATTACTTTAAAAAAAAATCTTTTTATAAAATATAGAATTGAAACGATACGTTAAGTGTAAAGATAAGCATATAACACCATAAGGCAAAAACAACGACTTTTCTGATAGCGAGCCGCGTTTTTATTAGTTGTTAGTAATTATTCCGTGAAAGTTACATTTTCTGTTTTACTGTGTCATAATCGCATACATTTCGAATGTCGCTGTAATTGTATCAGTTGTGACTTATTCCTAGGATTTATTCATTTTATCCCTCATTTAATTATAATTATTCTAACCTGTAGCGCTGTAGGTGTCGCTGCTTGAAGACCTTCTTAGGTCCCTCGCGACTCCGGTCACGCAAAAACATGATTAGTACTGTAATTTATTCATTATGTCACTTTATGTTTGAACGTGTTTTTTTGTGATGACAAAATAAACGATTGATTGATTGATTGATTGGGGACTCGCACAATTCACGATTGAGTTGGAGACGCGCGATTTCGGTGTCCAAGCAGAGCGGCGCAGGTCACGTGGTACCGGATATTCGAATAGTAAAATGCCATTCGAATATTTTATTATTCGATTCGCCCTGGTTGTTACGTGTGTTTTTGTTACGATGACTTGGTATTTTAAATACGTGCTTGAGATTTGTTGCTATTTTACCTTGCGTTGTTTGTGTGCGGCTCTTCACAACTTTGAGGTTTGAAATTTGGCTCTGGGACTAAAAAAGTTTTGAGAACCACTGGTTTAGATGTTAATTTTACTCGGGTACGCAACAGGAGGTTCATATCAATGAACCATTCAAACAATCAATTTGTATTTAAGAAGGCATAATACGTTTCAACAGGTGAGACATATTATTAGAAGCAAATATTTGAACAGATTTTACTAATTGCCCAAAATACCAAACATTTAACAAGAATATCTCATCCACCTGTAAAAACCTTGTAGAAATTTTTCTGTGTCTTTTTTTCTTTTTCTCTATGATGTTTTTCATATTGTTGGAAAAATACGAATCCGTTTCAAATCTGTAAAATGTAAGAAACTTGGTTATACTCTGGTGGTTTTAATTGTAAGTTGAAACAACACATCTGTCACGTGATCAACAATAATTTATACGATATATATCTAATCTTCCGTTCCATTTTCTAAAACCTCCATGAATGCACACAAACCGTTAGAAATTACATTTGATGATATGAAAAGGAAATATGCAAGCTAGACAATTTCTGTGCGTCATGTAATTTCGGCAAAAATAACGAAACAACAAAAACCGAAAACAATTAGCTATATTAAGTTGATTTTTTCATGTTTATGCGAGAAGATTGCCATTTGAGGTAAAACTTCATTATAATAGTTGTTCTAATGGTTAGCAAGTATTGAATAACAAATTTCTTCTCAAAAAATTGCTTATAACTTCAATGATACACTAATTCAATAAAATAATTCAACCACCTTTTAAAAATTTCAGTAAAAGCAATTTACTTGAGTAGAGTCGAATAATTTCAAGTCATCAAAAACTGTGAGGCAAACAAAGCGAATAAAATCTTTCTTGTTCAATTTTAAGATTTGTCAAGTCGTCTGAAATGCCTTTTAATTAAATCGACGAAAATCGTAGGATATTGTAATCTAAAAACTTGTTATCTTGAACGTTTATAAAAGAAATGTAAAATCAAGCCTATTTTTATGAGTATTTGTAATAATGACGGGAGAAACTTATTCAAGATTCTAAACAACTAAAAACAAATTTCTAATAATGGTTATATTAAAATCTTTTTATAAAAGTCTTCAAATGACGATATTCGTTTCATTATATAATTTCTCGCAAAATAATATAGGCCTACTCTACTGTGATGGAAAGTAATATTGATAAACCGGTATTACAAGAATTAAACTTTGCGAAGCACTTCACATTGGTAGTAATCGTATTAGATTTACGAAATCTCTCCAGATAGGGTTTTTTGTAAATCGCTTACCTTATTTATACGAATTATGGGCCACATTTTATAGCGAACAGAAATAAAAAAAAATGCAAGTACACAGTGCTATCATTGTACTGACGTTTGCTTAATTGCTGAATCACGTTTCTACCTCGAAAATGCATATTTTCCTAAAACTCCTCTACCGTTTAACGCAGAATAATATAGCAATGTATAACATATCAAATATAGTCTCCCCACCTGACTGTTGTTTCAAAAAAGCAACGATATCGTTGAGAAGTCCAGATGCCACGAATATAAACGATCCGTTCTCCATCAAACATTCCTTTGACTGAATGAGAGAAGCGAAACGCTACTCTAAATTCCCGCTCAAATTTTAATTAAAGATAACAAATAATTTACTGCAATCAAATCGATGGACAATCAGGTTAATTAGGGCTAGTTATTTCAGATACCACGCGATTGAGCAATTTTGAAATAGAGCATTATTTTTGCTCACTTCAGTTTGATGACAATTTTAGTCAGAACAAGTATTGTTGCATCAACTCAACTGGTATATCACAACCGGTATGTTAGTCTTTGATCACAACCAATATTAATTGCGGGTATTTATTTGGTTTTGTATAAATTACTTCTTTCTTGGGGCATGTTTCAACTTCTCAAACTTACATAATTATGTAAATATACCATTTACATACCGGTGGCGAGTAGGGATGGTATAGAATCGACTCCGGAATCGATTCCAGATTCGATTCTCAGTGGAATCAGCTAGAATCAATTTCGATGCGTTGGAATCGATTCTTAGGACTTAAAGTTGGTTGCAAACACGGTATAACGTTTTGTGTCAAGTCCTTCACATATATAAATGTATAATCTGCTATGTGGAGTTGCTACGACGCCTCAAACATCACTATATTTTTACACCCTCCTCCAACTCGCTCGTTTGCGAGGGTGAAGGGCACGTGCCAACGGCAATGAAACAAAAAACTTATCAAATATCGCAGTTGTCGCCCAAAAGTACCTCTGTGTCCCAGCAACATCCGCTGCATCAGAAAGGGCATTAATCTTAGCGGGGCTTACAGTCTCCAAATTGCGATCCAGACTCACAGGAAGACATGTGAAAAAATTTAACTTTTCAAATTGCAATAGATTTTCGCTATAATATTTTTTTTGCTACAGTATGTTTTTGAACTTAAAGTGAACATATAGATCATTTAGTTAATATTATGTTGTTGTCAGAATTCATTTTGTTGTTCTTGTTATGGAAAAATATATTTTCACATCACCTACTGGACCATTTGCTTTGAAATTTTCAGTGGTTACAACTTGTATTTTTATGGGATCCTTTTTTGTGTATGTGATTTGGTCTACTGTGATAGATTGAATATCCATACTACTTAATTTGGGCTTCCGCGTTCATATATTGGAACATCGCTCTCGTGTTTGATTTCATATATGGTATTGTTAAAGTGGGTATTTTTTCTCGGAAAGCTATACCGAGGAATCGAGACTCGTCATCGAAAATTTAGGGATAGGATAAAAATCGAATCCATGTAAGTAATCATACTTAGTTTCCTTAGCGGCGAGGAGTCTCATCGCATATAATCATCCCAACGGGATTCAAACTTGCGAACCCACGCAGGGTTGTCGGGGGTGTGGCGGCGAGAGTATTCCTAAGATAGTCATAAGGCTTAGCACGATTCGCCACACTGCCGAGCCATATTATATCGTGTCCATATATTATGCATTGCTCTCGTATTTTGGTTGGTACAACTATTACGGCAGGAACATAAACATATGAAACACAGTCCTTTTATTACCACCCTTTAAAAAGGGGTTAAAGTTTACAAAACAGCGTGAAACACGCAAAAATATTGCCAAATCACATGACGATCTGCAAACACCGGCATACTATTCTTCCTTCCAGCTGTTTGCGTTGTTTTGTATTACAATACGTATTAATGAAAGACTTTCCTGTATACGGTAAAGGATGGCAAGCGATTGTGTTGAAGAAGTGTGAATGAAGAAATATGGAACTTCGACTTCGACCAGAAAACAAGGATACAATGGATAATTTGGACCACAGCACAGTAATGAAAACTGCCAGTAGTCCGACTTCAGGGAGTGATTGTAATCTTGATTTTGGGCAGAGGTAAGTTAAGGCTATTTGTGCCATTGGGTCCGGTCAACTAAAACAATTTTATCACAATCAAACCTCATAAACAAGAAAGCTCAGAAATAACACCATGCACCATATTAGCATATCCATGATTCTGTGATTTAAGGTTTCACTTTTGTAGTTGATTACATTCTTAAATTACTCAGTTCACAGGTTCAGCAGATCAGTGTTTTATTTCGTCCATTTTGCCATTTCTGCATGGGTCTTGGTAGTGCATTAGTGAGAGAGTCAAAAAGGTACTAGAATTGACCAAAGCTATGTTGGATAGTTTTTTTTCCATATGTATATCCTGAGAGTGTAATATTACAGAACCTGTGTTATTAATTTATTTATTCATGTGCTTGCTTTGGGTAGTAACCGACTCAGATGACTGTTAATGGTCGTATCGTTACCACCCTGTCATCTACCGAAATCTAATTTTTCTCATTTTGCTATCATATATATATTGTACGTGTTTTCTGGTTTGACGAAACAATAAATTCTCTCTCTCTCCCTCTCCATGTGTTGGACCAGTTTATCACTTATTTGTCATTCGATTTCAGAATTTGTTATCCTTAAATAAAATTACTATACTGAAGTGCATTCATTGGATATGCATCTAGGGTATTATTGTCCAGTATGATTAATATATTATATTTCATGGCTGTTTATTGGTGATAAATCCAATTTTCTTCTTTTTTCACACTGTCAAATTCAGTAGGGCTCAATTTTCTGATTCCAAGATGTTCGACATTGGTTCCATTCTTCTCTCTATAATCATTTAAATCAATCGCAACGTGCGCCGGCCATCACATGACCGAAATGTGCTTATTGCAAAAAACTCTTGAATGCTGCCGTAAAATTTTTTTTTTTTTTGAGGAATCCAATGATGCAGATTGCATTTCCTCTTAGTTGCGCAGTTGATTTGTGGCAATAGGGAAGCCCAAAGGAGAGGTTTGCACTCACTGTTATAGTTGATGTTTGTAATGTGTTTTTTTTCTCAGAATCGGAGAATTGTGTTATAGTGTAATTGTCAAGTACCTATTTTCAGTTCATCCCCAATACAAATAATGTTATTTTTGCATGATTAGTTATATTGCCTTATAGAATTTTATAAGAAAGAATGTCTGCAAAATTCCTTTTCAGTCATCTATCCATAAGCCACCAGAAAGATGAAAGTGATGACAATGGTCTTCAAAATTCATCTTCCAGTAAGAAACATAGCCCCAGTTCAGCATATGATACTGAGCCATATGGGGGAGATGCAGGTACAGGTAATTCTTACTTATTTATTACCTGAATCGCTTTATTATGAATTATATTATGAACTGTTACTAGTCAATAGTCATATATTTATACTGTTCTTAAAAGATATGGAGTTTAATTGTTTTTAAGAAAAGCGATTACATTTGAAATCTGTGTCGACACTGTAGATCCAAATTAGCTTGTCAAATTTTAATGTATTGCAAGAATCATATTTTTAACAGTCGAAACTAAAAATGAACATTAGGTACTACCTGATTGGCCTGGTACACAATGACAGAAGATTTCAAATAGTTCCTTTTGTGCAAAGTGTGACACGTGGTACTTTGGTAGTACTGCAGTGACGTGATGTTTGAATAATTTGAATAATTCTTTTTTGAAATTTATTTTTATTGGCATTTGACATTTAATGATCAGACAAAAAATATGTTCAGACAAGTTCAACTTTTGATACAATGTTTATCTCCATCGTGCTGTATTATCAACTATATATTTATCTCAGTGCAAATTTACTTTTTAGTCTGGTTAATATATTTAAATACCAGTTGTGGAAGATACTTTTTCTACATATTATCACAGCATTTTTATCTCAGAATTTCATCAAATTTTATTAAAAGTTATAGTACTATTTGGAGAATCTTTATTTGAATGTAATATGGCTCGATTTTTGTAATTCTGAATCTAATAATTTGAAGCATTAAAACTTTTTCAGGTGTAATAACGAAAAGTCCACCCCTTCGTCATAAAAGGACAAATTTCAACAATTGTAACAGCAGAGCAATCGCTGGTGTTGCTGTTGCATCTTCGAGAAATGGATGGTTGTCAAATCGATTCTGGGGATGTTTGGAGCCACTATGGAAAATTTTGAGCAAACCAGCATTAGATGCATCAAAAGGTAGTGCCAATTTTATTATTCCACTTTCCGCCTTTCGTAAAGTGGAATAAATGCATTTAGATAAGTTGAATTGAGTTACTTAGGAATGATTTCTCTATATATTTATTAATTAATGGATTTAGAATAGTAGAAGATGTTATATCGCGAAATTTGGTTAATGGTTTCAAAACAGAAGGGTGAATGGTGAAAATATTTTATTTGAAAAAATCGCAAAAAATAGATACTTTTTGAGTTGGTTTATTAACCAAAGTTTGAAGCGATATTCACGAAAGTATTTCACTAAAAAGTTGGAGGAAATTAAAAATCGAAATTATGCTTTCTTCATTTTCTCAAAACTAATCTTTAAGTTTCTACCATTTGGGTCGAAACCCTCAAAATTGGCTTAACTCAGTGACATTTTTTTTCTTGTGTTGTAAAATTAGGATTTAAGTCCTGCAAATCTAAGTTGGTCAATGCATCATGTTCGCTAAGCAATACTATTAATATATAGAAATTTCCCTTAATTCTGATTTCTAACTTTTTTTCAGATACTTGGGAAATTCCATTTGAAAGTATTGAGGATTTAGAGTGGGTTGGAAGTGGGGCACAAGGGGCTGTTTTTCATGGGAAATATAACAACAAAAGTGTCGCAGTTAAGAAAGTCAAACATTTGGAAGAAACTTCAAAAATTGCAGAATTTCGCAAATTCAAACACGAAAATGTTGTTTCGTTCATGTGCGTTTTTTTTATCTGTGATGTTTATTAATAAAGGGTCATATTTTGTCTGCGTGAAATTTTTTGCACTAACTATCATTTATATTTGATGTGTTCAAACAAATTTCACTGTTATAAAAAAGCGGGAAAATTGCCTTTGGACACACTTCAAACAATCTCAATTTACAAATTAATCCTTTTATCACTTCAAAGTGAAATTTATAATGATTCTGTCATTGTAAGGTTGTAAGACAATTTTTGCAGTTATTTGCTTAATAATTAAGATCTGTCATATCACCTTACCTACAGAAATATCTGAGATCACAATTCACAACCCGCACATTGACAATGCTTTTGGAATTCAACTGCTGTAGTAGTGTTATGAACGTCTCATTGTTGAACCGAATTGTTTCAAACTTGCTTATTTTTTTACAGTGGAATCTGTAGTCAGCCGCCATGCTATTGTATCATAATGGAATATTGTACGCAAGGACAACTTTACGAGGTATTGAGAAGTCAACGTCAAATTCCACCGACTCTCATGCTGGATTGGTCAACTCATATTGCATGTGGCATGTCATATCTTCATCTTCATAAAGTCATTCACAGAGATTTGAAATCACCAAAGTACATTATGATATTGTTTTTCGTCTTTATTGAATTTTACCCAGCATGTTACAGTATAATGCATGCTTGATGTCTGCCATTTGGTGCCATTTGGTTTGAGATGAGAGATAGGACAAAGATGTCCAAAAGAGATCTGAATCGAATCATGATTCCAAATATTTCAATATGGTCAAATTATTATTTTAATCCTGGTTTATAAATTTATAATACTTCTATTTAAAATTTAGAATTTGAATCCACAAAATGGCATTGAATAATCCACAGGTGTGCACCCTTTATTACATAAGGGCCAGATCCAAATACCTCGGTATAGACTTCCTAGGGATTGCATGCATAAATATTTTCGTTATTGATCTTATGACATGCATTGTTCGCCTCACACAAGCTACCAGATTCAAGTAAACTGAAAACTTTTTTTCGCGGGCCTCACACCAATTAAAATTGGCACTTCTCAGTGGGCCGCAGGCTGCACACTTCTGGAATAAGCCGATACGCTTGAGTTAGAAATCATGATAATATGAATCATTATTAATGCTAATCATGATAACTAGTTAATGAAAAATTCAGATATTGGAATTACCTATTTTCTTAGCAATTTATCCATTTTTGCAGGAAACTGTTTGTTGTAAACTGTTATTAATATGTGTATTCTATTTTATTATTTTTTCAATGCTATAAAATATTTCAGTATTCTGATCACGGACAAAGATGTTTTAAAAATATCTGATTTTGGAACTTCAAAAAAATGGGAAGACCAAAGTACAAAAATGTCATTTGCTGGTAAGGTAGCTTATTATTTTATTAATTCCTTGCGTTATTACAATAACTAGTACTATGTTTTCTCTCTCTTGCCCTCATGGAGGCTTATCAATATAACACAGTCCGAGTGTTAAAGACATGGCTTTGGATAAACAGATAAATATTCTCTTAATGAATAGAATTGAAACTATAACATCAGTTCTGTGGTAAATGATGTTATACAAAGAGTTCTGGTTTGTCTGAGGAATTCGTTTTGACGGACAATCTTTGCTGCAATATTAAAAAAGCCCTTTGTTTTATCAATTATGCTAAATGATTATACAGTTTCAAACCCATATAGTATTCTATCAAAATTTATTATATTTTGATATAAAAGGATCTGTCGTTTTATTACCAAAAGTTAGGACGTAAAGTGATATTTCTGAATCCTGTGTCATAATAAATTACGATACTATGGAGCAAAAAGAAAAACACAAGACACATTTCTCATGACCATTGTTCAGCTTAGGAATATTTGACCAATGTGCTTGAAATGTACTATTTTACTTCTATTTTTAACTTTATCATCAGTAATGTAGAGAGAGTGGAACATGGTTAGCTTTCATTGAGGTAATATGCCTGCAGAAATTTTTTTTATATCCCGATTATCAAAGTGCCCAATTTCTAACCTTTTTTGGGTTATTTTCAATTACTACCTCACCCTATTGCTGTTCTGTTCATCAAAGTCTATGTTTTTACCAAATTTAGCTAAATAGTTATGTTATTCGCTAATCATTTCAGGCACTGTGGCTTGGATGGCTCCAGAAGTTATAAGGAATGAACCAGTTTCTGAGAAAGTTGACTTATGGTAAGTTGCAATAATCAATTACCATAATTAATTCAAGGGCTTTGTCTTATGCCAAGTTATATGAAATATATTTGCCCTTTAATGTAGACTGGGATCATATAGCCACACACATTCCTAACTAGTTGATTTCTTTTCTATTGGATAGCTGTTTTTCTGATCGTATTAATATGCACGAGAGATGTACCAATATCACTTTTTTCGCCAATACTGATTCGATCCCAACGAAAAACGCTGATACTGATATTCCGATACTTTGTATTTATCATCATCATCAACATATATACAATGTTCTCAAGTGTCAACTTAAAAAACAAGATATCTTAGTTCGGAGTGCATGCCTTAAGCATATTTTTTTTTATAAAAAATGAAATATTTTTATTCCTTCAAAACAAATGTTCAATAATCCACAACATGCAAATTAGTACAATATTCTGCTGTATTTCAGGTCATACGGGGTCATTTTATGGGAATTACTGACTGGTGAAATACCATATCTGGATGTTGATTCTTCAGCAATCATATGGGGAGTAGGCAGTGATTCAATGAGTCTACCAGTCCCTACCACGTGCCCAGAAGGTTTCAAACTTCTTCTACGACAATGCTGGTAAGTGGGAGGTTACTATTGTCATTGAAATTTTTGTCCTATTTCACTAAGTACGGTAATGTCTTTGCTAAAAACCAATTTCATTGTACGCTGCTAATAGAATTATTCTCCTGTTTTCTGAAATATTTGTGTTCGATTTGGTAGGCTATTCTGTTATTATGGATATCCAAGATTATGCCTGTGATAAATATTCACATGCCCAATATTATTTGGTAACCTGATGAGAGGCCGGGTTTGTCATTTGGCCATCTTGTCACCCTTCCTCTCCCACACGATGAATATGAAAATTCCGATCCTATTCGTTAGCTTTGCTTATTAGCTATTTTTCAGTTATCATATTTATAATTATATTTTTCAATTTCTAATTTTATATAAAGCATTTATTGATAAATATACTCCAGGAGTTCCAAATCTCAGAACAGACCATCTTTCAACCAAGTTCTAAGACATCTTGAAATCGCTGCTGCTGATCTACTTGCTTCTCCTCAACAATCGTTTTTTGCGTCTCAGGTACGATTCATGCCAGTCTTTTTACATCTATTTAGTCAGGGATGGTCAAAATTGGATAATAATATATTTGTTTCGAATGAATTTTATAATAATATTTTTGAGAATGAAATATATAATTCAGTGTTTCCAATCCTATGGGTCGTGACCCAAAACTGGGTCGCTTGAAAATCTTGTCAGGTCACCTGTTTTTCCGACAAAAATATTTTCTAGTAAACAGTAAATTTTATTGTATTGTTTATTTTATATTTGGTATTGTAGTGTTGCTCAATCGTAATATTATGTATGGGAAATGCCACAACGTAAATTTTTGACAGCATTTATTTTGGCTTAAATAAATAAACCCATGTCATAAATTTCAAAAACTTGCTGATGGCTAATAAGCGCAGCTTTCTCACTAGTGCACCTTTGAATTAATTACCGTTGAAATCAATATTTGATAGTATTTGTGGTTGCAAGATTTCACAAAATTTGTTTTATAAAAAAATTGGTTTGCTTGACAAACGGTTGGGAACCACTGATATAATTTATTCTAAATTGGGGCATGTTGGAAAGGCTCGAATAGAGGTCAATGTATATAAAATGAGTTGGAATGCAGAAATGTTAAGATAATCTTTCAGATTTTGAAGGGAGGCGTTTTTGTTTATACTTCTCAAAATGATCATTTTTCAAATGAAATTTTTCTAATTCCTACTTCATATCAGATTTTTGAAATATCTCAAATGGGTTAATTTCAAATTGATTCAAATATTTGATTTGTTTCGAATTTGAACTACAAGTAATATTTTCTTTTTTTATGATACACAGGTATCATGGAGAGAAGAAATTGCTTTGTATTTCAAGAAAATTCAGTGCGAAGGAACTCAGATCCATAAATTGAATGATGAGCTTATTAAACGGAGACAGGAAGAGTTACAGTACGTTGTAAATCGTAATATATTTTCTTAGTTTTTAATTGCAATGAACAGTTTTTATCAATAAACTCACTCTAGAAATTCTGAAATTTCTAATTGTCGAGTTAGATCGCAACAACTAGTAGGTCCAGCATGAGGCCGAAAAACGTTGGTTCTCAAAATTCTTGAGGTTCTAAAAAGCGTTTCAACTTTCAAGCTATGTAAAATTTGCATATGCACTGCACTCACTCAGAAACAAAGGACACTCATCGTGGAGAGAAGTTGCGCGGCAGCTACTGAACTACCAAGATGTGTAGAGACTATAAACCACCCTGTGTGTTAGTGAATACCGTTTGACTAGAGACTTGAATCATATAAATATGATCAGGAAAAAATCTTTGAGGTGGTTTATTCAAAATTATAGCATTGTGTGTGGAATCAGGATGAAAAGATATTCTCGAGTAAAATAGCGAATTTTATTAAAACATTTCAATTTTAATGAATTGGTAAATTTAAGTTACTGTTGATTTCAGATTTACTATTTTCTAATAAAATTTTTTTTGTTTCAGACATGCTCAAGATATCCGGGAGCATTACGAACAGAAATTGGAACATGCTAATAATTTATATCTTGAATTGAGTTCTTGCTTGCTGCAATTGGAACAAAGAGAAAAGCAATTGTCCAGGTAAGAAGTAGCAATTACTTTATTATTGGACACAAAGCGAAATTATGGATAACATATGCTAAAATAATTTAGTTGTAAAGAATTGCTGTTTTTTGCAAATATTTTCAAATTATCAGTACTTAAAAATGTTTGAAGCCGTAGAAAGGGTATTACTTTCGTTTTGTTTTTTCCAAATTATTTTTTTTTGAGTCATATGGAACCAAAAATGCTGCCCTTTCATTTTAATTGAAGGGAACACTTTTTATAAAATATGGGAACACTTTATTTCATCACACTTGTAATTGCATCCACTTATCTTTCCAACAAACTTGGTATTCATCCAAAAACTTACTATACTGGACTACTGGTACCAAATTGCGACATTCATGTCTATATAACTATGTCTTCCTCTTCTAATCAGTTAGATATATATAGATATTGAAATTAATTTTTATCAGCCAGAAATTGCAATATTACCAGAAATGTATCTTCTACATAGTATTATTAATTTATTCTTTGTTGTTTTGCTATTTCATAAAGTATTTGTGTTTATTTACTATCGTTGCTATGTTTTGACGTCATTTGCAATTCTTTCTCCACATCGCTCCATTTACTATCTGCATCAAGTTGATTAATTATTTACAACTTTTAAAATTTCTTATGAGACAAAGACACTAAAATATATCATATTATTAAGCATGGCACACTGGAAAATACCTTCAAAATATATAGATTATATTTGACACATGCTTGTTTTTTCTTCATGTTGAGTACTATTAGAAATATGAGAATTGTGCCCTTGGGACTTTTCGGTCATGTTTTCATATGCGTAATATCACCCATTGTTTGGAAATACCATTTACATGATTCATAAAACTACAATAAACTTGGAATTGAAAATGTACATGCAAAACAATATTTTGCTGCTGCAATTTCTTTTAATTCACTTTGTAATGGATAATTTGGATAGTAATTACTGAGTAGAATGGAATTTTTTTTATAATTGAATGAATAGTGGTCCTATGAGTCATTTTGGAAAATGTTTTGGGTTTAAAATTGCCCTTTTATCTACTATTAGACAAAAAATTGGAAATTATTAGTAATCAATAAATAGAAGTTTCTCCTAGAGGGCAAATACTTTTAATTTCTTATGGGCAAATTGTGGATATTAGGGCGCTTGAATATTCTTAATTTTTGAAAATCTCCATACTTGCATGTAGAAGATATGTGTCTGATATCATTACAAATTCTTCTATTGTTCATAGCATTTTCTGTTCAAGAGTTTCACTATGTTAAAATAGTATGAACAGATTTTTTTTATATTTCTTCCAGGCATGAAGACATGCTTTATCACAATGTAGATGGTAGATCATCACTACCCAGTGTACATAGTGGAAACCTAGGAAAACTTCTCAATGAACACTTGGGAAAATTGCAACCTGTCGCTCGAGAGTAAGATACAGTTGAATAACTTACATCTTATTATATTTCTATTTAGAGTCGAAGAATTTTCTAATATTTTTTTATTTGATATAGAGTTCAAACAGTTTGGCATGTTTTATTACGCATTTGACATGACATCCCAAATACAGACTTGCACTAACAGTAATCATCCATCTCTGTTGTTATGTCAAATATTTATTAAATGTTACCATGAATCAGGGGTGGGCAACAGGCAGCCGTGGGCCTCAACCCGGCCCGCCAAGTCATTTAGCATGGCCCTTGCCAACTCTCAGATTTTTGTTTCATGGGGTAAAAATACATACATATTGTTTTTTGCTCTTGTCGCTGCTTTTAATCTTTTGCCTGGGGCTTTTATTACTGCATGGCTAAACTGACAAACAGACAAAAAATATTGCACACCCCTTCCCTAAATCATTCAATCCTACCTAATTCACTACCCTACATTAATTCAATTTTCTGACTATTCACAATTCACATTTTTTTCTTAATGTAAATTTCAGAGAAAAAACTGTCAAACATTTTGACATGGACATGAAAAATTCACCGTCAACTTCACAGATGTCATCGAATGGTCGGCGTTCACATAAAAGGCAAGGGAGCCGTGGTAGCACTACAAGAATACTTGCTGGTATGCCATTGCTTCATTCATTGGAAATTTGATAAATTTATCCAAAATTTGGAAATTTCAGAATGCGAAAAAATTCAAAATGATTATATCAGATGAACAGCATTACAGTTTTTTTGTGAAATTTGCCTCTTTTATAAAATAACATACTTTCTAATTTTTCTTCTAGTTAGGGTTCCCTAGACCAGGGATTCTTAACCATTATTCTTTCCCTGTACAAGTTTTCACAGTGATATTTGCTCCCAAAGCTTTATCTCCCAAAGTATCTATAGCTAAATCATGGGGCATGGGAAAATGAATTTTGGAATATAAATGTCTAAAATTGATTTTGTTTGGTTCTCATATCTCTAGTCTAGTTGAAGCACTTGTTAAAGCTAAAACTGAATTTCTTGCTTGCAAAATATATCCCAGCGGCAGGTTGAATTTCACAGCTTCCAGGGTCTATATATCTGCTCTATGTCGGTTGGCTATATAACCAACTTCAGACATCTAGATGAGACATACAAAAATGTGGAATAGGGCTTTTATATATCTTTTTATAATTCTTTTAGAATTGAGAAGGGCAGATAGGATGAAAGGCATCAGTAACAACAACAACAATAAAAAAGAAACTGTTATTTTATCAAGTTATGATCTTGCTCATCCATCTATAGTAAGTTATGAATGTTAACACTCAATTTTACACCATCCTCTAATATACATAATTGTATGAAGTTATACTGGATATTTGAAAGCATATTTTTACATCCGATGTTGTTATGCTAAGCCAAGAAAGCCTGAGTGCAATGGAGGTATGGATCCTTTTGTAAAATTGAAGTTGTGACAAAAATCACCTCTCTGAAATTAATTGATGGATCAATCAATTTCAAATTTAGTATTTAAAGATGGACCCTTTTACTAGAAGGCCATTGTACTCTGATTCCATTTCTGCTGTTTGTAGTACTCTCAAGTTCTGCTTTTAATAAATTGGTATGGGCTGTTTCAAATGGATTGATTTTATATTAAAACTCCTAATTTACCACAAAATTGACGAAGAAATTCGATAAAAATGAAATTTTTTAAATTTTTTTATTTTATTTTCAAATCAAATTAGTTTTTACTATCGACATCTTGTTTGTAAATGAAAAATTTAATTCTTCAGGTTTCTATACAACGAGACAATACTTCCCCATCAGCTTTATGTATTGGCTGTGACGGCAGAAACTCATTGACATCAGAATGTATTGAAAGATCGGTAAAATCATCCCCTCGTTCGAGTATGGGTAAATCGTCAAAAATATGTAACAGCAGCACATTTCCCACTCAACAAACTCATCGGAAATACTCAAGTGATACTTCAGACTCCTCCGATCCTCAAAGTTTTCGAAGAAGTCGAAGTTGTCGTTTTCCGAGAAATCGAAGATGCAATTCGATCTCGTATCAAGGTTCACCACGATCTCGCTCCGTACAATTTGAAGTTCGATGTCAGACGTCCCAATCGTTGTGTAGTTTGTCTCAGGCAAGACGTTCCTCAGATAATTTCAGATGTCTGTCAAAACTGTCGGAAAAACATTCGAACAGTCTAAACGAAGTGTGTGATCATAGTGAAAATAGTGGTATGAACAATGGTCACGAGCATAATGTTCTACAAAGAAATGTTGGAAGTTGTAGCGTTCCTTCTAAATTATCACTACAATCAGGTTAGCACAATCAGAAAATTTTGTTATTAGACGGGGGTGGAACTTTGTTCTAAAATAGGATAGGACTTTTCAATTAATTAATATACCAATCATTCTCAAGTCTCAACTTCCTAGTACTCATAGATATTCGAATTCACTGGAAGTTTATTACATAGGAATCCAATATTTCACCAAAATTTTTCTGTTTCATTTTAATTAAAGAGTGACACTTTATACCCCACGCTTGTCTGCCAAACTCGTACACAAAGTCCGTATCAGTACCAATGCTCAACCTTGATGTCTGTATTTTTGAGCATTTTCTCTTGCTTCGTTATGGTATGTTTTAGTTATGAATTTTTTAAATAGGGGGAGGTAAAAAAAAACAGAGATATCAAATATGTCGATCGGACCATTTAATATAGACATTTCTGGGTGTCACATGGTTTTTGTATGTTTTGATTTTTTATTCTTAGTGCCACCATCCATGACTTTAACCAAACTGAAAGCCATTGTTCCACTTCAAGACGAAAGGTATGTAGTCAGGGATGTTCTAAGTTAGTGTTTTTATTAACCTGGATTCCATCGAACCCATGGGGTTGTACAGTGATTTTTCATACCCTCCTTCGCCCTGGGAACGCCACTGGTTAAAATACATGTCCTATACAAATTCATATTTAATCGATTGAAGACAGTTGCATTTTATATATAACCTTGCAGAAAATACGCTCGCTTTATATAAAGTTCAAGTTTTGTCTGTTCAAGGCGATGGGGCTCAACGAAAGCCTGTAGAACAGTGGTCAGCAACCTACGGCCTGCGGAGTAATATAATCCGGCCCGCGACGCTTCACTGAATTATAGTAACAAAACAGCTGTTTTGACGATTATATTCTTTACGTAACAGAATTTATTGCGAGACGCATGTGGACTCAAATTATATTATAATCTAACGAGTATAAAATTCACAATTACTCGTTTAGTAAGCCAATAATTCAATTATAATTAGACAAATGGCAACAAAGCGCAGAAAAGTTGATGCTAAGTGCAAAGGGTTCAATGGTGCCGAAAATATTCAAATGGAATTTTTGAGATTCAATGCATTGTATCACTGCTTGATTTTTATTATAAAAAGTATCATCCGTTCGGTTTTCAACTTTCTAAAAATATGTGCGACCCGCCAATGACTTGCAACCCTTGTTTTGGCCCGCGGGCGACAAAAGGTTGCCGACCCCTGCTGTAGAATGACTTTAAGAACTACTGTCCTAAGTTAAAAAAAAGTTTTCAAACACATTTAAAATTTGTTTTATTCAATAAATTCTATATTTTTGGGATATTTTCATTGAAAAAAGTGATTCTCAATTTTTTGTTATATCCTCCATTTTGATATATTAATTTTTACAAAATATCTTTTTATCAGCGGAAGAGATTATTCTGATGCTTATTCATCAAATGAAAATAATACAAGTGACAGATCAGATTCCCCGGAAACAAAGAGAATACAAATGTAGCGTAACAAGGTATAGTGTTATCAGTTTGCCTTTGATCTTGGAATTCACATTTGAAACCTGGATTCACAGAAGACATAACTTGGTAACATATTATTTTTCTGAAGACAAAATTATCATTGAGCATTGATGTGGTATTTACCTGAAAATCATGTACCCATTAATTTAACTTTGGTTTTACTATATAGCAGGGGTGTGCACTGTGCAGTCTTTAATACAAAAGTGCCCTGTGTGAAACCGCGGGCCAC
Organism: Styela clava; assembly: GCF_964204865.1. Classification (NCBI taxonomy): domain Eukaryota; kingdom Metazoa; phylum Chordata; class Ascidiacea; order Stolidobranchia; family Styelidae; genus Styela; species Styela clava. Next base: position 19,148,023 of record NC_135250.1, read on the forward strand.
AGTTTTATTTAACATATGATTTCTAGTAGTGGCCGATATAAAAATTTTGATTATCGATCTTATGATGTGCAATGTCCCCCTCGTACAAGCTAGCTGTTAGGAAATTGTAACATCTAAGACAAAGGGATTGGAATTACTCGCACATACCAGATTAAACTGAATTGAAAACTTGTTTTGCTGGCCGCACACCATTTAAAATTGGCACCTCCTCGCAGGCTGCACGATTTGTTCTTGTGGCCGCATTTGGCCTGCGGGCCGCAGGTTGCACACCCCTGTTTTAGAGTATTCTTACACTAACTATGTTTTTATATTTTATATCTGTTTTATCATTGAATGCCATAAAAAATAACATCTTTTAAGCACACTTCTTCAAAGCAATTGGTTATGTCAGTTGTTCTCAAACTTTCATGGTCTGTGGCCCACTTTCAAAGACTCAACACATGTGGCCCCTTACAATAAAAACCTAGTTTTGATTTTAACACATTTCTATCAGTTATTTTATGTACCATATTTAATAATAAAAATCAATTTACCACATCGTGTCTTTGTTTGTTGCCCCAAGTGTACCATCCTGGGGCCCCCAGGGGTTCCAAGGGCCCAGTTTAAGCAACCCGAATTTATGTGATAGTTTTTGCTCGGAATGGCTACTCCTTCATCTATAGGCTCATTTGTTCTCTCACATTGTGATTTTTATAGTGTTTTTCAATAATTATTTTTGAAATATTATAAAGAGATAATAATGAGGTGTGTAGTTTTTATCAATGTTATCATTTTATCAATGATTTTGTTCAATATTATTTTTGATTCCACTGCCTATCATTTATTAGTTTGTGAAATAATTTTTATTATAACTATTTGTGAATAGTTCTAATTTTCATTGTAACTTTTTGGTATTTTTTGAAGTATTTTATGATACGTGATCGTTATTAATTATTATAATTACCTTTGAAATTTAATATCGTATTGACATGCTTTGAATCTCACATCAATTGGTATTTGCTAATGTGCAATTCTGCACTAAAATGATATGTAGACTCAGGGGCTCATGGCATTAAATCAGGGGTGTGCGCTGTGCAACATTTTTTATCGGTTGGCCTTATAACCAACTTCAGACATCTAGCCGGGCCACATAAAAAATTTAGTTTTTCCCTGCCAGGAAGGCAAGAGAAACGAATGCGAATATTGATTAGTCTTGCAGTGATTAATGCATCGAGCAAAACAGCGAAGGATTTATCTCAGCGACACGAGAAAAAAAACATTGCATATTTTTTACCCACGTGGGCGACTTTTTAAACATAAAGTGTCAGATTATAATTTTGTGCTTGATGAAGAAAAATCGGAGTGTTGACATGGGCCACAGTAAATGGTGTGGCCCGCAGGCCGCCTGTTGCACACCCCCACACTTGGGTGTGATATCAATCTCATATATTTCCGGAGTGTGTGCATGTGATATTGCTTTGAGAAAATTTCTAAAAAAATACGCCAATTCTACAAAGTCGGAATACTAATTCTCAAGGATTTTGCTGAATAGTGGTATAATATACATAAATTGTTTACTTTCAAATTTCACTTCATTGTGTATTTATAAATGATATTACTGTTGTTGCACTAAGCGATATGTTTGTTTTTTTGAATGCTTCAAGATTTTCCAGATATAGTGTTTGAATCGGTACGCAATTGGTTATAAAAAGCATTTGATATACATATAATCTATACTTTTAAACATAAGCTTTCTCAGATAAAAGTTTCCTAAAAGTTGCGTTAGGTTCAAATACCAATATTCAAAAAGCCATTGTATGACAATTAACGAGAGACTCCAATAACTTATAATTGAACTGACATGAAAAGATGTCATGAATTTAAAAAAAATATTAGTACAGCATATTTGTTGACAGATCGAGTTAGGAATAACTGGTTAAGAAACTCAGGCAATCAGTTTATGCTGTATTATCTGTAATAGAAGTAAAGCCATATTTCCTAAAGAAATTCTTTTCATCCATACCTGGCAGGGTTTCAGAGAATCTTTATTTGTATTATAATGCTCTATTTCAGGTAATACTTATCCATGTAAAATTTTCAGGATTGTCATGTATTGATTTCTGTACCTTGCTATTCTGTTCTATAGTTCTTTGCATATTTTGCTTAATCGTACTTGATTTTTGTGTTCGTAATTAAGAAATCATCTTGCGATCTGCCTCATTCTTATTCGAGTATTATTCTTCGCTGACATTGATTGAAGTTTATCAATTTTCAGCAATACTTCAATCCGGGTTATTTTTAAATTGTACTGATGTATTTTTAGATGAATTTATCCCTCCTGTCAGCACTCAGTTTCATTGTGAATTTGAAGTTATTCATTGTGATTAGTATTATCACTGTCTTCTTAAATTCTTACTGTTTATTTCAACAGTATTTTTCTGCTTTTTTATCCTTATATTTTAGGTGTTGGAAATTGTAATCTCTGTGATTGGTGAATTCATAAATTTTGAAATAATGTTTAGATCAGCACTCTTACCCAGTTGCTAAGTATACTGTAGTTGCTTGCTGGCGATAGTTATTGAGAAATAAAGAATGAGAGACATTGACAGTAAATGGTCAACTACTGGGACTAGTTATTACAGAAAAAATCCTTTGATCTTCAACAGATAAAATTCCCTGGGTAAATTTAACTCTCGTGCTGTACTTCATCTGTTATGGTGCACATTTAGTAAATGGAAAGCATATGTATTAAAAGTGCCATGGATTTGTAGACAATATATTCTGATTGCCAAAACTAAATTTAATCGTAATCTCAACAAATTCCTCGAGATATTCTTTAGCTAAAACATCAAACTTTGGTTTTAGTTTGGTTGTGGCAGCATCAGGCGGCTGGATTGATTAACCCAATAGGCCTGATTTGGCTCGGGGGCTGTACTTTGCCCATGTCAGCTCTAAGTATGTTCAAATGACCTTGGTACTGTTGTGGGGTCGTCCTTTATTTACCCATACTTGTACTACATTTGGATTAGAACTGGGTAGCTACCCTTATCAACATTAATTAGTAACAGGGCAGAGAGCCATAGTAGGATGTCCCAATACCTGTACACTTTTGATTAATCATGATATGCTTGATCTGTGCTTTTAGTACCCTGCTGCTTATATGTGCATATTCGAGGTAAATATTTTACAGATGGGGCAGATTCTAATTTAATAATATTTTCATATGATAAGAAATTTGCTTTTTTGATTATAAATCTTTTTGTTTTCCTTCGTTATTATTATTTTCGTCATTGTGAACTATCATTGTTTAATTGATCTTGAAAGTTTAATAAAAAAACATGTGAATCACACACTTCGTAAAAACATCAGGTACAGGTAAATTCTAGTAAGCTATGCGGAATAGAAAAAATACATGTTGGCATATGTACAATTATTTTCGATGCAATAATGGGACAATGCTGAATGATTCATTGACCGGTGCCATATCACAATATTTAGGCATTTTTTTTCTTTTTGATTATATTGATTTATGTTGTCTTTTTTAAAATGTGCATATCCATTCAAAACAGCATATTATCTGTCTTTTTTCTATACAAAGTATTCATATGTTTCACTCTGAACAAGAATCTGCACAAACAGTATTGCTAGACAAGGAGCTACTAAAGTTTGAAGGAATTCTGAATCTTTCCGGTTCTGCATTGTCAACAAAAATCCCACCCCCCTCTCCCAGGTGAGGTGGTGGGATGAGATTGGAAACCGAATTTTTAACCTTCGAAGTGTAATGCTTTAATCACTAGGCCACAGAGGCGGCTTCTGAACTCAAGATTGGTGTCATTTGCTGTCCTTCTCTTCTCATCATTAAGAGTAGAACGTATCGCCAATTTTTTCTTCTGTTTTATTGCAAGATGTTTCTCACACGATAGTAGTAAATATCTTAATCTCATTGGGCATCGGTCGGCGTACTTTATGTACATTTGGGCCAAATATACACATTTCTGGTAGTGTGCGAGACTGCGAGGGCATTAATGGCCTGGCACAATGTGTATGTGGCTGTTTCTTATTTATTGTCATACACAATACTCTGTTTTTATCCACTTATCATCAACATGATAGATGATGCTGTTTTTGTTTGATGGACAAAAGTTAAAATTAACTGGCAACTTCATTGATGATATATGCAGTACTTCGTTGAAATAACGATCTTAAAAGCCAGTACAAAGTTTAATATTAGCGTAATTCATTTTGGATGAAGCTGCTCACAGCAATATGAGTTTCGAATGTACACATAAAAATGAGAAAAGTTGGAATTGATGAGTTGAGCTTCCCGAAGACATAACTTGTTCATGAAAGCAGTAATATTTTCATATATCTAATTATTTAATAAATTTCCCCTCCTTGCAGTTAAGCTTGTTCATATGAGCGCCACCTACAATATATCATCCAACTTTATTAATGTTCTTTTTATGATACAAATTTGACAACCTGAACATTTAATCATCAAAATTTTGCTATAGATAATTTATATCTGATGTCTTCGGCCCAGATCTCGTATTGCTATAGTACTTTAATTTCTGTGTTATACTTGGCCATGCTCGTTTAAAAAGAGATTGATCTCAACCATAAGCCATCTTTTCTCTTCACCATTATAATTGTAAATTTGCCTCCAGGCTATATTGTGGTATCAGTGCTTTCCGACTTTATGATAATAAGACTCGGTTACCAGTAAATGTATCCATTCTAATTTGAAACAATTTTATAGTTTACAGTCAGTCATTTAGAACTTAATATATCATACAGATTAACTTGGGTTTCATTATATAGTTTACAGGATTTGATATTGTTTAGTTCCAACAGTCTGGTAAAAGTCATTAGTTGGTCTGGTCATGTCTGAAGATGAAATAAGAAATATCGACATATAGCATTCAATAATATTGTCAATGTACTTATTAAATTATCAAAATTATTCAGATAATGAATAGCATTAAATCACAAGAGATTTTTTTGGGGTCAATTCTGTTAAAGTGTTTTATATTGGGCAGCTAGTTTTAGTAACAATATATATTGTATTTAAATTTGATAAAGCTTACTGGTATTTTATTGGAGTATTGTTACCAAGATGATAAAAATGACAATCAACGCACACACGAGTCGGAAATTGAGGAAGTTGCTCTAAAAACTTTAAATGAGGTTTAAAAGCGTGTTACATAAAAAGGCAACCTCATATTGCGACATAGTTGCTCTAAAAACTTCAAATGAGGTTTAAAAACGTGAGACATAAAAAAGGCAATCTCATATTGTGACATAGGTTATAAATTCAAAAATAAGACAGATTATTCTCTAAGTACCGTATTTATACTGGTAACTTTGTTACAGAGACTTCTGAGAGAATGCTAAAGCTCTCTCTTGCTGTTTTGTGTTGAAAAATTATATTAATTTCACTATTTTGTCTTTGTGTTAGCTGCTATGTTTACTAGTTCAATATGAAAAAGCGTAAATTCGTCACAAGGAGATGTACAATCAAAATACAAATTTTATTTGCAACAATTTTTATATTTTCTGTCATTCATTTCCAGTATGTAAGTATCATTGTTATATTTGAGTAACAAGTATTTAACACTAGCTCATTTCATGACTGCAGCAGTTTTAAAATTTGTTGTGTTATAGGATACATGACAGAAAGCCAATTAAAAATATAGTGATACGTATCTTAGATATATCTTTATTTTTTATTACCCCAAAGTCGAAGCAGAAATTTCAAATTCTTCGGATTTAGGATTAAAGACTTCTAATAATGATAATCAAAGTCTAAATTTCTGATGGAAATTGAAAAGTTTTAATTACCGGTACCTATAATACAATTGAAGAAGTCTTGCAATGCCAGGTTTGTTTTTTCGGTGTGATATTTTTAGCAACTTAGAGACTAACTTTATTGTCTCCTGCTTTCAAATTTTATTATAATAATCACTTTTTATTATTTTTTGCACCATGAATGAAGATGAGCACAATTGATCATGAAAATCTGGAAAAATTGTATACAATTCCTGACAATTTGATGATGAAACATTCTTCAAAAGGAGATAATAAAAGAAATAAAATGATTCAAACAAATAATAGAAAATTTGATAGCGGAACTACTCTGCAAAATCATGAAGGTACAATTACAAATAATATTTTGTGTGTAGACTCAATTACGAAACAGGCAAGAGGCATACATTATGGCTACTTGGGGAATAATTGGCTACAGCTCCGAACCCAACTATTTTGACCACAAGAATAAAATAATCTGTTTTTTTATGTGGATTCCTACCATTATACCTGACTTTTACCAAGAGAAAGGAACAGACAAGTGTTTAGTGTTTTCTTCGTTACGGTTAACTAGAATTTTAATGAAATTAATTTTTTTAACCCAGGGGTCAAATTATCTGTTTTTTTTTTCCTACAAAATATGTCTTATCTTGTTCTTGATACATAAATCAACATTAACATGATGTGTTAGAGTCAGACGCAACCCGCGTCGCTGGTTAAAATCTTCTGTTCACATCCCACGTCTGCCACCTCACCCAGGGTTTAGTGAATTAGGTAGGCAATGCTGAGATTGTGGTTCTTCCGAACTCTAGTAACTTTCTAGCTAAGATGTCACGAACTAGGTTAGCTAATCGGCGAATCTTATTTACATTAAAAAATATATGATGAATTTATAAATATATTTGTGGCTTATGGCACCTCTTTAGTTGATGTGGGCCTTTAGCAGTTTTGTCGTTCAAAGTATTTCATACTTTTATCTTAAGCAGATCTGAATGAAATCTATGATAGAGACGAGGGGTTGTGGAAAACCCATTCAATGCTTATTCATTCAAGGATTATTTCCACTGTGTTGAACGAATAATCTTATTGAATTTGAAATTACTAAAGCTTTTTTCCATATCTTTATTTTAGAAATAGATTGCCAACCTAGAAGAGGTGTTGTTTTTTTGAAGACTCATAAAACAGGTATGAGATGAATTTTCTAATTGACGACAGCATTATGTAGATATTGAGTCTCCTAATTTACTTTGATATACAGTGACACCTCGGTAGTCCAACGACTCGATGCTCGAATAATTTAGTAGTCGACCAAAAAATTCTAGTCAAAAATGCTGCGGTACTCGAACGAAAATTCGATGCTTGAACACCCTTGTCGCCGAGTGAGATGACATCACCCGAATCGCGCAAATCGGCTGCCCTTTGACCAACCATTCAACAAAAGAGCGAAGCTCAAATATAATGGACACAAAGGCAAAACAAAGTAGTACGAGTATGCAATCTGTCAAAGTAGACTAACGCGAAAGCCAAACTGCCACAAGGTCTGCAATTTAGGAATGCATAGGAATGGATTAAACTAGTTACCGTTGTTTGTTATGGAAAAAAGTTTCTGTACTCGAACAAATCAGTCGTCGAACACCAATCATGAACGCATTATGTTCGACTACCGAGGTATCACTGTAGACCAAATTTTTTTAAACATCATAAATTCAATCTTTTAATCTTGCCAGAATGATGAGATTTAAGATACGCCAGAGATTGTTTACGAAGTACCTACCCTTCACTGCTATCCTATCTTTTAACTTCTTTACTGCTATTTATAACCACTGTTCAATATTACCCTTTTTATACCCATCTCTTATTTGAAAAAATCTTTATTACCAAATCTTGATGCAGTGAAGTTATTACTTCTAATATTGCAATCGGTGATTATTACTGAAAAGATCTGACTGGCATTTAAATTCTTCACATTTTCTGTTGTGCTGTTACCAGAAATGAACTTGAATTGCATAATTTGAACAATTTGGTTATGTTACTGTATAAAACAAATAAAAAATAGCTTACTCACCAATATTCATATACAAATCTATGGCCAATAGAATTGTTTAAAATTTCATGGAAATTGGTTAGAAATAGTTTTTTTTTATAAAGTTGTCATCTTTTCTATGAAAGAACAGTATTTGAAGCAGTATGCTTGATTTTAAGATTCATATGGCGAATATTTGTGCAGTTGTTCAATGCTCTGATGATTTATGGACTTATATTGACCACCTCTGGTGGCCGATATATATCCGTTGACCTAGTGGTTAAAGTTGACTTAGTGACATCTCAGGTAATGGCTTCTTGCACAGAGCCTTGGTTGGAGCAGAAGGTGTGAAAATATGTCATATCAAAAATATGCGTGTAGACCTGAATTATTCGCCTAATTGTTTTCAGGAAGCACAACTATGACAAACATATTTCTTCGATTCGCTGAAAAACATAAACTTGCGGTTGGTTTGCCTCCATTAAGAAAATGGGAGCTTGGTGGTTATCCTGGATTTTTCAATAAAAAATTAGTTGATCCACAATTAAAGCAATATGAAATGCTTTGCCATCATTTCAGGTGAGTTTTTTCCTGATATTTATTGGTATATTTTAAGTTTATCACATGGTATTTCGTAACAGTATTCCAAGCAAGGCTTTGCAAAAGCAGGCACCGATATGTACAGAATACATGTGTATCGTATGTATGTGATATAGGACAACATCCCATTGCGGACTTCAGAAGAGTTAATTAATTAAAAAGCTGAAGTTATCAATTTACAAGTATTTTTATATATTGCTGATATATCATTTCAAGAGGCGGGGCACGATGGCTTATTACAGCAGTTCCCAAAGTTGCTAAGTGCGTCATGAAAACTGACAGAATTCTGTTAAACATAACAAAATAGGATTCAATATTTTACATATTGCATTTGATATAAATGTGTTATATTGTTTCTTATTCGAAAAACGCACAAAATTAACTTTGTATGAGATTCTGCGAACCCACGCAGAGTAATCAGAGGAGCGGTGGCGAGTGGATTCCTGAAGCTTAGAACGATTTGCCACTTCGCAGAACCAATGCAATTTCGTGAGCTGCAGTTTATTTATCTGCTGAACCGAATTGGCAAACATGGGTGATTTTTTTAGCATTTCGAAGAAAAATTGGACAGAGATAAGGAAAAAAATTGACCTTTTGTCTTTATCCCCCAGGCTCACTCGTTTACTTTAAAAGGCATAAAAGTACACATTAACGATAAAAGCAGCATTTTTTCGTGAGCCTTTTTCTCCAATAATGTGTCGCCGCACGAACAAAAAGTTTTGGAACTGCTTGCCTAGCAATTAAAAGCGTCAGGCTGAGTTGGCATCGCATATTACACATCACAGGTACAAGCCTCATGACCCTAACCCAGGGGATAATAAATTTGGTAAGCATTTGTAAAGCTACTTCACAAATATATTCACTTTTATTACATTCAGAATGAACACTGAAGTGGTGTCACAAATAGTACCTGCTGATACCTTGTATGTTACCATTCTACGAGATCCAGCAAATGCGTTTGAATCGGGATTTTCGTTTTTCCGAGATGGTCCTTTTTCATCATGGATGCCAAATTATGAAAATGAAGATGCTTTGGAACAATTTATTGAATCTCCAAAGCATTTTTACAACAAATCAACACCTTGGTATTTTCGAGCGAAAAATTACCAAAGTTTTGATTTAGGTATGATATACGTATTTTTTATGTAGCGTCATATAATTCAACAATCAATTACATCGGTCAACAATCACCTCTTGAGAATAATGGCCAATGGCCCAGCAGTTGAGGTGTTAAACATGACTGTTCTGACATTGCAGATTACACATCTTGTATTCCAATCCAATTTTTTCTTTCTGGTTGTGAGGGTGAGCTCTGAATTTGAACATAAAATTTGAGATATTTATTGGTGCTAACACAGTGAGGTACAACTATTTAAGCACCTCTGCATTTTTGACGATTTACAATCAGGAGGTGTAGATGCCCTCAATAAACAATGATCAACATTCTTTCATGGTACTTGATACGTTCGTTCAACATACGTTTGTTATGTAATAAAATCCAAATTTTGCCTGCAAAAGTACGCACACCTTAGTTACTTATCTGTTTAGAATTCACAGTCAACTTAAATAATCTTTCCTACTTGACGTCATAAATTTCAACTTCGCTTATCACCATTAGAAGTTGTACATTCTCCATGTACTCCGAAAAATTTGAAATTTCTTCTTCCGATTATGGCTTAAATAACAATTGAATTTTCTTCACTTCTCAAATTCTGTCAAATATTTCCATTTTTAGGTTTTAATAATGACAGAGAAGATGAAGATTATATCAAATATGTTCGTTATAAAATGGATGATTTGTTCAATCTCGTTTTAATAACTGAAAAATTTGAAGAATCACTTATTTTACTCAAAGGTGAGTGGAAACAGATTTGAAAAGGAGCAGATGAGTGTGATCAGAGCATTGGCTCTTTGGTTGGCAGTTTCATAGCTTATACCCTGCACTATTTCAAAAATATAAATTATAGTTTTATGTCCTCGTTACCCTCAACTTCATATTCATATTTTGACGCTCCAGAAGTGTATGTACCAATATATGGAGATAACTAATTTTGTTCGCCTACTTTACATCAAGTTGTGTAAAGGAACTGAAACCTATGGGCAAGGGTATATTCGCCTGGCTAACACAGACAGTCCCCGAACTCGTAATAGAACTAAAATAAGAAAAATGGGAATAAAATTATGGCCTACTCGTACTTCAATATTATTACATAGTCCATTAATAACATATGATATAATTTTCAACAGATTTGCTCTGCATGGAAAGTTTGGAAGATATTCTGCATATAAGACTCAAAGTTCGACAAAATAGTATGCGAAGAAAATCTAATGATAAATTGAAAAGACAAATGAGAGAATGGAACAAAATAGATACAATGATTTACGATTATTTCTTGAAGCGTTTGAATGAAAAGGTATTTTGTCAGTCTTGTTTGACAAAATGGAATTAATCTGTATTTAGTATTATCAGGTGATCGTTGGTAATTCAGTTTTTAGTTAATACATTTGCTTGATCAACGTGTATTTAACTACTCCAAGTCTCTTTCATTTACCACCAGTCCTGCATGAGAGTTAGATGGATAGACATGTTGCCCTGTTGCCCCTCTAAAACACACTATGCCTACTTATTTCGTGTGAAGCAGACACAGTTGGGGCGGGAAGATGACACATAAAAAAAAATAGTGTAACCGTGAATGAGTTATTATTCCTTGTAAAAATATGTCTCTAGTATTTTGGCACTTCGGCTAAATATATAATATTTTTACTATTTCATATTGAAATTACATGATAGAAACATCATGTTTGAGTCTGGGGTATTCCCATTGAATAGGATATACATATTTATCCCGAGGGAGAGGAAAGGAGGAAAAAAACAGGCTAACATAAATATTTTAACAGATTCAAGGTTATGGTATACAAAGAATGACCAACGAAGTTGAGCAGTTGAAGAAAATGTTACAAGAAATTGAAGAGAAGTAACTTTCAGCAATTTTGTATATTTTTGTATGATTATAACATAAATTCAATCCAAATATGTCTAAGGTGTTTATATCTTCAACCCGTATTTGCTAAAAAAGAAAATATTTTTTTGGTCGAGGACTAATCAGTTTCGTGACTTGACTAAAATACCCAAGGCATGGAAGCAATTCGGAGGAATAAAATACGGTTTCTCGAAAATGTCATGTTCTACTCGTCTCACTTGTCTGTGTCCCACTTGCTTCACGTGTACTACTTGTTCCAAGGTTGTGGAAATAGGTGAACTACACCTGATTGAATTAAAGTATTGTAATTACCATTTGGAAAAGATCTTTGTTAAATTAAAAATTTGAATGGCGATACATGCATTTAGATATAACGATACCGCTTTTATCGCTTATACCGCTGGCACCAATCTGATAATGAAACGCCAATTTTTTAAAATGCAGATATTGCCGGTATTCCAATACTGAGATTCCGGTAATATTTAATTATCATCTGGATTTTAAGGGATTGACAGGATGAAAAAGTTGTCCAAGTGGGACACGATAGACAAATGGGACAACAAGGACGAGTGGGGCATATGGGACACAACATTGTCAATTCCGTAACCTCAGTCAACTTTTTATCATTCACAGATGCGTATTGGAATATGATCATGATGATTTAAGAAGTTGGATCAGTAGAATCAGAATAAAAAAGGATTCCGGTGAATTCTGTGACAAATTATCATGGGGAGAGGTAAGATGTGTTCGGAATAGCCGAGATAGGGGGACCTGTCCTCATTGTAAGGCACAGGGTGACACAAAAACAGAGCCCATGTAATTTGGAAAATATTTTAGAAAGAACATATCTTTTGTGCAAAGCGTCCTAGATAAATTTTGGGTACAATCATACACAAACAGAAGTTCAGGTCTTAAATAATTTTTTTCATTTTCCGAAGGAAAAGTGTTACGGTATGTTGTTGACACCCTTGGTTTTTGTCAAAGAAGTATAAGAATAAAATTCTAAATTATTGCTCCCACAAAGATATTCCTCAGGAATTCAGGTGGTTTTATTTGTTCCTCTCAAGTTTTTTCCAGCTTTACAATGAATTATGATTTATGTCAAATTTTGCGAAGTAAACTTTTGAAGAATTTCGATGCAATTATTACCTTTTCTCATCGTTTTTACATGGAAATGACGTCTTTATTGGGGATAGAAATTTGATAGTAATCCTTTTTATTTCAAAATTAGGTGAGATTTGGTGATTTCATTCGTACAAATCAACGAAAATATTTGAATATTGTTGTGGAGGAACAAATACCAGCAGACAATATGAGAAGAATGTTAGAAGAAGAACAAAATAAAATTTTAAATGTTTAATTTTTTCACTGTTGCCAGAATTTTTGCAAAAGAACACCAAGGAGATGCGGAAAGTATTCACTCCTCGCTTGCCAATTATCTTCTGTGAATTTTTGTGTTATTCACTGTGTTTTACAATTGCAAATATATTATTTATGTCAATATTTCTTGGAATATCACGCCATCTTAGGTAAACGAAAAGGCAGCCTCACTGTGTCATACGATTAAGCCGTCTTATCATCGCTTTAGCAGTTTCAACGACCGTTTTAGTGATTTAACATATTGTTAAGGAAGTTGAAGTGATTTTTTCAGGCTCTCGCTGGGCTTTGTTAATTATGGACATTACATATTCGTGATGATAGGGGTGCAAGATGTGATAGTATGACCATACCCACATGGTGCGCAGCCAGGATTTTCAAAAAGGGGGGAGGGAGTCTACATCGGAAATTGTCTTCTGAAACAGACCCCGCGATTACGCGCCCGGCGTATAATGACTTTTCTGTCATGAAAAAAATATTCATCAAATCATGACAACTACGCGAATCTAAGATGTCTTTCTATATCAATTTAATTCTGTTCAACGTAACACGCGGTTGCGTCTTCTTACGACAGGTTAAAGAATTACTACTCTGAAATAGTTATTTTGCCCAATGCACCACAATAAGGGGGCGAAAATACATACTAAACGACCTTTAATCTGAAAACATACTGATTAGAAACCACGTAATGAAAGATGGCATCACTGCACGTTTTGAAATTAGTTGCAAATGCAAAAAAGTGTCTTTTCCGTCTTTAGCTTGACGTACGAATCATTGGTTGCGGAGTTAGGAACCGCGCTCAGATTTCGGACAAAAAAAAATATATATAATAATATATGACACCGGATTTCGAAATAGACTCAGTATTAACAAGGAAAATTGGCGATTCCGACGAATACAAATTTCTGGCTCAGGAAAATTGGATTCCAACTAAAAATATATATATAATATGCCAATCACCGACTTCGCAACACGAGACACAGCCGTCATTCCCTTGATTTGATAACATGAGATAATAGTGGTGCCGGTGCGTCAGTAGGTAACAGTGGCGCAGCCAGAGGAAGGGGATTCGGGGTCGCCGTGGATCTATGGACATAAAAATATGAGATGAACTGACGGTTTATATTTAGTTATTATCTTAAGATATGATATAAAATCCCATATAGTTCAATTTAATTTATACCAATAAAAATACATATACTAGTAAATCAAAAATACATATTCATCGCCTCGATATCCCCGCGGGACGGATTCTGAAACAGTCGCCGCGTCATTACCCCAAAATTCCACGGCCATCCCTGCATATAATAATGTGTGGTGAACTACTCGATTATATATTGTTTTGATCCGTATTTTTGCCATTTTGCGAATTCGACAAATTTGAGCTGTACTTGCAACATTGATTCCGCTCCATCGCAATGCTGCCTTTCAGGTTATTTTAAAGATATACTCGTTTGTGAAATCCCTAAATCTGCTATAAAATCTCATTTTAGAACTATAAAATTGATTGAGTATACTTCAGATTATTTATCTTATATAAGCTTGTATATTTTCAACACGATAAATTCCGCGCACAATTGACTGTTTCGTTTTCAGTGACGGTACGGTTTCTAAACATAATGTGTGAAATTTCGCGATTTACAATGCCTAGAGCAGGGGTCCGCAACTACTTTTTAGCGCGACCCCAAACAATTTTTTTAACTTCTCGCGACCCAAGCATTTGGTAAACATGTAATTAGTTATCGATTCTAAGACTATTGTCGACACTAAAATTTTTCTTGCACAAAATTATATGAAACTTATCACATAAAATTGTGAATAATAGCGTTTATTATGACTAATGCAAATTATAAGCTTTGTGTATAATACACAACATACCAAATCGAGATTTAATTTCGGAGACGGCAACTCGAAGATATTTTACTACCTCTAGCCTTGATCTGTCATTGTATTTTATGAAAACGCTGATGGGCGGGAAAAAAATGTATTGGTTTTTTAATGAATTTTGGATACTTTGCTGTAAGATACACGTAAAACTAATCTTTATACATTATTCGCTGGCATTCCGCTTATATGTATGGTTTGAGTGATGTATTTCTATCCGATGAGGGTGAGAAGAGGAGTCTTTTGTCGGGCGTTGATACCCACTGCTATAAGTGATCCGTACGGAGCCTCAGGGCTCCGCGAGCTATTCGTTCACTTAAAAAACGGACTTGGTTAATTTTGTATCTGTGAAGAAGCATTGTCACTAATAAAATTTGACGATAGTGGTGTCGAAATGTGGTAGTGATTCAAATATAACATTATCTATAACTAAGGGCGCAGCAGCCGTGGTTTCCTAAAAGAGAGGGGGTTCAGAATAGAAAATTTCCGAGAAACACTCATCGCCCAATCCATTGTCGACCCGAGAATTTAAAATGTCATATCAATTCTATTGTGTTCATCGTTGCTCGTCTTTGAGTTAACTAATATACTACGGCAACCATGAAATACTTGTCAAACCGTCTACTAGCAATGAATGGATTGAAATCGTATTTTTGAGTTGCTCTTTCAGCACTTAGAATTATCGCAATGTTTCGTTGTTAAGGGAGAGCTTGCAGTTATGAAGCCAGTTATATTTGATACATTCATTGAAGGTATTTCACTTTCATTGAAGGGTTTAGATCAGGGGTCGGCAAACTACGGCTCGCGACGCTTCACTGAATTATATTAACTAAACAGCCTTATTGACGAATATATTCTTTATGTGACAAAATTTGTTTTGAGAAACTAAATTATACTATAACCTAACAAGTATATAATTCACAATCACTCGTTTAATGAGCCTATAATTGATTATAATTAGAGAAATGGCAACAGAACGTAGAAAAGTTGATGCTGAGCGCAAATGGTTTAATGACGCTGACAATATTCAAATGATCAGTCTTCGCGCACTGCTTGAAATTTCTGGGTGAAAAATGTGATTCATTGGCCATTCCTTTGGTTTTTAACTTTCTAAAATACGTGCTACCCGCAAATGACTTGCAACCTTTAATTTTGGCCCGCAAACGACAAAAGTTTGCCGACCCCTGGTTTAGACTTTAGAGCCAGTGAAGTTATACAGTCATCCCAACTCAAATCCTCGACCCACTGCCCTATCTTCCCTCCACTTTCCTATTCTCGATCCTCTGCTCCACCTCTCTCAACTTTCCTATCCTTGACCCACCGCCCTATCTCCCCCAAACTTCCTATCCCCTTCAACCTCTTTCTCCTCGAGTCATTGCACTATCCCCCTCAACTTTTCTTTCCCCTATCCACGGCACTATCTACCTCAAATCTCCCACCATCGATCCACTGTCCGACCTCTCTAAACTTACTTATCTTCGACCCACGACGCTACACCACTCAGCACCTAACCTAACGGCGCTACAATCACGACACGATCGTCAAAATGAACTCTACCATCTTGCAACCAACTTCAATGTGTTATACTGGTCGAGTATGCCAATGAGATGATACAATCGTACGTGACAAAACATGATTGACGGCATTCGTAAATGTAGGCTGGAATTTCAATTGGTAATCAATAACCATAATTAGTGGCTTAAAAATGTGCTACTAATTAAGCTACTCATTACATCGGGTTTGAGGCGACTGTTTTTAAAATTTTGAAAGGCCGTTCGATTTCCACATACCTGAGTTCATTTTTAGAAACTCATTCGATGTCGCCTGTATTTCTGTGCAAGGCAAAAAGATGAGGAAATAATCAAATAGTTGCACGCATAGTCATTTTCAACGAATGTTCTGCCATATTCTGTTGTATATACAGATTTCTTTTACGTGACTGAGAAGGCTGAAAAGTCAAAAACAGTAAAAAATATAAGTCGCTCAGTGAGTGTAATCCCTTCCAAACTATTTTTAAGCCATGAAATGTTTTGTCGTAGCTAGCGTTGCAACTGCCTTTTGGTTCAGCGTATAGTCCCAAAATTGAGCTTATCTTATCTGCAACTTCATGAAGTTGCAAAGGACGCAGTTAGCACGTAATCTTCGGCACTACAAAATGTTGAAGAAAAATACTTTATATGGACCAGAGCACTATTGCTTATTTCAGATCAGCATCATATTGTCACAAGACTCACGACATGGCCAATTATTAAGGGCATAAAACGGCTTGTGGAAACTTAGAAAACTGCTATTCCCAACAAAAAACCATCAGTAGCCCAATTAGTGAAACATTTTTAAACTACCAATTAAGGTTATTGTTTACTAATTAATATTCCAGCCTACATATAGGGAATGCTGTCAATCATGTTTTGTCGACGTACGATTGAATCATCTCATTGGCATACACGACCAGTATAACCCATGGCAGTTGGTCGCAAGATAGTAAAGTTCAGTGTGGCGATTGGGTCGTGAATAAAGCGCCGTTAGGTCAGGAGATAGGTAAGTTGTGGCAGATAGGGCAGTGGGTCCGAGGATAGGTAGGTTGAGGGGAATAGGGCAGTTGGGTCGAGGATAAGGAAGGTTGGGGGAGGTAGGGCGGTGGGTCGAGGACAATTTTAAGTGTCTTTAACGGAGAACCCGAAGTCTACGTAGTAGGATATAACAATGCGAACAACTAAGTAACGAATGTTTCCCCGATTTTTGATCTCTTGAATTCTTCCTCTTTACACTCTACCATTGCAAAATTATTGGTACTTTTCATTTCAAGAATGGTTTTGCGAGTTTAGGACTTATATTTACCAAAACACAACTAAAATCTAACAAATAACACGCGAAAACCGACAAAACGAGCTAATATCACAACCACGAAAGGCCTGAGCACTTCTGAAACGTTTATTGTTACTTCAATTTTGCACTTATTCTGATTGGCCAATGTTACGGCAGTAAATAAGGAAGTGTATACTCGGGGAAACATTCATAATTATAATCAGAGATTTATAAAGTTGTTATACATAATTACGCTGCACAGACGCGATGCTCGTATTTATGGAAAATTTAAATTGTTTCGCGACCCAGAGCGGAGGGCTTCGCGACCCAATTAGACTGCACTGGAGTACACCGAGCACGATTTGCCTGATATTTGATAGGTAAACTTTCCAGAGAAGAAGGATTACATACCAAAGAGTTATGGAATGAAGTACTTTGCAAAGTAAGAGTAATAAACTGCAAAAAAATGTAACTATATGGAGGGAGAAAGCAACTATCAGGAAAAGGAAATTTCGGAAGTTGATTTGTATAAATTGCAAGTAACTTTATCGATTTTGTATATTTTTGTATGAATATAACATAAATTTAATATACAGGTATGTAAAAAATGTCTTAAGTGTTTATATCTTTGGCCCGTATTCGATAATGAAGAATTTTTTTTTGGTGGAGGACTAATCAGTTTAGCGAATTGACAAAAATAGGTCCAAGGCATGGCCTATTCAAAGAATGAAAAATGATATTTTGTATGCAATAGAACACACCAAGGAGATGCAGAAAGTATTCACTCCTCGCTTGCCCATTATCTTTTGTGAATTTTTGTGTTATTCACGGTGTTTTACAATTGCAAATATATTATTTATGTCAATATTTCTTGGAATATCACGCCATCTTAGGTAAACGACAAGGCAGCCTCACTGTGTCATACGATGTGATAGTATGACCATACCCACATGGTGCGCAGCCAGGATTTTCAAAAAGGGGGGAGGGAGTCTACATCGGAAATTCTCTTCTGAAACAGACCCCGCGATTACGCGCCCGGCGTATAATGACTTTTCTGTCATGAAAAAAATATTCATCAATCCATGACAACTACGCGAATCTAAGATGTCTTTCTATATCAATTTAATTCTGTTCAACGTAACACGCGTCTTCTTACGACGGGATAAAGAATTACTACTCTGAAATAGTTATTTTGCCCAATGCACGACATTGAGGGGGCGAAAATACATACTAAACGACCTTTGATCTGAAAACATACTGATTAGAAACCACGTAATGAAAGATGGCATCACTGCACGTTTTGAAATTAGTTGCAAATGCAAAAAAGTGTCTTTTCCGTCTTTCAGCTTGACGTACGAAGCATTGGTTGCGGTGTTAGGAACCGCGCTCAGATTTCGGACAAAAAAAATATATATAATTTTATATGACACCGGATTTCGAAATAGACTCAGTATTAACAAGGAAAATTGGCGATTCCGACGAATACAAAATTTCTGGCTCAGGAAAATTGGATTCCAACTAAAAATATATATATAATATGCCAATCACCGACTTCGCAACACGAGACACAGCCGTCATTCCCTTGATTTGATCACATGAAATAATAGTGGTGCGTCAGTAGGTAACAGTGGCGCGGGAAGGGGATTCGGGGTCGCCGTGGATCTATGGACATAAAAATAGGAGATGAACTGACGGTTTATATTTAGTTATAATCTTAAGATATGATATAAAATCCCATATAGTACAATTTAATTTATACCAATAAAAATACATATACTAGTAAATCAAAAATACATATTCATCGCCTCGAAATCCCCGCGGTCGCCGCGTCATTACTCTAAAATACCACGGCAATCCGTACATATAATAACGTGTGGTGAACTACTCGATTATATATTGTTTTGATCCGTATTTTTGCCATTTTGCGAATTCGACAAATTTGAGCTGTACTTGCAACATTGACTCCGCTCCATAGCAATGCTGCCTTTCAGGTTATTTTAAAGATATGCTCGTTTGAGAAATCCCTAAATCTGCTATAAAATCTCATTTTAGAACTATAAAATTGATTGAGTATACTTCAGATTATTTATCTTATATAAGCTTGTATATTTTCAACACGATAAGTTCCGCGCACAATTGACTGTTTCGTTTTCAGTGACGGTACGGTTTCCAACGCCAACCAAACATAATGTGTGAAATTTCCCGATTAACAATGCCTAGAGCAGGGGTCCGCAACTACTTTTTAGCGCGACCCAAAAAATTTTTTTTTAACTTCTCGCGACCCAAGCATTTGGTAAACATGTAATTAGTTATCGATTCTAAGACTATTGTCGACACTAACATTTTTCTTGCACAAAATTATATGAAACTTATCACATAAATTGTGAATAATAGCGTTTATTATGACTAATGCAAATTATAAGCTTTGTGTATAATACACAACATACCAAATCGAGATTTAATTTGGGAGACGGCAACTCGAAGATATTTTACTACCTCTAGCCTTGATCTGTAATTGTATTTTATGAAAACGCTGATAGGCGGGAAAAATGTATTGTTTTTTAATGAATTTTTGATGCTTTGCTGTAAGATACACGTGAAACCAATCTTTATACATTATTCGCTGGCATTCCGCTTATATGTATGGTTTAAGTGATGTATTTCTATCCGATGAGGGAGAGAAGAGAGTGATCCGTACGGAGGCTCAGGGCTCCGCGAGCTATTCGTTCACTTAAAAAACTGACTTGGTTAATTTTGTATCTGTGATGAAGCATTGTCATTAATAAAATTTGACGACGGTGGTGTCGAAATGTGGTAGTGATTCAAATATAACATTATCTATAACTAAGGGCGCAGCAGCCGTGGTTTTCTAAAAGAGAGGGGGTTCAGAATAGAAAATTTCCGAGCAACACTCATCGCTCAATCCATGGCCGACCCGAGAATTTAAAATGTCATATCAATTCTATTGTGTTCATCGTTGCTCGCCTTTGAGTTAACTAATATACTACGGCAACCATGAAATACTTGTAAAACCGTATACTAGCAATGAATGGATTGAAATCGTATTTTTGAGTTGCTCTTTCAGCACTTAGAATTATCGCAATGTTTCGTTGTTAAGGGAGAGTTTGCAGTTATGAAGCCAATTATATTTGATACCTTCATATCGAATTGGGTCTATGAATAAATGTATCAGTGATTTCTAGATGCAGTGATGGGACAAATATCGGCCGACTCAGTAAAATGATCAAACTTTCATTAACCCTAGGGTTTCCCCTTCAACCTCTTTCTCTTCGAGTCATTGCACTATCTCCCTCAACTTTTCTTTCTTCTATCCACTGCACTATCTGCCTCAAATTTCCCACCCTCGATCCACTGTCCGACCTCTCTCAACTTACTTATCTTCGACCCACGACGCTAGACCAGTCAGCACCTAACCTAACGGCGCTACAATCACGATACGATCGTCAAAATGAACTCTACCATCTTGCAACCAACTTCAATGTGTTATACTGGTCGAGTATGCCAATGAGATGATACAATCGTACGTCGATGAGCCTATAATTGATTATAATTAGAGAATTGGCAACAGAACGTAGAAAAGTTGATGCTGAGCGCAAATGGTTTAATGACGTTGACAATATTCAAATGATCAGTCTTCGGGCACTGCTTGAAATTTCTGGGTGAAAAATGTGATTCATTGGCCATTCCTTTGGTTTTTAACTTTCTAAAATACGTGCTACCCGCCAATGATTTGCAACCTTTAATTTTGGCCCGAAAACGACAAAAGTTTGCCGACCCCTGGTTTAGACTTTAGAGCCAGTGAAGTTACACAGTCATCCCAACTCAAATCCTCGACCCACTGCCCTTATCTCCCCTCCACTTTCCTATTATCGATCCTCTGCCCTGGCTCCCTCGCCTCTGCTCCACCTTCCTATCCTTGACCCACCGCCCTATCTCGCTCAACCTTCCTATCCTCGACCCAATGTCCTATTACCCTCAACCTTCCTATCCCCTTCAACCTCTTTCTCCTCGAGTCATTGCACTATCTCCCTTAACTTTTCTTTCCTCTATCCACTGCACTATCTGCCTCAAATCTCCCACCCTCGATCCACTGTCCGACCTCTCTCAACTTACTTATCTTCGACCAACGACGCTACACCACTCAGCACCTAACCTAACGGCGCTAAAATCACGACACGATCGTCAAAATGAACTCTACCATCTTGCAACCAACTTCAATGTGTTATACTGGTCGAGTATGCCAATGATATGATACAATCGTACGTCGACAAAACATGATTGACGGCATTCGTAAATGTAGGCTGGAATCCCAATTGGTAATCAATAACCATAATAAGTGGCTTAAAAATGTGCTACTAATTAAGCTACTCATGGCACCGGGTTTGAGGTGACTGTTTTTAAAATTTTGAAAGGCCATTCGATTTCCACATACCTGAGTTCATTTTTAGAAACTCATTCAAAGTTGCCTGTATTTCTGTGCAAGGCAAAACGATGAAGAAATAATCAAATAGTTGCACGCTTAGTCATTTTCAACGAATGTTCTGCCATATTCTGTTGTATATACAGATTTCTTTTACGTGACTGAGAAGGCTGAAAAGTCAAAAACAGTCAAAAATATAAGTCGCTCAGTGAGTGTAATCCCTTCCAAACTATTTTTAAGCCATGAAATGTTTTGTCGTAGCTAGCGTTGCAACTCCCCCTTAGTTCAGTGTATAGTCCCAAAATTCAGCTTATCTTATCTGCAACTTAATGAAGTTGCAAAGGACGCAATTAGCACGTAATCTTCGGCATCGCTTTTACTATAAAATGTTGAAGAGAAATACTTTATACGGACCAGAGCACTATTGCTTATTTCGGATCAGCATCATATTGTCACAAGATTCACGACATGGCCAATTAATAAGGGCATAAAACGGCTTGTTGAAACTAAGAAAACCGCTGTTCCCAACAAAAAACCACCAGTAGCCCAAGTAGTAAAATATTTTTAAACTACCAATTAAGGTTATTGTTTACTATTTAATATTCCAGCCTACATATACGAATGCTGTCAATCATGTTTTGTCGACGTACGATTGAATCATCTCATTGGCATACACGACCAGTATAACCCATGGCAGTTGGTCGCAAGATAGTAAGGTTCACTGTGGCGATCGGGTCGTGAATAAAGCGCCGTTAGGTCAGGTACCGAATAGTATAGCACCGTAGGTCAAAGATAGGTAAGTCGTGGCAGATAGAGCAGTGGGTCCGACGATAGGTAGGTTGAGTGGAATAGGGCAGTAGGTCCATAAGAGGGAGGTTAAGGGAGATAAAGCGGTGGATCGAGGATGCGAAAGTTGGGGAGATATAGCAGTGGGTCGAGGATAAGGAGATAGCGTAGTGGGTCGAGGATAGGAAGGTTGAGGGAGATAGGGTAGTTGGTCGAAGACAGGATATTTGAGGGAGATACTATAACCTAACAAATATATAATTCACAAGCACTCGTTTAATGAGCCTATAATTGATTATAATTAGAGAATTGGCAACAGAACGTAGAAAAGTTGATGCTGAGCGCAAATGGTTTAATGACGTTGACAATATTCAAATGATCAGTATTCGGGCACTACTTGAAATTTCTGGGTGAAAAATGTGATTCGTTGGCCATTCCTTTGGTTTTTAACTTTCTAAAACACGTGCTACCCGCCAATGATTTGCAACCTTTAATTTTGGCCCGCAAACGACATAGGTTTGCCGACCCCTGGTTTAGACTTTGGAGCCAGTGAAGGTATACAGTCATCCCAACTCAAATCCTGGACCCACTGCCCTATCTCCCCTCCACTTTCCTATTCTCGATCCTCTGCCCTGGCTCCCTCGCCTCTGCTCCACCTTCCTATCCTTGACCCACCGCCCTATCTCGCTCAACCTTCCTATCCTCGACCCAATGTCCTATTACCCCCAACCTTCCTATCCCCTTCAACCTCTTTCTCCTCGAGTCATTGCACTATCTCCCTCAATTTTCTTTCCTCTATCCACTGGACTATCTGCCTCAAATCTCCCACCCTCGATCAACTGTCCGACCTCTCTCAACTTACTTATCTTCGACCCACGACGCTACACCACTCAGCACCTAACCTAACGGCGCTACAATCACGACACGATCGTCAAAATGAACTCTACCATCTTGCAACCAACTTCAATGTGTTATACTGGTCGAGTATGCCAATGAGATGATACAATCGTACGTCGACAAAACATGATTGACGGCATTCGTAAATGTAGGCAGGAATCTCAATTGGTAATCAATAACCATAATTAGTGGCTTAAAAATGTGCTACTAATTAAGCTACTCATGGCACCGGGTTTGAGGTGACTGTTTTTAAAATTTTGAAAGGTCATTCGATTTCCACATACCTGAGTTCATTTTTAGAAACTCATTCAAAGTTGCCTGTATTTCTGTGCAAGGCAAAACGATGAGGAAATAATCAAATAGTTGCACGCTCAGTCATTTTCAACGAATGATCTGCCATATTCTGTTGTATATACAAATTTCTTTTACGTGACTGAGAAGGCTGAAAAGTCAAAAATATAAGTCGCTCAGTGAGTGTAATCCCTTCCAAACTATTTTTGAGCCATGAAATGTTTTGTCGTAGCTAGCGCTGCAACTGCCCTTTAGTTCAGCGTATAGTCCCAAAATTGAGCTTATCTTATATGCAACTTAATGAAGTTGCAAAGGACGCAGTTAGCACGTAATCTCCGGCATCGCTTTTACTATAAAATGTTGAAGAAAAAAATTTATACCGATCAGAGCACTATTGCTTATTTCGGATCAGCATCATATTGTCACGAGACTCACGATATGGCCAATTATTAAGGGCATAAAACGGCTTGTTGAAACTAAGAAAACTGCTATTCCCAACAAAAAACCATCAGTAGCCCAATTAGTAAAACATTTTTATACTACCAATTAAGGTTATTGTTTACTATTTAATATTCCAGCCTACATATACGAATGCTGTCAATCATGTTTCGTCGACGTACGATGGAATTATCTCATTGGCATACACGACCAGTATAACCCATGGCAGTTGGTCGCAAGATAGTAAAGTTCACTGTGGCGATCGGGTCGTGAATAAAGCGCCTTTAGGTCAGGTACCGAATAGTATAGCACCGTAGGTCAAAGATAGCTAAGCTGTGGAAGATAGGGTAGTGGGTCCGAGGATAGGTAGGTCTATTATTGTTTACTATTTAGTATTCCAGCCTACATATACGAATGCTGTCAATCATGTTTTGTCGACGTACGATTGAATCATCTCATTGGCATACCCGACCAGTATAACCCATGTCAGTTGGTCGCAAGATAGTAGAGCTCAGTGTGGCGATCAGGTCGTGAATAAAGCGCCGTTAGGTCAGGTACCGAATAGTATAGCACCGTAGGTCAAAGATAGGTAAGTTGTGGCAGATAGGGCAGTGGGTCCGAGGATAGGTAGGTTAAGGGGAATAGGGCAGTAGGTGGAGAAGAGAGAGGTTGAGGGAGATAAAGCGGTGGTTCGAGGATGCCAAAGTTGGGGAGATATAGCAGTGGGTCGAGGATAGGAAGGTTGAGGGAGATAGGGCAGTGGGTCGAAGACAGGAAAGTTGAGGGAGATAGTATAACCTATCAAGTATATAATTCACAATCACTCGTTTAATGAGCCTATAATTGATTAGAATTAGAGAAATGGCAACAGAACGTAGAAAAGTTGATGCTGAGCGCAAATGGTTTAATGACGCTGACAATATTCAAATGATCAGTCTTCGGGCACTGCTTGAAATTTCTGTGTGAAAAATGTGATTCGTTGGCCATTCCTTCGGTTTTTAACTTTCTAAAATACGTGCTACCCGCCAATGATTTGCAACCTTTAATTTTGGCCCGCAAACGAAAAAAGTTTGCCGACCCCTGGTTTAGACTTTAGAGCCAGTGAAGTTATACAATCATCCCAACTCAAATCCTCGACCCACTGCCCTATCTCCCCTCCACTTTCCTATTCTCGATCCTCTGCTCCACCTCTCTCAACCTTCCTATCCTTGACCCACCGCCCTATCTCCCTCAACCTTCCTATCCTCGACCCACTGTCCTATTTCCCCCAACCTTCCTATACCCTTCAACCTCTTTCTCCTCGAGTCATTGCACTATTCCCTCAACTTTTCTTTCCTCTATCCACTGCACTATCTGCCTCAAATTTCTCACCCTCGATCCACTGTCCAACCTCTCTCAACTTACTTATCTTCGACCCACGACGCTACACCACTCAGCACCTAACCTAACGGCGCTACAATCACGACACGATTGTCAAAATGAACTCTACCATCTTGCAACCAACTTCAATGTGTTATACTGGTCGAGTATGCCAATGAGATGATACAATCGTACGTCGACAAAACATGATTGACGGCATTCGTATATGTAGGCTGGAATATTAAATAGTAAACAATAACCTTAATTGGTAGTTTAAAAATGTTTTACTAATTAAGCTACTCATGGCATCGGGTTTGAAGTGACTGTTTTTAAAATTTTGAAAGGCTATTCGATTTCCACTCACCTGAGAAACTCATTCAATGTTGCCTGTATTTCTGTGCAAGTCAATCATGTTTTGTCGACGTACGATTGAATCATCTCATTGGCATACACGACCAGTATAACCCATGGCAGTTGGTCGCGAGATAGTAAAGTTCAGTGTGGCGATCGGTTCGAAAATAAAGCGCCGTTACGTCAGGTACCGAATAGTATAGCACCGTAGGTCAAAGATAGGTAAGTTGTGGCAGATAGGGCAGTGGGTCCGAGGATAGGCAGGTTGAGGGGAATAGGGCAGTAGGTCGAGAAGAGAGAGGTTGAGGGAGATAGAGCAGTTGGTCGAGGATAGGAAGTTTGAGGGAGATAGGGCAGTGGGTCGAGGACAGTAAAGTTGAGGGAGGTCGAGGACAATTTTAGGTGTCTTTAACGGAGAACCCAAAGTCTACGTAGTAGGATATAACAATGCGAACAACTAAGTAACGAATGTTTCCCCGATTTTTGATCTCTTGAATTCTTCCTCTTTACACTCTACCATTGCAAAATTATTGGTACTTTTCATTTCAAGAATGGTTTTGCGAGTTTAGGACTTATATTTACCAAAACACAACTAAAATCTAACAAATAACACGCGAAAACCGACAAAACGAGCTAATATCACAACCACGAAAGGCTGTCTGTCTGAATGGCAAAAGTATCTGAGCGCTTCTGAAACGTTTATTGTTACTTCAATTTTGCACTTATTCTGATTGGCCAATGTTACGGCAGTAAATAAGGAAGTGTATACTCGGGGAAACATTCATAATTATAATCAGAGATTTATAAAGTTGTTATACATAATTACGCTGCACAGACGCGATGCTCGTATTTATGGAAAATTTAAATTGTTTCGCGACCCAGAGCGGAGGGCTTCGCGACCCAATTAGACTGCACTGGAGTACACCGAGCACGATTTGCCTGATATTTGATAGGTAAACTTTCCAGAGAAGAAGGATTACATACCAAAGAGTTATGGAATGAAGTACTTTGCAAAGTAAGAGTAATAAACTGCAAAAAAATGTAACTATATGGAGGGAGAAAGCAACTATCAGGAAAAGGAAATTTCGGAAGTTGATTTGTGTAAATTGCAAGTAACTTTATCGATTTTGTATATTTTTGTATGAATATAACATAAATTTAATATACAGGTATGTAAAAAATGTCTTGAGTGTTTATATCTTTGGCCCGTATTCGATAATGAAGAATTTTTTTTGGTGGAGGACTAATCAGTTTAGTGAATTGACAAAAATAGGTCCAAGGCATGGCCTATTCAAAGAATGAAAAATGATATTTTGTATGCAAAAGAACACACCAAGGAGATGCAGAAAGTATTCACTCCTCGCTTGCCAATTATCTTCTGTGAATTTTTGTGTTATTCACTGTGTTTTACAATTTATGTCTTATGTCAATATTTCTTGGAATATCACGCCATCTTAGGTAAACGAAAAGGCAGCCTCACTGTGTCATACGATTAAGCCGTCTTATCATCGCTTTAGCAGTTTCAACGACCGTTTTAGTGATTTAACATATTGTTAAGGAAGTTGAAGTAATTTTTTCAGGCTCTCGCTGGACTTTGTTAATTACGGACATTACATATTCGTGATGATAGGGGTGCAAGATGTGATAGTATGACCATACCCACATGGTGCGCAGCCAGGATTTTCAAAAGGGGGGGAGGGAGTCTACATCGGAAATTCTCTTCTGAAACAGACCCCGCGATTACGCGCCCGGCGTATAATGACTTTTCTGTCATGAAAAAAATATTCATCAATCCATGACAGTAACAGTGGCGCGGGAAGGGGATTCGGGGTCGCCGTGGATCTATGGACATAAAAATATCAAAAATAAATCAAAAATACATATTCATCGCCTCGAAATCCCCGCGGAACGGATTCTGAAACAGTCGCCGCATCATTACTCTAGAACAGCGTTTCCCAACTGTGTTCCGCGGAACACTAGTGTTCCGCGATCGTCTCCAAAGTGTTCCGTGGGAAAGGAATCAAAAATACGTCTAAAATGGTCGCCAAGGCTATCTATGGAACGTGAAGTTGTCGCACAAGTGACCGTTCGATATCTCGTCAGCGCCGGCCTAAAATGGACTAACTAGGGTGGGGTAGTGATATTTTCGTTAACCTTCGGCCTAGCCTGTTGACTGTTAAGTTCATTATCAGTAATCAGTTTACAGCAATCCTTTTGATTTTGCTATAGGCGAACAAGTAGGTCTAAAGCAGGGGTCGGCAAACTACGGCCCGCGGGCCAGATACGGCCCGCGGAACAATATAATCCGACCCGCAACGCTTCACTCAAATATATTAACAAAACAACTGTAATGACGATTATATTCTTTACGTAACAGAATTTGTTTTAAGACACTAAATTATATTATAACTTAACAAGTATATAATTCACTATCACTCGTTTAATGAGCCTATAAATTGATTATGATTAGATAAATGGTAACAGAATGTAAAAAAGTTAATGCTGAGTGCAAATGGTTAAATGACGCAGAAAATATTCAAATGATCAGTCTTCGCGCTGCTTAAAATTTAACTGAAATCTGTGTGACAAAATGTGATTCATTAGCCATTCCCTCGGTTTTTAACGTTCTAGAAATATGTGCAGCCCGCCAATGACTTGCGACCCTAAATTTTTGAAGTAAGTTATGTCTCAAATTTACAATAAATTGGGATCTGGTCCTATTACACTGGCTTAGGATGCAACAGAATTAAAAAAAGGAACAGTTTCTTTATTCAAATTTGAACACAATATTTTTTTGCTACATTCAGAATTCCCAACAAAGGTTCAAAATATATTGCAACAACATGTAAACACAATTCAAATTTTCCAACCAAACATGCTTAGCAAAAATACACTTTGTTTGAACTTTAGTACAGCTCTTTCTGTGGTTGTATCATATTCATAACCATCTGAAATATATTGAGAAAAACATACATGATAAATAAGGTGCAATGCAAATTTTTGAATATAATACCTATGCAGAACAGCGAACGAATGTATAAAAATTGAGCTGATTTTAGGAATAAACGCTTTTACAGTCGTGATGAATTGATTTTGCTTTATCAAATACGACATAGCTCATTCTTAATTTTCTATTAGCCTGCTTAAATAATCACCTTTAGACATGTGTGTTCACATGTTACAGCTTGAATATGTTTCTGTTCCCTGGATTTTTGATGGCACGCAATGGCCCGGCTCACATTCGTTAGTTGGAGGCAATAAGTTCACTGAGACTGTTTCCCTGTTTCACAGACCGATATAAACTTCATCATTGTTCATGTTTTTTATGTAAATATTATATAGGTATTACTGTAATATATAGAATCGAAAAAGGCAATGAACATTATATATGTTAAACAACCATGTCATATCAGTATTTAAGAAACTTCGTGTCATTTGCTGTACATACTGAAATATATAATATAATATATGATTGTCTGAAATCAACATGTTTTGTTATTTCATCATTGGAGTCTTTTGACCCAATGCTATATTTGAAAGGTGTGTCGTACTCTATTTTGTGAAGCAACAGCTCAAACTCGCGTATGAAAAGCGATAGAGCCGCGTCCCCTCAAAGTAAGGTAAAAGTAGTATCTGGCAGCCGTCACGGTCCGATGGTTGGTTTGAAAGTTGGTAATGGACCTCTCCCCGAGCATCGACTTCCTTGTTTACATTGTGACATTGGCCAATCAGCAAGATGCAAAAAGTGACGTAACAATGTTCCCTTTTCGCATCCGCTCACACTCTTTTCTTACTCAGACAGATTTTTAAGCGTGGTCGTAAACATTATCTCATTTTCGCGTTTTTGAACTCTATTCGTCAGTTTTCAGTTGTGTTTTGGAAACTTAAATATAAATCAGATAATTCAATGATCACTCTGTCTTCCTAGGAGTTTTAATTTAATTGCAGTAATAAAAAATTAGTGTAGAAATAGCTGTGATAGACCAGGCTAAAATTCTTTACCGGTACTTTTAAAAAAACAGATTGTTGTATGCGATGAATCATAATGATGGTTTGCAACACATACCCCATTTACAGGCGCCAACTCGCAAAAGCACTCTTAAAATAGCCCCGAAAATTTTGCAATGGTATAGGAAGAAATTTTCGGGTGTCAAAGGTCGGGGAAAGGTCCATGCATCGTGCGTCAAGCTAAAAAAACGGAACACTTTTTTACAAACTGATCTTAAAACGTGCAGTGATGCTATCTTTTATTACGTGGTTTCTAATGAGTATGTTTCCAGATCAAAGGTCGTTTAGTATGTATTTTCGCCCCCTCAATGTCGTGAATTGGACAAAATACCGGTGGAAATATTACACGTAGCCCAAAGTAGAGCTGCACAAGTGTCGATTGTGGAGTCGTTTATGTTGGTATTTTGCAGTCGTGAGGCCTTTACCAGACAATCGAGTCAAAGCGCCCACAGATAGAAACTAATGCATTGTATTTGTCGCTGTGTTGGCTACATATACAAGAGGAATATTGACTATGTTACCGGCATGTCTGTCACGAAGTTCTGACGTTTATTGCTATTTCGTCGCACATCGAAATATATTGGAAGCAGTCAGTCTTTTGTTATCGGACGGTCAACGGAAGTACTGCTTAATGACGCACTTTGCGTCATATGACTGGACCCACGTTGTTAACTTCATTTCCTTTCATTGTCTTAATTTTACTTCGGTTGCCAGCTTCGACTAATGCAAATGGGTTTTGACGCAAGTGGGTTACGGCGAAAGAAATGATAGTATCTACTACTAGTTATTACCAAAAAGGAAGAGCTGTCAACACCTAGCCCACTACCGCTAGTTGTTTCGCTTGGCCATCAAACATCAGGGTGATTTTTTTTAAAGTCGGTTAGAAGCTGTAGTCGTAGAATTGCGGTTTATATCAGTCCGTAGAATATTTTCATGAAATTGAAAAAAATAATTTAGGAAATATTCTGACAAAAAATATGCCTTTATGAAATATTGCACTGACGCAGCGAATTACAATTGCAAGTATATATTTGCTTCAAAGATTTGAAGAGAAGTCTGATCATAGATTGTACGCTATCTGATTTTTTCGGCAGTTGAGAAATGGCAGTGTTAGTCTGGCCAGCCAAAGCCAAATTTATAAACTTTTACTTCTTTGAATCAAATTTTGATTATAATAAATGCTTGAACAAATATATTAAAAAATTGTATTCAAACCTCAAATGTATGTACGTATGTTTATTTGACTCAAATATGTAACAGTATCTGCATAATAATCAAACAGTATAACAGAGACGGGATACATGTTCAAGACCTTACTGGCCTAAGACGCAGACGTGCGACATGCATTCCTAACAAGTATACCTGAAGTGTTGACTGAAATGGCTGTATGTATTGTTGCGAATTTACACTTGTTACACATTGTTCTTGTTTCAGCTGCTAGAGTTTTTATTGTGAGAATGGGAAATGAATGCTCCGTGATACGAGGTGGTAATACAGAAGCTACATTATCATCATTGACCGGAACCATAGCTTCCGCTACTAACTACGACGATGATGAAGAATGCAAATGGTCATTCAATCCAAACGGGCTGCAAACGGACGTCATGACCATTGCCGTGACGTCAACAAATGTTGAATGTGATAAAGCATCTTTCAAAATACATGGTACTCGAATTAAACCTCACACATTTCTTCGTTTTTTAGATCTAATAAAATTTTTGGCACCAGATGTTTTAAAGTTTAAAATTATTTGTGGAAGAGAATAATTCTTCAACCCGTAATCGTGATATTTTAGCAAACCGAAATTCGAGATTTTCAAATATACAAAATATGAAAACCGATATCCATTTACTTATAAATAACACGTTTTTATTCAAAATAACTGCAAAACATAGATTATCAATCGTTTAAAACGTGTAGGAAAGATTTCTTGCTATCGACTATAGTAGGTCGAAAAAAATTCGCTTCGTTGACTAGGTCTTATTTTAAGGGGAGGGCTTATATTAAAATGATTTTCAAAATTCAGGCTAGGTCTTATTTCCAACAGGGTAGATCTTATTTTCGGGGAAACATGGTAGTTACCATAGCAAGGGTTATGATTACTCTAACTTCCCAGTTGCAATCAATACAAAAGTCAATACAACCAATTTATTATTGATGTCTTGCAGTATTGAAATTACCGTGTTAACTTATTAGAAAATCTTGTCACAAATATAAAAGTAAAAATTTATATATATATATATCCGATGATAATATTCTGGCATGACGTAATGTCATAAAACTGGTTTCAAATAATCATAATCAAAAGCAAGTATTTAATTGACAATGACTTCATTTTCTGGTACCCCCCGCCCATAGGTTTCCGTCCCTCTACACAACTTGATGTAAAGTAGGCAAACAAAATTAGTTACCATATTGGTATACATTCTTCTGGAGCGCCAATTTTTTTAATCTACAGTAATTTCTTGACCACGCCACCCCTAAATTGGTTACGTCTTTTATTATTGGTAAAATTGAAACGCAAAATAGTTAAAACGCGTATCCGGCGTTAGAAGCTGTTTACATTAAAATTGTGGTATTGGTTATTATTAATACTTTTGACCTGGTTTATCGTATCTTTTTTCAGGAAATCAATACTGTGACAAGACCAATTCATTTTGTTTAATATTCGACCGTGGAAACTGCAATGGAAATTACAATCCGCACCAATGCCATATTACAAATATTGATTCATTTCCTTCCATTCAATTTCGAGGCAAAGACGATGCGAGAAACAAGGGATTTTCTTTGACATATACTTTTACAAACTGTGATAAACTGAGTTAGTATTTTATATATGTATTTAAATGTTTACAATTTTAATGTTTTTGGCATGCTATGCTTATAAACAAATCGTATAATGCATGCAATATGTATTATAGATATTTTAGTCATTAATTGCCCAAGCTAAATGATAATTAGCAAAAAAAAAATAGGAAATCATTCAGAACAATCAAAATGGGCAAGGTTTTATATTCATTCTAGTATATAAATCGTCGTTGATTTGATAAAGCTGTTCCCAAATGACTTCAGAAATTTGCATATCCTTAAATTGACCTACACGTCTGGCTACTGGGGTGTTTTTGTGTGCTTATCATTGGGAAATACCACTATATGATTTGTATCTTGTGTACTTTAATTTTTCTACAATTTACATTTTAACAGCTGAACCGACAACAACTACGGCGTATATACCGACAACTACTTTTACTTCTACGGAAGATGACTCCACAGCGCTTGGAACATTCACTCAATCTTTGACAAGCATAAAACCGTTAAATTTCACCTCACAATATTTTGAACACAACACCTCTGTTATTACCTCACAACCTGAAACAACAATTGGAATTGAACCTACAACGGCATCATCTACAGGTAATCTGAAATATATATAACACCAGAGATTATTCCATTACGTATCATCAATATAGCAGTGCGGTATCTAGAAATGAAAAAGTGGGTATGGTTATTGAAAAATAATGAAAATTGATCAGAAACGAATAATACGCTTTGTCCAATGCAAATTTCAAATTCTAATTGACGCATCCTCTGAATCTCTTCC
This sequence comes from Styela clava, assembly GCF_964204865.1. NCBI lineage: Eukaryota > Metazoa > Chordata > Ascidiacea > Stolidobranchia > Styelidae > Styela > Styela clava. The sequence goes on from NC_135250.1 coordinate 19,181,649, forward strand.
TATGTCGAATTTCACTTTACCTTTGTAGCTTTTTGAGTCGTTTCAATTTTATATTCACTTTTTCCAATAAAATTCGATCTGCATTTGTTACGATTCCACTACGTTTTCGTTAAATTACACGGAAGCTGTTGTTCAGGTTACGTTATCATTTATATCCTGAGACCTCTCGTCCGTTACCAGTCCATCTCGTGCATGGGAATATATATCTATACCTATAGATATTCGTTCCAGGTGCATTGGTATGAGATCATGTCAAAGGTAGTACCTCCGATTGAACCTCATGTGTTCAAACCGGAAACTTTATATTTGTGTGACCTCGAGTATATTGTCTGTACGTTATTAATAAAATGTAAATAGTTTCCGCCATTAAAGGAACTAGTGACAGGCAGTGGTGCAGATGGGAAATATTGCTTCGTCATTAAAATTAGGCCTACTAACGGTTCTTTTCATCTAATGTTTCAGGATCGACAATCGTCGCAGGCCAATTGAATATTATTGTAATACTGCTACCGATACTGATTGTCATATTTCTTCTCGCTTTTATTCTACTAATAGTTTTATGTATGAGGTAAGTTGATAAATATCTCAAAACTCAAGAAATCGGACACTTTTGGACACTTACGGCTTTGATTCAAATCCTACCCTTTAAAACTTGCGCAAAGCATGATCAGAATTACGGGCGAACACTATAATTCCAAACTTTACTGGAATTATATAAATTTACGGTGGTGCATTGAGTGCTAACAAATGCCGTTTGGCCCGAGACATGAAGCATCTTAAGGCAATACGATCAGGAAAACAGCTATGGACAATGATTCCCACACAACCGAAGTTCATGGAAAAAGCACACAAAAATTTATTTGTCAAATACCAAACCATGTTCTATTTAATGATAAAAGTACATGCTTCACATCAAAACGGCTGGAATGGCTTATTTTGTTATTACTTATCGATCTTGATCGGTAAGTATGTTGATAGGTATTTGTCTGTTTGTCTGTATGCCTGTGTGTTAGATGCACGCGATATCTCACGAAAGCGAGGTTCAATCTGCTCCGAAGTTTGCATGTGCATTCATCTTAGCTCGGATCAGAAGCCTATTGATTTTGGATGGATTATGTCGTATAATTAGCGAGTTATTAATTAATTAGTGATGGGACACACGGTGTCACTATGGAGTAAGACCACTGTTTTGGGAGATCCCCTAACCTTCGATCGATAATTCTTCGGTTTCCAACCGAATTCTAGTTGTTATATTGTCTTTGAAGTATAAATGATTACACACCCGACTATCACAAAATCCATCTTGTTGGTCGGTATTATATTAATTTGTTGTATGTTCACATTTGTTGCTGTGAATGCAAACGTAGATGTATAAAACAAAGTACGACATTTCGGCGAATTAGGTTGTGTAGCTACAACGTAAATATTGAATGCATGACTATACGGTAATTATATATTCCTCAAAACCGCATACCATACATACATTTGCATCTGTTATACACAAGTGTTTCTTGATTGAAACCACACATTCATAATATCCAACAAGAGAGCTATGCTCAAATATATAGACACGTAGCGCCACCCGATGGCAATAATTTTGATGACGTCATAGCGGGAAAAAAAGTAATACCCTTCTGGAGAAAAATTTTATCTTTAACCACTGAAAATTTCAAAGCAATTGGTCCAGTATTCGAAGCGAAAAGCGATTTTTTAAAAATGATGGAGACAAATAACGATAACAACAAAATTTTGAAACGATCGTTATGTCCACTAAACGTGTCCAATAAGACTTCCGCATACAGTTAGACAATAGACTACATGTAAAATACTGGGTGAGAAATTGTGGTGGCCTGTGGTATTTAATTGTGGTATCTAAAATTATATATGTACAATTTTAGACGACGAACGGCAAAGAAATATTTGAACAATACACCTCATTTGACCACCACTATAGGCGAGGATTACGTCGCAGCCGATGACATCATAAATGGTCAACGTAACACTACAATGGATTTCGACCAATCGTATGAAACTATTCCGCAAGGGAGATCACAACCAGACATAGTTCCGATATATTCTGTAGTGGAGAAATCTCCTGGCGTCGTAGATTCGAGTCAAAGTTACGAAACAATAACATTCCCGAATAAGAATGTTGAAGTAAACAATCCCACATTCAAAAATATGCAGAACCATGTCTCTCGGCCGACTGCGGTGTATTCTGTCGTACGCAAGAAACCAAAATCTTCAGGCCGCAATATTATCATCAGTAGCCACATACCGGATACCATCGTAGAGTCCAACAACGAAAATCAATACGTAGCTGCCGGTGACGTCTTAGATAAATTGGCCGAGCAGTCTTATGAAGAAGTTGCCATCGGAACGGCACGAGAAAATCACTCAGCATTCGACAAACCTGAATTGTATTCTGTTGTCACTCCCATGCCAAAAAATGCTATAGACGAGGAAGGAGTCACATACGACAATCCATCGTTCATGGAGGATGAGTACAAGAGTATCGATGGTGGTAACACAGATAATTTTTCAGATTCTGTATATAATAGATTATCCAGATGTTGATTATATTTTTTCTAGATGCTTATTTTTAATAATGAAATAATTTGGGAAACCCATTTTATTTACACTGTACTAGGGCTGGGCGTTTCGAATCGAATGATAAATTATTCGAATAGGTTCAGACGCATATTTCGAATTGCCGACATTTTTTGTCCGCCAGAGGTCGAGGTGAATTTCTCATTTTTTTTCTTATGAAGCCCTATTTTTACAATGCACTGGCATATGAATCTTTTTTTCCAGTGAGTTGTCAATGGAACATTTCCGTTTATGTGTGGACTCTTAACGAATTGCCTGAGTAAAGTATATTTACTATATTTTAAGTAATGTGTCTGGGGCACCCATTACAATAAAAAGTAACGTACAATTACACATCTTCCAAGTATTCGAGATTTGAAAATATTATTCCATTTGATTTTGAAATCAAGGTATTAAGGTCGTATTTTTTGTAAATAAATACATCTTTGAGCGCTGAGCGCATATCAGACCTTTTATTGTTCCCAACATTTGCAGTTGTTTCACTTGATCGTCGAGATATCTGCGATTTTATTATTAAAAATATGCACTTCATCTTGTCGTATGCAGTGGCGTATCTGGGGTATGGCAGCCATGCCTCGTGCCACGGACGCCGTTTGGATTGGGACGCAAAACGAGCGAAACGTTTTCATCGTCAAATGTTTCAATAAAATAATTTCGATTTGGAAATAATTGAAACTTGTATTTTTACCTAAGTAATAAATCTTCTCAAGTTAACAGCTGTCGTTAAAATTTTTTAACCGAGGTTCAAGTAAGCGCATTTCTAAATTTGGCATGGGCGCCATTTTACGTAGATAACGAGACTGGTCCTATATACCTTGGTAAATGGTAATCGCACTTGCACCGCGTAGGCATGACAAAATCATATCGCACGATCCTAGACCATTAACTAGTTTCTGTGTGACTGCCTGCACCCTGATTCATCGCAATAACTTGGTTTTCAAACCGATTTTCGTTGGGCGTAAATTTGGCTTTGCATTTCATTGTAATGCAATTCTGGTTAAGCAGAAGAAACGGGGCCATTTTCATTTCTTACACATATATTACGAAAAAAGTTTCTCTGCTTATTACAGCTGCTCTGAGAATACTTCATTACTTTTATGTCAGTCATCGAGAGCCAACGCGATGTTATGATACCTTTGAATAGGTAGAATACAAAAGAGCTTTGTTGATGTCATATGTTTCCATATATATCTCATTGAGCCTTATCGAACTGAACAATGCTCGGCACACTCGACGACCAAGCGACTATTGTAATCTTAGGTAAAGGTCGATTTATGTCAAATAATGGGCGGTTTTTGGTAGATTTCGTCGATATAAAGTGTCATATAGTAAACAGATATGAATCGGGCAGAATAAATGAATTGCAAAAAGCTTGTAAAGCCATAACCTCCTCTATCAATAGCAATATAAAATTATTCAGTTTTTCTATGGCATATATATTGTTTCAGCTCTTTTGTATCATTTAGTTAGACCCACGTTGATCTTTTGTATGTTCGTATGTGTATAACGTTATAAAGAAGTCATACGAAGAATGCACACCAGCGAAGTTTGTGCTATAAGAATGTTACATCACGAGTATTGCGTACAGAGATGCAAGGTTTACTTCAGAGTACAGCATTATGGAAAGACAAACCCTTCAATCCTCGCTGCCGGTACATTTTGTAGTGTCGTCAAGATTATCATGAAACAGTAATTCCTTTAATTAAACATTCCCTAATACAGAATACGTAAAGTTGATCTTGGTCATATTGCTAGCTTTTTGACGTGAATGGTACACAGTCTATTATTTTCAGAAATAACCGTATTTCCCGGCGAATAAGTCGCTTTTCTAGACCTAAATTTTTAGCCTGATTTTAGGGGGGTGGTCTTCTTAGGCGAGTATGATAATTTCCATTTTTTTGGTGTCGCCGTATTATGTATTAGGTAATGTTCTTTTTCGGTGGACGCAATCGCGAGTTGAACACAACTAGATTAAAATTTAAAGACAGTTTAAATTCCCATAGTTATTATGGATTGAATATTACGCTACAAGAAAACGTCATTATAGCCTATTTTAACAAATGCCCAAACGCGGCGACCGCTCAAAAGGCATTGATGGTAATTTGAGATTCCGGTGTTGATGCGATTTTACTACCCCGACTTATTGGCAGTTTATATGCAAAAACCCATTTTTTCAGGTTTAAATACGGGCCTCTTCTTATTAACCGGGTAGACTTATTCGCCGGGAAATACGGTATTTATCAAGACCCTACAGGTGTCACAATTACTCCGGTGTCTATAAACCTTGTTTTGGCCTGAAATGCCAGACGAATAATATATATATATATATCACAAGAGTGGTTTAGTGAAATAGACTGTTTATTTCATTTAGGTTCATTTTAAATTCCAGTTAAAATTCATCAAGTTCTTAAAATACATTTCGAGTAGATTATAAAGTGGATTATAAGTACTACAGAAATCTGAAACAATGGCAGCAATGCACTGGGAAGCTCGAAGAAAACAGGGCGTTCTAGAAAGATCTTTGGCAGCCAGAGAGAAGATTTTCAATTTCAAGAAAGCCTGTACTCCGGTATTAACTGGTTAGTATGTTTAATATTTTTGGAATTGTATCAGTATTTGTTGTGGGCAATACCCATTTGTCTCATGGAAATATTTAATGTCTGTATTGACTACATATTTCACATTACAAGAGGGACCGGACCCCCTCGCTCCGCTGCCATTATAACGTCTTTTTCTATTTAAAAAGACCACAACAGCCCAAGTACCACTTCACCAGGCCTCCGACAATACAGACCTCGCTCTATGCTTCCCGACACACGACGAAGTCAGAACGATATTGAACTTCGACAAGCGTTACATCAAGAACAACGAAATCAGTTTTCAGCTAAAATCCCGTATCGATATAGCGTAAGTATTTATATTCGTAAATGTACCATCACCATCATATAACTGCATCTGCGACATTGGCTTATAATATTCAATATTTTTGAAATAAATCCTAATCAAACTGAATTTGAACACGTAAATATTTTTTTGAACATATCGCTTTGTTATTATTTTTTAAGTATAATTTATATTTCGGGGTGAAATTAACAAATTTTGTTATATTATTTTTTTTTGCCAGTCAACTAATTACACACAACAATGGTGAAGACGACGATTCGAACAATCAGACGTTACGCAATACTGTTAAAACAAAGAACAAAGCTAATTTGAATTTAAAACTACAGTAATAAAACTTTTACATTACGTAGCTGGATTGAACTAGGATGCTTTTATTGACTATTCGTGTAAAAAAATGAAAAATATGTTGTTACCGGTAACGAAACGGCATATTCAGTTTGTCATCGAAAATGATTATGTTAATTATTGTTATGTAGCTCGTTATCACATATTTTGCCAAAATAGGATATTTTACTTAATGTTTACTTTTTGACTTGTTATTGAATTTTCATATTTACCAATAAACTTCGCTTAAACTTATTTAATAATCTGATATCGTTGTTGCTTGGAAACATGGAATAGGTTCTCGAGATGATGAGATGGCATTATAAGTCACGTAAGCTAATATAGGAAAGGGGAAAAGTTCCTTTATTTTTAGGGTTTTTGTATGCTCACTAATGCTCAGTATTATTCACAATATTGAAGAGATGCGACAATACAACATGTATTACGTATAGTGAGTGACTAATACTGGTTACTAATACTACGCGTTTCCTCATTTTGTGAAGGGCACATGAGAATTTGGATAATTCGAACTTTCCAGTAAAACAAATTCAATTGTTAACGTACTGACTGCGCTACTAAACTATAATGTTGTTCTTATGTCAATATTTCGTATTACGAAATACCTTTATAAGATCAGAATTTGATGGGAAATATTTGAATTCGATGTTTTCAAACTATAAAACCATTACAATAACTGATTTTGAACTTTAACTTCAGGGTTATTTACCTAAAATTGAATCCATTTAAATAATTTATCTCAACTTATCTTAATTTATAATAGAGTGATAAAAATATATTGTTTTTAAACAAAACCAAATTTTTTTGTTCACACAAGTTATCTTTTGATTTTCGGCTACTAGTGCAATTATTCCCAAAGAAAGTTTATTTTGAAATGAAAATATCTCCTAAATTACTTCTTTTTAATATTTTTTCATTTCACTAGCATCTTGAAGATCGGTGTTTCATTGAAAATTACGTTGTTCCTGATCGGAGCGAATGACACGAATAATCGTCGTATAGCAAAATTAAATAAAGGACGGATAGTAAAAGATTAGCATATCAACGAAGGGTTCAATAAATTGTATTACAAATGCACAACTCAAACTTCACACAAATTAAACATCCATAAACTATGAAAACGATAAATATTACGAAATAGTACATAAATATGTCAGCTTGATTTATGGATCCATGAGCAATATGAATATTATTAAACAAAAGTACTGTCATATATTACGGAATATTGACGGATATTAAATTTAAAGGACTGGTATCTGGGTATATAGTCCTAAACGCGTATCCCGGTTACATCTTAAATGAGACGATTTAACCTTAAGAATTGAATCTAATTATAAAACACTGTCATCAAATACGCGCTTCCAATTCGGGCCAATGAAAATCTGTGCATGTTAAATGTTGAAGCAATGATAAAAGAAAAAAGCTTAAACGTATGCTTAAGCTGTGACGTAGTCGATCCGAAAATCTATGAATAAGTTTCGAGGATAAAAAGTACAAACGATTGAAATCTTCGTCACAACTTGAAGAAGTGAGTTGTTATCTGCATCTTGATATCTAAAACACTTTTTCACTAATTCTGACTAGGAAAAGAAAATCTAAAATGGACACCGACGGGTGAGAAATTTTTGATTCAAATTTAAAAATTGTGTGAAGTTATGCGTTTGAAATATAATGGTATTATATACTAAACAAATGAAAAACTTCAAGCTGTTGGATTCGTACTAGTATTGCAACATCAATTATGGTTGCTATTGTCTTGTATGTTGAATATAAACATATACTGTACCGCAGTGTTCTTCAACCTTTTTTATCGTGGTATAACTTTTACAAATTTTCAAGAGCTTTTTATACCTCACAAAAACCAATTTTATTTAAGTCTTAAATGAACATCAAATTTCAAGCCTATATTGTACTGCAACATCATCATGCAATCTAATAGACTAGTGTCCGCAAGTTATAAACTTGGCCGACAGCTTCAGCGTTAACGGGAATAATGTTCAACGTAAATCAAACGAAGTGCACGGCGGCCGAAATAACCAACCCAGACACGTGACCGCATTATCTATATAATTTGTTGTGTAAGAACGTGCTCACGTCGGTTCTTTGCGTAACTGACAGTTTATATTTCATGTGCGCCGCGTTTGCATTGTTGTCTCCACTTGAATATTTTATAATTTATTATATCAGAATTTAGCCTCCCTGACTTACTTAGGCTGTACACCCTTCGTAAACCCTTTATCAGTTGTATACCCAAAATTTGGCCCGGTATACATTTGGGCATACCGTATACCCGACTGAAGAGCACTGCTGTACCGGCATCGCGGTAGGAGCTGGAAAATGTAGCTTTTTGTTTAAATGTAGACATAACAATTAGCGTTTAATTATATCGGTATATCTATTTTTCAGCGTCATTCATCAATTAGACGAAGTTTTAAACAACGAAGAATCTTGTGAGTGTTTGAGAAAAGTACAATTTTATTAATAATAATAACTAGATAGCGATCGGAGACTGCCGACTTATTGATCTTCAACATGTTCCCTTCGCTCTGACTCAACAGCGACACCGCGTATCCCATCACTAATTAATTAATGATGTGATGAATGCACATGCAAAATTTAGAGCAGATTCAACCTCGCTTTCGTGAGATATTGCGTAACATACGAAAGTGTCTAACAGACAAACAAACAGACAAATACCTATCCACATACTTACCGATCGAGATCGATAAGTAATCATAAAAACGTTTTTAAGTGATAATTTACCTAACAAGTGATATACATGGTGCAAACATTCAAAATAATATTTATTATTTCATTCAGTGTACAGACCCAAAGTGGATGAAATTAGTAATGCTGAGAGCGAAGAAGGGCTTCATTTAGAACACATTAAATACCCAGAACATTATGAATATCATATGAAGAAAGGAGGACAATTCAAAACAAAGGCACCTGTTGATTTGGATTCTGAAGATAGCGTCGGTCCAGGTAGATTTGGTAGTTGCCTGGAGTTTTTTCAACATTTTTCAATGCTTTGTTTTTTATTAGTCTTTTACTATCTTTTGTTTAGTCTTGGCCTGTTTATAATTTCTGCAGGTTGCGGCTTAGATGAAAACTCTTGCAATGGCAAATGTGCATTGTTTTGGGGAGAAAGATGCATGTGTACAACAAGAAATACATTTCTAATTGGACTTAAACGTGTTGTTACCAGAAGTAAGATATATTTTTAAGTTGGGTTTATCCCTTGGTTAGTTCTTTTTCACTGATATGTTACCGCCAAAACGATGAGTTATACACATAACATTTATTTATAAATGCTGGTGCTATCTTTGAAGTATTTATATCTTGCTATAGATGAACTTTATTTCTGATTGGCTTTGGCCGTCCATTACACAATATTTTCAGATTAAAACATAAAATCGAATCATCGCAAATAGTATTTTGAATCAATTCCTGAAATTGGATATACCTGTTTAATTTATTTTATTTTTCAACATAATCCGAATCCAATTGTCTATTGTTTAGCTGCAGCATATTTACAACTACATAAACGCAATATATTTATCCAAATATAATATATATGGGTATTAAAATAATATATGTTCTATATTTTTCAGTTATAATGTGCTTTCTATTCTGGGGATTTTTCTGGTCAATCACAGCAATAACAAATCATAGCGCTCTTCCAGGAGGAAATTTATTTGGTAAGTTTTGCATATTGTACTAGAAAGCACGGTTTGGTGAATTATTTGAAAAACCCCACTGAAATTATTTTGAATAGTTTAATTTGCAGAATAGTTCTTGTAACACATAATAAATATTTTTGTTGGTACTAAAGCATTAATAATACTCAAAGCATAAGATTTTATGAAACAAACGCGTATAGATAAAGGATAGGTAGTCTCGAATAACCACGATCGCTAGAAAAGTATTTTTATTAATAATCTATGGATTCAATGTTTAATGTTCAACGTCAAAGTTGTAAAAACCAAACGAACCTGTAGTTGTTTTATGAGAAATAGACTATTAAATTGCTATAATATGAATTGCAATTAATCTCGTGTTGAAATATGGAAATTTAATTCTTATACAAAATGTAACCCAATACAATATTGTATCATTGCAACTGACTTTAAAAATATCAAAGTCCAAAGCATTAAAATTACGAAAAGTGTAAATTATTTAATTTAGTCTGTTTCAATTCAATTTTAATTTTGAATATTGATGTCTTGATTTACAGACTATCATTTCTCTTTCTACAGGTATTTTGATGGTTTTCTTGTTTGGTATAGCAGGGGAATCGTTAATTGAAAAAATACCACTTCCATTTGACCTTCCAGGACTTCCTCCATTACTCGGTAAGTTTTAAATGAGAGAAAAAAACTCTAATTCGAGAGATTAAATCTGATAACATGACCAGGCCCACGAATAAAGCTAGATTATTTTTTTCGTGTATTTCATTGGAAACGAAACTTCCTATGGCTAAATTGTTGTTGTCTTGTTGGGGTGTTTGGAATCAATTTTGTTGCTTCGTTATGATGGAATAATCTCATTTGGGTCATCTCTGCGTCATGTGGGGCCCCATAATTTACCCCAGATTTTGTGGGCTTCAGAATTCAAGGGTACACCTTCGTATGTCATTCGCTACCATTTTGTTTTACATTGGGCCAGAAATTTGTTGACAATGCAATAGTCGTGTATTCTTCGTGTTTATGCACTTGACCATTTTTTTAATAGCCATATTAATATTTTCGTGTAAGTCGTGCATTCAACAATTCCTCAACTACAATGAACTTCTATTCTCAGCTTCCCTTGTGGTTGGCATTATCTTGCGAAATGTGCCCGGAATTTCAGTTGCGAAATGGATCAAACCGAACTGGTCGTTTACACTCCGACAGATGGCACTCGGGGTTATTTTAGGAGAAGCCGGTGTGGAAGTCGACAAACAGGTAATTTGTTCAAAATTTTGTATTAATTGATCGTTAACCAAATTATAAAATAATTCTATTTTAACAGCAAATGTATCTCTTGAGATGGGTCGTACCAAGACTGTCGTTTTTACCTTGTCTGAGCGAAGCTTTTTCTTGGGGAATATTTTCACATTGGATTCTATCTCTACCATGGCTATGGTCATTCATGCTTGGGTACGTTTGCAAATATATTAGTTTTGCAATTACCGATTCATTTTAATGCAGATGCTACTATACCGACGTTATGTTTTGTCTTACAACCTAATTTTTAAAAATAATTCTTGCATTGTACATGTATTGCAATAATAAAAGTATATTTGCCGTTTAAGCGCACTTCATAGCTTTATCATTAGAAAGTGAAAGACGAATAAAAACTACATAGTATTATTTAATATATAATTCCAACATCAAGCGAGATTAGATTTTGTATTGCGATATCTTTAAAACAATTGATAAGTTTTAACTGACGACTCTCTAAGTTAAACCGTATCTATTGTTTTTCAGTTTCGTATGCGGTGCAGTTGCTCCAGCTTGTGTTGTCCCATCGATGATTAGATTTCAAGCGAAAGGAATGGGGGTCAGTATGTATAAAGATAACAAGAAGATAACATTTTCATAACATTAATGTCTGAGTTACAGATCTTAACGTTAGTAATCAGTAATAAATGCCGAGTCGAACTTCAAATAATTCTTTGCTTGTATTACACCCTAATAGTATTTTACACACATAGGTTCTGCGAGGAGTTCCAACACTTTGTATGGCTGCTGCGTCGATTGACGATATTATTGCTATCAATGGATTTAACATACTTCTCACAATTACCTTTTCAACAGGTAACGTTTAAAATCATTTGATATTTTAGTCAAACATGAATGTGCTCATATATCCGAACTGCTAAAAACGTGTTTTGTAAATGCTGGTACAGATGAAAAACCTTGGTGTGGGATTTATGTTATTCCCCAAATCGACGCAAAACAATTAGATCAGTGGTGTGCAACATTCTGCCCGTTGGCCACAACCCGGCCCGCCAAGTTATTTAGTGTGGCCCTTGTCAACTTTCAGATTTCCCTCATCCCGCTGAATTTTTTGTGTGGCCCAGCCAGATGTCTGAATTAAATGGTTCAATCCCCTTCAAATGTCACAATTTTTACCCATTTAGTGACCAAGAAAATTTAAAAAAGAGAATGAGGTTATGGACAACGAGCGCTTATTTTATATTACGAACAACCAATAATTACGAACAATTAATAATAAATATCGATCGGTTGCGTTAGGTTTTACAACACTATGACTTTGGGGATATCCTACATAACGAATAGAATTTTATAGAAGGTTTCTAAAACTCTACTTTTCATTTTTTTTTATTTGTTTTTGGTAATTCTGCATTTATACTGCATCAACCGTTTTAGTATTATTAATCACAATTGAACAGTTATCCAACTGGAAAGAACAATACACATTGTGAGCCTGTTATTTAACTCGGTTGTTCATGCTATATCCAGGTGGAATTGGGTATGATATTGGAGTGGCGGTCGTTGAAATATGCTTGGGAATCATTCTGGGTATGATTGCCGGATACCTTATGTGGTTCTTCCCTGATCCAAGACAGGTAAATAATAACTTTCTAATCAAAGCTGTAGAAAAACATGTTTAGTAACTCGATAACAAACAACGAATTTACGATAAAAATTGCTTATTATATGTTAATTACTAAGCAAAACAGGCTCTCGTTATTGAGTTATTCTACTTGCACCACCACCACTCGGGTTACATAGAATTTTACTAAATACCGTAGCAATTTGTAAAGTTAATTGGAGCATACTTCTATTAATTTAGATAATGCAAAATTGATTAAAAAATAAAACATCAAAACATTAATTATCACAAAATCATGTACGCTTTATATCATATTTATATCACAGCACAACATCGTCAGAGATCGAACGTTTTTATTGGTTTTCACGTCATGGTTTCTCATCTTTATGACAAATGTTGTCAACTTATCTGGCGCCGGGACTCTTGGTACATTGACATGCTCATTTGTAGGATCACTTGGATGGCCTTTGGAACAAGTGGTAATTCATTTGAAACTTCTAAATTTTAATCTTTTTGATTTCATTTGGCACTGTTGGTATCTTTACTTTTACTCAATTCGGATATATATTTCAGCATGCTGTGGCTAAAGTGTACAAGTCGGTTTGGTATTGGTTTTCACCACTTCTTTTTGGTTTGACTGGAGCAAATGTGGACGTCACTATTATGGATGGACATACAATTGGTAAGTAATATTTTTGAACAAACATATGATCTGCGTTCATTTATAATCGCTACACTATGACGTAGGCTGATATGTTGTTAAATTTCAAGTTTTTAATTTACAGGTTTGGCCGTTGGATGCATGTGTCTTTGTCTTGCTGTACGATTAACGGTGGCTGGATCAGCAGTGTCATTCCTGGGTTGGATGTATAGAGAAAAATTTATGACCGCAGTAACATGGATTCCAAAAGCAACAGTTCAAGTAATATCTCCATGTACATTTCAAGCCGCGCGCTGATGAATATTTTTACCATTTTAACTACCTTCAGCTGAAAAGCATATATTTTTATGATATAAAAACAGTTTTCAGTATAACCATGGATACATTCGACACTGTGATAATTGATAAGACATGTTATGTAATGCGATAGTCAGCTTGACTATTTTTTTCAGTAATTTACTGAATAAATATAAAATGGGGAAAATAATTTAACTTTGCTACACAAAATAACTTGTGTTGAAAGTTTTCAATAAATATATTTAGCATTTTCTGGATAACGTTATGCTTTTACAGGCTGCTATTGGCGGGGTAGCTCTTGATCATGCAAACGATTTATGCGCCGGAAGAACATGGCCTCCACTGTGCAACACAACTACGGGAACAACGGAAACGTATTGTAAGTAAAGCTCATATAAGCATCACCTTAATGACATTATGATTATAAATGAATTGAGTGTGTTACATTTGCGATTGAGGACAAGCGCAAGGCTCGTTAATATCATGCTGTTCACTCATCCTCAATTTATAACTCTCTATTGATTGATTTCAGACGGCAGTGGATTTAACTGGACAACTAGCGATGTTATGATAACGTCAACTGAAATAATGACGACGGGAGCAATGAATACTACATTCAATAATGAAACATACGGAACTACAACACCAAGTTGCGTGACTGAATATGATTACCCATCACCTCTATATTGTCAACAAATAACCGGTTATGGTACATTAGTGAGTATTTTATTATAATTATACAAAAACAACAGAAGTTACGTGAAACTTCAACAAATATTTCCAATTTTGTTTTTAGATTCTTCAAGTATCTGTCGTTGTTATTCTTATAACCGCACCAGTAGGAGTTTTTCTCATTGGAGTTTTTGGGCCCATTTTATTGAGAGTCGACGATCCGAATATAACTGGAAAGGTAAGTTTTGGAAACATTTTTTAAATTTTATCGAAAAAGGCCGTGAAAGTTCCTTGACACCTCTCATTAATAAAAAGATTTGTAAAAGCGAATTATGTCTGTATAATCAAAAACTAAGCAACATTATATTGATGAATGCTGCCTTTACAACCAACTAGAAACCGCCAGATGACAACAGTATTGAGCTTGGAGAAAGCGCGTCTGGATTTGAGGAGAAAATGAGAGATGATGTCTTTGACCCAGGCAAGTGAAATCTTATTTAGCTCGCGTACTTTCGATACTCCCTCAACACCGAAGAAAGAAAGACTACAGTACTAGACTAATATATATATATATCGTATTTTAGGAATCAATATTCAACTAGAACTAGGCTACATATTTTGTGCAGTATGTTATTGCGACGGATGCCTTCTAGTTGTATTATTTAGCAATTCGAGGTAGCCTATTCGAAATGAGTGTAATATGAATATAACATCGTGTTGCAATTCCTAGTATTTTATAGAGCAACCGATTGAGAAAATTTGAAATTATTAAAATTTCAATTTTATGTTTAGGACATGACAATCAAGTTTTTACAAAAGAATCGGATACAATGAAATATCCAACATATGCTAACGAGCCAGACAAGACAAGCACATCAACGAAGCTATGAAGTGCAGCTTGTATATGTTTGAAATTATTTAACTGCTGTATATTATGAGCGAAACAAATGGTGTCATATATGACCGCGTTTTCGCTGCGTGTAAGACTCCCCAAGAGAAAAATTAATTGTATAGTAAAGAAACTGGGATTACTTTATATTTGAATTATATATATATTGCAGTATTCAACCTGTGTTAATAAGTATTAATCGTGTATTTTCATTGAATAACATTAATTAATGGTATCTCATTTTAGTACTGTTCGGTTTTAGTAAATTATAAGTTACAGTATTAGGTACATTGCCGATTGTTTTTGTTTTAATTGTGTGAATAAAATATAAATGTGTGGTTTCAAAATACTTCTGGCCGTGTATGATATTTAAGGATAAAGAATAAATGAAAGATTGCAATACATATACTTCTAGTTCACTGTTACAATTTTATCGGGACAGCAAGATGAATATGGTTGGCTGTAAGGCTTCGCTCAATTTATTAGAAAGAGAAACCAAATTTATGGTCGATTTTTTTTCAGCCAGTGCAACTTGCAACAAAATTACGTATATGCAGTTTTGCTGAAGGTGAGGTAAGCCGCGGGATTGAAATTTACTAGCAACACTTATGGTTTTCTCATATATAATTCAGACGGTAGAGGAAAGGAGTTTTGGTTATGCGAATACTGTTATCAGACATTAAGTGGAAATATGACAACACTTTTTCACGGAGTTTTTTTTTATCTTCATGAAAAACTCGGTGCTCAGCTGGACAGAAAAAACCTTACCTTAACGATATCTCAGCGTGAAGTTGAGGAAATTGCATTTTTGTCATTGGAGTTGAAGAGTATGGGCTTTGGCGAATTTACCAACCAACCAATTGCCAATATTGAATTAGAAAGCTTTCAGCCCAGTAAATGCCTCGGCCGCTTCACCACGCCTAGGATGTTTCAAAAGATTTACTGAAACTTTTAAATCAACAACCATTTTCATATGCGACGGACCTGGACTAGCAATCGGAAGAGAGACTGGAGTTTTCAATATCATTGAAAGTCTTCAGTCTTCTATTAAAATCCAACAGCCGTTGTACAAGCCAAATTCACGCCAAGAATGCATGGTACTTAGTGATAACTGTAGATTTTGGCTTGGTATAACTGATAAAACCCAAAGTTGACATGTTCTCAAATTGATAGATCGTGAAAGAGGTTTTCTTCGACAACGCAAACAGACATAGAACCATAAATATACAAGAGATAACGTAGTATTATGTAACTTCACAAACATATGATTGCATTCATATATATTTAATATAGCAACGACATGGCTTCGATAGAGTACATATGCTGTAACTGTGAGTATACTATAATTGGGAACTAACTAATACAAGAGGCATAACAGATTGCTCAATACGATTCGCACATAAAAAAGTTTTGAGAAATGATAAATAGATGCCAATATTAAATAAACTGAGGTTATATTAAATGGATAAACACAATCTGGAGTGATTGCTTTGGCTAAACAAATGTCTCGTTTGTAGTTTTGAATTCTGTCATATTGGTATTTTTGGACAATAAAATTTATAATAGAAGTGATTGCATTTTAGTACGAACCATACATGATTGATTGGTGATCACGAATCATTCATATTCTATACATGGTACAACATGAATTTCAATGACTGGTTATATAAATATAGAAGTGTTGACTTGATTCCCGCTGTTTTGTTGTAGTTCGGCTCTAGCTTGAAATAGTTGGCGCACGAGAGCAGCTTTTTCTTTTTGTAGTTGAACGACTTGGTCAGATTTATCCGAGACTTCCTGTTAAATAACAAAAGCAAATGTATATGAATCAGTAACAGAGGGCTCATTGGCACGATAAGGTACCATCCAATAAATAAGAGAGTAATATAATACAAACAACAGAGTAATTCTTAAATATATGGACATGGAGGTCGTGCGTCGGTATGGGTAAGACTTAAAAACGGAATTTGCAAAAAAAGCATCGACGGGAAAGTTATAAGGTTGCGAAAAAAACGCAATCCAAGGTGTTTTCCTTTGACTTGAATAAAACGGCAAAATTTTGAGTGAATTATATAAAGGTACTATAAAACTCGAAAAATCAAATTAATGTAAAATAACCCTCTAGCGACTTCCTCCACCTTCAAGTACTGGAAATTTAAATTTGATTGGCCCACTAGTTGCAGGGAAAATGTCCAAAAACCAACCACAACAACAAGAATAACAACAAAAAATTACAAAACGATCCATATGGAACCAAGTTAAACATGCGATGTTCTTAGGCATGCCAAACTACACCATTGTTCATTGAAACAAATTATCTTACCCTTGTTAAGAGTTGATTGTGGTCTCGCAGTGTTGTGATAGTCAAAGATTGTTCTTCGCTTTTTCCGTTGTTAACCTGCGCCAAATGTGTAGAACAGTATAATGAATTAGTAAGGCTTGGATTCCGGATGGTTTTAATTTAGAATTAGACGAATTCTCATGTTTGAAAATGCAAATACGAATATATCATTAATATTAACGTGCTTACCTCAATAGTAGCAGTGCTTGTAAATAGTGTTTGTAGCTGAGATACGGTATTCATCAAGGATCTCATCTGTTTTTCAGTTTCTGCAATGTTATCAAGACGATAATCTGCGGAACCAGGTTCTGGAATAAAATTGAATATGCTGCTTAAAAAACATCTCATCATAGTCGATATAGGCGCATTCCTCAACTCTGTAATTTTTATTGGGAACGAAAGGTCATAAAGACGTCTTGTTCCACCTTTCAGCAATGATTTCCAATCTCATTTACAATACATGGTCCCGTTTCACAGTTTTGAAACCATATATACTACCATAGCACAAAGGGTATCAAACAATTGAACGTATATACTCAATCCCACTATTCGGAGTCAATGCAGCTCGTTCCCTTGAATTTCTCCATTAACGTTTCAAAATTCTTCCTCAGGAATTTTTTTCACCCAGTTAGAAAATATAATTGAAAGTGATCCTCGCTGCTAACAACAATACCTGTTTTACATATATCTTCGGATGATGTTGATCTTCCTACAGAAAGAGATCCTTTGTTTATTTTTAAATTGATTTGATTCTGTCTTTCATTGATGTTATTTAATCTTCTTTCAAACCATGATTTAGTCGAATCTATTGCCTGTAGTCCTTGAAGCAACAACTTCTTCTGGTCATCAAGCTGTTTCATATATTTGATCTGTAAAGAATACAAGATCTTAAAACTGGGTTCCGAGAAATTCATGCGTGATGCAAGAATGCATTTGGCGGAAAAAGACTTAGACCGAAAACAGACCTTTACGGCAAGTAGTACAACATTTTTGGTGTATGTATTATGTATCAGTTATCAGTCGTGTCAAAATTTTATTTTTTTTTCCACAGTCATTGTGTCAATGTGCCATATATCATGTCTAAACTCAAATATCAACCGTCCCAATTATCACAGCAATTTTTTGTTTTTAACGTTAATAGAAAACATACGTCGGAATAGGAAATCTGAATTCGTGATTATTACCAATATCGCAATCATTCAAAAAGGGTCGGTATGAAAATATTAAAGATTTCATGTAATTTCAGTCACTCATTGCATACCGTATTATAATCTATTCCTGTAGCAACTGTGTGTCGACGAATATTTCTTCTCTGTTGTATAGAAGCACTGTTTGCTCGGCGTCTTATCCCTGAAGCTGCCGAAGTAGAAACAGTAAATGGTGGTGTACTTTGTTCCTGATTTTGAGAACTTCTGGAATCTGAATCATTTGGTAAGAATTCTTTATAGTGGGTTTGACCTAACGTGCACTAGGACGAAGAAGTGTAATCAAATTATATTCATATGATAGTATAAATAACCTAAATTCTTTCAGAATGAAGTAGGTATCTTACCTGAAGGAGAAGTGAAAAGTGCTTTTGCCACATTCTCTATAGATCTAGGAGATGTTGCCGCCGACGAATCACCGTTTGAAGTTGATGACGACATAGATCCATGAAGATTTAATTTGGGAATTTCTGTGACTTCCGCTCGGCTTGAGCTCCTGTAAAAAATTGATATATTATTACTGAACAAGGTATTTTCAACATAAATTTTTACTGAAAATATTTCGTAAACCGGTTCTAAATCAAGTCTGCCAATGAATACACGGTACCTTGAAGTCAGTCAACTTTAGAAATACGACAATACTCTATCTTCTACCGTAACGGTGAAAAGACCAAGTCGTCCATTTTAATCGCACAATCAATATTGTAAAAAAAACTAACCGTGCGTATTTAACAATGGGTATTTCGGGTGGAGAAGAACTATTGCATCGTCTTCCGTGTCCTTCATTGTTTGGCCGATTTTCGTTGATTTGGGTAATTTCATCTTCGCCAACCTTTCCACTGTTGCTCTCTATCGCTCTCTTGCGATCGAGCTGGTCACCAGAATGCAGTTTTCTGCACAAAAATGGAACATTAGTTTGGATTAGAAGACTAAAAGTTGTATATTTGAGCAAATTCTTACCCGGTTGCTGTGTATAATGAATGCGCATTTCTCGAAAATCGACTCGAAGCCGCTGATCTTCCCATTGTCGAAAACGAATTCATGGACGCGGAAATCACCATCGGTTTATTTTCAGAATTTTTTGAAGACCGTTGAAGACTCCCGTATTGTTGGTGTTGAGGTATACTGACGGAAGATTTGGTACGTTTGAGTGTTCCTGTTATTCCTATATACTTTCCGGATAGCACCACCGGCTGCATATTCATCACAGAGGCGCCGTCAACCTCGTTTATGAAAAGAGTGCTGGCTGTTATTTGATCGAGGTTGCTTCTTGGAGTATTGTTACGACAATTTGACGAATCTCGATAATAGTTATCCGCTCGGTTTTCTTTGTCTTTAGAATAGCAGTTATTTTCTTTTTCAAAATTCAATTTCCTAATTTCTTCGGCATTTTGTTTTGCGTTACATTGTTTGGAGGAATGATTTTGTCCACCGTTGTCCACCTTGATGTCGTCTTGAGTGGTGTATTGTGAAGATGTCGTATGGTGTTTTACGTTTGGTATTATCTGTCATAAATTAGAGATTATGAAATGAATAAAATTTAAAAGTGAGACAATCGAGGCTCAACTTACGTAAGTCACAATTATAGTCGATTGTCTTTTTAACAATGTTTTCAGTGCAGCTATTAATTTCACAGTTCCCTAGCGTTCACATTGAAGCGTCAATATGCTTGAACTAGCATAAAGAAGAATACTTGTTTTGCGATCTCATATAATTTTATCATTTCAGCTCAAGCTTTATGGTATGTTAAATAAATCGCGATCCCATATAATTTTAAGATTTAAGCTCGGGTTTTATTTTATTTCGAATAAATCTCATAGTAACTATAACTAAACTGAATAGTATAGTTTAATAAATTCGCTGGAGTTCGAAGTCGGGCGTATACCATTAGTTACAATTGTACGTCACTATATTGTCCATCCATTGGGTAGACATAATTTTTAGAAACGTCAAAACGACAATGATGGATTTGCGTGATTTGATTGACTCATTAAAAGCGTTAGAAGTAATACGTTAATTACCTTGCGTAGTCTAACGCCACAAGCTTTTCATTAATGAAGTCTACTTCTGTATGCGTAACGACATCTTTAGGAGATGCCCCCCAAATTGAAAATAATAACATAATATAATACGACATATAATACGCACAAAATACGACCCAGCGATGGCTCTGTCGAGACCTTATACTTGGCAGAGTGTCTTTAGGTACTTGATAAACTTTCTAGTTAGTGGAAACCCATACCTTTGCGGTGAATATGGGTCCACTGTTTGATCGTCTGTGTCGAAATGGTCTATTTGATTTCGACGTAGATACTGTGGTATCCCGGCGTTTCAGGTTGACAGTATTATTCAGCTTTGTCTGAAACTGTTGGTTGCTTTGATGGTGCAAAGAAGGAAACACGGCCGCCACGTTTGAATATTTTTGATTAGGTAATGGATGGTCGCACGGAAGAGCTAAAAAATTAGAGAATAAGTATTAATAAACAAAAGCGGGAAACTGATTCAGGTTATATTAAATTGTAGCTCTGAGCCAGCTGATTTCATATTTCTACAGATACAACTTCTTTGAATTACCGTTAATTTCATGTACATGTCTCGCTTTTTTTAACAATATACAATTACCAAAATGATACAAAGTAGCATTTAAAATTTAGTGACCATAATTACGTAGCAAAGTTGAATAAATAAACAATTTCACGCCAATCTTAATCCTAATCGATATGCTCTGATTAAAATAGATATTATAACACAATATTGACCCGTAATTTTAATTGGCGTTTAATGGAAAATCGTCTTATGACGATAATAATCGCTAATTTGTTTTTTGAAATAATTGATCTCGGATGTTATTTGCTTCATTCGGGTAATTTCATTATTTGAACAGGTGGAGAAATAAAATGTTGGACCCGATTGACCTCTATATGGATTAAACACAACTCGCAACATGTCGAATTTAAAGTACTAGGAAGCAATACGGCCTTTATCGCGTGGTAAAATATTGAAGCGTAAATTAATTTTAAGCGTTTTAGCAGGGTTAAACATAAATCAAAATTAATAGTAACATTGTTTCGGATATTTCAAAATATATTTTGCCGCAATATTTTGCAGTTTCGTATTAAAGAATGATTAATGTCGCATTTTAAATAGAAAAATGCTGTGATATATACATCTGTCTGATTAGTTAAATTAGTAATAAAAAATCATGGAACGATTCGTTGCGTAAAAAGTTCGCTAAAAATTAAGTAAGCAAAAAGGCGCATATCCTAACTTACATTGCAATTTACCGTGACCATTCCATTTTGGCCGAGCGGCGTTCAAACTTTTCAGCGGAAGTACCTCGTTTTTTCTTGCTCTGGATAAGGCAAGGCGAAGTCCACAAACAAACGTGTCGAAAGTCAATAATTGTTCAGGCGGTGCAATATCTTTCAATGCAGAGAGCACTCCAGGTAGGTTCGGCACAGCGTCATCTCTCCAACGGCGTTCGATTTCTGCCAAGGGTACGGCACCCGTATTGCTGTCATCCAGCATGTCAAATAGGGTTCGCATAGATTTGACGAATTGTTTTGGAAGGCCCTGAATGCTGTTTTTGTGATCTGGCATTGACTGGTTGCAACCGGACGACGAAGATGACCTATACGATTTTGATGAAGTCATTGAAGAAGATGGCGAGATATTTTCTACCTCTGTCATGGTTCCACTCTAGACAATTGTTTTTATTCGCGATAACTACTTTAATTTACACTGAACCTGCGAAAAACAGCATTACAATACCATAAACCGATGAGGATAGGTAATTTTACATTAGTCCACTCCCAATAGCAATCGCGCTTTTGCAATGTTGTCGGGGCTACCTTTGGAACTCGAGAATGTTACTTTATCGATATTGTATCCCGTCATCTACCTCAAGGTGCCATAAAAAGCTTGTTCAATATTTATGGTCACCATATACGTTATAACATTCGATCTATAGCGACATCGTAAACTTTAACCCAGACCTGAACCTTTGTAGAATGTCAATACATAATCTCAAATGACGCTTCATGCCTACGGGCAAAGATGCGTTGCATCTTCAAATATTAAACTTGGACCAAAACATGTATATTGAGGACTGTGAAACACAAGCACAGAGAGCCTGATGTAATATCTTTTCCCTGAACCAAATATTTCTTATTCAGTGTGCCTGACTAAGCCTTCCCAAAATATGCAACATCTGCAGAAATAGTAAGAGAAAGGAATTCGTAACTGTTATTTCTTCAGCAAAACAGTGCCGGTATCAAATCTGACTAACTGCTTCTGTGTTACATAGACATTCACGGCCAATTTTCCGCTTAACGTTACTTTCTCCAAGCGTAACATTTCACGGAATTTTAAAACACGCGCCGTCAATGATTCGTTTGTCTTTCTATTATAAAATACCACAAAATATGCAACAACCGGCGGGCACGCACGCTTGACTGATCATATGGCAACTAAAATATGTTAATCCTTTTCGTCCGGTAATAGAAAGTATCGTGAATTTTAACATACAACATTGGAACTTACAAAATTGAAGTATAATCTACAGAAAACATTTTGGCGATACAAAAAGCTGGACCAATCAGAATAACTTAAAACACACTGTGGAAACAAAAGTGTTATACTTAGCTTGTGTCATTATTTAAAAATATAATTGCAGAACAAAAACGTTTTTGGCGTCTGAAAAATCAATTTCAAAACTTCTGCCCCCTTTTATTTTCAATTCACATTACAATCCTTACATCATCTTTATTACAGTAA
This sequence comes from Styela clava, assembly GCF_964204865.1. Taxonomy (NCBI): domain Eukaryota; kingdom Metazoa; phylum Chordata; class Ascidiacea; order Stolidobranchia; family Styelidae; genus Styela; species Styela clava. The sequence continues at coordinate 19,204,910 of NC_135250.1, forward strand.
CTGTTAAATATTTAGTACAAAATAACGAAGTTTAACAGCTAATTTTCTAATGCGTCAGTTAACGTTCACTTAATCTTCGATAAACTAAAGCATTATACCGACTTGTCAGCTCCACTCTACTGCTACAGCTATCCACCAAAATAAAAAGTGTCGATTAACTGAGTTGATCCAATCCGTTTTTGTGGACACATCGGGTAAAGTGCGAGTATTAATACGTAAGAAAAACATCGATAGCTATTAACAAAACTATCAAATAGCACGTGTCTAAATCGCGATTAAACTAAATTGAACTAACACCATGACTGTAAGACTAATCCAAAATCGATTTTTTGACAAAAAATTCGTAATTTATCTCCTATATCATTACAGCAGCTGATGGCCGAGATAATTCTATTCTTCAAAGATTTGTTCAGATCCTATTGTCACATTTAAATTCAGATTCAAGGTAATATATAACATTGGCCTAATTTCAAACATTTTTGAATAGATGATCAGCTGCGGGGACTTTCAGTAGTCTATGGCGCAAATATTGCCCATATCGTATATACATATATGCATGTTAACATACTCCTAACAGCTCCAGAACCATAATGCACACATCTAAGCATTCAGAAGTATATAAAATGAGTCTTGCTCACCCTGTTATCGCAGTTTACAACCAACACTAAAAACGCTTTCAGCTCGCACCTTCGCCGCATTGCGAACAAACCGCTTGTTATCTCGTGGTCGGCAGCAGCATTATTCGAAACAAAAGGACGTGTTATTTTCAAAACACTAATTACAAACCACAACACGCATCATTAGTACACATGTTACCGTTTGATATGAACATTGAGGGTGATTAATGAAACACTTAACCTCGCTTTGATATATTGAGCGTGTTAAAATACATCGTCGAAAGCGCGAGTCGTGGGTCTGGAGGGCGTTTTGTGTTGATAACATTGAGGAAATGAATTTTATTAACACAATCGTCAAAATGATGAAGTATTATCATTGCAGTTGTTGGGAACAATACCAGGATTTCACTTTAATTAATAATTGTAAAGTTGCTTTTCGGTATTTTATGGCAATGAGACATACTAAAATTTTGTATATCATGTGAGTATGTGACACATGTCCATGAAGACGATTCTCACAAACGTATTTCCATGGTACAACTGAATTTAAGCGCGAACGCAATGTTCATAGGCTGTCGAAAATGATTATTTGTACACAACCTGTAAGTGAGTCAAATCAAATGTTGAAGTAATTTATAGGCGACTGCGGGATTTTTAGGTGACACATGTTTGGCTCAAATGTCCGCTTGGGTCAGAGAAATAATTCAATTGACTGGAGAAATCAGGACGAAAGATCACACGAAAATTTCGACTACGAAAACTCACCACGTATGTGCTGTTTCACATGATAATTTATCCCCAGACACCGACTACAGAATTCAAATTCATCAGGTTAAAACCACTCCGCTGCGGCTGCGATAAAAATGAAAGTTTCCGATTTCAGAGCTTCGTACGGTTTCGAGATGGGAACCTTACGAGCCAAGCGATATTATGCGATTTTGAAAAATTTGTTTGAGCAAATATTCTTGAAATCAGTGGTATAAAATTACCGGCTTTACCTAATTAATGCCTTTATGTAAGTGCAAATATTTGTTTTTATACGTTTGGTCAAGACCATGGTATGTACTACCATGCATATTAATTGTTCAGCGATTTCGACCAGCTGTATTATTTTAAACATAAGTCATAAGTCACATAATTTCATGTGTATTCAATGAATAAAATAAATAGCCTATACAGAAATAAATTAAATTGTTTCTGTTGCCATTCAATCGTCGCATACAGGTCTAGGTAAACACGCCTCAATAGAAACATGATATTGGAAACAATGGGCAGAAGATTGACATAATACCATCTATGATTCCATTGTATTTGTAACTAATTTACCGTGGCACATGTTTGGTTTAGTATCAATAAATATCGAGGTACAGTCACGAAGTCATAATTTTGACGTTATGGCGACTGGCTAGGCTTCTGTGCGTCAACGTCAGTTTCCACTTCAGAGTAACTGCTCAAGTTGACAGAAACAACAAGAATAAAACTTTGCAACGAAAACGGAAAGGCCAGGATTTAGCAATAACGAAACTTTTCTATAAAGTTGACTATTAGATTTACGTTGGAGGTTTCAAATTATATTTACTATAAAGAATACATTTCCTAGGAGATAGTAACATGAAGGACATTATCTGAACTGAGATTGAGTATATATATAAGGTAGGAGGTATAACGTAATTATAGGTTTATCGGGATGTCGAGTTAATTAAGCTAAGTAAAAAAATATTCGGTTGGAAATTATCTGAATGTAATTTGTCGAAAGTTCTTCTCCCTGGCAAGAAAAATTTGTACAATCCGATTGAATCACACATACACTCGAATTTTTTTTAAATTACTGAAGTTGTCAGTACGCTACATTACGGAGTCATGCTGCGAATATTTATTCAAAATTACGTGATGCATCGCAGTATGCCACAACGTCTGTAGTAGGGCCCGGCAATCATGTTCTCAATTGAACATGGATCAATTGAAGCCGATGATCCAATCACCAAAATGTGAAATAGATTCAGGTGTAAACAGATCGTTTTAAAATTGTCACTCATTCCGACATTTTATCATTGTTGCCCGTAGTATAATACACCTGGTTCTTACAACGAATTTGGGACTGCCATTTTGATTAGAGGCAAGTTTTGATCTGTTTAGTATATTAATTAACACGAAAAATCATTTTCTCATGTCTATACCTGCGTTCAAATTATTGTCGGTTTAGGGATTTATAACTTTAACGAATTTTCTTGCCTCCATAATATTGTAGAAAAAACACACAGAAACCAAGAGCAAGCTTACGAATACTGGAGATGTTTGATAAAGGATAGTATTTTTGCAGCATATGGAGGGCACTACAGATTTCTTCAATCTTTCACAAACAAAAATGTATTTTATTCAGTCTACTTGGTTGATTAGTATACGAATATACTGTTGAGTCGAATTATGAATTCATAAACATAAGTATTATCTCCACCTAAATTCATTTGGAGAATCCCCTGAAATTCAACGTATATATTTAATATTTTGCATACGTATTCAACGAAAACATTGATGACTTCTTCCATTGTCTGAATTTTACATTTAATGTTCAGTTCCATAATACATCCATAGACTAGAAAACTTATCGTACTCTCAAGTGAATAAATTATAGGAATAAAAAGAAATCAGATACAATAATGTCGATAGACAAAAGCTTCCGAAGTATGTCAGCAGATTCTGGAGATAGAAGACGATTTGTACCAGGATATGACTTTTCGTATCGATTCCAGAGTGCTAAACCGTTCTTAGAGTTGAAAGCACTATCCAGACCGCATACGACCCCAGATAGCAGCTCGGCACAAGTATACCGTACAGGTGAGTTCATGACTGTACATATATAATCGAATTAATGTCGTATCGTTCATATGAAACAAACTTTTATGAAATTTAGGTCGCCACCAACAGGCTTACGTGAATGCGATTGCATCGGCCCAAACTCCCTCAATCGAAGCCATCAAAAGATCGTTGGGCGATGGACTTCTCATGCTGCAACAAGGTAGCAAATATGTGAAGCCTTCTATTTTCGCCAATCTTGACAAAATCCACCTAACGAAGGCAAAGGAAACCGTCAAAAGCCGGGAAGGAACTTCTCCAGCATTTTTTATTCCACGCCAACCTCCAATACCAACACGCTCGCCAACTCGAAGAAGGATGCAGACAATAACTTCGAAGATCAGGTTTATTTTTATTTAGAATTACCTGCATCTCAGCTGCAACTGAGTAATGAATGAATGACAACAGTAATATTTATTCATATTATATTCACTTACTACTTACTTTAGCCTAGCTTTTTGTCAAACAAAAAACCTCATTGGCAGAAATACACTTTATATATACAAAGTCTGTTTAAAAGTGATATTTCCTAGGCTTACCATACGTCCTGTTTTAGGCGGGACAGTCCCACTTTTCAACGTCTTGTCCCGGCTGGTCAGCCAAAAGTCCCGCTTTGGCGTTCAGCCAGTCAGCATAAAACACGAAGATTACCAACTCGAGCATATCAGCATGTTCTCGATACTGTTGTAGTGTTGTTTCTGTGTAGCGTACCGGTTGCCTACTTACTGAAGGCGTGGTTTTGTTTGTTTCGTTGTTTTTCGCTAACGTTGTTAGCAGATAATTGCTACAATTTGTGGCCTGTAAGCCCCGTACGCCAAAAAGGTGCTCAAAAATTCCTTTCTATTTTTCGAACTGAAACCGATATTTAGACAGACAGCGCATGAACTCGAGATGACAATGTGGTCAATAAAGACAGTAGGGATGGTTTTAGATGTAGGCCTCTAATGTAAAATCGATCTTCGGAGACGTCCCGCTTTAAGGTCCCAAAAATATGGTAACCCTATATTTCCTACCTCTCTAACAAGTTATTGAGCCAAAACAATTTCACTTTATTTATCTGTTATTTTGGGAAAGCCTAATTGAATCTAGATCAATATCAAATTTTGACAATAATAATGCTCCATAAGACCTTAAATCACAAGAATTTCAGCTGGACAAAGAACCGCAAAAAAAGCAGAAATATAGACGGCTAGATTATTTAATTTATTTACAGGGGTGGAAAAGAAAAATATAAAAATATTACTACTGATTTATACCGGTTCTCGTTAGTTTTTGTTTTATATTATTCTGGAAATTGACAAATAACTTTCTGCAGGAGCCAATCTGCTGGATCAAGCACAACACAGTCTCGCGGTGTTCAAGTGAATCGAGGAGCGTCAACTACACCTGCTAACGCCACCAGAAGGCCAAGTACCGTTGGAGAAATGGTAGTTGAATTTCTGACCAACGTCGACAAAAAGGTGACTGCAAATAAAACAAACTTCGCGCATTAAATAAAAGAATGCATTTTTACATATGTGTTGACCCTGCTGTTTGTTGTATGTATGTATATACAGTTGAGTCAATGCTCAACTTCTATTATACGTTTATATATAAAAAATTGTGCTCTCGTTCTCGTTACAGGACATAAGTCTTTGTGGATGGAATTTGATTCATCCAAACTAATTCCTGGTGAGATTATATATATATGCTCCAAGCTTCAAATTAAGTTATACTTTCTACGTTGCCTATATGCCACAGAGATGACGATTATTATCAAACTTATTAACTGATATTGATAATGAAAACAATGAAAAATTTTAGTTTAGTACCAACAGATATTCACGATGTCAAACGTTTTCATTTCGTTATTACAGTTTACCTAAGTTTGTAATTAAATAGTGAGTATCTTGTCCATGCCATGAAGCCCTTAGTAATTGTTTTTCAAGGAACAACAATCAACAAGAACTAAAGTATACAGGCCACGTTCGAACTCTTACTATTCAACAATAACGGAACTTGACGATAGGTGTTTAAGAAATTCGGATTTTCCGCAAATACAGATTGATGGAAGGTGAAAAAATTAACTCATTTTTCAGTTTAACATAACCAAAGTTAAGATAGAACAAGGGTATATATAAATATAGCAACTGATTTCAAATTCATTTCGATGCGCTTTCTCTTTCAACCATGCGCGCCATAAGTTAAAACGAATGAATTCGGATATTTATTTCCGCCATGCATGAAGTATTGCACAATTAAACAAATTAGCAATAAAAAAATCAATTGAAAGACGAGGTAATAGACGAGGATCCTCGAAAGAATATAGGGTCATCGTGTTAGCGACACCGAAATCGGTGTATTTACGTCAAATAACTAGTACTACTTAAACACTTTTTTTATTTTGATGAACACAATTTGGAAAATATAAATCGAATTGAGAGAGTCAATGAGGATCAGGGCCGGATTAACCATTAAGCAAAATAAGCACGTGCTTAGGGCGATAACCAACTTTGTTCGCTGCTGTACATCTAGTTGTGTAAAGCATTGGTTGGCAACCTTTTTTAAGTGACGGACCGGTAAAGCCTGACCAAAATTTTGGCGGACCACCTTTATGTTGACAATATATTCAAACCAAAGGTGATGCTATTTATTGCGAAATCTGCATTTGTTTGCTGGCAATTAATTGTTCCCAATTTGGAGACATGGTCGACAGTGATACACATGGGCCGCGGCCCGATGGTTGCCGACCACTGGTGTAAATGGACTGAAACCTACGGGCAAGGGGTATGTATATTCACTTGGCTAACACATACAGTCCCCGAACTCGTAATAGAACTAAAATATGGAAAATCTGAATAAAATTATTTCATAACCCTAACCTGGTACACACAACACACTACGGGAGTACCGAAATTTTCATAGTCAATTTTCAATTGCGCCTCAGTGTTTAACGGAATAATCAAAGTTGGTCTGACTACTCAAACCTCAATATTGCCAATCATCTTGGACCTCTATAAATGTTTGTAGGCATGGGAACTATTTCCAAAAAAATAGCATGCAAATTAATCATAATTTGGCCTTCAAACAGTAATAAATCCTGAAACTGCATATTTAATTTTTATATAACATGGAACACTAGTTTCATTATTATACTGTATATTTTTATTATTTCTTCCTATACATAGGGTACCAAAGGGTGAAGTGCTCAGGGCCTTCAAACCTGTAAAAGGCACGATCCGGCCCTGGACAGGATACACTGAACCTATGAATTATATGAATAAGAACCTTCATTACCGTAGCGTCCACTATACAATTATGGATATTGATAAATTCATAACATTAAAGTGAGAACATAGAATAGAACTAGACAACTAATCGGTGTTTTAGTAAGAAGCTTAACACTGCTGTGCTTAGATTGACTGAGTGGGGTACGGCTATCGCACTGATATCGGTATTTTGGCATTTAGCCATTAGAAATATTGAACGTCAAGAAGTAACGGTACACAACCACAGTTCTAAATACTGGTATGTATGAAGAAACAAACATCGGATTTAGTGGCGAATGGCGCTTTTAACAGTACTGGAGTTACGGTGAAATGCTAAGTAAAATATTTAATGACTGACCCTTTTTAACAGTAATGCTGTAATAAAGCGCCAGTCGTTCAACGTTTAAATGGAATTTCAACGTTACTTTATTGAAGTTACGGTGAAATACTACCTAAAATAATTAATAACCGATTTTTTTTAACAGTAACACTGTTAAAAAGCGCCAGTCGTTTATTGTTTAAATACCATTTCACCGTAACTTCAATACCATCAGTACTTGATTTCACTGAAGCTATTAGTTTGGGTTACAACGCGAGACTAACTCTATTATGCTGACGGATTTGTAGGCGTATAATAATGCAAGGAGGCTGTGTAGTCAGTAGTGCCTCAGCGTTCAGTGAAATGATTGGTCTGATTGCTCAGGCGATTCATACCTCAACATTGAAATAAATTTCGCTTGTTTTTCTTTCTCAAGTATCACCCTAAATGTTAACAGGAATGTAAACAATTTTTTTAAAAATATGTAACTTAATAATAAATTGGCCTTCAATCAGTAATAAATACTGGAACTTACTTTCAATTTCAGATAACCTGTAACACTAGTTACATTCCTATTATTATATTTTACATATACGGCACCAAAGTCATGGGTGTTTAGGGCCTCTGAAGGCCACGATCGGGCACTGATCAGGAGTGAACAATTCAAATGGAATCGAGAGAGTTTTAGGGGGGGAGGGAATGTTTAAATTGTCAATTTAGCTTTGCAGCGTCATGTTCGGGTGACCCCAATCACTCTAGTATGGCTGACCAACATGACGCTGCAAGGCGGTGATAAATGAAGGGGAACTCAGCAACCACAATACGGCAATTAGTTTTGGAGTTGTGGATAAAAAAAATAAAGAGATTTAACTACGAAAGATTAAGTAAAAAGAGATCACAACAAGAACGTTTAGAGCAATAAGGCTTGCATAACAGACAATGAAAATATTTGATAACAGTCAAAGCGAATAATATGATAAAAAAGGGAAAATAGAATATAAACATTTTTCCCTTCAAGTCGGATTTTGGTATATGCAACACTGATAGCAGTGGTTGTGCGTATACTAAAGACAAACAACTACTATTAAAAGGCTTTTTATGCCAGTTTGTGATCTAAGGATAATTTATTCAAAGTATCATCATTATACGTAATGATTGGCACCACTCATACATGAATCTTTCAACGCAAATTATATCGCTTTTCGGCATATTGAAGTATGATATTTTCAAGACTTGAAATATTACAGCGTAATTTTATCGTGTCATTCATTTCGTATTTATGCTACAATTCATCTTTAGATAAAAAAATATTGTATTTCCATGAATGACAGGACATTAAGTCAGACGATGAGAACAGGCACGGGATTTATGCCTCGAGAGCATTGTGATGTACTTGGACCCCTGACCTGTCCAGACTGTATTCGAACAAGATCTCAAAATTCACATCAGAGAATGTGCAGGTTTGTGTTGAATATCTTATGTTTTAAGAAAAGTATGAAAATAGTTTCTGTAGGAGCACAAAAAAAATTGTATATTCATCCACCTTGAAGCACACTATGCTCATGATGACAGTTGACATCAATTCTTCCGTACTAAAAGCATTTTTAGAAGTATGCCCGGAGTCAAAAATAAAAATAACGAACATCAGACATTTTTGGAAACTGTACTGAACTATGACAAAGTAACGTAAGCGAGACTGTTTGCAAATTATCTATACGCAGGTTGAAACTAACCCTGTTAATTTAGAAGGCCACATTTCATTTTTGTACTGACAACTTTCAATTAGACATTGTAACAATTCCCATCACTCATATGACGATCAAAGGCTTCAAAGCGTATAAGTGTCACATTGCGAATGCAGAATCAGTATTAATTTTAATCGACTCGAAAAACATACATTTCTGTTTGTGGTTTGAATCATTTCTCAGATCATGTGTTCTGGCAGTTTGCTGCCTATTTTAGTTTTGATGCTGCTAATAAGTATGAACTATTCATTTTTTTAGTACATCAGTAGCCGCGAACGCCACTGATGTCTACAAACTGGCGCTGATACACGAACGAATTCCACATCTTGGTATGCGCGAAGTTCAGAGAAAAGTATTTGATGGAGAAATTTCTGACAAAGTCAATTCCATTTCACGCTGGAAAGAGATGCAACAATACGCTCAACCTAAATATACTGAGAAAGAAGAGAGTACCATCGGTAAGTATTTTTGATAGTACGATAAAAGGGAAATGACAACTGATTGCTTGAAGGTTGAAATTGGACTATGTTATGACGGCAGTTCCACAAACAATCATTCAAAATATGTTTGATCTGTATTCTAATCCGACACGGATAGCGGCACTCTTTTCATAACTTTCATCGCTTTCGCTTGATACATCGACCAAAAACACCAATGAGCTATGCACAAGATTTAAATCACCCAAAAAATTTATTTTCAGTGGAAACTATTGAAGAAACCGTAGAAGATAAAACGAGAGATCAGCCTGAAAAATCAAGACCAAAGTTAAGGTCCAGAGGATCTCTTGGTTCGGTGGTATTTGAAACGATAGCAGAAGCTTCAGAATCACCGGAAATTGGTCAGAGTGGGGAGACTGGAGAAGTCATAGATCAAGCACTGCCCATTTCAAACCAAAAATCAGTTTCTAAAGAAGATGATCAAGTTGATATACAAAATAAAACGATGGATAATGAAATTGATACCAAGACAAAAGAAATCGTAGACAATGTCGATGAGGTCACTTCAGAACGTCCACAGCGCACGTCATCAGGAAGGAGTCGTCGTCGTTCAAAAAATCGGAAAAAATCCCCAAAGCGACATACCCGTATTTTTAATCGCGGCCTTATTCCTTCGCCTAACTATTTTTATAACGTGGGTGACCTAATGGGAAGAGTCCAAAAACTTCGACGAACCGGAAAACGAAATCCTTGGGAGGTTGATATCGATATTCCCATGCCTCCTGTACATCAAAATGAAGAGGGAGGAGCAAAGCCAGATGCAAACAAAGATGACGCAGCATCCATCAGCTCACAGGATTCTGTCAGTCCGCGTAAGGCAGATCCGATGACAAAAGTGGAGCCACCGATCATGTACGAGAAGAAATCTCGATACCTCGGTTTATCACATCCAACTATTGGTAATATTCCAACTAGAGCGTAAAAGATTTGATAAATCATGCAAACAGTTTGTCAAAATGTCGTTTTTCTGTAGGGTGACCATACACGACAATTTTGTAATATTTCGTATATTTCAATGTTGTGACGATGTACAATATGAAAAAGCTAATCAGTATTCCACAACAGTGTTTTAGTGAGATATTTTCTATGTATCGGTGTTCCACAATTTTTAAAAAACTTATAAGCCAACGGTAACCAAGAATATGTTAAGACTTGGGGCCAATTATAAGCGGACTTCCACAGTTCGTTTGGGTTGAAACACCTGTAATGGCGCATACTCATTTATGAAGATATTTCTACAGTAAACTTTCCAGTTCTCTTTGTATGTAATTCAATGATTAATAGAAATTATTAAGTTTTACTGACGTATTTATAAGGGACAAAAGGTATATTTTCAACTACTTTTCGATTTTATTGGGTTTACCTATTGTAAGACCAGGACCGCACACTCGCGATTATTATTCAAAATATAAAAATGCATATCATCTTTATAAGTTTCTATTTAAGCTAACACTTTCGGAAAATGCTTTCATCGAATCGATGACAAGAACAATCACCAAAAATAACGCAAATTGAATCGAGCACGAAACCGCCATCATGCGAATATGTTCAATGGTTTCTGCAATTTTATCAGTCTCTGGTAGCAAAGTGAGTTCAAATGTATGACGTTCTTGACGCCATACTACACAAGCTAGGAAGATCCGGCGCTGATCCCGAAAGTTTATATGATTAATTTGAAGACCATTTGTCCGTGTAATGTAGTATTCTTTCGCAGGTCCATATCCAAAGCTGGAAAATATAAATAAACTGAAATAAACCTACCAAACATTATGTTGCGCAAATATCCAACCTAGATTTAAAATACCGCTGACAAAACAGAAATAAACTTCTCTTAATTACTGTATATACTGGCTTTATACATGAAAAGATGAAGAACTATCGGATTCGAATCAGCTCTCGTCGAATTTTCATACATAAAGTAGCTTTTTACATATGTAGTGCATTATCTTGCAACAAAATCTCAGCCACCCGTAATTATTCTCCCTGAGCCGAAGGTTATCTGAACAACAATTATGGGAAAACTAAGGAAGGGAAAATTAATTAATCTAATTAAAATCGAGTTTTTAAAATCTATGAGAAATACACAGAAAAAACTGAAGCAGACCCAAAGTTAAAATTAGTTAGTAGGCCTACTTTTTTTTGACCAATGTAGTATATTTATACGTGCCAGAATGATGTTTGCTCAAAATATGATGCGTGAGTAAAACTATGTTAATAAAAATGTTACTGAGCGCCTAAGATTACTCCAGTAATACCACATTATAATCGAGAAAAAAAGATGAAGAGTAACACTCACCTGTAATCTTTTCTGAGTATAGTGCTGAATTGAAGTTCCCATTTAATGGATGTTCTCATTGTTATATTTCCTGGACAGCGTAGTTCCAAACTATCCGTGTTTTCGACAAGGAGAGAAAGTCTGGACATCGGCTTGAATATGTCGTCATCTTCGTCACACTCGTCGTAACACGTTTCTACTAAAATTTCATTTCTTTTTCGTTCAGCTAATTCCCGCATGGGCGTCTTAATGTTGCCGGAATCGATGCAATGTATCAGTCTTGTTCTCGTCTTTACGTAACAAAATCCGAACCTTCGACGTTCCCCAGTACCGGCACATCCATCGCATGGCATCCACTCGTCCCATTTGAGAATTGCTCGCGTCCGACCTAATTCTATATATCGAGTCGGTGTCATTCCTCTTTCTGATAACGTCCATAGAAACAGTTTTGGGTCGTGTACTGCAACTTTAAGCACGTATTGGTTAGTTGCATTGTTAGTAACACAACCGTACACCCCAGAATCTGTTGTTTTTAGTTCTACTATTCTCCAAATATGATGGTCAAATTTGCGAAAAAGTGTTATTCTGTGATCCGTCGCATCCGACAGGATTTTCATAACAGGCACACGGCCGTAGCTTTCAAATTTAAATTCCGCGATCAAGTTAAGATGACATGTGTAATATAACTCTTCGCCAACAATTCTATCCAGAAGTTTTATCTGTGTGTCTTCACCAATAGGAATCCAGGGTGGGGGCTCTTTTTCAAACTTACTATTCATAAATGTTTTTGAAACGGGTATAAGAGCAGCAACGTTTACTAATAAAATAATTTGCATTGACATAATGCTGAAAATGCTTTAAATAACGATAATGAAATTACGGTAATAGAATAGCAAGATGAATTCAGCAAAAACTTATTGAATGGGAGCAATTACTAAAACTATATAGGTAATACGCAAAGTAAAATGTCGGACTTTAGCGAGCTCTCAATTTCCTCGCCTATTTTGGGACTCTTTGTTCCTCCCTCACTATGGATAAAATCTACTTTATTTGTTGATGACTAAATATGTTAATGTATATCCATTGAATGATATATAATATCTTTCAAATTGAGGGAATCGATAGAGGGAAATTTCTAATTCGAATGGTGAGTTTCACAACATTTCAATTAAGGATCAAATTTAAACGAAAGCCAGGAACGTCAGGGCTTAGAAAATCAGCAAGGACCAAATGCTATTACTCGTTATAGTTTAATCCGAGGCCTGATATCAACTTTCTTGTCATGGCATTTTCTACAAATACATTTATGTTATGTATAGAAACATATATACATTATACTACAACCCAATTAAGTACTCACCAGTGGTTGTCTTGGACCAATCTGCCAATTTTCGGATATTGGTATTCTCTTGGTCGCCAAAGGAAAGTGAGTATATACTTATGAGCCAGTATAATTCCCTTTAATTTTGAGAATGTAAGGCGCGGACGGACGTATTGCTACTGGTACAGGACTCTGCCGCCATATCGAACCACTACATTTGGCAAATCCTGGATTACGCACTGGTTTCGACTGTGTCTTTGAATAAACTTGATACCCTGTTACAATCATGGTATCGACCAACTCGGGACTTCTTGAAATACAGAAAACCAGAGCCGGCCTATTGGAATACAGACTCGGAGTTTGCTTGTCTCCCTCACTATCCCTCAGTGCTTTGTTCTTTATGACGTCATAAAAAATTCAAGCGTGAATATTATTTATATGGGTTGCCAGATTCACCTATTTTAGACATTTAGATTTTAGAGCATCGACTTCCTTGTTAGTAGCCACTCTTACACTTCACATATTCAGATAGATTTCCAGGTATTTTATTTTATCCAGACTTATTTTTTAAGTACAGAATATTTTGAAGTCGATTGGTCCATTAGTAGCGAGAACTGTGAATTTTCCAAAGCACAGCAATTCTGCAAAACTACCCATATACCATTCGTTTATTTCTCCAGACCGCTGCGGTCCATATAAAAATAACACAAACAAATAAAACATAAGCAAAAACAACACAATAAATACATAAAATACCTGATACGACAATCAGATTCACAGTAGATCTCAAAAAAGAGTTAATACAGTAATCTAAGAGGCCAAAAGTGAATTATAGAATCCAAGATAGCCCGTCATACGCACTTCTTGTCCAATAAAGTAGCAATATCCTAAGTGCGACAACTGCGTGTATCCCGCCATACATTGACTAAATTGTTTGTTATTCTCTCATGAAGATCTAATGAAAGTAGCAGTAGATTATTTTTTCACGCGTAGATTTTTATGGTTATCGCAGTCATAACGCCGTTTGGTTTTCATCTATAGCCCACAATCTCTACATTGTTGAATTTGATAATTGGACACGAAATAGTCCTATGAATTTTGTGAAAAAATCGCTTTTCTTATCAACTACTAGACCAATTGCTTTGAAATTTTTAGGGGGTAAATATTGTATTTTTTGCTAGAAGGCCATTTTACTTTATTCATTTCAAAAATGTCTGTGGCCTCTATGAAATTCATTTTTTTGTGCGATGACGTCATTATTATGCTTTCGTCTAAGCTCAAATCTGCTGCTCAGCTGCGACACGGTACTCTACGGTGACAGATTGAATACCGGTACTATTTCGTGTCAATATATTGGAGAATCGCTCTCTTATTTAATAATCGGATAACCAAAGTGTCATCTCGTCATGGTATACTATTGGAAAAATATATATTGGAAATTGGATATTATTAGATGAAGTAATCGAGAAATGCTCCAGCTTTGCATTTCACTGGGATGAGAGTTTTACCCAAATATATATATATTACGGTGATAACGATTTTGCATCATCGATCTTTTAGGTTCGCCCAGTTTCAAAAACGTTTTGTAGCTACTAATGTACCAAACCCCAAATTCGAATAAGCCATGCGGTATTTGTATCTCCCATTCAAGTTTAGAAATGATAGTTCATTTTTATGGGTGACGTAGTATAGAATTTCAAATTTTTTTTGGATTAGGGGTTAAATACCAAGAAATGCTGAAACTCCGAGCTTGATATCAAAAAGATACTGCTAAAAGAAAGCGTGAATCAGCTGATAGTTTCAAACTACAACTAGTATCTGGGAAATTCTTTGGTGTAAAAACAAATAATGTTCATAGTACGTATAGCAGAGGTGAGCAATATTTTTTGGTATAAGAGCCGCATGCAGCAAGTCAGAAATACGTGAGAGCCGCATACTTTTTTAAATTATCAATATTAGAGCTCATTAAATCATTTTGCATTGTAACTGTTACATTGATACTAATTTGGGAGACGCGAAACTGGCGTTTCGGCTGTTGACTGCGACTGCGCAATGTTTTTTTTTTATGAAATACAGTCAGAGTATTTTCACGATCAATATATATTCCATAATAGAACAAAACTAGCCTCAGTTGATGCATCGGATTCCTTGTCAAATGATATCATAAATTTCTGCTGTCTTTTCAGCATTAATTTAAAGTCAGTCAATCTGTGTTTCCTTACAGCTGATTTACGAGGGTAGTCTCGTACGAGGTTTCCGTGATTTGTTTCATGGTACCGTTCAACATTGCTGACTCTATTCTGAGAAGCTTATGAAAGATTAAGCACAAAGTTTTTTTTTTCTTGACTAGTGAATGCGTATTCTTCTTGCCATTATGACTTGACAACACTGTTTTCATCTTCGTATTTTTGCTCCTTACTTGACATATCGCAAGAGGGACTAACTGCAATCAAATTGCAATACCGCCAACTCAGCAACATACATTTGACCATTGTGATGTAAGATTTGTCGCTTGACTAATTCAAAGTTCAACGCCACAACAATTTTCATACCAAAATATACTTGGTCTCAATCATTGATGAAAGCTTCTTCCATCGCTTAATAAATTAAAAAGAGTACTGTTACACTACAGTTTCTTTAACTTAATTTGGATAATAATTAATGGTAGCGAGAAGAGCCACATGCGGATCGCTAGTCGCGGTTTGCCTACCGTTGACGTAGATCAGGGGTCGGCAACCTTTCGTCGCTCGCAGGTCAAAATAAGGGTTGCAAGTCATTGGCGGGTCGCACATATTTTTAAAAAGTTGAAAACCGAACGGATTATACTTTTATAATCAAAATCAAGCAGTGATACATCTCTCGAATAGAATATAGATTTATTTCCTCATTGCATTGCATTTTCGGCGCCATTGAACTCTTTGTACTTAGCATCAAATTTTCTGCGTTTTGTTGCCATTTGTCTAATTATAATTAAACTATAGGCTCATTAAACGAGTAATTGTGAATTTTATACTTGTTAGTTTATAATATAATTTAGTCTACACGCGTCTCATAGTGAATTGTGTAACGTGAAAAATATCATCGTCAAAACAGCTGTTTTTTTACTATAAATCAGTGAAACGTCGCGGGCCGGATTATGTTACTCCGCGGGCCGGGTTGCCGACACCTGACGTAGAGCAACACTGATCTCAAATTTCGACAGACGAGATGACAACATAAATTGTTGACTTTTTTCGAATTTAGCAGGTAATTACAGTCTACGATAGACCTTAGCTCAGTGAAGATGCGACCAGATCTGAATGGTCGTACGAGTTCCTAGACCGGATATAGCGTACTTTGTTTTTGTAAAACATTTTTTGTCCAACCGTTAACAAAATGTGGCGGTACTATCAAAGCGCAAAATGGCTCTCAAAACACTATTTTGTCAAATGGCTCAAGCAGTTTTGTATGATTTCTGTCGCAGGTCAAATCGTTCCGTGAACGAAAATCTTCAATACCAAAATGCGCTGGTGGAATTCGCACAATACACTAACGACGATGTCGAGAATATCCGCATTACAGAAAACTTTGTCGACAAGAAATTCTAAAATTGATTACGCCCTCGCCTCTATTAAAACAAGAACATAATATGTATAAATTATTGAACAAAATAAATATATTAAATAAAATAATCTTCGGTTCTTGATTTGGCTGATTTAACGAAATATTAGAAAATTCAAGTTTTAGCCGAATACGAATGCATCACTTTGCCTCCTGTAAAGGGTCGGTGAAATAAATAAAATAGTATGTTAGTACCTTATCAAAAGGTCGCACCATATAACTTATGGAATGCAACATGGTCGCAATTAAGGCAATCGTGCTTGTTGATTATGATAGAAATGTACTAACTTTTAAGACAAATTAAAAATAAAGTAATTTGCGAAATAAGACTTTCACTAATATTCAGGTAAAGGAACATAACAAATAAAAATATCGAATTAAATAAATATCTAAATATTATCAATGATGTGCACATCTATTTTGGATTAGGTATATGTTTTAGGATAAAGAGCATTTTCAGATCTGTATTTTAATTTGTATTGCATTCGGCTATAGGTTACCAAAAGAATGGCAAATAAGTTAAGGCCGTATTGAAATTTAGGATCACATCACATCAGCTGAGTAATCCTGAGCCCAATATGCTTGCCTATTATTATATCGTTGCATGTAATATTGATCTGATAGAAAACTCGTCATATTTGGAGGGTAGTAACCCCTCGTGCTTCGACTCATCATACCACCATGCATCGGATGAGGAAATGGGTAAGAGTGATAATCGTTTCGTGAAGTAATTTGGGTCGAAATACGTGAGAAATTTGCATTGTGATTAGGACCAAAATGTTGTCGACGCTGTAGTTGATTATTTCGTTTTTTCATGTTGGGACGTGTCTTTGAAACAGCCTTCGCCTTAGTTGTGGAATCACGCGATGGTTCAAGTGATGAAGACTCCGGAGCTTTAATTGGCGACGGTGGTACTTTTGGTTGCTCTGAAATACATGAATGCGAGTCTTTTTGCGGATCATCATTCACTTGAGAACACCCAGGCTCTAAAATACATGAATGAGAGTCGTTTTGCGGATCAGCGGTCACTTGAGAACATCCAGGCTCTGAAATACATGAATGTGAGTCGCATTGCAGATCATCAGTCCCTTGAGAATCTCCAGGCGAGTCTGGAATTACAATAGTTGGGATGTCTATAGAATCCGATGTCTCTTGTGAAGCAGGTGGCTCCGTTGTTTTATCAGTCAATTTCTGAGGACTATTTATCAAAGATTCTTTGAGTGTGGAAGTCTTTGGGTAAACCTTCTGCGCACCTATCGCAGGAGAAGAGGGATGAGGTTGCGCCTGTTCTGTTATAGGATCTCCGACTGTTTTCGAGGTAGATTCCTGCTGGTCTGTCATCGGTGGGGTATCAGGTGTCGGAAGCAAAGGTTTTGAGGTAGTCGCGCCGTCCAGGGGGCTGGGCGATCTAGGAGTTGATACAGCCGCTTTGGGATGACAATAAGGTTTAGGACGAAATGCATCTGGAACTTTTGTTCTGTGACTGTCCAACGTTATTCTATCAACATCTATTCGTTTTGGTTTAGACCTAGAAGTTGGTGATCTACTTCTGTGGGAAGTATACGGTCTTGGAGATTTTGAGCTGCGCCTGCTGTAAAATGGCGGCTGCGAATATCGAGGTTTTTGCCCTGAAGCACGACTGTTTTTTTCGGACCGAGAAATGTTACTACTCGAATGATGAGCAGTCTTTGGTCTTTCGGGACGATTTTCTTCGCGGCGTGTTGGAGGTGTTCTACATCGCCTTGGTGATCTAACAAAGTTTTCGTTGTGTCGGACGGATTCCCTGGTTTCTGCAAAACGTCTTCGTTTTGTCGATCTCCCGGTCGAGTCGTCTCGACAGTCACGCACGTTTGGGCAGGCTACTCCGGTAGGAATATCAATGCGACGCTTCATTGTATTTTCTTTCCCTGTTTTGGCAGGACTTTTATATTTTTCAACCACGCTGTTTTTCCGTTCGCGATCATTGCTAGGACTCCTGCTTTTAGCGCGACAACTCCGACTAAACGTCAAGTGCCAAAATGAATGGTCTTCAAAAATGGCTGCCATGACAATTTTATCTTGGGCCATGACATGAGATGGACTTTCAGTGGCAAATTTCTTGTTGAGTTGCAAAATATGATCGGCATACTTTTCTGTTAATGTTACTAGTCCTGACATGCTGGAAGCCTTAAGCCTTCCTACATCATCGGAAACAGATTTCATCAAATTCTGTAAGTGAACAACAATTATGGGACAATGCAAAATGACAAGTAACTTGCTAGCATTAAAATAGCGACGATAAAATTAAAAACGTACAGCCGTTTAAGAAGATTGTGTTAAACGCGATCAAATATATAAAGAATGAAACAGGAAAATCGTATAGAGCTTAAAGTGCGCTTAAACGATATTAAGGAATAGTATCTCTTCATTCTGTCCGTATTTGAGGAACAAAGAAACGATTGAATGATTGTTAAAATAAACTGAAAACTTATAACTACTTTTAAGGCATTCAGTAATATATTTACTATTCATGGAAATAGAAATAAATAAAAATTCAAATATATTACAAAGTATTAACCTTCAATCTCTCCAAATGAGAACCGAGATAATCCATTTGTTCCTGGAATTCAGCGATGCCAGATTTCCTAGGCGAAGTCTTCATATTATCGTCAGTGGCCTCTGAAGATTCTCGTCTCATCTTTATATAGCTTTCATATGATATTTTGTTCGTTTTTGAAGTATTATGCGTGAAATGCTCAGGCCCGGAAGTTGCGGTAGAAGTTCTTCGAACTGGCAACACAATACTCGAACGTTTAACAGGTGCTGTGTTGACGCCTATCTCTTTTACTGCTGGAATTGATGCAGGCATGGTTGCAGAGTCGCTAGTCCTAACTACAGCGTTACAGGAGACATCTTTCATTTTTCTTTTCGTCTGTGTCTTTGCTTCTCTAGTTCTCATTTTTATTGGATCATTGCCAGCGTTCTTTTTCCCCACATAAGTGGTCTGTGTGTAACAGTGTACTCCTGATTTTTTGGTCATATAATTCATTTCCTTCACAGAGTCGAAAAAATCTTCCATTTTCATCATTTCAATGGTCCCACGCGGCGACGGGTTTGGGGGAATGAGCATTATATAAGTTGAATCTAACATTTTCTAATATATTAGTTGCTTTTACCTAAATGCGATAAGAAAAGAAATTGAGGTATACCTAACAAGCCTTTGACAAAACAACTATCTTTCTCAGCTACTAAAAATAGAATTTTCAAGGGTGGTACTCGTGGCTTTATTGCATAAGTCTAGGCTAATAATTTCTAATTATCATATTGACATCTTTTATGCATGACCGTTCATGGTACAGAGGTATAGAATAGAGTAGCGGTTCCCGGTCGCAGGCCCGTGGACCACCAAGGGGGCCACATAGCAGTTGGAAGGTTTAACGGATATCCGTGTAGGGGAAATCGGGATCAGGGGATGAGGCAAAGCGGGGTGAAAAATTTTGATAATTTAAAAAAAAGTCCAGAAACGATCAAAAAATTACACTGCGTTCCACAATAAGCATTGGGGGTCTACTATTGTAAAAGTTTGATAAATGAGAACATTTTGTGCATCTGTCCTGAAACCACGCCAACGGGAACATAATCTTCAGAAGCAGATAACGTGACAAGAAAATTAAAAAACCGTCGGGATAGAGTGTATTTATTTTAAACAAGTTTATTAAACAGCAAGAGGACTCGCTTATTTTTGAGCCAAGATTGGGTATTGACGTGTTAAAAGTTCGTGATATTCCAACTTTATCGCCATTTGTAGCAAATCAGCGTTAATCAACAAAGCCCAATCTCTGAACGGTACCCCAGTTTGTTCCCCAGCATTTCAATATTGGAGGGGTGTTTCCGTATTTTGAGGAAAACTTAAGACCTATTTGACTGCTCATTGAATTATGTTCAACTACTGGGTGTAGCGAAGAACAATGAAAATATGATAGACGAGAGGTAATAATATTATAATTGAAAAATATATATACAGAAGACTCGCGTGCCTAAAGTACTTCTAGTGGGCATAAAAAATTTTGCATATGTTAATCCTAACTCCCACCTGACTGCGTCACCCAATAATTACTGTCACTACGACGTCACAGTCATGCATTAGAGCTCTTCAAATTATACAAATTGTCATCCAAATCGCGCAGACGATTACCCGAAATCGAGCAAGCTATTTCTCTCGTTTTCTCATCGCAACGTATGTACAGTATGTCATCGGCGCAGATGCCATCTCGGGCGATCGTAGCTATACTTTGGCAAGCGCTATGACGTTTTGTGACGTTATTTTTGGATGGTGTAGTAAATATTTAGGCTACGTCCACTAGAAGTACGTTAGGTACAAAACTACAGGAGACTCGCGGGACCATGGGTTAGAAAAATTACGTCGCCAAAATCTGGGCATGATAGTTCATTCACCAGCGACGAAGTCAAAATTGTACCAAGATTGACCAAATCACCAACGCATTCTACTGTAAATTTGAGTTGGGTCGCGCGACACTAACTCCCTATCTTTTCCCTATGCCTTTATGCTAGTGGATCCCGGGTCTGGTATAGTTTAGTACCACATGTACTTCTAGTTGACCTGGCTCAACAATTTTTGCATAGGTCAATCCTAACCCCCACCTGACTACGTCACCGAAAAATTACGTCATTTCGACGTCACAGTGGCGTAATAGGGCCCATCGAAGTATGCGGATGCTCGTCCAAAACGCACAGACGATCACCCGAAATCGAGCAAGCAATCTCTCTCGTTTTCTCGTCACAACGATCACTATAGGAGAGAGATCGCCGGCTTTAGCAAGTTCGTTATCGGCGGCGCAGATGTCATTTCAGGCGATCGTAATTATACTTTGGCAATCCCTATGACGTGATGGTGACGTCGTAATGACGTAATTTTTGGATGGCATAGTCAGGTGGGGGTTAGGAATAGCATATGCAAAATTCGTTATGCTACGCCCACCGGAAGTACTTGTGGTACTAAACTATACTAGACCCTGGATCCATATGCGTATACTGCAAGGATGCTGTAGCTGGAATAAACAAAACTATTCTATCCAATTAAAGAGTCCAGCTGTACACTAACACAAATGTATTTCTGTAATGTTTCGTCAGACTTCCTCAAACAAGCAGTTTACAACACCCACACTTCCACAGACAACACCTGTTTTACACTGCTTGTCTAAGAAAGTCTGACTCTGGTCGGACGAAACGCTACAGAAACACATTTGTGTCAGTGTGCAGCTGGACTCTTTTAATTGGATAGAACATTCAACTGTTGCGAGAAATACAACAGCATTCATCTCATCATACCGGGACTGGAATCGAATTCACTAGGCTGGTCTGATCAAATCACCTAATAGATCTCCAGTTGCAAGATACTGCAAGTTAAAACAATACACATATTGCTTTACGAAATTCCCTAAAGATTCTGAGGAAATGAATACATTAAAGAAACCAACAAACGGCATACCAAGGATAAATTAGTCGCTTTTCTGGATAGCATGCGAGCAGGGCCAGTGCACTAAATTGGGAAATCTCACATCAAGGTAATGGGTAGAGCATTTCACATTCTGTCGTCATAATGGTCATTATTGACCAACAAATAGTATAAAAATGTAACCATGAGATGTCTTATTACATTTATTCAGCGGTAGTGTGAGACAAGACTCCTGAGTCACGTAAAATAATTGATTGACATTTTTCAAAATTCCACATTCGCAAAAAATAATTGAAATTCGTGATAAGATTCGACTTACCAGTTCGAAGTCTGTCGCTGTGAGAAATACGACACAATCACAGCGCCAATTACGCTAGAGAGAAGAAGGAATACCAGACAACTGACGCCCGAATGCAACAATAACAGACGCGTTCCGGCGTTAGTGCCAGCAATACCGCGCAGTGGAAATGCGATGTCTGCAGCTAATCACTCGGTTGTTGGGGAAAAAATGAGGTTGATTATTGGCAACCATGTGCGCCGAATTATCGTCTGCACGACGGAGTGTATTTTCGCTTAACCTGTTCTGTCGCAGTTGTACTGCATCACCGTTTTCGAAATGCAGCGTTGATGGAGCGTCGACGGTTGCCAATTTCACAATAAGCCTACAGCGTCACGTCGACCTGCAGTGCGAGACAAGATTGCAGTTATTTGGGTGAACGACTTCCTGATGTGACGCTGACAGAATTTATGCAAACCACCAAGTGCGTAAATGTCATATTCTGCATGCCATTTTCGTTTTTATTGCATGAACGCATATTACTTAATCACGTATATATCATTTGTATTTCTGGGAAATATACATTATTGCTCATAAATCCCAAGGTATGTGTTCTGGACGTGTATAATTGAATATAAATTAGCCTCGTCGGTTTTTCGGCCGTGAGAACCATAACGCTTTTAACGGGAAATAACCCAGTAATTTTATCAAGTAATGTGTACGTTTTGTCAAACGGCCGCCGCGGGGCTACCTGTTTAGCAAATATTTTTGTGCTATTATACCGTTTTACGGATTACATTTAACAAGATAAGTTTCATGTTCCTGTTGAAACGGATCAATATTTGGCTCGCGGTGATTAGAGGTGGTATGCTCAAAAGCGGGCACGCTCTGACGAAGTCTTAGATGACTAAATGTAAGTGGCAAAGTCATATTTTAATGTTGAACGCCATGAAAAGATACCGATGAGACGCGCCGCCTCAAATGAACTGGCAGTTTCGGCAACACGGTCATTGCAGAACGCTATGGTGTGGTTTTGCTTGGATGGCACGGATTGATGGAGTTCAAGCTGCCACCAGTCAAGGCAGATCCTGGGCACCTGCCGGCTTGTTTTTTACTTCTTCGATTCGAAAATACTCATGAGCAAGCAAAAATACGCGATACAAATCTATATCACTCTGTTTATCGGTGGTTTTCCGCTACAAGGCTGAATTCCCACTCTGGCCCTATTTGTGAACAAGAATATTTAAATTATAGTGACTTATTTTCATTTCCTTGAGCTCTTTCTTACGTTAGTGTTCACATTTTTGGATACTCAACCTTATGCCCTAACTTTTTATAACATGTTGAATGCGAGTTTTGCGATCTATGCAAAATGATAATGATTGTGAATTCTCATATCCGCCTTCATTCGCGCTATCCCATAGTTGCTGACTTAGAAAATTAAAGAGTTAAATATAAGATCAGAAAAGGCGCCTGAAATAAAGGTGTTCAAAGTGTTGTTGATGATTAATGATTTTTCTTCATCTTTAATTCCAAGGAAAAATAATCAAAATCGGTTGTCTCGAATCGAATTAATTATGCTCTTCAATTTTTCCACAAAACTATCTGTGACCCAAACCTGACTGATATTTTTCAATTTGTCATACATCACGCATAATGGCGAAACTTTGTCGTGTCTCTATGTTAGAATCAAGCTTCATTATATAGTCTTCGCCGCAAGCAAAATCACTACCTGTAAATATATTAACCGCCCTCGGGGCTCGGATCCAGGCATCTAACAGCCAGAAATTCTGGGTAGTATTTTTATGAGGCGTGTTCAACTGAATTAGTTTTTCTTGGTATTTAGCATTTACTTGCGCCTAAAGCTTTTACGAGATGTTAAAATTTCAACGATAAAAGTTTCAGTCAAGTTGCAGTAATTAATGACTTCTTGATTTTGCTTGTTGGCAGTCTTGCAAAATCCCTCGAAAACATTACAAAAATGCCTCTTTGCTTTATCCTTTTTTCTCAGTTTGACTACATATATATAGATAAGATTGTAGGAAATATATTGTTTCGTTAACGTCTCTTCTTTACTTCCCCCAGCAGTGTGATGCTAAATTGACAATTTAAGTTTTGGCCTAATTAGTACGAACGTGTTAGGTAAGTGATTTTTTTCGAATTAGAAAAAGTTTTTTTACCAGTTGGGATCGATCTGAATCATCATTTTTTCTTTTGTTGTTCAAGATTTTGTTCAAATTACTGATATTCCCCACAAAATGTCTTGGTCATTTAGTAATCTATTTCCCCGCCTTGAATTATAGAACTTTATCTATATTCCGGCAATTTTCTTTTCCCTCTTTAAAAGGCAAGAAGCAATGTTTAACCCTTTCGTATTATAGATACTGATAATCTTTTTTCCATTTGCACAATTACTACTCTCAATTTGTCGTAACATCCAAGCGGCAACAACCTTAAATACAAATTACGGCAGTAAAATTTTTGTCTCATAGCGATCTCGACAAGAAGAGTTATGAACAGAGACAAGTGGGCTACGTCAACGACGCCACAAATTATATGGTATTAATTACTATTGGCGCCGTAGGCCTTCCTGCCTGGTACTCATTTTGTGGCAAAAGCAAACACCAACATGGTCGAGTATATTGGCGGCCATTACTACCGCAGCTTGTGCACTCCTGAGTCTATCGGATGACACAGTTCCTCTATATGTGTTCCTTGCTAACAAACGGGAAATATTTATTGATGGAAGCAGTCTAACTCTAACACATAGAAGTCGCTAACAAGAATGCAACACATAAAATTAACTAACGCCATATAAGAGGTGCGAAATGTCCAAAACAGTATGCGATGGAACTGTTAAATTTCCCACTACCACAGCGGCAACGTTGTTTGCTAATAACATTCTAAACGTAATCTCTCAGTATGGTTACACCCGAGCTTATGAAATTTCACGCAGTTACTCCATTTACTCTCGTTCCAACAATGAGAGCCGTTACTGATTATAAAGGTGTCCCATCTGGCTTCGACCCTCGAACGGTATAATATTTTAATTATCGCGCAGTAATATGCTAATTTATTACGTATAAACAACGCGACACAGTTCCTATCGTTAGAACGTTTTTGTGAGTGGTCGATGGGAAGAATGGACTAGAAAAATTGACATTCGTCACTTGTGACCGTAAAATCAAATTAGAAGTATTCAACGATGAAAGCTGTTCATAAAATAGTGTTGCCCCGAGTAATTAACATACTAATTATGCCATAAAAGGAGAATTTCGTTTAAAGACCAGCCTTTGAACATTTCTTGGAATGCGTCAGAAAAAATTACAAGCCTTATAGAATTAACGACCTGGTAATTGGTACCAGATCTCCTACAGTTCTTATAAAACGAACTTATCTAACTACTTAATATAATCTAATTACACGGGAAAGTATAACTATGACGAAAATGCAAGTGTTAATCATCTCGAGATCACGAATACCATTTTCACAAGTAAATAATTGAAAATAATATTATCAATTATCAGCATCGCCGTTAAAATTATTCGCATCGATACTGTTTTTATTTTTTAGTATATATATATGGATATATATTGTTGCCTTATATGCAAGTTGAGAATATACTATGCCCATAGCATATTTTATTTTCTTTACCGAAAATACATTTATATCAATTAGTATACTGCGATTTGATTAAAATATATATGATATTTGCGAAATATTTCTACCGAACGAAGTTTGCAGACATTCCGTCGTCTCTACCACCGACTTTCATCTAAAATGACTCGCAAATAACTGAATATTGACGAGAAGTGCACGAATGCATTTGCAAAAGATTTCAAACTAAATTCAGTAATGAGTAGCTTGTTTTTAAACATGATAAAAATACCTACTGTACAAATAGAATGTAGACAAAAACGGGGCGACGCGAAAACCAATACTGGTTATCAAGCAGCGACACTCTCGACCTTATAAGTTCAACTAAGAATGAGATTTATGTATTTAACACCTAATATGAAGCTATTCCTGAAAGGAACACAAATTCTATCTGGTATGCCAGTATGCGAAACTACAACGAAATACAACTCAGCGCGACTTCACTTTCTAAATCGCGAGAATTATCCCTGTTTTGGTTTAAATCCTATAACTCTCTGGTACGCCCATGCAAAGCAACACTATTCAGTTCTCAGAGCACTTTTGCGTGGCCTCTCTTCGGCTCAAGCTTGGAAGTAATCAAGTCAGCTATTCGCCTTTGCCAAGTATAAATTCATCGAATGACCAATTCAAAAGTAAAGAATTATTAGGTTTCAAACAGGCAATATATACGAGATAGCGTACTGTAATTCGACAAATAAAAAAAAATATTGAAAAAATGAAATATTTTCACCAATATTACTTTGTAACTCGAATGACGTCAGCCTTCAACGAAAATCAACATTAAATATAATTTAGAGTAAATCAGGATAAACGGCGACACATATAATTAAGCGCTTGGTAAAATTACAGGAACAAAGCGACGTGTACGACATGATTTCTATGCGCTACGATACATAGGTAAACATTTCCTGCTACGCTCAGTTTTGTTATGTTGAGAACAATGTTCAGCTTTGCAAATTTTGCACTGCAACCCAGATTTGGAACACTCTGACTTAAAAATCAGAATGCATTACATTTACCTATACGTTTTTGATGAATAAAATTATATTTAAATAACGAAATAAATAACAAATCACAACCATTTGAATAAAAAACCTTTTCAGTTATTCTATATCCTGAAACATCTTTATTTTTTGCGAAAATACATTGATCTTACTTAGCACGTTCAATTGAATACAGTAATAGTACATAATTTATAGTGAATATTTAATTTGATCTAATTGTCAATAAATTATATGGAATTTGTGAATGAAGCCTCGAATATTATTGCATTCCATACATTGGAAGAAACAAAAAAAAAACTGGTTTTCAGCTCAGTTTCCATCTGTGACACCAAATGCATCCGACTAAAGGGCTGATAAGGTCGTTTCCTGCTTTGAGGTTTTTACATGGCATCATGGCGCAGTTTCTAGTGAATTTGTTATTTTTCATTCATTTTATCAAACTACAAATTTTGTAAACGCAATTCAGTTGCCTCCATCTATACATATTTCACTCAAAGCATGACTTTTGATTGGTATAAACTATGTACACATATATAGATTAGAGTTTAGACAGCAGCAAACGCTTAGGTCCATTCATACTTTGGCAATGCATAATTATTTCGATAAAAAGGAAGCTAGCTGGCAATCACAAAGACGCAATCCAGTTAATTAACTTCCTACAGAAAGTGTACCATTTGTTTTCTCAATCGATATTTCCGTACGATGACAGCCTCGCAATGGAAGAGAGTATTTCAATTGCAAGTTGTAATATTACGCAAAAGTATAATAATGTTACCATGAAACATGAAAAAGGAAATGATCTATCAAGCGTACTATTTGTTTTCTCAATTGATTTTTCCTTACGGTGACAGCCTCGCAATGAAAAGAGTATTTTTAATTGCAGGTTGCAATATTACACAAAAGTATAATGTTACCATACGCCGAATTTAATGCGGTAGCGTCAACAACATTATTTTTGATCTAATAATTGCAAGTTTAGAGATTAGTCGGACGATTTTAAAAACACTTTCACGGACGGCGGTAAAACGCTGATTTTAAAATATCACAGTAATATTATGGTACTGGAAAAAACTTATTCCTCGTAACATGCCCGAATCGCAGACAAAGTACTTGTGGATTTAGTTATTTCAGTAGTTGGGAGCACGCCTGTCCTTATACCGCAGGTTCCAATCCCACGAGAGAGAATTAGAATTGATATAGAAACTTCGCCATCGCAGGTCTTATTTACATCTATAGCTTCAGAATTTTGGCCTTCTTGTAGGCAAAATAGGTGATGCGATATCTCCCGTACGAAACTTCGAGGGCTCGCAATTTTGTCTATTTACCTGCTGCAGCGTATGTTACGAGTAGCTGAAATAGTCTCTCCACAAGCAGTTGGCACTACGCAATAATCCGCATCTACCGTTACGTCGGTATAATATCTCCAAATAGCAACATGGATGAGCCACAGCTTACCCTATACAGAAGAATACTTTATTATTTAATCTAATCCTTATACACTTGAATAAAAACTTGATTTCATGTTCATCTATCTCATTCTTTTTTTACACCTTCCACGTACAAAAACCAGAGAGCCATTTTAACTTATTCCACCAATACCGTGTTATTGATTGAATAACTGAAAATGACTAATTTACATACCTATGACTCTATCCACAGACCTACAACAATTTTTAGTTGTTAAACCTGGAGAACCATCTCAGCAGTGAACAAAACAAAGAATTTGAGGTCATGTGATGCGGGCGTGATTTACAGGCGTTTTTTAAGGTGGAAACGCACACAACGTTAACCTCTCGTGCAAATAATACTCAGCTTTATGAATAATGGTAAACAAAGATTCGATGGTATATTCTGGACTGAGATGGGACTTCATACTAGTCTTAAAGGTCGCGTTTTCTCACAAATGACACAAAACCCTTATAGGTATCGACTTCAGACTCAGACTAATCATACATAACCAAGAAAAATACTATTAATTTTTAGATGACCGCTCTTGATTGCAAAAACATCACTTTATATATAAATTTCATGGTAGAACTAAACAATCTCAAATGGAACTCTTCAATTTTTAGTGTTATTGTCTACTCTCATGCCTATACCCTAGTATTTACCTATAGTATTACCTGGGCATCGCTATAACTAGTTTAGGTCACTAGCTTCAAGTCAATATTTAATGAGTACCTCTCAGAGACAAGTGTTACGTTACGCAACTTGAATATTAATTATTGCTTTATAAATATATAGTAATTTATTAGTCTTTTGTATTTATTGAAATTATTTGTTCTGTGTAAATATAAGCTTATGGTCTCATATGATGCCAATATGAGGAAATAGTGTTCCCTGGATACGAGATATATATGGACCAGGCCTACGCAATTATAATTTTAGAGAGCTGGCATCTGCGCTTGAGTCGTCACCGCCCGGAAGGAGTCTGTATTCGATATATTCGTACACCCCGATTTTGCAAAGTTATTAAAAATAAATCCATCATCACAATAAGTCCATCACAATAAGAAGATTTTGCCATTATTTGTTTTGTCATTGTCCGTTAGTTTTATGTTTCCATGTATCCTACAGTTACAGCTCATAGTTTCCCAGCAAAAATTTAACACTGGAAACAAGTTGATATATGACCACAGGCCAGACAAATTAAATACCTCATGATATAGATCACTACCTCTATTTATATTATCAAAGTTTTAATAAATAAAACTGGAACACATTTAGCTGACGAACTAAGTTTTAGTAGAGGCTTCCTGATGCCAAATTTTTTTTGTTCCATCCATTAATTAAACGATCGACCGATTACTCTGTTATATCAGGTCATTTCGTGGCAATGAATTGGTATTAAAGGCGATGTTGAACGTATAGGTTTAATTAGGGTAGCGTGTACCTAACTACACATCCTCTCTCGCTGCCTTTGAGTTTTTTGTATATCTAGCTGGTATTGCACTTTTAAATTTGATTCTGCAACGGTTCGTCTGACTGGAATCAGATTTCCCCTGAGAAGCAGAACTTGAAGAAAGATTTTTGTTTGGACTTATCTCATTTCTACTCTGGCCTGTTATTACAGCGATGGTAATTATCTTAAGGTATTACCCAATACCCTAAATTTAGTGATAATTATCTGTTATAGATTTACGATGTCTTCCCGAACGTTAAATCCAGCAAATATAGCTGTATAATATTCTGCTAGAAAATCTCAAAAGTGATTGTATGATTATAGAGCAGCTATACATATAAAAGCAATGTATTACTTTGGCAGAATTTTATACATATTTTATATATGATAACAAAATCCGTGTTATTGGGAGCGTTTGAAAACACCCGCCGTTCCCGTGGGAACCCAAAAACAAAACGGAACTATCAAGTCATTTAAATCACAATTTCACGGAAAATTCAATGTGTTTCTGTGTAACTCAATGTAGAGTTCGGAAAATGATGAGTACAATAACAAATATTTGCCAAACCTATCTGCCTTTACGCTTTTATTCAGTCAAAGCTAATACGTTGGCGAACAGTAAACGAGTAACCGTGATTTGAGAATATTGAATGGGCGATAACGTAGGTCAATTACGACTTTGTGTTACAAGATCTCCAAATTTTGAATAAGTCTACGACGCATAAATGCGATGAAAATGACCTAATACAGGATATCAAGTCGACTCCTGTTTTGTCCAATGTCCAGGATTTAATTTTATATGAGATACATGAATACGTTATCACACAATAACTAAAAGTCATTCGTATATAAATCGTAAACCCTTTTCCAATTTCACTAAAATTTATCCTTCTGCGTTTTTGCCAATTTTGGTTTTCTGAATCTTGTATTTCTATCGGAGGCTGTTCCATACCAATGAACTCTGAGCAGTATAGGAATAGCTGACACTAATAGCATTTCCCCTTATCTATCTATCACCTTATTTTTGCATACTTCTCACATAATCAGGACAGAACAATTCACTGATAATTAAATTCACTAATTGAAAACGATTTTGTAGAATATTTCCTCAAATTGCTGAAAGCTTAAGGCTTTTATCATTCGATAATATGAATAGAATTTATAATTGTCTAACCCTCGATTTCGCATGCTATAATTACTGCCCATCATTTACACTTTTGAAGCTGAAGTGTCCGTAATCGTACTTGTCACAATTAACTGTCATTTACACTGATACAAATTCCAATTCCATCTCCCAGATCGTGACTGTGTCAGCAAATAAAATGAAGCATATTTGAATGGTTAATAGGAGTTATTATCTTATGCGTATACGTCATGTCGTAAACCTTCTGTGGTGAACTGAACACAAGCAATAAAACTCTTCACCCTCGTCAGAAACTGTCTGAAATATAAATGGCATCGATTTGAAAATGTTGAGTCCGACCTCTGAAAAGCTGGTAAAAATCACTTTATGTTATAACAATTGAAACCTCAATGGTTATAACCCAGAGGAGAATGACAGCCTTCCTTAAATTTACTTTGTATCGGGCGTAGCATGTATTTTTAGTGATCCATTGGCACCGAAATGCTTTCAAAAATATGACATTTCCCTCTATCATGCAAGTTGTAGACTAGAATAGATCGTAAAAGCAAATGTCGCCGTAACGGCACACATCGGGTTGTTTACGACTCGGTGCGTCAATTATGGGTAACAATTACTAGCTAATTCGCATTCGCTGCTCTTCGAAGCTAATTAGGGCGTCAGCATGAACCCTAACCTGGTACACATACTATTTCCGGTGTCCGCCATCTTGGTTCACATACTACGAAATTATCAAAAATCTTCCTTAACTTTATGAAATGACTAGAACTGGTGTGCAAAATCTCTAAACTCCGATGATGGCATTGCCAAGCAATGGCTCTACTTTCAACGAAACATTTGGAAACAAATTTGACTATGAATAATTTGTTACGTTAAAATAAGCAAGTACTAAACTGATTAACAGCTATAATAAATACCAACCGAAGTTACAATTCACGAACACTTCGGCCTGAAATATTATAATTATAAAATGGCTTCATGCGTGCACTCAGTTATTTCCCATAAACCATCCATCATAAGATCTCTTTTGTGCATCAATACATTGTGTCTATACTCTTGATCATACATGTATGTATGTATATTCCTGAGAAGCGGGCGCAAAATGTGGACAATTCAAATAGTATATATTTTCAACTGTACTACTTCTATTCCAAATTTGTGGCCATAAATTTCATATATGGAGACGAGGGTCGCAGATTCGATACTTATTCTAGCAATGAGCACCAAGTTTGCTGACACAATCGGCGGACACAGTGTGACGAAGGCGACCTAGCGGGGCGGAAAAGAATGTTTCTCATTTATTAAAATAAAACAGCAATATCTTGATGAAGATCGGATCCAGCAGAATTTTGAAGAAATAATAGCTTCCCAGCGCTCCAGATATCTTTAAATACAGAAAATTTAAAACAGGGTGTTTTATTGGTTGCAGAATATAGCTATTTTCCAAACAACCAAAACAACAATATTAATAACAACATTATAGCAAAACGTCCACTTGGTGTCCAATAATAAAAACCATATACGTCGACTTGGTGGACTTATATCTGAGAGAGAAGGAAATTGTAAAAAAGGGGATCGAAGCGCATTCAAAATGCTATGCAAAAACTCAATTGAATATTTACTCAAATGTATTTTTCCACTTTCTTTTCATTGATTCCATATATTTATTTTATCCAAATTACTGGCGCATAAGGTACTTTCATTCTCTGATATTTGAGTTTGGTTTCTTGTTTCGAGAACATAATGATTGTAGGAGTTGGGAATATTAGGCCGCACCGTATTCACAATACTTCCCAGAAATATCTCGTTAAAATATGTTATAGATAAATCAAGAGTAGATATACAGAAGTTATTGAATTTTTTGGAAAAAATAGACGATAATGCTTCGACGCGAAACGTTACAGGGAATAGACCGCCTTATTTCTTTCACTTGATATTTCAGCCAATGGTCACAATAGCAGCATGCTGTTTTATAACATATCATCTTCATACTTTTGCTTCGTTCAAGTCTCATTTCAAACATAAACATTTTCTATGGAAATAGAATACCCAATTTCTCTTGCTATGGAATTTTGAAACGCAACATTCGATTTTTTTCTTGATATATGCTACGTGATAAAAGAAATACAAGAACCGCCCGAGCCGGCTCTTTTTCATGTTTTGTTTTTAAAGACTAATTATGACCTTGCATTACCCGTCAAACTTCAAAACCTAGACGAAAAAGACCAATTTTCAAGTTGCAGATACTTCCGTAAAATTATCTCAGTTGTTTCTTCAGTTTGAATTACATTCATGTAGACATTTGATGGCTACTAATGGCTATGTCTGATGGCTACGTCTGATATTTTTATATTACATATTCAAAGTCATTCGAATGTCGATAATACAAACATTGTATATTCCAACATCGTCTAGATTAGAAGACTAGAATCTAAAAAAACTCGGTTATTTATCAGTCATTATTAGAAATCCCATCGATTTTACTATCGCTTGGTAGGTCATGATAAAGTGATCCTGTTATATATCAGAAATCGTGAAAGGGTTTCTTGGTAACAATAAGAGATGGGCTTTGCTTAGGGCAATTCCGATTTTGAATCATAAACATTTCGAGATTTGCAAAATCGGACTAGGTTTTCGGAGATAATTTCCGACGGACTTGTTGATTTGTAAATCATTATAGGCCATGAATGATTCAAACGGAAGCAATATTACCTTGATTTGTCGAATTCGCAGAATAGTAAAAAAAATTACACATTTTGGATAAATGAAAAATTTCTGTCTGTCGTCGAGATAAGAAAACGTTGACCGGGGCCTATCGCAAATCGGAAAATGCAATTACAAGTTTCAAGCTCCTACTTAATGCATTATATATTAGTCTCATAAATCTGGTCCGTCAAGGAAAACAAAAAACACTTTTTAGAGAAAATTTCCAGACATTAATTTTTCAAACTTTTGGTTTTTCACGCGTTCATTTTATAGCATGATTACTCGTGGATCATATGTGACCCTGTATATATCGGGTCTATTTTCTATCCCACGTTTGATTAAGTATAGATAAAAAGTTATTACCAAGCAAGGAAAACCATATGCTAGGAATGGAACTCTGCAATGATTATATTTCCCTCTTTTTGAAACAGAATGTAGATCTTTAAAAGATTATTTCTGACATAAACTGTAATCTAAATTTCTTATCTGTCACTTTTCGTGTCGCCTCCCTTTAAACTAAATTATTTTAGCCCTCTTAAACTTTCAGGTGAATTGTGGCACAAATTTAATTTCCGATCTCCGAAAGCGACAAGTCAATTTGAGCTCTCTATCTTTCCAACAATCAAGATAATTTTTTAAACGAATTATTTACACCAAAAAGTCAAAGCGATGTTTTTGACTTTCAAATTCTTAGTTTTTGTTTGTTCAGGTCAGCATTTGTGGTTTATTATATGTATTTTTTTATGTATTTGCTTTAAAGTAGATAGATGCTTCGACAAGATGACCCAAAATAAACGTTCGCCAATATTTGAAAAAAAAATTGTTTGAGTGAATGTAGATGTGATAATTATACCAAATGGCAATTTATGTATTTGGGGCTTGAATATAAAAAACATATATAATTGATAGAAAAACATAACTTCATTAGAGAATAAATACTCAATACTTGCTTTTGTCAATATGCCACAGGAGATAAAACATAAATTTTATCATATTTTTGCAAAAAAAATTTTGATTCGTCCAAATACAAGTTGCCCTAAATCCATTGAAAAGTTAAGTAACAAAAAATGCCAGATTGTTTTTTTTTCAACTTTTCTTTAATCATTCTATTTCAATGAATAAGATTTAGCATACGTGAAACATTCACGAAAGCCATGAGACCATAACTCACTTAACATAATGTTATCAATCTCTTGTGAACATTTTCTTCGTTCACTCAATTAATTTGGATTAAAAGCGGATAACGAGACGATTAAAAGTCTTTAATCGATGTAAAGTATTAGCGCATAATGGACGTTAGGAAATATTATGATCCAACATATGCTATACATATGGTAACATAATTTAATTCCTTATAATTAAAATTGTATTTTATTATTGTCCTTGTTGTTAATAATAATATTTTAAAATTAAAGCAAAAATCGATTTCTATTACATGTTCTACAAAATAAATCAGTAAATATAACTGTATTGAATTAGATATTAAGTCGGAATTTGGCCGTTGCCGCGGGTGCTTTGTATCGATAAAAACATATACTGGATACTACTTATTTCCAGTAAAGTTGCTTTTGTTTTACATAGTATATGGATTGGATCCATTAGTAATGAAAATTCAATTGACGAATTGAACGGTTAAGGAAATCCCTGGAAGTTGTATTCGTCGCTCTAAATTTGTTATTGGAAATGTGTTATAAGCATTTAAGAGTACGAATTTCGTAATTCCAGGTTGGCATTCGAGAAAATGAAAAATTTCAATTATAGGAGTCGGGGACGGCTATGCAGACGTTAAAATCACCACATTCATAACTTGATAATATAAGCTCTACCCCCCCCCCCCCCCCCCCCCAAATAGCTAATCGAATCCCCAGAAGAGTTTGAAGTTAAAACAAAAATAGGCTTTACCAAATAAAATAAGTAAATCACACCCTAAATGCGCGTGACTAGAATAGGTTTACTATCAGAAATAATTACTTATAATTGCGTAATGAAGAAAAATATTTTACCGGTTAGAATCGAGCCGTTTTGAAATTTAACCCGCACTCTTTTAGGAAATAATACCGTATAATGACGTGGTGATTTTTTTTTTATTATTATTAATGTAGTATCAACCTGTTTTGATAATTCCTGCTATGGTAGGAAGAAACAAGAAAATGTTTAGAATAGGAAATAATAAAGTATAAACAATAAATGAATAATCACAAAAATAGTCACACACCCCCAGGTAATGTTTAGCAATAGAAAAGTCGCATTGATGTGCTCAAAGTTATAGATATCGTTAGATGGCAGTTTCCAATCGATCCCAGGCAAAATTGTTAGGAAACAGCTAGGCTGAATTAAGTTAAACAATTCAGTAATTCGTAGATAATAAAAAATATTAGTTGGCCTAAAAATCTTCTTGACAATTGGGGACAATGTGCTAAATATTCCTGAGTTATACCATTCTACAAGAGGCAATTTCAACAACTGGCACAAAGAAATTAAAACGAATTTAAATTAACTTTGTTGTTTCACACTTGCATTGATTGTTATTACGCAAATTATAATATATTAGCAAATCAAATAACTCAAATGAATATTAAAATAAAAATCAATACAAATCATCAACACAAATGCATTAGTTACTCGAAGGAGAGAAAGAGCGACTTTTTTCAGACACAAAATGGCGCCGACATAAATACGCATGGTCCGTTCCTTGCAAATCAGATTATCTAAAATGCAGGGTATATCGATGTTGCTGTTCATTTGGAAATTGAGCAATAAAGACTGTATGGATATATTGGAAGTTGACTATCAAACAAACATGAGGAAAGGGCTATATAAAGAATAAGTTAATGTCTTGTATTCTTTTTACAACATGCAATGCTCAGGTTAATAAGTAATCTTAAAAAACATCTTCGCAGTGTTTAGAGAAACGTTTCCCGTCCACGGAGGAACATTGCCGTTTTGGTGAAGGAATGTTGCTTTGTATTCGCTGTAGTATCACCAATATTTTTTTTAATTTTTTATTGTTTCTATAATACTTGTTTACAAACACATGATAAACTACTTGAACTGCTCAAAAATGGGAGTTTGGCTTGCGTATAACACTGCGAGGGGTCTATCAAGATTGAACAAATAAAGTAGTTTTATGCATACTGAGGGCGGAAAAAAGAATTCCGAAATAGAAAAAGGAATTAAACTAAAACGGTTGATTTGGAGCATTGCGATTATGGATTGTTTTTAATACTCTTGATATTGTTTTAACTGTAATTACACTGTCTTTACATTTTATAGCATCCCTATGAGAAATTGCCTCAGATGATTCAAAATCCATGATATAATTTGGAATTGAGCTTAAGTGAAATATTATATATCGTGTATATTACCGTGTACTAATTTGAACTATAAAATTTATATTTCATGTTTACAGCACGATATTTTATTTTTCAAATAATATTACTATGTCACTATCCAGCGCTAATGCTGTTGACACGGCTGGGGTGGAAAGAGAGAGCCATGCTATTTGGAAACCTATAGATTTGTCTCAGTCTTCAAAAGCGGTATCAATACATTGGGAGTCAACCAGCTATGGAAACTTTCCACGGAGAACCGAAGAAAAAACAAGCCAACAAAAGGTTCTTAAATTGACCACCCCTAGTGAAGAAACACGAGATATTTGTGGAAAGCACGTAAAAGGACATGTTTCGGCAGAACCTTCTCCAACAAAACAAAAAACGGAATTAAAGTTTCGGAAATCGTATTCGTGTGACGATATATCGACGATAGGGAGAGAAATCGCTAAGGAAAAAGAAACATCTACGTTCAAAAGTATGGACAATAGTAACCCCATAGAAAATTCCGAGGAAATACGTGCAAAACCTTCTGCTTCAAATCATCCTATGCCTGTGCAAAACGAGATCAACCTCGAGAATGATTCTATAAATTTCAATACACAAAATGCATATTACCTTGCATCATACGAACAGTACATTCAAAAAATGCTACACTCTGTAAACTTGCCAGAGTACAATAAAACAGAATTCTATCGTCAACTAATGCTAACAATGTTAATGAGTTATACCCAAGATCCCAGAAATATTAACTCGTTATCCACGGTTATTAACCCGTTTGCAATGGCCCAACAACCTGAAAAAATTCAACAAGAATTACACAATAAAGTGCTTGCATCATCAATAGAAAAATATTCTGACACAAGATATGTCGCGAGAAAGCGGAGTTTGATAAAATCGCCACACAACGAAACTGATAATGACGAAGAGATAATAGTTGATGAAACAGTGGAGCAATATGGAAACAACACAAATTCTAAAGGAAACAGCCAAGACAAATATTACAAGCGCCATTTTAGCAATCAGAGTAACGAACCAAAAGAAATTCAACAAACAGACGACCAAATGGACACAATTAAAAATCAAGGTATTTTTAGAAATGGCACCAGTCATATTAAGATTGAAACAAAGGATGATCAAGATACAACGAGTTCAAATCATTTGATGCCCATTCGCAGTGAATATAATCACCAATATTCCAGAGAGTTTGATGACACAACTTCAATGGCTAAAAGTTATACAACAGGAGGACGTAACCAGCATACTACACAACGTTCCGAACAGAACTGGTTCAAAAATTCAGTCATCGACAGACATGAATACGAAAAAAACAGTGAGTAATTTACCCTAAATTTCTTAAAAACCAATTCGAAGTTTCAATCATTTTAAAATATAGTATTGGAATGG
Source organism: Styela clava (assembly GCF_964204865.1). Lineage (NCBI taxonomy): Eukaryota > Metazoa > Chordata > Ascidiacea > Stolidobranchia > Styelidae > Styela > Styela clava. The sequence goes on from NC_135250.1 coordinate 19,243,263, forward strand.
TATTGATAATTATTTTTGTAGAACATATATATATGTCATTTTCAACATTTCTGATGAATATTTGCACAATTACAATGATGGAAGAGAGCTTTAAGGTCTAAAAACCTGGATTTATGTTAAAGCTGAGATTTTCATCAATGGTAATACTGTATTTTAATAACCCAAATATTAATATTTTTCAAATTTCCAGAAAGTTCTCCAGAGAAAAAACATCGGAGAAATCGAACGACGTTCACAACATATCAACTGCATGAACTAGAAAAAGCTTTTGAAAAATCCCATTATCCGGATGTCTATAGCAGAGAAGAACTAGCAACAAAAATTAGATTACCAGAAGTCAGAGTACAGGTACGCTTCGTTCAAATTTCCACCATTTTATCCGTATAGTCGCAATTTCGAACAAAAACTGATTTATGAGACTGAGAATGTTAGGGCCTCATTGAGGCTAAGATTCACAGATATAATACCACATTGACAATGAGTCTTATACATATGTTGTTTATATTTCAGGTATGGTTTCAGAATCGACGGGCAAAATGGCGTAGACAAGAAAAAGTAGATATCAGACATACAGTTATGGATTACGAAAACACTACTCATAGATTGAACAGTAAGCTGTCGTATTATGAGAAAGACACAATCAAATTTCGCGTTTATTTCTTTTCAGGGCTCTTCTACTGCCATTAATAGCATTTTATAAATTCATGGAATGCACTGAATGTTTATGAATATATATGCTGTACGGCTTGCCCTCAAATATCGTATAAACCCTTATTCAAATGAAGTTACGCACTAGAATAAACTATTATCTTATAGCTTAGATTAGTATCAGATAACATCATTTTATTTCAATGTAAGTATTATCATTTAATATGAAAATAAATTGTCACTCTTTCCATTTAGCAACTTCTCATTTTCAAACGCCAAGGAAGGATACAGCGCCACTTTTGCTTGCTTCTAACGGTGCCGGATTTCTTCTTCAAGCAGCCAAGCAATGATGTGCTGTTCAATATTGTGACGTAAAGACAGAAAGACGAAAATTCAGCGTGTCGCTTTTTTATTTAAATTCATTTGTTTTGTAAAATATAAAGTTTGAAAAAAAGTGTTTTGTTCTATTTTTACTAAGGTAATCTGACGTAGTTGGGAACGAACGCACAGTGCCTTCCAATATAACCAAATTCACCTACATCTGTTTTTCTAATTATAATTCAATTGTTGACTCGTTAAATAAATAGCTGTTCTCAATAAAATCTGTTTCCTAAGGAATATAATCTACTCCTCGAGCATAGATTATAATATTAATTAATTCATCGTCAAAATCGCCGTTTTGTCGCTATAATTCAGTGAAGCGTCGCGGGCCGGATTATTTTACTCCGCGGGACCTAGCTCTGAATTTTAAGAACGATTTCAATATATAAGTCCTCCCCTTAAAATAAGACCTAGTCAATAGCGCGAATTTTTTTTTACCTAATCGATAGCAATAAATCTCTCCGACACGTTAAATGATTAATCTAAAACGTGTGAGAGAGGAAAACGTGTCATTTAAGTAAATTGATATCGGTTTTCATATTTGAAAATCTCGTAATTCTCTACTTTGTAATTTTGTTTTTGATGAATGAAAATAAAAAACATCACCCGAAAATAAGCCCTAGTGTTATTTTGGAAAGAAAATTGAAATAAGACACTGTCTTATTTTTGGAGAAACACGGTATATGTTGTATGGTGCAAAGTAATCAAGGAAAATCAAAAAACGTGTGGTAATTTAGATTGGGACAATACAAACAATAACAAAACAGTTCGAGCATCGCTCGCAGCTCCTCACCAAACGCGGATTCCGGTTGTCAGTATCGTAGGAGTGAGGTGGGAGTTCAATAGGCTAATGACAGCACTTTGTTCGGGTGATGTCAAATAAAAACAAGATGCGCTTAGATGTAGTTTTACGAAAGTGAGTTTATGTGTGGTTTAAAAACATTGTACTTGCGAAAGGCGTTCCTGTTCGTGAAAGCAATCAGCAGCTTCGCAGTCATAGTCAGGCAAATTGCCCAAAACTGTATAAGCAAAGGTCAGACGTCATAATCTGTTCTGAGGGATTGCTACAGATCTTCCAGTGAATCACCACCTTAAGTACTTTAATATAGCTATTTTTATATATACATTACAGTTTTTACCCGCATTCTTTTGTTTAAAAGTCTTGAGTTCAATTTGCTAACATTTTAAAAATCTTCAAGTATCAAAGACAAAGGATGAACCAAAGTGAGGGATGTTCTTCGGAGTTCAAAAACAGATTAGAATATTTGGAATTCTCGCCATGTAAAGGTATGCTACGTACTACTACGATTCGTGTGTCTTACCATTAATACGCATTTCCAACAAATACTTACCTCAAAAGCGCTGCCATGCACTAATTTACCGTAGCCAATAACGTTTAATTGCAGGTATATTGTCGCACTTGCATAACGACCCATTTTAATTTATTACACTGTATATTGGATGACTCAGAATTGTAGTCTACGGCTCTACGCCATCCCCGAATACTTTCCAGATCATTGAATAGATAAGAGATCCAACCCTGCGCCTGAAATAAATTATATCAAATATACCTCGAAGCCTACGAGGTTGACTACGCAGAGAATATCTGACTTCGTAAACTGTTTGGATGGCACTATTGCAATATACTCTTCATAACGTGTTTGGATAGGATCTAGTCATAAAACAAGGCACCTTTTACCGGTCATTTATCTTAGACTATCACGAAGTGCATATTCTGATTCATTCATGCTAGATTTTTGTTTTCGTATCACAAGCTGAGATGCGTATATGCAGCAGAGCTACTGTGATAATTGTGGTTTATTTTCGGGTTGACTGCACTTTCTAAAGAGGCACAACTGTTTCAAACCTTTTAGCAATATGTAATTGTATTCTTGGTACAAGATTAATACACAGGTGAAGATGCTTGTAGCTTCTTTTTAACGAGTTCACTTGATGCCAAAACAATTTTAATGTTTTTCGCTGTGATCTTGTAGGATATATTTTGTTAAAAATACTAATATTCCCTTCAATCTCGTCAAGTTTTTCATACATATATATATCATTTTTTTTTATTATCATCTCACAGACAAGGACGTTTCTTCACTTGTACCTGGAATCAACAAATGGAGTACTGAAGATCACAGTAATGACATTCACAGCGAATTCCGACCAAGACTGCATTCGTCACCTTACGTTGACGAGAATTTTGTTGGTCGTCTACGTACGATAAACAAAGAGAAGCAACGTTTTCAACCTGTGCCCTTTTTATCCATCGACGACGAAAGTTCTCACATCCTAACAACACCGCACCTGTCACATTATACATCAAAAGAACATGCAGAGCAGTTTACGGATTCCGGGGTTGATTCTGTCGTCGGTTTACAACAAACGCGCTTCTATGACAATCTATCGTCCCGTGGCTACCCAGCAGACTCTGGCGTTGTGTCGTCTGTGGGACTTGGTTCCTTAGGCAGTTTATATCATAGTAATGATACTGGCGAATTCGAGGCTATCGAAAAGCGCGCGGAAGAAGAAAAATATGCTTTCGACCCGCTCGCGCCACCTTTCAAGCCGAGGAGTACCGTAACAACAACGCATGACCTACAATTTGATAAAAGCAATGTCATGGCAATAGACGTAGCAAATTACGTGTCGTCCAAGTACAACAAAAAGCCTGTTTTGGAAGAAGCCCGCTTACCATTTTCCGATATTACAAATCATATATCGGATTTACCCGAATTGAAAATGACAAGTAGAATTCCAAAAGCAGGATTATCCCATGAGCCGAATTCGAACACGTTAATTCCTCCTTCCTCAAACTGTTATTGGTCAACAACAAACGAAACAACATCTAAAATTGTTCTCTCGACTTCAGTCAGCACAAATGTTGCTGCGTCTTCGCGAGAGAAAATGCCTGTTTTGAGCGACATAGTAACTTCTGACAGCGTACTACGGCAACCTGCAATTGCGAAATTGGAAGAACCCAATCCAATCACGAATGGAATAAAGAATTCACCACTTGCGAAGACCTGGATATCACCACGTTTTGGAGACGCTACGAATTCGAAAGTTATGACTGCTAAATCAATTTCTCCTACACCCTCTTTTCAAAATAGAAAGGAAAACATACAAACAGAAAATATGTCAACAATATCTAACCCATTCGATCTTGGACTTGGTCTCGCCACAGGAAGCAACATCTCTGTTTGGAAGGATTATGACCTTTTAAATCCGCATGAAAATCCAAAGACTTCGGCGTCACATAATGATGATGGGAATTTGGACTCCAAGTGGAGGGTGAATCAGAATCTTTTTCGCATGAACTCTCTCTCTAGTCAAAGATACACGGGTGAGTTTGTTGTAATGTGTACTATATATGCCACAGCATACTAGTCACAATTTTTTTTAAAATAACTTTGATGTGGAGACAAACAATTCATAGTTTATGTTATGATCAAACTAATTCACCATTTGTTTTAGATCTGCAAAATCCACAGAAGAAAGTAACATTTGCTGATATTGTACAAGCCGGAATCAGGGCGATAAACAGACAAAAGTAAAGATTGTATTTATTAATCTAGTTAACAAATAGTTAGTTATAAATTCATGTAAAAAGAGCATGAAACAGCCAAACGCTGGAACAATAACTGCAATGAAAAAAGCAAAAATTAGATTTCAAATAATAAAACTTTCGTCAAGTTCTTTGTAGAACGAAATGTAGTTTTTCAGTTGTTGTGTAAGCAGCCAAATATAATGAACTCGTAACATTGCATACTTGCATAAATGTGCTTTTCCGTTGGAAATTTTTATTTTTACAGAGCCGAAAATCCGGATTTTTACGCCCCCACCTATGAACCATCATCATCTTCAGCCATGGAACCGCCCACTATTCTTCATGTGACGACATTCGATCCAAATCACGAGCGAAATGATATCTTTGTCGATACGGGGAAACTGAAGAATGGTATTTATGACAGATTACTGTGTGTTTAATTTATGCCACTCATACCTGTATTCTTATTTTAGATGAGCAAGAAACGCACAAGCCTTCGAAGTATCGCACAGAGCCATGCACAACCTTTCATACGATCGGCGTTTGTCCATATGGTACACGTTGCAATTTCTATCACACGGACGCAGAGCGAAACGAACTTCCGACCCTTTCCAGTGCAATGAGGCAAGTTAACTTATATAGCAGGAAAATGAATTTGCGACCTTGATCCTTTCCTAATGACCCTTCAATGTAAATTCGGGTTTCAGCTATTTACTTTTTTTAGGTACAAAACAAGACTTTGCAAGACCTGGCAAAAGGCGGGAGAATGTCCATATGGGAATAAATGCGACTTTGCTCACGGTAAGCTAACGAAGCTTTCAGTGTTTGCCCAATATAAATCAAACGAAATTATATAAGCCACTATGTTATATTTTCCCGAAATGCAATTTTAAACTTGAAGAAAAAAAACTGTTCTAAATTACTATTATTTCTTATAAACCAGGTACTGACGATTTGGCTTCCAATTGCCCATACAAACCTCATTATAAAACTAGGATGTGCAAAGTTCTTCAACAAACCGGTAGATGTCCTTATGGAGCACAATGTACTTTTGCTCACGAACATTCGGAACTCAGAACCGACATATCGATGATATACAAGTACAAAACTGAAATATGCAAATCGTAAGTAAATACTCAAATATATTAACGAAATAACCCTAAAAATATACATTTTAGGGAGTACTATAAAATTTTTAATGGATTTGGAAAGGGTAAGAGATGGAACATCGCCCCTTTTCACTGGAAAATAGTTTACATACGGGCTAACAGAATAAATCTGGTGTCGTATCAAAAGCGGCATAAATAGACAACGTAAAAATAGAAGTCAATTTTGTCAATACCCATGTTCTAATATACCAACATTTCGTTGCAACAGGTGGTCAAGGGGATTAGAATGTGCGCATGGTACCGACTGCCATTTCGCCCACGGGGAGAAAGAATTGAAGAATGAATCAGATTTATTTGGTAGATGAATGTACTATCTTTGGATACTTGTTGAAAATTTGCGTTTTTAAATGAACCAAAATGATGAATTGTAAAAGTGTTGACTGACTCGTATCATCACAACTTATAACACACAACTATAAAAATAAAAAAAGACTTATGTTATTTATCGTACTACTTTATGAAAAAAAAAAAAATGTACTTATGGTATTTATTGATACTGAAGAAGTATTCAAGTTAATATTTAAGATTGAACATATTTTTGATAAATAAAATTAAACAATTTTCTATTGAACTCCCTTCATTGTTAACGTAGTTCATCGGCAACTGCTCCTTGGAAATGTAAATTAAATGCGTTTGCTCGTTAGATGCGGTTGATAATATTGGATGTCAATATTGTATTTTTATGAACATAGCCGCAGTTATTTTCTCAGAGTGTTTTTCTAAAACTTCAGTTTCCAATAGATTCAAGTATTTTCTCGGGAACTAAATGCACCGTATATTGTTTTCGTTTTGTGTGTCTTTCCTTATTTTGCTGTAAGATTATTTGAAGTTTATGTGTGTTGTATTACCTTACATTAGAAATTTTGTTCCAAGTTTAGTTTTCGTTTGTTTATAATTTCTGTGATAACATGTCACTCTTGAAGCGGGCATCACCATAAAAGTCTGATTATTGTTTGTAAATAGAGTAGCATTTAATGAAAAACAAATGTTCGCGAACATTGTGTGTGGAGTATTGTTAAAAGTAAATTCTACCAAATTGATAAGTTCCTCGAAGTGCTTTTTTACAACTTTTACTCCACAATTTTTGTACGATTTTGTATTGTTATGAAAACTATTTGCATATGCACGTTTGAATGTGTGAAGTGTTGTGAAATAAACTTGATTAACTTAAAACATCTTTTCATAGTCTGCATTGGCGATTCAATGTGGCGTGTTCGTGGTCGTATAAAACGAGGCAGCGCTGGCTGATAGTGATTCTTTTTGTTGCAATAGCTATGCCAGGGTGGTCCGGGGTTGTCGGCTTCGCGGGTCACAAAATTATTTTTGCATTGTTCGCGAGCCACAATAGTGACAAAATAGGTCAACGGTGCAATACAAAACAAACAGTATTATTGTGCAAACACATCGAACATTATTTGACATTCATCATGCTAAAAATCACCAAAAAACTCACTAAAACGTGCAAAAGTCTTCCTATATTTACATTTAGTGTAAGATTTCAAACTCTTCATAACAGAGAAAGTGCTTCCGTGAATGTTAGTGCTTTCGATAACATTCTCAAAGCAAAATTCCCTAACTTTGGAAAATGCTCATTTCTCACAAAATTTCGAAATGCCGGTTTAGATTATATTCTCTTGTCCCCGACGCAACTTGCAGACATATCAAGCAAGCATTGTGGTATTTTCCCTCCCATATCCAGTCATTCCTAGCCAAGTAGATTATTCAACTCTGCTAGTTGCGTCAGCTAGCCATAACACTCGTCAATTCGGTGACATTCGTGATGGAACAAGATGTTAAAAGACTTTTCTGGTTATCTTTTTGTGACGAAACAACACCAAATTCGATTTTTGATCACCCTACATCAAATGCGATGTGCGGCCTTGGTTTGGACCACCCTGAGCTATACAGTATATATACCAGTGGCGGCGCGTCAATAGGGCCAACCGGGCCATTGTCCCGATTGTTTTTTCGGTATAATAAAAATATTCGAAAAATACCTCAATATCGGTTGCACAGACTGTCTACACTAGCCATATTCTCCCGACATGGTTCATTTTTCGCTCGCAAAGCCGACATGGTTCATTTTTCGCTCGCAAAGCCTTCGCCGAACGTCGACGGGGCGACGCCGATTTCGCCCCGGTTGCTCATTGTATATCGTATTCTCTCTTTTATCTTCCACTCGCCGCGTTTGTCTCGTTTCTTTTACTAAATCATCGGGGCCGTTGGGGGCTAGCCCCGAAAAATATGACGACACAATGCCGACGTTTCTTACAACAACGTGTTGACATATTCACGCATTCCTTCTCGTTCGTTGGTTGCTTGAAGAGTTGATAGTTTCCTCGCTTTCGTTTTTGTCGCTTGTTTCGCTATTTGAATCAGTTAGAGACCTTTAGTCCATTTGCTTTCGATTTTCCACATTCCTTTTGAGCTACTCACTTCTTTCCGGCTTCGCATTTCTTAGCCTTAGACCTCATAATGAATTGATGCACTATTTCGCACTCCGTTTTCGCAGCTGCCGCTGGAACAAAAATTAGAGGTACAACGTCTTGGGCCTTATCAACCAAAAAATTGTTCACTGGAACAATCCCATGACGGAGGAAAGCGTCGGCGTACATTCTGCGCAGAAACTTGGTATAAAAAACACGAATGGTTATGTTACAGCGAGGACAAAAATGCATTTTTTTGTTTTTATTGCCTACTTTTTGCTACCGCCCGTTACTCACGTTGGTGTAAATTTGGTTTTAGAGATCTTAAACATCTTTCCGAGCGTGCCAGGGATCATCAATCTTCTATGGAGCATCTGAACAATGCAGTAAAATACCGAACATTCGGAAATGTTAATATTGCAGCACAGTTGGATGAAGGACGCGCGGTTTCTATTCGTCGGCACAACCAAAACGTCGAGAAAAACCGCCATGTTCTCGGTCGATTGATAGATGTTTTGAAGTTCATTGGTTGTCACGAGCTGTCCCTCCGTGGGCACGATGAACGGGCTGGCTCTTCTAATAGAGGGGTATTTTTGGATATGGTGGAATACACCGCATCCCTAGATACAGTATTGAGAGATCATCTTGATGCCGCAACTGTTTCGAAAGGGACATCTAAAGATATCCAAAATGATTTGCTCGACTCAATGTATAAAATTTATTTACAAAATTTGGCTCTGGAAATTAAGAATTGCCAGTTCCTTTCGAGACAACTGACATCACGTGCGTTTCCCAACTGGCTGTGATTTTTTCGGTTTGTGAAAGATGGTAAACCTACCGAGAGATTTCACAGCTTTGTACCAATCGTTGATAGCACGGCTTGCGGGATATCGGCTGTACTGAAAGAAGTGTTACAGCCTTACAAAGCGAAGTCAAAATTGATAGCACAAACTTATGACGGCGCGGCAGTCATGAGTGGGTCGAAACATGGTGTTCAAGTTTATATAAAAGAAGATTTTCCTCATGCGCATTTTTTACATTGTTATGCACACTAATTTAACCTCGTTATTAAAAATATGTGTCTTGATACCCCTCTCGTCCGTATATTTTTTGCAAATGTTTCGGGGTTTTCTTCATTTTTTTCCGTTTCGCCGAAGCGCTCTGACCTCCTTCGCCAGATATGTAGCCGCCGTCTCCCAGCTTGTGCACCAACACGTTGGAACTTCCAATCACGCGTGGTGCAGGGCGTGTCCGAAATTAGGTCTGAGCTCATTGAGTGTTTCAATGGCATTCAGAGCTCTACGGTTTGGGACGAACGCTCTGTGAGGGAGGCGGCAGGTCTAAAGCGTCTGCTAGAAGATGGGGAGTTTTCATTTTTCTCGCTTTTTTCTCCACAATATTCTATCACGTGGATGTATTATACGACGCATTGCAGTCAAGGCTAATGGATGGAGCGTCTGTGCAGTCGTGTATTTCAGACTTCTGCGATGCTGTATCTCGTATCCGGCAAACAATAAAATACGACGACACATGGAGTGCTTCTTCACGCCGCGGGCAAACAACGCAGCGTTTGATTTTGTCTGCAAAGGAATGCTGTGACATTCTTGTGAATCAAATAGGCGATCGTCACTGAACACCCTGCCGCGTTCTCTTTGATGAACCGCAAAATTTTTTCAAAATTTGCACGTCAATTTCCCATCCATTTGTTGGCTACTGTCTCCAAATTTTACCCCATGATAAACGTGGGTAAATTGGAAAATGAATTGCGATGTATATACACCAATCAAACTTTTTTGAACATCACATCAACTTGCGCGCTCTATGGGTTCCTCATAGATAACACTCTAGTAACTACCTTTGCAGCGTCTGCAAAATTTCTGGACATCTTTTGACGACGCCTATTTCTTCCGCCGACGCAGAGCGAACATTCAGCACGCTGAAGCGTATTAAAACGTATCTCGGAAACACAATGAAGCAAGATAGATTAAATTCCTTGGCTGTTTTATTCATTCAGAGAGACGTTATTTCTGGGATGCATGACTTTAATCAGCGCGTTATTGAGCATTTTGCTTCCAAGAAACCGCGGCGTGTTGCATATATGTTCAAGCAGTATAAGTCTAGCAGCATATATATATATGAGTGAGCGACGCATGTCCTTATCTTTGCATTATCTTTCTTTTCTTCATAGTAACGTTTTAAACCTTATTTTAGGTTTTGTTTGCTTTCCCGAAGTTTCTGTTAATATGTCATTGTATTTATCTGGGTAAATATTGCCTCTCCTTTTGAAAGAGGTTTCAAAATAAACTATGTCTATATTTATTAATCCCTTGACTTGGACCGGTTTTAAAGACACTTTCTTATCGTTAAAAATTGTCGCTTTTGCCGATTGATTGTTACCGATGGAATGGTTTTTATACTCATAAAATGATGGGAGAACTTACAGCGCTCATCCTGTCCCCGTAGATGGGGGTGACTTGGTCCCGCAGTAGCTTGCCCCGGTTGTCAAAATGACCACGCACCGCCACTGATATATACTATGGAGTGTTATAAATGTGGAAAATAGTTCCTCCGAGATATCCCGATACGCGTAGTATACAAAATATTGCCTCGCAGTAAAAGGCTGCGGTACCCGTCACGAAAATCGAATTAAGGGTTGAAAAAACAACCGATAAAAGTCTCGTGCAAAGAAACCGTTGCGCAACATTAATTTTATGAAGCTTAGTCGATGCTCAGACCTGTAGTCCTGTACGCATCGACTATCTCCAAGCTGAAAATTAGCAATCAAAAGGTCGTTTCCTCATATCTACTGCGATTACGATATCGTTCACAACAATATTTTGTCAATACATTGCCCATTCACGAAGCTGACTCACAGTTTGGAACACACAACTTGTAGTTATCTCAGCAGGACTACTCAACTATTTTTACCGAAGATCCGCACACAAAACTTTCGGCAAAACACAAATATTTCGGCATCCTTAAACGCGCACTTCCTGGGCCCGCTAATGATTATTAGCTAATCAAAAATGTTTATTAGGGTGCTATAGTTATTTTCATATATATTCAAAACAATAAAAGTTTTTATAAAGTGAAACTTTAAAAGTGGGGCTAATGATCCAAAATAAAGAATTAGGTGCGGTCCGAATCAAATACTCGAAAGGTCCGGATTCGGACCGTGGTCCGCTAGTTGAGTAGCCCTGGACTATCTATCTTGAACAGGCTTACGTCATAATGGTCACACAATGGCAACGCAGTTGGATACGCTTCATTTCCTATACTATACATCAAACACCAAGGCGGAAAATATTCTGCTTTTAGCGAAAAGACTATGTGTAACCTTTTAAAATAAGTTTTTTATAAGATGCCATCTGCACTGGTATACACTTCCTGAATATTCAAATACAATTCTATTCAAGTTGGGAATTAAAAGAAGTGTGGCGATACATCCTCAAATTAGAGGGCGGTGTTTGGAATTTTAGGAGGGAAGGGGAAGTTTAAAGGAATCACGGATGCTTTGCAATACATTTTTTTTTTCAATGAATATGCTTGACATGTAACACTAGCCATGGTTTTTGCCAACATCATACTCCGTGCGGCTTTCACTACAGATTTCTGCTGGTATATTTAGGTAGGCTGCAGTATATATTACTGTATTAGCAAATTTTGTGTATTGATATACATCAAAAATAATTTTTTATTTTGTGTCTAAAATGAGATGTAATAAATTAGTCAATATATATATATTCTATATAAACAAACACGACATATCGATACGAAAAATAATAAAAAAAAATAAGAAAAAATGTTGTTCGCATGTTAAAAATGAAACTAACTATATCCGATCGCTAGCGGGACTGTTGTTGAAGTTTTGTTTTGAAATCCACACTTGCGCCGCCGATGAAAATAATTGCAAAAGACAGCCTAACGGCAAGACAAATGATATTGTCTTAGGTATTGATTTCGCCGCTTATATACTGTTGTTATAGCCGGGGTGGACAAGGTTTTTGGACCGGGGCCGTAAAAAGTTACATTTTGTGAACAATATTTACAGTGTTACAAATGCAAAATTGAAAAACAATAAGCCTCGCGCCAAAACTAAATTTAATCGAAATCTCAACAAATTCCTTGAGCTATTTTGAGGCGAAATAAATAGATGTGAAAAGCGCGCCGCCCAATCGAGCGAGCGAGAAAAAACATGAAGATTTGTTGACGTCCCCTTAACATGAAAGTCTGTGGCTACCTAAAATACAAATCGCACAGGCGGGCCTGATTGAATGACCTATCGGGACGGATTTGGCCCGAGGGTGTTATAGTTTTGTATTTTTCTAGTTTTTGAAATTAAAACTCAATACTATTCATAAGTGGAAATTCCCATTGGTGGAAAATTCAGTTACTGGGTTGTTCTCAATTCTGTTGCTAAGGTCTAGACTTGATCTGCCTCTTCACGTTTATTCACCGAATTGGATCGCCCAAATCCAATATATATACATGATTTGATATTGATATGTGTATAAATGAATCATGATATTTCGGTCACTGTCCAAGATGAAGCAGAATTAACTTGACCTTCCATGGCGACGGCATATCCCTTTTCATCAATGTCTAGCCATAACTTGGGGACAGTGACAGATTGAAGATGTGCTTTTCCTGTCAATGTACTGTGGATTAGTCTCAAAACGCGATTGTCTTTTTTAAGATTTGGTATGTCTTCAGGCTCACAGCCTTCTCTAGTTACTACAAGACGACCAGCTGTGGATGGTACTTCAATATATCCGATTGTATTTGCGCAATGATCTTCAATTCCGAACAAAAATAGATCTTCGGCAAGTTTCCATCCCACAAGTTCGTAGTCTGGGGTATCATAAGATACTTTAACTGCGAAACGTGGTCCTAACTTTCGGACAATCCAACTGGTGTCACTAATGGTATGACGTATTAGGGCTCTGAATTTGTGTGTGTACATGACATCAGAATAATCGATTGTAAAATTTTGTCTTTCTCTACGTATTCTACAGAACAAAAACAAATAATGAATATTGATGCAGCTTTTGTAAATGGGTTTAAAAAATTAGTGGTTGGTACTATTCAGACGTCCAAACTATAAGTAGTATTTTGCAGATGCGATTCATGGCAATTATGGAAAATAACAAATTTTGACAAGCACGAAGTTTGACATATGTACCGAAAACATGGATTCATAATATCCTTCGTCGACAGAAATGGGGGCTAAGACCCGGTTCTCACTTTCCACTGTGACGGTGATGTGTTACTAATTATTTTACTAAGATTATGACATCAATACTGTAATCAATATCTCGCCATGGTTCCAATGAGCAAAACCTAATAAAGCTTGGAACTCACTTTCCCGGTTCTTTATTACCCATTTTTTTGACATACATTTGAAGGAATAAGAACTCATTTGGCGAAGTGTTACGAATTGGTGAAGCAACTCAATATTCTAGGTTGACGAATATATATATCACAAAAACGATACATGCCTACTTATTCAATTTGAGATTATTGCATATGGGCGTCAAATAACACTAAATGTCTCAAATATTAAGCAAATGTTTTATATACTAAATAATTTTTATTATATCTTTCTTCCTACCGCGGGTCAATGCCAATGACGTTCAGAGTTAAAGAGCTCAATCAATCAATTAATAATCTTTACTTGTCATTTGGACGATATCTGTTCTATAGAGTTTATGCTATTTAGTATTAATGAAACTTCTACTAGCGAAGGCTCTGATAGCTAATATACTTCAAACGACGACGCTCTCTCACTATAAAGCACAGTAGTCTATAACTATCCTCTAAAATTATTATTTTGCTAAGCACCTTCTACTGCCACGACAATACCAGAAAATAATAAATATTGATGACATATGCCCACAGGCAAATTTGAATTAGTGATTATTCCGTGGACGGCCCCTATCATAGAAATGGTATTTGGAAATCATATACGAACAAGTGTGAATTATAGATGGATGTGTTGGTAAAACGTGGTTCATCTATAGTTCAGTCTTGACCCTAGTAAATTTTCTTGATAGCTCTCTTAATCGATCTACCATTTCTAAAAATTAATAAATAACGTGACACGCACTTGAAATACGCTTCCGGTATTCAAACATATCTATTATATTTTTATCTTCAAGTAATTGTATAGATATTCTACTATGTATTAATAAGAGTAGACTTTGAAACTGTCTAGGATACATTCTTCCGAGAAATTTTGGTAATAGATTGCTCGGCATTGGCGTCTTTAAATGACAATTTTACTAAACGCGATTCTTCATCTTGATCGCCATGCCATGCGAAACTTTAAATTCTACCACTGAATTTCAAACGTTATTGTATGACAGCGATGGCAAACCTTTTTTTTAATGGGTAAGGAATGATATTCGAATCAATGAGAAACGCCATGTTAAATGTTTTTTCGCGCGTCTTGTAATCATGGAATGTTTGTGCGTTAATAACGCTACAGAAACCATTGTTTCAAAAATTTGAAAGTAATTCCAAATAAAGTCACTGCCAACCTGCCCCATTATTATTCCATATTTCTGTAGTCGTTAATTCAAGTCTTTAAAAAAACATTCCGCTGCACCACTTGTTTTCTGCACGTCCAAAATGGAACCGTTGTAACAAGACAAGTTGCACGAAATGAACAGATCATTTTGATTTTGATCTCATAAAGATAAACGATATAGAAGCATTGTTCTCGATAGCTGCATGGCGGGACTATAGTACTCCATTTATCGTTTGTTTTCTATCATTTTAATAGTATATATTCATCACAGAAATATCAATATGTTTTTTGCATGATTCATGACTTGGCGGGCCACTGGAAAAACATGACGGGTCACTTCTGACCCTCGGGTCAGTGGTTCACCATCTCTGGTACATGATATGCTAAACAATATTTCAGTCCTCATTTTCACTCTGAACTTGTTCACGGACGCTCGACTCTAATGAGGCACAGCTAGTCTGAGTAATTTTGCGAATTTGTTAATTATTCCTTCTAATAACCCATGACTATCTATGAAGAAACACTAATGCTATTTTAAAATGCCACGAAGTTCGGTGTTCAAAATTTTCCAATGCGCACACTAAGATTACTATAATATGGGACAACTAGATTGCTGTGGCTACAGGGACCTTTCGTCAACGCATAATGACCGTCATAAATACATTAGTCGTGCTGTTCAACAGGGTGATAATGCATAAATAGTAGGCGCTAAGCGCTGTCACTTAACATCGGACTCCTCATGTACCGGTATGTCATATTTTAACATACTGCTAATCAGCTAACTCTCGCGGCACGTTAGCACAATGACTGATTAGTTATCACTTAGCTGTCTGATTAAATTCACTTTTACTGAGTAGCTAGCTATACATCAACGGAAACAGTTTCCAAATTGGCGCATGCCGATCAAAGCGTATAGATTGATTACAGAAAGGTACAAGCATATAGAACTGAAAAAAAAATCTTGACGAAGCACAATCTGTCCAATATGTCGGAATGACCAGAAAACTCCAAGTAAAATTTACCTGTTTTATAGAGTTCGAAATCCGTCTGAACGTACCTTACAGACGTTTTTAAACGAAGCATCATTTGCCAATTTTGTGATCGCGTACAAATGCAAAAGGTCATTTGTCTGGTCAAAATATTTCGTGATGAAATGGAGAATACGTTAAATTCGTTCGAAACAAAATTTAACTAACAAAGCAAGTGAGCGCCATTATGTAATTATCTTTATATAGTTATTAAAAATGCGTTTTCCCAACTTTTCTGTTTTAACAGAAACGATCAGTAGTCCACGGAGAAAAGATTGAAACATAATTTACAATGAGATTGCAGAATCTCTCGCAGGAATAATGTTTCGCATGCCAATCGTTTAACTTTAAATGGTCTGTGTTTAGTTGTGATTTGGACTGAGATTTTGCTCCAAAAAATTATAATGTAATTAGATATCAGATAAGTTTGATATATATAAAATATATTAAGGTAGATATATATAAAAAAAAAAGTGCCTAGGTGAATTTTATGCGTCATACTAGTTTTATCGACCATGTACACATAATTCTTGGAATTGTCAAACATTTGGCGATCTGTGTAGTCTGTGCAATAGTTTATATACAGTTTTTGAGACATTTGGGCGCACGGTTACCCAACCCTATGTAATATTACTATGCTAATTTTAAGCCAAAACCATAGTAGTAGACTCTACCGGAAGTGATATTTCAAATTCGGTCTCCTTTTGACGTCACATTTGACTGATATGACCATTACTCGCATCATTCATTCACGTTGAAGATGCCTCGTCGCATTGAATCGTGATAAAAATTGAAAATAAAAAACTCTACACGATGCTTTACACAAATTTTGTGGGAAAGGAGAAAATTATGTAAATATTTTTCCATGAAGAAATCGCTGTTTAATGAGGTATAGATCGAACAGGAAATATGACCCATATTTAATAGTATAACGAAACCTATTTTACAATGGAGTTATACCAAATTTTAATATGTCGATGTTAAGTTATTATGCCAACATTTATAGTCTGCTTTTTTAAGAATTGAAAACATAATTTAAAATGTAGTTCAAAATCAAATTATAGAAGTCACACGTTTTATATATATTTATATAATTAACAGGATTTGAATATCTTTAGCATGCAAATATGATAGTACATGGTTTACTGACTGAAAAGCAATAAACTTAATGAATTCCGGTATTTTCACTTCACGCAATTAAATTTTCTCCCTTCCAAAATTTCCTTTTAATTGTGCAAATTTTCTCAATCGCCAAGAAAATTTATGCCATCAGTGCTACTTTGTGAAATTCATTGTCACCCAGATAATTTTTGAGTGTTCACGTTTAACGCTTTAAGTCAATTCGTGATTTTGTTTTGGACGAAAACAAAATATGTTTAGTTTTTAAATAATTCAGATCGGCTATAAAGTTGCAATGTTATCATATTTTGTTATGTAGTCAGTCATAGTCAAGTTTATTTTTTCCATGTAGTAAAAAATAGCATACGAAATTGACAAAATACAAAATTGAACACACATATTTACTGGGGAGGGAAGTCGCGGGGAACCAGGATTGGTTATCGAGCGGCGACACCCAAATGTATGTATTTGGTTGGACGACATGTCGATTTAAAAATTTTCGACCGTGCCATACTGACACAAGATTACTAATCGAACACTCCTGGAATTGCACAGATAGCTGAGTGGAGTAATCTGCAAAATATTATATACATGTTTCAATTATTGGACACGAAATGTACATATGGATCGTTATGTTATTATTATGATGTTGTTGTTCTTGTTGGTATTTTTCTCATTGTTGTTATGAAAAAATCGCTTTACTCATTAACTATTGGACCGATTGCTTTGAAATTTTCAATGGTTAACGCTTGTATTTTTCGCTAGAAGTCTATCACCTTTATTTATTTCATAACTTAATGTGAGCTCTATGTAATTCGTTTTTCACTTTGAAATTTTGTGTAATGAACTCTTCAAAATCAATAAAAATTATTCGCTGCGACCTCGCTCCTATTATTCCCGTGCTACTTTTTGACCGTACCGTGCAGTAGCAGAATAGGCAAGCTACTGTATAACAGTAGTCATCAAACTTTCGGTTTATGGGGCCCGTGAGGAGGTTGAATATTATTTACGGAGCCCCACGAAAATATTATGAAGAAAAAAACGAAAAATTGCGACATCTACTAATCATTAGGGCATTACTGACAATCTCTTGTGTTGCGAGCGTGCAGCTCTGGTGGTTCGGTTTGTGTCGTCATATAAGTATGTGTAATAGTCACTCTTGCTTTGAACAAACTCACTCCAAACTTATTTGCTGACTAGGGAAACAATCTGTCTTACCATTCATATGATTGTAATGTAAAATATCAACTACAATCACCGGAACCCAGGCAATATTGTACTTTGTTATCTGGAATCGTACTGAAGCTATGCTGAGCATCATGGTTGGGGCATAGCTGCATATTTCGCTAGCGATTGTTTGATTCAATTTGACAAAGTGAAGTTAGATGAACCGTTCAAACAATCAACTTCTGTCAATGATATAAATGTTGGTTAGCTTATTTGCATATATATAGAATCAAAATTTTTCAATAGTTCCAAATATAATATAAAATATTGTTAAAACATATTGATAAACAGTCACTTCA
This sequence comes from Styela clava, assembly GCF_964204865.1. Classification (NCBI taxonomy): domain Eukaryota; kingdom Metazoa; phylum Chordata; class Ascidiacea; order Stolidobranchia; family Styelidae; genus Styela; species Styela clava. Next base: position 19,261,642 of record NC_135250.1, read on the forward strand.
CGGATAGTTTCATCATGAATAATGACTTTCATGTATCTAACTGCGTCGTCCTATAACATCCGTTATTTCGGCGATGATAATGTGTTCCGGAAGCGTATAATACATAGAGCCATTATTTTTTGAATTTATTTTTTCGCAGTTTTACCAACTGAGAAAATGACATGACAGAATAGAATTGGACATTTGCTACATCAGTTTTATCGCGTTGAGGGCATACAGCACCGACAGCAGCAAGAAATGATAATGATCATAAAGGTTGTCATCGTAACTATGCTATCTCTTAGTATTCGGTAAGTCTCGTTTTAAGTTTTGAAATGTATGGAAAACCTAATTACTGTACTTAAGATGTTGGCATAATAACTGTTATTGATTCTCGTTTCAGTGGAAAGATATACAGAAGACGTGAGCCACACTTATTTTTATTTATTTAATTTAGCTTAATCGTTGGCTCCTATTTTTGTAAATTGTACGTAAACTTTTTGATCAAAGATAGCAAACTTTACACTGCCTCGAAAAGAAACAATTGTAGCTTTTATATCGGTTCATAGTTCAAAATATGCGCTCGTGTTCTTAATTAAAATTGAGATTGTAATTACAATTTATTCACATAGTGATAATTTGTCAGTTTAGGAGAAGTGATTTATGCTGCTTTACGCTAAACTGTTGAACAATACTGTGCTCATTTGTCCAAATGGTTAAAAGTGAAATACAGTAATAATGCTGTAACAATGTTTCTGCTTTCAGGTTACAACGATGAAAAGGGAATTCATGGGCCCGCATACGATTATGTGGATGTAACGAATACCTACTATGATCACGTTAACAATGAAAAGAGATACAAACTGGAAGATTATATGAACAAGGATACTGAAAAAGTTAGGAATCACTTTTACGACGTGGTATACAATGAATTGGTTGTCTGATAAACTAAGGTCGATTCTTAAGAAAATATTTAGACAAGCGTATAAATACAGTTGCCATGACTATATTTCATTATAGAAGTTTGATTTTTCACTCAAATATATCTAGCCTATACACAAAAAAATCTGATTCTTTCGCGTTGAAAGACCTAGTAACTAGTTGAAAGGCTCTGGAGTAGACGACTGGGCAGGGCAAAATTGATTATTGAGAAGGATTCTGCTTAGCCTTTTTGGACTCGAAATGGACATAACGATCGTTTCAATGTTGTGTGTTGCGTGTTATGTTGTTGTTGTTCTTATTCTTTGACAATTTTTTAAAAAGTCGTTTTTCTCTTAGATTACTGGACCAATTGCTTTGAAATTTTCAGTGGTTGAAGATAAAATTTTCTTCAGAAGGATATTACTTTTTTTTTGCTATGACGTCATCAAAATTACTGCCATTAGGTGACGCTACGTGTCTATATATTATTTGAGCATAGCTCGTTTGTTTATTTTATGGAGCGTTGGGGATCATCCATGCGACATGAAAACAATATAACTTCACTTCATGCATTGCCAGAGTATTTTGCAAAATTAGATAAAATATTACAAGCGAAGATTTGACAGGTTACGGTTTCGCAATAAGAAGGTAATTTATTGAAAGACTCAAGAAAGAGAGAGAGAAAGTTTTTATTACCACAAACAATATCAACACTATGATGCATTCGAAGCCACCAAAATAATATAATTCAACAATAATTGGTTGATCACTTTTTGTGAGGGTCAATATACAAGATCGGTTAGGTCGCCGAAGCTCCTGGCCCATAGCCTACTGTATTTAAGAAATCAATCAGATATGGTATCAGCGATGAAACATGGATTAAATATATACCGGAATGTTCGAGTCAATTTAATATTTTAAAGTTAATAATGCAAGTTGTGATGTTAATAAGTCACGTGAAGTTTTGAATCAGGACATGTCCATAGAATCGAGACAATTATCAAGAGTGTATATTCAGTTATTACAATTATTTATAATAGTTTTTGGGATTAAATATTCATTGGATAAGTAACGGGTTCGACTACAAGGAGAAAAAATTATGAGGCAATCGGGTTTTCACAGATTCAACGAAATTTATAATACAGTGTCCGGCACATTTATTTTAAAATATTAAACTCAAGACATATTGAGATATTAGAACAACTTTGAGTATTTATGTAAAAAAACGTTTTTATTTTTTTGAAAACAAGCACATAACTTTTTTCAATTGAAACATTGCCCCAAACCTGTACACCTATATATATATACTACTATATAAAAATATGTTTTGTCCACCTCAGTGTACACTTGCGGAATAAAATAGCGTGTTTAATGAAGACCTGGTGCAGTAATATTGCACTTTTTGTAATGGGATGAAATAGTGCTACAAGGCTGGGCGCTTGAGGCCATTTAAATACCTATGCATAAACTTCGCAATTTATATTGTATACCTATCCAAATACTTCAGGAATTCCATGCTGGTGGTAGAGCTTTAAATTGGTTACATGACTTATCACTGTAAATTCATTCTTGGACAAGTGAAATATGTTTATTATCCGGATGCTATTCTGGTACCATGCTGGTTATAGAGTCTTAATAAGTTCAAATTTTGAAAATCAGATATGATACTGTAATTGTTCTCGTTACCGATAGTTCAAACCATCGTAGCCTATACCACGTCCTCCTTAAAAAACTTTCGTAGGCGACCATTGTCGGATTAGGATTTCAGCAAGTAATTATCTGTACTTGGAGAAAGTTAGCTACAGTATTTGGTTTGAGACGTTCTATCGACTGAAGAAATAAGCAAAAGATGAACAAAGTTTGTTTGGCTACTTATTACCAACTTCCCAATTGTAAATTCACTTTTCCAAATTATTATTTACGCTTTAGAGCGAAACCCATAATTAGGACTTCAATGCGACTCAAATATAAGTGAGTATGATAAAAATATAAGTTTACTAATACTGATCAGTGCGAAGGTCATCGAGGACCCATGTAGCCTACTTGGAAATTTAATGATGACATTTGCATAACAGGACTTCACCTAAATGTCTTTACGCTGATATAACTATGCTGATACCAACGGCCAGCCACGCCTAAATTTACTGAAGTTAATGAGAATTAAATTTGTTGCAGAAATTACAGATTTCATATCAAGCGCGCTCCGTCGCCTAATTCACAATTTACCAGAAACTGATATTGTCTCATATGGAATTCCAAGTTCGTTTTGAAAATATTTCAACAATGGCATAATAATATGCATCATAAGTTCATTCATACGAGACGTCAGACTAGAACATCATCTGAGAATTATAAGATTGAGTATTTATACGCGTTTTTAGAATTATATAATAATTGATATGGTCGACCTGTGATAAGCAAGGTCTTTCTAATATTTTCACCTCGAATATCTTGTGTTTAGACTTAGAGTTATCTACAGTCGATACTGCAAAACTCAGCCACTTCACCAAACAGCACATTTACTTATAGTGTTACTAAGTGTTACTAAGAATCAGTCCTTAAAAACAGTTACTGTATATTTCAAAAAGTTCTCGTTGTTAGCATGAAACGCGAGAAATATAAAGTGTGGAACACTAGCTGGACGTTTAAACGTGATGATATCAAGAGTTATGGACCTTTCCCCGACCTTTGACCCCCGAAAAATTCTTTTCATACTTTACCATTGGAAAATTTTTGGGGATATTTTAAAAGTGCTTTTGCGAGTTGGCGCCTGTAAAATGGGGTATGTGTTTCAAACCATCATTAGGATACATCGCATACAACAATCTGTTTTTCAAAAATACCAGTAAAGAATTTTAGCCTGGTCTATCACAGCTATTTCTACACTAATTTTTATTACTGCAATTAAATTAAAACTCCCAGGAAGACAGAGTAATCATTGAGTTATTTGATTTACATTTAGATTTCCGAAACACAACTGAAAACTAACAAATAGAGTTCAAAAATGCGCAAACGAGGTAGTGTTTACGACCACGCTTGAAAATCTGTCTGGGTGAGACAAGTGTCTGAGCGGATGCAAAAAGGGAGCATTGTTACGTCACTTTTTGCATCTTGCTGATTAGCCAATGTCACGAAGTAAACAAGGCAGTCGATGCTCTGGGAAAGGTCCATTCATTTTTCAAACCAGAATAAAATTTGCCCTAAACGTGAATAACATATTTGCAGACCTGTAGCTTTGTCATGGATGTTTTTTTTTTTTGTTAGTTCGACCGTGTTTATGAATGAGCTTGGCAATTCTGATATCTGATATGCTGAATACAAATTCATCCAAAAAACGTGATCGAATCATGGTTAACTGATCATCGAATCCACCCTTCGGCATTATCATCAAATATTTTTACCGCGTGGGACAAAATTTTTTGTTCAACAGTTTCTCCCAAACGTCCCGGACTTGTCCAGCTTTTGTCTGTTGTTCCGATCGTCTCGCATTTGTCGTCTGATCGAATCCCAGTGCTACAGTCCAGCAGTCGGAGAAGCCGGCCGTACTTGAGCGGCTTGATTATGAAAGAATATTTCGCCGTAAATGGCTCTCGGAACTCACTTCCTGGAGGAGCTAGAATTGCTAAAAAGGGGACTACCAACGGATGGAATTCAGTATCAGAAAGACCTGTCGAGGAAGAAAGCATCGACCATCTCACATGCGAGGATGAGCAGATACCATCCTGTGCAAGTAACATAATGTCACCCCAAGGATCCGGTTTTCAACAAAATGTAGGATTTACAGGACTAAATAATCTCGGAAACACATGTTTTATGAATTGTGTGCTTCAAGCTCTCGCAAACATTCGGGATCTTCGAGATTATTTTCTAAGCCACAATTTTCTTCAAGATCTCAATGAAGAAAATCCACTCGGCACTGGTGGTCGACTAGCAAAAGCCTTTTATACAACATTGAAAAACTTGTGGTCTGGTAATGATACTTATGATCCAGCAAGGTTGCGGAATATTGTAGCAAAAAAAGCTCCTCAGTTTTTGGGAATTATGCAACAGGATGCGCAAGAGTTCATGTCATTCTTTCTTGATGCTTTACATGAGGATTTGAACAGAGTTCGAAATAAACCAATATTTGAAGTGGGTGATTATGATGGTTATCCAGATGAGGAGGTTGCGAGAATTTCTTGGAAATTGTATAAGTCTCGTAATGATTCGTTTGTAATAGATAAGTTTCATGGCTTGTATAAATCAAGATTGTTATGTCCTGTTTGCGAAAAAGAATCAATAACTTTTGATCCGTTTCTTTTTCTATCTGTTCCTTTACCTAAACCAACAAAAAGTGTTCCCGTTATATTCTTCCCATTGCTTGATGACACAAAACCTTTATTCATTGATGTCAAAATATCTGAAGAAGGCGGCCTTGCGTCAGATGTTTTAAATCACATCGTAAAGACTTATGGCATAAATTCTCAAAACTTAAGAGTGTTTTTAACAGAATCTGGAAAAATAGTCAGAACTATTCCACCAAGTTCACTTTTGCCCTATTTGACATCACCAGAATCGCTTATCGTGTGTGAGATTTCACAATCTGAAGAACCAAGCCATGAAATCATTCTTATGCAAAAGAAGGAGACTCCAAAGATGGTTGATAATTGCGCAAAGTGCGGAAAATGTGAAGACGAATTGGGCTTCAAAATCAAGCGATGTTTGAAGTGTAAATCAGTCGGATATTGTGGTCAAGATTGTCAGAGATCTGACTGGCCTCAGCATAAGCTAAAATGTAATCAGATAAGATTTATTGGTTGTCCATTGTTTTTGAACATACAGTCATCAATGGCTAATTACCACAAAATTTGTGATATTGCATATTCAAATGCAAGGCATTCAGTGAAAATCCTCAATGATGAAAGAATGGAAGGTATATCAAAGTTTGATGGATTAAAAAGAAATTTGAAAGAAAGTGAAAAAGCAGCAATAGCGTGTGCATATGTTGGAGACTCCCTACCTGCTTATATGAAACACGAGAGCATGTTTAATCTATACATTTGCCATGATGAAAAGCTAACAAATATGACATTGCTCGAAAATAAAGCTGGCGAAAAAATCGATCTAACTGATGTCACACACTTTGTGATTGAGTGGAAAATTGGTGTTAATGTTGCAGAAAAGCCTTTACATTCAGGCATGAAATCTGGCAGGCATAATAATACAACCTTACAAGATTGTATACAATTATTCACAGAGCCCGAAGTGTTAGCCAGAGAAGAAGCATGGTATTGTCCGAGATGCAAGAAACACAGAGAAGCGACAAAAGAATTATCACTTTGGCAGCTGCCTGATGTTCTTGTTATACAGCTCAAACGATTCTCTTTCAGGAACAGACTTTGGCGTGATAAAATTGATAAACTTGTCACATTTCCTGTTAAAGGTTTAGATATGAGTCCATTTTGTATAAAACAGCAGACAGAGCCACCTGTATATGATTTGTTCGGAGTTGTCAATCACCACGGTGGCTTGTTTGGCGGACATTACACTTCTTTTGTTCAATTAGCGGATGAAAATGGCGGAGACACTGATCTTGGATGGCGTCTATGTGATGATACACATGTGACCACAGTCAGGTCAGAAAAAGAAGTTGTCACAAGTTCATCTTATGTAATGTTCTATCACAGACGTAAAAAACAATCTGTTTTAAGTGGGGATTGTTTGTCTGATGATCAATTTACACAACTGAACATGCCCCATCATTCTAATGAAATAAAATGCACTAAACAGTGCTCTGAAATTAAAGACAGAAATGTGAAAGTTCCAAGACAATCAAAGATAGCCAAACAACCAGATGAAAAAAATTCACCCATCAATCAGAAAGCGTCACAGTCAACACTTAGTACAGATAACAAATTAACAAGTAATGATGGAAAATCTGATCGGTGTCCACACGAAGAAAAAAGCATTGAAATGAATGTCTCAGCTAAAGTCGATACAACAAAACAGGAAGCACCTCTGCCATATACCGATATGGATGCTATGGATTAATTTACACCATTTGTTATGTTAGATGATACTTCCACCCCCATTATAATGCATTATTGCACTTGCGTTGTTGTTTGAAACCATATATTAATAATCACTAGTAGAAATGTTCTCGAGATGTTATTTTCATGCTCCATGCAAATATCAAGAACTATCAACGTCATGTTGCTCCCATTAAATAACCATTTATCCATAATTTTATTTATTTATTCTCATCATCTCATGCATAAGATGAAATGTTTTTATATTGATTTGTTTTGAAAATCACAACAAGATTGCAGAATTCACAAAGTAGCTAGTCTTCGTCACTTTAAATGCCTAGGGTTATGGATGAAAAGTCCACAAGATGTACATTATATGTTAAGATGTTTAAAATTCTCTGAAAGAATTAAGATTATTTCCACTGAATGAAATTTTTCCTCTGTGTGCCATGTCAGTATCCATTCATTTCTTTTTTTATTGCGTGCCTGGTTTAATTTTTGAGTGCATTTTTTCGACCAATGTGATATTGCTCCTCTGTATATAAATCCCAAATGTTATAGGTGATAGCAATTGGCTAGCATTAGCATTGCTCAATTTGTTCATAATGGCGGCCATAAGAATTAGAAGTTTAGGTTTGGACAAAATGCTGAAATTTTAATGTAGTTTTGAGCTTTTAGTTGTAAACATATATGACAAGAATCTGCTTTCTATTGTTCTCGACTATCCTGTCTGTACACAGTTACATGTATAATAAGTATTTTACATCTTGTGCTTGGTGTACTGGAGTTTTTTTTCTTGTGGATTGGAACCCTGGACTATCAGGGGTGTGGAGTCTCTCTGGGTTGGCAAAAAATTTTGTCTTCTCAAGATATTGAGTATAATTGCAGTTGGCAGCAAGCTTTCACTTACCTAATCGGCGTAGACTTAATTTTGTGTACTATAAGCCAATAAATTTAGATTGGATTTCAGATGTGCAGTTCTCCACTGCAGAGTAAGCTGAAATTACTTGTTTTCAGAGTTGCTTATTACGTCACTCCAATCTCGAGAGAGAATAAATATCTTTTGCCTACTAGCAGTCCCCTCAGAACACAAGTTTCCTGGCAACCTGCAACTATGAATATTCATGCGCCATGGGCAAACTTTACTGTAATGGACAGACAGTTTTTCATGGGTAGAATTCTATTGCTAGCTCAACCTACTGGTTTAAAGTCTGATGCTTAGAAAGATTGCATGAATCTCTAAAGTTCATATCAGAGAGATTTCACTGACAAACAGTAACTAACTTGGATGAATACCTGCTATCCCCAGCAATAAGAAAGACATGCTCGTACCATTCTTATACAATAAATAATTCACATAAATACAATTAAAACAACATGAAAGTTTGCACGATTAGAGATTGAAAAATTATTCAGCACCAGCGAGAATTTGCACAAATCAGATATCTACCTGGTGATCAATCCTAAAAAAAAACATTTGAACCAACACCAGCAAGCAATTATCATCAACTTAAGTATGGATATTCTCCAAACAGGTAAAAAAAATCATACAAATTTGACAGTCATTGGTGCAAGATTGTTACACATAACATCTTGAGTGAATGAGGCAAAAGTTTTAATAGCAATATATTGGTGCAGTAAAATGAAAAAAAGTGTGTGCAAATTCGAAAAAAACAATGAAATACCAAGAAAAGAGCATTGCAACATTTTAGTACCTCAATGTATGATCACAGTTGGAAAAATAATACTGCATATAAAAAATGACAATCAGATAAATTTAATTCCGTATTAAATGATTCATTTTGATTGATATTCTTGTGGAAATTTGAATACATTTTTATTAATATACTACTGCAATCTTGGGTTCTATTTTTATTGACAATATTCATATTTGAAAAAATATTATTTCGATATTTTATTTTTGTACAATATACAGCATTATTTTTTCAGAAACTAGTCAGTTGAGCACAACATAAAAATTTCTAATGAACAATGCTGATTAATTTGCCATCAAAGATAAATGAAACTAGTTCATATTTTATCTCAGAGACTAACAATTTGAAAATCCAATCTATTGTATCATACATGAAAAATCTCCATTTACCAAATTCAGTGCGGTTTCACAGAAAGAAAATAACATTTCATGAAACACTCCTAATCATAACTGCAGTATTTGTGTGATAAATTAACATTTTATTACGGAATCCATAGAACTACGATTGCAAAGAAAACATAAAAAACGTGAGGTCCCAATGTGTACAATTTACAAAATATACCAAATCGGTCATGGCACTGCAAATTAAAACTTATTAACAGAAACACTACACACAGTAATCAGTCATCCAATAAATTGAAGAATAATAAAGAACAAAAATTGCACATTACCAAATGTAAAATAGGCAGTTTATAGTTCACCAAGCGTTGTTGTGTAGTCGTGCAAACGTAATACAGCAGATAAAAATAAATAAACATAATATATGTGATGAAATAATTACAGACACAGTGACGAGCATGCAATATCGAAAAAATATATCCCAAACGACACAAAAAAGCAGCGCAGTGGTTAGGGTACTTGGATCAAATTGCATGTAATCTTGAAGAGGGCATTCTTGAAGACTAGTAGAGAGCTGATAAATGCTAGTGACACAAAACATCCATCAGTTTTGTCAATATAGTGAGGGAGGGAGGCATAGACCTCTCGGACTAAGGCCCAGTTCAAAAGAACAAACTGGAAATTTCTTTTCAATAGCAATTTTTACAGTAGTTCATCAAACAAATGCTGCATCGCCTGTTAAAAGAAGCATTATGATTAGATAGATGGGATAAGCAGACTAGCATCATCAGTTACAAGCAAAGGCCAATACAGAAATTGTTCCAGTATATGTCAAACCGGGTAAATTGGAATCTTCCGAACAATATACGCATATAAGCTGAGTTTGAAACTAAAAAAAGCTGCCAAACTAAGGGGTCGGCTTATACCCGCATAACTCTGATCGCACTCAAACGAAATGACATTATTCTAACTTAATTTCAACAGCTTCTACTCGTAGTACGTGTTACGATTTGTAGGGTCTTTTTATATGCAGCCTTATAGTGATTACCAACAGTAAATTTGAATTATAAACTGTTTCTGGTATTGATCATAACTTTTTTACATTCAGTGAGGACAAATTCAGTGAATAAACCTCAGAATCACAAGTCTTAGTAATTTCTGAAATTGCCAAAGAAACAAGGGGCAAATAGGGAAATAATTGAAAAAGGAAAGAGCTGAGCAACAGATGTTGCTCCAACAACAAGAGTAAAAATGACTTTATACCATGTATGAAAATACGATAAATAGATTTATTCACTCATCACAAATTTCACGGGGCTATTTCTTCAACCAAACTGACTCTTTTAAGCAACTTCAAACAGGCTGCCATACTATTATATTAATATTATTATTATATTTACCAGGTTTGCTTCTATGATAGGCGGCAGTAGCAGTCATCTGCATTTGCAATAGTTCTAATACTCGTCTGAATCTTCTTGAAGGTCCTATTCAAAATAATAAAAATTTTAGATGCCTGACATATCTCACTCGAAAATAAAAATACCTCAGAGCTATTTAAATCTAAATAAGCGGGGTATTCAATATTCCCTTTTTTATTCAAATATATGATTCAGTAAAATCAGAATTTATTGAGTAAACAATATCAATATTCAATTCATTCAATATTTTTGTGAAGCAGACTAAGTAAGTACCGGTATAAAAAAGCACCCCCCCCCCAAAAAAAAAGACCTAAATAATTTGATAATTACTTCTAGGAAACTTAAGAAAATTTACATAACACTTCAACTTCTGTTTGTGTATGATTGTACACAAAAGTTTCAGTAATCTGAGATGCTTTGCATAAAAGTTATGGTATCTCTAGAACTTGGTACAAATGACCAAGCTACTGTTTTTGGGTTCACCATAGAAATGGTGGATTATGTTTCCCAATCATATCTGAGCCAACCCTATAAACAAACTTAATGATCAGGGCAGACTATAATTCAACTACAATCTGTAATTATGGGCTTCAAAAAAATTGAATCCATAAATTATCCTTACCTGATAACAAAGTGAACGTTATTAAATAAGTTCCCATGGACTGAACGCTACTTTTTTCTTGTTCACCATTTGGAGGATGACGAATTATATCCACCTGAAACTTGATTGATCGAGTATGAAACATAGATGATGAACCGGAACTTGAAGAACGATATTCACAGCGAAATCGTGTAGGAGCGACCATCGAATGAGTAAGGCTTGACATCTGAAACAAAGAAACCAAAAAATGTCAATTAACAGCAATGCACAAAAAAGGAAAATTGAATGTATTAGGCTTTATTTACTGGTTAAGTTTATACAAATAGGAAAATAATACAAGAGAGCAATGATAAGACATACAAGGTGCCGGTACGTAAGGCCTAAGGGCATTGGGTTCGCTGAAAAGATTGGTGGACGAGAGATAAAAGGCGAAATACTGAACAAAAACTAAATAAAATAGAGAAGCAAATTTTTTGTGAAACACAGGATCGCATTTGACTCGTAGGAAATTGGGAAAAAGACCGATTCAGAAGGATGTGTATCAATATGAAGGTAACTAATTTTGTTGGCCTACTTTACATCAAGTTTTGTAAAAGGACGGAAGCCTATGGTCAGGGGGTTTATTCCATTGGATAACACAGACAGTCCCTAAACTAAAATAAGGAAAATCGGAATAAAACTATGGCCTAACGCTAACCTGGTACACATACTACAGGAGTATCGAAAAAAGATATATGAAAGTAATAGCCTCTTAGTAGTAAATTTGAGTGATCCATTAGCTGTGGAGAAAAATTGGCGCTCCCGTAATATGTGCACAAAGATGGCGCACAACCTGAACCCCAGCCTGGTACACATACACTATGTTCAGGTTGTGCGCCATCTTGGAGCACATACCACGGAGGCTCCGAAAAATTTAGAAAGATGATAGACACTCCTGTGTCAAACCACACAAAATAGTATATGTTTTTAAATACTGGTTTCCAGTATAAATCATATTTTGGTTTGACTATCTAATTGCAATCGCTAAAATAGATTATTTTGTTGATTATTCACACTTAATCCAAAATCAATTTGTGATATAAGACAACTTAATTAATTAAAACATTTCATTTGTATTGAACATCAAGACTGAAACCAATATGAGAGTAAAGCAGCAATGAAGATTTTTCTTGAAGATATCAAGAAGAGACCATATAATAAAGTGAACTTTGAAAAAACATTTTTGCTATATTTTGCAAAGTAAAATTTGACATATCACAATGATCCTCATGAAAATACAGAAAAATCATATCTGAATTAAATTTTTAACATGGACATAACGATGGAGGTGAAGCTATTGTTCTGTCAAAATTCAAACATATATTTGAAGAGATATGTCTTTTCCATGAAAAAAATTTGTGAAAAAAGATTATGACATTGAGATTATATAAAACAACAACTCACAGATAAAAATGCATGGACTAACTCTCCTTTCACGCTATTTAATGTACGATCCTTGAATACGATGGCGAATGGTATTTCATCGCAATGTTCTGTTGAAGAAAACCGGCTGCTTACAAAACTTCCAAACCAGGAGCGTTTTGACAGTCTAAAATGATAAAATAAAATGAATGACAAAAAGAACATTTTCAGATCTTCGTTATAATTCCAAGTAGACGAAAAGTTTTTTAAAGTAATTTTTGTGAATCAGCAAATAAAAATTTCATTGCAAATTGCGATCCCACCTTAACCCTTTCCGTGCGGTGGGCACGTATACGTACCAACGACCAAACTCGCTAGATTGCGGCAGGTACGTTGATGTACTCCACTGTTTTATTTAGCAATCGGTCACAAACTGTTGGTCTAGTTTTTCCGGGTTTTAGTTTATTGATAAGAAGTCTTCTCCGAGATTAACATAAGCGACAGTAAACCTCGCTTTCGTTTACGAAGGGAATTTTATTTGCGGCGGAACGAGGGAGTGTTTTTGAAATTTATGACATATAAAGACATATTATCCCTTCCATCTTCCCACTTCCATCACCAAAGTATTTTAAGTTAGATCACGAAATTGCTACAGCAATATTATGCTATTGTTTGCCAACCACAAAGCGGTAACAGTAACGGATTTAGCAAATATTTCTATTTTTTATGACGGTTTGAAGTTTCAACTCCCAAGAAAAAAAAATGCCTTTTTTTCTATCCGGTTTGTGACTCAGACCACCACTTTTAAAAAACCTTTTTTTTTAATCGCCAATCGCAAGATCTTTAAATAAGCTTTACAACGAGCCATCAGTGGGCAACAGAAGATCATTAGTTTTTCTTTAGTCGATCGATTAGTTGTGGGGGTACAAATGCATAAAATCAGCGTAGCAAATACGATTATTTAATAAAAAATAAAAATCGCATGGAAAGGGTTAAACCCTTCACTTCTTCAAGAATGATCATTTTTTATGTCAAATTTTTTAAATACAATTTCTTATTTGTCAACAATTCACTAGAATGACTCTAGTCCATGCTCAGTGAAATTTTGAATGAATATACAACGACAAATATAAAGGGTTAGAGGTGAAATCATTCATTCCTGTAAACATTATTCTCCATTATTCTCCGAAGGGTAATAGACCAAATACATATGGCCTCGTATAAACCTACTCATTTAAATTGAATATCAAATTAGAAAGCAGATTCCATTTAATTCTCTTATATTCAAATGAATTAACAAGATTCTTATCATTAATTACAATCATAAAGACACTCACTCAGAAGACGAATCTGAACCATTTGTAACATCTTCAGTTGATGGTGCTGAAAAAATATGAATCAATCCAATTCGAAAAAATAGTACAGACATATAGAAAGAAAAATTATCTGAAATCTTTGTGAAATTTTGGTAGAGCATGTCTGCATATACAAAAAAAACATGAGACTAATTTTATTTTAAATGTTCTATTATGGGCACTGATGGTTGGTTCGAACACTGGACTAACGAAGACGAATTCTGCAGAGGAATGAAATGTGAAAGCAAATCTGGGGATGCTTCTTGTAGTACAATAAGTACTGGATCATCGGGACCCTCTGTACCATCTACGTTCATGCATCTGGAATTCTAAACTATTTTCATTGTGGGTCTGGAATGGTAACTGACAGAAGATTCGGCTTACGGCTTTCTCTAACATCAAGTCCATGCATCTGAAAAGAAATAATTGGCTAACTAATCCCATACCCGACATGAACTGGAAACCAGACGAGAGGCCGTGGTTTGACATATGATTAAGCCGTTTTATCGATTTTCCTCTCTCCCGGGATAAATATGTAAATCCTAAATCATATCACATTAAATTATGGTTTGAATAAGCAGTTCAGTAAAAACAATACTTAAAAATAGTTGCTGAACCTGAACCATCTCTGAGTACAAGTACAATAGTGAAACTGGAAACTGGCAGCTGATGACTGACTATTTAATTCATTTTTGATAACCATGAGTATCCTTTTTGGTTATTCCCGTAGTGCGTGTACCAGGTTAGGGTTAGGCCATAATTTTATTCCGATTTATCCTCATTTTAGTTCTATTACGAGTTTGGGGACTGTCCGTGTTAGCCAAATGAATATACCCGCTGCCCATAGGCTTCAGTCCCCTTACACAACTTGATGTAAAGTAGGCGAACAAAATTAGTTACCTCCATATTGGCACATACACTTCTGGAGCGCCCATTTTAATTATTTACTCCTGGAGTCTTATAAGTATCGTAGTAAATATGATACTCACGTTGCATTTTTCGTCGATGAAATCTAGGGGATCCCATGAATGTATTTTTCAAACTTGATAGTCTTTGTTTCCATGGGTTAGGAGAGGTAGGAGGTGTCGCATTATTTCTTTGCACTTGTGTTAATACTGTCGTAGTGTTAGTGTGTTGTGGAGCCTGTTGTTGTGCACCATTGCATTTATTCTTTTCAGTCTAAAAGAGAAGATTGGGTTTCAATTTTATAGTAATAGATTCTTTTTTCATAAAAAAACAAAAAATGAAATCCTCCTCCAATGTTATCAAATATATGGCGATCGAGGCAATACAGATGAGTCTGCCTGCCCCTGCTTTATGTCTAAGAATGGACAAATTTAACCAGAGCAGTATAATAACTCCAAACCAGGGGCAACGAGTCGAGAGTTTGGCAAGTTTTCATAGAGCCATATTTTCGAACAATTGGGAGTTGAAATTGCAGACTGGCAATAGTCATAAAAATGTCTAAATACCTTGCAAGAACTCAAACAAACAAACGTTTTCAAAAGTTTATTGAAGAAGATTTTCATATGGCCATGTTTTTATTATTAAAATTGGATTTTCTCTGATTCGAAGTCCCCTTCTAACCTCCGGAAACACTCACAGTCACAAACATATTTAATCTACATCTTAATCTCTTACTGCAGTCAATTCCGCAACATTACACATTCTTCGTGAAGTTGTTTCGCCAGTCAGACTCCGTGACCTGTGGGTAGACACACAAAAATGTTAGTTTAAAGCCAAAACATCTTCAGATTTATTCAGATTGAGAATTGTGTCATAATGCAGCGAAACGATATAAAATACAAATTTTACTGCATTAAATTTGGCATAAATCACTATTTCACTAAGTAAGGAACAAATGTGGTATCTGAGAGGAAATATTTTAAAATTCAACTGTGTACAATTTTCCGAGATATGAAAGGGTATTGAGAATTAGAATTCGACTACATCAAATCACATAGATATGAATTAACTACGGCTAAGCTGACTGATAGATTCTACATCCGAATTTATGTGTGTGCCCGATTAAGCAATATCATTCAAGTTTTTTAGACATCTTTTGCTATATAAATAATATAAACCTAAACATAAACCTAACAATTATCATGAAAATTTGAATCAATACTTTTAAAATCGATAGCAAAAGCCATACATAACAGAATAAAATTAGTTTTCCACACTCAATATCGATTAAAATTTAAGTAATCCTTCTTCTGGCATACCTTTGATGTGTTTCAGCAGTCTTTCTCCTGCTTAACAAAGGTGATGATTGCTCTGTAAGGCAGAGGCTTTCTGTTGAAAGTTTTCGTTCAACTGTTGGTGCACTGCACCAGTCATCGCTGTTGGCACTGTTAAGTGATGTGGTCGAATCAACACGTTTTCTTGGTGCATCTGTTAATTAACGAACAGGAGTGTGTCACAGAAATAATAAAAATAACAATCTAATTAAAATTAAATATTCCAAATAAAAGATTATGAAACCGATACACGGTAACTGAATATCTTTTTTATATTCCCTTGTGCTTTATATTGCAAATTGAGCGATTTTCTGTTGTGACATGTTTTCATAGCATAGCTTGGCACGGCCATGTTTGTCTAATTTCGAATGAATGCCAGTACTTTTTTTTTACACATGCCTTCAGCTTGGAAAACAGTCATATTGTAACAATTTCATATTTACAAATAGGCATTATAAAATGTATAGGACATACTACTACTCCATGCTGTACCGATGCAAATAACAATGTTTGTGAATTAAAAATAATGTCAGAAATTTGCTCAGATAGGTTTAAAGAAGACAATTCAGAATTTAAAATTGAGGTTTTGCTGAAAACAGAACATCGGTAAGCTAAATTTAGGCTAATTTTCAGGATATCATGATTGAAACTATTTTCTTCACATTTTCCTGAACAACATTAACTTAAGTCTGTTTTACAATTGAAGGACGATGGATTGATTAAAATGCCTTCAAACCTGGATGTTTGCAAGGAAGAGAATCTGCATCATCATCAAAACTAGGATGTCTCTTCTTTCTTCTCAATAACATATAATAAACAACTTTTTCCGTATTTTGCCTAGAAAAAAGTTGAACATATTAATCAACACAGAATTAAATTTTGTATCCCACTACCTATTATTAGGATCATATGTGATACACATTATTTTTAACATGTAAAAATCACTACTGGAAACTGTTAACATTTGTTTTTAAAAAACTGGCACGATACAATAAATTATTGAACATGAAATTCATATAAGGATATTTCTGTTGAATTTTTGTTGTCGATGGAATTTTCCAAAACTAATGAAATAATCGTTTCAAAATTTTTAAGAGCTTAAAGTTGGCTGAAGCGACTAGAAGGTCGTTGATGTGAATTGCTGTGGCGGTGGGAGTTCATTCGCAATTTTGATTTGAAACTTTTGAATGATCAGATATATAAATTGATTTTAGTATTAATCGATTAGGATACCTATATTTCGGTCAGTGATTAGACCTTTGTGCCATATTAAGCCTTTTTGTTTTTAAAATAAAGAATTTTCTTTATCTCAAATGTTCAATATTTAACATTACAACACTCCCTTACCGTCCTTTTCACAGTTCATTCAAATTACATATAAACTTTGTTTAATATAACTCACCTACTTTAATTACAAATCATATGTTAGTCAGGTTTGACATAACCGTTAAGCTAGGTAATTCATTATACCTATGGTGTTCCGTATTATACCACAAGTCCAAAAACTATTGATAATTAAATTGGCTTCTAACGGCAGGTGTTTTGCAATTTACCTTATCGCATATTCAATGGCCTTCTAACTTCATTAAATAATCATGACCATGAAACAGCTTTGAAAAAATTTAGCTTGGGCCACACATGACTGACATGAAACTGGAAGTTCTGAATAACAGGACATTTTACCAGTGACATGAAAATGTGAAGCGTTGACTGGTGTCTATATATTTTTTTACAAAACAATGTTACCTTCGCCTTAGTTTAATTGAGGATTAAATTTGGGTTAAAAAAACCCAAAAATATTTGAAAACATATTCACAGAGCAAAAAAACTTGTTTGGGTTAAATCTCAAGCCAATGGACGTTTCCCCAACCTTTGACCTATACTTCACCATTGCAAAATGTTTGGTGCTTATTTTAAGAGTGGTTTAGCGAGGCGCCTGTAAATGGGGTATTTGTTTCAACCCATCATTCTGATTCAAAGCATTCAACAATCTATTTTTCCACATAAAAACAGTTCAATTTCTTCAAAATTCAATATTTCATATTTAAATGATATTTCAGAATGCGCCAGTAAATCATTCGGTTTTCGGTAACTCCTATTCAAAACAAAGTAGTAAAATCACTAGCATATCCCAGTGATGAAGTGAGATCAAAATTAAATCGCACAGGCTAAGTATGGTATAAAAATAGAATACAATAACAAGGGATGTATGGCCCGGGGATAAACAAAACACATTTATCCAGAATACAAAATAAAATAATATTTCAGATTCAAAAATATCAAATATATTCTTAATAACTATGTTTAACAAAGAATATGTTAAAATTAGTTCTTCATTATTTATAATAGTTTTCATAAATCAAATATTAAATAAAGTCGGGGCTTTTTAGTCATGATGCTCGAATCATTTCGAATATACGATTTGTTTTGGACATGTCTGGGGTCTTGTGAAGCAAACGCTGTAACTGCTTAAATACCCCCAAACACAAATGTGGTGTGAAAATGAATGCGGTAAGTGCTAACAACGCCAAACAAAAATGTGATGTGAAACTACAAACCAAATTTTCATTCTTTTTATAAATAGAAGTCTTGTGTGAACACAATGCCCTAAACGGCATGGGACATACCTGATTAGTTGAAAATTGATTAAGTTTGATTTGTACTGAACACGCTTTTCAAGAATTTCTTTCTGCGTCATACATTAAAATTTCACATCACATTTTGTTTGGCGTTATTTGAGCAGTTTCGGCATTCATTTCACTTCACCTTTTTGTTAGCCGCTATCCAAGCAGTTACAGCGTTTACTTCACTAAACCCCATGTCTGAGTGTATCCCACATATAATTATGCCCCGATTGACAAATAAAAAAAAGCGTTCTACTTACTCCTCTTTCAATAAATTTGAAACAAGCTTTTTCTTGTCACAGAAGCATCCTAATGAAGTCATTGATGACAGAACATCAGGGTCAACAGTTTCCTCATCAGGGACCGGGGCACAATCGATGATTGAAGGAGGTGGCTGGGGTACTTGGGTCACACCTTCAACGGAATTACTACCCGGCCTCATCCACTGGTGTTGTAAAACTTGTTGAAGCTGTAAGAATAAAGTTTGGTTGAATTATTCTGAAAAATAGGAAAAACTGTCAATGTGACCTTGCTTTGAGTAAAGTGGTTGGTCAGCTTAGGTGAAATAGTAGCAGAAAATATAGAATCGGTCAATGCTGCATACTAATTAAGGCATGAGTCATTAGTAATCATTATCACAAGCATTGAAGTATGGAAAATCAATATAAAGTTGTTAAATTAAAAATTATCTGCGCTGTAACGCTGGGATGGACCATACATAATTCCTGCCACCAGACCAATGTTTATATGTGAACCATACATAATTTTACATAAAAATATGTTGTATAACTTTTACTGATGTTGAACGAGATAAATTTCCCGAATTGAATAATAGTACAACTTTGGAGAACAGAAATTGAAAAAAATATAACACTTACGGATAGTCGTTTTCCTGGTTTTACATCTATCATTCCTCGTAATAAATTTTGGGCATCAGGTGGAACAAAATGTGGGATATGATACACTCCACGTTTGACTTTTTCTAGTAACTGACGAAGGTTATCATCATCAAATGGTAAGGCTCCCTGTCAAAAGTTGCATTTATTTTATAGAAACTGATATTGTGATAATTTTTGCTGGAGCTGAAAGGAGTTTCATTCCTACTATTTATTAAAAAGAAATTTTTCCAATATATGAATGTAGAAAATGGTCATTGTTTTGCATGTCTGATTTTAAATTAATTTCTGGTGAAAACATAGCAGGAGGTGAATAGAGCAACAATATGGAAAGGGGAAACAGTGAATACTATACTGTACGAAATTCATATGTAGCTTATCAAATACAAAATGTAAGTTATGAACGGGACTTGATACTAAAGCACCGCTTGATAATAAAAACAGGTCAAGATTTAAAGACAACTTGCCTAAAATACATAGAATCGAGCATGGTCAACCTGGTAATTTTATTATATTGTTATGTTTTGAAGAAAAAATATTTTGGATAATTTATGATATAATCACTATGACCAAATTTCGCCACTTCAAGTGGACAAATTGATGAGTATTTGTCTAAAATTAGACTTTACTCTGCATCAAAAACTCGTATGTGTGGCACATTTATTGTAACAAATATTTTTCCGATTTTTTGAGGAAATGCAAATCTTAATCAGCATTCAGTGATTGCATAAATTTTGTAAATTTTTTGTCATATCTATTAATATTCACTTCAAAAATTGGTGAACATTTAGGTTGATTTCATTTCATAGATGAAGATAAAACAGAAAGGGACACAGGTCAAAAATAAGGAAATAACAGTAGGTATTTATTTTGGAAGACGTGGGTGTTGTTTATAATAAGAATAAGGATAGATCTTAAATACAAGAGCTGTATGTAGCCTATGAAAGCCCTGGTAAATAATCTGATTAAGTTTTGGCTGATTAAACATAGGTTTTCAGTTGCAGTAGAAAAACTTCGTACTCTGTATTGAACTTGAGATAGCTTATTCATTAAATAAAGTAAATTTAAGTAAGAAAATTTGATTTTAAAATATGTTCTTAAATGATATTTTTTATATGAACTTACCGGTAATCAATATGCATGATATGCAAACAATGAAATAATATCTTTAATACAAATAAACATACCAGAGTGTTAATAACTACAAAGATCAATAAGTTCTACTGTGAACCTCCAACATATTGGCAATGGCTATCAGAAATCTATACCAGAATAGGAAATTACCCAAGGGTATTGATTAGTGATTAGTTGGTTTCCCATGTGCAAAGCCAGATTGTAAGCTGCTCTATTGAGTCATAGTAGGTTGTAGCTGGTTCTGGATTGTTTATCAAAGTTTGAAGCGATATTAATAAAAGTATTTTAACAACAAGTTCAAGTTTGAAGTAAAAAAAAATAATTCATTTCAGTTTTTTCCTTTTGTGTTAAAAGCCCTCTGATTGCAGAGCCTAACAATAAAAAATGTTATTTAAATGTGTTCGGCATACACAGGAATCAAAATTTCCAACAATATGGTATTGACTAACTCATAAACATAGAAGAACGAATCAACTTCAAAGAATCCCCTAACACTTGAGATGTTTTTATTAGTCGTAAAAATTTTCATTTCTCTCTCCTAGATTATAATTGCAATAAAATATTATTCTAACACTAAGGTAGAGAAAATTTTAACAATTCTCACTAATTGGGATAAAAAATTTGCCAACAAATGCATACCCCCTTGAACATTGTCAATTGAAACTAAAAAAACTAAAAAAAATTCCGTAGATAGGATTTATAGCAAAAATAATCATCAAAATCTTTTAGAAAAGTACAAACATATCCATCTTACCACAAGTAAAGCAAAAAGTATGACACCGCAACTCCAAACATCAGCTGTACGACCATCATATCTTTCACCCTAAAATATATAATTTGGAAATTCGTATTAACAAAACAGAAAAATAAATTAATATCATTAATTTATTATTTTACAACTATGCTATGTTTGTAAAAACTGCAGGATATACCCTACCTCGAAAAGTTCTAAAAACCAGAAACCTATTACAAGATAAATCTGTGACATTGAAGTTGTGTTGCATGACCATCTGCAGCAGTTGCAGATGAAGCTTCGAGAAGAATTTATTTTGTTATTAAAGATTTTCGATTCTGACCAGCACTTCTAATGACTCAGTATGACTTAGATTAGGAGGTAAATATTGTTAGTTGCAAACGAACACTAAACAAGGCTTCACTTATCAGAATTCAGGCGAACAAAAAAAATTAACAATTACAGTAAAAACTATCCTCAAAGTTTTCAACCGTTCCATCATATAATAACTTGATAAGAGATCTATAAATACCACAATGAGAATCTGAGACCATACATATCAGTGTGATTTTTCTAAACAAAAGAGCAATACTAAACTACAAGGACATGAAGATCCAATGACTAACATTCGTACCTTCTATGCTTAAACTCAAACTTATTACCGGTATCTAATCCTTCAAAAGCTTTGAAAACAAAATAGAAAATCAAGTGTTACCAACATAGCAGTTCACATCGGTACCGATAAGGCTGCAGATGGGCAGTGACCATCAGCTTTGTCAGAAAGATGTCAAACTGGTCTGACATAACGCCAAGTGGAAGCGCAATATTCATAGAAATAGCAATATTTTGGGTGGAATATCGATCCCATACCTCAGTAGTCAAACATAATTCGTTCAGGATTCATGTTGACTACCGAAACTTTTTTTGCGATAAGAGCCTAGTCCTTTTAATTCGCAGTACCGCAGCATTTTTGACTAGAATTTTTGGTCAACTATCGAATTGGTGTTTGACTACCGGGGTATCACTATACTACCTACCTTTTAGCAGCTTTATTAATTATCTACAAATACTGGAAATTTGAAAAAGATTGGCTCATTTGTTTTGCAGAAAACCATTTTTTTTTTCAAATGTTTCTTCAAGAACAGCACTTTAGAAAACAATCCACCCATATGCACATTGTGTGTGCAAAATCATTGCAGATGACATTCATATGTATTAGAGGAAAATCACTTCACATCTTACCCTTATAACTTCAGGACAAGCATAATGAGGAGATCCGCAACTAGTTTCCAATAAATATCCTTCAGGTTGTAAAGATGCCATTCCAAAATCTGCTACTTTGATATTATTTTTTTCATCCAGTAAAAGATTTTCAGGCTTCAGATCTCTGTGACTGCAATGTAAAGGATATGATATAATCAGGGTATAATAATGAAAATAATGTTAGGCCTGCAATATTCCGGTTTGATAGTAAAGAACCAGACTAACATCATTTGCGTATTTTATGGCTAATAAGCCGAATTGCCAAATAGGCTGAGGCCAATTTTTAGCACGATAAATGCTGGGTGCCAAGGGAGAAAAATTGGGTTACATTTTTTTCTCTGTTCGTCAGTTAGGCATCACCTTCAGTGCCTATTCTTTTGTGCGGCATGCACCAAAAGCGCCTTGTTTTTACGTGTTATACCATAGGGCCCACCGAAATTTTTGAAGTGAATAAAAGTAACAGCCTTCAAACAAAAAATATATTCTTTAACCACTGAAAATTTTAAAGCAACTGGTCCAGTAGTTAATGGGAAAAGTGATTTTTCCATAACAATAGAAAGAATTTCAACAACAAGAATAAGAACAAAAACAACATAATAACAAAACGACCCATATGTACAATTCATGACAACTAATAATCACAGTAGAGATATTCCAGATTAACAGCGTCGGAATGCAGATTCATGAAAACTGACGAGCCCCCTTTTTCGATATTTTCTTGTTGGAAAACCAGCAAAAGAATATAGGCTATCATATTGATGAGTGTTGGTATAGAATAAAACATTAATATTTGCCTAAATCTATTAAATATATTAATAAGATGTAGAGTAGGAACACATTAGAAAACAGCATATCGTAATTACAGAGCTGTATATATAGTGCAAAATTCTGCAAAAATATAAATATTGGTTGAGAAAATATATATCAGCTATAAACTTACCATACATTATGATTGTGGCAATAATCTACAGCGGAAACAATTTGACGAAAGAATCTACGAGCCTCTCTTGGTATTAACCTTCCTTTTTGCACCAAATAATCAAACAATTCTCCACCGGAAACAAGCTCAAGAATAAGATATCTGAAATTTCAAAAACAGTTGTATTTGAATGTCGTCTTTCATGATTTATTAATAGGCAGACATTCTGATGATGAGAACTACAAAAATTTCTGAATAGTTTGAAATATTAGAATATGTCTCCAGAGCTGATTTTGCATAATTAAAAGTTTGAGTCATACTGTTGTGTAACTGCATTCAGGCTGATTCATCATGATAATGGTCATACCAAAAGTCTTCAATGACTTTAGAGTCGGAGCCCATGTCAGGTAAAAGGTCCGATGTTGGAGTTTGAATGTACAGTGGCTCCGAAGCTGAAGCCATTGTGATATAAAACCAGCTTCCCAGACCTGGTTTTCACACCAACAATCCAAACAAGCAGCCCAGTTGTTGATACATAAATGGCTACTATGTTTAGTAAGACGACAATCTTGGTGGTTTGAAAATACTTGCCAAAATATTATGCAGTGGGTGAAATGGCAGACATAATGCTATAGTTATTAGGCAGTTACACCCAATTTAAATTCTATGTAGGATAATAAACAATCCTGTAATGAACAATAGCTTACAAATATTTTCTATTTTCATAAACATCGTGTAATCCCAATATGTGAGGATGCTCAATCAACTTCATGATTGCTATTTCCCTTTCCACCTGAAAGTAACATTGTATTTATTAGCTACCAACTTAAAGCATTGAGAAGTAAAGTTTATTCACTCAAATTTATAATAGAATGTACCTTATTGATGACACTTTCACTCAGTTTTTCTCTGTTCACAATCTTTACAGCAACTTTTTTTCCAGAGACACAATGCACTCCCAGCTTTACAAGACCTTTACGAAAATAATGCATCACTGTTTTAGGCCTACCATAGTATTTGTATAAATTTCAAATAATTGCTTGAACTATAGCCTGCATTCCAATCACACAAATATGTGGACCAAACAGAGTTTCTTTTTTCTAAAAAACATTCAAAGGGCCGATTTGAACTCTTGCTTGACATTAAGTCAATATTCCACTTTCAACTCCAAGTCATGAAATTTAATGAAACGAACGATGAAAAATTTGTTAAATTTCGACCCAACTCCCAAAATTTAGAAGTATGAGATTCAAGCTCCTTATTTAGTGTAATCAGTGGTACATGTTACCAATGCTTAGGAACGCGAGAATAGAAAATATATTTTAATTTGCCACAATTTATCAGTTGATCATACATTACAAATCATTGAATATAAAATAGTTTATTGTACCTGTTTGGCCTTTCCCCAAAGTTTTTTCCAATCTATACGGTCCCACATATTGGCCAGGCAATGAAACAGACATTCTTCTTAAATCTTAATTATGTCTTAACATTTGCCGTTCAAGATAAATAGACTATTATTGATAACTCAAATGCATAATTTATCATCTTTGAAACGTAGGCATGGCATGAATTACGGACGTAATGACAAAATATGGATCTTCTTGATTGCGGTGCGAAGAATACGCATATTTATTAACACTATGAAAACAAAAATTTTATCAAAATTATAATAGGCTATTAACCAATACCTATTTACAAATGTCAGAATGTAGCCTCAATTAATCCAACACCAGCTGTGGCCTTGAAAAATAATCTTATTCCTATTCTTTTCCATTCAACTGCGTAATGAACAAACTGTTTACTGACACATAAATGGGGTCCCGGTACCACAAGTACTGTTGGTGGGCGTAACATATCGAATTTTGCATATGTTATTCCTAACTCCCACCTGACTATGTCATCCAAAATATATGTCACTACGACGTCACAATCACGTCATAGAGCTTGCCAAAATATAGCAACAATCGCCCGAATAAGCATCTCGCCACCGTTAACGAACTAACGACAGCGATCTCTCTCATATCAGAATCCTTGTGACAAGAGCAATAGGTTGCTCTCGGACGGCCATCCGTATACTTTGAAGGGCTCTATTAAGCCACTGTGACGTGATTTTTTTGTGAAATAGTCATAGAAATAGTCTGCAGGTGGGGGTTAGGATTGACATTTGCAAAAATTGTTGAGCCAGGCCAACTTGAAATGCATGTGGTGATAAACTATACCAGACCCCAGTTTATTACAGGTGACAGGTCTGGTGTAGTTTAGTACAACATGCACTTCTAGTTGGCCTGGCTCAACAATTTTTGCATATGTCAATCCCAACCCTCACCTGACTACGTCATCCAAAAATTACGTCATTTCGACGTCACAGTGGCGTAATAATGACCACCAAAGTATGCGAATGGTCGTCCAAAACGCGTAGATGAGCACCCGAAATCGAGCAAGCTATCTCTCTCGTTTTCTCGTCACAACGATCACGATAGGCGAGAGATCGCCAGCTTAAGCGACTTCGTTATCGGAGGCGCAGATGTCATTTCGGGAATCGTAATTATACTTTGGCAAGCCCTTTGACGTGATGGCGACATCGTAGTGACGCAATTTTTGGATGGCATAGTCAGGTGGGGGTTAGAAATAACATATGCAAAATTCGTTATGCTACGCCCACTGGAAGTACCTGTGGTACTAAACTAGGGTCTCGTGTAGTTTCGTACCTAACGTACTTCTAGTAGGCGTAGCATAACAATTTTTTAACATGCTAATCCTGGGTCTAGTATAGTTTAGTACCACAAGTACTTCCAGTGGGCGTAGCATAATGAATTTTGCATATGTCAGTATGTTGTTCCTAACCCCTACCTGACTATGCTATCAAAAAATTACGTCACTACGGCGTCACCATCGCGTCATAGGGCTTGCCAAAGTATAATTAACATCGCCCAAAATAGCATATGCGCCGCCGATACCGAACTCGCTAACGACGGCGATCTTTCTCCTATCGTGATCGTTGTGGCGAGCTAACGAGAGAAATACCTTGCTCGATTTAGGGTGATCGTCTGCGCGTTTTGGACGACCATCCGCATACTTTGGTGGGCCTTATTACGCCACTGTGACGTCGAAATGACGTAATTTTTCGGTGAGGTAGTTAGGCGGGGGTTAGGATTGACATATGCAAAAATTGTTGAGCCAGGTCAATTACAAGTACGTGTGGTACGGTACTAAACTATACCAGACCCCTAATCCTCACCTGACTACGCCATCCAAAAATTACGTGACGTCACAATCACGTCATAGAGCTTGCCAAATACTCGTACGATCGCCCGAAATAGCATCGGAGCCGACCGATAAAGAACTGACTAACGTCAGTGATCTCTCTCCTATCGGGATCGTTGCGACGAGAAAACGAGAGAAATGGCTGTTCGATTTCGGGATCTCGTCTGCGCGTCTTGGATGACAGTTCGCATAGTTTGAAGGGCTCTAGTAATTTTTGAATGGTGGGGTCAGGATTGACATGTGAAGAAATTGTTATGCTACGCTTACTAGAAGTACGTTAGGTACGAAACTACATGAGACCCCTAAACTATACTAGACCCATAAACTGGACGGGAGGCCGTGGTTCGCCATATGATCTGTATGATTGAGCCGTCTTATCGGATTTCCTCGTCCACTGGATAAATATGTAAATCCTATCCTAAAATATAACTTTACCCGACTATCACTTGATCTCAAATTGCAAAACTATCACAAATTCGAAGCATTTCACTTGCCATCCACCAACGTGACTATAACAAGATAGCCACTTTGCCATCCACCAACTCCGCCACAATCATGCAAACCGAATGAGGAGGGTTGGTAGCATAAAAGTCATATTGGGGATGGCAAAATAGGGATGGCGAAATACGGTCGAAAGGTGGCAGATTAGGGATGGCGAAATAGGGACGAAAAGCCAAATTGGGGATGGCAAAATGCGGTCGAAGCGTGGCAGATTAGGGATGGCGAAATACGGTCGAATGGTGGCAGATTAGGGATGGCAAAATGCGGTCGAAGCGTGGTGGCAGATTAGGGATGGCAAAATGCGGTCGATGGGTGTCAGTTTTTGCCAAATCGACTGTCATAATGCGCTGTTGAGTATACAGATAACAATTACCAATTGACTCAAAATTACAAAGAAATATGGCCAAAGTGTTTAGATTTGGGGCTGATGAAATGGATTAGTACCTGTCAAATTCGGGCTGGCAAAACACAGTCGATGAGTGTCAAAATGGGATGGCGAAATGGGGTCGAAGCGTGGCAGATTAAGGATGGCGAAATGCGGTCGAAGCGTGGCAGATTAGGGATGGCAAAATGCGGTCGAAGCGTGGTGGCAGATTAGGGATGGCGAAATGCGGTCGAAGCGTGGCAGATTAGGGATGGCAAAATGCGGTCGAAGCGTGGTGGCAGATTAGGGATGGCAAAATGCGGTCGAAGCGTGGTGGCAGATTAGGGATGGCGAAATACGGTCGAAGCGTGGCAGGTTAGGGATGGCAAAATACGGCCGAAGCGTGGCAGATTAGGGATGGCGAAATGCGGACGAAGCGTGTCAAATTGGGGGTGGCGAAATAGGGTCGATTCCTGTCAGGTTAGAGATGATCAAATATGGTCGATGCGTGTCAGATTAGGGAGGGCAAAATAGGGCAGTGGGTTGACGGGTGTCATGTTAAGGATGGCGAAATGCGTGTCAGATTTGGAAACGAACATTGTCAAATTTAAGGAATTAATCTGATCAGTGTTTCACATTTTAAAATTCATTTAAAAGGCGTTTTCCGATTTTTCATCGTGTCTTTATTTTATGATTAATTTTAATGTTTTATATATTATTACATTTTTCTCATCAAGTCTTGAACATTTTTTTTATATTTTTCTGATTAATAATTTTAATACAATCTTTTAATGTTTGATATATTATTACGTTTCTCTCATCAAGTTTTGGGTACTCCTGAAGTATGCGCACCAAGATGTCGCACAACCTGAACCCTAACCTGAGGTTGTGCGCCAGCTTGTTGCGCCTATTTCAAGAGGTCTGCATTGGCTGGCATAGCATTCTGGATCGTGCCATCATTTATGAGGTCATATGTTTTATCTCTTTCGTCATGGAAATTTCAATTTTTCCCTGGTATTATAGTCGCTACAATTTTTTACGCCACCCCGAAGCCTGCGATATTTCTATTCCAAATACTGTTATTAAACAATTCTTTTCAATTACAAATATTTCAAATTGCTCAAGTATATATGTAGAAGAATCCTGTTTTGCTTTAAAATATTTTTGGCATAATTCACGATCACACTGCATGAAGAGTTCATTCTCCGTGTTTCGTTAATTTCAATTCTCAAAATTTCTTTCGAAGTTAATTGGTTTTATAATTTGAATATAACCTTTTGATGTAAAGATGTGTTCGATATATTATGCTATAAAATGATTTTTATGATATTGGGTGAATTCCTATCTAGAGGAGAGTCTTTGAATAGGAATATACATTGTAGTATTACTCACTTTTGTATAATATTATTCATGAAAACGCGACAAACTATTTGAACTGCGTAAAAATGAAAATGCGACTTTTGTATAACACTGGAAAAGATACTACAAAAGGCAAGGTAATTAAACATAGGGATTTTGGTATAAACAGTTCAAAAACCAACTAATAGAAGATTTCAACACAAAATGTTGGGAACCACCAAAGTCATTCATTTTATCGTTTTTGAGAAAGAAAATGTCGAAGACTAGTTTGACTTTTTAGGAATCTTCTTGCATGCTTTACTTCTTGAGGAACATAATTACCATTACTTGGTACAGAATCCAACCCATGTCTTACTGGATAGCGAAGGAGCAACTTATAAATTAATGTGTTACGTGTAACGCAAGTCTTGTTCTTTGTTGCAATTGAATTCCAAGGAAAGACGCATTTGCTACGAATTTTTCGTGCTGTTTGGAATAGGGTGGGTTTGACCTTGGTGCTATATATATCCGCATTGTTTAATATTTAATGGTGCTTATAACTGGCGTAGTTTCGTGCACCGTTATTTCACGTTCAAATGCGTTTGATGAGGGATTAATTTTGAGCTAGTAATACGTTCAATATTCATATCTAATGATTGTAATATTTGTTCTGGTGAGTATAAGATACAAAAAGCCTTTCTAGATTTTCAATTGAAATTAAATGAAATTATACTTTCAAAAACTTATAGGCGAAATGTTTTGAAAACATTCTGCGCTGAGCAGGGTCTCTATAATTGTACGGACATTTAGCGAAATAAAGCCAGTGAAATACTTCCCTGAATATTCGACATCTACACTGGAGTCAAATTACTACTAATCTGCAACTGAAAATTTTCAACCTAATTGTTTTTAAACTTTACAAAACAATCTCAAACATTTGATGGTCAGAAAACGCTAATGTTTCATGTAGTAGTCAGGGAACACGCAATTTGATGGGTTAGTCTAGCAGGAATGGCGAACCTTTTTAAAGAATTGGGACGAAAATTATTGTTGTATTGTAGAAAAGAAGACTGTGGTTCGTAGACAGGGTTGTCCAAAACGAATCAAATATTCGAATACATTTTCGGCTGATTTTCGAATAATATATAGTCTCTTTTCATCGTAAACACGGTTTTTCGTTTTTGCGGGAATCTTTAAACGATTTTACACATTCATTTCCATTACGTCAAGAAATTGAAGATTATTCAATGTCGTAATTTTTATGATACCCAATAAATTGTCGCAAGTCGGAAAACAAGTCGATTTATTAGAGGAAATAATTAATACTTTTTCCCGCTTTATGGCAAATAATTTTGATAATGATATTTGAAAGGGGGCTCCCGAAGTATGCGAACCAAGATGGCGGAGCTCGGAATGTAATATGTGTACTGGGTTAGGGTTAGACCATAATTTTAGGTATAAATACTACGGGATAATGTGTGGCAAGGTGCCCGAATATAATTACTTTCTGATTCGTATTCACAAAATAATAAAAACATTATTACTCCAAATTACAACGGCAATTTGTGGGCTTAAAATGTGTGGTAAAGTGCCCGAATATAATTAATTGCTGATTCGTATTTTCGTATTCACAAAATAATAAAAGTATTATTACTCCAAAATACAACGGCAATTTGTGGGCTTAAAATGTGTGGTAAAGTGCCCGAATATAATTAATTGCTGATTCGTTTTTTCGTATTCACGAAATAATAAAAGTATTATTACTCCAAAATACAACGGCAATTTGTGGGCTTAAAATGTGTGGTAAAGCGCCTGAATATAATTAATTTTTGATTCGTATTTTCAGACTCTTGGAAAAATTGTCCCAAGTCGGAAAAATAATTTATACTTTATCCCGCTTTTTGGCAAATAATTTGAATAATGGTTGGTATTTGAAAGTATGAACTTTTTACCAGGATGATTTTGTGTTGCGCCAAATATTCAAATCCATGACCGATACCACTATTTCAAATGCCTTGCCATATTAATTTAAATCTGTTAACGTAACTAACTCATGATTACGTCGACTTATAAAAGAATAAAAGCGTTACTATTCTAAAATATATATCGCAGTAATCTGTGAATATGAAATGCCTGGCAATATAGCCAGTTATTCCTTTGTTTATTGCATGCAAATTCCTTCGCATATCATAGATAGGGGTGGGCAAAATCGAATATTTTTTTTTGAATCGAATAGTTCGAATATTTCAACGAATAGTCGAATAACGAATATTTTTTATACACAACAGGAGGTCTACAACGTCGGTCGATACTCCCTTTGAAAATTAATAAAGACATTGAAAATCGGCTACAAAGCGTTTTTTACTGGTTAATTTCGTCATAATCATGATTGTTTTTGTCACCGTGACCCTTTCTGTTATTTGCAAGTATTAATTCTTTCGCGTCGGCGGACATCGACGTTTATATTTCGGGTTTACCCGTGCGTTCACGTCGGCAACAGCTGTTAAAACCATTAAGGATTGATGTAAAAACCCAAATTAATATTATTCTAATTTTTATCATTTGCGTTAGCTTTCATATATATTACTTATCAACTTTTGTAAATTTACCGTCACAATATTAAGCGAACGGTGATATTATAATCGATACCGGGATGCAGATATTTATTAAGACAATACCGTAATTAACTTTGCTATGCTTTTCTATGGTGGTTATGTTACTTTACAGATAAACCTCGCAGAGCTGCGATTGCGTCAATCCCGAATGTTGATTTAAAATAGTGACTAAATAATTCGGCAATAAAGGCATTTCTGCGTGGCCATATGACGAGATGACGGTAATAAACAGCGCTTCCTGAATAATAATTTGCATATGCGACCTAATGCTGAAAAAATTGCGCTTTTGTACTTTTGTGCCTAATAGACGGCCAGGCGCTATTTTATAACTAACTCTTCCAAGTTCCGACGTTTTCTTTCAACAAACCGCGGTCATTATAGCTAATATCGTTACCGAGTAATTCACAATTTTATTTACGGAATTTGCGAATTCACTTTTACTTCTCTTGACAATTTTGACAATGTCACGCCCTATTTATTAGTGCAAAAATGCTCAAAAATAAAACGAATGTAATCATTTCCGACGATACAACAATTCGTAAACGAGACAGTGCGCGTTGTTACATCGAAATTCACGATTGATTTTACGCCATACTCATGTTCACGATTTCTTCACTCCACCCGCCATGCATGCCCGAGTGAAATGTTTACACTTTCGAAACATTATTTGGTCAAGAATGAAAGGGATCACTAAAGAGTTATTTGAAAGTACATTAAAAGAACTATGTCCTGCCATTTCTTTTCTGGTCATAGCTTGTTCGTGTTATACTATGTATATATGGTTCCACGCAAAAGTTAATTCAACTTTTAATTTTCGTTAAACAAATTTATGTTTGGTTCATTCATGAAACGGCTAATCACGTGCCGCCAATCATACGGAGTTTAAAATCTGGAATATTTATTTTGAATACCTCATCTGATTTAACGTTTCTAAATTTGGGGAACGGTGTCGGTACCTCTTTGTGCAACATAGGGAATTGAAATGAACGATCGAAACGCAAAGAAAACAAATAACACCACAACGCAAAAACGATTTTTCAAATTTGTCTGTTAGCAAGCGAGCTTGTAGGTGAATTCTCGCGCAATTCACGATCGGTTCACAGACGTTCCGTGTCCAAGGGAAGCGACGCAGATCACGTGGTACCCGATATTCGAATAGTAAAATGCCATTCGAATAATTTAATATTCGATTCGCTATTCGAATATTTTCCCCAGCCCTAATTATAGATAAGCGTTTTTTGAACTTCAAATGTATTTGAAACAGTGAACTATTCGGTATTGGCCACTCGTA
Source organism: Styela clava (assembly GCF_964204865.1). Lineage (NCBI taxonomy): Eukaryota > Metazoa > Chordata > Ascidiacea > Stolidobranchia > Styelidae > Styela > Styela clava. Next base: position 19,294,563 of record NC_135250.1, read on the forward strand.
GGTATTTAATTGAAGAGAAACCCGCTGCCTCAATTTTTCCATGAGACTCATAATCTTTGAAGTTGAAAGACTAAGGTAATATCTTGTACTCGATTTTATGTAATTTGTGTAATACTAATTACCGAAATATGTTCCAACGTTACGGTAAATATTCCCGTGGTTTCAAAAGAGCTTTGAAACGGGATTTCACTGTATGAGAATTGCATTTTAGATTGGCTTTCTGCCATGTTGAAGTCACTACCACTCTAATCACAACCCTCTTTATTTAATTTTATTCAGTTTTCCACGATAAAAACAATCTCAAAACTTTCCAAGACTAGACTAACATTAAAACATATTGAACGGTATATATGTAGGGATGAATAAAATGTCCCTGAACTAAATGACCAGAGAGTTTGAAAGGCCCGTGAATCGATGCTCTAAGAACGACCAGAGATCGTAGGTTTTATGGTATTTTCAAATTTGAGGTAATGGCCTTGGTTACTTGAGATATGTAAATGGTGAATGACTCAAAGTAAGGTATAAGGCATCAAAAGTAACTATAATGGTCTAGTTGTTGTCACTAAGTAGGTTTAAAAAAATCATCATCATCAATCATTTCAAAATTGAGCAACATTAAAGTTGGCTCATGTAATATGATATGATTTTGAAAGCTTTATATTATAGAAACGAAAGCGCACTGACATGAGAGTGAGAGTATATTTAAGAAGCTTTTAAGAAAATTACAGGCAGGACATTCATGAGAAAACATGCAAATGTTAGTGAACCATGCATGTTTATTCATACATGCGCGCAAGAAAGAAGTTGTAAACGGAAATAAAGAGATGACATTTGAGATAACATGAAGCACATAATTTGAGATGACATGATGCTATAAAGACATCGGGTATAAATGCAAAATGGGAAATCCTGCGTCATTTACAGTAAGGTTCAAAATGTGAACACAAAAATTGGGATATCCAACCAATAAAAAATTATTACATTATTGAGAAATTAATTTACAATATCTTATATTAATGAAAGCATATAACACCACACCAGTATATCATATTGATTCGAAATGTTGTCACACAATTACATGTGTTTCCATGCATAGTTTGGCATATTAAAACATGAACTTAACCAAAGGACTTAGTAAATGCTAGGACATTATCTGGGGGAAGACATATTTTCACTGCAAGATTTCAAGATTACACACTGAAAACTATTGCTACAGAAAGTAATCAGGAACTTCATTATAGAATATATATAACAGCATATGCACCCACCCACATAAATAACAAGTTTATCTTATAACAAGAACAAAATAACACAGTATGGAGTAGTAGCAGAGAAATTGTTATTTTAGGATTGCAGACAATGCATTAGTACAAAGTGGTTATGATTCATGAATGAAAATCAGATCTTATTGATTGACTTCAAAACAAACAAGGACTAGACAAAGAATATAATATCGTGTACACAAATGCTACAGTCCCCATAAATAGTGTTTAATAATTGGCAAAAAATACTGAAAGCAAATTAAAACATATTTCTATATCTTGGAAAAATGTAATCTCAAACAAATACAATTTAGTATGTTGCACGTTATTAGAAGAAAAAAATAAATATTTGGAATTTGTGTACACAAGTTGAAGTCAGTGACATTAATTTGAACAGTAGCACAAATAGAGCTATTAGGTTATTAAACGACGCTTCCGTAGTATGTGCACTGAGATGGCGTACAACCTGATAACCCTAATCTGGTACACATAATATGTTCAGGCTGTGTGCCATCTTGGTGCACATGCTGGGACGGGATGCACACAGGGAGCACCTATTAAACATATAAAGGTATTCAATCTCAGCGATTGTGTGATCTCAGGGATTTTAGGTAGGGTTAGGAACTGAATTTTATGAGAATGTCTTCAAGACACGAAAATGGAAATCACAAAAGTAAGTGAGATTGCATACTAGTAGCAAGTCGAAATGATAAAATATTTGTGGAAGTAAAAGATCAGACCAGGAGAATGCACTCTTTCAAATGTTTGTGTAAATAAAATGATAACTATAGGGCTGACTATGTGCTATTAGGTGAAATCTATGAAAAAGTTGATCTGTCATAAAAATGTTTAGATTAGCTGGATGGATAACCTTGGATGCAACAATTGGAATACAGTTTGCATAAAAAACAGTAGCAATAAATAAACTATAAAACAAGATTAACAATGAGAGTGATTTTTATGATTGATCCAAGTTACATTAACAAAAATAGGAAAATTATTTTAATAGAATCAATTATGGCAAATAAACAACTCTTACTAACATATGGATTAGCAAACATACACTAAAGTTTAATGTTTTATATGCCCTTTACAAATAACAAGTTTAGGTCTAATTTCTCATTTAACATTTGCCTTATAAGCTAAAATGCTGAATAAATATTAAATATTACTAGATTAGAATGGTTCCTTTATGAAATTTGAACATAATCATATTCCAAGAACTTGTGAACTACTACACGAAGCTATTGTGTTAGAAAGTATCTTCAATACATTTTTGTACCAGGGTAAAGTTAACTATAACAAAATAGGAACTATTATCAGCTGAACGATTATTATCTCTTTTTAATGAATTGTCCGAAGCAATGATCAGCAATGATACCAAATCTGAACTGAAACGTAAGTTTCAGCACTTCAAATTCATAAACATTCTCAAGTTTCAGAATATTTGCAGATTGAACCAATACACAGTAGAGTATGTGAGCCGGTCATCAACTTCAAAACACAGTTTTGAAGTACAGAGATAGTTTTGGAGTAAGTCCCATGTCACAATTCATTTGTGGGCATGTAGTGGACATATGGATCGTTTTGTTATTATGTTGTTGTTCTTTGACACATATTGAAAAACCGCTTTTCTTGTTGATTACTGGACGAATTGCTTTGAAATTTTCAATGGTTTAAGATTGATTAGCCTGAAGGCTATTACTTTCATATGTTTCCAATATTTCTGAGAGCTGCATGGAATTCATTTCTTTTGTGCTATGACCTCATCAAAAATTGCCACCATGTGGCGGTTCATCGTGCGAGCGAGTCACGAAGTCAGCAAACATTGGTGCTTCTAGTGTTTAGCGAACCGTCAAAGGTAAGCTGGACTACTGCTTCGCTCAGGCTGCGTGTCCATATATTTGAGCATCGCTCTCTTGTTGAAAGTGCAAACTATAAAGTTCTTGATCCCCTTTCTGGCACAAATAGACTCACTTCAGTCATTGCAGCAATATCCCTAAAGAATAGATAACCTTAATCTTCATATCTGAAATTATATCAAAATACTTGACAGAGTTTCAAGTAGTCATTATAGACTTAATGCTGTAATGTCATTTACGATAAAATTTTATAATGGAATTGGAAGTTCGGGGCTTTTACTACAGTTAATTAACATGATATGTGTCTCGCTCGGATTAACGATAGGATCTACATATATCAATCCCAGGAGAGAGATAATGGACCAGATGGTGGAGGAAGCTGTAACCGACCAGCGGTTATGTGAACCACCCAACTGCGACGAGGAGTCCAGTAATCCTCTCGCACATAACCATGGGGTGACGAGCGTATTCCTAACGATCTCCACATTTAAACCTGCGAACCTACACAGACTGACATAGTGTAAGTAATAAGAGGTGCGATGCCAAGCTTATTCCGCTTACAGGCTTAGCACGATGAGCCACACCACTGCTAATTTGAAGTTAGACAATTCAGCAATTAAATATATCAAATAGTTAGAATGCATATTAACATTTTGCTTAGGTCTGCGGAGTTCACTCAAACAGTCAAATGTCTTTAGCAGTTTCACTTTTTAGTTTATCGCTTGCTCCATACAATGCTGCAATGTTACTGGTACCAGTCCCAATTTGACATACCGTGTTCGTGCCTACATCTTGCCACACAATAATTCTACCGCGAAGGCATACCGGTAGTCCGATGATACGGTAGTCTACCGTTACCATAGTAATTAAAAGTCCAAGTATGGTAACTCTGGCATATGCAGATACATTCAGGCTACATGCTAAACTTAAGAACCTTAAAATGTTCGTACGGTACCGGTATACGGTACGGTAACACTGACACCATGCCCTTCACTTTCTCAAACGTCGCCATCTCTAATCTGCCACCACAATTCGACCGCATTTTGCCATCCCTAATCTGCCACTACGCTTCGACCGCATTTTGCCATCCCTAATCTGCCACCATTCGACCGCATTTGGCCATCCCTAATCTGCCACGCTTCGACCGCATTTCGCCATCCCCAATATGACTTTTCGACCCTATTTTGCCATCCCTAATCTGCCACCTTTCGACCGTATTTTGCCATCCCTATTCTGCCATCCCCAATATGACTTTTATGCTACCACCACTATAGAACCGAATCGCCGTATCAATAGCTTTCGCATATTGGCGCACTAGTGACGCAAGGTGAAAAATCTAGTTCTTACTTTTTCAATTTAGAGAAACATATAGGCAAATTGTACCTTTTAAAGAATTGTAGACAGATGATGGTACAATCTTTACAAATGTTAATGATATAGACTACAGGGAGAGCAGAGATTATTTTACAAAAAACTTTACGCCAAAAAACAATTAAATGCAGAGCATATCACCGAGCATCGACTTCCTTGTTTACTTCGTAATATTGGCCAATCAGCAAGATGCAAAAAATGACGTAACAAGCTCCTATTTCGCATTCGCTCAAACACTTTTTTCACTCAGACAGATTTTCAAGCGTGGTAGGATAGGATTAACATATTTATCTTGGGGGAGAGGAGAGCCAATAAGACGGCTTAACCATATGGCGAACCGCGGCCTCTCGTCCGGTTACCAATCCATGCCGGGTATGGGATCAGTTAGTTATTTGTTTTAGGAAGCATGGACTTGATGGTGGAGAAAGCCGAAACCGGCCAGCGGTTAAGTGAACTACCTTACGTCAACGAAGAGTCCAGCAATCCTCAATTCGTACATGATTATCTCCACGGGATTCGCACCTGCGAATCCACGCAGTGTAATCAGAGGTGAGGTGGCGAGCGTAATCCTAACGCTTAGCACGATGAGCCACACCGCCGCGCCAAACCTATATTGAGCATTGTTTGCAGCGGGAAAAACCTGGTATTCTAGAATCTAGATTATCGCTGATAAATTTTGTCGTGATATCACCGATATCATATAAAATCAATCTGATAGCTTTACAAAGACCGCAACTTTGTAATTTTAGGGTTTGCTGCTTGTTTTAGTGAATTTTTTTTTAATTTTTTTTGTGATATCACCGATATCATATTAAACTGTAAATATTTACTACTCTGATAGCTTTACAAAAACCGCAACTTCGTGATTTTAATGCTCGCTGCTTGCTTTAGCAAAACTTTTTGGACACGTCAGTGTACATAACGATCGTTTCAATATTATCTTGTTGTTCTTGTTAGTCTTTTCTTTGGTCATGATGAAATCGCTTTTCTCTTCGAATACAGGGCCAATTGCTTTGGAATTTTCAGTGGTTACAGATTGATTTTTTTTGCCAGAAGGCTATTACTTTTACTTATTTCAAAAATTTCTGTGGATTTCAAGAGATTCGTTTTTTATGTGTCAGGATAAAAAATAGCGACACCTTGTGACGTGTCCATATATTTGAGCACAGCTCTCTTGTTTTTTTGTGATATCACCGATATCATATAAAATCAATCTGATAGCTTTACAAAGTCCGCAACTTTGGAATTTTAATGCTTGCTGCTTGTTTTAGCATGCTCGCAAACATAAAAAATGAAATAAAAATAATTTCAAACATCAAATTTGAGTGCTCACAATGTTTTGCGTAATTTCATACCCACATCGGATTGTATATTTTAAACCAAAAATGCTACCACTTTTTAGGAACATTTTTCCTGCGTCTGTGTGAAAACTCATTTGATAACTTAACCATGGCAGCATACCTTCAAATTTTCATTTTTCGCAATAAAAATATATCGCCAGAGAATATAAAGTGAATGTCAGCGCGATGAATAACTTTCCAAAAGCTTATTTTATTTCTCCCCATAGGCCTTTTTGTACATAAATTCGCGTATTTTAGATTGAGCCAGGAATGTTAAACATTACCTCGTTTTCGCGTTTTTTAACTCTATTCGTTAGTTTTCAGTTGTGTTTCGGAAACTTAAATATAAATCAGATAAATCAATGATCACTCTGTCTTCCTAGGAGTTTCAATTTAATTGCAGTAATAAAAAATTAGTGTAGAAATAGCTGTGATAGACTAGGCCAGGGGTGGGCAACTTCTCTAGTCGGCGGGCCAAATGTGGGAAAATAAAGCCTTGGGCGGGCCGGATTACTACAAAAAATACTTCGGTATCCAATCTTTGTTAAATGCTCGACACTCTCTGTCAACTTCACATTTCTTGGGATATTCCATGGTTAATAAAACCTAATATAAAATCTAATTTCTAAAATATTTTTCTATTTATATTCTAAATATATATAACTGATAACAGTAGTGGGGGAATGTTTACAACGCTCTCTGCTTTGACCTTATATTGTTTGTTTAACAAGTGTGCTAACGCAATTGTTTGTTCACTAAGGCAATTAAGGTTCACTAAGATAAAGTATGGAAAGATTTCTCGGCGGTCAAAGGCCGGGTAAAGGTCCATTGTTCTCAATAGACTAGGAGAAGGCCTATGGTAGTGTAGAAGATATGGAATTTTTGTTTAAAGTTTTGAAAAAATTCAATTTCGGGCCATTTTGGATATCTCTTATAAAATTAATTTACACAAATACGAAGTCGAAAATTATAACCAATTGTTAGATTAGCAAGGAATTTATAGTTGAAGGAGGTTTAAGGCAAGGTTGTCCACTGTCTCCGATACTTTATTCTTTCATTGCTGAAGTATTTGCATGTAATATTCTCAAAATGGTTTGCACACAGAACAAAACAAAAACAATAATATGCCATTAAACGAATGTTTAAAAACGTTGCAAATTGGCATGGTCATTTCATGTTTCATCACAAACTGTTTATGCATATATAGTAGGCCTACCAAAGAGATTGTTTGAATTATGATTCAATATTTAGGTAGAATTTGCAGTAGCGGTAATAGCTTTTGTAATATCTGCCGACAGTTGAGTTTCAATTTGATACTCTACTTCAGGGTTGGCAAACTACAATATAATCTGGCCCGCGACGCTTCACTGAATTATATTAACAAAACAACTGTATTGACGATTACATTCTTTACGTAACAGAATTTGTTTTGAGTCACTAAATTATATTATAATCTAACAAGTATATAATTAGACAAATGGCAACAGAACGTAAAAAAGTTGATGCTGAGTGCAAATAGTTTAATGACGCAGAAAATATTCAAATGATCAGTCTTCGCGCGCTGCTTAAAATTTAACTGAAATCTGTGTGGAAAAAATGATATTCATTGGCCATTTCCTCGGTTTTTAACTTACTAAAAAAATTTGTGCGGCCCGTCAATGACTTGCAACTTTTAATTTTGGCCCGCGAACGACAAAAGTTTGCCGACCCCTGCTCTACTTCATATTCCTGATTCATTATCCTTCGATTCTGTTATGTTTCCCTGATGCCTTTCTCATCTTTATATCATCTATATAGGCTTCTTGTTGGTATTCCTTCATTGATTGTTCATAGTATCATTTCAGTGGTATTTTATTCTGATACTCCGTTAAAAACAAGTCAAGTTTATTGATTCCAAACAGTAAAGAAATTAATTTTACACAAAAAACGAAGAAAAAAGATAATCACGTAACTCTACTGAGGAGGAGAGCAGCAGAGAACCAAAGCTGGTTATAGAGCAACGACACCCAAGGATCTAATAACGGAAAATTTAGTCCCGAAACGACTGGTTTTTGTGGCGAGTGCAGTTTAATATTGCATAGAAAATTAACCAACTGATATATTTGGAGGCAGATGAATATTTGAGGTTATATTAAAAAGCCATAAGATTGTGTGGTATCCATCTCCCCACTTCAACTGCTTTTCTTGAACTATAGCAGTGGTCGGCAAACTTCATGTACTTGCGGGCCAAATATACACATTTGCGGTAGCGTGCGAGCCGCATTAATTTCCGCCTGTGAACAATCGCCACATTAAAATTACAGCGCACATGCACCTTCTATTGCTGTGTTAATAGCCTTCCACAACGAGACGTGTATTTGGCCTTTTTCAATATATTTTTACACTATAGTCAACGTTGTTGTTATTGGACATGTTTAGTGGACATCACAATCGTTTCAATATTATGTTGTTATTGGTATTATTTGTCTCTATCATTTTAAAAAAATCGCTTTTCTCTTCGAATACTGGACCAATTGCTTTGAAATTTTCAGTGTTTAAAGATAAAATTTTTCTCCAGAAGGCTATTACTATTTTTTCGCTATGACGTCATCAAAATGATTGCCATTGGGTGGCGCTATGTGTCCATATATTTGAGCATAGCTCTCTTGTTTACTTATTATCAATGTGAAGGATGATGTTGTTTCTGTGTCTCAAGGCCAAAGCGTTAAAATAAGTGCCAACTTCGTTGACACGCAGTGCGTCGTCCAAATGACGATCTGACAAACTAATACGTATAAGTTTATTTTTACTGCCTAATCAGCGTAAAAGACGATAAAAAATTGATAAAAACAAAATAAAAATGATCATAGATTCAGAAAAGAGAACAAAACCTTGAGTAAGATTTAGAACGTGAAGATGTTGGATTGAATGGTATTGTCGAAATGAGTGGTACTTGTGTCACGGACCATAGTGTTCGTGGGTATATTGTGTACCTTTATAGTTGTGGGATAAGTACGCGTAGGGTACGGTACCTAATGTGTCCCACTGCGACTCAAAGATACAGGGTAACTGGAGACGCGTCCTGTCCCTTGGGTCCCCAAATATTGTCTTCAATCTATGCACCAACTGACCAACACACACTGCAACCTGTACACCAACAATTCCGTAGACTTGTGTTGAAAGAAACTTTATTATCTTGTTTAAACACATCTAATGTTGACGGCAGTGATAACAGTGTTAGGGTTAGTGTCGGCGTTAGTGTTAGTGATAAATTGACTGTTTTTGACAAGGACTCAAAGAACAGCCATAAGTATGCTATAATACAAATAAAAAACAATAAGTGACAGACGTATTCGATACAACAAAAAATACAGCAATCCTCACAACCTATCGGACAATCAGTAATCAGTAATCAGTAGTTTATTTTCTCACCATACTAAATGCACACTTGATATACAAATTGCAATAAATAAAAAAAAAGGCATTTCAGGGTGAGGGGAGCCGCGAGAAACCAAATTTGGTTATCGAGCAGCGGCACCCATAAGCAAGTCTAACAAGGAAATAATAACAAAAAAAAGTCGAACTGTGTATATACAGTATCATATATACGTTAATTTGAAAATAAATATAAATACGTCAAGGCATTCCAACCAGGTATGCCCAGTAATCTCGCGTTTCAACAACAACAAAACAAGAAACGACTCCGTGCACCAATTATCTAAGTAGCCATGACGATAGCTGCTTTTAGGTAAAGTAACAATGGTACCATTGTGAAGTGACTGTGGTCGTACGTAGAACATTGTATGGTGCAGGCAGGGCTACAGTTGTTTAGGTATCAATGGTAAAAATGAAGTTTCACGAACAGGAAGCCTACCAGTAGTATGGTATGCATGCAACGGTAGTACCGGTAGTCATAAATAGTTTAACCTTTTATGGTAAGAAAATTTTGAACTTCAGTGTGTAACTGGAAGACACATGATCAATGAATTAATGGTATTCTACAAGATCAAGGTAGGATTAAATTTCATGTGGAACTAACCACTTCATACAGAACATGGAAAAAGCAAAGGTAGGTAGATTGTTAAAAATCTAATGTCAGTCAGTTTATGACATAACGATGCCAAATGTACAAAGATAAAAAATAAAAAAAAATTTACAATCGAATATGGTTTAACATTAAAATGATGTTATTAAGGGTGCCAGAGACCAAGATCTTAGTAACTTAGATCAGGCTCAAATATTACCAATATATAACTGACTATATTACATGACATCACAGTGCATGAACTATGCATGGTTTCTTCTTACATGATATCCTCTCATTCACACAGTGGGTCAATCAGAGATGAATCAAATATGTAAAAAGAAACAATTCATAGTAGTAAATAGGTAATAAAGAGGTCATGGTGAGAAAAGACAATATGAGCTTTGCATTGGAAGCATGACTGATTGTAAATGCATATAGCAGGACAATTGTCATTTAATAAGAGAATGATACTTAAAATTTTTGATTTAGGTCAATATTTTAGCAAAAGCTCGCCCTTTGATATATTGGGTGAAATTATAAATACAGTAAATACTTTTTGTAAGGCTGGGACCATGTAACATACATAGGTAAAAATATTTGTTTGATTACACGATAAATTCCAAAATTATATATTTCAGGTACTCTGGATCACTGGATCAAGTCGACAGTGGAGCTGGCAATGGCGAAGAAAGTTCTGGATCCACTTTAATCGGATGAAAAGGCAGCAGAATGGTAAAGGGAAAGCATGAATTTTTTGTATTTAAATTTAAAGGTGTCATAAGATGAATGACGAAGGCTTTGACCTATGCTATTCCAAATTACAACTCCCCTGTATTTCAAGGAGTTTTGGCATTTGCTTGATGAAAATCGAGGGACAAATAAATTGGATTTAGTCGATGAGCGTGTATTATGCTCATGCACGTTACTAAGCATGACGAAATAGTCAGCAAAAGCTGGGGGCAATTGGTTGTTGTTAAATTGGTGCATAAGTTTAGAAATCTCTAGTTTATAGATGTCGGACAATTTTAGAACCCTGGTCTTGTGGTATAGGATATTCAGGTTAGAACGAATAGATGCCCTACAGAGAATTCTAACAGCCCTATTTTGTAAAATCTCTAATTTATTCAAGTTTGTTTTGGTAGCGGAACCCTATGCAGCTAAGGCATATTGGATATGACATTGAAAAAGAGCCAAATATACTGTTCGCAGAGTCGAGTCGTTTACATAATGCCTTAACTTCCCTAGGATCCCGACTGATCTTGACAATTTCTTATGCAATTCATTGGTATGAAAGTTCCATTTTAATTGATTGTCAATAGTGAGGCCAGGGTATTTATAAGAGTGAACAATTTCAAGAGGGAGACCTGTAATTTTGATTGAGATGTTCGCATGTCTGGCTAGAGATTTGTGGCCGAATAACATGACTTTGGATTTTTGTATATTCACAGTAAGTTTATTGGAAGTCATCCAATCATATACTTTATTCATTTCAGTGTTCACCTTGTCTTGGAGAATACTCGGATCTTTTGCACTGTAGAGCAGGCAAGCATCATCAGCAAACAATTTGCTCAAGAAATTGGAGCAGTTAGACAGATCATTTATGTAAATTAAGAAACCAAGAGGACCTAACACACTACCTTGAGGAATTCCGTGATGAATGGGCAACATCGGAGACTGCTGAGAATCCACCTCCACATATTGGAATCGACCAGAAAGGTAATTGCTTAATAGTTTGCCTGTAGCACCCCGAAAGCCATAGTGTCTCAGTTTTTGGGAAAGAATACTATGGTTGACAGTGTCAAAGGCTTTTTTTAAATCGAGAAAAATACAGCAGACAAATTCGCCTTTGTCAATTTTATCATAAATAAATGATGTTAGATCTAAAATAGCATGACTGGTGGAATTATTGGTTTGAAATCCAAATTGACAATTATTGATCAGGTTGAATTTTGTACAAAAATTGATCAATCTGCTATGTAATAGTTTTTCTAAGATAATGGCAATAGAGGAGAGGATGGAGATTGGTCGGTAATTTGAAGGATCATTATGCTTACCACTTTTGAAAATTGGTTTCACTCTAGCAACTTTTAAAGAGGAAGGGAAAATACCCAATTTGAATGAAAAATTGAAAAAATGACTGAGCACTGGTGATAGGATATCAGCAACTATTTTTAGGAAATGTGATGGAATACCATCAGGCCCAATTGCTTTTCCTTTTTTTAGATTCAATATCATTTGGAGGACCTCTGCAGGAGTAGTTACTTCAAGAAAGAAAGAGCTTTGCAGAGGAGCACCCAAGAAGTACGCGAATGATTTTGAGCTATGAGGTAGTTTATCTGCAAGCTTCTTCCCCACTGTTGAGAAAAATTTATTGAATTCGCTAGCCACCATGACAGGGTCTCTCACTGTAGTACCATTATCGAGTTTCAATTCTGAGATGGGGGTATCATCTCTGGAATTGATTTTGATAATTTCATTTATAGTCTTCCAAGTGTGTTTTACATCACCTCGGTTGTTTTTGAGGATTTTATTGTAATACAATTGTTTCGATTTTCTCTGCAAATGATTTAAGATATTTTTATATTTTTTAAAGTAAAGACGCTCAAGTAAATTTCCTTTTAAAAATTTTTTTTTGAACATTTGATTTTTGTGTTTGATGGACTTGCGAATCCCCCTAGTTATCCAAGGCTTCAAGTACAATTTATTTTCTCGACGTGATGCAAGTCGAAGTGGGGCATGTTTGTTGATTAACCATTTCAATTGGCCAAGGAAAGAATCGAAAGATAAATTAAAATTTTCTTTACAGAGAGCGGTATCAATGTAGTTGTTACACATCGACTCGACCTCAGATCTGAAAGAGTCGCTACAAAATTTTGTCAAATCTCGCTTCATCCGAGTTTTTGTCTTGGAAGAAACATTTAAACCAGAGATTGTACAAATCACAGGAAAATGGTCAGTAATATCACTAAGCAAAATAAATGATGAAGAGACATTACCTATGTTATTTGTATAGATATGATCTATGAGGGTGTGGGTGGATGATGTGACTCTAGTTGGTTTTGTAATCACAGGCAATACGAAATAGGACATAAGCATGTCCAAATATTTAGCAGTGGGGTTGTCATGGGTGTCAAGTAGGTTGATGTTGAAGTCACCTAATATTACAAAACAAGAGCCATTGCTCCAGAAAATGAGGGTATATTACATTTGGGGTGTTTGTAAATGACACCAACTATAAATCTCTGGTTGTTCGAGTTAAGTTTGATCTCTACCCACAAGTCCTCACAATTTGGAAATCCTAAATCAAATTCTTGGATCACCTGGTAATCTAAGTTGCTTTTAAGATAAAAACCTACCCCACCAGCTTGGGTAGGAGTAGGAACATACATAAAGTTATATCCTGGGATGTTGACATTTTCGGCCATTCCCCCAGCTTTAATTCTTGTCTCGCTTAGCGCAATAATATGTGGGAGATAGTGAAAATTTGATGTCAATTCGACTAAGCGGTCAATATATTTTGGTAGAGATCTGATGTTGAAGTGTACCAAAATAAGGTCAGATGGTAGAAACCTAGATGAGACCTCACTGATCTCGTTTAACTCGAGGTATCGACAGTGAGTTGTACTAACATGATGATGTAAATTGTTAGATTCCCAGTTCATTTTGGAACAATATATAGGTACATCATGGACAGTAGACATTGAATCGTATTGAATAAGTGAATAAAAAGTATACACAGAAACTTGTTAATAAAGGGCTTACATTAAAAGTGGGGCCTAATAGCAACAATAGAGTTAGATTTAAAATAACAATAGATAGAAAATTACAGTGGGAATTACAATTAATCAACTTATCTGATTTTTTGCAGATCTTCTTCATCTGATATTGACAGGGTATTGGTATCCTTGTTTTTTTTCACCAACACTCGCCCATTGGAAGTCCAAAGAAAGGCGTACCCACATCATTTTTTCAGGATCTTAGCTTGATAGAACAGGTTTTTATTTTTTTCTGTTAAGTTTTCCACAATAAAAGCTTTTGATAAATTGGTTAAAGGTGATTTGTTGGTAGCAGTTCTTATGAGGTTGCGATTTTTAAGAATTTTGCTTCGGATTTTTCTGTTAGTGAACTTGGCGATTATTGGCTATTGGATATTAGAGTTGTGAGTGGGACTGCGATGTGTAACTGAGATATCAGATGGTTTGATATCTACATGAATCAGTTTTCCTATTTCCATTATTAGTTTATCTGTGTCCTCATTCACAGTTGGGGCAAGACCATGAAACTCTAGATTGTCGAGTCGAGAGCGCCTTTCCTGTTCCTCCATTCTTTCTGTGGCATAATACAGATCTTCCTCAAGATCATAAACTATATCTTCTTATTCTCTTATTCTTTTGTCACAGTTTATAATTTTTCCTTCCATAAATTTCTGCTTTGCGGATAATTTATCGAACATATCCGACTGAAAATTCTGGGTTTCCTTGATTAAGGCAATGTCCTCTTTTATTTCCTTTAAAGATTGGATTTGGTCTTCCATACATTCTTTAAGGCCTGGGCTTAGGGGTATGTATTCCGAAGTAAGATTTGCTGTATTGAAGTTCTCAGCAAGGTACTTGGTGATTAGAGATGGTAGTTGGCTTTCTATTTGTCTCTGGATTGCTTCCTGTAGATTTTGTTGAAAATTAGGTCCCTCTTGTTGATATGAAACAGGACCTATTGGGGAGAGGCCAGGGTCTGGTAGGCTCCTGCTTAGACGAGGTTTCGGCTTCGGCTTTTCGATGTAGTTGAAAGCAGCCATGTCAGTTTTGGAGTTCGACATATCGCTGATGTAGATTGTAAATCGTCAGTGATGTTTACTATTTAAGTTAGACTATAAGCTAATTTAAGATCTTAATCAAATAGCGAATAATATATGGATAAACATAATCATTTCAATTCTAGAATTCCTACCTGATAATCATTTAGTAATATAACCAGAAAATAGTAAAACCTATAAGCTATAATTTCTGCAGTCGCGCAGAATCCTCCCTAATAAGCAAAGTGCAACAAGCGTCTACTCGTGGCAAGGAAAGTTCTAGAAGGCCGTAAAGCGCGGGGGAATGAGTGACTATTACGTCACAGTAAAATGGGCAATGTAAACTCACAAAGCGCGACCAACTTAAGGTGCTTAAAGTGAAGGACTCAAGGTTCCATAAAATGCATGCAAACATTTCTTACAATAGTTTCTTGTTTATATGCTTACGCCTTATTCAATGCTGTTTTGTCGGTTCTGAGATGAGTATTGTGGTAACATCCGAATTTGTATTATACAACTCCGACCACCTATTACACGTGCGAGAAAAAATATATCTCTTCTCCGACCGCTGGGCTCGAAGTCGGATGCTTTCATGTTGTATCAATAAATAACCAATCCGGAATCTTGGGTATCATGATCCAACAACCACAGTTGCAAAAACCTGTCTGTGACACTTGTTCAATCACCAAGTATTAAGATAAATAAAACTCACACACACATACATACAATCACACAGACAAAATAAATTTAGAAAAAGGAAACATAAGATATATTAGGCTACTTAGTAAAAAGCAAAATATAAATGAAATAAAAAACATGGAAAATAACACTTTGCCACACCATAATAATAATTTTGTAAGGGTTGTCAAATTATTTGACAGGAGTAAAATGTATAGAAAAATTATAGCCCAGAATCCTGATTATATCTAATATTATCGATCAGTATTGTATAAGCAATTACAATGAAAATTATTTAAGCACATTGAATCTAACGTTGTTTAGGAGGGAGAAACGAAACCGATGGATCATAAAATATCGCAAATACTAAAAATCAAGCCCGTTAATGAAGCAAGCTTTATTGACCTGATGCCACCCGTACAAGAAGCAATAAAGTCAGTAATGAAAAGGCTAAAAGTAAAATTATTCGACAATATTTTTAATTTTGTATCATGTCTTTTTTAATTTTCTGTTTAACATTAACATTAAATTGCTCCCGAACTGCAGTCTATAGTCATTCGAACGTTTCTCACACATTATATATAAACTGTCCTAAAATACCAGATATTTGTTCTATAATTAAGATTTTTTGACCGTATCGCTGAAAATGATGTTAATGCAATCGTCAAAATTTCGATTTGTTACGTTCTTTTTTAGAAGCGGAAGTGTTTTCCCATGCTATAACTGTTTTTCTAACGGATTATGAAAATTTCTACATTTTGATAACTTGCACCGAGACAGGTAAGAATGAGTCAGCAAAATTAGAATTTTAATTTAATTAGATTCAACAGTATACAGAATACAAAATTTCAATAAAATTATTGCAAAATGTTTTAAAACTTGATATATATACCTTAGAATTATTTTTCTTAGGATAGTCAGGTTATGCGAAATCTCGAACACCGCGGCTCATCCCAAAACAGCTGCAAATGATATCAAATGTTCCGGCCGACAACGAATTCCATTCACCAATTATGACGTTGAAAAACAAATGTGCTTTGGAAGCAGAAAACAGCGAAGATCCAGCAATGCTCGTCATTGATGAATATTGAAGGCGAGGGCAATCATGCCGTATTGATTAGTTAAATAACCCAGAATTGACAAATATTTATAACTATATATATATAACTCAGAACCGAAAACTCCTGGAACCAGACAGTTTAAAAATTAGGATGCTGCAACGCCTCACAATTACTGTAAATATAGATGAATTTATATTTTGTCCCACCTTTGCTCAAGAGTTGTGTGTTTCGTATTATTGCTTTTGACGTATATATCTATCTATATAGTTTGGTCTTATTTCCGTTACTTGTATCGAGATCATAAGAAAATTTCATTATCTGTTACTTGGGTTAATTCAATCCGATTGTGCAATTTTACAATATATGGACAATTATTTGGCTGGCAATACAGATATCGTTGACTTTACGTAGGGAGGGGGTATTCCGCTATACATAACGTTAAACCGTACGGGAATATGGGACACGCCGATTTAGGACCAACGGTTGAAATTTATTTGGCTTTCCCTGTATTATTTTTTGGTATAAATCAAACTTTAATTGTCGAAATCAGGCAAGTATCCAATAATTATGGTTACCATATTTTTGTGACTTCAAAGCGGGACGCCTCCAAAGACAATGACCCCTTCTTTAACTGTGATTTTGTAACTTTACATTTTCCGATTTTACTACATAGGCCTATATTTAAAGCTATCCTGGTTGTCTTCATTGACCGTGTTGTCATCGAGAGTGCATGCGCATATTCTCTGTCTAAATATCGGGTTCAGTTCGAAAAATAGAAAGAAATTGAGTTTAACGAATAATTATTCGAATTTAGACTAATTACAATTAGTATTGCTTTTACATGCGATACGTTTGCTAACAATGTTAGCGGAAAACAACGAAACAAACGCATTCACTTTCAGAAGTAGGCTAGCGCTGCGCTACACAGAAACAACAGTAACGAGAACATGTTCGTGTATTATGCTGGATGTCTGAACGCCAAAGCGTGACTTTTGGCTGACTTGTCGGTACGGCGGGACAAGACGCTAAAAAGCGGGAATTCGCCTAAAGCGGGACGTATGGTAAGCCTAACAAGAATGAAAAAAACACTATGAGAGTTGACGTCATGATGGCGTTATAAATATCATCTTACATCCCCTTTTCTTTAAAGAAACAGCAACAATATTCACGCATGAAAATACAACGGTAATTATACACATTATAGCAATGCCAATTGGAATGTTTGCATCTCATTTACAATTTGTTATCAATCTGCAATGCTACAAAATGAAATATCCACTTCACAAAATCAATTTTTTTTCAGGCATTCTGGATCATCACGATGCTCAGCAGGAGAGTCACCTTCAGCTGGCTCATGTGTAAAAGATTCTTCTTCTGCACTCTTTCTCAATCAAATTCAGCTATATGCCAACTTTAGGTTTGTCAGTTTTATCGATATGTGGTACTCCAATAAAAATATCATATTCACACACGAATATTCTTCAGTTTTCAGCAACATTCCCATCGGAGGACCTGGCGAATAAGCCATCTCTAAAACAAGTTAAAGAAAAAGACAAATAAAGGCAGGCGGCAGAGCCGAAACAGAAAGCAGGGCGAAAATTGCCAAATAAGATAGAAAAAACCGAAGCCACAAGTTGAAAAAAAGACGAAAACAGGGGAGGTAAAATGACGAAAGGCCGAGTTGAAGAAAAAGCAACATGCTACCAACGAGTAAAAAAAACACGCATTGAAACAGATAACGAAGCGAATTACTGGTCGTAATTGGTAGTCAAGACCGATATGGTTGAGTTTGAAAAGCAAATTATGATGGTCAGCAAAATCAAAAGCTTTGAGTCAATATATAATTCTGTAACAGACTACCTCGAACATGCCCAGTATTTTACTTAGTTTGTAGAGACAGCACGAGTAGTGAAAATTCTAATTGTCAAGTTATACCGTATCAGCCGGAAAACGTAGATTTTTAGAGTCTTGATGTTCTAAAAAGCGTTTCAAGCGAAAGGGACAACCGCTCTAGCAGCACGTTGTTGAGGCAGCAGAACCGAGCTGTAGAGTTTGCGCACATTTTCCTATATTTTACAATTGCAACATTTTTGGTTCTCATTTTAGGGGTGGTTTAGGAGTTAGCGCCTTAAACAGGTTTATAAGATTCAGAATCTGAAGGGACAACCGTTTAAAACGTTTATAAAAAATAACGTTTATGAGTTTTAATCATTTTGATTCAAAATATTCAACCATGTTATTTAATAGTAGGCTACCGGTAGAAAATAGTAATAATAGAAAATCGTACCGCTAGAAAAGTTTAGCCTAGTCCAGGGGTCCGCAGTTACTTTTTGGCGCGACCCTGGAAATATTCTTCTAATTTCTCACGACCCAAGCATTTGGTGAGCATTTAATTTTGAGAAAAATACTTTGTAATTAAATATCGATTTAAGACTACTATTGACAGTAGTAATTTCCTTGCACTATGAAACAGTAAATAATTGACTTATTTCGCCTAATAAGTATTATATTCTATGTATTTAGATCAAACTGAGGTTTAATGCGTCAAACGTCGTACGTCAATCCTCGGAGGCATTGACAATTAATTTTGAACTATTATTCATCTTAAATCGTCGTCTAAATCCGGCCTGGTCCGAACCCACGTATGTTGTCGCTATCCTTTATACTTTTTTTTTGCCTTATTTACTCAACGCATCTCCCTGATATCTTTGATAAACATTCCTGTTAAAATTGTACGACTTTGGTACAGGTACTAACTTGGCGTTATAGTTACTCGATGAAAGTGAAAGCAAGAAGATTTTCTTACACTTTTGAAATTATAATTCTGGCACCTTTGGCAGCGGCCAGAATGCAACATTTTGGCGTATTTTCACGGCGATGAAAGAGGGATTACAATAAAAAATGCAAAAGATACAGAAAAAAATTGATTTAAAAGCTGTTCCATACAGCTGCTGCTAACCTCGCATTGCCACGAAACAATGCAATTGAATACGTAGTAGGCTAATAAGTATGCAAACAACCATACGTAATAATTAGGGGTTTATAAAGTTGCAGTTCATAGCACAATAGGCTACACGACGCGATGCCTATTATTTATGGCAAGTTTAAATAGTTTTGTGACCCAGAGTGGAAGCTAGACTAATTTTTGATTACTGCAATTAAATAATCATTGAGTTATCTGATCCGTACTGAATTTAGACTGCCAAGCACATTCTTCAACTTCACTAGTTGCCTCATCTAGCCATAATACTAGTCATTTCAGTGACATTAGTGATGTAACAATATGTCAAAAGATTTTTCTGGTTATTTTTAAGGCGAAACAACACCAAATGCGATTTTTTTGTTTACCCTCCCGCAAATGCGACGCGGGCCACAGATAATGAAGCGGCGTGCCACATTTCCGAATTACAACCAAAAACTAACAAATGGCACGCAAAAACTAATGTTTACAACCATGCCAGAAAATCGAGCGAGGTGGAAGAGACTGTTGTTCAGACATTTTTTGACGGCAAAGTAAGGATTGGACATAAAAATAGGTGTTTTGCTTTTTGTTAATGAATGAGTTCGATCTTATACATGTGGGTTTATTGCTTAGTTTGATGATTTATCTGATGAAACAAATGTTTCTATCTTGCTTGACCTTTATTTTATTTATTCTCATGTATAACAACATCTATAATATGTTCATTCCGCGAATTATTTTTGAAGTTAGGGATAAGGGGCATTATTATCAAAAACCCGTCCCGGGCAACAGAAAAGTTTGGCACGTCACTGAATAAGGGGTTGCGATTCTTACCCTCAACCCCCTGGTGTACATTCTTGAACTAGGCTACGAGTTATTTCATCCTGTCTCATTCAATATAAACGCGCAATTTTAATAATCTGCTGTTATATCACTGCAACGAAGTGAACAAGGACAATAGGATAATATTTGCCGCAATGGTTTATAAGAAGATGCTTCTTTAAAGAAAACGGCTTGAAATGGAACAGATACTCGGGGCATATCAAAATGGGTTCAGAAAAAGCCGCTCAACAGAAATTTAAACAGTTGGAAGAATAATTGAAGGATGAAAGTAAAGCAACTACCGGCACCAAGAAAAATTCATCTACTAGATGACTATGGATATATGAAAAAAGACGACTAGGTTTATTTCCTTACGTATTCAAGTCATATTATTATTGTATTGCTGCTATGTCCATGCTCTATAATTTTTGCCCAAATCTCAAATAACTTTGATAACAATTTCCCTCATATGACAACAAATTCTGCAACTAGTGCAACTAACATTCAAATTATAAAAAGAATTGCCCACCCTGTAAACAATAGCTTAACGCAGTGGTTCCCAAACTTTTTAGAGTTGGGACCTACTATTTTTTACCGCAGCTTATGACGACCCATTTAACTTTAATAAATTAATAAAACATTGATAGAGGAAACAAATTTAATTTCTCAAATTGAATTTTCAGTGAAGCTAGTGAGAAAGATGAGATTGTTTCTTGCTATTTTCCATAATAAACTTGACATTTATTGGACACGTAGTGGACATAACGATCGTTTCAATATTATGTTGTTCTTGTTGTTATTTGACACAGAATAACACACCTAGTGGAAATATTAAAAACCGCTTTTCTCTTCGAATACTGGACCAATTGTTTTGAAATCTTCAGTGGTTGAAGATAAAATATTTCCCCAGAAGGCTATTCATTTTAAATATTTTTCTGTTAGCTCTGTGAGAATTGTTTTTGTTTGCTATGACGTCATTTAACGTTCTGCGGCATCCGACGCCATTTTGTGTCCTACCGTACTGCTTCGCTTGGTGTGAATATATTTGTAGACTGTGATCTGACGGTACGGTAAACCGTACTGTACTGCGAACAGACGTGTCCATATATTTGGGCGTAGCGCTCTTGTCTGATATCTAATTACATTATAAATTTTTGGAGCAAAGTCTCAGTCTAAATCACAACTAAACACAGACCATTTAAATGATTGACATGCGAGACATTATTCTTGCAAGAGATTCTGCAATCTCATTGTAAATTATGTTTCAATCTTTTCTCCATGGACTACTGATCGTTTCTGTTAAAACAGAACAGTTGGGGAAAACGCACTTTTAATAACTATATAAAGATAATTACATAATGGCGCTCACTTGGTTTGTTAGTTAAATTTTATTTCGAACAAATTTAAGGTATTTTCCATTTATGTTAGTCGTTGGGTACACCGTACTGTACTGCAAACAGGCGTGTTCATATATTTGGGCGTAGCTCTCTTGTTTCAATTTCAGATAGTTTTAGACGTAAAAAATTGAAAAGTTGCAGTTTATTTTGAAATTTGCTTTTAAATTTGCTTTGCCACCGATCCTAATAACCAGTATAATTGATCAAAGCTTTCTACATCTTTTCACGACCCACTGAGTTTTCTCTTGCGACCCACCAGTGGGTCGCGACCCATAGTTTGGGAACCGCTGGCTTAACGTATTTGTGGCGGGCGCGGCGGTGTGGCTCAACGGGCTAAGCGTTAGGAATACGCTCGCCATCGCACCTCTAATTACTCTGCGTGGGTTCGCAGGTTCGAATCCCATGCAGGGATGGTTATGTGCGAGAGGATTGCTGGACTCCTCGCCGTCGTTGGGTGGTTCACGTAACCGCTGGTCGGTTACGGCTTCCTCCACCACCAAGTCCATGCTTCCGGAAACAAACAATACAGTAAAACTAATCCCATACCCGACTTGGAATGGTAACCGGACCAGAGGCCGTGGTTCGCCATATGGATAAGCCGTCTTATCGGCTTTCCTCTCCCCCGGGATAAGTATGTAAATCCTATCCTATCCTTGTTTTTAGTGTTCACCTTATTTATTGTGTTTAGTGTTCACCTTATTTATTGTTCATCCAATATTAACAGTGGTATTTCGGGTGTCGCTGCTCGATAACCATTTTTGGTACCCGCGACTTCCCTTCACCAGTAAAACTGTGTACTATTTTTTTGTAATTTGTGCTTGTGCTGTTTATTTATTTTTTATTGGTTGGAAAAAAATAAACTTGATTGATTGATTACTAAAGCCCACGACTTGGTTCATAGAGAAAATATTAAGCATATCTTATCGTCATATGTAATCCCGGAGGAAACCGTGTAAGTCAATCGACTAAAAGTTGAACATAAATTTTCTATGGACAATAGGAAACTGTCGATGAATGTAGTCAATCGGTCCGGGCCACTTGGCTTGGCACTGCGGAAGCCATTTCTAAATGACCAAAGATACTAGTGTTGCAAGGAGTCAAGTTTCTAATCAGAATTATTTGGGTGGTGAGAGGTTCGACTTCGCGTAAACACTTTCTTAGTTTGTTGTGTAGTTTGCGGCAAATCTGTGAATTAGCAACGGTGGTGTGGTTAACAATCCCTGAATCCCAATCTGCCAGTATGGTACGGTATTTACTGGTAGTAGCAGGCGTCTAATATCAGAAGTTACCAGTAAACTTACGTAGCCTACCGGTATCTGTAGCGCACCATAATACAGAATTGGGGCGTTAGTTCATGTTCAGCATATTTCTGTCTGCTGGTCTGCAGTCACTGAGTCAAGCAGTGTCTTCCTGTAAACTTATATCTTCCTAGGCAATGTTTTCTGAAACTAGTCTATGTCCAGATGTCAGTGGTCTACCAGTACCGTACCGGTACCGGTATGTGTTCAAAATACATAGACTACATTCAATACGAAAAAATCTGATTGATGCATTTCAGCATTTAGATATTCCTGTATTCACGAACTGACAAATGGCAGAATGAAGAAATCAGCTGTTTCTACTTTAACTCACCTGATTTGGTAATTTTATTAAATAATCAAGCAATTTTGCTTATAAATAACTGGCCGACTGGAGTAATCACTGAACTAATAATAAATGATTGAGTTAGGTGTTAATGCAGTAATGTCAGAATGTACTGCAATATCAAAATATTCAGTTTTTTCTTTATTTTTTTATCTAATTGTTAACTTATATTCATATATTCTGATATTATAATTGAAGCAAAAAGCTTCAGCTTGCAAAAGTGTTATTGAAAAATCGTAGCCCTATATAATTTATAACTTATTCAATAATATGTTAATCCTTTCCGGTTTTCCTTCTCCCCGGGGAAAAATATGGAGTGGATGTGGTGACTCCTTTTCGGCCCATGGGCCGGGGCCACGGCCCATCGAATTGGGCCTCGGCTCATCAGGCTATGGACCGCGGCCCATCAAGTTGTGCTAACACAGACAGTCCCCGAACGCATAATACAGTAATAGAACTATAATGTGAAAAATCTGAACAGAATTTTGTCCTAACTCTAACCTGGTACACATACTAAAGGAGTATCCTTTTCTGTAGCTTTGTATTTTGCTTTATTTTGATATACATGCTTATCGTGAGAAAAAAATTTGGTGGCATACCGCGATTTTTTTTTTCGAATCAAATATTGGCAATTTTGTAAAAATTGAAAATTTTGGTAAGATAATTGTATTTTTCCTGATGGGGCCGCGGCCCATAGCTTGATGGGCCACTGCCCATGTGGCCCAATTGGATGGGCTGTGGCCCCGACCCATGGGCCGTAGAGGAGTCACAACCCCTGTAGAAAATATGGGAGTCCTAATCCCATAGCCTAGATGGGCTGACAACTGGACAAGGCGGCCATCTGATTAAGCCGTCTTATTAGTTTTCCTCTCCCGTAAGATAAATATATACTGGTAAATCTTATCCTATCCCAGTATCCAGTTCGACAATTGGTTCAATGAAGCAAACACTCTTATTTGTCTCTGGAATGAGGGCCGCTGACACAACGTCAGATGCGTCAGATTGCGCCATGCTTGTCTCGATAATAATTTGAATCAATCGCGATTTGCGTCGTCCGTCACATGAGCAAAATTGCGGCTTTCTGCTAAAAACCTCAGAATGCTATGGTAAAACATTTTATCCTTCAGTAAATCGGATTTTTTTTTCTCAAGGAATCCAGTGGTAATATTTTTAGATTGCACTTCCTCTTAGTTCTGTAGTTTATTGTGCAGTGCCGGTTTGCCAATTTGTGTTGATCTGGGGGCCCAGACTGTCTCGTAAAGCAGGGGCACTTCTTTCATAAGAATTTGCCCAATGTAACGTTACACATGCTCAGGATTGACTGACATCTGGGCCAAGCCATAAGTGATCACTGAAACGCGGAGAGCCGAATTATTGCAAGGTATTACACACCGGTAACTACAATAACAAAATGTTCAACAAGGCAGCCAAGTAACATTGAATTTCTCATGATGAAGCTCTTATTGTTCTAATCCTTTAAAAGCGGCAGTGCTATTTTTATTGTACAATTGAATATCAATTCTTATTAATCATGGTTACCTTCATTTTACAGTTATTAGCATAGATAATGCATAAAAATAATAATCTAAAAATATTAAACCATGACTTTGTTAATTGGACTTTATTCCATTCTCAACTGAAAGTATTCCCGTGTAGCATTCTTGAAAACAAATTTTAGAATTGGTTCAGTATCCTTGCAGATTGCAGCCTTTGAAAAATTTTTCATTATGAAGATGGAAGAGAAGGAGACTTTGAAAAGTAACAAGTATAAATGTGGAGATTATCCTGAACAAACTACTTGTAAGTTCTGTTATTGAAAACAAACATCTAACAAACTAAACTGTTACATTGGTATATATTATATCCAAATAATTTATAACATGGTTTGCAAACTTTTCAAAAGCTCATGAGTCATAATGCATTTACTCTCTGTAATGCATGTCACTTTGTAATGGAAATGAAATTTAAATTTATTAACATTAAACTACGATAAGGTAATGTTTACAACTTATGCACATTTAATCAATGCTATAAGTTAGCTGGTTTTAACAAGGATATAGGTCCGATATCACCAGTCATACTTATCTCTCTCGATTGCTAATTTTACCAATTTTTATGATTTTTCGGAAATAGATCTTTTCCCACACGCTCATAATTTTTGTGTGATGCAGTAGCTGGTGCATCAGGGAATCGCTGATTGAGGACAATTTAAAAGAAGTTATTATAAATAACTAACAGTTGGGGTTACCTTGGCGAAACGTTACAGAAATATATTTGTGTAAGTGTGCAGCAAGACTCTTGAATTAAATAGATTATTATTTATAAGTTTTCCTAAATAAAACTTAACTCACATTAACACGATCAATTGAATACTTTTGTGCGCAATTTAAATAATGGTAATGACGTATTTCGAAGAGATTACATTGAAATATCAATTGAAATATATTCACATATCCTGATTTCGATATAATCAAATTTCAACAAGTTGTACAAAGAATGAAACATTATACTCAGGTTCTTGTTTATGCAAATTTTAAAAAATGGATCATGATAAATATTAGCATTGCGAATATAGTAGGATTGATATGTATTGGTTCAAAACATTGTGTTGTGGATTGTTCATGTTTTGTTATCGAATGCATCTTATAATGCTATTGATGACGTTAAGCCATTATATAGGAAAGGTCAAATTACGAAAGTCTCGTATTTATATCAATAATATTTACCTATAGTATAGGAATATGAAGTGGCTAGAATTTCTTATTTATTGATCTGTATCATTTTTAATTGGTTGTATTTAAGTGGTAAGGTTGCATATAATTACTAAGTAGTTTGCTGTGACTAAAGTTGCTCTTCTATGATATAGCTGTCACTAGATCAAGATATATTTGAGTTTTCTACCTTTTCTTTTTGAGGTTTTTAAAATGCTTCACCAGATTCTTGCCAATCTTGATTGGAAAGAGCATCTATAATAATAAAATAATTCGTTACCATATTATATATGATGTATTTTGTCACTGTTCAGCAAGCTAAGATGATGTTTCAATGTTTGCCAATGATTACATATTATATAATTGAATAATTTGACATATTGTTATATTACAAGCAGTTTAAGGAACACACTCACAGAACATTACTGTTTGTGCTGATGTGTCGTCATATTATTGAAATGGGTATGGATTCATTTTGTAATAAATTAATATTCAATACCACTTTGTTAACTCTTGTATCATCAAAAGGACACGTACTCTCACGTTTATTGCCAAGGATAAGTTGATCATATTCAGGTTTGTTCCAAGATATCATATTGAAACAGAAAAGTCTGTCCAACTTTGCTCGCTTGCTTCCAATATTTGGTACCTTTGATAAGAAGTCTTGAATAAAATAATATAAATGTGGATAAATAAACAGCGATATGCTTCACCAAGAACTGTTAAAATATATACGCCAACTTTTCTTGAAATAGTTTTCCTGCTTTGGGAAAAGTCAATACAATTATGAAAATTTGAAATTATGAGAACTTGTTATTTTTGATGTTTTTCAATATTAGGCTAAAAGGTTAGGAGAGTATTTGTTTATTGTAATCATGGCCCTGGGACGATTCCCAACATAATGCATACCCCACAAGGAAGAGTGACGAATAATAGATGATATTTCCAATCAATATTGTATTATAAAAGCTTAGCTAATAGTGTTGGCAATCACCCACCTGGATTATCTATCTTATTGATTAACTGTTATTTTCATCAAATCATGCATGGCCGAGAATAGTATTGGTATCACACATCACACTCATACTTGTTTAAACAAACCTTGAAAAAAATCAATTTCTTAACTGACAAACATAATAGAGATCAATATAGATTTTCTATCTTTGTTTTTCTTCGATAACAAACCGACATTATTATTTATTCGTCTCAACCTGGCGTGTACGTATATCATTAAAATGAATGATCTGTTTTCATGTCGTTATGAAAATAAACACATTCATAAATAGACCTTATGCGCTACCCTTTTATCCTCTTCTTATTTATTCACAAATGTGATGATGATAGCCCAACCGGGAAGACGAAAGCTTCATAATTGCTTTAACTGTCCTTATTTGCCGCTCTAAGGACCATGAATTACAGATAACTGCTAAAAATATAGATAAGGTAGGTCACGCATAACAGAATACATTTATTATTTAAATTTCGTTTCTGTTGGATAGCTGACATTTATTAGTACAGGAAGAATTAGAGTCTGTCCCTTGGAAGATGGTTGTTCTATGCTTTAGATATTGACGATCTGTAAAATTGATTTATTTGGATTTAATGAGGAAGTGAGTATTTAATACCAGGTTTTATTTGTTTAATTGTATTTCCTGAAAGAGTTGAAAGGCTTACATTTCACTTTTTTATATAAATACTTGAGAATGTAGAATTTTCATCTGTGATGTAGCGCAGCTCAAATAATTTTCTATGTAGATCACCAACACATGTACACAGGAATTTCCAGTAATGAAGTTTGAAGACTTAAGATAAAATTTTAGATAGAAATGTCTTCGTATCGTAATGTATACCGTAGTTATTTTTAGTGATCCAAAAAAAATGTTTGTTGATAGAATTAATAGCTGTCCGAAGGTAACATCGAATAGTTATAAATAAAGTTGACAATGCAGGAAATAAACTTTTTCCGAACAACTGATACTTTGCGGCGAATAAAACAATTGATTATTCATGTGATCATATCTCTATGTTTACATTGGTCCAGTCGTCAAAATTCTCTGGAGAATCAGTATGTAATAAACTCGTTATTATTTACTGTGCGGTCACTATTTATCAGAACATTTTGATCAAAGCATAAAAATTCCAATTTTTATTTGAAATGTTGTTGGTGAAGTTGGGTTGATTAAAACTTGACGGAAATATCTTACCTCAGCTTTATGACAAGATTGTGATCTGACATGAACTGAAGATATTAGAACCTTAATAAAATACAAATAAGTTTTTTTGTGATCTCGTGCTGATGGAATATCAACTTCTCACAGAATTTGAAATTAAGATTTAGGAAACTTGAAATTATTGTTACGAGATAAGGAGCTGGATAATTTGTGTTTGGTTAAGTTGAGTCATTGATGTATTTTTGGCAGTGGGATTTTTCAGGTTTATCGTAATTTTGTTAAATTAAAAATCAATCTAGAATTTGAAAATGATTTTAAACGAAAAAAAAAATTGAATGTGTAGAAGTAGAATCTGTTATATACTACGAGCCACAAAATTTAATTTTATTTATGGTTTTCAATTTTTCATATTCACCAATAATTTTCCATGTGCTGAAATTGGAGCATTGTACTGTACAGCAAGTAAAGTATCAAACTATTTTCTGTCAAGATATTAGTGCTGCGTTAATGTAGATTTTGATTCTGGGATTCTAGTTTCAATAAAGAACTAATGTTTTGGGGTTTTTTGAGATTTTTTTAAGAAATTTTGAATATATTTTGCAAAATGTATATCTATGTTCTAGCCAGTTTTATTAGTTTATATCAAATGTCCAACTTGGTGAAAAACAACAAATTGCCTATCGATGGATCAGTCCGATTGGAAAGTGATACAGCAGGCGACGGAAAGGGTAAAAACTCTCACCAACAGCACTGTGTAGCGTCAGGTAAAATCGTAAAGTGGATGGCCGTGGTCTGTTTTATCTTTTGTGGAAAACTTGTCCTCTGTTTACAATTTTTTTGATACAATATCGGTGCAATATGAATTTTGCATGATTGTTGTTGTATTATTTGGATGACCATGGCTTGATGTGCCATGTATATCTGTTGTTGCATTCTGATCCCGACCACTTCATTCTTATTTCTTGTAGCTGTATGTCTGTGCTTGGGGTGTCGTAGATTTATTTGTGTTGGTCTGTTCAAGTTATATTTCAGTGAAAGTATATTTTTATATATGATGTGCCTTCGAGGTATGCACATAGATTAGAAAATTTGAGTTTCGTTTCAACCTAGGATCTATTCAATAACTGTGTATATGAACAGCCCAGTTATATAAAGAAAAAAGCATAGTAATCAGTGAATTCTTCATTTATCGTGATTATAATGTTTAGTTGATGAAACAGTCGTTAGTAGTAATTCCCACAATTTTTATTTGTCACGTTTTTATTTGTATATATTACACACACTCATTTAATTGTATTATTTTGGCTGTTTCATATTTTTTCTTCATAAAAATGACTTCTATTTATGCTGATGCGTCTTATTTCTTATGCAGTCTGTTTGCATGATTACTCTTCTCCTAGTTTGGTAGTTGGTGTTTTTTTTTATTATTCAAAATATTTTTAATCATAGTCCATCACTCTGATATACAATTCCAAATGGACTATGCTCCGCGTTGTACACTGTTTATTAATCATAGAACCAAAACAATAAGCATTGTCAGCTCACTATCATTGTACATGATTTGAAACAAACTATTACCGGTAGGTTTTAAATAATTAAATTGAGTTATTGCAGGGTTCCTCCAGAATTAGCACTAATTTACCGTTTGCTATTTTCGATTTTGTGGGCACCAATGTCCCAGTGGTTAGAGCGTTTGCAGATAAAATAGATTTGATTGACACTCCCAATCCCCCAATGTGAAATTATTATATTTATTCAAATACATTAAAATATTTTGACACCAGATTGCACATTACTCATGCAGTTGAAAGAAATTTAAAAAAAATCTGTGAAATTTCAATTTTTGTCCCAAGGGAGAATCGTTAAATCTTTCAAGTGAACTGACCTGGAATATTTCATTGGATTCTTGCTACAACGGATTTTCTCGACAAATTTATCAGTTGTGTAAATTGGCACGTAGTAGAGATTGATAGTACAGAATACCCATACTATATATCTATTTTTTATTTTCTATGTATAATATTGTGACCGATCTTCATAGTCAAGGTTACGAACTGTTTTTTTTCCTGTTTCTCTGTAAACACAGTCATTTTCCTACACTTTTTTATGCAATATCTCTAGAACGCTTGCAAAACGCCCACCATCTTTTTTTCTTGATTATGATTTATTTTGAATATAAAAGTTTAATTTTTGACAAGCGGTTGGATGAATGTGCATGCCCACAAGTATGAAAATAACATAACTACTGTAAAATATTATTTTAAATATGCAGATGCTGAGGTATTTCAGTATTTGAATAATTTGTTTACAATTTATTTTGATTTAAAAATAATCTTAATTCATCTATTTTGCATCAAAATCATACTGTGTACAGAAATTTACTCTCCCAAATTTGACATAAATGGCAAATTTTTCAAAAGGTTGATTTCATTTAATCTAAGTATATCATCGTCATCGTTTATTTTGGATTAAAATTCAAGCTTTCTATTCTGAAATCCTGCCAGACTGCCAAAGATGGTTGTTTATTCAATCTATTATATTCTTATTTCGTTTTCGCTTCACCGATCTGAAGGCTTATCAGCCGCCTAACAAATTTGATAAATTGCACGACTCTTCTGCTCGCACATGCATAAGGCAGTCCCGTGCTTTCGCAATTCATTACTCACTCTTGTTTTAACACCCGCTATTTTTAGCTTACTGGAATAATTCGGCGAGTCACAAATTTCGGCGAGTCACAATTTTTTTTTTGCCAGACTATAACTTGCCAACAAATTCAAATCTTCCATTTTCGATTAAAATAGTAAAATCGATCTCTTATCAGCCGATTTGTGAAAGCGTTACTTCTATTCTTAATGGATAGAATCTCGTCGAATTGATACAAAAGTTGAACGCAAAACTATCCATATTTGTTTGACCAGTGACGTTGTTCGGGGGTGTGTTCAAGAGGAATTTTGAAACCACGCCTTCGGTGGACGATGAATGTGAGTGAAGCTTTCTCAATCAACCCTCCACCTGTTTATATTAAGCTTGTATTCGCTGTGGGGTATGTGCATAGTATGATGAAAATGGCCGAAATATGTGCTCGTTTTGCTATAAATTGTTGTATTGTGGGGTGACATTTGTTGCCAGGAAACAATTCACTTCTCAGAAACTAATGGGCGAAGCTTTTCGGTATTTAAAGCTGCTGGAATCGAAGTAGAAAACTATAATTTTCTTATATTCCCGCAGAGTCTCATAAAGCTTGATATTTCATCCAACATTTTGCTGTTTAATGGAATATTGCACAACTTCTCCCGACAAGGCCCGTGTTCACTGTTCAATACTTAGCCACGTTCCCGACGGTGTGCAGATGTAAATTGGTGCGGTTTTTCTATTTCTATGACGTGTTCTGTTTATTCAAAATTAATTTAATTGGCGCTATTGAGAGCATTGGGGTGGTACCGGTTATTGGAATTTGGACTTTAATTTTCAATCTATAAAAATGTGGTTGAACGAATTTTTTAATCGACACCATAACAGCAGTTAAAATGGAAGTCAATTTCCCTGCTCAATTTGAATTAATGCCTGTCATAAATTATGATTTTATTCCATCTTTAAAAACCTATTCGAAAATACTGTTACAAAAATCAACACAAGGTTTCGGGTGTAGGTGTATTTTGTAACGCGAATAACCCATGTTTGACTCGATGAACGACAAACTCCCAAAAGCGTCCGAAGACTTTTCAATTGACTGACTGTCCATGCCCTTCCTATCCATTAGTCACGAAAACCTATTTTTGAAGTTCACGCTGCCATAGTATAGTGTTTCTTATATGAATACCTAGAATCGTATTTGCTGTTAATTTCTAATTCTCAGAATTTCAATTACTGCTAAAATATTTCGATTAATTATAATATTTCGACTTTACCTTAAAATAAATCAAATTATATTCGAAAAAATGGGACCTCCAGAGGTATGTGCACCAAGATGGCGCACAACCTGAGCATAGTATGTGTACCAGGTTAGGGTTCAGGTTGTGCGCCATCTTGGTGCACATACTTCGGGAGCGCCAAAAAAAATATAGTAATTATTGTCCCTGGAATTCAACTTTAATCATTATTTTGGGGCAGTATATATTATTTTAGATTATTCGAATCAGTTTAATTTCAAGACAAAAATACGTTGATAATTGTATTTAACGTCCCAGATCTAGTTTTTTTTCATGCGAATTCCGTTTAATCCAACCGTGTACTTTTAACCTAGACCTACTTGCGGAAGTCGATATATAGGTTCGATATATATATC
This sequence comes from Styela clava, assembly GCF_964204865.1. Taxonomy (NCBI): domain Eukaryota; kingdom Metazoa; phylum Chordata; class Ascidiacea; order Stolidobranchia; family Styelidae; genus Styela; species Styela clava. The sequence continues at coordinate 19,326,927 of NC_135250.1, forward strand.
AATAAATTAACCTGCGAGTAAATGACATTTTGTTTTGCTGTCCTTGACGTGGGAATACGACGAAGCCAATTATATTTTACGAGAATTATTTTATGTTTTAATATGATACTTAATTAGCTGGCACACGGGCTGAAGTTTTTATGATATATTTAATATATCGTACACTTATGCCTGCAAATGTTTTATATTGATTTTACCTACGATACTGAAGACGGTCCCACAAATCTTATGCGTCAAGGTAGGCTAAAAATAAACTCGCTATTAAATAATTTTCAAATTATACCCGCCTTCATAGTTGTGAAAAGTAATAAACAAAGCCAAACGTGATGGTCATGCAGGTGTTAGTTGTCGAGTACAATTTTTTTTTTACAATTTCTAAGACCCGGTTACGACGGTTACCTTTTCGTTCAATTCAGGCACAGCCCATAATATTTAGCATTTGATTTAGCTTTACACTATTCATTACTGAAAACATGATTTCGCAAATTGTCCTGGCCCAAAAAATGAATTTTTTGTTACATTTGTATCAAGCGCGGCCATATGAATAGAGAATACAACCGATAATAATGTAACATATCCTCAGGTAGAATGAATAAAAAAATTTATCGAATGCATTTAATCCTGTAATCATCAAAGCGAATCGCCTTTACGAACGATTGACGACGACAAAATTAAATTGACTTCGTGTCAAAGATACCATCTGTATTACGCGGCTAAATCGACACAGCGTTACTGGTTACCGAAAAAAATCTGTGCCGATTTCATTACGGCCAAATATGATATGACATGGCAAAATAATATGTAGAAAATTGACTAAAATTGTTACCTTTTTTAGATATGTAAAAAACTTCAAATTTTTTTACGGGATGGCGTGGTGATGGTAACGACGGATAAAGATAAAGACGGCTGATAATATCGGTAAAATAATTTCCCCTTATTGTAAATATCGACAATTATTGAAACATTTTCTCACCTCTGTAGTCGGTTCTTTCTGTAATGGAATACAATCGCCATAACGCTTTATGAGTTTGCGGGATATGTTTACCCATTTTTAGGTATATTTGGTTGGAACACTCCATGTCGTATGAGCGAGGTCGTGGCATGATTGCGTTTTAGAACGGTTTGTTCGGATGTTCTATAATAAGATAAGAAAGGTCCATACTATTCGCCGCAGAAAATATTGGGTGTGATCGTTTTGTTTTATCGAGTCTGAGATAGTGGCGTATAAACATTTTTTTGCTCAATTTCAAGTAAAATTTGTTTTCTGATATTAATGCTGCAATTTTGCCATGCTAATAATTATTTTGAAACTTGGTATACCGTGCGTACACTGTCCATGAAGTGTCTGTACAATTTAAATTCGCATTGATTTTTTTAAATACCGGTAGTAAAGATATTTATTGACGCCCTAATTTCTTAATCATGATTTTTAATAGGTTCATTTAAAATTCAAAATGATAGCAGAACGGAATTATCTACTACTATATTGTTCCGATTTATGAAGTCTTTTTGAGCTCATTAATAGGGCCTTCTTCAAGAGGCAAGGTAGACGAATGTTTGCATTTTCGTGAACGGATTTTTCGTTTCTCTTTCGGAATTTGAAATTGACAATCTTGTTTATTCCGAACAGCCCTCCCGAAAATCCCGATAGTAATAATATATTGATAATATTTATTTTTACTCGGAGAAATAAAATGCAAATTTGATGGACATATTTAGAAAACAATTTTGTTCATCCGACGAATTGGGCGTTGTTCGTTATCAAATGAAATCGAATGATTATAGTTTTTATTGGAAGCGCGTTGTATTCGCCCACCAAATATTGTTGTTTCGCATAATAGAGGGACCGTCTCGTATCGGGCATGGATTTTGCATTATTAACACTTGTTCAAAGCTATGTCGCGACGCGACCTCACTTAGAAATAAAGTAGGCTTATCTTTAGGCGAAGTTACCGGAGACGACTGAAATGCCGAGAGCCACTTGAAACAAATTTAATTTAAGGTGGTGTTGGTAAGCACGGCCTGCACGGACCATATAGGATTATCTTTATTAGACTGTTCTCACAGGATATAAATACATTTTCCCTTTTTCAATAAATATTTTTATTTGATTGCTATCAGTATATCATCAAAATTGACACTGTGAAAGCCAATACAATATAGTTGGAACAGAGTTAGAAAATATGATGTTTGTAAAAGATCTAATTTAAGATTTTCAAAAACCAAAATTGTTGTTTTTTCCAAATAATGATATACTATTTTTGGATGACCTGAAATCTTTCCGGCTCGACATTGTCGGTTCAATTTTTTACACTCTGGGTGATGGGATGAGCATGTCGCTTTACCCACTATTCTAGTTTGAACACCCCGTAAACCATGATCAGAAAAATATAGCGGCGAATCCAAATAAATGGAATTTCATACAAATCGAATAATCGAGTCGGTATAATTTGACATAGCTGTTCTATTAGCGAGCGTTACGTGCAAGTGCGGTCGTACAAGTTATCGTATAAAAACAATTTCAGACGAACATAATTTTGTTTTTCCATTCCGAGCTGTTTTTTCTGTTATGAACGACAATAGATAATTTAGATTTATTTGTTTTCCAAGTTTATAGCTGATAAAATCGTTTTTTTTACATAATAATCGTCATTCGTGTTTTTTCATCATTTTTCTTTTGATTTGATTGACGTGTACCTAAAGCTACGTCGTGTTGCCTGATATGACGTAGTTTGTTTTTACGGTCTCACGACCGACCTCAATTCACAAGCGTAGGTTACGCTAATTCTAACGTTTCCACTTTTTGTTTAAATCCATGAATAGCAAATTTACGTTTTGTACTATTACAAGGCTAGAAATGACATTGTTTACATTTCGTATCGAGCAGAGTTTTTCTCCCACAGAATAAAGCCTAGCAATTTAAACACACATTTGTGCTTACATTTTTGTATTGTATAAATAGCCAATCTTGAGCCATATTTGATAATCCGTTCAGTCGATTTTTATGTACGGCCAAGCGTGGCCGCTTGACAATTTTATTGAATCCTCAAAATTATGCTTGCATTTGGGCGATCAATAAAGTCGATATGTTTGAAGGACGAAAACCGTGAACAGAAATTGGTACAAATCAACATTAAGATATTGTTATGGTTCTCGGATTGGAGTATAATTATTTTAAGGTTGCAAGTCAAGTTCAGAATCACCATTGACTTGCTAAATATTTACACTATAATTATTCACTGTGGTATAGGGTTGTCTGCCAAAAAATAGCTATTTCTTGGAAACTAGAAAAGACTCGAGTAAACTGTGCGATGTTATATAAGCTAACAAAAAGTTATTTTGAAGACTGGGAAGGCTGTATCGACTGTCAGACAAAATGATAAACATAATTCATATTATTTTGTACCTGTCTCATGTATAACTTTAACTCAAAATAAGAATGAATCAAAAGTACAATATTGAGAAAAACTTTTGGGTATGGGAAAACATTCAAAATTTTGCTTTATGAAAATACAAAAATATAACAATAATTTCGATTTTCTGAATTTTCATACTTATTCTTATCACATCTCTGTTTTAATTCTGTTTATATTGTTGACATTTCTTATTAGACATCTGTACCGAATTTCATGGACCAAAATAATGAAATATAGGGTGTCCCAAAATAAATGAAACCCACAAAATTGGTAATCGAATTAATGGGTTTAGTTTATTTTGAGACACTCTGTAGTCTGTACTATTACCAATATGGCATGCTTTAATTCATATGTCGTCAGAAGCCGTAAAGTTATCTCAAACTTTCTGTTTTTTGTAATATATTTATATCGGTAAGGTATTTGCCCATATCACGTATCAATGTGTTGTTACTATAACTTTTGAGTCTGTGTAATTGATATAAGTTATGTGGTGATACCCGATTCCACGGAATGAATTGTAAAGAGAATAATAAACAAGGCTTTAATTAATCACCACCAATCAGATTTGACATTTTGTACATGTAACTCCTCAATTTTTAAAGATTTTTTGAAGGCAGACATGCAAGACAAGACAAGACCCATGTATGAAATAACAAAAATCCTCAAGCAAACGGATAATTCAGAAATATAGATACTTTAGTCAATAAATTTCAAAATAAAACTGGTCATTTTTTGCGAACAGTACATTCTGGTAGGTGGAATGGCTAATAGACATTCGAGAGATTCGAATAATTACAATTCCGAATACATTCTGAAATAAAAATTTCGAATATACGATATTGAATATATTATATTCTTAATTGATTCATGTTCAACATGGAAATTGGCAGAAGCAATTGTAAATTCATAAATAATCGGACAATGTAGAAATGCAGAATATGTATTCTGTCTTTGCTTCTATGATTATAATGTATATACATAAATAGTTGGGATGTTTTCTTTATTTCGTTTTTTGTAATTTTTCCCTTTCTCCATTGTCACTCAGAGAGTGTCTCTGACCATGAGACAAATACTCAAAATGGCACATTTTTAAATGGAATTATTTTTAAATTAAGATTCACTTTATTGATATAATCGATTTGTAATAGACATCCTTTGAGAGGGCCATTTAAGGATTTGACAATTATTTATGTTCAGATATTGTTTAATGCCTACATAAATTTCATAAATTTTGCTTCTATTTGTCAATTTGTTCTCGTTGTCAGTGTTACTTTAGTAACTTCGATTAATCAACTTTCTAGTTTGGTGGGACGAATCTTTTGTATGAATCCATTTCCATTTCCTTGTCATTTCGTTTTATTTTGTTGTAATTGCTGTTTGCTATTTCAGCATGTCGCATGGTTTATTTGTTTCCTTCTGTCCTGTTCAGTGATTATAACTTTTTTAATTGTCTTTGTTTTCAGAACTTTTTTCTGCATTTTTTATTTATTTTCAAATAATGACATGAAATTTAATTTTGAATATGTTTCTATCACTAAATTTGAATTTCTGCAAAAACCGTTGTTTCAACTACTGCTATTCCAAATTTTATTCAGATTGAGTTTTTATAAACATCATATGCTCGTTCTATTTATTAACATGCCAGACTTTTAGAGAACGAACATTGTAAGATTCACTATCTTAGCATACAATGCAAGGTTTCTAGACTTAATTCATCTTATTGAAATTGGATGAGAAATAGGGAGGAGCATAATATTTTTGTATACCTTATACTGGTATATATTTTTCCATTAAATTGAATAAATTTGTTTCAATCACTAATACTTTGTTTCCGTAAAGCAGATTATCTCTCTTACAAAATTACTTTTTGATACCGACAGAAAAGTAACTTGCATTTATGATTTATTCACTTCTAGGTTTACTAGAAAAATCACGGAACTCAAAAAATCAGTCAAAAGATTTATTGAAACATGGAAAGAATAGGAACAATGTCAATTCAAATGGAGATGGTTCTTCCATAAGCTGTACATCTGCCAAAGTCATAACGACAGAGTCTAAATCAGGTACCAGAGGTTTTTTTTAAGTATAATTTTTGTTTTGTAAAATTATCAAATACTGAAGGTAAGATTTTATGACTTTCAGTTGAGCTTCTTGTCCAGAGTTAAAAGATAATTGATTATTTTGTTAAAAGATTGAAAAAAAAGTAAAATTTCAAAAAATTCAAGTTTTAATGCCTCAAAATTAAAGTATTTTAATATAGCCTATCAGGTAAAGTAACATTTGATTGCTCCTTATCAACAATTTTTTTGTTTTTCCACCATTGTCGAAATCTGAATCTCAACAAAATAACCTGAATTACGCAATTGACGAAGCATTCTGTTAAAAAAATTTTGATGTTATGTAACTGTCAACTTCATATATTTATGGTCAGTTGCAGATTTTATCTGTTCAATTTCACTATCATATTGTCAAGGTTCATTTTGATTCTTTTTTGCCAAACACCACAAAAAAAATGCCTTTCAATTTTCAAAATAGTTTGTTTGTACGTTTTGCCACATGACCACTATCACAAATATATCATGGAGAATCAAAATAATATATACAGTTGATAAAAAAATAATTTTCGGTGTGTATTTGATAATTTGTGATGGTTTTGTAATATTGACTCATTTTTTATACAGGGTAGGCCTAATTCTGGGAAGATGCTTGTTATAAAATTAAAAAATCAACAGTAAAAAACCTTCAATTAAAATTGATCGTATTACAGTATTTGATATATGGCTGTTAATATGTAAAAATCAATTACATTTCAAATTGTATTATGTTAGTGGATATGGAATACCACGGTGTGGTACATTATGTGCAAAAATGGAAAAATTTTGGCTGGAATGCCAGGGCTCCATTTGACTGAAATTGTTTAAAAAAATAGTAATGAGGTAATAGCCATCGCTTTTAATTACTCAAAATTTCAAGTTGAGGGAAAAGATTTTTTAGAATAACTGCATCTATTATGTAAAACAATCCGATAAGTGCCATTTGTCCAAAAAGCTATGATTTTGTTGTCTATTCGATCAGTTTTCTTCTCCAATGCTGCCATTTTATTGCAGAAACGGCATAATTTTTTTTGTATTAAACTTTTTGTGTGTGATTGCGTTAATGAATCTAGATGCTCTTTCCACTTCAATTTTTTATGCAAGATATTTTAATAAAAAAGCGAATTGTTAGTGTTAACTTCCTCACTGTACTAATATGAATTCTAATCCCAATAATTGTGAAGTTATAAATATAATAAACACAGTAGACTAATCACTTAAAATTATAATTCCTACCGCTATTATTGGTTAATGTTACTGATAAGCTGAAAATTATACACCGGCGCCGGGGCTTTGTGCAGGAAATTAAAATTTGGAGAAAATTACTATACTGTTATAAAATAGGTAAAAATTATTTATATTTCAAAGTCTTTAATATATTTTTATCTGACATCTATGTATGAAATCCCCTTTTTTTGACTGGTTTTCTATTGCTTTCTCAATCGATCAAAAATCATGTAGCAACAAATTCATAAACCCTTTTACTTTATTGAAAATGATAATAAAATTCCATTCAATTTTTTTTTCCTTTTTTAAATTTTAAGGTCAAAAAGAGTTCAGTGGGTTTATAGTAATAAAACAGATAGTATCCTGGATTGTTTGCTATCAGATTAGATTATTGTGAGTAAATTGCTAAACGGAAGGATAAAATTGGTTATACTTTATAATTCCACCGTTTATTAATCATTCCTCAAATATATCCAGTCTTCCTTTTGAAATCAGCTTCCTACTTTAAATAAATTACGTCTCATATAAGAACTTATTAAATTAAACAACCAACTGTTTGCATAATGTTATCAATGCAGACTACAAGACGGAAGACTCTATTCGAATATGTTTACCTAATTCAAAATCACAAGAACCAGTACTTCCTTGAATATTATGTTTGTAAGTAAGCTGTAGGGAATGACATAAATTTATCATAGTTTATTATATCTCTTGTACAAAGATGATACTCTTGTTACTCAAAAAGATTTTTTTTCTTCTAAATTTTCTACCTTGTCTGTCTTGAATTCAAATTGATGTTCGCTTTTAACGAATGGGATTGGATTTCCATGGTTATACCATGGAGAGGAAAGACGATAATCACGATAATCATCTGGCGAACATGAGCCTCCAGTCCGGTTACCAGTCAATGCAGAATTTGGAAATAGTTTACTAGTTTTTCGTTTCAGAATATGCTGTAACGAACAAAGCCTTTCAATATATACTAACTTGTGCAAAGCCTTGTTCAGAGAAAAACACATGTAAAAACGTCGACAAATAAATATTTGTATTAGAGAAATCGATAGTGGAATTCCTAAAAAATCAACATTTTTGAACGATATTAATTTCATATCTGTTCTGTGAATTAATTTCTATGCACATTCCCATGTCGTATCAAATTTTAATCAACTCACTCAAACGTAAGTAAGTAAACCCACTCATAAATTTTGTAATTTGTAGTAAACTTTAATTACTTCAATGTTTGTACAATATAAAATATTTTTCGTAATTTTTAGTCATTCTACACTCGTTTGACCTTCTATTTTTTATTAGTGTTAATAAACTAGTTATTATGTGAAAAGCACAGGACGCAAGGGGCTTTGTCTGTACTAAATGTATATTAGCGACGTTTTAATATCACCTTATTAAATTTTATGCTCCTTTGGAGCTTATAAAATACTCTGGCCTATATAAGTAGATTTTATGAGAACAGAAATCCTGTATTGAAATGGTTTTAATTTTGGTTAAAAATAGAAATTTAATAAATGTCATTCAAAGGCATATTAATAATAAAGAATGATGTGTTGCACCTGAAGTTGGTTTTAAAAATATGAAAAATAGCTCTTTTTTTTCGGCTTCAAGTTGAAATAAATTATATTTTTTTTGCTGGAATATTCGCTTATAAGAAATGAGTGAGACACTTTGGGGAAATATCTGATTTTCTTTCTACAAGTGGTCAATAACAAGGGTCATCAATCATTTGATTGTGACTAGACGCCAGAGTTTACCATCATAAGGTTTAATTGACTTCACTCTTCTTGGGATAAATATAAAGAAGACCATCCATGCAAGTATAGCAATGGGTCTAGTCTAGGAGTGTGCAACAGGTGGCCCGCGGGCCAAAACCCCAAGCCATTCAGTGTGGCCCTTGTCAACACTAAGATTTTTCTTCATCAAGCATAAAATCCTGATTCGACAGTTTATGTTTAAAAAGGCACTCACATGGATAATAATACATAATGTTTTTTTTGCTCTTGTCGCTGTGTTAAATCTTTCGCCATTTTGCCTGGTGCGTTTATTACTGTGGGGCTAAGCGAAAGCTGAATTCACACCTATTGCATTTCCCGCGGCGCTCTGTGTGTGACTCTTGAATTGTATACTAGATTCGAGAGATTGTGAATTTTCTCCGACTTTACAACCCTGCGCTCAACAGCTAAATTCAGATGAGATAGCTATTTTAAAATTAGTGGTGTATCTTAAAATACAAAATGTCGCTGTATTTATCTTATTCAAAGCCGTGGTTATTTCTTATTTGTCATATAAACAATACCCATTTATCATGGACTGAAAATAGACAATTGAAATTTTCATTCTCAGATTATTTAGTTCATAATTATGTCATCACTGAAAGTGTCATATTACCTTACGTATCCTTATTATTGGCAAATACTCGACCTGAAATTAAATTTCTAGTTTCAGAATTCCCATATATCACCAGCAGGTTATCAAGTAATCACAACAACACACATACGTTTACATTCTGGAATGTCTAATAACGTAACATCCTCTCTATTGAAACATATACTGCAAGTCTGCAACTCATACATACACCAACAATAATGTTCAAAATACAAAATGGAAAAGATTTCAGTATGTAATATATAGTAGATTTTGACACATCAGTGACTGTTTGTACAGTGAGTATTTCTATGTTATAACTTTTATATACTGTTATTTCAGTGGATGCTCAATCACCAAGATCGCCAGAGACATCCAATAAGAGGAACATCTTCAAAATATTTAGAGCCAAGTCTGCTTCGTCTTTGTCAAGCAGCCCTTATGGTAAAGGAATCTTTATTTTTTCGTTTGCAATGAGATTAACCAAATTTATATTTTCTTCCAGGAATGATTTGTATGTAATCTTACATTTAATAACGAAACTCAGCTGAACTATGAATAATTGCATTTTAAAATTTGATATTTTACTGTCCATGATCGGGTCGTATATAGATATCCTATCTATCTTTGGCCCATTCATGTCAACATTATCAACATGAAAATAATTTTTAAATTAAACTAAGTAGCCTACACAAACACCTGCTGTCTTTGTAATTTATACATTTGCACACATCTTGTGTTTAAATTGATAAGAACTATAAAATTGTCATCATTATGATGATTACTTGCCGAGGGATGATTTATCCTTTTTCAAATTGAATCATCTAATCAAATTATTGTATCACAATTCTTCACTGTATAAAACATGGTCCACATATAAAGCATATATAATTTTCCATTTTATCCCTGAGTCAAACTCGTTCTATCAAATTTTTTTTGTATTTCATGCTGAAATCTTTTTGTTTTACCAGTGAACCGAAGGACAAAAGATGTTAGCGCTATTAACCAATACATGTCCGCATCCGCACAGAATAGTCCTGTAGTTTGCAAACAAAAAGACAAGTTTAGAAGGCAGAACAATATAAGCCAGATGCCGCAAGTGCCTACAAGAGGAATTGATTTGGTTAGGACTAGCCGCAATAATAAAAACCACACTTCCAAGCCTGTGCCACACATCAAATCGTCTTCCCCTTATCGATCTTCCGGAAAATACGAATTCAGCATTACGGAACGGAACGGTGACGGTTCAACGACGACAATACACAATAATACAGTGGCAAATGCAGCAGCAAATCATCAAACTCATGCTCAATCAGACGAAAATAATCTTTCAATGCATAAAGATGATAATGTCAAAGGAAAATGCTTTATGTGCCACAGGCAAGATGATTTTACTGATTAACATACCATATTTATATAGATTTTGCCAGATCAAGATTAGTGCTCTTATTTCAGATACCATCTGGATAATTGATTTGAATATTTCAAAACATTTATAGCAGACTTGCTAATTCGAAAATTGTTCCTAAAATTGATCTATTCTTGATATGCATGCGTTTTGGAAATTATCGATGAACTCATAAACTCACATCGAGTTAAGCTGTGCATATAGTGAAGTGTTTTTTAAACAATGCGTTTTTGGAGGTACTAGTATTTATCCGAAAAATTTATTATGATTTCAAAATTCAATTTTTCTTTAAAAATGATGTATAGACAATATGGATCGTTTTGCTATTGGGGTGATATATTTATTATTGGGGTTGTTAATGTGGTGTAAAATTCCCCTTTCTCTGCAACTAGGGGACCGAACAATTTCAGATTTTCAAAAGATGGAAGAAGCCACATTATTTTCTATTTGAAATTTTCTGATATTTTATGCAAAAATTTTGCTGTTTAAATTATGGTAGTTCATAGCAGCACTTATATACGACATTTCAACTCTGTCCAGATATTCGAGGATCGCTCTCTTGTTGTTACTAATTTTTGTAACATTTTCAAGATTTTGAAATTCGAATGTTATTTGAAATTTATAACAGATATAATTTTTCCTTAAAAACTCTTAGGGATTTATTAATAATCTAATCTGACACCCAATTTTTGTTATTTTTTATCAATTACCTTTTTACAGGTTTTTGACGTCAGGACCCATCAAGAAATTTTTCAGCGGCATGCAATTTGAATCTGCGTCAGTTGAAAAACTATATCAAAGATATTTTTTCAGACTTAATATGAAAAGTCTCACAATTTTATTGTGGCTCATTATTGCCTTATGTGTTTTTCTCATTGGTGAGTTTTCCTTTTTATTAACTGATATTTAACTTAACTAATACGAGCTCCTCACATATCAGTGGATGGTTTGCACAGAGCCTAGTTCAGAGCAGAAGTCGTTGAAACGTTGTTTAAAAATCATAAAATGGGCTTTCATTGATTCCAGAGACTCAACTTGAATTAGGGCGAAGTTGGTAAATTTTTGAAATGACTAGCCGTTACTCAGTTAGGTGAAATGACTCAACTTGAATAAAGCCATGAAAGGTGACTTGATCATTGTCATGAACTTTGCAGAATGACTTTGACATTGACTTGCTTAATTGCTTAATTGAGTAGAAAAAAAGAAAGGCGACTGTACCCATCTTTAACAGAACTTGAAGCCACAATACTTGGCTTTGACTTGCCTTATTACAAATGAAATTTGGTTTAAATTCATTATATTTTTGAAAAAAAACTCACAGCTGTGATTAAATTCGTACCTATTACCTGAATAGAATTAAGCTTTGATTATGAAAAAAATTATATAAGTATTTCAAAACATTCCGGAGTATTAATTTTTTGATTTCAAGATATTCTCCATTGTACAATGTTATCAGTCAAACAGTATCAGATAGATATAATAATAAAAACAGCAATAGATATAGGCTTATCTATCATTGTGGAATTTCAGAATCGAGGTGATCTCAAATTACCTATTTGAATTTTGGGTAGCCTACTCCTGAAGTATGTGTACCAAGATGGCGGACACCGGAACATAGTATGTGTACCAGGTTAGGGTTAGGCCATAATTTTATTCCGTTTTTCTTTATTTTAGTTTTATTACGAGTTCGGGGACTGGCCAAGTGGGCACGTAGTATTTGTACCTACAATTATGGCCTAACCCTAACCTGATACACATACTACATTCCGGTGTACGCCATCTTGGTACTCATACTTCAGGAGCGTCAAATTTTGTCCCGGTTTGGTAACAGCATATTATTTTTAAGCTTATATTATTGAAAACTTAGGTGGGCATAATGGCTTTTATGAATACTTATTCATTTTATAATTATTTGATTAATCTGTCTACTGTACCCGAAATGGTATTTTTAATTAAATTACTTCATATATCAAGTCATCCAAGACCTCATTGCTAACACAAATATATATCTTTATACTCTATTTTTATCCAGGCCTGTCAAATTCCTAAAACAACTGAAATAAAATTTCTATTGAATTATTCTGCGATATTGCCAAAATTTATGCCAATTTTACAGAGCAAAATTTGCCAAAAAATCTTTTCAAATTATTTATAATTTATGAAGTAAGAAACTTTTCCTAACTTTACAACATATCTATTAATGTTTAGTGTGTATCACAACATGTTATAGAAAGCCCATGCCAGATGTAGGTATAAACAAGAACATTTTCTAATCGGAAGAGTGTAAATAAATTTTGGATGTTGTGCAACAATATGTCAAAACACACTCGAGGTCTCTAGTGAGATCATCGAAACAGGTAATGGGACAAGAACAAGATACACGAGCGCAAATTTATGTCAAAACATACTCTTCCTTGTTGATGAGTTATTATGTCAAAACGTACTTAGTAAATTTGGTGTGATGAGCCAAAGAAGCTCTTATCTCTTATACTGTAAAATTTTCATTTTATCATGCATTATTAATTAAATAGCTATATTGGCAACAGTTTAATCATACAATGTGGTAATGGGAAACCTGGAGAGGTTTTTATTTTTTTTTCATGGCGGCTTCTGGAGGGTTTCGCGCCAGTGTGGATATTTTAAACAATATTATCATTCCCAAGAAATTCGGCTCCAATGGGACCTATGTCTGCTCAGCTCAGGTCAAATGAAGGCAAATTTATTCTTTATTATGGTACGCTGAGCTGATGCCTCTCTTTCGTTATGGATAATATATGCAGTTTTACTTTTGGCTTTTTGATCATATAATGGTTATTACTCATTAAATATGAGAATTTTTTCGAATTTAATATCCAATTTCTAAGAATGTCGATATCTGATAGTTGAATGTAATGGATTTCTTGTATTCTTAATATTTCAATATCGAATATTCAAAATTGAGTCATAATAAAAAATTCCGCCGCGAGTAGCAAATTTCGGAAAAAATTGTCAGTTATCTGAAATCTCAAAAGCTTTTTTGTTTTTAGAAATAATCCTTTTGTATTTATTTCAAATTTGAAAAAAAAGTGGAATATTTTTTTAAGTTAATTTTAATAAACACTTGTTAGGTTACACTTTTTTTTATTCCTGGCTTTTTTTTCATATGATTGAACTAGGTTATAAATATAATCCTTTATATTTTGATTTAAATAACCGAGACTTAGAAATGAAAGATTTCCACGAATTTGAATGAAAACCATAAAACATGAAATATATTTAGTAACAGCCTGACAGACCATGTCACCTATTTTTAGAACAAATTTCAATAGGATTAAGTCGAGAAAAATATGAGGTTGAAAGGAAATTGGCAGCTTAAAATTAAATTGATTATTTTTGAAATTTACCAAATATTATTTTCGGGAGAGAAATTTTAAAATGAAATGTGTATATTTACTATTGACACACTGATATCATGAATATAATACTGTAAATCAAAAATATCCTACATTGAAGGAAATTCTGCATTTTTTTATGATATTTTCAAGGACATAGCTAAATTTAATCGTCGCCTGAAATTATAGACAGTTGAAATATGTTATTTTGGATAATGATATGATTTTTTAAAAAGTAATTCGTACACTATCAGTATTCTAAATTTTACTCTTTTTTGGAAAAATAATCATTGTCAACTTGAAATAGAATTAACTATAAAACATTTTTGAAACAATATCGATATGCAATATCAAAAGTTCAAATTCAAAACCCATATATTTGTCATTTTCTTGAAAAAAAGACAAAATTTGTTTTTGCTGAAATCTTAATTTTATATCCATTCTACAATTTTTGTCTATTTTTCTTTCTGAATTACGGGAATTAATTCTCTACCCAATTTCTACATTTACCTTGATTAAATTTATCCTATGTAGCGAATTTCAAATACATTTTGAAGGCGTGACATTTAAGCTCATTAACTTCTGTATATATTAAAATTACATTAAATTAAAAAAACTATGAAAACGCGGTTGAATGAAATATGCAATATATAATAATGATGGGCTATTATATTAAATTTTTATGATGCATCTTCAGTTATTAATGATTCCGGTCTTATTCAGATTTAAATACTATAATACTGTATTAGGAATTTATAGATACTGGTAATATAAATGTACAGACTACAGAGTGTTAAATTAGGTTAAGTAACTTTGATGTGCTTGCGCAATTATTGGTAGGCATATAAAGATGTATTAAATGAAGTAGGATAAAATTTACCTATTTATTCCCGGGGAGAGGAAAGACGATAAGACAGCAAACCCTCAACCAATGGTTATGTGAACCACCTTGCGGTGGCGAAGAGTCCAGCAATGCTCTCACATATATTTCCTGTGGAAATAACCACAGAAATCGACCTGCGAACCCACGGAGGGTGGTGGCGAGCGTATACCTAACGCTTAGCACAATGCTTCACACCACCGGGCAAAGTAAAATATAATTAAACAACACTGATTAATAAGAAAAAACAAACCTGGTAAGGATATACAGTGAACTGACTTCATAACGAATTTGTAATTTTGATAGGACTTTATTTTTGGATGATTGTTCTAAATTTCTATATTTTGATTTTCAACAGGTTTTCATTACATTGGTTCAGAATCAGAATACAGAGATGTCTCAAATGGAATTGTTTATGGATGTTTTATATTCGCTTGTCTCGTGTTACAGGTATCTGAAAAAATGCATACTATTTTTTAACAAAACTGTTTGATAGGTTGAATTTTAATTTAAATTTGACGGGTTCAACGTCCTGAAGTCCAATTTGAATTTAAATTTGACGGGTTCAACATTCCGAGGTTTCTATTTTAAATTTGCACAGCTTTTGTGCTTTTTGATATAAAATCATAACGGGATCGGAAATTGTTGACTTTTCCCTCTTGAAATATATATTGTATATAATATTCTTGAAAACAGAAATAATTATGTAATTATCTTGTGTTTGAACTTTGATGCGTTATTTATTGTGAAACATTCCAATAATTGTGTGTGAAATTTAATTTTATTGTATTTATAACATAACGATCTTTGGTCGACTCCTAAAATTTCATCACAACCTAAAGTTTAAACATCTGTTAGAAATACTCATACTAATGGCTTTTATGTGCTTGCATTTTGGAAGACATTACTGTATCTTTTTTACTTCTTACAAATGTTTGGACAAATTACCCTTTTGGTATCGATGAAGCTATACAGTATTGGAAGGAATAGAATAGAATCAATCTGAGTTGGCTTTAAGCCGATCCACTTTATTGAATTTATCGGCTTTAAAATCCTAGATTTTAATCTCCGACACAAATGGCTACCAGCAAGATATTGTGTGCCTCGATTGTTTCAATCAGTTTTCCAAAATAACAATTTGTTTCCAATTCACTCCTATTGTATAATAACAAACCTTTAAATTTCTGAGGCATTCCATATGTGGTTTTCTTTTAAAAATATCTATGATCGTAAATCCATTTTTCAACAAATTTTAATACTTTTATGACATTTGATAGATAGATACTCCATTTTCGAGGGAATTCAAATTTTGCTTTATTTTGTTTGCAGGTCGTATTTTTATTTAACGTTTTTTCTCAATATACACTGCTCTACCTGTGCTACATTATTTTAACAATGATTCTAGCTGTGGATATTTATACCATCGTAAAAGTTGAGATCTACACGTAAGTTTCCTTCATTATAATTTGTCTCCTATATTCTCGACTAGAAAAATATATCTGTTTGCTTTATTGCATGCAATTTTCTGTCTTATTTATAGCTTTAATAGACTTATTAATCTAGTAGCATGGCCCGAACATGGCTAGTAAATAAATTGATATTTTATTTTTGTATTATGCTTGGTAGATACATATTTTAGTTTGACTTGTCATTTCATTTTAGAGAAATAACCACTTTAACTGTTTGTTTACAGGACGGGCTACGCTATTTGGTTAACGATTCTTGTAACGTACACCCTTTACACTTTTATGCCTCTTCCGCTACTGGCTGTTTCAACTGCAGGAGTGTCCCTTAGCGTCATCCACCTTCTATTGTCTTATCTTGCGAATGCAGACAAAACTGCCTATACACAGGAGGTATTTATACAAACAAATTGAATATTCTTTCTTTTGATTTAACCTCGACTTATGCTACAAAATCATACTAGATGTCAAATATTGCAGGTAAAACTTGTTAACTTATTTGGATGGATTCGAGACAAAAGTCTGAATGTTGATATTTTGAAGAAATTACTATTTGAAAATATTAAGAACTAGTTGCTCTTTAATTAAGCTGATACATAATTATTATTTGCAGCAATATTTATCAAAAATATTTCGATAACTTGCTTTGAGAGTACAAAAGATATGTTATCTTCATTCTCTCAAATCAGTTATTTTCACGTTTCGTCATTTCGAGCTGAAAACCTTAATTAGAGGAAATTTGACTTCAGGTTTGAAAATAATTGGATTCTGAAACGACAGTAACGCTTTCAAAAATATAGACACGTTGATTGATGACCCATTGATGATTGGTCATGATTACGGAACTAAACAAGGAAGTAGTTGTCCTTGAAAATAACCATGATGATAGGGCCTCGGGTGTACTTCGGGCTGATACAAACTATTTAGAATATTTAAAAAATACTGGAAATGGATAATTCTGACCACTATTTCTGTCTGAATAAACTAGCAAATAAAACCCCATAATGGAAACTCAGCTTCATTCATCATAATATCGAAATAAGTCTTTGTAACTCGCTAATTTATATGAATAGCCATAGACAAAAATGTCTCAAAAATTTTTAAATTGTAAAGGGAAATTATCAACACCATACAGTTTGTTGGCCCCTACATAAATAATCTCTGATTAAAATGAAACAAACATGGTAGATTGGAAATGTAAGAAGACTTATGAACACTCTGTGATATTCAAATTAACAGTATTGTTTTAATATTATGCGCATATATAACAATGAATGTTTTGAAAGAAAAATCAAGAGAAAAATAGTTACACTTTTAAATCATTTTTGGACTATCAATTATTCCTTTTTTGAAAAAAAAAAAGATAATACTGTTGTCTGCGATTTTATTATTTATTGGACCTATTGAGATCATTATTAGACTATCAATTTTCTCTTTTTTGAGAAAAAAATATAATACTGTTATCTGCGATTTTATTATTTATTGGACCTATTAATAAGGTATCATAAGAAATTATTTGCATTTTGGATCGAAAGCGATATTATTGGTTGGGTAGTTTTAATAATCCAACTCCCTACGGGATGATATTCGACTGAAACCTAATTCAATTTATTCTTAATGAAAAATACCAGTATCAATTCATTTTACGTAAATTTAAGGCAAATTTATACTTGAAATAACATTTTCTTCCAACTGAATCTTAATAGCCCTCTGTAATCACCCAAGTAGTATGAAAACCATTTTCTATTTTATTTAAACTTTAAGTTTATAACGTTACATTATAATAACGTCAGATATCAGTGGTCGAATAGGTGTGACTGTGAGATATTAAAAAACGTTCAGAAAACAAACTATTCGATAATGGTTATCTATTCTTTCAACCAATTTTCTTAAAGTTTGCAGAGATATGCGTAAATCCTATACATTATTACAAAATATAGATCCCAAACTCAATGTTGATATGTCTTCTAGCCATCTATGATTTAGTTAGAACATCCAGTACATTATAAAGACATAAATTAGAATGAAAAAGGTTAATAATTTGAGCGAAACAAGTTTGATTCATCTATCAACTTTTTTAATATGGTTAATCCATCTTATTTTATTTTTTTCTGGATATCTGAGATATCCCCCGAATGTATTAACTCAATCTAAAATCCAGCCTATCCAATTATTCCTAAAATCGAGTTCACCTCAGTCGATGGGTTCCTGTTATTTCATCGTAAATGCAGTACATCTATGTACCTCTACCAGATCATAGTTTTTATAGTTTTTAAAAAAGCAAAGAAGACAGCAATGCTCAAATATATGGACAAGAATGTACCTTAATTTCGTATATGTCAAAATAAATAGAAAACTTTTTTGCCCTTTTCATATTTAAGTGCAAAAAAATCCTTAATCGATCAGTTCATTAGTTGTGGAGGAGAGGGATTTTTTTGACCAAAACATCAACAATTCAGCAAAACTTTTTTGTAAAAAATTTTTTTTTCTATGCAGGTGTTCGCAGATCTTGTTATTTTCATTGGCACAAATATCGCCGGGGTATGCACAAGATTTTCTGCGGAAGTCGCACAACGAAAAGCGTTCGCTGAAACGAGAGATTGTATCGAAGCTAGGATCAAAACGCAAAAAGAAAATCACCAACAGGTTTTTATGCCATTTACTTTGAATTAATACATAAAGTCTAACCTTTTTTTGAAAAACATCCAAAAATAGTATCTTTGTTGATTTCAATTCAATTGTAGGAGCGACTACTCCTTTCTGTACTTCCTCGCCACGTTGCCATGGAAATGAAAGCCGAAATTGAATATGAAAGACAAAATCAACAATTTCATAAAATTTATATACAAAAACACAATAACGTCAGGTGAGAAAGGATTTCTTTATAACTGTTTAAAAATAAACACATAATTTCATTACTACAATTATGGCAAAGGATTTTATAATCAGCTATCAGAATGTTATCACAATCCATTGTCTCGATATTTCAATTTCCGTCTATTTTGTGTGTTGATATGATTTTGAAGATGTGGGTTCTCAAGACTTTTGAGGGTTTGAAAAGCATTTCTAGCTATGAAAAATTGCTATGTATGATACGAAAAAGTGCTTTTTTTATTTTCGAATAAGAGGGGTTTCGACCCGCAACCTCCCCCCATGATGGGTATGTTCCTGTATTCCAGACATCATTGTATTTCTATGCTTAACCATTTCGATTTTATTACAGTATACTCTTTGCCGACATAGAAGGATTTACGAAACTTGCTTCACAATGCCGAGCACACGATCTTGTTCGGACTTTGCATGAATTATTCGCTCGCTTCGATAAACTTGCCAAGGTTTGCTTTGATCTTTCATTTGCCACATAAACAGATCGCATAGAGTAGACCAGGAGTGTGCAACATTTTTTACAGTGGACCATGTAACCAACTTCAGACATCTAGCTGGGCCACACAAAAAAATAATTTCCCGATTCATATTATCAAACTAAATTTTATTTCTCGAGTGGGTGGGGTTTTTGGACTCTGAGTGTACTTATGGTCTTTTAGTTTAGGAGAAAAGCAATTTCTTCTCAACAACAGCAACAATCTATATTTGCACTTGAATATTTCCTTAGTAATTTTAAATTCTACCAATTGTTATTTCAACTTTTCCAGGATAATCACTGTTTGAGAATCAAGATTTTAGGTGATTGCTATTACTGTGTTTCTGGACTTCCTGATCCACGGGCAGACCATGCACAATGCTGTGTTCAAATGGGTCTTGATATGATAGACACCATATCGTGAGTTTTTTTTATTATAGCTTCTGTACATATTTATGTCAATACTAATCTTTGTGGAAGGGTGCGATAGGCTGGGGGATGCCAGACTGATTAGAGAGATTCATATGAGGGTCAAATGGCTCGAGAGTTGAGTGCAATTTTTTTTTTACTCAAAATTTTCCTCAATCTGGAGTCAGAGTTGTTTTTAAATGGCTCGATTCCCCTTAATATAAACGAATATTTTTTTTTCATAGGCTGGTACGAGATGTCACTGGTATTCCAGGTTTAGATATGAGAGTGGGTATTCATACTGGACGTGTTCACTGTGGAGTACTGGGACTTAAAAAATGGCAATTTGATGTATGGAGTAACGATGTAACTCTCGCTAACCAAATGGAAGCGGGTGGATGTGCTGGGTATGTATGATTGTCTTTTCAAATAAAAGGTATCGAATATGTCCCAGGGAGTTGAAAGCTGTTCCAATACTACATCTCCATTATACATTTTTATTGCCATAGGCTAATTATAGAAGTATCGTTCTCGGTAGAGTATGGAAATTAACTCTTAAAACTAGGTAATATTTGCAAGGCCTTTTTGACTGTTTTATTCTGATACACATTTACGGGAAAATTCTACCTCGTTCCCATTACCAGTATTAGCTAAAAAAGGGCAAATTTAGTCAAGTTGAATTTTTTACAGACGTATCCACATCACTGAGGCTACATATAAATATTTGAAAGATGATTATGAAGTTGAACCAGGCAATGGACAAGATAGGAATAAATATTTAAAAGAAAAAGATATTACTACATACTTGATTGTTGGACTAAAAGAAAAACCAAAAGTGAGTTTTTATGTCCTAAATTTGATCGTAAATTGCCACGGTATTGGACTTGATTTGTGATTTTACTTCGAGCCATTTGAATCCAATCACATAACAGAATTATGTGTATGTCGTTTAAGCTAATACTGTAATGTTGTTACTCATTTGACTACCATATATCTGAGCATTGCGACCACTCTGCGAATCACATTATAAAATTCAATATGTGATATTCAAGGTTAACTGTAAAAATATAGGTGACCGCATTGTAGTGGCGGCAGAGGGTAAAGCATTTTATTTGAATATGTTGGCATTGCAGATTCAAATCTCAGCTTCAAATCTCATGCCCACCCGGCGTATATTAATACTAAATTGGGTAAGCAATGCCGAACTGGATTGTTTTTTCAAACTATTAGCTCCTTACTCTGCCCTGTCTTGAGCAAAAGTGGTATTAGTACATAAACTATAATAAAGTGATTTCAAACTAAATGGTATCATTCGCAAAATTGATACTTGTCCTAATTTATATTTTCTGGATCACAGAGCACGATACCTGAGACAACTTCAATGTCGGGATCGAGTAGAAATCCAGCTAAATGGAAGAAATATGTCAGCAAGGAAATGAAAATGATGGGATTCGATGAAAGACAAGGGTACGTCCGTTATACATTTGATAGTAAAACCCAGTGATATGAAATTCATTCAACTTCATTTTATTCCAGAATTCAAGCCATTAAAAACCTAATTGGGATTGTAATTTAGGCTTATACTACCAACATCAAATTAACAAAATTTGACGCCATCTTGTTCACATTTCGAGCGAAAAAAAATTTTGACATTTGTTAAACTTAATTGAAATTTTGGCTTGATGTTGTTTTGGTTCCTGTTGACAATTTTGATTCCGATTAATCACTTTTAGTGTGTCTGAGTCTAAAATGACAACAACAGCTTTGACTCCCAATACCAAAAAATCACTGAATTTTGACTCTGTTCCTAGGAATTTTGAATGTCTTGTGTGATGTTTATGTAAACGCAGCAGCTTCCAACTTTCTT
Organism: Styela clava; assembly: GCF_964204865.1. Classification (NCBI taxonomy): domain Eukaryota; kingdom Metazoa; phylum Chordata; class Ascidiacea; order Stolidobranchia; family Styelidae; genus Styela; species Styela clava. The sequence goes on from NC_135250.1 coordinate 19,348,797, forward strand.
CCAGCAGATTTCATAACTGAAACAAAAAATTAAGGGAAATTAAATTAAAAAAAAATAAAATAATTTTATTTCAGACGAGTATTAACGCCAAATATATCTGACGAACAAACATACGGACGAGCGGAAGAAGATGTTAATGATTTCTTGAATCGTGCAATCGACGATCAATCTCTCGATATTCTGAGATCCGGTCATATGAGTACATTCTTTCTTACATTCAAAGACAAAGATCAAGAAAAAGAGGTTAGTTCAACGCTTCAATTTCATTTTACCAAGTATGGCCCTCTGATATGTTGAGAGCTACTATATTTCAGACAATCTGTAATCTTACCTATCCAATTTATTACACCCTAAGTGAGGTGGTGGGCATAGGATTCGATCCCAAGATTTTGAACTTGGTTCGACGTAGTTAACTCAACGATTTAAAATCTAGGGCATCGCTTCCACAATTCTCAAGAATTATTGAATATGTGACCAAAATAGCTTTTTATGCGATTTCAAAGATTAAATCATTTTAATTTACACTATATCAATTAAAATGGGATGGCAATCCTAAAATATATATCAGATATTGTTGCATAAAATATAACACTACTATAATATAACTATCAGTAGAGGTTATGCGAGACTATCTCTCAATCCTTCCTCAATGCCTTTGCGCTAGTGGATTTGTATCCGTATAATGCAAGGATGCTGTAGCAGGAATAAACATGACCATACTATGCAATTCAAGAGCCCTGCCAATTTGTTGTAAAGTACATGTCTGAGGAAGTCTGATTTTGATCAGACAAAACGATACAAAAATCCATTTGTGTTAGTGTGCAGCAGGAAGGACTCTTGAATTGCATACCATCACAATATTTTGAATTTTTGTTTTGTTTTTCAGTATCTTCATAACCACGACCAGCAATTTCCTCTCTACGCTACATTTGGACTCATTATTTATATACATATTATAATAATACAGGCCATCATGATACCTTTGTAAGTAATGAAGCAATATAAATTCACTTATCAAGTCTTTTTTATATTATTTTTTTTCATTCTGAACTGGGGATTTTTTGGTTTTTGGTTTTGTAGAATTTTTCTCTGTGATTTAATCTGATTTTTCGTAATTATACTATGTCATATTTTAAAAAAGAAATCTATGATTCACTGAAATAGAAAACGAAACTGCGATTTTAACGCACATTTTAGCGTGTACTTGTTGTTTGGCATGGTTTTGGCGTGTTTTAATAGTTTTTTCTCACGTTTCAGGGTGTTTTTTTGATGGCTTTTGTACATTTAGTGTGTTTTTGGTGGTTTCAGACGTTTTTTTTCACATTTTAGCTTGTTTTTTTGCTGGTTTTTGCATGTTTTAGCGTGTTTTATGGTGGTTTCTGGTAGTTTTTGCACCAAAAACTTGTTCAAATGTGCAAAAACAGTCTAAATCCACCTAAAAACACGCTAAAAGGTGCAATAACCACCAAAATCATGCAAAAAATGTTAGAAACCTTTGAAACCAAATGGGGATCGATACCAATCATTATTTTTTTCTTTTCAGTACACCGGCAATGTTATCAATATATATAGGAGCTACATTTCTTATACTTGGACTATTCGCAATCGCAAACCTTTGCTTCAAGGTAGATTTTTTTAAAAAAATTTTTCGACTTTTTTCTCGATTTAAACGATCAAACAAATCCTATTTAGTTTGAATTACACTCTATTAGGCTCGAGTCAATAAAAAAATATTACAATTTTTGAGGAAAATTGCCGAAAGAAATTGAGCTCTGAGACTATAAATAATTGTAATGTAGAATTAATGTAGGAATTTACACAAAACTTTAAGCAGTTCCTTTAAACACAATTACAAAATTACTTGATATAAAATTGAATCGCAACGTTTTTGATATATTTCTTTTAAAATTTTTGAAATTGAAATTTTTACTATTTAGAAAAAATCAGAAAAGGTTATTCTGGCATCTACATTGTCCACTTGTAAACCTCACCCACGTCTTCCATCGGCTATTGCTTTGTTTATCGTTTTTCTAACAACTATAATGGCATTCGGGAATATGGTAAGCATCATTTAATTCAAACTATTCATAACAATAACTTCTTCACTTGGTGATGAGCTAGCTGTCTGTGTCAGGATTGCCTTTTGGCTGAACTAACTTAAATTGGAGATGTTGGATCGTTTGTAGGTAGGTTTGAATTCCTTGAAAGATGAATATGTATGAGAGGATTGTGGTATTCCTCGCCGTTGTAGGGTGGTTCGCATAATCGCTGGTCGGTTACAGCTTCCTCCAAGTCCATGCGTCTAGGAACAAATAACTGGTTAACAATTCCCGCACCTGCTACCTGACAGTGGTATTATCCTATCCTATGTGAACATGTTCGAAAGTTAGCTATGTGCCTTTGTTGAATGAATTTTTTTTTTTCAAAGTTTCTTATTTTTACAATTTTCTAGCTTTTCCTGTCTTCACCAGATTTGCTAGAATGCACTGCAGAATTGATGAATACAAGTTCGAATTATCTTACAGCACATAATGTTACAAATACTCTTAATATCACAATACTTGATAACCAAGTCAATGTTTGTGGAGAAAGTGCTATTGTAACATTTTTTCCACAGGTTAGTACAATATTGCGAATAATTGAATACAAAGTAGACTTATAGTTTTTTTTTTCTACCCTGGTAATTCGATTTCAAAAATTTTGATTGAATATGTCTTTATGAGGGGCTCCAGAAGTATGTATGCCAATATGGAGGTAACTAATTTTGTTCGCCTACTTTACATCAAGTTGCGTAAAGTGACGGAAGCCTAGGGGCAGGGAATATATTCACTTGACTAACACAGACAGTCCCCGAACTCGTAATAGAACTAAAATAGGGAAAATCATAATAAAATCATACCCTAACCTGGTACACATACTACGGGAGTACCCTTTATAATGCTGTATTTAGCCTTTTTTCCATTTACATACACTGCATTAGATATAACTTTGATTAAAGTCAGTTTATGATTAACTGACTAATTAACTATGGTTTTTCTTTTTCAGTATTTCACGTATTGTGTTCTTCTGTCCATGTTGACTTGTGCTGTGTTTTTGAGTCTTCCTTGTCTATTGAAGTTGATTACGATGTTGATGCAAGTTCTTCTTTACACATTGTTAGTGGAATTTGTCTATCCGACAATGTATGAAAACGCAGATATATTGTTACATTCTACGATAGAGTAAGTATTTATTCGATTCTCGTAGGTACACTGAGATGGATAGTTGTCAAGCAATTATTATGAAACATATTTGGGTGCTGTTGTGGTCGGGGATTTACATCCGGTGTCAATATAAATGCTGTTCATAATTGAAGGCAGCAAGACATTCTTTCTATTTTTTTTGACAATCTATTTATTCATTGCATATTTCTTACAGAGGTTCTGAAGTTTGGGCTGTACCTCTTCAATACGCGACGCCAGCTATTTTATTTTTATTTTTCGTTTCACTTTTTCTTCATGGTCAACAAGTTGAATCTACAGCTCGTATGGATTTTCTCTGGAACCGTCAGGTCTGATCGGCATTGTTGTATTTTTTTATGTATTATGTCAATCTGGAATGGTCGGCATGAGATTTTAACCTGAACCCACAATGACGCCTCCGGCCCAAAACCCAATATGAAAAACTCTGAATGAAAAAAATTTGCAACAGCTAAGCTAACATTTATACTACTTATAGCTACTTATAGAAGGGTTTGTGTATAAATCCTCGTTCAGAAGAATAATGTGGAAAACGCTTCATTCTTGACTGTATTTAGAATATTAAACTTTTATAAGTTTGAGTTGACTTTGTTTCCTGCATTATCATTATCAGCCTAATAGTGAAATTTATTAAATTTGAGCAATCCTTTTTATTGGATAGGATTTTCATGTTTATTCTGGGGGGGAAGAAAGCCAATAATTCTTGCTTTTCATTGGTTGTGGCCCTGTAATCTTGATCTGGTATAGGCTTGTTAACCACATTTAATTGTTCCATATGCTTGGACTTTGGTGGCGAAGTGGCTCATAACTGTACAGTGGTTATGTGAGCTACTTTGTGATGTCGAGCAGTTTTGTAAACATCTTGTTCACTTTTGTGTCTGTTTTTGTTACTAAGTTGAATAATAAATGCTATTATTTTAATCCAGGCTGCTGAAGAGAGAGAAGATACAAGACGTTTTCAAGCGTACAATCATAAATTACTTCATAACATATTACCAATGGACGTTGCACAGTATTTCTTGGAAAAAGAAAGGTAAGAAAATTGAGTTTATGATTAAGACTACAGGTAGTTTAATGTCTTTCAACCATGTATGTTGAAATAAGCTAATATTCCCAATTGGAAAAGAATATAAAAAAGTTTGTAAACTTGACATAGGAAAACCGAACACCGAAAATTTCATCATATGTATTTGTACGCTTGCGCTCTGAATAAGTCTCTGCACCAAAGCCACTGGTATGTAAAGTGCTACTTTATTTTTGTAAGAATCGTAATTTTTACGGTTCGAAGGGGTAATCATGAGATTTGGACTCAAGATTTTAACTTGATACCATCTTAGTTAAGTTAAGCCTAACACTTCATCCACTAGGCCAGGGCCACATATTTGGCTGACCGTTGTCCGAATTTGGACCTTTCGAGTATTTGATTGGGACCACATTAAATGACTTTTATAGTTTTGATGGTTATTTTATCATTTACTCATATTTTCATCTGAGTATATATGATAAGAACTGTAACACCATAATAAACAATGTGAATAGCACTGTCTTAATTAGCGTATAATAGCTAGCCGGCCGAGGATGTACGTGGATAGCGCAATATAATTTCTGGAAAGACCGAACCCAGGTAATTTTGAAGTTCTGTATACGGATCTTAGGCGTGGATATGACTTTGATCAATTCAATTTAATAATAACTTTGCTAAGATTCTGATTTTTTTTCAGATCAAATGAAGAACTGTATTGTCAGTCTTGTGAATGCGTGGCTGTGATGTTTGCAACTATCACTAATTTCTCAGACTTTTACATCGAACTTGAAGCAAACAATGAAGGTGTTGAATGCCTGAGATTACTCAATGAAATAATTGCAGATTTTGACAGTGTGAGTTAATTATTTTAGTCGTAAAATTTTTTAATCGTATGTATCTGTAACTTCGACTATCATTGTCTGTTTGTAGGCTATATTTTGAATGAAAAATCGCTGTCATAAATAGTCAAAATTCTAGGGTATTTTGCAATAGTCAGGGATTTTCATCATCACAGAACTTTAGTTTTTAATACTTTTTGAGAAAAGTATCTGCAAGAGGATTGCTGTACTTATCATCAAGGGTGATTACTTAGGCATCTGGAATCGTTAACCGATTTTCATATTTTTATCCGACTTGGACTGGTACTTGTGGGAAAAGCAATTGTTTTTTTTATGTTGTAGACATGATTATTATTTAAAGTAAATATAAAAATCATTTTACTCTATTTTCCTATTTTTTGTGTGCTACAGATAATAGGAGAAGACGAATTTCATCAGCTTGAAAAAATTAAGACGACTGGCAGCACATATATGGCGGCATCTGGTTTGAACGCTAAAACTTACGATGCCAAAGATTCGACCCACATATCCGCACTTTGCACATATGCTATGAGACTTCAAGATCAACTCGATTATGTGAACGAACATTCATTTAACAATTTCACATTGAGAATAGGTAATGTGTATATTTTTCATAATAAGATTTAAGCCGATCTTTATTATTACTGTAAAATCAGGAAGGAAATGCTGAAATATATAGAAATGGTGGAACATTGATACCAATAGGTAATACCTCAGCTGAGTTTGCTGAAAATATCGAGTGACGAAAAGTGTTTCCATAAAAAATAAAACTGAAAATTTTGGGTGAAATATTCAGATCCCTTTGGATTAGGACTTAGGGAATTTGAAAATAAATTAATATTCATCTATTTTCCCTTTTGAGTACTGACAATTTGTAATCAATCAGTCCATTAGTTGCGGAGAAAAAGCGTTTTTTCTCAACGTCTGCAAATTATTGAAATTTTTCATATGTAACTTATATACTTTGTTTCTATTCATCTATTGAACACAATTCTATTTAGAATACAAGGTGTAAATTTAATGCAAAGTCAAATGATTAAGAGATTTTAAATGGTAAAAACTAAAAAGACAACCTAAAAATTGATATCCCATATTTGAAAATTGTATATTTCAGAAAGTATTCAATATAGTTCATTATTAGGTTTAGGCCATTCGGGGTCCCATACTGATTCTACTTGTGAAGACTTCGTTAGAATTATCTTTAGAGGTAATGTGGTATTTTTCACGATCATTTCGAAAAATTGTTTTTTGTTTATATTTAGGTTTGAACATTGGGCCTGTGGTAGCAGGGGTGATCGGAGCTCGTAAACCTCAATATGATATTTGGGGAAATACAGTGAACGTTGCTAGTAGAATGGATAGTACAGGAGTTCCAGGGAAAATTCAGGTATTGTTTTCCTCTATCAATAAAAGATTCACAACTACAAACTTATTAAAAAGGACTCATTACTCTAGAATGAAAAAAAAATATTTGACTGACCCCAGGGGAGAAATCAGGCTCAACTTTGCACTCTGAACAGACTAAATTTTAAAGTTCTGCGTGTACACGATTTCCTACAATTGTATGTTGAGAATGTTTAAGTCAGCTTGGTGATTTTGGAGTTTCTGTCGAATATTCTGCTCATTTCTAAAAACATATGTCATCTGAAATCCTAACTGGAAGAATTCAAGATACGGTGGAGTTTAAAATGTCTTCAACTCCAATAATAATAGAAACATAACATGGGATATCACAACATCATACTTTTAATTTCAATTAATTAATTAAATAATGATTATTTATTTCTCAGGTTTCCGAAGAAATGGCCGGTTTGTTGAAGAAAAAGGGATTCGATTTAGAACTCAGGGGTAAAATTAAAGTGAAAGGAAAAGGTGAAATGATGACTTATTTTCTTTTAGGTCCGCGACCACAAGCCGAGCCAAGGAGCTGATAACTTATTAAATCTACTGGGAAGGGGATTTTTTTGTTCGAAATATTTTATTATTTTCCCACTGCTTCATTTTACATATTCTTTTTTCTATTTTTGTTGATATTTCTCTTTTTTCCACATTTTTTTTTTCATTTGTTCACCAATTTTTTTGTTTCTCAAATTTGCACTGTGAAACCCGCTCTTGTACTTATAATTAAGAGAGAGTTTCCATTTTAAGTAATTCTATTATAAATATAACTATCTATATATGAATTATCAAATTATCTATAATTGTTCTATATATATTGAATAGAAATCCTATCTTTGCATCTTCCTTTCATTGTTTTAGACATCTTGTATATCAAGATTTTATTTCTTCCAAATTTTCGATTCACTATTTTATTTTTTCAGTTGAAGTTGAGTTATCTCATGACTAGGTATATACCTAACCAAATAGTTTATTACTCCAGTTTTCTTTCATGTAACAGGTTTCGCTTTTGTGAATATTTCAAATGAATTTAGTTATTTATTAATAAAATAATGTGTTGTCAATTTTCTGTTGACTAACAAAGTTGACATTAACAAGGATTCCCCAAACAAAAACATCTGAATTTGAAAATTTTTTTTTTAATAGCATATTTGGAATGTGCTTTGATCTAAGTAAGACTCAACTGAGTTACAGCATTCGACTTGAGTATGTTTAGTAATTGTGAGGAGTGGCTCTAGTCGTGAGTGATGGGGTTTGAGCCCGGGTGCCTTGCAAAACTTTCAAATAATATTTTTCAAGATTTCACGGTGGTAAAATTCAAATTCATCTATTTATTTCAAGCTTATGTTCCATGCTAGATTGTTAACACTTGACCATGCTCGTTCGATGAAAAAGAAATAAATTTTTGTCTTTTGATTAAATGTAATTGCTTTATTGTTCAATTTCATGTCTGATTGATTGTGATTATATTTGTATTTCGCTTGTAAATGTCCATTTTTAGCTTGAAATGTCGCCACTGTCTTGTTTTCTATCTTAATACTAGGGGTTGGGGTGCTAGCATAGGATTATACTCGTCCAAACAAGGGTGATAGTTAAATTGTTCTCCTAAGATTGCCAGAGGTATGTATGTTATTTGATATTTATAAATAGGGTAACTATAATTACATTCTCGGTTCCATGGTGGAAATGTGTGTATTCTTTAATTTTTGTGCTGAAATAATATGTGGGATAATTTTCAAAAAATTACCTATTCAAAACATGCAGCACCAATAGTACAGCTTTCTATGACGAAAAATATTCAGCATAAATTAGGGTCAGTAAACTGGTCAAGTCATGTTATACTTTGGTAATATATGCTTCATTTTCCTGGAAATTGATTGACTTTCTTATTAGAGATGCCTGGTGTAACACTGCCCCTACCATGCTATGCTAACTGATTCATGTTCATATTAAGTATCTTTCACAGTATATGTCTTATGAAGATCCTTATTTGAGTTGAAGTGAAAACGTACTAACGTATAAGATAATAATGACAGTAGAATTTTTCCTAAAGCTCTTTATGTGTATGGTCCAAACCAGCCGCCATCTATAATTACCTGTAAGCTTGCTTCCATGTTGTTAAAATGGTCAGTTCGTCAAAAAGCCTGCCAAATATGTTACGTCTTTGGGGAGGTGGTGGTAATAAATAGGGGTTTTGGGAATTTAACCGAATTGTTAATTAATATCAATTTTAGATGTATACATTGGCGTAACAACAACCTTTGCTATTTTGTTTTCTATTTTCTTATGACAATGTGTCAATCTTAAATAATTTGATGTTATGGTACAAAATTGAAATGACTGGTACAGCTTTCGTTGAATTATTATTAGTCTTGTGCTTTATGTTTGCAATCCCTGCTATTGGTTTTAAGATTTTAAAGATATTCAACAATCCTCTACCTCTGTTTAAATATATAAATTGTTAGTTGAATAAACTAAAGTCCTACCATTCGAGCTTCCAACTCATCTTCAATCAAACATGTTTGAGGATGTCCCATATGTGTGATTTATCCAAGTGCCATGCTTAACAGAAAGATATGCAGAGGATTTTTATTTACCAAGTCGTCTTCCTTTATATAATTTCGACACAAATGCAACCAACTGCGTCTTCCACTGGCGTGTAACATCTACATATATTATTGGTAAAATATGAGAGATTCAAAAATTAAATTTTTCTGTTGTATTTCAGAGCCGTGTTTGAATTCTCATTTGATTCTTACTTCCCACTTCGAGCCATTCTAATAATTGCTCCCAATTCAAACTCTGGGCCGATTGACAAAAAGTTATGAATCATAATTTTAAAGCAAGATTTCATGATGATTATATATCACTGTTGTCAAAATTCTGAATTGAATTATTTTTTCATCAAAAAGTTAGTGGGGTGGAATACTGTGTTTTTTTCGTGTATGATTACTACTCCCGAATGAATGTTGAACTGTGAAAATATCAAAAAAACAAGAATGAAGAATATCTTTGTATGTCGTCAAAAACTTTACATCTCGAATTGCCTCCCTTGTGTAAAAATAAAGAATCAATTTGGCTGTTTTTTTAGCCATGTTTTTTAAATAAAGTTCAGATTTTTGAAATAACTGAAATTTATTTGAAAATAAATTTTACAGATAAGCAGTTTCATATATGCTTCAATTTGAAATCTAAAGTTGTTTTGGGTAACATTTGAAATCCAAGATGCTTAAAACCTTGTATTTGGAGGAATTAAATTACTGTGTATGTTTGCGAAGTATGGAAATTTCTGACAAATCCCTCTATATTGTTTCATTTGGAAAATAATGCACTTTCGCTATTTACATTGGGCCACAAATATCTCTCTATTGAGAGAATATACACATTCTATGTCGGCTGTGAATTTCAAATTGTACTGCACAGTTGATTCCTTATGCTAAGGTTGATGGAGTGAAAACTGTTCTTCCGCCCTTAATGTTTTTCTTTCTTATGTTTTCTTCCCTTGAAAATATATTATAAATAAAATTCTTGAATCTATCAGGTTTATCTGTTTACGAAATTTGAATAGGTTTAGTCCAGTGTTGAGGAGATTATTTTAAATCAAAATGTCTCCGGAGCGGTATTTCTTATCTCGGAATTGAGCTTCAGCTTTGTGGCCATTAAGGTTTTTGTATGGCCAATACTACGAAACATCAGCCCTAATGCAAGTTTGTGGAAGCAGAACTCAAAACAATGATTTATTGCAAGGTTTAAGATTTTTAAACCATAACTTTAATATACAAGTATTACCAAAAATTTTGTTTAAGAGCAAAATTATAAGCTGAAAGTATAGATTTTATTATTTGTTTGAAGCATTAGAAAATTATAGATGTGAAAGTAAGTAAATGTTTAAAAGCTGAAGCCACTGAATTATCTTATGGCTCCATCAATTACAATGAGTCTGGCAAGCTTTCTAGTGGTTTATGACGATTTTTTGCGCGTTTTGGGTTCCAGCGTCAAAGAATGGCGATTCTTTCTTTCGGTTTGAAATTGCTAGGTTGACTCTTTGAGAATGTTTTAAAGCAAATTATAGCGAAAGGCGTTGGCCGGGGCGCTTAGCTTTAGTCCCAGCAGTATGCGACAAAAAATTAAACATAGGCGCACTGGTTGACGGTGAATTTGTAGGTACATTCATATCAAGTTGATTGAATTTCGCTGGCAAAAATAATATTAATAGTTGTAAATCTGGTGCAAATGCGTCACTCAAATCGCAGCCCCGAAACAAAACTTGTTTTGATCAGACAATCAAGTTGGCAATGATATACCAAATGTGTGCTGGTGATGTCCGGTTTCACTCTGTTTGTTGTTGGGGGTGAGGATAAGGCAACCGCAGAGAGAGAGGGTGATAGGGATCAAGCTAAGGACCTGGCCGCTCCCATCTGCCATTACAATTCAAACGTATATTGGCTATAAATTGATTATTTATTGATTCCAATGCCCAACTCAACCTAACCCGAAAACCTTGAGTAAGCCGTTTTTCTTCTTGATAAGGTTGGGGACTCTTGATTACTTTAAATATGAAAATTTTTTTCCATATTCATTTTTGTGTGGATTGATAGGCTACGTGGCAGTTGAAACTCAAACGGTCAGAGGTCAGAGTTTGAATCAAAATTGATGCTAACCAGTAATCAAATGTCCAAACCGGATTTATACATAGATCTGGTTCAGGTAGATTCCAGGGCCGATAAAATGTTAAAACGAGTTGTTGCTGTTGACTAATTAGCTAAATTTCGCTACTGCATTGGACTTGCCTTCTAATTTTGTATGACACCTAAGATTATTCTAAAATCTCTTCGAAACAGCTAGAATCAGAGATATAAAACAAAATTATATAAATTATCTGAATTACATTGAAATTTCCATATGGACAGACGGCATACCTCCAGAATCTACTATCCGCACGTGCGCGGCCGAAATCTTTCTCTTTATTTGTTACTCTTACCAGATAAACGACCGTCTTAACCAATCAAGGGCTCTTCGTTTTCTCTGCGATGTAATTTTAGATCGAGCGAGAATGATCTGTTTTAAGTGGAAAAACCTTCTAAATGTGCCAAAAATGAGTATTTTATCACGCTTGGTGTCGAAATTTGTTATCACAACATCTCCAACATTTTCACCCTATTACATCATTCTGAGACAAAAGGAAGTTAATTTTATATTATTTAAGGAAGTATTTTCATTGCGTGTTATAGAACATATAAAAATAAAATGTGCGATTCGATGATTATTTAGAAAACCATTCTTCACCTTTTGGAATAATGCTGAAATAGCCAAATTATTATAGTTCGTCATAATCTTGGTTTAGGAATAGGAATTAGTACTGGAGTAGGAAACGTCAAAGTTTTCGTGTTCAAGATTTAAATTGTTTTTTAAACCGGTGGTCGCAATCCGAAGTCGGTGCAGTCAGAATGTAAAGGGTGTGAATGTGTTAGGCTCGCTTTTCAATGTTCCGGATTTGAATTCGATTTTCTCCTAGATCTAAACGCTTCTCCCAACTTTATATTCCCATGCTGTCATTAAAATGATAGATCTGCATCCGTAGTGTGTAGATGAACCTGGAGAAAGGCTTCGCACATTGTGGATTACAAACAGAGAAACAGGGCCCCATCTATCATTTTTTTATATACATACATTTTATATACAGATTACTGTGGCAAACATTTTAACCGCGGATGTGGCAAAGCACCAATGAGGAATTTCAGAATATATCTGACCCACAATATAAGAAATAGGCTAAAATTGTTGCTACCATGACTGTTAGGGACATTCCTATAAAATTTGATTGTAATTCGCGTCAACATATTCGTAATAGTGGTAAATCGGTTTCTTTGAATTGGAAGAAAATGAATCGATCAAAACAATATGTGTTGTTATGACCGGACAATTAAGATTTGATCCCATGCCGCGCTCGATAGTCTACTAAATCAGATACTGAATTGAATATATAATCCCTTCAATATTTGTATCAAAATGTAGCGGCAATAACAACAAAGTTTATCCATTGGTTACTGTATAGGTTAGGCGAACATGGTGGTAATGGTATATTATTAGTGTTCCGGTGCAATCTGAATTCTTTTTGTTTTTGGATTGGGTGTGAGAGTCATGTGGGAAGAGGACAATAGACAATAACTTTATTTCGTTATCGAAGAAATCATAAATAATTTAAACAGAATTATCATACATCAGGCAAATTGCAATTGACAGGTAGTCGCGAAGGACCAGAACTGGTCGTCATGAGTCTGCGACACCTAGATTAGGGTTGCCATACCGTCCGGAAAATTCCGGATATGTCCGGAATTTAGGGTTAAATTTTGCGTCCGGAAAGAATTTAAAAAAATGCTCTAATGTCCGGAATTTTACTGCATCTGCAATCGTACCGTGCACACTGCTAATACTACGAGGTTGTGTGGAATTATGATGTAATCAGATGTATCCATGGACTGTACATCTGTTTTACTTGAAAATATTTTCCCTGATTCTAATGTAGCGAAGAAGTTTAGTAGTGACCGCACAAAGACAGAAAAAGTTGTTACTAGCGTACTTGCGCAATATTCTATTGATGCTGTTCTGAAAAGTTTTGTGAAGAAAACGATATCGCGTACTTTGGCGTTGCAACAGATGGCAGCAATCACAATGAACTGAAATTACTACAATTATTCAATGTTTTGACTGGAGGAAAGGTGGCTTGCAATCAAAATTGATGAGTTTACAAACAAGGCAAACAAGACTGCCGACACAATTTCCACTTATGTAAAAGACACCTTAGAAAAAATGATGCTTTTGAAAAAATGTGTGGCATTTACAGGAGACAACTGTAAATGGCCTATTGAAGAGAATTAGATCTCCAGAAAAATATGCATGGTCAAAAGAGTAAATTTGCAGTGACTTGACTTACAAGCGTGTATGTAATTTGTTTTAAGCTGTAATCACTGGGCTTACTTTTTGGCACAACCTAATTCTCAATATTATTTTCCACTCTGAACTTGAGATTCATTTAGAGCAGTGGTCGGCAAACTTTATGTACTTGCGGGCCAAATATACACATTTCCGGTAGCGCGCGGGCCGCAATAATTCTGCTTTCGAACAATCATTACATTAAACTTCCAAGTATGGCGCATTCGCACCTTCTATTGCTGTGTTAAAAGCCCGCCACAATGAGATGTGTATGTGGCGTTTTTTCAATATCTTATCTAACAATACATTGTTTTTATTTAGCTATTATCAATGTGAAGGATGATGTTTTTATGGCAACTTGCCCGCGGTACGTCGTCCAAATGACTAGTATAAAATTTATTGTAAGTGTAATGCATTTTAGATTAAGCTGCTGACAGCAATATGAGCTTCCGAACGTGCAGATTACACGTTTTGCACTGTCGCACAAATGAGCTGTGGCTTAGTCTCGGGTATCGGGGTCGAATTTTCGATGAGACGTTTCGTAACGAGTTTAACATTGAATACCTTGAATATTTGCGATGCTGACCGGACATATGAAGCTGGTTTTGGAATGCGCGAGAAAGAAAAATATATTTGCATCCAAGCACTTTGGAATCGTCGCGAACTTCCCTCCGTTTCCAAGACAATTTTAATATCAAAATTAACTCGAACGGCATAGAACTGACGATACTCGTTACAAAACAAGCGTCGTACAGCAGCACTTGTTATCACATAAATCTGTGTGTGGACAATAATAAATTGAGGATCAATTTTTGTTATATGTATTAAATGTCGGGTCTATCGAGGGCCGCAATAAATTAGCTCGCCGGTCGCATTCGGCCCGCGGGCCGCAGTTTGCCGACCCCTGATTTAGAGCTATATTTAGAGAGTGCCCGCCTGGCGCGTTGGAATGAGTATCGTACAGCGTTTGCAGCCTTAGAATTTCGGTAGCGCATATATATGGTCTCATGAAAATATGGAGCTCCGGAAGTATGTGCACCAAGATGGCACACAACCTGAACATAGTATAGGTTGTGCGCCATCTTGGTGCACATACCTCGGGAGCGCCGAAAATACTCATGCACTGTCCGGAATTTTGCTTCTTCAAATATGGTAACCCTAACCTAGATTTAAAACGAGTCAAAATACAGAAAAAAAACAATGGACACATTAAGAATCTTGAGCCTTTTAGAAGTTTAACGACAGCGTAGAGTTTTGAATAATCGGGAGATGATGATGAATATGATATAATTTGTCAAAAAACATAAATAGGGGAAAACATTCAAGGGTTAAAACAATTGAGGCACACTGTTATTTTAAAAAATGTGTGTAGATCACACAAAAAATGAAAACACTGAATTTACTGTATCGTCCAGCTATCATGTCTATGATTACAAAGATTAGATTCATATTCAATGTCACATTTCAAACTCAAATCGAGGGATCAAATTAAAAAAAATAAAATAAAATTAGATATAAATTGATTGAGATTTTTCTAAAGACTGTGTCGCCTCTATCTGATTTGGCAATACACAGCGTCTAAATAAACCTGAAATATATTGCTTGCCTGCAAAGCGAACCACAAATATTTATACGGCATCTCCGCAGGTCGAGTTTGTCGTCGATCGACCACAGTTGTACTTACAATTTCCGTCGAACGATGCGACTTTCTCTCTATTTCTCTCGAATTGAGTCGCAGTATTGCGCCACTATGGCGAATAGACCTTATTCATTAAAAACCCATCCTACGCGCAAAAAATAAAAGTGATGTAAAAAAAATTAGCATTAGCTCTTATGGGAAATGTGATCACCAGAGCAGAAATTTGCATTTTTTGTAATTTTCTAGATATCTTTCATTGTATACGTGAGCAGTTTTGAGGATAGAACATTTTTTACATCTTTCTTGATATTCTTATCATGATAAACATAGTCAAGATTTTTGATAATTGTTCAATAAAATTTTAATGAGCGCGGTGTTTCCGATGACGTCATTCTCACTAGACCATGAGATTCTGCCAACGCGCCGTGCTCTGTGGGATATGCGCTGGCCGTCCGGTACTGGACGCGTTTAACATTGACACTCTATAACCCGTACCATTCCTATCACGTTTGTTTACTGGTTTTACGCATTTATACCTGTACAGCTAGCAATCATTTACTGAAGGCATGCTGACGTGTTATTTAAACTACCGGTACCGTACCAAGGCTGCAAGAGGTGAAAACTAAATTATTTAGTAAATACTGAAATAGGCCTACGAACAAAAATGTTGGCCATCCTGCCAATAGGCAGGAAAAGTTGTACGGTACCGGTATACAAAAAAGATGAATATCTCCAACCTATAATGGTACAATACCGGTCTCGTAACTAGGTTAAAAACATGACTGAATACGAGAGGGAGATTTATTTTGTCAACCGGAATACAAGCATTGAATCAATAAAAATCATATACAAAACACACAGTTATTCGGTATAGACTGGGGAGCGATACGACCATCACAGTCAGCCACCCCCCCCCCATGTTTGCTATCAAGATTAACAGTTAATTAAGATGTTTTAAAAAACTCCTCGGAGGAAGGGTTGACTAAGTTACGGAATATTTTTGGATTCGGTTAAAAATGTAGTCTATTATTAAACACTGCTTTTTTTTGTAGATTTTCGCTTAGTGGACACTTAGCAAGTACGATAGCTAATTTATAAAAAAAAATATAAATTAATAACAAATCAGTAGAAGTCAGCTCGGGTATTCAAACATGTGATGATTGAAGTGAGAAAAAAATTTGAAGTCACGTTTAGGATATTACATTAAACAACAATGGAAAAGGTACATTGGACACAGTCAAGGCACATCAGTCAAGGCACATCAGTCAAGCTTCAAATGCTAATGGCATTAATGAAAAGAATATGCGAAATGAAGACTCAGTTTCCATCTGAGACATTGGAAGACGCTAAAACCTTATAGACTTGATAGTGTGGAAAGCCTTCTCACAATGCAGTAATAATGGGACTTATTTTTATAATATCATTATACACGCTTTAAGTTGAACTATATGTTTAATTAAAATATCTATCTTTGCTAATAAATGCTGAAAACCATTTATTTCAATCTGCTGAGTGATTAGGGCCAATTTGCTGTAGAGACCATAACCAGGGCTGGATTTACCAATAGGCTAGGCAGGCTGAAACCTAGACCCTCGAAATTCGGTTTCAAAGTTTGTAATTCTTTTGAAAACTTGACAGGTTTAAACCCTACAAAAAGTATATATATATATCAAGCTTTTCAGAGTAGAAAATTCTGTACACAACTAGTTTCAACCACATTGTAAACAGCCATTATTGCGTCGTTTGCGTCATAATAAGGGAAATTATTATGCGCATTCTGCTGGAAGTTTTTATGTTAAAGTATGGCTGTAGCGGTTGTTTGATCAAAGAAATAGAAAGCCACACCCATGAATGGAGAGAATGAAAAGTTTAATGCTTTCATATTTTTAAATTTTAAGCAATTAAATGTGGTGTTGTTTAGAGAGAAATTCTAAACTCAAAAATATGAAGGGGCCTCTCATGATCTAAATCCAGCCCTGAACATCACCAATTTTGGGATAGGTACCGTACATGGTAGGTACCGTCAACATATGAACTGAGTTAGGCCATTGGATTTTGAAAGGTGTACCAGAAATGTACCAGAACATCCAATTAAAACCAAAATAGGTCTTTCGTTGAACGCCAGTTGTGATCCCGGTACCGGTATTCCAGTATTCTGTTACCATAAGCAGTTGGAGCACATATCCCACAGAGCACGGCGCGTTGGCAGAATCTCATGATCTAGTGAGAATGACGTCATCGGAAACACCGCGCTTATTAAAATTTCAATGAACGATTATTAAAAATCTTGACCATGTTTATCATAATAAAAATAACAAAAAAGATGTAAAAAATATTCTATCCTCAAAACTGCTCACGTATACAATGAAAGATATCTAGAAAATGACATAAAATGCAAATTTCTGCTCTGGTGATCACATTCCCCATAAGAGCTAATGTTAAAAAAAAAAATTTTACATCACTTTTCTTTTTGCGCGTAGGATGGGTTTTTAATGAATAAGGTCTATTGCCTCTTACATATTAAATTAACCAATGACGTTTTAGGAACTGTACCGAGTGTCAGCGTACGCCACGTTACATAAGCCGCTCGACAGTTGAAACTTCGAGAATAAGTCTGCCGGGAAGTATAAAAGGTTTCTCTGACACAACTATCTATACAGATTACAGATCCCAAGCCGCCATGTTCGAAATACATGTTACCGTAGAAAACGCAGACGAGGCGACATTTGCCAGACTTTGTCGGAAGCAAAAAGCGCACCCCATTTTAATTGAATTGCCGAAAACTGCTAAACATTATGAGCAGTTAATGTGTAGTAAATGGGTGACAGGAGACTTCAACGATGCACTCAAAGTAAATAACTACTATTTTCTATTTTTATATCCTATCAATCATCTTCCTGGACTGGGATAAATATTTATAATGGTTTTAGAAACATCAAATTATGATTTGTTTTTGGTCGATTTGGTGTTTATTTCATCGCAGTATTATTTCAAGCTGGGCACTTGCATTTTACTCTATGATTCTTCTCATACCCGCTGTGTGTATTAAGCGGATTGTTGTGTCAAATGAGGGCATTGTAGACTCAATGCAAAACCCTATGTCGCCATCGTTAGAATTTGGAATTATTGGCGCTCAAACTTACTTTCATACATATTCTCGTTGTGTCGTACCTCTCTTTCTTGTGTATTGTACTAAGCTTTTATTTGTCTATTTTCTATTCGCTGTCCAACTATGGACCTTTCACCCCTGAAAAATTCTTCCTATACTTTACCATTGCAAAATTGTCGGGGCTATTTTAAGAGTGCTTTTGCGAGTTGGCGCTTGTAAAATGGGGTTTGTGTTTCAAACCATCATTATGATTCATCGCATACAACAATCTGTTTTTTAAAAGTACCGGTAAAGAATTTTAGCCTAGTTTATCGCAGATATTTCTACACTAATTTTTTTTATCACTACAATTAAATTAGACCTCCTAGGTCCCTAGGAAGACCATTGAATTATCTGATTTATATTTAAGTTTCCGAAACACAACTGAAAACTAACGAATATAGTAATGTTTACGACCACGCTTGAAATCTGTCTGAGTGAGAAAAATGTCTGAGCGGATGCGAAAAGGGAGCATTGTTACGTCACTTTTGCATCCTGTTAATTGGCCAATGTCACGAAGTAAACAAGGAAGTCGATTCTAGCTGAAAGGTCCAATGCGCAGTAGTCCTAAACTGTTACTCCTGTTAAGGGTACGAGTCGCACAACTATATCTTCTTAGGCCAATATACTTTCACATTTTTGAGGCTATGAAACATGCATACATTTGTTATATAAATATTTATCTAGTAATTATGTCACTGGACAATATTAAAATGAGTTGTACTTTTCCGACTGAGCAAACGTTGAATACGAAAAATAACTTAAGATTATGGTTTATTTTCAAGTGCTTCTAACCGAAAGTGTTTGATATGAAATCTCGTGTTAAATATGCGGCACCAATGTATTGCAGAATGAGGTTCATTTATAAAATGTTTTTAAAGTATAGCATGGTCTTATAATTTTACCACTCTTTACAAACTATAGAAAATTAGTAAAAAAGGAATCGTGAACGAACGCTGGTCGTTAAGCACAAGCTCGCTTAAAATTACTGAATTATTTATCCACGCAATGAGACTGGAAAACCTGAACCAGCGAAGTGACGCAATTTTCTTATTTTTAGCAAACGCGAGAGTAGCCTAAAAATCGGGACGGGGGTTTTCAAGAGAAATTTGAAACATTATATATATTGAATGGGTGACCTTCTGTAAATACGCTTCTACTTTATCTACTAATAATTTGAAAGCAAATCATCACATATCATCTGCTTCATATTTTCTGGAACAATATCAGTTCTATCTAATACTAAATATCCGAATTTTGAGAAGGTTGTGTGTTTGTTGTGCATATTGTATCGACTAAAGCGATACAGTTTTAAAAATGTTTCTAAAATAAATCGCCTGCCTACTTGAGTTAATTATAAAGCATTTTACCCAAAACATAAATGATCTAAATTTGTTGGCAAATTATTGCGCTTTTTAAGATTGCTTTAAAAATAGCTTAAGCTTGCAAAATCTCTTTAATGATAAAATATGGCTTCATGCAGCAATCTTGAATACAGTAAAAACGAAAGTTTAAGAGAAAAATACGAAACTTCAATTCTCAATAACTAAGATTAATATATTCAGTTCTATAGTTGTGAACAAAATGAGGCATCACTGGATTGCAATAATAGCTTTATCTCACAAACACACTGGGCACTATTTAAATCGTAAAAAACGTAATGCAATAAGAAAAACATATACAGTATATCAAAATCCCGCATTAGGCTCCATATCCACCATCTGACCCGATCCAGAGTGAAGTAAAAATATTGTGTAAGCAACGCCAGACAAAAATAAAAAAAATTTTTGAACCATTGTGTCTCCATAGTACCGATGGTTAATTGCTAGGGCCTTCTTCGAACAAGGAGTAAATCGATTGTAGCAAAAACGAACTTTGAATTAAACAAATTTCGAATAGCAGGGCCAAAATCAACCCATAAATTATTTTATAATTCTTTGATTCGAAACTAGATAAATCGTTTTAAATAGCAATTTTAAAACATTTTTAAAATCACGAAACTTCAAATTTTTAATCAAGTGCACCCTGCCTTGCTTAGCTGTAAGATTTGGATAGGATCCTTCAAATTGGAGTTGGATAGTATTTTGTTACAGGTCTTGCCTAGCTGTAGTCAAAAATGTAGTTTAATCGAATTATAGCACAAATGAACCCACGTTAGTATGATTGAGTCTGGGAGAAGTTTTGTGCTAAATTGCGAGTTTCTTCATGATCGACTTGATAAAAGGGACATGTTCCTTGATCACCTTCAACTTCCCATTCAGAACTGTGATTAGTATAATTAAGTAGTTCCCAAATTGAACCTTATAGATGCAAATCTAGCAAGTTTTCCACGACCACTTAATGTTGGCAAATACGATAGCGCATCAGTAGGCAGATCAAACTGTAGAGAAAATACACGAAATACTTTCTATTTCGGCAAAATGCCCTAAACACTGGCCTGTCCCCTATTTTTATTTATCCCAGTTAAAAAGATATTGAAAATTCTTTAAGGTACTGTCCATTCTTTTTTGTAGTGTTTTCGCTGTCGTAACTGCACCACTAATGCAATTCCGTCATTATGAAGTTATTTTCTTGTCGAAGGTTCCAAAATATAAATGATACACCTATGCTTGGGAGTGCCAAAAGAATTCAGTTCAGCGTTTCATATCTATATGTATGTTTATTGCAGGCGGCCAGCGAGTTCTCCAAGGCAGCGAGAGAAAATAACTTCACGCCGATTCGAGAGAAAATTGAGCAGCCATTGTCGTACGCCCCAGATGATTTTGTGCCGTCGAAGTCGAAAGGAGAGTATTGGGAGTTTCATTATAAACTTCACCTGGCGAATAGAGAGGAGGGAGAGAATTTGCACTCCAAGATTCTGAACGCCGATCAGTGGAAGAAAAATGCGAGGATGTCAAAATCGGCTTTGCGCGAAAAGGCCAATGATGGTGGGATTTACCGAATCGTCACGTTAAGGTTGTATGATGGTGACAAAGCACACGCAAAAGGCAAATGCGATGAATTGAAAGCATGGCTAACTTCAAACGGATGTAACGTCATTAAGATTCAAAAAGAGATTTCGGTGTACGACGACTACTTGGAGCTGGACCAAGGGTGGCTATAAGTCGAAATCGAGAGAACTACTGCATGTAGGCTAAGACCTGCAATATAATGTTAAAGCTAACTTACTAAATCCCACCTCTGTTCAAGTTTGACTTAAGTTAACGAAGTCTATAATTTCAAATCCAGATAAATAACACTGCTTTAATACAGATCCGAAATAGTTCAATCAATGTCTCCGACAATCAACACAGTTATCTTTAAATGAATTTCCGGGTTTTCGGCTACAGTCAGTCTTAGACTCTATACTATAGTATATTATGCCGTCGAGGCTAAGTGGTTCATATCTATTACTCATAACAGTATTACCTTTATAAGTTGTTACAGTTTTTATTTTGTGAAACTTTATGATTCAATACTCTGCTTCTGATTTTCATGACTTCGCTATGTTGCATATATTCATTTGTGTGTTACTTGAAATATATAACCAAATACATTGGTAATAATAACAAAACAAAAAAACAATATCAAATGTTACACACATCTGTGTCATTTCTGTTTTTAGTTTTGTCTTAACTTATATTAGAAAGTGAATTTTAATGTAAGTAAATGAGGGCCTGTGGTCTTTCTTTTACGAAGATTTGAAGAAATCGTGGCGCTTGGCCATCCATTTTCATAGATCTATGTTTTTGGATTTTGAGTCCGACACGAAATCAAAAATATAAACTGGACCCAATTGAAACTTGAATTTTTTTGTTCAATGTATCGAAAAGACGTCGATACCAATATTTCTGAAAACCGATACAGATACCATGTTATCATCATCTTAAGGTTACAGGACAGACAAGATAACAGTAGTCCGAAAAATGGCCGATACATCTCTAGTAATAACACTATAACGAAATGCCTTTGAATCATATCCGATTATTTTTAATATATTCTGCACAAAATTGACGACTTTTAAGGGTTGTTCATACCTATTTCATCAACTGTTCGGCTTACAACCTTGTAGATCAGTGGTTCCCGAGCGTTTATGGCTTGTGGTTCCCTTCTGGAGGCTTTTATCACTCATGGCACCGTGTTTATCATTCCAAAAATACGAGCATTGCGCACATTCTAGGGCTAGGCCATCTAGACTCACTTTGGCAAAGCCAAAGGCAACGTAATTGTCGTCCCATTTCCGTTTCTTTGGAATAGTATGATTTGAATAACTCTTTTTGCGCCTACAATAAATACATTTACAACAGCTATCGCGTAGTTTTGTGAAATTTTAGTTATAGGTATACAGGTTCGACCGTTATCCACAGGTCAGATGGCACGCCAACCGGCCACGAAGGTTACAATTCGCGCAGCACGGAGGTATTTATATTGTTATTTTGATTGGTTGATTTCAAATCTCATTATGATCGAACAATGCTCCATAAAGATGAGAACACCTTGTAAAATAAACCTATATATCAGGTAATGGAAGTAGGGAAAACTTTTAACGAAAAATATGCAAACGGTAATACTTAATTTTTTTTGTTTAGTATTGTAGGCCCCCAGGTTAGGAACCAATGTTGTACGTCGTATTTGAGACTTGTACGAGCGACGGTTGAGTTATGGTTACATTGGTGCCACGAATCATTGTATTCAGATTCCGCCAGCTTAATTGCATTACAAGCTTCATCAAATTCATCGATTAGTAACAAACAAATGTAAATGGCAGTTGTCAGTGGCAGACGAATTTTTTCGCGTCTGTGCATGACAGGACGCGAGGATCGAATTTGTATTGTACAACGAACATGTAAAACAATGCGTATTCCATGATAAAAATGATGGTAAAATATTGAGCCGTCACCTTTTTGGTGGGATTTTTTTTTATCTTAACGATGCCTAAAAAAAGAAGTCCATAAATATACAAATAAATGAACAAGATCGGACTGTTCGTTGTATTAAACACTAATCAACGTAGCGTTATACTACTCCAGAAACTCTTCTCCCATCCAACATGAAAATACGCGCACGACGCAAAAGATACGACTTCACGTGAGTATGTGTTTTATATTACATATAGCCATACGGGTGAGTGTTGGGGAACATGGTTCAATCCGTAGGAGTTGTTAGCCTATCGAACAGAAACAGGTCAGTAAATTTGCTTGTTTATTTGTTAATTATTGATATTTTTAGTCGCCATGGATACCTGATTCCAATGTGTAATTGACTGAAGCTGATCAAGATTTACTCAATCAAGTCACTAACATAGTGTACTCATATGATACTTATGACACAAAGAGCAATAGTTATGAATTCACTAGATCATATTAACGATATTATTAAATTATAATTGCTTGTGAGTAGTTCCGGATTCACCTGCGGGCTGCGCATGCTAAACCCTGGGCCTTCAATCCACGATAGAGCCTCGATATTTAATCCAACTATCATTCAGTTTTTAATTTAAATGCGTGTTTCAGAATTTTATCAATTTGAAAGTTTTTGAAATTGAAATTTATTCTATTTTTTAATCAGGTAAATTAGTCTTGTTCAGAATAGTTCCTAATGAAAAGGTTAAAGAATCAGAGACAATTGAATAAATGACTTTGCTAATTTTATTTAAGAAAAAAATACATTTTGAATTAATTAAGCAGTTTGTACCCCAACAGTGTCCTTATATCTTGAGCCAAACAGTAAAATTATAATATGTTAGTTTATCCAAACAACACGAATCGAAGAATTGTATTTATTTTTACTACTCATAGTTGTTCTTATCGTAGGCCTTTATATTTGAAAGGAACTGAATGATATTTCTATTTATCAGTATAACGTTAAACAAAAGAAAGTGAGATTCTTAACGAAACCTTTGAATTCAAAACGTCAGAGGGTTTGAGCGAGAGGACTGAATTACATAATAATTTTTTTCCTAGACCCTGCCATTGTCAACTCTTAAAACCTATTTTATTAATTTATTCTCTTATAGCTTATTAATGTTTATACTATGTCATTACCAAGGCAAGGTTGATGCGGTGGCTTCTGGGGATGCAGTCCCAGGAACTAGTCCCACCGATGGGTGCCCACCAATCGTTGACTAAAAACTAGGCAGTAAAACTATTAAATATTCACCTATCTTGAATACTTGATTCAATAAGCGGTTCAATATAGGTCATTCTGCCGATTCCGTAATTTAGCGGTATCGACTAAAATATACCGATTTTTATATTAATATATATTCACCTCGTTGCTCTCACGTCACAACAGGGAAAGAAGGTACACAAACGAAGAGTGTAATTGAAAAACTAAGAGAGTAAGCGAGGAAACAGAGTATACGAGGTGCGGCTAAAATGAAACGGGACTGACGTCACAGATTGCGCAACACGATTAACCATCGGTAATCAACACTTTTGCAGTGTGGCGTAATATGTGTTCTTTGTTTAACAGCTGTTTTGACACAATATCGCAATTATTTTTGCTTTTCAGGATCCATAAGTGAATGTGATAAATTTCTTGTTGAAAAAAAAAAATGCTGTGCGAGGTCTGATTGAGTTTTTTGGCGATAGGGGGTTCAATTGCAGAATGACGATTGGGCAAAGAATTAACATTAAATTTTGTGTCAAACTTGGAAAAATTCATGTCAACTCGGCATGCATTCAATCGTTGAGCTTTCTGCTCCTCAGTCAACTCAAGAGCCTTTGGCATCATTTTGGCACACACCTTCCGCATTCCCAAAGTGTCAACCAAAATGGTGCGGACCGTTTCTTTGTCTATCCCAATTTCGTTAGCAATGACGCAAATTGTTAAGCGACGGTCACTGCGAACCAACTGCCAAACCTATTCGATGTTGGTATCCGTAGTGGAAGTGCAAGGCCTCCCTGACCTCCTCCCTGCCTCCACATCCTCTCTGCCTTCCACAAATCGCTTGTGCCATTCAAAAACTCTTGTTCTAGACATGGAAGAATCTCCATAAACATCACGCAACATCTGCAACGTCTCAGTCGCCGTTTTTCCAAGTTTGACACAAAATTTAATAATAATTCTTTGCTCAGTCGTCATTCTTTAATTGAACCCCATATCGCCAAAAAACTCAATCAGACCTCGCACAGCATTTTTTTTCAACAAGAAATTTATCACATTCACTTATGGATCCTGAAAAGCAAAAATAATTGCGATATTATGTCAAAACAGCTGTTAAACAAAGAACACATATTACGCCACACTGCAAAAGTGTTGATTACCGATGGTTAATCGTGTTGCGCAATCTGTGACGTCAGTCCCGTTTCTTTTTAGCCTTATCTTGTATGTCATAAGGTCCGAGGGAGCGGCAAAACAGAGTAAATTTGTAAGAGGCCAAGTGTAGGGCTGGGCATTTCGAATCGAATATTCGAATCGAATCGAATAGTAAATTATTCGAATCGGTTAAGAGCAAATTTTCGAATCGCCGCCATCTTGTTTTACTCTTTTCGCCAATGGTCGAGGTAAATTTCTCAATTTTTTTTCATTGAAAACATATTTTTCCAACACAATTCTGACATATGACTCTTTTCTGCATTGAGGTATTGATGAAAACTTTTTTTTTTTATTGTCAGTGATGTATTTTATGTTTTCAGTAATTTATGTGTCTGGAGGACCTAAAATGATAAGAAAGTTACATACATTATCATACCTTCCAAGTATTCGAGATTCGATTCGATTCGAAAAAATTATTCGATTCGATTCTGAAATCATCAGGTATTCGAAAATGCCCAGCCCTAGCCAAGTGTCAGTATGACGGCAATATGGCCCACAGTTAATATGGGGAAGTGAGATTACAATGAAGGAAACCAGTAGAGTAGGAAAAGTATAGACTGAGCCCAGACTCACAAAATATAAATATGGCAGAGGCAGTGAAGCTAAGCAATTAAAACAAAACAGGCCTGACGGACTTAGAAGACAACGACAAAAGATACATATCGACAAGTACAAAAATATCTGAGAATCGTGGTTGAGCTGAAGATGCAGAAAGTGGGTCAGTCCAAATATTAGTAAATGTTTAATTAAAGATGAGGTGAAGGGCATCACGACAGAGAAAGTCATACCGGACAGCTGGGAATCGTTTTCAAGGAAAGCTTCGAAAAGCACAGTAACATCAGCCTTAAATCTCGAGAGAGGAAAAAGTCGAATGAACAACGAAAACTCAAATGGTGGCAACTCAACTGGCACTAAGACTTGAGAAATAAGTAATGACCTTATTAGACCTTGGTATGACGACGTTACAACATCAGCGTATTGTTTTGGAATGTTTCGTGATTTGTATGTAGCACACTGCCAAAGCTTCTCGACACTTCGTCGCCTTCCGCTCGACGGCCCAAGTTGCGTTATCAGGATATGTGTACAACAATAAGATATGCGTGCTGGTCGAATTTTTGGCTATGTCTTGAATTGTTTTAAATTCAACTTATTATTATCCAATACACCTGCGTAAATAGCGTTTGTATCTTGCCTGTGACTAAACTTTTTTTTATTTTATGGTAACTTTTAAAATAATTTATGACGTCATAGAACATTTTACGATGATATAAAGGGCTCCATTATGACATCATAAATTTCACGAAACTTCGCGTCGCATCACTATGAATTTTACTCTCGTTGTTTGCAATGCAAAATATCACATCATATTATGACGTAACAATTTTTCAGTAACCCCCTCCACAAAATTATAGGTACGCCACTATGGGGAGGTGCCCTGCTTGTGATCGAATTTTTGATTAAAATTAGTAGTCCCTAAATCCTCACATTTTTATGTACTAATTAATGTTAATTATAAAAATGATCATTATATTATTATAGGACGGGAGGCGGACGTGGGGAACGTTATGATAAGTACATTCCAACAGTATCATCAAGTGATGTAAAATTTGTAAGTGATTTTATTCATGTGTTTGTGAGTTGAAAGCATGTAGTAAGTTATGGTTGCTACTATTACAATTTCCCAAATTTGTAATCATAAGAAAAAAATTACAAAGATCTGTTCAATGTTTTTAAGTTAGTGAGTGTTTCAATGGTATAGTCAACTCAACGATGACAGGGTTAGGGTTAGGAACTGAATTCTATGAGAATATCTTCATGGGATTAAACGCATACCAAAGTGGAACCACAAGTTGAGGCTCCAAGATAGGCGTGTCCAAGCCTTCAGATTTTCGATCTGCTCTTAGGTTTATATTAACACATAATATAAGAGAACGATGCACCGATATATTGACACTAGGGCAATAATATCCACCAGATGCAAAATTGACAATTTCAGCGATAAACCCCCTTTTGACCTCGCAATTATTCACAATTATAAAATTTTGGGTAAACAACAGGAAGGGCAGATACATTTCTATCGTCTTTATCACTTTGTCGTTCTTACTTTTTTTTGTGTTCACGGACGATCGTTTTTGAAACCACGCATCTCTCCAAATTTAATAGCAAACTTCTAGCGAACATTCTCCGACATTAGAAAGGAACGAGCCGTTCAAAAAATTGTCTTTCACCCATTCCGAGTACGGAGCAAGAGGATGGGTTGTCGTGTTTGCTTGTTTCATGGTGGAAGGATTGTGTTTTGGAACAATGAGAGCGTTGCCAGTTTATTTTCTTGAGATGCAGACCGCGTTCCATGCTACCAGTAGTCAGGTGTGTATAAATTTACTAAATTTCATTTGCATTGTTAGACATCTTTTCTATTTGAAAAAACGCGAGAATGAATTTAATTCCCATTTATTTCTATATTTTTTATGCAATTGTTCACGAGGTGAACCAGAAACAGTAATCTTAATCATGACAATACCTTCTAGTAATATTAAGCCGAACTAAACACTGTAGATTTGGCACTTGTAGAGTTGTCAATAACATACTTGACTGTTCACCATATTTCACACTATATTTCACATGTAGGCGATTGATTTAGATTAGATGATATAATTTATTAATACTGACGCGAATGGGCAAAAATTGTCACATTTTGTACATTTTACAGATTTCTTGGATGCTTTCTTTGAACTTGGCAGTTTTGCATATTTCTGGACCAGTAAGCAGCATATTGTGTGAAAAATATGGCTGTCGGATAGTGGTAATGATTGGAGGACTACTTGCCTCGATAGGATTTGTTATTACCAGTTTTTCTAAACATATCGCCTTCATTTATATCGGGAATGGCGTCATAACAGGTATCAGAATATTCAAGGAAAGAATGCACTGTTATGATTTGTACTTAATATTAATTTTGTTTGCTGTTTGCCGTTTGCTATTAAATACTAAATGAATCTTTAGCTAGTGATAAAACTGGCACTCTACTTCTTGTTTCAGTAGGGTATAATGCATGCATAAATATGTATGTGTATATTAACTACAGAAGCGGAAAAAATATTACTGATAAAAATACAAACGTACAATATAAAAATAATGATTATACAAAAGCAATATAAATAAGATTACTTTCAGGGCCGGTTTATTACTTTCTGACTTTCTGTGATCTATTCTACACAACGTTTACACATTGTCCACAATGTGGAATACTGACCTACAAATCGTGCCGCGGTTATTACAAAGTTTAAAACTACTGCGTTGAAAGGAGGAGTCTATACCCACTACCGTTGCTGTTGTCTGTATACAGGTGCATGAAAAACTGAAATAAAATCACAATGGCCGAATATAAATAATATTAAAATATAGCCATAGCGACTAGCATGGAAAAAATAAAACAGAATTTATTATCGAAACTAGCTGATAAAAGTATCTAATTAAATTTAGGTATTGGTTTTGGCTGTGCTTTTGTATCTGCAAATACCGCTGTAGGACAATATTTTCGAAGAAACTCATCATTTGCCTATTGCCTATCTGCCGTAGGAGGGCCCATGATGGGATTCGTGCTGGCGCCCTTATTTGAGGTAAATATATACAAACTCCTAAGTCAACTTGCTGCAGAATTTGATTAATTTATTCATCGGCGATATCGTTGGCAAAATTTGTAACTTTGATGTTTAGCAATTGCTTAGTTTAGCAAAGCGTATTTATTGTGTCCATATATATGTTTGTGTTTAAAAATTTCTTCTAATCTTTATACTTAGATTTTGAACAACATGTATGGTTGGAGAGGAGCGTTTTTGATGATTTCTGGCTTAACATTACATATATGTGCAGCAGGAATGGTCATGTTGCGTCCAGAAGATAAGTGCATTCCAGATGAGGTATTTATTTTTAGTTTATATATAAAAAAGAGAGATCTATAATGCATGAGTCGGTTTTTGACTATTTTAAATAGCCGAATCCGGTCATTTTCGCCGGATAGATAATAAAATATCACACCTTCATTTCGGTTTAAGATCTAAATTCTATGTCTTAAAAATCATATTTATTGATCAAGCTTCAAAACCGAATTGTTATGTCATAATTGACAGGCAAAGGAATTACCACACTGTGATCTCTATCAATGCGAGTTTCAATTACTGAATCAACTTGAGACTTTCGACCCTTGGCGATAGTTAACCGATTTTATGATTTTTTTTTGTTTCAGACAAAGGAAACATGTGTAACGAAAAGTAATATCAAAGGTATGAATACTAGAATCTATTTACAGAGGTTGAAATATTTTTTTTACTGTGAAATACCGGTAATTTTATTTGTACACGTGTGTTCAAATTTGTATGTGTTATGAGAGACCAATGGCGACTTAAAGTCTGTATAAAGGGTTTCTTATCATACACCTGTCTGTAATAATGGTGCATTAAAAGTTCCATTATAATAAATTGCTTTCTAATTTTATTTTTTTCATGATTTTTTTTTCACATTTCGTTTGGCATAAAACCCCAAAACTGAGAAATTTCAGACATATTGCAAAATCTAGAATAAATGTGTGAAAGTTAAGTGTTGTTATCTTGATAGTTTTTTATAATTTATTTTGCGTCACAAGGTTCTAGTCGTGAAGTAGCTTTTCCATAGATAAGTGTAGTGTTTTGTAGCAAACTATTAATTTAAGTTTCATGATTTATTTTTTAGACAAACCTAAAAAAGAGCAACAAGAAGAAGAATGTTCTACAAGTCGAGAAAAAAATAGGCTTCGGACTATAGCAGGTATATATGTTTTATTTGGTGCATAGGTGGTGCCATATTTTTTTCAAAAAAAGCTTAAAATCTAATTTTTGATGATGATCATGTTACATAACTTGGAAGATTCAGATTCCCATATTTTAAAACTCTCCGGAATCGAAGTGGAAAATCATAATTTTCCCTTTCGCAGTCATTTTTTATTTGAAATCGAAATCGGAATTTCTCCGATCCAAAAACGGGATCTATAATCGATATAGAGGAACAGGGTTTTTGAATAACTCGGATTTGGAGTGCTATAGAGCTTTTATAGCGTTTCGTCAATCTTGATCATATGAGCCGTAACGTAGCCTTTTTATTTAGAAGAAGAAACTTCAATAGACGACAGCTGTATGATGAATCCGTCTTTCGTACCTTGCGATGATGATGACGAAATAGTCTATTTGCCTGAGTCGTGTTCACAGGATGTATCGGACGAGGTAACATTTTTGTATAACGTGAAGTACTATTATGGGGCATTTTCTATGCGAACAAAGACATGTTATTACCACAAATTCCATAACAGCATTCTAGGCGTTTTGTAAGCCTTCATTGTGTAAATCGTGGTGTTTAGATTTACATTTTGCAAGTCAAGAATCTTATATTCATCAAATATCGACCTTCGGCAACTGCTAATTTTAAAGATAATAATATATAGCTTGGTCGCCATTTGACATAATCGCTAGTTGGCGACATAGAGCTTTTCCTTGGAAATAACAAATATGCAAATTGATAGAGAACTGTCAATCAACTTCCATAACCTAAATTACTGTATTAATTGAAACGTGTATATGTGCTTTTTCATAGCAGCCCCACAAAATTAATAAAATGAAGAAATTAGAAATCCGAACAAAACTTTGTAATTGTTTATGAAAAATATATATTGCTTATACATCAACAGATATCAAGCGAGTCTAGCATCTTACGACTTTTGAAGAATGTTCGATTTATTGCCTTCTGTTTTAACGGTGTATGCATTGGTGCTGGGGCTTTTACAGCGCCACTATTTCTCGTTCCTCACGCAGTTTCTCTTGGATTTAATCTGTGGGATTCGTCTGTTTTAGTTTCGATTTCATCAGCAGTCTCGATAGCAAGCAGGTTTGTTATATTATGATGCTGTAACTTGAATACATTTTTCTAATTTTGTGGGAGGTTTACCCCTCTTGCATTCCGGAGGAGACCCTACATAAGCATCCATTATGTGAAAAACCATTGCGTTTTTAAAGAGGACCAAAAATGTATCTATATATCGCATATATGGCACCCACATAATTATACTGGAAACGTTAACTAGACCGTTGGGTGTCACCCTTATTGCAATATTGCGAGAATGCGTTTTGCGAGAATGAATTACATAGCATGATAAAATATGATAGTTTATGAAAATATAGAACTATACAATAATTTTAATTTTACAAATGGTTTCAGTTAATATAAAATGTAACCATTGATTTGTGGACGTCATTTATTGCTATATATGTTATATTTCTATCTAGTTTATTTGCTGGTTGGGTCAGCGCGTTTCCAAATGTGAATATATTATATGTTGATGCTGCAGCATTTGCCTTTCATTCGGTCAACTGCTTCTTTTGTCATGTTGTGACGACATACAACGGATTGATTGTATATGCAGTGGGCCAAGGTTTCGGTACAGGTGAGCGTTTTAATTCACTAGTGTTTTAAAATACTCTTCAAGACATGTCCTCAGTTCCCGTATGTTTCCACTCTTTTTTCTTTGTTATCCACGTTCACCTTCTACATTTATTTGTTCTTATAGTCATTTTCTGGAACATAAAACGATGATTCTGTTTTAGGAATAATTCTGGCTCTGGCATTCTCAATTTTAGCGGGGATTGTAGGAACTGAATGTCTTTCAAAAGGCATTGGACTCTTTTTACTAATAACCAGTGTGTCAGTTCTCTTAACACCGCCTACTGCAGGTTAGTATGGAGGGTTATGTATCATGCGCCGTATGGCTCTTTTCTCCCCGCATTTGGAGCTTATCATAAAACGACGGTAAAAAAGTTTGTTCATTACCGCATTGTTAATGTTCTGCGATTTGCATTACAAAAGTAAATGCCTCGAGATTTTCGAAATTGAGAGTACCTCTGAATTTCGCTGATTGATCCTTGTCAATTTCCATTGATGTTTACATACAGCCATGAACCTCAAAATGCATGGATTCTATTTTTTGTAACGTTACTCTTAGGTTGGCTGGCCGATCGAACGGAAACTTACTCATCGGCTTTCTATTTGACTGGACTGGCATCTGCGGTTGGTTTTGCAGTGATCATAGTTATCATTTGTTTGCCTATAACGGATTCTGAAGAACAAAGTAAAGCTGATGGCGTAAATGTATCCTTGGAAGTCAACACAATTTCTGGGCGATCCAAGGTACTTTCAATTTAACTCATTTTATACCGATTATTGATGCATTCCATTACATTGAGCGTATGCTTGCATTGAGTATTATTCAGAGACTCGAACTCGAACTCGTAATAAAACTAAAACAAGTAAAAATCGGAATAAAATTATGTCCTAACCCTAATCTGGTACACATACTACGGGAGTACCAAATATATTACCTTGATAACTTTTGTTCGTTAATGACATTTATAAAAATCAGGAGTGTATATTCAGTACCTCAAAATAAGAAGTTTTTAGTTCTTGTATTAACCAAACATCAACCACCAACATGGGGGCATTGTCACGCTCCGAGTAAATTTTTATTAGCCCATAAGAATAATCAAATGAAAATTCAGTCATCAACCATTTAATAAAATTATTTGAACAATTTAACAATTTAAATGAATTAAAATCACTATATATTTTTTCTTTAAGAAAGAGAATTGCTAAATTTTCATGGAATTATTTTTCTTATCAATATTTTTTTTAGAATCCTGGTGCAGGCATATCGTCAACAACAGACAATGGGTCACCATACGGTGAGTTAGGCTGTCGTAATGAGTTTTTTTGTAATTTTATTACTGACGAAGAAATATGTAAATTTTTTAGTCTAGTTCAGTGTTTCGCAAGCTGAGGGTCGCGACCCAAGACTGAATCGCCTGTAAAATTTCCTTCGTCGCTTGTTTTTTCAACAAAAGTTACTAATTTTATTTTCTAGTAAATTTTATTGTTTATTCCATATTTTGTATTGAAGTGTTGCTCAATAGTACTTGTATATTTGGGAAATTGATTTCGTGAAAACTTGGCAGCATTCCTTTTTCTAAGTAAATCCATACCACCATTTTGAAAACTTGCTGACGGCGATCAAGCGCAGCCTTCCCATTTTGGGGTAATTTCTAGGAAAATGAATGTTAGGTAAAAACGATTATTTATATAAAATTACTACATGCCGTTTAGTATTTGAGCATGTCCTTGGGTCGTGAGATTTTTCAAAATTTATTCAAAAATTTGGGTCGCTTGAGAAAAGGTTTTGAACCACTGGTCTCATCCTTTTGACAACAAACTTTTATATCAAAAGGTTTTCATGAAATTCAGTACGATTTGGGATTGGCCCGCCTCTAACTCCCTCGTGATTTTCTATGTGAAACTTTTTTCATCTGAGTGAGCTCGTGAAAACGAATTTTATAAAATATCAAACTAAATCTTTAATAGTTCGATCCTATATTATGCAGAAAGGAGTCAAGAACCAGTCAGACGAATGTCTCTCTTTGGATACACTGCCTACCCGATACCATACCGTCAAATCGGAAAACATTCTAACACTGCGGTTGTAAAGAAGAAACATGAAAGATCGAAATCAGACGGACAAATCATGATTCCTCCATTTATTCGTCGCCAGTGTAAAAGACATTCGATATATTAGAGTAGTTGATTCCAATTTTTCTAGCGGATAAAAACAACAAAATAACGTAAACAATTCCTATTTCTACCTATGCTAAATTGGTGGCTTATACTGACATATTATTCAGATTGCTACTATAGGTTTCGCTCATTAATCAAATTCATTATAAACTCAAAGTTTTTTTCATGACCGTAAGAGATAATATTGTGTTGCTTATTATGAAATAGTACGCTTATAATTTAGGAATGATTTCTTCATAATCTGTAATTTTTATTTGTCTTATAAATTTACAAAAAGACTTATGAAAAAAAATGGATTTATATTAATTACACCTCCCACTCAACGTTTTATTTTTTACATCTCAGTAGCGGCATTTAATGGGAACCCGTTCTTGAAGTAGTCTGATATCAGCGAACCTGTTTTTGTTTTTTGTTTTGTATTAATATAATATTAGATTTATGTAAAAGTTTTCATGTTAATGTGGCATACGTAGTAACAAATGTACTTTCTTGCAGTTTGCACTTTTCGCGTCAAAGTTTTAGAATAATTTTTTATGAACGATTTTCTCAATCTATAATGTCAACAACCGAATTAATTTTTTGCTTGATGTCGGAAATTTGCGTCCGTGAGGTACGACTGAAATAAGATAAGAGTCTAACCAAGGTTGAATTGATGAAAGATTGCACTGCGGATAAATAAATCATACTTGATCTACGAGTGTTCGTAAAATCGGAAAACAGTGTATATAGAAATAGACTGGGAGGGGTAAGGTAGGTCGGCAAATGAAATAAAATCCTTTGATCTTTAACAATATCAGTGATATCAAAAGATAGTTTACACAATTCCTATGTAGAGGTTTCACAATGACATCAAAGCTTCACGACAAAACTTCTTAAAAGGTAATTTAACGTCAGAAATAACAAAAAGTCGTGGTTCGGCAACCCCATGTTTTCATAACTCGATTTTCTTTCATTGCTTAGATATTGGTATTAGCCATAAAATAGTCGCAGACAATCGAGAAATCTCATATGTGGAAAGTATAGACACTACGCGCCTCTAATTCGACACCAAATTAATAGAAATTTTTGATTTGGAAATATATCAGTTTCTGAACTGCCCACATATCTTTCTCATTTTGTAAGCTTAGTTCCCATAGCTATGGAATTTGACGATGTTTATATCTTACATAAAGCTAATTAAAAGATTTCTTTATGATTTTGTTATAGGTTTGTTGCCCCGTAACTTCTCATCTATAGAACATCAATATTAACTAAAAACAAGCCGGAAGCGCCCATTTTGATTTGCCCAACGGATAAAATTATCATTTGTTTGAATCGACAACAAAAGTAAAATTGAATACCCTTATCTACAATTTTTACTGTACTTTGTTACTCGCTTCAAAATTCTGAAATCATTTTTATTTGTTGCTGCAACATTCCACTTTCCAGTTTTTCAACATGTTTTGAATTTATGTTAATGTATTACATAGGACAACATGGAATACAATTAAACTTTATAAAAAAATAGGTAATGGAAAAACCTCTCCAATTTCATTTTTGTTTATTCGGCTAAAATCAACTCATGCCACTTGTTAAGTTGTACACTCAGAGATAGCAAAGAGTTTTTGCTAATGCAAGAGAAAATTTCAACATTGTGGGTGACCCCAGGCGTCTAAATGCGGGTTTTCAACCGCTTACTTCTTTAGCGATCAAGTGATTTGCCAGAGTTCAGTGAAGATATCTAAATTGGATCACTTAGCGGCTAAGTCGACTTTACAAGCCCGCGCCACTTTAAAATCCAAGTTTTTGTTGCAATTCTGCGATTCTGAGTGATAGAGTTACTATCTATGCTGCGGAAATGATAATTTTGACGGTTTAAAAATTTTATTTTGCCCATGCAATTTGACTTTGATGACGATCCATACCTGATCTCGGAAAGCCAATTAAGACGAATCGTATATAATAGATTCAGTGGATAAAAATTTCATGTCATCTAAGAGGCCAGGTTTAAAATACAAATGCGAAGTTTATTAATATTGAGGTCGATGTATGGCGCATAGTTATATCTTTGCTGCGTTGTTTTAAAACAAAGGATTTTTTGTATGGGAAGTCAAATCAAATTCCCATATTGTTAGTGGCGTCCCATCGCAGATGTTCCCCGGGCAAAGTTTTTGTCGTTTATTTTTGCGCCCCGCCTCCCGTATCTTCTTGCTTTTTCGCGTCGTGTAGGCAGTTCCATGGACCTGTTTACAGGGCCCGTTCCCACTGTTTACGGCGAGGAAAATACATAACGGTTCCAAAAGAAACCATGTTTACTTTATTGTGAAAGGCTGGAGGAATTTTTACTCTCGATTCACAAAATGGCGAAAAGGACGAACAGTACATGGCACAAATACATGACTTCTCATTTTAATTAAGAAAAAAGTGTTTTTACACGGCAATATTACCGCCTACAGAAATAAAATTTTATTATGGACTATGAAATTAGAGTCAATGATAACAATGCTAGCAAAATTAGAATTAATGTTGTTTTCCTAAAACTGTCAAATCACATTGATAATTTCAGATTGTATTATGGAAATCATCCTGATAAAATTATTCATTACAAATTATGTCATTTACATATTCGTTGGTATTTTATTCGATTGTGTATGTGTTATTCGTATATCTTCATTGTTGTTGTTTATCTTGTTAAAATGCTTTGATTTGTTGTTGTAGAAAATCAATTTTTTTCGCAATCACTGGTATAATGTATTGCAAATTTTCCATACTTTACAATAAGAGATCGGCTGGAATCCATATGGAAATTTTTACCGAAAATACTTTATTTTAAGTCATGGGAACAATGCTCAGACATTTGTCCCTCAGTCACATATGTTATTTCACTTGAGAATTTTCCTCTAGCTTTGTATATCGCTTAAAAAAAACTCAATAAAATTGAATTATTAATCTGCGTAAAAACGTGCAAAATGATTTATAATGTGAATAACAATTTATTTTAAAAATATACAACATCACTAAAAAATAAGTCAATTTACTACATTTTTAAAAGGGTTAGTATGAACGTTATCTAAATTAACGTCAAAATCAGGGCGGGTCCAGGCGGGTTTTGGTGCCCAGATACACGGGTAGGCGTAATCTCCGCATGTATACTTTGGGAAAGTGCGCTTTTGTATGAAGAACAACTATTAAATAGTCTTTCTTGAACAAACATCACATAAAGTTCAAAGGAGGTTTTGGTAACGGTGGAGAGTAGGACGTGTTTTAAGATAAACACACAACATAACGGGGTAAAGTATTCGTGAAAAATGAAAAAGACCAAATTTTATGATTCTTTCATTGTATTTGAAATATAAGTTCATCAAAAAAATGAATTTTATTTCGAGCATTGGAGCATTATTGCTAGAATCATACCTATCAAGTTTTCCTACATATGTAAAGTTATACCTAGATCGGACGTATTGAAATAATAATTTTAGCTTATCATAGTATGTAAAAAAACGCACAAAAACTAAATATCCAATCGTAAAATATACAAAAAACGTTCTATCTAACTGAGAATTTATAACGGATAGACTTCCCGATCAAGAGTATTTGGTTACTGGACAGACAAAAGGACAGTCAGTTAGATCAGAGAAAGCGCTTGAGATCACAGGACCTAATCGATTGTTAAGATCAAGAAATTTTGTTCGCATCGCTAGCAATGATCAAAGAAATGTACATACACACTTTCTTTATTTTGTCCCGCCTTTTGTGCTAAATCTAACATTCAATAGTAACCAGTATGTACTTTCACTAATGCGTTTTGTGAGTAAGGTTCCATGTGGACAGACATATTTGCCCATTCCATAATGGTTGAAAGCCTGCTGATTTTTCAAACTAGGTTTTTAGTATTTT
Organism: Styela clava; assembly: GCF_964204865.1. Lineage (NCBI taxonomy): Eukaryota > Metazoa > Chordata > Ascidiacea > Stolidobranchia > Styelidae > Styela > Styela clava. Next base: position 19,386,856 of record NC_135250.1, read on the forward strand.
ATGAAGAAATTTGATTGGATTATTTGAGTGGGGTATTGGGTTATATATGAGCCAAATTTAACTCGCCTTTCGAGTTCGAAATGAACCGGGTCTCACACACAAAACTTCTACCCTGTGATGTGATGTGATGTGATGTGATGTGATGATGATTATTAGGTCTTTTGAACTTTTTCAATACAGACCCTGAACGTTATATCATAGTGGTCTCTTTCCTGCTCCAACCCCAGAACTAATTTATCTGAAGCGCTGAACAATGATCGAAATTATAAAAACTAATCGAATAGTGTTCATTATCAGCAATAGCGTGTGTTAATTGTTGCATAAAAATTGTACATTCAAATTGGGAAATCCAGTACATAGATTACACAGGTCTCAATATATATAACTTACGAATAGTTATAGTTTTGCTTGAAATATTTATTGAAAATTTAATTTTATCATTTTTCATCGTTGAACAAAGCAAAGGCATTCTTTTAAAATATTTATTGGACTCATTAAATACTTTCAAGTGGATTCATACTCTCTAAGTATAAGGGGAATCAAGGTGCAATTTTTTATTGTAGAAGACGAACACAATTTTCTGTAAAATATCCTCCGTTTCATGTACTCATTAAATAATTTCAGGAGAATACCTACTCTGAGTATGAGTGAAATATGAACAACTTTTATTGTTGAGGAACGTGACATTCAAGTGTATTCGGGTTGGGTTTTGGGGGTGAATTGAAGAATTTTATATGAGTACCCTTATTTGGTATGAGTAGAAATTTTATCATCATTGAGTCGTAGTTCCAAGTGAGTACCTAATCTGAGTATGACTTGAATTAACTAGTGGGTTTTTATCATTAGGAAAAGCAAAACCATCCATGTAAATTCGTGCTACGTTAGTCGGACTCTGTTGACCATTCCATCCCGTGTTCAGCAGTCAGAAAGGGCCAAATAATTATCAACAAATGATAAATCTCAAGAATATTAGGTTCTCAAAATTTAGTTTAGATAATTCATCAAAGCTTACATGAGTCGCACTCGCCATTCTTAAACATAATATCTTAACCGTGAAATGATTCTCGTGTAAGCGACACATTATTCTATTCATGTTAGAGATGCCGTGTCGGTGGTTCAAAAAGGCGAACAATGGGAGACCCGATTTGTTACAATACGTCTTATATCTTACATCATTGTCGAGAGTTGTTCCAAGATAGTCATGGGTTATACTTTATCAAGCACTGATCGAAGAAGTATGAAATGTAACTTATGAAATTTTTGTTTCTGAAATCCATATAAAATATAAAACATCAGTTGGAACAACTGTAGATGATTTTAAATAATATCAAAACAAACATACTTTTAAATTTCAAAGTTCATGAGCATTCAACAGAGCAACGCAGGAAAAGTTGATAAATTTATAGAACTAAATTGTATATTATTTCAGACAGTCTAATGAATTTATCGAACTATATTCTTTCACGGTTAGGAGAAATTATTTGATACTAAAATATAGGTATACATTAAAGTATCTTACAAGAATAACTAATATTTTCTTTCATTCAAATTTGTGGCAAGGATAAGCAAAATCTATATCGAAAAAGGTATATATATATATATAAGAATATATAGTTTATTTACTATGAGACTTTGGTTAATTTGATTAAAGTGTTTACATTATTTATTTAAAAAAATAAAAGGTGTAAGAATAATGACGAAAAAGCAGAGGCATGGATTACTTGATTAAAATACCTAGCCGTGGAAAAACGAGAGAAAAAAGAAGTCATCTCTCTCTCTATATATATATGTATAATCGAACCGACTGTCCCCATCCACAAATCTGAAATTACGGGGTCAGATCTAAAATGGCGGACGAATTGTATAGATATAGTGAAATAGAAATGGTTTATTCTGATACAGCAAAATTGGAAGTTGCATGTCGAGGTATAGTTAAAATTTGAAGGTCGAAGATTCATGATTTCATATTAGATCAGAGGTTTTTAATCCAACCGGATCCATTCATCGAAGTTGTTGCTCACTTTTTTGAACAAGGATTTCACTAAGCATTCTCTACTATACGGCTAGAGGCACAACCGGAAATTTGTTTGTTTATATTAGCCACCAAATTTCTTACTTTTTGTATGACATTGGTTTCATATTTATTACTTTTACCCATGTCTAAATTAAAATATTGTTTTAAAAAAATAGGAAATATATCAGGAATATCAAGGAAGGAAGTATATCAAGGAAGATTTAGGTATCTTGACAAAAAACTAATAAAAAGGGGAAAAATTTGTGCATAAAAAATCATCTTTATGAATTAGAAAAATATAATTGTTAGGTAACTTAGAAATAATTGCAATTCCCTATATGACACGAAATGTACCTACGGAACGTTTCGTTATTTTGTTGTTTTTGTTCTTGTATTTTTTTAAAAATCTGGACAGATCTCCCGTTTTGGTAACTCAATTATAATGCTATCAATATTTTTATTTTTAATTGGCAGAGAAATGAATAAAAATAATTTTAGAAGTACAAAAAAATTATGTCGCTCATATGGAACAAATACTTGCGCAAAATGATGAGAGATGTCATGGATTTTGTTATTTTTTGGTTATCAGAGTATACTTCACATTTTTAGTTTGCTAATAAGTGTATAAAACATTTGTTCAATTTATTTTTATTTTTACAGACTAAAACAATATTGTTAGTCACTGTGAACTATTTGTTCTCATTTCTGTATAAAATTTATTAGCAATAACAATTAATATGTTGAACCCTCCTCTGTTACCATGTCAACATAGAATCATGCCAGATATACAGGTAAATTTTTTAATTTATTATCCAATTTAATAAATTTAAAATTTATACTCAACAATTATAAAACACTTTCCAATTCAACAACATGTTGGATTAAGAATTCAAAATGGCGCAACGACAATTCTCTATTGTCTTGAAAGTGATACTTACTGTTACGTGTCGTTTTGTTTTCTTGCATGAAATTATTAACTATCAGCGAATTTAATTAGCTGAGCTGATAAAAGGGATCTGGCGTCTTTAATATTAAAAATTCAATAACGAGGTGTTTTCCACGCTTTAGACAATGCTATAGTATATAGACAAGCTGTATATAAACACTCTATTTTTAAGTAAATCATATTTAGATATATTGAAACATTTTTGGTAAATTTATGGCCAGTGGCGACCAAAAATTGGCTTAAAATAATAATTGTTTAATTCAGTGAAGTTTTAAAACAAATAAAATATTTTCAATTTGTTATGAAAAAAAATTCTTTTTTTGTCAATCAAAGTTGAATAATAAACTTTTAATCATCATTACTGATTGTATTTGAACTAATTTTATTGGAATGTCTTTAATTCAATAAAATTTAAAAAAACAAGCCTGTTGTGAATATGGCTTTCTCGTATAAGTGAATAATTTTACCTGTTTTACCCCAAAATTATGAGTTTGCTTTCTATATTATTCTATTCCCTCTTGTGAATTGAAAGTGACATAGGCCGAAAGCAAATATTTTCTTAGCACGGCCTCCGCCTTCGAATATCTATCCTACAATCAGTGGTCGTGATTTCCTCCACCAATTCGGTTTTTGATGTTGCCGCCGCCATTGTGACATTGATGACGTAGTATTTGCTGAGTACAAAAAATTCAACTAATTCAAAAACTGTTTTTGGTTGGTTTGGGACGCATATCCCCGTTTAAACAGATGTGATTAACTCAATATGCACTGGACGATCAGAGCATGCTATGGTGGTGTGAAGGTTTGAAGAAGAGGGCTCAATAATTCGAAATCTCTTTTTCAAAATTGATTCAAAAACGCAATTTTGTGATTTTACCTTTTTCACTTAATATCAACATAGAAATTATGTTTTTCTGGCCTCATTATCCAAGCCTTCGTTATACAAAGACTCCGGAATCTGGGCCGTTTTTAACCATGGTTCCCCGGAACATATAAGGGTTCTGCCAACACAGTCCAGGGGTTCCGCAAGTTTACAGTCAAATCTGAAATTCTGTATTAATATAGGTATATTGTTTAAACATATTCAAATATCTTAAATAATTCGGTTTACCACTATTATTAAACTTGCTGCGTTTCAAATATCACTTATTTCGCCAGTAATAGGTTTGCTTTTATTTATATTTATAGTTTATGCCTTTTGGACAATAAAAGAAAATTGCTCGGCCAAAAAGGTTGAAAACCTCTGCTTTAGATTATAGGCAATCAGTCACGTGAATCTACGATACCAATATTCAATATAAAACCAATTTCAATTTAACCAATTTATACAACTTTAAATACCAAGTAAATAGAGGATGCTGATCAATGTGGTAGATTCTTAAAATCAACTCACGATTTTAGTACAAGTAGGATAATCTGTTTTACCAGAAAAAGAAAGTAGGCTCATCGATATTCTCTCATCTTAATAACTCATCGACCATGGATTTAGAGCAGTCAAAAATAATTTTCATTATGTGAATATTGCTCTTTTATATAAAATCTTCTTCTTGTATGTTTAGATGTCAGCTACCTCAAACCAATACACAGCTATGCGTCAAATGCAAGAACATTTTTCTGCATCAACTTCATCTCCATTACTTCACGTATCGACAGGAAGACGAGATTATCAGCCTTGGATACAAGATACTCAGCGTCACGTTGGAAATAATAAAGTGGCGTCGTATATTGGAACAAGCTCGGCATATATTTTAGAGGCTGCCGCTTCACAAGGTATATATGGGCGGTTAAAATACTGAAGCTGTGGGTATCACAGAACTATAATTTGGCCAACGTTTTCGACCGTGATTTACAATTCAAGTATGATAAAAGTAAGGTGATCCACTTAAAGTGGGTATAGAAAACAAACATCCTAATTAGCAACTTTTTATTAATTTCATCTCCAAACTGTGAACATCTTACTGTTTTTAGAATACAAATTGCAATCATAATTCTTTCCAACAACTTAACGCGGTGTATTTACTTATGCGGTTCCATTATTGTCTATATATATATATATAATATTATTGCACTCTAGGTCACTTCTGTTTGTCTGGTTCTGTATTACGTGATATGCCAGAAAAAGATGTAACCGAAACAAGAAAGTTACCATGCCATGTTGAAGCCAATTGTAATGCTCTTGAAGGTATACATACATTTTTCTTTTTGTATTTACTTTAATAAGGATGTAGTGCTGTTCTTAACAATGTTTATAAAATTGAAGGGGTGAGGTAAATCAGTCTTCTCTGTTTAATAACTGAAATGTCGATAATTATAATAAAGACCATATAATGTTTCATTCTCCAACGTGCTGGCAGCTATTCATTTTGGTCTTTGTGTTACTGGAATTGACTACGACTTCAGCTCTAGACTCCAAGATAACATAAATTTTAACTACATGAATGTTGGTAACTAACAGTTGAGGTTTCGTGGAACTAACTACCTTTCCTTGCTCTATATGCCTTTGCGCATATGGATCCGTATGCGTATTACGCCAGGCTGCTGTAGCAAGAGTGTAAAAGGCTATTCTATTCAATTCAAGAGTCTGCACACTGCTCTATGTGCCTTTGCGCAGGTGGTAGTTGTAAAATGCGTAGTTGTAAAGGCGTGGTTGTAAAATGCTTGTCTGAAGAAGTCTGACCTTGGTCAGACGAAACGTTACAGAAATATATTTGTGTTCGTTTGCAGCAAGACTCTTGCGGTGTTTGCGAGCGTTCTCATTATTAGGCTACCGACTTTAAGAGACTGATTTTTTTTCTAATTTCGCGGATATAGGGTATTGCTATGACTCCAAAAGGAGTAGAAACAAATCCCCGACTCCTACTATACGATCGTGGTCACACACGGCATAACGAAATATATAAGAAATATATATATGACCAAATGACTGCCACCAAAAGACAGTCGGTGTATTAGACTTTTCAACAGCAACAGTAATAAAATTTCATCGCTGATTTATTTTTTCAGCGAGTTCATGCAGGACTTGTTTTCCTCGTCCACATCTTCCCACATCGATAGGTTTGTCATCAAATCATTTCATAAACCCAAATGTTATGTCGGCATCACCAGTACGAAATTTAGCAACCTGCTCTCCACCGAGAAATTTTCAGACTGAGTTTACCAACGGTCCTGGGGCTGCTGCGGCGTGCCACATGAACCCAAGACTGTATGAGGTATGTAACATTGAATGAAATTTCATTTATTACGTAATATTTCTGAATAATGAAAATGACCAGTTTCCTAAATGATGCATATATGAGAATCGTGTATTGTCTTTGAAAGTCCCGAGTTTCCTGAAAAATAAGTTTTAAATCTATTTCACTCACTCTCTCTCTCTCTATCTATTTTGACGTCACAAGTATTCTGTATATTCATTTATAAGGTTCATATTTGGTCAATATATAGATTTGATTTTCATGCATTTTATCATGAAAAACTTTATTAGGCTATTCTCCGCCACGTTGGATTTTTAGATATTTGAACAATTTCTCCAATCTTTCAGATTCCACCGCAAATAGACACGACTGAACTATCATTATGGAGGATGAGAAATCATCGCTATCAACCCTACTCACATCGTTTGGCATCTCACTCACATCTTCCTCATGCACAAGGTACTCAGATTAAGATATACCTGATTTTGTATGGTCTACTCTATTGGGTAATGTACAGGACTCAAGGCCTAAGAGCTATACCCTAATATGCCTATATTTCACAAGCCATTCAAGTGTTTAGTTAAAATATACCTCACAGTCTAGTCTTTCCTACGCAGGCGACTCTTATAAACACACCTCGATGTTATTGACAGGGTCTTCCTACATGCCGCATCTACTTTCACATCGGGTATCGCAACCGAATCAGTTTTCAACTCCGAGTCAGTGTAATTTTGTACCGGGGTTTCCATCCGGAGCCTCCGTGCACCACGCAGCACTGTTGGCACTTGGAGATAGGCTGACAGCTACGTCATCTATTACTCGAAGGTACGTAGCTTGATTTGTAAATATAAAAAAGTGGACTCAATTGTCGCTATGTATATTTTGATATGTTTGTTCAGATGCGCCAGATGTCGATGTCCAAATTGTCTTTCACCGACAGAATTAAGAAATGCTAATGGAAAGAAAGAACACATTTGCCACTTTCCTAATTGTGGAAAAGTTTACGGAAAAACATCGCATCTGAAGGTAAATCATTCAGAGAGCTATTTTTAAAATATTCATTCCTTTCAAGATTCCATACAGTCACTTTAACATGGCAAGCAACTTGCTTCATTTACCCCAACTATTTCATACCCAAGTTATTACATCCTGTGCATGGGTAGCCTCTAGTTTGTAGCAATCAGGTCTCAAACCAGAGGTCTCTGAGTTAGTTTTTCTTCTCCGTACTGCAGTAGAGCATCACTCGCTGTCTTCTCATCAGCATTGCCCCCTCTTTTTCAAAATCTCGTGTATATGAGCTATGTAATATAAAACAATTTTATTTCAATTCAGGCGCACATAAGATGGCATCTTGGCGAACGACCTTTTGTTTGTAATTGGTTATTTTGCGGAAAAAGTTTTACAAGGAGTGACGAATTACAGCGGCATCTTCGAACGCACACAGGCGAGAAGAAATTTCAATGTCAGGTAACAATATATTTCAAATTGGGAAATTGAATGAAAAATTGTTACTGCCACCTTAAATCTTAACTAACATCAAACAGAAGAGTTATTGGACACGAGGTGGACATATGGATCGTTTTGTTATTATGTTGCTGTTGTCGTTGTTATGATTTTTTTCTTGTTGTTGTTATGATAAAATCGCTTTCCATTTTCGGTGATTAAATATTATATTTGTCGCTAGAAGATTATTCTATTTTATTTATTTTAAAAATTTCTCTGGGCTCTATGGGATCCGTTTTTTTGTGTGCGATGACGACCTCTTGTGGTGGTTCTGCGTTCGCAATCCTTGATATCTGCTGGTCGGGTAAAGTCGAGAAGACTGAGGTACCGGTAGTCTGATGTCAATGATTAGATAGATAGATACCCGTACTACTTTGTTTTGGCTTTCGTATCCATATATTTGAAACGATTGCGTTGAGCAGAGTTCTCATAAACTGTTATTTTTAGTTTTTATGGGTTGTTTATTTCAACTTGTGAGTCTTAATTCGTTCTATTTTGCTATTGATTGCCTGGTTTCATTACATTATGAAACCGAGATTGGTCTCGAGTTCACAAATAACTGATCTAGTTTTTCACCTTTAGATTTGCGAGAAAAAGTTCATGAGATCAGATCACTTATCAAAACATGTTAAAATTCATCGTAAAAAATCACAACAAAATAATACTGATGAAGAACCACAGGAAAAGACTGAAAATGACGAAGAATCATCGAAGAAATTAGAAACCTAAAGCGTTCTAACAAGGACTATACTAGACAGTTCTGCACCGGAGAAAAGCATTCTAAAGGAAAATTCGAATTCATGACCTGCAAGATTCGAATGTAGACCACCATCGACTGAATGGAACTATTAATATTCATGTAAACTTTTTCACGAACATACCTCTTAGAATTCAGTTTACCAATTTTAGTTTATTTATGTATAAATCGATGGTAGTTTTTAACACGAAGTGGATGGACACATGAATCTTTTTGTGAAATGTTGCTGGTTCATGTTGTAGTTGGTGTTGAGATTAAAAAAATGAATTTTTCAATCGTGCCACTATCGGATTGATCTGTAAAGTTCTGTAAGTTTGTGCTCATCGACCGGAACATGCTAACGTACCTATATGCTGGAATATTTTTGTTTTTTCTTCACTGTGATATTTTTATTTGTCGGGAATCCAAGAAAGGATTACTACTTTCATTCGTACTTTTTGAAGTATTTACTTTAATTTAAAAGTGTAATTTCGATGCATGACAATTTTAATTTCCAATTTTTTACCAAATGAGAGCGTTGCACATGACAATTTCTTAGCATTAATAAAAAATAATCTATTACGCTGACGTGAATATATGCCAAAGGTTTTTGTAGGTTTTTGTATAAGAAGATCTAGTTATTACATTCAATACATATGGACTGCATTTCATACAGAATAATATTCTAAGTGAATTCAACACCTTCCCATTTTATATCTCAGGGGTCGAAAATTTATTACTACTCATATTCGTTAAGTAACAATACTTTTGAGCTTGTTTGCCACACCAGATGCTTTCATTTTGCATGATTTCATCACAAGATATAAAAAATTGATTCCCTTTTCATATGAAGCCCGGCAAAAACTGAGTTGAACGTTACATCGTGGCTTTAAAGCATTTTACCTGGAAATGTATACAGCCCCGCTATACAACGGCTGATCCTTTACACTATTTATGAAGTTTTAAGCAACTATTTGAAATATGAATATATTTCAATCTGTGAAGCAACTCAAAAACTGCCCCTCCTCTGCTTACTGACAGTACAGTCTTCTTCAGACGCGCCAAGAGAAATTCAAGTTACCACTGTCACAGAAAGATTTTGGTTCAAAAATATTTCTAAGGTAAAAAGTTTTTAGAATCTGAACTTTGCTGACAGAAATATAGTGTCTAGTATAATGAAATGATCAACAGCATTTTCGGGGGTGAAAAAAAATCAAACTTCGGTATAATAGCTAAATAAGCGAAGTGAAGTTTTATTTTGTGAAGAGGTAAGATATTAGTAACAGGTAACAGGTATTTGATACAAGAAAGCATCTGACTGGTTTTGGGGTAATATATATAATAGGCCTATAACTTTACACCTCTTTGGGACATGAAGAATGTATTTTGATGTTCTCAAGATTTCTGACTGCAGAAGAGCGATTGGTTGAGTGTGTGTGGGGTATAAAAGTATATGGCGCTTTCAACGATATAAGTGCTTCACGCCGGATATTTTAAAACAAACGTTCCAATGTGCATGTACTATTTCCTTAGTTGACTTTCAGTTTTAGGAGAAAATCGTTTTTTAAGAGGAGCAGAAGAAAGTCGACAGGAGGAAAATGAAGATTTTAGAAATCGGTTGAATGTTTTGGTGTTGGAAACGTACATGCAGCAGCACAATATGATGGAATGTAATAAAAGACAATTTTATATTATTCAATGCTTCTCCTTATAAACAAATCATTGAAGATTAGTCTGTACCTTGAAATGTTTTAGGCCTTTTTAGAAAGCATTGAAAGTCTTAAAGGCAGTTCACTAATTTTTGATCTAAAAATTTGCAGATCACTTAGTTTCACTAGGTAATAAAAAATAAACGATCAAATTAAAGTCTTGTAGGTTGATTGTACTCTACAAGTGGATAAATTTTCTCAGCCAAGCCTTTTGAAACTTTTGAACCTTGACAAAAAGAGGGTTGCCATATGATAGTTCTGTTTATTTCTTCTTTAATTAGTTTTGAAACAAGCGCAAGACATCAAAGATATCAAACATTCAGGTCACGTTCGGTCACAAAAACGAAATCATCTTTCAAAATTTATTCTGAAAAATAACCGCCAGGTGTCGCTGTTGGAAAAGGATTATAGGGGCATCAACGAAAAAAAATTAGACAAATTTAGTAAGTGGATCACTCAACCATTAAACAATGAAACGTGGGAATGTATTTTTATTGATCTTCAACCGTTACTAGATTTGCAATTTCACTATATTTTTTTGAGAAAAAAAATTAATTTAATTTAAAAAAAAATGACTACATTTTGCATCTACAGTTAGCTTTATGTTTAAATTAAATGCAAAGTGTATTTTTTAATAAAATCGTTTTTGTCCACAACTTGTCTAACAATTTATTACAAAATGTTAACACGTAAAGTTAGAAGAAGTATCTGGAGCATTTTTCCTTTTTATTCTTTCTGATTCTGTGTATTCGCTATTGCAACTACTCCGTTTTATACTATATTTTTATTATTATTTTCATCGGGGTAGTCATTTGACCGCCATGTCCATATATTTGAGCATTGTCCTATCGGTCATTGTATACTTAAAACCTTCAGTGTGCTTGAAAATTCGAAAACAACATTGAAATGAAACATGCTTATATTAGCAAATTGGACAACAAAACCGGAATTGAATTTTGGATTCGGAACAGGATGGCAAAAATTTCGACTTTCCGACCCGGAATATTTATTTTCTTTTATACAAGCCAAAAGTTTCATGCCATTAAATATGAATTAAAGTGTAAACCATTGTTGCCTATATTGAAATCAGCCCTTATTCGAGTCCAAGAAATACAATTCCGGGTCCCGTCTATTATTTCCAGGTTTAAATTGGGGTAAACTTGCAAGAAATAAGGCTGTTCGTATAATCCAAATAGGACACGCGTAGGGTTTTTTGACGTGGAGATGAAGCAAACTTTCTGATAATATCCTGAATGATAAATACAATTTTATGATTTCTCATTTGATATGCTCGTAGAAATCGGCTCAAAAAGCATATAAAGCTATTTAAAATAATTGAACAGTCGGTAAACAATGAAGATGGTGTTATTTTTGGCTTACAAGTGCGATTACAGTCGTATTTTATTATGTAAACATGGATTATCCTGCCTGTCAAAATATATCATTCGTTTTTAGCTTCAAGAAGCATGTTGTATTGATATTCCGTACATAATTAGCAGATATATATTCTAAGCCACGTGCGATTTAAACTTAAGACTAATCGCTTTTGAAAAGTACAAAAATCTTCTATTTTAAAAATCAATTTAAAGATTAAAGAGCATGCCGCAGATGCAGCAAAGGATATGCGGTATGTTTGGCAAATTTTACTCGATACACATTGTAATTAATTTTATTACAAAATTACAAAACATATGTTAAACAATAAGATGAGTGGTTGAAAGGTGGTCATTTTTATGGAGAAAATATTCTTGACAGGAAATACGAAATCAACAATTGGATTGTTATTTCAAAATAATGGACAAAAGTTAGAAAAAAGATGTACAGTATATATTAAAAACATTACGATTACAAGTTGTTGGTAGTATAAGTACTTAGCAGTAGTAACGTAGCGTGGTAACGTGTATATAAGAATCACCGTATTAGTATATGAACGGTGGACACAAGAAGTTCAATCGTCAAATTTTGAAAATTGAAATTAAACACTCAGCAGAATAATTGCGCATTTTATTACCTTGAAATATCGACCAATTTTGTACAAAAGATCATAATGACAGCCAAAATTTTGATTGATTGTCGATCTCTTCCTATGAGATTTCAAATCGGGAGCATAAATAAAAAATTCGACTGGTGACGTGAAATTATTCCCATCTCCTCATTTTTATTTTATTTATACTACACCAAAGATTATTTAGGAAAGCTTTCATAATTATTTCATAACTGCTGTGATATCAAAACACCACAAATCATTCAGGGGTTAAAGTTCAAGCGAGCGTATAAATTGGAAAAACTTCAAACAAATGGCGTGGCTTACCGTATCGAATATATCTGCTACGCCATAATGACCGTATCCTTCAATCATATAAAAAAGATATTGATTTCAAAAGTGAAATAAATTATAGTTCTGTAAATTTTCCCAAAATTGTTCTATATATCCCATTTTTCGCCAAGTTTTGCCAAAAAAATAGCCTGCTTAAATATATCATTTATTTAACAACAACTGAGTGAAAGTATTTTTGTGTAATCAACGAATTTAATTCAACGAAAATTTTTGAACACATTCAAACGAGTGAGCCAGCGTGTTTGGCATGTCTGTTACTGATATACGCCTGCTAAACTTTCTCATTAAGACAATGTGGCTACAATTACCAGTCAATTCATGAACAATTTGCTTACATTTTTGACATTACATTTGGCGAAGTGCATTCTAATTACGCTATTTAGAAAGAAGTTAGCTTTCATAATTGGATGCACATTAACCGCTGAAATGATAGAAAAATTTGAAACGTATATAAAACACGCTCGACTACCTACAAAAATAACACAAAAATATAAATTGGTCAAATGGATACTTCCCACAACCTTTTTGGAGTGAATCCAAATGACATGTAACGAAAATATGCCTAACGATGCTGGGTCTGAAGGGGGATTTGACCCAGTCCCAAATCGGTAGCATAAATGGCCAAGTATAGGCTAGTGATCCGCGGACTGAGAACCGACTTTTTAGCATATTTTAACGTAACACGATATCCCAGCTAGCACTTTTTGGCGGCATTTCAATTCAATATAGCCAAAACATTGTTGAGCGTCAGAAGTGTCTTGACACCGAGCTGCCAGAAAGCGTGACAATCACTGTCACTGTGCAACCTGAATTTAATGTTTAGCTGGGAATTTTATCTTATCGTAAAAGAGCAAAATGGGGAAGACGTGACGTAATGTTCTCACGATAGGTTGAACTTTTAAATGAAGGGGGCACATCATCTTCGAATTATGCTGGGTTTTGCATTATCTAAATAATTTTTGACAGATGCGCAAATACAACAGAAAATATTTAATACGCTTTACTAAGCAATAATAAAATCATCTAAAAAGGTGTTTGCGGACAGATAGCGTTGTCGCGGAAATTCCCAGTGGCAGCCCTAGTTATATGTCGGCCTATTATAGATTCTAAGTGGGTACTCCCGTAGTTTGTGTACCAGGTTAGGGTTAGGCCAAAATTTTATTCCGATTTTCATTATTTTAGTTCTATTACGAGTTCATTCTGTTCACGAGGACAATCTGTGTTCGCCAAGCGAATATACCCCCTGCCCATAACTTTCAGTCCCTATACACACAACTTGATGTAAAATGGGCAAACAAAATTAGTTACCACCATTCTGGAGCGCCCTAAATTGACACACAGAGTCGACATTTTGGGTCTGGAACTTGAGTCCAGAATAAACTAATCGTAATTTTGATAATATTTACACATTTACAATCCAATCTTTATCTTATAGTACAAACCTTGAATATATAAGAAAAAAAAAATGAAATTAGGTAAAATTTTATACCAACACAATTTACCTCAGTAAAACCAATTCGCTTTGCCAAGAAAAATTTTGCAGCTATCTTTTCGACTAGTGACGTATTTTGATCAAACAGACCACACGGGCATGTTTGTTATACTATTTTCTTGTTTTGATATAAACTAACCCGACCTCTCGTTTCCGTTAATTGTACACGATCTGGATGAAGGGAATGAAAGGTATATCATATAGATATCATGCCAAAAGAGAGAAAGAAGCAAGGGATACCTGACTGCAAAAAAGAGAAGTAAAAGATGGAGGGGTAGAAGTAGGAGAATGAGAGATGGAAGAAAGAGTGTGAGGGCTATAATAAACTCTATGGAAGATGGCGCTGGTAGAGCGACAGATAAACTGTGCAAAAAATAGCGTATGAGTGGGGTGAGAAAGAGAGAAAGACAAAATAAAGGTATATATAGACTCTATACTATAGAAGCTGAAAGGTATAGGGCGAAATATGAATATAATGAGAAGAAAATAATAAGAGAGATGATGACTAAATGAAAAGAAAGTGGTAGAAAACGTACGGAAAGATGCAAAAATATAAAAAGAGGTAGAATGAGAGATGGGTGTGGACACGGAGTGAGGGGGAGGTAGAGGAAAAAAAGACAAAGATCGTCAAATAGAAAGCAAAGGCTGAAATCCGTAGAAGTGGTGACAGCACTATATCAAATGCATTTCTGAAACAATTTTGCCAATAAATTCACAATATCACCCACGTCAAGTTAATTTTCTAACTATTGACAATAGTACTTACAGTACAGCGGTTGATGCATCGCATCTTACAATCATTACGTGCAAACAATTCGCACAATTTTTCTTCGTCAAGATTAGATCAAGTTATATTTTTTCTAGATTGTGAAAATATAATGATTTCATAGCGTTCCAACGAATGCCACGATCATTTTGATAACTTTGAAAACAGTCTCGTATCAAGATATCATTTATTTTTGCACCGAAAAGGAGAAAATTTTCGTGTTCAGTTCGGTAAAGAACAATCGTTTGATAACATCTGCGCCTTTTAAATTTGTTCGCTAAGAAAACAATGTTCGAGTTGATTGCCGATTTCACCCAGAGCGCAACGTCTCTAAGTAAATAAGCAAACGGGTTTCACTATCTGGCTGTTCGATCGTAAAGCTGGTTTACCAGTTAACTGAATATCAATAAATTTTGATTTTTAAGGAATTTTCAGTTTTAACAAATTGAAAGAATATCTAAATTTTTGTCTTTAAAAGTTTCTACGCAAGTAAATTTCTCGAAACAATACCAGATCCTATTATTTCTGGTGGTCATAGTTGAAAAACGAAATCGTCAAATTTACCAATCAAAGTAAAGTATAATACAAAGTTTGAAAAGAGAAAATTTGATTGTCATAGGAAAACGTGAAATTATTGTCGTTAGGGATGTATCTATGAACATAAATCATCTACGACTTAAAATTCTTTTTACAACAAAGCCGATGTAGTCACAATGAACCAAATATGCGCCAAATAAAATGTATACATATATATCTTGTCTCGTTATTATAATCATTGTTGGAAACCGACGGTACATGTCATGATGCAGTGATGATGAACAAATATAAAAAAAGCTGTAACACTCGGTTGCTCGTATGTATGAAGACCTAAATTAGCAGTAAATTTATCTTGTAATATTGAATTCCTCGTCGGTTCACATTCTATGTGATGAATCAGCAAACGATCTGGAACTTTAATTTCTTTGTGTGAGGTAGAATCTCTGCTGAAAACTTTTTATTGGGTGTATTGTCTAGAACTGGTTGTTTATCTGTGGCTAGATCATAATTGAACACAGTCAAAGCGGTCACAAATTTATTCGCCAAACATTGAAACGACCATGCCATATGCCCTACAACAGCCAGGTAACAATTAGATTTTATTACAATGGCTTACGGCCTTTAAAGTTTAAAAGGCCGCTTAACAACTCAAACAAGAAATAGCAAGGAATGAACTGTGACATTTTGAGATTGCGTCAAATTTTGATAACTTTAAGAGTAAAGAATTTCTTATATTTACCGTGGTTTCTATAATTAAAGACTTATTAGGTTATTTGATTAAATCCATAAATATCTGCTTGAATGAATGTCATAACAGAGAATTATATAGGATAGATGTACTAAAAGACATTTTGTTTTTTATTAAGCCAAGGCAGGGAGGGGTAACTTTCTGCTTTCCCTATAAATTGGGCTATTGCTTATTTCTATTGATTACTGAAAAGGTCTTCCACGTTTTGGAGCATAATCATTTTAATTTTCGTCGTTCTTTCTGGTTTAGTAAAGCATTAAACAATGTGTGACATGATGATGCAAAATTGATAATCTGTGAGTTTTCGAGGATATTAAAATGTTCTTATAAGCAATCTACACCGAAAAACTGAAAATATACACCTGTTTCATATTTAAAAGATTTGTTTTCTTATTTGCTGTGACATTTGTCACGGTGCTATCAATTTTATATTTGAAACCTTTTCTGTGTGTTTCAAATATCTTATCATAAGCAAAATAAATAAAAAATGTTCAGATTATAATCAAAATCATCTCATTCGTGGTAACATTACAAACCATTATATATATCCCCAAATAAAAAGAGAATAAAAAAATTATTGAAAATAAAATAGATTGACATTTATGCGACCAACCAGATTTTAATCGACCAATACCGTGCGGTATTGTATATTACTTTTTTATAGAGCTAAATAATGATGATTATCTCAATTCCTCAATTGTACTGTTGGGCCTGAGAAATATGTTCCAAAAGCTTTCTATGGCGTCTGCATATTATATAATATCCCTCTATGGTCTTGGCCGAAGTAGACTTGAACTTGGAAGCTCAAAAACTCCCTTACAATAGGCTGAAAGACCGAAATAACTTTGGCAAAACTCAACGGCGTTAATCATATGTGTGTAGAAATGCTAGAAAATGATTTTCTTTTTAATTTTAACGCTAATTCAAACATGGGCTACTCCGTACTGAAACTGCAAGGCAAATCGGCCTGCCAATCTCATGACTCGTTTTGCCACAATGCTCAACCGCTTCCTTTCAGCGTACGCCACACAAAAGTTACTTTACGTATTCACGTATTTTACGTCAAAAATTCGTATATAGCCGTTTATGCAACGCGGTCAATGAAATATGATCGCACAATATGAAAAATTTTTGACTTGAAATGCGAGAGAGAAGAGACGTAATTACGAGAACGTTATTTCCATTTCAGTGTTTGCAGATGCCGGTAGAGATCAAAAGGCGGCATATCTTCTACAAATAGTTCTCTTCCCACAGACGGAAAGACACTGCTCGAGTTACCTAACGTGAGTAATAAGCTGGCGGTTACCTAGAAATCCAAGTTTAGAAATCAAGGGCTGTTTGATACTGAAAATTACATTTACGTGAAATACGAATAGTGTAAAACTATTTTATTTTACAAAATAACAACGATGAAGCAATGCTAGTTGAATAAGGTCGCATGATACCCGTGGATATTATAAATTAATATTTAATATTTCGAAAGCCCTTTAAAATGGGGAAGAAACGAATGCAGTTGCTACCGTAACACAGCTGACAAAGTGACGTCACTTCGCTGACGTCACTAGTTGGTTGAATAGGGTATTTATGAATGTTGTTGTATTTATTTGTATTGAGTGTATTGTGTTGACTTTTCAGCAAGGGGGTGTCTCGAATAACATAAAATAAGAAGTGCCCCTTAAGTAAAGTAACGCAAAGATTTTTTAGTAATCAGTACTATTATTGCATTGCAAATATTGAAGTTAGATGGCGTTTCATTGGCAGATTTTCAGGACAGAACTCAAGACAGAGGGCATTTTGAAGTTCAATTTGCCGTAATTTAGGCTATTTCAAATAGGCGGGAATCAAAAAAATTTCCCTTTAAACTTACGAAAATATAAGAAAGAGTAAATTTAGTTCTTACGATGCTATGAAGTCTGGAAGTGTTGCTTTTAGTTGAATAAATAATAACAATACATCTTTGTTACGTTGTTTGTAAGCGCTTAACCAATCATACATGGAAATTTGACCCCGATTAATGAGGCGGTTGATAAACCCAGATAGAGTAATTTCGAAAACAAGCCCCTGTTTATGGTCCCTCAATGTTGATTTGTTTATGGTTATCTCGAAAACATAATAGAGAAGAACAATAGCACATATTGTGATTACGTCACGAGTGACGCTTTTTCGCATGTATTTCGTATGCATTGAATTTTTGGGGCACAGTTTTAATTTTTTTGGCTTACGAAGCGCTGTTGTATATTGTATGTATATTAGAAACAATGCGGTGTCAAAGGGGACGCGAGATACATTCAGACATATACAAACAAATAATGCGTACGAAAGTGGCGCCGCTTATCTGCCTTACGCATTCAGGCGTACGCGTTTTGTTGCTTTTTTATTCCCACGTTCGGGCTAAGAGCAATTTAATCAAGGGTACATTGGCCCACATATGATTTGGACTTATTACAAGAAATCACTTTCAGGTCTGGTTTACTCGGAAAGTTCACAGAAA
The DNA here is from genome assembly GCF_964204865.1 of Styela clava. Taxonomy (NCBI): domain Eukaryota; kingdom Metazoa; phylum Chordata; class Ascidiacea; order Stolidobranchia; family Styelidae; genus Styela; species Styela clava. Next base: position 19,405,327 of record NC_135250.1, read on the forward strand.
GGTATTAATATTCAGAGTTTTACGAGGGAAAATAAAATATCTCAGAAACCTGTCCAACCATCGCATTCCCGACTGACAGGCGATAGCTGATATTTGGTTTGTGTGGGGCAGGCCAGAAACGGAAATTTAAACTTATATATGGTCTAAAAACCATATTGATCTAGATTAATACCGGCGGTTGAACGCCTAAATTGTTAGAGTTCTACGAAGCAATATATGTGAGAGGCAGTCGGTATCCGATTGCCAAGAATATATGTTGCCAGATTTTGGAAGCGATTTCAACGAACGATGCTTTGAAATTGAAAATTCAGCCTCTTGTTCAGCCCCAACCTGACTATGGACAATATTTTACCTGCAAATATATTTCTGCAATCACTTTCTGCTTTAATAACGCAGTTTTGTGGTTCTTCGAAATAAAATACTATTCTTTAACGTGAGGTTGTCTTTACAGATTGTATATTTCATTACAGTATCATTTATAGTCTTTTAAATTGATCAAAATCTCTCAGATGACGAATTTTTGAACCAATTGACCGAGGTCTAAGATCAATGTTTCGATAAACTGAAAACTATATTGTTCGACGTCACACATGCCTTACGTACGAAGAGGCCGATTAAAGATCAGAAAAGGGACCGGTAAAGGTCAAAAGATTTAATACACAAACAACAGTAGAAAAGAACGAACAGAAATAGATAAGTGTGGCTCGAAGGATACAGTCGCCGCTTCGCAGGGATGTTATGTTTTATTAGTATGCTCTCAATTTTTCTCTCGGTATCATCAGCTTATCCACGGATCTGTTCAGGTAATTGTATTCCATTTAATGCTTCTGAATGGCTTTTGCTCATAAAATATATATTAATTGCTTTCTCCAACTTAAAATATAAAAACCTGATCGTGTTGAAAAAATGACTTAATCTATAACACGGAGAAATGAAAAATGCATTAATTTATTTAATTATACTCGAGGATTCAAATTCAATGTGTTATCGTATCATAACGATGTCAGACTTCTAAGTGAATAACGTAACTCACGTAACTTTCAAATTGCAAAAATTGTCAACGTCCAACAAGCTGCAGTTATACTTTTCCTTGTCCAAAATGTTACCCGTTAATACTCCACTTTCTGATGGTCGTTTTGTATAATCACACCTCAGTATTCGCAGGCACTTTCAAATTATGACTTTATGCTGGATTGCTAATCTTGTATCAAATTTAGCTATAAAGCTGAAAAATCATTTATCTTCATTGCTAATGGCGCGCCTTTCACTTAATTGAATTTTAAAGCCCACGCTTCTGTTTACTTTGTCGTATTAGCGTTTTGTCAAATGCCGACAAGTAGAGATATTCTCTGTTTATGTTAATCTGACATCCTACTTGAGAGGTTATTTTAGTTATAAGCGCATAATAGGATGATACGGCTTGTAAATTGCCCTCGTCAGAATGGAGAATAGGCTTCGGCATAAATTGGCAAAGATAAGCATCTACAACTCATATTCAACTCAGGTTATCTTGCGTGTAACCTGCATTTGAAGTATATTATGCAATGCCTAAACGATTTAACCTAAACTAGTTGAAGTAATCTTTACGCAGACGCCATATAGATATTAGTGTATGTAGATATTCTTTTCAGCTGGGGCTATGGGAATCTTTCATTTTTAGCACTTTTGTCGTCTTGCTAGATTGATGTTCTGCTCAACATGTTGTCGAACACTTTAAAGTTAGCCATTCACTTCGTGGCGACTGATCGATGGCGTCATGCCAGAAAATTTAACAGGCTAGAAATTCCTTAGTTTTTGGCGGTTTGGCTATAACCCGCCGTGCGGAAAATTTGCTTTTGATGTGACGCTAAATTGAGAGCTCGAATAATGCGTATCGGCTTTTGCAAACAGATGATAATAATATGACAAAAGGACTGAAAGTAACCAAGACCAAAACGACCTGTATTACACAGATGTCAGGCGCGCTTTGTTTATAAGCTCTTTGCAAATAAATTTTATTTCACGTGAAAAGCGGTTCGTCATAGATTGATCTTTTATGTGAAAAATTACGCCAGTAAAAGCAAACTCGAGTCAAAAACGTTTTGTCCTGAACGTAAACCAATATATTATTCCATTTTCTCGGCGTAACTTTTGTTCGTTGTGAGTCACGCTGCGCCAGGTCAGACCTTGACCTTTAGTGTCATCGACCGGGTTGAATATTCCAAAATCTATAAAAAAAAGACGTGATAAAGCTGCTCACAGTTTACAACGTTTTGTATAATAATCTTTAGTATCGGATTTAATGTCGTGTCAATATGCGATCAGCCAGAAATGTTCAACATTTTGACTATAATAACCAAATCTACCGGTGCGATCCAGCGCTCGCTCGGGAAATTTACACCCGCACCCGAGTCATCTGAAAAGCGACCCCGGTTCCGCATCGAAAATATATTTGACTCTATCCCAAGCTCCAGAATCTATGTTGAGGAAAATATCCGCTCCGACTCTAGGTATTGAATCTGATAAAATCAAAAACTTTAGCGTATACAATCCTTCTTCAAAGAACTTTTCATAATACTGAGTCAACATATTCTTTCCTGCGTTTCTATCGGAAGTTTCGACTTCGATTATTATCAATTAGTCAGAGAGCCGCTATCTATCGATCATTCTATCAGACATTGTTTCAATATTTTTGTATTTTCTAGTTTATGTTCCTGATATAATTATCATGTGCAATCATTACAGACAATTTGACAGAAATATTCATTGTTTATCAATTATTATAAGGCAGAAATTTTTCTTATACTGTGAAAAATATCTATGGTAATTTATCATGTTTTTCTATATGTTCATTTTATATATTTTTGTCCATGATGTAATTAACAAGTAAAGTAACCCGAATACAGTTTCCAAACATTATTGTTCATACCAGTTAATCCCCAGAAACTTAATTAGGGAAGTTAGCATTGAATCAAAGATGATCCCATATTGTTCAAATGGAAAATTATTCTATTTTGAGGGAAATTGTACTTCTAGTTGAAACCACACACTAATTTTGAGATTTTGATCTCGCTAAAAAGTCAATTATCATATTCTGCTAATCAGTTGATGGATGACTGATTCCCTATATGATTTTAGTGGTGTCAAGTTATATTTGAAAGTAATTATAGTTTAATTTTGCGTTACTTTTGGTCATGGATTTACTTAAAAATGCAGGTAAACTTCACGTAGTATACTCTGCAAATAGACGTGGACTGCTATTGAGAAAATTTTCCTTGTTTCTGATTTGCTAGCAGTATGCCGCAACTTAAGATCCTCAAACTAATTGTGTTGGCAATACCTACTCCACCGCAACTCTTTCATTCCATGTATGCTGAACAATTTCTTACAACTTTAAAATTTTTATTGAATATTCAAAGTGTTTGTTTGCACTCGATAAAGCAAAGTCAATAATTCAAGCAATACTTCAAAGCTAATTTTTATCTTCAAATTGGTATTGGAAATGCAACTTCATGACTATAATAGATTTAGATAGTCAATGGCGAACTAGAAAGAATCTGTCTCTTTTAAAAATAATAGCTGCTTGCATAACAGCGCAGTGCTTTAGGGAACTTCAGAATTGATCTGTCAATAGCACTCTCTTTTCCTAAATTAGAATGGGTTATACCATGTACAGGTTCGAACTTTTCTCGGCTCATTGTGCAAACTTTCTTCATGCAATATTGCAAGCAATTCGTACGGCGCCACAGCTTTCACGCCGTTAAAGGCGATTAATACAATTTAATTGATTTGAGTATTTGAATTTGAACTTCAAGAGTTTTACATTTTCAGATTTGAACCCAGTTCAGGCGTCGAAAATATAATTCCCTCCGTCTGCAATTATATTATCCAGTGATTCACTGAGGACAATGATCCTAGCCTGTGATTAGGCTAATCTGAGTAGATCCAATGGCCGAATTGGTTGTAAATGTCAGTCAGAAATTGAAGATTTCTTTCTTGCCTTTTTTCAATTCCTGAAGAATAATTTTTCAAAGTCTATTTATTCGAACAAAGCACAGTTCAGTACAGACCGTACCGTATATTGCGTTTTTATTTCACCTAATTTAGTGGCCGAGTGCAAACAAAATACTATTATGAGCGTCAAATAATATCGGTATCTAGAGTTTGATATACTGGGGTTCGCTTTTGAAACTTCCTAATATTTACGATCATTATTGTCGGTGCAAATACCCGACGGCGATACTCCTTTGATCTGTATGTGTTATTAGAAGGGGCTTGCACAGGATATGTAAATATGCATAACTTTACCCACTATTTGCGTAAAGATATATGTAATAAAAGCGGTAGTAACCTACCTATGTCGTTTCAATTAAATCCCGCAATGTCTTACAAAAAATGGTGTATCGGCCAAGCATAATCCTAAGATAAATCGAGTTTTTGTTGAGCTCGTTATATCCGTCAGACGACTGATCAAAGGTGGATTTTAACGACAAAAATGTTAAATTTCGGAACGTTTGATGACAAAAATCGACAAAAAGACGCCACAATGACAGGTTTTTGGACATTGACGAAAAATAACAACGTCGTAGACGATAATTTTCGTTGCTAAGCAACATATGACGTAAACTACGACGGTTTCCGAATTATGCCCAGCTCAATCTTTGATTTTCATTTTTTATTGTTCAAGAGCGATTTAAACCGCCTCAATCAGCGATAAAAAAATAAATTTTGTGTGAACTAACCTTGAAGTCAACCCGGAAACAGTCGCCTTCTCACAAATACAATCTCTCGCCTGACTGAAATATATTCCAATGCAAATCACACAGTACATCAGTCAAAAAGTAAATTGCTGACGCGGCAATAATTCCTATAGGCATACCAGCCTACGTCAATGTAGAAATTTTTAATATTTTAGAATAAGTTCTGGACATTATTTCAAAATGCGAATGCATTAGTTCAACTATAAGAATATCAAAATTTTCCGCCTTTGATTGTAAATCTTTCATTGAAGATGGGTAAGTCGTAGACAAATGGGAGTGTACCGGCAGCCATGAGATGATAGACAGGCATTTTATATCAATTTTCCCGCAGATTTTGACATAATATAACTTTTAGTTTGATTATGAAAGACTAAAATTCGTGAATAAAAAACATCCACGGGAGGGTGAAAAAATCCATTCAAGAGTTGTAAGAAATTTGAACTGTACAGCTGGCCACCTGCGTTTTACACATTTGGTGTTAACGTTACTCTTCTCACACATATCAAACTATTTGCAGTATACTCTCCTTTTGAGACTGAGGGCGCTGACGAACTTGGCCTGTATTTCCAAATAGAATATTATAAGGAACACACTTGTTCACATATAAGTAGTGGACATTTTCTGAAGGGTTTTCGTTGACTTCATTTTTGAAACGAGAGTTGTATCGGAAAAAGCTGTCAAATTGCGGTATTCGATATCACACATTTTACACGCATTGTTCGCAATTGATATTATCTACAAAGTTCAGTGAAAAAGAATATTTTGATATTTCTCAGTTACGTGTCTCATATTTCTCAACGAGTGAATAATTTTCCTTGCTAATTTACAATATCAAAAAGACCGTTTATGAATGTTTGAGGAATTAGTAGATCTAACTTTTAAGGATTATATTGCAAATAATAGCAAACTCAAATATCTTTCCGCCTCATTATATTCAATTAGCTATGCGTATGATATAGGGATCAAATCGTCTGCAAAGACACAATATACCCAGATGATGTATTTGAATTCGTCTTTTTTCTAACTTTTAAATGATGTGTGAATGCTCAAAACAACTGAATGGTATATAACACGCGAAATTTTATTATCTTCAAAGGTTCCTGCCATATATTTATTATTGTAGCAATTAGTGTCACAAGTCTGTAATTTATTATCGTTTTAAATAGGAATATCTAATATGAGCAACTTTTAATCCTAATACCTTTGATTTTATCCAAAATCAAGTAAAATTTTTTTATTGTTATTGTTATTCAGACGCAAAACCTGTCGATATTCTCGGAGAGGCGTTGACTGAAAAATCATCTTTGCCCATCGGTGTTGAAGTCGTGAAAGCAGACGGTGTGAAAGGTTACAGGTAAAACAATAAAAAGTATACTAATGTCCATTCATCCGAGGATGTAAAATAATTTGATAAAAAATTGAACTAGATACGATTCGAAAATTATGCTTATATATGAAAAATTGTAAAAAAAAAAATTAGTCAAATTCTACGAAATGAATTCGTTCCGATTATCTGCAACGACAAAAAAATATCTGTGAGCATCGGAACAAAATTAAATTGCACGCAATACATTTGCCTAATCAAATACACACCCTTTACACCATGTTATGGAATAATCGTGTTTTTTTCCATACAATAGATCTTTCATTATCAATGACTATAGAATGAATTGCGAACAATGTTTCCAGAATTACAATCTTTTTGAATACAAAAATCATTTGCTTAATTTTTGATACAAAGATTTCTCTTATTCTTTATTTATATCTCATTGTTTTCAAATTTTCTGCTACGATCGTTTGAACTAATGTCATATCTCTTCAGATTCAACTCAGATTCTGTGACGTTCGGTGTCAACAGTGAAAAAGTATTCAAAAGGTGTCCATCGTTGCCTACAGAATTTTCAATTCAGATTAACTACCGACATCCAGTACCTAGGAATACATACGAATACATGCTCACCCTGCTTGCCCCGGTAGGACTAAATTTATATTGTTAGAATATAGGGATGTCTTAAAAATTGAATATGAAGGATGTTCACGCTGTTTGTAACAATTCTATAATATTATTTAATTTAATTATTATTAAAATAACTGTTATTTCATAAAATTTGATATTTTTGGGTGGAATTGAGATTTGTTTCAAAATTGCGTATTCAAATCATTGGTTTTTGTTTTAGAATATTTTACATTTTCCAATCTTGAATACTTGTGTAGTCAATGTTTTATCATTTCAGAATAAAAGTATTACCAAAAGGTTTTGAATGATTTCATTTATTCATTAAATTTTTACTACAAATAAGGTACTCCCGTGATATATGTACCAGGGAGTAGGCCATAATTTTATTCCGATTTTCCTTAAGCTTTCTGGTTGAACTGAGAATATAGGTTTTAATCCCTTTATACAACTTGATGTGAAGTAGGCGAACAAAATTATCCATATAATCCTCCATATTGATACATCCACTTCTGGGGCGCCCGAATAAATCGGTTAAGTGTAGTTTTATCACAGTATCAACTTTAGATCCATACACATTGGTTCAGATTATGATGATTTATGAATGGTGTATGCTTAGTAAGCAAACCTTTTTAGAATAAATTTCTAAAAAAATATTTTAGGACCGCAGCACGATCCTCTTTGCAGTACGGTTGCGAAACAATTCACTTTTGCTGGAATTTGTACAAGATATTGATCATAGTGTTCAAACAGTACAATTTAAAAACATCCAACTCACAGACGGAGAATGGCATAACCTCGTTATTTCTGTCACAGAGAGAGAAATCAAGTTTACACTTGATTGTGAGGAATATACAAGGTAAGAATTGTAAGTTAGTACGTTGGATTAACTGTATTGTCATTTCGGGTTAGTTATATGTTATATCGGATTAAAGGTCTGCTGAGGTCAGTGGTAAATCTCAGCAATTGTAACAAACTTGAAATATATGCATAAGGATCTACCCCTCAAGAATGGTACGTAGTTGGTCCAAATGAACCCCAATTTATAACATATACCAGGGGCGTAGCCAGTAAGAATCATCACGCCTCCAGCCGGATCCGCTATACATTACAGTCTAACTTAGCAATTAGAAATTGCAGAACTCTCATCCCGTCACCTTTGAAAGATCCTGAGCTCATTTGTAAAACACTTCATATCAAGAAGTTTAGGACTCAGCTGAGGAGCAAAAACATTTTCAACATTGCTTGATTGAGTTTTCCGCATTCGAAATCATATTTGTAGAAGTAGTTTGAATGGACAGTCTGATGGAATTGTTTCTGAGAAACGCTAGACTATTTTTTACCGAAAAAAGTTCATGACGATATTTTTGGCGATGTCGTTGTTATCTTGAACAAAAAATGAACAATTTTTCACGAATTTTATTTTTCTTTCGATTTTGAACTTTTCATTCATTTCATTTCACCGTGAAATTCTCATGTGATCTTTATATCCTTCATGTGGCTCTTGGTATACTAAAAAGATCTTCCGCTAGATGAAATTAAACAATGGGTGTTTCCGAATGCTATAAATTGAGCGAAACAAAACATGCAGCGGACCTACAGCTTTCTAAATAAATGTCTTTTGTTTGACAGTAAAATAAAAAAAAATAGACATTTTGTAAAATATTTGAAGATTTAGTTCTTGTACATACAAGCATGAACCGTGGATGAAGTGCTTACAATGCGCCTGGGTTATCCATGGCCCGAAATAAAAACTTCGGTATGCTTCGAGTTTTATGCTATGCTTATTTTTTCTTCGATTTATCCTTGGCCGGTTACAATTATGATTAGGAAAAGAGATGCTATTCCGTATCAAAACAAAGATATTGGAGTCCAAAGTTTTGATTTTATTTTGATAGTGACTAAAATGTAACATTTAAACTGTTTTAACATAAACCAAAATATGAGATCATTTTACCACTAAAAATATTTGAAAACTTTCCAAATTGAACAAAAATTTGAAATTGAATGAAAACAAAAAAATAAACAAATAAAAATTCGAGACGAAACTAAAAGTTCAATTTTGTCCTGTTTCAGACAGGAAATCCTGGATTTTTATGAATCAAAACATAATTGGAAAACAAAAATTAGAATAAAAGGTGCGTGTGGTCTTCAACTACAAGCATTGTTTTAACAATGGAATATCAGTAATTTTACTTTTATTGCTATGAGATTTTTACATGTCTACACAGAACATGACATGTCATAGGTAGTCTGTTACCGATTCCCATAAAATGAAAGACAATAATACTCTCAAATTTCACGTAATGCAGTAAGGGTCAATTTAACGAGTTTTTGAACTAGACCAGAGTCTGGACGGACTTCCACTTTTCAGACTAAACCAGATTCAAAAATTCAATTGAAAGTTGAAAATTGAATTCACTTCTTCACTATATTATTTGACCGTGATACGCCCTTATTTAATGTGTTGCGACAAGATAAAATTAAGCTGTTTCGACCCAAACTCGAAAATACACAAGACCGAATTCCACCCAACGATAATAAATATTCAAAACCTCGCAGCCAGTATGTTCCTGAAGTGTCAAAATTCTCCGATTTGTGATAAGCCCAGACCTTTCATTCTAATCTAAGCGAGTTGGTTGCACGTTTTTTTTTAAACTTGAGATTGACCTTACAAGTCAACGTATACCCAAATCCAGACCGACAATATGGTTCGAATTACCCAAGCTTTTTGAGTAACGTTCGCTAACGTATTGCTGATATCGTCTAACACGTTATACGTTTCTTGTGATGACGCTTTTTGTTTATTTAAGTTTATTACATCCTTCCCACATGATATTATGACACCTGCGGATTTGTTATCACAATAATAGTCACGCAACCTTTATTTTCGTAGGAAATGACGTTTAATGAAACTCTATGCTACCTTATCCAACGTTACGCCTCACAAAAAGTAGGTACCACCTGCTTCCTTAAGACCTTTGTACGAGTGTTGTGAATAATCGAACATAGCTATTCTTCATTTTGATGATACCTGGTATTATTGTACAAGTTTCTCAAAGTAATGACTATGAGGGCCGAGGGGAAAGAGTGGCGATAAAAGAGCTGCGAGAAATCTATAACATATCGATTGATACTTGTGTGACATAAATCACTAGAATATGTCCAGAATTGTAATATTCAAGGAATGCATCGCTTCACCAGATATCAATAAAATATCCACAAAATCCGGTTTCAAAGTCGCCGAGATTTGATCGCGTTTGAGGCTTTCAGTTTGCAAAGATTTTGAAAGAAGATTATAATTTTCAACGGGTTACCAACAGCATTCTACAAATCGCACAACAAGGATAAACTATAATTTATATTCGATTTCATTTTTGAATAACTTAGTATTATGCAAACTGTGTTAAAGTCAACCGCGCATATGTTCATATATAATTTTTATGCGTTATCATTATGTGTTTAAGACAACTTGAAAAATTCGACGCGCTAAATAAGAATAATTTGGTTTGATTAGGGCTTGCAACTGAGTGGGGGGATTGGATAGGAAAGAACGAGCGGTGATCAAAAATACTAAATCATACACATCATTCACGTATCGTCAAGAAAGATTTGAGGATAATTTAGATTGTAATCACAAAATAAAAATACGAAACGTGAAGTGTTTTTATCACGTTACTCAGAGCAAGGCTCTATGTATAAGCTGAATTTGAAAAAGAACAAAATGCGATTGCGCAAAGATTATTTTTACACAAAAAGCGCATTTTGACCGACTCACGAACTTTCACGTCTTTTAAAATACCTTATGTCATAATTAGATGATCTTACAAGAAATTATAAACATTCTATAGAGGAATGCTCGTCATTACTGATCATATCATAGCGTTCTAACATGATCGTAAAGAATTTACGTTTTTTCACAATGAAACAAAAATAAAGTCATGCGTTTGGTTTATTTTTTTATGACATTTTTTTATATAATACCAATCGACTTACATAAATATAACACAAATCCGATTTTATTCACATTCATAAATATAATATAAGTTTATTTTTTGCCAATCATTCATTTTTGCCTAGAATTTTCACAAAACTAGTTTATCAAACAAAAAAGCCCTTTTTTCAACAGAATTGAAAATGAAAATCTTGTTCGATTTACGCTGGGGTTTATACACCTTCGTCAATGTCGATGCTTTTTCAAGAATGAGTCTCACTCTCATAAATGAATGTTCATTTTGGTCAAACAATAAACCTTGCCACGCACCTTATTTCTAATTTCAATTTCAATCCTAAAGTCACGTGCCAAGCCTCTTGTTTTTATAATGAACATTGATCCACTGCCAATTGTGACAACTTTCAGCTCTCGGTTTGATATGTTACTTATCGCGGGGGTTTCGAATTCATTGTATATACCACCCAAGCAAGACAACTGGGATATATGACCATAACTGCGTCACTAACTCGAGTATATTAAACTGAATAGACTCGTCTATACAGGCAAGATTACGACCAAGTTTCTCACGTATACAAGTAATTCCTGTCTGAAAAAAATTCTATCTACAGACTTGTTCGGGCGAATGTCTGTGAATGCTATGACCCATTGGTTAGGCAAGTGGTTCTCAAACTTTTTAAACCACGCCCTCTTATTTGTCAAGTCCCACCCCACTCGCTAACAATAAGCAACAAATAACAGATAGCGAGGCGGAAGTAACATTGAAAATACGTGGATGAAACGTGGATATTCAAAATAAAGAAATGTAAATATCCCTCGTGGGATATGATTTTATTATATTGGCATTGTAAGGTTGGAAATCTCGGGTTCAAGTCCAATGTGGCTCTTTTTACCCAAGTGTAGCATGTCATAATCACTTTCGCGCCAAAAAAAATCCGGTCCTTTCGAAAAAAGTGGTTGCTTGTCTGCACCCATGTTTAAATTGAAAATTACCCCATAAAAAGCCTCAAAAAAGTTCCAGATTTTATGAGGGTCCCATCATACGAATTAAAAAATGGTTGAACTTTGTATTTTTTAATTACAATATAAAGTATTATATCAATTTTAACAGTTAAATAAACTTTATTCGTGATGGAAACAGAACATTTTCTTAACGCCATTCGCAGTTCGACAGCCGCAATTTTGCATTTTATGTGCTCAATACTACCTTCGAAATTTCTTCGAAATCGCCTATTTATTTTCAATATTTTTTCATTTACAAAACAGAACAATTAATACGTCCTTGCCTTGATCAGAGATTATTTACCAATTGGATCATGGTATTAAAATGTAACATGTAGTTCATGTCCGACAATTGAACCAAAATGCTGACAGATGGTCTATAAGAATTAGTATTTGTTTTTGAAAATGGTCAGAATATATTGGTTATATCCATAAGTGCCCGTCCAGAAGGATTATTGGAGATTTTTGGATTAGTCGATTTTTTTCTTTGTACTGAATTTAACCAAAAAAGACCACCGTCGTAGAAACTTATATCTTCGTTATTTTTGCAATAAATATTTTATATTTGGCCAATCGTGAAATAAATATAAGTTAGCGATTCATCTATAAATTATAATTGATCCGATGATAACTTTTATGGAAAAAAAAATGTGAAAGATTTATTAAATCTGACGTTACAAACATGAGGTTAATACGAGTCTGACTGAACACAAATTCGTAAAATCCGGAAATGTAAACAGTATTTCAAAGTTATAAATCTTTTCAAAGTATTTATAAGCTATTTTAGCAATTCTATTCACGGCAAATTCGGTTCTGGTTTTCATAAACAAGTTACTCAAAATTTAAACTCAAATTTACTATACACTTTCAGTTATAGAAGTCATCGAGAGTTCACTCAGGTTGCTAGTTTTAAGTCTTTAAGTAAGCAGACAGCGACTACCCAGGAGTTTTAGTAATTTTAACAACATACAACAATAGTATATAATATTCACCGTGGAAAATATTCCAGTTATAATTCCATAAATATATCTCCATTTTTCAAACTTGTCTCTACAATGATTCCATATTACAATTAGTAAAATCTTCGCGAATTTTATTGCCGTATAATTAGTTTTATATATTTGTAAAACTGAAAAATACAAGAAAATTTGGAATATATATATATATATTTTTTTATGAAAATTTTCCCGAAACAATGTCACTCGCACTCACTCAAAAGTAAAAGAGACAAGAAAAACTGAAATTATACATTTATGGGGATGCATTACGCCCCACTGATTCCGATTGGCGGCCAGGAAAACAGCTGTGAAGTGATGAATTTAATAAAATTTCGTCTTGCACTATTGTTATTATAATATTCTCTTATGGAGTATTTTATGAATGGCACTACAGGCACTCCGCTGCCACCAAGTGGGAAATGCAAGTTCAATATTTTCGCATTGAACTTATTTCCTAGTTAGTTAGTTAGTACCATTACGCAATGTGTATTCAGAAAAATTGTAATTTCAAAGTTTTAATAATGAATGTATTCATGGAACGCTTTCTGCGTGACATGGTTTATGGAAGGAAGTATATCTAAATATTAAAATTTGTATTTACAGAATAATTGACCAGCCCATAGCTACAGATTTGAATATCAGGAAAACTAGATTTTACATTGGAAGTAGACGACAGAAAAGGAATAGGTTCACGGTAATGTGTTTTTATTGTTTTACAACGTTTTATCGATGAAGTATCAGGAAAGCAAAATAATTGTTTCCTGTCAAAGTACCGATGGAAAGAGGCGTGGCGGGGTCTGTATGTGTGTGTGAAATTCTCTGCTTCACACTGCTTTTCTGACCATAACGATATTCATTTGAGTTTTGCGTCCACCAATTTTAGCATGGCTTTTATGTTAAATATATGAATCATGTTTGTCTAAAAATTAGAAGGTTCTACAACGACAATTCGACAACTAAACCAAATTTGCTGAATATCTGGGTAAAAAATGCACTTTTGTATTAATTTTCCGAGTTATTTTATTCATATTATTCATGATATCTTTATACTGTTGCAGGGTACGTTACGTCAGATTATATTTTTGCCTGGAGCAGATGCAACAAATCTAATATGTCCTTCACCAAATCCATCTCTTGCGACTGTGCAGCAAAATCTAAAGGCTGATCTTCGATCTGGTGAGTTTTGAACTCCTGGATAACTTTCCTTTAAATAAATTTTTAGGATCAAATTTTTAAATAAATTTTTCCTAGGCAGCCATGTGGTTCCAGTTATTTTTCAAGAAGAACAACCCTACATCACGTGTTCAAGACGTCACAAAGGAAGACTATTATATACCTCAGATTCGACTTTGAAAGTTTGCGACGGTGAAGATTTTGCAGACATAAAGTCAAGTGAGAAATTTCTATCAGCTTCAAATGTATATTTTGTAGTTTAGTACCGCAACTTCTAGTAATTTCTAGTGGGCGCGGCCAACAAATTTTGCTTATGTTCCACCTGACTACGTCATCATCAAATTACGCACTAAAGTTTGCCAAATGAACAAAAACAACTTCGCTAACGACTTTCTTTCATATTTTTGACATCAATCAAACACGATTTTATTATAGCATTTTTGATAGTGACTTTATATTCTTCTTTTGCGAGATTTTAATTCCATAGTGAGATGTAACAATCTTAATTACAGGTCCTCTGAGAATGGATTATTTAGTCGATTATGAAGATATTCCAACAAACAGTAGTATTGATATCGAAGCTTTCGATATTCCTGACGAAGGGCATTTTCTGGCAACTGCAAATAGAGGTGGAGAGAAAGACAGCAAATCTGCTATATACAAATGGGATGGTGTGAAATATGTCATATTTCAAAAAGTTTCAACGAAAAATGCTCAACATTGGAAATATTTTTCAATAGGAGATGAGGTATGGTGATTGGTTTGTATGAATTTCAATTATTCATAATAGTAATGTTTCATAACTGTATACCGTTTCTGTCCATATTGATAAATAATGAAAAGAGGGAAGAGCATATTCTCTGTCTATACTTTGTCAGTCAAAACTGGGTCAAAAGCCAAAAATCAAAAGGCATGGATGGAAAGTTTCTTGGCCCCAATGTCTAGAGTGCACACTTTTTAAAATCTCGCTGTCTCCAATTTCTGACTTATGTTAATTTTTTATTATGAATGCCATTTTATGTAATTAGAAAAGTGTTCTATTATGTGTCCTAATAAAATTATTATAAAAATAAGATGATATTTTAAACAATATAGAAATAAGAAATATAGTCGACAACCCTTATAGCGCAACGCTCGCGGAATACTAATTCAGACATTTGTGTGTGTATTTTCAATGCATGAAATAAAGTTTTAAAGAGGCATCATTACATGATCATACAGTACAACAGTACAGTAGTATTTGGGGAAGAATTCTGCTGTTTATAGCCGCAACGAATTCTTCCGTGTTTTCATCGTGTATTGATAATTTTCAGAAATAATTCATACATTTTCAGTTTTCAAAATTAAAGATCCATCTAATTTCAGCATTTTTTAGCATTGGCAAACAGCGGATATCGAGGAAAAAATAATGTGAAAAGCATAATATTTCGATGGAAACAGAAAAAAAGAAAATTTGTTCGGCACCAGTTAATTTTAACCTATTCCGCGAGGCGATGGGAAACTTTCGAAATCGATGGACAGCATTACATTGCCGTTGCCAATCATGAAGATGGTAGGTAAATATCGATTCTATTCAGTTACTATATAAAGTGTTTTCTTTCTATGTTTTTATAATAACGAGAACCAAGTTTGAAAACCATCAACCATTATCGATTACTATTAGGCAGGTCTGCAGTATTACATATGCACAAGCCACAAATGTATATATTGATCGTTTCGTTGGATTATTTTTGCTGTGTTGTGAAAAATCGGTTTTCTTTGTAACTAGTACCTAAATATATGGCTTTTGGTCTTAGTGTCCATATATCTGAAAATTACTCTTATTTTACAAAAAATTGCACGTTGAAAATTGTATCTTTATACATTATGGAACGACGAATTAACTCTTTGAACTCTGACATCTCTGAGCGAAGTTACACTCTCACCTTAAAAGTTCGCGGCGTCGTGTCGATAGGACAATAAAAGAATTCGAAAAATTGGTTATTATCCGCGTATTGACGGACATTCCAAACAAAAATAAATTTTATCGTGCAGTTAGAAAAAATGAATTAAATTTTAAGTAAATTTTGTCAAAAAGTGAGAAATTGATTTGAAGATAACTATAATGTTTTCTGATCGTAAGTGAGCTATGACTAAAATCTTGTCTCGAAAAATATATTACCAGTTCATATAGATTTTAATGTATCCCTTTAGCGGATACTCACTTCTCTCTGTACCTATTACGAGCAGAATCATCTTAGACAATAATTGGACCACGGAATAGTTTTTGTTATTTGTGTTGTTGGACGGACAAATTTTTTCAGTTGCACTCACGATTTATTGGAAAGTTTCTCTGATTGTTATCGTTTTTCACCAAATGTTTTGCGAATTAAGGAACTCTCCTAGGTACTTTGTGTTCCTATATTTATGTGTTGCTCTGTTAATACAATATTTTCCTTACATTTAGATGCCAACAATATTTACAACTTATCAGAAATATTCATTTGGAATCCCGATGGACGAATGTTTTTACCTTATCAAAATATACCTTCAGTTGGAGCAGTTGATATTGAATTTTTTAGGATCGAACTCTCGCAAACCTTCAATTTTATTGTGGTTGCAAATGCTTTTAATGGACAAACTTCGAACATTAATTCAAGTATTTTCTTCTGGCAAAGAGGAAAGTTTCAATTTTTTCAGGATATTGAGGTGAGTTAGTTGTTATTTTCTTAAACGTTGATTCATTGTTTGAAGCAAAATAGCAATGCTGGAATTTATAGACACAAAGGGAGATTACAAATGTGGCTATCGCAGTGTCTACAAGATTCCTGACAAATGTTAAAAGAATTCCACTCAATACAGACACCTAATTAAAAACAGCAAAATTTGGAAGAAATATTGGTCCTGATAAAACTCAGATAAAACTGTAAAAAAATATTAAGTAATCGACTTCTTCTATCTATATTAAACTGCTGATCGGTTACGACTTTGTTACCCCCCAAATTTATTACATATGGAACAATTACCTTGTAACTATACCATACGCAATCTAGGCGGGATCGTCACATGTCTAAACCGTCTTATGGGTTTTCCTCTTCCCTTGGATAGGTATAATAACCCCTCATAATTTTCATAGTTTGTATATCTTTTTAGACTATGGGAGCCTCCGACTGGGAATTCTTTGAAATTGATGGTAGATTCTATCTCGCTGTAGCGAATACCTTTGACCTCGATACAAGAGTGAGCGGCGAACGAAATTACAGAATAAGTTCTCCGATATATGAACTCAACATATATTTGCAACGATTTGAAAAGATTCAAGACGTAATAACTTTTGGGTAAATGTATATTTAAGAAAAATATTCAAAAGGAACAATCACGGGTATCCGAAAAGCCTAATAATACAACACAGACGAGATTATCCTATAACCACTGGTCATAGAAACGACGACTTCGATGATTCACTCACCCACCGATGAGTTCTAAATTTGACTCCGTACACCTTTGTAATACGAATAATTGACTTTAAAATTCTCAAAACCTGGGGCCTTCACTCTGTTGTACTGTGACATATATGCTATGACATATATACATTTCTCAATTAAAATTGCATGACTAAATATATGTGAATATGTGAATTTTTTTAGTGTCAGGAATAATAATAACGAAATTATTTGCAATTAATTGATTAATTAATTATTACAGAGCTCGTGATTGGGAATTTTTTACTGTTGGTGATAACTCCTACCTCATCGTATCAAGTATTGCAACTTTGGATAATAAACCAGTATCAAACGTTATTTATAAGTAAGTAATTGCTTCCTATTTAAATAAAAAATTAAATTCCATTTGATAACCTAAGTCACACCCGAAAAACTCTGGAGGACGTTACAGTATTTTTTAAATTTTCCACTTGAGCTCAAATCCTATTTATAACAATGAAATATCAGTAATTTTGAGGTTGAAATAGCAGTAACCTTACCGTCAAATTTATTAATTATTTTAGATTTCATTCTTTTTATTTATAGTTTCCAAATCAAAAACATATAAAATTTTTGTTGTAATATCAGTGGAATAATTGCGGAATATCAGTAAAATCATGAATTATCAACTGAAAAGCAATATTTTGATTATCTGTGCGACTATCACATATAGAGAAAGCACTCGTGCATATTAATATGTCCTAGTCTAGCTATCATGTTTTTCTGATTAAAGTGTAACCTTCCAATTTATAATTGTATTTTATCAGGCTTTAGCAGTTCATGTTCGACTTTTTCATGCATAAATTGGTAATTCTGTTTCATGGATAATGTCCGAAAATATTCCCTAAATAGAGATTACTGTGGCTTTCACAAAATAAAGTATTTATTTACATGTTTTTCTTTGTAAAACAGATGGCAAGGAGTGGAGAAATTCGTACCTGTCCATAACTTCACATCCCGCCCTTCAACGGATTTTGAGCACGTGGCAATTGCCGGACAACAATACCTCGCTATGGCACAACCTTTTTTATTTTTTTCTAAATTATTTAAAATCGTAACGTATTGATAATGTGTCCAATGAACGATATACCTCAACCAGAAAAGAAAATGATTTTTCATGATTGTATTATATATTTTGTATAACTTGTCAAAATGTAACTTTCCTGTCCGTAAGGTTTCACCTTTATTCAGTTTAATTCTTAACTGAAAAGTCTAAAGATGTACAGTGGAAAGCTGGCAATATTGAGTCAAATTTTGCATCAACGAAAGCAGAAACCCTAACAGAACTGTAATAAACTATAAGGTTAGATTTTGATATGCCTTAGATAAATCATGGATGTGCTACAGGCTGCCCGCGCGCCACAACCCTGTTGGGTATATGGCCCTCCAACAAAAAATCTCGCACACCCCTGTGTTAGATCTTTAAGAAAACAGGTATAGAATTTTTAAAGTGGTTTATGCTCGCTCTGCAAACAGGGCTTTTGCAAGAAGTCTGACAAATTCCATTTTGGTACTGTCTACCAAAATTATTTTACACTTAAAAGTGGTGGGTTTTGGTCGTATAATAGAATGGATACGGTTCTGAACTCGAGATATCTAACCCATAAGTCTGTTAAACGCAAGGCCACGGGCGAATCCAGTCCTGATTGTATGGGCAATAACTTTTCCCCAGTTAGGGACACAAAAGTGAATCAGTCATATTGAATTTTAAGTAGGATGGTGAGCAAAATACTCATACAAAACAAACCATAACAACTAGTCCGTCATGCTAGATATTGAAATCGAAATGTATTTTGTAAAATGAAATTGCGGCATATTTGTATGAAAACGCCTATATTCCAATTTCTATACAATGATTTACTTATATATCTGTAGTTATCCACATATAAAAATGTGCCGAGTTGTTGACCTCAAGTTCTTTTATCATATATTATGTTCCATTTTAAAAGTGGTATTTTTGTACTTTTAATATATTTTCATAATTTTTGATCACTTTCTAGTAATTACTGTTTTTCGATATAAATATTGGTGCTATTTTATCCAAAATCTAGGACCTAGGATACCGTACATTATCCATATACCATGCACTCAATCGTTAACGAAACGGCTAACAAGCATGTTGTGCAAAAAAAGTGAATCAAGCAAACTTACATAATTCTTACACGGGAGTATGGACTCAAATTTTGAGTCGGGTATCCGGATTGTATCACGCTCTTGAGAGTCGAAACCGGAGTCAAAATTTCTAATATCCGGTGGAGTCGGATTCTCAATTTCCGACTTTTAAAACTGAGACTATTCCAATAAACACTACAGATTTCATGGTCTGTATTTTTTTGAGATAGAGAGCCGAAGTCGGAGTCATCTTTAACCCAAAGTCGGCAGCTGAAATTAGATTAAACCTTCTCGTGTCTAAGGAGTTTAAAAGCAATATTTTTAAATACCAGCGACAATTACAAATCTTAGCCCAGCCTTTTACCTCTAAGAAATTACAAAATTTCAATTTCAGAATGATGTAGAATTAGAAGCTTACACAGCATCGCATAAAGAAGCATATTTATTCCAGCGGCTATGCTTTTATTCCAATATTCTTTGTAATTTGTATTCCAAGCCGGATCTTGGGTTTTATACAGTTTTATATATTTTTAGAGTTGATTGATTAACTTTATACCTCTCTTGCACAAATTATTATTTTTGCAGTATGTTTACAATTTTTTTTACCAGACTTACTCATGTCGATGTTGTACAAATGTTTACAATCGTTAGACTTAAAATTACAGCTTAGAAATGAGTATGAACAAATATATTTAGAGAGCCTTCTATTTTTCCTGCCATTTCATTTCAGTTATTCAAAATAGTCGAAACTGATGTACGAATGCTTAGTAATGACTTATATATTTAACTAAAAAAAATCCGCATTTTTAAGTCATATTTGTACAAGCCAATTGGCCTGCATTTAAATTACGTATACCTCTTAATTTTATTCAACATCCAAAATCTAACCGCGTATACAGTATCCTCTATAAGAGTTGGCGCTCTCGGTTATCTGCTAAATATCTGCTCTTATAGATGATACAGTGTAGCAGATTTAGTGTCGTTTGGTTCATAATACTCAAGGCATTTCTGGGAACCTGATGTAAACTCCAATTACTTTGATAGTCAAGTGTTTCGATGAAACTCAAATTAAGTTTTTATAAAAAAAAATGTTTTATTTATTAAAAAAAAAAAAAAATCTTTCGAGTTCCATGAAACTCGATATTTTATCCAAATATTATTTTGACTTATGGGAACGCATTTTATGGTATATGAAAATTCTTTTCGGTGACTTTGGACTTTCGTGTACAAATATATGAGCATTAATTTTTTGTTAATACTTCAGCATAACGAGGAAATTATGTAAATTACTATTACGTTATTCTGGTGACGGCATTGTCGGCATATACTTGGTTAAACTCGGATTCAACAAACTAAACGTACTAAAATGCGCACTTCACTTATCATATAGTATACATGCCTGTTTCTGGTCCAAGACTACAATCGATATTAAAATGACCAATGTCGTGTTATTGTATGTCATTTTTGATGTGATATTTCCGTGCTTTTGTATTGAAATATTTTTATAAAGAATCAAAACAGGCATTGGGTTTGCATAAAAGAACTGATAAGAACTAAAAGTGTTAAACTTTCAAAGTCGTAAAATCA
Organism: Styela clava; assembly: GCF_964204865.1. Classification (NCBI taxonomy): domain Eukaryota; kingdom Metazoa; phylum Chordata; class Ascidiacea; order Stolidobranchia; family Styelidae; genus Styela; species Styela clava. The sequence goes on from NC_135250.1 coordinate 19,426,305, forward strand.
TTTATATTAGATCTTTTTTAATAGTTTAAGAAGCCCAAATTCAACAAATAGAGTCAAAACTTTTTATTAGATTTTTCATTTTTTATAACAATTTGTTCCCAAACGCAATCACTCAAAATAAACAAAACTGACATCAGATAGAACCCGTAACTAGCTATCACCGGAAGGCTATGAGAGACGGGGAATAGATTTAAAAAAATGTTAATGTCTGCTATTAAATATTATGGTAATAATCTGCTAACTTGAAGCATGTCGAGTAAAATTCATAAATTTATGTTAAATTATTATCTCGAAATGTCCCCAGTTGTCGGTAAAATTATAACACTAAAAGTGTTTTTGATCGCTGAATTTGCTTTTAGAATTCCCTCACACCTAGATGTTCGCCAAACAGTTTTGACTTTGAGTATTTGGTATCTACCGACATCTTGGCAACAATAATCATGGTATATCTATATTTTTACTGCGATAGAAGCTTGCGATCATTCTTTTATTACTTGTTTACTTCAGTTGAAGGTTTGGGACTTTGTGATGATCAAACTATACTAAATAATGATATTTTCAGCATTTCAGTTTGTATCACTTTTTTGTAATATCATTTCATTTTTGTAATGAACGTCCTATTTTCACATCTGCATGATCCATCTTTTGCCTCAATTGTACGTGAAAGTTTATGACTTTCTGAATAATAAAATGCAATTGTCCATTTTTTTTAAAGCAACAATTATTTTGATATTTTTTTGTTATTGTTGTTGTAACATTCTACAATGATACGCAATTCCTTTCAGTGTCTATGAGATATTCAGCATACTTTTTACTTGCCGTATGTCTTTAACTTCTAGTAAATTTTAGAAAATAAAACAGTATTCTTACATCGGCCTTGTTTTTTTGTGATAAAGTTGGACAAAATTGGGATAAAACATAATTTTATAGTCCAAATTTATAATATTAAATTTACCTCATTTGAATAGTAATTTAAACTTAAAACGTAACTTATTGTATAAATTAGTCAAGTTTTATTTGAAAAGTTCGTCAGATAGGTAATGAACGACGTTTGCTTCCATTTGGGGTGCGATTAATCGTGTTGATTCATAATATTGCGCCCTAACCAATTTATAGGCGTTCGCGTTTCAGAAATCGTGATTCAAAAATCGCTTGGACTAGATTTGGATTCACACGACAATAATTCAAGGAAACTGCTTACAGGTCTACTTTGTAACGTTACCGGCAGTGTATCTTGATCGTCGTAAACGTGAGCATGAGCTAGCTAGAATCGATTGGCGAAAAATATACCTGATTTCCGCGTACAACAACTTTCCGGGCCTTAAAAAAACTTGGATAAAATATAAAACTACCTAAATCAGGATTAAGCAACCTTTTTTGGTTTGGGTGTCAAAATCGAATAAATTCAATTTCAATATTCAACGAAAACGAAATTTGTGAGAACATACTCTGACATTTTTAAAGATATATATATGTAAAGAGCGTTGGAAAAATGATGAATAATCCCCCAAACAGTGAAAACATAATAAACCAAAATCGAATATTTTCACCTTAAAACAATGCTTTCCTACTAAACAAAACATGAAATATAGTAAAAAGCTAGGCTAACTTTATGAAATTAATGGAAACTTAGCGTTTGCATAAGTGTATAAAATAGAATGACAGTACGAAATGAAGAAATGAAAAATTTTAATATTATATCATAGTTCATTATAACAGTTGAGAATGCTTTGTGTCGGAACACACGATGCACTTGATTATGTAAACGTTACAAACGAATGTAAGAGTCTCATCCTTTTATCCGAGCATTCGGTACACTGACAATCTTAAAATACATTTGAATATCGATTTCGTCTAAAGTCGTCAACACAAATTAAAACGAAGAGAGAAGCTCACGTTTTCATTTTACCTTGTCCAAAATGCTTTGAAAACGGCAACGAAAGGAGCCTTCGTCGGGAATGATATCTTGATACATCATGCGGATGATACTATTGCTATCTGTTATATGTGTTGGCTGATAGGCATAATCTTAAGTTTCAATAATCTTAAGATCATTTACCAAGAAGTTTTTGAATAAATATTCAAGCATGTCGGAGCGGAATTATGCTACGACATTTGCACGGTGTTTGCGACAATGCAGTGGTGGCAATAATAAAAGCCTCTTAGCTCTGACTGTAGACGCAAATTCTCTCGCGATTTTGCATGCAATTAATACGTTGTTACTGCTCATAATTAATATGTCGAAATGAAAAAAAAAAAAAAAAGAAACTATTGCACTAAAATTTCAATTTCAGAATGATGTAGAATTAGAAGCTTACACAGCATCGCATAAAGAAGCATATTTATTCCAGCGGCTATGCTTTTATTCCAATATTCTTTGTAATTTGTATTCCAAGCCGGATCTTGGGTTTTATACAGTTTTATATATTTTTAGAGTTGATTGATTAACTTTATACCTCTCTTGCACAAATTATTATTTTTGCAGTATGTTTACAATTTTTTTTACCAGACTTACTCATGTCGATGTTGTACAAATGTTTACAATCGTTAGACTTAAAATTACAGCTTAGAAATGAGTATGAACAAATATATTTAGAGAGCCTTCTATTTTTCCTGCCATTTCATTTCAGTTATTCAAAATAGTCGAAACTGATGTACGAATGCTTAGTAATGACTTATATATTTAACTAAAAAAAATCCGCATTTTTAAGTCATATTTGTACAAGCCAATTGGCCTGCATTTAAATTACGTATACCTCTTAATTTTATTCAACATCCAAAATCTAACCGCGTATACAGTATCCTCTATAAGAGTTGGCGCTCTCGGTTATCTGCTAAATATCTGCTCTTATAGATGATACAGTGTAGCAGATTTAGTGTCGTTTGGTTCATAATACTCAAGGCATTTCTGGGAACCTGATGTAAACTCCAATTACTTTGATAGTCAAGTGTTTCGATGAAACTCAAATTAAGTTTTTATAAAAAAAAATGTTTTATTTATTAAAAAAAAAAAAAAATCTTTCGAGTTCCATGAAACTCGATATTTTATCCAAATATTATTTTGACTTATGGGAACGCATTTTATGGTATATGAAAATTCTTTTCGGTGACTTTGGACTTTCGTGTACAAATATATGAGCATTAATTTTTTGTTAATACTTCAGCATAACGAGGAAATTATGTAAATTACTATTACGTTATTCTGGTGACGGCATTGTCGGCATATACTTGGTTAAACTCGGATTCAACAAACTAAACGTACTAAAATGCGCACTTCACTTATCATATAGTATACATGCCTGTTTCTGGTCCAAGACTACAATCGATATTAAAATGACCAATGTCGTGTTATTGTATGTCATTTTTGATGTGATATTTCCGTGCTTTTGTATTGAAATATTTTTATAAAGAATCAAAACAGGCATTGGGTTTGCATAAAAGAACTGATAAGAACTAAAAGTGTTAAACTTTCAAAGTCGTAAAATCATTTATATTAGATCTTTTTTAATAGTTTAAGAAGCCCAAATTCAACAAATAGAGTCAAAACTTTTTATTAGATTTTTCATTTTTTATAACAATTTGTTCCCAAACGCAATCACTCAAAATAAACAAAACTGACATCAGATAGAACCCGTAACTAGCTATCACCGGAAGGCTATGAGAGACGGGGAATAGATTTAAAAAAATGTTAATGTCTGCTATTAAATATTATGGTAATAATCTGCTAACTTGAAGCATGTCGAGTAAAATTCATAAATTTATGTTAAATTATTATCTCGAAATGTCCCCAGTTGTCGGTAAAATTATAACACTAAAAGTGTTTTTGATCGCTGAATTTGCTTTTAGAATTCCCTCACACCTAGATGTTCGCCAAACAGTTTTGACTTTGAGTATTTGGTATCTACCGACATCTTGGCAACAATAATCATGGTATATCTATATTTTTACTGCGATAGAAGCTTGCGATCATTCTTTTATTACTTGTTTACTTCAGTTGAAGGTTTGGGACTTTGTGATGATCAAACTATACTAAATAATGATATTTTCAGCATTTCAGTTTGTATCACTTTTTTGTAATATCATTTCATTTTTGTAATGAACGTCCTATTTTCACATCTGCATGATCCATCTTTTGCCTCAATTGTACGTGAAAGTTTATGACTTTCTGAATAATAAAATGCAATTGTCCATTTTTTTTAAAGCAACAATTATTTTGATATTTTTTTGTTATTGTTGTTGTAACATTCTACAATGATACGCAATTCCTTTCAGTGTCTATGAGATATTCAGCATACTTTTTACTTGCCGTATGTCTTTAACTTCTAGTAAATTTTAGAAAATAAAACAGTATTCTTACATCGGCCTTGTTTTTTTGTGATAAAGTTGGACAAAATTGGGATAAAACATAATTTTATAGTCCAAATTTATAATATTAAATTTACCTCATTTGAATAGTAATTTAAACTTAAAACGTAACTTATTGTATAAATTAGTCAAGTTTTATTTGAAAAGTTCGTCAGATAGGTAATGAACGACGTTTGCTTCCATTTGGGGTGCGATTAATCGTGTTGATTCATAATATTGCGCCCTAACCAATTTATAGGCGTTCGCGTTTCAGAAATCGTGATTCAAAAATCGCTTGGACTAGATTTGGATTCACACGACAATAATTCAAGGAAACTGCTTACAGGTCTACTTTGTAACGTTACCGGCAGTGTATCTTGATCGTCGTAAACGTGAGCATGAGCTAGCTAGAATCGATTGGCGAAAAATATACCTGATTTCCGCGTACAACAACTTTCCGGGCCTTAAAAAAACTTGGATAAAATATAAAACTACCTAAATCAGGATTAAGCAACCTTTTTTGGTTTGGGTGTCAAAATCGAATAAATTCAATTTCAATATTCAACGAAAACGAAATTTGTGAGAACATACTCTGACATTTTTAAAGATATATATATGTAAAGAGCGTTGGAAAAATGATGAATAATCCCCCAAACAGTGAAAACATAATAAACCAAAATCGAATATTTTCACCTTAAAACAATGCTTTCCTACTAAACAAAACATGAAATATAGTAAAAAGCTAGGCTAACTTTATGAAATTAATGGAAACTTAGCGTTTGCATAAGTGTATAAAATAGAATGACAGTACGAAATGAAGAAATGAAAAATTTTAATATTATATCATAGTTCATTATAACAGTTGAGAATGCTTTGTGTCGGAACACACGATGCACTTGATTATGTAAACGTTACAAACGAATGTAAGAGTCTCATCCTTTTATCCGAGCATTCGGTACACTGACAATCTTAAAATACATTTGAATATCGATTTCGTCTAAAGTCGTCAACACAAATTAAAACGAAGAGAGAAGCTCACGTTTTCATTTTACCTTGTCCAAAATGCTTTGAAAACGGCAACGAAAGGAGCCTTCGTCGGGAATGATATCTTGATACATCATGCGGATGATACTATTGCTATCTGTTATATGTGTTGGCTGATAGGCATAATCTTAAGTTTCAATAATCTTAAGATCATTTACCAAGAAGTTTTTGAATAAATATTCAAGCATGTCGGAGCGGAATTATGCTACGACATTTGCACGGTGTTTGCGACAATGCAGTGGTGGCAATAATAAAAGCCTCTTAGCTCTGACTGTAGACGCAAATTCTCTCGCGATTTTGCATGCAATTAATACGTTGTTACTGCTCATAATTAATATGTCGAAATGAAAAAAAAAAAAAAAGAAACTATTGCACGACAGTCTAAAACAGTGGTTCCCGAACTTTTTTGACCATCGCCCCCCTAAAGTAGTTTATACAACTTCATCGCCCCCCTGTACTACAAAAAAATATAAAGTCAGAAACGAATATATTACAGACCAAATAAGAAGACAAATCATAGTTTATAGTGTTTTTTAATGAGATAGATGAGCTTGGTGTTCTTCAGCGAGTTTTTTATTATATCTAAAATTACCCCGTTTACTGATGGAAAGGTGATTTCGTTGTTTTAATAGCAATAGTAGCACGGCTGAAAACCCCCTTTTTACCATATAATAGGTCGGAAATGAAAGAATCCAGGGTTCTACCTCCTCAAAAACCGCCGTGTACTCTTGCCTTATAGCATTTCACTTCCTAAATTCACCCCATTTCACATTAAAATAATAAAACCAAAGTTAATTTTCCCAAACTTATAATAATGATTTTCGTACATCTCATTCATTCGTACTGCCTGATGACCTGCACCAAAAAACTTCGGAAAAATTCATCCCTGATTCCTCATCCTATCACGGCCTCCAGTCCGATCACCAGTCCATAATTAACCAGCCATTTGTTTTTGGATTCATAGACTCGGTTGTGGAAGAAGCCGTGACTGACTATCGGCTACGGCCCAGGGGTCGGCAAATTTTATGTCGCTCGCAGGACAAAATTCAGGGTTGCTAGTATTTTGCGGGTCGCATATATTTTTCGAAAGTTAAAAACGGAACAGCGCGCAAAAACTGCGACAATTCGTGAACTCAACTCAGTCGTCTTATTAAAAAAATATTACAAGGACATTTAATGTGACACTGTCTTGTTGCTGCATCACGCTGGATAGCTTTACGACGCCAAGATTGAAACATTTTCTAAATGGGCATCACCAAACCCACTTCTTCGCTTGTTCTTTGTAATGTTCATTTTCGAAAATAACGGTTTGCACAAATACGTACTTTCAAACATCGAAATGAATATTTCCGCATGATTTGTGAAATTTTGATAAATATTTTCTATAAGAAGATACATTCTTACAAAAATTAAGCAGTGATCAATCTCTCGAATAGGATATGAATTTTATTTCCTTATTGATTTGCAATATATTCGAATATTTACTGCGCTATTGAACCCCTGCACTCAGCATCATCTGCGTGTTTCCATTTGTCTAATTATAATTAAATTGTAGGCTCGTTAAACGAGTGACTGTTCACTAAATTGTTAGGATATAGTATAATTCAGTATAAACGTGTCTCACCATAAATTCTGTTACGTAAAAAAATGTAATTTACTCCTCGAGCGTAGATTATAAATAAAAAAAATTTCATGGTCAAAACCGCCGTTTGGATATTTCCCCGGGCATAGACTTCCTTGTTTACTTCGTGACATTTGCCAATCAGCAAGATGCAAAAAACGTAACAATGCCCCCTTTCGCATCCGCTCAGACACTCTCACTCAGACAGATTTTTAGGCGTGGTCGTGAACATTACCTCATTTTCGCGTTTTTGTATTATATTCGTTAGTTTTTAGTTGTTTTTCGGAAATTTGAATATAAATCAAATAAGTCAATGATTACTTTGTCTTTCTATGAGTTTCAGTTTAAATACAGCAATAAAAAATTAGTGTAGATATAGCTGTGATAGACTAGGCTAAAATTCTTTATCGGTACTTTTAAAAAACAGATTGTTAAATGGTGTGTATTAGAATGATAGTTTGAAACAAGTACCCCATTTTACAGGCAACAACTCGCGAAACCACTCTTAAAATAAGTACCGAAAATTTTAAAATGGTAAAGTTTGGGAAGAATTTTCCGCGGTCAAAGGTTGGGGAAAGGTCCATTCAGTGAATCGTCCCGGGCCAGATTATTATATTCCGGCCGTATTTTGCCGACCACTGGGATACGCAAACTACCTTGCCCTACTGCGAAGACGAGACCAGAAATCCTTTCGCGTGTGATAATCGCCCACGTGATTCAAGCCTGCGAATGCACACAGAGTACAGAATTAAGTGCGCCGAACATAAAACAGGTTTCGCAAAATCGCCCCCCCATCGCCCCCTTAGACTTTTTCGCCCTCCTCTGTATCGTTTTCGCCCACTGGGGGGCGATACCGCCCACTTTGGGAATCACTGGTCTAAAATACACATAGTACAATAAAAGAACTCTATACCGCGTTTACTGTGACATTGTTCTCGGCGCAACAAAAAACGGGGGTTTGTTGGTGCAACGCGGCCGGAGTGAAAAAATACAAAAATGGTACGTCGTCAGTAAAAGATTGAGAACCACTGCTCTAATGAAAGTGGCACTGGACACAAGGTTATTACCCTGCCCGATGGAATCCAAGAGCAACGTTCACATTAACTGAATAATAAACTATTGCGTCGACATGAACATATATATAACATCTGAACAATGAGTTTTTTTTAGGTATTAAAAATGTAGGATGGGTGGGGTGTACCAGATTTTGAGAAAGGGTTATATGAGTGTACCATTGAAAAAATATTGACCAGCACTAATTTAAAGCGTCATATTTACTGAGCTGCAAAACATCTAAAAGTAAATTAATTTTGATATAAATTAATTAAACGTAGACGACCTCTTCATTAATTCAAGTAATTTATAGGTGATCTAAAGTTCTATCCACAGCTAGCGGCAAAAACGTGCTTTTCTAAGGATCAGTATCAAATCAAAACGTCCTGTCCGAGTCGTTATGGTATTGCGCTTCATAAGCGTATCCCTTGAAGGGTCACTTTTTTTTAAATTTCCACCTCGTTTTTTTTTATTCCTTTACTGACATGTTTGGAATCCAGCCCAATGACTTCATACCCAGATTATGTCGACGATAGCTCCATAAATAATTTTTTATTCGAAAGTCAAAAGAAGATCACTTATATCATCATTGTGTTGTAGAATTCCTCTCGTCACTTCCGCTACATGTTAGATGGTATTATCGAAACAAGGTGTTTGAGATTTCAGATATTTCAATAAAACTGACTGTAATTTGCTCAGATGGTATGCTGGTATTGCCAGAGTTCTCGCTTTTAGAAGTACTAGTGAATTTATTCAAACTTTTGTCCTCAGCAAAATCAGTGGCCTAGCGAGTAGCAAATTTTTGAGCTACCAATTATGGTGATTGCAGCATTTAGTATTGCAGCTTAAGTTTTATTAGCCTAGAAAATGGTGTAAATGAATGCCTTTCAAACTATTTTGTCATTATTTACAGTGTAAATGTCATTAAACTCACTGAAGCTACACGTTTGTTTCATATTGAAATTAACCCATAATAATATATCACGAATACCGAAAACATTATATGCTTGTTTCGTCGACGTACGCTTCAAATTTTTCATTGGCATACTCAAGCCTAATAAAACCTGTGAGTTTGCGTAATCGCATGCATTCAAGGTGTAGTTTGACGATGAACTTTTACTTTAACTGCGAGGTAGTGTTGGGCGGTGGGTGGAGGATGGGTGAGCTGACAGATAGGTCAGGGGTTGGGAATTGGAAGGTTCAGGTAGATAGGTAGTGGGTAAAGGATAGGAAGGCGAGGGGATAGGTAGTGAAACGTTGGTGGAGTGTAGCCAGTTGGTCGAGGAGAGAAAGTTATAGATATAGTCAGTCGGTTGGGCATAGGTCAGCTGAGAGAAATAGGGCAGTGGGTTGCAGATAGGAAGGCGAGGGAGATAGGACACGGGTACATGTAGTGAACGGTCAGGGGAGAGGTCAGTGGGTCGAGAGAGATAGAACAATGAAACGAGACTGGTGAAAGGTTGGGGAGGAAAGGGCAGAGGTAAATAGCAGTAGAAGGATGTGAAGAATAAAGGACGCAAATTCTATCGCGATTTTGCATGCAATTAATACGTTGTTGCTGCTCATAATTAATATGTTGAAACTATTGCACGACAGTCTAAAATACATATAGTACCATAAAAGAATTCTATACCGCGTTTAGTGTGACATTGTTCTCGGCCCACAAAAAACGGGGGTTTGTTGGTGCAACGCGGCCGGAGTAAAAAAATACAAAAATGGTACGTCGTCAGAAAAAGATTGAGAACCACTGCTCTAATGAAAGTGGTACTGGACACAAGGTTATTACCCTGCCCGATGGAATCCAAGAGCAACATTCACATTAACTGAATAATAAACTATTGCGTCGACATGAACATATATATAACATCTGAACAATGAGTTTTTTTAGGTATTAAAAATGTAGGATGGGTGGGGTGTACCAGATTTTGAGAAAGAGTTATATGGGTGTACCATTGAAAAAAGATTGACTAGCACTATTTTGAAGCGTCTTTTTTACTGAGCTGCAAAACATCTAAAAGTAAATTTATTTTGATATAAATTAATTAAACGTAAACGACCTCTTCATGAATTCAGGTAATTTATAGGGGATCTAAAGTTCTATCCACAGCTAGCGGCAAAAACGTGCTTTTCTAAGGATCAGTATCAAATCAAAACGTCATGTCCGAGTCGTTATGGTATCGCGCTTCATAAGCGTATCCCTTGAGGGGTCGCTCTTTTTTATATTTTCAATTCGTTTTTTTTATCCTTTACTGACATGTCTGGAATCCAGCCCAATGACTCCATACCCAGATTATGTTGACGATAGTTCCATAAATAATTTTTTATTCGAAAGTCAAAAGAAGATCACTTATACCATCATTTTGTTGTAGAATTCTTCTTGTCACTTCCTCTGCACGTTAGATGGTATTATCGCAACGAAGTGTTTGAGGCTCCAGATATTCAAATAAAACTAACCGTAATTTGCTCAGATGGTATGTTGTTATTGCCCGAGTTTTCGCTTTTAGAAGTACTAGTGGATTTATTCAAACTTTTGCCTTCAGCAAAATCAGTGGCCTAGCGAGTAGCAAATTTTTGAGCTACCAATTATGGTGATTGCTCATTTAGTATTGCAGCCTACGTTTTATTAGTCTGGAAAATGGTGTAAATGAATGCCTTTCAAACTATTTTGTCATCATTTACAGTATAAATGACATTTACACTCACTGAAGCTATACGTTTGTTTCATATTGAAATTAACCCATAATAATATATCACGAATACCGACAACCTTATATGCTTGTTTCGTCGACGTACGCTTCAAATTTTTCATTGGCATACTCAAGCCTAATAAAACGTGTGAGTTTGCGTAATCGCAATCATTAAAGCTTCAGTTTGACGATGAACGATTAATTTATCTGTCAGGTAGTATTGGGCAGTGGGTAGAGGATAGGAAGGCGTAAGGACAGGTAGTGAAACGTTGGTGGAGAGTAGCCAGTTGGTCGAGGAGAGAAAGGTTATGGATATAGTCAGTGGGTTTGGCATAGGTCAGCTGAGCGAAATAGGGCAGTGGGTTGAAGATAGGACACGGGTACATGTAGTGAACGGTAAGGGGAGAGGTCAGTGGGTTGAGGGAGATAGGACAGTGAAACGAGACTGGGTAGTTGAGGTAGATCTGACAATGAGTCGAAGATAAGACAATTGGTTGGGGGTAGAAAGTTTGGGGGGGAAAGGGCAGAGGTGAGTAGCAGTATAAGGAGGTGAAGAATAAAGGACGCAAATTCTGTAGACGCAAATTTTCTCGCGATTTTGCATGCAATTAATACATTGTTACTGCTCATAATTAATATGTTGAAACTATTGCACGACAGTCTAAAATAAATATAGTACCATAAAAGAATTCTATACCGCGTTTACTGTGACATGGTTCTCGGCCCCACAAAAACGGGGGTTTGTTGGTGCAACGCGGCCGGAGTAAAAAATACAAAAATGGTACGTCGTCAGTAAAAGATTGAGAACCACTGCTCTAATGAAAGTGGCACTGGACACAAGGTTATTACCCTGCCCGATGGAATCCAAGAGCAACATTCACATTAACTGAATAATAAACTATTGCGTCGACATGAACATATATATAACATCTGAACAATGAGTTTTTTTTAGGTATTAAAAATGTAGGATGGGTGGGGTGTACCAGATTTTGAGAAAGGGTTATATGGGTGTACCATTGAAAAAATATTGACCAGCACTAATTTAAAGCGTCATTTTTACTGAGCTGCAAAACATCTAAAAGTAAATTAATTTTGATAATTAATTGAACGTAAACGACCTCTTCATTAATTCAAGTAATTTATAGGTGATCTAAAGTTCTATCCACAGCTAGCGGCAAAACGTGCTTTTCTAAGGATCAGTATCAAATCAAAACGTCCTGTCCGAGTCGTTATGGTATTGCACTTCATAAGCGTATCCCTTGAGGGGTCGCTCTTTTTTTATATTTTCACCTCGTTTTTTTTATTCCTTTACTGACATGTCTGGAATCCAGCCCAATGACTTCATACCCAGATTATGTCGACGATAGTTCCATAACTTATTTTTTATTCGAAAGTCAAAAGAAGATCACTTATACCATCATTTTGTTGTAGAATTCTTCTCGTCATTTCTGCTGCATGTTAGATGGTATTATCGCAACGAAGTGTTAGAGGTTTCAGATATTTAAATAAAACTGACTGTATTTTGCTCAGATGGTATACTGGTATTGCCCGAGTACTCGCTTTTAGAAGTACTAGTGGATTTATTCAAACTCTTGCCCTCAGCAAAATCAGTGGCCTAGCGAGTAGCAAATTTTTGAGCTACCAATTATTGTGATTGCAGCATTTAATATTGCAGCCTACGTTTTATTAGCCTGGAAAATGGTGTAAATGAATGCCTTTCAAACTATTTTGTCATCATTCACAGTGTAAATGTCATTTACAATCACTGAAGCTATACGTTTGTTTCATATTCAAATTAACCCATAATAATATATCACGAATACCGACAACCTTATATGCTTGTTTCGTCGACGTACGCTTCAAATTTCTCATTGGCATACTCAAGCCTAATAAAACCTGTGAGTTTGCGTAATCGTCGGTGGGTGGAATATAGGTGAGCCGAGAGATAGATCAGTGGTTGGGAGTTTGAAGGTTCAAGTAGGTCGATATGTAGTGGGGTAGGGGATAGGAAGACGAGGGGATATCTGGTGAAGCGTTGGTGGAGAGTAGCCAGTGGGTCGAGGAGAGAAATGGTATGGAGTTAGTCAGTGGGTTGGGCATAGGTCAGCTGAGAGAAATGGGGGAATGGGTTGAAGATAGGAAGGCGAGGGAGATAGGACACGGTCACATGTAGTGAACGGTCAGGGGAGAGGTCAGTGGGTTGAGGGAGATAGGACAATGAAACGAAAATGGGGAATTGAGGAAGATAGGACAATGAGCCGAAGATAGGACAATGGGTCGGGGGTAGAAAGGTTGGGGAAAAAAGAGCAGACGTAAGTAGCAGTAGAAGGAGGTGAAGAATAAAGGACGCAAATTCTGTAGACGCAAATTCTCTCGCGATTTTGCATGCAATTAATACGTTGTTACTGCTCATAATTAATATGTTGAAACTATTGCACGACAGTCTAAAATAAATATAGTACCATAAACGAATTCTATACCGCGTTTACTGTGACATTGTTCTCGGCCCCACAAAAACGGGGGTTTGTTGGTGCAACACGGCCGGAGTAAAAAAATACAAAAATGGTACGTCGTCAGTAAAAGATTGAGAACCACTGCTCTAATGAAAGTGGCACTGGACACAAGGTTATTACCCTGCCCGATGGAATCCAAGAGCAACGTTCACATTAACTGAATAATAAACTATTGCGTCGACATGAACATATATATAACATCTGAACAATGAGTTTTTTTTACGTATTAAAAATGTAGGATGGGTGGGGTGTACCAGATTTTGAGAAAGGTTTATATGGGTGTACCATTGAAAAAAGATTGCCAGCACTAATTTAAAGCGTCATTTTTACTGAGCTGCAAAACATCTAAAAGTAAATTAATTTTGATATAAATTAATTAAACGTAAACGACCTCTTCATTAATTCAAGTAATTTATAGGTGATCTAAAGTTCTATCCACAGCTAGCGCCAAAAACGTGCTTTTCTAAGGATCAGTATCAAATCAAAACGTCCTGTCCGAGTCGTTATGGTATTGCACTTCATAAGCGTATCCCTTGAGGGGTCGCTCTTTTTTTATATTTTCACCTCGTTTTTTTTTATTCCTTTACTGACATGTCTGGAATCCAGCCCAATGACTTCATACCCAGATTATGTCGACGATAGTTCCATAAATAATTTTTTATTCGAAAGTCAAAAGAAGATCACTTATACCATCATTTTGTTGTAGAATTCCTCTCGTCACTTCTGCTGCATGTTAGATAGTATTATCGCAACGAAGTGTTTGAGGTTTCAGATATTTAAATAAAACTGACTGTAATTTGCTCAGATGGTATACTGGTATTGCCCGAGTTCTCGCTTTTAGAAGTACTAGTGGATTTATTCGAACTTTTGCCCTTGGCAAAATCGGTGGCCTAGCGAGTAGCAAATTTTTGAGCTACCAATTATGGTGATTGCAGCATTTGATATTGCAGCCCACGTTTTCTTAGCCTTGAAAATGGTGTAAATGAATGCCTTTCAAACTATTTTATCATCATTTACAGTGTAAATGTCATATACACTCACTGAAGCTATACGTTTGTTTCATATTCAAATTAAACCATAATAATATATCACGAATACCGACAACCTTATATGCTTGTTTCGTCGACGTACGCTTCAAATTTCTCATTGGCATACTCAAGCCTAATAAAACCTGTGAGTTTGCTTTGTCGCAATCATTCAAGGTTTAGTTTGACGATGAACGTTTAGTTTAGTTTTAGTTTAGTTTTTTCTTCGGCTCTTCGGCTAAGATCAAGCCTTAGGAACAAGTTATAGTTGGAATTACAAGATAGTCTAAATACCTTTGGATATTATGGCCTACGCAAAAGTCGCCGCTATACCCCCAGTAATGACCACACCAAGTAATAACAGACCGCGATCTCTGATGATCGAGACGGAGGACAACATAAATTTTGAAGGACTGCTTGGAGTTTTAAAAACAACACCCGATGTCAACCAGTACTACAATGAAATAAAAGGATTATTTGAAGTGAGAAGAGGTCTCTGGACAATATCCTTTAAACCTACATCAAACGAAACGTCTAGTTGCAGGGATGAGTTCCTAAGCGCAACCGGTGGCAAGTTGAATTCAATGTATGGGCCTATCCACTTCATGCTACCCGCAGGTACACCGACAAGAATTTCAATCAAAGGCATACCCGATGAAACACCGTTTGCGAGGGCCGCGGCAATCATAAACAACCTAGAATGCGGCAAAATTAAAAACGCAATGAAAAACTGGCACAAAGGCACGGAAATATATAACGGTTATACCGCTTTTTTCATCACAGACTTTAACAAGGATAAACTACCGGACTATATCATATTCGATGGAATAAGATGCAAAACGTATCTCCCGCAAGAGTTATACACTCCGACATGCGGCAGGTGTTTACAACAGGGCCATACATTCGTCGCATGTCAGAATACACCGGTATGTAGATACTGCAAAGAGGAAGGACACCTCGTAAAACAATGCAAAAAACGTATCGACCGACACAATCAGGAAGAACCAACCGCTTGGAACATATCTAAAAGAACCGCTAATACTAACAACAAAACAGGGATAAATACAAACCGTCACAACGTACCACAACTTAATGCAGGCATGTGCCTTTCGCCGCTATCCTCAACATTGCTAAGAGAAGAGGCAAACACAAACAGCAAACCACAAACCGAAGAGGAGAGCACACAAGCAATAAGCGATAACGAAACCTCCTCAAACTGCGAAAACGATGACTTAAACGACGAAACAAAAGATTGGTCTCTGAGCAGAGACGACTCCCAGTTAGAGAAACCGTTGGACATACCGAGAACACCTAGAAGAAAGTTAAAACCAACTTCAACAATCGGACAGACCCCCATAGTACATGAAATGACAAGACAATCGTACGTAAAAGGAATGGTTAGAGGATACGAATCCATTGACTCTTCCTCGTTTTCTGATACGTGGATTAATAACTCAGCCCCCGCTCATTTGGGAAACAGTGACTACAATCCAATTGGACAAGCCAGTGGCGCAAATAAACGAGATAGACTTAATTTGAGCTCTGCATCATCCTCGTGCACACCGCCTAACCCCAAGAAGGAGAAAGCCTCCGCCACAACCGAGCGCCCACAGACATAAACAATCGACTGTGGCAACCAATCCACCAATCAAAAGACACCAGGAAAGATAATTGATACAAAACAAACCACACAGACATAACTTGGATATAAATAAGGATTATAACTCGGATATAAATTATGGATGTACCTAGGATCTCGAAACAAAACAAAGGGAAGTCAAAAACGTGAGTTAAATTTAAATTACTAAAATGAGCGAAATGAAAATCATATCAATAAACGTAAACGGGCTTAACCATCATAAAACGAAACTAGCCCAATTCGTATCATATGAAAAACCTGACATTCTATGCCTACAGGAGGTCAATAAAATCAGAAACAGCATAGTAGAAGAGTGGGCAGGAAAACTGGGTTACCACATTTTCCCTAACACGCTTACCGTATTAGATCCCGAAGACAAAACCTTCAGGAAAGGCACCGCAATAATGGTAAAGAACGCCCTGATAGAAGGCGTTCAATACTCCGTTCGCGTTAAACACAGATGTTGCAGCCTAGCGCTAGAAATCGACGGACTTCGCATAGAAATAGTAAATGTGTACGCCCCCGCAAAGAGCGGCGCACCGAAAACAGAGTTTTACAAAGAATTGGTGCAGATCTTGGAGGACATGTATTACCTAAGCCCCTTGATAGTTCTAGGGGATTTTAATGTGATCCTAGACAACCGAAATGTTTTAAACCCTTCCAACCAGAAACACACGGCCGCGGCCAAAATTTTCAACGCTCTCCTAACAAAGCACAAGATAAGTGACTCCTTTCGACAACGAAATAAGAATAAAAGAATTTACACCTTCATATCCAATGCCAACCAGCAAGCCAAGAGGATTGATAGAATTTATAACTCCCGCGAAATCGACCCCTTAATTACATACGTAGGACATGCCGTGAACACCGTAGCCGATCACGCTCTATGCCCATATATTAAACTCAGAGTTTTGAAAAATATAAGATGGGGTCGGGGGATGTGGCGGAACAATATCTCGCTATACAAAGAAAAAGATTACTTCGAAATTATAAAAAATACATATAATAGGGCCTTGATAAACATTGAAAGTTTTGAATCTTTACTAGATTGGTGGGACAACTTTAAACTAAACACCAAAAAACAAACTATAGCATACTCAATAAAAAAAGCAAAAGAAGACAATATAACTGAACAATTGATAAGACAAAACATTGCGAATACAGTGGCCAACAAGAATAGTACAGACGTAAGAAAACTGGAAAGACTTAGGGTACAGCTAAAAAACTTGATTGACAACAAAGCCAATTATAAAACAATCCTGGCGGGCATAGAAGATCAAGAAGAAGGAGAAGAACCAACGAAGTACTTCTATGATAGGATCAAAACACGCGCAAAACAAACATCGATGGATTCTATCCAAAATTTAAAGGGGAAGATAGTTACAAGTGAAAACGAAGTAACTAAGGCGGTAGAGGATTTCTATAACGAGCTATGGGGCATGAAGTGTAAAATAGACGAATCTCACCAGCACCACTATATCAATCAAATGAGCGCCACACAACTCAGCCAAGATCAAAACGAAGAGATAGAAAAACCCACAAACGAGGACGAGATATTCTCTATTATAAAAGATATGAAAAATAATAAATCCCCCGGCCCTGACGGGCTAAGCAAAGAATTCTATACAACATTTTGGCACATGATAAAAGAAAAATTGACGAATATGATTAATATTATCTTGAGCTTCGGCGCTCTACCGCAAAGCTCACACTATGCCAGAGTGAAATTGATATTTAAAAAGGGAAACAAAAATCTACTAAAAAATTGGCGACCGATCTCGAATCTCAACTTTGACTACAAACTGGTTGCAAGGCTTTTAACCAAAAGACTAGAATCTCCACTCAACACATTGGTAAGCCAACAGCAAAAGAGTACCTTACCTGGACGAAGTATATTTGATGCCCATTACAACCTAGAAGCGGTTGTCCGCTACTGTCAAACCAAGCAAATTCCAGGATATTTAGTAATGATCGACAACTTGAAAGCGTTCGACAGAATAGACCATAACTTCCTTTTTAAAGTATTACACGAAATCGGCCTCAGCCCCAAAATAACTAATATCGTCAAAAACATGTACGAAGAAATTTACAACTACATAGATATTAACGGTAAAATGAGCTCCCCAATCAAAATCAATAGGGGAATTCGACAAGGATGCCCATTGAGCATGTTGTTATACATTCTAAACGCAGAACCACTAATTAGATCAGTACAACGAAATTCCGACATACATGGCATCAAACTTGGAAAATTCACACATAAACTGGACCAATTTGCCGATGACGCCACCTACGCAGTGAGAGATATAACTTCCATTCAACAAATCTTCTTTGAATTACAAAAATACGAAAAAGCAGCAGGACAAAAAATTAATATAGATAAAACCCAGATATTGAGTTTCACAACTGACGCAGCACAACGTCTCCGGAAATCCAACTATAATACCCACCATAAAGATACAGCAAAAATCTTGGGGATATATTATGGATTAGGGCGGGAAACAATAACATGGGACGAAACACTTGTCAAAATAACCAGAAAATTAAACTTTTTAAAAACACGAAAACTCACCTGGATTGGAAAACTAACAGTAATAAATTCCCTGATCATGTCACTAATAATATTTCACGCGAGATTTGTAGAAATACCGCCAGTATATCTCAACAAGGTACAACACCTAGTTGCTAAATACCTATGGTTCCCCGAGGGAATGGAGGCGATAAAGAGAACCACGCTACAACGGCCATGGTTAGAAGGCGGCATAAATATGCCCAATATCAAAATTAAAATTTCAGCATGTATAGCAGAGCGAATAAAAATACTAAGCAATATCGATACACCTTACCTTTTTTGGCATCAGGAAGCAGTCTATGCTTTAGGATCCAAAATCATAAAAAACAACCCAAGCTTATATACAAATTCTACCCCACATCTCCCCTTCGTCCCCAAAATCTGGCAAAAATATTTGGATACAACAAAGGGAATACATCTTACCAAACAACAGTGGGCTGGCATGAAGCACAAAGACATATACAGAAATCTCCTATACAACCTGAAAACTGAGTCTCCATACCCAACGGGAATAGATTGGACTTGCGTTCACGTAAAGCAAAGAACTCTGAAACATAAAACAACAAACAAAGAGAAGATATGTTCGTACAGAATAGTGGCTGATGGGTACATCTTTGGGAATAAAGCGCGGAAAAGATCTATGTTTAGCGATGCGCACGGCCAAAGAAAACTGCTAAAATGCAAATTCTGTGGAAGCCGTGAAGACAATACCCTACACATTTTCTTACACTGCTCTTACATTTCACGACACCTTTCCAAAACCACGGGCATACTGAACAGGACCCTTAAAATACCAGTACAAATATCTAAAGAAAATATCTTCTACAACTCTTACACCATGCCCAACCAGACAGTTCAGACCATAACCATAAAACTATTTTTAATATTCAAATTAGCAATAATCAACTTCAAAATCAAGTTAGATATAGAAAATAGAACAGTCGATCCGAGCGAGGACAAAATTATCCCCAAAACAACTCGAAAATGGTCCGATTTTATCAACCAACTTGACAAAAAATTTCCCAAGGTATACACATCCAATTTGAAACCTAATTGGAAAGAAATACTTGCGGGGTACGAACAATAAAATAACGAGAAAACCAGATCCTAACAACAATAAATGTAATGAACTTTTTATCTATGCCACCCACAAATGGTAGCATACTCCTGAGAATACCATCAAACAACCCAACGGAAGTGATGAGTGGATGTCATCTGACCGCCGCATATGCGGCAATGTGATTGCGAGGATTAATACCGATACGACTCGGGTATGACGTGTTATTATATGTAACACTGATCCGAGGCAGACCATACATACTCTGATCCGATAAAAAAAAAAAAAGAACGTTTAGTTTAGCTGTGAGGTAGTATTGGGCGGTGGGTGGGGGATAGGCGAGCTGAGAGATAGGTCAGGGGTTGGGAATTGGAAGGTTCAGGTAGATAGGTAGTGGGCAGAGAATAGGAAGGCGAGGGGATAGGTAGTGGAGTGTTGGTGGAGGAGAGAAAGGTTATGGAGATAGTCAGTGGGTTGGGCATAAATAGGGCAATGGCTTGAGGATAGGAAGGCGAGGGAGATAGGACACGGGTACATGTAGAGAATGGTCAGGGGAGAGGTCAGTGGGTTGAGGGAGATAGGACAGTGAAACGAGACTGGGTAGTTGAGGTAGATAAGACAATGGGTCGGGGGTAGAAAGGTTGGAGAGGAAAGTGCAGAGGTAAGTAGCAGTAGAAGGAGGTGAAGAATAAATGGACGCAAATTCTGTAGACGCAAATTCTCTCGCGATTTTGCATGCAATTAATACGTTGTTACTGCTCATAATTATTATGTTGAAACTATTGCACGACAGTCTAAAATACATATAGTACCATAAAAGAATTCTATACCGCATTTACTGTGACATTGTTCTCGGCCCCACAAAAAACGGGGGTTTGTTGGTGCAACGCGGCCGGAGTAAAAAAATACAAAAATGGTACGTCTTCAGTAAAAGATTGAGAACCACTGCTCTAATGAAAGTAGCACTGGACACAAGGTTATTACCCTGCCCGATGGAATCCAAGAGCAACGTTCACATTAACTGAATAATAAACTATTGCGTCGACATGTCATTTACACTCACTGAAGCTATACGTTTGTTTCATATTCAAATTAACCCATAATAATATATCACGAATACCGACAACCTTATATGCTTGTTTCGTCGACGTACGCTTCAAATTTCTCATTGGCATACTCAAGCCTAATAAAACCTGTGAGTTTGCGTAATCGCAAGCATTCAAGGTTTAGTTTGACGATGAACGTTTAGTTTAGCTGTGAGCTGTTCAGTGGGTTGAAGATAGGAAGGCGAGGGAGATAGGACACGGGTACATGTAGTGAATGGTCAGGGGAGAGGTCAGTGAAACGAGACTGGGTAGTTGAGGTAGATATGACAATGGGTCGTTGGTAGAAAGGTTGGGGAGGAAAGTGCAGAGGTAAGTAGCAGTAGAGGGAGGTGAAGAATAAAGGTCGCAAATTCTTCGGACGCAAATTCTCTCGCGATTTTGCATGCAATTAATACGTTGTTACTGCTCATAATTAATATGTTGAAACTATTGCACGACAGTCTAAAATACATATAGTACCATAAAAGAATTCTATACCGCGTTTACTGTGACATTGTTCTCGGCCCCACAAAAAACGGGGGTTTGTTGGTGCAACGCGGTCGGAGTAAAAAAATACAAAAATGTTACGTCGTCAGTAAAAGAGAATTGAGAACCACTGCTCCAATGAAAGTGGCACTGGACACAAGATTATTACCCTGCCCGATGGAATCCAAGAGCAACGTTCACATTAACTGAATAATAAACTATTGCGTCGACATGAACATATATATAACATCTGAACAATGAGTTTTTTTACGTATTAAAAATGTAGGATGGGTGGGGTGTACCAGATTTTGAGAAAGGTTCATATGGGTGTACCATTGAAAAAAGATTGACCAGCACTAATTTAAAGCGTCATTTTTACTGAGCTGCAAAACATCTAAAAGTAAATTAATTTTGATACAAATCAATTAAACGTAAACGACCTCTTCATTAATTCAAGTAATTTATTCTAAAGTTCTATCCAAAGCTAGCGCCAAAAACGTGCTTTTCTAAGGATCAGTATCAAATCAAAACGTCCTGTCCGAGTCGTTATGGTATTGCGCTTCATAAGCGTATCCCTTGAAGGGTCGCTCTTTTTTATATTTTCACCTCGTTTTTTTTTATTCCTTTACTGACATGTCTGAAATCCAGCCCAATGACTTCATACCCAGATTATGTCGACGATAGTTCCATAAATAATTTTTTATTCGAAAGTCAAAAGAAGATCACTTATACCATCATTTTGTTGTAGAATTCCTCTCGTCACTTCTGCTGCATGTTAGATAGTATTATCGCAACGAAGTGTTTGAGGTTTCAGATATTTAAATAAAACTGACTGTAATTTCCTCAGATGGTATACTGGTATTGCCCGAGTTCTCGCTTTTAGAAGTACTAGTGGATTTATTCAAACTTTTGCCCTCGACAAAATTAGTGGCCTAGCGAGTAGCAAATTTTTGAGCTACCAATTATGGTGATTGCAGCATTTAGTATTGCAGCCTACGTTTTATTAGCCTGGAAAATGGTGTAAATGAATGCCATTCAAACTATTTTGTCATCATTTACAGTGTAAATGTCATATACACTCACTGAAGCTACACGTTTGTTTCATATTCAAATTAACCCATAATAATATATCACGAATACCGACAACCTTATATGCTTGTTTCGTCGACGTACGCTTCAAATTTCTCATTGGCATACTCAAGCCTAATAAAACCTGTGAGTTTGCGTAATCGGCGGTGGGTGGAGGATAGGTAAGCTGAAAGATATATCAGGGGTTGGGAATTGGAAGGTTCAGGTAGATAGGTAGATGGTAGGGGATAGGAAGACGAGGGGATAGCAGTGGGTCGAGGAGAGAAAGGTTATGGAGATAGTCAGTGGATTGGGCATAGGTCAGCTGAGAGAAATAGGGCAATGGGTTGAAGATAGGAAGGCGAGGGAGATAGGACACGGGTACATGTAGTGAACGGTCAGGGGAGAGGTCAGTGGGTTGAGGTAGATATGACATTGAGTCGAAGTTAGTAAGATAGGACAATGGGTCGGGGGTAGAAAGGTTGGGGGAAAAAAGAGCAGACGTAAGTAGCAGTAGAAGGAGGTGAAGAATAAAGGACGCAAATTCAAGGCATTCAATTCAAGGCAAAGCATTCAAGGTTTAGTTTGACGGTGAACGTTTAGTTTAGCTGTGAGGTAGTATTGGGCGGTTGGTGGAGGATAGGCGAGCTGAGAGATAGGTCAGGGGTTGGGAATTGGAAGGTTCAGGTAGATAGGTAGTGGGTAGAGGATAGGAAGGCGAGGGAGATAGGTAGTGGAGTGTTGGTGGAGGAGAGAAAGGTTATGGAGATAGTCAGTGGGTTGGGCATAAATAGGGCAATGGGTTGAAGATAGGAAGGCGAGGGAGATAGGACTCGGGTACATGTAGAGAGTGGTCAGGGGAGAGGTCAGTGGGTTGAAGGAGATAGGACAGTGAAACGAGACTGGGTAGTTGAGGTAGATATAACAATGGGTCGGGGGTAGAAAGGTTGGGGAGGAAAGTGCAGAGGTAAGTAGCAGTAGAAGGAGGTGAAGAATAAAGGGACGCAAATTCTGTAGACGCAAATTCTCTCGCGATTTTGCATGCAATTAATACGTTGTTACTGCTCATAATTAATATGTTGAAACTATTGCACGACAGTCTATAATACATATAGTACCATAAAAGAATTCTATACCGCGTTTACTGTGACATTGTTCTCGGCCCCACTTAAAACGGGGGTTTGTTGGTGCAACGCGGCCGGAGTAAAAAAATACAAAAATGGTACGTCGTCATAAAAGATTGAGAACCACTGCTCTAATGAAAGTGGCACTGGACACAAGGTTGTTACCCTGCCCGATGGACTCCAAGAGCAACGTTCACATTAACTGAATAATAAACTATTGCGTCGACATGAACATATATATAACATCTGAACAATGAGTTTTTTTTACGTATTAAAAATGTAGGATGGGTGGGGTGTACCAGATTTTGAGAAAGGTTTATATGGGTGTACCATTGAAAAAAGATTGACCAGCACTAATTTAAAGCGTCATTTTACTGAGCTGCAAAACATCTAAAAGTAAATTAATTTTAATATAAATTAATTAAACGTAAACGACCTCTTCATTAATTCAAGTAATTTATAGGTGATCTAAAGTTCTATCCACAGCTAGCGCCAAAAACGTGCTTTTCTAAGGATCAGTATCAAATCAAAACGTCCTGTCCGAGTCGTTATGGTATTGCGCTTCATAAGCGTATCCCTTGAGGGGTCGCTCTTTTTTTATATTTTCACCTCGTTTTTTTTTATTCCTTTACTGACATGTCTGGAATCCAGCCCAATGACTTCATACCCAGATTATGTCGACGATAGTTCCATAAATAATTTTTTATTCGAAAGTCAAAAGAAGATCACTTATACCATCATTTTGTTGTAGAATTCCTCTCGTCACTTCTGCTGCATGTTAGATAGTATTATCGCAACGAAGCGTTTGAGGTTTCAGATATTTAAATAAAACTGACTGTAATTTGCTCAGATGGTAAACTGGTATTGCCCGAGTTCTCGCTTTTAGAAGTACTAGTGGATTTTTTCGAACTTTTGCCCTTGGCAAAATCGGTGGTCTAGCGAGTAGCAAATTTTTGAGCTACCAATTATGGTGATTGCAGCATTTAGTATTGCAGCCCACGTTTTCTTAGCCTTGAAAATGGTGTAAATGAATGCCTTTCAAACTATTTTATCATCATTTACAGTGTAAATGTCATTTACACTCACTGAAGCTATACGTTTGTTTCATATTCAAATTAACCCATAATAATATATCACGAA
The DNA here is from genome assembly GCF_964204865.1 of Styela clava. Taxonomy (NCBI): domain Eukaryota; kingdom Metazoa; phylum Chordata; class Ascidiacea; order Stolidobranchia; family Styelidae; genus Styela; species Styela clava. The sequence continues at coordinate 19,450,763 of NC_135250.1, forward strand.
TACCGACAACCTTATATGCTTGTTTCGTCGACGTACGCTTCAAATTTCTCATTGGCATACTCAAGCCTAATAAAACCTGTGAGTTTGCTTAATCGCAAGCATTCAAGGTTTAGTTTGACGATGAACGTTCAGTTTAGCTGTGAGGTAGTATTGGGCGGTTGGTGGAGGATAGGCGAGCTGAGAGATAGGTCAGGGGTTGGGAATTGGAAGGTTCAGGTAGATAGGTAGTGGGTAGAGGATAGGAAGGCGAGGGGATAGGTAGTGGAGTGTTGGTGGAGGAGAGAAAGGTTATGGAGAAAGTCAGTGGGTTGGGCATAAATGGGGCAATGGGTTGAAGATAGGAAGGCGAGGGAGATAGGACTCGGGTACATGTAGAGAATGGTCAGGGGAGAGGTCAGTGGGTTGAGGGAGATAGGACAGTGAAACGAGACTGGGTAGTTGAGGTAGATATGACAATGGGTCGGGGGTAGAAAGGTTGGGGGCGAAAGTGCAGAGGTAAGTAGCAGTAGAATGAGGTGAAGAATAAAGGGACGCAAATTCTGTAGACGCAAATTCTCTCGCGATTTTGCATGCAATTAATACGTTGTTACTGCTCATAATTAATATGTTGAAACTATTGCACGACAGTCTATAATACATATAGTACCATAAAAGAATTTTATACCGCGTTTACTGTGACATTGTTCTCGGCCCCACTTAAAACGGGGGTTTGTTGGTGCAACGCGGCCGGAGTAAAAAAATACAAAAATGGTACGTCTTCAGTAAAAGATTGAGAACCACTGCTCTAATGAAAGTAGCACTGGACACAAGGTTATTACCCTGCCCGATGGAATTCAAGAGCAACGTTCACATTAACTGAATAATAAACTATTGCGTCGACATGTCATTTACACTCACTGAAGCTATACGTTTGTTTCATATTCAAATTAACCCATAATAATATATCACGAATACCGACAACCTTATATGCTTGTTTCGTCGACGTACGCTTCAAATTTCTCATTGGCATACTCAAGCCTAATAAAACCTGTGAGTTTGCGTAATCGCAAGCATTCAAGGTTTAGTTTGACGATGAACGTTTAGTTTAGCTGTGAGCTGTTCAGTGGGTTGAAGATAGGAAGGCGAGGGAGATAGGACACGGGTACATGTAGTGAATGGTCAGGGGAGAGGTCAGTGGGTTGAGGTAGATAGGACAGTGAAGCGAGACTGGGTAGTTGAGGTAGATATGACAATGGGTCGTGGGTAGAAAGGTTGGGGAGGAAAATGCAGAGGTAAGTAGCAGTAGAGGGAGGTGAAGAATAAAGGACGCAAATTCTGTAGACGCAAATTCTCTCGCGATTTTGCATGCAAATAATACGTTGTTACTGCTCATAATTAATATGTTGAAACTATTGCACGACAGTCTAAAATACATATAGTACCATAAAAGAATTCTATACCGCGTTTACTGTGACATTGTTCTCGGCCCCACAAAAAACGGGGGTTTGTTGGTTCAACGCGGCCGGAGTAAAAAAATACAAAAATGGTACGTCGTCATTAAAAGATTGAGAACCACTGCTCTAATGAAAGTGGCACTGGACACAAGGTTATTACCCTGCCCGATGGAATCCAAGAGCAACGTTCACATTAACTGAATAATAAACTATTGCGTCGACATGAACATATATATAACATCTGAACAATGAGTTTTTTTACGTATTAAAAATGTAGGATGGGTGGGGTGTACCAGATTTTGAGAAAGGTTCATATGGGTGTACCATTGAAAAAAGATTGACCAGCACTAATTTAAAGCGTCATTTTTACTGAGCTGCAAAACATCTAAAAGTAAATTAATTTTTATATAAATTAATTAAACGTAAACGAGCTCTTCATTAATTCAAGTAATTTATAGGTGATCTAAAGTTCTATCCACAGCTAGCGGCAAAAACGTGCTTTTTTAAGGATCAGTATCAAATCAAAACGTACTGTCCGAGTCGTTATGGTATTGCGCTTCATAAGCGTATCCCTTGAGGGGTCGCTCTTTTTTTATATTTTCACCTCGTTTTTTTTTATTCCTTTACTGACATGTCTGGAATCCAGCCCAATGACTTCATACCCAGATTATGTCGACGATAGTTCCATAAATAATTTTTTATTCGAAAGTCAAAAGAAGGTAACTTATACCATCATTTTGTTGTAGAATTCTTCTCGTCACTTCCGCTGCATGTTAGATGGTATTATCGCAACAAAGTGTTTGAGGTTTCAGATATTTGAATAAAATTGACTGTAATTTGCTCAGATGGTATGCTGGTACTGCCCGAGTTCTCGCTTTTAGAAGTACTAGTGGATTTATTCAAACTTTTGCCCTCGACAAAATTAGTGGCCTAGCGAGTAGCAAATTTTTGAGCTACCAATTATGGTGATTGCAGCATTTAGTATTGCAGCCTACGTTTTATTAGCCTGGAAAATGGTGTAAATGAATGCCATTCAAACTATTTTGTCATCATTTACAGTGTAAATGTCATATACACTCACTGAAGCTACACGTTTGTTTCATATTCAAATTAACCCATAATAATATATCACGAAAACCGACAACCGTATATGCTTGTTTTGTCGACGTACGCTTCAAATTTCTCATTGGCATACTTAAGCCTAATAAAATCTGTGAGTTTGCGTAATCGCAAGCATTCAAGGTTTAGTTTGAAGATGAACGTTTAGTTTAGCTGTGAGATAGTATTGGGCGGTGGGTGGAGGATGAGGTGAGCTGAGAGATGAGTCAGGGGTGAAGAATTGGAAACTTCAGGTAGATAGGTAGTGGTTATAGGATAGGAAGCCGAGGGGATAGGTAGTGAAACGTTGCTGGAGAGTAGCCAGTGGGTCGAGGAAATAAAGGATATGGAGATAGTCAGTGGGTTAGGCATAGGTCAGCTGAGAGAAATAGGGCAGTGGGCTGAAGATAGAAAGGCGAGGGAATTATGACACTGGTGCATGTAGTGAACGGTCAGGGGAGAGGTCAGTGGGTTGAGGGAGATAGGACAATGAAACGAGACTGGGGAGTTGAGGTAGATATGACAATGAGTCGAAGTAAGGAAGATAGGACAATGGGTCTGGGGAAGAAAGATCAGAGGTAAGTAGCAGTAGAACGAGGTGAAGAATAAAGGATGTAGGTCGAGGATAGAAAGATTTAGGAAGATAAGACGTGGGGAGAATGGTGGGTTGAGAGCAGGGGAAGACAAAAATGTTCAGTATAATAGCCGCATGCAGAAAGACAGAAATGTGAGAGCGCCGCATAATTTTGAAGTATTAATATTAGAGCTCATTAAATCATCCACATTGTATCTGTTATATTGGCACTATTTTGGAATTGCGCATTTTATGTAGTGAGACTCGAAATTAGCGTTTGGACCATTACACGCTTCGTGTTGTTAGGATCCGACACTGCGTCAATATCAACAATATTTTTATCACAGAATCACATTCAGAGTATGGGTGTTTAGCACGAGCAATATTCCATGATATAACAAAACTAGCTTCCGTTGTTGCATCGGATTGCTTTGAAAATGATATCATAAATTTTGCCATGAGGGTCTAGTACAAGCATCTGAAAACAAATAACTGGCTAACTGACCCCTATATATACCCGGCATTGACTTGTAACTGGACGAGAGGCCGTGGTTCGCCATATATATGATTGAACCGTCATATTGGCTTTCCTATCCCCTGGGATAAATATGTGAATCTTATGACTGCATGAGGCCAACACATTCGACCATTGTGACGTTGGTTTTGTCGCTTGACTGATTTCAATTTGAAATTCCACGCAACAATGATTTCCATATACTAAAACATAATCTGGCCAAATCATTGATGGAAACTTCCTAAACCTCTTAGTTACTTAGTAGATTAAAGTAGTAGAAGAGTACTTAGTAGAAAAACATAGCTGTTACACTACAGTTTATTTAATGCTAGCAAGAAAATCTGCATTAAAATCTCTTGCGAACCGCGGTTTGCCGATAGAGGGACAAGAGTAAAAAGTTCGAGGAATATAGATTATGGTAGGGGGTCGAAAATATAAAGGTTTAGGAGATAGGGCTGCGGATCGAGGTTTACAATCGCGCTTGAAGATCTTTTTGAGTAAAAAATGGATAAATTTCAATAGTTACATAACGACGAACTGTATGAACATAGTCAGTCATTAGTTTACTTTATACATTGGACAAACATAATTAAAAAAGATAGAAAAATATTGCATTTCATTGTGAGAGAACCCGCGATAAACCAGAGATGGCGATCGAGCAGCGTCGCCTTTAAATAACATATGCCATTTGAAAAACACAACTCGGAGAAAGCGTATGCGGATATGCTGTAAATATAATACATTTCCCGAGTTGGTTGCGTTCAGGTTGTTACTATTTTTCCAGTTTATCACTGTAGCCTACGCCCTACGTGACAGATGGACAGTAAAACGACGGCGTGGCGATGTGCGCAAGGTGAGTTCGGTTAAGCATTTTGCTCTTTATATAAAATGTAGCAATTATGGTGGTCACGACCCCATAACTTCGACAGCAAAGTAGGCCTGAGTCTGTAAAGAGATTCTTTATTGAAGCGCCTGAAGACAAATAATATTATGATATTTGGCCTTGGACCAAAATAATATTTAGACAACAGTTGAATAATTATGGTTGTGTGTAAGAAGTAGCCCTATATATACCGGTTTAAAATGTTTTGGCCTTCATTCGTTGTTACACTATACCGGTGTAATAATGGGTAGAGTCTGTAAAATGGACACTAGAGACAGCTCCAACAATACCGTTTAGAATAAACGAAGTTTCCTGGGCGTGTATTTTTTCTCTACATTGAGCTTTGAAATTTTTTCTTATGTTTAACTATATTTCATATTTATTTACATCTTTTTTGTTGTGTTACTTCCAAATTTTTGTTTATAATAAAGGATACACTTTCTTTTTTGTTGTTGAAATAAGCAGTTTACTTTTTAAACATGATCAGCGGGAGGAGCATCACCTCACCGCGAGACGCTATGACGCATTGCTGACCCGTCTCTGAGTGTTATTCCTTTCCTTTCCCCCAACTTTCTGGAAAATTAGATTCTTTATTTAGTGACCAAATTGTGTCGGCCGGCGTTAACGAATACAGTATTCTTCTTGAATGTGACTTTACATTATTGCTTGTAGACGTGTGATCTTGGCAGCCACCGCTAGTCACATGACTGTACAATACACACTTACAGGTATAAATTACCAAAATGATCTGACGATGGATAGATTGTATCCAAGCTTAACACTGATTCATCATTGAAATACTCAATAATGATAATTCAGTAGTTGCTAACGTTATGTATTTTTACAGTTTTAGTGTGTTTGGAGTGAATTTCATGTTAGCCTGATTAATTTTAAATTGAGATCTCGCTCAATCGTGACGGTAGGATTCCGAGATTTAAGATAGGCTCTTTTAATTTTAGCCATTACATAAATGCACTTCCATATTTTTAGCAGGGCACAGTTGTTCACCCATTTGGCACCAAGAGTTCGCAATTGAAATCCGAGAAAGCTGAAACCGGTAGTTCTGAATTTCCGGTTTTACGACATGCACTTTCCACTATCAGTTTACACACGAGTAAGAACACAGTTTGTTTCACCACCCCATTTCAGAGTGAAAAATACAGTTCCTACAAGGCTAAAAATAGTCAATCCGCATAGTAGTTTACCAGGAGAGCATAAAAATTTTACAGTTGTGTTTAAATGCGTTTGAAAATATTTTGTGGATAATTGTAAATTACAACAAACACGCGTTTTCTCACCGATAAAGAGGTCTATTTCGCCCATACTTTATATTTATTTTTGAAACCAGTCACGGGGATAAATATTTTTATATCGAAACCATGCTTGGGTATTGGCTTTATATTGTTTCTTTATCTATCATTTTGATTAAAGTTATGTTTCGGATTGTTACACACTTTCTCTTCGACCAAGCTTTTGTAGAAATCACGATTAACAAGGCGCTCCAGAAGTATGTGTACCAATATTGAGGTACCTAATTTTGTTTGACTACTTTACACTAAGTTGTGTAAATGGACTGAAACCAGTGGACAGGGGCTGTGGTGGGATTCAAACTTTTTGTCAGCCGGTTCCATCACAAAAGTCATGTTTTTCGGCCGGTTCTGTTACATGTTTTTTTTAGTGAGCTAAACGGTTTGCTGATCTCATAACATTCTGTGAGACGGTTCTATAGAACCGGTGCGAACCGGCTGAATCCCACCACTGGACAGGGGGTATATTCACTTACCTAATAAAGACAGACCCGATCTTGTACTAAAGCTAAATTACAGTGGAAACGCTACCCACAAAATTAATTTGTTACCGAGAGCCGTTCGTAAGTAGAAAATTCCGTAAGTAGGTACGCTTTTTACCTGTAGATGCCTTAATCCGTTCCCAGCCCACACATAACTAGGGTATAATATTAGTATAAATTGTAATTATGGTAAAACCCGTAACAAATACACACAGGAAGAAGAAAAAACAGAGAAATAACAAATAAAAATGAATAAATACAAACGATACCGTATGTTTGTGTACCTTTGTTTACTATCGTCATAATCAAATGAGTGAACCCGATTTCCAAATTTCTACCCGCAGATGATGGAGAATTAGGACCAAAAAACTTTATTTTCTTTGAGTCGGCGCCGATTTAAATATTTCATGTCAGCTGTTATGCTTTTATTTTTGTTTATAAATTAATAACGCGAACTTAAACGAAAGGATATTGCCGTTAACGACGCCGGGATCACGATAAAATCCGATAGATACTGGATAATATTGAGCTATTTATATTTTATACGATCTAAATTGCAAGAAATCAAAAATTCGCCTCTGCCACCATCGAAGCCAAAGATTCTTGGGTCGATTTCAGGAATACAAATACTCGTAACTCTTGGTTAAAAGAAAGAGATGTTAAAAAACCTTTCATGGGAAATAGCTGAAAACGTTACAACATTTAAATAGGTATTACGATGCAATCATTTCACAAGTACACAGGTGGACAGCAACATTGTGAATCAAAATAGCAGAATTTAAATAAAAGTACAATGTTATGCTTAGTCTTCGACATTCAAGAAAATTTTTATAAGCGATAGCTATATATATATATATATACAGTTTTGGTGAATGTTCAAACCGGACTTTTGAATTAAAATAGCCATACATCGAAATATGAAAAAAAAAATAGGTTATTCCGTCGATTCTGACAATACATAGCACACTGTGAATGCAAAAATAGAAATAAATTTGATAATTTGCAAACCTCAAAAATACAAGAGATTGATTCAACATGACAAAGATGATATAGGTGAAACAGGTGATATAATATTTATGGTATAATATGTTTTGAGTAATACACTGCAAAATAAACGTAGTAGTCACTAAACATATTGAATCATAAAAAAGAATTTGTGATATTTATCTCAATAATTTACCGAGCTTCCATGTGGACCCAGGGGGTGTCGGTTTACCCACTCGTTAGGACTTATTGATCGGGTTCTTCGCGCTCCAGAAAACTCTGAAACGCCCTATGCCCATATCTAATAGAGTCTATTTAAAAGAATGAATGAAAAACAGTTTGCATTCTATTTTGATATATCAGACAATGATGCATTATCTACAATCTTGGTCTTGGTAGCCAGTGATAGTGGCACTGCAGCTCAATTCGGAAAATAAATTCTATAAAGACATCAATAGTTACTGTTACTATTCATTGTGATTTTCACAAATGGGATAGACAAGACAGTATATTACAAAACTATTATGCATTGGTGCAAAATAAATTGTAAATGTTTTAATTAGGCAATAAAATAGGAATCAAGCAGTAATACTGGCATGATTACACAAAACGAATGCATGTCACCAAATACTTGTTACACGCACACTACAAAGTTGTTAAAAGTTGGTTGTAACACAAAAAATATTATCAGGAAAGTAACAAATCAGGGGGAAAATTCAACATTTTTACCAAGTCATTAATGAATACAAACAGTACATCATTAATAATGTATTGGGAATAACAATGTCAGAGATTTCCGACAAAACAGAGGAACGCTTCACAATTGTGCGTGTCATCTTTGCGCTGGGGCCATGTTAATCTTCTTTGTATCGTCCCAATTTTTTCATATGTACACTCGAAAGTAGTACACTCCACACAATCCCAGTGGTCGTATATGTACGTAGTAATTAGAAGTCAAATATCTATTATAGTCGCTGTAATAGTAGTAGCAGAATGTTTCACCGAAATGACCATTGGTTGAAGGTATTTAATTTAAATATGATATGTCTGTTTGGGAGGCGAAATAAACCGTTATATATGATATTACCATCGATTGAAAGTTTATAACTTAGACTTTTCACTAATCGATTCATACTTTTTAGAGAAATAGTCAAATTCACTGGTGTAATTAAACAGAGTTTGAACTGTTAGTAATATTTCAAAAATAGAGGAACGCTTCACGATTGTGCGTGTCATCCTCGCGCAGGGGCCATGCTAATCTTCTCTGTATCGTTCCAATTTTTTCATAAGTACACTCGAAAGTAGCACACTCCACACACACCCAGTGGTCGTATATGTACGTAGTAATTAGAAGTCTAATACCTATTATGGTGGCTGTAATAGTAGTAGCAAAATGTTTCATCCGAAATGACCATTGGTTGAAGGTATTTAATTTAAATACGGTATGTCTGTTTAATGAGAAGAAACAAACCGTTATATATGATATTACCAACGATTGAAAGTTTATAACTTGGAATTTTCACTCATCGATTCATACTTTGTAGACAAATAGTCAAATTAACTGGTTTAATTGAACAGAGATTGAACTGTTAGTAATATTCCGCTTTTTTCCTGAAATTGAGTGAAATTAGAAATTTCCCACAAAACAGAGGAACGCTTCACGATTGTGCGTGTCATCCTTGCGCAGGGACCATGCTAATCTTCTCTGTATCGTTCCAATTTTTTCCTATGTACACTCGAAAGTAGAACACTCCACACACTCCCAGTGGTCGTATATGCACGTAGTAATTAGAAGTCAAATATCTATTATGGTAGCTGTAATAGTAGTAGCAAAATGTTTCCTCCGAAATGACCATTGGTTGAAGGTATTTAATTTAAATACGATATGTCCGTTTAAGAGGAGAAACAAACCGTTATATATGATATTACCATCGATTAAAAGTTTATAACTTGGACTTTTCACTCATCGATTCATACTTTTTAGACAAATAGTCAAATTAACTGGTTTAATTGAACAGAGTCTGAACTGTTAGTAATATTTCACTTTTTTCGTGAAATTTATTGAAATTAGAGATTTCCCACGAAATAGAGGAACGCTTTACGATTGTGCGTGTCATCCTTGCGCAGGGGCCATGCTAATCTTCTCGGTATCGTTCCAATTTTTTCATATGTACAATCGAAAGTAGTACACTCCACACACTCCCAGTGGTCGTATATGTACGTAGTGATTAGAAGTCAAATATCTATTATGGTGGCTGTAATAATAGTAGCAAAATGTTTCCTCCGAAATTAACATTGGTTGAAGGTATTTAATTTAAATACGATATGTCCGTTTAAGAGGAGAAACAAACCGTTATATATGATATTACCATCGATTAAAAGTTTATAACTTGGACTTTTCACTCATCGATTCATACTTTTTAGACAAATAGTCAAATTAACTGGTTTAATTGAACAGAGTCTGAACTGTTAGTAATATTTCACTTTTTTCGTGAAATTTATTGAAATTAGAGATTTCCCACGAAATAGAGGAACGCTTTACGATTGTGCGTGTCATCCTTGCGCAGGGGCCATGCTAATCTTCTCGGTATCGTTCCAATTTTTTCATATGTACAATCGAAAGTAGTACACTCCACACACTCCCAGTGGTCGTATATGTACGTAGTGATTAGAAGTCAAATATCTATTATGGTGGCTGTAATAATAGTAGCAAAATGTTTCCTCCGAAATTACCATTGGTTGAAGGTATTTAATTTAAATACGATATGTCTGTTTAAGAGGAGAAAGAAACCGGATAAGAGATGTTAAAAAACCTTTCATGGGAAATAGCTGAAAACGTTACAACATTTAAATAGGTATTACGATGCAATCATTTCACAAGTACACAGGTGGACAGCAACATTGTGAATCAAAATAGCAGAATTTAAATAAAAGTACAATGTTATGCTTAGTCTTCGACATTCAAGAAAATTTTTATAAGCGATAGCTATATATATATATATATATACAGTTTTGGTGATTGTTCAAACCGGACTTTTGAATTAAAATAGCCATACATCGAAATATGAAAAAAAATAGGTTATTCCGTCGATTCTGACAATACATAGCACACTGTGAATGCAAAAATAGAAATAAATTTGATAATTTGCAAACCTCAAAAATACAAGAGATTGATTCAACATGACAAAGATGATATAGGTGAAACAGGTGATATAATATTTATGGTATAATATGTATTGAGTAATACACTGCAAAATAAACGTAGTAGTCACTAAACATATTGAATCATAAAAAAGAATTTGTGATATTTATCTCAATAATTTACCGAGCTTCCATGTGGACCCAGGGGGTGTCGGTTTACCCACTCGTTAGGACTTATTGATGGAGTCCTTCGCGCTCCAGAAAACTCTGAAACGCCCTATGCCCATATCTAATAGAGTCTATTTAAAAGAATGAATGAAAAACAGTTTGCATTCTATTTTGATATATCAGACAATGATGCATTATCTACAATCTTGGTCTTGGTAGCCAGTGATAGTGGCACTGCAGCTCAATTCGGAAAATAAATTCTATAAAGACATCAATAGTTACTGTTACTATTCATTGTGATTTTCACAAATGGGATAGACAAGACAGTATATTACAAAACTATTATGCATTGGTGCAAAATAAATTGTAAATGTTTTAATTAGGCAATAAAATAGGAATCAAGCAGTAATACTGGCATGATTACACAAAACGAATGCATGTCACCAAATACTTGTTACACGCACACTACAAAGTTGGTAAAAGTTGGTTGTAACACAAAAAATATTATCAGGAAAGTAACAAATCAGGGGGAAAATTTAACATTTTTACCAAGTCATTAATGAATACAAACAGTACATCATTAATAATGTATTGGGAATAACAATGTCAGAGATTTCCCACAAAACAGAGGAACGCTTCACAATTGTGCGTGTCATCTTCGCGCTGGGGCCATGTTAATCTTCTTTGTATCGTCCCAATTTTTTCATATGTACACTCGAAAGTAGTACACTCCACACAATCCCAGTGGTCGTATATGTACGTAGTAATTAGAAGTCAAATATCTATTATAGTCGCTGTAATAGTAGTAGCAGAATGTTTCATCCTAAATGACCATTGGTTGAAGGTATTTAATTTAAATATGATATGTCTGTTTAGGAGGAGAAATAAACCGTTATATATGATATTACCATCGATTGAAAGTTTATAACTTAGACTTTTCACTAATCGATTCATACTTTTTAGAGAAATAGTCAAATTCACTGGTGTAATTAAACAGAGTTTGAACTGTTAGTAATATTTCAAAAATAGAGGAACGCTTCACGATTGTGCGTGTCATCCTCGCGCAGGGGCCATGCTAATCTTCTCTGTATCGTTCCAATTTTTTCATATGTACACTCGAAAGTAGCACACTCCACACACACCCAGTGGTCGTATATGTACGTAGTAATTAGAAGTCAAATATCTATTATGGTGGCTGTAATAGTAGTAGCAAAATGTTTCATCCGAAATGACCATTGGTTGAAGGTATTTAATTTAAATACGGTATGTCTGTTTAATGAGAAGAAACAAACCGTTATATATGATATTACCAACGATTGAAAGTTTATAACTTGGAATTTTCACTCATCGATTCATACTTTGTAGACAAATAGTCAAATTAACTGGTTTAATTGAACAGAGATTGAACTGTTAGTAATATTCTGCTTTTTTTCCTGAAATTGAGTGAAATTAGAAATTTCCCACAAAACAGAGGAACGCTTCACGATTGTGCGTGTCATCCTTGCGCAGGGACCATGCAAATCTTCTCTGTATCGTTCCAATTTTTTCCTATGTACACTCGAAAGTAGTACACTCCACACACTCCCAGTGGTCGTATATGCACGTAGTAATTAGAAGTCAAATATCTATTATGGTAGCTGTAATAGTAGTAGCAAAATGTTTCCTCCGAAATGACCATTGGTTGAAGGTATTTAATTTAAATGCGATATGTCCGTTTAAGAGGAGAAACAAACCGTTATATATGATATTACCATCGATTGAAAGTTTATAACTTGGACTTTTCACTCATCGATTCATACTTTTTAGACAAATAGTCAAATTAACTGGTTTAATTGAACAGAGTCTGAACTGTTAGTAATATTTCACTTTTTTCGTGAAATTTATTGAAATTAGAGATTTCCCACAAAATAGAGGAACGCTTTACGATTGTGCGTGTCATCCTTGCGCAGGGGCCATGCTAATCTTCTCGGTATCGTTTCAATTTTTTCATATGTACAATCGAAAGTAGTACACTCCACACACTCTCAGTGGTCGTATATGTACGTAGTGATTAGAAGTCAAATATCTATTATGGTGGCTGTAATAATAGTACCGAAATGTTTCCTCCGAAATGACCATTGGTTGAAGGTATTTAATTTAAATACGATATGTCTGTTTAACAGGAGAAACAAACCGGTATATATGATATTAACATCGATTGAAAGTTTATAATTTGGGCTTTTTACTCATCACTTCAAACTTTTCAGAAAAATAGTCAAATTCACTGGTGTAATTAAACAGAGATTGAACTGTTAGTAATATTCCACTTTTTTCCTGAAATTGAGTGAAATTAGAGATTTCCCACAAAATAGGGGAACGCTTCACGATTGCGCGTGTCATTCTTGCCCAGGGGCCATGCTAATCTTCTCTGTATCGTTCCAATTTTTTCATAGGTACCCTCGAAAGTAGTACACTCCACACACTCCCAGTGGTCGTATATGTACGTAGTAATTAGAAGTCAAATATCTAGTATGGTGGCTGTAATAGTAGTAGCAAAATGTTTCCTCCGAAATTACCATTGGTTGAAGGTATTTAATTTAAATACCATATGTCTGTTTAAGAGGAGAAAGAAACCGTTATATATGATATTACCATCGATTGAAAGTTTATAACTTGGAATTTTCACTCATCGATTCATACTTTTTAGACAAATAGTCAAATTAACTGGTCCAATTGAAAAGAGATTGAACCGTTAGTAATATTCCACCTTTTTCCTGAAATTTATTAAAATTAGAGATTTCCCACAAAATAGAGGAACGCTTCACGATTGTGCGTGTCATCCTTGCGCATGGGCCATGCTAATCTTTTCTGTATCGTTCAAATTTTTTCGTATGTACATTCGAAAGTAGTACACTCCACACACCCCCAGTGGTCGTATATGAATGTAGTAATTATAAGTCAAATATCTATTATGGTGGCTGTAATAGTAGTAGCAAAATGTTTCTTTCGAAATTACCACTGCTTGAAGGTATTTAATTTAAATACGATATGTCTGTTTAAGAGGAGAAACAAACCGTTATATATGATTTTACCATCGATTGAAAGTTTATAACTTGGGATTTTCACTCATCGATTCATACTTTTTAGACAAATAGTCAAATTAACTGATTTAATTGAACAGAGATTGAACTGTTAGTAATATTCCGCTTTTTTCTTGAAATTGAGTGAAATTAGAGATTTCCCACAAAATAGGGGAACGCTTCACGATTGTGCGTGTCATCCTTGCGCAGGGGCCATGCTAATCTTCTCTGTATCGTTCCAATTTTTTAATATGTACACTCGAAAGTAGTACACTCCACGGACTCCCAGTGGTCGTATATGTACGTAGTAATTATAAGTCAAATATCTATTATGGTGGCTGTAATAGTAGTAGCAAAATGTTGCTTTCGAAATTACCACTGATTGAGGGTATTTAATTTAAATACGATATGTCTGTTTAAGAGGAGAAACAAACCGTTATATATGATATTACCATCGATTGAAAGTTTATAACTTGGAATTTTCACTCATCGATTCATACTTTTTAGACAAATAGTCAAATTACCTGGTTTAATTGAACAGAGATTGAACTGTTAGTAATATTCTACTTTTTTCCTGAAATTGAGTGAAATTAGAGATTTCCCACAAAACAGAGGAACGCTTCACGATTGTGCGTGTCATCCTTGCGCAGGGGCCATGCTAATATTCTCGGTATCGCTCAAATTTTTTCATATGTACACTCGAAAGTAGTATACTCCACACACTCCCAGTGGTCGTATATGTACGTAGTAATTAGAAGTCAAATATCTATTATAGTGGCTGTAATAGTAGTAGAAAAATGTTTCCTCCGAAATTACCATTGGTTGAAGGTATTTAATTTAAATACGATATGTCTGTTTAAGAGGAGAAACAAACCGTTAAATATGATATTACCATTGATTGAAAGTTTATAACTTAGACATTTCACTCATCGATTCATACTTTTTAGACAAATAGTCAAATTAACTGGTTTAATTGAACAGAGTTTGAACTGTTAGTAATATTTCACTTTTTTCGTAAAATTTATTAAAATTAGAGATTTCCCCAAAAAAAGGGGAACGCTTCACGATTGTGCGTGTCATCCTTGCCCAGGGGCCATGCTAATCTTCTCTGCATCGTTCCAATTTTTTCATATGTACACTCGAAAGTAGTACACTTCACACACTCCCAGGGGTCGTATATGTACGTAGTAATTAGAAGTCAAATATCTATTATGGTGGCTGTAATAGTAGTAGCAAAATGTTTACTCCGAAATGACCATTGGTTGAAGGTATTTAATTTAAATACGATATGTGTGTTCAAGAGGAGAAACAAACCGGTATATATGATATTACCATCGATTGAAAGTTTATAATTTGGGCTTTTTACTCATCAATTCATACTTTTTGGACAAATAGTCAAATTCACTGGTGTAATTAAACAGAGATTGAACTCTTAGTAATATGCTACTTTTTTCCTGAAATTGAGTGAAATTAGAGATTTCCCACAAAGTACAGGAACGCTTCACGATTGTGCGTGCCATCCTTGCCCAGGTGCCATGCTAATCTTCCCTGTATCGTTCCATTTTTTTCATAAGTACACTCGAAAGTAGTACACTCCGCACACTCCCAGTGGTCGTATATGTACGTAGTAATTAGAAGTCAAATATCTATTATGGTGGCTGTAATAGTAGTAGCAAAATGTTTACTCCGAAATTACCATTGGTTGAAGGTATTTAATTTAAATACGATATGTCTGTTTAAAGAAACAAACCGTTATATATGATATTACCATCGATTGAAAGTTTATAACTTGGAATTTTCACTCATCGATTCATACTTTTTAGACAAATAGTCAAATTAACTGGTTTAATTGAACAGTGATTGAACTGTTAGTGATATTCCACTTTTTTCGTAAAATTTATTAAAATTAGAGATTTCCCACAAAATAGAGGAAGGCTTCACGATTGTGCGTGTCATCCTTGCGCAGGGGCCACGCTAATCTTCTCTGTATTGCTCCAATTTTTTCCTATGTACACTCAAAAGTAGTACACTCCACACACTCCCAGTGGTCGTATATGTGCGTAGTAATTAGAAGTCAAATATCTAATATGGTGGCTGTAATAGTAGTAGCAAAATGTTTCTTCCGAAATTACCATTGGTTGAAGGTATTTAATTTAAATACGATATGTCTGTTTAAGAGGAGAAACAAACCGGTATATATGATATTACCATCGATTGAAAGGTTATAACTTGGGCTTTTTACTCATCAATTCATACTTTTTGGACAAATAGTCGAATTCACTGGTGTAATTAAACAGAGATTGAACTCTTAGTAATATTCCACTTTTTTCCTGAAATTGAGTGAAATTAGAGATTTCCCGCAAAATAGAGGAACGCTTCACGATTGTGCGTGCCATCCTTGCCCAGGGGCCATTCTAATCTTCCCTGTATTGTTCCATTTTTTTCATAAGTACACTCGAAAGTAGTACACTCCACACACTCCCAGTGGTCGTATATGTACGTAGTAATTAGAAGTCAAATATCTATTATAGTGGCTGTAATAGTATTAGCTAAATGTTTCCTCCGAAATTACCATTGGTTGAAGGTATTTAATTTAAATACGATATGTCTGTTAAAGAGGAGAAACAAACCGTTATATTAATTAATACCATCGATTGAAAGTTTATAACTTGGAATTTTCACTCATCGATTCATACTTTTTAGACAAATAGTCAAATTAACTGGTTTAATTGAACAGAGATTGAACTGTTAGCAATATTCCACTTTTTTTCCTGAAATTGAGTGAAATTAGAGATTTCCCACAAAACAGAGGAACGCTTCACGATTGTGCGTGTTATCCTTGCGCAGGGGCCATGTTAATCTTCTCTGTATTGCTCCAATTTTTTCCTATGTACACTCAAAAGTAGTACACTCCACACACTCCCAGTGGTCGTATATGTACGTAGTAATTAGAAGTCAAATATCTAATATGGTGGCTGTAATATTAGTAGCAAAATATTTCCTCCGAAATGACCATTGGTTGAAGGTATTTAATTTTAATACGACATGTCTGTTTAAGAGTAGAAACAAACCGTTATATATGATATTACCATCGATTGAAAGTTTATAACTTGGAATTTTCACTCATCAATTCATACTTTCAAACAAATAGTCAAATTAACTGGTTTAATTGAACAGAGATTGAACTGTTAGTAATATTCCACTCTTTTCCTGAAATTGAGTGAAATTAGAGATTTCCCACAAAACAGAGGAACGCATCACGATTGTGCGTGTCATCCTTGCGCAGGGGCCATGCTAATCTTCTCTGTATCGCTCAAATTTTTTCATATGTACACTCGAAAGTAGTACAATCCACACCCTCCCAGTGGTCGTATATGTACGTAGTAATTAGAAGTCAAATATCTATTATGGTGGCTGTAATAGTAGTAGCAAAATGTTTCCTCAGAAATTACCATTGGTTGAAGGTATTTAATTTAAATACGATATGTCTGTTTAAGAGGAGAAACAAACCGTTATATATGATATTACCATCGATTGAAAGTTTATAACTTAGACTTTTCACTCATCGATTCATACTTTTCAGACAAATAGTCAAATTAACTGGTTTAATAGAACAGAGTTTGAACTGTTAATAATATTTCACTTTTATCGTAAAATTCATTTAAATTAGAGATATCCCAAAAAATAGAGGAACGCTTCACGATTGTGCGTGTCATCCTTGCGCAGGGGCCATGCTAATCTTCTCTGTATCGTTCCAATTTTTTCATATGTACACTCGAAAGTAGTACACTTCACACACTCCCAGTGGTCGTATATTTATGGTGGCTGTAATAGTGGTAGCTAAATGTTTCCTCCGAAATTACCATTGGTTGAAGGTATTTAATTTAAATACGATATGTCTGTTTAACCCTGCTAAAACGCTTAAGAGGAGAAACAAACCGTTATATAAAATAATACCATCGATTGAAAGTTTATAACTTGGAATTTTCACCCATCGATTCATACTTTTTAGACAAATAGTCAAATTAACTGGTTTAATTGAACAGAGATTGAACTGTTAGTAATATTCCACTTTTTTCCTGAAATTGAGTGAAATTAGAGATTTCCCACAAAACAGAGGAACGCTTCACGATTGTGCGTGTCATCCTTTTGTGCCAGAGTTTGAACTGTTAATAATATTTCACTTTTATCGTAAAATTCATTTAAATTAGAGATTTCCCAAAAAATAGAGAAACGCTTCACGATTGTGCGTGTCATCCTTGCGCAGGGGCCATGCTAATCTTCTCTGTATCGTTCCAATTTTTTCATATGTACACTCGAAAGTAGTACACTTCACACACTCTCAGTGGTCGTATATGTACGTAGTAATTTGAAGTCAAATATCTATTATGGTGGCTGTAATAGTAGTAGCTAAATGTTTCCTCCGAAATTACCATTGGTTGAAGGTATTTAATTTAAATACGATATGTCTCATTAACCCTGCTAAAACGCTTAAGAGGAGAAACAAACCGTTATATAAAATAATACCATCGATTGAAAGTTTATAACTTGGAATTTTCACTCATCGATTCATACTTTTTAGACAAATAGTCAAATTAACTGGTTTATTTGAACAGAGATGGAACTGTCAGTAATATTCCACTTTTTTCCTGAAATTGAGTGAAATTAGAGATTTCCCACAAATCAGAGGAACGCTTCACGATTGTGCGTGTCATCCTTGCGCAGGAGCCATGCTAATCTTCTCTGTATCGCTCAAATTTTTTCATATGTACACTCGAAAGTAGTACACTACACACACTCCCAGTGATCGTATATGTACGTAGTAATTAGAAGTCAAATATCTAATATGGTGGCTGTAATAGTAGTAGCAAAATATTTCCTCCGAAATGACCATTGGTTGAAGGTATTTAATTTAAATACGATATGTCTGTTTAAGAGTAGAAACAAACCGTTATATATGATATTACCATCGATTGAAAGTTTATAACTTGGAATTTTCTCTCATCGATTCATACTTTTCAGACAAATAGTCAAATTAACTGGTTTAATTGAACAGAGATTGAACTGTTAATAATATTCCACTTTTTTCCTGAAATTGAGTGAAATTAGAGATTTCCCACAAAACAGAGGAACGCTACACGATTGTGCGTGTCATCCTTGCGCAGGGGCCATGCTAATCTTCTCTGTATCGCTCAAATTTTTTCACATGTACACTCGAAAGTAGTACACTCCACACACTCCCAGTGGTCGTATATGCACGTAGTAATTAGAAGTCAAATATCTATTATGGTGGCTGTAATAGTAGTAGCAAAATGTTTCTTCAGAAATTACCATTGGTTGAAGGTATTTAATTTAAATACGATATGTCTGTTTAAGAGGAGAAACAAACGGTTATATATATATGATATTACCATTGATTGGAAGTTTATAACTTAGACTTTTCACTCATTGATTCATACTTTTCAGACAAATAGTCAAATTAACTGGTTTAATAGAACAGAGTTTGAACTGTTAAAAATATTTCACGTTTTTCGTAAAATTTATTAAAATTAGAAATTTCCCAAAAAATAGAGGAACGCTTCACGATTGTGCGTGTCATCCTTGCGCAGGGGCCATGCTAATCTTCTCTGTATTGTTCCAATTTTTTCATATGTACACTCGAAAGTAGTACACTTCACATACTCCCAGTGGTCGAATATTTATGGTGGCTGTAATAGTGGTAGCTAAATGTTTCCTCCGAAATTACCATTGGTTGAAGGTATTTAATTTAAATACGATATGTCTGTTTAAGACGAGAAACAAACCGTTATATAAAATAATACCATCGATTGAAAGTTTATAACTTGGAATTTTCACTCATCGATTCATACTTTTTAGACAAATAGTCAAATTAACTGGTTTAATTGAACAGAGATTGAACTGTTAGTAATATTCCACTTTTTTCGTAAAATTTTTTAAAATTAGAGATTTCCCACAAAATAGAGGAACACTTCACGATTGTGCGTGTCATCCTTGCGCGGGGGCCATGCTAATCTTCTCTGTATAGTTCCAATTTTTTCATATGTACACTCGAAAGTAGTACACTTCACACACTCCCAGTGGTCGTATATGTACGTAGTAATTTGAAGTCAAATATCTATTATGGTGGCTGTAATAGTAGTAGCTAAATGTTTCCTCCGAAATTACCATTGGTTGAAGGTATTTAATTTAAATACGATATGTCTCATTAACCCTGCTAAAACGCTTAAGAGGAGAAACAAACCGTTATATAAAATAATACCATCGATTGAAAGTTTATAACTTGGAATTTTCACTCATCGATTCATACTTTTTAGACAAATAGTCAAATTAACTGGTTTATTTGAACAGAGATGGAACTGTCAGTAATATTCCACTTTTTTCCTGAAATTGAGTGAAATTAGAGATTTCCCACAAATCAGAGGAACGCTTCACGATTGTGCGTGTCATCCTTGCGCAGGAGCCATGCTAATCTTCTCTGTATCGCTCAAATTTTTTCATATGTACACTCGAAAGTAGTACACTACACACACTCCCAGTGATCGTATATGTACGTAGTAATTAGAAGTCAAATATCTAATATGGTGGCTGTAATAGTAGTAGCAAAATATTTCCTCCGAAATGACCATTGGTTGAAGGTATTTAATTTAAATACGATATGTCTGTTTAAGAGTAGAAACAAACCGTTATATATGATATTACCATCGATTGAAAGTTTATAACTTGGAATTTTCTCTCATCGATTCATACTTTTCAGACAAATAGTCAAATTAACTGGTTTAATTGAACGGAGATTGAACTGTTAATAATATTCCACTTTTTTCCTGAAATTGAGTGAAATTAGAGATTTCCCACAAAACAGAGGAACGCTACACGATTGTGCGTGTCATCCTTGCGCAGGGGCCATGCTAATCTTCTCTGTATCGCTCAAATTTTTTCACATGTACACTCGAAAGTAGTACACTCCACACACTCCCAGTGGTCGTATATGCACGTAGTAATTAGAAGTCAAATATCTATTATGGTGGCTGTAATAGTAGTAGCAAAATGTTTCTTCAGAAATTACCATTGGTTGAAGGTATTTAATTTAAATACGATATGTCTGTTTAAGAGGAGAAACAAACGGGTATATATATATGATATTACCATTGATTGGAAGTTTATAACTTAGACTTTTCACTCATCGATTCATACTTTTCAGACAAATAGTCAAATTAACTGGTTTAATAGAACAGAGTTTGAACTGTTAAAAATATTTCACGTTTTTCGTAAAATTTATTAAAATTAGAAATTTCCCAAAAAATAGAGGAACGCTTCACGATTGTGCGTGTCATCCTTGCGCAGGGGCCATGCTAATCTTCTCTGTATTGTTCCAATTTTTTCATATGTACACTCGAAAGTAGTACACTTCACATACTCCCAGTGGTCGAATATTTATGGTGGCTGTAATAGTGGTAGCTAAATGTTTCCTCCGAAATTACCATTGGTTGAAGGTATTTAATTTAAATACGATATGTCTGTTTAAGACGAGAAACAAACCGTTATATAAAATAATACCATCGATTGAAAGTTTATAACTTGGAATTTTCACTCATCGATTCATACTTTTTAGACAAATAGTCAAATTAACTGGTTTAATTGAACAGAGATTGAACTGTTAGTAATATTCCACTTTTTTCGTAAAATTTTTTAAAATTAGAGATTTCCCACAAAATAGAGGAACACTTCACGATTGTGCGTGTCATCCTTGCGCGGGGGCCATGCTAATCTTCTCTGTATAGTTCCAATTTTTTCATATGTACACTCGAAAGTAGTACACTTCACACACTCCCAGTGGTCGTATATGTACGTAGTAATTTGAAGTCAAATTTCTATTATGGTGGCTGTAATAGTAGTAGCTAAATGTTTCCTTCGAAATTACCATTGGTTGAAGGTATTTAATTTAAATACGATATGTCGGTTTAACCCTGCTAAAACGCTTAAGAGGAAAAACAAACCGTTATATAAAATAATACCATCGATTGAAAGTTTATAACTTGGAATTTTCACTCATCGATTCATACTTTTTAGACAAATAGTCAAATTAACTGGTTTAATTGAACAGAGATTGAACTGTTAGTAATATTCCACTTTTTTCCTGAAATTGAGTGAAATTAGAGATTTCCCACAAAGTAGAGGAACGCTTCACGATTGTGCGTGTCATCCTTGCGCAGGGGCCATGCTAATTTTCTCTGTATCGCTCAAATTTTTTCATATGTACACTCGAAAGTAGTACACTTCACACACTCCCAGTGGTCGTATATGTACGTAGTAATTAGAAGTCAAATATCTATTATGGTGGCTGTAATAGTAGTAACTAAATGTTTCCTCCAAAATTACCATTGGTTGAAGATATTTAATTTAAATACGATATGTCTGTTTAAGAGGAGAAACAAACGGTTATATATATATGATATTACCATTGATTGGAAGTTTATAACTTAGACTTTTCACTCATCGATTCATACTTTTCAGACAAATAGTCAAATTAACTGGTTTAATAGAACAGAGTTTGAACTGTTAATAATATTTCACTTTTTTCGTAAAATTTATTAAAATTAGAGATTTCCCAAAAAATAGAGGAACGCTTCACGATTGTGCGTGTCATCCTTGCGCAGGGGCCATGCTAATCTTCTCTGTATCGTTCCAATTTTTTCATATGTACACTCGAAAGTAGTACACTTCACACACTCCCAGTGGTCGTATATGTACGTAGTAATTAGAAGTCAAATATCTATTATGGTGGCTGTAATAGTAGTAGCTAAATGTTTCCTCCGAAATTACCATTGGTTGAAGGTATTTAATTTAAATACGATATGTCTGTTTAAGAGGAGAAACAAACCGTTATATAAAATAATACCATCGATTGAAAGTTTATAACTTGGAATTTTCACTCATCGATTCATACTTTTTTGACAAATAGTCAAATTAACTGGTTTAATTGAACAGAGATTGAACTGTTAGTAATATTCCACTTTTTTCGTAAAATTTATTAAAATTAGAGATTTCCCACAAAATAGAGGAACGCTTCATGATTGTGCGTGTCATCCTTGCGCAGGGGCCATGCTAATCTTCTCTGTATAGTTCCAATTTTTTCATATGTACACTCGAAAGTAGTACACTTCACACACTCCCAGTGGTCGTATATGTACGTAGTAATTTGAAGTCAAATATCTATTATGGTGGCTGTAATAGTAGTAGCTAAATGTTTCCTTCGAAATTACCATTGGTTGAAGGTATTTAATTTAAATACGATATGTCGGTTTAACCCTGCTAAAACGCTTAAGAGGAAAAACAAACCGTTATATAAAATAATACCATCGATTGAAAGTTTATACCTTGGAATTTTCACTCATCGATTCATACTTTTTAGACAAATAGTCAAAGTAACTGGTTTAATTGAACGGAGATTGAACTGTTAGTAATATTCCACTTTTTTCCTGAAATTGAGTGAAATTAGAGATTTCCCACAAAACAGAGGAACGCTACACGATTGTGCGTGTCATGCTTGCGCAGGGGCCATGCTAATCTTCTCTGTATCGCTCAAATTTTTTCATATGTACACTCGAAAGTAGTACACTCGACACACTCCCAGTGGTCGTATATGTACGTAGTAATTAGAAGTCAAATATCTATTATGGTGGCTGTAATAGTAGTAGCAAAAAGTTTCCTCAGAAATTACCATTGGTTGAAGGTATTTAATTTAAATACGATATGTCTGTTTAAGAGGAGAAACAAACGGTTATATATATATGATATTACCATTGATTGGAAGTTTATAACTTAGACTTTTCACTCATCGATTCATACTTTTCAGACAAATAGTCAAATTAACTGGTTTAATAGAACAGAGTTTGAACTGTTAATAATATTTCACTTTTTTCGTAAAATTTATTAAAATTAGAGATTTCCCAAAAAATAGAGGAACGCTTCACGACTGTGCGTGTCATCCTTGCGCAGGGGCCATGCTAATCTTCTCTGTATCGTTCCAATTTTTTCATATGTACACTCGAAAGTAGTACACTTCACACACTCCCAGTGGTCGTATATGTACGTAGTAATTAGAAGTCAAATATCTATTATGGTGGCTGTAATAGTAGTAGCTAAATGTTTCCTCCGAAATTACCATTGGTTGAAGGTATTTAATTTAAATACGATATGTCTGTTTAAGAGGAGAAACAAACCGTTATATAAAATAATACCATCGATTGAAAGTTTATAACTTGGAATTTTCACTCATCGATTCATACTTTTTAGACAAATAGTCAAATTAACTGGTTTAATTGAACAGAGATTGAACTGTTAGTAATATTCCACTTTTTTCGTAAAATTTATTAAAATTAGAGATTTCCCACAAAAAAGAGGAACGCTTCACGATTGTGCGTGTCATCCTTGCGCAGGGGCCATGCTAATCTTCTCTGTATAGTTCCAATTTTTTCATATGTACACTCGAAAGTAGTACACTTCACACACTCCCAGTGGTCGTATATGTACGTAGTAATTTGAAGTCAAATATCTATTATGGTGGCTGTAATAGTAGTAGCTAAATGTTTCCTTCGAAATTACCATTGGTTGAAGGTATTTAATTTAAATACGATATGTCGGTTTAACCCTGCTAAAACGCTTAAGAGGAAAAACAAACCGTTATATAAAATAATACCATCGATTGAAAGTTTATAACTTGGAATTTTCACTCATCGATCCATACTTTTTAGACAAATAGTCAAATAACTGGTTTAATTGAACAGAGATTGAACTGTTAGTAATATTCCACTTTTTTCGTAAAATTTATTAAAATTAGAGATTTCCCACAAAATAGAGGAACGCTTCACGATTGTGCGTGTCATCCTTGCGCAGGGGCCATGCTAATCTTCTCTGTATAGTTCCAATGTTTTCATATGTACACTCGAAAGTAGTACACTTCACACACTCCCAGTGGTCGTATATGTACGTAGTAATTTGAAGTCAAATATCTATTATGGTGGCTGTAATAGTAGTAGCTAAATGTTTCCTTCGAAATTACCATTGGTTGAAGGTATTTAATTTAAATACGATATGTCGGTTTAACCCTGCTAAAACGCTTAAGAGGAAAAACAAACCGTTATATAAAATAATACCATCGATTGAAAGTTTATAACTTGGAATTTTCAACCATCGATTCATACTTTTTAGACAAATAGTCAAATTAACTGGTTTAATTGAACAGAGATTGAACTGTTAGTAATATTCCACTTTTTTCCTGAAATTGAGTGAACTTAGAGATTTCCCACAAAACAGAGGAACGCTTCACGAATGTGCGTGTCATCCTTGCGCAGGGGCCATGCTAATTTTCTCTGTATGGCTCACATTTTTTCATATGTACACTCGAAAGTAGTACACTTCACACTCCCAGTGGTCGTATATGTACGTAGTAATTAGAAGTCAAATATCTATTATGGTTGCTGTAATAGTAGTATCTAAATGTTTCCTCCGAAATTACCATTGGTTGAAGGTATTTAATTTAAATACGATATGTCTGTTTAAGAGGAGAAACAAACGGTTATATATATATGATATTACCATTGATTGGAAGTTTATAACTTAGACTTTTCACTCATCGATTCATACTTTTCAGACAAATAGTCAAATTAACTGGTTTAATAGAACAGAGTTTGAACTGTTAATAATATTTCACTTTTTTCGTAAAATTTATTAAAATTAGAGATTTCCCACAAAATAGAGGAACGCTTCACGATTGTGCGTGTCATCCTTGCGCAGGGGCCATGCTAATCTTCTCTGTATAGTTCCAATGTTTTCATATGTACACTCGAAAGTAGTACACTTCACACACTCCCAGTGGTCGTATATGTACGTAGTAATTTGAAGTCAAATATCTATTATGGTGGCTGTAATAGTAGTAGCTAAATGTTTCCTTCGAAATTACCATTGGTTGAAGGTATTTAATTTAAATACGATATGTCGGTTTAACCCTGCTAAAACGCTTAAGAGGAGAAACAAACCGTTATATAAAATAATACCATCGATTGAAAGTTTATAACTTGGAATTTTCACCCATCGATTCATACTTTTTAGACAAATAGTCAAATTAAATGGTTTAATTGAACAGAGATTGAACTGTTAGTAATATTCCACTTTTTTCCTGAAATTGAGTGAAATTAGAGATTTCCCACAAAACAGAGGAACGCTTCACGATTGTGCGCGTCATCCTTGCGCAGGGGCCATGCTAATTTTCTCTGTATCGCTCAAATTTTTTCATATGTACACTCGAAAGTAGTACACTTCACACACTCCCAGTGGTCGTATATGTACGTAGTAATTAGAAGTCAAATATCTAATATGGTGGCTGTAATAGTAGTAGCAAAATATTTCCTCCGAAATGACCATTGGTTGAAGGTATTTAATTTAAATACGATATGTCTGTTTAAGAGTAGAAACAAACCGTTATATATGATATTACCATCGATTGAAAGTTTATAACTTGGAATTTTCACTCATCGATTCATACTTTTTAGACAAATAGTCAAATTAACTGGTTTAATTGAACAGAGATTGAACTGTTAGTAATATTCCACTTTTTTCCTGAAATTGAGTGAAATTAGAGATTTCCCACAAAACAGAGGAACGCTACACGATTGTGCGTGTCATCCTTGCGCAGGGGCCATGCTAATCTTCTCTGTATCGCTCAAATTTTTTCATATGTACACTCGAAAGTAGTACACTCCACACACTCCCAGTGGTCGTATATGTACGTAGTAATTAGAAGTCAAATATCTATTATGGTGGCTGTAATAGTAGTAGCAAAATGTTTCCTCAGAAATTACCATTGGTTGAAGGTATTTAATTTAAATACGATATGTCTGTTTAAGAGGAGAAACAAACGGTTATATATATATGATATTACCATTGATTGGAAGTTTATAACTTAGACTTTTCACTCATCGATTCATACTTTTCAGACAAATAGTCAAATTAACTGGTTTAATAGAACGGAGTTTGAACTGTTAATAATATTTCACTTTTTTCGTAAAATTTATTAAAATTAGAGATTTCCCAAAAAATAGAGGAACGCTTCACGATTGTGCGTGTCATCCTTGCGCAGGGGCCATGCTAATCTTCTCTGTATCGTTCCAATTTTTTCATATGTACACTCGAAAGTAGTACACTTCACACACTCCCAGTGGTCGTATATTTACGTAGTAATTAGAAGTCAAATATCTATTATGGTGGCTGTAATAGTAGTAGCTAAATGTTCCCTCCGAAATTACCATTGGTTGAAGGTATTTAATTTAAATACGATATGTCTGTTTAAGAGGAGAAACAAACCGTTATATAAAATAATACCATCGATTGAAAGTTTATAACTTGGAATTTTCACTCATCGATTCATACTTTTTAGACAAATAGTCAAATTAACTGGTTTAATTGAACAGAGATTGAACTGTTAGTAATATTCCACTTTTTTCGTAAAATTTATTAAAATTAGAGATTTCCCACAAAATAGATGAACGCTTCACGATTGTGCGTGTCATCCTTGCGCAGGGGCCATGCTAATCTTCTCTGTATAGTTCCAATTTTTTCATATGTACACTCGAAAGTAGTACACTTCACACACTCCCAGTGGTCGTATATGTACGTAGTAATTTGAAGTCAAATATCTATTATGGTGGCTGTAATAGTAGTAGCAAAATGTTTCCTTCGAAATTACCATTGGTTGAAGGTATTTAATTTAAATACGATATGTCGGTTTAACCCTGCTAAAACGCTTAAGAGGAAAAACAAACCGTTATATAAAATAATACCATCGATTGAAAGTTTATAACTTGGAATTTTCACTCATCGATTCATACTTTTTAGACAAATAGTCAAATAACTGGTTTAATTGAACAGAGATTGAACTGTTAGTAATATTCCACTTTTTTCGTAAAATTTATTAAAATTAGAGATTTCCCACAAAATAGAGGAACGCTTCACGATTGTGCGTGTCATCCTTGCGCAGGGGCCATGCTAATCTTCTCTGTATAGTTCCAATGTTTTCATATGTACACTCGAAAGTAGTACACTTCACACACTCCCAGTGGTCGTATATGTACGTAGTAATTTGAAGTCAAATATCTATTATGGTGGCTGTAATAGTAGTAGCTAAATGTTTTCTTCGAAATTACCATTGGTTGAAGGTATTTAATTTAAATACGATATGTCGGTTTAACCCTGCTAAAACGCTTAAGAGGAAAAACAAACCGTTATATAAAATAATACCATCGATTGAAAGTTTATAACTTGGAATTTTCACCCATCGATTCATACTTTTTAGACAAATAGTCAAATTAACTGGTTTAATTGAACAGAGATTGAACTGTTAGTAATATTCCACTTTTTTCCTGAAATTGAGTGAAATTAGAGATTTCCCACAAAACAGAGGAACGCTTCACGATTGTGCGTGTCATCCTTGCGCAGGGGCCATGCTAATTTTCTCTGTATCGCTCAAATTTTTTCATATGTACACTCGAAAGTAGTACACTTCACACACTCCCAGTGGTCGTATATGTACGTAGTAATTAGAAGTCAAATATCTAATATGGTGGCTGTAATAGTAGTAGCAAAATATTTCCTCCGAAATGACCATTGGTTGAAGGTATTTAATTTAAATACGATATGTCTGTTTAAGAGTAGAAACAAACCGTTATATATGATATTACCATCGATTGAAAGTTTATAACTTGGAATTTTCACTCATCGATTCATACTTTTTAGACAAATAGTCAAATTAACTGGTTTAATTGAACAGAGATTGAACTGTTAGTAATATTCCACTTTTTTCCTGAAATTGAGTGAAATTAGAGATTTCCCACAAAACAGAGGAACGCTACACGATTGTGCGTGTCATCCTTGCGCAGGGGCCATGCTAATCTTCTCTGTATCGCTCAAATTTTTTCATATGTACACTCGAAAGTAGTACACTCCACACACTCCCAGTGGTCGTATATGTACGTAGTAATTAGAAGTCAAATATCTATTATGGTGGCTGTAATAGTAGTAGCAAAATGTTTCCTCAGAAATTACCATTGGTTGAAGGTATTTAATTTAAATACGATATGTCTGTTTAAGAGGAGAAACAAACGGTTATATATATATGATATTACCATTGATTGGAAGTTTATAACTTAGACTTTTCACTCATCGATTCATACTTTTCAGACAAATAGTCAAATTAACTGGTTTAATAGAACGGAGTTTGAACTGTTAATAATATTTCACTTTTTTCGTAAAATTTATTAAAATTAGAGATTTCCCAAAAAATAGAGGAACGCTTCACGATTGTGCGTGTCATCCTTGCGCAGGGGCCATGCTAATCTTCTCTGTATCGTTCCAATTTTTTCATATGTACACTCGAAAGTAGTACACTTCACACACTCCCAGTGGTCGTATATTTACGTAGTAATTAGAAGTCAAATATCTATTATGGTGGCTGTAATAGTAGTAGCTAAATGTTTCCTCCGAAATTACCATTGGTTGAAGGTATTTAATTTATATACGATATGTCTGTTTAAGAGGAGAAACAAACCGTTATATAAAATAATACCATCGATTGAAAGTTTATAACTTGGAATTTTCACTCATCGATTCATACTTTTTAGACAAATAGTCAAATTAACTGGTTTAATTGAACAGAGATTGAACTGTTAGTAATATTCCACTTTTTTCGTAAAATTTATTAAAATTAGAGATTTCCCACAAAATAGAGGAACGCTTCACGATTGTGCGTGTCATCCTTGCGCAGGGGCCATGCTAATCTTCTCTGTATAGTTCCAATTTTTTCATATGTACACTCGAAAGTAGTACACTTCACACACTCCCAGTGGTCGTATATGTACGTAGTAATTTGAAGTCAAATATCTATTATGGTGGCTGTAATAGTAGTAGCTAAATGTTTCCTCAGAAATTACCATTGGTTGAAGGTATTTAATTTAAATACGATATGTCGGTTTAACCCTGCTAAAACGCTTAAGAGGAAAAACAAACCGTTATATAAAATAATACCATCGATTGAAAGTTTATAACTTGGAATTTTCACTCATCGATTCATACTTTTTAGACAAATAGTCAAATAACTGATTTAATTGAACAGAGATTGAACTGTTAGTAATATTCCACTTTTTTCGTAAAATTTATTAAAATTAGAGATTTCCCACAAAATAGAGGAACGCTTCACGATTGTGCGTGTCATCCTTGCGCAGGGGCCATGCTAATCTTCTCTGTATAGTTCCAATGTTTTCATATGTACACTCGAAAGTAGTACACTTCACACACTCCCAGTGGTCGTATATGTACGTAGTAATTTGAAGTCAAATATCTATTATGGTGGCTGTAATAGTAGTAGCTAAATGTTTCCTTCGAAATTACCATTGGTTGAAGGTATTTAATTTAAATACGATATGTCGGTTTAACCCTGCTAAAACGCTTAAGAGGAAAAACAAACCGTTATATAAAATAATACCATCGATTGAAAGTTTATAACTTGGAATTTTCACCCATCGATTCATACTTTTTAGACAAATAGTCAAATTAACTGGTTTAATTGAACAGAGATTGAACTGTTAGTAATATTCCACTTTTTTCCTGAAATTGAGTGAAATTAGAGATTTCCCACAAAACAGAGGAACGCTTCACGAATGTGCGTGTCATCCTTGCGCAGGGGCCATGCTAATTTTCTCTGTATGGCTCACATTTTTTCATATGTACACTCGAAAGTAGTACACTTCACACTCCCAGTGGTCGTATATGTACGTAGTAATTAGAAGTCAAATATCTATTATGGTTGCTGTAATAGTAGTATCTAAATGTTTCCTCCGAAATTACCATTGGTTGAAGGTATTTAATTTAAATACGATATGTCTGTTTAAGAGGAGAAACAAACGGTTATATATATATATGATATTACCATTGATTGGAAGTTTATAACTTAGACTTTTCACTCATCGATTCATACTTTTCAGACAAATAGTCAAATTAACTGGTTTAATAGAACAGAGTTTGAACTGTTAATAATATTTCACTTTTTTCGTAAAATTTATTAAAATTAGAGATTTCCCAAAAAATAGAGGAACGCTTCACGATTGTGCGTGTCATCCTTGCGCAGGGGCCATGCTAATCTTCTCTGTATCGTTCCAATTTTTTCATATGTACACTCGAAAGTAGTACACTTCACACACTCCCAGTGGTCGTATATGTACGTAGTAATTAGAAGTCAAATATCTATTATGGTGGCTGTAATAGTAGTAGCTAAATGTTTCCTCCGAAATTACCATTGGTTGAAGGTATTTAATTTAAATACGATATGTCTGTTTAAGAGGAGAAACAAACCGTTATATAAAATAATACCATCGATTGAAAGTTTATAACTTGGAATTTTCACTCATCGATTCATACTTTTTAGACAAATAGTCAAATTAACTGGTTTAATTGAACAGAGATTGATCTGTTAGTAATATTCCACTTTTTTTCCTGAAATTGAGTGAAATTAGAGATTTCCCACAAAACAGAGGAACGCTTCACGAATGTGCGTGTCATCCTTGCGCAGGGGCCATGCTAATTTTCTCTGTATGGCTCACATTTTTTCATATGTACACTCGAAAGTAGTACACTACACACACTCCCAGTGGTCGTATATGTACGTAGTAATTTGAAGTCAAATATATATTATGGTGGCTGTGATAGTAGTAGCTAAATGTTTCCTCCGAAATTACCATTGGTTAAAGGTATTTAATTTAAATACGATATGTCTGTTTAACCCTGCTAAAACGCTTAAGAGGAGAAACAAACCGTTATATAAAATAATACCATCGATTGAAAGTTTATAACTTGGAATTTTCACCCATCGATTCATACTTTTTAGACAAATAGTCAAATTAACTGGTTTAATTGAACAGAGATTGAACTGTTAGTAATATTCCACTTTTTTCCTGAAATTGAGTGAAATTAGAGATTTCCCACAAAACACAGGAACGCTTCACGATTGTGCGTGTCATCCTTGCGCAGGGGCCATGCTAATTTTCTCTGTATCGCTCAAATTTTTTCATATGTACACTCGAAAGTAGTACACTTCACACACTCCCAGTGGTCGTATATGTACGTAGTAATTAGAAGTCAAATATCTATTATGGTGGCTGTAATAGTAGTAGCTAAATGTTTCCTCCGAAATTACCATTGGTTGAAGGTATTTAATTTAAATACGATATGTCTGTTTAAGAGGAGAAACAAACCGTTATATAAAATAATACCATCGATTGAAAGTTTATAACTTGGAATTTTCACTCATCGATTCATACTTTTTAGACAAATAGTCAAATTAACTGGTTTAATTGAACAGAGATTGAACCGTTAGTAATATTCCACTTTTTTCGTAAAATTTATTAAAATTAGAGATTTCCCACAAAATAGAGGAACGCTTCACGATTGTGCGTGTCATCCTTGCGCAGGGGCCATGCTAATCTTCTCTGTATCTTTCCAATTTTTTCATATGTACACTCGAAAGTAGTACACTTCACACACTCCCAGTGGTCGTATATGTACGTAGTAATTTGAAGTCAAATATCTATCATGGTGGCTGTAATAGTAGTAGCTAAATGTTTCCTCCGAAATTACCATTGGTTGAAGGTATTTAATTTAAATACGATATGTCTGTTTAACCCTGCTAAAACGCTTAAGAGGAGAAACAAACCGTTATATAGAATAATACCATCGATTGAAAGTTTATAACTTGGAATTTTCACTCATCGATTCATACTTTTTAGACAAATAGTCAAATTAACTGGTTTAATTGAACAGAGATTGAACTGTTAGTAATATTCCACTTTTTTCCTGAAATTGAGTGAAATTAGAGATTTCCCACAAAACAGAGGAACGCTTCACGATTGTGCGTGTCATCCTTGCGCAGGGGCCATGCTAATCTTCTCTGTATCGCTCAAATTTTTTCATATGTACACTCGAAAGTAGTACACTACACACACTCCCAGTGGTCGTATATGTACGTAGTAATTAGAAGTCAAATATCTAATATGGTGGCTGTAATAGTAGTAGCAAAATATTTCCTCCGAAATGACCATTGTTTGAAGGTATTTAATTTAAATACGATATGTCTGTTTAAGAGTAGAAACAAACCGTTATATATGATATTACCATCGATTGAAAGTTTATAACTTGGAATTTTCACTCATCGATTCATACTTTTTAGACAAATAGTCAAATTGACTGGTTTAATTGAACAGAGATTGAACTGTTAGTAATATTCCACTTTTTTCCTGAAATTGAGTGAAATTAGAGATTTCCCACAAAACAGAGGAACGCTACACGATTGTGCGTGTCATCCTTGCGCAGTGGCCATGCTAATCTTCCCTGTATCGCTCAAATTTTTTCATATCTACACTCGAAAGTAGTACACTCCACACACTCCCAGTGGTCGTATATGTACGTAGTAATTAGAAGTCAAATATCTATTATGGTGGCTGTAATAGTAGTAGCAAAATGTTTCTTCAGAAATTACCATTGGTTGAAGGTATTTAATTTAAATACGATATGTCTGTTTAAGAGGAGAAACAAACGGTTATATATATATGATATTACCATTGATTGAAAGTTTATAACTTAGACTTTTCACTCATCGATTCATACTTTTCAGACAAATAGTCAAATTCACTGGTTTAGTAGAACAGAGTTTGATATGTTAATAATATTTCCCTTTTTTGGTAAAAATTTATTAAGATTAGAGATTTCCCAAAAAATAGAGGAACGCTTCACGATTGTGCGTGTCATCCTTGCGCAGGGGCCATGCTAATCTTCTCTGTATCGTTCCAATTTTTTCATATGTACACTCGAAAGTAGTACACTTCACACACTCCCAGTGGTCGTATATGTACGTAGTAATTAGAAGTCAAATATCTATTATGGTGGCTGTAATAGTAGTAGCTAAATGTTTCCTCCGAAATTACCATTGGTTGAAGGTATTTAATTTAAATACGATATGTCTGTTTAAGAGGAGAAACAAACCGTTATATAAAATAATACCATCGATTGAAAGTTTATAACTTGGAATTTTCACTCATCGATTCATACTTTTTAGACAAATAGTCAAATTAACTGGTTTAATTGAACGGAGATTGAACTGTTAGTAATATTCCACTTTTTTCGTAAAATTTATTAAAATTAGAGATTTCCCACAAAATAGAAGAACGCTTCACGATTGTGCGTGTCATCCTTGCGCAGGGGCCATGCTAATCTTCTCTGTATAGTTCCAATTTTTCATATGTACATTCGAAAGTAGTACACTTCGCACACTCCCAGTGGTCGTATATGTACGTAGTAATTTGAAGTCAACTATCTATTATGGTGGCTGTAATAGTAGTAGCTAAATGTTTCCTTCGAAATTACCATTGGTTGAAGGTATTTAATTTAAATACGATATGTCGGTTTAACCCTGCTAAAACGCTTAAGAGGAAAAACAAACCGTTATATAAAATAATACCATCGATTGAAAGTTTATAACTTGGAATTTTCACTCATCGATTCATACTTTTTAGACAAATAGTCAAATAACTGGTTTAATTGAACAGAGATTGAACTGTTAGTAATATTCCACTTTTTTCGTAAAATTTATTAAAATTAGAGATTTCCCACAAAATAGAGGAACGCTTCACGATTGTGCGTGTCATCCTTGCGCAGGGGCCACGCTAATCTTCTCTGTATAGTTCCAATTTTTTCATATGTACACTCGAAAGTAGTACACTTCACACACTCCCAGTGGTCGTATATGTACGTAGTAATTTGAAGTCAAATATCTATTATGGTGGCTGTAATAGTAGTAGCTAAATGTTTCCTTCGAAATTACCATTGGTTGAAGGTATTTAATTTAAATACGATATGTCGGTTTAACCCTGCTAAAACGCTTAAGAGGAAAAACAAACCGTTATATAAAATAATACCATCGATTGAAAGTTTATAACTTAGACTTTTCACTCATCGATTCATACTTTTCAGACAAATAGTCAAATTAACTGGTTTAATAGAACAGAGTTTGAACTGTTAATAATATTTCACTTTTTTCGTAAAATTTATTAAAATTAGAGATTTCCCAAAAAATAGAGGAACGCTTCACGATTGTGCGTGTCATCCTTGCGCAGGGGCCATACTAATCTTCTCTGTATCGTTCCAATTTTTTCATATGTACACTCGAAAGTAGTACACTTCACACACTCCCAGTGGTCGTATATGTACGTAGTAATTAGAAGTCAAATATCTATTATGGTGGCTGTAATAGTAGTAGCTAAATGTTTCCTCCGAAATTACCATTGGTTGAAGGTATTTAATTTAAATACGATATGTCTGTTTAAGAGGAGAAACAAACCGTTATATAAAATAATACCATCGATTGAAAGTTTATAACTTGGAATTTTCACTCATCGATTCATACTTTTTAGACAAATAGTCAAATTAACTGGTTTAATTGAACAGAGATTGATCTGTTAGTAATATTCCACTTTTTTTCCTGAAATTGAGTGAAATTAGAGATTTCCCACAAAACAGAGGAACGCTTCACGAATGTGCGTGTCATCCTTGCGCAGGGGCCATGCTAATTTTCTCTGTATGGCTCACATTTTTTCATATGTACACTCGAAAGTAGTACACTACACACACTCCCAGTGGTCGTATATGTACGTAGTAATTTGAAGTCAAATATCTATTATGGTGGCTGTAATAGTAGTAGCTAAATGTTTCCTCCGAAATTACCATTGGTTGAAGGTATTTAATATAAATACGATATGTCTGTTTAACCCTGCTAAAACGCTTAAGAGGAGAAACAAACCGTTATATAAAATAATACCATCGATTGAAAGTTTATAACTTGGAATTTTCACCCATCGATTCATACTTTTTGGACAAATAGTCAAATTAACTGGTTTAATTGAACAGAGATTGAACTGTTAGTAATATTCCACTTTTTTCCTGAAATTGAGTGAAATTAGAGATTTCCCACAAAACACAGGAACGCTTCACGATTGTGCGTGTCATCCTTGCGCAGGGGCCATGCTAATTTTCTCTGTATCGCTCAAATTTTTTCATATGTACACTCGAAAGTAGTACACTTCACACACTCCCAGTGGTCGTATATGTACGTAGTAATTAGAAGTCAAATATCTATTATGGTGGCTGTAATAGTAGTAGCTAAATGTTTCCTCCGAAATTACCATTGGTTGAAGGTATTTAATTTAAATACGATATGTCTGTTTAAGAGGAGAAACAAACCGTTATATAAAATAATACCATCGATTGAAAGTTTATAACTTGGAATTTTCACTCATCGATTCATACTTTTTAGACAAATAGTCAAATTAACTGGTTTAATTGAACAGAGATTGAACTGTTAGTAATATTCCACTTTTTTCGTAAAATTTATTAAAATTAGAGATTTCCCACAAAATAGAAGAACGCTTCACGATTGTGCGTGTCATCCTTGCGCAGGGGCCATGCTAATCTTCTCTGTATAGTTCCAATTTTTTCATATGTACATTCGAAAGTAGTACACTTCACACACTCCCAGTGGTCGTATATGTACGTAGTAATTTGAAGTCAACTATCTATTATGGTGGCTGTAATAGTAGTAGCTAAATGTTTCCTTCGAAATTACCATTGGTTGAAGGTATTTAATTTAAATACGATATGTCGGTTTAACCCTGCTAAAACGCTTAAGAGGAAAAACAAACCGTTATATAAAATAATACCATCGATTGAAAGTTTATAACTTGGAATTTTCACTCATCGATTCATACTTTTTAGACAAATAGTCAAATTAACTGGTTTAATTGAACAGAGATTGAACTGTTAGTAATATTCCACTTTTTTCCTGAAATTGAGTGAAATTAGAGATTTCCCACAAAACAGAGGAACGCTTCACGATTGTGCGTGTCATCCTTGCGCAGGGGCCATGCTAATCTTCTCTGTATCGCTCAAATTTTTTCATATGTACACTCGAAAGTAGTACACTACACACACTCCCAGTGGTCGTATATGTACGTAGTAATTAGAAGTCAAATATCTAATATGGTGGCTGTAATAGTAGTAGCAAAATATTTCCTCCGAAATGACCATTGTTTGAAGGTATTTAATTTAAATACGATATGTCTGTTTAAGAGTAGAAACAAACCGTTATATATGATATTACCATCGATTGAAAGTTTATAACTTGGAATTTTCACTCATCGATTCATACTTTTTAGACAAATAGTCAATTTGACTGGTTTAATTGAACAGAGATTGAACTGTTAGTAATATTCCACTTTTTTCCTGAAATTGAGTGAAATTAGAGATTTCCCACAAAACAGAGGAACGCTACACGATTGCGCGTGTCATCCTTGCGCAGGGGCCATGCTAATCTTCCCTGTATCGCTCAAAGTTTTTCATATCTACACTCGAAAGTAGTACACTCCACACACTCCCAGTGGTCGTATATGTACGTAGTAATTAGAAGTCAAATATCTATTATGGTGGCTGTAATAGTAGTAGCAAAATGTTTCCTCAGAAATTACCATTGGTTGAAGGTATTTAATTTAAATACGATATGTCTGTTTAAGAGGAGAAACAAACGGTTATATATATATGATATTACCATTGATTGAAAGTTTATAACTTAGACTTTTCACTCATCGATTCATACTTTTCAGACAAATAGTCAAATTCACTGGTTTAGTAGAACAGAGTTTGAACTGTTAATAATATTTCACTTTTTTCGTAAAAATTTATTAAGATTAGAGATTTCCCAAAAAATAGAGGAACGCTTCACGATTGTGCGTGTCATCCTTGCGCAGGGGCCATGCTAATCTTCTCTGTATCGTTCCAATTTTTTCATATGTACACTCGAAAGTAGTACACTTCACACACTCCCAGTGGTCGTATATGTACGTAGTAATTAGAAGTCAAATATCTATTATGGTGGCTGTAATAGTAGTAGCTAAATGTTTCCTCCGAAATTACCATTGGTTGAAGGTATTTAATTTAAATACGATATGTCTGTTTAAGAGGAGAAACAAACCGTTATATAAAATAATACCATCGATTGAAAGTTTATAACTTGGAATTTTCACTCATCGATTCATACTTTTTAGACAAATAGTCAAATTAACTGGTTTAATTGAACGGAGATTGAACTGTTAGTAATATTCCACTTTTTTCGTAAAATTTATTAAAATTAGAGATTTCCCACAAAATAGAAGAACGCTTCACGATTGTGCGTGTCATCCTTGCGCAGGGGCCATGCTAATCTTCTCTGTATAGTTCCAATTTTTTTATATGTACATTCGAAAGTAGTACACTTCACACACTCCCAGTGGTCGTATATGTACGTAGTAATTTGAAGTCAACTATCTATTATGGTGGCTGTAATAGTAGTAGCTAAATGTTTCCTTCGAAATTACCATTGGTTGAAGGTATTTAATTTAAATACGATATGTCGGTTTAACCCTGCTAAAACGCTTAAGAGGAAAAACAAACCGTTATATAAAATAATACCATCGATTGAAAGTTTATAACTTGGAATTTTCACTCATCGATTCATACTTTTTAGACAAATAGTCAAATTAACTGGTTTAATTGAACAGAGATTGAACTGTTAGTAATATTCCACTTTTTTTCTGAAATTGAGTGAAATTAGAGATTTCCCACAAAACAGAGGAACGCTTCACGATTGTGCGTGTCATCCTTGCGCAGGGGCCATGCTAATCTTCTCTGTATCGCTCAAATTTTTTCATATGTACACTCGAAAGTAGTACACTACACACACTCCCAGTGGTCGTATATGTACGTAGTAATTAGAAGTCAAATATCTAATATGGTGGCTGTAATAGTAGTAGCAAAATATTTCCTCCGAAATGACCATTGGTTGAAGGTATTTAATCTAAATACGACATGTCTGTTTAAGAGTAGAAACAAACCGTTATATAAAATAATACCATCGATTGAAAGTTTATAACTTGGAATTTTCACTCATCGATTCATACTTTTTAGACAAATAGTCAAATTAACTGGTTTAACTGAACAGAGATTGAACTGTTAGTAATATTCCACTTTTTTCCTGAAATTGAGTGAATTTAGAGATTTCCCACAAAACAGAGGAACGCTTCACGATTGTGCGTGTCATCCTTGCGCAGGGGCCATGCTAATCTTCTCTGTATCGCTCAAATTTTTTCATATGTACACTCGAGAGTAGTACACTACACACACTCCCAGTGGTCGTATATGTACGTAGTAATTAGAAGTAAAATATCTATTATGTTGGCTGTAACAGTAGTAGCAAAATGTTTCCTCCGAAATTACCATTGGTTGAAGGTATTTAATTTAAATACGATATGTCTGTTTAAGAGGAGAAACAAACCGTTATATATGATATTACCATTGATTGAAAGTTTATAACTTAGACTTTTCACTCATCGATTCATACTTTTTAGACAAATAGTCAAATTAACTGGTATAATTGAACAGAGTTTGAACTGTTAGTAATATTTCACTTTTTTTGTAAAATTTATTAAAATTAGAGATTTCCCAAAAAACAGAGGAACGCTTCACGATTGTGCGTGTCATCCTTGCGCAGAGGCCATGCTAATCTTCTCTGTATCGTTACAATTTTTTTCATATGTACACTCGAAAGTAGTACACTCCACACAATCCCAGTGGTCGTATATGTACGTAGTAATTAGAAGTCAAATATCTATTATGGTGGCTGTAATAGTAGTAGCAAAATGTTTCCTCAGAAATTACCATTGGTTGAAGGTATTTAATTTAAATACGATATGTCTGTTTAAGAGGAGAAACAAACGGTTATATATATATGATATTACCATTGATTGAAAGTTTATAACTTAGACTTTTCACTCATCGATTCATACTTTTCAGACAAATAGTCAAATTCACTGGTTTAGTAGAACAGAGTTTGAACTGTTAATGATATTTCACTTTTTTCGTAAAAATTTATTAAGATTAGAGATTTCCCAAAAAATTGAGGAACGCTTCACGATTGTGCGTGTCATCCTTGCGCAGGGGCCATGCTAATCTTCTCTGTATCGTTCCAATTTTTTCATATGTACACTCGAAAGTAGTACACTTCACACATTCCCAGTGGTCGTATATGTACGTAGTAATTAGAAGTCAAATATCTATTATGGTGGCTGTAATAGTAGTAGCTAAATGTTTCCTCCGGAATTACCATTGGTTGAAGGTATTTAATTTAAATACGATATGTCTGTTTAAGAGGAGAAACAAACCGTTATATAAAAAAATACCATCGATTGAAAGTTTATAACTTGGAATTTTCACTCATCGATTCATACTTTTTAGACAAATAGTCAAATTAACTGGTTTAATTGAACGGAGATTGAACTGTTAGTAATATTCCACTTTTTTCGTAAAATTTATTAAAATTAGAGATTTCCCACAAAATAGAAGAACGCTTCACGATTGTGCGTGTCATCCTTGCGCAGGGGCCATGCTAATCTTCTCTGTATAGTTCCAATTTTTTCATATGTACATTCGAAAGTAGTACACTTCACACACTCCCAGTGGTCGTATATGTACGTAGTAATTTGAAGTCAACTATCTATTATGGTGGCTGTAATAGTAGTAGCTAAATGTTTCCTTCGAAATTACCATTGGTTGAAGGTATTTAATTTAAATACGATATGTCGGTTTAACCCTGCTAAAACGCTTAAGAGGAAAAACAAACCGTTATATAAAATATTACCATCGATTGAAAGTTTATAACTTGGAATTTTCACTCATCGATTCATACTTTTTAGACAAATAGTCAAATTAACTGATTTAATTGAACAGAGATTGAACTGTTAGTAATATTCCACTTTTTTTCTGAAATTGAGTGAAATTAGAGATTTCCCACAAAAAAGAGGAACGCTTCACGATTGTGCGTGTCATCCTTGCGCAGGGGCCATGCTAATCTTCTCTGTATCGCTCAAATTTTTTCATATGTACACTCGAAAGTAGTACACTACACACACTCCCAGTGGTCGTATATGTACGTAGTAATTAGAAGTCAAATATCTAATATGGTGGCTGTAATAGTAGTAGCAAAATATTTCCTCCGAAATGACCATTGGTTGAAGGTATTTAATCTAAATACGACATGTCTGTTTAAGAGTAGAAACAAACCGTTATATAAAATAATACCATCGATTGAAAGTTTATAACTTGGAATTTTCACTCATCGATTCATACTTTTTAGACAAATAGTCAAATTAACTGGTTTAACTGAACAGAGATTGAACTGTTAGTAATATTCCACTTTTTTCCTGAAATTGAGTGAATTTAGAGATTTCCCACAAAACAGAGGAACGCTTCACGATTGTGCGTGTCATCCTTGCGCAGGGGCCATGCTAATCTTCTTTGTATCGCTCAAATTTTTTCATATGTACACTCGAGAGTAGTACACTACTCACACTCCCAGTGGTCGTATATGTACGTAGTAATTAGAAGTCAAATAGCTAATATGGTGGCTGTAATAGTAGTAGCAAAATATTTCCTTCGAAATGACCATTGGTTGAAGGTATTCAATTTAAATACGACATGTCTGTTTAAGAGTAGAAACAAACCGTTATATAGGATATTACCATCGATTGAAAGTTTGTAACTTGGAATTTTCACTCATCGATTCATACTTTTTAGACAAATAGTCAAATTAACTGGTTTAATTGAACAGAGTTTGAACTGTTAGTAATATTCCACTTTTTTCCTGAAATTGAGTGAAATTAGAGATTTCCCACAAAACAGAGGAACGTTTCACGATTGTGCGTGTCATCCTTGCGTAGGGGCCATGCTAATCTTCTCTGTATCGCTCAAATTTTTTCATATTTACACTCGAAAGTAGTACACTCCACACACTCCCAGTGGTCGTATATGTACGTAGTAATTAGAAGTAAAATATCTATTATGTTGGCTGTAACAGTAGTAGCAAAATGTTTCCTCCGAAATTACCATTGGTTGAAGGTATTTAATTTAAATACGATATGTCTGTTTAAGAGGAGAAACAAACCGTTATATATGATATTACCATTGATTGAAAGTTTATAACTTAGACTTTTCACTCATCGATTCATACTTTTTAGACAAATAGTCAAATTAACTGGTATAATTGAACAGAGTTTGAACTGTTAGTAATATTTCACTTTTTTTGTAAAATTTATTAAAATTAGAGATTTCCCAAAAAACAGAGGAACGC
The DNA here is from genome assembly GCF_964204865.1 of Styela clava. Taxonomy (NCBI): domain Eukaryota; kingdom Metazoa; phylum Chordata; class Ascidiacea; order Stolidobranchia; family Styelidae; genus Styela; species Styela clava. The sequence goes on from NC_135250.1 coordinate 19,492,730, forward strand.
TTCACGATTGTGCGTGTCATCCTTGCGCAGAGGCCATGCTAATCTTCTCTGTATCGTTACAATTTTTTTCATATGTACACTCGAAAGTAGTACACTCCACACAATCCCAGTGGTCGTATATGTACGTAGTAATTAGAAGTCAAATATCTATTATGGTGGCTGTAATAGTAGTAGCAAAATGTTTCCTCCGAAATGACCATTGGTTGAAGGTATTTAATTTAAATACGATATGTCTGTTTAAGAGGAGAAACAAACCGGTATATATGATATTACCATCGATTGAAAGTTTATAATTTGGGCTTTTTACTCATCAATTCATACTTTTTGGACAAATAGTCAAATTCACTGGTGTAATTAAACAGAGATTGAACTCTTAGTAATATGCTACTTTTTTCCTGAAATTGAGTGAAATTAGAGATTTCCCACAAAATAGAGTGATGCTTCACGATTGTGCGTGCCATTCTTGCCCAGGGGCCAGGCTAATCTTCCACGTATTGTTCCATTTTTTTCATAAGTACACTCGAAAGTAGTACACTCCGCTCACTCCCAGTGGTCGTATATGTACGTAGTAATTAGAAGTCAAATATCTATGATGGTGGCTGTAATAGTAGTAGCAAAATGTTTCTTCCGAAATTACCATTGGTTGAAGGTATTTAATTTAAATACGATATGTCTGTTTAAAGAAACAAACCGTTATATATGATATTACCATCGATTGGAAGTTTATAACTTGGAATTTTCACTCATCGATTCATACTTTTTAGACAAATAGTCAAATTAACTGGTTTAATTGAACAGAGATTGAACTGTTAGTAATATTCCACTTCTTTCGTAAATTGTATTAAAATTAGAGATTTCCCACAAAATAGAGGAACGCTTCACGATTGTGCGTGTCATCCTTGCGCAGGGGCCATGCTAATCTTCTCTGTATCGTTCCAATTTTTTCATATGTACACTCGAAAGTAGTACACTTCACATACTCCCAGTGGTCGTAATGTACGTAGTAATTAGAAGTCAAATATCTATTATGGTGGCTGTAATAGTAGTGCCAAAATGTTTCCTCCGAAATGACCATTGGTTGAAGGTATTTAATTTAAATACGATATGTCTGTTTAAGAGGAGAAACAAACCGGTATATATAATGCTGTAATAGTACTAGCAAAATGTTTCCTCCGAAATTACCATTGGTTGAAGGTATTCAATTTAAATACGATATGTCTGTTTAAGAGGAGAAACAAACCGTTATATATGATATTAACATCGATTGAAAGTTTATAACTTGGAATTTTCACTCATCGATTCATACTTTTTAGACAAATAGTCAAATTAACTGGTTTAATTGAACAGAGATTGAACTGTTAGTAATATTCCACTTTTTTCGTAAAATTTATTAAAATTAGAGATTTCCCACAAAACAGAGGAACGCTTCACGATTGTGCGTGTCATCCTTGCGCAGGGGCCATGCTAATCTTCTCTGTATCGTTCCAATTTTTTCATATGTACACTCGAAAGTAGTACACTTCACACACTCCCAGTGGTCGTATATGTACGTAGTAATTTGAAGTCAAATATCTATTATGGTGGCTGTAATAGTAGTAGCTAAATGTTTCTTCTGAAATTACCATTGGTTGAAGGTATTTAATTTAAATACGATATGTCTGTTTAACCCTGCTAAAACGCTTAAGAGGAAAAACAAACCGTTATATAAAATAATACCATCGATTGAAAGTTTATAACTTGGAATTTTCACTCATCGATTCATACTTTTTAGACCAATAGTCAAATTAACTGGTTTAATTGAACAGAGATTGAACTGTTAGTAATATTCCACTTTTTTCCTGAAATTGAGTGAAATTAGAGATTTCCCACAAAACAGAGGAACGCTTCACGATTGTGCGTGTCATCCTTGCGCGGGGGCCATGCTAATCTTCTCTGTATCGCTCAAATTTTTTCATATGTACACTCGAAAGTAGTACACTTCACACACTCCCAGGGGTCGTATATGTACGTAGTAATTAGAAGTCAAATATTTATTATGGTGGCTGTAATAGTAGTAGCTAAATGTTCCCTCCGAATTTACCATTGGTTGAAGGTATTTAATTTAAATACGATATGTCTGTTTAAGACGAGAAACAAACCGTTATATAAAATAATACCATCGATTGAAAGTTTATAACTTATAATTATCACTCATCGATTCATACTTTTTAGACAAATAGTCAAATTACATGGTTTAATTGAACAGAGATTGAACTGTTAGTAATATTCCACTTTTTTCGTAAAATTGATTAAAATTAGAAGTTTCCCACAAAATAGAGGAACGCTTCACGATTGTGCGTGTCATCCTTGCGCAGGGGCCATGCTAATCTTCTCTGTATCGTTCCAATTTTTTCATATGTACACTCGAAAGTAGTACACTTGACACACTCCCAGTGGTCGTATATGTACGTAGTAATTTGAAGTCAAATATCTATTATGGTGGCTGTAACAGTAGTAGCTAAATGTTTTCTCCGAAATTACCATTGGTTGAAGGTATTTAATTTAAATACGATATGTCTGTTTAACCCTGCTAAAACGCTTAAGAGGAGAAACAAACCGTTATATAAAATAATACCATCGATTGAAAGTTTATAACTTGGAATTTTCACTCATCGATTCATACTTTTTAGACAAATAGTCAAATTAACTGGTTTAACTGAACAGAGATTGAACTGTTAGTAATATTCCACTTTTTTCCTGAAATTGAGTGAATTTAGAGATTTCCCACAAAACAGAGCAACGCTTCACGATTGTGCGTGTCATCCTTGCGCAGGGGCCATGCTAATCTTCTCTGTATCGCTTAAATTTTTTCAAATTTACACTCGAGAGTAGTACACTACACACACTCCCAGTGGTCGTATATGTACGTAGTAATTAGAAGTCAAATATCTAATATGGTGGCTGTAATAGAAGTAGCAAAATATTTCCTTCGAAATGACCATTGGTTGAAGGTATTTAATTTAAATACGACATGTCTGTTTAAGAGTAGAAACAATCCGTTATATATGATATTACCATCGATTGAAAGTTTGTAACTTGGAATTTTCACTCATCGATTCATACTTTTTAGACAAATAGTCAAATTAACTGGTTTAATTGAACAGAGTTTGAACTGTTAGTAATATTCCACTTTTTTCCTGAAATTGAGTGAAATTAGAGATTTCCCACAAAACAGAGGAACGCTTCACGATTGTGCGTGTCATCCTTGCGCAGGGGCCATGCTAATCTTCTCTGTATCGCTCAAATTTTTTCATATGTACACTCGAAAGTAGTACACTCCACACACTCCCAGTGGTCGTATATGTACGTAGTAATTAGAAGTCAAATATCTATTATGGTGGCTGTTATAGTAGTAGCAAAATGTTTCCTCCGAAATGACCATTGGTTGAAGGTATTTAATTTAAATACGATATGTCTGTTTAAGAGGAGAAACAAACCGTTATATATGATATTACCATTGATTGAAAGTTTATAACCTAGACTTTTCACTCATCGATTCATACTTTTTAGACAAATAGTCAAATTAACTGGTTTAATTGAACAGAGTTTGAACTGTTAGTAATATTTCACTTTTTTCGTAAAATTTATTAAAATTAGAGATTTCCCAAAAAACAGAGGAACGCTTCACGATTGTGCGTGTCATCCTTGCGCAGGGGCAATGCTAATCTTCTCTGTATCGTTACAATTTTTTTCATATGTACACTCGAAAGTAGTACACTCCACATACTCCCAGTGGTCGTATATGTACGTAGTAATTAGAAGTCAAATATCTATTATGGTGGCTGTAATAGTAGTAGCAAAATGTTTCCTCCGAAATGACCATTGGTTGAAGGTATTTAATTTAAATACGATATGTCTGTTTAAGAGGAGAAACAAACCGGTATATATGATATTACCATCGATTGAAAGTTTATAATTTGGGCTTTTTACTCATCAATTCATACTTTTTGGACAAATAGTCAAATTCACTGGTGTAATTAAACAGAGATTGAACTCTTAGTAATATGCTACTTTTTTCCTGAAATTGAGTGAAATTAGAGATTTCCCAAAAAGCAGAGGAACGCTTCACGATTGTGCGTGTCATCCTTGCGCAGGGGCCATGCTAATCTTCTCTGTATCGTTACAATTTTTTTCATATGTACACTCGAAAGTAGTACACTCCACATACTCCCAGTGGTCGTATATGTACGTAGTAATTAGAAGTCAAATATCTATTATGGTGGCTGTAATAGTAGTAGCAAAATGTTTCCTCCGAAATGACCATTGGTTGAAGGTATTTAATTTAAATACGATATGTCTGTTTAAGAGGAGAAACAAACCGGTATATATGATATTACCATCGATTGAAAGTTTATAATTTGGGCTTTTTACTCATCAATTCATACTTTTTGGACAAATAGTCAAATTCACTGGTGTAATTAAACAGAGATTGAACTCTTAGTAATATGCTACTTTTTTCCTGAAATTGAGTGAAATTAGAGATTTCCCACAAAATAGAGTAACGGTTCACGATTGTGCGTGCCATCCTTGCCCAGGGGCCATGCTAATCTTCCACGTATTGTTCCATTTTTTTCATAAGTACACTCGAAAGTAGTACACTCCGCACACTCCCAGTGGTCGTATATGTACGTAGTAATTAGAAGTCAAATATCTATGATGGTGGCTGTAATAGTAGTAGCAAAATGTTTCCTCCGAAATTACCATTGGTTGAAGGTATTTAATTTAAATACGATATGTCTGTTTAAAGGAACAAACCGTTATATATGATATTACCATCGATTGGAAGTTTATAACTTGGAATTTTCACTCATCGATTCATACTTTTTAGACAAATAGTCAAATTAACTGGTTTAACTGAACAGAGATTGAACTGTTAGTAATATTCCACTTTTTTCCTGAAATTGAGTGAATTTAGAGATTTCCCACAAAACAGAGGAACGCTTCACGATTGTGCGTGTCATCCTTGCGCAGGGGCCATGCTAATCTTCTCTGTATCGCTCAAATTTTTTCATATGTACACTCGAGAGTAGTACACTACACACACTCCCAGTGGTCGTATATGTACGTAGTAATTAGAAGTCAAATATATAATATGGTGGCTGTAATAGTAGTAGCAAAATATTTCCTTCGAAATGACCATTGGTTGAAGGTATTTATAATATTTCCCACAGAACAGAGGAACGCTTCACGATTGTGCGTGTCATCCTTGCGCAGGGGCCATGCTAATCTTCTCTGTATCGCTCAAATTTTTTCATATGTACACTCGAGAGTAGTACACTACACACACTCCCAGTGGTCGTATATGTACGTAGTAATTAGTAGTCAAATATCTAATATGGTGGCTGTAATAGTAGTAGCAAAATATTTCCTTCGAAATGACCATTGGTTGAAGGTATTTAATTTGAATACGACATGTCTGTTTAAGAGTAGAAACAAACCGTTATATATGATATTACCATCGATTGAAAGTTTGTAACTTGGAATTTTCACTCATCGATTCATACTTTTTAGACAAATAGTCAAATTAACTGGTTTAATTGAACAGAGTTTGAACTGTTAGTAATATTTCACTTTTTTCGTAAAATTTATTAAAATTAGAGATTTCCCAAAAAACAGAGGAACGCTTCACGATTGTGCGTGTCATCCTTGCGCAGGGGCAATGCTAATCTTCTCTGTATCGTTACAATTTTTTTCATATGTACACTCGAAAGTAGTACACTCCACATACTCCCAGTGGTCGTATATGTACGTAGTAATTAGAAGTCAAATATCTATTATGGTGGCTGTAATAGTAGTAGCAAAATGTTTCCTCCGAAATGACCATTGGTTGAAGGTATTTAATTTAAATACGATATGTCTGTTTAAGAGGAGAAACAAACCGGTATATATGATATTACCATCGATTGAAAGTTTATAATTTGGGCTTTTTACTCATCAATTCATACTTTTTGGACAAATAGTCAAATTCACTGGTGTAATTAAACAGAGATTGAACTCTTAGTAATATGCTACTTTTTTCCTGAAATTGAGTGAAATTAGAGATTTCCCAAAAAACAGAGGAACGCTTCACGATTGTGCGTGTCATCCTTGCGCAGGGGCCATGCTAATCTTCTCTGTATCGTTACAATTTTTTTCATATGTACACTCGAAAGTAGTACACTCCACATACTCCCAGTGGTCGTATATGTACGTAGTAATTAGAAGTCAAATATCTATTATGGTGGCTGTAATAGTAGTAGCAAAATGTTTCCTCCGAAATGACCATTGGTTGAAGGTATTTAATTTAAATACGATATGTCTGTTTAAGAGGAGAAACAAACCGGTGTATATGATATTACCATCGATTGAAAGTTTATAATTTGGGCTTTTTACTCATCAATTCATACTTTTTGGACAAATAGTCAAATTCACTGGTGTAATTAAACAGAGATTGAACTCTTAGTAATATGCTACTTTTTTCCTGAAATTGAGTGAAATTAGAGATTTCCCAAAAAATAGAGTAACGGTTCACGATTGTGCGTGCCATCCTTGCCCAGGGGCCATGCTAATCTTCCACGTATTGTTCCATTTTTTTCATAAGTACACTCGAAAGTAGTACACTCCGCACACTCCCAGTGGTCGTATATGTACGTAGTAATTAGAAGTCAAATATCTATGATGGTGGCTGTAATAGTAGTAGCAAAATGTTTCCTCCGAAATTACCATTGGTTGAAGGTATTTAATTTAAATACGATATGTCTGTTTAAAGGAACAAACCGTTATATATGATATTACCATCGATTGGAAGTTTATAACTTGGAATTTTCACTCATCGATTCATAATTTTTAGACAAATAGTCAAATTAACTGGTTTAATTGAACAGAGATTGAACTGTTAGTAATATTCCACTTCTTTCGTAAATTTTATCAAAATTAGAGATTTCCCACAAAATAGAGGAACGCTTCACGATTGTGCGTGTCATCCTTGCGCAGGGGCCATGCTAATCTTCTCTGTATCGTTCCAATTTTTTCATATGTACACTCGAAAGTAGTACACTTCACATACTCCTAGTGGTCGTAATGTACGTAGTAATTAGAAGTCAAATATCTATTATGGTGGCTGTAATAGTAGTGCCAAAATGTTTCCTCCGAAATAACCATTGATTGAAGGTATTTAATTTAAATACGATATGTCTGTTTAAGAGGAGAAACAAACCGGTATATATAATGCTGTAATAGTACTAGCAAAATGTTTCCTCCAAAATTACCATTGGTTGAAGGTATTCAATTTAAATACGATATGTCTGTTTAAGAGGAGAAACAAACTGTCATATATGATATTAACATCGATTGAAAGTTTATAACTTGGAATTTTCACTCATCGATTCATACTTTTTAGACAAATAGTCAAATTAACTGGTTTAATTGAACAGATATTGAACTGTTAGTAATATTCCACTTTTTTCGTAAAATTTATTAAAATTAGAGATTTCCCACAAAATAGAGGAACGCTTCACGATTGTGCGTGTCATCCTTGCGCAGGGGCCATGCTAATCTTCTCTGTATCGTTCCAATTTTTTCATATGTACACTCGAAAGTAGTACACTTCACACACTCCCAGTGGTCGTATATGTACGTAGTAATTTGAAGTCAAATATCTATTATGGTGGCTGTAATAGTAGTAGCTAAATGTTTCCTCCGAAATTACCATTGGTTGAAGGTATTTAATTTAAATACGATATGTCTGTTTAACCCTGCTAAAACGCTTAAGAGGAAAAACAAACCGTTATATAAAATAATACCATCGATTGAAAGCTTATAACTTGGAATTTTCACTCATCGATTCATACGTTTTAGACAAATAGTCAAATTACCTGATTTAATTGAACAGAGATTGAACTGTTAGTAATATTCCACTTTCCACAAAACAGAGGAACGCTTCACGATTGTGCGTGTCATCCTTGCGCATGGGGCCATGCTAATCTTCTCTGTATCGCTCAAATTTTTTCATATGTACACTCGAAAGTAGTACACTTCACACACTCCCAGTGGTCGTATATGTACGTAGTAATTAGAAGTCAAATATCTATTATGGTGGCTGTAATAGTAGTAGCTAAATGTTCCCTCCGAAATTACCATTATTTGAAGGTATTTAATTTAAATACGATATGTCTGTTTAACCCTGCTAAAACGCTTAAGAGGAAAAACAAACCGTTATATAAAATAATACCATCGATTGAAAGCTTATAACTTAGAATTTTCACTCATCGATTCATACTTTTTAGACAAATAGTCAAATTAACTGGTTTAACTGAACAGAGATTGAACTGTTAGTAATATTCCACTTTTTTCCTGAAATTGAGTGAATTTAGAGATTTCCCACAAAACAGAGGAACGCTTCACGATTGTGCGTGTCATCCTTGCGCAGGGGCCATGCTAATCTTCTCTGTATCGCTCAAATTTTTTCATATGTACACTCGAGAGTAGTACACTACACACACTCCCAGTGGTCGTATATGTACGTAGTAATTAGAAGTCAAATATCTAATATGGTGGCTGTAATAGTAGTAGCAAAATATTTCCTTCGAAATGACCATTGGTTGAAGGTATTTATAATATTTCCCACAAAACAGAGGAACGCTTCACGATTGTGCGTGTCATCCTTGCGCAGGGGCCATGCTAATCTTCTCTGTATCGCTCAAATTTTTTCATATGTACACTCGAGAGTAGTACACTACACACACTCCCAGTGGTCGTATATGTACGTAGTAATTAGTAGTCAAATATCTAATATGGTGGCTGTAATAGTAGTAGCAAAATATTTCCTTCGAAATGACCATTGGTTGAAGGTATTTAATTTGAATACGACATGTCTGTTTAAGAGTAGAAACAAACCGTTATATATGATATTACCATCGATTGAAAGTTTGTAACTTGGAATTTTCACTCATCGATTCATACTTTTTAGACAAATAGTCAAATTAACTGGTTTAATTGAACAGAGTTTGAACTGTTAGTAATATTCCACTTTTTTCCTGATATTGAGTGAAATTAGAGATTTCCCACAAAACAGAGGAACGCTTCACGATTGTGCGTGTCATCCTTGCGCAGGGGCCATGCTAATCTTCTCTGTATCGCTCAAATTTTTTCATATGTACACTCGAAAGTAGTACACTCCACACACTCCCAGTGGTCGTATATGTACGTAGTAATTAGAAGTCAAATATCTATTATGGTGGCTGTAATAGTGGTAGCAAAATGTTTCCTCCTAAATTACCATTGGTTGAAGGTATTTAATTTAAATACGATATGTCTGTTTAAGAGGAGAAACAAACCGTTATATATGATATTACCATTGATTGAAAGTTTATAACTTAGACTTTTCACTCATCGATTCATACTTTTTAGACAAATAGTCAAATTAACGGGTTTAATTGAACAGAGTTTGAACTGTTAGTAATATTTCACTTTTTTCGTAAAATTTCTTAAAATTAGAGATTTCCCAAAAAACAGAGGAACGGTTCACGATTGTGCGTGTCATCCTTGCGCAGGGGCCCAACTAATCTTCTCTGTATCGCTCAATTTTTTTCATATGTACACTCGAAAGTAGTACACTCCACACACTCCCAGTGGTCGTATATGTACGTAGTAATTAGAAGTCAAATATCTATTATGGTGGCTGTAATAGTAGTAGCAAAATGTTTCCTCCGAAATGACCATTGGTTGAAGGTATTTAATTTAAATACGATAAGTCTGTTTAAGAGGAGAAACAAACCGGTATATATGATATTACCATCGATTGAAAGTTTATAATTTGGGCTTTTTACTCATCAATTCATACTTTTTGGACAAATAGTCAAATTCACTGGTGTAATTAAACAGAGATTGAACTCTTAGTAATATGCTACTTTTTTCCTGAAATTGAGTGAAATTAGAGATTTCCCACAAAATTGAGTAACGCTTCACGATTGTGCGTGCCATCCTTGCCCAGGGGCCATGCTAATCTTCCACGTATTGTTCCATTTTTTTCATAAGTACACTCGAAAGTAGTACACTCCGCACACTCCCAGTGGTCGTATATTTACGTAGTAATTAGAAGTCAAATATCTATTATGGTGGCTGTAATAGTAGTAGCAAAATGTTTCCTCCGAAATTACCATTGGTTGAAGGTATTTAATTTAAATACAATATGTCTGTATAAAGAAACAAACCGTTATATATGACATTACCATCGATTGAAACTTTATAACTTGGAATTTTCACTCATCGATTCATACTTTTTAGACAAATAGTCAAATTAACTGGTTTAATTGAACAGAGATTGAACTGTTAGTAATATTCCACTTTTTTCGTAAAATTTATTAAAATTAGAGATTTCCCACAAAATAGAGGAACGCTTCACGATTGTGCGTGTCATCCTTGCGCAGGGGCCATGCTAATCTTCTCTGTATCGTTCCAATTTTTTCATATGTACACTCGGAAGTAGTACACTTGACACACTCCCAGTGGTCGTATATGTACGTAGTAATTTGAAGTCAAATATCTATTATGGTGGCTGTAATAGTAGTAGCTAAATGTTTCCTCCGGAATTACCATTGGTTGAAGGTATTTAATATAAATACGATATGTCTGTTTAACCCTGCTAAAACGCTTAAGAGGAGAAACAAACCGTTATATAAAATAATACCATCGATTGAAAGTTTATAACTTGGAATTTTCACTCATCGATTCATACTTTTTAGACAAATAGTCAAATTAACTGGTTTAATTGAACAGAGATTGAACTGTTAGTAATATTCCTCTTTTTTCCTGAAATTGAGTGAAATTAGAGATTTCCCACAAAACAGAGGAACGCTTCACGATTGTGCGTGTCATCCTTGCGCAGGGGCCATGCTAATCTTCTCTGTATCGCTCAAATTTTTTCATATGTACACTCGAAAGTAGTACACTACACACACTCCCAGTGGTCGTATATGTACGTAGTAATTAGAAGTCAAATATCTAATATGGTGGCTGTAATAGTAGTAGCAAAATATTTCCTCCGAAATTACCATTGGTTGAAGGTATTTAATTTAAATACGACATGTCTGTTTAAGAGTAGAAATAAACCGTTATTTATGATATTACCATCGATTGAAAGTTTATAACTTGGAATTTTCACTCATCGATTCATACTTTTTAGACAAATAGTCAAATTAACTGGTTTAATTGAACAGAGATTGAACTGTTGGTAATATTCCACTTTTTCCGTAAAATTTATTAAAATTAGAGATTTCCCACAAAATAGAGGAACGCTTCACGATTGTGCGTGTGATCCTTGCGCAGGGGCCATGCTAATCTTCTCTTAATCGTTCCAATTTTTTCATATGTACACTCGAAAGTAGTACACTTCGCACACTCCCAGTGGTCGTATATGTACGTAGTAATTTGAAGTCAAATATCTATTATGGTGGCTGTAATAGTAGTAGCAAAATATTTCCTCCGAAATTACCATTGGTTGAAGGTATTTAATTTAAATACGATATGTCTGTTTAAGAGGAGAAACAAACCGTTATATATGATATTACCATTGATTGAAAGTTTATAACTTAGACTTTTCACTCATCGATTCATACTTTTTAGACAAATAGTCAAATTAACGGGTTTAATTGAACAGAGTTTGAACTGTTAGTAATATTTCACTTTTTTCGTAAAATTTATTAAAATTAGAGATTTCCCAAAAAACAGAGGAACGGTTCACGATTGTGCGTGTCATCCTTGCGCAGGGGCCATGCTAATCTTCTCTGTATCGCTCAATTTTTTTTATATGAACACTCGAAAGTAGTACACTCCACACACTCCCAGTGGTCGTATATGTACGTAGTAATTAGAAGTCAAATATCTATTATGGTGGCTGTAATAGTAGTAGCAAAATGTTTCCTCCGAAATGACCATTGGTTGAAGGTATTTAATTTAAATACGATAAGTCTGTTTAAGAGGAGAAACAAACCGGTATATATGATATTACCATCGATTGAAAGTTTATAATTTGGGCTTTTTACTCATCAATTCATACTTTTTGGACAAATAGTCAAATTCACTGGTGTAATTAAACAGAGATTGAACTCTTAGTAATATGCTACTTTTTTCCTGAAATTGAGTGAAATTAGAGATTTCCCACAAGATAGAGTAACGCTTCACGATTGTGCGTGCCATCCTTGCCCAGGGGCCATGCTAATCTTCCACGTATTGTTCCATTTTTTTCATAAGTACACTCGAAAGTAGTACACTCCGCACACTCCCAGTGGTCGTATATGTACGTAGTAATTAGAAGTCAAATATCTATGATGGTGGCTGTAATAGTAGTAGCAAAATGTTTCCTCCGAAATTACCATTGGTTGAAGGTATTTAATTTAAATACGATATGTCTGTATAAAGAAACAAACCGTTATATATGACATTACCATCGATTGAAACTTTATAACTTGGAATTTTCACTCATCGATTCATACTTTTTAGACAAATAGTCAAATTAACTGGTTTAATTGAACAGAGATTGAACTGTTAGTAATATTCCACTTTTTTCGTAAAATTTATTAAAATTAGAGATTTCCCACAAAATAGAGGAACGCTTCACGATTGTGCGTGTCATCCTTGCGCAGGGGCCATGCTAATCTTCTCTGTATCGTTCCAATTTTTTCATATGTACACTCGAAAGTAGTACACTTGACACACTCCCAGTGGTCGTATATGTACGTAGTAATTTGAAGTCAAATATCTATTATGGTGGCTGTAATAGTAGTAGCTAAATGTTTCCTCCGGAATTACCATTGGTTGAAGGTATTTAATATAAATACGATATGTCTGTTTAACCCTGCTAAAACGCTTAAGAGGAGAAACAAACCGTTATATAAAATAATACCATCGATTGAAAGTTTATAACTTGGAATTTTCACTCATCGATTCATACTTTTTAGACAAATAGTCAAATTAACTGGTTTAATTGAACAGAGATTGAACTGTTAGTAATATTCCTCTTTTTTCCTGAAATTGAGTGAAATTAGAGATTTCCCACAAAACAGAGGAACGCTTCACGATTGTGCGTGTCATCCTTGCGCAGGGGCCATGCTAATCTTCTCTGTATCGCTCAAATTTTTTCATATGTACACTCGAAAGTAGTACACTACACTGACTCCCAGTGGTCGTATATGTACGTAGTAATTAGAAGTCAAATATCTAATATGGTGGCTGTAATAGTAGTAGCAAAATATTTCCTCCGAAATGACCATTGGTTGAAGGTATTTAATTTAAATACGACATGTCTGTTTAAGAGTAGAAACAAATCGTTATTTTTGATATTACCATCGATTGAAAGTTTATAACTTGGAATTTTCACTCATCGATTCATACTTTTTAGACAAATAGTCAAATTAACTGGTTTAATTGAACAGAGATTGAACTGTTGGTAATATTTCACTTTTTTCGTAAAATTTATTAAAATTAAAGATTTCCCAAAAAATAGAGGAACGCTTCACGATTGTGCGTGTCATCCTTGCGCAGGGGGCATGCTAATCTTCTCAGTATCGTTCCAATTTTTTCATATGTACACTCGAAAGTAGTACACTTCACACACTCCCATTGGTCGTATATGTACGTAGTAAGTAGAAGTCAAATATCTATTATGGTGGCTGTAATAGTAGTAGCTAAATGTTTCCTCCGAAATTACCATTGGTTGAAGGTATTTAATTTAAATACGATATGTCTGTTTAAGAGGAGAAACAAACCGTTATATAAAATAATACCATCGATTGAAAGTTTATAACTTGGAATTTTCACTCATCGATTCATACTTTTTAGACAAATAGTCAAATTAACTGGTTTAATTGAACAGAGATTGAACTGTTAGTAATATTCCACTTTTTTCGTAAAATTTATTAAAATTAGAGATTTCCCACAAAATAGAGGAACGCTTCACGATTGTGCGTGTCATCCTTGCGCAGGGGCCATGCTAATCTTCTCTGTATCGTTCCAATTTTTTCATATGTACACTCGAAAGTAGTACACTTGACACACTCCCAGTGGTCGTATATGTACGTAGTAATTTGAAGTCAAATATCTATTATGGTGGCTGTAATAGTAGTAGCTAAATGTTTCCTCCGGAATTACCATTGGTTGAAGGTATTTAATATAAATACGATATGTCTGTTTAACCCTGCTAAAACGCTTAAGAGGAGAAACAAACCGTTATATAAAATAATACCATCGATTGAAAGTTTATAACTTGGAATTTTCACTCATCGATTCATACTTTTTAGACAAATAGTCAAATTAACTGGTTTAATTGAACAGAGATTGAACTGTTAGTAATATTCCTCTTTTTTCCTGAAATTGAGTGAAATTAGAGATTTCCCACAAAACAGAGGAACGCTTCACGATTGTGCGTGTCATCCTTGCGCAGGGGCCATGCTAATCTTCTCTGTATCGCTCAAATTTTTTCATATGTACACTCGAAAGTAGTACACTACACTGACTCCCAGTGGTCGCATATGTACGTAGTAATTAGAAGTCAAATATCTAATATGGTGGCTGTAATAGTAGTAGCAAAATATTTCCTCCGAAATGACCATTGGTTGAAGGTATTTAATTTAAATACGACATGTCTGTTTAAGAGTAGAAACAAACCGTTATTTTTGATATTACCATCGATTGAAAGTTTATAACTTGGAATTTTCACTCATCGATTCATACTTTTTAGACAAATAGTCAAATTAACTGGTTTAATTGAACAGAGATTGAACTGTTGGTAATATTTCACTTTTTTCGTAAAATTTATTAAAATTAAAGATTTCCCAAAAAATAGAGGAACGCTTCACGATTGTGCGTGTCATCCTTGCGCAGGGGCCATGCTAATCTTCTCTGTATCGTTCCAATTTTTTCATATGTACACTCGAAAGTAGTACACTTCACACACTCCCATTGGTCGTATATGTACGTAGTAAGTAGAAGTCAAATATCTATTATGGTGGCTGTAATAGTAGTAGCTAAATGTTTCCTCCGAAATTACCATTGGTTGAAGGTATTTAATTTAAATACGATATGTCTGTTTAAGAGGAGAAACAAACCGTTATATAAAATAATACCATCGATTGAAAGTTTATAACTTGGAATTTTCACTCATCGATTCATACTTTTTAGACATGTTGGTCAAATTAACTGGTTTAATTGAACAGAGATTGAACTGTTAGTAATATTCCACTTTTGCCGTAAAATTTATTAAAATTAGAGATTTCCCACAAAATAGAGGAACGCTTCACGATTGTGCGTGTCATCCTTGCGCAGGGGCCATGCTAATCTTCTCTTAATCGTTCCAATTTTTTCATATGTACACTCGAAAGTAGTACACTTCACACACTCCCAGTGGTCGTATATGTACGTAGTAATTTGAAGTCAAATATCTATTATGGTGGCTGTAATAGTAGTAGCAAAATATTTCCTCCGAAATGACCATTGGTTGAAGGTATTTAATTTAAATACGACATGTCTGTTTAAGAGTAGAAACAAACCGTTATATATGATATTACCATCGATTGAAAGTTTATAACTTGGAATTTTCACTCATCGATTCATACTTTTTAGACAAATAGTCAAATTAACTGGTTTAATTGAACAGAGATTAAACTGTTAGTAATATTCCACTTTTTTCCTGAAATTGAGTGAAATTAGAGATTTCCCACAAAACAGAGGAACGCTTCACGATTGTGCGTGTCATCCTTGCACAGGGGCCATGCTAATCTTCTCTGTATCGCTCAAATTTTTTCATATGTACACTCGAAAGTAGTACACTACACACACTCCCAGTGGTCGTATATGTACGTAGCAATTAGAAGTCAAATATCTAATATGGTGGCTGTAATAGTAGTAGCAAAATATTTCCTCCGAAATGACCATTGGTTGAAGGTATTTAATTTAAATACGACATGTCTGTTTAAGAGTAGAAACAAACCGTTATATATGATATTACCATCGATTGAAAGTTTATAACTTGGAATTTTCACTCATCGATTCATACTTTTTAGACAATTAGTCAAATTAACTGGTTTAATTGAACAGAGTTTGAACTGTTAGTAATATTTCACTTTTTTCGTAAAATTTATTAAAATTAGAGATTTCCCAAAAAATAGAGGAGCGCTTCACGATTGTGCGTGTCATCCTTGCGCAGGGGCCATGCTAATCTTCTCTGTATCGTTACAATTTTTTTCATATGTACACTCGAAAGTAGTACACTCCACACACTCCCAGTGGTCGTATATGTACGTAGTAATTAGAAGTCAAATATCTATTATGGTGGCTGTAATAGTAGTAGCAAAATGTTTCCTCCGAAATGACCATTGGTTGAAGGTATTTAATTTAAATACGATATGTCTGTTTAAGAGGAGAAACAAACCGGTATATATGATATTACCATCGATTGAAAGTTATAATTTGGGCTTTTTACTCATCAATTCATATTTTTTGGACAAATAGTCAAATTCACTGGTGTAATTAAACAGAGATTGAACTCTTAGTAATATGCTACTTTTTTCCTGAAATTGAGTGAAATTAGATATTTTCCACAAAATAGAGGAACGCTTCACGATTGTGCGTGCCATCCTTGCCCAGGGGCCATGCTAATCTTCACTGTATTGTTTCATTTTTTTCATAAGTACAATCGAAAGTAGTACACTTCGCACACTCCCAGTGGTCGTATATGTACGTAGTAATTAGAAGTCAAATATCTATGATGGTGGCTGTAATAGTAGTAGCAAAATGTTTCCTCCGAAATTACCATTGGTTGAAGGTATTTAATTTAAATACGATATGTCTGTTTAAAGAAACAAACCGTTATATATGATATTACCATCGATTGGAAGTTTATAACTTGGAATTTTCCCTCAACGATTCATACTTTTTAGAAAATAGTCAAATTAACTGGTTTAATTGAACAGAGATTACTGTTAGTAATATTCCACTTTTTTCGTAAATTTTATTAAAATTAGAGATTTCCCACAAAATAGAGGAACGCTTCACGATTGTGCGTGTCATCCTTGCGCAGGGGCCATGCTAATCTTCGCTGTATCGTTCCAATTTTTTCATATGTACACTCGAAAGTAGTACACTTCACATACTCCCAGTGGTCGTAATGTACGTAGTAATTAGAAGTCAAATATCTATTATGGTGGCTGTAATAAAAGTGCCAAAATGTTTCCTCTGAAATGACCATTGGTTGAAGGTATTTAATTTAAATACGATATGTCTGTTTAAGAGGAGAAACAAACCGGTATATATAATGCTGTAATAGTACTAGCAAAATGTTTCCTCCGAAATTACCATTGGTTGAAGGTATTCAATTTAAATACGATATGTCTGTTTAAGAGGAGAAACAAACCGTTATATATGATATTACCATCGATTGAAAGTTTATAACTTGGAATTATCACTCATCGATTCATACTTTTTAGACAAATAGTCAAATTAACTGGTTTAATTGAACAGAGATTGAACTGTTAGTAATATTCCACTTTTTTCCTGAAATTGAGTGAAATTAGAGATTTCCCACAAAACAGAGGTACGCTTCACGATTGTGCGTGTCATCCTTGCGCAGGGCCATGCTCATCTTCTCTGTATCGTTCCAATTTTTTCATATGTACACTCGAAAGTAGTACACTTCACACACTCCCAGTGGTCGTATATGTACGTAGTAATTAGAAGTCAAATATCTATTATGGTGGCTGTAATAGTAGTAGCAAAATATTTCCTCCGAAATGACCATTGGTTGAAGGTATTTAATTTAAATACGATATGTCTGTTTAAGAGGAGAAACAAACCGTTATATATGATATTACCATCGATTGAAAGTTTATAACTTGGAATTTTCACTCATCGATTCATACTTTTTAGACAAATAGTCAAATTAACTGGTTTAATTGAACAGAGATTGAACTGTTAGTAATATTCCACTTTTTTCCTGAAATTGAGTGAAATTAGAGATTTCCCACAAAACAGAGGTACGCTTCACGATTGTGCGTGTCATCCTTGCGCAGGGCCATGCTCATCTTCTCTGTGTCGCTCAAATTTTTTCATATGTACACTCGAAAGTAGTACACTCCACACACTCCCAGTGGTCGTATATGTACGTAGTAATTAGAAGTCAAATATCTATTATGGTGGCTGTAATAGTAGTAGCAAAATGTTTCCTCAAAAATTACCATTGGTTGAAGGTATTTAATTTAAATACGATATGTCTGTTTAAGAGGAGAAACAAACCGTTATATATGATATTACCATTGATTGAAAGTTTATAACTTAGACTTTTCACTCATCGATTCATACTTTTCAGACAAATAGTCAAATAAACTGGTTTAATAGAACAGAGTTTGAACTGTTAATAATATTTCACTTTTTTCGTAAAATTTATTAAAATTAGAGATTTCCCAAAAAATAGATGAACGCTTCACGATTGTGCGTGTCATACTTGCGCAGGGGCCATGCAAATCTTCTCTGTATCGTTCCAATTTTTTCATATGTACACTTGAAAGTAGTACACTTCACACACTCCCAGTGGTTGTATATGTACGTAGTAATTAGAAGTCAAATATATATTATGGTGGCTGTAATAGTAGTAGCTAAATGTTTCCTCCGAAATTACCATTGGTTGGAGGTATTTAATTTAAATACGATATGTCTGTTTAAGAGGAGAAACAAACCGTTATATAAAATAATACCATCGATTGAAAGTTTATAACTTGGAATTTTCACTCATCGATTCATACTTTTTTGACAAATACTCAAATTAACTGGTTTAATTGAACAGAGATTGAACTGTTAGTAATATTCCACTTTTTTCGTAAAATTTATTAAAATTAGAGATTTCCCACAAAATAGAGGAATCTAATCTTCTCTGTATTGTTCCAATTTTTTCTTATGTACACTCGAAAGTAGTACACTTCACACTCCCAGTGGTCGTATATGTACGTAGTAATTTGAAGTCAAATATCTATTATGGTGGCTGTAATAGTAGTAGCTAAATGTTTCCTCCAAAATTACCATTTGTTGAAGGTATTTAAATTTAAATACGATATGTCTGTTTAACCCTGCTAAAACGCTTAAGATGAGAAACAAACCGTTATATAAAATAATACCATCGATTGAAAGTTTATAACTTGGAATTTTCAATCATCGATTCATAATTTTCAGACAAATAGTCAAATTAACTTGTTTAATTGAACAGAGATTGAACTGTTAGTAATAATCCACTTTTTTTCCTGAAATTGAGTGAAACTAGAGATTTCCCACAAAACAGAGGAACGCTTCACGACTGTGCGTGTCATCCTTGCGCAGGGGCCATGCTAATCTTCTCTGTATCGCTCAGATTTTTTCATATGTACACTCGAAAGTAGTACACTCCACACACTCCCAGTGGTCGTATATGTACGTAGTAATTAGAAGTCAAATATCTATTATGGTGGCTGTAATAGTAGTAGCAAAATGTTTCCTCCGAAATTACCATTGGTTGAAGGTTTTTAATTTAAATACGATATGTCTGTTTAAGAGGAGAAACAAACCGTTATAAATGATATTACCATCGATTGAAAGTTTATAACTTAGACTTTTCACTCATCGATTCATACTTTTTAGACAAATAGTCAAATTAACTGGTTTAATTGAACAGAGTTTGAACTGTTAGTAATATTTCAATTTTTTCTTAAATTTTATTAAAATTAGAGATTTCCCCAAAAAAAGAGGAAAGCTTCACGATTGTGCGTGTCATCCTTGCGCAGGGGCCATGCTAATCTTCTCTGTATCGTTCCAATTTTTTCATATGTACACTTGAAAGT
Organism: Styela clava; assembly: GCF_964204865.1. Taxonomy (NCBI): domain Eukaryota; kingdom Metazoa; phylum Chordata; class Ascidiacea; order Stolidobranchia; family Styelidae; genus Styela; species Styela clava. Next base: position 19,512,601 of record NC_135250.1, read on the forward strand.
AGTACACTTCACACACTCCCAGTGGTCGTATATGTACGTAGTAATTTGAAGTCAAATATATATTATGGTGGCTGTAATAGTAGTAGCTAAATGTTTCCTCCAAAATTACCATTGGTTGAAGGTATTTAATTTAAATACGATATGTCTGTTTAACCCTGCTAAAACGCTTAAGAGGAGAAACAAACCGTTATATAAAATAATACCATTGATTGAAATTTCATAACTTGGAATTTTCACTCATCGATTCATACTTTTTAGACAAATAGTTAAATTAACTGGTTTAATTTAACCAAGATTGAACTGTTAGTAATGTTCCACTTTTTTCTTGAAATTGAGTGAAATTAGAGATTTCCCACAAAACAGAGGAACGCTTCACGATTGTGCGTGTCATCCTTGCGCAGGGGCCATGCTAATCTTCTCTGTATCGCTCAAATTTTTTCATATGTACACTCGAAAGTAGTACACTACACACACTCCCAGTGGTCGTATATGTACGTAGTAATTAGAAGTCAAATATCTAATATGGTTGCTGTAATAGTAGTAGCAGAATATTTTCTCCGAAATGACCATTGGTTGAAGGTATTTAATTTAAATACGATATGTCTGTTTAAGAGGAGAAACAAACCGGTATATATGATATTACCATCGATTGAAAGTTTATAATTTGGGCTTTTTACTCATCGATTCATACTTTTTGGACAAATAGTCGAATTCACTGGTGTAATTAAACAGAGATTGAACTCTTAGTAATATTCCACTTTTTTCCTGAAATTGAGTGAAATTAGAGATTTCCCACAAAATAGAGGAACGCTTCACGATTGTGCGTGTCATCCTTGCGCAGGGGCCATGCTAATCTTCTCTGTATCGCACAGATTTTTTCATATGTACACTCGAAAGTAGTACACTCCACACACTCCCAGTGGTCGTATATGTACGTAGTAATTAGGAGTCAAATATCTATTATGGTGGCTGTAATAGTAGTAGCAAAATGTTTCCTCCGAAATTACCATTGGTTGAAGGTTTTTAATTTAAATACGATATGTCTGTTTAAGAGGAGAACAAACCGTTATAAATGATATTACCATCGATTGAAAGTTTATAACTTAGACTTTTCACTCATCGATTCATACTTTTTAGACAAATAGTCAAATTAACTGGTTTAATTGAACAGAGTTTGAACTGTTAGTAATATTTAAATTTTTTCGTAAATTTTATTAAAATTAGAGATTTCCCAAAAAAAAGAGGAAAGCTTCACGATTGTGCGTGTCATCCTTGCGCAGGGGCCATGCTAATCTTCTCTGTATCGTTCCAATTTTTTCATATGTACACTTGAAAGTAATACACTTCACACACTCCCATTGGTCGTATATGTACGTAGTAATTTGAAGTCAAATATCTATTATGGTGGCTGTAATAGTAGTAGCTAAATGTTTCCTCCAAAATTACCATTGGTTGAAGGTATTTAATTTAAATACGATATTTCTGTTTAACCCTGCTAAAACGCTTAAGAGGAGAAACAAACCGTTATATAAAATAATACCATTGATTGAAATTTTATAACTTAGAATTTTCACTCATCGATTCATACTTTTTAGACAAATAGTTTAATTAACTGGTTTAATTGAACCAAGATTGAACTGTTAGTAATATTCCACTTTTTTCTTGAAATTGAGTGAAATTAGAGATTTCCCACAAAACAGAGGAACGCTTCACGATTGTGCGTGTCATCCTTGCGCAGGGGCCATGCTAATCTTCTCTGTATCGCTCAAATTTTTTCATATGTACACTCGAAAGTAGTACACTACACACACTCCCAGTGGTCGTATATGTACGTAGTAATTAGAAGTCAAATATCTAATATGGTTGCTGTAATAGTAGTAGCAGAATATTTTCTCCGAAATGACCATTGGTTGAAGGTATTTAATTTAAATACGATATGTCTGTTTAAGAGGAGAAACAAACCGGTATATATGATATTACCATCGATTGAAAGTTTATAATTTGGGCTTTTTACTCATCGATTCATACTTTTTGGACAAATAGTCGAATTCACTGGTGTAATTAAACAGAGATTGAACTCTTAGTAATATTCCACTTTTTTCCTGAAATTGAGTGAAATTAGAGATTTCCCACAAAATAGAGGAACGCTTCAAGATTGTGCGTGCCATCCTTGCCCAGGGGCCATGCTAATCTTCCCTGTATCGTTCCATTTTTTTCATAAGTACACTCGAAAGTAGTACACTTCACACTCTCCCAGTGATCGTATATGTACGTAGTAATTAGAAGTCAAATATCTATTATGGTGGCTGTAATAGTAGTAGCAAAATGTTTCCTCAGAAATTACCATTGGTTGAAGGTATTTAATTTAAATACGATATGTCTGTTTAAGAGGAGAAACAAACCGTTATATATGATATTACCATTGATTGAAAGTTTATAACTTAGACTTTTCACTCATCGATTTATACTTTTCAGACAAATAGTCAAATAAACTGGTTTAATAGAACAGAGTTTGAACTGTTAATAATATTTCACTTTTTTCGTAAAATTTATTAAAATTAGAGATTTCCCAAAAAATAGAGAACGCTTCACGATTGTGCGTGTCATACTTGCGCAGGGGCCATGCTAATCTTCTCTGTATCGTTCCAATTTTTTCATATGTACACTTGAAAGTAGTACACTTCACACACTCCCAGTGGTCGTATATGTACGTAGTAATTAGAAGTCAAATATCTATTATGGTGGCTGTAATAGTAGTAGCTAAATGTTTCCTCTGAAATTACCATTTGGTTGAAGGTATTTAATTTAAATACGATATGTCTGTTTAAGAGGAGAAACAAACCGTTATATAAAATAATACCATCGATTGAAAGTTTATAACTTAGAATTTGCACTCATCGATTCATACTTTTTAGACAAATACTCAAATTAACTGGTTTAATTGAACAGAGATTGAACTGTTAGTAATATTCCACTTTTTTCGTAAAATTTATTAAAATTCGAGATTTCCCACAAAATAGAGGAATCTAATCTTCTCTGTATCGTTCCAATTTTTTCATATGTACACTCGAAAGTAGTACACTTCACACACTCCCAGTGGTCGTATATGTACGTAGTAATTAGAAGTCAAATATCTATTATGGTGGCTGTAATAGTAGTAGCTAAATGTTTCCTCCGAAATTACCATTGGTTGAAGGTATTTAATTTAAATACGATATGTCTGTTTAAGAGGAGAAACAAACCGTTATATAAAATAATACCATCGATTGAAAGTTTATAACTTGGAATTTTCACTCATCGATTCATACTTTTTAGACAAATAGTCAAATTAACTGGTTTAATTGAACAGAGATTGAACTGTTAGTAATATTCCACTTTTTTCGTAAAATTTATTAAAATTAGAGATTTCCCACAAAATAGAGGAACGCTTCATGATTGTGCGTGTCATCCTTGCGCAGGGGCCATGCTAATCTTCTCTGTATCGTTCCAATTTTTTCATATGTACACTCGAAAGTAGTACACTTCACACACTCCCAGTGGTCGTATATGTACGTAGTAATTTGAAGTCAAATATCTATTATGGTGGCTGTAATAGTAGTAGCTAAATGTTTTCTCCGAAATTACCATTGGTTGAAGGTATTTAATTTAAATACGATATGTCTGTTTAAGAGGAGAAACAAACCGTTATATAAAATAATATCATCGATTGAAAGTTTATAACTTAGAATTTTCACTCATCGATTCATACTTTTCAGACAAATACTCAAATTAACTGGTTTAATTGAACAGAGATTGAACTGTTAGTAATATTCCACTTTTTTCGTAAAATTTATTAAAATTCGAGATTTCCCACAAAATAGAGGAATCTAATCTTCTCTGTATCGTTCCAATTTTTTCATATGTACACTCGAAAGTAGTACACTTCACACACTCCCAGTGGTCGTATATGTACGTTGTAATTTGAAGTCAAATATCTATTATGGTGGCTGTAATAGTAGTAGCTAAATGTTTCCTCCAAAATTATCATTGGTTGAAGGTATTTAATTTAAATACGATATGTCTGTTTAACCCTGCTAAAACGATTAAGAGGAGAAACAAACGGTTATATAAAATTTTACCATCGATTGAAAGTTTATAACTTGGAATTTTCACTCATCGATTCATACTTTTTAGACAAATAGTCAAATTACCTGGTTTAATTGAACAGAGATTGAACTGTTAGTAATATTCCACTTTTTTCCTGAAATTGAGTGAAATTAGAGATTTCCCACAAAACAGAGGAACGCTTCACGATTGTGCGTGTCATCCTTGCGCAGGGGCCATGCTAATCTTCTCTGTATCGCTCAAATTTTTTCATATGTACACTCGAAAGTAGTACACTCCACACACTCCCAGTGGTCGTATATGTACGTAGTAATTAGAAGTCAAATATCTAGTATGGTGGCTGTAATAGTAGTAGCAAAATGTTTCCTCCGAAATTACCATTGGTTGAAGGTATTTAATTTAAATACGATATGTCTGTTTAAGAGGAGAAACAAACCGTTATATATGATATTACCATTGATTGAAAGTTTATAACTTAGACTTTTCACTCATCGATTTATACTTTTTAGACAAATAGTCAAATTAACTGGTTTAATTGAACAGAGTTTGAACTGTTAGTAATATTTAAATTTTTTCGTAAATTTTATTAAAATTAGAGATTTCCCAAAAAAAAGAGGAAAGCTTCACGATTGTGCGTGTCATCCTTGCGCAGGGGCCATGCTAATCTTCTCTGTATCGTTCCAATTTTTTCATATGTACACTTGAAAGTAATACACTTCACACACTCCCATTGGTCGTATATGTACGTAGTAATTTGAAGTCAAATATCTATTATGGTGGCTGTAATAGTAGTAGCTAAATGTTTCCTCCAAAATTACCATTGGTTGAAGGTATTTAATTTAAATACGATATTTCTGTTTAACCCTGCTAAAACGCTTAAGAGGAGAAACAAACCGTTATATAAAATAATACCATTGATTGAAATTTTATAACTTAGAATTTTCACTCATCGATTCATACTTTTTAGACAAATAGTTTAATTAACTGGTTTAATTGAACCAAGATTGAACTGTTAGTAATATTCCACTTTTTCTTGAAATTGAGTGAAATTAGAGATTTCCCACAAAACAGAGGAACGCTTCACGATTGTGCGTGTCATCCTTGCGCAGGGGCCATGCTAATCTTCTCTGTATCGCTCAAATTTTTTCATATGTACACTCGAAAGTAGTACACTACACACACTCCCAGTGGTCGTATATGTACGTAGTAATTAGAAGTCAAATATCTAATATGGTTGCTGTAATAGTAGTAGCAGAATATTTTCTCCGAAATGACCATTGGTTGAAGGTATTTAATTTAAATACGATATGTCTGTTTAAGAGGAGAAACAAACCGGTATATATGATATTACCATCGATTGAAAGTTTATAATTTGGGCTTTTTACTCATCGATTCATACTTTTTGGACAAATAGTCGAATTCACTGGTGTAATTAAACAGAGATTGAACTCTTAGTAATATTCCACTTTTTTCCTGAAATTGAGTGAAATTAGAGATTTCCCACAAAATAGAGGAACGCTTCAAGATTGTGCGTGCCATCCTTGCCCAGGGGCCATGCTAATCTTCCCTGTATCGTTCCATTTTTTTCATAAGTACACTCGAAAGTAGTACACTTCACACTCTCCCAGTGATCGTATATGTACGTAGTAATTAGAAGTCAAATATCTATTATGGTGGCTGTAATAGTAGTAGCAAAATGTTTCCTCAGAAATTACCATTGGTTGAAGGTATTTAATTTAAATACGATATGTCTGTTTAAGAGGAGAAACAAACCGTTATATATGATATTACCATTGATTGAAAGTTTATAACTTAGACTTTTCACTCATCGATTTATACTTTTCAGACAAATAGTCAAATAAACTGGTTTAATAGAACAGAGTTTGAACTGTTAATAATATTTCACTTTTTTCGTAAAATTTATTAAAATTAGAGATTTCCCAAAAAATAGAGAACGCTTCACGATTGTGCGTGTCATACTTGCGCAGGGGCCATGCTAATCTTCTCTGTATCGTTCCAATTTTTTCATATGTACACTTGAAAGTAGTACACTTCACACACTCCCAGTGGTCGTATATGTACGTAGTAATTAGAAGTCAAATATCTATTATGGTGGCTGTAATAGTAGTAGCTAAATGTTTCCTCTGAAATTACCATTTGGTTGAAGGTATTTAATTTAAATACGATATGTCTGTTTAAGAGGAGAAACAAACCGTTATATAAAATAATACCATCGATTGAAAGTTTATAACTTAGAATTTGCACTCATCGATTCATACTTTTTAGACAAATACTCAAATTAACTGGTTTAATTGAACAGAGATTGAACTGTTAGTAATATTCCACTTTTTTCGTAAAATTTATTAAAATTCGAGATTTCCCACAAAATAGAGGAATCTAATCTTCTCTGTATCGTTCCAATTTTTTCATATGTACACTCGAAAGTAGTACACTTCACACACTCCCAGTGGTCGTATATGTACGTAGTAATTAGAAGTCAAATATCTATTATGGTGGCTGTAATAGTAGTAGCTAAATGTTTCCTCCAAAATTATCATTGGTTGAAGGTATTTAATTTAAATACGATATGTCTGTTTAACCCTGCTAAAACGATTAAGAGGAGAAACAAACGGTTATATAAAATTTTACCATCGATTGAAAGTTTATAACTTGGAATTTTCACTCATCGATTCATACTTTTTAGACAAATAGTCAAATTAACTGGTTTAATTGAACAGATATTGAACTGTTAGTAATATTCCACTTTTTTCCTGAAATTGAGTGAAATTAGAGATTTCCCACAAAACAGAGGAACGCTTCACGATTGTGCGTGTCATCCTTGCGCAGGGGCCATGCTAATCTTCTCTGTATCGCTCAAATTTTTTCATATGTACACTCGAAAGTAGTACACTCCACACACTCCCAGTGGTCGTATATGTACGTAGTAATTAGAAGTCAAATATCTAGTATGGTGGCTGTAATAGTAGTAGCAAAATGTTTCCTCCGAAATTACCATTGGTTGAAGGTATTTAATTTAAATACGATATGTCTGTTTAAGAGGAGAAACAAACCGTTATATATGATATTACCATTGATTGAAAGTTTATAACTTAGACTTTTCACTCATCGATTCATACTTTTTAGACAAATAGTCAAATTAACTGGTTTAATTGAACAGAGTTTGAACTGTTAGTAATATTTCAATTTTTTCGTAAATTTTATTAAAATTAGAGATTTCCCACAAAACAGAGGAACGCTTAACGATTGTGCGTGTCATCCTTGCGCAGGGGCCATGCTAATCTTCTCTGTATCGCTCAAATTTTTTCATATGTACACTCGAAAGTAGTACACTCCACACACTCCCAGTGGTCGTATATGTACGTAGTAATTAGAAGTCAAATATCTATTATGGTGGCTGTAATAGTAGTAGCAAAATGTTTCTTCCGAAATTACCATTGGTTGAAGGTATTTAATTTAAATACGATATGTCTGTTTAAGAGGAGAAACAAACCGTTATATATGATATTACCATTGATTGAAAGTTTATAACTTAGACTTTTCACTCATCGATTCATACTTTTTAGACAAATAGTCAAATTAACTGGTTTAATTGAACAGAGTTTGAACTGTTAGTAATATTTCAATTTTTTCGTAAATTTTATTAAAATTAGAGATTTCCCACAAAACAGAGGAACGCTCCACGATTGTGCGTGTCATCCTTGCGCAGGGGCCATGCTAATCTTCTCTGTATCGTTCCAATTTTTTCATATGTACACTTGAAAGTAGTACACTTCACACACTCCCAGTGGTCGTATATGTACGTAGTAATTAGAAATCAAATATCTATTATGGTGGCTGTAATAGTAGTAGCTAAATGTTTCCTCCGAAATTACCATTGGTTGAAGGTATTTAATGTAAATACGATATGTCTGTTTAAGAGGAGAAACAAACCGTTATATAAAATAATACCATTGATTGAAAGTTTATAACTTGGAATTTTCACTCATCGATTCATACTTTTTAGACAAATACTCAAATTAACTGGTTTAATTGAACAGAGATTGAACTGTTAGTAATATTCCCCTTTTTTCGTAAACTTTATTAAAATTCGAGATTTCCCACAAAATAGAGGAATCTAATCTTCTCTGTATCGTTCCAATTTTTTCATATGTACACTCGAAAGTAGTACACTTCGCACACTCCCAGTGGTCGTATATGTACGTAGTAATTTGAAGTCAAATATCTATTATGGTGGCTGTAATAGTAGTAGCTAAATGTTTCCTCCAAAATTACCATTGGTTGAAGGTATTTAATTTAAATACGATATGTCTGTTTAACCCTGCTAAAACGCTTAAGAGGAGAAACACACCGTTATATAAAATAATACCATCGATTGAAAGTTTATAACTTGGAATTTTCACTCATCGATTCATACTTTTTAGACAAATAGTCAAATTAACTGGTTTAATTGAACAGAGATTGAACTGTTAGTAATATTCCACTTTTTTCCTGAAATTGAGTGAAATTAGAGATTTCCCACAAAACAGAGGAACGCTTCACGATTGTGCGTGTCATCCTTGCGCAGGGGCCATGCTAATCTTCTCTGTATCGCTCAAATTTTTTCATATGTACACTCGAAAGTAGTACACTCCACACACTCCCAGTAGTCGTATATGTACGTAGTAATTGGAAGTCAAATATCTAATATGGTGGCTGTAATAGTAGTAGCAAAATGTTTCCTCCGAAATTACCATTGGTTGAAGGTATTTAATTTAAATACGATATGTCTGTTTAAGAGGAGAAACAAACCGTTATATATGATATTACCATTGATTGAAAGTTTATAACTTAGACTTTTCACTCATCGATTCATACTTTTTAGACAAATAGTCAAATTAACTGGTTTAATTGAACAGAGTTTGAACTGTTAGTAATATTTCAATTTTTTCGTAAATTTTATTAAAATTAGAGATTTCCCACAAAACAGAGGAACGCTCCACGATTGTGCGTGTCATCCTTGCGCAGGGGCCATGCTAATCTTCTCTGTATCGTTCCAATTTTTTCTTATGTACACTCGAAAGTAGTACACTCCACACACTCCCAGTGGTCGTATATGTACGTAGTAACTAGAAGTCAAATATCTATTATAGTGGCTGTAATAGTAGTAGCAAAATGTTTCCTCCGAAATGACCATTGGTTGAAGGTATTTAATTTAAACACGATATGTCTGTTCAAGAGGAGAAACAAACCGGTATATATGATATTACCATCGATTGAAAGTTTATAATTTGGGCTTTTTACTCATCAATTCATACTTTTTGGACAAATATTCGAATTCACTGGTGTAATTAAACAGAGATTGAACTCTTAGTAATATTCCACTTTTTTCCTGAAATTGAGTGAAATTAGAGATTTCCCACAAAATAGAGGAACGCTTCACGATTGTGCATGCCATCCTTGCCCAGGGGCCATGCTAATCTTCCCTGTATCGTTCCATTTTTTCCATAAGTACACTCGAAAGTAGTACACTCCACACACTCCCAGTGGTCGTATATGTACGTAGTTATTAGAAGTCAAATATCTATTATGGTGGCTGTAATAGTAGTAGCAAAATGTTTCTTCCGAAATTACCATTGGTTGAAGGTATTTAATTTAAATACGATATGTCTGTTTAAGAGGAGAAACAAACCGTTATATATGATATTACCATCGATTGAAAGTTTATAACTTGGGCTTTTTACTCATCAATTCATACTTTTTGGACAAATAGTCGAATTAACTGGTTTAATTGAACATAGATTGAACTCTTAGTAATATTCCACTTTTTTCCTGAAATTGAGTGAAATTAGAGATTTCCCACAAAACAGAGGAACGCTTCACGATTGTGCGTGTCATCCTTGCGCAGGGGCCATGCTAATCTTCTCTGTATCGCTCATCGCTCAAAATATGTCTGTATAAGAGAAGAAACAAACCGTTATATATGATATTACCATAGATTGAAAGTTTATAACTTGGAATTTTCACTCATCGATTCATACTTTTTAGACAAATAGTCAAATTAACTGGTTTAATTGAACAGAGATTGAACTGTTAGTAATATTCCACTTTTTTCGTAAAATTTATTAAAATTAAAGATTTCCCACAAAATAGAGGAACGCTTCACGATTGTGCGTGTCATCCTTGCGCAGGGGCCATGCTAATCTTCTCTGTATCGTTCCAATTTTTTCATATGTACACTCGAAAGTAGTACACTTCACACACTCCCAGTGATCGTATATGTACGTAGTAATTTGAAGTCAAATGTCTATTATGGTGGCTGTAATAGTAGTAGCTGAATGTTTCCTCCGAAATTACCATTGGTTGAAGGTATTTAATTTAAATACGATATGTCTGTTTAACCCTGCTAAAACGCTTAGCAGGAGAAACAAACCGTTATATAAAATAATACCATCGATTGAAAGTTTATAACTTGGAATTTTCACTCATCGATTCATACTTTTTAGACAAATAGTCAAATTAACTGGTTTAATTGAACAGAGATTGAACTGTTAGTAATATTCCACTTTTTTCCTGAAATTTAGTGAAATTAGAGATTTCCCACAAAACAGAGGAACGCTTCACGATTATGCGTGTCATCCTTGCGCAGGGGCCATGCTAATCTTCTCTGTATCGCTCAAATATTTTCATATGTACACTCGAAAGTAGTACACTCCACACACTTCCAGTGGTCGTATATGTACGTAGTAATTAGAAGTCAAATATCTATTATGGTGGCTGTAATAGTAGTAGCTAAATGTTTCCTCCGAAATTACCATTGGTTGAAGATATTTAATTTAAATACGATATGTCTGTTTAAGAGGAGAAACAAACCGTTATATAAAATAATACCATCGATTTAAAGTTTATAACTTGGAATTTTCACTCATCGATTCATACTTTTTAGACAAATAGTCAAATTAACTGGTTTAATTGAACAAACCGTTATATATGATATTACCATTGATGGAAAGTTTATAACTTAGACTTTTCACTCATCGATTCATACTTTTCAGACAAATAGTCAAATTAACTGGTTTAATAGAACAGAGTTTGAACTGTTAATAATATTTCACTTTTTTCCTAAAATTTATTAAAATTAGAGATTTCCCAAAAAATAGAGGAACGCTTCACGATTGTGCGTGTCATCCTTGCGCAGGGGCCATGCTAATCTTCTCTGTATCGTTCCAATTTTTTCATATGTACACTCGAAAGTAGTACACTACACACACTCCCAGTGGTCGTATATGTACGTAGTAATTGGAAGTCAAATATCTATTATGGTGGCTGTAATAGTAGTAGCAAAATGTTTCCTTCGAAATGACCATTGGTTGAAGGTATTTAATTTAAATACGATATGTCTGTTTAAGAGGAGAAATAAACCGGTATATATGATATTACCATCGATTGGAAGTTTATAATTTGGGCGTTTTACTCATCAATTCATAATACTTTTTGGACAAATAGTCATTCGACACTGGTGTAATTAAACAGAGATTGAACTGTTAGTAATATTCCACTTTTTTCCTGAAATTGAGTGAAATTAGAGATTTCCCACAAAAAAGAGGAACGCTTCACGATTGTGCGTGCCATCCTTGCCCAGGGGCCATGCTAATCTTCCCTGTATCGTTCCATTTTTTTCTTAAGTACACTCGAAAGTAGTACACTCCACACACTCCCAGTGGTCGTATATGTACGTAGTAATTAGAAGTCAAATATCTATTATGGTGGCTGTAATAGTAGTAGCAAAATGTTTCCTCCGAAATGACCATTGGTTGAAGGTTTTAATTTAAATACGATATGTCTGTTTAAGAGGAGAAATAAACCGGTATATATGATATTACCATCGATTGAAAGTTTATAATTTGGGCGTTTTACTCATCAATTCATACTTTTTGGACAAATAGTCATTCGACACTGGTGTAAATAAACAGAGATTGAACTCTTAGTAATATTCCACTTTTTTCCTGAAATTGAGTGAAATTAGAGATTTCCCACAAAACAGAGGAACGCTTCACGATTGTGCGTGTCATCCTTGCGCAGGGGCCATGCTAATCTTCTCTGTATCGTTCCATTTTTTTCATAAGTACACTCGGAAGTAGTACAATCCACACACTCCCAGTGGTCGTATATGTACGTAGTAATTAGAAGTCATATATCTATTATGGTGGCTGTAATAGTAGTAGCAAAATGTTTCCTCCGAAATGACCATTGGTTGAAGGTATTTAGTTCAAATACGATATGTCTGTTTAAGAGGAGAAACAAACCGTTATATATGATATTACCATTGATTGAAAGTTTATACCTAGACTTTTCACTCATCGATTCATACTTCTCAGACAAATAGTCAAATTAACTGGTTTAATAGAACAGAGTTTGAACTGTTAATAATATTTCACTTTTTTCGTAAAATTTATTAAAATTAGAGATTTCCCAAAAAATAGAGGAACGCTTCACGATTGCGCGTGTCATCCTTGCGCATGGGCCATGCTAATCTTCTCTGTATCGTTCCAATTTTTTCATATGTACACTCGAAAGTAGTACACTACACACACTCCCAGTGGTCGTATATGTACGTAGTAATTAGAAGTCAAATATCTATTATGGTGGCTGTAATAGTAGTAGCAAAATATTTCCTCCGAAATGACCATTGGTTTAAGGTATTTAATTTAAATACGATATGTCTGTTTAAGAGGAGAAACAAACCGTTATATATGATATTACCATCGATTGAAAGTTTATAACGTGGAATTTTCACTCATCGATTCATATTTTTTAGACAAATAGTCAAATTAACTGGTTTAATTGAACAGAGATTGAACTGTTAGTAATATTCCACTTTTTTCCTGAAATTGAGTGCAATTAGAGATTTCCCACAAAAAAGAGGAACGCTTCACGATTGTGCGTGCCATCCTTGCCCAGGGGCCATGCTAATCTTCCCTGTATCGTTCCATTTTTTTCTTAAGTACACTCGAAAGTAGTACACTCCACACACTCCCAGTGGTCGTATATGTACGAAGTAATTAGAAGTCAAATATCTATTATGGTGGCTGTAATAGTAGTAGCAAAATGTTTCCTCCGAAATGACCATTGGTTCAAGGTATTTAATTTAAATACGATATGTCTGTTTAAGAGGAGAAACAAACCGGTATATATGATATTACCATCGATTGAAAGTTTATAATTTGGGCTTTTTACTCATCAACTCATACTTTTTGGACAAATAGTCATTCGACACTGGTGTAATTAAACAGAGATTGAACTCTTAGTAATATTCCACTTTTTTCCTGAAATTGATTGAAATTAGAGATTTCCCACAAAATAGAGGAACGCTTCACGATTGTGCGTGCCATCCTCGCCCAGGGGCCATGCTAATCTTCCCTGTATCGTTCCATTCTTTTCATAAGTACACTGGAAAGTAGTACACTCTACACACTCCCAGTGGTCGTATATGTACGTAGTAATTAGAAGTCAATTATCTATTATGGTGGCTGTAATAGTAGTAGCAAAATATATCCTCCGAAATGACCATTGGTTGAAGGTATTTAATTTAAATACGATATGTCTGTTTAAGAGGAGAAACAAACCGTTATATATGATATTACCATCGATTGAAAGTTTATAACTTGGAATTTTCACTCATCGATTCATACTTTTCAGACAAATAGTCAAATTAACTGGTTTAATTGAACAGAGATTGAACTGTTAGTAATATTCCACACTTTTCCTGAAATTGAGTGAAATTAGAGATTTCCCACAAAAAAAGAGGAACGCTTCACGATTGTGCGTGTCATCCTTGCGCAGGGGACATGCTAATCTTGTCTGTATCGCTCAAATTTTTTCATATGTACACTCGAAAGTAGTACACTCCACACGCTCCCAGTGGTCGTATATGTACGTAGTAATTAGAAGTCAAATATCTACTATGATGGCTGTAATAGTAGTAGCAAAATGTTTCCACCGAAATTACCATTGGTTGAAGGTATTTAATTTAAATACGATATGTCTGTTTAAGAGGAGAAACAAACCGGTATATATGATATTACCATCGATTGAAAGTTTATAATTTGGGCTTTTTACTCATCAATTCATACTTTTTGGACAAATAGTCATTCGACACTGGTGTAATTAAACAGAGATTGAACTCTTAGTAATATTCCACTTTTTTCTTGAAATTGATTGAAATTAGAGATTTCCCACAAAATAGAGGAACGCTTCACGATTGTGCGTGCCATCCTTGCCCAGGGGCCATGCTAATCTTCCCTGTATCGTTCCATTTTTTTCATAAGTACACTCGAAAGTAGTACACTCCACACACTCCCAGTGGTCGTATATGTACGTAGTAATTAGAAGTCCAATATCTATTATGGTGGCTGTAATAGTAGTAGCAAAATGTTTCCTCCGAAATTACCATTGGTTGAAGGTATTTAATTTAAATACGATATGTCTGTTTAAGAGGAGAAACAAACCGTTATATATGATATTACCATCGATTGAAAGTTTATAACTTGGATTTTTCACTCATCGATTCATACTTTTTAGAGAAATAGTCAAATTAACTGGTTTAATTGAACAGAGATTGAACTGTTAGTAATATTCCACTTTTTTCCTGAAATTGAGTGAAATTAGAGATTTCCTACAAAAAATAGGAACGCTTCACGATTGTGCGTGTCATCCTTGCGCAGGGGACATGCTAATCTTCTCTGTATCGCTCAAATTTTTCATATGTACACTCGAAAGTAGTACACTCCACACACTCCCAGTGGTCGTATATGTACGTAGTAATTAGAAGTCCAATATCTACTATGATGGCTGTAATAGTAGTAGCAAAATGTTTCCACCGAAATTACCATTGGTTGAAGGTATTTAATTTAAATACGATATGTCTGTTTAAAAGGAGAAAAAACCGTAATATGTAATATTACCATTGATTGAAAGTTTATAACTTAGACTTTTCACTCATCGATTCATACTTTTTAGACAAATAGTCAAATTAACTGGTTTAATTGAACAGAGATTGAACTGTTAATAATATTTCACTTTTTTCGTAAAATTTATTAAAATTAGAGATTTCCCAAAAAATAGAGGAACGCTTCACGATTGTGCGTGTCATCCTTGCGCAGGGGACATGCTAATCTTGTCTGTATCGCTCAAATTTTTTCATATGTACACTCGAAAGTAGTACACTCCACACACTCCCAGTGGTCGTATATATACGTAGTAATTAGAAGTCAAATATCTACTATGATGGCTGTAATAGTAGTAGCAAAATGTTTCCACCGAAATTACCATTGGTTGAAGGTATTTAATTTAAATAGGATATGTCTGTTTAAGAGGAGAAAAAAACCGTAATATATAATATTACCATTGATTGAAAGTTTATAACTTAGACTTTTCACTCATCGATTCATACTTTTTAGACAAATAGTCAAATTAACTGGTTTAATTGAACAGAGTTTGAACTGTTAATAATATTTCACTTTTTTCGTAAAATTTATTGAAATTAGAGATTTCCCAAAAAATAGAGGAATGCTTCACGATTGTGCGTGTCATCCTTGCGCAGGGGCCATGCTAATCTTCTCTGTATCGTTCCAATTTTTTCATATGTACACTCGAAAGTAGTACACTTCACATACTCCCAGTGGTCGTATATGTACGTAGTAATTAGAAGTCAAATATCTATTATGGTGGCTGTAATAGTAGTAGCAAAATATTTCCTCCGAAATGACCATTGATTGAAGGTATTTAATTTAAATACGATATGTCTGTTTAAGAGGAGAAACAAACCGTTATATATGATATTACCATCGATTGAAAGTTTATAACTTGGAATTTTCACTCATCGATTCATACTTTTTAGAGAAATAGTCAAATTACCTGGTTTAATTGAACAGAGATTGAACTGTTAGTAATATTCCACTTTTTTCCTGAAATTGAGTGAAATTAGAGATTTCCCACAAAAAATAGGAACGCATCACGATTGTGCGTGTCATCCTTGCGCAGGGGACATGCTAATCTTGTCTGTATCGCTCAAATTTTTTTATATGTACACTCGAAAGTAGTACACTCCACACACTCCCAGTGGTCGTATATATACGTAGTAATTAGAAGTCAAATATCTACTATGATGGCTGTAATAGTAGTAGCAAAATGTTTCCACCGAAATTACCATTGGTTGAAGGTATTTAATTTAAATACGATATGTCTGTTTAAGAGGAGAAAAAAACCGTAATATATAATATTATCATTGATTGAAAGTTTATAACTTAGACTTTTCACTCATCGATTCATACTTTCTAGACAAATAGTCAAATTAACTGGTTTAATTGAACAGAGTTTGAACTGTTAATAATATTTCACTTTTTTCGTAAAATTTATTAAAATTAAAGATTTCCCAAAAAATAGAGGAATGCTTCACGATTGTGCGTGTCATCCTTGCGCAGGGGCCATGCTAATCTTCTCTGTATCGTTCCAATTTTTTCATATGTACACTCGAAAGTAGTACACTTCACATACTCCCAGTGGTCGTATATGTACGTAGTAATTAGAAGTCAAATATCTATTATGGTGGCTGTAATAGTAGTAGAAAAATATTTCCTCCGAAATGACCATTGGTTTAAGGTATTTAATTTAAATACGATATGTCTGTTTAAGAGGAGAAACAAACCGTTATATATGATATTACCATCGATTGAAAGTTTATAACTTGGAATTTTCACTCATCGATTCATACTTTTTGGAGAAATAGTCAAATTAACTGGTTTAATTGAACAGAGATTGAACTGTTAGTAATATTCCACTTTTTTCCTGAAATTTAGTGAAATTAGAGATTTCCCACAAAAAAGAGGAGCGCTTCACGATTGTGCGTGTCATCCTTGCGCAGGGGACATGCTAATCTTCTCTGTATCGCTCAATTTTTTTCATATGTACACTCGAAAGTAGTACACTCCACACACTCCGAGTGGTCGTATATGTACGTAGTAATTAGAAGTCAAATATCTATTATGTTGGCTGTATAAGTAGTAGCAAAATGTTTTCTCCGAAATTACCATTGGTTGAAGGTATTTAATTTAAATAAGATATGTCTGTTTAAGAGGAGAAACAAACCGTTATATATGATATTACCATTGATTGAAAGTTTATAACTTAGACTTTTCACTCATCGATTCATACTTTTTAGACAAATAGTCAAATTTACTGGTTTAATAGAACAGAGTTTGAACTGTTAATAATATTTCAATTTTTTCGTAAAATTTATTAAAATTAGAGATTTCCCAAAAAATAGAGGAACGCTTCACGATTGTGCGTGTCATCCTTGCGCAGGGGCCAGGCTAATCTTCTCTGTATCGTTCCAATTTTTTCATATGTACACTCGAAAGTAGTACACTACACACACTCCCAGTGGTCGTATATGTACGTAGTAATTAGAAGTCAAATATCTATTATGGTGGCTGTAATAGTAGTAGCAAAATATTTCCTCCGAAATGACCATTGGTTTAAGGTATTTAATTTAAATACGATATGTCTGTTTAAGAGGAGAAACAAACCGTTATGTATGATATTACCATCGATTGAAAGTTTATAACTTGGAATTTTCTCTCATCGATTCATACTTTCTAGAAAAATAGTCAAATTAACTGGTTTAATTGAACAGAGATTGAACTGTTAGTAATATTCCACTTTTTTCCTGAAATTGAGTGAAATTAGAGATTTCCCACAAAAAAGAGGAGCGCTTCACGATTGTGCGTGTCATCCTTGCGCAGGGGACATGCTAATCTTCTCTGTATCGCTCAATTTTTTTCATATGTACACTCGAAAGTAGTACACTCCACACACTCCGAGTGGTCGTATATGTACGTAGTAATTAAAAGTCAAATATCTATTATGGTGGCTGTAATAGTAGTAGCAAAATGTTTCCACCGAAATTACCATTGGTTGAAGGTATTTAATTTAAATACGATATGTCTGTTTAAGAAGAGAAACAAACCGTAATATATAATATTACCATTGATTGAAAGTTTATAACTTAGACTTTTCACTCATCGATTCATACTTTTCAGACAAATAGTCAAATTAACTGGTTTAATTGAACAGAGTTTGAACTGTTAATAATATTTCACTTTTTTCGTAAAATTTAATAAAATTAGAGATTTTCCAAAAAATAGAGGAACGCTTCACGATTGTGCATATCATCCTTGCGCAGGGGCCATGCTAATCTTCTCTGTATCGTTCCAATTTTTTCATATGTACACTCGAAAGTAGTACACTTCACATACTCCAAGTGGTCGTATATGTACGTAGTAATTAGAAGTTAAATATCTATTATGGTGGCTGTAATAGTAGTAGCAAAATGTTTCCTCCGAAATGACCATTGGTTGAAGGTATTTAATTTAAATACGATATGTCTGTTTAAGAGGAGAAACAAACCGGTATATATGATATTACCATCGATTGAAAGTTTATATTTTGGGCTTTTTACTCATCAATTCATACTTTTTGGACAAATAGTCGAATTCACTGCTGTAATTAAACAGAGATTGAACTTTTAGTAATATTCCACTTTTTTCCTGAAATTGAGTGAAATTAGAGATTTCCCACAAAATAGAGGAACGCTTCACGATTGTGCGTGCCATCCTTACCCAGGGGCCATTCTAATCTTCCATGTATCGTTCCATTTTTTTCATAAGTACACTCGAAATTAGTACACTCCACACACTCCCAGTAGTCGTATATGTACGTAGTAATTAGAAGTCAAATATCTATTATGATGGCTGTAATAGTAGTAGCAAAATGTTTTCTCCGAAATTACCATTGGTTGAAGGTATTTAATTTAAATAAGATATGTCTGTTTAAGAGGAGAAACAAACCGTTATATATGATATTACCATTGATTGAAAGTTTATAACTTAGACTTTTCACTTATCGATTCATACTTTTTAGACAAATAGTCAAATTAACTGGTTTAATAGAACAGAGTTTGAACTGTTAATAATATTTCACTTTTTTCGTAAAATTTATTAAAATTAGAGATTTCCCAAAAAATAGAGGAACGCTTCACGATTGTGCGTGTTATCCTTGGGCAAGGGCCATGCTAATCTTCTCTGTATCGTTCCAATTTTTTCATTTGTACACTCGAAAGTAGTACACTACACACACTCCCAGTGGTCGTATGTGTACGTAGTAATTAGAAGTCAAATATCTATTACGGTGGCTGTAATAGTAGTAGCAAAACGTTTCCTTCGAAATTACCTTTGGTTGAAGGTATTTAATTTAAATACGTTATGTCTGTTTAAGAGGAGAAACAAACCGTTATATATGATATTACCATTGATTGAAAGTTTATAACTTGGAATTTTCACTCATCGATTCATACTTTTTAGACAAATAGTCAAATTAACTGGTTTAATTGAACAGAGATTGAACTGTTAGTAATATCCCACTTTTTTCCTGAAATTTAGTGAAATTAGAGATTTCCCACAAAAAAGAGGAGCGCTTCACGATTGTGCGTGTCATCCTTGCGCAGGGGACATGCTAATCTTCTCTGTATCGCTCAATTTTTTTCATATGTACACTCGAAAGTAGTACACTCCACACACTCCGAGTGGTCGTATATGTACGTAGTAATTAGAAGTCAAATATCTATTATGTTGGCTGTATAAGTAGTAGCAAAATGTTTTCTCCGAAATTACCATTGGTTGAAGGTATTCAATTTAAATAAGATATGTCTGTTTAAGAGGAGAAACAAACCGTTATATATGATATTACCATTGATTGAAAGTTTATAACTTAGACTTTTCACTCATCGATTCATACTTTTTAGACAAATAGTCAAATTTACTGGTTTAATAGAACAGAGTTTGAACTGTTAATAATATTCCAATTTTTTCGTAAAATTTATTAAAATTAGAGATTTCCCAAAAAATAGAGGAACGCTTCACGATTGTGCGTGTCATCCTTGCGCAGGGGCCAGGCTAATCTTCTCTGTATCGTTCCAATTTTTTCATATGTACACTCGAAAGTAGTACACTACACACACTCCCAGTGGTCGTATATGTATGTAGTAATTAGAAGTCAAATATCTATTATGGTGGCTGTAATAGTAGTAGCAAAATATTTCCACCGAAATTACCATTGGTTGAAGGTATTTAATTTAAATACGATATGTCTGTTTAAGAAGAGAAACAAACCGTAATATATAATATTACCATTGATTGAAAGTTTATAACTTAGACTTTTCACTCATCGATTCATACTTTTCAGACAAATAGTCAAATTAACTGGTTTAATTGAACAGAGTTTGAACTGTTAATAATATTTCACTTTTTTCGTAAAATTTAATAAAATTAGAGATTTTCCAAAAAATAGAGGAACGCTTCACGATTGTGCATGTCATCCTTGCGCAGGGGCCATGCTAATCTTCTCTGTATCGTTCCAATTTTTTCATATGTACACTCGAAAGTAGTACACTTCACACACTCCAAGTTGTCGTATATGTACGTAGTAATTAGAAGTTAAATATCTATTATGGTGGCTGTAATAGTAGTAGCAAAATGTTTCCTCCGAAATGACCATTGGTTGAAGGTATTTAATTTAAATACGATATGTCTGTTTAAGAGGAGAAACAAACCGGTATATATGATATTACCATCGATTGAAAGTTTATATTTTGGGCTTTTTACTCATCAATTCATACTTTTTGGACAAATAGTCGAATTCACTGCTGTAATTAAACAGAGATTGAACTTTTAGTAATATTCCACTTTTTTCCTGAAATTGAGTGAAATTAGAGATTTCCCACAAAATAGAGGAACGCTTCACGATTGTGCGTGCCATCCTTACCCAGGGGCCATTCTAATCTTCCATGTATCGTTCCATTTTTTTCATAAGTACACTCGAAATTAGTACACTCCACACACTCCCAGTAGTCGTATATGTACGTAGTAATTAGAAGTCAAATATCTATTATGATGGCTGTAATAGTAGTAGCAAAATGTTTTCTCCGAAATTACCATTGGTTGAAGGTATTTAATTTAAATAGGATATGTCTGTTTAAGAGGAGAAACAAACCGTTATATATGATATTACCATTGATTGAAAGTTTATAACTTAGACTTTTCACTCATCGATTCATACTTTTTAGACAAATAGTCAAATTAACTGGTTTAATAGAACAGAGTTTGAACTGTTAATAATATTTCACTTTTTTCGTTTTTCCCCAAAAAATAGAGGAACGCTTCACGATTGTGCGTGTCATCCTTGCGCAGGGGCCAGGCTAATCTTCTCTGTATCGTTCCAATTTTTTCATATGTACACTCGAAAGTAGTACATTACACACACTCCCAGTGGTCGTATATGTACGTAGTAATTAGAAGTCAAATATCTATTATGGTGGCTGTAATAGTAGTAGCAAAATATTTCCTCCGAAATGACCATTGGTTTAAGGTATTTAATTTAAATACGATATGTCTGTTTAAGAGGAGAAACAAACCGTTATGTATGATATTACCATCGATTGAAAGTTTATAACTTGGAATTTTCTCTCATCGATTCATACTTTCTAGACAAATAGTCAAATTAACTGGTTTAATTGAATAGAGATTGAACTGTTAGTAATATTCCACTTCTTTCCTGAAATTGAGTGAAATTAGAGATTTCCCACAAAAAAGAGGAGCGCTTCACGATTGTGCGTGTCATCTTTGCGCAGGGGACATGCTAATCTTCTCTGTATCGCTCAATTTTTTTCATATGTACACTCGAAAGTAGTACACTCCACACACTCCGAGTGGTCGTATATGTACGTAGTAATTAAAAGTCAAATATCTATTATGGTGGCTGTAATAGTAGTAGCAAAATGTTTCCACCGAAATTACCATTGGTTGAAGGTATTTAATTTAAATACGATATGTCTGTTTAAGAAGAGAAACAAACCGTAATATATAATATTACAATTGATTGAAAGTTCATAACTTAGACTTTTCACTCATCGATTCATACTTTTCAGACAAATAGTCAAATTAACTGGTTTAATTGAACAGAGTTTGAACTGTTAATAATATTTCACTTTTTTCGTAAAATTTAATAAAATTAGAGATTTTCCAAAAAATAGAGGAACGCTTCACGATTGTGCGTGTCATTCTTGCGCAGGGGCCATGCTAATCTTCTCTGTATCGTTCCAATTTTTTCATATGTACACTCGAAAGTAGTACACTTCACATACTCCAAGTGGTCGTATATGTACGTAGTAATTAGAAGTTAAATATCTATTATGGTGGCTGTAATAGTAGTAGCAAAATGTTTCCTCCGAAATGACCATTGGTTGAAGGTATTTAATTTAAATACGATATGTCTGTTTAAGAGGAGAAACAAACCGGTATATATGATATTACCATCGATTGAAAGTTTATATTTTGGGCTTTTTACTCATCAATTCATACTTTTTGGACAAATAGTCGAATTCACTGCTGTAATTAAACAGAGATTGAACTTTTAGTAATATTCCACTTTTTTCCTGAAATTGAGTGAAATTAGAGATTTCCCACAAAATAGAGGAACGCTTCACGATTGTGCGTGCCATCCTTACCCAGGGGCCATTCTAATCTTCCATGTATCGTTCCATTTTTTTCATAAGTACACTCGAAATTAGTACACTCCACACACTCCCAGTAGTCGTATATGTACGTAGAAATTAGAAGTCAAATATCTATTATGGTGGCTGTAATAGTAGTAGCAAAATGTTACCTCCGAAATGACCATTGGTTGAAGGTATTTAATTTAAATACGATATGTCTGTTTAAGAGGAGAAACAAACCGTTATATATGATATTACCATCGCTTGAAAGTTTATAACTTGGAATTTTCACTCATCGATTCATACTTTTTAGAGAAATAGTCAAATTAACTGGTTTAATTGAACAGAGATTGAACTGTTAGTAATATTCCACTTTTTTCGTAAAATTTATTAAAATTAGAGATTTCCCACAAAATAGAGGAACGCTTCACGATTGTGCGTGTCATCCTTGCGCAGGGGCCATGCTAATCTTCTCTGTATCGTTCCAATTTTTTCATATGTACACTCGAAAGTAGTACACTACACACACTCCCAGTGGTCGTATATGTACGTAGTAATTAGAAGTCAAATATCTATTATGGTGGCTGTAATAGTAGTAGCAAAATATTTCCTCCGAAATGACCATTGGTATAAGGTATTTAATTTAAATACGATATGTCTGTTTAAGAGGAGAAACAAACCGTTATATATGATATTACCATCGATTGAAAGTTTATAACTTGGAATTTTCACTCATCGATTCATACTCTTTAGACAAATAGTCAAATTAACTGGTTTAATTGAACAGAGATTGAACTGTTCGTAATATTCCACTTTTTTCCTGAAATTGAGTGAAATTAGAGATTTCCCACAAAAAAGAGAAACGCTTCACGACTGTGCGTGTCATCCTTTCGCAGGGGACATGCTAATCTTCTCTGTATCGCTCAAATTTTTTCATATGTACACTCGAAAGTAGTACACTCCACACACTCCCAGTGGTCGTATATGTACGTAGTAATTAGAAGTCAAATATCTATTATGGTGGCTGTAATAATAGTAGCCAAATGTTTCCTCCGAAATGACCATTGGTTGAAGGTATTTAATTTAAATACGATATGTCTGTTTAAGAGGAGAAACAAACCGGTATTTATGATATTACCATCGATTGAAAGTTTATAATTTGGGCTTATTACTCATCAATTCCTACTTTTTGGACGAATACTCGAATTCACTGGTGTAATTATACAGAGATTTAACTCTTAGTAATATTCCACTTTTTTCCTGAAATTGAGTGAAATTAGAGATTTCCCACAAAATAGAGGAACGCTTCACGATTGTGCGTGTCATCCTTGCCCTGGGGCCATGCTAATCTTCCCTGTACTGTTCCATTTTTTCCATAAGTACACTCGAAAGTAGTACACTACACACACTCCCAGTGGTCGTATATGTACGTAGTAATTTGAAGTCAGATATCTATTATGGTGGCTGTACTAGTAGTAGCAAAATATTTCCTCCGAAATGACCATTGGTTGAAGGTATTTTATTTAAATACGATATGTCTGTTTAAGAGGAGAAACAAACCGTTATATATGATATTACCATCGATTGAAAGTTTATAACTTGGAATTTTCACTCATCGATTCATACTTTTTAGACAAATAGTCAAATTAACTGGTTTAATAGAACAGAGATTGAACTGTTAGTAATATTCCACTTTTTTCCTGAAATTGAGTGAAATTAGGGATTTCTCACAAAACAGAGGAACGCTTCACGATTGTGCGTGTCATCCTTGCGCAGGGGCCATGCTAATCTTCTCTGTATCGCTCAAATTTTTTCATATGTACACTCGAAAGTAGTACACTCCACACACTCCCAGTGGTCGTATATATACGTAGTAATTAGAAGTCAAATATCTATTATGATGGCTGTAATAGTAGTAGCAAAATGTTACCTCCGAAATGACCATTGGTTGAAGGTATTTAATTTAAATACGATATGTCTGTTTAAGAGGAGAAACAAACCGTTATATATGATATTACCATCGCTTGAAAGTTTATAACTTGGAATTTTCACTCATCGATTCATACTTTTTAGAGAAATAGTCAAATTAACTGGTTTAATTGAACAGAGATTGAACTGTTAGTAATATTCCACTTTTTTCGTAAAATTTATTAAAATTAGAGATTTCCCACAAAATAGAGGAACGCTTCACGATTGTGCGTGTCATCCTTGCGCAGGGGCCATGCTAATCTTCTCTGTATCGTTCCAATTTTTTCATATGTACACTCGAAAGTAGTACACTACACACACTCCCAGTGGTCGTATATGTACGTAGTAATTAGAAGTCAAATATCTATTATGGTGGCTGTAATAGTAGTAGCAAAATATTTCCTCCGAAATGACCATTGGTATAAGGTATTTAATTTAAATACGATATGTCTGTTTAAGAGGAGAAACAAACCGTTATATATGATATTACCATCGATTGAAAGTTTATAACTTGGAATTTTCACTCATCGATTCATACTCTTTAGACAAATAGTCAAATTAACTGGTTTAATTGAACAGAGATTGAACTGTTCGTAATATTCCACTTTTTTCCTGAAATTGAGTGAAATTAGAGATTTCCCACAAAAAAGAGAAACGCTTCACGACTGTGCGTGTCATCCTTTCGCAGGGGACATGCTAATCTTCTCTGTATCGCTCAAATTTTTTCATATGTACACTCGAAAGTAGTACACTCCACACACTCCCAGTGGTCGTATATGTACGTAGTAATTAGAAGTCAAATATCTATTATGGTGGCTGTAATAATAGTAGCCAAATGTTTCCTCCGAAATGACCATTGGTTGAAGGTATTTAATTTAAATACGATATGTCTGTTTAAGAGGAGAAACAAACCGGTATTTATGATATTACCATCGATTGAAAGTTTATAATTTGGGCTTATTACTCATCAATTCCTACTTTTTGGACGAATACTCGAATTCACTGGTGTAATTATACAGAGATTTAACTCTTAGTAATATTCCACTTTTTTCCTGAAATTGAGTGAAATTAGAGATTTCCCACAAAATAGAGGAACGCTTCACGATTGTGCGTGTCATCCTTGCCCTGGGGCCATGCTAATCTTCCCTGTACTGTTCCATTTTTTCCATAAGTACACTCGAAAGTAGTACACTACACACACTCCCAGTGGTCGTATATGTACGTAGTAATTTGAAGTCAGATATCTATTATGGTGGCTGTACTAGTAGTAGCAAAATATTTCCTCCGAAATGACCATTGGTTGAAGGTATTTTATTTAAATACGATATGTCTGTTTAAGAGGAGAAACAAACCGTTATATATGATATTACCATCGATTGAAAGTTTATAACTTGGAATTTTCACTCATCGATTCATACTTTTTAGACAAATAGTCAAATTAACTGGTTTAATAGACCAGAGATTGAACTGTTAGTAATATTCCACTTTTTTCCTGAAATTGAGTGAAATTAGGGATTTCTCACAAAACAGAGGAACGCTTCACGATTGTGCGTGTCATCCTTGCGCAGGGGCCATGCTAATCTTCTCTGTATCGCTCAAATTTTTTCATATGTACACTCGAAAGTAGTACACTCCACACACTCCCAGTGGTCGTATATGTACGTAGTAATTAGAAGTCAAATATCTATTATGATGGCTGTAATAGTAGTAGCAAAATGTTTTCTCCGAAATTACCATTGGCTGAAGGTATTTAATTTAAATAAGATATGTCTGTTTAAGAGGAGAAACAAACCGTTATATATGATATTACCATTGATTGAAAGTTTATAACTTAGACTTTTCACTCATCGATTCATACTTTTTAGACAAATAGTCAAATTAAATGGTTTAATAGAACAGAGTTTGAACTGTTAATAATATTTCACTTTTTTCGTAAAATTTATTAAAATTAGAGATTTCCCAAAAAATAGAGGAACGCTTCACGATTGTGCGTGTCATCCTTGCGTAGGGGCCATGCTAATCTTTTCTGTATCGTTCCAATTTTTTCATATGTACACTCGAAAGTAGTACACTACACACACTCCCAGTGGTCGTATATGTACGTAGTAATTAGAAGTCAGATATCTATTATGGTGGCTGTACTAGTAGTAGCAAAATATTTCCTCCGAAATGACCATTGGTTTAAGGTATTTAATTTGAATACGATATGTCTGTTTAAGAGGAGAAACAAACCGTTATATATGATATTACCATCGATTGAAAGTTTTTAACTTGGAATTTTCACTCATCGATTCATACTTTTTAGACAAATAGTCAAATTAACTGGTTTAATTGAACAGAGATTGAACTGTTAGTAATATTCCACTTTTTTCCTGAAATTGAGTGAAATTAGAGATTTCTCACAAAAAAAGAGGAGCGCTTCACGATTGTGCGTGTCATCCTTTCGCAGAGGACATGCTAATCTTCTCTGTATCGCTCAATTTTTTTCATATGTACACTCGAAAGTAGTACACTCCACACACTCCGAGTGGTCGTATATGTACGTAGTAATTAGAAGTCAAATATCTATTATGGTGGCTGTAACAGTAGTAGCAAAATGTTTCCACCGAAATTACCATTGGTTGAAGGTATTTAATTTAAATACGATATGTCTGTTTAAGAGGTGAAACAAACCGTAATATATAATATCACCATTGATTGATAGTTTATAACTTAGACTTTTCACTCATCGATTCATACTTTTTAGACAAATAGTCAAATTAACTGGTTTAATTGAACAGAGATTGAACTGTTAGTAATATCCCACTTTTTTCCTGAAATTTAGTGAAATTAGAGATTTCCCACAAAAAAGAGGAGCGCTTCACGATTGTGCGTGTCATCCTTGCGCAGGGGACATGCTAATCTTCTCTGTATCGCTCAATTTTTTTCATATGTACACTCGAAAGTAGTACACTCCACACACTCCGAGTGGTCGTATATGTACGTAGTAATTAGAAGTCAAATATCTATTATGTTGGCTGTATAAGTAGTAGCAAAATGTTTTCTCCGAAATTACCATTGGTTGAAGGTATTTAATTTAAATAAGATATGTCTGTTTAAGAGGAGAAACAAACCGTTATATATGATATTACCATTGATTGAAAGTTTATAACTTGGAATTTTCACTCATCGATTCATACTTTTTAGACAAATAGTCAAATTAACTGGTTTAATTGAACAGAGATTGAACTGTTCGTAATATTCCACTTTTTTCCTGAAATTGAGTGAAATTAGAGATTTCCCATAAAAAAGAGAAACGCTTCACGACTGTGCGTGTCATCCTTTCGCAGGGGACATGCTAATCTTCTCTGTATCGCTCAAATTTTTTCATATGTACACTCGAAAGTAGTACACTCCACACACTCCCAGTGGTCGTATATGTACGTAGTAATTAGAAGTCAAATATCTATTATGGTGGCTGTAATAATAGTAGCAAAATGTTTCCTCCGAAATGACCATTGGTTGAAGGTATTTAATTTAAATACGATATGTCTGTTCAAGAGGAGAAACAAACCGGTATTTATGATATTACCATCGATTGAAAGTTTATAATTTGGGCTTTTTACTCTTCAATTCCTACTTTTTGGACGAATACTCGAATTCACTCGTGTAATTATACAGAGATTTAACTCTTAGTAATATTCCACTTTTTTCCTGAAATTGAGTGAAATTAGAGATTTCCCACAAAATAGAGGAACGCTTCACGATTGTGCGTGTCATCCTTGCCCTGGGGCCATGCTAATCTTCCCTGTACTGTTCCATTTTTTCCATAAGTACACTCGAAAGTAGTACACTACACACACTCCCAGTGGTCGTATATGTACGTAGTAATTAGAAGTCAGATATCTATTATGGTGGCTGTACTAGTAGTAGCAAAATATTTCCTCCGAAATGACCATTGGTTGAAGGTATTTTATTTAAATACGATATGTCTGTTTAAGAGGAGAAACAAACCGTTATATATGATATTACCATCGCTTGAAAGTTTATAACTTGGAATTTTCACTCATCGATTCATACTTTTTAGAGAAATAGTCAAATTACCTGGTTTAATTGAACAGAGATTGAACTGTTAGTAATATTCCACTTTTTTCCTGAAATTGAGTGAAATTAGGGATTTCTCACAAAACAGAGGAACGCTTCACGATTGTGCGTGTCATCCTTGCGCAGGGGCCATGCTAATCTTCTCTGTATCGCTCAAATTTTTTCATATGTACACTCGAAAGTAGTACACCCCACACACTCCCAGTGGTCGTATATGTACGTAGTAATTAGACGTCAAATATCTATTATGATGGCTGTAATAGTAGTAGCAAAATGTTTTCTCCGAAATTACCATTGGCTGAAGGTATTTAATTTAAATAAGATATGTCTGTTTAAGAGGAGAAACAAACCGTTATATATGATATTACCATTGATTGAAAGTTTATAACTTAGACTTTTCACTCATCGATTCATACTTTTTAGACAAATAGTCAAATTAACTGGTTTAATAGAACAGAGTTTGAACTGTTAATAATATTTCACTTTTTTCGTAAAATTTATTAAAATTAGAGATTTCCCAAAAAATAGAGGAACGCTTCACGATTGTGCGTGTCATCCTTGCGCAGGGGCCAGGCTAATCTTCTCTGTATCGTTCCAATTTTTTCATATGTACACTCGAAAGTAGTACACTACACAAACTCCCAGTGGTCGTATATGTACGTAGTAATTAGAAGTCAAATATCTATTATGGTGGCTGTAATAGTAGTAGCAAAATATTTCCTCCGAAATGACCATTGGTTTAAGGTATTTAATTTAAATACGATATGTCTGTTTAAGAGGAGAAACAAACCGTTATGTATGATATTACCATCGATTGAAAGTTTATAACTTGGAATTTTCTCTCATCGATTCATACTTTCTAGACAAATAGTCAAATTAACTGGTTTAATTGAATAGAGATTGAACTGTTAGTAATATTCCACTTTTTTCCTGAAATTGAGTGAAATTAGAGATTTCCCACAAAAAAGAGGAGCGCTTCACGATTGTGCGTGTCATCTTTGCGCAGGGGACATGCTAATCTTCTCTGTATCGCTCAATTTTTTTCATATGTACACTCGAAAGTAGTACACTCCACACACTCCGAGTGGTCGTATATGTACGTAGTAATTAAAAGTCAAATATCTATTATGGTGGCTGTAATAGTAGTAGCAAAATGTTTCCACCGAAATTACCATTGGTTGAAGGTATTTAATTTAAATACGATATGTCTGTTTAAGAAGAGAAACAAACCGTAATATATAATATTACAATTGATTGAAAGTTTATAACTTAGACTTTTCACTCATCGATTCATACTTTTCAGACAAATAGTCAAATTAACTGGTTTAATTGAACAGAGTTTGAACTGTTAATAATATTTCACTTTTTTCGTAAAATTTAATAAAATTAGAGATTTTCCAAAAAATAGAGGAACGCTTCACGATTGTGCGTGTCATACTTGCGCAGGGGCCATGCTAATCTTCTCTGTATCGTTCCAATTTTTTCATATGTACACTCGAAAGTAGTACACTTCACATACTCCAAGTGGTCGTATATGTACGTAGTAATTAGAAGTTAAATATCTATTATGGTGGCTGTAATAGTAGTAGCAAAATGTTTCCTCCGAAATGACCATTGGTTGAAGGTATTTAATTTAAATACGATATGTCTGTTTAAGAGGAGAAACAAACCGGTATATATGATATTACCATCGATTGAAAGTTTATATTTTGGGCTTTTTACTCATCAATTCATACTTTTTGGACAAATAGTCGAATTCACTGCTGTAATTAAACAGAGATTGAACTTTTAGTAATATTCCACTTTTTTCCTGAAATTGAGTGAAATTAGAGATTTCCCACAAAATAGAGGAACGCTTCACGATTGTGCGTGCCATCCTTACCCAGGGGCCATTCTAATCTTCCATGTATCGTTCCATTTTTTTCATAAGTACACTCGAAATTAGTACACTCCACACACTCCCAGTAGTCGTATATGTACGTAGAAATTAGAAGTCAAATATCTATTATGGTGGCTGTAATAGTAGTAGCAAAATGTTACCTCCGAAATGACCATTGGTTGAAGGTATTTAATTTAAATACGATATGTCTGTTTAAGAGGAGAAACAAACCGTTATATATGATATTACCATCGCTTGAAAGTTTATAACTTGGAATTTTCACTCATCGATTCATACTTTTTAGAGAAATAGTCAAATTAACTGGTTTAATTGAACAGAGATTGAACTGTTAGTAATATTCCACTTTTTTCGTAAAATTTATTAAAATTAGAGATTTCCCACAAAATAGAGGAACGCTTCACGATTGTGCGTGTCATCCTTGCGCAGGGGCCATGCTAATCTTCTCTGTATCGTTCCAATTTTTTCATATGTACACTCGAAAGTAGTACACTACACACACTCCCAGTGGTCGTATATGTACGTAGTAATTAGAAGTCAAATATCTATTTTGGTGGCTGTAATAGTAGTAGCAAAATATTTCCTCCGAAATGACCATTGGTATAAGGTATTTAATTTAAATACGATATGTCTGTTTAAGAGGAGAAACAAACCGTTATATATGATATTACCATCGATTGAAAGTTTATAACTTGGAATTTTCACTCATCGATTCATACTTTTTAGAGAAATAGTCAAATTAACTGGTTTAATTGAACAGAGATTGAACTGTTAGTAATATTCCACTTTTTTCGTAAAATTTATTAAAATTAGAGATTTCCCACAAAATAGAGAAACGCTTCACGACTGTGCGTGTCATCCTTTCGCAGGGGACATGCTAATCTTCTCTGTATCGCTCAAATTTTTTCATATGTACACTCGAAAGTAGTACACTCCACACACTCCCAGTGGTCGTATATGTACGTAGTAATTAGAAGTCAAATATCTATTATGGTGGCTGTAATAATAGTAGCAAAATGTTTTACTCCGAAATGACCATTGGTTGAAGGTATTTAATTTAAATACGATATGTCTGTTTAAGAGGAGAAACAAACCGGTATTTATGATATTACCATCGATTGAAAGTTTATAATTTGGGCTTTTTACTCATCAATTCCTACTTTTTGGACGAATACTCGAATTCACTGGTGTAATTATACAGAGATTTAACTCTTAGTAATATTCCACTTTTTTCCTGAAATTGAGTGAAATTAGAGATTTCCCACAAAATAGAGGAACGCTTCACGATTGTGCGTGTCATCCTTGCCCTGGGGCCATGCTAATCTTCCCTGTACTGTTCCATTTTTTCCATAAGTACACTCGAAAGTAGTACACTACACACACTCCCAGTGGTCGTATATGTACGTAGTAATTAGAAGTCAGATATCTATTATGGTGGCTGTACTAGTAGTAGCAAAATATTTCCTCCGAAATGACCATTGGTTGAAGGTATTTTATTTAAATACGATATGTCTGTTTAAGAGGAGAAACAAACCGTTATATATGATATTACCATCGATTGAAAGTTTATAACTTGGAATTTTCACTCATCGATTCATACTTTTTAGACAAATAGTCAAATTAACTGGTTTAATAGAACAGAGATTGAACTGTTAGTAATATTCCACTTTTTTCCTGAAATTGAGTGAAATTAGGGATTTCTCACAAAACAGAGGAACGCTTCACGATTGTGCGTGTCATCCTTGCGCAGGGGCCATGCTAATCTTCTCTGTATCGCTCAAATTTTTTCATATGTACACTCGAAAGTAGTACACTCCACACACTACCAGTGGTCGTATATGTACGTAGTAATTAGAAGTCAAATATCTATTATGATGGCTGTAATAGTAGTAGCAAAATGTTTTCTCCGAAATTACCATTGGCTGAAGGTATTCAATTTAAATAAGATATGTCTGTTTAAGAGGAGAAACAAACCGTTATATATGATATTACCATTGATTGAAAGTTTATAACTTAGACTTTTCACTCATCGATTCATACTTTTTAGACAAATAGTCAAATTAACTGGTTTAATAGAACAGAGTTTGAACTGTTAATAATATTTCACTTTTTTCGTAAAATTTATTAAAATTAGAGATTTCCCAAAAAATAGAGGAACGCTTCACGATTGTGCGTGTCATCCTTGCGTAGGGGCCATGCTAATCTTTTCTGTATCGTTCCAATTTTTTCATATGTACACTCGAAAGTAGTACACTACACACACTCCCAGTGGTCGTATATGTACGTAGTAAGTAATTAGAAGTCAGATATCTATTATGGTGGCTGTACTAGTAGTAGCAAAATATTTCCTCCGAAATGACCATTGGTTCAAGGTATTTAATTTGAATACGATATGTCTGTTTAAGAGGAGAAACAAACCGTTATATATGATATTACCATCGATTGAAAGTTTATAACTTGGAATTTTCACTCATCGATTCATACTTTTTAGACAAATAGTCAATTTAACTGGTTTAATTGAACAGAGATTGAACTGTTAGTAATATTCCACTTTTTTCCTGAAATTGAGTGAAATTAGAGATTTCTCACAAAAAAAGAGGAGCGCTTCACGATTGTGCGTGTCATCCTTTCGCAGAGGACATGCTAATCTTCTCTGTATCGCTCAATTTTTTTCATATGTACACTCGAAAGTAGTACACTCCACACACTCCGAGTGGTCGTATATGTACGTAGTAATTAGAAGTCAAATATCTATTATGGTGGCTGTAATAGTAGTAGCAAAATGTTTCCACCGAAATTACCATTGGTTGAAGGTATTTAATTTAAATACGATATGTCTGTTTAAGAGGTGAAACAAACCGTAATATATAATATCACCATTGATTGATAGTTTATAACTTAGACTTTTCACTCATCGATTCACACTTTTTAGACAAATAGTCAAATTAACTGGTTTAATTGAACAGAGTTTGAACTGTTAATAATATTTCACTTTTTTCGTAAAATTTATTAAAATTAGAGATTTCCCAAAAAATAGAGGAACGCTTCACGATTGTGTGTGTGTGTCATCCTTGCGCAGGGGCCATGCTAATCTTCTCTGTATCGTTCCAATTTTTTCATATGTACACTCGAAAGTAGTACACTTCACATACTCCCAGTGGTCGTATATGTACGTAGTAATTAGAAGTTAAATATCTAGTAATAGTAGTAGCAAAATGTTTCCTCCGAAATGACCATTGGTTGAAGGTATTTAATTTAAATACGATATGTCTGTTTAAGAGGAGAAACAAATCGTTATATATGATATTACCATCGATTGAAAGTTTATAATTTGGGATTTTTACTCATCAATTCATACTTTTTGGACAAATAGTCGAATTCACTGGTGTAATTAAACAGAGATTGAACTTTTAGTAATATTCCACTTTTTTCCTGAAATTGAGTGAAATTAAAGATTTCCCACAAAATAGAGGAACGCTTCACGATTGTGCGTGCCATCCTTACCCAGGGGCCATTCTAATCTTCCATGTATCGTTCCATTTTTTTCATAAGTACACTCGAAAGTAGTACACTCAACACACTCCCAGTGGTCGTATATGTACGTAGAAATTAGAAGTCAAATATCTATTATGGTGGCTGTAATAGTAGTAGCAAAATGTTTCCTCCGAAATGACCATTGGTTGAAGGTATATAATTTAAATACGATATGTCTGTTTAAGAGGAGAAACAAACCGTTATATATGATATTACCATCGATTGAAAGTTTATAACTTGGAATTTTCACTCATCGATTCATACTTTTTAGACAAATAGTCAAATTAACTGGTTTAATAGAACAGAGTTTGAACTGTTAATAATATTTCAATTTTTTCGTAAAGTTCATTAAAATTAGAGATTTCCCAAAAAATAGAGGAACGCTTCACGATTGTGCGTGTCATCCTTGCGCAGGGGCCAGGCTAATCTTCTCTGTGTCGTTCCAATTTTTTCATATGTACACTCGAAAGTAGTACACTACACACACTCCCAGTGGTCGTATATGTACGTAGTAATTAGAAGTCAAATATCTATTATGGTGGCTGTAATAGTAGTAGCAAAATGTTTCCACCGAAATTACCATTGGTTGAAGGTATTTAATTTAAATACGATATGTCTGTTTAAGAGGAGAAACAAACCGTAATATATAATATTACCATTGATTGAAAGTTTATAACTTAGACTTTTCACTCATCGATTCATACTTTTTAGACAAATAGTCAAATTAACTGGTTTAATTGAACAGAGTTTGAACTGTTAATAATATTTCACTTTTTTCGTAAAATTTAATAAAATTAGAGATTTTCCAAAAAATAGAGGAACGCTTCACGATTGTGCGTGTCATCCTCGCGCAGGGGCCATGCTAATCTTCTATGTATCGTTCCAATTTTTTCATATGTACACTCGAAAGTAGTACACTTCACATACTCCCAGTGGTCGTATATGTACGTAGTAATTAGAAGTTAAATATCTATTATGGTGGCTGTAATAGTAGTAGCAAAATGTTTCGTCCGAAATGACCATTGGTTGAAGGTATTTAATTTAAATACGATATGTCTGTTTAAGAGGAGAAACAAACCGGTATATATGATATTACCATCGATTGAAAGTTTATAATTTGGGCTTTTTACTCATCAATTCATACTTTTTGGACAAATAGTCGAATTCACTGGTGTAATTAAACAGAGATTGAACTTTTCGTAATATTCCACTTTTTTCCTGAAATTGAGTGAAATTAGAGATTTCCCACAAAATAGAGGAACGCTTCACGATTGTGCGTGCCATCCTTACCCAGGGGCCATTCTAATCTTCCATGTATCGTTCCATTTTTTTTATAAGTACACTCAAAATTAGTACACTCCACACACTCCCAGTAGTCGTATATGTACGTAGAAATTAGAAGTCAAATATCTATTATGGTGGCTGTAATAGTAGTAGCAAAATGTTTCCTCCGAAATTACCATTGGTTGAAGGTATTTAATTTAAATACGATATGTCTGTATAAGAGGAGAAACAAACCGTTATATATGATATTACCATCGATTGAAAGTTTATAACTTGGAATTTTCACTCATCGATTCATACTTTTTAGAGAAATAGTCAAATTAACTGGTTTAATTGAACAGAGATTGAACTGTTAGTAATATTCCACTTTTTTCGTAAAATTTATTAAAATTAGAGATTTCCCACAAAATAGAGGAACGCTTCACGATTGTGCGTGTCATCCTTGCGCAGGGGCCATGCTAATCTTCTCTGTATCGTTCCAATTTTTTCATATGTACACTCGAAAGTAGTACACTACACACACTCCCAGTGGTCGTATATGTACGTAGTAATTAGAAGTCAAATATCTATTATGGTGGCTGTAATAGTAGTAGCAAAATATTTCCTCCGAAATGACCATTGGTATAAGGTATTTAATTTAAATACGATATGTCTGTTTAAGAGGAGAAACAAACCGTTATATATGATATTACCATCGATTGAAAGTTTATAACTTGGAATTTTCTCTCATCGATTCATACTTTCTAGATAAATAGTCAAATTAACTGGTTTAATTGAACAGAGATTGAACTGTTCGTAATATTCCACTTTTTTCCTGAAATTGAGTGAAATTAGAGATTTCCCACAAAAAAGAGGAGCGCTTCACGATTGTGCGTGTCATCCTTGCGCAGGGGACATGCTAATCTTCTCTGTATCGCCCAATTTTTTTCATATGTACACTCGAAAGTAGTACACTCCACACACTCCGAGTGGTCGTATATGTACGTAGTAATTAGAAGTCGAATATCTATTATGGTGGCTGTAATAGTAGTAGCAAAATGTTTCCACCGAAATTACCATTGGTTGAAGGTATTTAATTTAAATACGATATGTCTGTTTAAGAGGAGAAACAAACCGTAATATATAATATTACCATTGATTGAAAGTTTATAACTTAGACTTTTCACTCATCGATTCATACTTTTTAGACAAATAGTCAAATTAACTGGTTTAATTGAACAGAGTTTGAACTGTTAATAATATTTCACTTTTTTCGTAAAATTTAATAAAATTAGAGATTTTCCAAAAAATAGAGGAACGCTTCACGATTGTGCGTGTCATCCTTGCGCAGGGGCCATGCTAATCTTCTATGTATCGTTCCAATTTTTTCATATGTACACTCGAAAGTAGTACACTTCACATACTCCCAGTGGTCGTATATGTACGTAGTAATTAGAAGTTAAATATCTATTATGGTGGCTGTAATAGTAGTAGCAAAATGTTTCCTCCGAAATGACCATTGGTTGAAGGTATTTAATTTAAATACGATATGTCTGTTTAAGAGGAGAAACAAACCGGTATATATGATATTACCATCGATTGGAAGTTTATAATTTGGGCTTTTTACTCATCAATTCATACTTTTTGGACAAATAGTCGAATTCACTGGTGTAATTAAACAGAGATTGAACTTTTCGTAATATTCCACTTTTTTCCTGAAATTGAGTGAAATTAGAGATTTCCCACAAAATAGAGGAACGCTTCACGATTGTGCGTGCCATCCTTACCCAGGGGCCATTCTAATCTTCCATGTATCGTTCCATTTTTTTTATAAGTACACTCAAAATCAGTACACTCCACACACTCCCAGTAATCGTATATGTACGTAGAAATTAGAAGTCAAATATCTATTATGGTGGCTGTAATAGTAGTAGCAAAATGTTTCATCCGAAATTACCATTGGTTGAAGGTATTTAATTTAAATACGATATGTCTGTTTAAGAGGAGAAACAAACCGTTATATATGATATTACCATCGATTGAAAGTTTATAACTTGGAATTTTCACTCATCGATTCATACTTTTTAGAGAAATAGTCAAATTAACTGGTTTAATTGAACAGAGATTGAACTGTTAGTAATATTCCACTTTTTTCGTAAAATTTATTAAAATTAGAGATTTCCCACAAAATAGAGGAACGCTTCACGATTGTGCGTGTCATCCTTGCGCAGGGGCCATGTTAATCTTCTCTGTATCGTTCCAATTTTTTCATATGTACACTCGAAAGTAGTACACTACACACACTCCCAGTGGTCGTATATGTACGTAGTAATTAGAAGTCAAATATCTATTATGGTGGCTGTAATAGTAGTAGCAAAATATTTCCTCCGAAATGACCATTGGTATAAGGTATTTAATTTAAATACGATATGTCTGTTTAAGAGGAGAAACAAACCGTTATATATGATATTACCATCGATTGAAAGTTTATAACTTGGAATTTTCACTCATCGATTCATACTTTTTAGAGAAATAGTCAAATTAACTGGTTTAATTGAACAGAGATTGAACTGTTAGTATTATTCCACTTTTTTCGTCAAATTTATTAAAATTAGAGATTTCCCACAAAATAGAGGAACGCTTCACGATTGTGCGTGTCATCCTTGCGCAGGGGCCTTGCTAATCTTCTCTGTATCGTTCCAATTTTTTCATATGTACACTCGAAAGAAGTACACTACACACACTCCCAGTGGTCTTATATGTACGAAGAAATTAGAAGTCAAATATCTTTTATGGTGGCTGTAATAGTAGTAGCAAAATGTTTCCTCCGAAATGACCATTGGTTTAAGGTATTTAATTTGAATACGATATGTCTGTTTAAGAGGAGAAACAAACCGTTATATATGATATTACCATCGATTGAAAGTTTATAACTTGGAATTTTCACTCATCGATTCATACTTTTTAGACAAATAGTCAAATTAACTGGTTTAATTGAACAGAGATTGAACTGTTAGTAATATTCCACTTTTTTCCTGAAATTTAGTGAAATTAGAGATTTCCCACAAAAAAGAGGAGCGCTTCACGATTGTGCGTGTCATCCTTGCGCAGGGGACATGCTAATCTTCTCTGTATCGCTCAATTTTTTTCATATGTACACTCGAAAGTAGTACACTCCACAAACTCCGAGTGGTCGTATATGTACGTAGTAATTAGAAGTCAAATATCTATTATGTTGGCTGTAATAGTAGTAGCAAAATGTTTTCTCCGAAATTACCATTGGTTGAAGGTATTTAATTTAAATAAGATATGTCTGTTTAAGAGGAGATACAAACCGTTATATATGATATTACCATTGATTGAAAGTTTATATCTTAGACTTTTCACTCATCGATTCATACTTTTTAGACCAATAGTCAAATTAACTGGTTTAATAGAACAGAGTTCGAACTGTTAATAATATTTCAATTTTTTCGTAAAATTTATTAAAATTAGAGATTTCCCAAAAAATAGAGGAAAACTTCACGATTGTGCGTGTCATCCTTGCGCAGGGGCCAGGCTAATCTTCTCTGTGTCGTTCCAATTTTTTCATATGTACACTCGAAAGTAGTACACTACACACACTCCCAGTGGTCGTATATGTACGTAGTAATTAGAAGTCAAATATCTATTATGGTGGCTGTAATAGTAGTAGCAAAATATTTCCTCCGAAATGACCATTGGTTTAAGGTATTTAATTTAAATACGATATGTCGGTTTAAGAGGAGAAACAAACCGTTATATATGATATTACCATCGATTGAAAGTATATAACTTGGAATTTTCTCTCATCGATTCATACTTTCTAGACAAATATTCAAATTAACTGGTTTAATTGAACAGAGATTGAACTGTTAGTAATATTCCACTTTTTTCCTGAAATTTAGTGAAATTAGAGATTTCCCACACAAAAGAGGAGCGCTTCACGATTGTGCGTGTCATCCTTGCGCAGGGGACATGCTAATCTTCTCTGTATCGCTCAATTTTTTTCATATGTACACTCGAAAGTAGTACACTCCACACACTCCGAGTGGTCGTATATGTACGTAGTAATTAGAAGTCAAATATCTATTATGGTGGCTGTAATAGTAGTAGCAAAATCTTTCCACCGAAATTACCATTGGTTGAAGGTATTTAATTTAAATACGATATGTCTGTTTAAGAGGAGAAACAAACCGTAATATATAATATTACCATTGATTAAAAGTTTATAACTTAGACTTTTCACTCATCGATTCATACTTTTTAGACAAATAGTCAAATTAACTGGTTTAATTGAACAGAGTTTGAACTGTTAATAATATTTCACTTTTTTCGTAAAATTTAATAAAATTAGAGATTTTCCAAAAAATAGAGGAACGCTTCACGATTGTGCGTGTCATCCTTGCGCAGGGGCCATGCTAATCTTCTATGTATCGTTCCAATTTTTTCATATGTACACTCGAAAGTAGTACACTTCACATACTCCCAGTTGTCGTATATGTACGTAGTAATTAGAAGTTAAATATCTATTATGGTGGCTGTAATAGTAGTAGCAAAATGTTTCCTCCGAAATGACCATTGGTTGAAGGTATTTAATTTAAATACGATATGTCTGTTTAAGAGGAGAAACAAACCGGTATATATGATATTACCATCGATTGAAAGTTTATAATTTGGGCTTTTTACTCATCAATTCATACTTTTTGGACAAATAGTCGAATTCACTGGTGTAATTAAACAGAGATTGAACTTTTCGTAATATTCCACTTTTTTCCTGAAATTGAGTGAAATTAGAGATTTCCCACAAAATAGAGGAACGCTTCACGATTGTGCGTGCCATCCTTACCCAGGGGCCATTCTAATCTTCCATGTATCGTTCCATTTTTTTCATAAGTACACTCAAAATTAGTACACTCCACACACTCCCAGTAGTCGTATATGTACGTAGAAATTAGAAGTCAAATATCTATTATGGTGGCTGTAATAGTAGTAGCAAAATGTTTCCTCCGAAATTACCATTGGTTGAAGGTATTTAATTTAAATACGATATGTCTGTTTAAGAGGAGAAACAAACCGTTATATATGATATTACCATCGATTGAAAGTTTATAACTTGGAATTTTCACTCATCGATTCATACTTTTTAGAGAAATAGTCAAATTAACTGGTTTAATTGAACAGAGATTGAACTGTTAGTAATATTCCACTTTTTTCGTAAAATTTATTAAAATTAGAGATTTCCCACAAAATAGAGGAACGCTTCACGATTGTGCGTTTCATCCTTGCGCAGGGGCCATGCTAATCTTCTCTGTATCGTTCCAATTTTTTCATATGTACACTCGAAAGTAGTACACTACACACACTCCCAGTGGTCGTATATGTACGTAGTAATTAGAAGTCAAATATCTATTATGGTGGCTGTAATAGTAGTAGCAAAATATTTCCTCCGAAATGACCATTGGTATAAGGTATTTAATTTAAATACGATATGTCTGTTTAAGAGGAGAAACAAACCGTTATATATGATATTACCATCGATTGAAAGTTTATAACTTGGAATTTTCACTCATCGATTCATACTTTTTAGAGAAATAGTCAAATTAACTGGTTTAATTGAACAGAGATTGAACTGTTAGTATTATTCCACTTTTTTCGTCAAATTTATTAAAATTAGAGATTTCCCACAAAATAGAGGAACGCTTCACGATTGTGCGTGTCATCCTTGCGCAGGGGCCATGCTAATCTTCTCTGTATCGTTCCAATTTTTTCATATGTACACTCGAAAGTAGTACACTACACACACTCCCAGTGGTCGTATATGTACGTAGTAATTAGAAGTCAAATATCTATTATGGTGGCTGTAGTAGTAGTAGCAAAATATTTCCTCCGAAATGACCATTGGTTGAAGGTATTTTATTTAAATACGATATGTCTGTTTAAGAGGAGAAACAAACCGTTATATATGATATTACCATCGATTGAAAGTTTATAACTTGGAATTTTCACTCATCGATTCATACTTTTTAGACAAATAGTCAAATTAACTGGTTTAATTGAACAGAGATTGAACTGTTAGTAATATTCCACTTTTTTCCTGAAATTGAGTGAAATTAGAGATTTCTCACAAAACAGAGGAACGCTTCACGATTGTGCGTGTCATCCTTGCGCAGGGGCCATGCTAATCTTCTCTGTATCGCTCAAATTTTTTCATATGTACACTCGAAAGTAGTACACTCCACGCACTCCCAGTGGTCGTATATGTACGTAGTAATTAGAAGTCAAATATCTATTATGATGGCTGTAATAGTAGTAGCAAAATGTTTTCTCCGAAATTACCATTGGTTGGAGGTATTTAATTTAAATAAGATATGTCTGTTTAAGAGGAGAAACAAACCGTTATATATGATATTACCATTGATTGAAAGTTTATAACTTAGACTTTTCACTCATCGATTCATACTTTTTAGACAAATAGTCAAATTAACTGGTTTAATAGAACAGAGTTTGAACTGTAAATAATATTTCACTTTTTTCGTAAAATTTATTAAAATTAGAGATTTCCCAAAAAATAGAGGAACGCTTCACGATTGTGCGTGTCATCCTTGCGCAGGGGCCATGCTAATCTTCTCTGTATTGTTCCAATTTTTTCATATGTTTACTCGAAAGTAGTACACTACACACACTCCCAGTGGTCGTATATGTACGTAGTAATTAGAAGTCAAATATCTATTATGGTGGCTGTAATAGTAGTAGCAAAATATTTCTCCCGAAATGACCATTGGTTTAAGGTATTTAATTTGAATACGATATGTCTGTTTAAGAGGAGAAACAAACCGTTATATATGATATTACCATCGATTGAAAGTTTATAACTTGGAATTTTCACTCATCGATTCATACTTTTTAGACAAATAGTCAAATTAACTGGTTTAATTGAACATTGATTGAACTGTTAGTAATATTCCACTTTTTTCCTGAAATTGAGTGAAATTAGAGATTTCTCACAAAAAAAGAGGAGCGCTTCACGATTGTGCGTGTCATCCTTGCGCAGGGGACATGCTAATCTTCTCTGTATCGCTCAATTTTTTTCATATGTACACTCGAAGGTAGTACACTCCACACACTCCGAGTGGTCGTATATGTACGTAGTAATTAGAAGTCAAATATCTATTATGGTGGCTGTAATAGTAGTAGCAAAATGTTTCCACCGAAATTACCATTGGTTGAAGGTATTTAATTTAAATACGATATGTCTGTTTAAGAGGAGAAACAAACCGTTATATATGATATTACCATCGATTGAAAGTTTATAACTTGGAATTTTCACTCATCGATTCATACTTTTTAGAGAAATAGTCAAATTAACTGGTTTAATTGAACAGAGATTGAACTGTTAGTAATATTCCACTTTTTTCGTAAAATTTATTAAAATTAGAGATTTCCCACAAAATAGAGGAACGCTTCACGATTGTGCGTGTCATCCTTGGGCAGGGGCCATGCTAATATTTTCTGTATCGTTCCAATTTTTTCATATGTACACTCGAAAATAGTACACTACACACACTCCCAGTGGTCGTATATGTACGTAGTAATTAGAAGTCAAATATCTATTATGGTGGCTGTAATAGTAGTAGCAAAATATTTCCTCCGAAATGACCATTGGTATAAGGTATTTAATTTAAATACGATATGTCTGTTTAAGAGGAGAAACAAACCGTTATATATGATATTACCATCGATTGAAAGTTTATAACTTGGAATTTTCACTCATCGATTCATACTTTTTAGAGAAATAGTCAAATTAACTGGTTTAATTGAACCGAGATTGAACTGTTAGTATTATTCCACTTTTTTCGTCAAATTTATTAAAATTAGAGATTTCCCACAAAATAGAGGAACGCTTCACGATTGTGCGTGTCATCCTTGCGCAGGGGCCATTCTAATCTTCTCTGTATCGTTCCAATTTTTTCATATGTACACTCGAAAGTAGTACACTACACACACTCCCAGTGGTCGTATATGTACGTAGTAATTAGAAGTCAAATATCTATTATGGTGGCTGTAATAGTAGTAGCAAAATATTTCCTCCGAAATGACCATTGGTTTAAGGTATTTAATTTAAATACGATATGTCTGTTTAAGAGGAGAAACAAACCGTTATATATGATATTACCATCGATTGAAAGTATATAACTTGGAATTTTCTCTCATCGATTCATACTTTCTAGACAAATAGTCAAATTAACTGGTTTAATTGAACAGAGATTGAACTGTTAGTAATATTCCACTTTTTTCCTGAAATTTAGTGAAATTAGAGATTTCCCACACAAAAGAGGAGCGCTTCACGATTGTGCGTGTCATCCTTGCGCAGGGGACATGCTAATCTTCTCTGTATCGCTCAATTTTTTTCATATGTACACTCGAAAGTAGTACACTCCACACACTCCGAGTGGTCGTATATGTACGTAGTAATTAGAAGTCAAATATCTATTATGGTGGCTGTAATAGTAGTAGCAAAATCTTTCCACCGAAATTACCATTGGTTGAAGGTATTTAATTTAAATACGATATGTCTGTATAAGAGGAGAAACAAACCGTAATATATAATATTACCATTGATTAAAAGTTTATAACTTAGACTTTTCACTCATCGATTCATACTTTTTAGACAAATAGTCAAATTAACTGGTTTAATTGAACATAGTTTGAACTGTTAATAATATTTCACTTTTTTCGTAAAATTTAATAAAATTAGAGATTTTCCAAAAAATAGAGGAACGCTTCACGATTGTGCGTGTCATCCTTGCGCAGGGGCCATGCTAATCTTCTATGTATCGTTCCAATTTTTTCATATGTACACTCGAAAGTAGTACACTTCACATACTCCCACTGGTCGTATATGTACGTAGTAATTAGAAGTTAAATATCTATAATGGTGGCTGTAATAGTAGTAGCAAAATGTTTCCTCCGAAATGACCATTGGTTGAAGGTATTTAATTTAAATACGATATGTCTGTTTAGGAGGAGAAACAAACCGGTATATATGATATTACCATCGATTGAAAGTTTATAATTTGGGCTTTTTACTCATCAATTCATACTTTTTGGACAAATAGTCGAATTCACTGGTGTAATTAAACAGAGATTGAACTTTTCGTGATATTCCACTTTTTTCCTGAAATTGAGTGAAATCAGAGATTTCCCACAAAATAGAGGAACGCTTCACGATTGTGCGTGCCATCCTTACCCAGGGGCCATTCTAATCTTCCATGTATCGTTCCATTTTTTTCATAAGTAAGCTCAAAATTAGTACACTCCACACACTCCCAGTAGTCGTATATGTACGTAGAAATTAGAAGTCAAATATCTATTATGGTGGCTGTAATAGTAGTAGCAAAATGTTTCCTCCGAAATTACCATTGGTTGAAGGTATTTAATTTAAATACGATATGTCTGTTTAAGAGGAGAAACAAACCGTTATATAT
Organism: Styela clava; assembly: GCF_964204865.1. Taxonomy (NCBI): domain Eukaryota; kingdom Metazoa; phylum Chordata; class Ascidiacea; order Stolidobranchia; family Styelidae; genus Styela; species Styela clava. The sequence goes on from NC_135250.1 coordinate 19,557,560, forward strand.
GATATTACCATCGATTGAAAGTTTATAACTTGGAATTTTCACTCATCGATTCATACTTTTTAGAAAAATAGTCAAATTAACTGGTTTAATTGAACAGAGATTGAACTGTTAGTAATATTCCACTTTTTTCGTAAAATTTATTAAAATTAGAGATTTCCTACAAAATAGAGGAACGCTTCACGATTGTGCGTTTCATCCTTGCGCAGGGGCCATGCTAATCTTCTCTGTATCGTTCCAATTTTTTCGAAAGTAGTACACTACACACACTCCCAGTGGTCGTATATGTACGTAGTAATTAGAAGTCAAATATCTATTATGATGGCTGTAATAGTAGTAGCAAAATGTTTTCTCCGAAATTACCATTGGTTGGAGGTATTTAATTTAAATAAGATATGTCTGTTTAAGAGGAGAAACAAACCGTTATATATGATATTACCATTGATTGAAAGTTTATAACTTAGACTTTTCACTCATCGATTCATACTTTTTAGACAAATAGTCAAATTAACTGGTTTAATAGAACAGAGTTTGAACTGTTAATAATATTTCACTTTTTTCGTAAAATTTATTAAAATTAGAGATTTCCCAAAAAATAGAGGAACGCTTCACGATTGTGCGTGTCATCCTTGCGCAGGGGCCATGCTAATCTTCTCTGTATCGTTCCAATTTTTCCATATGTTTACTCGAAAATAGTACACTACACACACTCCCAGTGGTCGTATATGTACGTAGTAATTAGAAGTCAAATATCTATTATGGTGGCTGTAATAGTAGTAGCAAAATATTTCTCCCGAAATGACCATTGGTTTAAGGTATTTAATTTGAATACGATATGTCTGTTTAAGAGGAGAAACAAACCGTTATATATGATATTACCATCGATTGAAAGTTTATAACTTGGAATTTTCACTCATCGGTTCATACTTTTTAGACAAATAGTCAAATTAACTGGTTTAATTGAACAGAGATTGAACTGTTAGTAATATTCCACTTTTTTCCTGAAATTGAGTGAAATTAGAGATTTCTCACAAAAAAAGAGGAGCGCTTCACGATTGTGCGTGTCATCCTTGCGCAGGGGACATGCTAATCTTCTCTGTATCGCTCAATTTTTTTCATATGTACACTCGAAGGTACTACACTCCACACACTCCGAGTGGTCGTATATGTACGTAGTAATTAGAAGTCAAATATCTATTATGGTGGCTGTAATAGTAGTAGCAAAATGTTTCCACCGAAATTACCATTGGTTGAAGGTATTTAATTTAAATACGATATGTCTGTTTAAGAGGAGAAACAAACCGTTATATATGATATTACCATCGATTGAAAGTTTATAACTTGGAATTTTCACTCATCGATTCATACTTTTTAGAGAAATAGTCAAATTAACTGGTTTAATTGAACAGAGATTGAACTGTTAGTAATATTCCACTTTTTTCGTAAAATTTATTAAAATTAGAGATTTCCCACAAAATAGAGGAACGCTTCACGATTGTGCGTGTCATCCTTGCGCAGGGGCCATGCTAATCTTCTCTGTATCGTTCCAATTTTTTCATATGTACACTCGAAAGTAGTACACTACACACACTCCCAGTGGTCGTATATGTACGTAGTAATTAGAAGTCAAATATCTATTATGGTGGCTGTAATAGTAGTAGCAAAATATTTCCTCCGAAATGACCATTGGTATAAGGTATTTAATTTAAATACGATATGTCTGTTTAAGAGGAGAAACAAACTGTTATATATGATATTACCATCGATTGAAAGTTTATAACTTGGAATTTTCACTCATCGATTCATACTTTTTAGAGAAATCGTCAAATTAACTGGTTTAATTGAACAGAGATTAAACTGTTAGTATTATTCCACTTTTTTCGTCAAATTTATTAAAATTAGAGATTTCCCACAAAATAGAGGAACGCTTCGCGATTGTGCGTGTCATCCTTGCGCAGGGGCCATGCTAATCTTCTCTGTATCGTTCCAATTTTTTCATATGTACACTCGAAAGTAGTACACTACACACACTCCCAGTGGTCGTATATGTACGTAGTAATTAGAAGTCAAATATCTATTATGGTGGCTGTACTAGTAGTAGCAAAATATTTCCTCCGAAATGACCATTGGTTGAAGGTATTTTATTTAAATACGATATGTCTGTTTAAGAGGAGAAACAAACCGTTATATATGATATTACCATCGATTGAAAGTTTATAACTTGGAATTTTCACTCATCGATTCATACTTTTTAGACAAATAGTCAAATTAACTGGTTTAATTGAACAGAGATTGAACTGTTAGTAATATTCCACTTTTTTCCTGAAATTGAGTGAAATTAGAGATTTCTCACAAAACGGAGGAACGCTTCACGATTGTGCGTGTCATCCTTGCGCAGGGGCCATGCTAATCTTCTCTGTATCGCTCAAATTTTTTCATATGTACACTCGAAAGTAGTACACTCCACACACTCCCAGTGGTCGTATATGTACGTAGTAATTAGAAGTCAAATATCTATTATGATGGCTGTAATAGTAGTAGCAAAATGTTTTCTCCGAAATTACCATTGGTTGGAGGTATTTAATTTAAATAAGATATGTCTGTTTAAGAGGAGAAACAAACCGTTATATATGATATTACCATTGATTGAAAGTTTATAACTTAGACTTTTCACTCATCGATTCATACTTTTTAGACAAATAGTCAAATTAACTGGTTTAATAGATCAGAGTTTGAACTGTTAATAATATTTCACTTTTTTCGTAAAATTTATTAAAATTAGAGATTTCCCACAAAATAGAGGAACGCTTCACGATTGTGCGTGTCATCCTTGCGCAGGGGACATGCTAATCTTCTCTGTATCGCTCATTTTTTTTCATATGTACACACGAAGGTAGTACACTCCACACACTCCCAGTGGTCGTATATGTACGTAGTAATTAGAAGTCAAATATCTATTATGGTGGCTGTAATAGTAGTAGCAAAATGTTTCCACCGAAATTACCATTGGTTGAAGGTATTTAATTTAAATACGATATGTCTGTTTAAGAGGAGAAACAAACCGTAATATATAATATTACCATTGATTAAAAGTTTATAACTTAGACTTTTCACTCATCGATTCATACTTTTTAGACAAATAGTCAAATTAACTGGTTTAATTGAACAGAGTTTGAACTGTTAATAGTATTTCACTTTTTTCGTAAAATTTAATAAAATTAGAGATTTTCCAAAAAATAGAGGAACGCTTCACGATTGTGCGTGTCATCCTTGCGCAGGGGCCATGCTAATCTTCTATGTATCGTTCCAATTTTTTCATATGTACACTCGAAAGTAGTACACTTCACATACTCCCACTGGTCGTATATGTACGTAGTAATTAGAAGTTAAATATCTATAATGGTGGCTGTAATAGTAGTAGCAAAATGTTTCCTCCGAAATGACCATTGGTTGAAGGTATTTAATTTAAATACGATATGTCTGTTTAGGAGGAGAAACAAACCGGTATATATGATATTACCATCGATTGAAAGTTTATAATTTGGGCTTTTTACTCATCAATTCATACTTTTTGGACAAATAGTCGAATTCACTGGTGTAATTAAACAGAGATTGAACTTTTCGTGATATTCCACTTTTTTCCTGAAATTGAGTGAAATCAGAGATTTCCCACAAAATAGAGGAACGCTTCACGATTGTGCGTGCCATCCTTACCCAGGGGCCATTCTAATCTTCCATGTATCGTTCCATTTTTTTCATAAGTACACTCAAAATTAGTACACTCCACACACTCCCAGTAGTCGTATATGTACGTAGAAATTAGAAGTCAAATATCTATTATGGTGGCTGTAATAGTAGTAGCAAAATGTTTCCTCCGAAATTACCATTGGTTGAAGGTATTTAATTTAAATACGATATGTCTGTTTAAGAGGAGAAACAAACCGTTATATATGATATTACCATCGATTGAAAGTTTATAACTTGGAATTTTCACTCATCGATTCATACTTTTTAGAAAAATAGTCAAATTAACTGGTTTAATTGAACAGAGATTGAACTGTTAGTAATATTCCACTTTTTTCGTAAAATTTATTAAAATTAGAGATTTCCCACAAAATAGAGGAACGCTTCACGATTGTGCGTTTCATCCTTGCGCAGGGGCCATGCTAATCTTCTCTGTATCGTTCCAATTTTTTCATATGTACACTCGAAAGTAGTACACTACACACACTCCCAGTGGTCGTATATGTACGTAGTAATTAGAAGTCAAATATCTATTATGGTGGCTGTAATAGTAGTAGCAAAATATTTCCTCCGAAATGACCATTGGTATAAGGTATTTAATTTAAATACGATATGTCTGTTTAAGAGGAGAAACAAACCGTTATATATGATATTACCATCGATTGAAAGTTTATAACTTGGAATTTTCACTCATCGATTCATACTTTTTAGACAAATAGTCAAATTAACTGGTTTAATTGAACAGAGATTGAACTGTTAATAATATTCCACTTTTTTCCTGAAATTGAGTGAAATTAGAGATTTCTCACAAAACAGAGGAACGCTTCACGATTGTGCGTGTCATCCTTGCGCAGGGGCCATGCTAATCTTCTCTGTATCGCTCAAATTTTTTCATATGTACACTCGAAAAGTAGTACACTCCACACACTCCCAGTGGTCGTATATGTACGTAGTAATTAGAAGTCAAATATCTATTATGATGGCTGTAATAGTAGTAGCAAAATGTTTTCTCCGAAATTACCATTGGTTGGAGGTATTTAATTTAAATAAGATATGTCTGTTTAAGAGGAGAAACAAACCGTTATATATGATATTACCATTGATTGAAAGTTTATAACTTAGACTTTTCACTCATCGATTCATACTTTTTAGACAAATAGTCAAATTAACTGGTTTAATAGAACAGAGTTTGAACTGTTAATAATATTTCACTTTTTTCGTAAAATTTATTAAAATTAGAGATTTCCCAAAAAATAGAGGAACGCTTCACGATTGTGCGTGTCATCCTTGCGCAGGGGCCATGCTAATCTTCTCTGTATCGTTCCAATTTTTTCATATGTTTACTCGAAAATAGTACACTACACACACTCCCAGTGGTCGTATATGTACGTAGTAATTAGAAGTCAAATATCTATTATGGTGGCTGTAATAGTAGTAGCAAAATATTTCTCCCGAAATGACCATTGGTTTAAGGTATTTAATTTGAATACGATATGTCTGTTTAAGAGGAGAAACAAACCGTTATATATGATATTACCATCGATTGAAAGTTTATAACTTGGAATTTTCACTCATCGATTCATACTTTTTAGACAAATAGTCAAATTAACTGGTTTAATTGAACAGAGATTGAACTGTTAGTAATATTCCACTTTTTTCCTGAAATTGAGTGAAATTAGAGATTTCTCACAAAAAAAGAGGAGCGCTTCACGATTGTGCGTGTCATCCTTGCGCAGGGGACATGCTAATCTTCTCTGTATCGCTCAATTTTTTTCATATGTACACTCGAAGGTACTACACTCCACACACTCCGAGTGGTCGTATATGTACGTAGTAATTAGAAGTCAAATATCTATTATGGTGGCTGTAATAGTAGTAGCAAAATGTTTCCACCGAAATTACCATTGGTTGAAGGTATTTAATTTAAATACGATATGTCTGTTTAAGAGGAGAAACAAACCGTTATATATGATATTACCATTGATTGAAAGTTTATAACTTGGAATTTTCACTCATCGATTCATACTTTTTAGAGAAATAGTCAAATTAACTGGTTTAATTGAACAGAGATTGAACTGTTAGTAATATTCCACTTTTTTCGTAAAATTTATTAAAATTAGAGATTTCCCACAAAATAGAGGAACGCTTCACGATTGTGCGTGTCATCCTTGCGCAGGGGCCATGCTAATCTTCTCTGTATCGTTCCAATTTTTTCATATGTACACTCGAAAGTAGTACACTACACACACTCCCAGTGGTCGTATATGTACGTAGTAATTAGAAGTCAAATATCTATTATGGTGGCTGTAATAGTAGTAGCAAAATATTTCCTCCGAAATGACCATTGGTATAAGGTATTTAATTTAAATACGATATGTCTGTTTAAGAGGAGAAACAAACTGTTATATATGATATTACCATCGATTGAAAGTTTATAACTTGGAATTTTCACTCATCGATTCATACTTTTTAGAGAAATCGTCAAATTAACTGGTTTAATTGAACAGAGATTAAACTGTTAGTATTATTCCACTTTTTTCGTCAAATTTATTAAAATTAGAGATTTCCCACAAAATAGAGGAACGCTTCACGATTGTGCGTGTCATCCTTGCGCAGGGGCCATGCTAATCTTCTCTGTATCGTTCCAATTTTTTCATATGTACACTCGAAAGTAGTACACTACACACACTCCCAGTGGTCGTATATGTACGTAGTAATTAGAAGTCAAATATCTATTATGGTGGCTGTACTAGTAGTAGCAAAATATTTCCTCCGAAATGACCATTGGTTGAAGGTATTTTATTTAAATACGATATGTCTGTTTAAGAGGAGAAACAAACCGTTATATATGATATTACCATCGATTGAAAGTTTATAACTTGGAATTTTCACTCATCGATTCATACTTTTTAGACAAATAGTCAAATTAACTGGTTTAATTGAACAGAGATTGAACTGTTAGTAATATTCCACTTTTTTCCTGAAATTGAGTGAAATTAGAGATTTCTCACAAAACGGAGGAACGCTTCACGATTGTGCGTGTCATCCTTGCGCAGGGGCCATGCTAATCTTCTCTGTATCGCTCAAATTTTTTCATATGTACACTCGAAAGTAGTACACTCCACACACTCCCAGTGGTCGTATATGTACGTAGTAATTAGAAGTCAAATATCTATTATGATGGCTGTAATAGTAGTAGCAAAATGTTTTCTCCGAAATTACCATTGGTTGGAGGTATTTAATTTAAATAAGATATGTCTGTTTAAGAGGAGAAACAAACCGTTATATATGATATTACCATTGATTGAAAGTTTATAACTTAGACTTTTCACTCATCGATTCATACTTTTTAGACAAATAGTCAAATTAACTGGTTTAATAGATCAGAGTTTGAACTGTTAATAATATTTCACTTTTTTCGTAAAATTTATTAAAATTAGAGATTTCCCACAAAATAGAGGAACGCTTCACGATTGTGCGTGTCATCCTTGCGCAGGGGACATGCTAATCTTCTCTGTATCGCTCAATTTTTTTCCTATGTACACACGAAGGTAGTACACTCCACACACTCCGAGTGGTCGTATATGTACGTAGTAATTAGAAGTCAAATATCTATTATGGTGGCTGTAATAGTAGTAGCAAAATGTTTCCACCGAAATTACCATTGGTTGAAGGTATTTAATTTAAATACGATATGTCTGTTTAAGAGGAGAAACAAACCGTTATATATGATATTACCATCGATTGAAATTTTATAACTTGGAATTTTCACTCATCGATTCATACTTTTTAGAGAAATAGTCAAATTAACTGGTTTAATTGAACAGAGATTGAACTGTTAGTATTATTCCACTTTTTTCGTCAAATTTATTAAAATTAGAGATTTCCCACAAAATAGAGGAACGCTTCACGATTGTGCGTGTCACTCTGCGCAGGGGCCATGCTAATCTTCTCTGTATCGTTCCAATTTTTTCATATGTACACTCGAAAGTAGTACACTACGCACACTCCCAGTGGTCGTATATGTACGTAGTAATTAGAAGTCAAATATCTATTATGGTGGCTGTACTAGTAGTAGCAAAATATTTCCTCCGAAATGACCATTGGTTGAAGGTATTTTATTTAAATACGATATGTCTGTTTAAGAGGAGAAACAAACCGTTATATATGATATTACCATCGATTGAAAGTTTATAACTTGGAATTTTCACTCATCGATTCATACTTTTTAGACAAATAGTCAAGTTAACTGGTTTAATTGAACAGAGATTGAACTGTTAGTATTATTCCACTTTTTTCGTCAAATTTATTAAAATTAGAGATTTCCCACAAAATAGAGGAACGCTTCACGATTGTGCGTGTCATCCTTGCGCAGGGGCCATGCTAATCTTCTCTGTATCGTTCCAATTTTTTCATAAGTACACTCGAAAGTAGTACACTACACACACTCCCAGTGGTCGTATATGTACGTAGTAATTAGAAGTCAAATATCTATTATGGTGGCTGTACTAGTAGTAGCAAAATATTTCCTCCGTAATGACCATTGGTTGAAGGTATTTTATTTAAATACGATATGTCTGTTTAAGAGGAGAAACAAACCGTTATATAAGATATTACCATCGATTGAAAGTTTATAACTTGGAATTTTCACTCATCGATTCATACTTTTTAGACAAATAGTCAAATTAACTGGTTTAATTGAACAGAGATTGAACTGTTAGTAATATTCCACTTTTTTCCTGAAATTGAGTGAAATTAGAGATTTCTCACAAAACAGAGGAACGCTTCACGATTGTGCGTGTCATCCTTGCGCAGGGGCCATGCTAATCTTCTCTGTATCGCTCAAATTTTTTCATATGTACACTCGAAAGTAGTACACTCCACACACTCCCAGTGGTCGTATATGTACGTAGTAATTAGAAGTCAAATATCTATTATGATGGCTGTAATAGTAGTTGCAAAATGTTTTCTCCGAAATTACCATAGGTTGAAGGTATTTAGTTTAAATAAGATATGTCTGTTTAAGAGGAGAAACAAACCGTTATATATGATATTACCATTGATTGAAAGTTTATAACTTAGACTTTTCACTCATCGATTCATACTTTTTAGACAAATATTCAAATTAACTGGTTTAATAGAACAGAGTTTGAACTGTTAATAATATTTCACTTTTTTCGTAAAATTTATTAAAGTTAGAGAGATTTCCCAAAAAATAGAGGAACGCTTCACGATTGTGCGTGTCATCCTTGCGCAGGGGCCATGCTAATCTTCTCTGTATCGTTCCAATTTTTTCATATGTACACTCGAAAGTAGTACACTACACACACTCCCAGTGGTCGTATATGTACGTAGTAATTAGAAGTCAAATATCTATTATGGTGGCTGTAATAGTAGTAGCAAAATATTTCTCTCGAAATGACCATTGGTTTAAGGTATTTAATTTGAATACGATATGTCTGTTTAAGAGGAGAAACAAACCGTTATATATGATATTAACATCGATTGAAAGTTTATAACTTGGATTTTTCACTCATCGATTCATACTTTTTAGACAAATAGTCAAATTAACTGGTTTAATTGAACAGAGATTGAACTGTTAGTAATATTCCACTTTTTTCCTGAAATTGAGTGAAATTAGAGATTTCTCACAAAAAAAGAGGAGCGCTTCACGATTGTGCGTGTCATCCTTGCGCAGGGGACATGCTAATCTTCTCTGTATCGCTCAATTTTTTTCATATGTACACTCGAAGGTACTACACTCCACACACTCCGAGTGGTCGTATATGTACGTAGTAATTAGAAGTCAAATATCTATTATGGTGGCTGTAATAGTAGTAGCAAAATGTTTCCACCGAAATTACCATTGGTTGAAGGTATTTAATTTAAATACGATATGTCTGTTTAAGAGGAGAAACAAACCGTTATATATGATATTACCATTGATTGAAAGTTTATAACTTGGAATTTTCACTCATCGATTCATACTTTTTAGAGAAATAGTCAAATTAACTGGTTTAATTGAACAGAGATTGAACTGTTAGTAATATTCCACTTTTTTCGTAAAATTTATTAAAATTAGAGATTTCCCACAAAATAGAGGAACGCTTCACGATTGTGCGTGTCATCCTTGCGCAGGGGCCATGCTAATCTTCTCTGTATCGTTCCAATTTTTTCATATGTACACTCGAAAGTAGTACACTACACACACTCCCAGTGGTCGTATATGTACGTAGTAATTAGAAGTCAAATATCTATTATGGTGGCTGTAATAGTAGTAGCAAAATATTTCCTCCGAAATGACCATTGGTATAAGGTATTTAATTTAAATACGATATGTCTGTTTAAGAGGAGAAACAAACTGTTATATATGATATTACCATCGATTGAAAGTTTATAACTTGGAATTTTCACTCATCGATTCATACTTTTTAGAGAAATCGTCAAATTAACTGGTTTAATTGAACAGAGATTAAACTGTTAGTATTATTCCACTTTTTTCGTCAAATTTATTAAAATTAGAGATTTCCCACAAAATAGAGGAACGCTTCACGATTGTGCGTGTCATCCTTGCGCAGGGGCCATGCTAATCTTCTCTGTATCGTTCCAATTTTTTCATATGTACACTCGAAAGTAGTACACTACACACACTCCCAGTGGTCGTATATGTACGTAGTAATTAGAAGTCAAATATCTATTATGGTGGCTGTACTAGTAGTAGCAAAATATTTCCTCCGAAATGACCATTGGTTGAAGGTATTTTATTTAAATACGATATGTCTGTTTAAGAGGAGAAACAAACCGTTATATATGATATTACCATCGATTGAAAGTTTATAACTTGGAATTTTCACTCATCGATTCATACTTTTTAGACAAATAGTCAAATTAACTGGTTTAATTGAACAGAGATTGAACTGTTAGTAATATTCCACTTTTTTCCTGAAATTGAGTGAAATTAGAGATTTCTCACAAAACGGAGGAACGCTTCACGATTGTGCGTGTCATCCTTGCGCAGGGGCCATGCTAATCTTCTCTGTATCGCTCAAATTTTTTCATATGTACACTCGAAAGTAGTACACTCCACACACTCCCAGTGGTCGTATATGTACGTAGTAATTAGAAGTCAAATATCTATTATGATGGCTGTAATAGTAGTAGCAAAATGTTTTCTCCGAAATTACCATTGGTTGGAGGTATTTAATTTAAATAAGATATGTCTGTTTAAGAGGAGAAACAAACCGTTATATATGATATTACCATTGATTGAAAGTTTATAACTTAGACTTTTCACTCATCGATTCATACTTTTTAGACAAATAGTCAAATTAACTGGTTTAATAGATCAGAGTTTGAACTGTTAATAATATTTCACTTTTTTCGTAAAATTTATTAAAATTAGAGATTTCCCACAAAATAGAGGAACGCTTCACGATTGTGCGTGTCATCCTTGCGCAGGGGACATGCTAATCTTCTCTGTATCGCTCAATTTTTTTCATATGTACACACGAAGGTAGTACACTCCACACACTCCGAGTGGTCGTATATGTACGTAGTAATTAGAAGTCAAATATCTATTATGGTGGCTGTAATAGTAGTAGCAAAATGTTTCCACCGAAATTACCATTGGTTGAAGGTATTTAATTTAAATACGATATGTCTGTTTAAGAGGAGAAACAAACCGTTATATATGATATTACCATCGATTGAAATTTTATAACTTGGAATTTTCACTCATCGATTCATACTTTTTAGAGAAATAGTCAAATTAACTGGTTTAATTGAACAGAGATTGAACTGTTAGTATTATTCCACTTTTTTCGTCAAATTTATTAAAATTAGAGATTTCCCACAAAATAGAGGAACGCTTCACGATTGTGCGTGTCACTCTGCGCAGGGGCCATGCTAATCTTCTCTGTATCGTTCCAATTTTTTCATATGTACATTCGAAAGTAGTACACTACGCACACTCCCAGTGGTCGTATATGTACGTAGTAATTAGAAGTCAAATATCTATTATGGTGGCTGTACTAGTAGTAGCAAAATATTTCCTCCGAAATGACCATTGGTTGAAGGTATTTTATTTAAATACGATATGTCTGTTTAAGAGGAGAAACAAACCGTTATATATGATATTACCATCGATTGAAAGTTTATAACTTGGAATTTTCACTCATCGATTCATACTTTTTAGACAAATAGTCAAGTTAACTGGTTTAATTGAACAGAGATTGAACTGTTAGTATTATTCCACTTTTTTCGTCAAATTTATTAAAATTAGAGATTTCCCACAAAATAGAGGAACGCTTCACGATTGTGCGTGTCATCCTTGCGCAGGGGCCATGCTAATCTTCTCTGTATCGTTCCAATTTTTTCATAAGTACACTCGAAAGTAGTACACTACACACACTCCCAGTGGTCGTATATGTACGTAGTAATTAGAAGTCAAATATCTATTATGGTGGCTGTACTAGTAGTAGCAAAATATTTCCTCCGTAATGACCATTGGTTGAAGGTATTTTATTTAAATACGATATGTCTGTTTAAGAGGAGAAACAAACCGTTATATAAGATATTACCATCGATTGAAAGTTTATAACTTGGAATTTTCACTCATCGATTCATACTTTTTAGACAAATAGTCAAATTAACTGGTTTAATTGAACAGAGATTGAACTGTTAGTAATATTCCACTTTTTTCCTGAAATTGAGTGAAATTAGAGATTTCTCACAAAACAGAGGAACGCTTCACGATTGTGCGTGTCATCCTTGCGCAGGGGCCATGCTAATCTTCTCTGTATCGCTCAAATTTTTTCATATGTACACTCGAAAGTAGTACACTCCACACACTCCCAGTGGTCGTATATGTACGTAGTAATTAGAAGTCAAATATCTATTATGATGGCTGTAATAGTAGTTGCAAAATGTTTTCTCCGAAATTACCATAGGTTGAAGGTATTTAGTTTAAATAAGATATGTCTGTTTAAGAGGAGAAACAAACCGTTATATATGATATTACCATTGATTGAAAGTTTATAACTTAGACTTTTCACTCATCGATTCATACTTTTTAGACAAATATTCAAATTAACTGGTTTAATAGAACAGAGTTTGAACTGTTAATAATATTTCACTTTTTTCGTAAAATTTATTAAAGTTAGAGAGATTTCCCAAAAAATAGAGGAACGCTTCACGATTGTGCGTGTCATCCTTGCGCAGGGGCCATGCTAATCTTCTCTGTATCGTTCCAATTTTTTCATATGTACACTCGAAAGTAGTACACTACACACACTCCCAGTGGTCGTATATGTACGTAGTAATTAGAAGTCAAATATCTATTATGGTGGCTGTAATAGTAGTAGCAAAATATTTCTCTCGAAATGACCATTGGTTTAAGGTATTTAATTTGAATACGATATGTCTGTTTAAGAGGAGAAACAAACCGTTATATATGATATTAACATCGATTGAAAGTTTATAACTTGGATTTTTCACTCATCGATTCATACTTTTTAGACAAATAGTCAAATTAACTGGTTTAATTGAACAGAGATTGAACTGTTAGTAATATTCCACTTTTTTCCTGAAATTGAGTGAAATTAGAGATTTCTCACAAAAAAAGAGGAGCGCTTCACGATTGTGCGTGTCATCCTTGCGCAGGGGACATGTTAATCTTCTCTGTATCGCTCAATTTTTTTCATATGTACACTCGAAGGTAGTACACACCACACACTCCGAGTGGTCGTATATGTACGTAGTAATTAGTAGTCAAATATCTATTATGGTGGCTGTAATAGTAGTAGCAAAATGTTTCCACCGAAATTACCATTGGTTGAAGGTATTTAATTTAAATACGATATGTCTGTTTAAGAGGAGAAACAAACCGTTATATATGATATTACCATCGATTGAAATTTTATAACTTGGAATTTTCACTCATCGATTCATACTTTTTAGAGAAATAGTCAAATTAACTGGTTTAATTGAACAGAGATTGAACTGTTAGTATTATTCCACTTTTTTCGTCAAATTTATTAAAATTAGAGATTTCCCACAAAATAGAGGAACGCTTCACGATTGTGCGTGTCATCCTTGCGCAGGGGCCATGCTAATCTTCTCTGTATCGTTCCAATTTTTTCATATGTACACTCGAAAGTAATACACTACACACACTCCCAGTGTTCGTATATGTACGTAGTAATTAGAAGTCAAATATCTATTATGGTGGCTGTACTAGTAGTAGCAAAATATTTCCTCCGAAATGACCATTGGTTGAAGGTATTTTATTTAAATACGATATGTCTGTTTAAGAGGAGAAACAAACCGTTATATATGATATTACCATCGATTGAAAGTTTATAACTTGGAATTTTCAATCATCGATTCAAACTTTTTAGACAAATAGTCAAATTAACTGGTTTAATTGAACAGAGATTGAACTGTTAGTAATATTCCACTTTTTTCCTGAAATTGAGTGAAATTAGAGATTTCTCACAAAACAGAGGAACGCTTCACGATTGTGCGTGTCATCCTTGCGCAGGGGCCATGCTAATCTTCTCTGTATCGCTCAAATTTTTTCATATGTACACTGTACACTCGAAAGTAGTACACTCCACACACTCCCAGTGGTCGTATATGTACGTAGTAATTAGAAGTCAAATATCTATTATGATGGCTGTAATAGTAGTAGCAAAATGTTTTCTCCGAAATTACCATTGGTTGAAGGTATTTAATTTAAATAAGATATGTCTGTTTAAGAGGAGAAACAAACCGTTATATATGATATTACCATTGATTGAAAGATTATAACTTAGACTTTTCACTCATCGATTCATACTTTTTAGACAAATAGTCAAATTAACTGGTTTAATTGAACAGAGATTGAACTGTTAGTAATATTCCACTTTTTTCGTCAAATTTATTAAAATTAGAGATTTCCCACAAAATAGAGGAACGCTTCACGATTGTGCGTGTCATCCTTGCGCAGGGGCCATGCTAATCTTCTCTGTATCGTTCCAATCTTTTCATATGTACACTCGAAAGTAGTACACTACACACACTCCCAGTGGTCGTATATGTACGTAGTAATTAGAAGTCAAATATCTATTATGGTGGCTGTACTAGTAGTAGCAAAATATTTCCTCCGAAATGACCATTGGTTGAAGGTATTTTATTTAAATACGATATGTCTGTTTAAGAGGAGAAACAAACCGTTATATATGATATTACCATCGCTTGAAAGTTTATAACTTGGAATTTTCACTCATCGATTCATACTTTTTAGACAAATAGTCAAATTAACTGGTTTAATTTAACAGAGATTGAACTGTTAGTAATATTCCACTTTTTTCGTAAAATTTATTAAAATAAGAGATTTCCCACAAAATATAGAAACGCTTCACGATTGTGCGTGTCATCCTTGCGCAGGGGCCATGCTAATCTTCTCTGTATCGTTCCAATTTTTTCATATGTACACTCGAAAGTAGTACACTACACACACTCCCAGTGGTCGTATATGTACGTAGTAATTAGAAGTCAAATATCTATTATGGTGGCTGTACTAGTAGTAGCAAAATATTTCCTCCGTAATGACCATTGGTTGAAGGTATTTTATTTAAATACGATATGTCTGTTTAAGAGGAGAAACAAACCGTTATATATGATATTACCATCGATTGAAATTTTATAACTTGGAATTTTCACTCATCGATTCATACTTTTTAGAGAAATAGTCAAATTAACTGGTTTAATTGAACAGAGATTGAACTGTTAGTATTATTCCACTTTTTTCGTCAAATTTATTAAAATTAGAGATTTCCCACAAAATAGAGGAACGCTTCACGATTGTGCGTGTCACTCTGCGCAGGGGCCATGCTAATCTTCTCTGTATCGTTCCAATTTTTTCATATGTACATTCGAAAGTAGTACACTACGCACACTCCCAGTGGTCGTATATGTACGTAGTAATTAGAAGTCAAATATCTATTATGGTGGCTGTACTAGTAGTAGCAAAATATTTCCTCCGAAATGACCATTGGTTGAAGGTATTTTATTTAAATACGATATGTCTGTTTAAGAGGAGAAACAAACCGTTATATATGATATTACCATCGATTGAAAGTTTATAACTTGGAATTTTCACTCATCGATTCATACTTTTTAGACAAATAGTCAAGTTAACTGGTTTAATTGAACAGAGATTGAACTGTTAGTATTATTCCACTTTTTTCGTCAAATTTATTAAAATTAGAGATTTCCCACAAAATAGAGGAACGCTTCACGATTGTGCGTGTCATCCTTGCGCAGGGGCCATGCTAATCTTCTCTGTATCGTTCCAATTTTTTCATAAGTACACTCGAAAGTAGTACACTACACACACTCCCAGTGGTCGTATATGTACGTAGTAATTAGAAGTCAAATATCTATTATGGTGGCTGTACTAGTAGTAGCAAAATATTTCCTCCGTAATGACCATTGGTTGAAGGTATTTTATTTAAATACGATATGTCTGTTTAAGAGGAGAAACAAACCGTTATATAAGATATTACCATCGATTGAAAGTTTATAACTTGGAATTTTCACTCATCGATTCATACTTTTTAGACAAATAGTCAAATTAACTGGTTTAATTGAACAGAGATTGAACTGTTAGTAATATTCCACTTTTTTCCTGAAATTGAGTGAAATTAGAGATTTCTCACAAAACAGAGGAACGCTTCACGATTGTGCGTGTCATCCTTGCGCAGGGGCCATGCTAATCTTCTCTGTATCGCTCAAATTTTTTCATATGTACACTCGAAAGTAGTACACTCCACACACTCCCAGTGGTCGTATATGTACGTAGTAATTAGAAGTCAAATATCTATTATGATGGCTGTAATAGTAGTTGCAAAATGTTTTCTCCGAAATTACCATAGGTTGAAGGTATTTAGTTTAAATAAGATATGTCTGTTTAAGAGGAGAAACAAACCGTTATATATGATATTACCATTGATTGAAAGTTTATAACTTAGACTTTTCACTCATCGATTCATACTTTTTAGACAAATATTCAAATTAACTGGTTTAATAGAACAGAGTTTGAACTGTTAATAATATTTCACTTTTTTCGTAAAATTTATTAAAGTTAGAGAGATTTCCCAAAAAATAGAGGAACGCTTCACGATTGTGCGTGTCATCCTTGCGCAGGGGCCATGCTAATCTTCTCTGTATCGTTCCAATTTTTTCATATGTACACTCGAAAGTAGTACACTACACACACTCCCAGTGGTCGTATATGTACGTAGTAATTAGAAGTCAAATATCTATTATGGTGGCTGTAATAGTAGTAGCAAAATATTTCTCTCGAAATGACCATTGGTTTAAGGTATTTAATTTGAATACGATATGTCTGTTTAAGAGGAGAAACAAACCGTTATATATGATATTAACATCGATTGAAAGTTTATAACTTGGATTTTTCACTCATCGATTCATACTTTTTAGACAAATAGTCAAATTAACTGGTTTAATTGAACAGAGATTGAACTGTTAGTAATATTCCACTTTTTTCCTGAAATTGAGTGAAATTAGAGATTTCTCACAAAAAAAGAGGAGCGCTTCACGATTGTGCGTGTCATCCTTGCGCAGGGGACATGTTAATCTTCTCTGTATCGCTCAATTTTTTTCATATGTACACTCGAAGGTAGTACACACCACACACTCCGAGTGGTCGTATATGTACGTAGTAATTAGTAGTCAAATATCTATTATGGTGGCTGTAATAGTAGTAGCAAAATGTTTCCACCGAAATTACCATTGGTTGAAGGTATTTAATTTAAATACGATATGTCTGTTTAAGAGGAGAAACAAACCGTTATATATGATATTACCATCGATTGAAATTTTATAACTTGGAATTTTCACTCATCGATTCATACTTTTTAGAGAAATAGTCAAATTAACTGGTTTAATTGAACAGAGATTGAACTGTTAGTATTATTCCACTTTTTTCGTCAAATTTATTAAAATTAGAGATTTCCCACAAAATAGAGGAACGCTTCACGATTGTGCGTGTCATCCTTGCGCAGGGGCCATGCTAATCTTCTCTGTATCGTTCCAATTTTTTCATATGTACACTCGAAAGTAATACACTACACACACTCCCAGTGTTCGTATATGTACGTAGTAATTAGAAGTCAAATATCTATTATGGTGGCTGTACTAGTAGTAGCAAAATATTTCCTCCGAAATGACCATTGGTTGAAGGTATTTTATTTAAATACGATATGTCTGTTTAAGAGGAGAAACAAACCGTTATATATGATATTACCATCGATTGAAAGTTTATAACTTGGAATTTTCAATCATCGATTCAAACTTTTTAGACAAATAGTCAAATTAACTGGTTTAATTGAACAGAGATTGAACTGTTAGTAATATTCCACTTTTTTCCTGAAATTGAGTGAAATTAGAGATTTCTCACAAAACAGAGGAACGCTTCACGATTGTGCGTGTCATCCTTGCGCAGGGGCCATGCTAATCTTCTCTGTATCGCTCAAATTTTTTCATATGTACACTGTACACTCGAAAGTAGTACACTCCACACACTCCCAGTGGTCGTATATGTACGTAGTAATTAGAAGTCAAATATCTATTATGATGGCTGTAATAGTAGTAGCAAAATGTTTTCTCCGAAATTACCATTGGTTGAAGGTATTTAATTTAAATAAGATATGTCTGTTTAAGAGGAGAAACAAACCGTTATATATGATATTACCATTGATTGAAAGATTATAACTTAGACTTTTCACTCATCGATTCATACTTTTTAGACAAATAGTCAAATTAACTGGTTTAATAGAACAGAGTTTGAACTGTTAATAATATTTCACTTTTTTCGTAAAATGTATTAAAATTAGAGATTTCCCAAAAAATAGAGGAACGCTTCACGATTGTGCGTGTCATCCTTGCGCAGGGGCCATGCTAATCTTCTCTGTATCGTTCCAATTTTTTCATATGTACACTCGAAAGTAGTACACTACGCACACTCCCAGTGGTCGTATATGTACGTAGTAATTAGAAGTCAAATATCTATTATGGTGGCTGTAATAGTAGTAGCAAAATATTTCTCCCGAAATGACCATTGGTTTAAGGTATTTAATTTGAATACGATATGTCTGTTTAAGAGGAGAAACAAACCGTTATATATGATATTACCATCGATTGAAAGTTTATAACTTGGAATTTTCACTCATCGATTCATACTTTTTAGACAAATAGTCAAATTAACTGGTTTAATTGAACAGAGATTGAACTGTTAGTAATATTCCACTTTTTTCCTGAAATTGAGTGAAATTAGAGATTTCTCACAAAAAAGGAGGAGCGCTTCACGATTGTGCTTGTCCTCCTTGCGCAGGGGACATGCTAATCTTCTCTGTATCGCTCAATTTTTTTCATATGTACACTCGAAAGTAGTACACTCCACACACTCCGAGTGGTCGTATATGTACGTAGTAATTAGAAGTCAAATATCTATTATGGTGGCTGTAATAGTAGTAGCAAAATGTTTCCACCGAAATTACCATTGGTTGAAGGTATTTAATTTAAATACGATATGTCTGTTTAAGAGGTGAAACAAACCGTAATATATAATATCACCATTGATTGATAGTTTATAACTTAGACTTTTCACTCATCGATTCATACTTTTTAGACAAATAGTCAAATTAACTGGTTTAATTGAACAGAGTTTGAACTGTTAATAATATTTCACTTTTTTCGTAAAATTTATTAAAATTAGAGATTTCCCAAAAAATAGAGGAACGCTTCACGATTGTGCGTGTCATCCTTGCGCAGGGGCCATGCTAATCTTCTCTGTATCGTTCCAATTTTTTCATATGTACACTCGAAAGTAGTACACTTCACATACTCTCAGTGGTCGTATATGTACGTAGTAATTAGAAGTTAAATATCTATTATGGTGGCTGTAATAGTAGTAGCAAAATGTTTCCTCCGAAATGACCATTGGTTGAAGGTATTTAATTTAAATACGATATGTCTGTTTAAGAGGAGAAACAAACCGGTATATATGATATTACCATCGATTGAAAGTTTATAATTTGGGCTTTTTACTCATCAATTCATACTTTTTGGACAAATAGTCGAATTCACTGGTGTAATTGAACAGAGATTGAACTGTTAGTAATATTCCACTTTTTTCCTGAAATTGAGTGAAATTAAAGATTTCCCACAAAATAGAGGAACGCTTCACGATTGTGCGTGCCATCCTTACCCAGGGGCCATTCTAATCTTCCATGTATCGTTCCATTTTTTTCATAAGTACACTCGAAAGTAGTACACTCAACACACTCCCAGTGGTCGTATATGTACGTAGAAATTAGAAGTCAAATATCTATTATGGTGGCTGTAATAGTAGTAGCAAAATGTTTCCCCCGAAATTACCATTGGTTGAAGGTATTTAATTTAAATACGATATGTCTGTTTAAGAGGAGAAACAAACCGTTATATATGATATTACCATCGATTGAAAGTTTATAACTTGGAATTTTCACTCATCGATTCATACTTTTTAGAGAAATAGTCAAATTAACTGGTTTAATTGAACAGAGATTGAACTGTTAGTAATATTCCACTTTTTTCGTAAAATTTATTAAAATTAGAGATTTCCCACAAAATAGAGGAACGCTTCACGATTGTGCGTGTCATCCTTGCGCAGGGGCCATGCTAATCTTCTCTGTATCGTTCCAATTTTTGTCATATGTACACTCGAAAGTAGTACACTACACACACTCCCAGTGGTCGTATATGTACGTAGTAATTAGAAGTCAAATATCTATTATGGTGGCTGTAATAGTAGTAGCAAAATATTTCCTCCGAAATGACCATTGGTTAAAGGTATTTAATTTAAATACGATATGTCTGTTTAAGAGGAGAAACAAACCGGTATATATGATATTACCATCGATTGAAAGTTTTTAATTTGGGCTTTATTCTCATCAATTCATACTTTTTAGACAAATAGTCAAATTCACTGATGTAATTAAGCGTTTTAGCAGGGTTATTGGTGTTTTTTGACGGGTTTTCACTGTTTTTAAGCGTTTTAACAGGGTTATTGGTGTTTTTTGACGGTTTTTCACTGTTTTTAAGCGTATTGGCAGGGTTATTGGTGTTTTTTGACGGTTTTTCACTGTTTTTAAGCGTTTTAGCAGGGTTATTGGTGTTTTTCGACGGTTTTTCACGGTTTTTAAGCGTTTTAGCAGGGTTATTGGTGTTTTTTGACGGTTTTTCACTGTTTTTAAGCGTTTTAGCAGGGTTATTGTTGTTTTTGACGGTTTTTCACTGTTTTTAAGCGTTTTAGCAGGGTTATTGGTGTTTTTTGACGGTTTTTCATTGTTTTTAAGCGTTTTAGCAGGGTTATTGGTGTTTTTTGACGGTTTTTCACTGTTTTTAAGCGTTTTAGCAGGGTTATTGGTGTTTTTTGACGGTTTTTCACTGTTTTTAAGCGTTTTAGCAGGGTTATTGGTGTTTTTTGACGGTTTTTCACTGTTTTAAAGCGTTTTAGCAGTGTTATTGGTGTTTTTTGACGGTTTTTCACTGTTTTTAAGCGTTTTAGCAGGGTTATTGGTGTTTTTTGACGGTTTTTCACTGTTTTTAAGCGTTTTAGCAGGGTCATTGGTGTTTTTTGACGCTTTTTCACTGTTTTTAAGCGTTTTAGCAAGGTCATTGGTTGTTTTTGACGGTTTTTCACTGTTTTTAAGCGTTTTAGCAGGGTTATTGGTGTTTTTTGACGGTTTTTCACTGTTTTTAAGCGTTTTAGCAGGGTAATTATTGTTTCTTGACGGTTTTTCACTGTTTTTAAGCGTTTTAGCAGGGTTATTGGTGTTTTTTGACGGTTTTTCACTGTTTTTAGGCGTATTAGCAGGGTTATTGGTGTTTTTTGACGGTTTTTCACTGTTTTTAAGCGTTTTAGCAGGGTTATTGGTGTTTTTTGACGGGTTTTCACTGTTTTTAAGCGTTTTAGCAGGGTTATTGGTGTTTTTTGACGGTTTTTCACTGTTTTTAAGCGTTTTAGCAGGGTTATTGGTGTTTTTTGACGGTTTTTCACTGTTTTTAAGCGTTTTAGCAGGGTTATTGGTGTTTTTTGACGGTTTTTCACTGTTTTTAAGCGTTTTAGCAGGGTTATTGGTGTTTTTTGGCGGTTTTTCACTGTTTTTAAGCGTTTTAGCAAGGTTATTGGTGTTTTTTGGCGGTTTTTCACTGTTTTTAAGCGTTTTAGCAGGGTTATTGGTGTTTTTTGACAGTTTTTCACTGTTTTTAAGCGTTTTAGCAGGGTTATTGGTGTTTTTTGACGGTTTTTCACTGTTTTTAAGCGTTTTAGCAGGGTTATTGGTGTTTTTTGATGGTTTTTCACTGTTTTTAAGCGTTTTAGCAGGGATATTGGTGTTTTTTGACTGTTTTTCACTGTTTTTAAGCGTTTTAGCAGGGATATTGGTGTTTTTTGACGGTTTTTCACTGTTTTTAAGCGTTTTAGCAGGGTTATTGTTTTTTTTGACGGTTTTTCACTGTTTTTAAGCATTTTAGCAGGGTTATTGGTGTTTTTCGACGGTTTTTTACTGTTTTTAAGTGTTTTAGCAGGGTTATTGATGTTTTTTGACGGTTTTTCACTGTTTTTAAGCGTTTTAGCAGGGTTATTGGTGTTTTGACGGTTTTTCACTGTTTTTAAGCGTTTTAGCAGGGTTATTGGTGTTTTTTGACGGTTTTCCACTCTTTTTAAGCGTTTTAGCAGGGTTATTGGTGTTTTTTGAAGGTTTTTCACTGTTTTTAAGCGTTTTAGCAGGGTTATTGGTGTTTTTTGACGGTTTTTCACTGTTTTTAAGCGTTTTAGCAGGGTTATTGGTGTTTTTTGACGGTTTTTCACTGTTTTTAAGCGTTTTAGCAGGGATATTGGTGTTTTTCGACTGTTTTCCACTGTTTTTAAGCGTTTTAGCAGGGTTATTGGTGTTTTTTGACGGTTTTTCACTGTTTTTAAGCGTTTTAGCAGGGTTATTGGTGTTTTTTGACGGTTTTTCACTGTTTTAAAGCGTTTTAGCAGGGTTATTGGTGTTTTTTGACGGTTTTTCACTGTTTTTAAGCGTTTTAGCAGGGTTATTGGTGTTTTTTGACGGTTTTTCACTGTTTTTAAGCGTTTTAGCAGGGTCATTGGTGTTTTTTGACGCTTTTTCACTGTTTTTAAGCGTTTTAGCAGGGTCATTGGTGGTTTTTGACGGTTTTTCACTGTTTTTAAGCGTTTTAGCAGGGTTATTGGTGTTTTTTGACGGTTTTTCACTGTTTTTAAGCCTTTTAGCAGGGTAATTAGTGTTTCTTGACGGTTTTTCACTGTTTTTAAGCGTTTTAGCAGGGTTATTGGTGTTTTTTGACGGTTTTTCACTGTTTTTAAGCGTATTAGCAGGGTTATTGGTGTTTTTTGACGGTTTTTCACTGTTTTTAAGCGTTTTAGCAGGGTTATTGGTGTTTTTTGACGGGTTTTCACTGTTTTTAAGCGTTTTAGCAGGGTTATTGTTGTTTTTTGACGGTTTTTCATTGTTTTTAAGCGTTTTGGCAGGGTTATTGGTGTTTTTTGACGGTTTTTCACTGTTTTTAAGCGTTTTAGCAGGGTTATTGGTGTTTTTTGACGGTTTTTCACTGTTTTTAAGCGTTTTAGCAGGGTTATTGCTGTTTTTTGACGGTTTTTCACTGTTTTTAAGCGTTTTAGCAGGGTTATTGGTGTTTTTTGACGGTTTTTCACTGTTTTTAAGCGTTTTAGCAGGGTTATTGGTGTTTTTTGGCGGTTTTTCACTGTTTTTAAGCGTTTTAGCAAGGTTATTGGTGTTTTTTGACGGTTTTTCACTGTTTTTAAGCGTTTTAGCAGGGTTATTGGTGTTTTTTGACAGTTTTTCACTGTTTTTAAGCGTTTTAGCAGGGTTATTGGTGTTTTTTGACGGTTTTTCACTGTTTTTAAGCGTTTTAGCAGGGTTATTGGTGTTTTTTGATGGTTTTTCACTGTTTTTAAGCGTTTTAGCAGGGATATTGGTGTTTTTTGACTGTTTTTCACTGTTTTTAAGCGTTTTAGCAGGGATATTGGTGTTTTTTGACGGTTTTTCACTGTTTTTAAGCGTTTTAGCAGGGTTATTGTTTTTTTTGACGGTTTTTCACTGTTTTTAAGCATTTTAGCAGGGTTATTGGTGTTTTTCGACGGTTTTTTACTGTTTTTAAGCGTTTTAGCAGGGTTATTGATGTTTTTTGACGGTTTTTCACTGTTTTTAAGCGTTTTAGCAGGGTTATTGGTGTTTTGACGGTTTTTCACTGTTTTTAAGCGTTTTAGCAGGGTTATTGGTGTTTTTTGACGGTTTTCCACTCTTTTTAAGCGTTTTAGCAGGGTTATTGGTGTTTTTTGAAGGTTTTTCACTGTTTTTAAGCGTTTTAGCAGGGTTATTGGTGTTTTTTGACGGTTTTTCACTGTTTTTAAGCGTTTTAGCAGGGTTATTGGTGTTTTTTGACGGTTTTTCACTGTTTTTAAGCGTTTTAGCAGGGATATTGGTGTTTTTCGACTGTTTTCCACTGTTTTTAAGCGTTTTAGCAGGGTTATTGGTGTTTTTTGACGGTTTTTCACTGTTTTTAAGCGTTTTAGCAGGGTTGTTGGTGTTTTTTGACGGTTTTTCACTGTTTTAAAGCGTTTTAGCAGGGTTATTGGTGTTTTTTGACGGTTTTTCACTGTTTTTAAGCGTTTTAGCAGGGTTATTGGTGTTTTTTGACGGTTTTTCACTGTTTTTAAGCGTTTTAGCAGGGTCATTGGTGTTTTTTGACGCTTTTTCACTGTTTTTAAGCGTTTTAGCAGGGTCATTGGTGGTTTTTGACGGTTTTTCACTGTTTTTAAGCGTTTTAGCAGGGTTATTGGTGTTTTTTGACGGTTTTTCACTGTTTTTAAGCCTTTTAGCAGGGTAATTAGTGTTTCTTGACGGTTTTTCACTGTTTTTAAGCGTTTTAGCAGGGTTATTGGTGTTTTTTGACGGTTTTTCACTGTTTTTAAGCGTATTAGCAGGGTTATTGGTGTTTTTTGACGGTTTTTCACTGTTTTTAAGCGTTTTAGCAGGGTTATTGGTGTTTTTTGACGGGTTTTCACTGTTTTTAAGCGTTTTAGCAGGGTTATTGTTGTTTTTTGACGGTTTTTCATTGTTTTTAAGCGTTTTGGCAGGGTTATTGGTGTTTTTTGACGGTTTTTCACTGTTTTTAAGCGTTTTAGCAGGGTTATTGGTGTTTTTTGACGGTTTTTCACTGTTTTTATGCGTTTTAGCAGGGTTATTGCTGTTTTTTGACGGTTTTTCACTGTTTTTAAGCGTTTTAGCAGGGTTATTGGTGTTTTTTGACGGTTTTTCACTGTTTTTAAGCGTTTTAGCAGGGTTATTGGTGTTTTTTGACAGTTTTTCACTGTTTTTAAACGTTTTAGCAGGGTTATTGGTGTTTTTTGACGGTTTTCACTGTTTTTAAGCGTTTTAGCAGGGTTATTGGTGTTTTTTGATGGTTTTTCACTGTTTTTAAGCGTTTTAGCAGGGTTATTGGTGTTTTTTGACTGTTTTTCACTGTTTTTAAGCGTTTTAGCAGGGTTATTGGTGTTTTTGGACGGTTTTTCACTGTTTTTAAGCGTTTTAGCAGGGATATTGGTGTTTTTTGACTGTTTTTCACTGTTTTTAAGCGTTTTAGCAGGGTTATTGTTTTTTTTGACGGTTTTTCACTGTTTTTCAGCATTTTAGCAGGGTTATTGGTGTTTTTTGACGGTTTTTTACTGTTTTTAAGCGTTTTAGCAGGGTTATTGGTGTTTTTTGACTGTTTTTCACTGTTTTTAAGCGTTTTAGCAGGGTTATTGGTGTTTTTGACGGTTTTTCACTTTTTCTAAGCGTTTTAGCAGGGTTATTGGTGTTTTTTGACGGTTTTCCACTCTTTTTAAGCGTTTTAGCAGGGTTATTGGTGTTTTTTGAAGGTTTTTCACTGTTTTTAAGCGTTTTAGCAGGGTTATTGGTGTTTTTTGACGGTTTTTCACTGTTTTTAAGCGTTTTAGCAGGGTTATTGGTGTTTTTTGACGGTTTTTCACTGTTTTTAAGCGTTTTAGCAGGTTATTGGTGTTTTTTGACGGTTTTTCACTGTTTTTAAGCGTTTTAGCAGGGTTATTGGTGTTTTTTGACTGTTTTCCACTGTTTTTAAGCGTTTTAGCAGGGTTATTGGTGTTTTTTGACGGTTTTTCACTGTTTTTAAGCGTTTCAGCGGGGTCATTGGTGTTTTTTGACGGTTTTTCACTGTTTTTAAGCGTTTTAGCAGGGTCATTGGTGTTTTTTGACGGTTTTTTCACTGTTTTTAAGCGTTTTAGCAGGGTTATTGGTGTTTTTTGACGGTTTTTTACTGTTTTTAAGCGTTTTAGCAGGGTTATTGGTATTTTTTGACGTTTTTCACTGTTTTTAAGCGTTTTAGCAGGGTTATTGGTTTTTTTTTGACGGTTTTTCACTGTTTTTAAGCGTTTTAGCACGTATATTGGTGTTTTTTGACTGTTTTTCACTGTTTTTAAGCGTTTTAGCAGGGTTATTGGTGTTTTTTGACGGTTTTTCACTGTTTTTAAGCGTTTTAGCAGGATTATTGGTGTTTTTTGACGGTTTTTCACTGTTTTTAAGCGTTTTAGCAGGGTTATTGGTGTTTTTTGACGGTTTTTCACTGTTTTTAAGCGTTTAGCAGGGTTATTGGTGTTTTTGACGGTTTTTCACTGTTTTTAAGCGTTTTAGCAGTGTTATTGGTGTTTTTGACGGTTTTTCACTGTTTTTAAGCGTTTTAGCAGGGTTATTGGTGTTTTTTGACGGTTTTCCACTCTTTTTAAGCGTTTTAGCAGGGTTATTGGTGTTTTTTGAAGGTGTTTCACTGTTTTTAAGCGTTTTAGCAGGGTTATTGGTGTTTTTTGACGGTTTTTCACTGTTTTTAAGCGTTTTAGCAGGGTTCTTGGTGTTTTTTGACGGTTTTTCACTGTTTTTAAGCGTTTTAGCAGGGTTATTGGTGTTTTTCGACGGTTTTTCACTGTTTTTAAGCGTTTTAGCAGGGATATTGGTGTTTTTTGACTGTTTTCCACTGTTTTTAAGCGTTTTAGCAGGGTTATTGGTGTTTTTTGACGGTTTTTCACTGTTTTCAAGCGTTTTAGCGGGGTCATTGGTGTTTTTTGACGGTTTTTCACTGTTTTTAAGCGTTTTAGCAGGGTCATTGGTGTTGTTTGACGGTTTTTTCACTGTTTTTAAGCGTTTTAGCAGGGTTATTGGTGTTTTTTGACGGTTTGTTACTGTTTTTAAGCGTTTTAGCAGGGTTATTGGTATTTTTTGACGATTTCACTGTTTTTAAGCGTTTTAGCAGGGTTATTGGTGTTTTTTGACGGTTTTTCACTGTTTTTAAGCGTTTTAGCAGGTATATTGGTGTTTTTTGACTGTTTTTCACTATTATTAAGCGTTTTAGCAGGGTTATTGGTGTTTTTTGACGGTTTTTCACTGTTTTTAAGCGTTTTAGCAGGATTATTGGTGTTTTTTGACGGTTTTTCACTGTTTTTAAGCGTTTTAGCAGGGTTATTGGTGTTTTTTGACGGTTTTTCACTGTTTTTAAGCGTTTTAGCAGGGTTATTGTTGTTTTTTGACGGTTTTTCACTGTTTTTAAGCGTATTAGCAGGGTTATTGGTGTTTTTTGACGGTTTTTCACTGCTTTTAAGCGTTTTAGCAGGGTTATTGGTGTTTTTTGACGGTTTTTCACTGTTTTTAAGCGTTTTAGCAGGGTTATTGGTGTTTTTTGACGGTTTTTCACTGTTTTTAAGAGTTTTAGCAGGATTATTGGTGTTTTTTGACGGTTTTTCACTGTTTTTAAGCATTTTAGCAGGGTCATTGGTGTTTTTTGACGGTTTTCCACTGTTTTTAAGCGTTTAGCAGGGTTATTGGTGTTTTTTGACGGTTTTTCACTGTTTTTAGGCGTTTTAGCAGTGTTATTGGTGTTTTTGACGGTTTTTCATTGTTTTTAAGCGTTTTAGCAGGGCTATTGGTGTTTTTTGACGGTTTTTCACTTTTTTTAAGCGTTTTAGCAGGGTCATTGGTGTTTTTTGACGGTTTTTCACTGTTTTTAAGCGTTTTAGCAGGGTCATTGGTGGTTTTTGACGGTTTTTCACTGTTTTTAAGCGTTTTAGCAGGGTCCTTGGTGTTTTTTGACGGTTTTTCACTGTTTTTGAGCGTTTTAGCAGGGTAATTAGTGTTTTTTGACTGTTTTTCACTGTTTTTAAGCGTTTTAGCAGGGTTATTGGTGTTTTTTGACGGTTTTTCACTGTTTTTAAGCGTATTAGCAGGGTTATTGGTGTTTTTTGACGGTTTTTCACTGTTTTTAAGCGTTTTAGCAGGGTTATTGGTGTTTTTTGACGGTTTTTCACTGTTTTCAAGCGTTTTAGCAGGGTTATTGTTGTTTTTTGACGGTTTTTCACTGTTTTTAAGCGTTTTAGCAGGGTTATTGGTGTTTTTTGACGGTTTTTCACTGTTTTTAAGCGTTTTAGCAGGGTTATTGGTGTTTTTGGGCGGTTTTTCACTGTTTTTAAGCGTTTTAGCAGGGTTATTGGTGTTTTTTGACGGTTTTTCACTGTTTTTAATCGTTTTAGCAGGGTTATTGGTGTTTTTTGACTGTTTTTCACTGTTTTTAAGCGTTTTAGCAGGGTTATTGGTGTTTTTTGACGGTTTTTCACTGTTTTTAAGCGTTTTAGCAGGGATATTGGTGTTTTTTGACTGTTTTTCACTGTTTTTAAGCGTTTTAGCAGGGTTATTGGGGTTTTTTGACGGTTTTTCACTGTTTTTAAGCGTTTTAGCGGGGTCATTGGTGTTTTTTGACGTTTTTTCAATGTTTTTAAGCGTTTTAGCAGGGTCATTGGTGTTTTTTGACAGTTTTTCACTGTTTTTAAGCGTTTTAGCAGGGTTATTGGTGTTTTTTGACGGTTTTTCACTGTTTTTAAGCGTTTTAGCAGGGTCATTGGTGTTTTTTGACGGTTTTTTACTGTTTCTAAGCGTTTTAGCAGGGTTATTGGTGTTTTTTGACTTTTTTCACTGTATTTAAGCGTTTTAGCAGGGTTATTGGTGTTTTTTGACGGTTTTTCACTGTTTTTTATGCGTTTTAGCAGGGATATTGGTGTTTTTTGACTGTTTTTCACTGTTTTTAAGCGTTTTAGCAGGGTTATTGGTGTTTTTTGACGGTTTTTCACTGTTTTTAGGCGTTTCAGCAAGATTATTGGTGTTTTTTGACGGTTTTTCACTGTTTTTAAGCGTTTTAGCAGGGTTATTGGTGTTTTTTGACGGGTTTTTTACTGTTTTTAAGCGTTTTAGCAGGGTTATTGGTGTTTTTTGACGGTTTTCCAATGTTTTTAAGCGTTTTAGCAGGGTTATTGGTGTTTTTTGACGGTTTTTCACTGTTTTGAAGCGTTTTAGCAGGGTTATTGATGTTTTTTGAAGGTTTTTCACTGTTTTTAAGCGCTTTAGCAGGGTTATTGGTGTTTTTTGTCGGTTTTTCACTGTTTTTAAGCGTTTTAGCGGGGTTATTGGTGTTTTCTGACTGTTTTTCACTGTTTTTACGCGTTTTAGCAGGGTTATTGGTGTTTTTTGACGGTTTTTCACTGTTTTTAAGCGTTTTAGCAGGGATATTGGTGTTTTTTGACTGTTTTTAACTGTTTTTAAGCGTTTTAGCAGGGTTATTGGTGTTTTTTGACGGTTTTCACTGTTTTTAAGCGTTTTAGCGGGGTCATTGGTGATTTTTGACGGTTTTTTACTGTTTTCAAGCGTTTTAGCAGGGTCATTGGTGTTTTTTGACG
Organism: Styela clava; assembly: GCF_964204865.1. Lineage (NCBI taxonomy): Eukaryota > Metazoa > Chordata > Ascidiacea > Stolidobranchia > Styelidae > Styela > Styela clava. The sequence continues at coordinate 19,587,186 of NC_135250.1, forward strand.
GTTTTTTCACTGTTTTTAAGCGTTTTAGCAGGGTTATTGGTGTTTTTTGACGGTTTTTTACTGTTTTTAAGCGTTTTAGCAGGGTTATTGGTGTTTTTTGACGTTTTTTACTGTTTTTAAGCGTTTTAGCAGGGTCATTGGTGTTTTTTGACGGTTTTTTCACTGTTTTTAAGCGTTTTAGCAGGGTTATTGGTGTTTTTTGACGGTTTTTTACTGTTTTTAAGCGTTTTAGCAGGGTTATTGGTGTATTTTGACGGTTTTTCACTGTTTTCAAGCGTTTTAGCAGGGTTATTGGTGTTTTTTGACGGTTTTTCACTGTTTTTAAGCGTATTAGCAGGGTTATTGGTGTTTTTTGACGGTTTTTCACTGTTTTTAGGCGTTTTAGCAGAATTATTGGTGTTTTTTGACGGTTTTTCACTGTTTTTAAGCGTTTTAGCAGGGTTATTGTTGTTTTTTGACTGTTTTTCACTGTTTTTAAGCGTTTTAGCAGGGTTATTGGTGTTTTTTGACGGTTTTTCAATGTTTTTAAGCGTTTTAGCAGGGCTATTGGTGTTTTTTGACGGTTTTTCACTTTTTTTAAGCGTTTTAGCAGCGTCATTGGTGTTTTTTGACGGTTTTTCACTGTTTTTAAGCGTTTTAGCAGGGTCATTGGTGGTTTTTGACGGTTTTTCACTGTTTTTAAGCGTTTTAGCAGGGTCCTTGGTGTTTTTTGACGGTTTTTCACTGTTTTTGAGCGTTTTAGCAGGGTAATTAGTGTTTTTTGACTGTTTTTCACTGTTTTTAGGCGTTTTAGCAGTGTTATTGGTGTTTTTGACGGTTTTTCATTGTTTTTAAGCGTTTTAGCAGGGCTATTGGTGTTTTTTGACGGTTTTTCACTTTTTTTAAGCGTTTTAGCAGGGTCATTGGTGTTTTTTGACGGTTTTTCACTGTTTTTAAGCGTTTTAGCAGGGTCATTGGTGGTTTTTGACGGTTTTTCACTGTTTTTAAGCGTTTTAGCAGGGTCCTTGGTGTTTTTTGATGGTTTTTCACTGTTTTTGAGCGTTTTAGCAGGGTAATTAGTGTTTTTTGACTGTTTTTCACTGTTTTTAAGCGTTTTAGCAGGGTTATTGGTGTTTTTTGACGGTTTTTCACTGTTTTTAAGCGTATTAGCAGGGTTATTGGTGTTTTTTGACGGTTTTTCACTGTTTTTAAGCGTTTTAGCAGGGTTATTGGTGTTTTTTGACGGTTTTTCACTGTTTTCAAGCGTTTTAGCAGGGTTATTGTTGTTTTTTGACGGTTTTTCACTGTTTTTAAGCGTTTTAGCAGGGTTATTGGTGTTTTTTGACGGTTTTTCACTGTTTTTAAGCGTTTTAGCAGGGTTATTGGTGTTTTTGGGCGGTTTTTCACTGTTTTTAAGCGTTTTAGCAGGGTTATTGGTGTTTTTTGACGGTTTTTCACTGTTTTTAATCGTTTTAGCAGGGTTATTGGTGTTTTTTGACTGTTTTTCACTGTTTTTAAGCGTTTTAGCAGGGTTATTGGTGTTTTTTGACGGTTTTTCACTGTTTTTAAGCGTTTTAGCAGGGATATTGGTGTTTTTTGACTGTTTTTCACTGTTTTTAAGCGTTTTAGCAGGGTTATTGGGGTTTTTTGACGGTTTTTCACTGTTTTTAAGCGTTTTAGCGGGGTCATTGGTGTTTTTTGACGTTTTTTCAATGTTTTTAAGCGTTTTAGCAGGGTCATTGGTGTTTTTTGACAGTTTTTCACTGTTTTTAAGCGTTTTAGCAGGGTTATTGGTGTTTTTTGACGGTTTTTCACTGTTTTTAAGCGTTTTAGCAGGGTCATTGGTGTTTTTTGACGGTTTTTTACTGTTTCTAAGCGTTTTAGCAGGGTTATTGGTGTTTTTTGACGTTTTTCACTGTATTTAAGCGTTTTAGCAGGGTTATTGGTGTTTTTTGACGGTTTTTCACTGTTTTTTATGCGTTTTAGCAGGGATATTGGTGTTTTTTGACTGTTTTTCACTGTTTTTAAGCGTTTTAGCAGGGTTATTGGTGTTTTTTGACGGTTTTTCACTGTTTTTAGGCGTTTAAGCAATATTATTGGTGTTTTTTGACGGTTTTTCACTGTTTTTAAGCGTTTTAGCAGGGTTATTGGTGTTTTTTGACGGGTTTTTTACTGTTTTTAAGCGTTTTAGCAGGGTTATTGGTGTTTTTTGACGGTTTTCCAATGTTTTTAAGCGTTTTAGCAGGGTTATTGGTGTTTTTTGACGGTTTTTCACTGTTTTGAAGCGTTTTAGCAGGGTTATTGATGTTTTTTGAAGGTTTTTCACTGTTTTTAAGCGCTTTAGCAGGGTTATTGGTGTTTTTTGTCGGTTTTTCACTGTTTTTAAGCGTTTTAGCGGGGTTATTGGTGTTTTCTGACTGTTTTTCACTGTTTTTACGCGTTTTAGCAGGGTTATTGGTGTTTTTTGACGGTTTTTCACTGTTTTTAAGCGTTTTAGCAGGGATATTGGTGTTTTTTGAATGTTTTTAACTGTTTTTAAGCGTTTTAGCAGGGTTATTGGTGTTTTTTGACGGTTTTCACTGTTTTTAAGCGTTTTAGCGGGGTCATTGGTGATTTTTGACGGTTTTTTACTGTTTTTAAGCGTTTTAGCAGGGTCATTGGTGTTTTTTGACGGTTTTTTCACTGTTTTTAAGCGTTTTAGCAGGGTTATTGGTGTTTTTTGACGGTTTTTTACTGTTTTTAAGCGTTTTAGCAGGGTTATTGGTGTTTTTTGACGTTTTTTACTGTTTTTAAGCGTTTTAGCAGGGTCATTGGTGTTTTTTGACGGTTTTTTCACTGTTTTTAAGCGTTTTAGCAGAGTTATTGGTGTTTTTTGACGGTTTTTTACTGTTTTTAAGCGTTTTAGCAGGGTTATTGGTGTATTTTGACGGTTTTTCACTGTTTTCAAGCGTTTTAGCAGGGTTATTGGTGTTTTTTGACGGTTTTTCACTGTTTTTAAGCGTATTAGCAGGGTTATTGGTGTTTTTTGACGGTTTTTCACTGTTTTTAGGCGTTTTAGCAGAATTATTGGTGTTTTTTGACGGTTTTTCACTGTTTTTAAGCGTTTTAGCAGGGTTATTGTTGTTTTTTGACTGTTTTCACTGTTTTTAAGCGTTTTAGCAGGGTTATTGGTGTTTTTTGACGGTTTTTCAATGTTTTTAAGCGTTTTAGCAGGGTTATTGGTGTTTTTTGACGGTTTTTCACTGTTTTTAAGCGTTTTAGCAGGGTTATTGTTGTTTTTTGACGGTTTTTCACTGTTTTTAAGCGTTTTAGCAGGGTTATTGGTGTTTTTTGACGGTTTTTCACTGTTTTTAAGCGTTTTAGCAGGGTTATTGGTGTTTTTTGACGGTTTTTCACTGTTTTTAAGCGTTTTAGCAGGGTTATTGGTGTTTTTTGACGGTTTTTCACTGTTTTTAAGCGTTTTAGCAGGGTTATTGGTGTTTTTTGACGGTTTTTCACTGTTTTTAAGCGTTTTAGCAGGGTTATTGGTGTTTTTTGACTGTTTTTCACTGTTTTTAAGCGTTTTAGCAGGGTTATTGGTGTTTTTTGACGGTTTTTCACTGTTTTTAAGCGTTTTAGCAGGGATATTGGTGTTTTTTGACTGTTTTTCACTGTTTTTAAGCGTTTTAGCAGGGTTATTGGTGTTTTGTGACGGTTTTTCACTGTTTTTAAGCGTTTTAGCTGGGTTATTGGTGTTTTTTGACGGTTTTTTACTGTTGTTAAGCGTTTTAGCAGGGTTATTGGTGTTTTTTGACGGTTTTTCACTGTTTTTAAGCGTTTTAGCATGGTTATTGGTGTTTTTTGACGTTTTTCAATGTTTTTAAGCGTTTTAGCAGGGTTATTGGTGTTTTTTGACGGTTTTTCACTGTTTTTAAGCGTTTTAGCAGGGTTATTGGTGTTTTTTGACGGTTTTTCACTGTTTTTAAGCGTTTTAGCAGGGTTATTGGTGTTTTTGTAGGTTTTTCCCAGTTTTTAAGCGTTTTAGCAGGGTTATTGGTGTTTTTTGGCGGTTTTTCACTGTTTTTAAGCGTTTTAGCAGGGTTATTGGTGTTTTTTGACGGTTTTTCACTGTTTTTAAGCGTTTTAGCAGGGTTATTGGTGTTTTTTGACGGTTTTTCACTGTTTTTAAGCGTTTTAGCAGGGATATTGATGTTTTTTGACGGTTTTTCACTGTTTTTGAGCGTTTTAGCGGGGTCATTGGTGTTTTTTGACGGTTTTTCACTGTTTTTAAGCGTTTTAGCAGGGTCATTGGTGTTTTTTGACGGTTTTTCACTGTTTTTAAGCGTTTTAGCAGAGTTATTGGTGTTTTTTGACGGGTTTTAACTGTTTTTAAGCGTTTTAGCGGGGTTATTGGTATTTTTTGACGTTTTTCACTGTTTTTAAGGGTTTTAGCAGGGATATTGGTGTTTTTGGACTGTTTTTCACTGTTTTTAAGCGTTTTAGCAGGGTTATTGGTGTTTTTTGACGGGTTTTCACTGTTTTTAAGCGTTTTAGCAGGATTATTGGTGTTTTTTGACCGTTTTTCACTGTTTTTAAGCGTTTTAGCAGGGTTATTAGACAGAGATTGAACTGTTAGTAATATTCCACTTTTTTCCTGAAATTGATTGAAATTAGAGATTTCCCACAAAATAGAGGAACGCTTCACGATTGTGCGTGCCATCCTTGCCCAGGGGCCATGCTAATCTTCTGTGTATCGTTCCATTTTTTTCACACGTACACTCGAAAGTAGTACACTCCACACACTCCCAGTGGTCGTATATGTACGTAGTAATTAGAAGTCAAATATCTATTATGGTGGCTGTAATAGTAGTAGCAAAACGTTTCCTTCGAAATGACCATTGCTTGAAGGTATTTAATTTAAATACGATATGTCTGTTTAAGAGGAGAAACAAACCGTAATATATAATATTACCATTGATTGAAAGTTTATAACTTAGACTTACCACTCATCGATTCATACTTTTTAGACAAATATTCAAATTAACTGGTTTAATTTAACAGAGTTTGAACTGTTAGTAATATTCCACTTTTTTCCTGAAATTGAGTGAAATTAGAGATTTCCCACAAGAAAGAGGAGCGCTTCATGATCGTGCATGTCATCTTTGCGCAGGGGACATGCTAATTTTCTCTGTATCGCTCAATTTTTTTCATATGTACACTGGAAAGTAGTATACTCCACACACTCCGAGTGGTCGTATATGTACGCAGTAATTAGAATTCAAATATCTATTATGGTGGCTGTAATAGTAGTAGCAAAATGTTTCCACCGAAATTACCATTGGTTGAAGGTATTTAATTTAAATACGATATGTCTGTTTAAGAGAAGAAACAAACCGTAATATATAATATTACCATTGATTGAAAGTTTATAACTTAGACTTACCACTCATCGATTCATACTTTTTAGACAAATATTCAAATTCACTGGTGTAATTAAACAGAGATTGAAATTTTAGTAATATTCCACTTTTTTCCTGAAATTGAGTGAAATTAGAGATTTCCCACAAAATAGAGGAACGCTTCACGATTGTGCGTGCCATCCTTACCAAGGGGCCATTCTAATCTTCCATGTATCGTTCCATTTTTTTCATAAGTACACTCGAAAGTAGTACACTCCACACACTCCCAGTGGTCGTATATGTACGTAGAAATTAGAAGTCAAATATCTATTATGGTGGCTGTGATAGTAGTAGAAAAATGTTTCCTCCGAAATTACCATTGGTTGAAGGTATTTAATTTAAATACGATATGTCTGTTTAAGAGGAGAAACAAACCGTTATATATGATATTACCATCGATTGAAAGTTTATAACTTGGAATTTTCACTCATCGATTCATACTTTTTAGAGAAATAGTCAAATTAACTGGTTTAATTGAACAGAGATTAAACTGTTAGTAGTATTCCACATTTTTCGTAAAATTTATTAAAATTAGAGATTTCCCACAAAATAGAGAAACGCTTTACGATTGTGCGTGTCATCCTTGCGCAGGGGCCATGCTAATCTTCTCTGCATCGTTCCAATTTTTTAATATGTACACTCGAAAGTAGTACACTACACACACTCCCAGTGGTCGTATATGTACGTAGTAATTAGAAGTCAAATATCTAATATGGTGGCTGTAATAGTAGTAGCAAAATATTTCCTCCGAAATGACCATTGGTTTAAGGTATTTAATTTAAATACGATATGTCTGTTTAAAAGGAGAAACAAACCGTTATATATGATATTACCATCGATTGAAAGTTTATAACTTGGAATTTCCACTCATCGATTCATACTTTTTAGACAAATAGTCAAATTAACTGGTTTAATTGAACAGAGATTGAACTGTTAGTAATATTCCACTTTTTTCCTGAAATTGAGTGAAATTAGAGATTTCCCACAAAAAAGAGGAACGCTTCACGATTGTGCGTGTCATCCTTGCGCAGGGGACATGCTAATCTTCTCTGTATCGCTCAAATTTTTTCATATGTACACTCGATAGTATTACACTCCACACACTCCCAGTGGTCGTATATGTACGTAGTAATTAGAAGTCAAATATCTATTATGGTGGCTGTAATAGTAGTAGCAAAATGTTTCCTCCGAAATGACCATTCGTTGAAGGTATTTTATTTAAATACGATATGTCTGTTTAAGAGGAGAAACAAACCGTTATATATGATATTACCATCGATTGAAAGTTTATAACTTGGAATTTCCACTCATCAATTCATACTTTTTAGACAAATAGTCAAATTAACTGGTTTAATGGAACAGAGATTGAACTGTTAGTAATATTCCACTTTTTTCCTGAATTTGAGTGAAATTAGAGATTTCCCACAAAAAAGAGGAACGCTTCACGATCGTGCGTGTCATCCTTGCGCAGGGGACATGCTAATCTTCTCTGTATCGCTCAAATTTTTTCATATGTATACTCGATAGTAGTACACTCCACACACTCCCAGTGGTCGTATATGTACGTAGTAATTAGAAGTCAAATATCTATTATGGTGGCTGTAATAGTAGTAGCAAAATGTTTCCTCCGAAATGACCATTCGTTGAAGGTATTTTATTTAAATACGATATGTCTGTTTAAGAGGAGAAACAAATCGGTATATATGATATTACCATCGATTGAAAGTTTATAATTTGGGCTTTTTTCTCATCAATTCATACTTTTTAGACAAATAGTCAAATTCACTGATGTAATTAAACAGAGATTGAACTGTTAGTAATATTCCACTTTTTTCCTGAAATTGATTGAAATTAGAGATTTCCCACAAAATAGAGAAACGCTTCACGATTGTGCGTGTCATCCTTGCCCAGGGGCCATGCTAATCTTCTGTGTATCGTTCCATTTTTTTCATACGTACACTCGAAAGTAGTACACTCCACACACTCCCAGTGGTCGTATATGTACGTAGTAATTAGAAGTCAAATATCTATTATGGTGGCTGTAATAGTAGTAGCAAAACGTTTCCTTCGAAATGACCATTGGTTGAAGGTATTTAATTTAAATACGATATGTCTGTTTAGGAGGAGAAGCAAAAACCGGTATATATGATATTACCGTCGATTGAAAGTTTATAACTTGGGATTTTTACTCATCGATTCATACTTTTTAGACAAATAGTTAAATTCACCTGTGTAATTAAACAGAGATTGAACTGTTAGTAATATTCCACTTTTTTCCTGAAATTGAGTGAAATTAAAGATTTCCCACAAAACAGAGGAACGCTTCACGATTGTGCGTGTCATCCTTGCGCAGGGGCCATGCTAATCTTCTCTGTATCGTTCCAATTTTCTCATATGTACACTCGAAAGTAGTACACTCCACACACTCCCAGTGGTCGTATATGTATGTAGTAATTAGAAGTCAAATATCTATTATGGTGGCTGTAATAGTAGTAGCCAAATGTTTCCTCCGAAATTACCATTGGTTGAAGGTATTTAATTTAAATACGATATGTCTTTTTAAGAGGAGAAACAAACCGTTATATATGATATTACCATCGATTGAAATTTTATACTTGGAATTTTCACTCATCGATTCATACTTTTTAGAGAAATAGTCAAATTAACTGGTTTAATTGAACAGAGATTGAACTGTTAGTAATATTCCACTTATTTCGTAAAATTTATTAAAATTAGAGATTTCCCACAAAATAGAGGAACGCTTCACGATTGTGCGTGTCATCCCTGCGCAGGGGCCATGCTAATCTTCTCTGTATCGTTCCAATTTTTTCATATGTACACTCGAAAGTAGTACACTCCACACACTCCCAGTGGTCGTATATGTACGTAGTAATTAGAAGTCAAATATCTATTATGGTGGCTGTAATAGTAGTAGCAAAATGTTTCCTCCGAAATTACCATTGGTTGAAGGTATTTAATTTAAATACGATATGTCTGTTTAAGAGGAGAAACAAACCGTTATATATGATATTACCATCGATTGGAAGTTTATAACTTGGAATTTTCACTCATCGATTCATACTTTTTAGACAAATAGTCAAATTAACTGGTTTAATTGAACAGAGATTGAACTGTTTGTAATATTCCACTTTTTTCCTGAAATTGAGTGAAATTAGAGATTTCCCACAAGAAAGAGGAACGCTTCACGATTGTGCGTGTCATCCTTGCGCAGGGGACATGCTAATCTTCTCTGTATCGCTCAAATTTTTTCATATGTACACTCGAAAGTAGTACACTCCACAAACTCCGAGTGGTCGTATATGTACGTAGTAATTAGAAGTCAAATATCTATTATGGTGGCTGTAATAGTAGTAGCAAAATGTTTCCTCCGAAATGACCATTCGTTAAAGGTATTTTATTTAAATACGATATGTCTGCTTAAGAGGAGAAACAAATCCGTATATATGATATTACCATGGATTGAAAGTTTATAATTTGGGCTTTTTTCTCATCAATTCATACTTTTTAGACAAATAGTCAAATTCACTGATGTAATTAAACAGAGATTGAACTGTTAGTAATATTCCACTTTTTTCCTTAAATTGAGTGAAATTAGAGATTTCCCACAAAATAGAGGAACGCTTCACGATTGTGCGTGCCATCCTTGCCCAGGGGACATGTTAATCTTCTCTGTATCGCTCAAATTTTTCATACGTACACTCGAAAGTAGTACACTCCACACACTCCCAGTGGTCGTATATGTACGTAGTAATTAGAAGTCAAATATCTATTATGGTGGCTGTACTAGTAGTAGCAAAATATTTCCTCCGAAATGACCATTGGTTGAAGGTATTTTATTTAAATACGATATGTCTGTTTAAGAGGAGAAACAAACCGTTATATATGATATTATCATCGATTGAAAGTTTATAACTTGGAATTTTCACTCATCGATTCATACTTTTTAGACAAATAGTCAAATTAACTGGTTTAATTGAACAGAGATTGAACTGTTAGTAATATTCCACTTTTTTCCTGAAATTGAGTGAAATTAAAGATTTCTCACAAAACAGAGGAACGCTTCATGATCGTGCGTGTCATCTTTGCGCAGGGGCCATGCTAATCTTTTCTGTATCGTCCCAATTTTTTCATATGTACACTCGAATGTAGTACACTCCACACACTCCCAGTGGTCGTATATGTACGTAGTAATTAGAAGTCAAATATCTATTATGGTGGCTGTATTAGTAGTAGCAAAATGTTTCCTCCGAAATTACCATTGGTTGAAGGTATTTAATTTAAATACAATATGTCTGTTTAAGAGAAGAAACAAACCGGTATATATGATATTACCATCGATTGAATGTTTATAATTTGGGCTTTTTATTCAACAATTCATACTTTTTGGACAAATAGTCGAATTCACTGGTGTAATTAAACAGAGATTGAACACTCTTAGTAATATTCCACTTTTTTCCTGAAATTGAGTGAAATTAGAGATTTCCCACAAAATAGAGGAACGCGCCGCGATTGTGCGTGCCATCCTTGCCCAGGGGCCATGCTAATCTTCCCTGTATCGTTCCATTTTTTTTATAAGTACACTCGAAAGTAGTACACTCCACACACTTCCAGTGGTCGTATATGTACGTAGTAATTAGAAGTCAAATATCTATTATGGTGGCTGTAATAGTAGTAGCAAAATGTTTCCTCCGAAATTACCATTGGTTGAAGGTATTTAATTTAAATACGATATGTCTGTTTAAGAGGGGAAACAAACCGTTATATATGATATTACCATCGATTGAAAGTTTATAACTTGGAATTTTCACTCATCGATTCATACTTTTTAGACAAATAGTCAAATCAACTGGTTTAATTGAAAAGAGATTGAACTGTTAGTAATATTCCACTTTTTTTGTAAAATTTATTAAAATTAGAGATTTCCCACAAAATAGAGGAACGCTTCACGATTGTGCGTGTCATCCTTGCGCAGGGGCCATGCTAATCTTCTCTGTATCGTTCCAATTTTTTCATATGTACACTCGAAAGTAGTACACTTCACACACTCCCAGTGGTCGTATATGTACGTAGTAATTAGAAGTCAAATATCTATTATGGTGGCTGTATTAGTAGTAGCAAAATGTTTCCTCCGAAATTACCATTGGTTGAAGGTATTTAATTTAAATACAATATGTCTGTTTAAGAGAAGAAACAAACCGGTATATATGATATTACCATCGATTGAAAGTTTATAATTTGGGCTTTTTATTCAACAATTCATACTTTTTGGACAAAGAGTCGAATTCACTGGTGTAATTAAACAGAGATTGAACACTCTTAGTAATATTCCACTTTTTTCCTGAAATTGAGTGAAATTAGAGATTTCCCACAAAATAGAGGAACGCGCCGCGATTGTGCGTGCCATCCTTGCCCAGGGGCCATGCTAATCTTCCCTGTATCGTTCCATTTTTTTTATAAGTACACTCGAAAGTAGTACACTCCACACACTTCCAGTGGTCGTATATGTACGTAGTAATTAGAAGTCAAATATCTATTATGGTGGCTGTAATAGTAGTAGCAAAATGTTTCCTCCGAAATTACCATTGGTTGAAGGTATTTAATTTAAATACGATATGTCTGTTTAAGAGGGGAAACAAACCGTTATATATGATATTACCATCGATTGAAAGTTTATAACTTGGAATTTTCACTCATCGATTCATACTTTTTAGACAAATAGTCAAATCAACTGGTTTAATTGAAAAGAGATTGAACTGTTAGTAATATTCCACTTTTTTTGTAAAATTTATTAAAATTAGAGATTTCCCACAAAATAGAGGAACGCTTCACGATTGTGCGTGCCATCCTTGCGCAGGGGCCATGCTAATCTTCTCTGTATCGTTCCAATTTTTTCATATGTACACTCAAAAGTAGTACACTACACACACTCCAAGTGGTCGTATATGTACGTAGTAATTAGAAGTCAAATATCTATTATGGTGGCTGTAAAAGTAGTAGCAAAATATTTCATCCGAAATTACCATTGGTTGAAGGTATTTAATTTAAATACGATATGTCTGTTTAAGAGGAGAAACAAACCGTTATATATGATATTACCATTGATTGAAAGTTTATAACTTAGACTTTTCACTCATCGATTCATACTTTTTAGACAAATAGTCAAATTAACTGGTTTAATTGAACAAAGTTTGAACTGTTAGTAATATTTCACTTTTTTCGTAAAATTTATTGAAATTAGAGATTTCCCCAAAAAAAGAGGAACGCTTCACGATTGTGCGTGTCATCCTTGCGCAGGGGCCATGCTAATCTTTTCTGTATCGTCCCAATTTTTTCATATGTACACTCGAATGTAGTACACTCCACACACTCCCAGCGGTCGTATATGTACGTAGTAATTAGAAGTCAAATATCTATTATGGTGGCTGTATTAGTAGTAGCAAAATGTTTCCTCCGAAATTACCATTGGTTGAAGGTATTTAATTTAAATACGATATGTCTGTTTAAGAGGAGAAACAAACCGGTATATATGATATTACCATCGATTGTAAGTTTATAATTTGGGCTTTTTATTCAACAATTCATACTTTTTGGACAAATAGTCGAATTCACTGGTGTAATTAAACAGAGATTGAACACTCTTAGTAAAATTCCACTTTTTTCCTGAAATTGAGTGAAATTAGAGATTTCCCACCAAATAGAGGAACGCGCCGCGATTGTGCGTGCCATCCTTGAACAGGGGCCATGCTAATCTTCCCTATATCGTTCCATTTTTTTCATAAGTACACTCGAAAGTAGTACACTCCACACACTTCCAGTGGTCGTATATGTACGTAGTAATTAGAAGTCAAATATCTATTATGGTGGCTGTAATAGTAGTAGCAAAATGATTCCTCCGAAATTACCATTGGTTGAAGGTATTTAATTTAAATACGATATGTCTGTTTAAGAGGAGAAACAAACCGTTATATATGATATTACCATCGATTGAAAGTTTATAACTTGGAATTTTCACTCATCGATTCATACTTTTTAGACAAATAGTCAAATTAACTGGTTTAATTGAACAGAGATTGAACTGTTAGTAATATTCCACTTTTTTTGTAAAATTTATTAAAATTAGAGATTTCCCACAAATTAGAGGAACGCTTCTCGATTGTGCGTGCCATCCTTGCCCAGGGGCCATGCTAATCTTCTGTGTATCGTTCCACTTTCTTCATACGTACACTCGAAAGTAGTACACTCCACACACTCCCAGTAGTCGTATATGTACGTAGTTATTAGAAGTCAAATATCTATTATGGTGGCTGTAATAGTAGTAATAAAACGTTTCCTTCGAAATGACCATTGGTTGAAGGTATATAATTTAAATACGATATGTCTGTTTAAGAGGAGAAGCAAAAACCGGTATATATGATATTACCGTCGATTGAAAGTTTATAACTTGGGATTTTTACTCATCGATTCATAATTTTTAGACAAATAGTCAAATTAACCGGTGTAATTAAACAGAGATTGAACTGTTAGTAATATTCCACTTTTTTCCTGAAATTGAGTGAAATTAAAGATTTCCCACAAAACAGAGGAACGCTTCACGATTGTGCGTGTCATCCTTGCGCAGGGGCCATGCTAATCTTCTCTGTATCGTTCCAATTTTTTCATATGTACACTCGAAAGTAGTACACTCCACACACTCCCAGTGGTCGTATATCTATGTAGTAATTAGAAGGCAAATATCTATTATGGTGGCTGTAATAGTAGTAGCAAAATGTTTCATCCGAAATTACCATTGGTTGAAGGTATTTAATTTAAATACGATATGTCTGTTTAAGAGGGGAAACAAACCGTTATATATGATATTACCATTGATTGAAAGTTTATAATTTGGGCTTTTTATTCAACAATTCATACTTTTTGGACAAATAGTCGAATTCACTGGTGTAATTAAACAGAGATTGAACACTCTTAATAATATTCCACTTTTTTCCTGAAATTGAGTGAAATTAGAGATTTCCCACAAAAAAGAGGAGCGCTTCACGATTGTGCGTGTCATCCTTGCGCAGGGGACATGCTAATCTTCTCTGTATCGCTCAATTTTTTTCATATGTACACTCGAAAGTAGTACACTCCACACACTCCGAGTGGTCGTATATGTACGTAGTAATTAAAAGTCAAATATCTATTATGGTGGCTGTAATAGTAGTAGCAAAATGTTTCCTCCGAAATTACCATTGGTTGAAGGTATTTAATTTAAATACAATATGTCTGTTTAAGAGAAGAAACAAACCGGTATATATGATATTACCATCGATTGAAAGTTTATAATTTGGAATTTTCACTCATCGATTCATACTTTTTAGACAAATAGTCAAATCAACTGGTTTAATTGAAAAGAGATTGAACTGTTAGTAATATTCCACTTTTTTTGTAAAATTTATTAAAATTAGAGATTTCCCACAAAATAGAGGAACGCTTCACGATTGTGCGTGTCATCCTTGCGCAGGGGCCATGCTAATCTTCTCTGTATCGTTCCAATTTTTTCATATGTACACTCGAAAGTAGTACACTTCACACACTCCCAGTGGTCGTATATGTACGTAGTAATTAGAAGTCAAATATCTATTATGGTGGCTGTATTAGTAGTAGCAAAATGTTTCCTCCGAAATTACCATTGGTTGAAGGTATTTAATTTAAATACAATATGTCTGTTTAAGAGAAGAAACAAACCGGTATATATGATATTACCATCGATTGAAAGTTTATAATTTGGACTTTTTATTCAACAATTCATACTTTTTGGACAAATAGTCGAATTCACTGGTGTAATTAAACAGAGATTGAACACTCTTAGTAATATTCCACTTTTTTCCTGGAATTGAGTGAAATTAGAGATTTCCCACAAAATAGAGGAACGCGCCGCGATTGTGCGTGCCATCCTTGCCCAGGGGCCATGCTAATCTTCCCTGTATCGTTCCATTTTTTTTATAAGTACACTCGAAAGTAGTACACTCCACACACTTCCAGTGGTCGTATATGTACGTAGTAATTAGAAGTCGAATATCTATTATGGTGGCTGTAATAGTAGTAGCAAAATGTTTCCTCCGAAATTACCATTGGTTGAAGGTATTTAATTTAAATACGATATGTCTGTTTAAGAGGGGAAACAAACCGTTATATATGATATTACCATCGATTGAAAGTTTATAACTTGGAATTTTCACTCATCGATTCATACTTTTTAGACAAATAGTCAAATCAACTGGTTTAATTGAAAAGAGATTGAACTGTTAGTAATATTCCACTTTTTTTGTAAAATTTATTAAAATTAGAGATTTCCCACAAAATAGAGGAACGCTTCACGATTGTGCGTGTCATCCTTGCGCAGGGGCCATGCTAATCTTCTCTGTATCGTTCCAATTTTTTCATATGTACACTCAAAAGTAGTACACTACACACACTCCAAGTGGTCGTATATGTACGTAGTAATTAGAAGTCAAATATCTATTATGGTGGCTGTAAAAGTAGTAGCAAAATATTTCATCCGAAATTACCATTGGTTGAAGGTATTTAATTTAAATACGATATGTCTGTTTAAGAGGAGAAACAAACCGTTATATATGATATTACCATTGATTGAAAGTTTATAACTTAGACTTTTCACTCATCGATTCATACTTTTTAGACAAATAGTCAAATTAACTGGTTTAATTGAACAAAGTTTGAACTGTTAGTAATATTTCACTTTTTTCGTAAAATTTATTGAAATTAGAGATTTCCCCAAAAAAAGAGGAACGCTTCACGATTGTGCGTGTCATCCTTGCGCAGGGGCCATGCTAATCTTTTCTGTATCGTCCCAATTTTTTCATATGTACATTCGAATGTAGTACACTCCACACACTCCCAGCGGTCGTATATGTACGTAGTTATTAGAAGTCAAATATCTATTATGGTGGCTGTATTAGTAGTAGCAAAATGTTTCCTCCGAAATTACCATTGGTTGAAGGTATTTAATTTAAATACGATATGTCTGTTTAAGAGGAGAAACAAACCGGTATATATGATATTACCATCGATTGTAAGTTTATAATTTGGGCTTTTTATTCAACAATTCATACTTTTTGGACAAATAGTCGAATTCACTGGTGTAATTAAACAGAGATTGAACACTCTTAGTAATATTCCACTTTTTTCCTGAAATTGAGTGAAATTAGAGATTTCCCACCAAATAGAGGAACGCGCCGCGATTGGGCGTGCCATCCTTGACCAGGGGCCATGCTAATCTTCCCTGTATCGTTCCATTTTTTTCATAAGTACACTCGAAAGTAGTACACTCCACACACTTCCAGTGGTCGTATATGTACGTAGTAATTAGAAGTCAAATATCTATTATGGTGGCTGTAATAGTAGTAGCAAAATGATTCCTCCGAAATTACCATTGGTTGAAGGTATTTAATTTAAATACGATATGTCTGTTTAAGAGGGGAAACAACCCGTTATATATGATATTACCATCGATTGAAAGTTTATAACTTGGAATTTTCACTCATCGATTCATACTTTTTAGACAAATAGTCAAATTAACTGGTTTAATTGAACAGAGATTGAACTGTTAGTAATATTCCACTTTTTTTGTAAAATTTATTAAAATTAGAGATTTCCCACAAATTAGAGGAACGCTTCTCGATTGTGCGTGCCATCCTTGCCCAGGGGCCATGCTAATCTTCTGTGTATCGTTCCATTTTCTTCATACGTACACTCGAAAGTAGTACACTCCACACACTCCCAGTGGTCGTATATGTACGTAGTTATTAGAAGTCAAATATCTATTATGGTGGCTGTAATAGTAGTAATAAAACGTTTCCTTCGAAATGACCATTGGTTGAAGGTATATAATTTAAATACGATATGTCTGTTTAAGAGGAGAAGCAAAAACCGGTATATATGATATTACCGTCGATTGAAAGTTTATAACTTGGGATTTTTACTCATCGATTCATAATTTTTAGACAAATAGTCAAATTCACCGGTGTAATTAAACAGAGATTGAACTGTTAGTAATATTCCACTTTTTTCCTGAAATTGAGTGAAATTAAAGATTTCCCACAAAACAGAGGAACGCTTCACGATTGTGCGTGTCATCCTTGCGCAGGGGCCATGCTAATCTTCTCTGTTTCCTTCCAATTTTTTCATATGTACACTCGAAAGTAGTACACTCCACACACTCCCAGTGGTCGTATATGTATGTAGTAATTAGAAGGCAAATATCTGTTATGGTGGCTGTAATAGTAGTAGCAAAATGTTTCATCCGAAATTACCATTGGTTGAAGGTATTTAATTTAAATACGATATGTCTGTTTAAGAGGGGAAACAAACCGTTATATATGATATTACCATTGATTGAAAGTTTATAACTTAGACTTTTCACTCATCGATTCATACTTTTTAGACAAATAGTCAAATTAACTGGTTTAATTGAACAAAGTTTGAACTGTTAGTAATATTTCACTTTTTTCGTAAAATTTATTGAAATTAGAGATTTCCCCAAAAAAAAAAGGAACGCTTCACGATTGTGCGTGTCATAGCAGGGGCCATGCTAATCTTTTCTGTATCGTCCCAATTTTTTCATACGTACACTCGAATGTAGTACACTCCACACACTCCCAGTGGTCGTATATGTACGTAGTAATTAGAAGTCAAATATCTATTATGGTGGCTGTATTAGTAGTAGCAAAATGTTTCCTCCGAAATTACCATTGGTTGAAGGTATTTAATTTAAATACGATATGTCTGTTTAAGAGGAGAAACAAACCGGTATATATGATATTACCATCGACTGAAAGTTTATAATTTGGGCTTTTTATTCAACAATTCATACTTTTTGGACAAATAGTCAAACTCACTGGTGTAATTAAACAGAGATTGAACACTCTTAGTAATATTCCACTTTTTTCCTGAAATTGAGTGAAATTAGAGATTTCCCACAAAATAGAGGAACGCGCCGCGATTGTGCGTGCCATCCTTGCCCAGGGGCCATGCTAATCTTCCCTGTATCGTTCCATTTTTTTCATAAGTACACTCAAAAGTAGTACACTCCACACACTTCCAGTGGTCGTATATGTACGTAGTAATTAGAAGTCAAATATCTATTATGGTGGCTGTAATAGTAGTAGCAAAATGTTTACTCCGAAATTACCATTGGTTGAAGGTATTTAATTTAAATACGATATGTCTGTTTAAAGAAACAAACCGTTATATATGATATTACCATCGATTGAAAGTTTATAACTTGGAATTTTCACTCATCGATTCATACTTTTTAGACAAATAGTCAAATTAACTGGTGTAATTGAACAGTGATTGAACTGTTAGTAATATTCCACTTTTTTCGTAAAATTTATTAAAATTAGAGATTTCCCACAAAATAGAGGAAGGCTTCACGATTGTGCGTGTCATCCTTGCGCAGGGGCCATGCTAATCTTCTCAGTATTGCTCCAATTTTTTCCTATGTACACTCAAAAGTAGTACACTCCACACACTCCCAGTGGTCGTATATGTGCGTAGTAATTAGAAGTCAAATATCTATTATGGTGGCTGTTATAGTAGTAGCAAAATGTTTCCACCGAAATTACCATTGGTTGAAGGTATTTTATTTAAATACGATATGTCTGTTTAAGAGGAGAAACAAATCGGTATATATGATATTACCATCGATTGAAAGTTTATAATTTATGCTTTTTTCTCATCAATTCATACTTTTTAGACAAATAGTCAAATTCACTGATGTAATTAAACAGAGATTGAACTGTTAGTAATATTCCACTTTTTTCCTGAAATTGAGTGAAATTAGAGATTTCCCACAAAATAGAGGAACGCTACACGATTGTGCGTGCCATCCTTGCCCAGGGGCCATGCTAATCTTCTGTGTATCGTTCCATTTTCTTCATACGTACACTCGAAAGTAGTACACTCCACACACTCCCAGTGGTCGTATATGTACGTAGTTATTAGAAGTCAAATATCTATTATGGTGGCTGTAATAGTAGTAGCAAAACGTTTCCTTCGAAATGAGCATTGGTTGAAGGTATTTAATTTAAATACGATATGTCTGTTTAAGAGGAGAAGCAAAAACCGGTATATATGATATTACCGTCGATTGAAAGTTTATAATTTATGCTTTTTTCTCATCAATTCATACTTTTTAGACAAATAGTCAAATTCACTGATGTAATTAAACAGAGATTGAACTGTTAGTAATATTCCACTTTTTTCCTGAAATTGAGTGAAATTAGAGATTTCCCACAAAATAGGGGAACGCTTCACGATTGTGCGTGCCATCCTTGCCCAGTGGCCATGCTAATCTTCTGTGTATCGTTCCATTTTCTTCATACGTACACTCGAAAGTAGTACACTCCACACACTCCCAGTGGTCGTATATGTATGTAGTAATTAGAAGTCAAATATCTATTATGGTGGCTGTAATAGTAGTAGCAAAATGTTTCATCCGAAATTACCATTGGTTGAAGGTATTTAATTTAAATACGATATGTCTGTTTAAGAGGAGAAACAAACCGTTATATATGATATTACCATTGATTGAAAGTTTATAACTTAGACTTTTCACTCATCGATTCATACTTTTTAGACAAATAGTCAAATTAACTGGTTTAATTGAACAAAGTTTGAACTGTTAGTAATATTTCACTTTTTTCGTAAAATTTATTGAAATTAGAGATTTCCCCAAAAAAAAAGGAACGCTTCACGATTGTGCGTGTCATCCTTGCGCAGGGGCCATGCTAATCTTTTCTGTATCGTCCCAATTTTTTCATACGTACACTCGAATGTAGTACACTCCACACACTCCCAGTGGTCGTATATGTACGTAGTAATTAGAAGTCAAATATCTATTATGGTGGCTGTATTAGTAGTAGCAAAATGTTTCCTCCGAAATTACCATTGGTTGAAGGTATTTAATTTAAATACGATATGTCTGTTTAAGAGGAGAAACAAACCGGTATATATGATATTACCATCGACTGAAAGTTTATAATTTGGGCTTTTTATTCAACAATTCATACTTTTTGGACAAATAGTCAAACTCACTGGTGTAATTAAACAGAGATTGAACACTCTTAGTAATATTCCACTTTTTTCCTGAAATTGAGTGAAATTAGAGATTTCCCACAAAATAGGGGAACGCGCCGCGATTGTGCGTGCCATCCTTGCCCAGGGGCCATGCTAATCTTCCCTGTATCGTTCCATTTTTTTCATAAGTACACTCGAAAGTAGTACACTCCACACACTTCCAGTGGTCGTATATGTACGTAGTAATTAGAAGTCAAATATCTATTATGGTGGCTGTAATAGTAGTAGCAAAATGTTTACTCCGAAATTACCATTGGTTGAAGGTATTTAATTTAAATACGATATGTCTGTTTAAAGAAACAAACCGTTATATATGATATTACCATCGATTGAAAGTTTATAACTTGGAATTTTCACTCATCGATTCATACTTTTTAGACAAATAGTCAAATTAACTGGTGTAATTGAACAGTGATTGAACTGTTAGTAATATTCCACTTTTTTCGTAAAATTTATTAAAATTAGAGATTTCCCACAAAATAGAGGAAGGCTTCACGATTGTGCGTGTCATCCTTGCGCAGGGGCCATGCTAATCTTCTCAGTATTGCTCCAATTTTTTCCTATGTACACTCAAAAGTAGTACACTCCACACACTCCCAGTGGTCGTATATGTGCGTAGTAATTAGAAGTCAAATATCTATTATGGTGGCTGTAATAGTAGTAGCAAAATGTTTCCACCGAAATTACCATTGGTTGAAGGTATTTTATTTAAATACGATATGTCTGTTTAAGAGGAGAAACAAATCGGTATATATGATATTACCATCGATTGAAAGTTTATAATTTATGCTTTTTTCTCATCAATTCATACTTTTTAGACAAATAGTCAAATTCACTGATGTAATTAAACAGAGATTGAACTGTTAGTAATATTCCACTTTTTTCCTGAAATTGAGTGAAATTAGAGATTTCCCACAAAATAGAGGAACGCTACACGATTGTGCGTGCCATCCTTGCCCAGGGGCCATGCTAATCTTCTGTGTATCGTTCCATTTTCTTCATACGTACACTCGAAAGTAGTACACTCCACACACTCCCAGTGGTCGTATATGTACGTAGTTATTAGAAGTCAAATATCTATTATGGTGGCTGTAATAGTAGTAGCAAAACGTTTCCTTCGAAATGAGCATTGGTTGAAGGTATTTAATTTAAATACGATATGTCTGTTTAAGAGGAGAAGCAAAAACCGGTATATATGATATTACCGTCGATTGAAAGTTTATAATTTATGCTTTTTTCTCATCAATTCATACTTTTTAGACAAATAGTCAAATTCACTGATGTAATTAAACAGAGATTGAACTGTTAGTAATATTCCACTTTTTTCCTGAAATTGAGTGAAATTAGAGATTTCCCACAAAATAGGGGAACGCTTCACGATTGTGCGTGCCATCCTTGCCCAGGGGCCATGCTAATCTTCTGTGTATCGTTCCATTTTCTTCATACGTACACTCGAAAGTAGTACACTCCACACACTCCCAGTGGTCGTATATGTATGTAGTAATTAGAAGTCAAATATCTATTATGGTGGCTGTAATAGTAGTAGCAAAATGTTTCATCCGAAATTACCATTGATTGAAAGTTTATAACTTAGACTTTTCACTCATCGATTCATACTTTTTAGACAAATAGTCAAATTAACTGGTTTAATTGAACAAAGTTTGAACTGTTAGTAATATTTCACTTTTTTCGTAAAATTTATTGAAATTAGAGATTTCCCCAAAAAAAAAGGAACGCTTCACGATTGTGCGTGTCATCCTTGCGCAGGGGCCATGCTAATCTTTTCTGTATCGTCCCAATTTTTTCATACGTACACTCGAATGTAGTACACTCCACACACTCCCAGTGGTCGTATATGTACGTAGTAATTAGAAGTCAAATATCTATTATGGTGGCTGTATTAGTAGTAGCAAAATGTTTCCTCCGAAATTACCATTGGTTGAAGGTATTTAATTTAAATACGATATGTCTGTTTAAGAGGAGAAACAAACCGGTATATATGATATTACCATCGACTGAAAGTTTATAATTTGGGCTTTTTATTCAACAATTCATACTTTTTGGACAAATAGTCAAACTCACTGGTGTAATTAAACAGAGATTGAACACTCTTAGTAATATTCCACTTTTTTCCTGAAATTGAGTGAAATTAGAGATTTCCCACAAAATAGGGGAACGCGCCGCGATTGTGCGTGCCATCCTTGCCCAGGGGCCATGCTAATCTTCCCTGTATCGTTCCATTTTTTTCATAAGTACACTCGAAAGTAGTACACTCCACACACTTCCAGTGGTCGTATATGTACGTAGTAATTAGAAGTCAAATATCTATTATGGTGGCTGTAATAGTAGTAGCAAAATGTTTACTCCGAAATTACCATTGGTTGAAGGTATTTAATTTAAATACGATATGTCTGTTTAAAGAAACAAACCGTTATATATGATATTACCATCGATTGAAAGTTTATAACTTGGAATTTTCACTCATCGATTCATACTTTTTAGACAAATAGTCAAATTAACTGGTGTAATTGAACAGTGATTGAACTGTTAGTAATATTCCACTTTTTTCGTAAAATTTATTAAAATTAGAGATTTCCCACAAAATAGAGGAAGGCTTCACGATTGTGCGTGTCATCCTTGCGCAGGGGCCATGCTAATCTTCTCAGTATTGTTCCAATTTTTTCCTATGTACACTCAAAAGTAGTACACTCCACACACTCCCAGTGGTCGTATATGTGCGTAGTAATTAGAAGTCAAATATCTATTATGGTGGCTGTAATAGTAGTAGCAAAATGTTTCCACCGAAATTACCATTGGTTGAAGGTATTTTATTTAAATACGATATGTCTGTTTAAGAGGAGAAACAAATCGGTATATATGATATTACCATCGATGGAAAGTTTATAATTTATGCTTTTTTCTCATCAATTCATACTTTTTAGACAAATAGTCAAATTCACTGATGTAATTAAACAGAGATTGAACTGTTAGTAATATTCCACTTTTTTCCTGAAATTGAGTGAAATTAGAGATTTCCCACAAAATAGAGGAACGCTTCACGATTGTGCGTGCCATCCTTGCCCAGGGGCCATGCTAATCTTCTGTGTATCGTTCTATTTTCTTCATACGTACACTCGAAAGTAGTACACTCCACACACTCCCAGTGGTCGTATATGTACGTAGTTATTAGAAGTCAAATATCTATTATGGTGGCTGTAATAGTAGTAGCAAAACGTTTCCTTCGAAATGACCATTGGTTGAAGGTATTTAATTTAAATACGATATGTCTGTTTAAGAGGAGAAGCAAAAACCGGTATATATGATATTACCGTCGATTGAAAGTTTATAATTTATGCTTTTTTCTCATCAATTCATACTTTTTAGACAAATAGTCAAATTCACTGATGTAATTAAACAGAGATTGAACTGTTAGTAATATTTCACTTTTTTCCTGAAATTGAGTGAAATTAGAGATTTCCCACAAAATAGGGGAACGCTTCACGATTGTGCGTGCCATCCTTGCCCAGGGGCCATGCTAATCTTCTGTGTATCGTTCCATTTTCTTCATACGTACACTCGAAAGTAGTACACTCCACACACTCCCAGTGGTCGTATATGTATGTAGTAATTAGAAGTCAAATATCTATTATGGTGGCTGTAATAGTAGTAGCAAAATGTTTCATCCGAAATTACCATTGATTGAAAGTTTATAACTTAGACTTTTCACTCATCGATTCATACTTTTTAGACAAATAGTCAAATTAACTGGTTTAATTGAACAAAGTTTGAACTGTTAGTAATATTTCACTTTTTTCGTAAAATTTATTGAAATTAGAGATTTCCCCCAAAAAAAAGGAACGCTTCACGATTGTGCGTGTCATCCTTGCGCAGGGGCCATGCTAATCTTTTCTGTATCGTCCCAATTTTTTCATACGTACACTCGAATGTAGTACACTCCACACACTCCCAGTGGTCGAATATGTACGTAGTAATTAGAAGTCAAATATCTATTATGGTGGCTGTATTAGTAGTAGCAAAATGTTTCCTCCGAAATTACCATTGGTTGAAGGTATTTAATTTAAATACGATATGTCTGTTTAAGAGGAGAAACAAACCGGTATATATGATATTACCATCGACTGAAAGTTTATAATTTGGGCTTTTTATTCAACAATTCATACTTTTTGGACAAATAGTCAAACTCACTGGTGTAATTAAACAGAGATTGAACACTCTTAGTAATATTCCACTTTTTTCCTGAAATTGAGTGAAATTAGAGATTTCCCACAAAATAGGGGAACGCGCCGCGATTGTGCGTGCCATCCTTGCCCAGGGGCCATGCTAATCTTCCCTGTATCGTTCCATTTTTTTCATAAGTACACTCGAAAGTAGTACACTCCACACACTTCCAGTGGTCGTATATGTACGTAGTAATTAGAAGTCAAATATCTATTATGGTGGCTGTAATAGTAGTAGCAAAATGTTTACTCCGAAATTACCATTGGTTGAAGGTATTTAATTTAAATACGATATGTCTGTTTAAAGAAACAAACCGTTATATATGATATTACCATCGATTGAAAGTTTATAACTTGGAATTTTCACTCATCGATTCATACTTTTTAGACAAATAGTCAAATTAACTGGTGTAATTGAACAGTGATTGAACTGTTAGTAATATTCCACTTTTTTCGTAAAATTTATTAAAATTAGAGATTTCCCACAAAATAGAGGAAGGCTTCACGATTGTGCGTGTCATCCTTGCGCAGGGGCCATGCTAATCTTCTCAGTATTGTTCCAATTTTTTCCTATGTACACTCAAAAGTAGTACACTCCACACACTCCCAGTGGTCGTATATGTGCGTAGTAATTAGAAGTCAAATATCTATTATGGTGGCTGTAATAGTAGTAGCAAAATGTTTCCACCGAAATTACCATTGGTTGAAGGTATTTTATTTAAATACGATATGTCTGTTTAAGAGGAGAAACAAATCGGTATATATGATATTACCATCGATGGAAAGTTTATAATTTATGCTTTTTTCTCATCAATTCATACTTTTTAGACAAATAGTCAAATTCACTGATGTAATTAAACAGAGATTGAACTGTTAGTAATATTCCACTTTTTTCCTGAAATTGAGTGAAATTAGAGATTTCCCACAAAATAGAGGAACGCTTCACGATTGTGCGTGCCATCCTTGCCCAGGGGCCATGCTAATCTTCTGTGTATCGTTCCATTTTCTTCATACGTACACTCGAAAGTAGTACACTCCACACACTCCCAGTGGTCGTATATGTACGTAGTTATTAGAAGTCAAATATCTATTATGGTGGCTGTAATAGTAGTAGCAAAACGTTTCCTTCGAAATGACCATTGGTTGAAGGTATTTAATTTAAATACGATATGTCTGTTTAAGAGGAGAAGCAAAAACCGGTATATATGATATTACCGTCGATTGAAAGTTTATAACTTGGGATTTTTACTCATCGATTCATACTTTTTAGACAAATAGTCAAATTCACCGGTGTAATTAAACAGAGATTGAACTGTTAGTAATATTCCACTTTTTTCCTGAAATTGAGTGAAATTAAAGATTTTCCACAAAACAGAGGAACGCTTCACGATTGTGCGTGTCATCCTTGCGCAGGGGCCATGCTAATCTTCTCTGTATCGTTCCAATTTTTTCATATGTACACTCGAAAGTAGTACACTCCACACACTCCCAGTGGTCGTATATGTATATAGTAATTAGAAGTCAAATATCTATTATGGTGGCTGTAATAGTAGTAGCAAAATGTTTCATCCGAAATTACCATTGGTTGAAGGTATTTAATTTAAATACGATATGTCCGTTTAAGAAGAGAAACAAACCGTTATATATGATATTACCATTGATTGAAAGTTTATAACTTAGACTTTTCACTCATCGATTCATAATTTTTAGACAAACAGTCAAAGTAACTGGTTTAATCGAAAAGAGTTTGAACTGTTAGTAATATTTCACTTTTTTCGTAAAATTTATTGAAATTAGAGATTTCCCCAATAAAAGAGGAACGCTTCACGATTGTGCGTGTCATCCTTGCGCAGGGGCCATGCTAATCTTTTCTGTATCATCCCAATTTTTTCATACGTACACTCGAAAATAGTACACTCCACACACTCCCAGTGGTCGTATATGTACGTAGTAATTAGTAGTCAAAGATCTATTATGGTGGCTGTAATAGTAGTAGCAAAATGTTTCCTCCGAAATGACCATTGGTTGAAGGTATTTCATTTAAATACGATATGTCTGTTTAAGAGGAGAAACATATCGGTATATATGATATTACCATCGATTGAAAGTTTATAATTTGGGCTTTTTTTCTCATCAATTCATACTTTTTAGACAAATAGTCAAATTCACTGATGTAGTTAAACAGGGATTGAACTGTTAGTAATATTCCACTTTTTTCCCGAAATTGAGTGAAATTAGACATTTCCCACAAAATAGAGGAACGCTTCATGATTGTGCGTGCCATCCTTGCCCAGGGGCCATGCTAATCTTCTCTGTATCGTTCCATTATTTTCATATGTACACTCGAAAGTAGTACACTTCACACACTCCCAGTGGTTGTATATGTACGTAGTAATTAGAAGTCAAATATCTACTATGGTGGCTGTAATAGTAGTAGCAAAATGTTTTCTCCGAAATTACCATTGGTTGAAGGTATTTAATTTAAACACGATATGTCTAATTAAGAGGAGAAACAAACCGTTATATAAGATAATACCATCGATTGAAAGTTTATAACTTGGAATTTTCACTCATCGATTCATACTTTTTAGACAAATAGTCAAATTAACTGGTTTAATTGAACAGAGATTGAACTGTTAGTAATATTCCACTTTTTTCCTGAAATTGAGTGAAATTAGAGATTTCCCACAAAACAGAGGAACGCTTCAGGATTGTGCGTGTCATCCTTGCGCAGGGGCCGTTCTAATCTTCTCTGTATCGCTCCAATTTTTTCATATGTACACTCGAAAGTAGTATACTCCACACACTCCCAATGGTCGTATATGTACGTAGTAATTAGAAGTCAATAATCTATTATGGTGGCTGTAATAGTAGTAGCAAAATGTTTCCTCCGAAATTATCATTGGTTGAAGGTATTTAATTTAAATACGATAGGTCTGTTTTTAGAGTAGAAACAAACCGTTATATATGATATTACCATTGATTGAAAGTTTATAACTTAGACTTTTCACTCATCTATTCATACTTTTTAGACAAATAGTCAAATTAACTGGTTTAATTGAACAAAGTTTGAACTGTTAGTAATATTTCACTTTTTTCGTAAAATTTATTGAAATTAGAGATTTCCCCCAAAAAAGAGGAACGCTTCACGATTGTGCGTGTCATCCTTGCGCAGGGGCCACGCTAATCTTTTCTGTATCGTCCCAATTTTTTCATATGTACACTCGAATGTAGTACACTCCACACACTCCCAGCGGTCGTATATGTATGTAGTAATTAGAAGTCAAATATCTATTATGGTGGCTGTATTAGTAGTAGCAAAATGTTTCCTCCGAAATTACCATTGGTTGAAGGTATTTAATTTAAATACGATATGTCTGTTTAAGAGGAGAAACAAACCGGTATATATGATATTACCATCGATTGTAAGCTTATAATTTGGGCTTTTTATTCAACAATTCATACTTTTTGGACAAATAGTCGAATTCACTGGTGTAATTAAACAGAGATTGAACACTCTTAGTAATATTCCACTTTTTTCCTGAAATTGAGTGAAATTAGAGATTTCCCACAAAATAGAGGAACGCGCCGCGATTGTGCGTGCCATCCTTGCCCAGGGGCCATGCTAATCTTCCCTGTATCGTTCCATTTTTTTCTTAAGTACACTCGAAAGTAGTACACTCCACACACTTCCAGTGGTCGTATATGTACGTAGTAATTAGAAGTCAAATATCTATTATGGTGGCTGTAATAGCAGTAGCAAAATGTTTCCTCCGAAATTACCATTGGTTGAAGGTATTTAATTTAAATACGATATGTCTGTTTAAGAGGGGAAACAAACCGTTATATATGATATTACCATCGATTGAAAGTTTATAACTTGGAATTTTCACTCATCGATTCATACTTTTTAGACAAATAGTCAAATTAACTGGTTTAATTGAAAAGCGATTGAACTGTTAGTAATATTCCACTTTTTTTGTAAAATTTATTAAAATTAGAGATTTCCCACAAAATAGAGGAACGCTTCTCGATTGTGCGTGCCATCCTTGCCCAGGGGCCATGCTATTCTTCTGTGTATCGTTCCATTTTCTTCATACGTACACTCGAAAGTAGTACACTCCACACACTCCCAGTGGTCGTATATTTACGTAGTAATTAGAAGTCAAATATCTATTATGGTGGCTGTAATAGTAGTAGCAAAACGTTTCCTTTGAAATGACCATTGGTTGAAGGTATTTAATTTAAATACGATATGTCTGTTTAAAAGGAGAAGCAAAAACCGGTATATATGATATTACCGTCGATTGAAAGTTTATAACTTGGGATTTTTACTCATCGATTCATACTTTTTAGACAAATAGTCAAATTCACCGGTGTAATTAAACAGAGATTGAACTGTTAGTAATATTCCACTTTTTTCCTGAAATTGAGTGAAATTAAAGATTACCCACAAAACAGAGGAACGCTTCACGATTGTGCGTGTCATCCTTGCGCAGGGGCCGTTCTAATCTTCTCTGTATCGCTCCAATTTTTTCATATGTACACTCGAAAGTAGTATACTCCACACACTCCCAATGGTCGTATATGTAGGTAGTAATTAGAAGTCAATAATCTATTATGGTGGCTGTAATAGTAGTAGCAAAATGTTTCCTCCGAAATTATCATTGGTTGAAGGTATTTAATTTAAATACGATAGGTCTGTTTAAGAGTAGAAACAAACCGTTATATATGATATTACCATTGATTGAAAGTTTATAACTTAGACTTTTCACTCATCTATTCATACTTTTTAGACAAATAGTCAAATTAACTGGTTTAATTGAACAAAGTTTGAACTGTTAGTAATATTTCACTTTTTTCGTAAAATTTATTGAAATTAGAGATTTCCCCCAAAAAAGAGGAACGCTTCACGATTGTGCGTGTCATCCTTGCGCAGGGGCCATGCTAATCTTTTCTGTATCGTCCCAATTTTTTCATATGTACACTCGAATGTAGTACACTCCACACACTCCCAGCGGTCGTATATGTATGTAGTAATTAGAAGTCAAATATCTATTATGGTGGCTGTATTAGTAGTAGCAAAATGTTTCCTCCGAAATTACCATTGGTTGAAGGTATTTAATTTAAATACGATATGTCTGTTTAAGAGGAGAAACAAACCGGTATATATGATATTACCATCGATTGTAAGTTTATAATTTGGGCTTTTTATTCAACAATTCATACTTTTTGGACAAATAGTCGAATTCACTGGTGTAATTAAACAGAGATTGAACACTCTTAGTAATATTCCACTTTTTTCCTGAAATTGAGTGAAATTAGAGATTTCCCACAAAATAGAGGAACGCGCCGCGATTGTGCGTGCCATCCTTGCCCAGGGGCCATGCTAATCTTCCCTGTATCGTTCCATTTTTTTCTTAAGTACACTCGAAAGTAGTACACTCCACACACTTCCAGTGGTCGTATATGTACGTAGTAATTAGAAGTCAAATATCTATTATGGTGGCTGTAATAGCAGTAGCAAAATGTTTCCTCCGAAATTACCATTGGTTGAAGGTATTTAATTTAAATACGATATGTTTGTTTAAGAGGGGAAACAAACCGTTATATATGATATTACCATCGATTGAAAGTTTATAACTTGGAATTTTCACTCATCGATTCATACTTTTTAGACAAATAGTCAAATTAACTGGTTTAATTGAAAAGCGATTGAACTGTTAGTAATATTCCACTTTTTTTGTAAAATTTATTAAAATTAGAGATTTCCCACAAAATAGAGGAACGCTTCTCGATTGTGCGTGCCATCCTTGCCCAGGGGCCATGCTATTCTTCTGTGTATCGTTCCATTTTCTTCATACGTACACTCGAAAGTAGTACACTCCACACACTCCCAGTGGTCGTATATTTACGTAGTAATTAGAAGTCAAATATCTATTATGGTGGCTGTAATAGTAGTAGCAAAACGTTTCCTTTGAAATGACCATTGGTTGAAGGTATTTAATTTAAATACGATATGTCTGTTTAAAAGGAGAAGCAAAAACCGGTATATATGATATTACCGTCGATTGAAAGTTTATAACTTGGGATTTTTACTCATCGATTCATACTTTTTAGACAAATAGTCAAATTCACCGGTGTAATTAAACAGAGATTGAACTGTTAGTAATATTCCACTTTTTTCCTGAAATTGAGTGAAATTAAAGATTACCCACAAAACAGAGGAACGCTTCACGATTGTGCGTGTCATCCTTGCGCAGGGGCCATGCTAATCTTCTCTGTATCGTTCCAATTTTTTCATATGTACACTCGAAAGTAGTACACTCCACACACTCCCAGTGGTCGTATATGTATGTAGTAATTAGAAGTCAAATATCTATTATTGTGGCTGTAATAGTAGTAGCGAAATGTTCCATCCGAAATTACCATTGGTTGAAGGTAATTAATTTAAATACGATATGTCTGTTTAAGAGGAGAAACAAACCGTTATATATGATATTACCATTGATAGAAAGTTTATAACTTAGACTTTTCACTCATCGATTCATACTTTTTAGACAAATAGTCAAATTAACTGGTTTAATTGAACAAAGTTTGAACTGTTAGTAATATTTCACTTTTTTCGTAAAATTTATTGAAATTAGAGATTTCCCCAAAAAAAGAGGAACGCTTCACGATTGTGCGTGTCATCCTTGCGCAGGGGCCATGCTAATCTTTTCTGTATTGTCCCAATTTTTTTCATATGTACACTCGAATGGAGTACACTCCACACACTCCCAGTGGTCGTATATGTACGTAGTAATTAGAAGTCAAATATCTATTATGGTGGCTGTATTAGTAGTAGCAAAATGTTTCCTCCGAAATTACCATTGGTTGAAGTTATTTAATTTAAATACGATATGTCTGTTTAAGAGGAGAAACAAACCGGTATATATGATATTACCATCGATTGAAAGTTTATAATTTGGGATTTTTATTCAACAATTCATACTTTTTGGACAAATAGTCGAATTCACTGGTGTAATTAAACAGAGATTGAACACTCTTAGTAATATTCCACTTTTTTCCTGAAATTGAGTGAAATTAGAGATTTCCCACAAAACAGAGGAACGCGCCGCGATTGTGCGTGCCATCCTTGCCCAGGGGCCATGCTAATCTTCCCTGTATCGTTCCATTTTTTTCATAAGTACACTCGAAAGTAGTACACTCCACACACTTCCAGTGGTGGTATATGTACGTAGTAATTAGAAGTCAAATATCTATTATGGTGGCTGTAATAGTAGTAGCAAAATGTTTTCTCCGAAATTACCATTGGTTGAAGGTATTTAATTTAAATACGATATGTCTGTTTAAGAGGGGAAACAAACCGTTATATATGATATTACCATCGATTGAAAGTTTATAACTTGGAATTTCCACTCATCGATTCATACTTTTTAGACAAATAGTCAAATTAACTGGTTTAATTGAAAAGAGATTGAACTGTTAGTAATATTCCACTTTTTTTGTAAAATTTATTAAAATTAGAGATTTCCCACAAAATCGAGGAACGCTTCACGATTGTGCGTGTCATCCTTGCGCAGGGGCCATGCTAATCTTCTCTGTATCGTTCTAATTTTTTCATATGTACACTCGAAAGTAGTACATTTCACACACTTCCAGTAGTCGTATATGTACGTAGTAATTAGAAGTCAAATATCTATTATGGTGGCTGTAATAGTAGTAGCAAAATGTTTCCACCGAAATTACCATTGGTTGAAGGTATTTTATTTAAATACGATATGTCTGTTTAAGAGGAGAAACAAATCGGTATATATGATATTACCATCGATGGAAAGTTTATAATTTAGGCTTTTTTCGCATCAATTCATACTTTTTAGACAAATAGTCAAATTCACTGATAATTAAACAGAGATTGAACTGTTAGTAATATTCCACTTTTTTCCTGAAATTGAGTGAAATTAGAGATTTCCCACAAAATAGAGGAACGCTTCACGATTGTGCGTGCCATCCTTGCCCAGGGGCCATGCTAATCTTCTGTGTATCGTTCCATTTTCTTCATACGTACACTCGAAAGTAGTACACTCCACACACTCCCAGTGGTCGTATATGTACGTAGTTATTAGAAGTCAAATATCTATTATGGTGGCTGTAATAGTAGTAGCAAAACGTTTCCTTCGAAATGACCCTTGGTTGAAGGTATATAATTTAAATACGATATGTCTGTTTAAGAGGAGAAGCAAAAACCGGTATATATGATATTACCGTCGATTGAAAGTTTATAACTTGGGATTTTTACTCATCGATTCATAATTTTTAGACAAATAGTCAAATTCACCGGTGTAATTAAACAGAGATTGAACTGTTAGTAATATTCCACTTTTTTCCTGAAATTGAGTGAAATTAAAGATTTCCCACAAAACAGAGGAACGCTTCACGATTGTGCGTGTCATCCTTGCGCAGGGGCCATGCTAATCTTCTCTGTATCGTTCCAATTTTTTCATATGTACACTCGAAAGTAGTACACTCCACACACTCCCAGTGGTCGTATATGTATGTAGTAATTAGAAGTCAAATATCTATTATGGTGGCTGTAATAGTAGTAGCAAAATGTTTCATCCGAAATTACCATTGGTTGAAGGTATTTAATTTAAATACGATATGTCTGTTTAAGAGGGGAAACAAACCGTTATATATGATATTACCATTGATTGAAAGTTTATAACTTAGACTTTTCACTCATCGATTCATACTTTTCAGACAAATAGTCAAATTAACTGGTTTAATTGAACAAAGTTTGAACTGTTAGTAATATTTCACTTTTTTCGTAAAATTTATTGAAATTAGAGATTTCCCCAAAAAAAAGGAACGCTTCACGATTGTGCGTGTCATCCTTGCGCAGGGGCCATGCTAATCTTTTCTGTATCGTCCCAATTTTTTCATACGTACACTCGAATGTAGTACACTCCACACACTCCCAGTGGTCGTATATGTACGTAGTAATTAGAAGTCAAATATCTATTATGGTGGCTGTATTAGTAGTAGCAAAATGTTTCCTCCGAAATTACCATTGGTTGAAGGTATTTAATTTAAATACGATATGTCTGTTTAAGAGGAGAAACAAACCGGTATATATAATATTACCATCGACTGAAAGTTTATAATTTGGGCTTTTTATTCAACAATTCATACTTTTTGGACAAATAGTCAAACTCACTGGTGTAATTAAACAGAGATTGAACACTCTTAGTAATATTCCACTTTTTTCCTGAAATTGAGTGAAATTAGAGATTTCCCACAAAATAGAGGAACGCGCCGCGATTGTGCGTGCCATCCTTGCCCAGGGGCCATGCTAATCTTCCCTGTATCGTTCCATTTTTTTCATAAGTACACTCAAAAGTAGTACACTCCACACACTTCCAGTGGTCGTATATGTACGTAGTAATTAGAAGTCAAATATCTATTATGGTGGCTGTAATAGTAGTAGCAAAATGTTTACTCCGAAATTACCATTGGTTGAAGGTATTTAATTTAAATACGATATGTCTGTTTAAAGAAACAAACCGTTATATATGATATAACCATCGATTGAAAGTTTATAACTTGGAATTTTCACTCATCGATTCATACTTTTTAGACAAATAGTCAAATTAACTGGTGTAATTGAACAGTGATTGAACTGTTAGTAATATTCCACTTTTTTCCTGAAATTGAGTGAAATTAGAGATTTCCCACAAAATAGAGGAACGCTACACGATTGTGCGTGCCATCCTTGCCCAGGGGCCATGCTAATCTTCTGTGTATCGTTCCATTTTCTTCATACGTACACTCGAAAGTAGTACACTCCACACACTCCCAGTGGTCGTATATGTACGTAGTTATTAGAAGTCAAATATCTATTATGGTGGCTGTAATAGTAGTAGCAAAACGTTTCCTTCGAAATGACCATTGGTTGAAGGTATTTAATTTAAATACGATATGTCTGTTTAAGAGGAGAAGCAAAAACCGGTATATATGATATTACCGTCGATTGAAAGTTTATAATTTATGCTTTTTTCTCATCAATTCATACTTTTTAGACAAATAGTCAAATTCACTGATGTAATTAAACAGAGATTGAACTGTTAGTAATATTCCACTTTTTTCCTGAAATTGAGTGAAATTAGAGATTTCCCACAAAATAGAGGAACGCTTCACGATTGTGCGTGCCATCCTTGCCCAGGGGCCATGCTAATCTTCTGTGTATCGTTCCATTTTCTTCATACGTACACTCGAAATTAGTACACTCCACACACTCCCAGTGGTCGTATATGTATGTAGTAATTAGAAGTCAAATATCTATTATGGTGGCTGTAATAGTAGTAGCAAAATGTTTCATCCGAAATTACCATTGGTTGAAGGTATTTAATTTAAATACGATATGTCTGTTTAAGAGGAGAAACAAACCGTTATATATGATATTACCATTGATTGAAAGTTTATAACTTAGACTTTTCACTCATCGATTCATACTTTTTAGACAAATAGTCAAATTAACTGGTTTAATTGAACAAAGTTTGAACTGTTAGTAATATTTCACTTTTTTCGTAAAATTTATTGAAATTAGTGATTTCCCCAAAAAAAAAGGAACGCTTCACGATTGTGCGAGTCATCCTTGCGCAGGGGCCATGCTAATCTTTTCTGTATCG
The DNA here is from genome assembly GCF_964204865.1 of Styela clava. Taxonomy (NCBI): domain Eukaryota; kingdom Metazoa; phylum Chordata; class Ascidiacea; order Stolidobranchia; family Styelidae; genus Styela; species Styela clava. The sequence continues at coordinate 19,621,692 of NC_135250.1, forward strand.
TCCCAATTTTTTCATACGTACACTCGAATGTAGTACACTCCACACACTCCCAGTGGTCGTATATGTACGTAGTAATTAGAAGTCAAATATCTATTATGGTGGCTGTATTAGTAGTAGCAAAATGTTTCCTCCGAAATTACCATTGGTTGAAGGTATTTAATTTAAATACGATATGTCTGTTTAAGAGGAGAAACAAACCGGTATATATGATATTACCATCGACTGAAAGTTTATAATTTGGGCTTTTTATTCAACAATTCATACTTTTTGGACAAATAGTCAAACTCACTGGTGTAATTAAACAGAGATTGAACACTCTTAGTAATATTCCACTTTTTTCCTGAAATTGAGTGAAATTAGAGATTTCCCACAAAATAGAGGAACGCGCCGCGATTGTGCGTGCCATCCTTGCCCAGGGGCCATGCTAATCTTCCCTGTATCGTTCCATTTTTTTCATAAGTACACTCGAAAGTAGTACACTCCACACACTTCCAGTGGTCGTATATGTACGTAGTAATTAGAAGTCAAATATCTATTATGGTGGCTGTAATAGTAGTAGCAAAATGTTTACTCCGAAATTACCATTGGTTGAAGGTATTTAATTTAAATACGATATGTCTGTTTAAAGAAACAAACCGTTATATATGATATTACCATCGATTGAAAGTTTATAACTCGGAATTTTCACTCATCGATTCATACTTTTTAGACAAATAGTCAAATTAACTGGTGTAATTGAACAGTGATTGAACTGTTACTAATATTCCACTTTTTTCGTAAAATTTATTAAAATTAGAGATTTCCCACAAAATAGAGGAAGGCTTCACGATTGTGCGTGTCATCCTTGCGCAGGGGCCATGCTAATCTTCTCAGTATTGCTCCAATTTTTTCCTATGTACACTCAAAAGTAGTACACTCCACACACTCCCAGTGGTCGTATATGTGCGTAGTAATTAGAAGACAAATATCTATTATGGTGGCTGTAATAGTAGTAGCAAAATGTTTCCACCGAAATTACCATTGGTTGAAGGTATTTTATTTAAATACGATATGTCTGTTTAAGAGGAGAAACAAATCGGTATATATGATATTACCATCGATGGAAAGTTTATAATTTATGCTTTTTTCTCATCAATTCATACTTTTTAGACAAATAGTCAAATTCACTGATGTAATTAAACAGAGATTGAACTGTTAGTAATATTCCACTTTTTTCCTGAAATTGAGTGAAATTAGAGATTTCCCACAAAATAGAGGAACGCTTCACGATTGTGCGTGCCATCCTTGCCCAGGGGCCATGCTAATCTTCTGTGTATCGTTCCATTTTCTTCATACGTACACTCGAAAGTAGTACACTCAACACACTCCCAGTGGTCGTATATGTACGTAGTTATTAGAAGTCAAATATCTATTATGGTGGCTGTAATAGTAGTAGCAAAACGTTTCCTTCGAAATGACCATTGGTTGAAGGTATTTAATTTAAATACGATATGTCTGTTTAAGAGGAGAAGCAAAAACCGGTATATATGATATTACCGTCGATTGAAAGTTTATAACTTGGGATTTTTACTCATCGATTCATACTTTTTAGACAAATAGTCAAATTCACCGGTGTAATTAAACAGAGATTGAACTGTTAGTAATATTCCACTTTTTTCCTGAAATTGAGTGAAATTAAAGATTTTCCACAAAACAGAGGAACGCTTCACGATTGTGCGTGTCATCCTTGCGCAGGGGCCATGCTAATCTTCTCTGTATCGTTCCAATTTTTTCATATGTACACTCGAAAGTAATACACTCCACACACTCCCAGTGGTCGTATATGTATATAGTAATTAGAAGTCAAATATCTATTATGGTGGCTGTAATAGTAGTAGCAAAATGTTTCATCCGAAATTACCATTGGTTGAAGGTATTTAATTTAAATACGATATGTCTATTTAAGAAGAGAAACAAACCGTTATATATGATATTACCATTGATTGAAAGTTTATAACTTAGACTTTTCACTCATCGATTCATAATTTTTAGACAAACAGTCAAGTCAAAGTAACTGGTTTAATTGAACAGAGTTTGAACTGTTAGTAATATTTCACTTTTTTCGTAAAATTTATTGAAATTAGAGATTTCCCCAATAAAAGAGGAACGCTTCACGATTGTGCGTGTCATCCTTGCGCAGGGGCCATGCTAATCTTTTCTGTATCGTCCCAATTTTTTCATACGTACACTCGAAAATAGTACACTCCACACACTCCCAGTGGTCGTATATGTACGTAGTAATTAGTAGTCAAAGATCTATTATGGTGGCTGTAATAGTAGTAGCAAAATGTTTCCTCCGAAATGACCATTGGTTGAAGGTATTTCATTTAAATACGATAGGTCTGTTTAAGAGGAGAAACAAACCGTTATATATGATATTACCATTGATTGAAAGTTTATAACTTAGGCTTTTCACTCATCGATTCATACTTTTTAGACAAATAGTCAAATTAACTGGTTTAATTGAACAGAGTTTGAACTGTTAAGATTATTTAACTTTTTTCGTAAAATTTATTAAAATTAGAGATTTCCCAAAAAATAGAGGAACGCTTCACGATTGTGCGTGTCATCCTTGCGCAGGGGTCATGCTAATCTTCTCTGTATCGTTCCAATTTTTTCATATGTACACTCGAAAGTAGTACACTACACACACTCCCAGTGGTCGTGTATGTACGTAGTAATTAGAAGTCAAATATCTATTATGGTGGCTGTAATAGTAGTAGCAAAATGTTTCCTCCGAAATTACCATTGGTTGAAGGTATTCAATTTAAATACGATATGTCTGTTTAAGAGGAGAAACAAACCGTTATATATGATATTACCATTAATTGAAAGTTTATAACTTAGACTTTTCACTCATCGATTCATACTTTTTAGACAAATAGTCAAATTAACTGGTTTAATTGAACAGTGTTTGAACTGTTAAGATTATTTAACTTTTTTCGTAAAATTTATTAAAATTAGAGATTTCCCACAAAACAGAGGAACGCTTCACGATTGTGCGTGTCATCCTTGCGCAGGGGCCATGCTAATCTTTTCTGTATCGTTCCATTATTTTCATACGTACACTCGAAAGTAGTACACTCCACACCTTCCCAGTGGTCGTATATGTACGCACTAATTAAAAGTCAAATATCTATTATGGTGGCTGTAATAGTAGTAGCAAAACGTTTCCTTCAAAATGACCATTGGTTGAAGGTATTTAATTTAAATACGATATGTCTGTTTAAGAGGAGAAGCAAAAACCGGTATATATGATATTACCATCGATTGAAAGTTTATAACTTGGGATTTTTACTCATCGATTCATACTTTTTAAACAAATAGTCAAATTTATAACTTGGAATTTTCACTCATCGATTCATACTTTTTAGACAAATAGTCAAATTAACTGGTTTAATTGAACAGAGATTGAACTGTTAGTAATATTCCACTTTTTTCGTAAAATTTATTAAAATTAGAGATTTCCCACCAAATAGAGGAACGCTTCACGATTGTGCGTGTCACCCTTGCGCAGGGGCCATGCTAATCTTTTCTGTATCGTTCCAATTTTTTCATATGTACACTCGAAAGTTATACACTTCACACACTCCCAGTGGTCGTATATGTACGTAGTAATTAGAAGTCAAATTTCTATTATGGTGGCTGTAATAGTAGTAGCAAAATGTTTTCTCCGAAATTACCATTGGTTGAAGGTATTTAATTTAAATACGATATGTCTGTTTAAGAGGAGAAACAAACCGTTATATAAGATAATACCATCAATTGAAAGTTTATAACTTGGAATTTTCACTCATCGATTCATACTTTTTAGACAAATAGTCAAATTAACTGGTTTAATTGAACAGAGATTGAACTGTTAGTAATATTCCACTTTTTTCCTGGAATTGAGTGAAGTTAGAGATTTCCCACAAAACAGAGGAACGCTTCAGGATTGTGCGTGTCATCCTTGCGCAGGGGCCGTGCTAATCTTCTCTGTATCTGTATCGCTCCAATTTTTTCATATGTACACTCGAAAGTAGTATACTCCTCACACTCCCAATGGTCGTATATGTACGTAGTAATTAGAAGTCAAATATCTATTATGGTGGCTGTAATAGTAGTAGCAAAATGTTTCCTCCGAAATTATCATTGGTTGAAGGTATTTAATTTAAATATGATAGGTCTGTTTGAGAGGAGAAACAAACCGTTATATATGATATTACCATTGATTGAAAGTTTATAACTTAGACTTTTCACTCATCGATTCATACTTTTTAGACAAATAGTCAAATTAACTGGTTTAATTGAACAGAGTTTGAACTGTTAAGATTATTTAACTTTTTTCGTAAAATTTAAAAAAATTAGAGATTTCCCACAAAACAGAGGAACGCTTCAGGATTGTGCGTGTCATCCTTGCGCAGGGGCCATGCTAATCTTCTCTGTATCGTTCCAATTTTTTCACATGTACACTCGAAAGTAGTACACTACACACACTCCCAGTGGTCGTATATGTACGTAGTAATTAGAAGTCAAATATCTATTATGGTGGCTGTAATAGTAGTTGCAAAATAATTCCTCCGAAATGACCCTTGGTTGAAGGTATTTAATTTAAATACGATATGTCTGTTTAAGAGGAGAAACAAACCGTTATATATGATATTACCATCGATTGAAAGTTTATAACTTGGAATTTTCACTCATCGATTAATACTTTTTAGACAAATAGTCAAATTAACTGGTTTAATTGAACAGAGATTGAACTGTTAGTAATATTCCACTTTTTTCCTGAAATTGAGTGAAATTAGAGATTTCCCACAAAACAGAGGAACGCTTCAGGATTGTGCGTGTCATCCTTGCGCATGGGCCATGCTAATCCTCTCTGTATCGCTCCAATTTTTTCATATGTACACTCGAAAGTAGTACACTCCACACACTCCCAGAGGTCGTATATGTACGTAGTAATTAGAAGTCAAATATCCATTATGGTGGCTGTAATAGTAGTAGCAAAATGTTTTCTCAGAAATGACCATTGGTTAAAGGTATTCAATTTAAATACGATATGTCTGTTTAAGAGGAGAAACAAATCGGTATATATGATATTACCATCGATTGAAAGTTTATAATTTGGGCTTTTTTCTCATCAATTCATACTTTTTAGACAAATAGTCAAATTCACTGGTGTAATTAAACAGAGATTGAACTGTTAGTAATATTCCACTTTTTTCCTGAAATTGAGTGAAATTAGAGATTTCCCACAAAACAGAGGAACGCTTCACGATTGTGCGTGTCATCCTTGCGCAGGGGCCATGCTAATCTTCTCTGTATCGCTCCAATTTTTTCATATGTACATTCGAAAGTAGAACACTCCACACACTCCCAGTGGTCGTGTATGTACGTAGTAATTAGAAGTCAAATATCTGTTATGGTGGCTGTAATAGTAGTAGCAAAATGTTTCCTCCGAAATTACCATTGGTTGAAGGTATTTAATTTAAATACGATATGTCTGTTTAAGAGGAGAAACAAACCGTTATATATGATATTACCATCGATTGAAAGTTTATCACTTGGAATTTTCTCTCATCGATTCCTAATTTTTAGACAAATAGTCAAATTCACTGGTGTAATTAAACAGAGATTGAACTGTTAGTAATATTCCACTTTTTTCCTGAAATTGAGTGAAATTAGAGATTTCCCACAAAACAGAGGAATGCTTCACGATTGTTCGTGTCATCCTTGCGCAGGGGCCATGCTAATCTTCTCTGTATCGCTCCAATTTTTTCATATGTACATTCGAAAGTAGTACACTCCACACACTCCCAGAGGTCGTGTATGTACGTAGTAATTAGAAGTCAAATATCTATTATGGTGGCTGTGATAGTAGTAGCAAAATGTTTCCTCCGAAATTACCATTGGTTGAAGGTATTTAATTTAAATACGATATGTCTGTTTAAGATGAGAAACAAACCGTTATATATGATATTAACATCGATTGAAAGTTTATAACTTAGACCAGTTAGGTCTAAGGCTGTCATCTTCGCGGGCCACAAAAATATTTTTGCATTGTCCGCGGGCCACAATAGCGTCAGAAATATGTAAACAACGAACACTTTTATTGTGCAAACGATTGATCACTGTTTGTCATTTATCGAGCTAAATCATACAAAATAGGTTAGAAAAATCACTGAAACATGCAAAAATGTTGCTATATCTACATTGAAGGAAAGATTTCAAACTCTTCTTAACGGAGAAAGTGCTCCCGCAAATGTAAGAGCTCTCGAACTTCGATGGGGTTCTCAAAGCAAAGTTCCTCAAAATTTGAAAATGCTGATTGCTCACATGATAGCAAAATGCCACTGATTGATTGATTATCATATTATACAAAATGTTAAGTATAGGAGAGTAATTACTAATTTTTCTAAAATATTAGAAGCATTTTTTTGCAAACTGTTTAGGCTGGTTGCAAAACATCACCGCAACAAATTATATTCTCAGGCCATAACATTAATATTTAGTTATCATATTTAGTTATTATACCTGTTGGAATATATTCCCAACCAAATAAATAAAAAGCCAGTTAACAATTTAGACTACCCAATCACACTCAATTCAACTTCGCTAGTTGCTTCAGCTAGCCGTGACACTAGTCAATTCAGTGACATTAAGGATGTAACAAGATGTCGAAAGATTTTCTGTTATTTATATGACGAAACAACATCAAATGCGAGTTTTCGATTATACTTCAGCAAAGGCGACGCGGGCCACAGACAATGACGCTGCGGGCCACATTTTTGTAATTTGTTAGTACGGGATTTGAACTTAAATATCTTTCATCTTTCAAATAGTTTCAATGTGGTACACAACTTTTAAGCAAATAATAACAAGATAACCTCTAATCAGCACCCAAACGTATATGTGTAATCAGAAATCGAAATATATATGTTTCGTTTTATTCTACTACTGATCTGTTGTGAAAAAATGGTTCACAAACAGTACAAAAAAATAATATCCACTCGGTAAAAATAGATCGTATAAATGAAAGTTGACTGTTGTTCAGAATTTTGCTTACTAATGTGGGAAAACACTAGTTAGTTCTAATATGAGATGAAAGCCACGAACCTAAATTTAAACAAAATATCACAATAAACTGAGAACGAAAAACGATCAATTTGCAAAATTTTTCTCTGATAGAGGAACAATAACAATAAAAATTTATTACACATTCAACCTGTCTATCTCTTCAAATTTATTACTAATATTTGTGCTTTTGTCCTCCTCTTCCGCAACCTAAAAATAAATGATATAGAAACGTTTAATTGAGATGGTAGGCACTTTGCACTAAACGAGTAACTATATGCAAGCATGCATTTATGTTAGATAAACTAAATTTCAAAGTGTGAAATACTGTATGTTACCGTCAGGTCCAAATAAAGCATTGTAACATGGCTGATTGCAGTATGGCATTCCATCATGCTGAAAAAAAAAGAAATTCTGGGTTATCAATTGAATGCAGTCGTGAAATCAATACCTTCTCGGACCTTTTTTCCAGATAAATAATGCATTTGTAGTTTACGAACCATTTCTCGTTCACAAGTTGGTAATAAAATTGTAACTTCCAATCTCACGGGGCGAGGTATTGTGAGAAGAAAGAATCACATATGTTTATATATTGCACCGACTAGAACACTGAAAACATTATTGCAACACCCTGGTGGATCATGGATTAATAAAGATTGTACAAATTTGTGGGTATTGTGGGTATTTTTATAACAGTATCAAACTTTGTAACCGCTAGCAGCTGTGCTGATGACTAAGGACAAATTTGGAGTTGCAAAGCCGCAGACAAGAGAATTTGAATCCACTTAAACAGTTTCTAGTCTGGGCGACTACAACATGCATACGAATTATAATCTTATAATCTGTTCATCTGTTGAAATGATAATTATAAATGATATTTCCTCATAATTACATTATGATTATATTTATGTATGAAATATTATTCTACACGAAGTGGACCTATACATCGTTTTGATATTATGTTGTTGTTAGTATTATTTTTTATGTTGATGTTACGGAAAAATCGCTTCTCTTTTTATTTACTAGATCAACTGCTTCGAAATTTTCTGTGGTCCAAGAATGTATTTGGCGATAGAAGGCTATTACTTTCATTTATTTCAAATATTTCTGTGGTCTCTATGGAATTCGTTTGTGTGTGCGATGAAGTCATCAGAATTTAACAACTTTTGCAATCTGTTATCACCTCGCTCATTATCCTTTGGGAATATTGTTGAACGAACTTTCGCTGCGTAAGAGCTAAACACTGTTGTTATTGGCCTATTTTGGGGCTTGTCTTGGGCGTGGCTCATCTTTGTGGCGTAAGATTTGTACTATGATGTCACAGCAAGTAATCTCAATCATACACGTTTGTACATACTGTTTTCAAGGGCGAACAAAATATTGATATATTTTCAGCTACTTTGGTTGAATTTCATTAAATCACGTAGATCCATGTGATAAAACATTACTAGGCGTACATTCTGGAGGTTCTGATCGAGACATTGCCACATCCTTCTTAACTTGTTCCAGTATTTTACATTGCAGCTGGCGTGTGAATGACAAGTCATTTACGAAAATAGAATACGCAAATTCCTACGGTGCCAAATGACGACCTCACATGGGGAAGGTTTTACTGCGATATTAAAATTTCACAAATTAGAATATGGTCACAGGATTAATGTATTTTAGGAGCAGCATCTTGGTTCTAAAGCGTTAAACGAATGCGATTTCAAATCCCAAATGTTAAAAAACATGAAAAAGCTGTTGCGGGTCAATCATTTGCACTTGCGTATGCACTTGCATGCCATTTGGCTCAGTGATGAATATAACAAGTTTCAACATAAAGGCAAATAGAATAATTCATTTTTCTAAATTTAAATTAACTTGTCAAAAATAGAAAACAATTTGCAGCCAATTACAAACTATACCGAAATGGATGGATTCAAACAAAATGAGAATGCAAAAATACAGCGCTCTACATTATATCAAATCACGTTTTGTTTGTTTTTGATATGCTGTTTTTAACACAATGTTTGATTGCTGATTTCCAACTGAGCTATCCAATTTCAACCCACACCATGGAAGCCTCAACAGACATGAACTATAAATTACATGAAACATATATGAGAGATTTATCTGCAATATATCCGGAGTGCTTGAATTGTAAATATGTAGTCAATGTAATATGAGATTGTGTTGTAATCATTTGTTTCACATAAGCAAGCTTACGGATTTCATGTATACACTTGTATATGATCGAAAAACTTCTCCAATACAGTGGTATCTGTCTGTGAATAGTGAAGTTGAGAGGCGGTTCATTTAAACGAAAGAGAACTATAATACTAGGAAAGCGCCTTTAAGTCGCAATAATTTAGATCAATTCGTATTGGTAATAAAATGTAACTCGTAAAAATGTCTTGACTACAAATTTTCTTATTCCAGAAAAGCTTCAACTTAATACGCGAATAAGTAACAATATTAAAAACCCCTGAACTCACCGCTGAAAATGAGCCGGGTTGAAGCCCCTTTTTGCATTTCTCACATTTCAGGCAAGCCTTATGCCAGTCTGCTCCTGCTGCTGGTATCTTCTCCGCTGTTTAAAAAAGAGATTAATTATCATAAAATAATTCATTTCTTCTATTTAATGGCCAATTATTACCGCATAAAAAGCTACGTAATTCTATTTTATTTTGTTTAAATTTTTGAAATGTCTCAAACGACTTTCACTTAAAATTACTATTGGAAATTGGAAATTTGAGTTTTCATCATATATTTCGCTGAAAATTTTATTTTATCACATTCATTTTTGTAATTTTTCAAAAAATATTGGGAAAAGCGAATTGTTCTAATTTCGGGTATTTGTTTGAGATGCTCGAAGACGTATTTCACGCACAAGTACAAAATAAAAATTTAACAGCAAATAACTTTATTTTAGTACTAAATACTCTAAATTCTCAATTTTATTAATAAGGAATAAAATTAAACCCTCTAATTTTTGCATTCTGATTATACACTCAACAAGAAAAATATATTACCATGGTAAACCTCCTTTGTGCACCTTGGACATTTCCCCATTTTCACTGTCTTCGATATTCGGCGGACGTTATAATGACAGATTCCTGAATCAAATGGCGACTTGGGACTTAGAAACAGACAAGAGAGAGGATAACTGCCGTAGAAGAAATGGCATCTTCCATTTCTTTCCACGTATTTAATTACATAACGTAGTGATGTGATTGTGCCGCGTCGGTCTGCTATTAATTGCGCAAGGATCGTTTTGTCGCTATTGTTGGATCAAAAGAATATTTTTTTTGTACCTGCCGAACAAATCGTTTCTAAATTTGAAGTAGCTGAAGGCCTTAAGCGAGTTTTTACTTGCACATATTTTATTGAATTCTATTCGAGTTCTGACTCTCGCTTGTTGTTTAATTTTGCTTATTGTTGAAACTGCGCCATCAAGTGGTAATTAAATTTCGTGGGCTTTGAACATATCTTTTCGAATTTTTTTCGAAATGTAAACAACCGGATGTCCCAAAATAAGCATTGCCTTACATTGCCTTACCTTGCCATTGGAAGTAGTTGGTGTCGATAATCATCTGTGGTAGCAAAATAGTAACAATCAACGCAAGTGCGCCATCGGAACCACAATATCAAAGTATTTTGGTTATTTTAAACATTTATTAGGCGGAAAAAAAGTTAATTTTATATTTCATGTTATTATACTAAGTGATTTGCTTTTTTAGGAAATATTTGATTTCAAAACAGAAAGAGTACGAAATATCCAATAATTTGCGACCGGAATATATTATTTTACAAAGTAGATTCCATATTTATATATTCGTATCAAAGTTTCGAATATCAACTAAATAACCACAAATTCTTTGCGAATTTGATTTGGGTTGGTTTCAGTGATGCTCGAATATGTTTAATTCTCAAATTAATAAGATGGCCCTCCACCCGAATCCATGACTTATTGAATGAAAATAACCCCAATATCGCGTTGACTGGGGCAAGGTCGCGAGGCCTCAAACCTTGAGCGCGAGACAATTTCAAATGTAAATAGACATATTTGACATTTTATTGTGGTGAAGGGCATTCGAATGTACCAGTGTGTTCAAATTGTTGTTGGTAACATGTCAGCCTTTAATTGTGTTTTTGTCTCGTTTGTTGGAAATAAATTTCCTAAGAATCCCAAATCAAATGATGATAAACAGGAAGCGTTCTTGACGCAATTGTGGCCACAAGCCAGCAGTTCATATCCACACAGATGATCTAAAATGGAAAATTTATTATGTCAAATAATGAATTGTTTACCTTAATCTAGCGTGAAGATCAATAGTTAAAAAACTGAGTATAACATTATCTATAAGGGTTGACAAGTAGTTTTGACAGCCTTGTAATCTCGATCCAACATTATTCAAATTACAACTTCGATAAGACAAGCAAATTCAAAGGCAAAAATTTTTTGAGACTCTTGTTTTTAACTTTTTGCAGTCTACGTCATAAAAACCTTTTTGAAGGAATTGAAACCGCAAAATCACGTAACACTAACAATTCATTGGCCATCGACTGTAATGATACAGTAATGATACAGTCGAAGGTCATATTAAACATAAAACTCAAAGCACCATAAAATTTCACCGTTATTTACCGAAATTGTATTAAAATCGGATAACAATTGATTTTGCTGCTGGCAGGGAAAAATTTTATCATGGGAAAAATAAACATTACTGATAGGATAGCTAATGTAAGTGAAATTCGTCAGCATTGAGAAGTTCTTCGAATCGTACTGTATCGCCCATATCATTTGAAAGCCAGGCCAATGATATATTTTATACATCGCGTAACAAGGCTGGGGTGGCTTTATCCAATTAATCCATATTTCACCTGGTTTGATATTTAAGCATAAATAAGTCAAGAGTTTATACAATAGCCAAAGATCTCATGCTAATATTCTCAATTTACTTATTCGAAATTTTGGTTTAGTAATTTGGAGTAATATTAAACGGTTTTTGTACCGGCCGTTTTAATGGTAAATCATCAAATCAAAACTTGCGGATTTTTTATTCTAATATAAATAACCAATAGATTATATGTCTAACATCGAATTAACAAGACTAATAAAGCAGAGTCCAGTTTAAATAAAATCTTAAGTTGATTATTAATTTTTTAATGTTTAAACACAATATTTCATTTCAAACCAATACCAATATTATCCGTTTTTAGCGGGACCGTCTGCCCAATTGAAGCATCGCAGATTAAATATCTCGGATTCAAGCCCTCTCCTAGGGGGCAATAAATTGATAGGCAATGGCAACGAGAAAGATTTAAGACCTTTTCTAATATATAAGGTACTAGTCAGGTTTGAATTAGTCTTGTTTGAAACGGGAGACTTATGAGGCTTTGAATAAAAATACATAGCAAATTAAATTGAATTTCAGAGTATTCGTATTCAAAAATATTTCAGAAAAGAATAGAATTTGGAAATAATTATACACGCCATGTTAGTATATTACATCTATCAATTTGGCAATAACACAAAAATAACCAAAGTACTAAAAATCCATTTGTTAACTCAGATTTCAAATTTGTTCCGTTGTAAGGCTTCCGCAAAAATACGTGCTATGTGTTTGCATGCCTCAGTTATGTGGAATTCGAAATCTCCAACATACTTGGGAACTGGGTGATTCACGTCCTGCAATACAGAATGTTTTAACGCGAACGTGACATTTGTTGAAATATATCAGCAAATATTTTTATATGCAATACTGATAGCATATCAACATAAATAAAATGAGAGCGGCAAGTATTAGGTTTAGTTACGAAATCTCAAGCGAATGTAAATATTTTACATATATAACAATCTAAGATCCGGTGAATATTTGTTATTTTTAGTATTAAACTTTGGGGCAGCACGGTTGACTCATAATATATTTTCGCGAAAATGAATATTTTGACGAAAATATTTCGTATTAGATTTGTCGGATGAAGTTGGGAGAAAGGAGCTTGCTATAGCCAACGATGTTTTCACTTCAGTTTCAAGCTATTTACTCTACCGTTTAGTGCCTGAAACTGGAACTATAGTTTTTCAGAGACGAGACTTCAGAGACCAGAGTTAGGTTACAGAAATAGCTAGATTTTCCATAGTAGCAACCTGGAAATCATGTCGTTTTCGTCAACCGTTCAATACCGTTAACCGTCGGCCTGATTTTTTAATTGTCAAGTTTACAGCAAGTTTTTTAATTTTACCATAGACTAAATTTTTTGAAAACTACCCCCTTTAATGGATAATTGGCTTAGAACTGGAAGCCTCAAAAATGTCATGATAAGCCGGTTTTGCACACTAATTCACAAAGTAAATCCGTTACACAACATTTTTGGGATCAATTTTACCTTCTAAATTCTTGGTGTTCCGTGAGGCGAAATAAAAAGAAATAGGGTTTCCGAGGCAAAACGTTTGAGAAACGCTGCCCTAGCCTAGACCACCGCAGCAAACGGTACGTCATCACTGATTGCATCTGTAAATAAAAGTGAAACCCTATTGACCTACCTATTGTCACTAAACAGGAAATAGGTCTTGACGTAATGAATATTCATATGGCATGAGGTGTCAAAACAATTTTAATAAAACGTAACTGACTAAATTTGTAATAAATTTTTTTTTATAATTTTATTGTAAAAATATAATTTATTTTAAAATATTTAAAATTATAGTTTGTGTGTAATTGAAAATAGTGGTATTGGTGAAAATAGTCTGGAATAAATATGAAGATCTATTATTATTTTTTTTCGGATATACTTTGGACATTTCTAACCAATTTGACACGTTTGTCTTCAACACCATAACAGCTTAACAGTTAGAAATTCAATTTGAATTTTAGTGCCTCATTGCAGGGCGCAATATGTGTCTACAAAACACATTATGCTTCATATAAGTGTGTTCATCCGTTTTCAATAAATATGTGGTAGTCAAGTTGAAATATTATTGGGGGTAGTTGAAACACGATCAAGATTACCAATCTCTAATGGTCGTTTTGAAATGGGGCGTCTTTATCGGCTAGGGCGTGAAGTTGAAATAATCTGAGACTTAAATCAAGTTTGGTTACTGCTGTTCAAGTTTGACCTCCTTTCCAAGAGATATTTTAATTCAAAAAATAGGTTGAGACGAAACTATGGGAAAATTTCACAGTTTGAACCCTTCCTAAAACACAAAAATAAATCACGAATCTGATTGAAATTTGTTGAACACCAAAATAAAAATTACGTTACGAGTAAAACAGAAGCACACGCGACAGAAAATGGTGCGGTACATTTTGTGCTTTAGCGTGTTTTTATGACTCGCCCCCACGTATGTACGATTTGCAAACGTCATCTGAGTAAAGAAGAAAGTGTTCGCCATCTTTGGAGTAGTGTACAATGAGGATGATTCACATTTGTGTATTCTCAGCATCTGGCGAGCGATGCAAATTTAAACCTGGCTTATTTACATATCAAATGAGAATGCATTGATACGCAGGAGATCAAGCCAGTTCTAGAAAATGTAACAACGTATCTACAACTGTTTTTTATAATGTTATGTTGGTTTACCAAGGAAATGAACGTAACGAATTGATATTCAATTTCTCCAAACTATGGAATCGCTTTCATTTCACGCGTATACTGCTTTCACGTACATGCGATACAGCGTTATACTCCAATGAACATTTGTGGGCAGATAAGCGTCTTCTTGTGCGTTTGTTTTAGAATTTTAGGAAATAATCCTTACCTAAATATTGATTCTTATTTACCATTATGTAATATGCAGCGTTGGTAAAATAATAACATTGAATTAGACCGCTATGATCGACGAACCAAAACCACATTTCTTTGAATTACGGCAATTCTTGCGATTGGGTAAATTCTTCGAATTTTTGAGGCCATTGTAACATCGGTACGGCGTAATAAGACCCATTTTTTCGTTGTTAGAATCTTGTATATAAATTTAGGCGAAACTATTCTACGTTGGATAAATAGAGAATTGAATAATTGAATTCAGTTTGACTGTATCTTTCAGCAGGTGTATATATATAAGACTACATATATATTATTAGGAAGAAGAATTTCTGATTGTGCAATGGCGATGACTTCTGTCTCATTGAATATATTGTTTGGACTTATTTGTGGATGTATTGTAGGTTCACAAGAAGTAGATGGTAAGGGAAATTATGTATGTTTATTGCTAATTTTAGAGGTATGGAAATGTGTTTATAGATAAAGATGGTTTCATATGTTCACGCTTGCTTGCGCATTAAACAATGTCATTAACAGAAAATATGTGATCTGCAGTGCCAAATTTAGAATTAGTTTTCGACACTACTCATTTGGCAAGACAGATTTATAATATTTGCTTGAACGGTCACTGAAGCCTGG
Organism: Styela clava; assembly: GCF_964204865.1. NCBI lineage: Eukaryota > Metazoa > Chordata > Ascidiacea > Stolidobranchia > Styelidae > Styela > Styela clava. The sequence continues at coordinate 19,637,175 of NC_135250.1, forward strand.
TCTGTATTTTGAAAGTACATATAATCTAATATATATATATATATATATATTCTAACGTTACCATCAACCACGTTACGATTTTCCAGTGGTGGGACTATGGAAAGATTTCCCGGTTGGAATTCCATGTGAAGAAGCCGTCAAAAGTTTGGATCCGCGGCATCCATTTGATCCAGATCCACCGACAGATCGCCCAGGCGATGACAATGAAAATATTACAGTACGAATTTTTCATCAATGTTATCTTTTATTCGAATTTCAAGTTATATTTTAATCCTGTTGGTTCAACTAAATATTATTCTAATTTTAAAATTAATAATAGTGAAATTCTCGACAATTGAAAATGAGATCAATAGACTCCAATCATTCAGTTTCTATCCAACACGGAAACAATATAAAGTTTCATCAACAAACTATTTTCAGCAGTTCTCATTGATAATGTTGGTACCAGAGTATTTCCTCTGCAGTATTGTGCTAATTATTGTCAGAATCAGTCTTGTTTTCCGGACATCTATGGAAAGTTCAGCTTGTTAAGATATTCTCCCATACTTCCGATAACAGAAATAAACACATTGTTTATCAACAATCACAAAACACTGAAGTCTGTGATATTTTTGCGCGGAAACTTCATATGAAACGTTGGTATTATGCCAATATCACATCGGGGTTACCAGTCTGATTCTGACGTGGCAATAGCTAGCCAAGTTATTGTTTCAACGCATGAACGTAAATAGCAACTTCATATCTATTAACCAGCACGCCAAGAGTGGAATGCTAATCTTATCTATGATTCGGAATTACCAGAGACAGGTTAATCAGAAAGAGGCCTGATCTAGTATTTATGTACCATCTTAACGCCATAACGCGACTGGCCATGACGAAAATTTATTCAGCAGATACTTTCTGGGTAATATTGACAGAATGTGAAAAACTTCAGACCAAACTTGCACGCGAAAACTTCAAGCTCACCTGTTTTTAAGAATATTTTGACGACAGTTAGCATTTATTTATTATTGAAAGTTTTTTGCTTATCGTCACTAATCTGCCCGACAAACAATTAACTTAATGCAAACGCATGCATTAGAAACCACATTCTCTATAAAGCCTAATGTTACAATCTCATGTGTTTATGCCACTTTTAATTTTCCGCTCAGGAATTGTTTAGGTGCTATATGGCCCATTGATAATTTGAAATAAATATTTTATATTATTCTTTCAGTGCACCATCACTAGAAATGGTAATGTTGAATTCAACAAAACCATAATTTGGGGTGACAGACGTAAAGAAGGATACTTTGGTGATGCGGACGAAAAATGGAACAATGCTAATATTTCCGTTAAAATTGTATGTATTAAAATTTTGAAAATTTGAGAAAAAAATTTAAAATTTTTTTATTTTGGTTAGTTGACGCAATCTGATGAATAATTTAATTTTATTTAATTGTATTCGGGATAGAAACAAGCTACCATTGACGAAGACAATTAATAAATGAATAATTATATCATAGTATTTATGCAATTATTTATAACAAAACAGCGGTTCAGTTTGGTGTTTATTTACTCAAAGAAATATAAGAGATATGAATCCTAATTCCGTGCATTATTGGCTGGCGCTGTGGCTGTTATTAGCAGACTCGCCGACAATTGTTATCTATCAATTGACCATATCTTTTTCAGTTTTGGGCCGGCGACCCATTTGAATATATTTTTCAAACCGAATTGGAAACTATTCCAGAAATGAATTGCTCACGTACATTACTTGATAGTACCAAAGACCGAGAAGAAGAGATCACTTTAAGTTGCTACGGTATATACTATAAAGTTTTTTTTTTACTTTCATTGTTACTTCTGTTCATACAGTATATTTTAATACTTTTTGCCTATTATGAATATTGCTTATTATCAACTGACTGGAATAGATCACTTGAGGTAACCGGATACGATATTATTCAATTTTTTGAATATAACTAAATTATTATTGGCTATTAAAACTGGTCTGTTTGATTGTTACCCTCTCGAAAATATAAAGAGAAATCTTTCCAATATCATCTCCTTTACACTCAGTTGAATATTGTAATTTTCCATAGTGAAATAGATGCACCACATGCCTAGCAAAATGTACTAGCACTACGAACAGTATCGATTTAGGACTACCAACCGTCCCGGAATGGCCGGGACAGTCCCAGAATTGACGTGTGGCGTCCCGTTTCCCGGGCTGGGCTACGATTGTCCTGGAATTTACTGACAACTAAGGCGTTGTAAAATAAAAGGCCATGTAAGCGTGTCGACTTCGTTTAAAACTGGAAACGGATGTAATTCACGCGAATATTTATTTTTCAAATAAAAACGATTACAAAATATAATTTGTATAAGGTAGTTTTGAAACGTTTCTGTAGCTGTAAGCTGGTAAAAGGCAAGTAAGGGCGAGGACAGGATTGGATTTTATTAGTTTGTATAAACTCAAATTGATCTTCAGTACTTATTAATATCTTTCATATGAAAAAGTGGCAAAATGTTTAGATTTCCCTTAAGACCACAAAGAGAAAGGGGGGTGGGGGGGGGGGGGGGCAAACTTAGAAAAGCTAGCACAAGGGGGCCTTTTCAATGTTCGAATATTAATTTTTTAAATTAGTACAGTAAGTTAGACAGAGCTTTAAAACACTTAATCCAGTGAAAGTTGAAAAAAATTTAGTCGTTAAAGTTACGGTGTGTAACAATATTTTGTGTTTTTAGTTTATAATGCACTGCTAGTGTAAGGCTTTTTGGTGAACAGGTTTTGAATATTCATTTAGTTTTCAGGCTTGCATAGCCTTCTATTTTAGGACGCCATGCTGACAGCTCTCTGACTTAGCAAGAGTACTTTGATTATTATATTTTCGTAAGGATTGCAAATTTTAACAAACTTGTGACAGGAAATTAAAATCAAAATTCACTTGTGGAAACTAACAAAGATGTTCTTATAGCGGCAAAATCACAAGAAAAATACTAATTTAAATACCTGGAAGACCTCATTATTTTTTGTGTCTTTTGTTTAAGTGATTAAATAAGCTTGGCACAAATTGTACATTTTTCCTGTTTTTTACATTGCATTTGCATTTATGCCTCAAAGAGTCAATATTTCACAAGTTTCTTTGATTATGATAAAATTATTTACAACGCGCATATTTATTGACGTGCAGCGCACACTGTTGCTCTGACTTCTTTTATGTTTCACAAACTTCTGTTGCATCAATTTTAAAATTCTAGACATTGAGGTGTCCCGGAATGGTTTAACACAAAGTTGGCAACCCTATATTGATTTTGAAATATAAGACAAATTGAAGTTAAAACTTATGAAAGCGAATGAAGATCTTTATTTTGAGAGAAACTAATGTAATTGCTTGTTCATTTCAGCTGCGAAAGTAAGTCAAAACAATAAAATGAAAATGTCTGAAGAGCAATACAATGTAATTACGACAACATGGTACAAGGACTGTGAAATAATTTCTGAAAATAACGAACACTTTAACCAAGAGGATGGGAACTATAACTATAATGAAATAAAATTCAAATCACTAAAGGTGAGATAATTAAATATATAAACGTATGTTAAAAGGCATGACATTTCTAGATGAAATAAATCGAAATAAATAACTCGAAGTTAAAGTTGAAATTGGAAAGAAAGTTTGGAATAGCATGGACTAAAATGATTTCTTCTTATAGATTCCAAAACCGTCATACAACACTACACCGGGATTATATCACTGTGTTCTGGATTACAAAGGAAATGAGCTGACGTCAATATCGTATAAAGTCTGTATACGAGGTAAGAAAATATTTGAATATTTAACGGTGTGCAAAATTTCATAACAATGTATGTTGATATTTGCATTTTCTTCCGATTGAATAAACAAGACGATCTCCGAGGTTGGTAATTGAAATATTGGCAGCAGCGTGGACACTTTTTTACCTTGATGATATTTCAGGCGCAAGTTTTCGTGGATTTCCAGCAATTTGTAGGTTTTTAGTTTTCCAAAATTTGGGTACAAATAAAATGACTGTGTGATTATTTTTTTTTGTAGGAGTTTCAACTCAGTTGCCCTGATCAGACATTAGTCCAGATGAAAATATAAAATAAAAAGCCCTCAAAAAAAAAACTATTTTTCTGGGTCAAGAATAGAAAAAATATCCAGTGATACAGTATATTGATATCGTATTCAGGTACTAATTGCGTTGACCATGCAAACCCAGAGGTCTCTGGTTTAAAAATCCCTTTAACTAATTTTTGTTTATTTTCTCATTGTATGCGCAACATTCTTAAAACAGCACTCTGCCTGAAAAAGCAACATTCTAACGTACTTGTTGAAATAACCTGAAGATGGCATATTCAAAAATTTGAATGAACACACTCTCTATGTCAACAAGGAAGCATTGCAAAAATATTCTGCCAAAACTGCTGTCTACACGACATAGCTATTTTTAATTCGCTAAATTTAAAACCATTATGTCTCTGGTACTTCAGCAAATCAAAAACTAGAGAATAATAATAGCGTTCTAGAAAAAATGATTTTTGTTTTATTAGAAAAATTCGAGTATGCAAACAATCCTACAATAGTTGCATCAGAAGATGAATATATTGTGGAGCCTGGAAAAAGTTTAGACGTTCATTGCAAAGGAAATATTGGGGGAAATAATGATCAAACCACTGTAATCTGGTTGAGGTAGAAAATCTTAGATAATGTCGGACAAGAGTCTGTAAATAGTCAAGAAACTCAAGTTTCATGATGAATCAGTTAAATAAACGATTGAGTTCAAATTAATATACAAACTTCTTTTCGAAATAACTTTATTTTAACTTATTAAAATATAGTTTACCGATATATATATCTTTTGCTGTTGGCAATCCCATCCCATGGGAAATGATGGTTAAACATTCCGTTATGGACTTCGTGTTCATATATTCGAGCATAGCTCTTTTGTTAGATATAAAGAGCAAAATATATCCAGCATTAAAAATATACTTCATGAAGGTTGATGGACACATGTATAATAGTTATGAATATAAAGGTAACAAAGTCCGTAAATTTTGTTGTTTTGCATGTTTCTTTGTACATGTAGTCCTATTTAGTAGATGCTAAACCTAAATTTAACAATTTTTATTGCATTTTATTCCAATGGGAATCCAATGGGATGGGATGGGACGGGCATAGTTGCTATGCGGTGATATGGGAATAGGACAGAAAAATATTTTCCATGGACAAGCTTGGCTATACTTGTGCCTGCTTCATCCGCAGGTTGGAAACCACCAACTTGAATTCCATCCATTCCTTTATGTTATGTTAACATAAATGTGATGCAAAAATTGCAATGAAATTTTTTAATAAATATTTTATAACTATGGCTCAAATATATAACTTGGTTAGGATTGCTGAAGATCGCCAAAACACAGCTGTGGATTTTTTTACCATGTTGCATTGCTTGCCTACTGTAGCTGATATGTCAAAATTTTACATTCAACCGTTTTACATTCTATATTACCTAATATTTTATTAATTAAAATTGTTCCAATATTTTTTTCATCTAGGAACAACACTGAAATATGCCGCTCAAGGGTAAATGAAAAGAGCGACAACTGCTCATCGTAAGTATTCACGGATATGCGTACTATATGACTAAGGAGGAAGTTCCCTTTCGATGAACATGGGCAAATAATTATGCTTTCGGAGTCGACTTGTGATATCGACAACGGGAAAGAGTTCGCATATCTATTTATTCGATTTTCTCATTACCGTTAACGTTTTTGCCGGAACACAAAATCTTCTGATGAGCTGTTAAAATAAAAACCATATGGCTTGAAACAGTAGATTGTTATATGTGGTAAAAAACGACTTTTCGGCAATCGAATCTCAGAATCTGAGCCTTACCGTACAACACAACAAAAATTAAAGCAAATGTTTTTGCTGTTTTCTGAGTATCTTACAAATACGCGAAATACGTCCTTTACAGAGAACGTCACATAAACGAAGCTTCTTGTGAAACGCTAACAGAAGCTGAGGCAATTGAGGCTCAAAAAAGGCGGCTTGCTGACAATTTTACTGCGACCTATACATTCAGGTGGGTTGGTTTTTGCGTTTGAATTGACAAAAGAAACTGCCAAAATCAAGCAACGCTATTTAACCATCTATCTCTTTATTTTGCCAGGGCTACATCCATAAAAAATACTGCAAAGGGTCGCATTGGAATTTTTTTTTTAAATACCAAGATAGTCATATATAATATAGTGTCGAAATTAATTGTGGCAGACATTATGGAACCGGAGATGAAAAAAACCTTAATAATATTTTACCAAATTAATGGTTGGAATACAAAAAATAGACACAAAATAATACACAAAATAAAAAAATAGGATGAATTTTCCTGAGGCAAAGGATCGGCCAAACATGCCTATTAATTACTTGAAATTTCAAATTATTTTTTTTTTGCTCAAAATGCTTATTTAATCCGTACGTTGAAGATAGATTCGTCAAACTTACTTGTGACTTGATTTCCTTTCAAGTCGTGGAATGTTTTATCATACACGTCCTTTACCTTATATGTAGGTTAAACCAACAAAAAAGGATAAGATTCTAAATGGAGAGCATAAATATGAAAATGCATTAAACTTGCACTTGTCATAATGCACTAGTGACATTAGCAGCCCCAGCACTAATATTTCAAATTTTGCCGCATTGTCCACAGAGAACGACCCACGCCCGCAAACCCACATATTCTACCAACATATTATGAGAGTAATATGTAAATGAAAGTATTTGGTATTTGTAGATGTAATGAAAACTTGGGCCATTTTTAGGTGGACTACACAAGGACAAAATAGTTATTTCTAAATCTATTGCTTTTTGTTTCCAGTAATGCAGATTTTTCAGATAGCGGCGTCTACACCTGTCTTTTGGCAACTATCGGGGATGACCCAAGAGATAAATTCCGAGTTACTGTTCGCTATGCGGAATCAAGACACAAAACATTGATAATATTTTGGATAATTCTAGGAGGTAAGGGGGGGTTGAAGTTTGACAATTATGTTGATATTACTATTTAGGCAAATGTTCAATGTAAAAAATCAAGCTTCTAGGAGCTGAAGTTTTTAGAATCAGGATTTTCAGCATTCTTTGAAAAAATCATGCAAAGTCAAATATTTCTAGTCAATTTTTGATTATCATGGGGATCGGAAGCTAGATTTGGAATTGAATATTTTCGGACATTGATGTAAAAAGTAGAATTAAATAAAAATAAATCTGTCAATTAGGAAGTCGGAGCTGGAGTCACGCCTTTTAAAATAAGTAAGTCAGATGGAACCGCCCTCGGTTAAAAAAAATTAATAGTTGATTCGCCTTCTTGACGAGAAACGCAAGTTCTTAATAACAAAGTAACACAAAAATGACTCGGCAAACTACCATTAAAAGTTATATTTCAAAATTTGATCGAATAAATGACATCATTTTTCGTTTCAGCTTGCGGGGTCATTGCAGTTATTTTTGGAATTCTTTATCGGCAATTTTCGACCGAAATACGTTATTTTTGGAAAAAATGCTTTGGAAAGAAAAAGGAAAGTAAGTGATCAATCAATATAAACGTGCAGTGACATCTAATATAGCGTTCCTAAATAAAAATAAAAAATAATCATTGAAATTGGACACGAGAAATTGGAGCAAAATCGAGATAGCCAGTGTCATGAATTTTCTGACAGAGGCTTGGATCATTTCAAGTTAACATTGTAAACCAGGTGGAGAAACAAAACGGGAAAGAACGCTAAGCATAGAATAGTTAATACTATCTCGTATCCGGCAAATGATAGCTCCGAGTCCGAAGTCCGAAGTCCGAAGTAATTATTAAATAAAGGGAAAAACTTATTATTCACAGTATTAACAAAACCATTGCGCTCAACTGTAGGTTGAATTCGAATTTTCCAATTTTTCATATAAATTCTATTTTGCTTTGTTTCAATTCAGCTGACAAGTATTTAGCATATTTGGTCTACATGCCTGATGCATTTGACAACCATAACAATAACGGTCTTGATGTTCTGATGAAGTATTTGAATGAATCAAAAGGGACTTACTATGATCCAAACAAAAGTCACAATGATATTTTTAGTAAGTATAAAACTATTCCATCTAGATCAGGGTAGTTCAGGCCTACGGGCCACATTTGATCAGCGGCTTCATTATCTGTGACCCGCGTCGCATTCGGAGAGTAATCAAAAAATCTCATTTGGTGTTGTTTCGTGATAAAATTAACCAGAAAAGTCTTATTGTTACATCCCTGATATCACTGCATTAGCCGGCGGTATGGCTAGCTGACGCAACTAGCATGTTGAACGACGTGCTCGGCAGTAAATTGTTACCTGGCTTTCTAACTATTTGGTCGAGAATATATGCTAACAGTTTTGGCATCATAGAAAACTAAAAATTGAATGTGGATTCTATTAGCCTATTGACTATGCCCGATAACGGAATATTAATGTTTAGGCCCATCAATATAATTCATGCTTGGTGTTTCCGGTAACCAGCCTAAAGAGTATTACAGTACAGCACAGTGATTTTTGGCCCCCGGACAACCTTAGACCATCCTGACCTAGATGTTGGCATTAAAGATATTTCTTGGTAAACCCACCCCTTTGATTTTCAGACATGACCCTTTCATTTAATAATTTCTACAGCAGGAGTATCAACCAATTTCTGTTATAAACCCTGCAAAGTTTGGCCACTGGAGCAAGGGTCATGTGACATTGGTTTCCTTGCGAACCTCTGAAATTTTGTAAAAAGCCGTCTCTAGTTATGAGCTTCAACTATTTGGCCAATACTTAACCGCTTCAAGGATTTTGTAACATTTTAGCTTATACAACACATCGTATATTAGATCCCGCCAAATATGACTGCGCTATAATGGAAATCTAAAACTGTGAAATCGAGAAATGTTAACATGAAATTTTTTCGCGTTTTCAAAGTTATTCCCATTGGTGATTTTGGAGGCCAAACTAAGTTAACCGATTACCTAACATGTGCAGGCCACAATTTCTTCAGATCACATTACAGTACAGTATATATATATAGTGAGTAAGTTATGTTTCCGTGATTTTGAAAATTAACACTTTTTAGTGACCATTGGAAACGACTTCAGATCAACTCTGGAAAAATGTATGAAAATGGTGGTAATTGTGACCCCAGAATTAATTCAACAAAACGATATTGAAATATTCAAAACATACGAGGTGAGCATAATGGACTGGTGCCGTTGTCAAAAAACTTTTCGTGCTAATTTTTCGTGCTATTATTTTTGGCGTGAATACAACTTTGTTTGCTTAATTTTTGCCTACTACGTTATATATATGCCTGCTTTGCCCCTACCGCAACCACTCGGGTAAGGTATATATCCTGAAGGGCGCAAAAATTTGCCGCACAAAAGGTCAGCCTCCGTGTTTGTAAGCATCGAGTAAGTGATGAGTTTTACGTATTCAACCCTCTTGTTCGAAATGTATTTGATAGAATAGATATCGTTTTGATTCAATAAAAACCATTTCATTACACCCAGCGTGAGATGATTGGTTTTATTTGGGGTTCATTCAAAATTTTATTCAAACGATTCATTGAATATCGTAAGTTTCATTTTCAAATTCGAAAAAATATCTTTGATTGCTTACTCCAGACTATATGATGTACTAGTTGTAATAGAAGATTACTGTATTGATTATTTTAAATATGACCACTCAGGGACTTCGAGAAAGTGTGAAAAAAGACTTGGGAATAGTTTTTGTGTGCTCTAAAGACATGAAGAAAGAGTTGACTAAAAGAGCTAGGGAAAATGATACCGTCGCCATCACCATAAAAAAATTTATGAAAAAGCAGGTATTATCCATAACATATATTTACACATTACAATAGAAATGGCAGATTCGTAACTGACTTGTAAGGCCTTCATAAAAATTTCAAACGTTAATAAACTTGCATAATTCCTAATAAACGAATCCTTTGCCATCGTCCAACAAAAGTATTTTTATAACAATTATTATTTTAGGGTAACACGAACATAGTGTGGAAGAAAAATAAGACAAGAAGAATGAAACGGGCTTTGTATGTTGCACTTCCAAATGTTGAAACAGTTGAATACAGAGATGATATTGAAGATAAATGCTATGAGAACACAGTTGTGTAGATCCATGTGACATCTTCACCGGAATCATGACAAAACTGAGACTAAATGCAAAACTGAGATTAAACCCCCTCTTTGTTTAGGAATCCATGTATGTAATCAAATATAAAAACGATTTGTGTTGCTTTGAGGTAGGGGATGAATTTAGATTTCTGTTATTACATTGAAAATTGATTCGTTATTACGTCGTTTCTTCATTTTGTATAAAACAGTCAATGAGGAATCTTCAATTATTTTCCAGTGGCACCACAAATTTATTATCATGTCTATAAAAGTTCTATATACTCACTAACAGATACATGGATGTAGATTGTAGAGCCATAATATTTTCGAAAGGCTGTATTTTTTAGATTCGTCGTTGTACTCACACAATTTACTATACTGATCGTGATCGTGAGGCGTTGGTCATGGCTTTTAACAAAATTTACAGAATTTGCTTCTTCGATTGGACTTCTTAGTCTGGTTAAGTTTATGAAAACCACTGAATCTTGTACCGATTGGATATCTTCCTCTTTCTTCATTGTCAGTTTTGGCTGAGAATCTTTCATTTTAGCCATTATTTTTTTTCAAGTTTACGTTAATTTTTTGTGTCTTTCTATTGTCTTGGTGAGTATTACATCGTTTCTCGTGTTGTGTGATTTATGTATATTTAATATTCATGCTTCTAGTTGATGTGATGTTGTCCAGTATCACTATTTCAACAAATTTTACCAGACATAAATTTTGGCGAGTTTATTTTAAAAATGGGATTGTTCACAAAAAAGGTCGATGAAGCTTTAGAAGTCAAACTTCAATTTGATTAGTTGTCCCCAAACTTAAAATATGTACATTATAATGATCATTTTTTATGAAGTTATGCATATTTTTCAAAGTGCCTTTCAGAAAAGTCGACTTTTAATTATTGAACTTCTTCGTGACTTAATTTTAAAATTAACAAAATGACTTGGTACTGATTAAATTTTTATAATGTTAATTAATCGCCTAACTTCACTTATGCATTGTAAAGCAAAATGTCATTTTAACTGTCATTTCATTCCTATTATTTTATCGTATTTTTACGTATATTTTCATACTGTACTTTAATTATACTTTTCTAATCAACACTGTGATTTACATATTCAGAATTCTAGAAAAACTTGTTTAATATCGGAAGTGGTCAGGTTTGAAATTAAAACTAAAAAGCAACAAGTTAACAAGGAGTATATCAACATAGAACTCTCAAGATCTCTACCTTGAGTGATTGATTTGAACATACACGTATTATCTTACATTTGTCTTCCAACGTATATTATAACAAAAATTCTTTATATAAATAATTGCACTTGGAAGTGAGTACACATGTTGTGTAGCTTCTTCAAAAATTAGACGCGTTGTCTACATGACTGCCCAGCCCAACAAGCTCATGACGATTGCCGTCATATATCCATCCGCATTTCCAACTGTTCTGGCAACATATACTAACAACTCATGCGAACATAATAAAGGTGGGTCCGAATTTTTTTCTAATACATTCGTCTATTTGTTCATTTCGAAACCTCCCTCGCTTCGCATAAAACAGTTGTTGTTTCATGTTTAATGGATCGTATGCAAAGGATACTCAAATGAGCTATTTGACTTTTGTACACTTTAAATTGCTTATTATGTGTGCATACGTATCATACCGGATGTATTACAATAATAGTACATAAGAAAAGGGGTTAGTAGTACTATACGAAAATATAAAGTAAAAGTTGATCATCAAGAACAATAAAATTCCTTCTTGGGGATGAAATAAGTTGGGAAACTCTGCTATAATGCATCACCAACATAAGAGCCTAATTACGGTGGCCTCGTGACCTTGCTTTAAACTTTTCAAATGTAAATAGGCATATTTGACATTTTATTGTGGTAAAGGGCATTGGAATCCCAATTCAAATGATGAAAAACAGGAAACGTTCTTGACACAATTGTGGCCACAAGCCAACAGTTCATATCCACATAGATAATCTGAAATGGAAAATATATATGGTAAAATAATACATTACCTATGTGGGTTGACTAGTAGTTTTGACCGCCTTGTGATTCCGATCCAACATTATCCAATTTACAACTTTGATAAGGCGCGGGTTTATTCACGTGATCCATATTTAACCTGGCCTAATGTTTTAACAAAATAATAAAGAGTTCATACAATAGCAAAAGATAAGACAACATGTTATTATTTCAAATTTATTTATTTGAGATTTCCGTTCGGGAATTTGGAGTAATACTACATGAAACAGTTTTCGGTTTTTGTATGGTCGTTTTATTTATAAATCATCAAATCATATCTCGCAGATTTCCTACTTCAATATAAACAACCAGTATATTATAAATCTAACATCAAATTAACAAAGCGGGTGACTTATAAGGAGGCATATCAAAATACATAGCAAATTAAATCTAATTTCAGAGTATATATTCGGAATCAAAAAAAATTCAGAATAAAATACAATTTGAAAATAATTTCACACGCTATGATAGTATAATACATCTACCAATGTAGTGACAACACAAAAATTACCGAAATACTAACAATCCATTTGTTAGGTAAAATTCTAAATTTATTCCGTTGTATGGCTTGCGTAAAAATACGTGCCATGTGTATGTATGCCTCAGGTATGTGGAATTCGGAAGGCCCAACATACTTCGGAACTGGGTGATTCACGTCCGGTAATGCACTGTCGGTGTATAGAATATTTTTTTACGCGAACGTGACATTTGGTGAATTCTATTAGTAATTATTTTTATATGCAATACTAATAGCATACCAACAAAAAATTGAGAGCAATAAGTATTAGGTTTAGTTGCGAGATATCAATCAATTTCAATTTTTTTTATGTATATATATATAATAATAATACTATAAGATTCGGTGAATATTTGTGATTTTCTGTATAAAAACTTCGGGGCGGCAAGGTCGACTCTTAACATATTTCACGAAAATGTCATTTTTTAATGCTTGTCTTTAACTGGCTATCCATAAAAAAAAATTTGCCTTAGATTTGTCGGATGAAGTCGGATGAAATAGGCTTACTATAGCCCGCGATGTTTTTATTTCAATTTTAGGCCATTAACTCTACTGTTTATAGCCTAGCAACTGGAACTATAGTTTTTAGAGACGAGTCTTAACCAGAGTTATGTTACGGAAATAGCTGGATTTTCCAGAGAAGCCAGCATGGAAAGTATCGAGTTTTCGTCAACCGTTCAATATCGTAAACCGTCGGCCTAATTTTTTTCCAGTTCTCAAGTTTGCAGCAAACTTTATAATTTTACCATAGACAAATTTTTCGGAAACCAACCTTTTCAATGGATTGATTGTTGGCTTAAAACGGGAAGTCTCAAAAGATGTCGTGATAGGTTGGTTTTTCTGATTGATGCACAAAGAAGTAATCCATTACACAATTTTTTTGTTATCAGTTTTACTTTCTAATTTCTTGGTGTTCCAGCGTAGGTTCTCCGGGGCAAAAAAAGTTTGAGAAACTCTGTCCTACACCAACGCTGCAAATGCCTAACGTTCATCACGTTAGGCCTTTATCCATTTGGACGTGAAAATTGAAATAAACCGAGCTTTCCATCAAGTTTGGTTACTGCTGTTCAAGTTAGACTTCCTTTCCAAGTCAATTTTATATTTGTTTAAATGAGATTTTTTAAAGTGATACTTTGCGAGGAAATTATGAGAAAATTTTCACGGTTCGAACATCCAATTTTTACAATCCAACATTTACACATCCGATGAGAATGCATTGATACGCAGAAACTCAAATCAGTCTTAAGAAATGTAACAACGTATTTTCAATTGTTCTTTATACCGTTTGTGTCTTTACCAAGGAAATGAGCTTCACGAATTGATATTCATATTGTCCAAACCACAATGTAGCGTTCATTTGTATGCTTCCACGTATATGCAATATAACGTTATACTCAATTGAACATATGCGGGCAGATAGGCGTCGAGTGCGTTTGTACCCATTATTTTAACCAGTTATGATCCGTTTAGAGTAGACATTCATTATCTTCAATAAGCTACAAATTATGGGAATTTTAATAAATAAAATAAAAAACTTTTTATGAAATAATAATTTTTCGAATTTATGAGGCTATTGTAACATCGGTGCAGCGTAATGCGAGATCCATTTTTTCGTTGTTAGAATCCTGTATATAAATTCAAATTATTCTACGTTGGATAAATAGAGAATTGAATACTTACAGAAGTTCATTTTGACTTTATCCTTTAGCAGGTGTATATATAATACTACATAATATATTAGTAGAATGAGGAATTTCTGATTGTGCAATGGCGATGACCGTTGCTTTATTGAATATATTGTTTGGGTTTATTTGTGGATGTATTATAGGTTCACAAGGAGTAGATGGTAAGGGAAATTACGTATTTTTATTGCTAATTTTAGTGGTATGGACATGTGTTTATAGATAAAGATGGTTCCATATGTTCACGTTTGCTAGCGCATTAAACAATGTCATTAACAGAAAATATCTGATCTGCAGTGCCAAATTTAGATTTAGTTTTCGACACTATTCAAGACAGATTTATAATATTTGCTTGAACGGTCACTGAAGCCTGGCTTGTATTATTAAAAGTCTATATAATCTAAAATATATATAAATATTCAAACGTTAGCATCAACCACGTTACTATTTTCCAGTGGTGGGACTATGGGAAGATTTTCCGGTTGGAATTCCATGTGAAGAAGCCGTCAAAAGTTTGGCTCCGCCGCATCCATTTGGGCCACCACCCTCAGATCGCCCAGGCGATGACAATGAAAACATTACAGTACGAATTTTTCATCAATATTATCTTTTATCCGAATTTCAAGTTATATTTTAAGGACCATTGATAATATGAAATAAATTATTCATCTTATTCTTTCAGTGCACCATCACTAGAAATGATAATGTTGAATTCAACAAAACCATAACTTGGGGTGACAGACGTAAAGAAGGATACTTTGGTGATGCGGACAAAAAATGGAACAATGCTAATATTTCCGTTAAAATTGTATGTATTAAAATTTTGAAAATTCGAAAAAAATTGAAAAAAGTTTTATTTGGGTTAGTTGACGCAATGTGATGAATAATTTAATTTTATTTAATTGTCTTCGGGATAGAAACAAGCTACCATTGACGAAGACAATTAATAAACGAATAATTATATCATAGTATTTATGCAATTATTATAACGAAACAGCGGTTCAGTTTGATGTTTATTTACTACAAGAAATAAGAGAGATATGAATCCTAATTTCGTGCATTATTGGCTGGCGCTGTGGCTGTTATTAGCAGACTCGCCGACAATTGTTATCTATCAATTGACCATATCTTTTTCAGTTTTGGGCCGGCGACCCATTTGAATATAATTTTCAAACCGAATTGGAAACTATTCCAGACATGAATTGCTCACGTACATTACTGCATAGTACCAAAGACCGAGAAGAAGAGATCACTTTAAGTTGCTATGGTATACTATAAAGTTTTTTTTTTATTTCATTGTTACTTCTGTTCATACAGTAAATTTTATTACTTTTTGCCTATTATGAATATTGCTTATTATCCACTGACTGGAATAGATCAATTGAGGTAACCGGATACGATATTATTCAATTTTTTGAATATAACTAAATTGTTATTGGCTATTAAAACTGGTCTGTTTGATTGTTATCCTTTCGAAAAAATAGAGAAATCTTTCCAATATCATCTCCTTAACACTCAGTTGAATATTGTAATTTTCCATAGTGAAATAGATGCACCACATACCTAGCAAAATGTACTTAAAACTTAAGTACAAACTTAGAAAAGCTAGCACAAGGGGGCCTTTTCAATGTTCGAATGTTAATTTTTTAAATTAGTACAGTAAGTTAGACAGAGCTTCAAAACACTTAATCCAGTGAAAGTTGAAAAAAATGTAGTCGTTAAAGTTACGGTGTGTAACAATATTTTGTGTTTTTAGTTTATAATGCACTGCTAGTGTAAGG
Source organism: Styela clava (assembly GCF_964204865.1). Classification (NCBI taxonomy): domain Eukaryota; kingdom Metazoa; phylum Chordata; class Ascidiacea; order Stolidobranchia; family Styelidae; genus Styela; species Styela clava. Next base: position 19,653,368 of record NC_135250.1, read on the forward strand.
CTTTTTTGTGGACAGATTTTGAATATTCAATAAGTTTTCAGGCTTGCATAGCCTTCTATTTTAGGACGCCATGCTGACAGCTCTTTGTCTTAGCAAGAGTTCATTGATTATTATATTTTCGTAAGGATTGCAAATTTCAACAAACTTGTGACAGGAAATTAAAATCAAAATTTACTTGTGGAAACTAATAAAGTAAAGATGTTCTTATAGCGGCAAAATCACAAGAAAAATACTAATTTAAATACCTGGAAGACCTCATGATTTTTTGTGTCTTTTGTTTAAGTAATTTAATAAATTGTACATTTTTCCTTTTTTTTACATTGCGTTTGCATTTATGCCTCAAAGAGTCAATATTTCACAAGTTTCTTTGATTATGATAAAATTATTTACAACGCGCATATTTATTGACGTGCAGCGCACACTGTTGCTCTGACTTCTTTTGTGTTTCACAAACTTCTGTTGCATCAATTTTTAAATTCTAGACATTGAGGTGTCCCGGAATGGTTTAACACAAAGTTGGCAACCCTATATTGATTTTGAAATATAAGACAAATTGAAGTTAAAACTTATGAAAGCGAATAAAGATCTTTATTTTGAGAGAAACTAATGTAATTGCTTGTTCATTTCAGCTGCGAAAGTAAGTCAAAACAATAAAATGAAAATGTCTGAAGAGCAATACAATGAAATTACGACAACATGGTACAAGGACTGTAAAATAATTTCTGAAAATAACGAACACTTTAACCAAGAGGATGGGAACTATAACTATAAGGAAATAAAATTCAAATCACTAAAGGTGAGATACTTGAATATATAAACGTATGTTAAAAGGCATGACATTTCTAGATGAAATAAATCGAAATAAATAACTCGAAGTTAAAGTTGAAATTGGAAAGAAAGTTTGGAATAGCATGGACTAAAATGATTTCTTCTTATAGATTCCAAAACCGTCATACAACACTACACCGGGATTATATCACTGTGTTCTGGATTACAAAGGAAATGAGCTGACGTCAAGATCGTATAAAGTCTGTATACGAGGTAAGAAAATATTTGAATATTTAACAGTGTGCAAAATTTCATAACAATGTATGTTGATATTTGTATTTTCTTTCGATTGAATAAACAAGACGATCTCCGAGGTTGGTAATTGAAATATTGGCAGCAGCCTGGACACTTTTTTACCTTGATGATATTTCAGGCGCAAGTTTTGGTGGATTTCCAGCAATTTGTAGGTTTTTAGTTTTCCAAAATTTGGGTACAAATAAAATGACTGTGTGATTATTTTTTCAAGTTTCAACTCAGTTGCACTGATCAGATATTAGTCCAGATGGAAATATAAAATAAAAAGCCCTCAAAAAAAAAACTATTTTTCTGGGTCCAGAATAGAAAAAATATCCAGTGATACAGTATATTGATATCGTATCCAGGTACTAATTGCGTTGACCATGCAAACCCAGAGGTCTCTGGTTTAAAAATCCCTTTAACTAACTTTTGTTTATTTTCTCATTGTATGCGCAACATTCCTAAAACAGCACTCTGCCTGAAAAAGCAGCATTCTAACGTACTTGTTGAAATAACCTGAAGATGGCATATTCAAAAATTTGAAGTAAACACACACTCCATGTCAACAAGGAAGCATTGCAAAAATATACTGCCAAAACTGCTGTCTACACGACATAGCTATTTTTAATTCGCTAAATTTAAAACCATTATGTCTCTGGTACTTCAGCAAATCAAAAACTAGAGAATAATAATAGCGTTCTAGAAAAAATAATTTTTGTTTTATTAGAAAAATTCGAGTATGCAAACAATCCTACAATAGTTGCATCCGAAGATGAATATATTGTGGAGCCTGGAAAAAGTTTAGACGTTCATTGCAAAGGAAATATTGGGGGAAATATTGATCAAACCACTGTATTCTGGTTGAGGTAGAAAATCTTAGATAATGTCGGACAAGAGTCTGTAAATAGTCAAGAAACTCAAGTTTCATGATGAATCAGTTAAATAAACGATTGAGTTCAAATTAATATACAAACTTCTTTTCGAAATAACTTTATTTTAACTTATCAAAATATAGTTTACCGATATATATATATATCTTTTGCTGTTGGCAATCCCGTCCCATGGGATTTCCATGGGACGGGATGAGACAGCACACATTTATATTTCCCATTGGACACGTGGGACAAGAAAACCGTATGATTTTCGGGGAAATGATGGTTAAACATTCCGTTGTGGACTTCGTGTTCATATATTTGAGCATAGCTCTTTTGTTAGTTATAAAGAGCAAAATATATCCAGCATTACAAATATACCTCATGAAGGTTGATGGACACATGTATAATAGTTATGAATATAAAGGTAACAAAGTCCGTAAATTTTGTTGTTTTGCATGTTTCTTCGTACATGTAGTTCTATTTAGTAGAGGCTAAACCTAAATTTAACAATTTTTATTGAATTTTATTTCAATGGGAATCCAATGGGATGGGATGGGAGGGGCACAGTTGCTATGGGGTGGTATGGGAATAGGACAGAAAAATATTTTCCATGGACAAGCTTGGCTATACTTGTGCCTGCTTCATCCGCAGGTTGGAAACCACCAACTTGAATTTCATTCATTCCTTTATGTTATGTTAACATGAATGTGATCAAAAATTGCAATGAAAGTTTTTAATAAATATTTTATAACTATGGCTAAAATATATAACTTGGTTAGGATTGCTGAAGATCGCCAAAACACAGCTGTGGATTTTTTTACCATGTTGCATTGCTTGCCTACTGTAGCTGATATGTCAAAATTTTACATTCAACCGTTTTACATTCTATATTACCTAATATTTTATTAATTAAAATTGTTCCAATATTTTTTTCATCTAGGAACAACACTGAAATATGCCACTCAAGGGTAAATGAAAAGAGCGACAACTGCTCATCGTAAGTATTCACGGATATGTGTACTATATGACTAAGGAGGAAGTTCCCTTTCGATGCACATGGGCAAATAATTATGCTTTCGGAGTCGACTTGTGATATCGACAACGGGAAAGAGTTCGCATATCTATTTATTCGATTTTCTCATTACCGTTAACGTTTTTGCCGGAACACAAAATCTTCTGATGAGCTGTTAAAATAAAAACCATATGGCTTGAAACAGTAGATTGTTATATGTGGTAAAAAACGACTTTTCGGCAATCGAATCTCAGAATCTGAGCCTTACCGTACAACACACCAAAAATAAAAGCAAATGTTTTTGCTGTTTTCTGAGTATCTTACAAATACGCGAAATACGTTCTTTACAGAGAACGTCACATAAACGAAGCTTCTTGTGAAACGCTAACAGAAGCTGAGGCAATTGAGGCTCAAAAAAGGCGGCTTGCTGACAATTTTACTGCGACCTATACATTCAGGTGGGTTGGTTTTTGCGTTTGCATTGACAAAATAAACTGCCAAAATCAAGCAACGCTATTTAACCATTTAGCTCTTTATTTTGCCAGGGCTACATCCATAAAAAATACTGCAAAGGGTCGCATTGAAATTTTTTTTTTAAATACCAAGATAGTCATATATAATATAGTGTCGAAATTAATTGTGGCAGACATTATGGAACCGGAGATGAAAAAAATCCTAATAATATTTTACCAAATTAATGGTTGGAATACAAAAAATAGACACAAAATAATACACAAAATAAAAAAATAGGATGAATTTTCCTGAGGCAAAGGATCGGCCTAACATGCCTATTAATTACTTGAAATTTCAAATTATTTTTTTTTTGCTCAAAATGCTTATTTAATCCGTACGTTGAAGATAGATTCGTCAAACTTACTTGTGACTTGATTTCCTTTCAAGTCGTGGAATGTTTTATCATACACGTCCTTTACCTTATATGTAGGTTAAACCAACAAAAAAGGATAAGATTCTAAATGGAGAGCATAAATATGAAAATGCATTAAACTTGCACTTGTCATAATGCACTAGTGACATTAGCAGCCCCAGCACTAATATTTCAAATTTTGCCGCATTGTCCACAGAGAACGACCCACGTCCGCAAACCCACATATTCTACCAACATATTATGAGAGTAATATGTAAATGAAAGTATTTGGTATTTGTAGATGTAATGAAAACTTGGGCCATTTTTTAGGTGGACAACACAAGGACAAAATAGTTATTTCTAAATCTATTGCTTTTTGTTTCCAGTAATGCAGATTTTTCAGATAGCGGCGTCTACACCTGTCTTTTGGCAACTATCGGGGATGACCCAAGAGATAAATTCCGAGTTACTGTTCGCTATGCGGAATCAAGACACAAAACATTGATAATAATTTGGATAAATCTAGGAGGTAAGGGGGGGTCGAAGTTTGACTATTTTGTTGATATTACTATTTAGGCAAATGTTCAATGTAAAAATTCAAGCTTCTAGGAGCTGAAGTTTTTAGAATCAGGATTTTCAGCATTCTTTGAAAAAATCATGCAAAGTCAAATATTTTTAGTCAATTTTTGATTATCATGGGGATCGGAAGCTAGATTTGGAATTGAATATTTTCGGACATTGATGTAAAAAGTAGAATTAAATAAAAATAAATCTGTCAATTAGGAAGTCGGAGCTGGAGTCACGCCTTTTAAAATAAGTAAGTCAGATGGAACCGCCCTCGGTTAAAAAAAATTAATAGTTGATTCGCCTTCTTGACGAGAAACGCAAGTTCTTAATAACAAAGTAACACAAAAATGACTCGGCAAACTACCATTAAAAGTTATATTTCAAAATTTGATCGAATAAATGACATCATTTTTCGTTTCAGCTTGCGGGGTCATTGCAGTTATTTTTGGAATTCTTTATCGGCAATTTTCGACCGAAATACGTTATTTTTGGAAAAAATGCTTTGGAAAGAAAAAGGAAAGTAAGTGATCAATCAATATAAACGTGCAGTGACATTTAATATAGCGTTCCTAAATAAAAATAAAAAATAATCATTGAAATTGGACACGAGAAATTGGAGCAAAATCGAGATAGCCAGTGTCATGAATTTTCTGACAGAGGCTTGGATCATTTCAAGTTAACATTGTAAACCAGGTGGAGAAACAAAACGGGAAAGAACGCTAAGCATAGAATAGTTAATACTATCTCGTATCCGGCAAATGATAGCTAAGAGTCCGAAGTAATTATTAAATAAAGGGAAAAACCTATTATTCACAGTATTAACAAAACCATTGCGCTCAACTGTAGGTTGAATTCGAATTTTCCAATTTTTCATATAAATTCTATTTTGCTTTGTTTCAATTCAGCTGACAAGTATTTAGCATATTTGGTCTACATGCCTGATGCATTTGACAACCATAACAATAACGGTCTTGATGTTCTGATGAAGTATTTGAATGAATCAAAAGGGACTTACTATGATCCAAACAAAAGTCACAATGATATTTTTAGTAAGTATAAAACTATTCCATCTAGATCAGGGTAGTTCAGGCCTACGGGCAACATGTGATCTGCGGCTTCATTATCTGTGACCCGCGTCGCATTCGGAGAGTAATCAAAAAATCTCATTTGGTGTTGTTCCGTCATAAAATTAACCAGAAAAGTCTTATTGTTACATCCCTGATATCACTGCATTGGCCGGCGGTATGGCTAGCTGACGCAAATAGCATGTTGAACGACGTGCTCGGCAGTAAATTGTTACCTGGCTTTCTAACTATTTGGTCGAGAATATATGCTAACAGTTTTGGCATCATAGAAAACTAAAAATCGAATGTGGATTCTATTAGCCTATTGACTATGCCCGATAACGGAATATTAATGTTTAGGCCCATCAATATAATTCATGCTTGGTGTTTCCGGTAACCAGCCTAAAGAGTATTACAGTACAGCACAGTGATTTTTGGCCCCCGGACAACCTTAGACCATCCTGACCTAGATGTTGGCATTAAAGATATTTCTTGGTAAACCCACCCCTTTGCTTTTCAGACATGACCCTTTCATTTAATAATTTCTACAGCAGGAGTTTCAACCAATTTCTGTTATAAACCCTGCAAAGTTTGGCCACTGGAGCAAGGGTCATGTGACATTGGTTTCCTTGCGAACCTCTGAAATTTTGTAAAAAGCCGTCTCTAGTTATGAGCTTCAACCGATTGGGCCAATACTTTAACGCTTCAAGGATTTTGTAACATTTTAGCTTATACAACACATCGTATATTAGATCCCGCCAAATATGACTGCGCTATAATGGAAATCTAAAACTGTGAAATCGAGAAATGTTAACATGAAATTTTTTCGCGTTTTCAAAGTTATTCTCATTGGTGATTTTGGAGGCCAAACTAAGTTAACCGATTACCTAACATGTGCAGGCCACAATTTCTTCAGATCACATTACAGTACAGTATATATATATAGTGAGTTAGTTATGTTTCCGTGATTTTGAAAATTAACACTTTTTAGTGACCATTGGAAACGACTTCAGATCAACTCTGGAAAAATGTATGAAAATGGTGGTAATTGTGACCCCAGAATTAATTCAACAAAACGATATTGAAATATTCAAAACATACGAGGTGAGCATAATGGACTGGTGCCGTTGTCAAAAAACTTTTCGTGCTATTATTTTTGGCGTGAATACAACTTTGTTTGCTTAATTTTTGCCTACTACATTATATATATGCCTGCTTTGCCCCTACCGCAACCACTCGGGTAAGGTATATATCCTGAAGGGCGCAAAAATTTGCCGCACAAAAGGTCAGCCTCCGTGTTTGTAAGCATCGAGTAAGTGATGAGTTTTACGTATTCAACCCTCTTGTTCGAAATGTATTTGATAGAATAGATATCGTTTTGATTCAATAAAAACCATTTCATTACACCCAGCGTGAGATGATTGGTTTTATTTGGGGTTCATTCAAAATTTTATTCAAACGATTCATTGAATATCGTAAGTTTCATTTTCAAATTCGAAAAAATATCTTTGATTGCTTACTCCAGACTATATGATGTACTAGTTGTAATAGAAGATGACTGTATTGCTTAATTTAAATATGACCACTCAGGGACTTCGAGAAAGTGTGAAAAAAGACTTGGGAATAGTTTTTGTGTGCTCTAAAGACATGAAGAAAATGTTGACTGAAAGAGCTAAGGAAAATGATACCGTCGCCATCACCATAAAAAAATTTATGAAAAAGCAGGTATTATCCATAACATATAAATACACATTACAATAGAAATGGCAGATTCGTAACTGACTTGTAAGGCCTTCAGAAAAATTTCAAACGTTAATAAACTTGCATAATTCCTAATAAACGAATCCATTGCCATCGTGCAACAAAAGTATTTTTATAACATCGTGTGGAAGAAAAATAAGACAAGAAGAATGAAACGGGCTTTGTATGTTGCACTTCCAAATGTTGAAACAGTTGAATACAGAGATGATATTGAAGATAAATGCTATGAGAACACAGTTGTGTAGATCCATGTAACATCTTCACCGGTATCATGACAAAACTGAGACTAAATGCAAAACTGAGATTAAACCCCCTCTTTGTTTAGGAATCCATGTATGTAATCAAATATAAAAACGATTTGTGTTGCTTTGAGGTAGGGGATGAATTTATATTTCTGTTATTACATTGAAAATTGATTCGTTATTACGTCGTTTCTTCATTTTGTATAAAATAGTCAATGAGGAATCTTCAATTATTTTCCAGTGGCACCACAAATTTATTATCATGTCTATATAAGTTCTATATACTCACTAACAGATACATGGATGTAGATTGTAGAGCCCTATTATTTTCGAAAGGCTGTATTTTTTAGATTCGTCGTTGTACTCACACAATTTACTATACTGATCGTGAGGCGTTGGTCATGGCTTTTAACAAAATTTACAGAATTTGCTTCTTCGATTGGACTTCTTAGTCTGGTTAAGTTTATGAAAACCACTGAGTCTTGTACCGATTGGATATCTGCCTCTTTCTTCATTGTCAGTTTTGGCTGAGAACCTTTCATCTTAGCCATTATTTCTCTTCAAGTTTACGTTGATTTTTTGTGTCTTTCTATTGTCTTGGTGGGTATTACATCGTTTCCTGTGTTGTGTGATTTATGTATATTTAATATTCATGCTTTTAGTTGATGTGATGTTGTCCAGTATCACTATTTCAACAAATTTTACCAGGCATAAATTTTGGCGAGTTTATTTTAAAAATGGGATTGTTCACAAAAAAGGTCGATGAAGCTTTAAAAGTCAAACTTCAATTTGATTAGTTGTCGCCAAACTCAAAATATGTACATTATAATGATCATTTTTCATGAAGTGATGCATATTTTTCAAAGTGTCTTTCAGAAAAGTCGACTTTTAATTATTGAACTTCTCGTGACTTTATTTTAAAATTAACAAAATGACTTGGTACTTATAAAATTTTCATACTGTTAATTATTCGCCTTAACTTCACTTATGCATTGAAAAGCAAAATGTCATTTTAACTGTTATTTCAATCCTATTGTTTTATCGTATTTTTACGTATATTTTCATACTGTACTTCGATTATACTTTTCTAATCCACACTGTGAATCACATATTCAGAATTCTAGGAAAACTTGTTTAATATCGGAAATGCTCAGGTTTAAACTTAAAACTAAAAAACAACAAGTTAACTTGGATGTGAGTACACATGTTGTGTAGCTGCTTCAAAAATCAGACGCGTTGTCCACATGACTGCCCAGCCCAACAAGCTCATGACGATTGCCGTCATATATCCATCCGCATTTCCAACTGTTCTGGCAACATATACTAACATCTCATGTGAACATAAAAAAGGTGGTTCCGAATTTTTTTCTGATACATTCGTCTATTTGTTCATTTCGAAACCTCCCTCGCTTCGCATAAAACAGTTGTTGTTTCATGTTTAATAGATCGTATGCAAGGGATACTAAAACGAGCTATTTATTTGGCTTTTGTACACTTTAAATTGCCTATTATGTGTGCATACGTATCATAACGGATGTATTACAATAATAGTACATAAGAAAAGGGGTTAGTAGTACTATACGAAAATATAAAGTAAAAGTTGATCATCACGAAAAACAATAAAATTCTTTCTTGGGGATGAAATAAGTTGGGAAACTCTGCTATAATGCATCACCAACATAAGAGCCTAAATTGGGATGCCGACAGTAAGTCTGCCACAAATAATACTCATCTATGGCAACTACGGTGACCTCGTGACCTTGCTTTAAACTTTTCAAATGTAAATAGGCATATTTGACATTTTATTGTAGTAAAGGGCATTCAAATCCCAATTCAAATGATGAGAAACAGGAAACGTTCTTGACACAATTGTGGCCACAAGCCAACAGTTCATATCCACATAGATAATCTGAAATGGAAAATATATTATGTCAAATAATAAACTGTTTGCTTTTATCGAACGTAAAGAGCAATAGTTAATAAAAAGGTAAAATAATACATTACCTATGAGGGTTGACTAGTAGTTTTGACCGCCTTGTGATTCCGATCCAACATTATCATATTTCCAACTTTGATAAGGCGCGGGTTTATTCACGTGATCCATATTTAACCTGGCCTAATGTTTTAACAAAATAATAAAGAGTTCATACAATAGCAAAAGATAAGATAACATGCTATTATTTCAAATTTATTTATTCGAGATTTCCGTTCGAGAATTTGGAGTAATACTACATGAAACAGTTTTCGGATTTTGTACCGGTCGTTTTATTTATAAATCATCAAATCACAACTCGCAGATTTCCTATTTCAATATAAACAACCAGTATATTATAAATCTAACATCAAATTAACAAAGCAGGTGACTTATGAGACTTTGAATAAAAATACATATCAAATTAAATTGAATTTCTGAGTATTCGAAATCAAAAAATTTTTCAGAAAAGAATAGAATTTGAAAATAATTTTACACGCCATGATAGTATATTATGCGACAGATGTATGGGCAACACAAAAATTATCGAAATACTAACAATCCATTTGTTAGGTAAGATTCTAAATTTATTACGTTGTACGGCTCCCGTAAAAATACGTGTCATGTGGTTGTATGCCTCAGGTATGTGGAGTTCGGAAGGTCCAACATACTTCGGAACTGGGTGATACACGTCCGGTAATGCACTGTCGGTGTAAAGAATATTTTTTTACGCGAACGTGACATTTGGTGAATTCTATTAGCAATTATTTTTATATGCAATACTAATAGCATACCAACATAAAAATTGAGAGCAGGAAGTATTAGGTTTAGTTACGAGATATCAAGCAATTTCAAAATTTTTTTTATATATATAATAATAATCTAAGATCCGGTGAATATTTGTGATTTTCCGTATAAAACTTTGGGGCAGCAGGGTTGACTCATAACATATTTACGCGGAAATGTCTTAATGTTTTGACAAAAAGATATGTCGGATGGAGTTGGGAGAAAGGGGCTTGCTATAGCCAACGATGTTTTACATTCAATTGCAAGCTATTTACTCTACCGTTTAGTGCCAGAAACTGGAACTATAGTTTTTCAGAGACGAGACTTTACCAGAGTTAGGTTACAGAAATAGCTAGATTTTCTTGAGTAGCAACCTGGAAATCATGGCGTTTTCGTCAATCGTTCAATATCGTTAACCGTCGGCCTAATTAATTAATTGTCATGTTTACAGCCATTTTTTTAATTTCACCATAGACTATCTTTTTTCGAAAACTACCCCTTTTAATGGATAATTGGCTTAGAACTGGAAGCCTCAAAATGTCATGATAAGCCGGTTTTGCACACTAATTCACAAAGTAAATCCGTTACACAACATTTTTGGGATCAATTTTACCTTCTAAATTCTTGGTGTTCCGTGAGGCGAAATAAAAAGAAATAGGGGTTCCGAGGCAAAAACGTTTGAGAAACGCTGCCCTAGCCTAGACCACCGCAGCAAACGGTACGTCATCACTGATTGCATCTGAAAATAAAAGTGAAACCCTATTGACCTACCTATTGTCACTAAACAGGAAATAGGTCTTGACGTAATGAATATTCATATGGCATCAGGTGTCAAAACAATTTTAATAAAACGTAACTGACTAAATTTGTAATAACTTTTTTTTTTATAATTTTATTGTAAAAATATAATTTATTTTAAAATATTTAAACTTATAGTTTGTGTGTAATTGAAAATAGTGGTATTGATGAAAATAGTCTGGAATAAATATGAAGATCTATTATTATTTTTTTTTCGGATATACTTTGGACATTTCTAACCAATTTGACACGTTTGTCTTCAACACCATAACAGCCTAACAGTTAGAAATTCAATTTGAATTTTAGTGCCTCATTGCAGGGCGCAATATGTGTCTACAAAACACATTGTGCTTCATATAAGTGTGTTCATCCGTTTTCTATAAATATGTGGTAGTCAAGTTGAAATATTATTGGGGGTAGTTGAAACACGATCAAGATTACCAATCTCTAATGGTCGTTTTGAAAATGGAGCGTCTTTATCGGCTAGGGCGTGAAGTTGAAATAATCTGAGACTTAAATCAAGTTTGGTTACTGCTGTTCAAGTTTGACCTCCTTTCCAAGAGATATTTTAATTCAAAAAATAGGTTGAGACGAAACTATGGGAAAATTTCACAGTTTGAACCCTTCCTGAAACTCAGAAATAAATCACGAATCTAATTTAAAATTTGTTAAACACCAAAATAAAAATTACGTTACGAGTAAAACAGAAGCACACGCGACAGAAAATGGTGCAGTACATTTTGCTCTTTAGCGTCTTTTTATGACTCGCCCCCACGTATGTACGACTTGCAAACGTCATCTGAGTAAAGAAGAAAGTGTTCGCCATCTTTGGAGTAGTGTACAATGAGGATGATTCACATTTGTGTATTCTCAGCATCTGGCGAGCGATGCGAAATTAAACCTGGCTTATTTACATATCAAATAAGAATGCATTGATACGCAGTAGATCAAGCCAGTTCTAGAAAATGTAACAACGTATCTACAACTGTTTTTTATAATGTTTTGTTGGTTTACCAAGGAAATGAACGTCACGAATTGATATTCAATTTCTCCAAACTATGGAATCGCTTTCATTTCACGCATATACTGCTTTCACGTACATGCGATACAGCGTTATACTCCAATGAACATTTGTGGGCAGAAAAGCGTCTTCTTGTGCGTTTGTTTTAAAATTTTAGGAAATAATCCTTACCTAAATATTGATTCTTATTTACCATTATGTAATATGCAGCGTTGGTAAAATAATAACATTGAATTAGACCGCTATGATCGACGAACCAAAACAACATTTTTTTGAATTACGGCAATTCTTGCGATTGGGTAAATTCTTCGACCCATTTTTTCGTTGTTAGAATCTTGTATATAAATTTAGGCGAAACTATTCTACGTTGGATAAATAGAGAATTGAATAATTGAATTCAGTTTGACTGTATCTTTCAGCAGGTGTATATATATAAGACTACATATATATTATTAGGAAGAAGAATTTCTGATTGTGCAATGGCGATGACTTCTGCCTCATTGAATATATTGTTTGGACTTATTTGTGGATGTATTGTAGGTTCACAAGAAGTAGATGGTAAGGGAAATTATGTATGTTTATTGCTAATTTTAGAGGTATGGAAATGTGTTTTATAGATAAAGATGGTTTCATATGTTCACGCTTGCTTGCGCATTAAACAATGTCTTAACAGAAAATATGTGGTCTGCAGTGCCAAATTTAGATTTAGTTTTCGACACTACTCATTTGGCAAGACAGATTTATAATATTTGCTTGAACGGTCACTGAAGCCTGGTCTGTATTTTGAAAGTACATATAATCTAATATATATATATAAATATTCAAACGTTACCATCAACCACGTTACTATTTTCCAGTGCTGGGACTATGGAAAGATTTCCCGGTTGGAATTCCATGTGAAGAAGCCGTCAAAAGTTTGGATCCGCCGCATCCATTTGATCCAGATCCACCGACAGATCGCCCAGGCGATGACAATGAAAATATTACAGTACGAATTTTTCATCAATGTTATCTTTTATTCGAATTTCAAGTTATATTTTAATCCTGTTGGTTCAACTAAATATTATTCTAATTTTAAAATTAATAATAGTGAAATTCTCGTCAATTGAAAATGAGATCAATAGACTTCAATCATTCAGTTTCTATCCAACACGGAAACAATATAAAGTTTCATCAATAAACTATTTTCAGCAGTTCTCATTGATAGTGTTGGTACCAGAGTATTTCCTCTGCAGCATTGTGCTAATTATTGTCAGAATCAGTCTTGTTTTCCGGACATCTATGGAAAGTTCAGCTTGTTAAGATATTCTCCCATACTTCCGATAACATCAGAAATAAACACATTGTTTATCAACAATCACAAAACACTGAAGTCTGTGATATTTTTGCGCGGAAACTTCATATGAAACATTGGTATTATGCCAATATCACATCGGGGTTACCAGTCTGATTCTGACGTGGCAATAGCTAGCCAAGTTATTGTTTCAACGCATGAACGTAAACAGCAACTTCATATCTATTAACCAGCACGCCAAGAGTGGAATGCTAATCTTATCTATGATTCGGAATTACCATAGACATGTTAATCAGAAAGAGGCCTGATCTAGTATTTATGTACCATCTTAACGCCATAACGCGACTGGCCATGACGAAAATTTATTCAGCAGATACTTTCTGGGTAATATTGACAGAATGTGAAAAACTTCAGACCAAACTTGCACGCGAAAACTTCAAGCTCACCTGTTTTTAAGAATAATTTGACGACAGTTAGCATTCATTTATTATTGAAAGTTTTATGCTTATCGTTACTAATCTGCCCGACAAACAATTAACTTAATGCAAACGCATGCATTAGAAACCACATTCTCTATAAAGCCTAATGTTACAATCTCATGTGTTTATGCCACTTTTAATTTTCCGCTCAGGGATTGCTTAGGTGCTATATGGCCCATTGATAATTTGAAATAAATATTTTATATTATTCTTTCAGTGCACCATCACTAGAAATGGTAATGTTGAATTCAACAAAACCATAATTTGGGGTGACAGACGTGAAGAAGGATACTTTGGTGATGCGGACGAAAAATGGAACAATGCTAATATTTCCGTTAAAATTGTATGTATTAAAATTTTGAAAATTCAAAAAAAATTTAAAATTTTTTTATTTGGGTTAATTGACGCAATCTGATGAATAATTTAATTTTATTTAATTGTATTCGGGATAGAAACAAGCTACCAAAGACGAAGACAATTAATAAATGAATAATTATATCATAGTATTTATGCAATTATTTATAACAAAACAGCGGTTCAGTTTGGTGTTTATTTACTACAAGAAATATAAGAGATATGAATCCTAATTCCGTGCATTACAGGCTGGCGCTGTGGCTGTTATTAGCAGACTCGCCGACAATTGTTATCTATCAATTGACCATATCTTTTTCAGTTTTGGGCCGGCGACCCATTTGAATATAATTTTCAAACCGAATTGGAAACTATTCCAGAAATGAATTGCTCACGTACATTACTTGATTGTACCGAAGACCGAGAAGAAGAGATCACTTTAAGTTGCTACGGTATATACTATAAAGTTTTTTTTTTACTTTCATTGTTACTTCAGTTCATACAGTATATTTTAATACTTTTTGCCTATTATGAATATTGCTTATTATCAACTGACTGGAATAGATCAATTGAGGTAACCGGATACGATATTATTCAATTTTTTGAATATAACTAAATTATTATTGGCTTTTAAAACTGGTCTGTTTGATTGTTACCCTCTCGAAAAAATAGAGAAATCTTTCCAATATCATCTCCTTTACACTCAGTTTAATATTGTAATTTTCCATAGTGAAATAGATGCACCACATACCTAGCAAAATGTACTAGCACTACGAACAGTATCGATTTAGGACTACCAACCGTCCCGGAATGGCCGGGACAGTCCCGGAATTGACGTGTGGCGTCCCGTTTCCCGGGCTGGGGCTACGATTGTCTTGGAATTTACTGACAACTAAGGCGTTCTAAAATAAAAGGCCATGTAAGCGTGTCGGCTTCGTTTAAAACTAAAAACAGATGTAATTCATGCGAATATTCATTTTTCAAATAAAAACGATTACATCTGTATGGGTCATTCAAATAGAAGTGAGTTGAAACTCGTGGATGGGACTTGTTCCTCTTGATGACATAACACTGTAACAAGCTGAACAATTTCGAGAATCATTCAACTTGGTAAATCAATTGAAAAAATACAGGTAGTTTTGAAAAGTTTCTGTAGCTGTAAGCTGGTAAAAGGCAAGTAAGGGCGAGGACAGGATTGAATTTTATTAGTTTGTATAAACTCAAATTGATCTTTAGTACTTATTAATATCTTTCATATGAAAAAGTGGTAAAGTGTTTAGGTTTCCCTTAAGACCACAAAGAGAAAGTGGGGTGGGGGAGGGGCAAACTTAGAAAAGCTAGCACAAGTGGGCCTTTTCAATGTTCGAATGTTAATTTTTTAAATTAGTACAGTAAGTTAGACAGAGCTTTAAAACACTTAATCCAGTGAAAGTTGAAAAAAATTTAGTCGTTAAAGTTACGGTGTGTAACAATATTTTGTGTTTTTAGTTTATA
Organism: Styela clava; assembly: GCF_964204865.1. Lineage (NCBI taxonomy): Eukaryota > Metazoa > Chordata > Ascidiacea > Stolidobranchia > Styelidae > Styela > Styela clava. The sequence goes on from NC_135250.1 coordinate 19,669,014, forward strand.
ATGCTAGTGTAAGGCTTTTTTGTGGACAGGTTTTGGATATTCATTCAGTTTTCAGGCTTGCATAGCCTTCTATTTTAGGACGCCATGCTGACAGCTCTCTGTCTTAGCAAGAGTTCTTTGATTATTATATTTTCGTAAGGATTGCAAATTTTAACAAACTTGTGACAGGAAATTAAAATCAAAATTCACTTGTTGAAACTAACAAAGATGTTCTTATAGCGGCAAAATCACAAGAAAAATACTAATTTAAATACCTGGAAGACCTCGTGATTTTTTGTGTCTTTTGTTTAAGTAATTAAATAAGCTTGGCACAAATTGTACATTTTTCCTGTTTTTTACATTGCATTTGCATTTATGCCTCAAAGAGTCAATATTTCACAAGTTTCTTTGATTATGATAAAATTATTTACAACGCGCATATTTATTGACGTGCAGCGCACACTGTTGCTCTGACTTCTTTTATGTTTCACAAACTTCTGTTGCATCAATTTTAAAACTCTAGACATTGAGGTGTTTCGGAATGGTTTAACACAAAGTTGGCAACCCTATATTGATTTTGAAATATAAGACAAATTGAAGTTAAAACTTATGAAAGCGAATAAAGATCTTTATTTTGAGAGAAACTAATGTAATTGCTTGTTCATTTCAGCTGCGAAAGTAAGTCAAAACAATAAAATGAAAATGTCTGAAGAGCAATACAATGTAATTACGACAACATGGTACAAGGACTGTGAAATAATTTCTGAAAATAACGAACACTTTAACCAAGAGGATGGGAACTATAACTATAATTAAATAAAATTCAAATCACTAAAGGTAAGATACTTAAATATATAAACGTATGTTAAAAGGCAGGACTTTTCTAGATGAAATAAATCGAAAAAAATAACTCGAAGTTAAAGTTGAAATTGGCAAGAAAGTTTGGAATAGCATGGACTAAAATGATTTCTTCTTATAGATTCCAAAACCGTCATACAACACTACACCGGGATTATATCACTGTGTTCTGGATTACAAAGGTAATAGGCTGACGTCAAGATCGTATAAAGTCTGTATACGAGGTAAGAAAATATTTGAATATTTAACAGTGTGCAAAATTTCATAACAATGTATGTTGATATTTGCATTTTCTTCCGATTGAATAAACAAGACGATCTCCGAGGTTGGTAATTGAAATATTGGCAGCAGCCTGGACACTTTTTTACCTTGATGATATTTCAGGCGCAAGTTTTCGTGAATTTCCAGCAATTTGTAGGTTTTTAGTTTTCCAAAATTTGGGTACAAATAAAATGACTGTGTGATTATTTTTTCAAGTTTCAACTCAGTTGCACTGATCAGATATTAGTCCAGATGAAAATATAAAATAAAAAGCCCTCAAAAAAAAAACTATTTTTCTGGGTCAAGAATAGAAAAAATATCCAGTGATACAGTATATTGATATCGTATTCAGGTACTAATTGCGTTGACCATGCAAACCCAGAGGTCTCTGGTTTAAAAATCCCTTTAACTAATTTTTGTTTATTTTCTCATTGTATGCGGAACATTCTTAAAACAGCACTCTGCCTGAAAAAGCAACATTCTAACGTACTTGTTGAAATAACCTGAAGATGGCATATTCAAAAATTTGAATGAACACACTCTCTATGTCAACAAGGAAGCATTGCAAAAATATACTGCCAAAACTGCTGTCTACACGACATAGCTATTTTTAATTCGCTAAATTTAAAACCATTATGTCTCTGGTACTTCAGCAAATCAAAAACTAGAGAATATTAATAGCGTTCTAGAAAAAATGATTTTTGTTTTATTAGAAAAATTCGAGTATGCAAACAATCCTACTATAGTTGCATCAGAAGATGAATATATTGTGGAGCCTGGAAAAAGTTTAGACGTTCATTGCAAAGGAAATATTGGGGGAAATAATGATCAAACCATTGTATTCTGGTTGAGGTAGAAAATCTCAGATAATGTCGGACAAGAGTCTGTAAATAATCAAGAAATTCAAGTTTCATGATGAATCAGTTAAATAAACGATTGAGTTCAAATTAATATACAAACTTCTTTTCGAAATAACTTAATTTAAACTTATTAAAATATAGTTTACCGATATATATATCTTTTGCTGTTGGCAATCCCATCCCATGGGAAATGATGGTTAAACATTCCGTTATGGACTTCGTGTTCATATATTTGAGCATAGCTCTTTTGTTAATTATAAAGAGCAAAATATATCCAGCATTAAAAATATACTTCATGAAGGTTGATGGACACATGTATAATAGTTATGAATATAAAGGTAACAAAGTCCGTAAATTTTGTTGTTTTGCGTGTTTCTTCGTACATGTAGTCCTATTTAGTAGACGCTAAACCTAAATTTAACAAATTTTATTGAATTTTATTCCAATGGCAATCCAATGGGATGGGATGGGACGGGCATAGTTGCCATGGGGTGGTATGGGAATAGGACAGAAAAATATTTTCCATGGACAAACTTGGCTATACTTGTGCCTGCTTCATCCGCAGGTTGGAAACCACCAACTTGAATTCCATCCATTCCTTTATGTTATGTTAACATAAATGTGATGCAGAAATTGCAATGAAATTTTTTAATAAATATTTTATAACTATGGCTCAAATATATAACTTGGTTAAGATTGCTGATGATCGCCAAAACACAGCTGTGGATTTTTTTTACCATGTTGCATTGCTTGCCTACTGTAGCTGATATGTCAAAATTTTACATTCAACCGTTTTACATTCTATTAGGTCTATATTACCTAATATTTTATTAATTAAAATTGTTCTAATATTTTTTTCATCTAGGAACAACACTGAAATATGCTACTCAAGGGTAAATGAAAAGAGCGACAACTGCTCATCGTAAGTATTCACGGATATGTGTACTATATGACTAAGGAGGAAGTTCCCTTTCGATGCACATGGCAAATATTTATGCTTTCGGAGTCGACTTGTGATATCGACAACGGGAAAGAGTTCGCATATCTATTTATTCGATTTTTCTCATTACCGTTAACGTTTTTGCCGGAACACAAAATCTTCGGATGAGCTGTTAAAATAAAAACCATATGGCTTGAAACAGTAGATTGTTATATGTGGTAAAAAACGACTTTTCGGCAATCGAATCTCAGAATCTGAGCCTTACCGTACAACACAACAAAAATTAAAGCAAATGTTTTTGCTGTTTTCTGAGTATCTTACAAATACGCGAAATACGTCCTTTACAGAGAACGTCACATAAACGAAGCTTCTTGTGAAACGCTAACAGAAGCTGAGGCAATTGAGGCTCAAAAAAGGCGGCTTGCTGACAATTTTACTGCGACCTATACATTCAGGTGGGTTGGTTTTTGCGTTTGAATTGACAAAATAAACTGCCAAAATCAAGCAACGCTATTTAACCATCTAGCTCTTTATTTTGCCAGGGCTACATCCATAAAAAAATACTGCAAAGGGTCGCATTGGAATTTTTTTTTTAAATTCCAAGATAGTCATATATAATATAGTGTCGAAATTAATTGTGGCAGACATTATGGAACCGGAGATGAAAAAAACATTAATAATATTTTACCAAATTAATGGTTGGAATACAAAAAATAGACACAAAATAATACACAAAATAAAAAAATAGAATGAATTTTCCTGAGGCAAAGGATCGGCCAAACATGCCTATTAATTACTTGAAAGTTCGAATTATTTTTTTTTGCTTAAAATGCTTATTTAATCCGTACGTTGAAGATAGATTCTTTAAACTTACTTGTGACTTGATTTCCTTTCAAGTCGTGGAATGTTTTATCATACACGTCCTTTACCTTATATGTAGGTTAAACCAACAAAAAGGAATAAGAGTCTAAATGGAGAGCATAAATATGAAAATGCATTAAACTTGCACTTGTCATAATGCACTAGTGACATTAGCAGCCCCAGCACTAATATTTCAAATTTTGCCGCATTGTCCACAGAGAACGACCCACTCCCGCAAACCCACATATTCTACCAACATATTATGAGAGTAATATGTAAATGAAAGTATTTGGTATTTGTAGATGTAATGAAAACTTGTGCCATTTTTAGGTGGACAACACAAGGACAAAATAGTTATTTCTAAATCTATTGCTTTTTGTTTCCAGTAATGCAGATTTTTCAGATAGCGGCGTCTACACCTGTCTTTTGGCAACTACCGGAGATGACCCAAGAGATAAATTCCGAGTTACTGTTCGCTATGCGGAATCAAGGCACAAAACATTGATAATAATTTGGATAATTCTAGGAGGTAAGGGGGGGTCGAAGTTTGACTATTTTGTTGATATTACTATTTAGGCAAATGTTCAATGTAAAAATTCAAGCTTCTAGGAGCTGAAGTTTTTAGAATCAGGATTTTCAGCATTCTTTGAAAAAATCATGCAAAGTCAAATATTTCTAGTCAATTTTTGATTATCATGGGGATCGGAAGCTAGATTTGGAATTGAATATTTTCGGACATTGATGTAAAAAGCAGAATTAAATAAAAATAAATCTGTCAATTAGGAAGTCGGAGCTGGAGTCACGCCTTTTAAAATAAGTAAGTCAGATGGAACCGCCCTCGGTTAAAAAAAATTAATTGTTGATTCGCCTTCTTGACGAGAAACGCAAGTTCTTAATAAGACAAAGTAACACAAAAATGACTCGGCAAACTACCATTAAAAATTATATTTCAAAATTTGATCGAATAAATGACATCATTTTTCGTTTCAGCTTGCGGGGTCATTGCAGATATTTTTGGAATTCTTTATCGGCAATTTTCGACCGAAATACGTTATTTTTGGAAAAAATGCTTTGGAAAGAAAAAGGAAAGTAAGTTATCAATCAAAATAAACGTGCAGTGACATTTAATATAGCGTTCCTAAATAAAAATAAAAAATAATCATTGAAATTGGGCACGAGAAATTGGAGCAAAATCGAGATAGCCAGTGTCATGAATTTTCTGACAGAGGCTCGGATCATTTCAAAATAACTTTGTCAACCAGGTGGAGAAACAAACGGGAAAGAACGCTAAGCATAGAATAGTTAATACTATCTCGTATCCGGCAAATGATACATATGAGTCCGAAGTAATTATTAAATAAAGGGAAAAACTTATTATTCACAGTATTAACAAAACCATTGCGCTCAACTGTAGGTTGAATTCGAATTTTCCAATTTTTCATATAAATTCTATTTTGCTTTGTTTCAATTCAGCTGACAAGTATTTGGCATATTTGGTCTACATGCCTGATGCTTTTGATAACAATAACAATAACGGTCTTGATGTTCTGATGAAGTGTTTGAATAAATCAAAAGGAACTTACTATGATCCAAACAAAAGTCACAATGATATATCTAGTAAGTTAAAACTATTCCATCTAGATCAGCGTAGTTCAGGCCTACGGGCCACATGTGATCTGCGGCTTCATTATCTGTGACCCGCGTCGCATTCGGAGAGTAATCAAAATATCTCATTTGGTGTTGTTTCGTCATAAAAAATAAAAAGTAACCAGACAAGTAGACAAGTCTTTTGACATATTGTTACATCCCTGATATCACTGCATTGGCCGGCGGTATGGCTAGCTGACGCAACTAGCATGTGGAACGACGTGCTCTGCAGTAAATTGTTACCTGGCTTTCTAACTATTTGGTCGAGAATATATGCTAACAGTTTTGGCATCATAGAAAACTAAAAATCGAATGTGGATTCTATTAGCCTATTGACTATGCCCGATAACGGAATATTAATGTTTAGGCCCATCAATATAATTCATGCTTGGTGTTTCCGGTAACCAGCCTAAAGAGTATTACAGTACAGCACAGTGATTTTCGGCCCCCGGACAACCTTAGACCATCCTGACCTAGATGTTGGCATTAAAAATATTTCTTGGTAAACCCACCCCTTTGCTTTTCAGACATGACCCTTTCATGTAATAATTTCTACACCAGGAGTTTCAACCAATTCCTGTTATAAACCCTGCAAAGTTTGGCCACTGGAGCAAGGGTCATGTGACATTGGTTTCCTTGCGAACCTCTGAAATTTTACAAAAAGCCGTCTCTAGTTATGAGCTTCAACCGATTTGGCCAATACTTTAACGCTTCAAGGATTTTGTAACATTTTAGCTTATACAATACATCGTATATTAGATCCCGCCAAATATGACTGCGCTATAATGGAAATCTGAAACTGTGAAATCGAGAAATGTTAACATGAAATTTTTTCGCGTTTTCAAAGTTATTCCCATTGGTGATTTTGGAGGCCAAACTAAGTTAACCGATTACCTAACATGTGCAGGCCACAATTTCTTCAGATCACATTACAGTACAGTATATATATATATAGTGAGTTAGTTATGTTTCCGTGATTTCGAAAATTAACGCTTTTTAGTGACCATTGGAAACGACTTCAGATCAACTCTGGAAAAATGTATGAAAATGGTGGTAATTGTGACCCCAGAATTAATTCAACGAAACGATATTGAAATATTCAAAACATACGAGGTGAGCATAATGGACTGGTGCCGTTGTCAAAAAACTTTTCGTGCTAATTTTTCGTGCTATTATTTTTGGCGTGAATACAACTTTGTTTGCTTAATTTTTGCCTACTACGTTATATATATGCCTGCTTTGCCCCTACCGCAACCACTCGGGTAAGGTATATATCCTGAAGGGCGCAAAAATTTGCCGCACAAAAGGTCAGCCTCCGTGTTTGTAAGCATCGAGTAAGTGATGAGTTTTACGTATTCAACCCTCTTCTTCGAAATGTATTTGATAGAATAGATATCGTTTTGATTCAATAAAAACCATTTCATTACACCCAGCATGAGATGATTGGTTTTATTTGGGGTTTATTCAAAATTTTATTCAAACGATTCATTGAATATCGTAAGTTTCATTTTCAAATTCGAAAAAATATCTTTGATTGCTTACTCCAGACTATATGATGTACTAGTTGTAATAGAAGATGACTGTATTGATTATTTTAAATATGACCACTCAGGGACTTCGAGAAAGTGTGAAAAAAGACTTGGGAATAGTTTTTGTGTGCTCTAAAGACATGAAGAAAGAGTTGACTGAAAGAGCTAAGGAAAATGATACCGTCGCCATCACCATAAAAAAATTTATGAAAAAGCAGGTATTATCCAGAACATATAAATACACATTAGAATAGAAATGGCAGATTCGTAACTGACTTGTAAGGCCTTCAGAAAAATTTCAAACGTTAATAAACTTGCATAATTCCTAATAAACGAATCCTTTGCCATCGTGCAACAAAAGTATTTTTATAACAATTATTATTTTAGGGTAACACGAACATAGTGTGGAAGAAAAATAAGACCAGAAGAATGAAACGGGCTTTGTATGTTGCACTTCCAAATGTTGAAACAGTTGAATACAGAGATGATATTGAAGATAAATGCTATGAGAATACAGTTGTGTAGATCCATGTAACATCTTCACCGGTATCATGACAAAACTGAGACTAAATGCAAAACTGAGATTAAACCCCCTCTTTGTTTAGGAATCCATGTATGTAATCAAATATAAAAACGATTTGTGTTGCTTTGAGGTAGGGGATCAATTTATATTTCTGTTATTATATTGAAAATTGATTCGTTATTACGTCGTTTATTCATTTTGTATAAAATAGTCAATGAGGAATCTTCAATTATTTTCCAGTGGCACCACAAATTTATTATCATGTCTATATAAGTTCTATATACTCACTAACAGATTCATGGATGTAGATTGTAGAGCCATATTATTTTCGAAAGGCTGTATTTTTTAGATTCGTCGTTGTACTCACACAATTTACTATACTGATCGTGAGGCGTTGGTCATGGCTTTTAACAAAATTTACATAATTTGCTTCTTCGATTGGACTTCTTAGTCTGGTTAAGTTTATGAAAACCACTGAGTCTTGTACCGATTGGATATCTGCCTCTTTCTTCATTGTCAGTTTTGGCTGAGAACCTTTCATCTTAGCCATTATTTCTCTTCAAGTTTACGTTAATTTTTTGTGTCTTTCTATTGTCTTGGTGGGTATTACATCGTTTCCTGTGTTGTGTAATTTATGTATATTTAATATTCATGCTTTTAGTTGATGTGATGTTGTCCAGTATCACTATTTCAACAAATTTTACCAGGCATAAATTTTGCCGAGTTTATTTTAAAAATGGTATTGTTCACAAAAAAGGTCGATGAAGCTTTAAAAATCAAACTTCAATTTGATTAGTTGTCGCCAAACTTAAAATATGTACATTATAATGATCATTTTTTATGAAGTTATGCATATTTTTCAAAGCGTCTTTCAGAAAAGTCGACTTTTAATTATTGAACTTCTTGTGACTTTATTTTAAAATTAACAAAATGACTTGGTACTTATAAAATTTTCATACTGTTAATTATTCGCCTTAACTTCACTTATGCATTGAAAAGCAAAATGTCATTTTAACTGTTATTTTAGTCCTATTGTTTTATCGTATTTTTACGTATATTTTCATACTGTACTTCGATTATACTTTTCTAATCCACACTGTGAATCACATATTCAGAATTCTAGGAAAATTTGTTTAATATCGGAAATGCTCAGGTTTAAACTTAAAACTAAAAAACAACAAGTTAACTTGGATGTGAGTACACATGCTGTGTAGCTGCTTCAAAAATCAGACGCGTTGTCCACCAGCCCAATAAGCTCATGACGATTGCCGTCATATATCCATCCGCATTTCCAACTGTTCTGGCAACATATACAAACAACTCATGTGAACATAATAAAGGTGGTTCCGATTTTTTTTCTGATACATTCGTATATTTGTTCATTTCGAAACCCCCCTCGCTTCGCATAAAACAGTTGTTGTTTCAAGTTTAATGGATCGTATGCAAGGGATACTCAAACGAGCTATTTATTTGGCTTTTGTACACTTTAAATTGCTTATTATGTGTGCATACGTATCATAACGGATGTATTACAATAATAGTACATAAGAAAAGGGGTTAGTAGTACTATACGAAAATATAAAGTAAAAGTTGATCATCACGAAAAACAATAAAATTCCTTCTTGGGGATGAAATAAGTTGGGAAACTCTGCTATAATGCATCACCAACATAAGAGCCTAAATTGGGATGCCGACAGTAAGTCTGCCACAAATAATACTCATCTATGGCAACTACGGTGGCCTCGTGACCTTGCTTTAAACTTTTCAAATGTAAATAGACATATTTGATATTTTATTGTAGTAAAGGGCATTCAAATCCCAATTCAAATGATGAGAAACAGGAAACGTTCTTGACACAATTGTGACCACAAGCCAACAGTTCATATTCACGTAGATAATCTGAAATGTAAAATATATTATGACAAATAATAAACTGTTTGCTTTTATCGAACGTAAAAAGCAATAGTTAATAAAAAGGTAAAATAATACATTATCTATGAGAGTTGACTAGTAGTTTTGACCGCCTTGTGATTCCGATCCAACATTATCCAATTCCCAACTTTAATAAGGCGCGGGTTTAATCACGTGATCCATATTTAACCTGGCCTAATGTTTTAACAAAATAATAAAGAGTTCATACAATAGCAAAAGATAAGATAACATGCTATTATTTCAAATTTATTTATTCGAGATTTCCGTTCGGGAATTTGGAGTAATACTACATGAAACAGTTTTCGGATTTTGTACCGGTCGTTTTATTTATAAATCTTCAAATCATATCTCGCAGATTTCCTATTTCAATATAATGAATATTATTGCTGTTTTGATTAAGGTAAGCTGGTTTCGGCGCACTTACCTTCAACAGCAGACTACTGGAGTTGTTGGGCCTCAAAAACCCCACTCCATTCAGTTAGTTTGGGAGAGGCCCTTTCCGTTTGCATTGTATATCGGGCCTCTCCATCAGTGCAAGAAAGATCTTTCAGACGCTCAGAAGTATATAAAAAGAATTAGAAAGACTTAGAAAAGGATCAATAGCCTTCGGAGTAATTTGGATTAAAAAGAAAAGATGACGACCTATTCAGCTGCCGCAACACCCGCCAACGAGACAACGAATACCACAGCAAGACCACTCTCATTGTTTCTGAGGACGGACCAAAATCTGGAATTTGGAGACCTGTTGGAGCTGCTAAGAAACGACGCTACAACCAAGGATTACGTTCAACATTTCAGAGGGCTCTACGAATCCAGGAAAGGAGTTTGGATTCTCTCGTTTGCCGCGGCCGAAGCATCTGACCGAAGCCATCGGGAGGATTTCTTACGCAGCACTGGAGGAAAAATCCCAAGCCAGAACATCGTTATCGAGGTGTCACCACCAAACAAGGCGCCAGTGAGGATCTCCATCCGGGGTATCTCGTGGGAGACGTCCTTCGCGCGAGCATCTGCGATCATCAACAATCTTGGATGTGGGAAGATACGGAGCGCTGTGCGTAACTACCATCGAGGGACTGACCTATATAATGGATATACCTCATGTTTAATGGAAGATTTTAAAAAAGAACGACTTCCGGACTTCATTTCAATTAAAGGATTTCAATGTAAGACATTTTTACCGCGTGAGCTGTACACGCCAACATGCGGAAGGTGTCTGCAAACTGGGCACATATTCACACAATGTGAAAATGACCCAGTTTGTAGACATTGTAAGAAACCGGGACATGTCCAGAAAGTCTGTCCTCAACGGAAACAAAACTTCCCAAACATCCAGGAAGCGACAAAAACATGGGCCATACCAAAGCGGTTGCGTAAAGCACAGGCAGTAACATCAGAAGCCCGCGCTGCAAGTGTACCAGCCCAGAAGAGTAACGAACATCAAGAAGCTGTAATTGAACATCAAACAGAAACCATTGTATTTGACCCGGATACGCCCGAAAAAGGAAGTCCGAATGACACAATCATTAAAGAAAGACAAACCGAAGAAATAATACGAACCCATCAGGAAGACACCATTGACGAAATTCAAGAGTTCTCAACCTCAGGCTCAAATGAGAGTGAAGTGAGTAAGTGGTCGGAGTGTGAAGACGCTCTAAGTCCACTGGTAACACCGCAAAGACCCGAAAACATCAGAAGGTCATCGAGGCTAAAACAGACCTCAACTATAGGTAACACCCAGTTTCACCCCCCGCCGAAAGGTCAGGCTTTTGTGAAGGTTATGGTCCATAACTTCGAAACACACGATGCTTCAACTACACTACTCAGCGACACGCCACAGGAGGTCCTATCTGCACCAGCTAACTTGGAGAACAACAGAGCATTACCCAATTTTCTGGATTTATCTGATTCAAATGGTGAAACCTCGGACTTATTAAACAAAAGAAACCGAGAAGATACTCGCTCATCAGAGTCGTCCGGTGACTTTAGAAGGAAAAAAGACAGGTAAAGAGAAAAAGCAACAACTGCAGAGGTGTGAGTCTTGAAATTATTTTAATTGTAATATATAAAGTGCCTTTCATTTGTAATACTGACCTCTGAGAAATTATGAACACATAACCATAACCACCACAAACGCTAGTTACCCCAAATCTATCTACTATATAAGCGATGGCTACTATTAAGATCCTGTCATTAAGATCCTGGATATCATGATGGCCAACATGGAGCTACAAGAACAAGAGGTCGGAGGTGGGTACCTCTGAAGAGCGTCAACCGAGATTTTTTTTTTAGTTGATGACACTGGTTAAAACGTCGCGCGCAGAGTGCTTGGAAGTATACTTCGATGCACTAAGCTAGCGCTTAAGGTGAAAGAATAAAGGAAGATGAGCTATTCAGCAGCTGTGTCCTCGACTCCTGCCAGGGAAGAACCCACCGTAGAGACAAGGAACGCAAGACCAAGATCACTGTTTCTAAAGACCGAACTGGACTTAGACTTCCCTGCATTAATGGAAATACTACGAAATGAGAATAACACCACGGAGTACGTCAGATATATAAAGGGACTATACGAAAGCCGAAAAGACACCTGGATTATAACCTTTGCTGCCACAAAAGACCAAAACTCAAGCTGCAGAGAAGAGTTTCTGAATGCCACCAATGGGAAAATATCAACCAATGATGCACTGATCTCTGTTACTCTGCCTAGCGGAGCTCCAGTAAGAATATCCATCAAAGAAATACCTGAAGAGGCATCATATCCAAAAGTTGCCGCATTAATCCACCAACTGGGTTGTGGCAAAGTAAGGAATGCAGTCAGAAACTGGCACAGGGGTACAGATGTGTATAACGGCTTTACGTCGTTTTTGATCGATGATTTTAAGAAAGAACGTCTACCCGACTTTTTAACCATCAATGGGATTAGATGTAAGACCTATCTCCCCCGTGAAATGTACATCCCCACATGTGGACGATGTCTTGAAACAGGACATACTTTTATAAATTGCGAAAAAGAAGCAGTATGTCGATATTGTAAAGAACCAGGTCATATTAGGAAAGATTGTCAACAAAGGAAAATGGACTATCCGACCCCTGTAAACCCCATTCAAGCTTGGGCCATACCAAAACGAAGACCGCAAACAAACAACTCTACACAGTCACCTCGTAAAACCATGGAAGATAAAAAACAAAACAAAGATCAAATTACACCTAATCAGGAAACGCAATCAACGGAATTAACTACGCCGACCAAAACAAAACGGAATAAAACTCAAACGGAAGAGAACCGCCCTGCACCTATCGAGATATCCGAGTTCTCCTCGGCTGAGATGGATTCGACATCAAGCCAACAGCTCAGAGAACTGTCTGATTGGTCGCTATGTGAAGAGTTGCATAACGCAATCATCCCGATGGTTTCGCCAACGGACCAGCCCAAACCAGTCAAAACCAGACAGGCTGCAAGGCTAAAACATGGGTCGACCATCGGAAATACGCCTTTTCATCCGCCACCAAAGGGTCGAGCTCTCGTGAAGGTGATGGTGCATAACTTTGAAAGACAGGATTCAACATCATCCACTTTCAGCGCATATCCACAAGAAGTAATGTCAGCACCAGCAGACTTGGGGAATGAAACAGCACAGCCAAACTCAAATAACTCAGATACTGGAGATGTAGAATACAATTATAAAAGGAATAGAAATGATACTTCATCAGAGACGTCAACGTCCGAAAAACAGAAGCAGAAAAAAGGAAAACGCACGTGAGTTGAATCATTTTCCATATAATTCGGATCTAACTTGTCAACTGGCGCAACCTCTAGAAATCGTAAAATAATAGTTCTGGATAATATGCAATTTCACCACATCTTGTAGCTTTGACTATTCGGTCCCATACATAAATCAACATGGCTAAGCTAAAAATTGTTTCCATGAATGCAAATGGGGTGCAGTGTCATTTAAATGAATTGGAAAACTTTATAAAATTAGAGATGCCCAGTGTGTTATGCATACAAGAGGCTCACAAGCTGGATAAAACATACATAACGCAATGGGCAAACGATTGCGGTTATAGCATATTCTATAATACTCTAGATAAGGTCGAGGTATACCATACCACCTTCAAGCATGTAACACTGATAATGGTAAAGGATGTCGACATGACACAACCGGCAACTTACACCACGCACATAGAGCTTCGATGCGACAGTGTTGAAATATCGGTATATAATCGAATTGTAAGAGTCATAAATGTATATGCGCCCGCACAAAGCGGATCACTAAAAACTGAATTTTACAAACAATTAATCGGGGTGTTGGAACAATGTTGCGATCTCAACCAACTGATCGTTGTTGGCGATTTCAATATGGTGCTCGAATCTGATGACGTCACGAACACAAAAAACTTTAAGATGCGGCCGCCCGAAAAGCTATTCAAAAACTTTATCCAATGCAACAACCTCAGGGATACTTATAGAAATAGATACCCAAAGAAGCGAATTTTTACTTTCTATTTCCATGAGAATGGTCGGAGAATAGATCGGATTTATAATTCAACAAACTTGGACAGCGCCATCTCCGCAATAACCCACCTACCCAACACCGTATCGGACCATCTTCTATGTCCGACAATAACGCTCGAACAGACGAGAAAACTTAGATGGGGGAGGGGATCATGGAGAAATAATACTACGCTATACCATGATCAGACGTTTAAAAACATTATAAAAAAAACATACCAAGTCGCGACCTTTGACCTAGATAATTTCGACACCCTACAAGAATGGTGGGATAATGTGAAACTTAGAATAAAAAAACAATCAATAGCATATTCAAAAAATTTGGCCCGACACAAAAGAAACGATATCGCGCTCGTCCGTAAAGCTCTCCTCAAACTTATTGACGAAGGGAAACGAGAAAACGCCATAAAAATTTGCAACTTAAAATCGCGACTCAAGACCTTTCAAGAACAAGAAAATGCGCGAGACCTAATGATGGCGAAGATGAAAGATCTAGAAGAAGGCGAAAAGCCGACATCGACCTTCTACGAGAGAATTAGGAAAAGAGCAAAAAAGACGACAATTGACCAACTAATGACCGACAATCAATTGGTGGTATCTGGTCAAGAAGAAATTGTAACAACTGTGGAGAACTTCTACTCGGACCTATGGGGGAAGGAGAGCAAGACGCAACAATCAAGCCAAAACTACTATATATCGCTAATGAGCCAGACAACAATAGCAGAGGACGAAAACACCACTTTGGAAAGGCCTATTACGGAAGAAGAGGTATATAATGCCATCAAGTACATGCCAAACAATAAATCGCCAGGGCTCGATGGCCTTAGTAAAGAGTTTTATATCACGTTTTGGAATTTAATTAAAACTCATTTTATTCAATTGATTAACAATATTTTCTATTTCGGCCATCTACCAAACTCTGCTAAAACTGCGAAAGTTAAACTTATATACAAGAAAGGCGACGAAAAATTACTCAAAAATTGGAGACCAATAACCACCTTAAATACAGACTATAAAATTATTTCGAGAATCTTGGTTAAGCGCCTTGAGCCAATTCTGGATAAGATGATAGGCAAAACTCAAAAATGTTCACTCCCCCTAAGGAGCATCGAAGACGTGCACTACAATACGGACGCAATCATAAGACACTGTAAAATGAAAAATATCCCCGGGACGA
Organism: Styela clava; assembly: GCF_964204865.1. Classification (NCBI taxonomy): domain Eukaryota; kingdom Metazoa; phylum Chordata; class Ascidiacea; order Stolidobranchia; family Styelidae; genus Styela; species Styela clava. Next base: position 19,684,091 of record NC_135250.1, read on the forward strand.
TAATTTTAATCGATAACCTAAAAGCTTTCGACAGGGTCAACCATGGTTTTCTGTTTAAAATTTTGCAACAAATTGGAATTGGAAATAGGGCTTTTAATCTAATAAAAAATATGTATACAGGAATCAGCAGCAAAGTGGATGTGAACGGGAAGCTATCGAATGAAATAACATTTCGAAGGGGAATTAAGCAAGGATGCCCGATGAGCATGCTTCTGTACGCTTTAAATACTGAGCCCTTCGCCAGATCTATATTGATCAATAGAGATATACATGGGATAAAACTAGGAAATTTCGAACATAAGTTGGACCAATACGCCGACGATGTAACCTTTGCAGTTCGCGACTATGAATCAGTTAGCGAAATATTCAAAGAATTAAACCATTTCGAAATAGCAACTGGCCAAAAAACAAACATAGAGAAGACAGAAATACTGTGCCTTACAAAAACTTCGCATCAACTAATTTTCAACTCCCCATATCGGACATACATAAAGAAACACACCACAATCCTTGGCATACAATTCGGAGAAATAGGGCTAGAAAAAATGTGGAATGATATTGCTAACAAATTAATTCGAACTCTAAATTATATCAAGCTACGTAAATTAACTTGGTATGCTAAACAGATTATTATAAATTCAATATTAATGTCTGTAATTATATTCCATGCCCGAGTAAAGACGTCCCACAGAAAACCGTCAAAAGGATTCAGAGCGCTTGCTATAAATTCCTGTGGTACCCGGAACGAATTGAAGCCATACGGAGATCAACTTTACAAAAAGCGTGGAATAAGGGGGGGATCAACATGATTGACCTAACCGCAAAAATTAAAGCTTGCAAAGTGGAAAAAATGAAACAAATTGTACATGACCGCACCAAAAATCAATTCTGGCAAATGGAGGCTTTATTTTCATTAGGATCCAAAATTAAAGTTATCAACAAAAACCTCTATAGTAATTCTAGGCCCCATAGCTTAATCACCCCAAAACATTGGACCAATATCTTGGACATCTTCAAGGAAGTTGGCCTTTCTCGAGACGAGTGGGAGACCGCGCGCCACAGAGACCTATACCACAAATTAAAGATAAACCACATCGAACAACAAAACGATCCAAATTGGAATAAAGTCCATCTCCGCGAAAGGTTCTTCCGATCCAGCTTCACCAACAGCGAAAGAATAGTATCCTACCGAATATATCAGGAAGGATACATATTCGGAGATAAGATGAAAGGAATGGGCATTCGATTCAAACCATCTGGCGAACTTAAGATCATGAATTGTAAATTCTGCAAACTGCCACTAGATAGTTCCAAGCATCTTTTCCTCCACTGCCGCCAAACAGCAATATACATCGCAGAAACCACGGAAGCAATCAACGGATTATGTAACACAAATATTACAATATCAAGACAGGAAATCATGGACAATAGCTACGACGGCCCACAAAAACTTCTGGTCATTAAAGGTTTCACTATCATGAAGATTAATATAATAAAAAGAAAAATTCAACTGGACAGAGAAGACAGGTATTCGAACAGGTATACTGATAAAAATATTCTAGATCAAACTCTAAAAAAATTGACAGAATTTCTCACCCTACTCGAGACTAAATTCGAAAACCTGGAAATATTTGGTATCAGAAAAAACTGGAAACATATTCTAAATGGATATGTTACAAATTGATGAATCCACTTTGACTATTTTATAAATGACGCCATACCTCCACCTCCCATAAATGGGAGATTAATTCAGATGATACCATCCATAACTTTCTGCGGAAATGATGAATCGGGAGCTTCTCGGTGGATGTCATGCTGTGTACGTGTTACACGCCTCACAGTGTGTACGGAAGCCGGGGGTGGCAGAAGTTGAGCTGTGCTAAGCATGGCATTGACGGAAGCCCTGGGCAGACGTCCTGCTATTTGGCACATAGCATGTACTGATGCTCAGGGCCGAAGTCTTTGCCTTGCAATACATAGCGGATACAGAAGCCGCCTTATGTGTATGACCGCTGCTCACGCAGTGGCATGCTTATGAAGCGTAATACCGATATGACGTGTCTTCAAGACACTGATCCGAGACTGGAAAAACTCTGATCCGCAAAAAAAAAAAAAAGAACAAAACGAAAAACCTACCAGATCATTTTATTCAAAAATCAAACGAAGAGCAAAACAAACCACTATCACTAGCCTAATATCCCCGGACAATAACATAACGACAAATGAAGATGATATTATATCGTTGGTTGAGGACTTTTACACATATCTTTGGGGTACGAAATTTGATCCAAACGAACAAATTCGGGGCCATTACCTATCATTGATGAGCAGCACACAAATATCTGAAGATGAAAACGCCATCTTGGAAAGGCCTGTGACTAGCGAAGAAATCTTTGACGTCATAAAGTCATTCCAGAACAACAAATCGCCCGGAATGGACGCCCATTTAATTAACAATATAATATTTTTCGGCCTCTTCCCTAAGTCATCCTCAACAGCAAAAGTCAAATTGTTATACAAAAAGAACGATGAAACCAATCTCAAAAACTGGCGCCCAATAACAACATTAAATATGGACTATAAAATTGTGTCTAAAATTATTACAAAACGTCTTGAACCCATCATGGACCGCATCATAACTCAGACTCAGAAATGCTCTCTTCCAAATAGAAGCATGTATGATATTCACTATAATATAGACTCAATAATTCGGTATTGCAAAAGAAAAAACACCCCCGGTATAATCATATTAATTGATAACTTGAAAGCCTTCGATAAAGCCTTCGGAAACCACAGTTTCCTATTTAATGTCCTGCAACATATTGGACTTGGTCACAAGACGTTAAATACCATCCAAAGTATGTACTCTAATATAAAAAGTCGCATTGACTTTAATGGTCGTCTGACAAAAGAAATCATCATCTGCAGCAGCATAAAACAGGGCTGTCCCCTGAGTATGTTGCTCTATGCGAACCATTTGCAAGATCCATTCTCCAGAACCCAAACATCCATGGAATAAAATTAGGCCGCTATGAACACAAATAGACCAGTTTGCCGATGATATAACTTTCGCTGTAGCAAATCAAACATCAATATCCGAAATTTTCTACGAGCTCCAAAAATTCCAACTTGCATCTGGACAAAAAATAAATAAAGAAAAGACAGAAATTTTATGCATTACCAAGACGGCATACTTTTCGATACTAAATTCGCCACACAGACAATATATTAAAAAAGATGTAAATATACTTATTTCGGAGTATATTTCGGACAAAAAACACCAAAGCAACTATGGGCAGAAATCAAAGTAAAACTAATTCGGACTCTAAATTCAATAAAACCTCGTCATCTAACATGGTACGGAAAGTTGATAGTTATTAATTCGTTAATAATGTCAATCGTTATGTATCATGCCAGAGTCAAAATATTCCACCGGACACAATAAAATCACTAAACAGCGCCCTCTACAAGTTCTAATGGTACCCGGAATGGCTCGAACCTATAAACCGGAAAAAACTGCAGCTACCTTGGAGTGAAGGGGGAATCAACATGGTTGAGGTTAAAACAAAGGTCAAGGCCTGCCGCGTGGAGAGAATAAGGATCTTGGTGAACGGGAAGAAGATAGACCAATTCTGGCACTTTGAGGCCTTGTACTCATTGGGCTCGAAAATTAACAACATTAATGGCAATCTTTACTCCAACTCAATGCCCGTACCACCATATTGGAAAGACATTTACGAAATTTTTCAAACCGTAAATTTTGCACCTAAGGAATGGGAGACGTCCAAACATAAGGTCATCTATCAAAAACTGAAAAATGTACACCCAAGTCCTCAACGGGAAAGTGTAGATTGGGAGGAAGTTAATCTTCTTAATAGCACGATCCGATCCAATTTCACAAACGCTGAAAGAATTGTTTCATACAGAATAATTAGAGACGGTTATTTTTTCGGCGATAGAAAGAGAGGGATGACATTCAGATTTGGCCCAATGGGAACACTAAAAATTTTGAACTGCAAATTCTGTAAAGCCCCAATAGACAATCCAAAACATCTTTTTTTACAGTGTACAACCATATCAAATTATTTTGCAGATATCAGACAAATACTGGATCAAATACTTGGCTCGTCAACAAAAATTTCCAATAATCAAATATTCTATAACAGCTACAATGGCCCTAACGAAATTTTGATCAAAAATTTTTTTGTCATTTTAAAAAGGAGCATGATCAACAGGATATTAAAACTGGACATAGAAAACAGGTACATATCCCATACGGACCCAAATATTGTAGGCGCAGCAAAAATAACCTTTTTAGAATTCCTGCTTCTGATGGAACACAAGTACATGGACATTCAGTTTCTCGGTTTGAAAAAGAATTGGAAAGAAATTCTAAATGGATATTCGACACCTTAATTGGTCTACGGGTAAAAACAACTCTGCTTTTAACATATAACAATGACTCTCAAATTCAGCCCCCATAAAAGGGAGCATATCCACGATAATACCATCTCCAAATTTTCACGGAAATGATGAATCGTAAGCTTCACAATAGATGTCAGTCTGTGTGCGTGTTACACGTCCACACAGGTTGTACGGAAGCCGGGGATAGCGGAAGTTGAGCTGTGCGATGTACTGATGCACGGGGCCGAAGACATTGCAATGCATAGCGAATACGGAAGCCGTCTTATCTGTGTGACCGCTGCTTACGCAGTGGCATGCTTATGAAGCGTAATACCGATATCACTCGGATATGACGTGTCTTTATGGCACTGATCCGAGACTGGAAAAACTCTGATCCGTAAAAAAAAAAACTACAACTGTTTTTTATAATGTTTGTGTCTTTACCAAGGAAATGAACGTCACGAATTGATATTCAATTTCTCCAAACCACAATGTAGCGTTCATTGTTATGCTTTCACCAATGACATTAAACAACATGATAGGCAACTCTGACGTCACTCCATAAGACTACAGGCGAAAGATTGTATTTCATGATACGCTCCAATGCACATACTCCTCGTCGCCTTTCGCGTCCGTTTTCCGCTCGCTTTTGCTACTCGGCGTCTTTTTTACGTGTAGTACCTGCATTTTCGCGCCTGTAACGAAACAAAATAATCTCTATATCTAAGAAGTTTTGCTCACTTGGAAGGCTGGAATGGCGGGCAAGCTGTAAAGAGCAATTCTGGACATCATAGACGTTTTTTTTATCAGAGAAGATTACAAACGCGATAGCGGAAAGATTTGTGTGGAACATTTTGCAGATAATGACAAAGTTAGTAATTTTAATGTTTGCGCTTAATCATTGAAATTTCATTTAAAGAGGGTGTCATACAAAACTGTGCTGTGATACAATTTCATAACACAAAGTTTGCACCTATCGAACTTGCTTTTGTAGGTGAATTTATTAGACATATTACATATTCAGTTAATCGTAGGTAACATTGCTGGTACATAATGCATCGTAGATAGGTTTGTTTAAATTTAGGAATTTAGCTCATAGCCCACTAATTAATATTATCTTCTATGCAGGAGGTTGCAGGGCGGCTGAATTCAACTTGCAGCCTTACCGATCACCTGACGATGCTCATTTAGTTTGGCTCGAGCAAGTCTTCTTGAAATGCTTGTGTGGATGGAAAGTGGAAACTACCTATATTTTTTGCCTTCCTCCGATTTTAGACAAATTTATTCTGAGGGATTTCGCATATAAATCTCATTGATTGTTGGCTGTTTATAATTTCTATTGATTGTGAATTCTGATTATAACAAAGAGTTAAAAAAATTTTTACCTAATTTACTGGCACCTTTTCTTGTCAATACTCCAAGCTGATGTAATAAACAAGACAATACATTTATGTCATCTGGAAGCAAAATATGCACACTAATTAATAGTTTGGCACATTGAGATAATACATCATGACAGAAAATACAAGTTAAAGATATGTATGACCATTACATGGTAATTAAAATTATAAAAAATTAATAGGGGCTGTGGAGTATGAAAAGTTCAAGACAAAGAAAAGAACAAATGTTCATAGCTCATGAACTCTCAATTTTGCCTCCATTGCTTTGTGAAGGCCAATATATTTCGAGTGGCTGAATTAGTTTACCTTTATGATAGCAACGATTTTGTATTTAATATAGCGAGATTATTTCAATTTAATTGAAGTGATATTATTTCCCAAAGCAATGCTTGAATCGTCTAGAATAGATCAGTGGTGTCAAACTCATGGGTTTTCGAGAGCCGCATTGCATTTTGAAAATTGTAAAAAGGGCCGCAAGTTTTTAACAGTTTTTGTTAATGTATACTTGAAAGATATTTTTAAGATAGTTTTAGTTTGTGACATATATTGTGATGCAACTAAACAGTTGGATTAAGTTTTATTATTTTCTTCAATTTCAAATGCAATTACATATTAATATTTGCATTCCCCTATTATTGCAACATTTGCAAGTTACTGTATTTATTATAAAAAATCATAAAATTCTATGTACAACCATCAAAATCATTTTTGAACAAGCTTTGGATAAGGAAAGAATAATACATACACTAAAAATAACTTAATCTAAATATATGAACTTAAAATTAACAAAAATACTACAGTATAAACTCAACGTTTTAATAATTACATTTGTCCTGACGTTTGGCATCTTTTTTTTGTGTCACCAGCATACTAAGGCCAGGCTGAAATGATTTTATAGTACCAACTCTAACTAACGAGGCCACATGATCATGGGTTAATCTGGATCTTTGCGAATGTTTAATTAATTCCAGTAATGCAAAAAAGTTACTTTTATCATTTTATGTATAGATCAGTAAAAAAACAAATGACAGATTTTTTCGACAAGACATTTCGCACCACATTGCGTGGCATAGGATTGCTTGAATTATTATTGATACTGATTTTTAGTAACCAAGTCGTTGTATAATTATATTAATATACAAACACATGGAAATTTTCTGTTCGAAGTTGGTCTTCGAATTTGTCATATTGACCTCTGAGCTTATTGTGTTTTTTCATTGTATTGATGGAAATATGACAAATTAAACAATGTGCTTCAAAATTTTGTGGAAAGCAGAAATATTGCAACTCCCATTTTCTTCGAAAATGCCACCTTCTTCATGTACTTTGCGTTTAATTTAATCACTCAAGTGTTTTATTCAAGTATTCTTTTGCTAGCTTGATGTGTATTCTTAATTGGGTCAAAATGTGGACAAAAAAAATTAATATTCCAAAACTACTTTCAGTAAACTGTTTTCTGTGTGGATAATCAATCTCACTTTAAAAGGTTTGAAAAATCTATTACATTTAGATAAAAAAAAAAACTTCCAAAATACTATTACAATTATTGTTAAGCGTTCGAGGGCCGCACTGGAAGTTTTCTGGGGCCGCGAGTTTTAGATCCCTGGTCTAGATTGAAGTTGTCCAAAAAATATATGATAGTATTTTATCATGAATGATGATTATACCCCTTCCGTAATTTCTTCTATAGTACTACCAAAAGTTGATGAACCAAATATAACACAGGTGCAGTGCGTTACCCGTAATCCTCATTTTCCAAAGCTATTTTAAGTATGTCTGGCGTGTTTTGTGCCTTTTTACAGATAAGACCGCTTATGCAATCTTACGCTATAGAATTTTTAGTTCTTTTCCTCAAGCCCTGCAGGATGTGGGGGCCATACACAACTCTACCGGAGGGTCAAATGTCTTTGCATGCCTCCATAGGTTGTTTTTCTATTGCAAACATTTATGGAGTACTCTAATTATATTTCTTGGAATCACACTGTCACTGATATGTCGCCAGACTTCTGATATCTCCCCTTCTGCTATAGTTGTCCTGTGAATAAATAATAGGAAATTAAGATTAGACGAATAGTTGAAAGTTTTGCTTTATGTCGGCTTAATTTCTTGATTGATATACTTACTATTTCTGCTATTGCCTCTTGTGCTGCAGGAGTCTCACAATGCTTAGACAGGTTTGTCCACAACTTTCACATCTGAAGAAAGAGAGGAGATTTATTAATTTTCGTTAAGAATAAATAAAGCAGTCTATATGATTTAGAATGGAAAATCTAATAAATCCAATATCTCATATTTTACTGAATTTGGTATATAAACCAACTATTAAAAGGGTTTAGTCAGAAAGTTACAAGCATTCGCGGCTCCAAATACTTGAGAGATCAGACTATACAAGATAGACCGGTATGAGTGAAATGTTAGGTGAACTTGTTAACACTTTGATTCAATACGCAAATATAAGTGAATGCGCAATAGTATGTTACAATGAGCAGCAATCAACAATGAGTAAATATCCTCACTGATTAAAAAAATCTAACTGGAGGTGCATGAACTTTTTGAAACCAGGCATAAGGGGTAAGTAAATATGTAATTTGGCAAATGGGCAACTACGTACCGTACTGAATTAATAACTTCGTAGTATTTGACAAAGGCTGGCTTTCCCACATGTACTTAACAGTGCGATGCCCGGGTGTGATATACCACAATAGTATTTACCTTACCTTTTTCCGATTTCTTTTTACCTTAACTTTCCGAAATATCATTAAAATCGACAACAACTGTCGAAGCAGGCACGAACACCATTCGTGCTACGCCTTGAATACAGCACACATCCGCTCGTTTTCGTCTCGTCAAGTATGTGCATTGGAGCGTGCTATCGAATACGATCTTCGGACAAAAATGCCGGAGTTGCGCATCGTGTTGTTTAATGTCATTGCTTTCACGTACATGCGATACAACGTTATACTCCAATGCACATTTGTGGGCAGATAGGCGTCGTCTTGTGCGTTTGTACCCATTATTTTAACCTGTTATGAGTCTTTCAGACATCCATTATCTTCAATAATCTACAAATTATGAGAATTTTAGGAAATAATCTTTACCTAAATATTGATTCTTATTTACATTATGTAATATGCAGCGTAGTAATATAAAAACATTGAATTTGACCGCTATGATCGACGAACCAAAACAACATTCCTTTGAATTACGGCAATTCTTGCGATTGGGTAAATTCTTCGAATTTATGAGGCTATTGTAACATCGGTACGGCGTAATGAGACCCATTCTTTCGTTGTTAGAATCTTGTATATAAATTTAGGCGAAACTATTCTACGTTGGATAAATAGAGAATTGAATAATTGAGTTCAGTTTGACTGTATCTTTTAGCAAGTGTATATATATAAGACTACATATATTATTAGGATGAAGAATTTCTGATTGTGCAATGGCGATGACTTCTGCCTCATTGAATATATTGTTTGGACTTATTTGTGGATGTATTGTAGGTTCACAAGAAGTAGATGGTAAGGGAAATTATGTATGTTTATTGCTAGTTTAGAGGTATGGAGATGTGTTTATAGATAAAGATGGTTTCATATGTTCACACTTGCTTGCGCATTGATCAATGTCATTAACAGAAAATATCTGATCTGCAGTGCCAAATTTGGGTTTAGTTCTCGACACTACTCATTTGCCGCGTCAGATTTATGATATTTGCTCGAAGGGTCACTGAAGCCTGGCTCGTATCATTAAAAGTCCATATAATCTAAAATATATATAAATGTTCAAACGTTAGCATCAACCACGTTACTATTTTCCAGTGGTGGGACTATGGAAAGATTTTCCGGTTGGAATTCCATGTGAAGAAGCCGTCAAAAGTTTGGTTCCGGCAATTCCATTTGATCCACCACCGCCAGATCGCCCAGGCGATGACAATGAAAACATTACAGTACGACTTTTTCATCAATGTTATCTTTTATCCGAATTTCAAGTTATATTTTAATTCTGTTGTGAAACTAAATATTATTCTAATTTTTAAATAATAATAGTGAAATTCTCGACAATTGAAAATGAGATCAATATACTCCAATCATTTAGTTTCTATCCAACACGGAAACATTATAAAGTTTCATCAACAAACTATTTTCCGCGGTTAGGCCTCATTGATAATGTTGGAACCAGAGTATTTACTCTGCATTATTGTGATATTTATTGTCAGATTTAGTCATGTTTTCCGGACATCTATAAGTTTCTCCCATACTTCCGATAATAGAAATTAACACATTGTTTATCAACAATCACAAAACACTGAAGTCTGTGATATTTTTGCGCGGGAACTTCATATGAAACATTGGTATTATGCAATATCACATCGGGGTTACCAGTCTGATTGTGACGTGTCAATAGCTAGCCGAGTTATTGTTTCAACGCATAAACGTAAACAGCAACATTTACGTTCATACGTCTCTCCAAATCTATTAACCAGCACGCCAAGAGTGGGATGATAATCTTATCCATGATTCGGAATTACCAGGGACAGGTTAATCAGAAACAGGCCTGATCTGGTATTTATGTACCATCTTAACGCCATTACGCAACTGGCCAAGACGAAAATTTATTCAGCAGATACTTTCTGGGTGATATGGGCAGAATGTGAAAAACTTCAGACCAAACTTACACACGAAAACATCAAGCTCACCTGTTTTTAGAAATATTTTGACGACAGTTAGCATCTATTCATTATTGAAAGTTATTTGCTTATCGTTGACAATCTGCCCAACAAACAAACAATTCACCTAATTAATGCAAACTCATGCCACGGAAACCACATTCTCTATAAAACACAATGTTACAAATCATATGTTCATCGCACTTTCAATTTTCCGCTCAGGAATTGTTTAGGTGCTATATGGCCCATTGATAATTTGAAATAAATATTTTATATTATTCTTTCAGTGCACCATCACTAGAAATGGTAATGTTGAATTCAACAAAACCATAATTTGGGGTGGCAGACATAAAGAAGGATACTTTGGTGATGCGGACGAAAAATGGAACAATGCTAATATTTCCGTTAAAATTGTATGTATTAAAATTTTGAAAGATCGAAAAAATTTAAAAAAAAGAATTATGTTAGTTGACGCAATGTGATGAATAATTTTATTTACTTGTGTTCGAGATAGAAACAAGCTACTATTGACAAAGACAATTAATAAATGAATAATTATTTCATAGTATTTATGCAATTATTAATAACAAAACAACGGTTCAGTTTGATGTTTATTTACTACAAGAAATACAATAGATATGAATCCTAATTCAGTGCATTATTGGCTGGCGTCGTGGCTGTTATTAGCAGACTCATCGATAATTGTTTTCCATCAATTGACCGTATCATTTTCAGTTTTGGGACGGCGACCCATTTGAATATAAATTTCAAACCGAATTGGAAAATATTCCGGAAATGAATTGCTCACGTACATTACTTGATAGTACCAAAGACCGAGGAGAAGAGATCACTTTAAGTTGCTATGGTATACTACAAACAGTTTTTGTTTTATTTTCTTTGTTACTTTTTTTCATACAGTAAATTTTATTACTTTTTTCCAATTATAAATATTGCTTATTATCAACTGACCTGAATAGATGAATTGAGGTAACCAAATACGATATTATTCACTTTTTTGCATATAGTTAAATTATGTTTAACGACTTTTAAAACTATTCTGTTTGCATGTTACTCTGTCGCAAAAATAGAGAAATATTTCCAATATCATCTCCTTTACACTCAGATAAATATTGTAATTTTCCGTAGTGAAATAAATGCACCACATATCTAGCAAAAGCTACTAGCAATGGGATCTCGGTAGACCACGAATATTATCGATTTCGAAATATAAGACAAATTGAAATAGAACTTCATGAAAGATAATAAAGGTCTTCCTTTTGTGAGAAACTAATGTACTGTAGTGTACTTCATTGTTTGCTCATTTCAGCTGCGAGAGTAAGTCAAAACAATAAAATGAAGATGTCCGAAGAGCAATACAGTGTATTTACGACAACATGGTACAAAGACTGTGAAATAATTTCTGAAAATAACGAACACTTTAAACAAGAGGATGGGAACTATAACTATAATGAAATAAACTTCAAATCACTAAAGGTGAGATACTTGAATATATGAACGTATGTTGAAAGGCATGACATTTCTAGATGAAATAAATAACTCTGAGTTAAAGTTGAAATTGGCAAGAAAGTTTGGAATAGCATGGACTAGAATGATTTCTTCTTGCAGATTCCAAAACCGTCATACAACACTACACCGGGATTATATCACTGTATTCTGGATTACAGAGGAAATGAGCTGACGTCAACTTCGTATAAAGTCTGTATACGAGGTAAGAAAATATTTGAATATTTAACGGTATGAAAAAATTCATAACAATATATGCTGATATTTGCATTTTCCTCCAATTGAATAAACATGTCGTTCTTCATTAATATTTCTCCGAGGTTGGTAATTGAAATATTGGAAGCAGCCTGGACACTTTTTTACCTCGATCATATTTCAGGCGCATGGTTGTTAACGTGAGCTAGTTTTCGTGGATTTCCAGCAATTTGTAGGTTTTTAGTTTTATTTCCAAAATTTGGGTACAAATAAAATGACTGTGTGATTATTTTTTTTGTAGGAGTTTCAACTTAGTTGCACTGATCAGATATTAGTCCAGATGAAAATAAAAAATAAAAAGCCCTCAAAAAAGAAAACGTTTTTCTGGGTCAAGAATAGAAAAAAATATCCAGTGATACAGTATATCGATATCGTATCCAGTTATTAATTGCGTTGACCATGCAAACCCAGAGGTCTCTGGTTCAAAAATCCCTTTAACTAATTTTCGTTTATTTTCTCATTATATGCGCAACATTCTTACAACAGCACTCTGCCTGAAAAAGCAACATTCTAACGCACTTGTTGAAATAACCTGAAGATGTAATATTTAAAAATTTGAAGTGAACACAAACTCTATGTCAACAAGGAAGCATTGCAAAAATATACTGCCAAAACTGCTGTCTATATGACATAGCTATTTTTAATTTGCTAAATTTAAAACCAATGTCTCTGGTACTTCAGCAAATCAAAAACTAGAGAATAATAATAGCGTTCTAAAAAAAATTGTTTTTGTTTTATTAGAAAAATTCGAGTATGTAAACAATCCTACAATAGTTGCATCAGAAGATGAACATTTTGTAGAGCCTGGAAATAGTTTAGACGTTCATTGCAAAGGAAATATTGGAGGAAATAATGATCAAACCACTGTATTCTGGTTGAGGTAGAAAATCTTAGATAATGTCGGACAAGAGTCTGTAAATAGTCAAGAAACTCAAGTTTAACGATGAATCAGTTAAATAAACGATTGAGTTCAAATTAATCTGCAAACTTCCTTTCGAAATAACTTTATTTTAACTTTTTAAAATCTAATTTACCGACATAGATATCTTCTGCTATACGCAGGCTTGTCCATGGGAATGGGATTCCCATCCTATAATTTTCGGGGAAATGATGGTAAAACATTCCGTTATGGACTTCGTGTCCATATATTTGAGCATAGCTCTTTTGTTAGTTATAAAGAGCAAAATATATTCAGCATTAAAAATATACTTCAGGAAGGCTGATGAACACATGTATAATAGTTATGAATATAAAGTTAACAAAGTCCGTAAATTTTGTTGTTTTGCATGTTTCTTAGTATATGTACTTCTATTTAGTAGACGCTAAACCTAAATTCAACAATTTTTATTGAATTTTATTCCAATGGGAATCCCATGGGATGGGATGGGACAGGCATAATTGCTATGGGATGGGATGGGACAGAAAAATATGTCCCATGGACAAGCTTGGCTATACTTGTGCCTGCTTCATCCGCAAGTTGGAAACCACTTGAATTTCATTCATTCCTTTATGTTATGTTAAAATGAATGTGATGCGAAAATTGCAATGAAATTTTTTAACAAATATTTTATAACTATGGCTCCAATATATAACTTGGTTAGGATTGCTGAAGGACGCCAAAACACAGCTTTGGATTTTTTATTGCTTGCCTAATGTAGCTGATATGTCAAAATTTTATATCCAACCGTTTTACATTCCATATTATCTAATATTTTATTAATTAAAATTGTTCCAATATTTTTGCCATCTAGGAACAACACTGAAATATGCCGCTCAAGGGTAAATGAAAAGAGTGACAACTGCTCATCGTGAGTATTCACGGATATGTGTACTATATGACTAAGGAGGAAGTTCCCTTTCGATGCACATGGGCAAATAATTATGCTTTTGGCGTCGACTTTTTATATCGACAACGGAAAAGAGTTCTCATATCTATTTATTAGATTTTTCATATTACCGTTTTTGCCCGAACACAAAATCTTCGAATGAGCGGTTAAAATAAAAACCTATATGTGGTAAAAAACGACTTTTTCGACAATCGAATCAGAGGCTCACCGTACAACATTCCAAAAAATAAAGCAAATGTTTTTGCTGTTTCATGAGTCTTTTACGAATACGCGAAATACGTCCTTTACAGGGAACGTCACATAAACAAAGCTTCTTGTGAAACGCTAACAGAAGCTGAGGCAATTGAAGCTCAAAAAAAGAGGCTTGCTGACAATTTTACTGCGACCTATACATTCAGGTGGGTTGGCTAATACGTTTGAATTGACAAAATAAACTGCCAAAATCAAGCAACGCTATACCCATTTAGCTTTTTGTTTTGCTAGGGCTACATCCAAAGAAAAATACTGCAAATGGCCGCATTCGATTTTTTTTTTTCAATATCAAGATAGTCATATATAATATAGTGTCGAATTTCTTTGTGGCAGACAGTGTCGAACCGGAGATGAAAAAAAAACATTAATATTATTTTACCAAATTAATGGTTGGAATACAAAAATTAGACACAAAATAATACACAAAATAGAAAAATAGAATGGATTTTCCTGGGGCAAAGGATCGGCCAAACATGCTTACTAGTTACTTGAAATTTCGAATTTTTTTCTCCTCAAAACGCTTATTTAATCCGTACGTTGGAAATAGATTCTTTAAACCTACTTGTGACTTGATTTGCTTTCAAATCGTGGAATGTTATATCTTGCATGCCCTTTACCTTGTTTGTAGGTTAAACTCAAACCAACAAAAAAGGATAAGATTCTAAATGGGGAGATAAATATGAAAATGCATTAAACTTGCACTTGTCATAATGCACTAGTGACATTAGTAGCCCCAGCACTGATATTTCAAATTTTGCCACATTGTCCACAGAGACCCACGCCCGCAAACCCACACATTCTACCAACATATTATGAGAGTAATATGTAAATGAAACTAGTTGGTATTCGTAGATGTAATGAAAACTTGGGTCATTTTTTAAGTGAACAACACAAGGACAAAATAGTTATTTCTAAATATATTGTTTTTTGTTTCCAGTAATGCAGATTTTTCAGATAGCGGCGTCTACACCTGTCTCTTGGCAACTACTAGGGCTGACCCAAGAGATAAATTCCGAGTTACTGTTCGGTATGCGGAATCAAGACACAAAATATTGATAATAATTTGGATAATTCTAGGAGGTAAGGAGGGGGGGTCGAAGTTTGACTATTTTGTTGATATTATTATTTAGGCAAATGTCCAAAGTAAAAAATTTCTAGGAGCGGAAGTTTTTAGAATCAGGATTTTCAGCATTCTTTGAAAAAATCAGGCAAAGTCAAATATTTCTATTCAATTTTTGATTATCATGGGGGTCGGAATATAGATTTGGAATTGAATATTTTTAGACATTGATGTAAAAAGCAGAATTAAATAAAAAATAAATCTGTCAATTAGGAAGTCGGAGCTGGAGTCACGTCTTTTAAAATAAGTAAGTCAGATGGAACCGCCCTTGGTAAAAAAAAACTAATATTTGATTCGCCTTCTTGATGAGAAACACAAGTTCTTAATAACAAAGTAACATAATAATGACTCGGCAAACTATCATTAAAAAATTATATTTCATAATTTGATCTAACAAAGGACATCATTTTTCGTTTCAGCTTGCGGGGTCATCGCAGTTATTTTTGGAATTCTTTATTGGCAATTTTCGACCGAAATACGTTATTTCTGGAAAAAATGCTTTGGAAAGAAAAAGGAAAGTATGTGATCAATCAACATAAACGTGCAGTGACATTTAATATAGCGGTCTTGAATAAAAAAAAAAATTATTATTGAAATTGGGCACGAGAGGTTGGAGCAAAATCAAGATAGCCAGTGTCATGAATTTTCTGACAGAGGATTGGATCATTTCAAGTTAACATTGTCAACCAGGTGGAGAAACAAAACGGAAAAAAACGCTAAGCATAGAATAGTTAATACTATCTCGTATCCGGCAAATACATATGGGTCCGAAGTAATTATTATCTAAATAAAGAGAAAAACTTATTATTCACAATATTAACAAAACCATTGCGCTCAACTGTCCAATATTTCATATAAATTCTATTTTTCTTTGTTTCAATTCAGCTGACAAGTATTCAGCATATTTGGTCTACATGCCTGATGCATTTGACAACAATAACAATAACGGTCTTGATGTTCTGATGGACTGTTTGAATAAATCAAAAGGGACTTACTATGATCCAAACAAAAGTCATAATGATATATCTAGTAAGTATAAAACTATTTCACCTAGATGTTCGCATTAAAGATATTTCTTGGTAAACCCAGACCTTTGCCCTTCAGACATGACCCTTCGTTTGATAATTTCTACGGTAGGAAATTCAACCAATTTCTGTTATAAACCCTGCAAAGATTGGCTACTTGAGCAACGGTCATGTGACATTGGTTTCCTTGGGAACCTCTGAAATTTTGTACAAAGCCGTCTCTAGTTATGAGCTTCAACCGATTTGGCCAATACTGTAACGCTTCAATGATTTTGTAACATTTTAGCTTATACAATACGTCGTATATTAGATCCCGCCAAATATGACTGCGATATAATGGAAATCTAAAACTGTGAAATCGAGAAATGTTAACATGAAATTTTTTTCGCGTTGTAAAAGTTATTCACATTGGTGATTTTGGAGGCCAAACTAAGTTAACCGATTACCTAACATGTGCAGGCCACAATTTCTTCAGATCACATTATATATATATATATATAGTGAGTTAGTTATGTTTCCGTGATTTCGAAAATTAACGCTTTTTAGTGACCATTGGAAACGACTTCAGATCAACTCTGGAAAAATGTATGAAAATGGTGGTAATTGTGACCCCAGAATTAATTCAACAAAACGATATAAAAATATTCGAAACATACGAGGTAAGCATAAAGGACTGGTGCCGTTGTCACGAAACTTTTCCTGCTAACCAATATTTTTGGCGTGAATACAATTTTATTTGCTTACTTTTGGCCTACTACGTTATATAATTATATGCCTGCTTTGTCCCGTACTGCAGCCAGTCGGGTATACGGTATATATCCTGAACAGCGCAAAAATTTGCCGCGCAAAAAGACTGCATCTGTGTATATAAGCATCGAGTATCCATCCATAAGTGATGAGTTTTTCGTATGCAACCCTCTGCTTCACATACGTATAAATGTATTTGATAGAAAAGATATCGTTCTGATTCAATAATAACCATTCGATTACACCCAGCGTGAGATGATTGATTTTATTTGGGGTTCATTCAAAATTTTATTCAAACGATTCATTATTAAATATCGTAAGTTTCATTTTTAAATTCGAATAAATATCTTTGCTTGCTTACTCCAGACTATATGATGTACTAGTTGTAATAGAAGATAGACTGTATTGATTATTTTGCATATTACCACTCAGGGACTTCGGGAAAGTGTGAAAAAAGACTTGGGAATAGTTTTTGTGTGCTCTGAAGACATGAAGAAAGAGTTGACTGAAAGAGCTAAGGAAAATGATACCGTCGCTATCAACATAAAAAATTTTATGAAAAAGCAGGTATTATCCATAACATATAAATTCACATTAAAATAAAAATTGCAGATTCGTAACTGACTTGTAAGGCCTTACTTATAAACTTGCATAATTCCTAATAAACGAATCCTTTGCCATCGTGCAACAAAACTATTTTTATAACCATTATTATTTTAGGGTAACACAAACATCGTGTGGAAGAAAAATAAGACAAGAAGAATGAAACGGGCTTTGTATGTTGCACTTCCAAATGTTGAAACAGTTGAATACAGAGATGATATTGAAGATGAATGTTATGAGAACACAGTTGTGTAGATTCATGTAACACCTTCGCCGGTACTATGTGCTAACACCCTTTTTGTTTTAGTATTTCTTTGTCTAATCAAATATAAAATCGATGTGTGTGGTTACAGGGTGCAGGATAAAGTTGTATTTTTGATATTCTACTGAAAATGGATTAGTTTTTACATCGTTTCTTCATTTTGTATATATAAAATAGTCAATGGGGAATCTTCAATTATTTCTTATTGACTGCACGAAATAAGATTTATCATCAAGTCTATATAAATTCGAAGAGGACAATCACTAACAGAGACGTGTATGTAGAGCCACAATGTATTTTTTCACGTTCGGCGTTTCACTCACAAAATTTATTATTTTGATAGTAAGTTGTTGGACATGGGCTTTTGAACCTAGGTACAGAATAAGCTTCTTAGAATAGCCTTCTGAGTCTGGTTACGTTTATGAAAACCACTGATCCTTGTGTCGATTGTTTATCTGCCTCTTTATTCATTGTCAATTTTGACTGAGCATTTTTCAAATTACCCGTTATTTCTCGTAATTTTCGCTGAACGTTAACGTTTATAACTTACACTTTGGTTGTTTGTGATTTGTTGTTGGCTTGGTGGTATTATATGTTAAAAACCAATGATATGTATAGCATAATTTCCTTGTGTTGTGTAATTTATGTATAATTATTATTTATGCGTCTAGTTAATGATATGTTGCCCAGTAGGACTATTCCAACAAATTTTAACAAGCATAAATTTTGGCGAATTGATTTCGAAATATATATTTTATATGACCATTTTTAATGAAGTTATGAATATTTCCGGAAGTTCCTTTCAGAAATATCGACTGTTGAATATTAAACTTCTGGTGACTATATTAAACCACTGAAAATAAATTAATTAGCAAAATGAATTGGTACTGGTTGAAATTTTATACTGGTATATCATTTATCGTCTATACTTCACTTATGCTTGGCAAAGCAAATTGTCACTTCACCTGTCTTTTCATTCTTATTATTTTGTATTTTTTCATTAATTCTTCATACTCTACTCCTATTATATTTTTCTAATTCACACCTTGTCAGATTTACACAGACACGTATCATGTATATATATTATGTGTGTGTATATGAACTATACCTGCATATGGTTAATCTTTATGAATTTTTTTATTTTTTAATAAATCATATTCAGAATTATAGCGAAACTTATTTAATATCTGAAAGGATCATGTTAATTCTTGAAACCACAAGACAATAAAATAACAACGAGTATATCAACATAAAACTCAAGATGTCGCCCTTGAGTGATTAATTTGAATATACAAATATTACTGCATCACATTTGTCGTAGTGTATATTATATAGACACTTTATATATATATTCATATAAATCATTGCACTTGAATTCCATTGCACTTTTCGTGTAGCTGCTCTAAACATCATGACAGCCCAATAAGCCCTCTAGAGATAAGGCGATCCTTATAACGATTGCCGTCTTATATCCACCCCTACTTTCCCAACTTTGGTTTATGGAAAAAAACTAAATGTTTTGTGGAGCCCAGCTAAATCTCTAAAAGTTGGTTATATGGCACAGGGACAAAATTATGCACAACCCTGGCTTTAAGCTTTAAACGAGGGTTTAGATAACCAGTCGTATCATCTGTCAGAAATTAGGTAATACAGAAGAGGCAAACCTTGCTAACTTGTGATACGTATATGTATTTTAAGTCTGATTTATAGATCAACTGCTTCCTCGATTATCTGTTTGAGTATATTTCAGTGTAATTTAATTACCAATTAAAAGAATAATCAAAAAAATGGTGGAATTTCGCCTTTTAAAATAGGACCACTCCGTCAAATGGTATTTTTCGGAGTCAAGATCAGCAGCTGAGAGTCAGAAAAGCAATTTCAGTCATCTAAAAGTTGGAGATCCCAGTCGAAATCTTCAACTAAAACTAACAAAGCGCTACGGTTTTTGTGGTAAAATTGGAATTGGAACTACAGTCGATATTTCGAATAAATCGAATGGAATTTTTCTACTCAGCTAAGTGTGATCACGCTAGTTGGAATGAGATTTATTTATTTTGAAAATCAACTTATTAACGATATTGCCAGACGTAATGCCACCCTATCAACTATTCTATCATTATGAACACTACGTTGGTCACTTTATCTCGAAATCCAATGCGTTTTTTTAGAGAGAGCGCACATGCAAATGCGGTCACGTCGAATTGAGTTTCATTTCACTGAAGTCTCAAGGCGCACAATAAATTCAATTATATAACATATGACGCAAGTTACAATTAATCAATGTCAAGAACGCCTAAATAGATATGCATTATATATATATACGTGAGCGCGGGTATTGGAAATTGTCAAGTGGAGGACTTTGAACTTTCTAGTATACGATTACAATTTTGACCTTTATAAGAAAAATTAATTTATCAATAGCATTGTAGCAATTCTGCACATAAATTCAAAACAAGACATATGGAAATTTAAAACGATACAAATGTAAAATTTCAGTCCATTGCAAATTTACTTGTTACACTTTTTCTAGTATGCTATAACATATGGAGGGAAATTGATGAATAGTTAGCAAATCTGACCCACTACGACGTTTTCTAGATTTGAGCTAATGGCTTACAATTTTATAGAGTTTGACAGGATTATAAAGTTCATTGCGTCAATATAATTTGACTATAATTTGTATTCTCTTGCTGTGTGGCGTTGATATATCGATCGTTTTGTTATTATGTTGTTGTTTTTTCTTGTTAGTCATTGTTGTCTTCTTGTCGTTATTAAGAAATCGCTTTTCTCTTCAATTACTGGACCAATTGAAATTTTCAGTGGTTGGAGATTGTATTTGTCGCTAGGAGGCTATTTTGTTTAGTTCAAAACTTTTTTTGAGTGTTTATAGGTTTTATTTTGTACTTCGAAGTTTTGTTCCGTGACGTTATCAGAATTAAAAATTGTTGTAGGTTTTCTTCGACCGAATGTCACCGATTTCTCTTTTGGTCGTCCAAAACGCATAAAAGACGAAAGTCGATTACCCGTAATATGGAAAATTTGATACTACAGTAGTTGTTTCGAATCGAGCAATCATTTGGTATATCGATTCACGTTGAGGCTGGACGCCTGATAATCATCGTCGTATAGCCTGGGAAAGCTAGGACAGTCCGGGTCCAGATATCCTGATTGATTTGTTCCGTTTCTATATTTGCTGCTTCAATACGGCTGCAACGTGTCGCTGACTAGAAGACTCATTGAGTCTTTCTTGAGTCCTCGTCAATTACAGCAAACCGATATCCGTTTTTGTAATTTTTGACATGTATTATATTTATTTCTTATTTCATATCGCATATTGGTTTTGCACGACGAAAATGAATATCTGAATTTGAATTGGTACCTGTAAGTTTACTGTGGGCAGGTAATTGTAAGTGCCGAGCATGTCAAACGTATGATAGTATAAGAAAGTTAATTTTATTTACCAGTTCAGTGCTTCCTGCAGTAAAATTTTAACGTATTTCTTTGTATTTGCCTACATTACCAGTTTACTGGTGGCATATGCCATATGGTAAAACCGGTTAATTCACGGTAAAACCGACTAACTTTGGATGATTTCATTATATTTTTAGCAGTATTTCAGCCGTTTCAAGTCCAATCTGCGCAATTCAGAGTTTAACATATTTATTTATGTATATACTGTGATTACTTTTCTCGTTGATCGGATTTTTTTTTTGTGTGTGTGTTTTCTGATAATGAAAAATGTAGGATTTCCGGGATGGCGCTTTCAATTTGATTTCATACTAATCTGTTTACACTTATCATAACTTTGGATCGACTACTTTACCGATTATAATATCCGTTGTATCACAGACTTATATTCACTTTGTCATTTCTTCATAGGGAAAAAATATAAAAAAGCACGAAAGTTGTTTAAAATTCAAAGAAGACTCCCGTTACTGTAATAGATTTGATACTACTTCGTTTTGACCTCCATGACGATATATTTGAGCATTTCTCTCTTGTTACAGACAGCAGATGTATACCATATTTTTAAACGAAACGTTTTCATTTTTTCAAAACTAATCAAAGTCTCTTTCACTAATGTCATAGTTGTTTTACAAAAGTATTATCGTACACACCCTAACCCCTTATCTCTAATACTATTTATTTAATGCCATATGAACAATCTTACAAGATGAAAAGAATACCATTAGAATACATCTTTATTTACTCACATAAAAAAACACTACGCACATAACTACGGAACTCGTGCAAAATGAAATATTACACTGCAATAAAACTTCGATAAAATTATAAAAGTATTATAATAGAATTTTAATATTTATTTTGTTTTAATTAATAGGTTTTTCGTTAACAAGAATGATGATAAATGTGTAGAATATCGGTGACAAATAATTTTTCATTTTAGCTCCAAGCAAAACCCTATCAAGCAGTAAGTCTTAGCTAGACGGGCATCAAATTGCACATTGGGTAATAACAAAACGTTTGTTAGCTTTTAGGTTTCATGTATTATATTTTACATGTAAATTAAAACGTAAAAGAAAAATAACGAAGTAATACTTCAGCCGCTTCAAATTTTACCGATGCTCGCCACGACTATGCTTGTCTGCGGTTGCAGTGATTACCCTAACTTGGCGTCGATCAACATGCACAGTAAAACATATTTAAATAACAGAAATAGGAAAAACATACAACAAAAACTAAAGCACAGAGTCAGTGTTTTATACTTTAAAATAATCACTTTGTAGCCGGACATTTCTTCATGACTTTGGCAGAAACACCGCCAGCTAGTGTCACTGAATCGGGTGTTAATGCTGCAAAATAGTCCCTGGGACATTCGCAGCCTTCATCCGCCATTACTCTTATCTCTCGTGTTTCCAATTCTCTATCCCACATCATGAAATTGCTAATTTGACCTTTGTATGATTGGTCCTGCATGAAACCCGAAGCAAGGCCGTCTTGCTCTTGTCCGATAATAAGAACACCACCACCTTCAATAACAACTTTCTTTTGAAATCGAGCAATGGTTTTGTCGAGAGATCCATCAATGAAAATTTTCACATATCCGCCTATAACGTTGAAAGCAGCACAAAAATGTATTTGCCGTTCTTTTGTAAGAGGTAGATCGGTGAAATACCCTTCATCGTTGATGAAGACATCTAGTTTTGCCGTTCCGTTCTTCTTGTACCCAAACAGGATTAAACTATTAAACTGTTTCGCGGTTGCGTAACTGACCAATGTGCCTTGCATCATACCGTCTGCTCCAGTACTTATCCACGCACAAACTGTACCGGTATACATATCGGGAACTGGAGTTTTTACACGAATGTAATCTGTTGTTTGGCGAGGTTGGTGGAATTCGTAAGATGTTAACGGGCATTCTAAAATAAAAAGACCAACTTAATAGTTACTATGTAGGTTCTTTGCGCACGGTTAGGGTGTACTTCAATCAGGTCGGTGGGTAATGTGCTTTACACTACTGTTTTGCAGAATTATATATATAGTAAATAAAATATGGTGGGTTCTGAGATAAATTTAAATCAAAAAAATTGATGCTAAAAACTTCATTTGAATATTCGAATTATTTTAATTTTTAAATCTATTTCTAGGCTTTGAATAAATAATTTTATGTCGGAGATTGCTGCATCTAACGAAGACTGAGCTGATTACTTTCTACAACGTGTTGTAGGATATGCCAGACCCACATACCACACACATTATTCACATGTTTTAATCAAAATCCAATACAACACCTACTAACGATCAGAATAAATTGATTTGCGCTTATTTGAGATTCTTAGCTGTTCCGATGCTGAACGCTATAAAAACAATATATTTAAAACAAAATTTGACCCCTTCAAAGCGAATTTCACATATTTTTCGTTATAGTATTCATATTCTATACTTCAATAATCGAAGTTTTTAACATGATTCCTATTCTACCAAAATGACCAATGTACTCTTGATTGTTAATTATAATAATTGAATATAATAACAGATCATCGAGTTTATTGTTATTGGTTAGTAATTCTGATCGTCTTTGAGACTTGAAACAAACTAACAATTCAACAAGTATTAATGGAAGGTGTCTCGGCTTGTTCGGCTCATTTAATATCAGAGATATTCCACTGATAAATCTGACGAATTGAATAAATGAAGCACTATTAAAGACATGTAATTTGCTGCATTTTTTCTTACAGCGTAATTAGAAGCGGTGAAATTTCGGAAGGAAATCCTAAAATTTATGATGAGGTTAATTTGCATGGGATAATAATACTGAAAAATGTCAAACAAATTATCAAAGCAACATCAGCATTTTGATAATAAGCTTCCTATTTCCCGGCTTTAGAACTAATTAGAAATTATCATAAGTGTTCCGTGTCTCCCCGGTAAAACGTGGAGTGACTAAGCGATTAGTTGAGTTTGATAAATGTATTCATCGACGTCTACGTAGAATGGCGCGTGTAGGATAATTAGTATAATAAAATGTATTTTATTGGCATAATTTGTAAGTTGCAGAAGATACTACGACAAAATTAATGGTGATTTAAGAGTGGCCACATGGAAATAAACAACTTTGTATATCAGAAAATTTGGCTGATACTAGCTTCCGTCATAATGGTGATTGTCAAGTTACATAACTTCGAAATGTGAAAGCAGAATAACAAATTTTAGCCATTTTCGTGTTTTTATTTTCTCGTTTTGAAAATTTGGCAAAAAATAACATCGAGAAAACCATTAATAAAAAGAATAAAAATAAATTTTTTACCGTTATCAAAGTTTCCATCTGATCAAAATGAGATAAGGTAAGGGAGGTAAGTAATGGTTGCATCCTTTACTCAAATACTTGTCAATATGTTTAGTTATTTGGCAAAAAAAAATTAATAAGAAAGGTTTAATAATAATACTTACCAGGTTCATCGAGTAAGAAATTTTCTTCTGCATTGTTGAGACCTAAAATGAAAGATAAATAAAAATTTCCGAATTCAGAAATGTAAATTTTTAATCCAAGTCTTAAAAATGTGTGAATTATGATTTTATATTGGTTCCAGTTTTAACAGTTTGTGAAAATTTCATTGCTTTGTTTAGACAAGATTCATTGAATTCAATACTGATGAGGTTATTCAATATGAAAAGGGTTATCGACTACATGCTCCAAAAACGTGTAACAAATCTACTAAAGCAAATAGATTCACGATCAAAGTAATCTGATGAAATTCCGACGCAATTAATAGATTTAATTATTACCTTTGCTACCCGGCCTCTCATCATCTGGTAAACAGTTAACAAAATTATTTATTGTTATGGTACCACCTCCCTGCAGGTTCATTGTTTTTGTTTCGTTGCGTGATGGTCTTCGTTTCTGAAATTTCAAAATTGAATTTTTCAATTTTTTATTGAAAATAAATTTATGGCGATGTTTTTTTTTCATAAAAAGCCACAATATGTTGGGCAGTCGGACATTCTATTTGAGGATAAGAATTGAAAATTATTCTTAATTCTTTCACTTTCTGCTATTGCTATTTATATCTAGGTCAGTGGTCCCAACATTTACGACTCGTTGCCCCCTTCCAAAGGCTTTCAGCCTTCATGGCCCCCTGTTCACCATTCCAAAATACGAGCATTGTAGGCATTGCGCACATTCTAGGCCATCTCGATTTACTATAGTAAAGCCAAAGGTAACCTAACTGCCGTTCCATTTCCGTTCCTGGGCGTTAGAAATTTAATAAATCTATTTTTCTGTGTCTATAACATGTTTACAACGACAATCTCGCAATTTTGTGAAACCATCGTCTAAAGTAGACTAGTTTCTATTGTTATCTGCACTTTACACGACCTGCTCACCAACTAACTACAAGAGTTAGAATTTGCAGAGCACAGCAGAACCAGTCATCTGTAGTCTTATTTTGATTGGTAGATTCAAAATCCCGTTATGATCAAACAAACAGAAAGTAAAAACATCCTGTTACTGGGAATAACCTTTTCAGGCAATGAAACTAGGCAGAGCGGGAAATTTTCTGATTTAGAGAAAAACGAATTAAAATCGTGGTATTGACAATAGGTTATTACGGCAATCTGAAAGAATAACAATACGTCAATGACAGACGTTTTGACAGACACAAAACGTTCGATATACTCATACACGAAACTGATTCTGTTTCGCTCTCTTCAAAGTATCATATCATATACAATTGATGACCACCCCCAAAATAAAGTATTATATACATTATAACATTATACTGCAAAATTTACAATACAATTTTCATAACTAATTGAAAAAACAAACTCACCGCTCGTTGACTTGACACCATAACTGCACCATAGTTGAGAAAGAGCATCAGTAATATAACATTTGATAAGTTCGACATTTTGCCAATGTTCTCTCAGATAATATTATCACAACAGCAATATGTATAGTCTGAATTGTATGCAAGAAAACAACAAAGTTGAACAAATGAAACAGCGCGTCCGCTTTTATGTCTTTCTCGCGCATGCGCAAAACACATTTTCCTTGGGACAAACATGAAAACAAATTTCTACAAATCACCTTTCCTTTTATTTCTCTCTTGTGGCAATCGCGCATTTCATGCTACGTTTATAATTGTAATTGATCGTGTGTTATGCAACGCGCCGATGCCGTGCGGTCGTGAGGTGTGATTGGGATATTGGTCTCACTTTTGCGGACAGCGGTTGTTCTATTTCGGTCACACCTGCCACTTAAATTTGCCATCTTGTGCATTTGTACAATGATAGCCGATATGTGAATGGAATGCAAATATTTTAGCACGAACACAATGTATCAACGGGTGAATTGGCCTGCCAGGAAATATACCAAATTCAATCAATACCCAGTTATTCTCTTGATGTATACACTCGGAAAAATGATGCATATATGGTGACCAATTGCCAAGTTATTGTTCTCTCTCGTTTCCCACGAAGCGAGCCATTATGAGATGGCACATAACCAGCAGATTTCACTATACATTTGAATGGCAAACCCGAGGATGGGGAGCAGGAAATTCGTAAAAAGTCCCATTTCTATATTCATTAAAAAGACTATGAAAAAAATGGACAAAAGAAACAATTATTGTTTGATTACTC
This sequence comes from Styela clava, assembly GCF_964204865.1. Taxonomy (NCBI): domain Eukaryota; kingdom Metazoa; phylum Chordata; class Ascidiacea; order Stolidobranchia; family Styelidae; genus Styela; species Styela clava. The sequence continues at coordinate 19,711,298 of NC_135250.1, forward strand.
AATCTACACATAAAAATACTCTCACGTTCTCAACTTAAAGAAAGTTCAAACAAACGTGATTCAATTCCAAGTAATCAAATCATTTAGGAAATGAGTAGTAATGGATTTCGTGCCAAAAACGTAACGTGCGTGGCGTCGTCAACGCACGTTTATACGTAAGATAAACGTAAGATAAGCACCCACGCAAAGCGCTGTTCTCATGCAACTAAATGCATTATTAAAACGCCTTTGTTTTTACAGCCGACGCCCAATACCACGACGACCATGGTACCACCAATTAAGACCCTTAAATAGCCATAACCTTTTGTAGGTATAAGCAGATATAATTTTATGTTTAAAAATAATGTAAACAAACAATTTTTGGCATATAAAATACTTGAGATAATAAAAATATTGATATGACTACCACCTGAAACAAATATTTTATTTACATTAACCCTATTACCTAATTCTGTACTACACTTATGCATAAACATGTAGAATGAACCGCAATGGTCTATTTGGTTATCAATATATTATTAATTATTCTTGTCCAAATCATATTATATTTCGATTCGATAAAACAATGGATAAACGAGATTCTATCCGATCCAATAAAAAGGTTAAGTTATTTTAAATTGTCTCGTATTTAATCTAGCTGTTTAGAGTGCCTTAATATAAATGCGTGCTCGCGCTCTTATGCTGATCAAAAAGAATTTTTATTTTTGTCTTCAATATGGCAATTTTCCAATTTCAAAGAAAATTACCTAACTTGATCAAATTAATAAGAAAACGATTATCGTTACGATATAATTGAAGGAAGGATATTTATTTAATTTAGAAAATAATGAGCTTATAATTGAGAATTTAAATTATGTGATAGCATGCGATTAAAACTGTCAAGTAGAACAAAACTTATAAATATTTACCATTGTCCGATATTTTTTAAGTTTTGACCTTTATGAAGCAAATTTTATATGCAATAATATCAAAATTTCATCAATCAAAATTTGGGATTGTGTTTAAAAATCTATATATTTTTAGATAAAACATTTTCTTACTAATTATTGTGTGAACAAATATTCAAAAAGACGTCAGTAAAGAAAAAATAGAGTAGTTTTCTAATAATCCAAATATATTTATTTACCATCCATAGAAAATATGGTAGGGACTGACAATCTGACTAAAAATTATAAAATGCGTATTTTTTGCTCACAAACATCATTATAAACGTAAATATCTGTAATTTTATGTTACTTTAGTTAGCAGACAAAGATTAGAAATCTTGTAACGGTTACCGTCCCACCGTTCTTATTACCTCTTGGAGTTCAGTGGTCGTTCGCTCTGAGATGAGTCTTGTCCACTCTGAGTGAGTTCACGGGACCTTATTGAGAACAATTTTTAATAGAGATAGCTTCTTCAATGTTTATATTTTATCCGCATATATTGATTTATATTTTATCTTTTCAATAAACGTTTATTTGATTAATTGCCACTTTTCAACTTATTCAAATAAGCATTTTACTTCCATTCGCCGACTCTATTTTATTTATTTATTTTGATATATCTTTATAATGAATGGCTGCCGTGTGAATTTGCTATGACGTAATTTCACTTAACTTCACGCATGTGCGTGTGAATTTGCTTAGAGCAGAAAAAACTAAAAAAAAAAACTAGCACGCGTTTGATCATTTTACTACAAACATCTGAAAGCGTGCTCCATTAGTGACTAAGTTTCTATATATATATGTTAAAATTTCCTAATACTTACAAATAAGTACACGAAAATCAAATTTTCAATTTTTCCATAAGAAATACTATATCAATTTTTTATGTTTTTTTTCAAAAAAGTTCTAATGTTTATTGCTAGATATTTTTCCGCCTTTTGATAAAAGTGTTAATCTGCAATTATTTTCCTATTACCTTCCTTTCGTGACAAATATTTATTTAAACCTAAAAATAATGTAATGTTGGTTAACCCCAAATTCAAATAATTTAGCAATATGCATAAGTTACATAACGAAACCGCCCAAAAGTAAACACTACCGAATAATTTAGTCATTAAACATTGTTTATTATTTCACCTAGTCAAATTGCTATTCATCCTTTACAAATGATGAATTGCCATGTCTCGTTCCACGGTAGCGACAAACCAATATAGAAAAGTATACATAGCAACCATGTCTAGTACATGCTAAACCAAGAATGCAGAGTTTATCTGCATGCATTCATCGTTCCATAGCCGCCGATACGGCTTCCGCAAATTTTAGGTATTCAAAATTTGGGGCTAAAGACAGTTATTTGGAGCCCAAAGAATATTTAGAAAACGAATAATAAAAAACAAAACAGATTTTTGTGCCGGAAACAAAATCAAAGGACTACTCGGTGCCCAAAAATCGCGTCAATGGCCCACTGAACCACAAAATCTTGAACTTAACTAGCATTACTTAAACAAGAGTGGGAATTACCTTTTTAGTCTTACTACAGAAGAAAGGAGGGCATCACATAACAGACTTGCAAGCTCTCCTAAATTTCAACATTTCAGGGGCCAATCGTTAATTTACTATGTACCCCACTTTGATAACTTGATTCGTCTATGTTCAGATATTTTCAATTAAAATATGACAAAATTGAACGTTCATTTAACGATTAAATTGACAAATTACAAATTAAATAACAAAAATTGACAAAATCAAAACCAAAACGGCGGAATTTATTATCTTATAATTTTCATTTCAATTTGTTTAAATGTGACAGAAAATTACAAAATTGCGTGCAATAAATTTATTAGTGGTTTAAAAATATAGTGGCCACCTCCAAACATAAAACAAATTATTATTAATAAGACAAGAGTAAGAAAATTAAGTTTTTGAAAGTCTATATTTGAATGTAAATGTAAATTTGACCAATCATCAGTATAAAAACAGAAACTCCGAAAAACGTGAATCCCTCATTTGTTGTTGATTAAATACCTGTCGGCGGTAACACGAATTTGGTGCGGCAATAAATCTATTCTGAAAAGTTTTTTCAAGGAAGCAGTAATATTTATCTACTAACAACATGGCGTATAGCAGTTTGAGCTTGGAAATTGTTCTGCATTAAACTTATGTAGTCTTATATTAAACGGTTTCACTCGATTAATTCCTGTAATTGCATGACTAACAATTTATGATTTGAAATATCATATCCTAATACGCCGACAGTAGCGCAAGTTTCGAGAAAAGGGGTTCATTCATTTCGTACAGTGAAATAATTGTTTAGATTAACTGTGATTAGTAGTATCACTTTTATGCACTTTTTCACCATTCCTAAAAGCTCAACACGTGATTCCTACGTTGGAACTACTCTTTTCGTTTCGGAAACCCCATTCTGAACCTGTATTAAAATATTTGAAATGTCCGCCAAATAAGAATGTATGAAATAAAAGTGCGACCGCGTTTGAATTATCGCTGTTGTGATTTGGACGCAACAACTCTCATGTTGGCCGAACAACAACTTATTATAACTATGTACTTATGAAGTTTTGTATTTCTTGGGGATAAAACATGAAGTCCTAATGGGACATATAAATTGGACTACTCTAATATTGAATTAGGAATTCGTAAAAACATTGTTTTGTTTTGATCTAATATTTTCTCAAAATTTCATTTTCTTAATTGAAATCCTAAAAATACCTAAATACATATTGCTATGTAGAGAGAATGTTTATTAGAAACCATCGTCCATAAAATAGCTTGATTGTTACTATTTTAAGACACATCGAGAACAAAATTAGAAATTTTCATTGATACCTTCCAAGCGCACAAATAACGCAGAGACAATCGACATCAATTATTAAAGAAAACGCTCCTTATCGGTTACGCGATCTACAAAATTAAGAACCTATAAAACAATTATTTTCAATTTCAAAACTCATTTTATTTATAGTTGTAGCGTTTTCGAGTGTCAAATACATATCTGTAAGCCAAGATCACGTTACGTTTTCAACTCAAATTAACGCCTAACGAAAGATCGAAGTTTGTTTTTATTTATGAAACATCAAGTCTCATAGGATGTACGCATTGTACCCATTCATTATGGTGAAATAAAATTATATTGGGAGAATATGGATGACATGTTAGAGATGTGAATTCACGATCATTAGACACCAATATTAGAAGTAAAAGTATGATAATACTAGCATCACCTTCAGATGATTTATAAGTTAGTATGGCTTGTTTCAAACATTACAATTTTCAAAAGTTTAATTTTCATATTTTTTGTTTATAAATTTTCATATTATTGCCAAATAGATAATTTTCTGGATGAAAATCGGGTTCTAAAATTTATAGAAATAATTAAATACTTTATCAGGCTTATTTTGCGATGGTATGTATATATTTCAGTGAAGGCTTATTATGTTTATGTGAAAATTCAGCTAGATGATATAAACGAACGCTGAGACGTATCCGTGAAACTCAATTCTACATTTGGGGAAAAAAATGTATTTTGACTATGTGTATATTTGTTCGTGAAAACAAATTAGCACATTATCACTTAAAAATGTTTGTAATTGAACATATTTTTTTAATTTGTCGAAAACGTTATTATCATACTTATGATAAATCATGATTAATTCACATGATATTTAAAACTCAATCAAAAATTGTGTAATTCCGCTTAAATTAAGGACTTTCGATTGCAGTTCGGTCTGGCGATTCAACCAAGGTACCAGCTTTTTTTATTTTTCAAAATATTTTTGTATCAATAACTTAATTGTCATCCGCCATACTTCGCATATGCCAAATTAGTGAATACAACCTAGAGTAATGAAAAATTTAACGGTTCAAATCGAAATTTCCGCATCAATCATATATCACAAATCCATCATCTTTGTGGGTGGACTTCATATTTCTACAAAAACGTGTAACAATCACGGCTATTACATTATAGAATGCAAATGAAAAAGCGCAATAATTCACGAAAAATGTTCACTAATGTTGTAAATTAGTTTATAAGTTAGAACAAAAAGGAATTTTACATGATCTGCTATAAGAGTAGAAAAACAAATTTCTCGTTTTTCTGGCAATAATTTTAGGTTATGATCGTTTTGGCATTGAAGGATTGACGGACACTCTCAAAGCCCTAACAAAAGGCAGAAATTTCACAAGTGGATCCTCTAAAATAGGGAAAAAGATTGCGCTTTGATAAAATAGGCCAATTATTTTCCAATCTCTCTGTCTTTCTTTTTCCCAAATTTACAAAAATCAACCCTATTAATTCTGGAAACCTTTCATTGCAAATCTATTTACTTCAGAAAAATGACGTATGGTGAAGTTGATTTCCGTACTAAAAAACCGGTTCGGACAAACAATCTTAACCAAAGCAAGGACAAAGTTAAATTAAATAACACACAAATTTCAATACAAACCTATATTAGCCATTTAAAATCCTCTAAGAACCAAATATGATTGCGTGAACATATTAACGATAATAATCACATTAATTAAAATGAATTTTCAACCATTTTATTTATGGTATAGCACTTTATCTCTAAAGATGTTTTCTTAATTTAATACCTCAAAATCCAAATTTTTATCGTAATAAGCAAAGATGACCTAACTGTATCCTTAAACTCAAGATTATTTGCGAAACAAATTTGCCATATCACTAAAATAAAAAATTCCACCTGTGTCCACAATTGAAAGAAATTCTGTCTTGACAATTCATGAAAACTGCCAACACTTCGAATTCGAATGGCCGTTTCAAGTCCTGCCTCTTACCGGTCAGTCTAAATGCCCAAAAATTGACCGGATGTCGTGTAATAAACCACGACGTCGCTTTACGTTTCTTAAAATAGAATGACGTCATCTTGTATATTGAAGATATACTCACGCACGCAACATAACACGAGCGCCCTAGCAGGTGCAAATTTCGTGACGTCAACCAAATTAACGAAATGATTAACTTACCTAATTCTGGTTAATTGTTTCTGCTCTTGCAAAAATTTAGGTCAAAGTTTCTGCAATAATTACTTCAGAAAAAGGCTTCAAACATACTAGAATGCGAGTCGATTTTTCTAAAATTTGAAAGAGCTTTTCTAAAATTTGAAATTGATCACAAAGTCATACTTTGTACTAAAACATGAATTATAAGTAAAACGTGATTAGATAGCTACATTTATATTTGGCCCGTGCTAGATCTCGTTGTAACCTGTTTTGGTGATGGTTTTATTAGCTTGTCTTGGATTTCAGAATACAAAAAAAAATTGAAATCGGAATTGAAAAATAAAGTAACATAACATAAAGTAACATAAATTTCTCATTCGTGCCATGAGCATGAAAAAATCATTTAACTATGAATCTGTCAAACTATAAAAGTACCAACAAAATTTTTACTGGAGTCGACACAATCTAAACCCACATCCTCTGGCGCATCCGTTCCAAAGCTTTATCTTCTGCATTCTAATAGACAATAATAGTTTGATTGTATCAATTCTGCCCACACATTAAAACCACGCCTCTGAAGTGGTATTTGACAGTATGCGTGATTACAAATACAGACATCCCCTGCAAATCAGAGATAGGAATCATTCGATGGATTCCGAGGTGCCTATTCTGAGAACATTTTTGGATGCTATTGCTTCTGTGATCCCCATACTATTGCTTTGAAATATTCTGAGATTTGTGTAGCATTCGGTGCGCAGACTCTTGACTCTTCGATCAGGAAGATCTCGTTCTCCCGACCGGGCCACCAAGTCGATCTGCCACGCAAAGTTTTATCCATTGATTCGTGGTATACAAGAGGAACAAGTGGTACACGATATTTTCATTTTTGAGACCGCGCAAAGTCATATGAATGAAAATGGTAGATGAGTTATAATTTTCGTTAAAATGATAAAACCAAACATATATTTCGTTTTTAAACGTCTTTTACTAAATTTTAAAAAAATTTTAAAAAAAATTCTGTTATACCACGTCTATGGCTATTTGTGTATATTTCCATTTTTTGTGAAATCTAATGCCAGGTCATGTAAAATTTTGTTGAAGATTACGGTGTGGTCTACACTATACAGAATGTAATAATACAATGTAAACAAAAGTCGCAACAAAATCACGTCTTTTCCCCAAAACGTTCTTTTTGTGTGCAAAGTGTTGTGTAACTTCAAGTTTAACTAAGACAACAGTAGATAGAGATGAAGAATTGAGCACAGAAATAGATAGTTCGTGAAATTTAACACTTATGTAACAACAACGATTTGGTTTCGAATAGCACTGACGTGATCTAATAAATTATCGTTGCCGGAAATCCGTCCAAAGAGTAATATAAAATTTGAATTCAGTGACGGTATTTCTGTGAAGACAAAATGCACGTCAATCGATCACATTTCACCAATTTCGAGAAGAAGACCTTTAAACGACCTCATTAATTCGGTTCATAATCTCTCCCACCACCAAGCGGTTTATCTTATTCTCGAATCTTCGAACCATCTTGAACTCAACTGACTTTTGATCGACTAATATTCAGGCCGAGTCGGGTTCAAATGGGGATTGGAATCCGATCTAAATTACAAATGTAGGCCATTATAAAACGATGAATTTAAAATGCTTAAATCATAGGTAGAACAATTTAATCTATAACAATCAGGTTAAAGTTCAATCCTTTAGGGCGAACACACACAGCTCCAAAACTACTATTAGCGCGAACTGAAAAGACTAAACTTTTGGCTCTGACTCACATTATCGGGTAAACAAAGTTTTGACTCCGACTCCAGCTCCGAATTTTGAGGCAATCAAATTCGACATATAGAAGCCTTCATTTATAGTCTGGCAAGACTGTTTAATCAACCTAATGTTCCATGAATTTTGGTCGGAAAATTTAACTTCGATTATTATCATTGAAAATCTGTATTTCCAGACCCTACTATAAACTCTGACTCAATACTGTTTAAGCTAACTGTGAAATTTATATCAAATCCCTTTCAAAATAATTGTAATTTAAGATCTGCGATTTTTTTGTTTGTCTTTGTATGATTGTGTTTAGCAACGTCGGAATAGACTTCATTACAAATTATTACAAGCTGACAAAACCTAAAAATAATCAATTGTTATTTTCTTGATTATGCAACCTTTTTGACAAACCAATAAGATATCGATAAATATGACGTATGCATGATAAATTAACATAGCCTTGCCATAGACTGTGCACCGAAGTTTTCAATTTCTTTTGAAAAGTATTGGCTGGCAGCCATACTACACGGAAATTTAATAGAATCAAGTAAGTTGTACTAAAATATTACAATATACTTATTGTACTGAAATCAGATATTGTACTAATGTTATCTAGAATAAAATATATGGAACACACAAAAACAGTGGAAATAAACAACTTAATAATAATCTATGGGTGAGTACAATTAACGAATATCTATAACAGTGAAATCTTCCCAAAATGCTATACTCATGGTGTTGATTTTTTTTTTATAATTGAATTGCATTTTAAATGCCTTGGAAATGTAGTATCATTTTTGACAAAAAAAATTATTTATCTTCTCTGCAGCCTACAATACAGGTTATATACGAAATGAAATTTACCACTGCACTTTTATTTAGTATTAATAGAAATTATAAGATGAAAGGAAAGGTTGGAAACAGGTGTCATGCGTATAAAACTATTCAATATAACCTTATCAACACATAGTTAGAACACCATTACTAAAAATAATAAAAGGAAAAATACATCAAACTAGGCCAACGTACGTTGTATTATCGCGGTATATGACATCTGGTAATTTTCAAACGTTGTGTTGGACTTTTTATTCAAACATTACTTAATTTTTCTCACACTTTGCTGTTTATTGTAAGGACTACTACTTGTAAGGACTGATTTAATCACCTGAAATTTTGATATTATCTTGATCTGCAAATAGAGAATCAACTAAATGATGCTAAATATCCTAACAAAATGAATTGTACTTTACTACAAAATTCGTCCCAGTAGACTAGCAAATTAGCAATAGTGCGTTTAGGTTTCTAAACTTTACCAAATTAGTCGATTAGCGTTTCATCAGTTACTGTCTAGTTTGACACCCAGACTGAAAAATATAGACAGTGATGTCGCAAGTATGGCAAAGAGTCAAAATTCTTACATAATAGGAAATAGAGAATAAAAATAGACTTATGGGAGAAACAAAGGAAACGCGTAAAAACGGATAAATCAGCTATAACAAATATAATTCTTCCAAATGATTATGCCGTGTCCTAACAGATCGATGAATATTTTTTTTTTCAATTTGCTATATAGAAAAATTTGAATTTTCTATGTTTATACTAGGTTACAATACATTCTATGCTAATTTAATTATAGTAACGTTCAGCATTTATAACCCTTCAGCTTTTTCAGTCTGCGAAATGTGCTGTACCGACTTCGATAATAAAGAATTCTTTGCCCGTCTTATTTTGAAAGCTCCAAAATCCAAGTTTTAGAAGATATATAACAACGAAAAAAATTTCCTGTACCGGCACAGTGCGTACCGACTTCGATAATAAATAATTCTCTGCCCGTCTTATTTTGAAAGCTCAAAAATTCAAGTTTTAGAAGACAATAAGAATGAAATAGAATTTCCTGTACCAGCACAGTGCTTAGCAAACATGCTTTGTTTCAAACAATGCTTGCAATGTAGATCTATATGAAGCACTTTGAACATGACAAAAAAATCTGGTCTTGTGTGAAGGTGATAAATTGAATGAAAATTATATAAGATAGCAATCAAACAAAATGTTGTTACATAAGTATCAAAGACCTCGACCTTGAAATTTACAGTTCGACACGATTGTTATGTCATAATGCTTTCTAGGAAGGGTGTTGAATTTGCCAAAACCGTCACGACATTTGCGAGGCTTAAAGAATAATTATAACTTAAGAAATTAAATATATAGAGAAAATATGTATATCACGGTAAATGGTGCTTCGTGCCCAATGTTGAGGTGGAGAATTTTTCAAGTGTAATCTTCCATTTATTTTTACGGAAAATAAATGAGACATGGAAGATGACACACTGTTGTCTGATTACAATGTTGAATATCGTATTCTCCGTGATTAGAAGAGTGAATGGTATCAGCTGAATTAGACTTCGCAGGATCAAACAATGAATATATGTTGTTTGATTTATATTTTATTGGATTATTTCTAGTGACAGTTTCAACAAATTTATAGAAAAGCTATATCTTGCTTACATATATAGCCATGAATTGACCATTTCGATATAAAGGTCCCAAATTGTATTTGCAACCTGTATTATTTATTGTAAAGAAGTTTATAAAATTGCCTGATTAGCGACATCTTCCGGGTAGATTTAAGACGAGTTTTACCATTGCCAGTTGTACCTTCACGATTGAAATCCGACACGCCTGGAAAGTTGTGGACAAAAATTACAGAATTAATTCGCCACGATAATAGCTCAATTAATTAATATTGAGTTAACCGCAAACTAACCGCAGTACATCAGTAGCCAATGCAATCAACGCGTAAATACGCACACGTGTTTAATTTTATTAAACCTTCAAAACAATGCCAATTCATGAGTCATGCCAATCTGCAAAATGCTCAAACTCTGCTAATACTTGACGTGGTAGTGTATTCATGATACAGCCAGATTGCTATGGAATTGAATGCTGAGAATTTAATCTAGACTGAAAATCTACAAAGTGACGTAGTCCAGCTTTTCTTCTCTTTCCTCTGTTATTCCAAACGAATGCAGTCTGTCGTATAATTATTATATTGATACCACAACATCATCCATCGATAAAAAAAACATGATGATAAACACGATACCGAAGACTTGTTACCAATAACCTTATATTCATCGGTGATTCAACATGGGGATTCTATCCAATGCTTGAATCTTCTTCACTCGTATTATTATAACTAGGTCCTAATCAACAGAAATCAAACCCCGATTTAATTTTTTATTCCTTGGTGACCAATATCCTAGGACTCTGACTTATTATTATGGATTATAATTCGTGATATTATTCCATATATTTAGAGAGTAGCATACCCAGTTCAAACTGCTAATAGGCAACCAGCGCTGTTGTGCAGAGGAAAATTCACAGCCGAATCCAACCTTCCGGTCATTTGAAACAATACCTATTTCGGCTCTTGACTTGAAGTAGAAAGAAATTTGGACTCATATTCAAGTCTCCATGAAAACCAAATTATTTAATTTTGCGTATGCCCTTCTTTGTCTGTTTATAATGCTAAATTAACTGTAAATTTTCATAGTATAGCATCAAAAGTATAAAACTCGTACTCCAAAAAATTGAAATTTCTATTTGGCTTCGATTCTGACTACGTGGAGGTTTCGAATAAATCTCCGTCTCTAAATACAATATCAACACAACTATGTCAAACTCTAAATCCAATTACACAGCCCTAAGCAATTGGCTGGAAATAGATTGAATTGTTTTATTTCCAAACGGAACGTTTAGGAGCTGTTTTTTCCCATCATACGCTTTAGTGCACTCTATACATTTCCTGAATCATCATTGTTGGAATAGGGGTTTTTCTAGTTCTGTGGTTTTTTTCACCCAAACTTATTCTATTTTTACAAGTATAGCATCAACACGTGGTATTATGACGGACGATACCGACATATTTTCAATACAGTCGGCCGCTTAGGCTAGCGTTACCAGTTTTTTGAGTTTCAACCTCCGTATTCATAAATTTGAGCATTGTCCCATTATTTGACACTAATGTAGACCTTTGAATTGTTTTGTTATTATATTGTTGTTGTGAAAAAATCGCTTGTGTCTTCAACTACTGGACCAATTGCTTCAAAATTAGTTAAAGCTTGTTATTGTCGATAGTAGGCTATTACCTTCAGTTTATTTCAAAAATATCGATATGTGCTGTAGAGGATACGTATTTCACTTCGAAGTTTTGTGTGATGACGTTATCAAAATTTAAAATTGCTTACCGTGTCGTGGTTTCGTGATAACATCTCAGTACTCTCGTGGTCAGACTACCGATACTGTGAAAGATTTGATACTTCTTCGTTTTGCCTTTCGTGCCCATATACTCGAACCTTGCTCTCTTGTCTTTATTCATATTGTGACGTTCAACTCCAATACAATAATATTTATAAAGTACAACAAAGTCAGGAATTTTTAATTACTAATATTTGATTTTTAAATTTTCGGTATTTATTGGAAATTAGCTTCACAATTTTTGTAAACAATATATCATCATAATAGATGGCTCTGGCATCTCATCGCGAACATCGGTGTAGTAGTTTTCATCAATTTCCCAATTGACACCGTGCCTCGTCATCTTTCTTTCGATTTCTTTCACTAAGCCTGAATTAGCTAGGGTTTTCATTTCGGTGGTTAGCATATCAAATACGGTTTGGTTGTTCGGGCTGTCACGCACAGAACAGATAAAAATACCTCCTGGTTTCAGTAAATTCAGCATTACCCGTATGGTTTTAGGTTCCATGTGATACAAACTAAACGCCCCCAAACAAGAAACAGCGTCATATTTCCCTTCTCCGATTGAAGTGATTTCTTTATCAGGATATATGAATTGAACGTTGAGATCGTCGTAACATTTCGTTTTCTTCGCGACCGAGATCATCTTATCACTTCCATCTATTCCTTGAAGAGTTCCGACAAAACCATTACTGCGGAGAGCAATTCCGATCTGCCCTGTTCCACAAGCGATGTCCATTATTCTTATCTTGCTGGATTTGCAATTTTCTCCCAAATGACGCATTAGCATCTCAGCGGATTGCGCCGGTATAGCGTAACCCATCGCGCCATAATCTTTGTCGTAATCTTCTGCCCATTTGTCATATTCTTCGATCATAGAGAATGCTGAATCGGTGGTTGGAGAATTGTATTGTAGACGTTTCCACTTGAACAACGCATGGTATTTGTTATCTGCCTCATTCATAATTAGGTATATCTTTCTGAGAAAAGTATTTTATACGATCCTGTATTGTGTTTCGTAGGGTACAATTTTTTTTTTTGTGAAACACATATCATGTCTAATACGATGGTCGATTAATACATATTATTATATTATACCAACGTTAATCTTCATCGAATGCACAAGACATAGCCTATATGCAAGATGCTTTATATGCTATTCAGAACGATACGGAAATTTACTTGACAAGTTTACTGGTACTAAGTTATATTTCGGACGGACTATTATTGAATAAGTAGTGTTCATTGGCCAGGTAAATTTTTAATAATGTATAAAATCTTCAAAATAATCTTGCCATACATTCAAATCTTCGGACTTTTAGGGCCAAAGAGATCTTCCTGATTGAGACATGGCAAATAGCATATAGCACCATCTGCTTTCTTTTCAGATTGCGTATTCGGTAAAATTATTCACGAAACAACACAATAATATTGACATTACATGGGTAACTAATTACTGTATAATTTGAAAAGAACGTGTTACAAATTGGAATCCTACTGTCAAAATGCAATGCATAAATAAAAGCTTTGACGGGCAAAAGAAACGAAGAATGTTTGCTTAAGCGGCGAGGAAGTGCCTGCAAGAAGTATAGGGCAAGGATCAGACAAAAATACAGCAGAAGATATTTACGATATAGTCCCAACCCAAAAAGTACATACCACCTTTATGGCAAATACGATGATAAGCAAACTCACTTTTAACTTTATGCTAATTCTATTCAGAAGTGTTACGGAGTTAAATAAGTTTTTTTTCTCGAAATTACTCCTTATATTATCATGCCCTTTGAATAAAATTAAATAAAAACGCCCGATATGGTGAAAGTTTTTCCGAATCCAGCAAGCGAAATGGAATCATCAGGTTTATGATACCTATGTTTGCTTCTCACTGAAGTGTACAGAAAGTTATCTTAAACAAACAAGCAGTATGTTCTATATTGGCCTCATTTACCGTTTATTATTCTTTTTTGTTCAATTATACGCACATTTTGAAACGAAGAAGCAAACCATGTATATATAGAGCGCAATGTGAGCAATTGCCCCATAAGCTAAGATGATAAATCTAAAATTGTTTACTACGTCAGCCAGGAACGTACAAAAATGAGTATCTGCGATACTGGTGGAATATTTCAAGAAAGACAACATACTACAAGTAAAAATCAAAGTATGATAACCGACATAAGTATTTTAATACTACCAATATATATTCTGTCTCTTTATATATAAAGGAAACACGCCTAAAAAAGAATACGCCAAAATATCAATGAAACAAACGCTCATGCAAAAACTCACACAATTAGGCAAACCTTTATGACCTCAGATCCATGGCCTATGAAATTCCTTATAACACCAACCTTCAGAAGAGTGTCTGACAGCTATCTGGACCCATTCCAAGCTTATTCCAAACTATAGCGAAACAATCGAATCTGTACTGAATTCTTTGTAATAACTTAGCAAAGGTACGTGTTCACGGTTGTGAATTAAGCCATTAAAAATATTGTCTGATCAACAAAGTCTACACAGTGACCATACTCATGACAAGGTCGATTAAATTCATGAGAACACTAATCCTTGCAACTCGTGTTATGTCAAATTCACCTCACTGACGTGGCAAACAATGTTCTGAGCAAACAATTGCTGCGGGACATTATGACTTCGTAAATTAGCAATTGCTGTACCTATTCGTGAACCACCCTAGCCCTATTTGTATGTATATTTATGTGCATGCGGATGATGCTTGGATGATATCATTTTATTAAATCTAGTCCATACTGTGATGAAGTCACTCTACATATTGCAATCAATAACCGTCTTAGATAATAAGCGAAGAACGCGACCACATCATATCGTCTGCGAGTATAGCTACACCCTACAAAAATAATTTCGCGATGTTTCACAAATTAAACAAAATATGACGCAAGTGATGATAACTTGAAGTGAAATTCGAATTGTAATCTCTATAGAAAAGTAAGATTTTATGTGTCGTAACTTTTGTGACGAGACAGATGCAAAGCTAATAATCCTTACCTTGCCGGGAACAAAAGTACATTTGCAATACTTTAGCAATAAGGGCCTAAAAAATACTATTATGCTAACTTGATCTAGCATAAGTTGTTAATAAAACTGTCTATTTAAAACAAGGAATTATTATAAATCAAAAATCTTCTGTATTTTTTATTGAAAATACTCTTTGCATCAATGTAAAACTATGACAAAGTAGCGAATTTTGGCAACTGCACACTGTGAATAATAATTTCAAGAACGAAAAAAAAATTGTTTTGACTCCACTCTCATCACATTGCTTTATCGCCAGTTTAGTACCTGCACCAAGTCATAAGCTTTCAATAGCCATGCTTATTCGAGATATCAGAGATACGCTTTGAGCAAACAGGCCAAAAAAAACATAGCTCAAAGGCCTGCTAAATACAATCTATCACCCCTCGAATTTACTGAAAAAACAGTGTGTTGGCACAATACCCAACAATGTACCAGGCCTGACGGCAATCTACGCTAGGTACCTGTGTAGATTCGAATTCCATGACGGATGTGACAATGTGGGAGAGCAGTAGGCTGATATTCGCTTTTGCTGGGTGGTTCACGTAACGCCTTGTCGCTTACGCCTTTCTCATTCAACTGGATTTGTGGACGATTATATTGACGATAAAAATAGACCACGAGGTTTTGATATCCACTTTTCTTGTTTTAACATATTTAATACAAAAAATAACAAATAAAACAGTCATTTTAAACAAAACAAGTATAAAACACTTTAATGTAATTCTACTATTACTAAGACACAATTTTTGGTTGAAGTGCTTATCACCACATTTAGTTTAACTTATATACGTGATCTTTTCCTAGCATGCGAAATAGTTACTTTGAAAGAAACAATCAACGACATTGTAAAATTCCATAACATTTAGAAAATTCAAGAGATCGTTTACCAATATTACGAGCAGCAAATCAGGTGCAACTAATTGCACAAAAATTTGTCGTCATGGATTTGCAAAGTATTTTTGTTGACTCAATTGTATTGACTATCTGTATAAAAAAAATATTTGTTCTGTTTAGGTTCGCATCTGCGACCCATAGTTGTCATAGTAAACATTTTCATTGGAATATTTGATGATCATTGCAGGGGCAATGTCCAATTAACAGGATTTATTTCACAATTTTGTGAAATAGAGGCTGTTGGTCAAGCAATAGTGTTTCAACTGTGTTTATTCGCATGTACGACCGTAGAAGTTTGCAAGGAATAAGAAAATTAAAAGTTATAACCAGTTTTATTTAATGTTTCAAGTTAAGTCATTTCATCCATACCACTACTAAAGCCAGCCTAATTTGGAAAGTTAGAAATCAGACGTCTATCCGTTCAAGTATATAATTTCAGGGCCGAATTAGGTGGAGAAAGGCCTGATATGTCTAGTAAAGTTACCAATTTATATAAAAAATGATAACTGAAATGACCATTTGAAAGTGAACATGATCATTATAACAATCATCATAACAATATGCCGTTCTGAATGTTTCCGGTAAACCTTAGAAAATATAGTTCAGTGATAAGCAATGGGATGTTTAGTATTGCAATAATAATTATGTCACTATATTTAAATCAGGTTGACACCAAAAGGTCTGAGAAATAAACTAAGATTACTGCTGTTCATTTGCCGACTTGTGCAGCATTGAGCTGAATAATGCACTCCCAATATCTCCCAATATTCACTGTTCTCGCATTTACGATGAGAAATGGATTCTGTCAACTTGGTCAGAAACCTTCGGAAGATTTCATTTTTGATTCTTTGAGGAAATTATTTATGGTAGCTCCTTTGGATGTAGAACCAAAAATAGAGAACGTATTTGGTGAATCAGGTAAATACATGAATGTTCTATAAATAATGCATCATATTGAACGCAGAAAATGTGTCCAAGGCATATAGATTTGAACATGGATCATAACATCAGTATCTTGAGTTTGAGAATGATTGATCTTGATTAAATTATTTTATCAAACAAATCAATACTTCTATCTGATTCGAAATTCGGCTTTGAATATATGAAATCGAATATTTAGTTTTTCCCATTCTGTATTTATTGGCGTGAGTAGCCAGTTATTGTTTACGTTCAGACATTCAACCTCGCGTTCAAACAACATCTGGTTTAATTCACGGAATAACAACAAAGCACGACCACTCATTCTATGGAATCCCATATGCTAAACCACCAGTCGGAGAATTGAGGTACAAATGATATAATTCTATTCCAATATTTAATGTTAAATTCTGAGGTTTTGGAGTAATATGACTGGCACCGCTAGGAATAGTCATGGTAACAATTACATAATCTCTAAAAAATTATGATCTAATTGAACTAATTAACTAAGTTATTTTAAACTTTACCAAAGCTAAATATATATGTGCTTTTCAGGCAGATAATGTTTGATTTTAAAATCGCAGTAATCTATGCTTTAAAAAATTTGAAGTGTATTCAAGAATGATTTCCTTAATTAGGACAATCGTGTAATTATAATAATTTCATAATGTAGTTTTATTGAATTGAATTGTCGAAATTATACGTGAGCAATCACCCATCATATATAATACTCATGCAAACTTATTTTACACATAAATGTATATTGTTTCAGATTTCAACCGCCTCAACCGCTTGTAACACCAAGCGCTATTCGTAATAAAACGCACCAAGATATTTTGATGTGTTATCAGATCGGATTTTTCTTAAATGTAAGATTTTGTTTTTCAATTATGTGTAAACTATACGGCAACGGCACATACTTCACCAATGCTGCTTAGAGAGTGTATAGGTGGACGTCTAAAATGCATTTTATATTCCCATGGTTGGTTTTAACTATATATACAGATAGTTGACATTCATTCTTCCCAAATTGGTAAGTTGAAATGTTTGTAATTTATCATAGCAAAGTAAAATTTCCGCTAAGATTTCGATAAACATATTTTGAATATTTTCGCCTTTCGAGCGGTGTCTCGAAAATGTCGTGTCCTACTTGTCCTACGTGTCCCGCTTGTCCCGCGTGTTCGACAAGTCACACGTGAGACAAGTGGGACACGACATTTCTGAGACACGCCCATTTGAGGATAGTGTTTTCTTAGTTTGAGATATTTAGATTTTTTCCATGAAGTTTTGTTTATATCATTATTATTCGAAACCTCATATCGTTCTGAACTAAGAATTACTACTTATCGGTAGGTAGCTACTACCGATTGGAATGAAACAAATTTTTGAGGTTTTTCAGGGGCCTAGTCTATCTCTGTTTGTGAGTAAATAAACTAAAGTTTCTACATTTAGCGAGATGAAGACTGCCTCATCTTGGACATACATGTTCCGTCCCACGTTGATTTGTCAGATCGAAACAGGTTACCTAATAGAAAACTACCTGTGATGTTTTCTATTCATGGAGGAGGATTTATTCTTGGTTCGGGAACATGGCCGGTATACGAAGGAAGATATCTAAGTGAAGCGACAAACACGATTGTTGTAGAAATAAATTACAGATTGGGTGAGGCATAGAATCATAAGTTAGATGAGATTCACCTAATCTAAGTCTAAAATAAGAATTTAATCAATAGAATTTCAACATACATGTAAATTGGAATGTTGTCAAAATTCTTGTTGTAAACGTGCCAAAACAGTCTGAAATTTTACTGATTTTTGCTTTGCCATCAGTTAATCATATATATCGAAAATCATCATTCTTGGAATTCCAAATAGTCCGAGCCATTTAATAATATCTAGCTAGGCAATTTTTGATCATGTCTTCCTGGAAGTAGCATTGAATAAGTGAATCGATCTCATCTCATAACTCTTCTTCACTTCTAACAAATTCAGAAGGTGTTAGTGTAAATTGCAGGCTTCAAAACGTTGATATCTTTTACTTCCGCGACCTTTAAATTTAAGCAATGATATTTAGGGCCATTTGGATTTCTGGCATACAATAACGGCAAACAAGTTTTGGATGGAAATCAAGGATTTAAAGATCAACAACTTGCTTTGCAATGGGTTCAGGACAATATCGAGCAATTTGGCGGAGATAAGAATAAGGTATTGGAATGAGGATACTTATTTATATTTATTTGTGCATGTTTGTAAAGAGATGGGCTGCTTGTGTTGTTTTATTTTTTCGTATACCTACGTATCCTTGGTAATTAGATGGATTCTTGAAAAGATTAAAAAATCTGTAACCAAAACAGCAAATTTTTGTTTTACATGTCATAACTGAAGTTTTCTGATAAACTGCACACTCTAAAATAATTTCGTTATTGGAATACGTATATATTCTGTTTTATATTGCCATCAACTAGTATTTTTAATAATAATTGGATTCTCTTTTTAACTTCCAATTAGATAACCATATTCGGAGAAAGCGCTGGTGGACAATCAGTCATGCTTCATTTACTATCCGACGTCAGCGATTCTCTATTTCATCAAGCAATAATTCAAAGTAATCCGTTCCCATGTTTTTATCCAACCTACCCAGAAGCTCATGCAATCACAAAACAAGTTATTGAATATCTTCGATGTGGAATATTTGATTTTTTCAGCACCGATTGCTGTTTATCCTCAAAAGATGGGTTAGACTGTTTGAAGTAAGTACATTTCTCAGACTACGTTCGGAATGTTAATCAACAATATGCTTAAAGGTTTTTGGATTAAACCAAACTTTAATGATCCACAATATTTAAAGAGTACATTCATAATTTGCATCTACTCTTAAACGAGTCCCGTTTAACTATTTCGTAGCTTGTGGCTGTAGGTCATAACGTTCAAACAAAGGCGAAAATATATATTAGAGCTTGTAATCTATTATGGACAAACATTCAGGGAAGCATCGTCTCAGAAATTGGTGAACGCGATGATGAAGGTTATGGCGGAAGAATTTTCATCACTCAACTTCTTTCAAGTAAGAACTTGCATTTTTTTTACTACAGTCAAACGTTTGGTTAGTATGATATGCATGGAATAATTATTAATCTTGTTGAAAATACATTTTCTTTGTTTATATTGCATTTTCAACTATTATCGTAAATTAAAGCGGATGTTATAGCGGGGTAGAGACCCGATAAGATATTGTAGAATCAATTAAATAAAATCAAAATAAATATTAACTGAAAAAAATTGCTAGATGTTTTAGCAGGGGATTAACTGTTTTCCAGCAATGTGAGTTATTGTATTTCTCTCAAATAATTTGTTAGCGTATGTTTGCATTTATTGGAAATTATTTAATTCATATCTCGGTGATTTGTTTTTGTTTAAATTGGGGAGTTGTGATGTGTGATTTACTGAAAATTAATTGGAATTCGCGCTATAGATACAAGAAGTTTTCTAGAAATTTCATGATTGGTGAGATAATGAGTCAGTCTCCTTAAAACTTGATGATCTGGAGCTAGAGTTTATATCAGAGTTTATTACTATGTGCTAGTCGTTGCTAAAGCAACGGATGAAATTATCAGAGATTCAAACAAAGACCCAGCTTGACCCAAGTATATGCATCAAATTTTATGTGTCTGTAAAATAATTTATCAGGTCCTATAAATTTAAATTACCTCTAAGTTTATAGAACCTTTTCGTCCTGTCATTGATGGTGTTGAATTCACAAAGCAACCGATTCAATTATTCAAAGAAGGGAGATGGCAGAAACACAAACCTATAATGATAGGAACGAACAGTCAAGAACTAGCTCTGCTGCAATTTTTATGGCCTTTTATGACTGAAAATATCTATAAGGTAATTTTCTATCTCTATTCCACCTATCCCTCAATCAATCTATTTCATCCAAGTAACTTAGTCAGTCTAATAATGTGTCAGGTTCAAAACTAATAATTCAGGTTGGTTTATCCCTTGATTTTTTTAGTGGTAAAGTAAATACGATGAGCGTGATGTGGATCCCTCAGTTTCAATTTTTTTTTTTTAATTTGGTATAGTAAAAATCGACATATAAAAAAAGTTGGAAAAAAAAAATTTGCTATAACCTCTGAATATGTTAAAGAAGCATGTAAAAGCTTACAATATATACTAAGAAAAGAAAATATTTGAGCGCTACAGATTTTATATTTCAATAATCAAAGTTTTGAAGCATCACAGCATTGGGCACTCCCGTAGTATGTGTACCAGGTTAGGGTTAGGCCATAATTTTATTTTTTCTTATTTTAGTTATATTACGAGTTCGGGGACTGTTCGTGTTAGCCAAGTGAATATACCCCCTGCCCATAGGTTTAAGTCCATTTACACAACTTAATGTAAAGTGAGCGAACAAAATTAGTTACCTTCATATTGGTACACGCACTTCTGGAGCGCCCACCATTGTATATTATTGAAATTTATTTCTAGGGATTCAATGACGCAGTATTTGAAGGATATGGTATACATGAAAATACAGGTGAACTTGTTTCAAATAAATATATTGAAACATATGGACCAACCAATCTTCTTGAAGTACTAGGAATCGAAATGACTGACTTGGTTTTTGGGTGCCCTCAGAGAGCACTAGCAAGGTGAGTTATTCCCAGAACTATGTATTTGTATATATATATAAGTATATATTATGAAGTACTCAATTTTTTGTCTTCAGATATGCTTCTTCCACTAGCGAATCGGTTGTATATTTCTATATGTTTAACCATTCTTTGGACGGACCAGATTGTGAAAACAACTTTGGGTCGTTATGTGGTCTCTCAAACCATGCAGTTGATTTATATTTCGTATACAGGACTATTAATCATTCCGGGTAAGATTTCAATAAATATAAATTTAAAAAGGGATAGAATGAGTTTATAATAAATAAAATTTATTGCTATTTCCTCGACCAATACCAAGCAAACTCAATCCAAATATTCATTCTATATTTAATATATATTTTGCATATTAATTCGTTTCCTACAATCTAATATATATATAATAATAACAATATATATATATTTTTTGTTAACAATACCCTGCCAGTGCGGTCGTAAAGGGCCGATCTCGCATCCATAATTTTCTATTCTTTCTGGAGTCGGACTGAAACCGCAAATTCTGCAGACTCACAATTTTTTAATAATTCGCATAGTCCCAAGAAATATTTTTGAGATGGCACATAACAAGAATGCTACCGTACCACTTCTTGTAGCTAAAAGACTATCAACAACCCCATCTGTGCCGGTTACTCACTAATCAGACTCATGCATGACTGAATGAATTGAAAATCTGGATTTTAATATGAATCTGGAATTAAAATATCTGGGGTAAACCTCATACCCGTCACCTAATAACTTAGGTTGTAATACTGGTCTGGCTATTTCGATCTTGGCAGATAGTCTTGGACTTTTAAGGCAAAGTCAGGATAATTTTTATATAAATTCATGTTTTTAGCGACTTTTTAAAGAATATATTTTCAAATAACCTTCAATTTAAAAAATATTAATATTGGACTTTACACTTCAGAATGGTTGCGGATACCGAGGATATTCGTGCAATGGATCAATTTAGCAATTATTGGGGAAATTTTGCCACAACTGGGAAACCTTCTGAGGATTTTAAAAACGAATTTATCGAATGGTTACCATATGCACATGACGATAGAAATAAGGCAGGATCTTGGCTGCATTTGATGATGGAAGAAAATAGCACATATCACGTTAGCGATTTCAATAAAGATGTATGTGACTTTTGGGATAGTCAGGGAATTTATATGGATGTTCCAGGAGTATCAGAAAGTCAGTCAAGAGAAAGTTTGACACTGTCGGAAAAAATCTTCTCAGCCGCCAGATCGTCCTTGTTCCGTATCTTCGATTGAGTTTTGTAACCTGAATGAATCTAAGTAACCAAATATATATAAGATTTAATGTACAGGATATATTTGTTATACCCGTGATATTATGACTATATAGGTTTGATGTAAAAATATTATATTCTGAACAATAGCTAATTCCAGATTAGAAATGTTTTATTTTTTCACAAAAATATGACTTCAATTCAGAATTAAATATCTCAAAATTGTCGAAAATTAGAAATTGTCAAGAATTACAAAGAATTGTGATCCTTTGCCGCAGATTCAAAACGAAAGCATGGTCAAGTATGTTGTTTTTGTTGATCATCTTATTCGTATTTTTTCCTGATGTTGTTATGAAAAAATCAGAACACTTACTTTGGAATTTTTAATGTTTCCTTTATATATATTGTATAACATACAGTATCCCGTTACATCAAACAGTCGTCTTTTTAAGACAAATATACCAATAACAAATTAATTTTATGGTAAGATGAATATGGCTTAAAGTAAACTGAACTCTTGTTTATAAAACCCTTTTTACCTTCCAACAACTTTCCATTGTGATGTGAATTATCCAATAAATGTACCGGAGGTCGAATATGGGCTGTAGCAGAGTCTACTCTACCACATGCTAATAAAGAATCGAAATAGGCAGAAATTTTTAAATAATTACGTTTTTTATCATTACTATATACTGTCCGATGGGTATTTCAGCTGCTACTGCTGCTCAAAAATAACTTCTGAGTCTAGATTACTTTCGTGTTTAATATAATTTTCATGCTCATGTTCATCTCTCATTGACCGATATCTGTTCATTGTGCCAACATATCCCTTACTTTTGCTGGGAATCCCAGCGTGGTTTGTAACAATATTATGACAGGATCAGTTGTTCTTAGCAGCCCAGTACAACCAATAAGGATGATGTGGAATATCACTGGATCATTAGATCATGTATAGGTAGAATGTTTTTTATTCGGTTTACATAAAGCGAAGACCTGCAATATGGAACGGATGTGCCTTGTCGTAAAATGAAGATCAATTTGCACCAACTTGATTGACGCTTTGATGGGGTCGAGGGTGTACTATAATACCATTTCAGAACTATTTCTATTTATATAGTTTATTAAAACGCTATCCATAATGATCTAGTTAATATTGAGTTCAATCAGTAATTTGTTCTAATTTCAATAAATTATAGAAGTGATGAAAACACCTTCCTAATATTTTATATTTTCAGAGTATGTGACAAAAATGTTGAATGAAAACTAATTTTGTAACTTTCTCAATTTGGTCATTTCAATAACTTCTTCTGTACATACACAACTATTCGTGATCTCAAATATAGTCTAACATAGAGCTTTATGGTATATTTTTACAATA
Source organism: Styela clava (assembly GCF_964204865.1). Lineage (NCBI taxonomy): Eukaryota > Metazoa > Chordata > Ascidiacea > Stolidobranchia > Styelidae > Styela > Styela clava. Next base: position 19,735,400 of record NC_135250.1, read on the forward strand.
ATTTCAGCTGCTTAACTTATAGATCCAGCACAACTGAATTCGAAACAAGCAGTTTGGACGTGTAAGTTCATCACTAGAAAGTATACACCAGATTAGAAGCCGACTTCATCATCGTAATTTTGATGATGCGATAAATTTCCAACAAAAGAAATGGCGCGCGGACAGCATATATATATATATTTCATGGGTGATGTTTATAAAACTTCATTCATATATTTATCTATATAACATATCGGCTAAGGTTTAACTGTGCTGAGTGACAGATTTCATACAGCGTCGTTGTATAGGTGCATGATTGTAAGACTCTAAGCTGTTGTTTATCGTCTGACGAATGCATCCGTAAACATCACGTCTTTCTTTATGATCAATATATACAACGAACAGCATGCAAGCTTCGAAAACCTCTCCTCATATGTTTCATAGAAACGGTTGAAAGCGATGTACGCAATGAATTGCACTGCGGTAGTTCTAATGGCTACATTTTTAGGTTATGGTTTTTGTACACACTGCTCAGCTCCTGCGCAACTCCAAGAAATTAACTGGGCAAAGTTGAATAGCAGTGTTTGGTATGAAACTTTGAACGCAAGAATAGCTGCAGATATTTCAACACCCTGCCTTTTTCTCAGCGATTTTAAGAAGACGACAAACGGATTTGATATGAGGATAGACAATACATTAGACTCTTCTCGCGCTCCAATGGTTCACTGGCAGCGCGCTGGAGACGGTGGATTCGTCCCCTTGAATGTTAACGAGTATATTCAATACTCAAGCGAAGTTGCTGCCAGGAGTAAAGAAACTGTTAAAGTCATCGAAGATTCAGCATCAAAAATTCGTGAACTACAAAGTCGCTTTCCATTCACAGATTATGAAACTTACCTAATCTTATTGATTTGTGATGGAGAAGAAAAAATCATTTGGGCAGGATCCCCACACCGCCACCCTACTGCTAAATACATCATTGAAGCTCGGAATAAAATCATAGATATCGGATATGGTTGGAATGATGTGAAACTTTATCTTTCAGCCTGTTAAGCTAAAAGAATGATTGTTCGTCCAATTTGATTTTAAGTATACAAGATGTAAATATTAGTCAAACACTATATCCGCCATCATTTATTTCTAATTGCATATCTTGAATATTTTGGGTTCTATATAAGAAAAATCGTGTTAGATTGATTTCATTTTATGGATCAACGATAAATTACATACTATTCCAAACATAAAAATGTGAATGATCTAATATTTTTTCCATTTTCGTTGGTTTTTGAATTTCGCAAAGTTTTTGAATTTCTGCTAGGACTCGTGGCTGAAGTCTGCGTTTTGGTCCCCCACATTGCCTTATAATTCCACTCACATGCTGAAACTGTCCTGACATCGCCTACAAGAAATATTTTAATTCAAGTACGTATTTCAAAATCACTGATATATCACATAATTTCAATTCAAAAAATAATAAGAATGCACTTAGAAAAATTATCAGAATTAAAACTAAATATAGAAACTGAAAATGTTGAGGATAATATACAACAGATAAATGGTAAATTCAAATGATTCACAAGATATAACAGCAATAAGTCAGTTCATATATTAACTAAAACGCTTCTCCGCATGGATTACTGGCGAAGTAGTTTAGAAACAAGCAGAAATTCGACCGATTAGGTAATGTCGTTTTGATGTCATCACTGAATGATTTCACAGTTTTCAATAATATTTCAATTTGGCTATCATTTTTTGAATACAGCTTCAAGTCATCCATATAAAGAAATGAGATATTTTTTGTTACAAAATTTCGTACCCACAACTTGATTTTTTTCAGCAAAGTGCTAGTCGGGGCCAAGGCAAGGCAGACCGCAGGAGGGGAAAACGAGTCTCCCAGAAAAATTCCGCATAAATAGAATCAGGTACACTGTCAAACGTTTTCCTGTAATCAATCCACGCTGTACTCATGTGTTTTTAATAATTTTTGCAATTTTCTAAAATCACCCAATTTACTAGTAGTTGGTCTTTGCATCCATAAGATCCACGCCTGCAGCATTAGCAACCTCCATGTACGAATTCTAAGGCACAATTTATACTCCATGTACAACCAGCAACATGAAACTTTTGAGAAATAAAATAAAATTTGGCCCAAAGTCGTGGTTAGGCCTTAAGCGCATATATCGAGATCGGAGGCGACTCCAGCCACTTTTAGTTTCGGTTGGTTAGCTGCGGCGGTCAGTCATTCCATAGTTAACCATGGTCATTCATCAACGAACTGGAAAATTGTTTGGGTTGCTGAGCGACCGCACGCGCATTCAGAATCTGATTTATAGAGACAAAAAAGTTTGGGGATATGCGAGTAAGAAAAATAATACTATATTAGGTTACTCGGAAGCTATATCATCACGGTACGGCAGTGAAGCGAACACAGAAGAAGTAGGCCACCACGGTGTACGGTACCGGTATGAAACTGTCAGCAAAACTGCAGTTTATAAAGACTACCGGTAAATTTTGATTAAATATTCTTTATATGTATTCTTGAAGCAGTTTATAAAGACTACTGGTAGTTTTTGAGTAAATACTTTTTATATGTATTCTTGAAGGTTGTGTAGCCATGTGATTTTATTTCATGTGGAATATTATTCCATATTTTAATACCTGTGTATTTGATTGAGTTTTGTGTTCTTGCAGTAGAATATCTGGGAACAAAATAATTTCCACGCGAAGAAGATCGGGTGTAATGTGTGTGGGTGTTACACTGCTTAGTAAAATATTTATCGAATGCTTCAGGTAGGGATTTATTTTGGTGTTGATACATTAGTTTTGCAATTTCAAAATTGAATAAGTCTGTCAATTTCAGAATGTTGAGTGTCGAATAAAGCTGATTAATCTTAGTTATAGGTGCTGTATTGCAAATAGATCTAGCAATTCGGTTTTGTAAGACATTAATTCGTTTTAAATATTTTTGTGCAGCAGCACCCCATGCTAAGATTCCATACTGAACAGAAGATTGAAAAATTGAAAAATACACAGAGCGCAGGGTTGACGTAGGCATGTATTGTTTAAGCTTGTAGGTGATACCGACTGCTCTAGTTATTTTTTTCACCACATGCTCAATATGTTTGTCCCATTTAAGACCAGAATCAATAAAAATTCTTAGGTATTTGTATGATAACACATTTTCTAATTTGGTACCATCAATTTTTATTGACAAGTCATGGTTTATCTGATGCTTTTGGGGAGTAATTATCATAAATTTTGATTTTTCAATATTAATTGTCAATTTATTTGAAACCATCCAATCATGTACCTTCAACATTTCATAGTTTACATTATTTTCTAACGTTAAAATTGATTTATGACTGGAAAGACCGGTGTCGTCAGCGAATAGTTTCGTTAATAAGTTTGAGCAGTTGGTGAGATCATTAATATATATTAGGAAAAGGATTGGGCCTAAACATGATCCCTGTGGGACGCCGCAAACTATTGGTAAAGTTTTAGATGCTACTTCGCCATTTTTTACAAATTGAACTCGATTCGTTAGGTAGCTATTTAAAAGTGATTGGGCGGGTCCACGAAATCCATAATTAGATAGTTTATGAAGCAAAATTTTGTGGTCAACTGTATCAAAGGCTTTCTTCAAATCAATGAAAACAGAACAAATAATCTCATTATTTTCTAATTTGTCATAGATGTATGACATCATGTCTAAAATAGCATGGTTTGTTGAATGGTTGTCCCTAAATCCAAATTGAGATTTATTTATTATATTATGTTTATTGATAAATTTTACCATTCTTTCATACGCGAGCAATTTTGAATACTGAAGGGTACATACCCAGCTGTATTGACGAATTGAACAAAATCATAAGGACCGGCGATATTATGTCTACAATATGCTGAAGGAAACATGATGGAATGTTATCAGGACCAATAGCTTTGCTCTTTTTTCGGCTTAAAATACCACATATTATTTCTGAGAGTAAAACAGGCTGAAGAAATATGGTTTGCGAGATCTTCAAATGGAAATATTTTTTGTAATCCGAGACATCATTAAATTGACTGGCTAATTTTGGACCGATGTTATTGAAATAGGTGTTGAACTCATTTGCTTTCAGCAATTTGTCAGAGGAAATAGTTTTATTTTGTAACAAAATTTCTGTAATAGTATTCTGTTTGTCATTTTTAACGTTTACTATTTCTTTGATTGTCCTCCATTTTTGAAGTTGTTTAGCTTTGTTAATTATTAGTTTCAGTTTGTTGCAATACCTCTTGTATAAATGCTTCTGTGACATGTTATCTTTCAAATAGTACTTATTGCGCATTTTATTTTTATTTTTGATGGACACTCGTATACCCTTGCTTAACCATGTTTTTTTCTTAATTTTCAGGTCTTTTCTAGATAACATCTTCATAGGGGCATGTTCGTCAATAAGATTTTTAATTTTGACGATAAAATCATCACATAATGCATCAAAGTTTTCCATATTGGGTGCTATTGTAGAAGACCAGCTGGTGAAGATTGAATGAGCCTCCTCTCAAAAATCGTTACTGCAAAAATATTTCATGTCTCGTTTATATCGAGGTTCGTTACGACTGTTGAGAGATATGTCGAAAATAGAACATACGACTGTATCTGTTAAACAAATCAAAAAATTGTAATATTGGCATGTGGAAATTTTTTCGAATCTTAGCCATAAATAACGGATAGGCTACTACGAGAACACAGTAAGTCAATAAACTGCCTGCACGATTTAAAGCAATGAGGCAAACAGTAGTGATTAATTTTGGCCATGGTGCAAGAATCTTCGCTGTGCCGGCAAATTCATTCCGAGACAAGTTACAACTAGCTGGCAATATTTATTTCCGGGAACATTACGGGATTCATTGTAATTGAAGATATTCGTAATTCAGGTTTGTACCTATGGCTAAAATTATTTGACAAACACCATCGTGAGGTAATTGTATGAAATAAAAAAATTATGCAAAGTACTATACTCGGAAGATTTTGTAAACGTGGTTTGTCCAAGGTCCCCCTGAGTCGTCGTTTTTGTACGTTTGTATGTATCGTAGCTACAGTTGAAGTTAATTTTTAAAATCTGAAGTCATGTATCTGGGCGTAAAGAGCACATTTTTTGAAAGCATCTTCCCTGTCCCGATACTTGACTGTCTAGTAAACTCTGGTCCTTCACATTCAATGATTGGAATGGTACGAATGTAAAAATCTCCGTGTCCAAATATTTGAGCATAGCTCTATTGTTAATATTAGTATGTTGTTTTTGTTGATCATCTTATTCGTATTTTTTTCCTGATGTTGTTATGGAAAAATCAGAACACTTACTTTGGAATTTTTAATGTTTCCTTCATATATATTGTATAACATACAGTATTTCGTTACATCAAACAGTCGTCTTTTTAAGACATATATACCAATAACAAATTAATTTTATGGTAAGATGAATATGGCTTAAAGTAAACTGAACTCTTTTTTATAAAACCCTCTTTACCTTCCATTGTGATGTGAATTATCCAATAAATGTACCAGAGGTCGAATATGGGCTGTAGCAGAGTCTACTCTACCACATGCTAATAAAAAATCGAAATAGGCAGAAATTTTTAAATGATTACATTTTTTATCATTACTATACACCAGTGGTCGGGAACCCATGGCTCGCGAGCCATATATGGCTCTTTTGGTGACGGCATATGGCTCCCAGAATCTACGATATTTCAAACTCTATTATAGCCAAATTTGCCAATAAGTTTGAGAACGCGAAGAGAATTACCAGACAGGCATTGTGACAAAACTAGGGGATTCTGGAACATATTTTGCGACATCACAAAGCGATAGAGTCGCGAAGCAATAGAGAAAAGCTTTTCGTCCATTTGTACGTACTGGTTACAATACTTGTCATATTTAGATCTGACTATCAAAGCTAGTTTTTAAAATAGTACGAATATGCCTAAACGAAAGAAGTATCGTGGAATTCAACTTGTGCTGTATGTGAGCCGTTCAAGCCCTCAGCAGCAACATGCAGCATCAGAAGTCACATTAAATGTATATCAGAGGCGTGCAACATACGGCCCGCGGGCCACAGCACGGCCCGCGGTACCTATTTACGTGGCCCGCTACAGACTTCATACTTCGTAGCCTATAAATTTAAAAACTTTTTCTGAATTATACCGGCATCATTGGCATTTTTGACTGCAGTATAAGTCTATGGACCTTTCCCCGAGCATCGACTTCCTCGTTTATTCGTGACATTGGCCAGACAGCAAGATGCAAAAAGTGCCCTAACTATTTTCGTATCCGCTCAGACACTTTTCTCACTCAGACAGATTTTCAGATGTGGTCGTAAACATTACCTCGTTTTTGGGTTTTTGAACTATATTTGTTAGTTTTCAGTTGTGTTCCAGCAATCAGATAATTTAATGATGACTTTGTCTTCTTAAAATTAGTGTAGAATTATCTGTAATAGATTAGGCTAAAATTCTTTACCAGTACGTTTAAAAAACAGATCATTGTATGCGATAAATCACAATGATGGTTTGAAACATATAACCACCTCTTAAAATAAGCCGCGAAAATTTTTCAATGGTTAAATATAGGAAGAATTTTCCGGGGGTCAAAGGTCGGGAAAAGGTTCATAAGACTACATCACACTGCGATTTAATTCTGTCTACAGTACTGTGACGACCCCCCATTGTTGCAGCATAATGTGCATTGTATGAAAACCACCGTGTTCTGACAGTGGTACGTGATCTTACTTTGTGGTTGCAGGTTGTTATACGAAAAAGCTTAACAAAGTTCAAATGTCTACCAGTAAGAAAAGTTGATTATCTCACCAATCACCTACCCAATGAATAAATTGATTGTACGTGCTCTTCCATTGAATAAATTATTCATAAAAAATTATGAGTTGTTCGATGGTCTGGAACCTGGTATCACTATACTTGTAGTTTGTGGCCCATTGTGCTAAACAGTTGCACGCCCCTGAATGTATATTGACATTGTATGTGTAACTTTTGAGTAAAAATTTCAGGATTGATTAAGTGAAGAAATGCTATATGGATCGCACGGAAATACAATCGAAAATATGTACCTTTTAAGTCTCTCTTGACCAAAAAGGTTCCCGACCCCTGCTATACACTGTTCGATGGGTATTTCAGCTGCTACTGCTGCTCAAAAATAACTTCTGAGTCTAGATTACTTTCGTGTTTAATATAATTTTCATGCTCATGTTCATCTCTCATTGACCGATATCTGTTCATTGTGCCAACATATCCCTTACTTTTGCTGGGAATCCCAGCGTGGTTTGTAACAATATTATGACAGGATCAGTTGTTCTTAGCAGCCCAGTACAACCAATAAGGATGATGTGGAATATCACTGGATCATTAGATCCTGTATAGGTAGAATATTTTTTATTTATTCGGTTTACATAAAGCGAAGACCTGCAATATGGAACGGATGTGCCTTGTCGTAAAATGAAGATCAATTTGCACCAACTTGATTGACGCTTTGATGGGGTCGAGGGTGTACTATAATACCATTTCAGAACTATTTCTATTTATATAGCTTATTAAAACGCTATCCATAATGATCTAGTTAATATTGAGTTCAATTAGTGATTTGTTCTAATTTCAATAAATTATAGAAGTGATGAAAACACCTTCCTAATATTTTATATTTTCAGAGTATGTGACAAAAATGTTGAATGGAAACTAATTTTGTAACTTTCTCGATTTGGTCATTTCAATAACTTCTTCTGTACATACACAACTATTCGTGATCTCAAATATAGTCTAACATAGAGCTTTAGGGTATATTTTTACAATAATTTCAGCTGCTTATCTTATAGATCCAGCACAACTGAATTCGAAACAAGCAGTTTGGACGTGTAAGTTCATTACTAGAAAGTATACACCAGATTAGAAGCCGACTTCATCATCGTAATTTTGATGATGCGATTAATTTCCAACAAAAGAAATGGCGCGCGGACAGCATATATATATATATTTCATGGATGATGTTTATAAAACTTCATTCATATATTTATCTATATAACATATCGACTAAGGTTTAACTGTGCTGAGTGACAGATTTCATACAGCGTCGTTGTATAGGTGCATGACTGTAAGACTCTAAGCTGTTGTTTATCGTCTGACGAATGCATCCGTAAACATCACGTCTTTCTTTATGATCAATATATACAACGAACAGCATGCAAGCTTCGAAAACCTCTCCTCATATGTTTCATAGAAACGGTTGAAAGCGATGTACGCAATGAATTGCACTGCGGTAGTTCTAATGGCTACATTTTTAGGTTATGGTTTTTGTACACACTGCTCAGCTCCTGCGCAACTCCAAGAAATTAACTGGGCAAAGTTGAATAGCAGTGTTTGGTATGAAACTTTGAACGCAAGAATAGCTGCAGATATTTCAACACCCTGCCTTTTTCTCAGCGATTTTAAGAAGACGACAAACGGATTTGATATGAGGATAGACAATACATTAGACTCTTCTCGCGCTCCATTGGTTCACTGGCAGCGCGCTGGAGACGGTGGATTCTTCCCCGTAAATGTTAACGAGTATATTCAATACTCAAGCGAAGTTGCTGCCAGGAGTAAAGAAACTGTTAAAGTCATCGAAGATTCAGCATCAAAAATTCGTGAACTACAAAGTCGTTTTCCATTCACAGATTATGGAACTTACCTAATCTTATTGATTTGTGATGGAGAAGAAAAAATCATTTGGGCAGGATCCCCACACCGTCATACTACTGCTAAAGACATCATTGAAGCTCGGAATAAAATCATAGATATCGGATATGGTTGGAATGATGTGAAACTTTATCTTTCAGCCTGTTAAGCTAAAAGAATGATTATTCGTCCAATTTGATTTTAAGTATACAAGATGTAAATATTAGTCAAACACTATATCCGCGATCATTTATTTCTAATTGCATATCTTGAATATTTTGGGTTCTATATAAGAAAAACCGTGTTGGATTGATTTCATTTTACGGATCAACGATAAATTACATACTATTCCAAACATAAAAATGTGAATGATCTAATATTTTTTCCCTTTTCGTTGGTTTTTGAATTTCGCAAAGTTTTTGAATTTCTGCTAGGACTCGTGGCTGAAGTCTGCGTTTCGGTCCCCCACATTGCCTTATAATTCCACTCACATGCTGAAACTGTCCTGACATTGCATACAAGAAATAATTTGATTCAAGTACGTATTTCAAAATCACTGATATATCACATAATTTCAATTCAAAAAATAATAAGAATGCACTTAGAAAAATTATTAGAATTAAAACTAAATATAGAAACTGAAAATGTTGAGGATAATATATAACAGATAAATGGTAAATTCAAATGATTCACAAGATATAACAGCAGTAAGTCAGTTCATATATAAACTAAAACGCTTCTCCGCATGGATTACTGGCGAAGTAGTTTAGAAACAAGCAGAAATTCGACCGATTAGGTAATGTCGTTTTGATGTCATCACTGAATGATTTCACAGTTTTCAATAATATTTCAATTTGGCTATCATTTTTTGAATACAGCTTCAAGTCATCCATATAAAGTAATGAGATGTTTTTTGTTACAAAATTTCGTACCCACAACTTGATTTTTTTCAGCAAAGTGCTAGTCGGGGCCAAGGCAAGGCAGACCGCAGGAGGAGAAAACGAGTCTCCCTGAAAAATTCCGCATGAATAGAATTAGGTACACTGTCAAACGCTTTTCCTGTAATCAATCCATGCTGTACTCATGTGTTTTTAATAATTTTTGCAATTTTTCTAAAATCACCCAATTTACTAGTAGTTGGTCTTTGCATCCATAAGATCCACGCCTGCAGCATTAGCAACCTCCATGTACGAATTCTAAGGCACAATTTATACTCCATGTACAACCAGCAACATGAAACTTTTGAGAAAGAAAATAAAATTTGGCCCAAGGTCGTGGTTAGGCCTTAAGCGCATATATCGAGATCGGAGGCGACTCCAGCCACTTTTAGTTTCGGTTGGTTAGCTACGGCGGTCAGTCATTCCATAGTTAACCATGGTCATTAATCAACGAACTGGAAAATTGTTTGGGTTGCTGAGCGACCGCACGCGCATTCAGAATCTGATTTATAGAGACAAAAAAGTTTGGGGATATGCGAGTAAGAAAAGTAATACTATATTAGGTCACTCGGAAGCTATATCATCACGGTACGGCAGTGAAGCGAACACAGAAGAAGTAGGCCACCACGGTGTACGGTACCGGTATGAAACTGTCAGCAAAACTGCAGTTTATAAAGACTACCGGTAAATTTTGATTAAATATTCTTTATATGTATTCTTGAAGCAGTTTATAAAGACTACTGGTAGTTTTTGAGTAAATACTTTTTATATGTATTCTTGAAGGTTGTGTAGCCATGTGATTTTATTTCATGTGGAATATTATTCCATATTTTGATACCTGCGTATTTGATTGAGTTTTGTGTTCTTGCAGTAGAATATCTGGGAACAAAATAATTTCCACGCGAAGAAGATCGGGTGTAATGTGTGTGGGTGTTACACTGCTTAGTAAAATATTTATCGAATGCTTCAGGTAGGGATTTATTTTGGTGTTGATACATTAGTTTTGCAATTTCAAAATTGAATAAGTCTGTTAATTTCAGAATGTTGAGTGTCGAATAAAGCTGATTAATCTTAGTTCTAAGTGCTGTATTGCAAATAGATCTAGCAATTCGGTTTTGTAAGACATTAATTTGTTTTAAATATTTTTGTGCAGCAGCACCCCATGCTGAGATTCCATACTGAACAGAAAATTGAAAAATACACAGAGCGCAGGGTTGACGTAGGCATGTATTGTTTAAGCTTGTAGGTGATACCGACTGCTCTAGTTATTTTTTTCACCACATGCTCAATATGTTTGTCCCATTTAAGACCAGAATCAATAAAAATTCTTAGGTATTTGTATGATGCCACATTTTCTAATTTGGTACCATCAATTTTCATTGACAAGTCATGGGTTATCTGATGCTTTTGGGGAGTAATTATCATGATTTTGATTTTTCAATATTAATTGTCAATTTATTTGAAACCATCCAATCATGTACCTTCAACATTTCATAGTTTACATTATTTTCTAACGTTAAAATTGATTTATGACTGGAAAGACCGGTGTCGTCAGCGAATAGTTTCGTTAATAAGTTTGAGCAGTTGGTGAGATCATTAATATATATTAGGAAAAGGATTGGGCCTAAACATGATCCCTGTGGGACGCCGCAAACTATTGGTAAAGTTTTAGATGCTACTTCGCCATTTTTTTACAAATTTAACTCGATTCGTTAGGTAGCTATTTAAAAGTGATTGGGCGGGTCCACGAAATCCATAATTAGATAGTTTATGAAGCAAAATTTTGTGGTCAACTGTATCAAAGGCTTTCTTCAAATCAATGAAAACGGAACAAATAATCTCATTATTTTCTAATTTGTCATGGATGTATGACATCATGTCTAAAATAGCATGGTTTGTTGAATGGTTGTCCCTAAATCCAAATTGAGATTTATTTATTATATTATGTTTATTGATAAATTTTACCATTCTCTCATATATAAGTTTTTCAAAAAGTATGTTCAAACAAGAAAGAATAGAAATCGGTCTGTAGTTAGATATTATTTTATTATCGCCAGGTTTTAAAATTGGTGTTACTCGAGCAATTTTGAATACTGAAGGGTACATACCCAGCTGTATTGACGAATTGAACAAAATCATAAGGACCGGCGATATTATGTCTACAATATGCCGAAGGAAACATGATGGAATGTTATCAGGACCAATAGCTTTGCTCTTTTTTAGGCTTAAAATACCACATATTATTTCTGAGAGTAAAACAGGCTGAGGAAATATGGTTTGCGAGATCTTCAAATGGAAATATTTTTTGTAATCAGAGACATCATTAAATTGACTGGCTAATTTTGGACCGATGTTAGTGAAATAGGTGTTGAACTCATTTGCTTTCAGCAATTTGTCAGAGGAAATAGTTTTATTTTGTAACATAATTTCTGTAATAGTATTCTGTTTGTCATTTTTAACGTTTACTATTTCTTTGATTGTCCTCCATTTTTGAAGTTGTTTAGCTTTGTTTATTATTAGTTTCAGTTTGTTGCAATATCTCTTGTATAAATGCTGCTGTGACATGTTACCTTTCAAATAGTACTTATTGCGCTTTTTATTTTGGATGGACACTCGTATACCCTTGCTTAACCATGTTTTTTTCTTAATTTTCAGGTCTTTTCTAGATAACATCTTCATAGGGGCATGTTTGTCAATAAGATTTTTAATTTTGACGATAAAAGCATCACATAATGCATCAAAGTTTTCCATATTGGGTGCTATTGTAGAAGACCAGCTGGTGAAGATTGAATGAGCCTCCTCTCGAAAATCGTTAATGCAAAAATATTTCATGTCTCGTTTATATCGAGGTTCGTTATGACTGTTGAGAGATATGTCGAAAATAGAACATACGACTGTATCTGTTAAACAAATCAAAAAATTGTAATATTGGCATGTGGAAATTTTTTCGAATCTTAGCCATAAATAACGGATAGGCTACTACAAGAACACAGTAAGTCAATAAACTGCCTGCACGATTTAAAGCAATGAGGCAAACAGTAGTGATTAATTTTGGCCATGGTGCAAGAATCTTCGCTGTGCCGGCAAATTCATTCCGAGACAAGTTACAACTAACTGGCAATATTTATCTCCGGGAACATTACGGGATTCATTGTAATTGAAGATATTCGTAATTCAGGTTTGTATCTATGGCTAAAATTATTTGATAAACACCATCGTGAGGTAATTGTATGAAATAAAAAATTATGCAAAGTACTATACTCGGAAGATTTTGTAAACGTGGTTTGTCCAAGGTCCCCCTGAGTCGTCGTTTTTGTACGTTTGTATGTATCGTAGCTACAGTTGAAGTTAATTTTTAAAATCTGAAGTCATGTAACTGGGCGTAAAGAGCACATTTTTTGAAAGCATCTTCCCTGTCCCGATACTTGACTGTCTAGTAAACTCTGGTCCTTCACATTCAATGATTGGAATGGTACGAATGTAAAAATCGCTTCTTTCATCAACTACTGGACGAATTGCTTTAGAAATTTCCGTGGTTAAAGATTGTGTTTTTTGCTAGTTGGCTATTTACTTTCTATGGGCTCTATGTGATTCGTTTTTCAATTTTGTGTGATAACTTCTCAAAATTAATAAAAATTATTCGTAGCCGTCGTGGGTCCTCTCTCGTGCTACGAAAAAGTCGGAAGTTTTTTGACCGTACCGTACAGAAGACGTCAAATCGTCGGCGGATATCGTTCTTGAGAGTGGGAATTTTTTATGACGAACGATAGACTGCGGTACCTGATCTAGTAATACAGAAGTTGGTATTCAATTCACGTTGAAACTGAATCATGAAGAATGGATCATTGTCCCAAGACCTGGAAAAGCTATGACATTCCCCGCATCGTTACCGGTACCTTAGTTAGTCGAGTTGTCCGCCTCCAGATACAGCTGCTGGCAAGTTACCGCATCTGATTTTCGGAAATTATTTATAAACATTCAGTTTTGCCCTCCGTGTCCAAATATTTGAGCATAGTTCTATTGTTAGTATTAGTATGTTGTTTTTGTTGATCATCTTTTTCGTATTTTTGGACACGTTTAGTGGCCATAACGATCGTTTCAATATTATGTTGTTGTTGTTCTTGTTCTTTGACACGTTTTTAAAAAATCGCTTTTCTCTTCGAATACTGGACCAATTGCTTTGAAATTTTCAGTGGTTAAAGATTAATTTCTTCGCTAGAAGGCTATTACTTTTATTTATTTCAAAATTTTGCGTGAATTCTATGAAATTTGATATTTCGTCTAAAACTTTGCTGTATTATTTTTTATCCATGGGAACACGGATTTTAGTCAGTGTCATGACTGGCTGCACGTTTTGATTCTGCAAAATTCTTGCTACTGGAGATTCAGAACTTTTTTGAGGGTACCGGTAGCGTCAAAGGTACCGGTAAAGACTGATTCGCTCTGGTCTAACGTGTCCATATATTTGTGCGTAGCTCTCTTGTTTCCTGATGTTGTTATGTTAATCAGAACACTCACTTTGGAATTTTTAATGTTCCCTTTATATATATTGTATAACATACAGTATTTCGTTACATCAAACAGTCGTCTTTTTAAGACAGATATACCTTATAACAAATTAATTTTATGGTAAGATGAATATGGCTTAAAGTAAACTGAACTCTTGTTTATAAAACCGCCTTTACCTTCCATTGTGATGTGAATTATCCAATAAATGGACCGGAGGTCGAATATGGGCTGTAGCAGAGTCTACTCTACCACGTGCTAATAAAGAATCGAAATAGGCAGAAATTTTTAAATGATTACGTTTTTTATCATTACTATACACTGTTCGATGGGTATTCCAGCTGCTACTGCTGCTCCAAAATAACTTCTGAGTCTAGATTACTTTCGTGTTTAATATAATTTTCATGCTACTGCTGCTCCAAAATAACTTCTGAGTCTAGATTACTTTCGTGTTTAATATAATTTTCATGCTCATGTTCATCTCTCATTGACCGATATCTGTTCATTGTGCCAACATATCCCTTACTTTTGCTCGGAATCACAGCGTGGTTTGTAACAATATTTTGGCGTACAACTAATCAGGATAATGTGGAATATCACTGGATCATTAGATCATGTATAGGTAGAATGTTTTTTATTCAGTTTACATAAAGCGAAGACCTGCAATATGGAACGGATGTGCCTTGTCGTAAAATGAAGATCAATTTGCACCAACTTGATTGACGCTTTGATGGGGTCGAGGGTGTACTATAATACCATTTCAGAACTATTTCTATTTATATAGTTTATTAAAACGCTATCCATAATGATCTAGTTAATATTGAGTTCAATCTGTAATTTGTTCTAATTTCAATAAATTATAGAAGTGATGAAAACACCTTGCCAATATTTTATATTTTCAGAGTATGTGACAAAAATGCTGAATGAAAACTATTTTGTAACTTTCTCAATTTGGTCATTTCAATAACTTCTTCTGTACATACACAACTATTCGTGATCTCAAATAAAGTCTAACATAGAGCTTTAGGGTATATTTTTACAATATTTTCAGCTGCTTATCTTATAGATCCAGCACAACTGAATTCGAAACAAGCAGTTTGGACGTGTAAGTTCATTACTAGAAAGTATACACCAGATTAGAAGCCGACTTCATCATCGTAATTTTGATGATGCAATAAATTTCCAACAAAAGAAATGGCGCGCGGACAGCATATATATATATATTTCATGGATGATGTTTATAAAACTTCATTCATATATTTATCTATATAACATATCGACTAAGGTTTAACTGTGCTGAGTGACAGATTTCATACAGCGTCGTTGTATAGGTGCATGATTGTAAGACTCTAAGCTGTTGTTTATCGTCTGACGAATGCATCCGTAAACATCACGTCTTTCCTCATGATCAATATATACAACGAACAGCATGCAAGCTTCGAAAACCTCTCTTCATATGTTCCATAGAAACGGTTGAAAGCGATGTACGCAATGAATTGCACTGCGGTAGTTCTAATGGCTACATTTTTAGGTTATGGTTTTTGTACACACTGCTCAGCTCCTGCGCAACTCCAAGAAATTAACTGGGCAAAGTTGAATAGCAGTGTTTGGTATGAAACTTTGAACGCAAGAATAGCTGCAGATATTTCAACACCCTGCCTTTTTCTCAGCGATTTTAAGAAGACGACAAACGGATTTGATATGAGGATAGACAATACATTAGACTCTTCTCGCGCTCCAATGGTTCACTGGCAGCGCGCTGGAGACGGTGGATTCGTCCCCTTGAATGTTAACGAGTATATTCAATACTCAAGCGAAGTTGCTGCCAGGAGTAAAGAAACTGTTAAAGTCATCGAAGATTCAGCATCAAAAATTCGTGAACTACAAAGTCGTTTTCCATTCACAGATTATGAAACTTACCTAATCTTATTGATTTGTGATGGAGAAGAAAAAATCATTTGGGCAGGATCCCCACAGCCCCACCCTACTGCTAAAGACATCATTGAAGCTCGGAATAAAATCATAGATATCGGATATGGTTGGAATGATGTGAAACTTTATCTTTCAGCCTGTTAAGCTAAAAGAATGATTGTTCGTCCAATTTGATTTTAAATATACAAGATGTAAATATTAGTCAAACACTATATCCGGCATCATTTATTTCTAATTGCATATCTTGAATATTTTGGGTTCTATATAAGAAAAACCGTGTTGGATTGATTTCATTTTATGGATCAACGATAAATTACATACTATTCCAAACATAAAAATGTGAATGATCTAATATTTTTTCCATTTTCGTTGGTTGGGTTCAAGGACAGTCGTTAATAAAACAGCAATAGTTTCAATACAACAGCAATGCTGAAGTCTGCGTTTCGGTCCCCCACATTGCCTTATAATTCCACTCACATGCTGAAACTGTCCTGACATTGCCTACAAGAAATATTTTAATTCAAGTACGTATTTCAAAATCACTGATATATCACATAATTTCAATTCAAAAAATAATAAGAATGCACTTAGAAAAATTATTAGAATTAAAACTAAATATAGAAACTGAAATTGTTGAGGATAATATACAACAGATAAATGGTAAATTTAAATGATTCACAAGATATAACAGCAGTAAGTCAGTTCATATATATTAACTAAAACGCTTCTCCGCATGGATTACTGGCGAAGTAGTTCAGAAACGAGCAGAAATTCGAACGATTAGGTAATGTCATTTTGATGTCATCACTGAATGATTTCACAGTTTTCAATAATATTTCAATTTGGCTATCATTTTTTGAATACAGCTTCAAGTCATCCATATAAAGTAATGAGATATTTTTTGTTTCAAAATTTCGTACCCACAACTTGATTTTTTCAGCAAAGTGCTAGTCGGGGCCAAGGCAAGGCCAGACCGCAGGAAGAGAAAACGAGTCTCCCTGAAAAATTCCGCATGATTAGAATTAGGTACACTGCCAAACGCTTTTCTGTAATTAATCCATGCTGTACTCATGTGTTTTTGATAATTTTTGCAATTTTCTAAAATCACCTTATTTACTAGTAGTTGGTCTTTGCATCCATAAGATCCACGCCTGCAGCATTAGCAACCTCCATGTACGAATTCTAAGGCACAATATATACTCCATGTACAAGCAGCAACATGAAACTTTTGAGAAAGAAAATAAAATTTGGCCCAAGGTCGTGGTTAGGCCTTAAGCGCATATATCGAGATCGGAGGCGACTCCAGCCACTTTTAATTTCAGAATGTTGAGTGTCGAATAAAGCTGATTAATCTTAGTTCTAGGTGCTGTATTGCAAAGAGATCTAGCAATTCGGTTTTGTAAGACATTAATTTGTTTTAAATATTTTTGTGCGGTCTGTAGTTAGATATTATTTTATTATCACCAGATTTTAAAATTGGCGTTACTCGAGCAATTTTGAATACTGAAGGGTACATACCCAGCTGTGCTGACGAAGTGAACAAAATCATAAGGACCTGCGATATTATGTCTACAATGTGCTGAAGGAAACATGATGGAATGTTATCAGGACCAATAGCTTTGCCCTTTTTTAGGCTTAAAATACCACATATTATTTCTGAGAGTAAAACAGGCTGAAGAAATATGGTTTGCGAGATCTTCAAATGGAAATATTTTTTGTAATCCGAGACATCATTAAATTGACTGGCTAATTTTGGACCGATTTTAGTGAAATAGGTGTTGAACTCATTTGCTATCAGCAATTTGTCAGAGGGAATAGTTTTATTTTGTAACATAATTTCTGTAATAGTATTCTGTAATCTGTTTGTCATTTTTAACGTTTACTATTTCTTTTATTGTCCTCCATGTTTGCTTTATATTGTTTCGGTTTTGCTTAAGCGTATTATGATAATGAAGTTGTTTAGGTTTGTTTATTATTCGTTTCAGTTTGTTGCAATACCTCTTGTATAAATGCTGCTGTGACATGTTACCTTTCAAATAGTACTTATTGCGCATTTTATTTTTATTTTTGATGGACACTCGTATACCCTTGCTTAACCATGGTTTTTTCTTAATTTTCAGGTCTTCACAAAATCATCACATAATGCATCAAAGTTTTCCATATTGGGTGCTATTGTAGAAGACTAGCTGGTGAAGATTGAATGAGCCTTCTCTCGAAAATCGTTGATGCAAAAATATTTCATGTCTCGTTTATATCGAGGTTCGTTATGACTGTTGAAAGATTTGTCGGAAATAGAACATACGACTGTATCTGTTAAACAAATCAAAGAATTGTAATATTGGCATTTGGAAATTTTTTCGAATCTTAGCCATAAATATCGGATAGGCTACTACAAGAACACAGTAAGTCAATAAACTGCCTGCACGATTCAAAGCAATGAGGCAAACAGTAGTGATTAATTCTGGCCATGGTGCAAGAATCTTCGCTGTGCCGGTTACAACTAACTGGTAATATTTATTTCCGGGAACATTACGGGATTCATTGTAATTAAAGATATTCGTAAATTCAGGTTTGTATCTATGACTAAAATTATTTGACAAACACCATCGTGAGGTAATTGTATGAAATTAAAATTATGCAAAGTACTATACTCAGAATATTTTGTAAACGTGGTTTGTCCAAGGTCCCCCTGAGTCGTCGTTTTTGTACGTTTGTATGTATCGTAGCTACAGTTGAAGTTAATTTTTAAAATCTGAAGTCATGTAACTGGGCGTAAAGAGCACATTTTTTGAAAGTATCTTCCCTGTCCCAATAATTTGACTGTCTAGTAAACTCTGGTCCTTCACATTCAATGATTGGAATGGTACGAATGTAAAAATCGCTTCTTTCATCAACTACTGGACGAATTGCTTTAGAAATATCCGTGGGTAAAGATTGTGTTTTTTGCTAGTTGGCTCTTTACTTTCTATGGGCTCTATGTGATTTGTTTTTCAATTTTGTGTGATAACTTCTCAAAATTAATAAAAATTATTTGTAGCGGTCGTGGGTCCTCTCTCGTGCTACGCGAAAGTCGGAAGTTTTTGACCGTACCGTACAGAAGACGTCAAATCGTCGGCGGATATTGTTCTTGAGAGTGGGAATTTTTTTATGACGAACGGTAGACTGCGGTACCTGATCTAGTAATACAGAAGTTGGTATTCAATTCACGTTGAAACTGAATCATGAAGAATGGATCATTGTCACAGGACCTGGAAAAGCTATGACATTCCCCGCATCGTTACCAGTACCTCAGTTAGTCGAGTTGTTCGCCTCCAGATACAGCTGCTGGCAAGTTACCGCATCTGATTTTCGGAAATTATTTATAAACATTCAGTTTTGCCCTCCGTGTCCAAATATTTGAGCATAGCTCTATTGTTAATATTAGTATGTTGTTTTTGTTGATCATCTTATTCGTATTTTTTTCTAGATGTTGTTATGGAAAAATCAGAACACTTACTTTGGAATTTTTAATGTTTCCTTTATATATATTGTATAACATACAGTATTTCGTTACATCAAACAGTCGTCTTTTTAAGACATATATACCAATAACAAATTAATTTTATGGTAAGATGAATATGGCTTAAAGTAAACTGAACTCTTTTTTATAAAACCCCCTTTACCTTCCATTGTGATGTGAATTATCCAATAAATGTATCAGAGGTCGAATATGGGCTGTAGCAGAGTCTACTCTACCACATGCTAATAAAGAATCGAAATAGGCAGAAATTTTTTAAATGATTACGTTTTTTATCATTACTATACACCAGTGGTCGGGAACCCATGGCTCGCGAGCCATATATGGCTCTTTTGGTGACGGCATACGGCTCCCAGAATCTACGAGATTTCAAACTCTATTATAGCCAAATTTGCCAATAACTTTGAGAACGCGAAGAGAATTACCAGACAGGCATTGTGACAAAACTAGGGGATTCTGGAACATATTTTGCGACATCACAAAGCGATAGAGTCGCGAAGCAATAGAGAAAAGCTTTTCGTCCATTTGTACGTGGTGGTTACAATACTTGTCATATTTGGATCTGACTATCAAAGCTAGTTTTTAAAATAGTACGGATATGCATAAACGAAAGAAGGGTGGTGAGTATCGTGGAATTCAACTTGTGCTGTATGTACGCCGTTCAAGCCCTCAGCAGCAACATGCAGCATCAGAAGTCACATTAAATGTATATCAGAGGCGTGCAACATACGGCCCGCGGGCCACAGCACGGCCCGCGGTACCTATTTACGTGGCCCGCTACAGACTTCATACTTCGTAGCCTATAAATTTAAAAACTTTTTCTGAATTATACCGGCATCATTGGCATTTTTGACTGCAGTATAAGTCCATGGACCTTTCCCCGAGCATCGACTTCCTCGTTTATTCGTGACATTGGCCAGACAGCAAGATGCAAAAAGTGCCCTAACTATTTTCGTATCCGCTCAGACACTTTTCTCACTCAGACAGATTTTCAGATATGGTCGTAAACATTACCTCGTTTTTGGGTTTTTGAACTATATTTGTTAGTTTTCAGTTGTGTTCCAGCAATCAGATAATTTAATGATGACTTTGTCTTCTTAAATTTAGTGTAGAATTATCTGTAATAGATTAGGCTAAAATTCTTTACCAGTATGTTTAAAAAACAGATTATTGTATGCGATAAATCACAATGATGGTTTGAAACATATACCCACCTCTTGAAATAAGTCGCGAAAATTTTTCAATGGTTAAGTATAGGAAGAATTTTCCGGGGGTCAAAGGTCGGGAAAAGGTTCATAAGACTACATCACACTGCGATTTAATTCTGTCTACAGTACTGTGACGACCCCCATTGTTGCAGCATAATGTGCATTGTATGAAAACCACCGTGTTCTGACAGTGGTACGTGATCTTACTTTATGGTTGCAGGTTGTTATACGAAAAAGCTTAACAAAGTTCAAATGTTTACCAGTAAGAAAAGTTGATTATCTCATCAATCACCTACCCAATGAATAAATTGATTGTACGTGCTCTTCCATTGAATAAATTATTCATAAAAAATTATGAGTTGTTCGATGGCCTGGCCCCTGGTATCACTATACTTGTAGTTTGTGGCCCATTGCGTTAAACAGTTGCACGCCCCTGAATGTATATTGACATTGTATGTGTAACTTTTGAGTAAAAATTTCAGGATTGATTAAGTGAAGAAATGCTATATGGATCGCACGGAAATACAATCGAAAATATGTACCTTTTAACTTAAGTCTCTCTTGACCAAAAATGTTCCCGACCCCTGCTATACACTGTTCGATGGGTATTTCAGCTGCTACTGCTGCTCCAAAATAACTTCTGAGTCTAGATTACTTTCGTGTTTAATATAATTTTCATGCTTAGTTCATCTCTCATTGACCGATATCTGTTCATTGTGCCAACATATTCCTTACTTTTGCTCGGAATCACAGCGTGGTTTGTAACAATATTATGGCAGGATCAGTTGTTCTTAGCAGCCCAGTACAACCAATCAGGATGATGAGGAATATCACTGGATCATTAGATCATGTATAGGTAGAATGTTTTTTATTCAGTTTACATAAAGCGAAGACCTGCAATATGGAACGGATGTGCCTTGTCGTAAAATGAAGATTAATTTGCACCAACTTGATTGACGCTTTGATGGGGTCGAGGGTGTACTATAATACCATTTCAGAACTATTTCTATTAATATAGTTTATTAAAACGCTATCCATATTGATCTGGTCAATATTGAGTTCAATCAGTAAGTTGTTCTAATTTCAATAAATTATAGAAGTGATGAAAACACCTTGCTAATATTTTATATTTTCAGAGTATGTGACAAAAATGCTGAATGAAAACTGATTTTGTAACTTTCTGAATTCGGTCATTTCAATAACTTCTTCTGTCCATACACAACTATTCGTGATCTCAAATAGAGTCTAATATAGAGCTTTATGGTATATTTTTACGATAATTTCAGCTGCTAACTTATAGCTCCAGCACAACTGAATTCGAAACCAGCAGTTGGACGAGTAAGTTTATTACTAGAAAGTATACACCAGATTAGAAGCCGACTTTATCATCGTAATTTTGATGATGCGATAAATTTCTAACTAAACAAATGGAGCGCGGACAGCATATATATATTGAATGGATGATGTTTATAAAACTTTATCCATATATACTTTTCTATCACTTCTCTAGGCTTGTGTTTTACTAGAAACTCTTTGACAGAGAAGAATACAAATGGGCGTGTTGTACTGTGGATACGAATCTGCCATTAGATCGTGGCTAAAATTCTACGCGTCTTGAAAAATCAAACATCTCGGCTAAGGTTTAACTATGCTGAGTGACAGATTTCCTACAGCGTTGTTGTATAGGTGCATGACTGTAAGACTCTAAGCTGTTGTTTATCGTCTGACGAATGCATCCGTAAACATCACGTCTTTCTTTATGATCAATATATACAACGAACGGCATGCAAGCTTCAATGTATCTCCTCATATGTTTAATAGAAACGGTTCAAAGCGATGTACGCAATGAATAGCACTGCGGTAGTTTTAATGGCTACATTTTTAGGTTATGGTTTTTGTACACAATGCTCAGCTCCTGCGCAAGTCCAAGAAATTGACTGGGCGAAGTTGAATAGCAGTATTTGGTATGAAACTTTGAACGCAAGAATAGCTGCAGATATTTCGACACCCTGTCTTATTCTCAGCGATTTTAAGAAGACGACAAATGGATTTGATATGAGGGTAGACAATACATTAGACTCTTCTCGCGCTCCAATGGGTCACTGGCAGCGCGTTGAAGACGGCGGATTCGTCCCACTGAATGTTAACTAGTATATTCAATACTTAAGCAAAGTTGCTGCCAGGAGTAAGGAAACTGTTAAAGTCACCAAAAATTCAGCATCAAAAATTCGTGAGCTACAAAGCCGTTTTCCGTTCACAGATTACGAAACTTATCTGATCGTATTGATTTGTGATGGAGAAGAGAAAATCATTTGGGCAGGAGCTCCATACCGCCACCCTACTGTAAAGACATCGTTGAAGCTCGGAATAAAATCATAGATATCGGAAATGGGTGGAATGATGTGAAACTTTATCTTTCTGATTGTTAAGTTAAGGAACGATTGTTCGTCCAATTTGATTTCAAG
This sequence comes from Styela clava, assembly GCF_964204865.1. Taxonomy (NCBI): domain Eukaryota; kingdom Metazoa; phylum Chordata; class Ascidiacea; order Stolidobranchia; family Styelidae; genus Styela; species Styela clava. The sequence goes on from NC_135250.1 coordinate 19,758,648, forward strand.
TACTATTAGTCCGGCAGAATAGGGCCTTAACATTGTTTTGGGACATAAAGTTTTTTTTATTGTTTAGATATAATGTATATGACATATATAATGATACCCAGGTGGGTGTGGAGTATATAATGTTGAGCAATTTTTTTTAAGTGGATTTAAAGTATTCGGTCCAAGATGACGCACATACTGAACCCCAACCTGGTAAACATACAATGTTCAGGTTGTGCGCCATCTTGGTACGAATACTTCAGGAGCGCCTTTTTGTTAAAAACTATTATTTCATAACTACATGCTTTAGTTTTGCATACATAGTAACATTGAATCTCCTTACAATGTCAGAAATTCAATTTTAGTACAATAAATGGTAGTTTATCTCACAAGCCAAGATCCATCGACAGCATCTAGCCCAGGGGTCACCAACCTTTTCGAAGCCGAGGGCTACTTTTAGGGTACAGATTAAGCTGCGGGCTACCAGTTCAATGTACACTTCTAAAAAAAATCAGTTGCTCGATTAAGCTTTAGTGTATTTAGTGAAGTATAGACACTAATAAACCTTAGGATTCTTCAGGAAATCAAACGATTATCACAACGTTGTAAATAAATTTCTATCAATAACACTTGTATTTCAAAACTGAATGTTAAATTGATTTTCATAGGAAACAACAATGTACTTGAATTATTTACAAACACTCTTCACAAGTCTAAGATAAAATGGACTTAACAGTTGTACTATCAAATGTTGCATAGTATTATACTCCGACACTGTAACTCTGAGCGAGTCTTGCAGATTTTCATCAGTGAGGCGTGTTCCATGTTTGTTCCTGGTGGAGTGAGTCGCGGCGCTATGGCCCATCGTGTTAAGCGTTAGGTTCGCAGGTTAGAATCCCATGCGGGGATAGTTATGTGCGAAAGGATTGCTAGACTCCTCGCCGCCGTTGGGTGGTTCACGTAACCGCTGGTCGGTTAAGGCTTCCTTCGCCATCAAGTCCAGGCTACCGGAAACAAATAACTAACTAATTCCATAACCGACATCGAATGGTAACCGGCGAGAAGCCGTGGTTTGTCATATGGTTAAGCCGTCCTATCGGCTATCTTCTCCCCCGGGATAAATATGTAAATCTCCTATCCTGAATTTATGTCAAAAATGTTGATTCGAAAGGATAGGTTGAAACAAACGATGGTCTCGTAAAATAGGATTGCTGTATGATTTGAATCGCGAGCTTTTTCTGTCCGTACTGTGCTGACCAGTGGGTAGTTAGCGCGGAAGATTACGTGACAAGATGTGAAATATCTCTCCGCTTTGTCGTCGCTAAAATCGCCCAACTAATGAGACACACGCAGGCTGTTTTTATGGTGGTATAAATATATCCACCTACCATTCATCGTGAAAATGATGGATTTTTCTTTGGAATCAATAATTGTATTATTACTGCTCCGCTAACCAACAGACAAGAAAAAGCGCGGGTTCGTGGAAAGTGATCTCAGTGTGATGTCATAATTGGAAGAGTGTTAATTACCCGTCACATTACTGAGGTCAAATAAAAATAAGGTTTATGGTTACAATAATCAATATAGTGTTATTCTCAGTTCCATATAAGTGTGATTTATACTAAAATAGCAGGACAAAATATAATTGATGTATCTTACTTATAAGAGCCGTTATTAAGCTTAGTTTGGAACAGACCGGCGGGCGACTCATATGGTCTTCGCGGGCGACTTGGTGCCCGCGGGCAACGCGTTGGTGACCCCTGATCCAGCCACTTTCTATTGCGCTCTCCAAACTACATTTGCGTTGCCGCGCGCATTTCGTTTTCCTAGTTTAAGCTTAGGGACTTGGGAAATATTTTATTAGTTGAATTGGATTGGAATATTTGACCTCGTCTTTCACTCCGAACAAGGCCATGTAAAACCGTCCACTGGTATCTAAAGATGTGTAACGTGTTTTCTTTCGGAAGAACCGCAACCTTTCACTGCTGCATTGACTTTGGCAAAATTAATATACAGTATCCTTGTGAAGATAGAAGGTATGCGTATGCGAAACCGAGATGTGCACCTGTTATGCCAACATAGTTGAGTCAAACGTTTTGAATACTAATACATCACACGCATTTTTCTGCGTGCTTCGGTTGTACGTAGTAACGCGCACATTTTTGCGCACATGCATCAAATTCCACTTGATTATTGAGCTATAGGTTCTTGACGAGCTTTTGTGTATGATTTAATTCCATAGAATTTGTATGCTGTTCTAAAGAATACTAGTTTCAGCTTTTTCATTCTCTTAAACCGCCTGTTGAAAGTGAGTTTTGTAATATTGCGTGTTGGTTTCCAACATCCTTAAATCGGTGATGCCAGTAAATCTTTAATACAAAAAGATCAGTAACATCTGCAATAAAACAGCAGTATCCACTCAAATGACAGCTGGGGGATGGATACTCTTAGTATCTGCTCCATCGCGTGCCTCTTACAGTCTTACCAGTTTACATGCGTGTCAATCAGTATCTAAGCTCAGCCAGAGACAAAAAGTTTCGGACTGCAGTTGGCGTGACGAAATGTTTTTAAATATATATTCAACAATAAGATTATTTGATTGCATACTACTGAAAGTTTCGCCTTATATGTCTTTTCCCATTGCACTATTCCTTTACTGATATTCGATAATATGACGCTCATCTGACATAGTTCTTAAAGTGTGTAGATGGGTATAATCTTTTCCACGCTGTTCAGATGGGAATGCGCGAATATATATAAGAATTGCTAATATTGGTTTGCAATGCGATGAAATCCCATCTTGGCATTTCTGCCTCTCGCAATCGCTGTGTATACTTATCGGGGAAGTTCTGCGGCGTGGTTATCAAATGAAAAAAAAAACATGGGAGTATTTTTTCTACTTCTCTACTACCATCAAACCTTGACATTTTGTGAAAACTTTTTTCCATGCAACCTTTTTTAAAACATCCCTAACAACCACAATTAATTCTGTTATTAAACTTCCGAAACAAACACACAAAATCATCAACAGATGCATATCACCAAGTATTGCGATATTGCTGAATTGATCTTTATTTTACCATTTTTCATGTAATTCTTTTTGGTAAACCTGTTATCTATCGTAAATACAGCACATTTGACAATGCTGTAGTGTGACTATTTTGGCCTCACATTTTTGATATTTGTAGTTTGAAATCTTGGGGCTCTGTCAAACAAAGGTACATACAAAATATTGGTTGTAAATTGCAAAACATGATCATGTTGTTGGAATATCTTGGCATTTTACCACCCGTATATCATTCATTGTTGAGAATATTAATAAAATCATAAAATTTAAAAATCCGTTTTCGTGAAATTTTTGTTGTAGCTGAATTCCAGGGACAGCATGACAACAGGCAAGAGAAGCACGATCGCCTCTTTCATCCTTGGAGGCCGCCGATCGGTTATCTGGGAGCACGAACAAACAGATGGAAATGCAAATATATATTATATAATTACAATGTATTTTTATAGAAGAGAAGAAGCAAAAGTGTTGAAAGTCTTTGGTAGTTTGAAAAGCATTACATTCTTTCTCAGGGATATACTATAAAATGTAGTAATTTTCTCATTCTTGTTCCCGTGATATCATTATTTTTCACTGCGTCGTCGTGATCATCCCGCTGCATAACAATTCTCGCTAACAAATAATTGTTCTCCACCGGGCGTATATCCACTTGAACCACTGGCGACTGCATTAGCAGACTTGTATTGTTAATTTCAACCAAAACGGGTATTTTGAAATAGTACCCTTTATTTTACGCGTATGTTTCGACAGTATTTCCATATACTGTATATGGGTCGCGACCCAAAGCTGGGCTCAACAAACATCTAAAAGTTATTGATTTTATTTCCTAGTAAATTTGGTGCTTGCATAGTTTGTGCACCAAGATTGCGCACAACCTGAACATAGTACTGTAACAGGTTATGGTTCAGGTTGTGCGTCATTATGATGCACATGTTTGACGAAAAACACTATACAAATATCTCAATAAATACCTAAAAGTTATTGATTTTATTTCCTAGTAAATTTGGTGCTTGCGTAGTTTGTGCACCAAGATTGCGCACAACCTAAACATATCATTGTAACAGGTTATGGTTCAGGTTGACGTCATTATGATGCACAGGTTTGACGAAAAACACTAATACAAATATCGAGCCGTAAAAAAATTGCTCAAGGCTGCAGAGCAAACTCCACACCCATGTAGAAATGATGGGCAATGACCACAGGATGAATAATCACTAATAAAAAAAACTTTATGTCTGAAATCAAACTTGGGCCAAAAATGTCCCCTTATCTGCCGGACTATATACTGTACAAGTCAAACACTATGTCCGCAAACATTTATTTCTAATTGCATATCTTGAATATATGCAAATTTGAGTTCTATATAAGAAAAATCATTTCGCATGGATTTTAATTTATGAATCATAGATAAATTACATAATATTCTATACATAAAAATGTGAATAATCTATTATTTTCATGTTTTCGTTTGCTGGATTCAAAGGCAGTCGTTAATACAACCGCAACGATTGGTAGCAATGCTCTGAAATTTCTGTCAAGACATGTGGCTGAAGGGTCTGCGTTTCAATTCCCCAGATTGCCTTATAATTCCACTCACATGCTAAAACAGTCTTGGCGTGGCCTACAAGAATTGTTTTAATTCAAGTATGTATTTCAAAATCACTGATATATCACATAATTTCAATTCAAAAGATGATAAGAATGCACTTAGAAAAATTATTAGAATTAAAACTAAATATAGAAGCTGAAAATGTTGAGAATAATATACACAGTTAAGTGGGAAATTCGATGATGATAAACCGCCCCGATGATAAACAAGATATATCAGCAGTGGGTCGATTCATAAAATAACTAAAACGCTTGTCCGCATGAATTACTGGCGAATTTTAAGACCAAGCAGAAACTCGACCGATTAGTCGAGATTGTGATTCTTCTTAAGTTTATTATTTGTTGAATGTAAAAACGATATTGGGATCAAATGACTTGTTTCAAGAGTGTTTGGTACATCTACCGTTATCTGTCTTATGTCAAGATTATATTGAATAATACATTTTTAGGTTAATATGTCATATGCAAATAATTCCCGCTAAATGAGTTAACGAGTAAGTGTGTTTATTCTAGAATTTTATGATATAGGTATAAAAACTTTTCTGTTTAGGCTTCTCCGAATATTCCAACTAAAGCGTTTAAATGTATTGTTAAGATAATTTGGATATTTTTATTTATAAGTTTAAATTGATTGATTTTTCGAAGAATATCGAAACCCAAAAATTATTTGTTGCACATAATTCAGAATAGTACGATGCTTTAAAATAAGGTCATTGTTTCTATGTACTCATCATTAAGTTATTATAAAAGGCAATGAATAACCTTAAAACATCGTTTTATTTTTATTTTAACACTTTCCCAGTATGTTAACACTTTTATCTCTAAATTTATCCTATCTAAAGCTCAGTAACATAGTGGTTATCATTTGCAAAGTCATCATTTCCAGGGCTGAAAGCAATATTCTCGTACACATTTTCAGTTTTTCCCTTCGAATCTAAAGATGCCAGTGATTTTTCATCGGGTGGATCACCGGCTTCAAGACGGGCTTTTCTCCGATGCTCCTCCATCATTTCCTCTTCAAATTCATCTTCATCAACTGGAACGTAACTAGGAATATAAAAGTTCGAATTTAATATAAAACTGATGTGTCCAAGTTTTATCTTTGCGTTATAGTATTGAATATTCAATAAGAATATTTCAAATTAATGGCTGCGCCAAAAAAATTGATAACTCCCCTGTGTCGTGAAAAGATGGGAACTGAATTATCCATAGGCCATACCTAAATAAGTAGGAAGAAGCACATCTATTAGGTACGTCCTGAGGGTACGTAAGATGGTGGCGTTACATAAGCACATGCGATAGAACAACAACGAAAATAATTTCACGTCTCCAGTAAAGCATTGACTGCAATTGATCGGTACAGTACGAAAGTTTTATTAACGTTATACTGAAGTCAAGTTATTTATACTCACAAATAAGCCAATATAATGAACACAATCATGGCTACAAAAATAAGTCCCGCAAAAAGTAAAAATTCGCCAACTTGGGATTCTATTCCTTGTACTCCGGTAATAATAAGAACGATAATGTTCCCAAATGATACAGTCAGCAACCAAATACTCGTTACCACAGATTTCATGCTGGGTGGTGCCTATAATACAAATATGTTGACGTAGGAAAAACTTGAACAGTAAAAATGTTAACTTGTCATTATAATTGCAATATTTCGTTAAGGCTAGCTTAGCTTTGTTCAGCTACAAGTCTACAACGCAAATTATATAGAGCTCGTGCTATGGATTTGTGGGACTGTTAATGAAATCATTTATTTTGAATAGATTCAAATCTTTCTATACTAATATGTATACAATGATTTTCTAAACTCCCACGATGCGATTCATACCTGAGTATACGAGAATTCCAGTCCAGTAACAGAAAGAAAAACTTCACCAACTGTTATGATGAAAAACTGTGGAAATATCCAGGCGACGCTGAGGGAACTTGGATTCAAATCTAATCTCTAAAAGACAACATAAATGAGATCACTTCATAGTTAGCTAACAAACTTTATTAGTTCTTCAATTTAAGTTGCTATTCCGTACAGTATGTTTATATATTTTTATATAAGTCTATACGTAAATTGTGATATATAAGAAATTCAGACCAATGCTCAAATATATGGAAATGAATATTGGTAATGTTGGCCTCGTATGACTTTGAAGTATAGTTTTTTAACGTTTTCCTCCGTCTTTAAGTATTGAATAGTTGAAATCGAACGATCCAATAGTTGTAGAGAAAGCAATTTTCTCATACCAATAAACACAACTCTAAAAAGGACAACAACAACAATTTTGTAATTGGTGTCCAATATTAGGAAAACACATATTTACCGTATAATAAGAAGTGTCGTTTAACACAATAGTATAAACAGCTCCAACTTCGACATCGATCGAACCGCTAAAAAGGCTATTTTTATCTGAATCTTGCACTTCAAAGTTCGTACTGTAAAATCACTTGATTTTTGAATACATTGAATCGACTCAGGAGCATGGATCAGGGAATGCCGATTGCTGTTCGCAATGGCAAATTACAAAATAAAACTGCTAGCATATTTCCCTATAGTTTGCATAAAATAAAATTTCAATGAAGCTGCCTCAAAAATCATGCCTATTTGCCTAGGGACCATTCGAATAGTACATAGGAATGTATATGCATCTATATTCCTATTTTTTTTTTTTAAAAACATTCGAAGTTTTACAGCATATTATCGTTTCATGTAATGGTAGCATGAAAAATATTTCGCTGCAGGAGAGCTTATTTGGCAGAATACCAATTGTATAATTACCAGGATTATCTATTAGCATGAAATCTTTAGTCAATAAGAGCAATAGTATATGGTTAAATCAATCTATTTACAACCAAGAAGCGATACAATTCGATAATAATGATAAATAAATATTCTTTCAGTTTTTCTTATTCCTCGTACTATATCGCGCTAAACATGCCTTGATGTTTAATTTCCCAATGAAAACAGTCATTTTTCAGTTAGGATAACCTTTGGTAAAAAAGTTCAATAAAGAGAAGAATGTTATATCTTACGTTCCAATATCCACTAAAATTTCCTCTGATTTTTCTCCTCCCTCCATGTGAACTACTTTGGGATCTCCATGAGTAATATGAACCGTTAGATTTTGACCAATCCGGGCATTTACAAACGAAAATTTACCGCCACCATCTTCAGATTTGTCAATTATCATTTCTTCCTATATGTAAGAACGTAGCCTTGTTAAAAGCTTTTTATTTCAAGCATTTTTCCTTTACGTATTAGCATTTCCGCAAAATGGCGTAAACATACTTGTCTCAATTGATGACATAATGCATGAACAATATGGTGGAACTGAACATAAGTATATTCCATTTATTTTATATAGGTCAATTCACATGTTATAACATAACACAAGAGCACTTAAATATATTTACATGGCGGCGACAATAAACTATCACAATATCAGCAAAATTCCCGCCAAACGTTTATTGAATTGCGACGAATGTCTTGTGCAGGTGTACCTACGAACTAAACATAAACTAACATCAACATTTGAAGAAAAATATCGTTCACTGGTAGAAAATAAAAGTATCGGCCTTTCGCCGGCTTCTCCCATTTTTAAGCGTTTAAAATTCGAAATCCAATATTCTAGTAGTTGCGCAGAATGACACTACAGCACCGAGCTCCATTTTGTGTCCAATAAATGAAGAGCAATTCAGTATTGGAAAATGAAATAAGAACTCGTCGATTATTCCTTTAGAGCTCTCTGGAGGTGTTAGTCGTTTACAAGTACGACTTTTCTCGAACATGTAATGTTATATTACTACGAGTCTACTTTGTATCGTAGTAGCGAATAAAGTAGAAAAGTCTTTGTTTTTGCAGTAATATCTAAATGTGATATCCATGTATAGACAACAATCCTGGATAGAACAATGTTACAATGGTACTTTAACATAATAACATCGGATGTGTTCTCATCTATTATAAAACAGAATCTTACGGAGGTAACGTAATCGTCTTCATCTGCATCTCCGCGAAATAATACATCATACACGGTTTCTGCAGTAGGTTTTATATTTTTTGTTTTCTCGTTTCCCGTACAAGATTCATACGTCAATGTTATCTCAGGAAATTGATTTACATTGATGAATTGGAAATTCTGCGAATCACTGATCTGCAATAGTAATTTGTCAGTTATGCATATTTGAATGACAGATAATATAGAAAAACACTCATGTTTGTTCGGTTCGTAAAGAATGACAGTTTGATCAAGCAGTGTATTCCTTTTTGTCACGATCCAAAATTAGGAAGGACATTTCTTATTTGAAGTATATTTTCCCCACTGGCCTAAATCCAAACATAAGACCACATTGCATTTTATTTGGATCTTTGCAAATTCTTTTTTTTTCTATTGTAAATCACGAAAAACTTTACAACAAAAGAACTATTGGCACCATTCAAATATAAAATTTCTTTTATATACTATATGGCACTAGAAATATAGATTGTATTAATTTGAACATAAATGAATGCGGTATTCAATTGAATTCTACTCATATTATCTATAGTGTGACAAAGAGGCGAAAACGGAGAATTCATGATATAACATTAAACTTACATTGCCACTATTAACATTAAAAGTAAGTTCCGAGTCATTTGTTCCAATTTGCAGGTCGCAATTAGCTTCATTTAATATGCGAATAGCATATTCTCCCCGCCCTGGCAACGGCGTAATTCGTTTCTGAAAAATGAAGAATAATCGTGAAAAAAAAGAAGAAATTTGAAAAACGTGCAAATGTAGATTTGGATGGATTACAAGACTGACAACCCATTACGTTTTCTATACCTTTAATGCCCTTACATATGACGTAAGTCAATGATTCTTACCTATACGATCAAATTCTATGATGACTCTAATTTGAAATGCAATTCAAATAGAAATTGGTCTAAACTAAACCGTATAATCATATTAAGACAAATAATTAGGAATGGAAATCCACTTTTAACGATAGAAATGCATTTTCTTCAAACAAAATTACTCGATTGAACTGGGATAATCAATCATATTTCTGATCAATGAACAAAGCGTGATATCTAAACCACTTTTGTTTCTCGTTACCTCAATTTCAATTTGCAGTATAGCGGCAAGAATAAAAGAAACTCCAGCAAGAAATAATCCGAGTGTCATTCTCTTCAGAGGAGTGAAGTCGAGTTTTAAATATCTTAGGAAAGGATACAAAGTAACTTCGAATAAAGGAATCAACGTCACGATGAAGATTGGGTTGAGGGTTTCAATTTGATCTGGCTTTAGATGTATGTTACCCTGCAGGAGAGAAAGCAGTGTTGTTGAAGTATTAAGTTATGGAAGTCTGACTAATACTGCTTGAAACAGTTCTTCATACATCCTTGTGTAGCATACTTCTCTTATAACGAAACTTTCCATAAATATATACTACGGCAAAACGTAGAATTATATTAGCACATAGTCATTTAATGCAAATATGTTGATGAAAACCAAAAGAATTCTTGTATTCAAATTAGAAGTTTCAAGACATAAAAAGTAGAGGTGACTTAAAAATAGTAAAACTAAATTCAGTGAAAAATTGGCAAAAGTTATAGACATAATATGCTTTTTGTGTGTTCATCGAATATGTTTGTGATATATTTATCAATTACCAAATGCCCGTCTAATTCAATGCACTGGAGTGTCCAACGTGAACCTTGTTGGTCGAATAACGCCCAGAAAAACGGAAGAGGAATGAAGAGAATGAAAACTCGAAGAACGTATTTTGTGTCTCTGATCATTTTCTCCTGAAATTATAGGTTTTTGTTTTAACTCTGTTATCTTAAATGAAAACACACACCACTGAACCATTGTAACCATTTGATATAGATTGAGGTAAAAACTTATTTAATTGTATTGAAGCGTTCACTCACGTCTGCCTTTGCATTATCAAGCCAGTGTTCCTTGGTCCTTTCTTTTTTCGGAGTTTTGTACCAGTGTTTTATACCTGATCCAATGCAATGACAAAATCTCCAGAATACGCTTCCTTCTGGTGGATTTTTTGTGTACCATTTTGAACCGGCAACGAAGAGAACTGAGAGAAACAACAAACAAAGTGAAAAACGCAAACGGATTAGGAGATAAATTAGCTCGAAAACTGAAAATAGCAATAGGTGAATATTGAAGAAGCTATTGAGAGTGTGATTATAATTATATATATCTATTAGGGATGGGCCGAGATTCGGATCCAGACTCGGATTCGAGTCGAATCCACGCATTTTTTGGACTCGAATTCGATTTCAAGTCCACGTCATTTTCACCGTGTTTTTACTAATTTACGCCTATGTTTGTACTTTTCTCTCTATAAATCTCAGTACATATCCTAACTCAGGGGTGGGCGAACTACGGCCCGTTGGGTTATTCAATCTGACCATCCTGATGCTGCCACAATCAAACTAAAAGCAAATTTAGATGCTTCAGCTAAAAAAATAGCTCAAGGAATTTGTTGAGATCGTGATAAAAATTAGTTTTGGCACGAGGCTTATGGTTTCCACTCTTGTTTTTGTAACACTTTAAATATTGGGCATAAAATGTGAATTTTTACGTCACATTTACATGACCCGCCAGCCTAGATGGGCGAAATTTTGGCCCCTGGTCAAAAAACCTTGCCCACCCATGCCCTAACTGATTAAAACGCATTTTAAAAAATATTAATCGCTTATAACAATGATGTCGCCGCCAGTCGCATTCGAAAACTATATATCCTTTTCGGTATACACATGAACAATAAAATATGTGTTAGCGCAATATTTTCGAGTCTTCGATTCGCGTGTAATTGAAACATGCTCTGAATCAAACCATGAGGGATTCTATAATACCTCTTCTAAATCTAGTTTATAACGTGCAATCTTTTCCCAAAAAAGGGAGCAATGGAAAGCATTGAGAATGTCTACATGTACTACTAAATTGCAAGCAGATGTACCACATCTACCATTTGCGCACGAGTCATAGTAAGAAGTACATGGAATTATGTATAAGCCTTGTAGTCAAAAGCTTTGTAAGAATTTCACAATAGCAACCTAGAATTAACGGTAGGTGGTGGGCTGGGAATGCAGTTCACAATCAAGGTTCACATTGACACACGTTTACGTTTGTATTATGATCGCCAAAAAAAAAGGAAAAATTTATTTTTGAAATGATTCAACAGCTACCTGTGGAACCATTAGGCAAAAAATACGAACTACGACGTATGTTTGTGAGCGCACGTGGCTGTAGCATGGTTTTCTATTTTTTCATGATGACGTCACGGACTCGGCAGATTCGATTCGAGTCCTTGGCCTATGGTCCTTTCCCCGAGCATCGACTTCCTTGTTTACTTGGTGACATTGGTCAATCAGCAAGATACAAAGAGTGACGTAACAGTGCTCCCATTTCGCATCCGCTCAGACACTTTTCTCCCTCAGACAGATTTTCAAGCGTGGTCGTAAACATTACCTCGTTTTCACGTTTTTGAACTCTATTCGTTAGTTTTCAGACGTGTTTCGGAAACTTAAATATAAATCAAATAATTCGATGATCACTTTGTCTTCCTAGGAGTTTTAATTTAATTTGCCGTAATAAAAAATTAGTGTAGAAATAGCTGTGATAGACTAGGCTAAAATTCTTTACCGGTACTTTCAAAAAACAGATTGTTGTATGCGATGAATCATAATGATGGTTTGAAACACATACCCTATTTTACAGGCGCCAACTCGCAAAAGCACTCTAAAAATAGCCCCGAAAGTTTTGCAATGGTAAAGTATAGGAAGAATATTCCAGGGGTCAAAGATCGGGAAAAGGTCCATTACTCGGATTCGTCGAATCTCTGTAATGCCGGACTCGTCCCATCCCTAATATCTATTTGTGTTACTTACTGAGGGCGACACACATGAGTGCTGCTGGAACTCCAAAGGCAAGTGCGTAGCATTCGTCGAATATTGGATCTGTCTGATTGGGATAACAATCAACATCAGCCCTTAGTATAGGAGTCACAAATGTCGATATCAAACTTCCAGCGTTGATTGCGAAGTAAAACAGCGAGAAAAACTGTTTTCGCACGACGGTCTGCAGCGAGAGAAAAAAATTTAGATTACTTTCGATTCATTAAAAATAATTGTACTTTTTAAATGTTGTGAAGATATGAACACAATATTCAAAAAGTTTATATTGTCTAAAAGCATGTATAAACTACTATTAAGTTTTGTCATAAATGAAATGAAATACACAACATTAATAAGCACTATTCTATCCAATTAAAGAGTCCAGATGTACACTAACACAAATGTATTTCTGTAACGTTTGGTACGAACAGAGTCAGACTTCCTCAGATAAGCAGTTTACAACAATCAATTGGATAGAATAGTCATGTTTATTCAAGCTACAATATACTTACAGTATACGCATACGGATCCACTAGCATAAAGGCATAGAGAAAAGATAGGAAGTTAGTCTCGCGCAACCCAACTCAAATTAATAAGCACATTCATTTCACGATTTATAGGAATTTAAAACATTTTCATGAATTACAACCACAATTCATTTGGTAACACCAATACAAACATGTAGTGACACGAGGTACGATTGTTCATTGTGATGTGTGATAAATATACGACACAAAGGACATGGGTCCCTGTGTTACACAATGTTTGAAAATGTAAAATTCAACAAAATTAAACCTTATAACTTCTTTTTTAATTGAAAATTTATATTTTTCAGTTCAAAAACAACAACACAAATATCTCACGAACACTATAAATTGTTTCCAAAACTGAGATCTAACTGGAATACAACGATTTAGTTTATAGAAGAAACAATGGAAGAAACTGACTTAACGCAATTGGTCTCAAATCTAATTTTTCTGATGGTCACAGACTGGAATAATTTAACAATCACCTGTTCTGGTTTGAATTGGTCACCACCGAAGGACGATACACACGGTTTTATCCCACCAGTTCCACATGCAATGAAGAATAATCCAAGCATGGATAGTACACTAGAGTGAAATTATTTAATTTTTTTTAACTGAATTAAAAATAATATAAATGTAAGATATACTTTTTTTATGAAGTATGTAACAAATATTTTTTAGAATGTGTATATTAGAACAGTCGAAGCAAAATAAGGTTAAAAACGTGAATATCTGAATGCATTGAAATTCTTATATAAATTGCTTACACATGGGCGGTCGCAGAAGGAATGAATGGTATGGATCCAATTGTTTTAATGATGTGACCAAATATGTAGACAATGGACAGAAGTATAATCGTCTGAAAAAAAAGAAAAATTGGTATAAGTGAACATGAAATTAGAAAATGAAAATCAAATTAAAATTTCACTTACTTTATACTTTCCCCAGTACGAATCAGCAATGATAGCCCCAATAACCGGAGTAAAGTATGCAAGTACCGTGAATGCGTGATAAACAGCAGTTGCCGTATCGTCGTCAAATTTCAAATAATTTCTCAAGTACAGAAGTAAAACAGCTTGAAAATAAATTGGGAAAATGTATGCTTTTAAAATATAAATTATAATATCTTGTCTAGCAATTATAAAAGGAATAAAACTATGTGAAATTTGTGTAAATTTAAGGTTTATCAACCACACGTTAACCCTCTGAGGGCAATTGATTCAAAAAGATGGCATTGTTCCTACGTGGGCTGCTGACTGCCCGGGCTAACAAGTAATCAGATAAAAAAGAATACGATTGATGATTATTACGCCTGGTAATATTATGCTAATAACACAAAATGTCCAAAATAATTGTCTTTAGTCAGTAAACTCTTATATTGACCAGTTTATTATAGTTAGGCGAAAATGTGTAACTTACATCTCATTCCATAATATGAAAATCTTTCACAAAATTCCATTCCAACAATGAATAAAACATGTTTCGGGTAACGACGCCACTGTTCCTAAATGTTAAAAAGAAATATGTAGGTCCAGTAACAGAGGATTTTTTATATTTCACGTTAGCACATACACGTGATTCGAATCTGCATCTTTCAACACGAGTTTTCACCGCTTATAATTGAGTCGTTAAAACTTCCTATACAAGAGTTCACTTGAGGGTGAGGGCTCCTTCTTTTATGGGATGAACATGAGACCTGATATCAAAAATTATTTACGTCAATGCATTTCCCATGCGATATCCTTGTTTAAAATAAGATTTTATATTTTGAATATTTGGAATAAATATAGATACCCCACAGGATAATTTTTCTTCTTCGTCTGCATAATGATAAACGTCAATGTCAGAGTTCGAGCTTGTTGCTGTAAAACAGAGAAAACAAGTTGAAAATTTTGAAAAACCATCTTTTGGCTTAATACGCAAACGATCTATCTTTCATCAATGTAAAACACTGTGAGTTGAAAGTGAAAAAATAATTAATATCTACTTTGAAATGGGTAATTAGAATCTATTATTACTCAAAACACTGACGCTAGCAGAATCTTTGTCTAGTAGACGACATGTTTATCATCCGTTGATTTACGTATATTATGCGTGTGCAGACTCGTTTTACGAGGACGGCATAATAATTGTCCGGCAGCGAACAACGTATTTAACACCCGATTATAGGTATTTGAATTTCCACGAAGTTCGTTGATTTACGTACTGTTTGCTCTATATATCGTCGAGAGAAAAAACGATTATGGTTCGGATATAAGATGCTACAGGATGAATATTGCAGAACAACAGTTGTTACGGACGAGATATAGTTAGTGTTGGTTATATTAAGCATTAAAACTTTAGGTAATAACGAAAAATACACACATACATGATTAGATCTCAAACAAGCTAAAAATAATGTGCAAATATTGATTGCATTTGCGTAGTATGCATAATATCGTTTTCATATAATGATGCAATATTTAGGAGTCTGATTATTTTGATAATCTCACAAAATTTTATTTACTTACCACTCGACTTTCTACTGTCTTTCTTTTTCATTTCTTCCTCTTTGAGGTCGCCTACATCCCCCATGATGTACAGCTTTCTATATTTCTCTTTGTAGTATATATGCCGTTCTAATTCATATTTAGAAATATTGAATATGTAAAAAAGAGATGACAAGAAGAAAAATTATTTTAAAAAATAAGGCTTCACTATATATACAAACACAATATAATCCAAATACAACGTTTTGCTTTTCTAACACGAGCATACAGTTGTCAGTGGAACGCATATGTATCATGGTCGTCAGACGATTTCTTTTCTACGAGAAGATGGCAATACTATACGCCAACTACTTTTCGCCAACTAGGCATCACACTAACGTTATACCCGATCACTTAGATTTAAAAATATCAGCAAAAACGCGAAAAAAAAAATGTTGATCTTGTAACTGCCTTCAAGTTGTTCGCACTTGCTACATATCAAAATACACTAGAATAGTGTTTTTTCTTTTCTGAGTTATGTTATTTTTCTTTTGCAGAATGTAGAACAAATGATGTTTTGTTTTGACATGAAAAACAGACTAGCCAAAGTGAAACTAAATAATATGCCATCGATTCCTTATAAAGTTGACTTCAAACAGGAGACGTAAGCCTGAATGTAATTTAACTTGACAAATGCCAGACCGCTGCTACTCTTGTTATATATTTTGTGGTGTTCGTTAAACGGCGGAGTGAGTTTTAGAAAGTTCAATGAATCTTTTGGAAATAATTCACAAAAAATAAGAAAAATAATTTTGGAATTGAGTTCAGCTGTAGTAAATATTATTACAAAAAAATTTTTTCCAAGGTTTTTAGTTACAGAAAAAGTCGATTTCCACCTTGATCTTATGCCTACCACAAATTGCGGGAGGGGTTGGATTGATTCGAGAAAGACTGGACAGTCATACACACAACACCCCACTATCACATCCTAGAGAAATTTGCGTCGTAATGCTATCATATTTTTAGCGCGTAGAGACAAATGTGAACTCTACCAAAACCGATAGCAAATTATGTCCGCTGGACGCAAAATAAAACCGAGATAAATAAAAATAGGTCGTCGCGTCGGCAACCATAACGCGCCAATATCCTAGAATAAAATTTGATGTTGTGGTAGAGGTGAGAAGATTTGACACCTTGCTCATCAATAGTACCGAAGATACGAGAAAAATCTTTGTTGAATGGTGTTAGAAGTCACTTGACTACAAAATATTTAGACAAATGCTATAATTTAAATACAAAGAGACAAGTAATTATAGATTTCTGATTAAATATCTTTTCTTTTTTTGTCACAGATCGGGATTTGCCGAACGCGCAACTAAAATCATTTTATTTAAAGATAAGAAATAAGAATAATAGTGGGAAAATTCAAATAAATCTAATAGTGGAAACAATTTTTGTCGAAAATGAAAATGTTTTTAGAGAAAAAAATTCGATTAATTAATTCAACTCAAACCCCAGTTTACTGTTAATTTTACCAGTAATTGCGATTTGCTATTTCAAGAATTATTTAATATTATATTCAAATAATATGTCTAAAACAACGTTCCTGAAAATATACGAATAACAAATAAGAGCACTGTCGATGCCGCCGTTGGTATTTCATACGTAATTCGATATCCTCTCACATCTTTTCAATTTTTATCCAGTTCTCGAATATTTCAAGATGTCTCTAAATAACTATAAAGTATATTTCGACAATTATTTAATATTTCGTTCATTTTTAAATTAAAATTAAAAGGGTAGAGTTAAAATATATGAAAAGATCTTTTTTTTTCAATATTGTATCTCTGCAAAGCCTTGTATAAATGTTGAAAAAAAAATACAATTGATTTCTATTTAAATTGAAGATGCTACGTAGAAGATGTCAAAATACCGCGAAAACGTCTGAGGCATCTAAATATCAAATGCATGCTAATGCTCCCGACGCGGACTTTTCGAACAAATGAAACTTCTATGCTATTTTTCTTTTTATGAGGAACAATGTAAATGCAGTGTACACAAGTAAAAAAAGTTTGTTGTCGTAATTTTATGTGCAGTTTAAAAAAATTGCAAATTAAAAAACATTGCATGTAACAAATTTACTAAAATGGTAGCTGATCCCTTACTCTTGTATGTCTCAAAATCGTATTTTGGTAATGTCTTCAGGTCTCGGTGTTACCTCTTACGTATATTTTTTCCGTTTAACGCATATTTTGATGATGACCGATCTACACATTACAGCAGAATTTTAATCATTTTACGTTTCTTTTCATTTGGCCATTGAATTTTGTGGGTTTGGCGGAACAAACTTACGTCAAAAAATCGAGGTCACTGTACTTTGCAAATTGAAATAACAAGTTTTACCATTAAATATGGCCAAACTTGAAATAATCATCAATTCTATATTCTTAATATATACGTAAACCGCATGTCTCATTTGTTATTACATCACTTAAAATTGCCATTCGTCAAACATTTGAATTGGGATCAATTCCACGAACATATACCGAACAAACGTAGTTAAACTAATATTAACCTCTATTTGTGTAAATGTTCTGTTTTTTTTAAATTGTGAGATAACTACAAATGTGTTTTGGGCAAATAGTGTCGTCCATAATAAATTTAGTACACAAACTGATAATAGATAACTCAAAAAAACAAGTTAGGAAATTCGTTTTAATTTCGATGATCTTTAACACGAGATGATGATATTTGAATACAATCTCGACGGCCTTTGTAACAGTTGATATTTGCTTTGTTCTAGTTTTGGACAAAAATTGTTGGAACTTTTTCAATTATAGTAGATTTTGTTGTCTTAAACATCGAATTCATGATGTATGAATTTCATAGAATCTCCAAGTAATGTTATTCAGGGTTGTGTATTGTAATCTGATTATTCATTTGTGTATTTCAAAGTACTAAATTTAAAGTCTGTTTTCACTTTAATAAATCTATCTATTCTGGTTTCGTAGATAGAGTTGGCTTACCGTATTTGTAATTCACTTTTAACATTATTTTGAATATTATTCAAAAAATATAATGTCAATGTTTGCCAAATTTGACATTTTGAACAACAAAGCAATCATTCTTTGAACGATTGCAATTCAGGTTTTACAAAAATATTCATATTCCTGATTCGGTTTTGATACTCCGTCTCCATCAAACTATGTACATCCGTGGTTCTCAACCTTTCTTGTGTTAGAGTCAAATTCTAAACCTTAAAGTTGTAAGCCGCATAAAAAAAAAAAAACGCAAATTAAAATAGCAACAAAACAAAATTCAAGTATGTATTTTAAAATAATACCATCAACAAGACTGAAAATCAAGTTAACGCTGAACCTGACATTGGCTTTGAATTTGAATTCCGAAGTCAAAAAAGTGAGCCGCAATCATGATGGATTCATTCTCCAGCAGTATATATAACAATAGCTAGTTTCATATTTTCATACTGATATATATTTCAAAATAATTCTCTTTCCAATCACATTGGAACGCCTGATTACATATATAAAGAGTGCGAGCTTTTTTGAAGGCGTGCTAGACATTTTATTTTGCCTTGACAAACTAACAAATAAATATTTTGTTCAAAACTATCTAAACTTTGCACAGTGTACAGGTTAGCCTGCTTGTGATGACTGGAAACATTTAAATCAGTATTCTGAAAGGTAGGCATTGAAACATTCTGGAGGAAAAACATTATGACATCATAATAAAATGTTGCATTCAAAACGACCTAACAGCTACTATAACATCAATCCAACTACTGCACCCTTAGTCTTTCAATTCAAGTCATTGAGTAATTTTTAATGAAATATTTTCACTGAAAATGACTCCATTTTAAACAGTAATGAGATCCGCCGGAGGAATAGTTGAGAGCCGCATGCGTTTCTACGTGCGGCGGTTGAGAATCACTGATGTATATGCTTTCCAGGACGATTGTGCTGTCTACAATTGCAGATTCTGCACTCAGTCTCCATACGTATAGACTAGTTACTGGTATGTGTAATAGATCGCGATAATTTTGCTTGTTCAAATGTTTCTATAAGAAATAACAACAATATTTCTTTTGGGACGCAAACGGTTATGAAATTAAAATTTTTAGGTGTGTATGTCACCACAAACGATACGTTAACATGACACGCTTTACCATAAATATGACATATAACTTTTAAAACTAGTCCGTCAGCTGCGGTGCACGTTACCCATTTTCTGCGCTGGGCTAACGTACAGAACAAAAACCAAACACTGTGATAATCACGACATTACATGAACGTGTACGCAAACCACTACGAACCCGTTGGATCTCACTACTGGGCGGAACCATAACCTCAATTAAACTTGGACTGTGAAAAATTAATGAAAAACATTAAACTCGTATGTTCGTACAGAAATAATTATACAAAAATCACCTGTTTGAATGATGGCAAAGTATATATTAATTGTACTTCGGGGCCAGTCAATTAGGCATAAATATATTCGCGGGAGTCAATATCATGTATTAGACTAAAACGATATTGCAAACAGTAAAGTCACTAAAGATGGTAATATGGTAATGGTATATATATGTAGCCAATTGCGGCGCATGGACGACTTATAATCTGTGATTTTTATGAAAATATATTTGTTCTTCCATTGCTTCCATTTTTTGGTATTTTAATGTGAGTAGATGTTGTATTGTTAAAACAGATAGAAATTCTAGCAAAGTTTGACTATTCTGCAAATGTTCACTTGTGCATATTTACATTACCCAGCAGCGGCGGTCGTTCGTCATTAGAACCTACTTAGCAAACATTCCGAGCTCGCGTAGACTTGCCCCGCTTGTGATCAAATCAAATAAGAATTTATATTGCATGTAACACACAGTTAGCTATTCTTTTCCGGAGTCAATATTTGATGAGCTTTGAAATTATCAAATACTAACCAATCATGAATCAAGGTAAAATGGAACGATTTAAAAGTACCACGCTCGGATCAGTAACGACGTGAATACTAGATATTTTTGTATTATAAAACGAGTTGTAATCCGATGTACGATGATCATATCTAGTTCATCGTTGATTTATCCATTATCACCTCAAATACGATGTTGAAATAGCATGTTTTCACCATATTGACTATAATGCATGCAGTATGGTTAAACTTAGTTAAAATTTAAACCATGCGAAAAATATGATAATGCATGACCCTGCGGAATTCCAACCTATGATCAAACGGCACGTTTCTCACGCGACGGTAGTCAGAATCATGAATATTACAAATATTAAACATCCAACATGAACAATGTGAGTAAATATTTTGACATTTAGAAGTGAGATGAAACAGCGTAATATTTGTTGCTTACGTGTTTTACTGATGGAGTAAATCCCCTCGCGGTTATTTTTTAAAAAGGCCATTGAAAATTCAAAACAAAATTTCATGATCGAAAGCGACACACAAACAAATGCAGTAAAAACGGTAGAAGCGATCACTTTTCCTCACGTTAAAAGAAGTTGCAAAAAACCCTACTCTAGGAAATTTTCCACAAAATTTCTCTTATTCGGAAATGTTTTGATTTCCTGCCAACGGAACTTGATTTTCTTAAAACCAGGTAGAAATAAATATTTGCTAAAGGATATTCTTCTGTTCAATTATGAATTGGTTACCACTATTTTTTTTTCTTTTTTTTTTGCTGTAAAAGTTTCATACTCATGAATGCGTGCCTAGGAACAATGATATATCACTTGGAACAAATTCTCTAAATAATTGATTTCACTCGCATTCGTTTATTTTTTTCATCATAGGAAGAACGATTTTGGTTCTAAATTTGAACGAAACTTGTTTAGTTCTGGAAACGAATGCCCAATATTCGTAATAAAAACGTTTATAATATACGCTAGGAAGACTCCATTGAGAAAATTTGTGACAGGGAAAATAACAGCCGTAAAATATCAGTTCGATATGTATTTAATTCGTCGAACAATGTCAAAATTATTGTAGATTGACAAAACAGCTATTGCTTTTTAATAAAAACAATCTTTTTGAAATGTTTAAGAACGAAAAAAAACGAAACATTTATAACACTATAGTCTACTCTTATTCAAAAAATGCATTTTAAAAGCCCATGAATATTCCGGTTTTTATATCTAGATGAAACTTGTTTTCACACTTTTACGAAATCATTATATAACCCAATTAGCTAATTACCCCCAGAAAGAATCCCCCATAGAGTCGTATTGTTATTCCTGAAATGGCAATTGGACTAAGTATATTTCCAAAACGCAAGTAATTATTGTTATGTTTTACTATAGCACGGTGCATATACAACAAATATATATTTATTTTATCTTGATTGAAGAAGAAATAATATTAGAATCTTGTTTAAATTAAAGCCATACAGTGATTTAAAACAAATTGTGGGAGAAACAAAAAGAAAAGATTAAAATTTATCTATGGTCAAGTCATACCAAGCATGTTTGGCTACATCAGTGATTCAAAACTTCACTTGTGGAGTGGCGTTATACGGATATCATACATATTACAGACTACTTCCAGAGATAAATGGTGACCTCGTGATTTCAAAAACATCAAATATCACAGAAAGTCACGTAAGGTAGGTAGATGAAATGGTAAAAAAACATTAATTCAAAATAACGAACGGACGAGATTTTTCCATTAGCAGGCTCCACCATATATTTAAAAAGCAGTGTTGTAGTCATCCTCAAATCCTTTATTTGGTTCCCCATTTACTTCGGCCGCCTTCTTTTTCGCGTCAGCACTGATTCCATGGTATTCGTCTTCTGCGAACGTGGATTCTTCTTTTTTATCCAGAGGATCATCCTGAGTTTCGTAGAATTCAGATTCGTCCACATATTCGTATCGAATTGCGAGAATAATAAAAATAATGGCGGCGACACCAATCAGTCCAGCAAAAAGAAAATATTCATCAGCCTAAAAATAATAATGTAGTTTAGAAAAATTCACCAGAAGAAAAACATCAGACCCGATGAATCACGTACTTGTCATGGTATGGAAGCTGCAATGTACTATGGGTCTCGATGACGTGAGAAAAAGTCGTACAGGTTGGGAAAGTAAGAGGTTGGGGGAAAAATGAATCCGTATCCCGAATACATTTGAGAAATCGACAATCATTGTTCAGTGAAAATATAGAGCAGTGGTTTCCAACCTTATATGGCTCAAGGTCCCCTTCCGAAGACTTTTAGCACTCATGATTCATATTACCTGGTTTGGTACAAATTTAGCTTCAGCGATAATAAGCACAATAATATTTCCAAGAGATACTGTCAACAGCCAAAAACTGGCAAGAACGGATTTCATGCTTGTCGGTGCCTAAAAAAATAGAATTTAACGAATATGGTATATACTATACAAGTATATTGTATATACGTGCTTTCATTAAATTTGTATTTCTAAAAAATTGCGATTTATATTAACTATTACTCCTCGAAATGAATTAATTAATTGATTGAACAAGTCAGTAACAAATGCAAAAAACGAGACAATTCTCATACAATTTCATATGAGCATGAATTCAAATGTTACAAAAGGTTGTTATGACTCCCTTCGGACTAGAGTTACATTTTATCAAAGATGTCTAATGGGTGAACTTTTGAGTTTTGCATTACCCTATTTTTCAATAAAAACCAACGCAATAAATATATAGTTCAATTCAATTCAATACAGCAGAATATTCATTTACCTGACTGTACGAGAATTCAAGACCTGTAACAGACAAGAAAACTTCTCCCAAAGTGATGACAAAGTATTGCGGGATCATCCAAAATAAATTGACGGTGTTGGGGTAGACATCAGTGTACATTACAGAAGCAACGACTTCATTCTTAAATATAAGCAAATAAAAATTAAAAAATCGTTAATGATTTATAATTGAATGAATTGCTTGTTGCTAATTTTGTCCACAGTTATATTTTTTCTTCTGAATATCACCACTCATGAAGTTTAGGAAAGTGTGCCAAAAACGTTGGTGCGGAAAGGTATAGTGAACCATCAAATTTTAAGTCCAATGATATTTCATATGTTTATTCTTACTACGTTTAGAAAGTTCCCTGTTAAAGCCAATCCAGAACGATTTGTACTCAACTTTTTCTAGGATAAAATACTGAAGATCATTAAGCGATATACATATTGATGTAAAATGCTAATTTACAATTTTGAAATTTTAAATCATGAAAAATATACGTTTCTGAATGAAAGTGGTCAAATATAACAATCTCGACAATAATATTGTTTACCTCAGTTGTACCGTTATTCCATACAAGTATGGTGTAATCACCACCAGTATCGACGTAGTAAGAGCTGTTTTTGATGTTTGTACCGTCCTTATAAACCATCATAGTGTAGCTGCGGCAAAAATAAAGTGATAGTTTTAATATAAAAAGATCCAAGTTATTTAGTGTTTTCTATCGATCAGCTAGTTGAAATATATAAAACATTTTTATAGATGTTATTGTCAATATAGTAGATTTACGAACAGTTTTATTGCAATCTTCTCAGATCTGTTGCTTGAATCCAATAATCATTGGTTGCGCCATTGTTCCAGAATAAATATATAAAGTTACCACGTGATTTAATTTCATCATGCACTTATTAGGACATTTTCTTAAATATTGATCAAGTTTATACTGAAAATGCAATTCAAATCATCCAAGCACGCTATTATTTTATGAAGTTTTTCTTACTGTTTGTTACCTTTCCTTAGTGTGAAATCCTATTCGACATTCATAAATTTGATGACATCATGATTTAATGATGACGTCAACAGTGATGTCTTGTGTACTTACGTCTTTCTATCAATGTCCACTTTTTCACTGATGTTATTAGTTGTAACAAGTAAATTATGGTTTCCAAGTCCGGTTATTGTTGCGTTGTAATCTAATGCATTGAAGACTCTGAAATACAAATTAAGGAGGAATAAATAATTTGACAAATAAATAAATGAAGATTTTGCAAACTCTGGTTTGAAACAGGCGAGGATAACAATATTTTGTAATAAAATGCAAAACATGTACTAATATGTCAACGGTGATGAAGATGAATACGAAGATGAGAACAGAATTGTCAAGTCATTGGGAAGAAGAATACGTTTTCATTAGACAAGAAAATAAACCTTTGTGATTAATCTCTCATAGGCTGCTAAGTCACAATAAAGTCAGCAATGTTGGCATCAGGAAACGAATTAAACTTCATATTTAAATTAATAAAAAGACAGCGGGAATTTATTATATCATTTGGCAAGGCATCCGATGTATCAATTGAAGCTAGTTTTGTTATATCATGGAATATTGCTCGTGCTAAACACCAATACGAAAAAAATATTGCTGATGTTGGCGCAGTCAATAGTCAGTAGTCAAACGCCGGTTTCGCGTCGCTCTACTCAAATGCGCATCTCCCAAATTAGTATATATCAATGTAACAGTTACAATGCAAAATGATTAAATGAGTTCTAATATTCTAAATTTTAGAAATTATGCGGCGCTCACATATTTCTGATTTGATGCATGCGGCTCTTATACTAAAAAAATTGCCCACCCCTGTAATATGTCTTTAACGATATTGCTTCGAATATTACTAATTACCTTACAATGGCTGCTCCACTTTCAGATTTTTCGAATATTCCATTGAACTGTTAAAATTTAGAATAACAGATAAATTTAATAAATGGCATTATTTAGATATATCTTAAGATTGGAATTGCTTGAAAGAAATAACCAATATTGAATTTATTTGATGACACGAATAATATTGAAAGGTAATAAGATACGCAGAATGACATTGACTTTGACAATCGAAAATTCAGTCAACCGTGTATGTATTAATTCTATTATGACAGGTTTTTTTACCCCTGTAGGTATAGGCCTGCCTATTTCTCTGTTTTCAAACTCATTTGAACATTTTTGTAAGTTTTGTTCACATAATTTGAGTACAAATCAAATAAATCAGTTGTTCTTTGGTCTTTGGAGTAATCATACGGTTGCTGCAGTAATAAAATAATTTCGTAAAGCTAAGATAAACTATCTGAACCTGTGCATATATATTGCTTGACAATTTTGTATTGAGGCAAGATCCTGGTATCACAAACAAAAATAAAATAAACAACAAAAATGCAGCAAAGGCGCCAGGTACAAAAGTATGTTTTTACGGGTCAAATGTCACTGCTGAAAACTATTGGTTAAAATGTAAACACAGAAAACTCACCACTTTGGATCTCCAACCGTCGCCATCTTTATCAATAACCAAATTCACAGTGGATTGTTTAGGAATGGTTACATATGCTCTTCCGAAGCCAGCTTCCCCAACGCAGTGAAACTTAACCTCCAATGGTTCCAACGTTTCAATCATGCTGGGATTGACAAATCTCTCTAGTGTGTTTGATTGCTGAATAGATAAACGGGCGTTTCAGTACTGGTGAAAAAATTTTTGGACCTGCTACCAGTTTCGCAAACTCCAACAGTAAATAACCTTATATAAATCTAAAATTTTGCATTGCAAAAACAACTCAATCATGGCTTTTTATTGAAATACTCAAAATAATAGATTTTCAATTTCTATTATTCATATTATTAACTAAAAAAAGATTTTCTATTCGCAATTATACTTGTTCTTTGTCATACACTCAAAAAAACACATTGCACCTATAATTTTGCCACAAAATTGCGTTTTGCAAAGCTTCAAAACTAAAACAAACTGAATGTTACATACCGCTCCAGGGTTGAGTAGTAAACCATCGCCCCCTTCACTCCCAGTCTCACTCCAATTAGGATAAATATCAGTCCAGATTTGAGCTTTGCAGTTTCCACCGTTAATGACACGGAAACTGGCTTGGTTACCAGCTTCTGGTATTACTGTCAACGTTTTCTGTTTATAAATAAATAAAAATTTGATACTTACAGTGTATAGCAACTGTGGGTAAACCGCGGCCCGCGAGCCGCATGCGGCTCTTCTGGCTAGCATTAATTATTATCCAAGTTTAACTTAAAAGAAACTGTAGTACTGTATAACATTTTTTTTTTAATTGATTAAGCGGTAGAAGAAGTTTACACCAATGATTAAAACAAAGTATGTTTTAGTATGAAAATCGTTATGGCGTGGAATTTTGAATCAATCAAGCGATAAATCTTACGTCACAATAGTTAGATGTATGTTGACGCGTTAGCGGAATTGTAGCTTGATTGGGGTTAGTCTCAGAGACAGTGCTATATGTCCTCAAGTAAGAAGCGAAAATACAAAGATGAGAACAGAGTTGTCAAGTCATTGGGAAGAAGAATACGTTTTCATTATTCAAGAAAATAAACCTTCGTGATTAATCTCTCATAGGCTGCTAAGTCATAATAAAGTCAGCAATGTTGGCATCGGGAAACGAGTTGAACTTCGTTCATATTTAAACTAATAAAAAGACAGCGGGAATTTATGATAATATTTGACAAGGAATCCGATGCATCAATTGAAGCTAGTTTTGTTATATCATGGAATATTGCTCGTGCTAAACACCAATACGAAAAAAATATTGCTGATGTTGGCGCAGTCAATAGCCCAAACGCCGGTTTCGCGTCGCACTACACAAATGCGCATCTCCCAGATTAGTATATATCAATGTAACAGTTACAATGCAAAATGACTAAATGAGTTCTAATATTCCTAATTTCAAAAATTATGCGGCTCTCACATATTTCTGATTAGCTGCATGCGGCTTTGGTTTTAGTATATGCCAAGCAGTCGCCATTTCAATAAAATGAAGTCGACTCAAAGCATCACAGTCCATGAAGCACCACAGTCTAAGTGTAACCATGGAGACCTCAGTGCGGGGCAGGCTCACAATGTTTTCATTCTGAGGTAACTAGGGACTAATAAAGAACATTGTCTTCGTTCGATTGCCGGGCTAACCATATCACTTCCACATAATACGGTTATTCTAATCATTCAACTCGAAGTTTTATTCTTGTGTATGTCAGCATGGCTAAAAAACCTCAAGATAGGGAAAAAGTTTTTCCGCAAACACATGTTCCCTGAGCGCTTCATTGCAAATAAACGATTGGAAAGTACTTACGTCCATCTCCATTTGAACTCCTGCTGCCAAAATAAAAGAGATTCCGGCCAATATCATTCCCAATGTCATTCTTCGAAGCGGGCTGTTATGACACAAAAGACAAAAAATCGATCATATATCTAAAACTACGTATTCAAGTCATGTCTAAATTTGAACTCGTTTTTTAATATTTTATAATTCATTTGTGTACCTGAAATTAATGTTGTATTTTCTCAAACATGGATATAATGTCGCTTCGAACAGTGGAATCATAGTTACAATAAGCAGTGGGTTGAATACTTGCATTTGATCCGGCTTCACTTGAATAGCCTGTAACGAGGGGTGAAATAGTTGAAAATAGCTATTGCCTTGCTATGTCATTCATGCCAACTAGATCGCACAACTTTACTTTTGACATTGTTACTGGACCCAAAATGTATACATGCGAATCATTTGAATTTTTGTTGTTGAGGATTTTGTCATGAAAAACAAATTTTCGCAATTTTTGAACGCATTAATCAAGCAAATTTTGAATAGTCAAAGATGGATGAAGCCGCTAGGAGGCTGTTACTTTTTTTTATATCATATTTACTCTTATTCTTGTGGGACACGATATTTCATCCAAAATGTTGCTGTTTTGCTTTAATGAAAACAGAGATTTTGTTTATTTTGTAATGCTTGACCTCCTCCATCTGGTCTGCCTGCCCGTTCATTTAGTAAATCCGGTGCTCTCAGATCTTACCGTACCGATAACTACGCGGTAGCTCCGCGTCTTGATTTTAATTGAATTGAATCTTGATTTTGTATACATAATCGATAAAACAGACAAAAATAAAATAACTAGTTTGATTTTATCTTTGTGTACAAAACTATTTTTGTTAAAATCGTGCTTTACACCGCAAGTTCGAGCTTTCGAAATCCGCAAAATTAGCGCACAGACTTGGAGGCGCTCCAGAAGTGTGTGTACCAATATGGAAGGAACTAATTTTGTTCGCCTACTTTACATCAAGTTGTGTAAAGAAACGGAAGCTTATGAGCGGAGGGTATATTCACTTGGTTAACACAGACAGTCCCCGAACTCGTAATAGAACTAAAATAAGGATAATCGGAATAAAATTATGGCCTAACTCTAACATGGTACATATACTACGGTGGTACCGACTTGTCTCAATGTAAAAAGCCCACGATATCGCAAAAATTTTATTCTACATACTCCGACATATCCGTTCATTCTTGTGGCTTGCAATGTCCATCGCGATCCTTGTTGATCAAATAATGTCCAGAACAGAGGTAATGGGATGTACAAAATGAGCACACGCAGCACATACTTGGTGTCTCTGACCATCTTGTACTAAATTACAAAAATGTGAATTAGAAGAGTAATGGATGAAAAACACAATAACAGTAAAAATAGATACAAAAAAAGTATAAAAAAAAGTACGGAATGAGCAAAAAGAATTGTCATTGATGAGAACAAAAAAACTTGAATTGTTAGTTCAACTTACGCTGGTATCAACAAGAGCGTAGTCCATCCAGTGGTCTTTGTTTCTTTCGCTTCGTGGAGTGTTCCATCGATGCTTAATCGCAGACTGTTACATATAAAACAATATTATCCATTCAATTGGATTGAATTTCCAAACGTTTTGACTTTATTTTAATTTTTAGAGTTTCATTGTTTCTGATAGCCAAGATAATGTCAAAAATGTTAAAAATCGAACCCCCATTCCTTTGAACACTTCCGCAAAAACGTTTCCTTCTGGCTCTTTGATGGTGTAAAATGAGGTTCCACCGATAAAAGTTACTGGAAAAGATCATCAAACGAAAGTACTTAGAAATGCAGTGCTTTTAACCCCTTTATATACCACAAAACAACAAGTTAACAACATTTCACCATTTCAACAGAAGCTCTCATAAAAAAAATTAAAGTTAATAACTTGATTATTTTGCACACAACGCACGTTGTAATTCTTCTGTTTTGTTAGAGACAATTTGTATCAATTATTGATAATAATTAATTTATTTTTCATAAATATCTGATTCATTGGATATTGCCATGATATATAGCGCAAGAACATGATATATAGGTTCAAATAGGTCGTCAGAGAAGAAAATAGATTGGAAAAACTATAACTCTAAACTCAAAATAGCAATGATTACTGTGTGCCACTTTATATATACGCGATCTCAGCATCATAAAACTACTTTTGGTTAGGGCTTGGCATTTTCGAATACCTTGTGATTTCAGAATCGAATCGAATAATATTTTTCGAATCGAATCGAATCTCGAATACTTGACAATATATAATTGTAAGCGATTTTATTATAGTAATTGGTCCTCTCAACAAATGAATTACCTAAGACATAGAATAAATCACCCAGATAGATTACTGAGCGCTCACACAGAATAACAAACACGTTTTATCGATAACTCAATACAGAAAATAGTCATATGTTAGAATTTCGTTGAAAAAATATGACTCCAATGAAAATAAAGTTGGGGAATTCCCCTCGACCATCAGCGGAAAGGCAAAAACAAGATGGCGGCGATTCGAAATTTAGCTCTGAACCGATTCGAATAATTTACCATTCGATTCGATTCGAATATTCGATTCGAAATGCCCAGCCCTACTTTTGGTACGTGATTTCACCCACTTAACGTGATCTCAATCTTATAAAGGCATTCTCATAGAATCCGATTCATACCCCTAACCGTTGAAATAGGATTAGGTTAATACTAAGATCACACAATCTCTGAAATCGAATACAAAAGTGAGTTAAGGGTAGGGTACAAATATCACGACATCCCATTCGATCACTTCGACATTCAAGAATTTTATCATTCAATTTTTTTTGGAATTATACAAAACTTTGAAAAACGCAGAAAAGACTCAAACATTTTTATGATACTCAGAATTTTTATTATTTTATTCGCGGGCCTAAGATGTCTTTTAGGGCGGAAAATAGGGCGCACGATGAAAAAGTCGAGAACCGCTGCTTTACTCATAAAAAATAGGGTTGTGATCTTATCATCATTGCCATTAAATATGTCTGTTTTGTGTTTTGTGTGTAGCATGATTTGAAATCGATATCTGACAGAGATAATTTCTTGTAACTAATGGCTTCATTTATTATTTATAGAATATTGATTCAGAGTGTAATTATGGTGACATTATGGACATCAATCCTAATTACACCAACTGAAATGTTAGTCGCTCAGTTCCCTTTCTCGTCTCTTCACACTTATCTACGACCATGAAATTTTCCACGATCAAGTATTGCCGAGATACTCTTATATTAGTAAAATGATCCCTTTTTAAATTCAATTGTCTTTAAATAAAGGATACAAAGTTTCTGATATCGTTTTTCAGCTTTTTGTAATTTTTCCTAAATTGATTTTTCCTAAATTGACTTTTATATAACACACTTTGACTGAAAATTCTAAACATAACCCTTTTATATATATAAGGAGGTTCTTTGAAACGATTCTCAAGTGAATTTAAATGAGTGAGAAATAGGGGAAATTAATGCATAAATTAGTAATGACAGAAACAAACAGTACCACGTATAGCTAATGCGTGCAATGTTTTCTTTATATATTAGTCGGATATTTTCTGGCGACTTCTGTCTAGAAGCTGTATATTTTTCGATCTTCATTTCCGATGTTAAATTTATCACCAGCATTCTCAGCGCGGCAGGCGACACATCACGCGATTTCGTTTTATGCAATAAGATTCACAATCGAATAAACTGAAATAGGAGCAAACTAGAATTTATTCCCGTTGCCAATCTTCAACCTTCAACTCATTCTATGAAATGCAATCATATCTTGTTACCATAGTGAAATTAAAGTCACAAAAACGATTGAAAGAGGCTTATAACTCTTTTGGTTCTCATACCCTGATAAATAAAATGTGACTTCATAAAATAAATTATCTGGAAATATTAGAAAACTTTCTGAATGTTTCTAAACAAAATACAACTCACTTATAGCTACAACCATCAGTGCTGCTGGAATTCCAAACGCAAGAGCATAACAGTCATCTCGGCCAAAACAGTGGACATCATCTGTACATAACCAATTGTGATGATTATTTTTCACAATTTTACGCATAAATCAAAATCAACTAATTTTGAAAATGAAAACAAACGTCACCTCGAATAATTGGGGAAACAATCGTCGACACCAAACTTCCGGCATTAATGGCAAAATAAAACAGGGAAAAGAAGCTTCTTCTGTATTGTTCCTAAAATAAATAAAAAACGCTGGAATAAAGTAAAAACATGATTATCATGGTCGCGAAGGTGGGTCTAAGTTTTTCACCGGTTTGACACATTAAAAGTCCACGGGTTTCATCATTTCGGTCGGATCCAAATAAAAAATGTGGCGACTTGACCACAGCCTTGTTTGGCAAAATATGCGAACAATTCACTATTTCATTTTTTTAGTAATTAAATATTCCGTGTTCCCCTGACTTAATTTGCCATTTTGAATCCGTTGGAGGTTAAAGGGATTTCACAAATGCATGATTTCACAATGCAAAACAGCAATGCTCATATATATGGACACGGTGGGAAATATAGAGTAGTACGGGTATGTACTCTTCCAGAGTAGACTACCAGTACCGCAGTCTTCACGACTTCGCCTGACCACCCGATAGCCACGACGCCGGAACCGCCTCAAGGTGCGCAATTTTTAATTTTGATGACGTCACCACATACAAAAGTAAGAATCCAATTGAGCCCATAGAAATTTTTAAAATAAATAAAATAATAGCCCTCTAGCGAAATAAATATTCTTTAACCCCTGAAAATTTCAATTCGGCAATTGGTCAAGTAATTAAAGAAAAAAGCGTTTTTTCTTCATAACAACAAGAAGAAAAGAATGATAAGCAAGCACAACAACATAATAACAAAACGATCTATATGTCCACTTCGTGTACAAAAAAAACAGGGGGTTTCAATAAAATAGCATTTACTTGTTCTGGATCAAACTGATCACCTCCAAATGAGGAAACGCACGGTTTGATACCTCCCGTTCCAATGGCAATAACGAACAATCCAATCATCGACAAAACACTGTAAAAACATTTTTATTAATTTTGCGTATAATCAGACATACATTTTAAGGGTTTTTTCACCGCTCACCGTTGTTTCACTATTGCTCCGTATAATTATATGTACTAGCAAGAACACACTTGGGATAACTTTCGGTGGTGAGTTGTCTTTTTAATAGTAGGAGTACGACTCGTTTCTTATTACCCATCTCATTACTATAAATTGTTTTTAAAGAAGAAGCCTTGTGTGAGTATATATATATATATA
Source organism: Styela clava (assembly GCF_964204865.1). NCBI lineage: Eukaryota > Metazoa > Chordata > Ascidiacea > Stolidobranchia > Styelidae > Styela > Styela clava. The sequence goes on from NC_135250.1 coordinate 19,791,601, forward strand.
TAAACTTTCCACATACGTTAATCAATAAATTTTCTGTAATTAAGGATAAAAATACTCACAGATGCATTGTGTCTAATCCGATTGGAGGACACGCCCCCATTGTGATCAAAAGCATACCAATGGCGTACACGATAGAGAGGTATAAAATGGTTCTAGTAAAAGAAGATAAAAACAATAAATATTTGCAAAGAAATTCCATCACCCAATTAATTAGTATTGGTTAATTAAAGTGTGATTCGATATTGTGTGTTGAACATTTAAACAATTAGTTGTTCATAACCGCCAATTGGTTTAAAGAGTTTCAGTAGCTGCGGAATATAGTTCTATAATAAGTATCGATAGAAAATGAACATCAAAGCACCGTGGTTGTGTATTAAGCGTATTACTTAACATTTTAAGTTTGACGAAATTTGGCAGTCGAGAGCTTACTTGTATTTTCCCCACCAACTGTCAGCGATGAAGGCACCCAATAATGGGAAAAGATAAGCAAGCACTGTGAATGCATGGTAGACAGCAGTCGAAGTGTCATCATCCATTGTCAAGTAGTATTTGAGATATAATACCAAAATTGCTGAAAATAACAGTATTCAAAAACTTATCGAATGCTCATAGCACTTTCTTGGGGGCAGCTAATGAAAAGTAGGAGAAATTTGTAGAATTAGGGAATATTGACAAACTTCTAAACAACATTTCTTAATTTCGTATTTTCTCAAAATCCAAAAGAAAATATAAAAGACGAACATATTTCCGAAAAATAAAATTCGCTCCCAACCAGATTTAATCAGATGGGAATAACAAACCACTTACTTCGCATTCCATAGTAAGAATATCGTTCACAGAATTCGTTTCCCAGAATAAAGAAGACATGCTTTGGATATGGTTTCTGAAAAATAAAAAAATAGCATACAAATTATCCACATAATATTCCAGTCCATTCGAATACTGATGCAAGCTAGTTACGCTATGTAGTTTTTGACTAGACGAATAACAATGAAATCGATGGTGAATATCTTAGGCATATTAAAAGTAGGTTAACTTCGTTTCGACCAGTTTCATCATTGTTCACACCCGCCTATACAAACGTTGACTACTCAAACACACGAGTATGGTGACTATTGTTTGATGCTTGAATTATATCACAATATTTCCACAGAATTTTATCGAACTACCGCTATCTATTCGTATGTCGTTTGAAAATACGTCATAATAGCCCATTTATGGGCCACGATCTGTGAAGTAACAAGGCGGTGAATCCAATATCAATTCAATGTATGGTAGTTAGTATTCATAGATTCAGAGTGTATCACTATTGCCTGCTCGACCTCCCGTAAGTGGATATTTGAAGAGATAGAAAGAGTGGTGTACTATATTAGGATGATAGTATATCTATTTTGAATGAACTAAACGTGATATTAGTCAAAGAATACACATGGTGATCAACAGCTGCCACGTGTTCGTACTATATTCGAATATGTTTCGTATAGTCAGAACTTTCCATACCTTTTCCTTTATGCTCGTATTAAGTTAAACTACATTTATTGCACACCGTCGGGCACTGTGGCATTGGGACATGGCATTTACCTCAAATTTTACTCAAATTTACGCACCTCAAACCACGGTATACAACTATATCCCTCAGATTCGGATTTGGGAGTTTTTTCGTCCTCATCCGTTTCAACGTCACTTCCAATAGTTAAAGGTGTCCTATCTGTGGCTTTAACGAGCCCTCGGCGAGTCGGCATTGCGACCTGTCAATCTGCAGCTGATTTATCTGCTAGCCTCGTCAACATGCCTCGCGTTAGCAATAGGCGTATATATCGTGAAGCAATACTACGTCTGAGACAAAATACTACGCCACACTATAGTCTACACAGCCTATATCATATGGTCATATTTAGCGATCTAAAAACAACACAATCAGGCATCTCGCGTTCCGTATGCAGATCAGCTTTCAGACAGCCTGCATCTGCCGGAAATGATGTTTCCCTTTATGATAGTCATGAAACTGCTAAAGCGTGTGCGCACCACGCTTATCCTTAGTACTTTATTAAAGATACTTCACAGCGATACAGAAGTAAAAATTCCTATACTTTATGGCAGAAATTTTTATTTACGCCTCCGGCATATAGACATTTGAAATCCGCAGCACAAAGGCAAATCTAACTTCGAAGCGACAGGAACTGGAATCTTGCGTAGTTAGTTAATGTATTATCAAGATGGCAAGTGATCAATAGGACAAAATACCTGTACTGTATAATGTTGGCTAATAAAATTCAATAATAGCGGTAACTGATGGAAGTGAATACAACGACAATAACGTTTAGGCGACTAAAAGTTATTTCGAATCATTCCCAAATCAAGGCCTCATCTGAAATATTCACTTAGTCCAGATTCAATCGTAAGGTAAAGTATAGTTTATAGTGAAATTGAAGTGAGGTTTAACAAAAATAATGAAATGAATAATAAGCAGCATGAGTCATTCACAAATGTCGGAAACAAAATTGCCATTGATAGAGGCATACTTGTCGGTCCGCGGCCGTATGAACCTAAAGAAAGTGGTGAACGTCTCGTCTTAATGCTTGTATACTTTATGAGAATTATTTATGTGACGGAATATCTAAATTGTTGCTGGTAGTGGTGTTCTTGCTTTTGCTATTGTTGAGATGAAATTGCCTTGCTCTTTAACTACATGACTGATTGTAGATTATCTCTATCTCTCTGGATGCTTTTATTTTAATGTTTCTTCAAATTCCCTCTGAACTCCTTGGGCTGCCCAAATGGTAGGATTTGACAAATCAATTGCGCCATCACGTTTTCAACAGATTAATTTCTGCTAACTCGTGCTAAACGAAAGGCATGCGTTAACGTATTCTGCGTTCATTTCATGCATAGCTCACATGTTAGTTGAAGCAAATGAAACATATGACAAAGAGAAAAACAAAAATATATAGATGTAGGAAATACAACAACATAGCTACGGCACTACTTAAAAAATTCCTGAACTATATAAAATCTTAATGACATAGATTTTAAAAACGTGAAAATGTCATGCGTGAGCACAAAATTGTTATTAAGAGGATAGAAATATTACAAATGTCGCTTGGATAAGTAGGAGCTTTTACAAAATGTGTCGTTGAAATAAGTCAAAAATGACCTGTTATCCCTCATTTATATTTACTTATTTCCTTCACATATTACAAAATAGTAAACTAGGTTCATTTCGATTCGAAAAACGATTCCTATGTGACTAATGGTCTGATAAGGTCATAATATATACGTTTCAAATTTACAAATGGAGCAAAAATGCTGTCTGAGGGATACATGTTATGGTATAGCACAGTGGCGCCACCTATATGGCGCTAGTCGGCGATCGATTTCTTTTGCGTAGGAAAAGTATTAAAAAAAATGGGCATTCCAGAAATATCTGAAGAAATTTGCAATCACTAGAAAGGATGTCGGTTTATCAAGAATTGTAACTCTCATAGAAACAATCAACAACATTGTGACAGGTTTCGAACAGCAAGTTAGGTGCTACCAGCGTAGCTAAAATAAATTGGTCATGATAGATAGTAGGTTTCGTTTGCGTTTTTGTTGTATTTGTTATAGTTCATCATTTATAAAGCATGTGCTATACATTCGTGTAACATGCACTAAAATCTTGTCAATGTTCACTATCGGTCGACGCTGTTGTCCCGTATTCTTGGACTCTTTGATATCTTCAATACATACGTCATGATGAGATCACGCGTACCTCCACATAATTTGTCAATATTTTCGTAGCAATTGTGTCTTATATGGTACCATTGTTTTTCGAGTTGCTACAGGGACAGAGGACGTTTGACGAGAATTGAAGGTCGTAGAATTTGCTGTCATACGCATTAATCATTACTGTTTATCAAATATCGCACAATCACACAAAGTTAAATTACCCTCTGTTTACCTAGAGCAAGAGAAACAGACATTCGTGGAGTGTTCCATCAAGGACGGAACAACCAAACCCCAACCATGTCACAACTGTTTTTATGATGTACTCAACATTCTCAACCCTATCGAGTATTATACTAGGCCTTTCATGAAATTCACTAAGTTAAGTTGGAAGTATTCACATTATGGTCGGACTTGGTCACACCACCAGCATTCTATCTAACCGTGTCGACATATTTTGATATGTCATGACTTTCGACCCGACACAAACTGTTTGTTCGTTCACCTATTTTATCGGCACTTTAAGTGAGATATTATTGGAACTACTATCGTCATTATCATGTACTTTATTTGCTTTTATCGTAAAAGATATAGTTGTTGAATTATGGGACTTTGTACTTAGGCATTGAAAGCTAAATAACGACAGCAACTGGCGAGCAGGCTTGTCCGTAGAACCAATTTTTCTGTCCCAACCCATTCCCACGGACAAGCCTGGGTATTTGTTTGGTATAAAGCTCGAATCCGAGTATTCATAAATGATACTGTTAAAAGAATATTTATTCATGTTAATATTTATCCACTTTTGCAATTTCAAAACCGGGAATATGAGACTTGGCAGTAGAAAAACACGAGTGACATCTAGAATCGCATGCAGAAATTTGTTCAAGTTCATTCTAAAATATCATGTTACTGCAGCAGTTTTCCACCGTATTGTATATTTCCTCTCCACTCTTATAAACTTAATTATTTACCAATCGGAGCGATATGGAAATCTATTAAGAAGAAATTTCCGGCACCCATTTATATAGGTTTATTTCGGAAGAACTAGAAATATACACCAATTTTAAAGTTGTGGAGGTGCATATATTACTGGGCCACTATTACTGTGCCGGTTTCAAATACTATAGAAAAGGGAATTAATTACAAAATATGTTCTGAATGAATGAATTTAAGCGATAAGCGACAAAATGCCGAAAAAAGTTATGGCAATAAATCTTTAATTACATTTAATAAAATTTAATAATTAAAATATATCGATAATATATACATGAATAAATCTTGACTCACCGTGGTTTTGACTTGCTCCATTTCAGATATTGAACTATCTGTAAACACAGAAAAATAACATTATAAAAACAATGCACAGTTTTTTGAATTACATTCGTTTAACATATATATTGTCAAAAATAATTTCCATGATAAACGTCTAACAGTTATACACATGTATGATATATTATATATATACTACTATTGTGTCTTCCACCTCTTCGTGACTGATTTGAATTTTACTTGGACAGTCACAGTCAATAGAATTGTTAGTAAATATACGAAAATGTAGAGAAAGTAGATTTATGGTTATACCTTCGCTTTCGTTCCCTTTCTTGCCCATATTCTTTTGCTTCTCTGAAAACCCTCACGTTTGTATGAAAAAGTCTCAAAAATCAGGAATAATGGATTAAGAAATGCTACGCAACTCTGTGAAATGTGAACAGAATATTTTCTTTATATTTTTTATAGATTGAGTTTGGTAAAGACTCGTGTCAACTAGGATTTCTGACGTGGACTATTTTATCAAGATTGGATAAGACAGCATTTCACATTTATTCATCGAGACAACAAACTTACTTATGCGTTCCAATATATATATAAGAAAGAGCCCGTGTATACTCGGCTAACCAACAAGCCGAATAATAATCCTGGAATACATAAAATCGAACAGTCAATAACTGAATGTGGTAATATAAAATTAAATTTACCATATTTTCTGTCACTTTTATTCCATGCTTGCAGTAATGCAGTAACAAAATAATGATTATAATCGTCACTCGTGTGAACCAAAAACACAGTTCTAATTGGCACCCTCAAGTAATATTTCATTGAAAGTGCCTTCCTGTATAAAGGAAGATGGGCCCGATATATCTGGATGTTCCCCTCCAGTACTATTTAACGTACTTTAGCGGAGTAACACCAACTGACTCTTTCAGAGGTCCCATAAACACACAATTATGTGATGCCAAATGTTCGTATATTGCAGGCTGTACGATCAAATTGGAATGATCCAAATACAAGTTATACAATTGAGATCCAAATCACCAAAAAAGCGAGAATAACCATGTTCCAAGTTCCATGGCATTGAACATGCTAATAACACAAAGAGGTAACATTAAACTTCAAAGTAAACATTTCACATTCGCTACACCTAGAAGGTATTCTCGATCATAGGTCTGATAAATCCAGAGCTTATATTCTTTCTATACATAATCGTATTCATAAATAATGTGAATCACAATTTTTTACTCCTAAATGAAGAAATCAAATTTATATGCTTTTATTCTCTCTATCGCAAATATGAACATAAAACAAAAGATATTTTTTCCTTTAATTCTAATTTGAGAATTCAATTTTTTTTTTATTTCAGTAATTCTATGACATTAATGCATAATAAACGAAATTATTATTTATTATCAAAATTACTTTATTCCCGCTTTGATGTTGAAAACAAAATTTTTTCAGAAATATTTCAAAACAAAATTTTTGCTTTATTCATAAATCTCCAGTAATAAAACATCTAGTTTGATATATACCAAAAAATATTATTATTTATTAAAGTATTCGAAAAATAACAATTTAGTAGCCATAAAATGCATTAAATGAGTTTAATTCGTATTATTGCGAGTAATTATTTTTACAAATATTCTGTTAATCCTGCAAATACTGATTATTCATCTTATCTGCTGAAAATAAAAAAGCCCAACATATATGATGTTGAAGACTACAATCCAAATGAAAAACGCAATTACGCACCAGTGATTGCAGGGCTATTAATAAACAGCAGTGAGCAAGTGAGAATATTTATATAAACTGTGTTTGCCACGACTATCTTCAATTATTTGCAACATAAACAATAATTGAACCACGTTTTACCTTTATCAGTCCAGTGACCACGTCTGGGCAGTAATTTTATTATTTCATCGACAAATAAAGAGAGTCATTCTTATCTATGTCTCACAAATTATTAATTTATTGGATGACTGTAACTACAATGATCTTTGTTAAATCTACATCATCTAATTTTCTACCACAGTTATAAAGAAATATAGGTCTATGCGTATTTCAATTCACATGCATTCCTTTCCAATAAAAATAGTTGGGATAATATTCAAATTCTACTCAACAATCTACCTTTTTTTCGTTTTTATGGGAAGGCTTCTTCAAAATATTCTAGTCTATAATTATAAGCCACAGCACGTATACAGGTTTGTTATACGTATCCACTGACAATTTGAGACATTCCGACTCATTTTCCGAACACGGAATTTAATTTCAGAGTTTTTAAAATCAATTTAAAGTTGATATTGGCCTTGGCAGTCCTATTAATTTTCAGTATCATGTGACAACCTCGATATTGCTTCATGAACATCAAACGCATACTACAAACACACTAATTATGTTTTTGAAAACATCTATGAAAGTGCGTCAAGGGCTTTTGTGATAAATTTCCTGCACGCGTGATATATAAATTAGATTTTTTCAAGAGTCTGATGTTTTTTATGAAAATCATTTATATATGCCAATTTATCAAAAATTATTTTGTTCTTGATATAAACGTCTGTGCGTCTCTTTGTTCAAGTGTGAATATTGAAAAGAGTTTGAATAAAAATATTATGAAAATTTTAGTACCAAAAGTAAAGAATTATTAAAATACGATATATGCTTTCTCGTTGATATATGCTTTGTAGGGCTGGGAATGGTGGTTAAGCGATTGGCCGATTTTGGATGGTTAACGGTTACAATTTATTTTGACCGTTAACCTACATTTCAGGTAATTATCACATTTATAATGTACATTTTTTTCAAAAGATGATTAGTTCATTGCAAATTTATCTCACGTGGCGTTTAATCCAAACGAATATCACGAACTCGATTGGTAAGCACTAAGAAAATATAAGAAATAATTGGAGTAATAATATTGCTGATTATGAAAACTTGACGATGACAAGGTCAGAATCAGTTTCCGGTCAGAATATAATTTTCACGATTTTATAGCAAGAGCGTCTATTCAATTTCATTCAATAAGTGTGCATTCTGTCCCTGGAATATTAGCACATCGACATTTTCGAAAAGTATTGACGAACGCTTTGAATTTACAATTTTCCCTGTCGTAATGAATACACGCTCTGACGGTACAGGTAGCAGGTACGCACATATATTTTTGGGCCATTTCCGCCACATATTTAAATCTGGATCTATTACCTAAAAAAAATTTTAGACATTTACAAACCATTTGACAAATTTATTATTTAAAGTGACAGGGTGTTGCCCTGAAAGACGATCAGCAGAACGCAATTAGAGTTGTTCTCAGTTTTGTCCTCAATTCAACAAAATTATTGCGACTTACTCTAAACTGACTGGATGTCATTTGTCATCTGACATAAATTGATGTTTTTATTCGGTTATACCTGGAATTATGTGAAGGAATCCGACCAAATTCACCATGATTGCTCATAAATTCGACAAATTCACTCTGATGAGAAAATAGGATTACGCGTTGGCGCCAGTTATATTTATCATTGCTTTGAAATACCTATATGAGCTATTTGAAATATTTATTTTTGGATAACTCATCGGAGAATTAATAAGATCTGAGCAAATATTATTTGTTGCAATAAATGTGTCATACTTTCATAAACATATTTTTATTTATTCCATTTGGACAAAAAACTGCTTTCTCTGCATAGGTCGTGTATTGTTCTTGTTTTGTGCTCAAAACATATGCGTAAAGATAGTTGCCGGAAAGGTCCCTGATCCTAGAATTCCACGATATGACACGATACGAAATTAAAAATACTAAACTTTGTAGATATTTTTGCATTCATCAAATTTGTGTGTCTTCTACTATAGTCAACTTTTTTGAAGCTCCCCGAAATATTATTCAATTATATGCTTTGATTTTATTAGCCAACCCAATTGGCAACGGCTGGTGATTTGATGACTGTTTGGAATAGTTTCCTGATCTTCGGGGAAGTCATGTCACACAACCAAATAGGACAACACGCTCTATTCATAATAGACCTGTTTCAATTAAATATTGTTTTTTGATATTCGGTTGAATACCGATTGAAATAATTGCACCAGTAGGGGCTTTGCTTCTGTGTGTCTCGCTGTAGTAGCTAGCCTGCGAGGTTTTGCTATCCAATTAGTAAGATATATAATGGCACGGGATGTGAAGGATTGGAGAAGGTGATTATTTAAGTATATTTCTAATCTGTATATATAGTGAATACTGTATATATAGTATATATTGGTAAGGTTGAAGATATGCCATTTTACAATTTCATTATTTCACAATACAAACCCATTTGGCGTTCTATTATAAGACTGGATTTCTCATAAAAACCGATGTCACAACTGATACTTTTGGATTTTAAACCTGGAAAATAGTAGCAGTTAGCAGCAGGCAATTGGAATTTGTATGGTTTCACACTTGGTCAATGATGCTTTTTGTATCAACCAAGCGACAAACACGTATTTATAAATAAAATAGCGCTAATTTTCGCGGGGTTTTGCGACGGTATCCCGCTAATATTGAATCTGATATACCATACACGGAGTAACAGAAATAATCACTTCATCTGATCGTTACAATTTAACGGGATCCATTCTAAAAAATTCTCAATGAGCCTAACCCATGAATCAGGTATGCTCTGCGGCACAAACAGAATTTAGTTTAACCTTTGATCCTCAGGTCATCGCGTCAACAACATGTATGCTCGTACATGTTCTTATTCTTGTAAAATACTCTTGAAACGGCGTTACTTTTTAAACTGTGACATGTATATAGTGCTTAGTCATCGTTATGTTCGTCACAATAAAAGTCCATGAAGTTTTGACTAGAATTTCATTGTAATCATCGTGTATATTCTGTCAAACGACCACTATGAATTTGTTGAAACATGGCCTGTCTACAGTAGTTCAAGTATCTGACTAATAGGCCATGATTTATAATTGTTAACTTATAAGAATTACGGTAATTTCACACTAAAAAATCACACAATCATTACATTTATAAATAACGTTTGTTTGCATGTGCAATAAATATAGCAGTCTGAAAGAGGTGTTCTCCGAATTGTCAATATGTTTATCCCGTAGTGGCGATAAACTTACAGACGTTTGGGCAAAATAGAAAATATTTACAAGAATCCCATTGTCTCCAACTTCAACTAACAAATAATGGAAAATGAATTTAAATATTATGCTTCTGCTCTGAAAAAAGCGCATCGATTTATTCAGAATCGTAATCTATATGTGATCAAAGAAAATAGTTTCAATCAAACCAGCCTTTTTACAGAAAATTGGTAAAAAAAAGATACCCTAATTTTTGCATTCAGCAATATGTTTTAGTTTAGTGGAGCTAAAACAATAATCCTTTGTTCTGCTGGCCATAACTTTATTTAGGAATAGTATACTGTAAATTGCATGTTGCCATTATCATTTACACTCTGCCGGAGGATGGTTTGTATGAACCACGACTTAAACATTTGTGTACATATTATATCTTATCTAAATGAAGCACCCTCGTGAGATTATGCATTTTTCAATCATTATGTATATGTTTGTTGAAAATAGGCTACTTCGTCGTACATCGTACAAGTTGGACTATTTTATTTAATTTCAGACAATCGCTTTATAAACCTAAATGATTCAGCAGCTTGGGAAGTAAATCATTTTTCTTGTGACTTGACAATTTGTCACATGAGCAAATATTAGTTTTATTATTATTACACTATGTTTGATCACAAAAGACTGCATGTTAAAATATTATAAATTCATCGACTGAGTATCACATGTCCATACCTCTTCGAAGAACTCATCTTGAATCAACAGTGTGGTTAATATTAGATATTAAATATGATTTACTGCTGTATTTCTTCTGATTAATAGGAAATGCAAATATTTCTACATAAGAAAAGGGTTAAATTGGCTTGACAGGGTTTTGTTCGCGTTGTGAGAAAAAAGGATTTCCACAGAATACACACAGTTATACATCAAGGTAAATTCGTCATAGGTTACGTCCAGTGGTGGGATTCAAATTTTTTGTCAGTCGGTTCCATCACATAAATGTCATATTTTTCAGGCGGTTATGTTACAAAAAGTCATGTAATGCTAACCGGTTCGCTGATCTCATTAAATTTCGTGAGACGGTTCTATAGAACCGGCGCGAACCGGCTGAATCCCACTACTGGTTACGTCCCATACAATAAATCAAATTCTGCAGGTGTGCATTAAATCACCAAACAAGATCAGATCTAGCAATAAAATAGATGCCCTCGTCTAAAAGATTTTCGTTAGAAGTCGCAACAAGTTTGCAAAGCAAATCCGACTGCTAGTCCGTGGCAAACATTTCATGTGAACCGCACATCTAGCCCCACCAAGAGAGCGATGGCAATACAGTGGCAATTGTAGGCAACAGCGACTTCACTGAACTTGTACACCGTGTGAACCGTGTACATTTGAACCCACGTACATTTGAACCACGTACATCTGAACCCACGACAATTGCACCTGCATACTATTGCACCTATGGAAATTTTTTTGGTCTACGGATATTTGGACCCATACTCACCCTAACCCATAGGTTTTAGCACCCGCATATAGATTGAACCCGCGGATATACACATGGGTTCAAATGTACGGTCACCGATTATATGATTCTAAGTTTACTTTGACTGTTTTTCTTATAAAACCATATGAAATTTTTACTTTAGTAGATGCCAAGACTGAATATACAACTTCATTTTATAAAGGTTGGGATTTCACATTTATACCGGGAAGCTGGGAACCAGCAGTTACATACGATAAACCGTCTCGTGCTTATTCTAGCACAGCTCTCACAAAAGAGTACCCAGGATTTTAACGAGCCAACCCATTAGCAGTGCCATGGCAAGCACATCACGCTGCGCCAAACTTCGAATCTGATCATGCAGACCCAATTGTCCAGTTACCGTACCGGACGTCGGAATGAGTTAATCGGTACCGTAGTTTCTCAGTTTAGTCCGGCAGATAAGGGGCCTTTTTGGGTCCAACCTTGTTTTCAGACATAAAGTTTTTTTTATTTGTGATTATTCATCTTGGGCTTATTGCCCATCATTTCTACATGGGTGTGGAGTTTGCAGCCTTGAGCAATTTTTTTTACGGCCCGATATTTGTATTAGTGTTTTTCATTAAATCTGTGCACCATAATGACGCACAACCTGAAACCTAACCTGTTACAATACTATGTTCAGGTTGTGCGCCATCTTGGTGCACAAACAACGGAAGCACCAAATTTACTATGAAATAAAAATCAATAACTTTTAGGTATTTTTTGAACCCAGCTTTGGGTCGCGACCCATATATATGGAAATACTGTTGTAACATACGCGTAAAATAAAGAGTACTATTTCAAAATACCCGCTCTTGTTGCAATTAACAATACAAGCCTGCTAATAAAGCCGGCAGTGGTTCAAGTGGATATACACTCGGTGGAGAACAGTCAATTATTTGTTAGCGAGTATTGTTATGCAGCGGGATGATCACGACGATGCAGTGAAAGATAATGCTATCACGAGAACAAGAATGAGATAATTGCTACATTTTATAGTATATATATCCCTGGGAAAGAATGTAGTTCATTCTTAGGTTCCATGCCAATGCTTTTCAAACTACCAAAGACTTTCAACACTTTTGCTTCTTCTCTTCTATAAAAATACATTGTTATTATATATTCGCATTTCCATCTGTTTGTTTGTGCTCCCAGATAACTGATCAATGGCCTCCAAGGGGGCCGGGGTCCCCTTTTGGGAAACCCTGTCATGAACTATAAGAGGCTACCGTGCTTCTCTTGCCTGTTGTCATGCTGTCCCTCAAATTCAGCTACAACAAAAAATTCACGAAAACGGGTTTTAGATTTTATGATTTCATTATCATTCTCGACAATGAATGATATATATGCGGGTGATAAAATGCCGAGTTATTCCAACAACATGATCATGTTTTGCAACTTACAACCAATATTTTATATGTAACTTTGCTTGACAGAGCCCCAAGGCCAAGAGTTCTGAATAGGCTTGCACGTAATTTACGGATTTACGGAATTACGTAATTATTTGGAGTTACGGAAGGGAAGTTACGAATTACGTAAAGTCGTAATTATTGCATTGAAACGAGCTTTCTTCAAAGTAGTCAATTTCGTCGATTGCGAAAAATGAAAGCTCAACAAGTAGAAGAGAGTTCCGGTATTCGCAGCCGTTTTTCTTTCTTTTCTTTCTCTTGTTACGTAGGTGAAGGAAGGCATGACGCGTTGCCATTTACTAACCTATTATCAACTTCTCTGGCATGGCCAATTTAAATTATTAACGTAGTTAGGGGGGAAGAACTGAGTAGGGCCGTTTGACGCCAACACGCCTGGTTTTAACTTCTCCCGTAACTTAACCGTAGATGAGGGATAGAATTGCGTTGAGACCGATTGGCGACAACACACCTGGTTTCAACTTCTCTCGCTCCTTATCTAGCATGGCCGTGGCCAATGTACATAATAACCGTAGATAGGGGGAAGAATTGTGTTAAGACCGATGGACGCTAACACGCCCGGTTTCAACTTCTTCGGGTGAAATGACTAATGAACGCAGGAGATCAATCTTTCAAACATGGTCTATTAAACATTTGTATCCATTTTACTTTTATATATGATTTACTTGTTCCAGTTTTCCGTTACTTATGGTATATAATATATATGTTCCGTTTCTATTTTATTCTATTTTATAGTCACGCGTTTAAATAGTGGGAATTCCCCACAAAGTGTGGATTAGCAATGCTTAACCATTCTTTATTGTTTATATCAACACTTGATATATGAACATGGAATATCATACTGTTTTTGGCTGTTTTATTTCAGACTTGGGGTATAAACAGGAAAATATCCATAACCTTTCAACACAACGATCTTGTGAAATTTAACGAAGAGCTTTCGCGACGAATTGGAACCAAATAAGCGAAAAGAGCGATTGGTCACTCGCGCCAATACCTCGCCGTGATAATTAATGTCGCGCTTATCAAATAGCAATATGACGACAAAAGAGAGATTGCGTAATGAACCAACGCAACTTCGTCTTCTCGGCATCGGTAAAGCGATTGAGACGGCAGAGAAACAGCAAAATTATTATTATCTATTACATAATCTTGATGTTCTGTTAACGGTTTTATCGTTATATATCAGTCCGGACTTGGCCTTGCTCATGATGTTTTTCACAATTTCGGCCATATATGAAATGATTAACTGTCTTACCAAATGCGGCAACTTATTTTGATTTATCGTCGACTTGAATACCACCGGCACTCGACCAAACTTGTGTCAATCTTGGCCGATAGGATCGCCGACTTGAGTTAGCAAATAAATGTCGTGAGTGTAAAATAAATGTCACAAAATGCATTAATTTGCGATATAACTTTGTGTTTTCGGAGAAGGCATATCATATAAGTTCCATATTTAAATTATACTCAAATAAATAATATTTGATCTAAATTTATCGCAAATAATGTTATAAACATTCAGTCCGCGAAATAATTAAATGTAAAATGAAGCATGGTAATCGGAATATCGTCAATAAGTCGACATCAATAATTATTAATATAAAATGCTAACAAGGCAGTTATGTCGGATAATGCAGAAGACGCTGCAAAAACAAGTCTTCGTCGCGAGGAAATCGCAAGTATAATCAAACGAGAGAATACGCTCGTCCTTAGTAAAATTTTTATTCAGCACTAAGGTGGTTTTAAAAAACTATCGTTTCCATAAATATCCGTATACCAGTGTCGGTAATGATAAAATAAAATTGATCGCATAAAAATGGGACGGTTAATTTGCGAAGGTGATAAAGGAAAACCAAAGCTAACACAAAAGATAAAAATCAGAATAAAATTAATTTGAATTCACTCCTTGATATTTGTCTTTAACGTCTGCCGACGGTGTGTAGTACTGCCAAGAATATGAAAACCCAACTTCAATGTCCCATTCGGAAAAGAAGTGGATTCAATTGGTTGTTATGATAGGTTTAAATGCGTGAAAAAATATCGCAATTACGGGGTCATTACGTAATTGATTTTGCCGTAATTACGGAATTGATTTTTGTCAATTACGTGCAAGCCTAGTTCTGAATACAAATATCAAAAATGTTAGGCCAAAAAAGTTACACTACAACATAGCCAAATGTGCTGTATTTACGATAGATACCAGGTTTACCAAAAAGCATTACATGAAAAATGGTAAAATAAAGATCAATTTAGCAATATAATATCTACTTAGGATTTGGTGATATGCATCTGTTGATGATTTTATCTGTTTGTTTCGGAAGTTTAATGACAGAATTAATTGTGGTTGTTGGGGATGTTTCAAAAAAAAGGTTGAATGGAAAAAAGGTTTGGCAAAATGTCAAGGTTTGAGAGTAGTAAAGAAGTGGAAAAAATACTCCCACGTGTTCTTCATTTGATAACCACGCCACAGAAATTCTCCGATAAATATACGCAGCAATTGCGAGAGGCAGAAAGGCCAAGATGGGATTTCATCGCATTGCAAACCAATATTGGCGATTCTCAGATATATTCGCGCATTCCCATCTGAACAGCGTGGAAAAGATTATACCTTTCTACACACTTGAAAACTATGTCAGATGAGCGTCATATTATTGAATATCAGTAAAGGAATAGTGCAATGGGAAAAGACAAAAAAGGCGTAACTTTCAGTAATATGCATCAAATAATCTTATTGTGGAATATATATTTAAAAACAATTCGTCACGCCAACCGCAATCCGAAACTTTTTGTCTCTGGCTGAGCTTAGATACCAATTGGCACTCATGTAAACTGGTAAGAGGCACGCGATGGAGCAGATAATATGAGTATCCATCCCCCAGCTGTCATTTGAGTAAGTACTGCTGTTTTTATTGCAGATGATACTGATTTTTTGTATTAAAGATTTACTGGCATCACCGATTTAAGGATGTCAAGTAATGGATATAAATAAACCATTTGAAAACCAACACGCGGTATTACAAAACTTACTTCCAACACGCGGTTTGAATGATTAAAAAAGCTGAAAATAGTATTCTTTAAAACAGCATACAAATTCTATGGAATCAAATCCTACACAAAAGCTCGTCAAAAACCTATAGCTCAATAAACAAGTGGAATTTGATGCATGTTCGCAAAAATGTGCGCGTTACTACGTACAACCGAAGCACGCAGGAAAATGTGTGTGATGTACTAGTGATCAAAATGTTTGACTTATCTATGTTGGCATAACAGGTGCACATATTGGTTTCGCATACGCATACCTTCTATCTCCACAAGGATATATTAATTTGGCCAAAGTCAACGCTGCACCTGAAAGGTTCCGGTTCTTCCAAAAGAAAACACGTTACACATCGTTAGATACCAGTGGATGGTTTTGCATGACCTTGTTCGGAGTGAAAGACGAGGTCGAATATTCCAATCCATTTCAACTAATAAAATATTTCTTAGTCCCTAAGCTTTAAGCAGGAAAACGAAATGCCCGCAGCAACACAAATGTAGTTTGACGAGCGCAAAAGAAAGTGGCTAGATGCTGTCGATAGATCTTGGCTTATATTAGTGAAATAAACTACCATTAATCTACTAAAAATGAATTTCTGACATTGTAAGGAGATGCAATGTTACTATGTATTCAAAACTAACCCATGTAGTTATGAAATAATTGTTTTTAACGAAAAGGTGCTGCCGAAGTATTCGTCCAAGATGGCGCACAACCTGAACATTGCATGTGTACCAGGTTAGGATTCAGGTTGTGCGTCATCTTGATACGAATACTTGAAATCCATTTAAAAAAAATTGCTCAACATTATATACTCCTTTATGTCATCAACATTATATCTAAACAATAAAAAAAACTTTATGTCCCAAAACAATGTTAATGCCCGATTCTGCCGGACTAGTTCAGTTAGTATAGGATTTACATATTTATCCCGGGGGGGAGAGGAAAGCCGATAAGACGGCTCACCCATATGGCGAACCACAGCCTCTCATCCGGTTACCATTCCATGTCGGGTATGGGATTGCTAGTTATTTGTTTTTGGAAGTATGGGCTTGATGGCAGAGGAAGCCGTAACCCACCAGCGGTTACGTGAACCACTCTACGGCGGCGAGGAGTCCAGCAATCCTCTCGCACACAACTATCCCTGCATGGGATTCGAACCTGCGAACGAACCCACACAGATTAATCAGAGGGGCGTGCGGTGGCGAGCGTATTCCTAACGCTTAGCACGATGAGACACATCGCCGCGCCGCACATCGTTTAACAAATGGACCAACTCGCTAAGGAAGAAGAATCGTATGCCAAACTAAGAAAGGGTGCAGCCACCTTATTCCAGAAGAGGCACATTGTGCAATTGCGTATAAATTTATCTTGTATAACAGTATTCTGTCTATCAGTACAACAGGAACATAAAAGACACACCAGAATGGACATATTTTTTTACTATTCCAGAATAAAGTAAGGATTATAAATAATTATAATATTCCAGTTTTAATTTCAAAGAGAAATATATAAGTCATCAGTCTATAATTCATTTATATTTTATAATGATGGAGCAAAATAATTAAAAATACAAATATATTTGGGCAATGATTCTTTTTCATGCTGCATCATAACAAATAAAAGTACCGGTAACATACTGCATTGAATTAATATAATCACATGTTAGGATGAGGCTCGTTAGTGAAAAGCAAACTTAAAACTAAGTCATCAATATCACACAGCCCACTTACAAAATAACAGTGTCAAGTTCCTTTTTAATTGTTCCAAGCAATGGTTTCGCCAAATCAAGGAGCATAAAAGATCAAATCTTAAGTTGAGGAATACAGCTTTTCTAACTTTAGCCTTTTATTTCGACTCCATAATCAGCATAACTGAAGATGAAATAATTGATAATAGCAAAATAAATAAAACTGACTATAGAATCGGGAGAGCAAACAAAACTTCAAGTAAGGTTTGAAGCATACAGATGTTAGATGGAAAGCTATTGTTAAAAAAAGTAGTACGTGTTCGCTCTTATTTGGACCAGCGCTTATAATTAGTCAGAAATCAAACTACCCCCATGAATGACTTTTAATAAATCTTTTTCTATGACTAAAGTCAAAAAAAAAATTCCTTCATGAATGAATCGTGCCACTAATCAAAGTCACCTCAAACCCACCAAAATAACATTGATAATAGGTAGCGCATAAAGTGGTTGCGTTAATTAATTAATGCTCGAACAAGTGCCAAAACCAAAAAGCCCCCCATGCGCAGTGATGATAGCACAAAGCTATAGAGCATCACGAGCCTCTTTTTGAAACAGGCTTGCCTCAGTAATAAGCATAATTACTAAAAATTATTTTTAAAATTTATAAATAGTTAAAATGAGAAATTCATTCTACAAGAAAAAATAACTGACATTACGTGGTAGCTAGAATTTGGATGTACTATAGCTTTGGTTTTAAACCGTTAATTTTTTATATAGAGACAAAGTAGCAAAGCAATACAGTACGAGTTCAGTCTAGAAAGTTTAGACCAAATTGGATGCCAGAATCATGAGTTGCGGCTTGAAGCCTAAAGGTTTTTTAAAATAAATGATCGACAATTCTAAGTACATTCTAAAATAATATTTCACTCAAATTATAAATTATAGTATTTGATACGAAATATCAACAAAAAGCATGTGAGTCAAAATATATACAATAGTTATAAATCCAGAAAAGGAAAGTTAAGATTAACAGTGATTTCATGAATTTTTCACAGACATCACTCCATCAGAATCAAAATACGTTTTACCTTTCAATTGCTCAGAAGCAAATTGGAATGAATGGGACTGTTGTAAATTATTCCGAAATGATTTTAAAATAATGAATATGAAGTAATTTATATATATGATCCGTTCTGGAAAACCTCCGATATAAAATTTGTACCACTCCAATCAAAACTTTAGTTGTCAATTAGTAGTTGGAGTCACTTGGAGAGTTTATAAAAATTGAGATTGCACTGTCATACTGTTCATGTACTACCAAAAATATACCAATATAATTACCATAATTACACATATGCAAATACCATTAGCAGCATTGTAAAGCAATGAATATTGGTGAACTATAAGTTTTAACTATATTGCACATTCATTTTACTTGGCTTTTTTATTTTTAAGCCGACTTGGTGCCATTCCACAACTTTTATGAAAAGATATAGAATTTCCTATCTTTGCCTCTTCAAAAATTAAAATATCATTATCTCCTGCATGCAGCCATACACCAGGAAGATATAACCGTTTTTGTGGGCCAGCAGAGTTCCAGTATCGGCCTATATTGATTCCATTTACAATTACCAGTCCCTTTTCAAAGCCTTCAAGCTCAAGAAAAGTGTCCTTTGGGGTGGGTTTTCCCAATTTGAGGGTTGTCATTAGAAGAGCAGGGACTGTGAGTTGTTGGTTCGAATCGGAATTCATCTTATGCCATAACAAAGAACCATCTCGTGATAATTGATCAAGTTTTCGGAGAAATTGTGCATCGAATTCGAGGGGCCAAATTTTCCAGTTTTCCAAAACCTAAAATAAATGAATCAATTTCAATGTGTGAGAAGCATTTTCATACCCTAATTCTGAACACATATGTATGCAAACATCGACTAATACGTAACTGGCTGCTAATTTTGAAAGAATTGGGACTATTTTCAGGACAGAATTGCCTACCCAATTTAATTCACCCTGGTACACCACCATTTACTCATAAATAATCTATCGAATATAAAGTTGATAACTACACAAATAAGAGTGATCCATTGCAACTTAGCTCTCAAGTACAGTTTTTTCTTTAAAGAAATTGCATTTAGTTGATTCAGACCGCCCCAAAACAAAGATTTATACCATAAAATAAATCTGTGAAAAAAGTTGGGACCTTCACAATAGGCAATATCCTCATACCTCATCATTACATTTTATGTCACCAATTATTCCCTTTTTTTGTTTTTCCATAATACCGGGCATATCCCTTGAAACCCAATTGACTCTTCCTTGATTTTCCACCATAAAACTCACAGTGTGTTTTGTATCACTTTTTGATCTTATTGTTACATCATCCATCACAGGAGTAATCGTTTCTGAAATATAACATATCGATATATAGTTCTCACCGATATAATGAAGTTTTTATAAACATAATCAATCTGGTTATGGTGTTGTTCTGTGTAATTAAAGTTTGATAACTGCTAATTGCTTCGAAAAATGTGAGAAAAAAGAACGGTGCTCACATAGTATGTGTAACAAGATGGCGGACCCCTGAACATAATATGTGTACTAAGTTAGGGTTAGGCCATAATTTTATTCCAATTTTCCTTATTTTAGTTCTATTACAGTTCAGGCACTAGCCAAGTGACTCCCGTAGTATTTGTAACTGAAATTAGGGCCAAACCCTAACCTGATACACTTGCTACATTCCGGTGTTCGCCATCTTGTTGCACATACTACGGGAGTACCAAAATAAGTTGGTGAGATCTCCGATTTGGCTTGGGAAAAATCTCTTTCAGAAGTCTTAGTCGAAACTAGCAACCGTAAATATTGCGTCTTAACAAATTGAACAATACATACATACTCCAAACATAAATATTGCTCTGCATTCATTTTACTGACCTTGATAAACATTATCCAGAAACAACAGAGCACGGTCTCTGATATTTCCAGCAATATCCAGTTTGAACTGGTATTTTCCGGTTAAAGTACATTCATAAAAAGCATATCCATAAGCTTGGCCTTCCTTCCTGTCTACTTTCATCGGAAAACTCTCCATTGAAATAGGACTTTTGGATTTGAACATCCAATTATTCATAGCTTCCAACAAGTTGTTAAGTGTAACATAGCTGTCAATTTTTATAGAAGCTGGAAGATATAAATATTTCTAAGCATGTTTGTAAGTAAAAATTAGAGTGAATGAATTTCAAACATTTATCAAATATTTGGTTTTTGCCACTTTTTCGTCTACTAATTTTCTGTAACAGCTTAAAAGGTAATCTTTATGACATTAATGGATCCAATAAATACTAGCTTGCAGTTTGGTTCTCCATAATTTTTTCATCCCAGTCAGGGTCATAGCCAGGGGGTTGGGTTGAATATAAAAATCTTTTGAAATGTGAAAAAAATCATTTTTCTGTGTCAAACATAGCAATTTTTCGTAGCCTGAAATGCTTTTTACACCCTCAAGAAGACTCTTGAAACCCACATTTTATGGACCTCCACATGTTGCGGTCTAACTTGCCAATTCGAAATTTCAGAAGCCCCCCTTTGAAAACTCTTGGTCTTGGCTATGCCCCTGATCTGAGCCATCAAAAGACATGTCAATCAACCAATTCAATGCTTGAATCAAATTTCGCTGAAAAGTTGAAAACAATGCAAAATGTGTTCGGCATTGAAACGAAAACCTTTACATTTTTACTTGATTTTAATTCTTTGACTATGCCTACATCAAGAAACCTAAAAAATCACCATATTCTTCAAGCTCTGGTTCTGGAGGAGGATTTATGAATTTTCTATCAGGAGAGAGATTTTGTAATAATTTTCTTGTAACATAATATTTATCTGTTACTTTTCCTTCTTCTGTCACAGGTGCATTGTAATCGTAACTTGTTATATCTGCAGACGTTATATCACCATGCTAAATAAATAGGAAATGGTATATGACAGGACCAAAAAGAAAAAAGAGATGGTGTGAAACTGTAATTGCCCCTTAAAATGTTATTAACTGATGTGTGCCACCAAATAATAAGCATATGGAAGACACAATTATTGCACAATAATGCATATTAATCATGAGGATGTGTCTCACATTCGCGCATTAAAATTGTTCCAAATAGCCATTTAGCAAATACTTTTGTCAGCAAATAATTTGCTCTCTCAATGAGTATAGTTTAATAATGTCCATTCACTAAAACAAGGAATTATGGTTGATATTTCCAAACTATTCAAACGGTTGCAATGGTTGCAAAATACACTGATTATTATGAATAAATTAAAAACTTACTCCTCTATCTCCAGGTCGAATCATTCCACCATTCATGAATCCAAAATTTGTTCCACCTGCACAGATTTTGAAGTCATGATTTAATATTTAAACCGATTATTCTTGTTTTTTTTCAGTCGCTCACGTTGGCAAAATCGCCCTGTAGTTGGCATGTTGGACAGTATCGAAGTTTAAAAATTTACAGTTCAAACAGCTTCTCACACACAACGCATTACATTTAACTAGCGATGCCAAACTGGAAAGATTTTGGTCCCACAATAATGTCAAGAATAGGTAAACGTTTTAGCTTGATAAATGACAAATAACAAAAAGAGTTTGTTTTGTATTGCACTGTTTATCCATTCTTGACATTATTGTGGCCCGCGAACAATATGAAAATAATAGTGTGGCCCGCGAGGCCGACAACCTTGGACCACCCTGATCTAAATATCTTACCGTTTTAAATTCTAATGTGGTATTGGCACAAAGCTATGCATATGAAACAAATATTGATCAATTTGTAACAGGAAACGAGGCTGTGTTTTGACATATGATCAAGTCGTCTTCACAGCTGAATAATGCAATCTGTGTGCAACATGTGGCCCGCGGGGTTTGGACCACCCTGATTTGGATAATCAGTAATATAAAATCATGTTTTATATAGGTCTTTTATACATACCTGCAAATACATACATATTGATACTAGCTCCAGTGTGTAACAACTGTTTGGTATTATTTTCAAACGTACTGACATCAAGGCTATTTAACCATGGCACTCCCAGATCATGATTGGGTCCGCCCCACCAATTGAACCATCCTGTCCAATACTCTGACACAAATAAAGGCCTGAAGAAATGATGATTAACAGAAAATAAATCAGTACTATACCCAAACACGCTAGTACTCATCTCTCAAAAATGTTTTACTTTTTCTATTAGAAAAATAGTGCAAAAGCAGTACATAATGTTTGGTTCATATGTCGAAAACTTGCAAATGGTCGTGCAAAGAAATGAAAGCAAGTGAGCATAGAACAGACTTCCTGGAGCTATATATACAGAAATATTGTAGTTATACAGGTGGCAGCATAGCCAATAAAATATAAGACTAAATCGTTAAAATCGATGTAATAAAGTAAACATAGTTCGATTTGTAGACATACTACAAATTTCTTAAACACTCATACACAATGCAACACGATTCGCTGAAATTACATTCTACCCTAACATAGTGGTAATATATCATGAGGAAATACTCCCTATTCATTTCCTATTTCATTTAAGATAATTAAAATCAACAAATTTGATAATAAAATTTTGCTATTTATTTCACTAAAAAAAAGTATTCCAAATTCAAATGAATAAAGGATAGGAATCAACTTCAATTTTTAGTTTTATATATTGATGCGCAACACCTCCAAGTAATGAAATTCAATGCTGCAGGTGAGAATTTATCACAAAAGCAGAGTCATGGAAATCATGGAGAACAAACTTCAATAAATATATTGCTCTTGACACAAATATTTCTTTAAAAGGGGAGGAAGCTCACTCACTCATAGTCAAAACAACATACAAAATTGAAAAATTAATTAAATTCAACACACATTTTTACTGGGGAAGGGAAGTCGCGGGGAACCAAAACTGGTTATCGAGCGGCGACACTCAAAGATTGGATACTATTGAAAAAATCTCTCGTGTATTTGTCATAAGCCACATGGCTATTATCAGATAAAATCTACCACTATACAGAAGTATTTTTAGAAATATGCAAATTATACAGTTATACTCACCAGTTACGTTGTACACTGCGTAATTGCCTCATAACTTCTGCAGGTTTGTGTTGTAAATTGATGGATCTCATCATTCCTCCATAATCTAACTTGTCATAATATTCAAGAACACCACTTCTATCATCACACACGAATAAAAATTCTTCAATACCTCTGAAAGAAAAAAATGAAAATAATTTTCTCAATGGGGAAAGGTTCAGATTCAACAATTTAGAAAATAAAGATTTAATAAGTTACAATGTCAAAGGCTTTCATACAGACACCACACAACTAATCCTCCAACCTTGAAGAGATAGTCTAAGTTTGACTAAAATCATGCAAATACAGATAAAATTTCTACCTCTGTATAACCATATCTTTTAATTTCTTCACATACAAAGGATCATAGTTTGGGAATGCAGCATACTCATTCTCAACTTGCACTGCAATAACTGGACCACCTTGAACATAATGAGGATTAATTTAAGAAAATGGATTGAACATCTTCATTTAGAATGAAAATGGGATATAATCTAAGCTACCGGTAAGTCAAATCTCTGCCAAACTAACTATCAATGTTGACATGATATTAAGTGCTCTAAATACAGGTTTTATGAGGCAGATGACAATTAGTGTTCAACTTTGAAACTATCACTATGATAAGTCATTTTTGCAAATTTTATACCAGAAGTATTTGCTGAATATATATTTTAAGAACAAAGTTTTTAAGAACTAAGATGATTGTTGAAGTGAATTTGAAATTAATAAGTAGAGTTTTCACAACACTAACAAATAATCCATTTTGCCAACAGGTTTGATGTTACTTGTTATTCATTCCCAATTTATTGCAACAAACCACTTAACAAAAAACTCACAGTCAAACTCACTCATATATAAGTATAAACAGAACACAAGTATCATGCATTTGTATGATACTTGTATTGGTATGAAAGTATATGAAACCATGACAAAGAAATTCCACATTCACTACAAATGTCCTTCCTTTGTAGCATAAAGACTAAGTTTTACAATCTCCGACAAGAGAAGTTTCAATTCTGTAACTATTCACACATTTCTGACTAGTTGTGTACCTACCATGAGTATATTGATATGGTCTTATAATAGGCAGCAGTTTATCAAAATATTTTCGAACATGATTGATGAATGTCGTTTCACTCGTTCGAATTTTAATTTCACTCCCGCGAAGCAACCAACTTGGTAATCCACCCCATTCCCATTCTGAAAAAAGTGAATACAAAATTTAAAAAATTACTATTAGCAACCAACTTGGTAATCCACCCCATTCTGAAAAAAGTGCATACAAAATTAAAAATATTTTTATTCACTTTTAGTTTCAACACATAGAATAAAATAAGAACCCAACCCTGCAACCTTGTTTCTACATGGTCGTTTTATAACTATTCTCATCCATATTACGCCCTTGTCATTAATGGCAAGCAACCCATTTCTACCAGGGGTGTGCAACCTTTATTACAGGTGGGCCAGCAGGTAGAAAGAACTGGGTGAAACCGCAGGCCGTACCTTTATTTGACATAGGCTACAATACTTTACAATCTAGTAGTTGTAGGCACAGATTGCACAAGCTAGCTGTTAAGGCATTGTGAAGATAATCGTAGGCAATTCAGTGTTCACTATTAGCGCACTTTTTTGCGAAAATTGCGAAGCACTTTCGCAACTTTTTTTATGGACTGCGAAATAGCACTTTTTTCCGATTTTGAAGAGAAATAGCACTTTTTTTCGATTTTGAATGGAATAAAAATTCAAAGTTGACAAATATTTTTGTGTGCGTATTAAGTTGACAAATAAGTAACATACTAGTACTTTTGTAACTCAATTCTGCATATCATAACGATATTTACCGGAATTCTAACCTATGTGGTGAAGACACGGAAGATAAAGCTTTTGCATTAATAGCAAAATTCTTGTTTATAATATGATTATTATACAAGCACACTGATTCCGCTTCCACCGCGAAAACGCTCGGCGGCGTCTTTGAAACCAGATGTCCGAATGCAAGGCAGTGCGTTTCTCTAAATGAGAGTGGTCATGTGACTGTCAATGACATCGATGAATTGTGACCAAAGTACACGATTTTCTAGTACTGGTTTGACAGGTCTGTGTTCTCTTCTTAGTGAATTTACTGGAGCCATTCAGAAATTTCTGATACTCGACACGACATTGTTTAGTAATGGAATGTAAACTTGGGCCATTGTTTGTTAAATTAGAAGAAACTTTTAGCAGCATCACACAGATTTGCAAAATCGCCAAATTGACAAAATACATACGTCGTCGTATTAACATTTAACAGCCATTTTATTGTAACCACGAATGATAAAAGCAAATGGCGTTTCGCGGAATTTTGCGATATTCAGTATTAGCTAGTCTAGTCATTCACGATAAATCAAACTCAGGCCAGGGTCAAAAATCAATCTAAACTATTTCCTCATTAATATGCGAGTAGGGGTGGGCAAAATCGAATATTTTTTCGAATTGAATATTTTTAACGAATAAGGAATATTTTTTATGCACAGCAGGAGTCTAGAACGTCGGTCGAAAAATTAGCAAGTAAGCCTTTACTACTGGTTAATTTCGTTATAATAGCTAATTGTTTTTGTCACCGCAATCGTTTTGGCGACTATATCCTGGGTTTGGCAATCCAGTCTTACGCGTGCGTTCACATCGGCAACAGCTGTTAAGGGCATTAACGACAAATTTCAAAACCAAAATAAACATTTGCGTTGACTTGATATTACCTATCAACGTTTGCAAATTTACTGTCCCAATTTTAAGCGAATGGTATTATTATTATCGATGCCGGAATGCAGATATTTAAGACGATAATTAACTTTTATAATTTTTTTATGGTGTCTGTATTAATTTACAGATAAACCTCGCAATCCTGAGATTGTGCCAATCCTGAATGTTGATTTAAAATTGTGATTAAATAATTCGGCAATGAAGGTATTTCTGCGTGGCCATAAGACGAGATGACTTTAATAAACAGCACTTCTTTAAGGATATTTTACATATGCGACTAATGCTAAAAACATTGGGCTCCAGTGCTCTGGTGCCTAATCAGGCGCTAATTGCAACTAATTCAACTTAAGTTTCAACGACTTTTTTCGTCTTCACGATATGTTATCTTTTTTATTCGGCGCTGATAATGATAAATAAAAAATGTGTAATTGTTGATTGCAATTCCGGAAAACGTATTTTCCTTCCTCACCATGAAGCGAATTTAACCGCAGTTAACCGCGCATTGGAAAGCAAAACACAATTTATTGACATTACTTTACAACGAGTTACGGGTAAGAATTAACCAGACGGCTATTGCTAACATGTAGAAACAATAAATTTGAAACGATTTTGTATAAAGCGTGTCAACATCGTTTTTGTAAATTTAGAAACGTCGATAAGTAAGACAAGTAAATAATGTATTTTATGGAACTTTCATGGGATATTGGTGAGAAATATTATTTTGACCATGTCGAAATGCCATTATTGCCGATTTATTCACGTGTTTAGTTACTATCAGTGTTTTAACCCAAAGCTGAGTTACGTAAATACTTAACACTGAGTACTCAAGAGATAACCAATTTGCGGAGTTTTTCAATTATTATTTAATACGAAAGTAACACCGACACGATCTAAAATAAAAAGCATAGAAATGTCAACTATCTGCTTCACAAATATCGCATCCCGGGGTCAGTAATAATATTATTGTTCGCTCAAACTCGGGACCGTAATTTACGAACTGATACAAATCCTACACAGAAGATAAAAATCAGAACAAAATCAATTTTCGTTGTGAATGCGTTCATTAATAGTTGTCTTTAAAATCTTCGCCGATGTGAATTCACAATTCTATCCGAAATATAAAAACCAAACTACGATGCCCGCCGTTACGTGAGAATTAATATTTGCTAGTGAATAAAAACATGCTTTAACAAAAAATTTACTGCAGCCTTCGATTATGACAAAATTATGAAATAATCATTGAATGGCAATAAAAATTTAACTTCATTAACAATAATTTTCAAGTAATAGTTTCACATTTTCATGATTTTGATCGTCGCTACATGCGAGCGTGTTTTTGTACATATAAACCATGATGACACTACTGACATCTGCGAGTTATAGATCTCTCCAAATTTAATTTTCGCGATTTTTAATGTTTCATTTCTAGATGTGGATGCCCGCTGACTACGGATAAATGGTCGATGTTTTAAAATAGGACTTCGGACCGTTCGGCAAAGAGAGGCGGGCTACACGTAACTGCGAACGGAATTTCGCCGTGAACGACCTTACATTTTAGTTATAAACGCATTACGTCGTCGCGAATTGCAGTTTTGGTGTAATGTTTTAACTTCCCCCTAATCTCCCGTTGAAAAAATCCTGGCTGCGCCCCTGCCCGGTGATAATTATAGCTAAAATGTTACAATTTTATTTACGGAATTTGCAAATTCACCATTTTGATGATCACGCCCTAATTATTGGTGCAAAAATACTCAAAATATAACGAATTTAATCATTTCCGATGTTAATAGGCGCAATTCATGACGGAGACAGTGTGCGTTGTTACATCGAAATTCACGATCGATTTTACGTTATACTCTTGTTCACGATTTCAACACTCCACCGCCATGCATGGCTGAGTGGAAGGTTCACATTTTCGAAACATTACTTGGTCAAGGATGGGAGGGATCACTAACGAGCTAATTGAAAGCACATTAAAAGGATTATGACTTGTCATTTTTTTCTGGTTATAGCCTGTACATGTTATACCGTGTGTGGGCTCTCGGAACGTCAATTTAACTTTTAATTTTCGACAATCAATGTATGTGCGGCTCCTACATGAAACGGCTAATTCATGCTGCCAATATACGGAGTTTGAAATCTGGGATATTTATTTCGAATACTCTATTTATTTTGACTCTTCTAAAATTAGGAAGCTTTGTTGGTACCTTTTTTGGCGCAAAGTATGGAATTGAAACGATACCAATATTTTGCCCAGTCCTATAGGCGAGGTTATGATATTAACGCAGAGAATATGTGTAAGCTTGCGAACATCGGGGTTGGGCGGAATTATACGATTATGTTGTTGTTCTTAAATAATAACTTTTTCGATGAATGTTTATTTTACTTTTGTGTATTAATTATGATATGTTGAGTTTTCGTTTATTTCAAATTCGAAATTGTCCGGAATACTCAAACAGGTGTAATAAGTGTAATATTGATAGTATAGTGTAATCGAGTAACCAACTTAGAAGTCTTTAGAGATGTCTAATGAACTTGATGTGTTACGGGTGTCGTAACCCCCGTTTTTTTTTATTAAATTTGATTGTTCTACCTTCCGCTTATAAAACAACATCGTTATACAGTCATCTAAGGTAACTCTCGCGACCAAATCTTTTTGTTCTGTATGGCATCACCTTAGCGCCATTTATTACCGACTGAATTTTAATTGTGTTTTATGATAAGTTATTTTCTGTTAGTTGGCGCCGTCGCTAATTTCTGTATAAACATGGAAAATTTTAAATATGTTCCTTACGTCTCTGCTATAATTGACAAGCGATAGCACAAGATTCAGCAGCAAATGATAAGCAAAGCTATTTTATAATCATGGGTTGCTTAATAAAGATTTGCTAATTATGGCAGGATATAAAGAACATGGCCTGAAATATATTATTAACAGAACGATGTTTATTTTTCAGTCGACGAAAACCCTTAATAATAACGATTGCCGAAATCGCGAAAAAAATAAATACGGATTTTTGATTGTGATCAGATGACTGAGAGGGCACATGTTTTTTCTCTGTTCAAAGCAGATATAAAACGAATACCATGTTGCCGAAAAGCGGTTACGTGTTATCTTTCTTTAGCCAATCAAAATAGTGGTAATGGTATATATAAAAGGTTTCTAAACTTTACAAACTCGGAACGCAATTAATATTAAAATTACAAGTAATGGTGCATGGAAAAACGAATTTGATTTTATTGAAATTGAAACGCACACACATAAGAGTTTTACATTTCATGCACAACTAACCCATGCTACATGTGAGATTTGTGCACATGAACGATTATATATCGCGATTATTTATGTGAGAATGCTGCTCTTTCAACTTTAATTTCCAGGATTTCGGCGTTCACGTGGTCGACTACAAAAGATTTATCCAAAACTATTTGAGAACCACTATCATGTCATTCGTTTATTTTTTACATTCATGTTTTTTTCAAGAATCACCCTGTTGTATTTCTTGTACCTTCGCAAAGGAAAACTCTTTGGTGTCATCATTACTATTAGTGTAATTGAAAGTGGCGTTGAGATGCGAATACTTCATACTAGGTCTGCAGCATTAGAGAGAGCGTTATTTATAAATGCTGGAAGTACATGGCATTTCTAAAAAATTTGCAAATATATGATGTTTTCTACCCGATTTGAACTAACTGGCACGCAGACCAATGCAAGTCGATATTTGAAAATTACACGTCTTAGCGTAAGTAATCCGTGAGACAGTATAATATAAATTAGGCCAAGCTAGCTCATGAAAGGGATTTCAAAGTGATCTTGCGTAATATTTCGGAAAAAAAAATCTTCGATAGAAAGTAGGTCACTCTATCTATAAAAACAGCGGTACTTTCATGGTGATTTTGCGTTATTTCCCAAAGAAAAACTGGCCAGAGAAACATGACGTTAACCAATCTCTTAAAAGGGAAGAGGGCGGACTACTTTCAAGCATATTCTTTCGGACAAGGAAGCGTGTTATACTAAAGGGATATTGGTGATGGGTCATGGGGATGTCATTTTGCCCGGGTTTTGTACAAATGATCCCCCTCCCTAGCTATGGCCGGTAGTAACTAATATCTGCATGTATCAATCGGTGTCTGTTAGATGGAAGAAACAAGTTTGCAAGGCTTGTCTGTTCAGGCGGGAGTGCGCTTCGTTACTGACGCTGGTGGTTGATTGCACGAAACTTTTATTCCCCGCAAGTGTGCTTATCAGGTGTCCTTTGATGAATTCCTTTGTTTTTAACAAGGGTTTAAACGAAACTTCGTTAACGGAAAGACTTTAATTCACAATATTAACGGGAGGAGCGCTTTTTCGAGTATCTATGCTGTTTGAAATGAGTTTAAACGAAAGCTAGGGCACCTAACTAGTTAAAATCAGAAAAAGCACTTTCGCACTTTTTTTTTCGACTGCGAAGCACTTTCGCACTCATAATTTCCTTAGAGTTAACACTGGTAGGCATAGATAATAAATTAGATAAAGGTATAGGCTTCGCAACGCAAAGGGATTGGAATTACTCACACATACCAAATTAAATTGAAAACATATTTCGCGGGCCACAAATCATACAAAATTGGCACTTTTCCGCAGGCCATACATTTTTTTTTGTGGGCCGAATTCAGCCTGCAGACCACAAGTTGCACGCCCTTACACACACACACTCATACTGTGAGTGAAATGACAACCAAACCTGCACAAATATATGGTCCAATGCGAAGAATAACGTACAGCTCTAACTCTTCAGCAATTTCAATGAATTTTGCCAAATCTAACATGTTAGAAAAATCAAATTTTCCCTCTATTGGTTCATGAGCATTCCATGGTATATATGTGGTCACAGTGTTGAGGCCGCATGCTTTTAGTAGAAGTAACCTGTAAAAATATATTTGCCTAATGATAAATTGCTATATCAGACAATGTTAACTTTATCAAGAATATAATAAATTGGAACTTTTAAAGAATGATTCTTTTCATTTAGAATTGATTGAAGCATTGTCACCAAAAACAACAATGGCTCGACAGATGGCGCATCGTGCTAAGTCTTAGGAATATGCTAACCATCACACCTCTGATTACCCTGAGGATTGCTGGTCTCCTCCACCAGTTAAGTTCATGTATCTGAAACAAATAACCCGCCTACTATTCCATACCCGACATGAACTGGTAACGCCATAGTTCACCATGTGATTAGGCTGTCTTATCCTCTTTTCTCGCCCCCAGGATAAATAGGATATATTCAATCCTATGAATAAAGTGGCGCTGTAACGTTCAGTTTGAACAGTATATAAACTGGCCATCAATTTTTATGGGTTATGTTTAAACTCATGTAGAATTAACATATTTCTAACAGAAGTACAAAATTGAAGCCAACTTTCCTAAGACTTTGAAAAAATGACGCATTTCATTCCCATCAACAAATCTCTCAGGCTTCTTCAAGATTCAATATAATATTGAGAAAAAAACCTTATTATAATTACCACAGCACAAAAAGATAATTTCAAGAGTTGAAAGCAATGACAAAATCCTCAATCACGAATTAGAATACAATGGAGCACAAATAAAAAAGAAAACAAAAAAAGATAAAGTATTTTATCACTATTCCAGAATTTTGTTCATCCAAACGAAAGGATTACGTTACTAAAAATTCTGTAAACAATAAACACAAACAGAAGTTTTGATAATCACCTGTGTCTCCAATACTGAAGAGGGAATCTGAAATAATGAATTTCGCCACCCAATATACGAAAACGTTTCCCGTCAAGATAAAACTGGCGACCTTTTGTGGTCAAACCAGATCGCCCTTCAACTTTTTTATCAATCTTTATCTTGGTTTCAGAAATTCTTCCTAGAGAAGTATATGATAAATTTTTTCACTACAACATATAATAGCAAACAATTTAACTTATTTTATTGAATACCTCAAGCAGTCAAGGTATATCACTTCAATAATACTTATCTCTTTGATTGCATACCATTTTCAACTTTCCCATCTAGTGTACATCTCATTTTAGATCAGGGGTTCTCAACCTTTTCTCTGTTAAGTACCCCCCGAGTCACAAAACAATCAATGCGAACCCCCAGTAATCAGACACCAAACTGAATTGTGATATATTGACTAACAATTTGCTGTAACGACTGCCAAGCCGTGCATTTTACATTGTTGCGTCACAATCACAACAACACAAGATCAGGGAAAATGTACTCTAGTTTCAATTGACACTTATTTTACTCTTGTAGTTACTTTCTTTGGTAAAGGATATTAAAAAAAGAAAACTCGACCGTCATCCAAGTACCCCTGGAGATCTTCTCGTGAACCCCTGGGGGTTCGTGAACCCCAGGTTGAGAACCCCTGTATAGATGGTCATTGTTAGCATTATAAATAAAAATAGATTACCAATGGTAATGAGAAACACTATTTTCTAATACAGAAATACTCAACTTCCAAAGTAAAAGGGCCGCATTTTAACCGCAAAAGATGCAACGGGCCACAGAATAAAATTGTCATGTATTTATACTATTTAATTTATTTATTAGTCCGATACTGATGTTTAATAATTATGCTTCTTGTATCCATTTTTATGCATTCTAAAACATAGTT
Organism: Styela clava; assembly: GCF_964204865.1. Classification (NCBI taxonomy): domain Eukaryota; kingdom Metazoa; phylum Chordata; class Ascidiacea; order Stolidobranchia; family Styelidae; genus Styela; species Styela clava. The sequence goes on from NC_135250.1 coordinate 19,824,787, forward strand.
AATGGATAGCATTCTTTAGTTTGCAGTTGCCCTGGCGAGAGCTATTACATAATTTGACAACGTTGGAAAAATATAATTATACTCAACAACAGCAATGTTTTACAATTCTTTTATACCATTGTAAAAGAATTTTGGAAGATAGATAAAGGGTGCGATGAGTGAGCTAAGTAACTCAATTTTTACTTAACAATACTTAATTCATCTGTTTTCTGTGATGACACGATTAGAGATGTAAGTTTCGAATATTTTATTTTTGAATCGATTTCCGAATCTGATTCTATTTAGTATAACATCATATTATCGTTAACTTTCCTCAATAGCATAAACTGTGATAAAATATCAATAATGAACATGAAGTGTAGTTTGTATAGTGATTGCTTCTTCTAAAATAAACTTTCAATATTCATCCAAATGATGAACGCCAGTGAAACACGCGTTAGTACCGTTTGCGACGTATTTTTAGAAAGCAAATGATACTGATGGAAGAAATCGCAGACCTATGTTTTAAATGAGGAATAATGTTGTTATTATAATGACATTACATAGGTAATTAATAGAAACGTTTGTATAATGTCAGATTTGTGAAACTTCTTAACATTTCGAATAGTCTAAAAACATTGTTTCCTCCAAAGCTGTGACCCATGTAAAATACTCATAGTGTTCCGACTCGAGAATGCTGTAAAGTGTAAACATAGAGGAAATAAACGCTTTTGGTCGATGATGGGATGAAATATAACAACCCCGAGTATTACGACTTGGAAACGCTTTGAACGCAAGGAGAACAAACGCTTTCGGTTGATGATGAGACTCGTTGCCGCATCTTGCAATCATATTTTTAAAATAGAGTCAAGCCGTTTTTTTCTTGAATTGCTTCGAATCAATTCGAATTTAGTTTGATTAGAATTGTTTCGAAATTCTGAAACTTACATCCCTAGACACAATCCATAGTCTTATCATGCGCTGTAATGGATGAGAAAAATGATGCCGTATTAAAAAATCGTTTATATACGTTACGCCGCAGATGTTTGGGTTCATCAAAGATCTTTGCGGGCCACAAAATATGCATCGACAGGTAAAAAAACCTGTTCTAATATAACTATCAATAGAGGTTATGCGAGACAAACACCCAGTCCTTCCTCAATGCCTTTGCATTAGTGGATCAGTGTCTGTATAATGCAAGGATGCTGTAGCAGGAATAAACATGACCATACTATGCAATTCGGGAGTCCTGCTGCACACTCACACAATTACATTTGTGTTAGTGTGCATGACTTTTGAAATGCATAGTATGACAATATTCTAAGTAGAGTAATGATATAAAGTGATATAAAATAACAAAATCGAAGCAATAACCATTCAGGGATAGGCCTACTGATACTGTGATAGAAAATTTCAAGCAATTTATGTGTAACATACCTATGTAATCATTGTTATGTTCAGACAGGTCATTTTTTGTTTTTCCGAGTTCAATTTCAGAACTGAACATTTGTCGAAGAGCAATAAGAAATAAAATGACAATGACCACAAGTCCATAACGCTGGAAAAAAAGAATAAATAAATAGAGAATACTGGAATACCTACAGGAACCACCGCACCTTGACTGCCTTGACGAAATTTGGTTTACATAGTCTAGTTTCATCTCGCATTTCTTTGTGGGCCAGTGGGGGTAGACTACCTGGATTTCTGCTGGGAGCCATTGTTTCAAACAAAGCTAAAATTTAACACATACAGACATACAGGTACGGTACCGGTACTGACATACATATACTGATATACTGATATAGGAAACAATAAAATGTTATACAGTAGGCCTACATATTGATGTTGCAATATATATGTAGCAGCAGGCAGATTGTTAACAGAACAATACCGGTACTGAACTACCGTAACAATCTGACACTGCTGAAAAAGATTCATTTCTAACCGCATCAGGATGCTGAAATGAGATTGCTTCATTTTTCCATTTGTCCTGCACCTATATCAAAATAGCAATAATCTAAAAGTATAGAGGTAGGTTAGACTAATGCACAATTGATCCAACGCTAACTTACTTTATTGAGTATCCATATAAGCTTGGAATTGCCTCTGCGCTGCATATCGATATCGTTACCGCAGTGTGCAAGCGAACCTCCAGTCTTTCTGCAGCTTTTGAGACAGATGGCTCAACTTTGACCCAACAAAAAGCGGAAATATTACCCTGAATTCACATAACGATGCCCGCTACTTTCAAGTGAAGAAGGTTTGTTTTACATTCTGACTAGTGAGAAAAAAGATGCAGTTGCTGGATAGAAATACTCGATGAAAAAGTGAACCGTGAAGATTTCAGGACTGAATTTGAAGATTTAGACATGCCGTTCCGACATGTCAGCCAAAAGTCCCGCTTTGGGATCAGCCATCCAGCATAATACACGAACATGTTCTCGTTACTAGTGTTGCTGTGTAGCGCAACGCTAGCCTACTTACTGAGGCGTTATTTTGTTTGTTTCGTTGATTCCCGCACATTGTTAGCGAACGTATCACATGTAAAATTAATTCTAATCGGTCCTGTTCAGACGTTCACTTGAATGTAACATTTAACAACGTCTTTTTGAAGGTGTTATCCACAGAAAAGCATGCGAATAAGTAAATTCTCAATGCTTGAAAACGGCAGACTATTTCATTATTCTTTATTCCCTTTGCTGTACAAAAAAATCTAAATTTAGATCATTTGTATCGTTAGCGTATATTCCTTTCTATTTTTGAACTGAACCCGATATTTAGACAGAAAACATGCGCATGAACTTTCGGTGACAATATGGTCGATAAAGACAGTCGATATGGCTTTAAATGTAGGCCTATGTAGTCAAATCGGAAACTATAAAGTTACAGGATCACAGCTAAGAGGTCGTGTCTTTGGAGGCGTCCCGCTTTAAAGTAGAAAAAAATACGGTAGCCCTAGTGAACCACCCTACGGCGGCGAGGAGTCCAGCAATCGTCTTGCACATAATTATCCCCTACGGCAGGGGTGTGCAGAGTTCGGCCCGCGGGCCAGATGCGGCCCGCAAGGGGAAATTAGGCGGCCCGCGGAGGCAACTGGAGAGCAGTTTAAAAAATAGTATCAAAACATTTAAAAGCTAAATAAGTTTTGGTTCCAGCTTATCAGTTGATTTTGTCTAAATCTAACCTAGTCCCAGAATACGATTTGACAGCAAATTATTTGGAAACGAATCTTGGCGTATTTTACTGAAAACATCTCAACCAAGATAACTTTCTACATTTGAAAAAAGTCATGGCTTCAAATATGGCACTTTTCGGTAACATTTTTTTCTGAAATGGGCGTCATATCGATTTGCTAACACTTCTATTTCAGCAAATTTGCATAAAAGTAGTCGGGAAAAGAATCCAGCAGTAAATTTCTCACTGAATTCGTTTAAATTGGATGTGACAATATATTTGAATTACAGACCCCTAATGATAACGTGAGATCAATAACAAAAAGACACCATCTACTGCCTGCAACAAATAGAAAACCTGCGTTAAATGTAGGTGCGGCCCGCGGTTTAACCCGGGTATTTATATTTGGCCTGCCTGCGAAAAAGGTTGCACACCCTGCCTTGCGGGATTATAACCTGCGAACCCACGCAAGGTCATCTGAGGCGATGTGACACGCGTAATCCCTCGCGCTTTGCACGATACGTCGCATCGCCGAGTTCGCGATTTTTCCACCTCGTCGTTCTTCTTGCCTCTTTTTTCATTTTTCTTATTTTTAACACGAATGTTTATTTAAATTCATTGTACGAACTACGAAGTATTATATTTTCTCTATACTTTTTAACATTCTTGTACCCGACTCGATAATAACGAATAAACATTAAATAAAAATGAGGCACTTGATTTGTAAAATTCATTGGTCATTGAATATACTCAATCAAAAATAACATTTAATGCAGGGTCGTCCAACCCGTGGCTCGCCGACGGTTCCCGACGTGCGGTATTATTCGAAGCCCGATGTCTTTCTTAAATCTGAGTCACTATTGAAACCTCCAATAAAAAAAAAATATTTCTTGTCGTTCAAACGCGCCACCGAGCTATCGAAAGCTTTTTTAAGTCTCTTTACGAGTGGTATTGCTGGAGAAAGATATTTGAATTTATTATCTTCTGCCATGTATTTCAATCTGCGGCTATGTTTGTTTTTTCATTAACCTGTAGGCGGTGTAGTGACAACTAGAACATAACTACCATGTCAAGTGGCCCGCACAATCATCTGTAAAATACATGTGGCCCTTCGGCCATAAAGGTTGGACAACCCTCATCTAGTGACTCCTAAATGTCAAATATATATATAATTTTGTAATTGCATCACCATTTATCATTGGTGTTAGTGACAGGGTTGAATACAGTTGGAAATGTTTTGTGTGAACGTATTAGTATATATTTACTGTGTGAATGAATAGTATAATTTACAATATTTATACGCTCGTACAGGTATGTATGATCAATGGTCTATGACTCTATATACTCTATTACAATTTTAAAAAATGGCAAGGGATCAATTCCTTATAAAATGGACACTTTTTTACACCCAAGTGAATCAAATGCTCCATTCGTATGTTCACCGTTGTGTTTTAAATTTGTTTTCCGGCGATTGTCTGTTCTATATGCATGTGCTGTTAGCCTACACATATGCTACGATGTATGCTTGTCCAATCATGAAGGTTCGACGTTGTGACCTACATTATCCATGAGTTCATACTGTATATAATAAGAGCTCTTGGTAATAACTGGAAAAGTCCTCATTGAGAGAGTGAAATTGAAATCATCTGACGATTGCTTTGGTCACTAAGATTATGTATAAAAATATTATTGGTCTGCAGTTTTAAACTCAATAAGCCCAAATGTTGTTGGATAAATTTTCCCCGATTTGTTTTAAAGTTTTCTCATATATTTTGAATGGTTGGAATGGAAGTTTCAACTATTATTGCTATTTTTCTCTCGTAACGTAATATGTTTCCATATCCAAAATAAAATAAATAAATAATTAGCCTCCAGCTATGATATAATATATTCACGCCTTTCTGGACCACCCACTTATCCGGAGTAACTGCAGTAGAGAGAAACTGTCATTTAAAAAACAAAAAAATGCATTTATATAAAAGTTAAATTAAGTATATATATTAACGTAGCAAATGTGAGAATGATGGGAAATGTCACCAATTACTGCAACTTTTCGTGATAAAGTCATATTAATGTCGCGTATATTACTTTTATTTGAAGAACCACATAACGACCGTGATCCATGCATTGAAAGGTAGGATGTCATGAAGTTCGTGATAGAATTGAGTTGTTAGGCAAAACATATGAATTGACGTAATATTGTACCGTAATTTGGGACAGTTGCTCAAAGGGAACATGGTAATACTAATTATTTCCATTTGGAGGAATTACTTGTACTTCTAGCTGGTTAATTTGATTAATGTAAACCGCATCACCGCAGTGGATCTCATCTTCCAAAGTACATAATGAAGAAACGGTCTTAAGTTGATGGTGATTATTCTAGGGTCATTTGAGGTCTAAATCACAACTTTGATGAACAGATACCGGATAAGATGTGATCTGATAGATGTGATCGATCTATCTGATTCATCAGATTCCGTGCCGGATACAAAATGATGACGTTGTAAGATTGGAATCATCAAAATTTTCGACGTTAATGTAGGCTTTTAATGGAATCAGTCTGTGAATAAGAGTCGTATGTTCAGCTGCAGAGCCAGAATATCAGTTCAGTTTTAGCTAATGAGGTATTGAATGTACAATATGGATGACAATAACTTCGTTCCAATTTCGCATAAGCTAGTTACGGAATGGATAAATAGTAGGATTAAATAAAATTGTGTTTTGTTTTTACTTTCAATACATCTTTAAATGCGTAAGCTGTGTTTAAGCGACTCAAAACAGAGAAATTGTGTTAAATCAAATACAATTGACGGTGTGGGTGGGAGTAGTTACGTACTCTTTGCCGCGAGTTGAATCTAATAGCAATGGAAAGTGTGAGTGGGAGTAGTTATACTTGCTCTTTGTCGTTAATAACGGCTAATCCACAAGTACCTCAATTCTATTTCGCATGTAACCTTCAAGCTAAAATGAACTAACGTGAACCACATCAAAATCGGAACGTACTTCAACCTTTCGGCGCAAAATTCTATTGAAATCGATGCACATGAGCACGGTCATATCTTCCTGACTTGACTCACAAAATGATTGTAAACATATTTACGCGGGAATGAGGTATATATCATCCACGTGTCAATAGACGAGAATATTTACACCGAAGATAATATACTCTTTGAAAAATATAGTAAACAGAGCTAAATCGTCAATATTTTACATGGGAGATAAAACAGTCACAAAATTAAAAAGATGATTTATAGTTAAAAATGCAGCATATCGAAGTTTGTACAGAAATGCTATTTGAGCAATTTGACTTTGAAAATTGACACTGGATGCTAGATTGAGATTGGTTAATGAATCAGTTAATATGAAACCAAGATATTCATAATCATGATGCATTTAATTTATTATGATTATTGTACACTCATGTTATGGATTAAAACCGGTTTGGAAAAAATTCCTTCATAAACATAAAATTGCCGATAACATACCAATATTGTCGTTTTACATATGGAATTATATACAGTGTATATATATATATATATATATATATATATATTTACACTCAGAGAATATTTCGCTTCTTTCTCGCGGTGATATATTCATTTCAGTGCTTTGTTAGGGCATGGGTGCAACAATGATCGCTAGTTTAGTCACTGATATTTTACGCGCAATAAATTCGAAATTTAGTCGAATATTTCGACATAATGATGAATTGTTCAAGGAATGAATTATATTTTTACTTGGTAACTCGATATTTCTATTCTCCTTACCGCATCGCGCACGTATGCACTGCAGTCATATGCACATCGTTTCCCCGGAGCCGAGATGGATCAGGTTATCGAGTTCTTTATTTCGGTTTCATTAACTTTGGAAATCGGAAAAGTAAAAAATATGTAACTTGATGGTTTCGTTACATTTGAATCCACGTACATTTGAACCCACGACAATTGCACCCGAATATTATTGCACCTATGGAATTTTTTTACGGATATTTGAACCCATACTAACTCTAACCCATGGATTTTAGCACCATCGTATAGAATATAGATTGAACCCGCGGATATACGGGTGCAATTGTATGGGTTCAAATGTACGTGGGTTCAAATGTAAGGCCACAAATTGATTCATTATCGATTGCGAGTTTCTACGGGACTGACTACTAACTTTCTTCAATTCTTTTGTGTCGGTGGATCCGTATGCATATTACGCAAGCATGCTGGAGTGAATCCTATCCTAAGTGATTCATCATGTTGTTGATTGTTTTACACAAATCTTCAACGTTTATGAATATTGAGAGAGATAAAATATGCTAGAATAAGACTGCGTCAGCGAAACGGCGTAACAGTTAGTTTAGGCGACACACGGCTGTTTGTGCAGTCTCGGTTTCATATTTCACATTCAAAGATGCTATCTGTTATTACGAAGAAGATGTCAGGATATCAATATTTCGTAATGCTTCCTGGTGCCTAACTGCAATAGGCAAATAGGCACGTATAGTTTAGAGGAGTGGCGGTAGAGGTGCTAAGCTGCCTTCCCGCCTTGTGTATAAATGGCTATCCATTCATGCCAACGGTGTGTATACTTGTGTTTCGCGAAAAAAAAATTTGACCGTGTGATTATCATGAGAAAATTTTCATCGAAACTCCGTATTGTGCCTGACATCTGTATTCAACACGGGTATTGAGTAATTCACATCAATTGCTTTGAAGATATTTTCTCACATATTGCTCACTCAAATTTTGTTAACGCCTTTTGCTCGGCCTTGTGTAATAGAACATACGCCTTACTCTAAGATCTCTATTATTTATAATCCAACCTTCTCTGATACAAAAACACTATAAGGTCAGGCATTACTGGCAATACTCCGTTATATTGCATCCGTGTCTGCTTTTTGACCTCAAAAGTCATAAAATAGGTCATCTTTCCGCATAGCTTGTGACAATTTTTCACTTATTGGTTGTGCTAGTTGTAGTTGAGCCGCAGTGCTTGTGGCGCTAAAATTTATTGCTAATTACACAATACTCAGAGTCGACTAAAGTTTAGATTAGACGCACAATTTTGCCATTAAAGTTGGGGGCGCTGGTATATGCCTTCCGACTAATCGGAAATATAATCATATTTGACCTTAGATGACAGCATGGTCGTGTCGTTGTGCTACATTCAACACCAGGCTTGGTTGGACTCGTGTACGATGGGCTACTGTTCAGACTCTCTTTAGTGACAAATTATTCGAATTTGACGATTGTGATTCACGCAGTTGCCGTTGAAACAATTATTATTACATGGGCTGTTCAATATTTGAGTGCGGAATAAAAGTCGTGCACTACGAGAAGTGCGCTTAAACGCAGACCAGGCGCTTTTGAAAAATATTAGCGATGTACACTCCAAGGCAATCCAATACATTGCCTGTGGATAAATTCGAGGTGCAAGGATTGGATAAGCAACGACGATTCTTTGCACACTGGTGGAAACAGCTACAGGGCCAATGCACCCCTGAAAAGTTCAAATGTATTAAGGGGGGATTGTGCCCCAAGTTTGGACCCGTCAAAGTAGTTGTACGACGCAAAAGATAGATTAATAATAAATTTCAGCCTAAATGGAATATCAGTAGCCTATTTTCTGAAATTAATTTAACTAATACTGAAATTTTCTGACTTAATTTAGCAAATACAATCGAAACGTTCAATTTTTGTCTTCATTCATGCTATTGTCATGGTTTATCTGTGGCCCAAATATGTAAAAGTTCTAGATCAATTTCTGAGCGCGTGTTTCCGCAGACGTGCAATGCTGCTAACAGTTTCCAGCACTATTAAACACTTTGGGAAATCCATTGAATTTACGCCGTATATTCAACAAGTGCTGTAGTTAGACCATTTGTGTCAACGAATTGTGCTTTTAAATAAGAACTGTATGTATGATCAAATATAGGTATTATAATTTTTTCTGTCCTGTTGTATTTTTCACTTTTAATACTTTTGGTAAATTTACGTATTTTTGCACATGGCGTGTGGTGCAATGCATGTCATGAGAACTCTAATGACAGGTACTTATGACGCAATGAATTAAGCTGGAGATGAAGGCAGTTCAAAATTTTTGAGGTGCAGATTTATTATAGTCACAATAATTGATGAGGAAATAATAGATTAGTGTATACCAAGTAGTGTTACCTAAAGTTTGAATGACATTTTGTATATTTAAAATAAATAGCGTCATTTTCGAAAAGCGTTCTGTCGATTGCATATACTGCAACTGTTTACCAGCATAGTTTGACGCACCCTCGCCTGGTTCGAAATTAATGAAGATTTGAAGGTGATATCTCTAATCTTGTTAAGTACGTTGAATTCAGTATTGTCAGCTTCTAATTTGTTTATTATCGTTTTGAATAATCGTTATGTTAGTTTATTTAAGCTCGGAAGCTTATAATACGTCTGTATATGAAAAAAAAAGAAACGAAAATAATAATTTATCAAAAACCAGTTTTGGCGTTTCACAACGACAGCCTTGATATTATTCTGTAGTCTAGTTAGGATTTGTGAATCAATTTACTACGTTATCCTATCTGCCGCCGCCAGTCAGATATGTCAATGTCGAAGTCTACTTAATATGAGTCTACTTTAATAGGGATACGATTATTAAGAGTTTAAATATGTAATATATATAGCATCTCTGGCAGTGTGTACTAAACTCTCTACAGAATTTACTACATTGGCTTTCGTTTACCAAAATTTATTGTTTTTTGGCTTTGATTTCAAACTCAAACGAGAGCTGATCCCGAAAAAGTGACTTGACCCGAAGATTACTCACAAATGTGATGAAAACAGAGCGAATGACAATACATCGTGAGTGGTTTTATTTACGTAATGGAAATGAAGAAGACAGATGCCAAAATTAGGTTTGAAGCAAATATATATGGTCTAGACATGTAATGGTAGACGGGTAGTTGAAACAATTTTCCGTAACAACTGGAAGTGTTTACATTTATTGCATTATAAATTAAAACACTCCTTAAACTAGTACCAACGATTTATTGTTCAAAAGTATCAAAATTGTGTAAACAGGTACCTGGCCACATAATTACGAGGACATTCTCCAATGCGCTCTCTTCGATAGGGTCAAAGGTTAAACCACTTGAAACGCGAGGCGAAGTATTTAACATTGTACTTACAAGCTACTCGAAAGATCAGTATAATGTCATTGAAAAGTTCGCGGAACGATCAAATTTGTTTTCCCTCTGGTAATTTTAAATTTCGATCATTGTCTCTGGAGAAAATTAGAAACGTGATATAGGTCACCAAAGTGGTTGCATTTGATTCGAACTGTTTCCTCTGAATTTCTCTATATTTCAATGAAGCAAGGCTGTCTAATAATACTCCAGCAGGAGAATATGTGAAGCCGGACATGCGCCCCAAATAGAGCTCTACTTCATTATTCGATTTATTTATATTTCGAAGACCAGCTTTTTTGCGAGGTCCCAATACATGCTAATATTAAACTCTTATCCATGCAGTGGAGCTAGTTTCAGATTTTAACACAATACTTTCGGGTAAATTTTAGAATTTGTCGGAATAAAAAATACTTAGTTCAATAGTTATTACAGAAGGCGACTGCGGTTACTGAACAGAAGATTTTAATTAAATTATTGTTAAAACTCAATTCGTGAAATTTTGACCGTTTCGTGCTTTTGTTTCCCCGGCTTTGTTTCAAGCTGTGAGTAACGGCTTAAAAATGGAAATTTGTGAAAAGATGTAGAATTATTAGTAGGATGAGATAAGTGAACTCCAACTGCGAGGGAATAGTTTTCTTTGTTGATAACAGCCATTTTTTGTCGAAATTGTTCTGACAGTAGTGTTTCCAAAATACGTGTACCAAAAAGGCGCACAACCTGAACCTAGTATGTGTACCAGATTAGGGTTCAGGTTGTGCGTCATCTTGGTACACATACTTCAAGAGCGCCGTTTTACCTGCTCTAAATTCATTAGTGCAAGAGTGGCTTATTAAATTCAGGAAGGAGTTAAACTCCTGCTTTACTATGGCAAATTGGATTCCAGCGGCTAAAAATGGCTGGGGAGGTGGGCTAATTACTTCACTGAAATATATTTTTGCCACATCATTTTTACAAAATGTTAATTTGAATTTCAATCTGTCACCAGATGCGATCTTAAGTTAGTTATACTCCCGTTTAATTTAGATCTTTCACTGCTTTATTCTATTGTGATGAAGAGCCGCCCTTGACCGGGAAATAATGGCTGCATAAGAGCATTAGGGAAGTTAAATCTATCAAAATCGCTTTATAAGTCAACGAGCGTTGGTTTAAAATCACGGCATTGTTACGTCACATAACATTCTATAACTTGGGCCAGCGATAACGTGTCCCCTCATTGTATGTGTTATGTATGGATCGTACTTCTTAGAAAATTGGATTATGATGCAATTTTTGTTCGCTATCGGGGCTTGTAACTAATCACAATTTAATAAACAGCCTTGCGAATTGAGACGCAGCTGCATTATTTGTTTTATTTTATTCTTTGTTGCTGTCCATAATTTTGGACAAGTCAAAGAAGGTGAGGTATAGATGGGATGACCGTTTAACGGTTTTGGCAATGAGACAGCCATTGGTTTCAAATAGCAGACTAGACAAGGGAGAATAAAGTGGCGGATATAGATGTTACTGTGTACTTTTGGCTAGCAATAATTTGCGTACTGCACATTTACGTACGTTTGTTTGTAGGCAAATTCTTGTAACTGTGAGAACCTAATATATATCTAGATTCACATTTTCACATCAATATTTTTATTATAATTTTTTTGCCGCTGACAAAATGTTAAGTTTAAACGGCACGTAAGTTTCGTCATGTTATGGGAATTGGAAATATTGTTATTGTTGAAATCTGGAAATCATAATACGTAAATGAACAACGACAGCCATGACTCATATCTGGCGGAAAATCGTCCAGTCACTGAAACCTTCCTTGTCAAAATAAAACGTCTGCGATTTGTCTCAGTGTCATTTATTGCCTTATTGTGGGAGGTCTTCAATTCTATTATCGAAGTGTATTATTTTCGTGGTTTTAATCAAAATTATTCGTCAAATATTATGCTCCCCGCGCTTGGTCTAACGATAATCACACTTAACCGATTCTGAGTGTCTGTACAACTTGGACGCGAAAATTTTATGAAAATATGTAGAAAATCTATATCGAGACATTTAAGTAGCCTAGTTTTTATGGCGACAAATGAAATTCGCAACTATAGCGTGCGTCCTTGCAGGACAACAATTATTTTACCTAGGATGAAATAGCGAAAACGGAATTTCGCGCTCATCGTGAGAGGCAGAAGATGGACCTGCAGAAGTATGCGTACCAAGATGGCGCACAACCTGAACATACTGGTTAGGGTACAGGTTGTGCGTCATCTTGGTGCACATACTTTGGGAGCGCCCAGAAGATAGTATTAGTGTGAAAAGCATTTCATAAAAAGAGCAAGCTGGAATATGTAGGCTACTTAAACTTCCTGTACTTATGTTCCCCAAAATAAAACTCAGCAGAGCAGCTAAATATAGACAGCTTTTGTAATTTATGTTGCGGTAAAATTCACAGCAGTTAGGTTAATTTAATTTAACACAATTCAATAGAATTTAACCCGTCTAGTCACGTAAAAATACACATTAAATTCAAATGTGTTTACACAAAGCCATGCCCATGTTTACGGAAACATTGCAAAACAAGTTCGCGCTCAGACTCTTTACTGAACTTTCTTGCGCACGCGACTTCCTGCTGAGAAACAGTGTTAACGATCATAAAGCCTGGATATTGCCGATGTCGAGAGACAGAATTCATGGCGTCACGGTAAAGCAAGTGCAAATTTTTTATCAGATTAACCTTGTAACTAGAATGAAGAGAATTTTAAGACGTCATTTAGTCTTAGGATATGGTGAAAAACCATACCTATACTGAGAAATATGGCGCGGAATACGAGCTACAGAAACGTGGTGCTAACAAATGTTTCGCACTGGCGAAGCGAGAGACCAGGCAGGCGCCACGCCGGCTCGAGCGTTTCGGCTGCCTTCCCGGAGTTCGCTATCAATTTATCTCGACAACTGCGATCGATATTGGTTAGTTATAGCACCCCCGAAGGCCAATCCTTTTCATTTGAGACATAAAATTGATGGAAATATCGAGGAAAGTCGTCAGTAAAAACCTCTTCTTGATAGATTAGCGAATACGAGTCAGAGATTCGCATACATGACACAGCATTCAGCCTTTAGTTAGAGAGCAACGTGTCCTAGAAATATTTCAAATAATTTATTCATTACGATAATCAGAATGGGAGATTAATTTTAGTGTCATTTACCTTTGCGTCACCAGTACGGCACGGCACCTTTTGCAATCCTACCAAGTTTCAGAACCACACGAGAATGATATGCTTCTTGAGCAAATAGTTTCTATTCTCGGTTTTCATTTATATGGATACACTGTGGCAAATTGATTTTGAAACCGCATAAATTTTTTATGCCATATCACCGTATTTCTTTTGATATTGGCAGTGTATGGCAGTCACGTACAATATTTCGTATAATAGTCGTAAACTTAGTGATTGTTAAGGTAAATTATTTATTGTATGTAATATTATATTCAGAAATGCATGTAAATTCCCACCCACGAGGCCGAAATATGCCGGTACCTTAGGGTCCGACGGTGAGCTTTTGCTGTACTAGGGAATGTCTTGTTCAAGTGGGCAAAAAAGAATTGTTTGGCTACTTGATGAATATGATATGAAAAGCTTCGTTTTCTCGTTGACATGTTTGAGTTCATATTTTCTTGTTCATCTTTTAGCAGGTATTAGTTTTAAGAAATATATAACACAAGTAGAAACTGTGACAAATATGGCGGATGATTTAATTTTCTCTCCGCAACCTCGAATGTTTATAGACCTCATACCACCAGAAGAAGAATTTGAGAACGTTACCATACCACTGGAAGGAGAGGAATTATGTGAACCGCTGAAACAATCCTATTTACTTGTTGTATCTGTTGCTCCAGGACTGGTGGCGGTTGAAAATCTTGCGTTTTTGTTTGCCGTGCTGCTGTACAGAAAGAAACTGAAGCACAATAACGTATACACGTATGTCACGAGCGCACTCATTGCCAATGTTTTGACGAGTTTGTGGGCGTTCTACCACTTTATCAACTACTACTTCGGACTAGAAAGCAAGGAACCAACTCATTGGTGGGCGTTTCGTAAGGGTAAGTGCGGTGTTTCTAATAGTATCTGTGTTCTGAAGTATTTGGAACAAAATTCAAATACGAAGAATTTGTTATTTTCTCGGCAGTTATCTCTTCAAAGCTTATAGAATTCAAACATCTTAAATATTATCCAAGGGAATGAAATTATGACATAAACTTTTTTTAAATACTTGAATTTAGTACATTTGAATAGCGTTAATTTGGATTTCTGAGAAATTTTCACTTGCAATTTGAACATGTGAAGGGCGTTTTAACAAGTTTCAGATCCACGTTTCTAAAGCAATGTGTCGTTATTAATTAGTAGTTGGCTGATAACTTTTGTATTTTATCAACTCGAATATCATTTATCCATACCCAATGCCAAGGACCAAGCAAAGTAATATGGAAATATTTTAGATATGATCTCACGGTTAGCAATTGTATTTTCACGGTTACTTAGTCCCGCGGTAAAGAACGGATGTTGAAATCCGGGATAAATACTTTTATTAGCATTTTCATCCCCCCTCATTTTCAAAGATCAGTTAGAATTTTTAATCAAGTTATTTCCAACGCCTAAGTATTGCACGTAACTATGTTGAGGAAATGCCGAAATCCGAAACTCTGTATAGAATAACTCATTAGAAATAAACTCAATTTCCTGATGATTGCAGTTAGAAGTCGACAGTAAAATTAACTATATTTTTGAACATATTAGCTAAAATATGATTTGATACCATGGATAATCGAGCCACATCTATTAAAAACACGCTTAAATTTCCTCATTTACGAAATGTGATACCACGTAATATTCACGTTAATAACTAAACTTCCCGCGATTCAGAAGCGGTGATACAATATTGTGTTCATTATGCAATCAGCTTTTCCATTGTTTCATTTTTTTTAATTACCGTTCATTGGAAGTAACACGAGGCGACGGCGTACTGTATCCGCCTGTTTTATGATTTATATCACGAACTGCGCATGTTGGACTCGGCGCCTTTTTGAAATGAGACGCTGCTTTGAGTGTATTCCAGTAAATGACACGTATACATATTAGAACTGAGTTCAAATTAGTTATATATCTGTACTCCTGAAAAATATTTTAACATCTGGACGCTTTTTAGGTTTGGCTTGGGGTTTCATCTAAAACACGATCATCTAATTAGATTCTAATTTGTGTGTGAATGGCTTCGCTGCCGATATTTATCAACGCTATTTACTAGTAAGGCTCATTTCATACAAAATGTCATGATTTTCCTGCATTTTCTTACTTGGACTGGCCGTATTACAAAAGTGGCCGCTGGCAAATTTGAAATCACAGACATGGCCTATTTTTCGCGATACCTCGAGGCTCGAATCCACAAAATATTTTAATTGTAGTTGTGAAGCTCCATTAAAAACATAATATATTACCGAACTCTTTCCTCAACAATATTTATTGTATATTATCTATATATACAATTTGCTTCAAATCAGCATTATTTACATTGTTCCAATTATATGTTATTTATAGTTTAGGAAAATTCAAACTCGTTTCACAAATTTGACGTCAATTGAGTTTGTCGGAAATAACTGTCAGATGCAGAAGTGAAAGATTAGCTTATCAGCATATTTTCATACTAAATAACACAGCTGATGTTAGAAGATTTTACTGATGGGAAATGGCAGCAAGTCCATTGCAATTTATGGAAATTCCACATACCAGGATTTTTTGTTTTGTAGCATTTAAACATTCCATTACAGTATTACACAGTTCATTATATGTGCCGTAGTTGGTTAGGTTGGACAGAACCCCCCACTGGTATCGTGCTGAAGCGTAAATAGCAAGCTTATGTTTCCAAATTCATTTAAAAACACTTTGGCATTCATAAACTCATCAGGCTGCACCAAATAAATACAAATGTTTACATACGTTACTGGACCGATTTCGGTCCAGAAAATTTGCAAAATTAAAAGATTCGAATGTGTTGAAAGACTGAATTATGGATGACTCAAAATCTTTAGAAGCGATGTTTGAAAGCCGTATCAATCAAAGTGTATGATACCTAGTTATTCGCAAGTAAATATCTCTTGACGTTGGATTAGTGTTGCAGTTCAATGGTTTTATCAGAAATGATCAACGACCAGTCATATTCGGCTCATAATTGGCCACGTAAAACCAATGATAGTTTTGGTCGGAGTTTTGGTTGAACGTAATATTAATTGGTCATCTGCGCATGACAACCAGCACATAAGACATGTTATATTTAGCTTCTATCTATGATTTGCTTCCAAAGGTTGAAGTTCAAGTAATCACTGCAATGCAAAGTGTACAAAGTGTTTTGAAAAAACGAAACTTTCGGAGTTTGTTTTCCCCTAGACCGGGTGGTGTGGATTTGAGAGCACACATTCAAATACCTGTGAAATCTATCTGCCGATAATTATTCTTCAGCTTGTGGCGTATCCATTGCAGTCGCTCTAATGTCCTAAAGCTTTTCATCATCATCTAAGTCATAAGTAATTCCGGACGGCTAAAATGCTAGGCACAGTTGGCTAATATTGAATAAAAAGCTTGGTTTCGGCCTTAGTATTTAGGACAATTTATATATATTTTGAGTAAGACTGAACGGGCGTCGTGGCAGGATGAGACAATCATAGAAGGTCCATAGACGGCGATAAAAATTAAACGCTGTTGA
Organism: Styela clava; assembly: GCF_964204865.1. NCBI lineage: Eukaryota > Metazoa > Chordata > Ascidiacea > Stolidobranchia > Styelidae > Styela > Styela clava. Next base: position 19,841,834 of record NC_135250.1, read on the forward strand.
CAATCTTTTATCTTCCTATTTCATTAGCTTATTAGCAATGTACAATATGAAGAATTAATTATTTCATTACATCATGCCGAATTAAAATATTTCGCGGTATATCTAAGGCAATTGTACATTTCAAAGATAATTGAAACACATTATATTGATGGGTGATGATAGCTGGATTGTTTTCCCGTCATTTGAATGAGTCGACATTGTTACGTCATTGTGTCGACCAGGTACGATCCATAGTAAAACGTTCTATAACCTGATCAAGTGTAATTGAAGTACGATTCCATGTATGGGCGAGTGACGATGAGTGAGATGGATAATATTTTGATACGCTTTTCCTCTTTCGGTCCTGGCATGACCGACTATACGTTTAGTCAATCAATTTACAACTGGCTGAAGATCATTTGTCCATGTACTTCATGTCAGCGATTTGTTTTCCATTGGGAATTTCCTATTTATTTTACTCCCCGGGGAAAAATTTTGGCTCGATAGTTTTCAACTACTCATATCATACCAGTTACTTACTAGTTACTGTGAAACCGAAAGTCGTAATTTGTAGAATGGTTGGCCATGAGTGGAATTGTTCATAATTAGGATGTGCTAAATTAAAAACACAGTTTCTGTCATGGGGACGCTTATACTTTTGGGCAATCAAGTATGGTTGATATTAATATTTTTTGGCATAATTGATCTAATCTAGTTGGCAAAGAACTTTACCGCAAAAATTTCGTCAGAACCAAATATACCAGATTTGGCGGCACTTTGATTGGCGGGTAAGGCGAAAATTGACATATTGCCCTCGACTGTCAGATATGTAAAAGGACAAAAGTAGTCAAAACAAATCGAATAACTCACATGGAGTGTATTACTCCGATGCAAAATATGAGAAAATAATTGTTCCTAAATTGAATTTTTCGTAGTGAATTACGTTTGTTGTAAATGTCAATGCACATGCTATACACGACTAGACTTGATTTAAAACGAATCGACCTTATCATTCGATTACTTGAACATGATACATACAGAAAAAGTTGAGTACAACACAAAGCTATTTCTTGACAGTAATTTGTCGTAGTTTTTAAAACGAATTTTTCAAGAATATTCTTGCGCAAACGGGACTTATCGCAAACTATTTTTGGAGCAAAAATCTAGCATACTCTGGACTTTATTCACAATATGAGCTTCTACATTTTTTTTTCTCAAACTTTTTAAAATCTGGAATATACATGCACCAGATGCTTTATATCAGCCATAACGCCCAGTAACAGGATTTACTCATTGCCTTAAATTGTAATATAATATTGGAATTGGCTTAACCTTTAAACTTTTCAGTCGGCCTTCAAATTGTATTGAATATTTCGGAATTGGCTTAACCTTTAAACTTTTCAGTCGGCATTTAATTCGCATCGCTTATTATTATGGATCGGGGGGATGAAAAATACTTTAAGGGGAAAAATAAGCGGGTAAATAGGTTTTCGATGTGGTATATGGGATGAGATCATCCACGATGGATAAAAATATTACCATGTTTTACTATATTATATATTGGGTCACTTTAACAAAACAAAAAAACGATGATTCAATTTTTCTGTTTTTAGTAACGTAAAATTTTCCGGCGTTCTACAACAATCCCAACTAAAAATAGACACTTCGTAAATCAGATCGCGATGGTCCTTGAAATCTCCTAATTTGTAAAAGCTTAATCAATTTCATGTTCTGTGATCTTTATTTTATAGGTATGACAGCAGGATTCAGTCTCATTTTATGTGGTAACATTGGACTCCTCATTTATGCTATTGAAGACAACACTTATATGGTCGGAAGATTGGTGTCTGGAACCATCACCACCATAAAGTCAAATAATAGGTTGGTTTTGGTTATATGCTTGAAAATATATTTTAAATCGAATATCTTCTGTGGCATAGCTATTATTATCAAAGTTCTTGCCAGTTTTCATTTTTTTTTTAATCGAAGTGAGTTGTTTCGGCCTTCCTATTTCCAAAGACGTGCCGGGCAAAATTTTGACAATGACTGAACAGCGTTGGTAGAGCAAGGGCCATCGTGGGTTGGGCACAATTTGTGTGGCTTAAATTTGGACACTGCTATAGATTGAATTTTCGTTCAATACCCAGAACCGTCAACCATTGCTTTAAATTTGAAAAAAAAGTCTAATATGGATTCCTTTTATTCGTAATTTTTCTTGTCTAGTTTAACTTGAGACAAATGGTCCCTTGAGATTCAGTAACAAGCGTATGTCGATATTTTTCTCCACTGGAAAGTTAAGTCGATTATGTGCTATTATTAACTTTGAAAAGAATGTTTCGATTCAAATGGGGTAAGATATCTTTAGCCAAATATGTAAAGTGATCCGCATCATGCATGGAATGGCGATAAAATCAGCGGAAATTTGACTGACAGGCGTTTCATCAATTATGCGGTGTTTCTTAAAATATACATCGACTCAGGAAAATGCAAAAGTTTGATTGAAGGACAATTATAGGCCTTAGCTTGGCATTATTGAGATGTATTCAGGGTCATATTTAGACGATGAGAGGTGCTAGGGCAGTTTCCTTCACCGCCTTTTATATCACGACCCACTTGGCACAGCCGATATTTTTCGCGACCCACAGAAACTAAAATAAAGATAATGTAAAGTTTGATATTACAAAAACTATCAAAAAAAAAAATAATAATAAAAAAATTGACAATACCCTAATGAGACAGTTGTTGTGTTAGGCTTCAAACAAATAACCTTTTGGGAAAACTTTTCTCTTGGTCTTCATGTTAATTGAAACCTGTGATTAAAGCCGACTGAGAGCTTCACGAGAATGCATTTCATTAATTTTTTGACTCATTTTCACGCCTATTTGCAGTTATATTACCGCTAGCGACGAAGAATGAGCGAATGTTATTTTTATAGTAGAATTCTCAGTATTTTTTGTGATTGATTTACATCGTTCTCACTTCGGTACTTTTTAATTTTTTAGGATGAACCGAAACTTTCGCTGGAGAAAAGCATTATTTCTTATCACATTCGCTTGGATTATACCTGTTATTTACGGACTACTTGCTATGACACCTTGGAATTGTACATGGGATTGTACTTGCACACTTTATCTTGCTAGTGGAACCCCGCTTTGTCCAGGAAAAGACTGTTCTCGGTTATACACACCGATGGCTAAATCATATTTGCTTTGCATCGTAATTATTTGGGCACTGGAGTGCGGCTTCCTACTTTTTGTCATCTGCAAAGCTGCTATATCATTCCCGAAGCTCGGAAGTCCGTCAAATCGCGTCGATAATGCGTACTCTACTACAACGAATGTAACTTCACCCGATCCCTCGAATAACAACTTATCTAAAAGAAAATCAAGCAATATTCGAAAATTCTCCCCAAAAATGGCGCGTTCCTACCGCTTCCCATTCTTCTTACTGGGTTTGTTCATTTGCTGCACAATGCCGGCTATGATTTTATTCATACTTGATTTTGCTTTGCTGGACTTCAAACCCGGTGCCATCACCGTAAACGTCATCACACCACTTCCTCTTTTATATTGCGTCATCAGTCCAATTTTACTGACCAAGCGGTTGTCCGGAATGCGGTCAGCAGTCCAAATGGCATTGTCGTTCAATTGGCTCAAAGGCGGATGCAATAACTTTTCGAATAAAAGAAGAAAGTCGATGGGAAATTCAACTATAAGAGGATCGGTGATTTCAGTCACTCGTAACTCAGAAGCGAAATTTGATAGTAAAGGGAGTATGCCACCAACATCAGTTTGAGCGCAATGGGCCTCTGGATGAATAAACTCTAAGCTATGCTGCCAAGGATTGGATGCAACTTTCGAGTAATTCATCGTCATGGTACACGTTGTACAAGATTGATGCTATGCCTACAGTTTCAAACATGAAGTGGACTCATAGTGACTGTTTTTTTCATATGGGAAATTTGATATGTCGTTTGAAGGTATATAATATCAACGATATATATAATAAATACGACCTCAATTTTGCGATAAAATTGCGAAATTGAAAAAACTTTCACAAATAAACGATAACTAATATGAAGTTACAACTCTTAGTTATCGTTCATTTGTCAAAGTGTCCATCGTTTGGATTTGTCCAAGCATGTTTATATGTTCACTAAAAAGGTAATGGAACTTACCATCAGAGTCTGATACGTGGATGTATATAACTGAACTGATGTATATTTATACGTGATGGTACTTGTGGAGCATGAGATTATTTGAAATGAAAAAAATTTTTTTTTGGTTTTCGATATTTCGGATGATGACATTTTTGTGATAGTTCCCGATATTATATTGCGATATTATGTTTCTCTCACACGTCCCAATCAAGTATGCTAGTTTTTGCTATTATATTTCGTATTTTTTGACAAAAAAGGATTTGAACGCATAGGTTATAATGTTTGTGAATATTTCATTTATAAAACAATCAGAAACCACATCTTTTAAAGAATTTATATTAGTGTGGACAGGGGTGCCAGACTTTGGGGTCAGTAATGTACAGCAGAATTGTTTTCATAATATTTCAATTGGCGTTTTTTACACTTTTGTTGCAAACCATATTTAAAATAAGCCAGTTAGCTAAATCCTAAAATTTGAAACCGGATCTTCCTGATTCGGCTCAGCTTACCCAATGAGTTACGTCCTAGAATAAGCGGTAGGCCACTGTATTCACCCAAGCTCCAATACGAGGACTGTGCCTCCTAGCGGTTATCAGCATACTTTTACAGGTCAACAAGTTTACTTGTTTTTGTCGAACAACCGAACGCTGTTATTTTCCAATTGTGCACAGAAACAAAAATGGCGATCGATATTTGTTTTTAATTTGTAAATCCATCTTCTAATTACTTTGTTTGCGAATAAAATCTTCAAAATATTGCAGGCCTGTATTCTTTGGTTAGTTTTTGCAACGACTTGGGTGAGAAGATTAGTCATTGTGGCGTGTAACGTTTTTGTAGAAGGAACGCGTACAGCATTGGAGTCTGCGCGAGGTAAAATTGAAATTACTAAAAAAAATATCTAATTATGTCTATAGGGAAAGATTAGTATTTCAGACATCCATCCTAGAAGTCACTCACTACAATAGCCATACTCGAAAATTGATCGAATTATATTCGACTATCACTGAACTTCCTCATAAAAGATACGATTTTATTAATCATATATATATATTACTCGAAATTAATCTATTGTAGGGCGTCAGATTACCTTTCCGCCATTCCCCGTTGGTCGTAGATGACGGAATTTACATATTCAGCGCAAAACTTCCGCCGTCTTCATTTTTATTAAAAATGAATAATTATTTAATAAAAAGATTCAAATTAAAGTTTCTATAAATCTTAAACGCCATGAATCAACGGGACAGACTTCGATTTTTTTCTCTATCTTCGACGGGACTAATTCATTACATGCCCCCTGGTCCAAAACCTGTTATCCGTAATTTATAGTGATCTCATCCTCCCTGTCCACTATTCTAACAGTGGTACCCATGCGCCCTTGCTTGAGAGTTGAACAACAGAAAAAAAAGTAAGTCTTCTTTCATATATTTAAGTATTATTATCTGAACTTGACGGTTATATTTTGTGGCTTGGGAGCAATGTCGCCATTTATTCTTTGTAATCTATTAGGAACAAGTGACCAATCTAATGTTGTGTATTCCATCGATGATTTTTTCATTGTTCTCTCTTCAACCATTTCTTCCAATGTTGGAAAACATTCCTTGAACAGATTTAGAAAATATAAGAATATGCCGCTAAAACTAAATAATTGAAAAACACCTAAATATCTTAACAACTAGACAATATTTAGCAACGTATTTTTGAAGTAGATTTTTTCATTTGCATCCCGGGAACAAGGAAAGACGAGAAAATGGCTATAAACAACGGCGTCTTGTTTAGTTACCGGTACCATGCCAGTCCAGGTTGGGTATCCGAAAGGATAAGCGGAAAATGGAATCCAGATAGCCCATGCATCTGAAAACTAGTAACTGGCCAACTAATCCCATGTCCGACATGGACTGGAAACCGGACGAGAGTCGGTCGTTCGTCATATGATTGAGTCATTTATAGTCTTTCCTCTCCCCAAGGATAAATACGTAAATCCTATCCTATAGATAAATTTGAATGATCAGGACGTCACAATGGCCGCATGTCTACAAGGAAATTCAGTAATCCCTTAGTAGCACATAATCAAAGCCATGTAGGGTAATCAGCACCCATGTTTCCAACGCTCAGATCAATGTGTCAATCACCAAAGGCAATTGGACGATTAAATCTACTGGAGACGGCGGTGGTAATTGCCGTAACATAATACAAAAAAGTGACATCATATTACCATTTGAAAAGAGCTAAACGGTTACATAAATCACCATGTCATTCCATAGTGATTCACGTCTCATGAAGATGATTCTTCTTAACATAATTTTTGTGATTAATTCAAAGTCATTACATCACTGGTTAGTGATACACAAGTTGAAATCAGCATTGGTGAATAAGTGAATTAGACTCGATGAACCCGATATCACAAGGTGATTAATTATTCACCTGGAAAGTTTCAGTTAGCTATTTCATAATATTCGTGGTTCAATATATCTATGGGTGAATATGAAGAGTTTATCCTATCGATATTTAAATTTGGTGAAGTTATAGCACTAACCTGCTTCTTATCAAGGTCATTTTTAGCCTGACTGGGAAGCTCATGTATTGTCGTTTTACTTTGCTGTAAAGTGGGGAAAGGAGGACCTCCAGATCGCCGTCCAAAAGCTATTGTTGCCTTCACTGCATTCTGTTTCTCTTCATAAATCTGTGAAGCTGCTGTTCTCTCTTGTGCAGTTACAGCTGTTTAAGTAAGAACATTATTTAAATGACCCAAAATATACTACATTGTACTAAAGATATTTTATTTTTGTTACAATCACAATTTTTAGTCTTTATATCAGTCAACCACGTACTATAAAGTCTAATGTTGAAACATGAATAAATTCTCATCTACTTTTATTTCAAAATGAACTGGCTCCAACGCAAAATTGAGGTTTCTATCTTAATGTCAACATAATTCATATTTATCGATTTCCCTGTTGTTTATGACTTGAAGGTTATAATAAGGTCGGGCTCGGGATGACCTGTGCCTCTACTCAACTCCCGACTCAAGATTTAGATATTTGCACCCAACAACTCGATATCAAAGGCAACCAAAAGATAAACCCTTCAATGACCATACAAAATGGTTAAGTTATGCTAATATTATGATATTGATATACAAATTAACGTGATTGAAGAACAAAATGAATTAACTTACCTTGCCTATCAAAAAGTGTAACAGATGGACAGAAATGTATCAAATGTAATCTGTATCCTTGTACTTGTGATAATGGGTTGTATAACATGTCTGAAATAAAGTAAGACAACCTAAACAAGAACCAAAATCTATTTTCTAAAACTTGACACAAATGATGATATCGCCGTCGAAACTATAGGATTTTACAAAACTATAATGAAAATAATATCTATAATTTTGATTCTTCAAATACCTATTCAAATTCTATCTGAATACCAATAGTTGGAATCTTAATTAGACTCAATATTTTGTTCTGGATCCCTATTTTAAAAAACTTACTGAGTACATGGAGAGTACGCATTGGTCTGAGTTCTAATGTAGTTTCATCCAAATCATCAAGTTGATTGTTTTGCAGCATCAACACTTTCAAACAAGTCAGATGATGCAACATTCCAGAAATTGATTTGATATCATTATCGTTCAGATATAATTCTGATATTCTGACAAAATAAAAAAGAGATAAAAATGAGTAGTAAAATGCAAACACAATTTAAAACTCAGATGTGTACTAAGCATGTGATTCAGTATTTCCATAGAAAATTCAAATTCTTATCTAATCTCAAAACAAGGAAAACAAAACATTTTGTGCAAAATTTTTTATTTGTTTGTATTATTACTACGAAAGACACAGAACCTTTCACTTATGAAAGCTTTGGAAATGTCAAAATTTGACTGAAAATTCAAATTTTAAACTATCAATGGCATTTTGATTTTGCAAACATAGACCCACTTGTTTAATTGATAGAAATATTTTTACTGATTCGCATTTGATCGTGTGCAAATATTGTGAGTTTGAAACCCATTGTTATATATATATTACGTGAGGATTGCTGTAACCTTAGCGTCAAAGGATTTATTATAACTACGGTTTCCAATATTAACATCACTGATGCATATTAAAATTATTTTAGGATTGAACCAAATTTTCAGGTTTCATCTCTTCCGGACTAAAAATGAAATTTATTTTATGCTGAAAGGTTTTTATGATTGAATATAATTTGTTTATTAACCCTAACATCAATCTTTTTTTAATGAATTTCAAGTACTATAATAAAAAAAATAATACTGGTATTGTCACTTTATATTGTAACCTATTTTTATACGTAAACCTAATCTTAGCAAATTACCTGTAATTAATATGCACAAAGGAGACATCAGGGTTACGAGGAAGACAGAGTTGACTCAATTTATTTCCTTGTAACCAAAGATGTTGAAGAAATCGAAATTGTTCTAAATTATCAAGATCAGTCAATCCACAACTTCCAAGATATAAATCTCTCACATCGTCATCACGTTTAATATTGTTGTCTCTCATATAACTCTGTATCACCTGCTCAAAAAAACTGTATTGAAATAGGTTCTGGAATAACTATCTAGTTTGATACCGAAATTACATCTCTTGCGTCTATGTAAAATAATACTTTTATGGGATCTTTTTCATTTAATTAGGCCTATATGATACTCATTTTGAATGGGCATAAATATTTCCAATCCACAAAGTCCTACACAATATGTCATACTTTGGGAATGCCAGAAGAAGTTGTATTGAATTAAATTGAACAATGACTTGATTAAGTACAGCATGAATCTTAAGTTTAGAACCTAGATGGAAATTGTTCCCAGTCATTCTAACCACTTAATAAATATAAAATTACATTGTCCATTTTGACCCTATGAAAAGTTATTCGTCATCAAAAGCAAAGTGCAGAATACCTATATATTACAAACATATAATATGCCTTACTTGTTATAGTACACTTAACTATGGAACAGAGATTATGTAAAAACAAAAAAGTTGAACTTACAGTCATTAAATCAACTTTTTCATCTGCAACAGATGGCATGTTTATTCATCAGAGTATATATAACACTATAAATATGAAATTGATACCAGAACTAGGATTACTTTTTTTAATCCTTTCTGAGATGATTATTTTTCTTCTTTAACTAATTAAACATATCTACTTTCGTGTCCTCCCATTCCTAACCATGATTATAGTATACGACCTAGAAAAATACCGGTGAATCAGTTTATTTCATATCAAAGGTGAATACAGTATACAGCTACAGATAATTAACAAAAAGCGAAAAAATTTAAACACAGTGATAGCCTATTGCCTAAATGTTGGAAAAATTTGACAACAGAAATGAGTTCCGTCTAACATTAGACCAGTATATTCAGATAGTCTAGCTGACCTGACCAAGACATGTGGTTAGCCCTATTATAAAGTTGTCTTATCACTTTCTTTACGCGGGATATAAGCGAAATCATACACTTCGCAACTCAACCAAATATTTTAGCCAAGAGTGACATATTTTGTAAATAAGAAGTCACAATTTTCACTGTTATTTTTCCGTACCACCCAAGCATATCGGCATCCATGGTTACCTTGCGTTTCGGAAAAGCTTAGTCGAGAGACACTTGGGGGCGTGCGATAGCCATTGATAACCAAAGCCCATATATACCGATTGATAACGAACAAAGCGATGGGACAGGATTTACATATTTAACTTGTGTGTGCCTCTGTAGGTAATGCAGAACACAGATTTGAACCTTCAACATTTCTTCCCACCAGGGTTGTAAAGTCTAACTATAATTACAGTCGTCCCCTGGAAGAAAAAACATTTCAGCTGAAAGTCGTGGTTGAAAATAAATTCCATTTCCTAAAATTCCGAAATTTAAGAGTTCTAGGGGGTTCGAAAATAGGGCCCCAATACCACCCGTGTCAATCTACGATTCCATATCCCTGTTGGCGATAAATATTAACCATCTGTTGATCTTTTATCGATAAAGACCGGCAGCCTGCATAATTCTGGAAATTTCAAAGTTTTCAAAATGAACTGTCTAAACAGTCGTTGTTCTAAACTTGTGGTTCTCAAATTTTCAAGTCTCGCGAACCATCTCAAAAATAACTAGCTAACAATAAGCTACAAATACCAAATAGTAAGACCCATGCTAAGATAATAAAGATACAAAGCACAACAGCCTCCGCAATCTCTAAAAAATAAAGATATGTAAATATTCGAATAGAGGGCAAGATCAAATCTAACAAATATTTTTATTCTTAATTAGCTTCACTTGTGTACATCTCCCTTGTGGGGCGCGCCCCATGGTTTGAGGACCACTGATGTAAACAATGAAGCTGATGTTCAATATAGTAATATTTAACTTTTTTATTGCATAATCAGATTTAAAAATTAGCATCTGAAAACTTAAAACAAAGAAAATTACAAAAACAACATATATATTCAACAATGATAATAAGAATAACAATGATAGGTTGTTAAATTCCCTGACCAAAGCACATTAATTCAATTTTACTTATCGATAAATGTTGACAAATAACCGTAAAGCATTCTTTGAGATTTGAGCTTTAGAGCAAAATCTGCAATCATTCCACGCATTATCAATGGTATAGTTGTTGGCAAATCTCAGTGGAAGATGAATTAAAGAATGCAACAAAACACTGTAGTTGCAATCTTATATAAATATGCACTCATGATTTAAAACTAGCAGATATGGTACCATCGTACCACCTTTGTTTTGAATTACAGGCATATTTTATGAAAAGTTTAAAATTGGATCGAATTTGCTATCAAAATCAGAAAAAATGAAAAGTTAGAATGAAGGAGTTTGTAATGCGAAAGCATGAGATTTTTCAAATAATAAAAGACTATTAATGAAGCAGAAAAGGTTGCTCATAATGATGATAAATTATTGTCCATTCATTGAGCGATAATATTTGATTTGTAATCAATAAAGGATTAAAAACTTTAGATTAATGATTGGTATGCGGCCAAAAATATGTTTCTTCACAACTTGGCCTGCGCTTTAAATAATGTTTCCAATTTCTGTGCCAACATGATATTGCCAGCAGCCTTGAAACGTCCACTGAAGAAAGCCTAAAATTAAACAAATATTGACAACTCTGTTGAGAATGAATAGCGTAAGATTTTGATACTCGTGTAAAGGGAAAGGTTATTGGATGAAAGAAACGCACCCGCTAGCCAACTTGTTATCAAAATGTGTTTGAAAAAAACAGTTTATTGATATAGATGATTGTCTGGTAGTGAATGCTACCAGTTTATAATAAGACAGCGGTTCCCAACCGGGGGCCCTCGGCCCCCCCCTAAGGAAGCCACAGAGCAGCTTGAAGGGGGCCACAATGCTAGCCGCCAAACTGATTTTACTTTTCACTTTACAAGAAAACTCCCCGTTCTTCCTAGTTTATTGCTTGATAAGGTTATTTCACAGGGTTTTTTTCGCTTTTTTTATGCATGAATTGTTTGAACATAATGGGATTTGGAATCTTCCAATCAAAATAACACTATAAATACCCCTGGAATGATAAACAGGGGCCACGAGTTTTAAAAACCTCCGCAAGGGGGCCACGAGAAATCAAATTTAACTTATAACGATTAAAATTCACAATTAGAGGTAAATTCTTTAAAATATCACCTGTTGGGGATTTAGCTTTCCTGAAAACATTAGCATCACATCATCATCGGAAATGGTGAGTGTACAACCAGGTTTTGAAGCAGGACCACTTGTCATTGATCCAGAACCATTTTTGAGATCAAGTGCTATTAATGGAGAAAACATTAAAGTATATGCACACTAGGTCTGACGCCATTAATTTGCGTTTGGGCAATTACTTTCCTGAGTGGGCCACTTACAGACATTGGGCCGGAGGTTGAAAATTTAATACGAAACTATGAATGAGAAGCAGTTTTTATGAATGAGATGCAGTTTATATACGGATAACTAGCGGCAATTAAAAATAGCCTGCCTGCTCATTTCACTGATGAAATGAAAACACAAAAATGAAATAGCATATAACACATGACAAGCAGGTGGTTTTGACGACCATCTAGTACGAGCTTATATGTGCAAGAGGCAAGAGCGCACCTGCGCGCCGTGTGTTGTCAACTCTGTGTTACAAGTTTACCTCCTTGTAGAAGGAAAACAAATGACATTCGCATAATTTAGAATAGATTCATTTGTAATTTGTCTTATTTGACATCTGAGGGTCAGACAAAAATTTATAGCATTCCAGTCAAAGTTTATAAATGTTTCCAGAATATTAGGTAATTGTTTCGATTTATGGCCATCCTTATCAAGAATATGTTATCTGAGTATCAATTTGACAACTGCTAGATTATTGTTATTGAGTCCATTTCGCTTACCATACAGAAAATATCACACAGATTCTAAGTATTTATAATTATAGACGAAAATGACCTCAATATATTTAAATAAAATTCACACCAAACCTTCTTAATAACAATGTGACTTGACATAAAAGAAATATTGACATACCCCATTGCCTTGTGACCTTCCCATTTTTAGTGATATTCCATTGGTAAATTGCATTTACTTTCTTCACCATATCAGCATTGATTAAATTTTGAACCCCTTCAAACAAAGCATCACTCTCCAGCTTGTCTTCAACAGGCTGGAATGTGGATAAAATTTATTCGATTTTTTTGTCAAGAAATTTGTTGATAGGCATCTTTGATTATCAACAAAAAATCCAACCTGTTCTTGTGCCTGATTTACACTGCTCGATGAACTGCTTGAGCTTCCGGTTCCATCTACTAAGTCAACATATCCACCAGTTAAACAAGCGACTCCAGTTTCTACTACAACAGTTTGGAAGTAAATTCTAGAACCTTCTTTCCACATGTCAGTTCGCAAGGTTTGTCCTGGCAATACAGGCTTCGCAAAACGAGTCTAAAAAGAAATGGGCAGATATGAGAATAAAATATGTCGACTGATGAATGTGGTTGCTCGATCGGTGCTCCAGGAATGTGTGTACCAATATGGAGGTAACTAATTTTGTTCGCCTATTTTACATCAAGTTGTGTAAAGGGACTGAAACATATATTCACTTGGCTAACACGGACAGTCTCCGAACTTGTAATAAAACTGAAATAAGGAAAATTGAAATAAAATTATGGCCTAATCCTAACCTGGTAGACACACTACGGGAATACCGCTCAATCTGTATAGAAGGTTGTGGAATTTGTGAATGGGTAAGGCAATTTGTTTGATACAAATCTTTGATAGAATGACAATGATTCAACAAGAAAAAGCACAAATGAATAAAATGAGACCAAAATGGAAAGCAAAATCCTACCTTAACTGCTTTAATTTTATTTGGATCATTGTCACCATACTTCATCATAACATGGCGAGCAGCATATCCATACGAACATAAGCCATGTAGAATTGGTTGTTTAAAACCACCCATTGCAGCAAAAGAAGGTTCTATATGAAGAGGATTTGAGTCACCAGACAGACGATATAATGCAGCTTGATCCTTGCTGGTCTTCTCTGATATGCTTGCGTCTGGAGAACGCTTGGGTGGTTTCACAGGTTCCTTGAGGGGTAGTATAATGAAAAATAATAAAGGATACAATATGGGTTTTAGGTTCACGCCTTGTCATCAATTGGTGAAGTGTTTAACATTAATTTTCGAATATTCATATTTGTGTGATTGAAATTGACCATTGTATAAGAATGCACAACCTTATTGGCAATTTATGAATATTGTATTAAATGATTAGTTTAATAGTTTTATATAAGCTTCATGTTTTGGTTTACGATCATACTACTGTCATGGTATTGTTCAATTTTAAGTAATGAGATGCACTAATATTACTTGGCGCATCAACTTTAGGGGTTATAATATGTTACCTTGACTCCTGAAGATGATCTTTGACCTCCAAAGTTGCCATAACCAACAGCAAAAGTCACAAACTGATTGAAAAATAATCTTTCACCAGATTCATCGAAAGTGTCAACTGTAATAGTGAACGGAGCGTTATTTTTATTCACTGTCAAAAAAGTTCATTCACACGACTGTTTTCCCCAAACCATCAATGCCTAGGTAGCCACTTTTACAGAGCTTTGTTCAAAGCAAATAACAACCCATAATAATAAACACTTTATAATGTTTAGGATTGAAAATCTTGCTTCAAATATGACCAAAATTTACACCTCAAATCACGGTTAATTTACTTTTTATTCTCAATATTACTAAAAACGTATAAAAAAATGTGTGTATCGAAGGCAAATCATGAATTGATAACAATAGTAATCTTTAACTAAATATACCATCAGTTATAACAGCTGCCCCAGATCCCTTGTCCAGGACAGCAGAAATCTTTGTTTGACTTGTTAGCTTGCCAGATGTTGGGATAGGCTTGAAGATTTCAATGTATTGTTCTCCATGAAGAATCTACATGGAAAAGTGAAACAATATACAAGATTTGCAAGAATGCTTGTGGCAAATAGTTTGAATATTGTCCAACTAGAAGCATAGGCGTTAGATTCACCAAAGCACGAATTATTAAAATAATTTCCATCGTTCTCCTCAGATCATGGATAAATCCGTTTTGTATTTGTAAATGATGCGACTCAAGACTGCATCAGACCAGACCTAAACTTATAATAATTCAAACCATAAGCAAGAGAAAGTTGAATCAATTCTTATAAGAATGTATAATAGGACTTGTTACTTTTTAGTTTGAAGCCTGATATCAACCAAACCGTTTTCCAAAGTGAACTAAAAAAGCATTAATTTGACTGAGCATTCTCTATGGACAAACAAAGGTTTGAATATGCTACAACCTACAACCCCGTTCTTCAGTGTAGCACGATCAAATTTAAAAACTGTTAACTGACCTTAGCTGGATTGATACTGAGTCCAGGAACGTTTGTGATTCCTACCATACTAGTAAATGCAGGCACAACGGCAAAAGTAGGCAAGACACAAAAATCATCATTCATTTCAAACAAAAATTTCAGATGATCTTCCTGAGTGGTAGATGCCCCAACTGTAAATGTGAAAATATCAAAATGAAATAGGATAGAAAGAAGATTATTGAAAAATTTTATGAGGTTGCCATCCACTAGTGAAGTTTTGATATTATATTATATTGATAATTTCTCAAACAATGATTTCTGCCAATGCATAAATATATGATATGTATTAAGCTATGATGAACTAAGTATCTGAATTTTGTTTTCTATCCTTTTCCTTAGTTACACGACTTCAATTGAATCTTAGGCCAGATCTTGAGTTTGAAATGTTTACACAGTAAGACCAACCCTTGAATCACTTCTGATATAATATTTTTAAATACAAAATATCGAACTTTTTCTCAAGTAGGGTCATATTCAACGAAGAAATTTACAGAAATCATTATCTTTCAGAGAAATTTGATTTAGTGATATAGAATAGCTGAATTAAACATTGTTTCGGTGTCATAACCAAATGAAGTCTTAAGTTTTTGTCAGACCATTAAATGCCATATATTTCAAATGATAAATAATGTATCAATTATTCTAAATATCAAGAATCCATTACGTCAAATATAACTAATTTCAAATATATTTAAATAATATTCATTTGGGCATCACTGGTTGAAGATTATATAACTAGAAAACCGCATTTCTATCAGGTACTTACTTCCTAAAGCATACTTAATAACATCATTGCTATTATAAACATGTACAGATGGTTCAGATTTATGCTTAATCGCTATAGATGGTTGTATAGGATGGTTTGAATGAAGGTCATTGTCTCCAGATTCAATTCTCATGACCTGTTCTGCAGCAGCAAGAGTCGACTCTCTGATAGTCTAGAATAGAAAGAAATATTGAGGTGATACCAGTCTGTCACATAAATGACTTAGCCGGATTTGTAAAAACCGCCGGTGTCACCCCCAATCATTTATGTATATTTCTGAAAATTCGCATAGAAGCCAACCCTACAAATCGTAACACGCCGTACGCACATATCATAGGGAATGATTACAGAAGAGAATTAGTGCAATCAGAGTTATGCATGTATAAATCGAGCCCTTGGTTTGGCAACGACTAGCAGGAGTTTTTATGTGGCCTTTCTCGCTAGAATTAATTATTATCCAAATTTAACTAAGAGAAACTGTAGTATAACATTTTTTAATTCATCAAGCGGTAGAAGAAGCTTTCATCAATGATGAAGACAAATTATGTTTTAGTATGAAAATCGTTGTGGACTGGAATTTTAAAACAGTCCTACGTCACAATGATCAAATGTATGTTAGTTTGTTGGCGGATTGCAGCTTGATTGCAGTTAGTCTCAGATACAGTGCTATGTCCTCAAGTAAAAAAGAATACACATGCACTAGTCAGGAAAATAAACTTCTGTGCCTAATTTCTCATAAGCTGCTAAGTCAGAATAAAGTCAGCAATGTTAAACGGCGACATGAAACGAATCACAAACACTTTGGACGAGACTACCCTCGTTAATGAGCTGTAAGGAAACACAGATTAACGGACTTCAAATTAATACTGAAAAGACAGCAGAAATTTATGATATCATTTGGCAAGGAATCCGATGCATCAACTTAAGCTAGTTTTGTTATATCCGGGAATATTGCCCATGCTACACATACTGACTGTTGCCCACCCCTGCTATTTATCCTAAATATACTTACAGATATAATATGATTCCTGCTGAAATCAACAACTCTATCCCAGTTATCACGAATATTTTCTGCCGTCATGGGTTTGTTTTTTTCTCTTAGGACTGCTCCATCAGTTCGCTGCCATCTGATTTTGGTCACAAATCCACCACCAGCTTCATAGACACCACCATTTTCATGGCACTCGTCATGACATAACCAGACTACTATGGGAACCACAAATTCTGGTTTCAAAGATTCAAAAACCTCTAAAAACATGAAAAGAACAAAAATAATGCTCAGATTGAATTGAAACAAAGATGGCGAGATTGTAAGAATTAAAATTCCTAATACATCCTAGACCAGGGGTGGGCAAATTACGGCCCGTCGGAGTGTGTAAGTGTTTTTAATCATAGTTTCATATTCAGCCTCCGGCCCAGTAAGCAAGTCCATTATCTGGAACCGGCCCACCCAGGAAAGTAATCGCCCACCCCCGTACTAGACATATGCTAACATGGGTTTGGCTTAGTGAGGAACTTTGGGCAAACCTGTACATACTTTTAATTTTAGCTCAGTTAGTAATGAAGGAAGGTGGTTATATAAGTTGGTTACCTAGAAGATACAATCATATATAGAACGTTTCTTGGACTGATCACAGTCACATGGTGTTATATATCAGGGATTACCAACTTTTTTTTGAAGCCCAAATTTTTTAAAAAATAAATTTTGTAGAATCTTGCGACCCGAGGATATGCTCAAATACTAGGTGGTATGTCATGCTCATGCCTTATATGGTCACAAACTGAACTGACTAATTTTTACATAAAATTTATATTCCCAAAAATTAACTCAAAGTGAAAAAGCTGCACTTATTCGCCATAAGCAAGTCTTCGTGGTGTGAAATTGTGGCGTAGCTTTACTCGAGCAAAACAGCAGCTGCCAAGTTTTTGCGCTGTGAATACTTCCCACATATACAATTACAATTGAGCAACAATTCAATATAAATATCAAATAAACTAGAAAATAAAAACAGTAACTTTGAGGTTTTTATTAAAAAAACTTGCCCAAGAAAATTTTGAAGCGACTCAATTTTGGGTCGCAATCCAGGAAATTTTTCAAGTGACCCTATTTTGGGTCACGACCCATAGGTTAAGCAACACTGTTATATAAAACTCCTGGTTAGTATGATGCCATGTCTATTTTTATGTTAAGATCATAAGTCATGAAATAAAAAGACTTACCGGGTGGTAAAATATCTTCTGTCAGGCGAGTTCCGGCAACTGGGGAAATTGTGTTAACATTGATGTTATACTTCTCTCCTTCAATAGCAAGTGTATTCATGAGACCAACCAAGCCAAGTTTTGCTGAAAAATTGAATAAGAGATAAAAATCAGTATGGGCTCCATTAACCCCCAATATTCTATAACCAAAAATGTAATATATAAAGCATGTTTATAGGAATATTTTACCATTACAAAAAGCAAAACATAGCTTTAAAGAATTCGACACGGTCATGAATATTCCTGATGGATTTTTATCATTAATCACAAGGAAATTCTAGCATGTGTGAACTGTATATATAACTTTTCATTCAAATATTACACATTTCATTTTTTAACAAATTAACAAAGTCTTATAAATAAATTATTGCATTTCAAGAAAAATAATAAACATTGCAAAAAATAGGAAAATACACACAAAGTTTAGTAAAACGGCTTCAATTTCAGAGAGACAACATTTCCATTTGGGGTTGGTTAACCCTAAGGTAATCCAAAAAAATATTTGAAATTAAAAATTAATGCAACTGGGGGTTATAATAGCATGTGCATGATTTTCTTTTCTATACCCCGCCTTAGATGATGAAGATAATGAATGTCGCACAAATGAAAAAAGGTTAGTTTATTCCAAATTAGTAGCAAGAGAGAGAATTTTAAGATTCATTAGACAGAATTCTATAATAGAAAATCCATATATATATATATATATTTGTAAAATCGCATTAAGCTCCCATACCCTAGTTCAGGGATGGCAAACCACTGACCCGCGGGTCACAAAGTGACCCACTGCCTTTTATTCGTGACCCCCTAAGGCTCGAATAAAATGCTAACATATCAGTGATAAAACCGGCCTTAAATTAATCTTACAATAACTAAACTATTATAATGTACCGTCAGTTGGGAAGTCAGGACTGCGATCACTTATATTCAAATTGTTAATTTTTCGGTATGTTAATTTTCAAAACCCCTAATCTTGGACGCATGTCTGCACCGCTGCGTGCCGTTATTCAGTTATTGGCTCTGACATCGTTTATGACATAACAATGCAATTGATGTTCATTTCTCGCAACGTCTTGTCTTTTTCAGAAGTGCATCTGCTGACTGTTTTAGGGGATATACGAGAACTAGATGCTACTTTGCATTTTATTGGTTTCTCGCCTACAATGCTGTTGAGAATACAAAATGTTTGAAATAAAAATCTGGAATAACAATGGGGCAGTGTAAAATTGCTTTTAATATGGTTACAGCTGATAGAAAAATATAACACTATCAGAGTGGAATTCCCTCCAAACTCTTTGGAACCGTGAAATAATTTGCCGCATCATCCTAAACGTAATTCATATGCGTACTCTAATTTCATAAATTCGAGTGCCATAAAAAGTCCATGATACAAGTGCTGTATAAGTAAAGCCCTAAACTACACCAACATTAATAACAACCGCTAAACTACACCAAAATCAACATTAACAACCGCTGTATCATGATTTGTTTCAGAAGTTTCTTATAGATACAAACATTGATTAAATATCTGTGACCCACTCTCTTCTGTTCCGCGATAAAAATATAATTTTTGACGCATTCATTGAAAAAGGTTCGCCATCCCAGCCCTAGTTCTAATTTAAATATCAATTAGAACAGATAGCCTTAAATTTGCTTGCAATCGGGGACGGGATAAACCACATAATATACTATTCCAAGTATAATCTGAGAAAAAAACATTGAAAATATTCTATACTAAGTTATGGACAAAATAGCAATTTTCATAAATTATCGCATAATCATAGGAATATGATTTTATAGTCTTATCAGAGTGAAGAGAGTGTTTCATTTTTCTTTCGTCAAGTGGCAATGGGTCAAAATGGCAAATTTTAAAATGAAGATATTATTATGAAAATTTGTCCCTAAAATCAAAAACTTACTATATCTAATATTACTAATTTCGAGTATATTCGATTTATTTGACACTTTGGACATTACTCTTTATAAAATTTCAATCCAAAGCCTACTTTTATTATAAAACTTATAAAATCACCAAGGATATAATAAGGATCAATAGCAGAGGAAGTAGTGATATGACAAAAGGAAGAAATATATAACTTAATCAGACTAACATGCTGTAATCCTGTAACAAAGTATAGTTAAACGTTAACTAGTTGTATGAACCAGAATGTTGTAAAGTATTGAATCAATATTTAAGAAGCTACGAGACCCCACCATGTTTGCCTATAATAAATCCAGTTGCCGGTATTTGACCCACGGCTTTGCAAGATTTTGCTGACTCATACAAGAGAATGTTTAAAGAATTTATCTTCATTAAGGGGAAAAATTGAAGTATCTGAGTATAGTAATGCATGTAAAATATAAAACTTTGCTGATTGAAATCTTGTATGATATTGATTTATAAAAAATATTTTAATTGTACGATCAATTTAATTCAAAACTAAAAAAATGGTGTTTAGTAAAAATTTGGATAATTGAAACTGTATGATTATTGTTATGATAAATGATTAAATTTGTAATAATTTTAGTGTACCATTAATCTAAGATTGAGAATTTTAGGTGTTTTCATAAAATTTTATATTTATACAAATATCATTTGGTCATATTTTTCATATTCATGTATTTTGAACTGAAAAAAAAAAAAAAACTGAAAAAAAATGAAAAAATCTATTCAATCTGATATAGACATGATACCTCACAAAGACATGTGCCTAAAAAACAAAAAATTAGTATAGAAGAACTACGGCCATTATATACCCTATAGCAGGGATGGCGAACCTTTTTCAATAAATGTGTCAAAAATTATATTTTTATCGCGGAACAGAAGAGAGTGGGTCACAGATATTCAATCAATGTTCGTATCTATAAGAAACTTCTGAATCCGATCTTATATGCTTCTGTTTGAGTTTGTGTAGTTTTTGGCTTTACTTATGCAGCACTTCTATCAGGGACTTTTATGGCACTCAATTTTATGAAACTAGAGTCGAAAACACGCATACAAATTACCAAAAACGTTTAGGATGATGCGGCAAATTATTTTACGGTTCCAAAGAGTTTGGTGGATGAGTCTGATAATGTTATATTTTTTGATCAGCTTTTCTCCAAATAAGGCACTTTTACAATGCTCCGTTGTTATTTCAGATTTCTAGGTTTTTATTTCAAGTCTGAAAAATTTTGTTTTCTCAACGGCATTGTAGGCGAAAAAATAATAAAATGCAAAGTAGCATCTAGTTCTCGTGTGACCCCTAAAACAGTCTGCAGATGCATTCCCGAAAGAGATAAGACGTTGCGATAATTGAACAGATCAGTTGCATTGTTATGTCATAAACAATGTCAGAGCCAATAGCTGAATAACTGTACACAGCCCGGAAATTAGCGATTCGAATATAAGCGATCGCAGTCCCGTCTGCCCAACTGACGGTACATTCTAATAGTTTAGTTATTATTAGATTAATTCAAGGCCGGTTTTATCAATTTTTATCACTGATATGTTAGCATTTTTTGCCTTGGCGGGTCATGAATAAAACGCGGGTCAGTGGTTCGTCATCCCTGCCCTATAGCAATCTGATCTCACCAGCACTGTAATTAGCTTGGCCAAAGTTTCCGTAAATTCCAGCTGCAGAAGATGTCATAATGATACGACCATACTTTTGTTTCCTCATATGCTCCCACACTGCTTTGGTGCACAAGAAAGATCCACGAAGGTGAACACGATGGATTATGTCCCATTCAGCAACAGTCATACGAGAAAATGATTTATCACGAAGAATTCTGAACAATTTTGACATGAAAATCCAAGATTTTGATACATTCAACGATGCAGATGTTAAAGACAAATTGTATACACATTATACATCGATGAAACGAAAGCTAGGAAATCAAGCTATACAACTTGTATAGACAGGTCACTTGATCAATCACAACCCAACTTAGATAATCAACCGAACTAACAGTGAAAATGGAAGCTATATCATGTTTCTTTCAAATTACTAGTAATCTCAAAAATATAATCAAAATCAAAGCGAAAAGTTTATTTATTTTTCCCAAAATAATATATAAGGCATAAAAGCACAATAAATACAATATTCTTATGATATCTTACCCGGCATTGTTGATCAGGATATCTGAAAATGACATATTTATAGATTCAGTAAGGGGTGTATCTTAGGTGTGTTCTAGCACTAGGGATGTTATGTCATACAATATTCTAGAATTTCGCCCTCTAAGATGAAGTATATTTAAAATAACTTGAATATATCAAAATTGGCCGTTTTGTCTCAAAATTAACTTAAATCATTTTCACTGTGAAAATGGACAATTCACAAAAACAATACCTTTGAACTGAATTCATTAAAAACACTTTATAGCAATATCAATTATTTGGTGGTCTCTGTACAGTATCGCATACAGTACAGTATCGATAGGAACCAAAATACATCCAATGAAGTTGTCATTGGCATATAGGACTTTTCAAGTACCAAATTGCATAAAACCCATTTGAAATTCATAGGATATTCAGAAAATTTAGGACAAGAAACAAACAAAAATGACTAGATAAACCAGCTAGAATAATAGGGGCATAACCTATGATCAATTTTTCAAATATTATAATACTGAAAAAATTTCCAATACTGATCACCCCTCCCCCTCCCTTTTTGTGCAGTAATCTTAAAAGTGCTTATTTAGTAACATAAAACCAAGGAATGAAATACTTATATAAATACATTAAGTAGAACTCTTACCGATTCTGCTAAAGTGATCAAGTGCAGTCTGTACAACTTCCTCGCCATCTTCGACAGAATCTGAAATTGTGTGAAATGAATATTTAATGCAAAATTAACAGAAGGGCGATAGTAACCATGTCACACACTATAATGAAGTCTGTAGCTAACAGACTCATTGTGTATGCAAAATATAATGTATGGTGAACAGAGGAAATTTAACACTATTATAAAAAGATAGCAACTGCATTTTTCAATTCCAAAGTGTCATACTATAATTAGCCACAGCTTTTCCTCCCTTGCTTCTAATTTCTTCAACAACTTTGTCAGCCAAAGTGCTTGTTGCTCCTTCCCCAGCTCTTGACGATCCCAGGTCATTTACTATGAAATGTAAAATACAAATCTTCACTAGTTAGTAGTTATTGAAGCATTTTCCTGAAATATAACTGCAAAATTGATGAGCTTAATTACCGACCATCAGTTACGTGAATCATTTAATAATCAGCCATTGCAAGTGTATTCCTAACTATCTGGTGGTTGCACATGTGCTTCTAGTGACATACATACCGTAAATATAATAATCTGTTCAGTTACTGCACTGAAAGCCAAAAATTTTTTTAGGGCAATTCTAAACAAATGTCGAACAGAAGTGATAGAGAACAAAATTTCCTATTGTAAAATGAATTTCGGTGTCACTTACCGACTACAGAGGCACCCCGAGAGGCAAAAGCTAGCGCATATGCTCTTCCAAGGCCTGAAATAAATAGATATGTTATTAAAGAGTTCCTGATACAATTATAAATAATAAAACAAAAATAATAATAGGAAAAAAGAACACATTTGAACTAAGGATGCTATATGACATGGAATTTGTAAATCAATTTCTAGTTGCAGTAATTTTAACATACAAGTGATATTTTTATAGCTTTATTTCATAAACTGTATTGAAGTGTATCTGGTATTGAAAGATCGGAGGATTGAGAAATGTTGTGAATGGTTTTATCTATTTTTTATTCTAAAATTTAATTCAGATTTTGAATGGCTTAAATAGATTAACTTTACATTAAAATTGTAATATATGCCTAAATTTACCTCCACCAGCACCCGTTACAATCACAACTTTCCCATCAAAACGTAGTTCGTTCGACATCTCAATGATAAGCGATGAAAAAAATTTCCAATGCCGTTCTAAGAACCTAGATAATTTAATCTAATAATCTGAAATCCACAAATATACACGAATGAAATGTTGTAATATTGCTGAAAAGAACTTTACATAGACTTGAACTAAGTTTGCATTATTTCAAAACTTATTTTCAGTTACGAAAAAACAATAAAACACAAAATCATTATTGGTTGATCTATATCACAAAAAAAGTACAAACAAAACAATGATTGTAGAGAGAACACGTATTGGCCATTCATGAGAAAACTTCAGGAACAAAATTGTTTATTGGAGCAGTAAACAAGGTTTCTGGAACATGTTTTGGATGAAGAAAAAATTTAAAAAAATGTCATGAAAATTTATGTAATACAACATATAGGTTGTTAATAATGATTTTGTCTCAATTTGTTGATTTAATTGGGCAATACTCGCAAGAATAATTTCTAAGGAATACAGATCAAAACATAAAAACCACTAAAAAACATTGATCTTCATGTTTTTAACTTCAAGCACAACTGTACCAACAAGATTGAAAACCTAAAAATAATAAACCAAATATAATAAACATTATTATCAATTACTTTCGAGTTTTCACTTTTATGTTCCACAACAGAAAACAATATCCCAACTTACGCAAAAATAAAAATTGTTGCATTCATTATCAGGACGAAATTAGACAAAAAGTCTGGACTTTTGGAAACAATAAACCAAATAAACAGACAGACAATAAAACATGATTACATATTCCAAGACACCACTGCTCATAATGACGATTTACTCATTAGTCATTTGGCTGGAGAAAGTCCAATTACACCACAAGCCAGTCGTCCTCCTGCATGACCCGTTGTTTTGCTATCAGGAAAACCACCACGGCCCAGATCATCTACATCCGCATGAACAACTATTGCCCTGCCAACAACAGAAAATTCACCATCCAGTTTAACTTGCTTATCAGTAATATCGATTGTGGCTTTCCCACTTTCATCAACCATTATATTGCCGAGATCTCCAACATGACGCTCTGTGTCATCAGGACCACCGTGCTCCTTATTATACGGATTGAAATGACCTCCTGAATGGACAAAGCAGAAATTCACTCAAGAATAATAAATTTTTGAAGATTAACATATTAATTATGGTACACTGTTTTAGCAATTAAATAGTACAGCTTAGTTTGCAGAAAATCCGATGCAGAATTCAATAAAGTTTGCCATAGCTCGAAATTTATATTCTGAATGGCGAAGAATGTTTGAGATGCTAAAATTCCAATTCCAATTCTCCCCTAATAATGGTTCACCTCAAAAAACAGAACCCATAAACTTTGTAATTACTTTCTCTTCATATCCCTGAGAGAACATAACTTTCGTGCAAAACATCTTAGATTTCATCAATTATACACAAACAGAATTTCAAACCCAAACAAGACCAAATTTTACTCTTATTATCACAGAAGTAATTTGAAGAAATATATGGGTTCTGTGTTTTTGGGGGTTACTCTTTATTTTGACAAAAAAGAAAGAAGTATGGAAAACTATCAGCTATTTCTTTATGGCCAAATGCAAATTTCAAAATGTTGATTCCCTAGAGAAATTCCACTCTCTGGACAACAGCAGTTCGTCGAAACATACTTCAAAAGTGAATAAATTTTACCTGTACTGGTGCAACCATTAGTGTAATCTCCATATTGATGAACATGAAACCCATGCTGGCCAGTTTTCAGTCCTGTAATTTCACCTTTGATGGAGCATGTACCATCACCCATATCTTTAAAATTGATGATGCCTTTGACACCTTCAGTACTTCCTTCCAGAATGCAAACGGCTGTTTTGGGAGAAGCCATTATTTTTGTTTGAATAGATATTTATTCTGCGATAAAAAAGCAATAGACACATATGAACTCTACCATTCACAATGAAAAAACTTACAAAATAACAAATATAGAACCTTCATATAAAAAAAAATACTGGTGTACCGGTAGACTAATAACTACTATGTTATACAGAGGGGATTCCACAACTATCGGGAAGATCACCCAGATATAAATATGAATATTAGAATTCACTATTTTTTCATTGTCCTTCGCATGTATCATTGTAGAGAAATCATAATTTAAGTCACACTTTACAAAGAAAAACGTCATATGTATATATATCGTGTTTTCGTTATTTATCGAGTCCATTAAGGATATTCGTTTTAAATTTAACTATATGGACATGGACAGATGTAGTTGGCACTCTCTAGAAAAATGCAGGTCTCAATTGTTTATATTCACAATAGGTATTTTCTATCATGATTTATAGAAAAAAACATGACAAAATAGCAATAATACAAAATACTATTAATGTAAAAAACCAAAACGGAATGAATAATGTGCAGGATTTGAAGATGAATCAAATAACACATATCAAAGGATGAAATAAATAGTGTACAATGCTTACGGGACAAAGCCCAAAATTCAACGATGTTAAGAAATATAGGCGACAAATAAAAATGGATGAATATTATATCAGAAAATGATTTCATAACTTGTGATCTGATACAGTGTATATTATCATATATGACAGTAGAGATTTCAAGATGATCCCATAATCATCCAGCTCCATGGAAGTTTGCAAACAGATGAGGTGATATCTTCAAAAATTTGAAAAAAATACATCAAATCATTACAGTGTTTATTAAATTTCAATTTATCGACACAAAAGAGTAAAAAGGGAACAAATTCACTAAACAGTGAGATTATTCAAGGGATTGCAAAATTAATGACGAAAACAACTTTACACATTCAATGGTACTAAATCATGATGCTAAATTATATTCACCAAAATATAACATTGTAGTAGAGAAACTTTTCCTTATTAACGCAATAATTTGCTAATTAATATGAACTAAATTATGAAATTTTTCAGACATTTAATCATCATAACATCAGGTTATATTTGATTTCTATAAAATATGTTCATTTTACAGTTTTATTACATTTTAATCCAGTTTCCAAAATGCAATCTGTTAATTTTGATGTCGGCTTAAATACAATAGAGGATGTGACTGAAGAAATACAGAAATATAATCAAACCCCCTGGAATTATATTTAAATCTATTTTGTAATCCCAATCACACCACAAGCTAGTCTTGCCCCAGCATGGCCTGTAGTTTTGCTATCATCGAATTTTCCCCGACCCAAGTCATCTTCATCTGCATGAACTACAATTGCCCTTCCAATAACGGAGTTCGCACCACACAAGGTGACTTGACTATCAGTAATATCTACTACAGCTTGTCCATTTTCTTCCGCTATGATATTGCCCAAATCTCCAACATGACGATCCACTTCTGCAGGACCAGCATGTTCTCTTAAATTTGGATTAAAATGGCCACCAGTGCTCATGCATCCTTGTGAGAAGTCCCCAAATTCATGAACATGGAATCCATGTTTTCCTGCCTTTAATCCTTCCACTATGCCGGTAATTTTGCAAGTACCATCACCTTGCAACTCCAGCAAAATGTCTCCTTTTACTCCTTTGTCGCCATCGAGCTTACAAATAGCTTTCACTTTGGTCATTGTCTTCAACGGATACCGGTACAGAAATATACCGTGTGTATATGTAGTATGAATCTTGTTGCAAACTGCACTGCTTTGGTAACGTACCGGTACCGGTACGTAAATTTATACCGTAACTACCCTAACCCAACTGCAAAGCTGCAACTGCTGAAACAGCAAACCCGGTAACCAACAATTTGAACTTTGGTAATTTTCGGAACAACACCCACCCAACAACCAATCAAACTGCGCGTTATGGTGATAGGATTTGCATATTAATTCCAAGGGATAGGGCAACCAATAGGACGGCGGCCAAGGCCCTCGTCCGGTTACCGGTACAAGTCCATTCCTGGTATATAGATAGATAGTTTATTTTGGAAACTCCTTAATACACACAAAATGAAACGGGAGATTACGGTAAGTATACTTCGGCTCCATAAAGCATAAAGGGCGAATAAATAATTGAGAAAAACAAATAAATAAAAACTGAATATGAAATCAGGAGAGCAAACAAAACCTTGGATAAGGTTCAAAACGAACAGAATATAAGATGGAAGGTTTTGCCGAAAAGAATTGGTACCTGTTCACTCTCCTAAAATTATTGAATCAATTCACTAACACACACAACCACGGGGCTATATTAAAGTTAGAAAAAAGAGATCTAGATAAATTTTATAGTATAAAATAAATAAATAAGTGAAAAAAATTAGAATAAAAATAAGAATTCCAATTAGAAACAAGAGAGCTATGCTCAAATGTATGAACACGTAGCACCAAATAATTTTGTGACGTCATAGCAGAAAATAAATAGCCCTCTAGCAAAAAATCTAATCTTTATTCACTGGAAATTTCAAAACAATTGGTCCAGTGAACAATAAGAAAAACGATTTTTTCAAAACGTGTCAAAGAACAAGAACAACAACAACATAATATTGAAACGATCGTTATGCCCACTATGTGTCCAATAAGAATTGTTTGCCACACCATTTAATAAAATTCCCAGAGTACAGATTTGTAAACAAGAGTGAACAGTATTCAATATGAAGACAAGAAGAAAAAAAGATTTCGCCAAGCTGATTATAGTTGGGAGTCAAATGCCAAATTCTGGATTATGATATTAGTAAGCCCAGCAGTCAGTTATTTGTTTTAGATGCATAGACCTGATAATGGAGAAAGCCGTAACCGAGCAGCGGTGACGTGAACCACCCTACGGTGGAGAAGAATCCATCAATCCTCTCGCACATCATCCCCCACGACATTCGAACCTGCTAACCCACGTCGTGGTTGTCGGCGATAGAAGTTTCTTTTCAGTTGATAATATTTTGAACGCTGTTCTTCCTTGCGTTCCGACCGGCTAATTTTTATCGATGATTGCTTTTCTGTTTTGACCGGAGTTTCGCGGGCTTTACTGCATCCGACGTGTCACGCGTGGCTCTTGCATCTCGACTTTACGCGTCGTAGGACGTTCTTGTTTAATCTTGTTATGATGTTAGTGGTGTGGTTTCGCATTATCCGCTTTATTGACTTAGCGTGTGGGTGGCATTTGGTCTCGTTAGGTAGAACTGTGGTGAGGGTATCGTAACCGGGGACCCATATGACCATCGTCGTCATTTATTGTTTTAATTGTTCATGTATTTTATATTTCATTCTTATTAACTGCTTTCTAAATTTAGTTGCTATTTTTATGCCAATAACGTTATCGTTCACGTTTCCTGTCAGTTTCTTGTCGATTTAGGCCTTTGGAGCGTTATCATATGTAAGTTTATTTTCTATTAACTTTAGGTTATGCATTTTCTTTCCGCCCTCATATTGTGATTGTTTTTTGATTATTTCATTTTATTTACAGTCAACCGTTTTACAATAAACGCGTATGACATGGAACATCTGTGTGCCTAAATCTGACAAAGTTGAATATGACGCATTTGTTGAAGAAGTCAAATACTAAAGAATCTGGAGCAGCAGTGGCTTCATCGTCGACATTTACGGAAGAAGGCGACTCTGCAGCTGACGAAACGTTTGAGGGCTTGTCATCCTTATCCACGCTTAGACAAAAGCGTATCAACACAGAGACTGAGTTTGAATCAGTCATGACCAAAAGTCGAAATTTGATAAACGAGAAGGCTCGAAGATCGCAGCTGGCATGCCTAAAAACAGAGTTACATTTTAAACTGGCCGCCTATAATAAAATTATATCGAACACATTACCTCAAATTCGCAACGCAGAGTCGAAAGCTGCTTTCGAAGAATGCGTTCAGAAAGTTATATCTGAAGTTGAAGGTATGAACGATGAAATTGATAGTTACATCGACCGTGAACCTGAAAGATCGTGCGTGGCTCCTGACGAAGGGAACTCTCAGATTTCAAGTGAAAGAATGGAAGAGGACAGCGATAATACAATAAATCTCCAGCCAGCGTGCGCCAAGCAGTCCGGTGGTGAAATGGGGGCGGCGACTGACCAACTTCGAGAATCTAGAGCACGAGAACCCGACGATTGCCGAGAGACACCAACTCTTTTAAAGAGTCCCTTTATGAGCCACAGGTTCAATAACTTTGACGAACACGACGTGTTACAATCAACTCAAAGAAAAAGTGCCCGCTTCGAACCAGAGACTTTTACCGCGTCAGATAAACGTCGTGAATATACGATTTCTTACACTCCAAGACATTACCAAAATCCTTCACCAGCAAACCAAATGCCGTTGCCAGACCAATCGGTAGACTCCTGGATCGATAATCTCCAACCAAATCAAGCAGGATCCAGAACGGTAAATGATAACATTTCTCTAGCTGAGCAAACGTGTTTATCTTTGAGTTTAAATTCTAAAATGTGGGCTGAGCATCATTTGCCGCCGGTACAAATAAGTCCGTTTGATGGGAGAGCTATAAACTGGCCTAATTTCATTGAATTGTTTTATGAAAATGTTCATTCACGGTTAGACGATGATGGTCAACGCATGGTGAGATTGTCCGCGTATTTGTCGGGTTCGGCGAAGCGTCGTGTTGAGGGATTAGGTACCGCCGGTAGTCATTACATACTGGTTTTAAAGGAATTAAAACGCCGCTACGGACAGCCGGTACTGATCGCACGGGCGGTGCTTGATCGAGTTGTAAATGGAAAACGTATGTCGCCTCTTTCGGCCGATAGATTGCTAAATTTTCACTCAGACGTGCGTGACTGCGTGGTGAATCTCAAAAAGATGTGTTATTTGGCTGACATCAGTAGCGTCGAGAATGTAAGGAGGGTTTCAAGCAGGATTTCTTAAGAACTGAACTCGAGTTGGAATAAATTTGTTGTAGGTTTTATTCACAAAAACTCTAATCCGACATTAATTGACTTTGAGCAATGGTTGTGGGAAAGAACTGAAGAAATCGCCAATCCTTTTTCTCCAGATGTTACTTGCAATGTGATCAATAGAACTGATTTAACTGACCACGAGATGCCCAGAAGCGCTCGTCGCCGATTTCCGACTCCATTTTCAACGTTATCAAACTTGGAATCCGATAATACGTCATATAGTGACGCATCACGTTGTCAATTCTGCAATGCTCGCCATTCTTTGAGAAGTTGTGAGACGTTTTTCGGTGCGACCGATTATGTAAAACGTAACTTTGTTGTAGATTACAGACTTTGCTTTAAATGTCTTGAACCGGGCCATCGTGCATTTATGTGTAGATGTGATGTCGAGTGTAGTATATGCAATGGGAAACATCACAAATGTATTCATGGAATTCGCATGTTTGAAAGCGTCACAAGACCAATAAACCGACAGGGTATAAACAATGCGGTGTCGGTAACAACTAGAGTTCAATTTCAGTTGCTGCCTGTTCTGGTTAGAGGAGCTAATGGACGCTCCGAATATACAGTTGCTTTGCTTGATTCGGCAAGTCAGGTCTCTCTCATCCATCCCAAACTCAAAACTAAGTTGGATTTGCGTGGACGTCGTAAAAGGCTCATGTTAACCACCCTCGGAGGAACTGGGGCCTTGCATGACTCGGAAGCGGTCGAACTTTTTGTGCGTGACAAATTGAATCCCGACGGCAAAGAACTACATCTAAAGTCAGTTTTCGTATGCGGCACCAGAATTCCCCACCCTGAAAGAAGTCATAAAGATTTTGAATCCTTCCATCATTTACGTGGATTATCACTTCCTGACACTAGAGAAAACAAAGTTATGTTGCTCATAGGTGCGGACCTTCCATTTGCCCACTTTCAACTTGAAGGACGTGTAGGGGGAGACGATGAACCGATTGCAATAAGAACACCACTCGGATGGACTTTGCTAGGCGCAAACAAACGCGCTTGTGGAGACGATTTAATTCATGCTAATTGTCATTTATTACACGATGATTACAATATCTTGCAAGACCAAGTTAAGCAATTTTCGAGTACGGAAGCGATGGTAATGAGCTACAACACGAAGCGCGCCGAATCTGTGGAAGATCGCGTGGCTGCGAATGTGAATAGAGCTAAAACGTCTATTGTTGATGGGCATTATAAAGTCGGCTTTCGGTGGCGTCGCGATATTTCCATTATGTTGGAGAACAGTCTTATTGCCCGTACGAGATGTAGGAATCCGAAAAAACGACTGTTGGAAAATGACGGTCTGAGAGACATGTACGGCACCTCTATGAGGAAAAACATCGAACGTGATTGGGTGCGAAAGCTGACTGTTAAAGAACGTGATACTTTGG
The DNA here is from genome assembly GCF_964204865.1 of Styela clava. Classification (NCBI taxonomy): domain Eukaryota; kingdom Metazoa; phylum Chordata; class Ascidiacea; order Stolidobranchia; family Styelidae; genus Styela; species Styela clava. The sequence continues at coordinate 19,874,035 of NC_135250.1, forward strand.
GTCCTCGAACTTGGTATCTTCCTCATCATGGAGTTGAGAATCCAAATAAACCTGGCAAGATACGAATAGTTTTTGACGCCGCGGATACATATTGTGGAATCGGTTTGAATAATCAGATATATTCGGGACCTGATCTCATTAAGAGTCTGATTGGAGTTATGCTGATATTGAAGCCATGTATCACATGGTGCGTCTACCACAGTCGGACACGGATTCAGTCAGATCTTTCTTGCAAGGAAATCTGAGATCGACAACCCCGCCTGATGTGTATCAATTTCTAGTGAGAATATTTGGTGTGGTCGACTCGCTATACGTTGCAAAAACCGCGCTTGATAACACCGGGCAATTTTCAATGGAAGCAGTAGAAACGGTTTTTAGGGGTTGCTACGTAGACGATTTGCTTTCATCAGAATGTAATGGTGACGCTTTTTCCGACGCTCAAGAAGTTTCTAATATATTAGCAAGCAGGGGTTTTCGATTGAAAAAATGGCTTTCAAATTTCAAAACATTATGGTCGAAATTTAACACAGGGGATTGTCGTAATCCTGACGTTGAATCAGATTTTAATTATGTGCCCAGTTCTAAGGCGCTGGGACTTCATTGGAACACTAATGACGACGATTTCTACATTGTTTACAATTCGTTGACAAAACCTGTGACAAAAAGAGGAGCGCTAAGCGTGGTCGCATCAGTTTTTGATCCCTTCGACATTTTAGCCCCTATTATTTTAACTGCGAAACTCCTTATTCGGGAATGCTGGAAAGATGATTTGAAATGGGACAAAAACTTAGATAACCCCAGGAAGAATGCTCGGGAAGAGTGGACCGAATCATTAAAACAATTGACTAATTTCCATGTGCCCAGACAATATTTAGGCGCCTCGAAAACCGCTATTTATGAGATTTGCGATGCGTCTGAACAAGCTTACGTCGCAGTGGCTCACTTGCGTGCCAAGAAATGTCAGAGTGTGAATTATAGTTTGTCGATGGCCAAATCAATTGTTTCTCCGATGAAATCTATGTCCGTTCCCAAATTAGAGCTGCAAAGTGCTTTATTAGCCGCGCCCGATATTATAAACAGTCGTCCTTTAACTTCTATTAGCGACAACGTACGTGATCCAGCTCCCCTCACGCCCAAATACACCTTTGGATCAACAGCGCATCGGAGAAGATGAAGACAAACCGAAGCAATTTCGAATCGCTTCTGGAAGCGCTGGCGACGAGCGTATGTACCAATGCTGATGACTCGAACAAAGAGGAAAAAAGAGAGGAATTTATTGATAGATGATACCGTAATTGCTGTAGATGACGACGTGCCAAGAAGACGTTGGTTACTAGGAAGAGTTACTTTTAACCGGGTGTGTGTGTAACTACCGTCAAAACAGCAGGTGTGGAAATAACCAGACTGGTGACGAAACTATGCCTCCTGGAAAATGAATAACCCCTTGAAGGTTTATTGGGGGCGGCTGTGTCGGCGATAGAAGTTTCTTTTCAGTTGATAATATTTTGAACGCTGTTCTTCCTTGCGTTCCGACCGGCTAATTTTTATCGATAATTGCTTTTCTGTTTTGACGCGAGTTTCGCGGGCTTTACTGCATCCGACGTGTCACGCGTGGCTCTTGCATCTCGACTTTACGCGTCGTAGGACGTTCTTGTTTAATCTTGTTATGATGTTAGTGGTGTGGTTTTGCATTATCCGCTTTATTGACTTAGCGTGTGGGTGGCATTTGGTCTCGTTAGGTAGAACTGTGGTGAGGGTATCGTAACCGGGGCCCCATATGACCATCGTCGTCATTTATTGTTTTAATTGTTCATGTATTTTATATTTCATTCTTATTAACTGCTTTCTAAATTTAGTTGCTATTTTTATGCCAATAACGTTATCGTTCACGTTTCCTGTCAGTTTCTTGTCGATTTAGGCCTTTGGAGCGTTATCATATGTAAGTTTATTTTCTATTAACTTCTGGTTATGCATTTTCTTTCCGCCCTCATATTGTGATTGTTTATTGAATATTTCATTTTATTTACAGTCAACCGTTTTACAATAAACGCGTATGACATGGAACATCTGTGTGCCTAAATCTGACAGTGGTCGCCATATCATTAAGCCGTCTTACCTCACCCCCGGGACAAATATGTAAATCGTAACCTATCCTCACCGCGACAAGGTTTCGGTCTTTGGATTGAAATTTTTACGCGAAAAAAAAACATGAAAAGAGAAACAGCGTACCCAGCAAAACCACAAACAAATCAACGTTTCCGTCAAGCCTGAAAATTGTCTGAGTGAAAAAAGTAATCGTTGACATCTTGTAGATATCAATGAAAACAATGCGTGGAAAACTATAGCTGGTTGGAAAATTTTTGACTCCTGGAATTTTGTATTTCCAAGTCTCACGTAGTCGGTGCCAAAACTGCAGTGGTGATAAAGTAAGTCAAAACCTATCAGTAGAACTCAAAACAGTACCAATTTTTTTACTTTGCGTTTTTAGCAGTCTATTGAATAATACTCGCTTACGCCAAAGTATTTATTTTCGTCGAAATTTTTTATCTCGTATAATCGTCCAAATTTTCTTGAGATTTTCAATTCTTTTGAGATTTTCACCGCTCTGATCGCATTTAACTCATTATTTTAATAAAAAAGAAAAATTTATATTACGTCGTGATTGACTGACCACTGCACTTGTTTGTCAATCTTTTTAGGATAATCGGTGCTCCCGGCCTCTAAATCTAATCTATTTTTATCTGCAAAATCTTTCCATAGCATGATAAAAGGTCGAAGATTGAATTATCAGAACCAAGACATTAAAGTCAACAAACATCACAGGAGAACGAATGAAATCAGCATGAGATGTAACGCCATTTGCTGATAGAATACTCTTCATTAAAACATTCCAAAAGTCCATTCTTCAATATGCATGATTAGCTGATCAGAAGTAGAGATGTATTGGCAATATCGGCCAATTTTCCGGTATCGGCTCAATTTAGACCGATATTTCCGATATATTTAGCTTCTCAATATGATCCAGAATGTTTTAAAAAATTGGTTAGAATACTGATCTTGAAATTATTTTTTGCTTGGATTGATAGTGAAATATGAGCCATGCACGGTCCCCACCTCATCCCCGCTAGTAGAAAAGGGAATCGTATTCTGGCCTGTTTCTAGCCATTTATCAGCCAAACTGGCTTAATCAATTCGAGTATTTTCGCTGCCATTATTACATGGTAATTATGAAGAAATATATCAATCGAATATTAGTGGATGTTCCGATGTGTAAAATATATAATACGAGGTTATATTGGCACAAAATCCTGTGCACGTAACTCAATGTATCAGTTTCATTTATTTATTTCACCACCAACAGCAGCCAAATCCTATTAGTTTTCTAATTGAACACCTAGCGCCAGTGCTCAATACATCTGAATCAAATAATGCATTTGGATCCCAAACATCTACTTCTTAATGTGTGTGATATATATTTCTCTTTTTTGGTCCGAAATAATGTGCACTATTAATAATGCTCGAAGACTCTTGTTTTAAACCGCCTGTCTTGCACACTTGAGGTAATAATTACATAGTATCGGAATATCGGTCGTTTTCGAACATAGGTATCAGCTTTTTTGGCTGGTATCGGCGAAAAAAAGTGGTATCGGTACATCTCTAATCAGAAGCCGAGTATATAGTAAAAGGAGATGCATTTTTACTACCGGTATGAGTTTTTATAAGTAGCCTACATTAGGTTGTCGAGTGACGGCCACACATTGTCAAGCATCACCCTAATTTTATTCTGGCGTATAAGCCATCATATTATGGGCCAAAAAATAAGACATATTCAAAGGTTTTTCCTGTAGTGAGAAAATAAATTTGCAAAAGATTTTGTATATAGCTTTTCGAATAATTGGGTGATATTGCATTGTATGTGATTTTTTCATTGTGATGGGTCCCCCAGGCACATGGGTTACTGAAAATATAGAATCCAACACAAAACAGTTTGCTGTTCGTTCTAATACAAAAAAAAACTTGTTTCATCGACATTGACGAGTTCGTTGCCAGAGTGGCACTGTAAATTTAAAAAAAATTTTCAGCAGATAACGAGATTTCTGTTACGTAAATTATTCAATTCATGACCGATGCTAGCATTTAAAAGGTCTTGTCATAATAATTTAATTGTGCTCACCGTTACTCACGTTTGATTCGAGATAACAATTAGGATTACTAAAATTAAAGATTACTATTCTAAAATAACATAAAATACAGTGGCGGCGCGTCAATAGGGCCAACCGGAGCAATGCCCCGGTTGTTTTTTTGGTATAATAAAAAATATTCGAAAAATACCTCAATATCGGTTGCACAGACTGTCTACACTAGCCATATTCTCCCGACATGGTTCATTTTTCGCTCGCAAAGCCTTCGCCGAACGTCGACGGGGCGACGCCGATTTTGCCCCGGTTGCTCATTGTATATCGTATTCTCTCTTTTATCTTCCACTCGCCGCGTTTGTCTCGTTTGTTTTCTGTTTCTTTTACTAAATCATCGGGGCCGATCGGGGCTAGCCCCGAAATTATCACGACACAATGCCGACGTTTCTTACAACAACGTGTTGACATATTCACGCATTCCTTCTCGTTCGTTGGTTGTGTGACGACCCTTGTTTTGCCTGTTAAATGACGTCATGTGATATCGTTTCCATATTTGGTAGTCTAGCAGTTTAGACGCTGCGACACGGTCGATCGGTTCTCTTGGGCAGCGTGGTCTGTTGGTGTATGCTGTGTGTGACAGTTTGCAGTCGTCTGAGTGTTTCGGTTAGATTGGTGGGTTTTGAATGTCTGTGTGAATGCCTCTGGTCTTCAGGGATGTTTGTCTGTGTTGTGTGACTGTCGGATGTTTTGTGCTGGACAGTGGGCTGACGTAGGGACCATGTTATTGTTTTTACCACTACAGTGCCATTACAGTTCATTTACCGTAGTGTTGTATTTTCAGTTTTATCGTGGAATTAGCTTTCATCAGTACCGGTATTGTTCAAATGTTGTGCACCTATAGAATTGTTCATAGTCTTTTTAAATGCCTGTCATAAGTTACTTTCGGCCTGTTTTGCAAATTGCAGTAGCTAGTTCATTGTACCAGATTCTAGGGGTCATTTGATTTTTTATTCAGAGTTGTCTTGGTTTCCACGGTTGGTCAGTGTTTTTGTTGTGTATGTGGTCTTTCTTGCATTTTACTGCCTGGTATCTGTTATTTTTATTTTATGCTTTTCGTTCCTTTGGGGAGTGTTTGGTTGTTTTGGATCGTTTACTGTTCGAGTTGTTAATAAATGACATAAAATAGCATAAAGACTTGGACTATTGAGAGAAAACTTGACGTCAGATCATATTAGAAGATATTCTGAACCTGGATAATTATTTCATACATTGCCGGTACGCTACAGTTGCTTGAAGAGTTGATAGTTTCCTCGCCTTCGTTTTTGTCGCTTGTTTCGCTATTTGAATCAGTTAGACCCCTTTAGGCCATTTGCTTTCGATTTTCCACATTCCTTTTGTGCTCCTCACTTCTTTCCGGCTTCGCATTTCTTAGCCCTAGACCTCATAATGAATAAGGTTGGTGCACTACTTCGCACTCCGTTTTCGCAGCTGCCGCTGGAACAAAAATTAGAGGTACAACGTCTTGGGCCTTATCAACCAAATACTTGTTCACTGGAACAATCCCATGACGGAGGAAAGCGTCGGCGTACATTCTGCGCAGAAACTTGGTATAAAAAACACGAATGGTTGTGTTACAGCGAGGACAAAAGTGCACTTTTTTGTTTTTATTGCCACCTTTTTGCTACCGCCCGTGACTCACGTTGGTGTAAATTTGGTTTTAGAGATCTTAAACATCTTTCCGAGCGTGCCAGGGATCATCAATCTTCTATGGAGCATCTGGACAATGTAGTAAAATACCGAACATTCGGAAATGTTAATATTGCAGCACAGTTGGATGAAGGACGCGCTGTTTCTATTTGTCGGCACAACCAAAACGTCGAGAAAAACCGCCATGTTCTCGGTCGATTGATAGATGATTTGAAGTTCATTGGTTATCACGAGCTGTCCCTCCGTGGGCACGATGAACGGGCTGGCTCTTCTAATAGAGGGGTATTTTTGGATATGGTGGAATACACCGCATCCCTAGATACAGTATTGAGAGATCATCTTGATGCCGCAACTGTTTCGAAAGGGAGATCTAAGGATATCCAAAATGATTTGCTCGACTCAATGTATAAAATTTATTTACAACATTTGGCTCTGGAAATTGAGAATTGCCAGTTCCTTTCGATTCAGTCTGACGAGACAACTGACATCACGTGCGTTTCCCAACTGGCTGTGATTTTTCGGTTTGTGAAAGATGGTAAACCTACCGAGAGATTTCACAGCTTTGTACCAATCGTTGATCGCACGGCTTGCGGGATATCGGCTGTACTAAAAGAAGTGTTACAGCCTTACAACGCGAAGTCAAAATTGATAGCTCAAAGTTGACTGCCGGCGCGGCAGTCATGAATGGGTCGAAACATGGTGTTCAAGTTTATATAAAAAAAGATTTTCCTCATGCGCATTTTTTACATTGTTATGCACACCAATTTAACCTCGTTATTAAAAATATGTGTCTTGATACCCCTCTCGTCCGTATATTTTTTGCAAATGTTTCGGGGTTTTCTTCATTTTTTTCCGTTTCGCCGAAGCGCTCTGACCTCCTTCGCCAGATATGTAGCCGCCGTCTCCCAGCTTGTGCACCAACACGTTGGAACTTCCAATCACGCGTGGTGCAGGGCGTGTCCGAAATTAGTTCTGAGCTCATTGAGTGTTTCAATGGCATTCAGAGCTCTCCGGTTTGGGACGAACGCTCCGTGAGGGAGGCGGCAGGTCTAAAGCATCTGCTAGAAGATGATTAGTTTTTATTTTTTCTCCACAATATTCTATCACGTGGATGTATTATACGGCGCATTGCAGTCAAGGCTAATGGATGGAGCGTCTGTGCAGTCGTGTATTTCAGACTTCTGCGATGCTGTATCTCGTATCCGGGGAACAATAAAATACGACGACACATGGAGTGCTTCTTTACGCCGCGGGCAAACAACGCAGCGTTTGATTTTGTCTGCAAAGGAATGCTGTGACATTCTGGTGAATCAAATAGGCGATCGTCTGCGCAGTGAACACCTTGCCGCGTTCTCTTTGATGAACCCAAAAAATTTTTCAAAATTTGCACGTCAATTTCCCATCCATTTGTTGGCTACTGTCTCCAAATTTTACCCCATGATAAACGTGGGTAAATTGGAAAATGAATTGCGATGTATATACACCAATCAAACTTTTTTGAACATCACATCAACTTGAGCGCTCTATGGGTTCCTTATAGATAACACTCTAGTAACTACCTTTGCGGCGTCTGCAAAATTTCTGGACATCATTTTGACGACGCCTATTTCTTCCGCCGACGTAGAGCGAACATTCAGCACGCCGAAGCGTATTAAAACGTATCTCAGAAACACAATGAAGCAAGATAGATTAAATTCCTTGGCTGTTTTATCCATTCACAGAGACGTTATTTCTGGGATGCATGACTTTAATCAGCGCGGTATTGAGCATTTTGCTTCCAAGAAATCGCGGCGTGTTGCATATATGTTCAAGCAGTAGAAGTCTAGCAGCATATATATCTATGAGTGAGCGACGCATGTCCTTATCTTTGCATTATGTTTCCTTTCTTCATAGTAACGTTTTAAACCTTATTACAGGTTTTGTCTGCTTTCCCGAAGTTTCTGTTAATATGTCATTGTATTTATCTGGGTAAATATTGCCTTTCCTTTTGAAAGAGGTTTCAAAATAAACTGTCTATATTTAATAATCCCTTGACTTGGACCGGTTTTAAAGACACTTTCTTATCGTTAAAAATTGTCGCTTTTGCCGATTGGTTGTTAGTTGTTACCGATGGAATGGTTTTTATACTCATAAAATGATGGGAGAACTCACAGCGCTCATCCTGTCCCCGTAGATGGGGGTGACTTGGTCCCGCAGTAGCTTGCCCCGGTTGTCAAAATGACCCCGCGCCGCCACTGTTATTGAGTATACAATATTGATAATAATTACGGCCAAAGTGTTGAAAAAATACTGCAGCATCCCGGGATGTAATAGACGCACAAATAATGGAAAGCATTTGTTCAAAATACACCCAGTGAATGCAATAAGAGGTATGGTGCCGTTAGAAACAAAAAACCGCTGACGAATTAGCCTAGCTCGGAAAACTCGTTCAGTTTGTTTTTATTGTACACATTTATTTGAGTTATTCCTCATTTTGTTTCAATCTATTTGATCTTTCGCACTACCGGTATGACACTAATTGATATGATGACTGTTTTAAAATTGTGGAAATTTATTATTCGGTTCAGGTACAGCTAAAATGAGAAAAAGGTAAAAGTTCAACGGGATGGCTTGATCCGGCATGACCGTTTTTACAGTACATACTATAGCGGCTAGTGGTAAGATCGAGCCCACAAATTCCAGCCCGGCCCGACCCAGTCCCGTGGGTATTAAAGGTACTCCTGAAGTATGCGCACCAAGATGTCGCATAATCTGAACCCAACGACTAACATACCTGAACCCTAACCTGGTACGCAACCTGAGTTTAGGTTGTGCGCCATCTTGGTGCGCATACTTTAGGATGTCCGTATTGAACCCGACCCGCGCCCGACTAATTAACTGGATTTGCGGGGCCGAGCCCGAAGCAAAACCCGAAATTTCATATTTTATTTAAAATTATGGAGTTCTTTGAATTTTCATTGCAAGACTTTTAGTACAGTATGTGTCGTGTTAATGAGGCAACTTCCGTTTTTGCAGACCACGGTCTCTCGTGGCCAAAACGCCTCATTAAAAAAAGTCAGGGATAGAGAAGCCCGACTCGACCCGAACGTAATGATTGACATTTCAGGCCCGACCCGGGCTCAGATCTTAGCTCTAATAGCGGCTATACTATGACTCTATAAGCCTATGTCTCGTGTGTGCAATTATAAATGTTGTTTGTGTCTCCCTGTATCTGACCCATGTGAAGATAAGTAAATTCATACTACTATTATATTAGAATTGTGTCCATACCATATTAACAAGATCATTCTCTTTAATGGCTTCAAATTTTATTTTACAAAAAAATTATCGGTTCAAATTTTTAAACTGGACAAAACTGTGAAACCGTTGCTGTCGATATATGGATGTTAATTTATCAGAATTGAATATGTTTCTCTGTGTTGTGACAGTACGTGGATGTTTTGTGTTTTATGTTGTCTTTGTGATAAGGGTATTGTTTCTGTTTTAGTGTATAATTTAATAATTATGAGGTTGTGTAAAACAACGCTAAGGTACCACAGCACACTTGGGTAAAGACATGTTATATATCCATGCTATTTGAATATTGCGATCCATCTAACCTAAACTTTAGCAAACGTTTTCATCGCGGTAATGTTTTCATTTGTGAAGAGTGAAGACCAACCAGAACATTTGTGAAGCATAACCGAAACTTATGTTAGTTATATATAACATTGGCATACGTAAGTGTCAGGAAGCTGTTCAATTGCCAACTTATTGTTAATCAATGTTTTTTTTAAATTTGTAAAGTCATTTAAGCTGAATTGCTACAAACACTGAAAGATTCAATGGGGGAATGTCCCAAAAAATAAAAAAATAAATCTTGCGCAGAACTAGAGAGTTTTGACTGAGCTTTTAGTTTCATTTATCTCCTTAATTTCCTGAAAATCGTTAACTATGTAAACGAGAATATCGGTCAGAGACCGAAGACTTATCGATCGAAAGTTAGGGGATCCCCCAAAACAGAAACTACGGTTTCGATTCGAAAAATTCTGCAAACCCGGGCTGGATTGTTTTGATTAGTTTTCAGCCAATATCAGAAATGTAGGAAACAATAGCCAACTCCCCATGTCGTCGAAATACTACTCGAGGAAATACTTTTATGAAGAATTCTGCAAATCCGAACTGGATTGTTTCGATTAGTTTCCAGCCAATAGCCTATTTCTGTATTTACCAATCCTATAGTTTGTGTCAAATACAACGGCGCTAACCCAGGTTGCGACGGCTATTCAAACACAGCCTAGCGATATTTTGGTGAGGAATTCTGCAACCCCGAACCTGATTTTGGGATATGGACATTGCTTAAACTTTAAGGAGTATATATAAGTAACGAGATACGATCTCGCGGCGTGTATCCTTCGCTCTGACTCAATAGTGTGGAAAATTTCTCGAAGAAAACCGGCATCGCGACGACGTCAAAGTTACAAGAGAGATATGGACAAGGCTCAAAGATTAATCACGAGATACGATCTAGCGGTGTGTATCCTTCGCTCTGACTCACTAGCGTGAAAACTTGCGCATCTGATACGCACACACACATTCAGCGCGTCTCGAAAATCTCTCGATTTGTGAAAATCCAGATCTCTTCATCACTAATTAATTAATAACTCGCTAATTATACGACATAATTCATCCAAAATCAATAGGCTTCTGGTCCGAGATATGATGAATGCACATGCAAAATCTGGAGCAGATTCAACCACGCCTTCGTGAGATATCGCGTGCATCTAACAGACACACAGACAGACAGACATACATACAGACAAATACCTATCAATATACTTACCGATCTTAAGATCGATAAGTAATAAGTCATCTGTGACCCATGATTTCGAATCAAAATGATATTCGCGGTTTCAATTGTGGCCGCTAGCAACCAAGCTTGGGTCACTTGTCTTTATGTCTCGCGTTTTGTCGTGCATTGTTGTTGTGCCAAATAGAATTGCATTGGCGTACAAATTAATTGTCTGAAAGGCTGGCATCTTTAATTTAACATGGCGCGGAAGAATATGCATTTTTGGTACTGGGTTTCAAAATTTTGCGAGGTGAGAATCGGAGTGCAATCAGGCGTGATTGAAGTCTCTTAGAAAGTTGATTATGAACTTTTTACAGGACAATTTTTGTATTTCAGTTAGCTGTAGTAAGTAACATTCCCCAACCGGGGAAGAATCTAGTCGTTTATGGGAGACATTTTGCTTTATATCTGCTGCAGATTTACTAATATATATTATTTACTTATTCATTATTGCTATAATGCCTATTAAAGCACACGGTATAAACTACTTGAAGTGTACAAAAGTAAATGTCGATGGCATCATCTTTTTTCAACACTGGTTTCCTACCAAAGAGATCGTGGGTGCGCCACTGTACAGAATGCGTCTTTATTAGGCAGATTTATGAGATTGATTGGTACCGTGCTGAGCTCACAGTTACCAAAGCGTTCTACCCTCCCCAAGTCCTTCGTATATTCCGCTCTTCTCAACCGACCTCTCTGTTATGGCAGTATTTGCATGTTTCAGAATATTCTAACCTCCGGACGAAATCAGCAATAAGAATATGTGATTAATAGCTTACACATATATATATATTGTAACAATCATTTGAAAATGTGTAAAAATCATATCGTTATAATATGTAAAACAAAGTTGAAAAATAAATGATTATAATAATCTTTACTTTATCACTATTCGACCAGAGTGTAGGAAGAAAATTGCGCATCAAATGCAAATATATAATCTTTGATGCCGTTATTATTTTACTGGGAATAATAAAGTCCGTCCAATCGAAATGTAACGCAGGGTAACTTCTGTACATGTGTGTATTCTAGTTAAAAATATTATAGTGCTTGTAGCTGAGTAAATTCAATACTGTATTTTGATTTGCGCAGAATTTTTCATGTACATCCATAAACAGTCGATTATATATGAACATATTATGGTGCTTGCAGCTGAGTAAAATTCAATACTGTATTTTGGTTTGCGCAGAAATTGTCATGTACACCAATGGACAGTTGAGTACACATTGGATTGGACCTTAGTACGGGCGACATGGTCGTTCAGGTAACAAAAACCTGATAGTATTGGCATACAATTCCTGGTATCGGATTTACCCACCTTAGATCAGCACTTGACTTTCTTTGCTGATGAAATAGTAAGTTTCACAACGAGATGGGCATTTTGTGTTAAAATACACGGGCAGTAGGCTATGCTACAACAGTATCTGCGCAAGCGTATTCGCCCAATTACTTGGGACTGAACCAGGAATGTCAAATATGTACAATCAACAATTTCTCGTTATTATGCCAATCCTTTTACTATGCTATGGTATAAGTACACAAGAATGCAATTAGATTGATTACACGATATCCAACGTCACGTTGTGAAAAAGCATCTTTACAAACTTTAAAGTAGTTCAAAACAACATCAATCATAATCACGTTTCTCTTATTGTCCACGTTGGTACATTATTCATATTATTTATGTCCGTTAACACCAACTTACTTCCACTTCCGACATCTACTGCCATATTTTCAAATTTTGCTGACACAAGCATTATTCCTTCTGAACCTCTACGACTATCTGTTCTTCCATAAAAAGTTCGGGGATCATCTTGAATTGGTTTTATGTCCAATGGGGATATATCGTTGGGCATAAACCGCAAAGTTTGCCGTGGCCCAACTGGTGTTATGTACTTCCACGAAGAATCTTCACGGTATCCAAATACAAAGGCTTGACTATCTCCCATGTTTTCCGCTAAGGTCCACAAGTACAAGCCGTCATTAGCACCACCGACAACAGCTTTGATAAATTTGCCATCAGCGGACCACGTTGTACCATCCATTTCGTTTAACACTGTACATGATACTGACTCGCTTACTGTTGTTGCAGACTGCACCGGATCGACCTTTTGTTGCTTTATTTTTCGAGACTTAAGTCGTTTACGAGGTTTTGGCGATATTCCTCTAATACGACTGACCTCAGTCTTATCAGATTTCAACACACAATGCAACTCATCTCGATATAAATACCGCGCCAAGATTTCTTTGCGTATGTCGTCTTCGGTCCAACCTGAATTTCGTTGTGAAATGTCAAGTTTCTGAAATTGTTCTGATGTTTTTTTCACTCTATTTTCCGCAATGATCTTTCTAACTGCAGTTTTTAGTCTCAAACGTGTCCATATATAATTCGGCTTTGTTGTTGGATAGTAATACCGATTGTTACACCTCTGTTTTATTGGCTTCATACCTCAGTCTTTTGCATTAGAATATTCAAATATTGGAGAGAATCAACGGCAAGAGCAACGTGCGAAATACCTCGGCAAGTCATGAATGGTTTGATTTGTTGCTTAATTTTATATATTACTATAAAGTAAGCATATTTGTTCACGGTGAATTTCTAAATCATATTATGTATAAGAAAAAGAAGTAGATTTTATCACGGACTTTGACAAACAAAAGTTCCATTATTATCGCCTTATCCTGTATTTAATTAAACCTATTCATCATATACCTGTGTTTGAACCCCAAATATAAAACTATGCGAACGACGCGTCGGTGTCGATTTCGGTCAGATGCTTTTGATGTTCGCCCGGTCGTAAGTACTGTTAAATTTCCCCTGGGTCGATACCGCGGTATCGTGTCCTCGCTAGTCTATGACATCGTAACATACCCATGGGAGAGAAAATTAAATCGACCGGATAGAGTGACGTAACAAGATAAGACAGTGAGCGAAATGGGATACAATATTCAAGTCATGCCATTTCACAGAAGCCCCATCGTGCTCTTCAGTACTGTACTCGCTAAACGGACGGTATGTAGTAGAATTGTATCTTGACGCGCTGAGGAAGTACAATAAATATCATTAGCTTCATTCGCAGACCGTTTGTCCGTTAATAACTCTTAAATAAAACTAAGTGAATACATTTGCAAATGCCACAAAACACGATAGCAAAAAAATAGTGCCATTCTGATTTTACGGTTGAAACTGAATCCCATAAAGTTCATTACATAATCCCTGCTCGGAAAACATGTCACATCTACGATCAACAACAGCAATTTTTTAATATCCGAACTATTCCGTTTACGTAGCCTTTTCTTTGCTGATTATTCCGCGGAGACTAACTAGTAATACAAGCCTTTATCTTTGAAATCAACATAGACCTGCGTTGATTTTCACAGCGCGATACTACTGTAAAAATTATCCTTGTTCGGCTGTCCATATTCTATCAATATTCAGTAAATGCAATAGATGGAGGGTTGTCGCGCAAGTTTATCTTAGTGTTAGATACATAAATATATCTATATTCAAGTTCACTAGACCGTGATTTTTTGCCAACCGCATTTAGGAAATTCCGAACTTCAAAAGTTAAGGTTCAGATGTAAACATGAGTAGGCGTTTCGTTAAGCCATAATCGAAATAACCCCACCCACAGGAAATTTTGGATAACAAAATTTGAAACCCGAAAACCACCGAGTTGATGACGAGAATATCGGTCAGAGACCGAAGACTTATCGATCGAAAGTTAGGGGATCCCCAAAACAGCGCTCTTACTCCATAGTGACACCTTGTGTCCCATCACTAATTAATTAATAACTCGCTAATTATACGACATAATTCATTCAAAATCAATAGGCTTCTGGTCCGACATATGATGAATGTACATGCAAAATCTGGAGCAGATTCAATCTCGCTTTCGTGAGATATCGCGTGCATCTAACAGACAAACACCTATCAACATACTTACCGATTAAAATCGATAAGTAACGAGAATGTCGGTTGGAAACCGAAGACTTATCGATCGATAGTTAGGGGATCCCCCAAAACAGAAACTGTAGTTTCGATTCATCCGCTCTTGTAACTTGCGCACTGCGCATCGCACACACACACTCGGCGGGTTTCAAAATTCTCTCGCTTTACAAAAATCTAGATCACTATATCAATAATTGATTGATAACTCGCTAATTATACGACATAATTCGCCCAAAATCAATAGGCTTCTGGTCCGAGATAAGATGAATGCACATGCAAAATCTGGAGCAGATTCAATCTCGCTTTCGTGAGATATCGCGTGCATCTAACAGACATACATACATACATACAGACAAATACCTATCAATATACTTACCGATTTTAAGATCGATAAGTAATAATCAATAATAAGTAAATAATCGTAATAAGTAATTATTACGTTCACGGGTGTAGTGGTTAGGGAGGTGGGAATAACTATGTTGGCATCGCAGGTTAAGATGGGTACTCCCGTAGTATGTGTACCAGGTTAGTATTAGACCATAATTTTATTCCGATCTTCCTTATTTTAGTTCTATTACGAGTCCGGGGGACTGTCTGTGTTAGCCAAGTGAATATGCCCCCTGCCCATATGTTTCAGTCCCTTTACACAACTTGATGTAAACTAGGCGAACAAAATTAGTTACCTTCATATTGGTACACATACTTCTGGAGCGCCTAAAGATGTCGTGTTGGAGTCATCTTATCCAGAGCGTCGTAAATAGGTACGGCAACTGGAAAATTTCCGGCCCTTCGGGGTTCTGGACGGAAATAATTGAGACCGTAGGCCTATAAAAAGTTACTAGCTTGTCTAACCAATTTATCAAACTCAAAGGATGGTGTCTTGTGTATGATGTATTAACAAGTGATCTCTAACCCGTGAGTCTGTAACGCATACATAGTTTTGACCAAAACTCAACTACTGACCATCGCGAACACTCACAAGACGTAATACTACATCCATACTATCTAGCATATAGAAGAGACTTTGGGTTTGGCTTCCTTATTTTAGTTCTATTACGAGTCTGGGGGACTGTCTGTGTTAGCCAAGTGAATATGCCCCCTGCCCATATGTTTCAGTCCCTTTACACAACTTGATGTAAACTAGGCGAACAAAATTAGTTACCTTCATATTGGTACACATACTTCTGGAGCGCCTAAAGATGTCGTGTTGGAGTCATCTTATCCAGAGCGTCGTAAATAGGTACGGCAACTGGAAAATTTCCGGCCCTTCGGGGTTCTGGACGGAAATAATTGAGACCGTAGGCCTATAAAAAGTTACTAGCTTGTCTAACCAATTTATCAAACTCAAAGGATGGTGTCTTGTGTATGATGTATTAACAAGTGATCTCTAACCCGTGAGTCTGTAACGCATACATAGTTTTGACCAAAACTCAACTACTGACCATCGCGAACACTCACAAGACGTAATACTACATCCATACTATCTAGCATATAGAAGAGACTTTGGGTTTGGCTTCCGATTTCTGCACCCAAAATGGTAAAAATATTGCTATTAATGTTAATGGAAGGAATTTCATTAAACAATTCCTCAAATCTGAACACCGCACTCGAACTCGAAATATATGAAGCGAATTTCAACAACGATAACTTCTCGGGCATAAGTAAGCAGAGGAAACTAGCCGTTTGAAAGTAGCATCGAATGTGCTATAAACAGTATGCCTCAGTGGATTCGCCATATTGACTACAAAAATAAACCGAACAAAATAATATTATTTAATGTGGAAAAAAGTTGTTTATTCCCTATATGCAATACGCGCCTTGCAAATATCATGAAGTGTCATTCTAATTTCATGGTTTGAACAGAATTTTATGAACTATTCCGAAAACATTACATACACCATTCATAGTTCCCAAAACATTCATTTGTCATGCCTCCAATCAACGGCATTCTAAAATATCCAGGACTCACATATTTAGTTTGCTTAGGTTTATTATTTCCTGAATTTTCCCGGGAATACTAATCGGTAATACTCGCCTTCTACCTGAAATTAACAAACGCCTACGTTCATTTTACCTTACAAATTTATATTACAAACTGCCCTTATCAGCTTCCCCCTCAAGTTATTACACAGCGCTAGCGTAACTTAGCGTTAAATACATAAATATTTCCGTATTCAATCTCACTCGACCGCGACGTGAGCCTCATACTTTCCCAACCGCATTCACAAAAGCCCCGAATTCAACGTTAGCTTGTAAACATTGGGTTCAAACAGTGAGTTTGAATGTTCTATAATGAAAATATCCTCGCCCACTGGGGTTTGCGGACAAAACAAAAATTAAATCACCACCTCCACCAAATGTAAACCATCAATTTGCTAATAATCAATGCTTGATTTATAGGACGGTGAATGCGGCCATATATATTTATTTAAACACGGGTAATTTTTCAAACTTTCACTATAACAATATGCAATACAAGAAGCTTATATTCCTGAAAGGCCCGGAATCCAATTTATTGCAGAGGATGAGGCAGTGGGCATGGGATTTGGAAAAAAAAACTTTAATAATTTGCGCACAGTTAGGTCATATACAGTAACCCCAGGAATTGTTGTTCGAAATTCTGAACATTTCGAGATAATGAGCTTTAGCACGCAATTAAGGTGGCGTTTAGGCGTATATTATACAATCCTTGTAATGTGAAATTATTATAAATTGCTGATGGCAGGGCCAAGTGCGTTATCCATCTAAATTCCAAAATAAGTGGTTTGATATTGTCGGATTCATAATTGGTGAACGTGTACGCAATTAATTTTTTTTGTTCAATTCAGTTCAATTTTGTTCAATATACATATATACCTATACATATACACCTTTAATACTGCACGGGTACAAGATACAATCGGTTCATAGGAAGTTCTCCCTTTATTCTTCACCGGTGACGCCATGGCTCACAAAAGACAACGGAAATTAGAACAACTGATGAGTGATTAGAGTAACAACTATCTATTTCTATATTGAACGAGTAATAGGCGTTTTAGTACGGACTCGCAAATTCTGCACCAATTTCTTTGAACATGATCAGTGGAGCTGAAAATAGAAATATACAAGTCCAGAAGTTAGAATGTAGCGGTACAATATATTATATACCTGGTTTTCAATTAGGATGAGATATAAGAACATATTTATTTTATCGTTATTGTTCATTTGAACTTATATCGAGGCTCTGGAAGATAATCCAATGATATATACCCGATACTATCTTGATAAGTATTCATAAGTGCCATGTGAGATGCTGTGCTTAATGTTTATGCGATACTGGTAATACAACGTATAAATTAAGAGTATATGAACCCATCGTTTCGTTTTGCTCATTTTTAAACAACTTCTGCAAATTCAAAGCGGTGTATGAAAAGCCATGGTAGCCTATATTCAACTTTCTGCTGTCGAACTTTTTATTTAGTTCAACGCCCAAGAAATGCTGGATTTCATTATAATAAGTTGAATATTTGGATATTAATAATAATACAATGAGCTCATCAGAAAATATTTGCACGACAACATAATTTCGATATCTTGCTCAAAGGTGGGAGGGAGTATGACTGAATTTGCCATCCGGTTGCGCAACGCAATCGATGAGGAATCTGAAATCCTGTTCTTACTCGTTGTCAATTTCTAGTGATACCTGGGCGATTCATGATCAGTAATTGCCATAGAGTGTATTTAGAGGACATAAAATAGTCACATATGTTCATCTTACTTTGTGCCGCGTCAGGCGTAAGATGATATAAATCAATTCAAAACCATTGTAAAATAACATATCTATACAGCAACTAACATATAATTCTCAATATGCTTCAGCTGATGAGTAATGGTGATTTCATGGCAAAATAGCAAGGTGGGTGAGAATAACAATGTAATAATCTGTAGTAATTTGTTCTTGCGTCACGAGCTGGTTTACTCATTTATGAATCTTGATTTTAAAGTGATAAAAACGTCCTGAATTAGTTTTTAAAATTAATAGTATTTCAGAAATTTTGAAAGTAGTGCAACCTTGTCTGAACGTATTTAGTATCTAAACTTATCTATCTTGTGAAGTTTATTTAATATTCCCAATAGGCCTAGGCCAATCAAACTAATTTGACCATTCGATTAGATCAAATGGACAGAAACTCTTGTAGCTAAATTCTTTAGAATTTTTGTCACATAATTGTTGTAAATTAAAACATATTGGTAGCCCTTAATTGAGCCATATTTGAATACTTCAAACATACATTACGATCGATCTGTTGATACAGCATAATTTTTCACAAGACATGCTAGACCAAATCATGATCACCACGATTGCTAATTTGTTCTGTGTTAGTGTTTTGTTCGCTATGAAAATCCCACCTACGTTACAAGAGGAAGTAGATACCACTTCATCGAACGTTACAAGCTCGTTTCTATATTTGAGTCAGTGATAAATTGTAAAATGATCAGGCTTAAGCTTGGCATTCTTGAAACTTTGAGGTATAAGGAAACTAACTGCTTTGGATCATCAGCTTTACAGCCAGAAAATTTTTTGTCGAGTCAAACTTATGTGGGATGTTACGGAAAATAAAACAGACAACCACCGTTGCAATGTGACGAGTTTATGCTAACGCTAGTTCAGAGCGCATACGGAGGAAAATATCTTACTAGTTTGTCGCGAAGAAATTGTGTTTGAATAACTTTAGAGTGTCTTTAAGTACATTTTTGTTCTTTGATATACTTTGATTCACAAATCTCTCACCTCATCCTTGTTGTAATTCTTTCGTAACTCTCTCAAACATATACTTTCATTCTACAGGGAGATACGTCAAAATCGTGTTAAATTAAATTAATTATTCACTTACCCTACGACCTTGTTCAATTATGCCGCCTAGAAGAAGCAACATTTCACCCCAACAGCGAACGATTTTGACAAGAAGCATGTCATTGAACTTCCAAAACGAGGGAAACGACACCTGTTTTCGTGGTGTCGACGAGAAGAAATTCGGCGACGAGCCGCCGCGATTTGAAGTACATCACGTGTACGTCGCATCGAAATGCGGGCGACGGGAAAAAAGAGCAGGTATGGATATAGGAAAAGCTGCGATTCGAAAGCCGAAGAATAAATTGCCGCCCGCTCGTATTGACTCGATGAAAAATCTGTTTAGCAGACTCGTTATGGATGAACAAAGTAAGAGTATTTCTCCAGATGATCAGTGCAAATATTGCAGAAGTATGAAGAGTTTTTTGTACGAAAACAATTCAGACCAACCACCGGATGGTTGTTGCTCATGTGTACATTCAATTTCACGCGGGATTGTTCAGCTCGTACAAAAGCCGTCCATTTCGAAATGCCCTTTAGAAGAGCCAGTATGCCAAACCATCGTTAAGGAAACAGAGCACACGAATGCACGTGGTCCTTTTCCTTGTAAAGTTAGTAACCCGCAAACTGGTCTTGGATGGAGACTAAAAGGAGGCCCAATTCATGCAGTTACTGGCGAAAATTCGGGACTCCATTATTGGATCATAACCGGAAGTATGACCGGAAGAAGAGTGTTTGTTTTTGGATTCGAGGATGGGAGTGAATGGAAATATGCAACTGTTAATCCTCACCGAAGGAGAATTGCATTTAGGCCTAATAATAATCACCCAGCTTCCATAGAAGTTGACTCGAACGCACCAATTGACGACCATCGAGCGTTTTATTTGCAAGGATCGCCGGGTTCAGGTAACCATGTGCATTTAATTCCAGCTATTGACGAAAGCTTGGCAGTATCAATTAATAACAACTCGCGGAGAAGAACATTGGGATTGGTTGACGGCGTGAGGAATGCTCACTCGTGGGTGGTTGACGAATAACATATATTGATTTCAGCAGCTCGAATATTATACAGTATGATGATGATGAAAAAATTACTTCGAAGTCGAATCTGTTGAATATTCATTTTTTCGTTTTGATTTTTTAATGTCCGCGCCGAATACCCCCAAGAAAATTGCCAACCGATTACAGCAGAATCGAACATAATAAAAATATATAATTTTGCTTCTCCCACATGATATTTTTATTATGCCTTCCACATGCCCGCAGTAGTCTTCTTTATTTGTCACACGCACCATTTTATAAGCACCATCATGCATTTTTCATAATTTTAAGTGAGTCACTTCTAGAGTTACTCTGATAATAATCGCCTTTCCGGGGGTAAGTTGAAATTACTCTATATCGATCGAAATGAGTGTTATTTGTGCACTCTCACGTACGGCATGGTGAAGCGGCATCGTTGTGTACAGAAGTAGTTTTGTGTCGTGGAATGCCGCTCGATTTCTATAAATTATGTATGATTTGCGGGAAATGAGTTTATATGTAACATATTGTGATTGTTTTTCTGTAAACGAACTTTTTCCGCACAAACTTTTTAATATCTTATTTTTATTTCTGTCTCCCCGCGCTTTTCATTCACCAAGAATTGGATTTGGGTTTGACTTGTCTCAATTAAGAAACAATTCAGTCAGAGCAAACAAACCAGCATAAGTCTGTTCCTTAAATTAGGCTTAAATAAGAACACATACCGGGTATATCAATTCATTTGCATATAATCTATCCCTAGTAAACAAACCGGGATTTTCAATCAAATTACTGACAACATTGTTTTTTAAATACTGCATTAGCGTGGTAAATATTAGATTCGTGAAAATATTCAGTGTGCCCTAGTTGACTGTATTTTATGGGGCTGGAATATTGAAAATCCGAATACTGTTGCATTGTCTTTCATTGTTATTTGTAATAAAATGCAAAATGTGAATAGATCCGTTGTCTGAGTTATTCGTTATAGATAGAGGATCAGTTAAACACATAGTATTGATTAAATATTCATACCACGCTGTTGGTCGAGTTTTAATGCGGTACAACACGAACAATCCGATACAATTTAACGAAGCTTGTGTATCTGGCTGTGACATTTTTTGATACGTGTTCGAAGGAAAAACATCAGATGCCGCTTTGTGTCCACCTGTCATTTAGTTTCCAATTCTGATATGCACGTTTATTGGCTTGCCTCTATATACATCCCCATTCGATTGTGAAAGTTAAAAGAACTTTAGTACCATCATTTTCGGTGTGAGATTGTATGTATTTGAGATGAGATTTGGTGTATGATTAATATTTAAAACGTCAAATATCGTAAAAGTAAAATGTTACAACATGGCATTTCAAACATCATCATAATTGTGTTAACTTATAACATTTGGAAGCAATTGGCCGTTTCCAAAAACAACGACCTGCAACTCAAATTATCTGGAGCGAAACAAATTCTCGGCTAATTTGCATAAATCGATAATGAGCAGAATAGCTGGTAGAATATTAGTGAGGGTTATCCCTGATCAACCTTGTTTATGTGAAAAGAAAACATAATTTAATCGCTTACTCGGGCAGCGACCATAAAAATGCTAAGTATTCCGTACGAGTGAAACAAAACATCGTTTGACCTTTTGCTTTTCTTGAAAATCGAGTCCACTTATCGTGAACATATTCCCAAACGCGTTTATAAATGAGGTCCATGTTTGCATGTAGCTAGTAGTGAATAAAACTAATCAACAAATTGGAACTGATACGATAGCAAGATTGAAAATAACCGAATCGAAGTAACTATAAAAACTGATAACAATTAGAAGAATTATAGAACGAGCGGGAACACATTTTGCAACAATCAAGGTTGGCGGAGCATGCAGGTTTTTTCGTCTCGGTTATTGGTGGTATTTAACGTCCGAATTGAAACAACGAATAAGTTTTTACAACAAGTCTACGCCCTCTTAAAACAGATTGCCACGTTTTTTTAAAACAGGGTGGTCCAATTATTGAGTTGTACTGAACTTCTGTATTTTGGCCAGGGTCGAACATGAAATATAATCTCTGGTACTTGGGCTAAAGTTCATATAACGTCATCATCTTGAAACCCTGTGGTGTAAAATAAAAATGGAAGCCGTCAAATACAAAATAAATACCGCATGAAGCAGTTTATAGAAAGACAATTTTTGGCAACAGTGTTTTTATTTGTAAACCGAAAATGAATGGTATGGATAGTTACGCGCCTGAGGAAAACTCTTCCTACCATTGAAAAATTATTTACGCTCATCTTGCGAGTGTTTTTACGAGAGCGCTTGCCGAGACCACCTTTTTGTTTCAAAATATTCAACCCATTGCCATTGAAGTACCGAAAGATAAATTTAAAAATTTGTCGTGTAGCATTTTCGGGGCAGTTTTAGGATAAAACCGTAATCTTCACAGACAGAAAATGACTACTTAATATCGGATTTATACCACGCGTTGTGATAGAATACAAAAAAATACTGGTAAATGGCAGTCAAAGCCACGAAAACGAGTCAATGTTTGCAAATTACGTTAGAAAACCTGTTCGGTTGAAAAAAGTGTCTGAGCGACTGCTGAAAGTTCAATAGTTACGACATCTTTAAAGCATTGCCACTGCCACTGTTATACAAAACCAAAAAGTCGATGCTTGGATGAATATATCCATTGCATACAGACATAAAGGTTAAACATTTTTCAGTTTTTCTGTACGAGCTATCACGACACGAGTGGACATGTATACCGATTTCATGTTTTCGCCAATACTGTTACTGAAAAATCTTCAATATTGATACACCGGTATTCGAAATTGTCGATAATGTATAATTATCATAATATAATATTATAGCTACCGGTATACTATAATATTGAGTGCGCGGGTTAAAATATATTCATCTGCAAACTGTATTTACAAAGAGCTAGGGCTATGGATTTGATGTCTGTGTTTCTTATGTTTACACTTAGTCGGAGCCGAAGTCGTATTTTCAATATCCTTCGAGTCGGAGTCAAAACCCACCCGTATCGGAAGAAGTGCTGCAGTATGCAATTTTCTACAGAATCTCAAAAGTCATTTACTAATCGTTTTCACAGTCTCTAAGTACGCATGCTTTGATTTTATAGGAATTGGGAGCTGGAGTCAAGTTGTTTTATTTTATAACCTGTAGCCGGAAATCGTCCTCAAAAATTTTCTTTAACCGGGTGTCGTTTGCAAACAGCCCTTCGCAGTTTGTGTTTGAAGAACATTATTATCAAATTATCAGAACGTGCGACTTCAAATCAGTATTTGTGATTCAGACACCTAGATGGCCACTACTAAGTGTTCGTTAAAATACTTGAATTATTAGCACCATAAATTGTTGCACGCTGTTTGAACTGTAAATAGTTAGGACAGGAATTATTAACCTAAATAATAAATTAAACAATTAGCAGTTTTTTATATTTTAGACCGGGTTTATTCTGGAACAAGCCTTTACGATTTAGAAACGACGATTTATAACACTTATAATCAGTCTTTGAATTTACTAATTTGGAGCAATAACTTTGAACATGGTGTGAATGAAGTTCATACATTTGTGCCATTATTTATTATACCGGATGCCAAAATTTTGCCTTTTCGGTTATTTTTCTTCAGGATCGGAGACAAAATCAATGTATCTGGAGAATGACATTATAATTTTTACTAAAGATCTAATATCGCAATATTAACAATAATCGAAAATTACCACGACGTTTCTTGTTTTGAGAATTTAAAAATTAGTAATGCGGATATGAACTGCAGTAACATCGTTGTGACAAGCGATGACGAAGCTGCGTATAAATAACATTGTTTGGTGCCCACGCTTCCTTAAAATGTTGCAAATGGCTCTCGTTGCATTATCTATGTACAACTGAGAATGGTCCTATCATATTTACTCAATTAGTAGGATGCGAGGTATCCATCCTTATTAGGATGCGAGGTATCCATCCATATCGAAACCGGAAGTGGTGCCAAATACCTTTTTTCTTCAGGTTTATATCGGTCGTTTATATCAACGTCACTATGTGAATTTAACTGGACTTTGTGCAAATGTATTAGCGTATATATTTACGGTATTAGTGCAACAACCTATACTTTGATAGTAACGAGTCGATAAAAATACTAATATCGTAAATTTTACGATTAACAACGACTTGGTTCTAATTCAGGACTGCGTTAGTTTGGGTTTTAGGACTGCCAGATTATATTATTTTGCACGCGGAATTAAAATTTAGACAGGGATTGTAACATTGCAGCTATATTTAAAAGTATTTAAATTTCAAGGTAAAAATGCAGATAATTTTAGGAATAATATTGTTAAAATACTCGACACGTATAGTTTATTTGGTAAGACATTTAAAAAAGTTTACAGGAATCATCTAATTAATAATCAGCTTCATCGTCTTACGAAGTGTTTATGATTCTTGTCCTAAATGGGCTTTGAACAACAAGTTACGAACGCACGAGAAAGCATATTTATTGTAATATTCAAATCCTCATAGTTATGCATATCTATTAGTTCTATTACCCATTCATTAAGTCGCTGTTAGAAGTTATAAGATAATGATAAGATAACGATAACGTTATTTTTCTTCATTCGCAAAGTTGGATTTTTATTTTGTGATATTTTTTATACTATAATTAAAATACTACTAAACCCCCAGTCACAGTTATAATTATCTTCACGCAACGCAGCGAGTATATAAGTCAGTGGTATGAATAAACATCATCTCAATCATATGCAATGCAGATTTTCATGTCTTTTCTCTGAAATGAACTGAAGATAACAGTTCCATTATCATTGCACCCTCGTACATTTGCAACCGTAAATTGCACCCAGGACATTTGCACCCATGAACATTTGCAACCATGTACATTTGGGGCCACAGACATTTTCACCCACGGATCCACCTAACCAAAGATGAACATACATAAAGTAAAATGATATTACTACAATTGAATTTGACCACAAAAAGCGAAAACCTGTTAAAAAAATTGAATGCTACTAAAAAGGAAAAAGGGATATTTTGGCATATTATGACAATACCAAACTATGATCTTAAAAAGATGAATTTCAATATCACTTAAAATATGTTTTGCATACATTATACAGATTATTTTCTATGTAAAAGTGCAATAAATTTATAACATGGAAAAGGATATTGATATATGCAAAAGGACTGGACTTTATCAAACAAAAAAACGCATGCTCTTCTCACAAAAAAGCTTCAGTGATGATGAAAGCGAGTCAGTTCACAACAGCAATCGCGGTTTTTTTTCTTGTAGCAGTTCTGATTATGACAGCGATTCCGAGTTTGAACAGAGAAAGCATCGTGCCGGAATGAACAAGCGTCGTGTAGCTAAAAAATGGAACTCTATCAGAAATCTCAATGAGATGAGAGCTAAATTTGACAGTTTTTTGTCCGATTGGTTATTGGAAAACAGAGAAGATGAAGTGAGACTGTCTCGGCACGAGACACGTCGACAATGGAGCTGGCGAAATTTATCTACTGGCAATTGTGAACCGACGATAAAGTCTATTCGTTATCAGTTTTCAAATAGAAATCAGAGCTTGATTATAGCCAAGTGTGTTCCACATGAGGAGGCGCCGGTGGTTAGTTATTTTTCAACGAAGATAAGGAGTAAAACAAGTCTAACCGCATGGAGTATCTCGCTTCCTGATGCCAAAATATACACTGTAGTCGGAGACGGTTCAGAAATTCATTGCTGGAAAGAATCTCCATCAAATAGCAATGAATATAACAGATATTTTTTTGCTGTAATGAATATTATGGGAAGGTATAGGTTTGTAACGATCAAAAGCGGAGATATAGAATTGGGTAGGGGTCAAACGGATATTGATACAGCTGCGGAAGGTCAGGCATTCCGTTATATTGGAGATGTGATGTCTGGAAAACGGCTTTTAGTTCCAGAGAATGACACCAGTCTCGCACTTAAAGTTCAAGAAGAAAATGGACGGCGACGTGTTTTGTTAACTGATATTTGGAGTGAGGCGGAATCTTGGGAAGGACTGGCCGATTTTGAATAGTTATTTTTTTGAGTATTAGACATCATAAATCTGCGACAATTCAAAAGACACAAAAATTGCATAGTAGTTTACTTATCTTTTCATAGTGTGCAAAAGATATTTTAAAAAACAAGGTTTTGTATTTCACTAACATTTAGGTTGTGTTTTTCAAATTTGATCACGGAATTTACGTAAAATCCAAACTGTAATATCAGTTATACCAACCAACAGTAAAAATGCACCACATGTAGTAGACAATTCAGTCTCATTAAAATGTTTTGGATGTTTGATGGCCTCGGTCATAAACCATTCTTCCTATAACTCACCAAAGATTCATTTATAATACTTATTCAGAGATTGTTTACCTAGCTTGGCTTGTTCGAACTGGTTATCAGCCGAATACTACGTCAACATCCGCTTAATGACGAGCCATTACAACGGGAGTAAACAAGGAAGTCAATGCCTGCGGAAGCACACACTGTATTCCTCATACATGTTATACATTTATCACGTTTATTTGTATTTTTATTTTATCTAGATTTGATTTTTGTATCAAATTAATATATTCATTTTTATGCAAGATAATAAAATAGTAGACTAGCACACAGTGGACTACCCCTCCACAGTCTTCGCCTGACCGAGAACGCGGGTCCGCCACGAGGTGCGCAATTTTTAATTTTGATGACGTCCTCGCACACAAACAACAAATCCTATAGAGTTCACAGAAGTTTTTGAAATGCATAAAAGCAATAACAGTCTAGCTCAGTGGTTCCTAAACTTTTTTGACCATCGCCCCCCTAAAGTAGTTTATACAACTTCATCGCCCCCCTGTACTACAAACAAATATAAAGTCAGAAACGAATATATTACAGACCAAATAAGAAGACAAATCATAGTTTATAGTGTTTTTTAATGAGATAGATGAGCTTGGTGTTCTTCAGCAAGTTTTTTATTATATCTAAAATTACCCCGTTTACTGATGGAAAGGTGATTTCGTTGTTTTAATAGCAATAGTAGCACGGCTGAAAACCCCCTTTTCACCATATAATAGGTCGGAAATAAAAGAATCCAGAGTTCTACCTCCTCAAAAACCGCCGTGTACTCTTGCCTTATAGCATTTCACTTCCTAAATTCACCCCATTTCACATTAAAATAATAAAACCAAAGTTAATTTTCCCAAACTTATAATAATGATTTTCGTACATCTCATTCATTCGTACAGCCTGATGACCTGCACCAAAAAACTTCGGAAAAATTCATCCCCGATTCCTCATCCTATCACGGCCTCCAGTCCGATCACCAGTCCATAATTAACCAGCCATTTGTTTTTGGATTCATAGACTCGGATGTGGAAGAAGCCGTGACTGACTATCGGCTACAGCCCAGGGGTCGGCAAATTTTATGTCGCTCGCAGGACAAAATTCAGGGTTGCTAGTATTTTGCAGGTAGCATATATTTTTCGAAAGTTAAAAACGGAACAGCGCGCAAAAACTGCGATAATTCGTGAACTCAACTCAGTCGTCTTATTAAAAAAATATTACAATGACATTTAATGTGACACTGTCTTATTGCTGCATCACGCTGGATAGCTATACGACGCCAAGATTGAAACATTTTCTAAATGGGCATCACCAAACCCATTTCTTCGCTTGTTCTTTGTAATGTTCATTTTCGAAAATAATGGTTTGCACAAATACGTACTTTCAAACATCGAAGTGAATATTTCCGCATGATTTGTGAAATTTTGTTAAATATTTTCTTTAAGAAGATACATTCTTACGAAAATTAAGCAGAGATTAATCTCTCAAATAGGATATGAATTTTATTTCCTTATTGCTTTGCAATATATTCGAATATTTACTGCGCTATTGAACCCCTCCCTGCACTCAGCATCAACTTTTCTGCGTGTTTCCATTTGTCTAATTATAATTAACTTGTAGGCTCGTTAAACGAGTGGCTGTTCACTAAATTGTTAGGATATAGTATAATTCAGTATAAACGTGTCTTACGATAAATTCTGTTACGTAAAAAAATGTAATTTACTCCTCGAGCGTAGATTATAAATAAATAAAAATTTCATCGTCAAAACCGCCGTTTGGATATTTCCCCGGGGATAGACTTCCTTGTTTACTTCGTGACATTGGCCAATCAGCAAGATGCAAAAAACGTAACAATGCCCCCTTTCGCATCCGCTCAGGCGCTCAGACACTCTCACTCAGACAGATTTTCAGGCGTGGTTGTGAACATTACCTCATTTTCGCGTTTTTGAATTATATTCGTTAGTTTTTAGTTGTTTTTCGGAAATTTGAATATAAATCAAATAAGTCAATGATTACTTTGTTTTTCTATGAGTTTCAGTTTAAACACAGCAATAAAAAATTAGTGTAGAAATAGCTGTAAAAGACTAGGCTAAAATTCTTTATCGGTACTTTTAAAAAACAGATTGTTAAATGGTGTGTATTAGAATGATAGTTTGAAACAAATACCCCATTTTACAGGCAACAATTCGCGAAACCACTCTTAAAATAAGTACCGAAAATTTTAAAATGGTAAAGTATGGAAAGAATTTTCCGCGATCAAAGGTCCATTCAGTGAATCGTCCCGGGCCAGATTATTTTATTCCAGCCGTAGAATTCGGTTGGAAACCGAAGACTTATCGATCGAAGGTTAGGGGATCCCCCAAAATAGGGGTCTCACCTCATAGTGACACCGTGTGTCCCATCACTAATTAATTAATAACTCGCTGATTATACGACATAATCCATCCAAAATCAATAGATCCTCTGATCCGAGCTAAGATGAATGCACATGCAAAATTTGGAGCAGATTGAACCTTGCTTTCGTGAGATATCGCGTGCATCTAACACACAGACAGACAAATACCTATTAACATAATTACCGATCAAGATCGATAAGT
Organism: Styela clava; assembly: GCF_964204865.1. Lineage (NCBI taxonomy): Eukaryota > Metazoa > Chordata > Ascidiacea > Stolidobranchia > Styelidae > Styela > Styela clava. The sequence continues at coordinate 19,903,491 of NC_135250.1, forward strand.
AATAACAAAACGATCCATGATTAATTTTGCGTCTAATTATGACCCCATATTTTATCATCTGAATCATCGAATCCACGATTCTCAATATATAGTGCGTATGTTAGCCGATATAAAAAGGGGTGGTTTACTCCAATTTTCGTTTTTAATCTTTTATCAGTATTAAAATCTTGCAAAATCAAATCTATCATAAACGAACATTATACGATTTGGCCCTGCTGTGCGTGGATGTGTGGCTAACGTCAGAACATAGCGCAAGAGAATAACTTACCCTGAAATGTCCATTAAAAAAACAGGTATTGGACACAAAGTGGATCTATGGACCGTTTTGTTATCATGTTGTTGTTCTTGTCGGTATTTTTCTTCTTATTGTTATGAAAAAATATCTTTTCTCTTTAATTACTAGACCAATTGCTTTGAAATTACCAGTGGTTAAAAACTGTATTTTTCGCTAGTAGTCTATTCCTTTTGTTTATTTTTAAAAAAAATTCTGTGGGCTATATAGGATTTGTATCTTGTGTGCCATGACGTCACCGAAAATTGTGCACCTTGTGGCAATTCCACGTTAGCGTTTGTTATGAAGGCTGCGGTACCACTAGTCTACTGTGGTAGATTGCATGCCTCTAGTCCTCCACTACTTCGTTTTGACTTTTATGTCCATATATTTGAGCATCGCTCTCTTGTTATTATTATAATGTTGTTGCAGGCTCTGGTATTCTTGTCTTTGTGGAAAATCGCCTTTCTCTTTAACCACTGGCCAGTGGTCAGTGTATTGTTGTTGTCGCTAGGAAGCTATTACATATTTTTGTTTCCAGATTCTCTATGAATCCTATGAGATCTGATAGTTCAATTTCACTGGTTTATTTTTATTTGGTCGGAAATTGTGGGTAAAATTTTTCTTTTTGGCTTTTGTGTCCATCTATTTGATCTTTCTTTGCTCTCTTGTAAAATATTTATTGTCAATAAAATATTGTATAAGCATTTCTAAAATTAAAATATGTTGGCAGAAAATAAGCAGCAACGATGTAGGTAGGACAAGTTGAAGCATTTCCCAAAGCAGTAAATCTAATAGCAAAAATGATTTCAGGGCGAAGTATGAGTTTAATGAAATGTAACATAATATATTCCAAATGGGGATATTGGCCGACTCCATTTTGCTGACAGTCCGGTACAAAAAACTAAAATTAGGCTATTAAGATTTGCAAGAACAATTTTTAGAACTATATGTATATATAAAAATAAGTCAAAGGATGGAGTAAATTTATAAATACTCATGATAGCATACTACTTTATTGAACACGTAGTGGACATAACAATCGTTTCAATATTATGTTGGTCTTGTTGTTGTTGTTCTTTGACACTTTTTGGACATCTAGTGGAAAATCTAAAAAAACGCTTTTCTCTTTTATTACTGGACCGATTGCTTCGAAATTTTTACTGGTTAAAGATGAAATTTTTCTCCAGAAGGCTATTACTTTCATTTATTTCAAATAATCTGTTAGCGCTGTGAGATTTGTTTTTGTTTGCTTTGACGTCACCGAACGTTCTGCGGACGCATAGCCGACACTCCTCTTCTTTTTGACCACGTGCCATCGAACGTCGATGGTTCGTAACGAAGTCCTTACGGTACTTTGCTACGATTTTTTCCTTACGCTGATCAACGGTACGGTAAACCGTACTGTACTGCGAACAGACGTGTCCATATATTTGGGCGTAGCTCTCTTGTAAATTAGTCTACTCAAAATAATCAAGGTAGCAATGGTATAGAAAGCTTGTGGTAAGACAATCGTAACGGAATGAAGTATTTCCCTCTAAGTAAAAGACAACCGAAATATTTCTTTCAAATTTAAGGGAAATACGAGAGTTCATCATCCGGTAGTCGGTAAGTACAAATGTTTATTGAATCAATTTATATTTTAACCAAACCTCCGTTATTGTGCATCCACACGTGGCCAACTTTCAAAAATATATGCAAATATTTAAACTGACTAACGTCGCGACTGTTTACTCGTTTTATCAGGAAGCTAAATCCAAGTCGTGCTTCAATGTCGTTACATTTCATGCTGACGCCATCGCGCTGCGTTTAATTTTAGCGACAATTGTCGGGTTTCAATTCGATGTTGATACGCGCTTAGAGGGTTGCAAAAATAGAAGCTAAAATGATGAATAAATGGCTTTTATCTGAGGTGTTTTAAATAGTAAGGGCTTTTCATTCTCAATCGCGTGGCGAACAATCATACTTTTCGGGGTATTATTGTTCGTGACTTTTTCTTCAGCGCACAGTTCTTAATTTCTTGTCTTGGTATTCCAGAATTTGTATTATGAGTTGAAAGATTTCGTTTATTCGCGGAATTACATAATATAAAATGTAGGAGAAATATTCAAGTTTTAATTCTAGTTGATACAGCTATGATTTTATGAGCCGCTGCAAAACAAGCATTTAATGAATGTATTACAATTTCGTGTTCGCACCAGTTATTAAACCAGGTTTGTTCACTGATGCATGTCGATGATTTTTCTATGCATAATGCCTCTGGTATAAATAACATACCTGTTGTGCGTGCATAATGTAATTACTGACGAGAAAGATATTGCTGCAATGTTCGATTGCAAAATCTGAAAATTGCTACACTTTAGTAAGGGAACCTTCACATTTACACGGATAAGCTCTTTATGTTACATATGGATTTAAAACGATTTCTAGATAGAATAAAATATGCTGGACCAACTAAACCTCTGGGTATCGATCTCTTGAATGAACTATGCGTGCATTTTGTGTCATCCATACCTTTTGACACGTTGGACAATTTTGGCGGAAAAAAACGAGATTTTCATTTGACTGTTCTTTACGACAAAATCGTACATGAACGAAGGGGGGAAAATTGCATCGGCCTCAATGCTATTTTATATTGGATGCTTCATGAACTTGGATATAGTGTTGAAATTTGTTTCGGTTGTGCTTATGACACTGGAAAGCAGTGCTTCGAGGATGATCGTCATCATATTGTCGTACTCGTAACTTTAGATAGTGGGCAAACATGGGTGGCGGATGTCGGTACAGGTGGACGATCTTCTTTGCTACCTCTATAATTAGACCGACTAAATGTAGAACAGTCGCAACCAAACGGTATATTTATCGTGACCAAACACGATAATTGGTACGTTGTGTCAAAGAAGAAACAAATTCAACTTGACACTGACGGAAGTAAGCTGCAACCACGGAACGCGCAAACGAGAACTTCTCAAAGCAAATACCAGATAAATGATGAATGGACGGGGATATTTGGGTTTAATGACGAGCCTAAACATTTAGATGACTTATCGGATATATATATTCACTCACAAGAGAAACATCCTCTCACTACCTGCAACAGTCTTGCTATCCAGCTTGACAGAAACCATCGAAAATTGCTATTGGGGAGTGTGTTCGTGGAAAAAAAGTACATTGACCCTATGACAGTTCAAGTCGTTCGAAAGCGAAATTGTGGGCATGGTAAAGTCATCATGTAATTCCATCAGTCAAAAGCAGATCTTTACTACAAAAATATTTGATGATCACAAAATGTTCATCTGTATAGTTTCACTTATTGCCGTTGTTCATATTGTTATTGTTGGGCCAATCGCCTTTAGAATATCGCGTTTGAAGATAAAATGATGGAAGGCTATATTATCTCATTCTTTATATACTATCTGAGCTCACTCGAGCTTGGTTAAATAAATTTGGAAAATTGCACGAAGTCATTGGTATTCTCGATTCCAGCGTGTTTGTAGTCAGCAAACACTGTGAGTTTAAATGCTGTCATCTATAGTCTATAGATCGATCCTTCATAATTCGGCTACTAATGCAAGTTTTATCTATAGACCTGTGTACGATTTCAGATGCGAAGGCACGTTTTATATATTCGCGCAAACGCTTGGAAAGGTGATCACATAAACTCGGCAATATGTTGCGATTGATTTGAGCGTCAATGATTATAATTGAATACTGTATTATTATCATCGGGAGTATGATGCATTGAAAGTTTGATACGTGACAATGACAGAAATGGCCAAAATTATTTAGACAGTTTGATCATTATATTGTTAACACGGTTTCTTGTGGCGTACGCACAGACTATAGCTAACCAGTAATTCATTCTGATGCATGAACTTGATTGTTGGAGATAATAATGGGTTTAGGACACTTCGGGTTATAATGAAGTATACAAGATCAACCGAGCCACTGAGTACCAATATTTCGTTTGATTCATCCGTGAATTTTGTGTCATCCATACTATTTGAGAAATTAGAGAATTTCCGCGGGAAAAGCGCGATTTCGATTGGGCAGTTCTTCATGAAAAATAGTACTTCAACGAAGAGGAAGAGATTGTATTGGTCGCATTGTGAGCTTAAATAACTTGGATATGATGTTGAAGTTTGTTTGGACCGAGTTTATGGTCCACAATGTGAATACTTCGATTAAAGTCAACACCATATTGTCACAGCGCTCTTACCTCATATTGACACCTTGTGTCTCATCACTAATTAATTAATAACTCGCTAATTATACGACATAATTCATCCAAAATCACCAGGCTTCTGGTACGACATATGATGAATGCACATGCAAAATCTGGAGCAGATTCAATCTCGTTTCCGTGAGATATCACGTGCATCTAACAGACAGACAAATACCTATCAACATACTTACCGATTAAAATCGATAAGTAACAACCACAACCAAATCTATATTCATAGTAGCCAAACACGATAATTGGTACGTTGAGTAAAATACAAAATTCGAATTGACGCCGACGGAAGTAAGCTTCAACGACGGAACTTGCAAACAAGAACTTCTCAAAGCAAACACCAGATAAATGATCAAAGAACGGTTATATTTGGATTTAATGACGAGCCTAGACGTGTAGATGAAGATTATTAGCAATAGTATAGCGATCGTACTTCAGAGAAAACTTTCGAAAATTTCCCCGGATGAATGTGTTTATAGAAAATAAATTCAGATTATTTGAAAACGAAGTTTCGAAGATGATGAACTTAATTAAATTCTTGAGATTGATTTTGGAATAGTTTTTGACTTGTACTGACACGTTTCTGCCTAAACCAGTGGGAAGACTAAGCACCCTGCAGCTAGGTAACGTACCATGCCCGCCGGAAGGTAACATGAATCTAAAGATCTATTTAAAAATTCATTAAAATTACTACGACAATGAATACTCAGTGAAACACACTACTGATTGTATTGAAGGTCACAAAAAATGAAATAATTTTTAGTATAAGAGCCGCATGCAGCAAGTCAGAAATGAATTCAGATTATGAATATTAGAGCTCGTTAAATCATTTTGCATTGTAACTGTTACATTGATACTAATTTGGGAGATGCGCCTTTGTGTAGTGCGACGCGAAACCGGAGTTTGGGCTATTGACAGCGACAACATCCACAATATTTTTTTTCACAAAATGCAGTCAGACTATGGTGTTTAGCACAAGCATTATTCCATGATATAACAAAACTGGCTTCAATTGTTGCATCGGATTCCTTGTTAAATGATATAATAAATTTCTGCTGTCTTAGTAATAATTTAAAATAAATTAATCTGTGTTTCCTTGCAGCTGATTAACGAGGGTAGTCTCGTACGAAATATTTGTGCTTCGTTTCATGGTGCCGTTCAAGATTGCTGACTTTATTCTGACTTAGCAGCATATGAGAGATTAAGCACGAAGGTTTATATTTTTGACTAGTCAATGCGTATTCTTCTTTTTATTTCCCATTCTGACTTGACAAGCCTATTCTCATCTTCGTATTTTCGCTTCTTACTTGACGACATATCGCACTGTAGATGAGACTAACCGCAATCTCTGCAATACCGCCAACGCAGCAACATTACATTTGACCATTCTGTGGTAAGATTATTTTTCACTTGCCTGATTTAAAATTCCACGCCACAACAATTTTCATACTAAAACATAATTTGTCCTAATCATTGATGAAAACTTCTTCTACCGCTTAATAAATTTAAAATACTGTTACATTACAGTTGCTCTCAAGTTAAATTTGAATTATTATAATTATATAAGAATAAATACTAGCGAGAATAGCCGCATCAAAACTCTCAGCGGCCCGCGAGTCGCGGTTTGCCCACCGTTGAAGGTTATAAATGCAATCGTAATGAGAAAGTCAAGCACTCGGCCACAGTTCGGTACACTAGTACGAAGAATCCTAACCTCGGTGAGCCAAAACGTTACATAAATACATTTGTGTGTTAGTATGAAGCAAGACCCTTGAATCTTATAGAATAGTCATTTTTATTCTTGCTACAGCATCCTTGCACTACACGCATACGACTCAACTCACGCAAATGCCTATAGAATAGAGCAAGGAATAGTAGTTAGTCTCGCATTACCCCAACCGATAGTTACATTAACTATAGCCTTTAGCAATTCCGTGTTGGGCACAGATGCAGTAGGTATGCTGTGATGAATGCTTTTTTTCATTTGGGCATTTGTAGATTGAAATCCAGTAACGAGAGGCCATCACTGCTATTGTGTAATAAAATTTTTCTTGTATCTACAACCTACCGATTCAAATTGTGATCCTCAAAATCTGTCACAATTATTGTCTACTTACACTCTACAGATACAGAAAAAAAAAATAGATCAGAGCTGTATCTGCCTTTGCAGTGGAAAAATAAACTTTTAACAAAAATATTCAAATGAAATGTTATAATAAATATATTTCAGGTGAATTTTCAAAATTTATTCGCAAAATACACCAACGGCTTGTTTGAAAACAATTTTTTTTTTTTTTTTTTTTTCAATTTTTCAACCGCGAAACTAAAGCAAAGTGGTGCGTGTTAGCACCTGTACACACTGTCGGAACAAAATTTTCTAAAATGTAAAAAAAAAATTGTTACAAGAGTTAATCTGCACCAGTGCGGCAGATTACGGCACCGAGTTAACACCACATTGGTTCTGTCCTGGTATGAATCAGGGGTGCCACAGCGAGCGTGTTCATAACGCAAGTTATTTCTGTATTGCAATAAATACCAGTACTATACCTGTATTCAGTGTATTAGTACTGGTACTTAGACTCTTACTGAAAATACTGAAAAACCGTAACAATGGAAACACAAATAGACTCACGTATGAATGACCAATCATGCGATCCACTATTCCTACAATGTTTTTTGTCGCGATACTTGCACACAGACTTCCTGCAGTGAGTTTTACCTTCCGTTGTGTTAGGTAGAATTTCCCGGTAAAGAGACCATATCCAACTTCTCTTTCTACCAGACATTTAGCAAACACTTCGTTACGGTATCGGTAGCGTTCCGATAATCGGCGCCTAACCGTTGGTGAAAGACGCAGCGACGACGTTCGACACCAGAATGCTCACTGAAAACCGAAAACTTCGCCACCTTTGTGAATCTGGCGGGTCGTAACTCCAACACGTGGTGGCGTAGTTGGACATTAGCGTTGTGCTACAGCTTGAGAGGGCGTGTTCGGGCAAGTCATCGCCCTGTCCGTAACATCCTGCGGCGTTTCGAATAGTTTATTGACTGAAAGAATCGATAAGGAGAGTTTTGCTCAATTTTTCCTTGTTTTAACCCATTTAATACAAAAAAAAAAACAAGTACAACCGCCACTTTGAACAATTCAGGCAAAAAAAAACATGATTTAAAACAATTGTTTCAAAACAAATTTTTTTGGACAAATCCCTATTCTGCAATATATAATTACCAACATGTTGCATATTTGAGGATTGCCTTTAGCTTCAATTGGTCTTCGTTATTCGATATCAGGTCAGGTTTTTTTGTCTTATACAAAATTCAACAGATTTCAACGCGCACAAGAGTTTGTGGCAAACACTTCATTTGAGTGACAATATGATTTTCACAATCCACTTATTTTATCATCCGAAGCAGTCAAGTCATATTCCAGAGTTTCCGTTTGATAATGACTAATGATTGACTTCAGTGGATCACGATCAGTGCAATACTAGAAGAAATCACGGGAGAAGATCTCAACCATGGCCGGAGAGAAATTGAAAATTTAAAAACTCAAATTTCAAAGCTGCCAATATCTAAATTTGGTATAGAATGTTTCGAAGCATCAAGTTCTATGACTAAATATTATAATGGCTTTGGTTAATCCACTGTCTTTGGAATAGTTAGCGCATGGGCTGATTTTTTTTATTTTGGCGTCCAGTCCACCACAATCTGGCCAAATCGTGGGCAAGTTGGTGAAAATATGTCAGTGCGTTCTGAATATCTGGATCATGAATCTCTAACTTCAATTTTTATTTTCGAAAGATTTCCCACAATAGTAATTGTTAGAAACGGCTTGTTCATGCCACTTTGCGTTTCCCAAATGGGTGACTTTTGAATGACTCCTTCTATTGCAGCTCGGGCTTCTCCCGACATGCCCGAAAGCAATGCTATTTAAAAATAGTGATTTTAAAACCCTACTGTCAGCAAACACGGGGTCATTGTACCGGATATATGTATTGTTACGTTACATTTATTGGTAACGAATAACTATTTGAGTATTTGGGACTCATTTCAGATTTGGGAATCTGATTTTTTCTCATCTTCAAATATAATCGACTTTGATATTGGTGAACAATTCGAAATATTTTGTTGGTATCACCATATATATATATATATATCAAATTCAAATGTGAAATCGCTTTAAATATATACTGTATATTTAAATAAAAGTGGGAATGAATTTCGCCTCGTTCCAAATAACTAAACGGTTAAACCCATACAAATGTGAATCAAGTATTGAGCCACAGGGAACTACACTGATTGGATCTATATCCCATATCACTATGATAATTAAGGTGACATCTTCATTAACGGCCGCAGGAGACGGTCGCAGGGGAAACAGTTTTATTACCAGCCCTATCAGCCCATGGTGTGAATGTGCACCGCAACATTCACGTGAGTTCATCAGTGCGGAAACATCAACAAATATTCCATAGAGAATTAATATATGTATGTACATCCACAATTTCAGATGCAATATTACCAATTCTAAGCGTATTTGAGTTGAATAACGCCTACCGCTGATGGTCCAGTGTGATTTAAAATCGTCCCTGTTCATCCAAAAATATTTGGAAAAAGGCAATACTAAACATGGAGTGGACGCATTTAGCGATTTGCGGTATTGTTGTTCTTGGTGTGACGTTGTTATTGGAAAAATTCGCTTTTCTGTCAACCACTAGCCCAGTCGATAACAAATTTGATTAACTACTAATGGAATCTCTTTTATTGCAAATTTTCAACGAGTATGGAGCCCGAAATTTTACCCCAATTTTGATCGTTTTGTGTGCATTTTCGTCACGCTTTTTATTGATCTTTTCGGTTTGGCAAAGAAAGACAGGGAAACGCAAGCTATTTCGCCTATTATTAACGTCAAAACGATTAACTTGGGATACTTGCTATCGAGTACACATCGATATTCAAAAATATGATGTAATACAATGAATTTGTAGATACCATAGTTTCGGTACACGTCATTATATACACAACGCGATAGCTTACGAGATCAGTAAAGTGTCGGTCTTCTCTGTGTTATCCGCATTTATAGAAAAAGATTGTAACAAACATAAACAGGTAAGGTGCGTTAAAACATTTAGGTTGTAGTATAATGAAGAAAAATTGTGCTAAATATTGGTTCGCTGGATCAAATCTCTTGGGAAAATTTTGTTTCTCGGAGTTACAGGTTGATTCACATACCACTGGTTCGTGCATCTGGAACAATGTCTTGATCAGATATTCCCAAAACTTACTGGCAAAAAGGGTCAATGGACAATATTATTACGATTTTAGGAATCTCACAGATAATTTTAGATGCACCAAGATTACCAATTCTAAAGTTTGTTAGAGTTGAATAACTGGCCTTCATCGACATATTATACTGCTGATAGTCTGGCGCAATTCAAATCCGCCCCTGTTTATCCTGAAATATTTGAACAAAAGTGGTCATTATTGAGGTAGGGTTTGGAAAATGACTTTTCTATGCAACGACTATTTCAACTGATTGCAAATTTATTCAATTACTCATGGAATCTATTCTATTGCAAATTTTCAAGTACTTCGGAGCAATGTTCCCTCTAATTTTTTGTAGTATGTGTGCGCAGAAATTTTGGTGTGTGCGCACTTTTTTTGTAATGACTAATATTTGTGCAAAAACCAATGAAGAAATTTTGGCGTTCTAACCAGGTAATGGGTGGGCCAACAACAAACTTTGTCAACCTGCCAACCGAGAACATTGTAACATTACATCGAAATACGTCTGTGCGCAGTAAATCTATGCGTGTGCGCAGCCTCTGGAAGCTGTGTGCGCGCGCACACGCGCACACCTTAGAGGGAACACTGCTTCGGAGCCCGATATTTCTCCCCAAATTTTGATTATTTTGTGCATATGTCGCCAGCACGGGTCATTTCGCCAGACTTATCGGTTGATTTTTTGGGATTGAAAAAGAAAGACAGGGAAACGCAAGCTATTTCGCCTAATATTATCGTCAAAGCAACTAACTTCAGAGTTCGGATACTTGCTATCCTTGACCTTGTATAAAAATTTCAAACCTAAATAAATAATGTGCTATCGATTGGGTTTCTACAAGACCAACTACTTTTCCGTTTTCTATGCTTTTGCGTCGGTGGATCCGTATGCATATAATGCAAGGATGCTGTAGCAAGAGTGAAGATAACTATCCTGAGTAATTCAATAAATAGTCTTGCTGCACACTAACACAAATATATTTCTGTAACGTTTCGTCTGACCACGGTCAAACTTCCTCAGACATACATATTTCATATTGAAATATGAGGAAGTTTGACCGTGGTCAGACGAAACGTTACAGAAATATATTTGTGTTAGTGTGCAGCAAGACTATTTATTGAATTACTATATAAATAAAACTGAAATGCGTGATTTTCACTATGACGTAACACGTCTATCTCACATGCCGAATATTTCGATACCACAGTTTCAGTACACGTCAATATATCGCGGGACAGCTTGCGAGTTGCTAGTATTAGTGAAGTCTCTTCCTCACCCACGGTTAACTGCCACTGTCGTAACTGGAATTTATACAGGAAAAGATCGTAGCAAAATATACAGCTGAGGTAAGGTGCATTAGAATGTTTAATTAAGTTGTAAGATTATGATGGGAGATTGGGCTCTTAGGCAAAGTTTGCCGAGCTTCTTGGCGTCAAAGTACATTCATCACTGGTTCGTGCATCTGGAACAATTTCTCGATTAGCTGTTCCTATAATTCACCCGAGCTAGTAATAATTACGATTTTAGTATTGTTTGAATCAAAACAACATGCTGGCCGTTTATGATAAGCTAAGTCGTAGGCTACTTCAGTCCATGCAACTTGTAAAAATCATGACCCCCTCCCTGAAGATTAGCGGATTTCTATATATAATGCACATGCCCTTTCTATAAGACTGTATGATCCTACTGAGAGGAACATCTCAAAAAAGGGTCCACTGAGCAAGCCTCTTTTTTTATAATAAAATAAGCTTATAACCTATTTGAAAACAACTAAGCCCTAAGTTAAAAATATAAGTTATGTCTTTTAATGAATATTAAGACTACCGGTATGTTTATTTGGAAAAGACTATAGAAAGGATATTATGTCGCTTCCAAACAGATATGCCTCTGAAAAGGCTATCTTTTCTAGAAATAAATTTGTTGTTGCTTCCTGTAGGCCAGGAGAGAGGTGTAAATTTCAGCTGTTGAAATATATGCCGTTTTAGATGTAGAATACCATTTTGCCGGTATAACCCAACCAATGCATTTTATTACCAGAATCATGGGTGGATCATGGAGTGGAGATGCCAGTCAGAGCGGAGGAAGTGGAAGCAGCAAATCGCACAATTATGCGAACGATAATAGATCAAACCAGTGCAACCCCAACCATTCTGAGTAAGAATATTTGCTGCATATCAGTAAAAAGTATCGTCGGCATATATAGCATTAAACGAAATTCTTATTATTTACTAATTTGTAAATTGTTGTCTTTCTATTTTTTGTTAACGTTTGCTATAATTTAGACAAGAGGAGCCTGTACTCTACTGTGTTTTGTCTTCTGTTTTAATATTTTGGATACGGTTTCAAAATCATGGAGGTTATGAATTCAAAAAGGAGAATTCGTTCATTTTCAGCCTTATAAAGAATATAAATCGCTCTACTTATGAACGAGAAATTTCAGTTTTTGATAACCGTTCGGTTTAAAATAATTTTGATAAAACTTTCTGCAATATTTTATTTTTAATCAGATATCGAGGTTACACGGGCAGTTACGGGGGCGATGGCTCGAAAGCAGATCGGAACAATCACTCCAACCAACTGAACCCCAATAACTGGAGGTGAGTATTGTTGAAGCTATTTCTCAAGAGTTTTATATGTGCATAAAGCAACACCAAAATTGAAACATTTAAACCTCCAACAACAACGTAAACTCCGGCCCGCCGACTTCAGATTAAAGAAGAATTTGATTGAAATCTTCATAGTATGCTTGCCTTCTTTAAATTGACTGATATATATTGTGTCCACATCAAGCCATTATCGTTTACGTAAAATTTTGTTGGTGAATCCTATTTCTGATTCGATAGTGTTCAAAAATTTTAGTGCGAACTCTCGGCAAAATAATACTAAATATACCCTAGCCTAGAATCCTAGATTATCCTGATCATTAAAAGTGCTTCTTGTAAAATGAACACTCGAGGATAGAACTGTCACAAATCAATGTTTGCTGCCCTCGCAGATCAGATGCCATCTCATATCCATAAGGCACGATGCTGTTCTATTACAAGTGAATTTCACCCATATCCTCGTTAAGGATGACCCATTGGAGCGAGTTTATAAAATGTTAATCGGTCATCGAGTACAACTTACACTTTATGAACTTACTTTCAATGCGTATCTTTTGGTCATGACTTTTATACTTTTAATATAACTTATTTTGTATTACAGATATTCTGGGAAGTAAATTGAAAAACTTATTTTCAACATCATAGCTTCATCGTATACTTTATTCTAATAATTCGATGTTTTTTGGATTGAATAAAATTCACTATGTACGAGAAAGTGTGCTTATCTAAACTATGTTTAAAATTCCGAAAAGCTATTTACTGAACTTTCGTTAGACATGCGTGTGATAATATCACAAAACAAGCAAGCCAAAGACTTATTTTATTCAATGGTAAATAATTAGAATAAAACTAGTAAAAGTGTCATTATTTTAAAAGAAATTAATGATATAGGTATCATAGGTGGGAGAGAGAGTTTTGGTTAGCTGTCCTCCAGCACAAATGCCATTTTTCATTTCTTGTTTTCTTCGGTAGACTAGTTTCCTATAAAACAAAAGAAAGGAGACTTAATACGTCTGAAACACGTTTCCCCTACTTTCACTTATAAGCATGTTAGTTTATGCATGCGGCCTCCGAACTAATTTTTTGCGACCCGACCTTTAATTCATGAAACAAAAATTGATCTGATTCTAAATTTGTTATTGTATTCACACGGATTTATGAAGTAAAAAATGCTGTACGGTGCTTGATTTGTGGTAAGTAGCGTCAGTTCTATGTCGTTTACTCGATGAACGTCCCATTGTAGGAGTAATTATATATAAGTTAGGTAAATCTTGATTTTTGAAATTTAAAAATGTCTGAGAAACGGTGGGAAGTTTGCAATGAACATCAAACATTGGACGGAAAAAATAATTTTTTTTCTTTGGCATTCCTATACCAGTTGCTTGAAATGCCAAGCCAGCATAGCAGTTGAGGGATATGATGTTAAACGTCATTACGAAACGTGTCATTGCAAATACGAAATTCGACCCGGAGTTGCGCCACTGCTCATATCTGCGTCAATGCAAAACGTATAATGTGCACGTTCGAAAGCACATATTGCTGAGAGCAGTTTTATATAAAATGCATTATACTAGGAAAAAATTTCGTACTCGCTTGTAAGATCATCATTTGGACGACGTACCGCGAGGCAAGTTGCCATTTGATTTTAACGCTTTGGCCATAACACACAAACAAACATCATCCTTGACATTAATATTAAGTAAATAAAAAAGGGGATTGTTCGATAATATATATATTGAAAAATTCTCATACACGTCTCATTGCGGCGGGTTTTCAACACGGGAATCGAAAGTGCAACAGAGTCATATGAGGTTTAATGTGGCGATTGTTGATATGCGGAATTAATGCGGTCCACACGCTACCGGAAATGAGTATATTTGGCCCGCGAGTACATAAAGTTTGCTAACCACTGGTTTATACCTTCAAGTTCCAGACGTCGTCGATTCGGCACTCTTATAGGCTGACATTTCTTGCCATCGCCGGTGTAATTTTCCCTGCTCAAAAAAGATAAGATATCTTTAGCGACTGTCACGAAAATAAAATATGAAAAAATAGTAAAGTCTGGGAATTTTGGTATTGAAAACTTCGGCGCACGGAGGCCTTCCACTGTTAATAAAGCGTTTATGGCTTTAAGGCAATTTTTTTTTTTTAAATCTGTGAGTGAAATTTTTTTTTATTAGAAGTCGGAAATTACGACTCCGGAGAATACAGAATTCGGACTCAGGACTCCAAATAGTTTGAAAATACAACAAATTTAAATAAAACATATCAAGCACCGACTAAACAATAATTTTGGGGTAGTGTAAGCCTACAAAAGACTATACGACACCGACCATCTTGCAACCATTCCGCTCATATAGGACATTGAATAGACTGAATATTGACTAAACTTGTCTGGAACATAGAAAGCAATAATTGCAACGTTATTTGATTACCTGCAAACACATTTGTACCCTCCATTCGTATTCACACATCTTGATATGTTTGTATCACAATCGTGTGTTTCCAACAAGCATTCGTTTGAATCTAAGAAAGAACTTTATTTAATTTTATCGAGTCTGGATAGCTTTTTTGTTGTTTGAAATTTGAGAAACAATTCATAAATTGGTTACTAAATGTTTAAGACAATGTCAACAAAATAGCGTACATACCTGTGCATGCTTTGAAATATCTGTGATAGAAAAAACCTTCCTTGCAAGAGCAAATGTAGGAACCAGGAAGATTTTTACAAAACCGGAATTCATCGTGTTGATTGCATTTGATATCCCGTTCGGTACATTCATTTATATCTAAAACATTTATTAAAAAATTTTAATGACTCCGTATCAGCCATATTTGTATTTCGTCGCGTGTATTCACAGATGCATTGACGCTCGCGATTAATCATAAGAGGAGATTATGAACCGATTGGCGTAGACTGAGTAAACACTTTACTCTGTTACATATAGTATAAGATAAATATATATAACTACTCATCGTATCTTATATATATTTAGCTTTAGTTAATCCCGGAAACATGTTGAAAATCAAACACGTAATCCAACCAACAACAAAGATCAGTTCGCCTGGCGTCAGTAGCTCAATTTTGATTCGGGACCGACTTAGAATCTATCGTGAAGGAACAACCTTCAGGCTCGTCAATTAAAAGCAAAGTATATTGTGACATAACGTAGTTGAGAGACACTTAGTTGAGATTTTGTGTCAATATAACACAGGCAACTGGGATTTGTGACTCTTGAGCTTTCAAGATATGAAAGATTACATTGACTCTGTTGTGACGCGGTGTATTTATGGTCGAATAACTGGAGCGGAAGCATAGGTGTTTGAGAATAATAACATTGATTGGAATTGGAGTATTTTAAAAAGATAAAGAAGCTCTTTGTCAATATATCTAAATATTGTATCGAAACGGGTACTGAAAGAAAGGCATTGCTGGGATTCGCAAGAATAGGCACGATCCCGTTCTTGGAATATCATGATAGTTGGCGTTTTTTGTACAGCGCCCCCCCTTACAGCACGTTATACATAATTTCCTTAGATAATTGCCCGGAAAAATATGGTATTGCATTGTACTAAAGGACGGATGATAATAATACCAGTATTCATCACTAACCTTTACAGCTTCTACCATCTTCAGATATCCGGTAGCCTCTCGGGCAAACGCATTTGGCATCTCCGCTATCCACATAACATTTATATTCACACTGTTTCAAATCACATGGTGGTATTTCTGAAATATATTATCAAACAAGTTTTTATAAACAGATAGACAATAACAATAATAAACAAAGAAAACTTGAAGGCATCAAAATAGAGGTTTATTATCGAAGTTCATGCAAAATATGCAGGCATATAAAAATGATTATAAGTTAATTAAAAAGAAACTTTGTGACGACAGAACAATCTCATTCAAAAAAATTACCTTTGCAACTTCCATCACTTTGTATCAGGAATCCTTCATCACAGATGCATTTATAACTGCCGTACGTATTCAAGCACCCATGTTCACAAACATCTTTTGCGCATTCGTTTTCATCTAATACATATGAATAAAAATTTCAACAATGTGATAAAGTAGCCTTTGGGGGTTGAGAGGAGTCCTTATTTTTTATATTTTAATTGGACCTCCTGAAGTATGTGCACCAAGATGACGCACAACCTGAACATAGTATGTGTACCAGATTAGGTTTCAGGTTGTGCGCCATCTTGGTGCACATACTTCGGGAGCGCCTTTTAATTTGTATGTTAAAATGTGTTATGGAATAATCAACTGCAGAGTTTGCATGAATTTAATATTCAATGTCTCAGTGATCTTATGGACATATCATAAGTGACTCAACTTGACTCGCGACTTGGGGTTTATGGATTTCCACTCAACATTAGTCAAGGGAATTTTATTTTGATCGGGACATCGATTTTTGTCATTTCTAAAGGGACGTAATAAGTATGTAGCCTCATCAGATTTCGCCAAACAAGACGTTAACTGGAGTATGGAATGGTCACCTTGTTAAAACCAGTATTAGTGCAAAAATTTGTGCTACGGATATGGAATATTTTAAAATGTGTCTTCAATAAAAAAAATATAATTATACCTATGTTGCACAGCGGTCCCAGGAACCCATTTCTGCATTTACATGTATGGCTGTTTTCACACGTTCCATGGACGCATGATTCGGAGCAAGATGCTGAAATGAGTTAATGATTCTCAATTATTGTTTTAAATCTGATAGTTGCAATCGAAAAATTTATATACGTTAAGTGATATCATGATGGTCATTACCAACAAATCGCCATCAAAATGCGACCTAACATTTCGCTGCACTCACTGTACAGGTCATGTTCAAATAAAAGACTAAATTATAGCTGAGTTGTGTAAAAGCGAAGGTTGCTTACTACACACTCAGTATTGAAGTTCATTCGTTTGGAGTATAGTGTACATACAGATATGTTAAAGCTTGGCGATAAATTTGAAGAGCTTGATTCAGGATACTCGAAATAATAGATTCAAATCATCAAAATTAAATAAAAAAAATATTTATATCAAAATTGGACAATATTGTGTTTTGAGATTGTATTCAAAACGCTTTCACAAGAGGTGGCTATAAATAACGGAATGTTCTGATGTGATTACTCTCAAAACGATACAATTGTAATTGAGCCACAAACGAGGCAATTGGGGGAGAGATACAACAGACTATTGCTGCAATAAATTGTGTCGAATGGCTAATTCATACTCACGTAGACAATAGCCCGTCAAAGCATGGTGACTCCATCCTTGGCAGCATTTTCCAATTTTGATATTTTTACATTTGTTTATGAGATATTTTCTCTGTCTCGTAAGAGAAGTTGTGGGATTTGATTTTTTCGGTCTTGAAATGTTGAATCTCATTCGATTATTTCCGGCTTTTGTTTGAGAAAATTTCCTTGATTTTTGATAAAAATTGGTGCCATCTGTACGAGGATTGCTCGTGTAATTGTGTGTCATAGATGTAGGTCTTGCCAAGATTGCTTGTTGAGGTTGGTGTCGAACATGGAAAAGGCTTCGTCGAATCGGAGATCCCGGGAAATATCCGCTTCTGTAGCGACTAATTCTAGGGAATGCTAAAATAGAAACTGTTTGTGGTTAGTAATGAACGCATGAAAAAAAAAAACATGTTTAATTGATTCAGAATAAAAGAAATGTGTTTCCGCACCGTAGTCTTAAATAAAAAAATCAAAAACTACTTGAGGTATCAATATCTAAAGATATTGGGCATTCGCCATTTTGATATTCGATCGATAATTTTTGGAACCCAATTTACCTTTTTTGGTTTAGTAAAATAACTTCTTTAGAGCGGATTCCAAGGATTAGAATATTTTGAAGTGCCTATATATATACATCTACCATTTATATTATACTGAGATAAAAAATTTATAAATTAAGGCATCGCATCGCCAAGTTAGTAATATGGGCAAATGACTGGTTAACTACAGTGAAATATCAGTGTTTTTCTACTATCTACGATATATGTAAATTATCATACACACCACGAGGTCGACGTCGTAAATCAGGGCTCCTTGAATGTCTTGAATATGACAATGTTGACTGAATTCCAGAAATTCCACGACGTCTAGGATACAATTTCCTAAAAGATAACGTACGTAGACAAATGTAAGGAGGATAATTATGAATCTTCAAATTATTTTTTGGATTTGTATTGCAAGCCATAAACAAAGTTCAACTCGCTATATTGTCGTATCTGAGAATTTTATCATTAACATGGAACCTAATACGACGAAGACAGTCGGTTTATATCAAATTGTTTTTCAAAGTATTTGCTAAAGTTTAACAAATAAAATACTTTGGAATGAATGAATCATTGAAAAATATTGAGGAAATAATCATAAAACTGAAGGAAGTATTTAAAATTATTAGATTTATTTGTATACCAGTGGGCCGCGCTAAAAATTCCAACTAAATTCCTTTTCCATTTTACTATTCGGGTATCACTTGAACAATTTGCTGACCACTGTTGAATACGAATGAGTATAAAATAACTATGAGACCAAATTTTTTACTAAAGATATTGTCAATGATGATTGTTATACCCAATCTGATCACTTTTCAAACGCTTTGAATAAATAGGTAAATTTTGAGGGCGTTGAATAATATTTCTCAAAATATATTAAAAATTGTCTGTTTTTCTTTGATGAGAAATTTTATTTTATCATTTTATTTCACTATTTGTTCATTTTAGTGAAATGAACTAAACGAAATTTCAAATATCCGTTAATTGCCAATCGATGTGAGCTGTATAAAATTCATTGAATTTTAATGCCATTTTATAACATGCAACCGTGAACTAGTCCCCGCGATAAAAAAAAACGTCCAAAATAATACAGTAATATAAGAGTTGGAAAATAGAAATGGCAATCATATCCAGTGATGTAAAATTACAAGGTAGTAGTAAACAACAATGAATACTTACCGATATTCACGCCCAGTTTTTGCTATTACTTCTGAAGATGAGCATGATATAATACTAAAAAGAATCAAGATACACAAGCAAATTTTTGTGCATGCCATTTCGTATACACTTTTCAAATATGCTCAGCTAACAATTGATATTTCATTATGACTGCAAATGAAAGAAAGACAGGATTATTATGTTACTTCTAAGAAGTTTAACTTAACCAAACTACGTCATTATAATATTGTAATTATACTTTTCTCTGGCACTGTTGGTGTTCATAAATAAACTGAAACACCCTGGAAAGTTTCCAATCGACCTTCTTCTGTAACCTCTGACTTTGAATGCATCTACAATGACAAAACTGGCATTTATACAAAGAGACGTCAACCCTTTTTTTTCATCCTTGTCGTTATCAACCATTGCCATAATTAGAAAGTCTACGCAAAGCCAAGTATAGAACGGCACTAAATGTGACATCATAAGCAAGTTATGGATAGAGATTGACTGTACAAAGCCGCTGTTAGAGTTGACTTGCCGATTTTGTTCCAATCTAGAACACTACTGATTCAATACGGTAAAAACAACAAATACCATGAACCTAATCAAGTATAATAATGCACTGATTAGATATGAAAAAGGAGGGACAAACTATTTGCAAGAAAAAAGCATACAAGTAACTTTGTATTAAACTATGAGCGCTTGTATAAGATAAATTTAGTTTACAATTTTTGTATCCTGGTGGACAATGTGAACCTGGCTCAATTTAATTAGACCGTGTTATTGTTATTCATTCGCTGTTTTGGGAGTTCAGCTTGATAATTTTTTTAATTGGCTCATAAAATAACTGTATCGCAATGATTTTTTTTACATATTCCAATGCCACGGATATATGTACTTATCTTGTTTCATTTGGTAGTTACTTAGGGACGAGGCCCGCAAATAATTACTTATCGATTTTAATCGGTAAGTATGTTGATAGGTATTTGTCTGTTTGATGTACGCAATATCTCACGAAAGCGAGATTGAATCTGGTCCAGATTTTGCTTGTGCATTCATCATATCTCGGACCAGAAGCCTATTGATATTGAATGAATTAGGTCGTATAATTAGCGAGTTATTAATTAATTAGTGATGGGACACAATGTGTCACTATGAAGTAAGAGCGCTGATATTCTCGTTTGTATATTATTGAAACATTACTATTACATAATAGTTCAGATAAAAAGAATAATAGAAGCAGGAACAGTGATAAAACTTTAGTATATCGTGTCCATGGCATTTTACTTTCAAATTGCTTCGCAAATATTAAGCTATATAGAAATGTAAGTTGTATTCAACCTATAAAACATTCTGGTAGTTGTGAGTGGCCTGAATTCTTCATGTTCAAACCCAGACAGAACCCTACAAGGCCGACCCTGCTTCGGAAATAGATAGCTCTAGATAGCCCGTGCTCCAAATAGATATACGATTGAGCCATATACACAATCAATGCAAATTGCATGATCGCCGTCCACTTTTTCAAACTCAAGTATCTAACAAAATCAAAAGACCGACCCAACTTGTACCTAAGGAGAAACTGCTATCGCTTAAACGCGGTTATTCAATTATCTGTCTCCCTCCGATGTTTGTTTTAGTCGTTAGGTTTGTCGACGGCGTCTCACATATGAAGACAACCATTTTATTCTTGATAACGTTAAACCTAAATGAAGTCATTGTGACCAGTATGTTCCCCAGCTTTTCTCTTTAGGGGGGGTGTTTCAAAATTTAGGGGGTGGTAAATAATTTGCTATCAGAGATAAAACTAGGCTATTTGTATTCTTAAAAAAATGGTATGTATTTAAGAGACGATGTACATGGGAGCACCCCCAAGTTGACTGACGGCGAGTCAAAATCCACAGCAGAATGAAATTGTAGGGCCAGAAAAGGGAAGCGAAGAAAAGTGCGGGACGACACGGCTGGGGTTCAGGGCGCGCTTAAGCGCCCTGAGAAAAATTTGAGAAATAGGCACCAAAATAGGCTCTAAGCTTGATTTTAGATACACCTAGCATCGCAGTTTGTTATGTAATAAAATCAATAATTATAATATTTAGCTGATAGAATTCCCGGGGAATAGATAACAAGCACGGCTTTCAACCGTAAATATATACTACTAAGTTTCAACAAGTAATTTGCAAATGATAGTGACTAATGAAGTAACTTGCTCATCTGTCATTGTATGAATGGCTACTTATGGCTAGTTTTGTTACACATTTCTAATTTTTTTGAACATGTTTGTTTGACTTTTGTATGAATTAAATTTTGAAATACGCTCGTCAACTGATCATAATGTTGTATTCCTTCAGAACTGAAATATTTTGTTGGTAAGAAGACAAATCGCTGAAGTTTGATTCTTTTTAATAAAGAAATAAAAACGCTGTCATTCATCTAAAAAACGTCTGTTTTCAGTGCCTAGTTTTCGTTTTGTGACATCTTTAAGCTTTCTTAATATACGGTGATATCTAAAATATTGCAGTGTGTAATCATTATACCCATACCTATACATAAGATACCAGAATAATTCAATTGTTACGAAATAAACGTGCTTAAACTGTGATAATGATGTAACAATAGACGGTATCTAAAATTCAAAAGGTACCACATGAAGGGTTAAACTATTTCACTCAAGTTCGGCAGGTCATTTTAAATGGTCACGCGGGCCGTAATTGGCCCGCAGACTGCGGTTTAGAACCCCTCAGTGTGGAATCGCACCTCAAAATTAGGAGGGGGGGGGGTGTTTTAAATTTTAGGGGGGGTGTTCACCCCCTATAGGGGGGGTGTAGGAAAATCACTGATTGTGACGTTTTCAAACAATGCTCTGTCATACTTATCTATGAATGGCGCCACTTGATATTTTATCAAACGCTGTGAATCTGTAAAGTATCCCCAACCTGTCCGACATGAGACAAGACGTGTATATAAATAATATATATATAAGTATCATTATACTGTATATTACCATGTTTGTATCTACTATGATGGCATAAATTACTGTGATAGAAGTTGTCTTCACACAAAGGTCAAAATGATTAGAATGTCGCAGACAGGCTACTAATTTACAGATCGCAACCATCGGGGTGCACTGCAATATCATACCGTTAGGTTGGAGGCAATATATAAGTGTTCGCAAAATAATAGTCAATTGCGAACATTATTGAATTAACACAACACAAAATGCCGCAAAAGATGCCTAAATATTTATGGTTTCAAGAAAGATATTATTCTTTTAAATCTACAACAACGGGTAAGGAAATCGACATGCATAACGTTATTATAAAAAAACGAGTTTATAAGTTCACGTAAAGCGCATAACCAGTATCCGTGGTAACCAAGGATGACATCAACAACTGTAAATCACTATGTGTAATGGACAGCGCGGGGCCTTGCCAGGGTAGAGATCAGAAGAATAACTGGATAATTAATAACTTTTATTTCAATCAAGTACTAAATCACGATTAAAGAAACTTGCAAAAACGATTTTTACGTACACAGAACATACAGACTGGGCTATACATGAATACATATATATTATAATGATTAAAATTAATAATTTTCACTTCAATTAGCGCGGCCCTGTGGAAGAGAGGGGCTCAGTGTGTTTATTTGATAGCTTTCCCTGTAAAATTGTATATGTGATATTATTAGACTACGCTGATCAACAGACTCGCATGACCGGCGTGATTCTGAAGCCAGACCAAAGAAAAACGCAATAAGCAAATTTAACATATGCTTTATTTCAGTTCAAACGCGCCCATGTGTATGTTGGTGATCAATATAGCTTTTTACATTTCTCACGGCTGTAGTTTGTTTTTGTTTATGTTTCGTCTGGCAATAATTTATATCCGATCAGTCTCAAATCATAGATAATCTCTAGTATCCAAAACGTTTTGTGTTCGGCCAAATATGAATATAGATATTTACCATCTAAAATCAAACGGGATAAAATTGTATATAAAATTATCAGTCCAGCGTGGCAGGGATCACTTTTGCAACGCAAGGTGACAGTAAAGTACGTCCGAGTTCTGCTGGAAGATTAAATTCAAGGTGGATAACATGGCAACACTGAGCTACTACGTTGTTCTCGTTTGCTTCGTGGCAACAACATCGTTTGCGAGTCTTTGTCCTGGAAATGGAACATATGAAGCGTTGGACCCAACAAAGGTAAGATATGAAAATGCAAATATTATCTTGTGCTGGTTGCAAACGAAGCCCTCGTCATCCAAATCAGAGTGTCAGGATTGGCGATAAAGTATTACTGTTCTTCATAAAACTATATAGCTTTGTTTGAGCGCAGCCTTCAAGATGCCTTATTTTTTTATTACTAGTCGGGGAAAAGCAATATTTTATATGAACATCTGCACTCTTGGTATCTCTGAACCGATTTACATATTTAAACAAAGAACAATGGAAAGCTACCAGGGTTATCCAACTCAGATAGATATCTTCATTTATTCCAATTTTCACTAGAAATACGAAGAACGCGAATGTACGCTCGTCTCCTAAGGATAATTTTCGTTAGTTTGAAAGAATGGGTGTGCTTTACACAAAGGGTATAAGATGATAAATTGAGGTTTAACTTTCAGCTGAGCAAAATGAGTTATCCCTTATACGACGTGATTGATATACCTGCTGCGATAAGTCATGTTGATTGCTGGGATCTCAAGGAGATTACTGGAAACAATGATGAAATTGTTCTCACATTTACTCAACAAGTGGAAGGGTAAGGTTTTGTTCTAGGGGCGCTTGAAAATTTGTTTATTTCAGTTCTGATATCGTTGTCTTTCAGTAGTTTCAGTCAAATAGGCATACTTCTTCTCTGAACACTAGGACATTTGAGGAAAAAATAGTTTGTATTCAGAGAATTAAAAGTGAATTCTACTGCCACGCAATATACGATATATTTGTGATGAATCACCATTCTTCTCAAACCGTTGCCAAACCCATACTTTTTAAAGTATTTGATGACTGAATTCTTGAAACACAAGCCCGCATCAGACCAATTTTAAGTGTTCGATGAGCAATTTTACTTTGAGATATCATAAAGAAAAATAGTATCAACTGCGCACTTGTTGGATGACATTGAATATACGATTTTGCAATGAAATCGGGAACAATATATTTTGGGCAAAAATTGATTCTGAATTCATCGTTTTCAAATTTTTACAATTGTAACAATTTTCACAATTGTTGGGTCCTTATCAATACAGTTAGTGATGTTCTTTTGAATTAAAAGCCACAGGTGATAAATTTGCGACGAACTAATCATTTTTTATGTAATTCTACATTATAAAGATGATTTGTACCTGAGATGTCAGTTAACGGTTATAATAAATCGTAACCGTTAACCATCTAAAATCGGTTAACCGGTTAACCATTCCCAGCCCTATTTTTTAGTCGTCCAGCAGAAGACTCGTTCGACGTGGATGTTTATTTTGTACATAATGGAGACGGAACGTATAAGGTCAATCCTAAAAACAGTAAGTTCACTTAGTTATGTTAGCTCGTTAGAAGCTCGTTAAAACTGCATAGCTTCATGTCCATGAACAAAATTATTTCGAAGCCAGTGAAAGCACAGCGTACCTCCTAAAGAAAAATTTGACGGGAATTTTGTCCTTGAACAACTAACTGGGTCTTCCTGTTTGAAATTCCCCAAATGTTAATATTTGTTAACAATCCTTGAGTGTGAAGGGAATTTGTCAAAACTAATTTTCACGACTATATAGAATTCAATTTTGAGAGCTCCTCAAAGTATTCACACGGCAGTGATGTCCACCTGGACTACCTGCGGAATCGGATACTGATATTATACCGACTCTGATAAAGCATTAGTTATATACAATGAAATATCAGGACTGCCCATGTCGTGCTGCAAATTAAATGAGAGATTATTTCTCACTACTCCATTCAACGTGTGCGGTGGTATATGAGTGATTTGCTCATGCTTTAAAATTTGTATTTTTTTGTAATGTTGAAATCTATCTCTTGGCTTGTCGTATCCCCCAATAGTAAATTTATTGCAGATTTACATTTCTCCGTTTTAGAACAAGAAGTGATAGAAACTTCTCAAGAATCTGTGAAACACAAAGCCGATGAAAAAATGCTGCAAGAAGTAGAAGATGGTAAAATGCAATTATATGCTTAGTGTTACATTCAAACGTAGTGAGAAATTGGTTTGTGTAAATTAAAAGTTATCTGATAACAGAGAAATACATTACATTTTCACGATGCTGGATGAAGTTCCCACTCAAATTGCCTACGGAAAAGTAGACTATTTCCTTTGAATAACCTTGTTCTGCGACTGATACTGTAAAATGTTGCAAATTCGATTTAAATTTCAATAGTTTTCATTGTATATGTATCACTATGTGGAACATAATGACCTAGACGAGTTTATGGAAATGAATTAAATTGTTTTGGATATTTCAGCTCTTCATAAAATATATGCATCGACTTATTTCTTCCTGACTGATTACAATAAATATTTCATCTTGAGTACATGTGCTCCAGGAAATCGTAAGTTCAGAAAATTAATTGTTTTTTGATTTTTTTTTTTTTCTAAAAATGAACCTAGCAAGTTGGGATAATTAACCAATAAATTATATCGCCTTTTGTAAAGCGATATTTTAAGTGAAATCTAATCAAAGTTTATGAGTTATAATATTCCTTCATGTTTAGTTTACATTTTTATTTTTCATTCACCTATTCCAACCTTTTTGCACTAATAATTTGAACTTTGTGACAATGTTCTATGTTATTGTACTTATTAAATAGGTCTAATCGGACTTGTGAAGCACATAAGAATGCGTCCTAGCGGTAAAGACGTTGTGGATATTTGGAACGAATATGCGAAATATGGCGAATCTACAACAGCAGAATGGGAAGAATATTGTACAAGCAGGAGAGAAACAAAGAAGAGCATTGGGCAAAAATGATCTGGTCGTTTAGGCCATGTTTAATTTATATTAGAGTTATATGGATTCCAGTTATTGAACGTTTCTCAATGTTTCATTCACTTCGTATTCAAGTGATGTGAAATACATGATGAAAGCATATTACACTTGCGATATATATAGTATGTTCAAATCAGATTTATGTTTCGGGGAGGCCCCGAGTCGGAAACGAGTCTTGTTTTTCAATAATTCGATTTATTTTTTTTAAAAACGCTTGTTTAACCTTCCGTGAGCCATCGAGATACCATATTGAGCCATCGATGACTCGGCTTGACCGTCACTTGATCGGACTCGCGCCTCGTCATTCAGAGGACTTCTACCCAACACTGGCATATAGGTAATGAGCACAAAACAAACTTAGTAGGAGAAATGTACGTAGCGCAAAGAATAGTAACCTCATGCCTACAGATACTGAAAATAAAGGATGCCTGTTCATTAATGTTGGGTTTAACTACGGACAGTGACTATTGGTATACAGTATCGGTTCACGAGTTTGGGACAAAACCTTTACCAGTTACAAATGGGACAGGCAATAAATCAACGACTAAATTTGAGTGATTTCGGTGCGGCCTACGATACACACGAATAGTATGTTCTATCTGATAAACACTCACGTTTATTCTCGAAAAGTGTAATATCCAACAGCTGTACCAGGTTAGGGTTATAGGCCATGATTGTATTCCGATTTTCCTTATTTTAGTTCTATTACGAAATCGTGGACTGTCTGTGTTAGCAAAGTGGATATACCCTCTGCTCATAACTTCCGTCTCTTTACACAACTTGATGTAAAGTAGGCGATCAAAATTAGTTACCAACATATTGGTTAAACACTTCTGAAGCGCCCAAATTTTTATTAAAAAACGTTGTTAGCAGTTATTCATTCATCTTATCCGCTTATATGATGAGTTTTCCTTTATACGACGTGATTGATATACATGCTGCGAAAAGTCTCGTGGATTGCTGGAATGTCAAGCAGATTACTGGAAACAAGGTTGGATTTGTTGTCACATATACTCAACAAGTGGAAGGGTAAGGTTTTTTACTGAGGCACTTGAAAATCTGGTTGTTTCGTTTCTGATATTGTTGTTTGTCTTTATATAGTTTCAGACAAAATAGTAATAATCTCATATTTCAAACTTCTTCCGTGCACACCAGGACATTTTGAGTACATATTTGTGATAAGTCACCGCTCGTCTCAAACCTTTGCCAAACCCATACTCTCAAAGTATTTGGAGTCTGAATTCACAAAACCGCGCCTGACCAAGTTGGCCCCAAACTTACGTTTGATATTGTTTGTAAGTCGTCCAGCAGAAGACTCGCTCGACTTCAATTTATATTTTGTACATAATGGAGACGGAACGTATAAGCTCAATCCTAAAAACAGTAAGTTCACATTTTACCGCACGTTAGCTTTTCAGAACTGCATAGCTTCATGTTCATAAACAAAAATACTCGAAGCGAGTGAAAGCAAAACGTACCTTCTTCTGACATTTGGTTTGACGGGCATTTTGCTTTCAAACAATTAACTGGTCTTCCTGTTTGAAATCCCCTAAGTGGAATATAAATATTCTTAACGTTTCTTGATTTTAAAAAATTATTTTCTCAAGGGAATTTGTCAAAACTGATTTTTCCGACTTTGGAATTCAATTTTGAGAGCTCCTCAAAGTATTCACACGGCAGTGATGTCCACCTGGACTATACCTGTACAATCGGATACTGATATTATACCGACTCTGATAAAGCATTGGTTATATACAAAAAAATACCAGGACTGACCATGCCGTGCTGAGTCGAACAACTCAAATTAAATGAGAGAATATTTCTTACAACTTCATTCAACTTGTGCGGTGGTATGAGTGAGAAAATCATTTTGTTAGTGCTTAAAAATTTGTAATTCTTTGGAATTTTGAATCTGTCTTTTTTTGTCGTATCCCCCGGTAGTAAATTTGGTGCAGATTTACATTCTCTGTTTAGAACAAGAAGTGATAAAAACTTCTCAAGAATCTGTTAATCACAAAGCCGATGAAAAAATGCTGCAAGAAGTAGAAGATGGTAAAATGCAATTATATACTTAGTGTTGCATTCAAACGTAGTGAGAAATTGGTTTGTGTAAATTAAAAGTTGTCTGATAACAGAGAAATACATTACATTTTCCCGATGCTGGATAAGTATTTCCAATCAAATCGCCAACGGAAAAGTAGACTATTTTCTTCGAATTACCTTGGGCTACAAATGATTTTGTAAAATGTTGCACATTCGATTTAAATTTCAATAGTTTCATTGTATATGTATCACAATGTGGAAATACAGAATAACCGAGATGAGTTTATCTATATGTAAATGAATTAAATTGTTCTAAATATTTTAGCTCGACATAAACTATTTGCATCGACTTATTTCTTCCTGACTGATTACAAAAAATACCTCATCTCGAGTACCTGTGCTCCAGGAAATCGTAAGTTTGGAATATCAGTTGCCTTTTTTAATTAAACCATATACGTGCCATATAGAGATTAAAACACAACGTAAAAGCTTTCACGGTTAATTTGAATTTCAGCAAGTTGGGGGATGAGCTTTAAATTATATCTCACTTGACAGTGTAACAATAAGAGGAAGTTCTGCCAAACAAACAGCTTGTTGCCTGGTGCCTTGTTTACAGCAATATTTCAAATGAAAATCTAGTTAAAATTTATGATTTATAATTTTCTTTGATATTTAATTTGCATTTTGATTCACTTATTGTAATCATTCTGTACTGATAATTTGAACTTTGTAATAATGTTCTGGGTAATTGTACCTATTAAATAGGTCTAATCGGATTTGTGAAGCACACGAGAAAGCGTCCTAGCGGTAAAGACGTTGTGGATCTTTGGAACGAATTTGCAAAATATGGCGAATCAACCACCGTAGATTGGGAAGAATATTGTACAAGCAGAAAAGAAACAAAACAGAGCATTGGGCAAAAATGATCTGGTCTTTTAGGCCATGTTTAATTTCTATTAGAGTTATATGGATTTCAGTCATTGAAAGTTTCTCAATGTTTCATTTACTTCGTATTCAAGTGATATAAAATACATGATAAGCATAATACACTTGCGATATATATATTCGAATCAGATTTATGTTTGGGGAGGAGCCGAGTCGGGAACGAGTCTTGTTTTTCAATAATTCGATTCATTTTTAAAAAGACGCTTGTTTAACCTTCCGTGAGCCATCGAGCCACCATATTGAGCCATCGACGACTCGGCTTGACCGAAACTTGATCGGACTCGCGACTCGGCATTCAGAGGACTTCTACGCAACACTGGCATATAGGTAATAAGCACAATACAAACTTAGTAGGAGAAATGTACGTAGCGCAAAGAATAGTAACCTCATGCCTACAGATACTGAAAATAAAGGATGCCTGTTCATTAATGTTTGGTTTAACTACGGACAGGTAATAAGTCAACGACTAACTTTAAGTGATTTCGGTGCAGCCTACGATACACACGAATAGTATGTTTTATCTGATAAACACTCACGTTTATTCTCGAAAAGTGTAATAATAAACAGCTGTACCAGGTTAGGGTTAGGCTATGATTGTATTCCGATTTTCCCTATTTTAGTTCTATTACGAGTTCGGGGACTGTCTGTGTTAGCCAAGTGGATATACCCTCTGCTCATAAGCGTCTCTTCACACAACTTGATGTAAAGTAGGCGATCGATATTAGTTACCTTCAGGTTGGTTACACACTTCTGGAGCGCCCAAATTTTTATTAAAAAATATTGCTAGCAGTTGTTCATTTATCTTATCCGCTTATATAATTAAAGCATATCATAGGATAGAGCATGTCATGAGCATAGGTAGTCGGTGTGGTCTTTAATGGCGGTATGGAGTAAAGAAGGTCTTTACAAATACCACACTTGAACACCTTTAACCGGGGTGAGCGGTACATTTGGCAAAGAAAACTGTAGGTTACCAATTTTCGTCAACTACGTATTCAACAGCAGGATTATTATGTTACTTCTAAGAAGACTAACTTAACCAAACCACGCCATTATAACAATGTGTTTATACTTTTCCCAGGCACTGTTGATGTTTATAAATAAATTGAAACACTCTGGAAAGTTTCCAATCGACCTTCTTCTGTAACCTCTGACTTTGAATGCATCTACAGTGACAAAACTGGCATTTATACAAAGGGACTTCAATCTTTTTTTTTTCATCCTTGTCGTTATCAACCATTGCCATAATCAGAAAGTCTAGAACGGCACTAAATCTGACATCATAAGAAAGTTATGTATAGAGATTAACCGTACAAAGCGGCTGTTAGAGTTGACTTGCCGATTTTATTCCAATCTAGAACACTACTGTTTCAATACTGTAAAAACAACAAATACCATGAACCTAATCAAATATAATAATGCACTGATTAGATATGGCAAAAGAGGGACAAACTATTTGCGAGAAAAAAGCATACAGATAACTTTGTATTGAACTATGTACTAAGATAATTTTAGTTTACAGTTTTTGTAACCTGGTGGACAATGTGAACCTGGCTCAATTTAATTAGATCGTGTTATGGTTATTCATTCGCTGTTTTGGGAGTTCAGCTTGATAATTTTTTTAATTAGCTCATAAAATAACTGTGTCGCATTGTTTTTTTTACATATTCCAATGCCACGGATATATGTACTTATCTTGTTTCATTTGGTACTTACTTTGGGACGAGGCCCGCAAATAATTTGTATATTGTTGAAAATTACTATTACATAATATTTCAGATAAAAAGAATAATAGAAGCAGGAACAGTGATAAAACTTTAGTATATTGTGTCCATGACATTTTACTGTCAAATTGCTACGCAAATATTAAGCTATATAGAAATGTAAGTTGTATTCAACCTATAAAACATTCTGGTAATTGTGAGTGGCCTGAATTCTTCATGTTCAAACCCAGACAGAACCCTATAAATCACGAAGGGCGACCCTGCTTCGGAACTCCAAATAGATATACGATTGAGCCATATACACAATCAATGCAAATTGCAGGATCGCCGTCCACTTTTTCAAACTCAAGTATCTGACAAAATCAAAAAACCGACCCAACTTGTACCTCAGAAGAAACTGCTATTGCTTAAACGCGGTTATTCAATTATCTGTCTCCCTCCGATGTTTGTTTTAGTCGTTAGGTTTGTCAACGGCGTCTCACATATGAAGACAACCATTTTATTCTTGATAACGTTAAACCTAAATGAAGTCATTGTGACGTTTTCAAACAATGCTCTGTCATACTTAACTATGAATGTCGCCAGTTGATATTTTATCAAACGCTCTAAATCTGTAAAGTATCCCCAACCTGTCCGACATGAGACAAGACGTGTATATAAATGATATATATAGAAGTATCATTATACTGTATAGTGTATATTACCATGTTTGTATCTAATATGATGGCATAAATCACTGTGATAGAAGTTGTCTTCACACAAAGACCAAATGATTAGAATGTCGCAGACAGGCTACTAATTTACAGATCACAATAATAATAAAATAAAAATCTAGTTAAAATATATTTCAAGCGTTGTACGTACTTTGAAACAGTGGTCGGCAACCATCGGAGAACAGTGCCATATCATACCGTTAGAGGCAATAGATAAGTTTACGCAAAATAATAGTCAATTGCGAACATTACCGAATTAACACAACACAAAGTACCGCAAAAGATGCTTAAATATTTATCGTTTCAAGAAATATATTATTCTTTTTAATCTACAACAACGGGTAAGAAAATCGACGGGCATAACGTTATTATAAAAAAAACGAGTTTATAGGTTCACGTAAAGCGCATAACAAGTATCCAGGGTAACCAAGGATGACCTCAACTACTGTAAGGAAATCGACGGGCATAACGTTATTATAAAAAAACGAGTTTATAAGTTCACGTAAAGCGCATAACCAGTATCCATGGTAACCAAGGATGACCTCAACTACTGTAAATCCTTATGTGTAATGGACAGCGCGGGGCCTTGCCAGAGTATAGATTAGAAGAATAACTGGATTATTATTAACTTTCAATTTAAATCAAGTGCTAAATCACGATCAAAGAAACTTGCAAAAACGACTTTTACGTACACAGAACATACAGACTGAATATATACATTAATATATATATATATATTATAATGGTTAAAATCAAGAATTTTCACTTCAATTAGCGCGGGCCCTGTGGAAAAGAGGGCCTCAGTGTGTTTAATTTGCTAGATTTCCCTGTAAAATCGAATATGTGATATTATTAGACTACGCTGATCAACAGACTTGCACGACCGGCGTGATTCTGAAGCCAGACCAAAGAAACACGCATAGCAAATTCAACATATGCTTTATTTCAGTGTTCAAACGCGCCCATGTGTATGTTGGTGATCAATGTCTTCTCACATTTCTCACTCCTGTAGTTTGTTTTTGTTTATGTTTCGTCTGGCAAAAATTTATATCCGATCAGTCTCAAACCATAAATAATCTCTAATATCCAGAACGTTTGTGTTCGGCCAAATATGAATATAGAGATTTAACATCTAACAATCAAACGGGATAAAATTGTATATAAAATTATCAGTCCAGCGTGGCAGGGATCACTTTTGCAACGCAAGGTGACAGAGAAGTACGTCCCAGTTCTGCTGGAGGATTAAATTCAAGATGGGATAACATGGCAACACTGAGCTACTACGTTCTTCTCATTTGCTTCGTGGCAACAACATCATTTGCGAGTCTTTGTCCTGGAAATGGAACATATGAAGCGTTGGATCCAACAAAGGTAAGATATGAAATTGCAAATATTATCTTGTGTTGGTTGCGAACGAAGCCCTCGTCATCCAAATCAGGGTGTCAGGATCGGCGATACCGAATTATTGTTCTTCATAAAACTATATAGCTTTGTTTGAGAGCAGCCTTCAAGATGCCTTATTTTTTTTATTACTAGTCGGGGAAAAGCAATATTTTATAGGAACATCTGCACTTTTGGTATCTCTGAATCGATTTACATATTTAAACAAAGAACAATAGAAAGCTACCAGGGTTATCCAACTCAGATAGATATCTTCATTTATTCCAATTTTCACTAAGAATACAAAAAACGCGAATGCACGCTCGTTTCCTAAGGATAATTTTTGTTAGTTTTAAAAGAATGGTTGTGCTTTACGCAAAGGGTATAAGACGATAAATTGAGGTTTAACTTTCAGCTGAGCAAAATGAGTTATCCCTTATACGACGTGATTGATATACCTGCTGCGATAAGTCATGTTGATTGCTGGGATATCAAGGAGATTACTGGAAACAATGATGAAATCGTTCTCACATCCACCCAACAAGTGGAAGGGTGAGGTTTTGTTCTAGGGGTGCTTGAAAATTTGTTCATTTCAGTTCTGATATCGTTGTTTTTCTCTAGTTTCAGTTAAATAGGCATACTTCTTCTAATGGTGATGAATCACCATTCCTATCAAACCGTTGCCAAACCCATACTTTTAAAGTAATTGACGTCTGAATTCTTGAAACACAAGCCCGCGTCAGACCAATTTTAAGTGTTCGATGAGCAATTTTACTTTGAGATACCATAACAAAAAAATAGCATCAACTGCGCACTTGTTGGATGACATTGAATATACGATTTTGCAATGAAATCGGGAACAATATATTTTGGGCAAAAATGGATTCTGAATTTATCGTTTTCAAATTTCACGATTGTAACAATTGTTACAATTGTTGGGTCCACAATACAGTTAGTGGTGTTCTTTTGATATAAACGCCACAGGTGATAAATTTGCGATGAACTAATCATTTTATATGTAATTGTACATTATAAAAATGATTTGTACCTGATGTCAGTTAACGGTTATAATAAATCGTAACCGTTAACCATCTAAAATCGATTAACCGGTTAACCATTCCCAGCCCTATTTTTTAGCCGTCCAACAGAAGACTCGTTCGACGTGGATGCATATTTTGTACATAATGGAGACGGAACGTATAAGGTCAATTCTAAAAACAGTAAGTTCACTTAGTTACGGCATGTGAGCTCGTTAGAACTGCATAGCTCCATGTCCATGAACCAAATTATCTCGAAGACAGTGAAAGCACAGCGTACCTCCTAGCGAAAGATTTGACGGAAATTTTGCTTTGGAACAACTAACTGTGTCTTCCTGTTTGAAATCCCCCAAATGTTAATATTTGTTAACATTCTTTGAGTCTGAAAAATAAAAAATTACTTTTTAAAAGGAATTTGTCAAAACTGATTTTCACGACTATATAGAATTTAATTTTGAGAGCTCCTCAAAGTATGACACGGCAGTGATGTCCACCTGGTCTACCTGCGCAATAGGATACTGATATTATAGCGACTCTGGTAAAGCATTGGTTATATACAATAAAATACCAGGACTGCCCATGTTGTGCTGCAAATTAAATGATAGATTATTTCTCATTACTCCATTCAACTTGTGCGGTGGTATATGAGTGATTTGCTCATGCTTTGAAATTTGTATTTTTTTGGAATGTTGAAATCTATCTCTTGGGTTGTCGTATCCCCCAATAGTAAATTTATTGCAGATTTACATTTCTTCGTTTGAGAACAAGAAGTGATAGAAGCTTCTCAAGAATCTGTGAAACACAAAGCCGATGAAAAAATGCTGCAAGAAGTAGAAGATGGTAAAATGAACTTATATGCTTACTGTTACATTCAAACGTAGTAAAAAATTGGTTTGTGTAAATTAAAAGTTATCTGATAACAGAGAAATACATTACATTTTCACGATGCTGGATAAATTTCCCACTCAAATTGCCCACGGAAAAGTAGACTATTTCCTTTGAATTACCTTGGTCTGCGACTGATACTGTAAAATGTTGCGAATTCGATTTAAATTTCAATAGTTTTCATTGTATATGTATCCCTATGTGGGACATTATAACCTAGAGTTTATGAAAATAAATTAAATTGTTCTGGATATTTCAGCTCTTCATAAACTATATGCATCGACTTATTTCTTCCTGACTGATTACAATAAATATTTCATCTTGAGTACATGTGCTCCAGGAAATCGTAAGTTCAGAAGATAAATTTTTTTTTTAAATTTTTTTTTCCGTAAAGCAAGCAGGTTGGGATAATTAACCAATAAATTATATCGCCTCTTGTGAAGCGATATTTTGAGTGAAATCTAATAAAGTTTATGAGGTATAATATTCCTTTATATTTAGTTTACATTTTTAGTTTTCAATCACTTATTCCAACCATTTTGTACTAATATTTTGAACTTTGTGACAATGTTCTGGGTTATTGTACTTATTGAATAGGTCTAATCGGACTTGTGAAACACATAAGAATGCGTCCTAGCGGTAAAGACGTTGTGGATATTTGGAACGAATATGCAAAATATGGGGAATCAACAACAGCAGAATGGGAAGAATATTGTACAAGCAGAAAAGAAACAAAGCAAAGCATTGGGCAAAAATGATCTGGTCTTTTAGGCCCTGTGTAATTTATATTACAGTTATATGGATTCCAGTCATTGAACGTTTCTCAATGTTTCATTTAATTTGTATTCAAGTGATATAAAATACATGATAAGCATATTACACTTGCGATATATATAGTATGTTCGAATCAGATTTAT
Organism: Styela clava; assembly: GCF_964204865.1. Classification (NCBI taxonomy): domain Eukaryota; kingdom Metazoa; phylum Chordata; class Ascidiacea; order Stolidobranchia; family Styelidae; genus Styela; species Styela clava. Next base: position 19,939,463 of record NC_135250.1, read on the forward strand.
GTTTCGGGGAGGCCCCGAGTCGGAAACGAGTCTTGTTTAATAATTCGATTTATTTTTTAAAAAACGCTTGTTTAACCTTCCGTGAGCCATCGACGACTCGGCTTGACCGTCATTTGATCAGACTCGCGACTCGGCATTCAGAGGACTTCTACCCAACACTGGCATATAGGTAATGAGCACAAAACAAACTTAGTAGGAGAAATGTACGTAGCGCAAAGAATAGTAACCTCATTCCTACAGATACTGAAAATAAAGGATGCCTGTTCATTAATGTTGGGTTTAACTACGGACAGTGACTATTGGTATACAGTATCGGTTCACGAGTTTTGGACAAAACCTTTACCAGTTAAGAATGGGACAGGCAATAAATCAACGACTAACTTTAAGTGATTTCGGTGCAGCCTATACGATACACACGAATAGTATGTTCTATCTGATAAACACTCACGTTTATTCTCGAAAAGTGTAATATTAAACAGCTGTACCAGGTTAGGGTTAGGATATGATTGTATTCCGATTTTCCTTATTTTAATTCTATTACGAGTTCGGGGACTGTCTGTGTTAGCCAAGTGGATATACCCTCTGCTCATAAGCTTCCGTCTCTTTATACAACTTGATGTAACGTAGGCGATCAAAATTAGTTACCTCCATATTGGTTATCCGCTTGTAGGATTAAAGCATATCATAGGATAGAGCATGTCATGAGCATAGGTAGTCGGTGTGGTTTTTAATGGCGGCATGGAGTAAAGAAGGTCTTTACAAATACCACACTTGAACACCTTTAACCGGGGTGAGCAGTATATTTGGCAAAGAAAACTGTAGGTTACCAATTATCGTCAACTACATATTCAACAGCAGGTTTATTATGTTACTTCTAAGAAGACTAACTTAACCAAACCACGCCATTATAACAATGTGGTTATACTTTTCCCAGGCACTGTTGATGTTTATAAATAAATTGAAACACCCTGGAAAGTTTCCAATCGACCTTCTCCTGTAAGCTCTGACTTTGAATGCATCTACAATGACAAAACTGGCATTTATACAAAGGGACGTCAACTCTTTTTTCCTTTCATCCTTGATGTTATCAACCATTGCCATTCCATAAAAAAATAATTGTTTTTCATATACACGTGCCATTGTTTGCGCTTCGCATCGCTCTATTCAGTCGAGGTGCATGCTTGGATAAAATTGTCATCGCAATTACTCAGTGTCATAATCAGAAAGTAGTGAATCTACGCAAAGCCAAGTATGGAACAGCACTAAACATGACATCACAAGAAAGGTATGGATAGAGATTGACTGTACAAAGCGGCTGTTAGAGTTGACTTGCCAATTTTATTTCAACCCAGAACACTACTGATGCGATACTGCAACCAAGGCCAGAAATCTAATTTAATTATATATTATTACAAACTCCGTGCAAAAAACTATTCGGAAATATCCTATGCTTAGTAAATATATAAATATAAAATGCACTTATGGGATATGGCAAAAAAGGGACAAACTATTTGTGAAAAAGGCAAGGAGATATATTAGTATTGAGCTATGTGTGCTTGCATAAGAGAATTCAAGTTTAAAATTTTTGTAACCTGGTGGACCATGTGAACCTGGCTCAATTAGAATTAGATCGTGTTATTGTTATTCAATCGTTGTTTTGTGTGTTGAACTTGATAATTTTTTCAAATTTGCCAAGTGACTCCCGTAGCATTTGTACCTGAAATTATGGCCTAACACTAACCTGGTACACATACTACGTTCCAGTGTCCGCCATCTTGGTTAACATACTTCGGGAGTACCCATAAAATAACTGTGTCGTAATGAATTTTTGACATATTCCGATGTCACAGATATGTACTAATCTTGTGTGATTCAAGACTCAATTAGGAGCGGGTTCTTATATAATTTGCATATTATAGAAGCATGACTATAACATAAAATAAAAAGATCAATGGAAGCAGGAACAGTGATAAAACTTTAGTGTTTTGTGTTCATGATATTTTACTGTTTGCTGTCAAATTACTTCGCAAATGTATGTATGTATGTATGTTTATTCGTCTCGTAAAAGCAATATAAAAGAGTAAGTACTTATAAATACTGAAGACGGGATGTATGCACAAGACCATATTGGCCTAAAACACAGATGTGCGGCATACACCCCTTTGATTTATATAAATTATAATAGGGTAAATCAAATATGTACAATATGGTCCTTTATACAGGCAGTTGTGCGAGGAGGGTAGGTGGATGCGGTAACAGGGATATGGGTGGAGTGTACAAAACTGTTTGTACAAAGGAGTTTGTTAGACAAAACAACATCTATAAATAGAGACACAACACAACATGAAACGCAATGCATATGAATATAGTAATAAAAAATTTTTTTAAAAAAAAAAAAAAATTAAGAATTTGGATGAATGTACAATACCATTGAGTGATGATGCCACATACTATAAAACGCGGGAATGGTCAAGTTTAAAGGGTGTGTACATATATGGTATGCACCACTCAAGGGCGACAGTGTTATAAGTGGTCTATGGCTGTTCTGGCCAAAATGTGACCCTACAGGTTTTGGCGAAATATGATAAAAAAGGTATGTATCAAATGACTCACTATTATAAGGTTTTTTTTGAAATTCTGGATTCAGCCAAAAACAATGAAGTTTCAAAAAAAAAAATTAAAAAAAATTAATAAAAAGCATTTCCACAAAACCTATTATGGTTGCATTTCAGCCAGAAGATTAGAAAGGTATAAAGGTACAGTGGGATAGGGAATGATAAGTTATAAAGAGAAGCCATTTTACCATGTCATGGATTTTCCAATGTAAATTAAAATAATAAAATTATATGGTATCCTGGGATGAGCAGAAGAAAAAGTGTGATTCGGTGATAGGTAGCAACAATGGAAATAAATTGAACAGCATGCTACTCAAACAAAAACCATTGTCCCTACTATTTGAGCATTCTATCTATAACCTAAATTGCTGTGCTTTTGTTGTTGTCTAATTACGCATGATAATGAAATTAGAATGGTGTGCTAGTTATTAATTCAGTCCATTGTTCTATATTGAATCCGGGTGAAGTATCCTGTGGAGTTATTGAAATTGTCAGCTGGTCTATGGTGACTGAAGAGGAGGACAGATTCCTGATTCAATCCAAATAATCAACAGCTCTCCCTTTCAGTGTTGAGCTGACCTTAAAAAAATAATCTCCAAACAGTAACATGTTCAAAGCAGAGAAAATTGCTAATATGATGATAATATATATTGTTTAAGTTTGGAACGAAATTCTGAGTTCGATTTTGAATTTTTGATGTCATCGGGTAGGGAATTCCAAGCTTTTGGTCCACATACTGCGATTGATTCTTGTGAGATACTTTTACTGACAAATGGAATAAAAAAATTATCTTTATTTCTGCTGTTTGAATTTGGGTTTGCTTGGAACAGGCTGTTCAGGCTGGACGGAAGCTCTCCAATGTGACAAGAGAACATCATATTACATAGTTCGAATTTAGCTAAATCCACAACTCGTAGTAGCCTATGCTCTTTAAATAAGTCATCAAATATTAAGCTATATAGAAATGTGAGTTGTATTCGACATCCTGGTAATTGTGAGTGGTCTAAATTGTTGAAGTTCAAACCCAGACAGAACCCTATAAGGCACAAGGCCGACCCTGTTTCGGAACTCCAAATAGATATACGATTGAGCCATATACATAACCAATGCAAATTGCAAGATCGCCGTTCACTTTTTCAAACTCAAGTATATAACAAAATCAAATTACTGACCCAACATGTACCATAGGAGAAACAGCTATTTCTTGAACACGGTTATCTAGTTATTTGTCTCCTATCGACGTTCGTTTTAGTCGTTAGGTTTGTTTTACAAATCAAGTCGACAGCATCTCACATCTGAAGACAACCATTTTATACTTGATAACGTTAAGCTTAAATGACGTCATTTTGACGTTTTCAAACAATGGTCTGTCATACTTATCTATGAATGTCGCCAGTTGATATTTTATCAAACGCTGTAAATCTGTAGAGCAGGCCTGCACACCTCGAATTACCACGAGGGCCGCAAGCATAAATCTGAAGTCCCGGCGGGCCGCAAACTTTGCCACATACATATTTCTCAAGATGTACTACAAATCAAAATAATATTGGAAAACAATTAAATTTAATGAAACACTTTCATTACTGAGAAGCTTAAAAATTTGAAGACTCTTATTTTCTTGAGTAAAAACAAGGTACAGTATTTTTGCATAGGAGATGGCAAATATGTATTTAGTGGTCCATCTACCTTGAAAACGCACCCTTCGTTCCCAATATTTCTTTTTTATTAGAATTAGGTATTGCGTGTTGCAGTATAAACTGAGTGCAGGAAAATATTTTACTCATTTTCAGTTTTGTAAAATCGCCCCAAATATAGGAATGACAATTTCTTTAGTCATATTCACCGTTATTGGATATTTCCATTGTAGGCTAGACCAGTGGTTCCCAACCGCCGGTCCGCGAAGCTTTTTAGCCGGTCCGCGAGAAAATTTAGTTGTTTCGTTGTTTTCATGTCGTCTCAATCGCTTTCCCGATACGAGGTTGCGTTGGTTTATTACGCAAGTTCTCTTCCGCCGTCATATTGAGACATTGTGGTGCCGTCTTCCGCGACATCTTGGCGCCGAGTAACCACACTTTTCGCTTTTTCGGCTCCAATTCATTGCGAATGCGCTCAATCGAATCTCGCAAGATTCAGAAAACTAAAAATCGGCACGCATGCTTTTTCTGTTCTGCGTGCTTTTCCTGATTAATATAACCATCCACATAAAACTTTATGCATATATCTTTGTTTGAACCAGAAAACTGTCAAAAACAGTATAATATTCCAGTAGGACATGAACTTGTTGCAGCCCTGCAGGTGGTCACGAGACGCGCAAAAATCATGGACCGCAGAGATTTTTCCCAGTTTTTTGAGCAGGCACAGTAGAATTTTGATCCTGGTGCCAAGTTACCGACGACTTGTCATTGTAATTTCATTTCGTTTGAGACGTCGATCAACTACAGAAGGATATATATGATAAACCCGATAAAAAAGAAAAAGCTTGATTAATATTTGTGATTCTACTTTACAGTCCAGATTTTAAAAAATGATTCACTGTCACAATTTAGGATATCTTTTTATAACGAATACCCATCGCTAAGTAATCGAGCAATCAAACTATTGTCCATATTTTCAACCAGTTACTGCGTTATGCAAAAAAGCATTTTCATCACTAGCTTAATTAAAACACAGCAAAGAAATCGGCCGCACGCCGGTGAAGAGCTACGTGTTGCAGAAACTTCTTTGAGGCCTCGTTTGCAATCCTATACTGGAAACGAAACAGCGGCAAAATTATCACTATAGTTAATAATGTTTGTACATTTCGCTTGTACATGTTGTTTATGTCAGATGTTTTATGTGTGTCTTTCTTACGCATAATGGGTGTCCAACACTGCATTTCTTTACGCAAATTTATGGGGTTGTTTCCTGTTTCAACCATTTCAATTTTTGGCCATATTATTTGATAGTTTTTTTTCGTGTGATATGTATTTAAGTGTGCCTTTTTGTCTAGAAGTATATTGAGTGCCCGACACTCCATTATATTACGCAAATTTATTTTATGCTTTTCTGTTCCGGTCATTTCAATTTTTGACGGTCCGCGCGTACATTTAATTTTATTCTACCGTTCTGCCAGGGTAGAAAGGTTGGAAACCACTGGGCTAGACGAACAATCCGTTTAGTAGCAATAGATCTTCTTCTATTGTACTTTTTTGACTGTTAAATTACATTTTTCTACAAAATCTGCCTAATGTATTTGAAATTTTACAGTAAATAGCAAAATATTTTGTGCCAGAATTTTTGCACCATTCATAAATGACAGAATTGTTTTTTAGGTTTTAAATTTAAAAAAGAACTTCAGTTTCATAAACTGCTAGTACAAAAATGGAGTTATTAAGAGGTTTCTAATATGAACTAATGGGTGTGAGATTGTATACCAATATTGTTTTAAGCGTGATTCAGTCTGAATACTGAGATATCTAAATCAGGGTTTCCCAAACTGGAGGGCGAGGGGTCTAGTGACGAATTTTGGGGGTCGCGAAGGGCACACAAATTTCACACAAAGCTAGATATTTAGTGAAACTAGTGTAAACATAAATCTCACGATTTCGAATATGATCAGAGTAGCGGCGCGCTTGCATATCAATGCAGGCTTTGATTGTTAGACCCGAGAAGTGGCGCGCTTGCATATCAATGCCGGCTTTGATTGTTTGACCCGAGAAGTGGCGCGTTTCCGAATCACCCGCGGGCCGCACAGAAGTATCTAGCGGGCCGCATGCGGCCCGCGGGCCGTATGTTGTGCAGGCCTGCTGTAGAGTATCCCCAACCTGTCCGACAGGAGACAAGACGTGTTTATAAAAATATATATATATAAGTATCATAATACTGTATAATACCATGTTTGTATCTATTATGATGGCATAAATAACTTCACTGTGGTAGAAGTTGTCTTCACACAACGGTCAAAATGATTAGAATGGGGTTGCGGACAGACTACTAATTTACACGTGACGCACAACACGAAAAGGCCATAAAAAAGATTCTCAAATATTTATTTACATTATACCATTTATTGTACAGAAACGGGTAGGAAAATCGACGAACACGCAGCTATTACCAAAATACGAGTTTATTACATGTTTACCCAAAGCGCTAACTACTGACCAGTAGCCTTTAAATTGTCGCTCCGTTGATGCTGGCGCCGTGAATTTTTAACTCCCATAGCCTATCACGATCATGGTTACCAGGGTTGACCTTAACTATTGTTTAGCATTATGCGTAAGCGGGTCCCAGTCAATGTAGCGATTAGAATAAAATCTGGAATTTTATCAACTTTTGAATAAAATATTCACATTTTATCAACTTTTTACCAAGTACTAAATTACGATCAAAGAAACTTGCAACAACGAATTTTGCATACACAGAATATTCACACTGGACATATACCCTGAATGGAGGATACACCTGTGCCTGAGATATACATTATATATCTACTAAATTCTCTAGGATTACATATAGAAGTGACAATAGACGAAATGGCGACAATGCAATAATGCATGTTTGTCTTTTCAGTGTGCAACTGTGAGCTAAGCTTGCTTTCATCAGCCACACTAACGAAAGACGCTTTAGAAAACGCTTTAGCTTCACTCTATTGCAAAATACAAGATGAAATAGTGTAAAAAATAATTGCAGAACAATACAATTTTTACGTGATAAACGAGCATACATAACAGGTATGCGTTTAGAGCAGGGATGTGTATCCCGCGGGCTAAATGCGGCCCCCCCAAAAAAATTATGCGGTCTCCGGGGAAGCAATTTTGAATAATGTGTGGCCCATTTAACTAGTTAACTAGTCCAGGGCTTCCCAAACTAGGGGCCGCGGCCCTCTAAGAGGCCGCGAAACGAATTTTAGGGGCCGCTCTATTGTACTTTTCCAGACTCTTGATTCGAAATACAATCATTAAAAATAATGAGAAACAAAAATTTTACGATTTCGAATGAACACAACATCATTATGTGTAAATAAGACAATGTCTTCAATTTTATTTCGAAAATAACTCTAGGGCTTATTTGGGGGGGGGGGATGTAGTGAATAACGAGTTTTTTTATTATGCCAAATATGAATACCGATTTCCATTACTTAAAATAGCACGTCTTCATTTAAAATAACTGCTACTTATAGATTATTAACAAATTAAAAAGTATAAAGAGTAGAAATTTCTTGCTATCGACTAGGACTCAGTGGTTCTCGAACTTCATTGTATTGTGACGCCCTCCAAAAATATGCTCAATTTACGACTACCCGTGAAAATACGTATTGATACCTTTCAATAAAAGACTTTTTTTGCAATGAGTTTTATATAAAGGAACAAACAAAACATAACGACAGTCAGTAAAATCACATTTAATGGGCCTTGGTAGAAAAGTCTGCTTTATATAAAAACGAAATCGCAAAGGGGATGGGAGTCCTCAACGCTTTTTGACCCAAGAAAAATAATCTTTATCTACAGAAAACCGAATTTTCAGAATTAAACTTTTTTATTGTAACACCATCACATGTAAGATCGATATAATCTTCCCTTTTTTCCGTAAAAGTAGAAGATACGGGTTGTTTGAAAGGTTCACAAATCACGAAATTTTGCGACGTCCTAGCAAAATTGAAACGACGCACTTCCACGGGATTAGATAAAAAAATGCGCTATCGACTAAGTCTTTTTTAAAGGGGAGCGCTTATCCTACGGGTATCCTACATGCTGCAATTTCGCAGGCTGCAGTTTATTCATTTGCTGAACATGAGTGATTTTTTTAGCATTTTAGTGGAAAAACCAGGCAGAGATAAGATAAGTACATATTAACGATGACAAAATTGTGTTTTATTATCAGGTAGCATATTTTTTGTGTAGGTGCGCCATGAGTTTTTTCCATGATAATTTGGCGCCACACAAACCGCTGTCTTTTGCTAAGTTAGATCAATAAGAGTGAACAATGCCGTCGGTGGCCGAACATCGTAATTCATCATTTAGGCCTGCATAAGCAAACATTGAGCCAAGGCTGGACTTGCTATGCAGCAAAAAGTATTCCCACCCATTACACTGAATAATTAAGTAACGTTAATCTGAATAAATATGTGCTTGTTTTTGTACTTGAGTAGGCCTACTAAAAGTTGAGATATAGCTGTGTAAATAAAACATCAAAAATTTTAATATATTAAAAGGGGCCGCGAGTTTGGGAAGCCCTGAACTAGTCAATTTAGTTTAATCTGGTACGTACGAGTAATTCCACTAGTTATTTGTATCTGGCCCTCCTGTAATAAAGATTGCACACCCGTCACCTACAGCAGTGGTTCTTAACTTTTTCGGATCGGGAAATTGTCATTGTTGTGTCACCATTTTTGCAGCAACCATTTTTTGTTGTATAGAAATTGCAGTTTGGAGATCCGGAAGATGATAGGATACCTCAAAAATATTGGTAGCTCAAGTCGTTTGTTTTCCAAACTTCAAATTGCATTCAAATGCGGATCAAAGCGTTTTTCACAGATTTTTGTCCAATTTGACAAAGCCTACCTACGACTCGTCATTTTGAGGTCGTCCAGAACGGATGATAATTTAGCAAAGCTTCTCAATGAAATTATAGTTGCCACAAATGTATCACTTAATGAAAGTAAACATTTATATCAACTCATATACATATACACTTACTTCCCACATTCAACCTGTTCGAAAAAATGAACTACAATTTATTAGAGGATTAAGAATGAGATGATGCGCATGCAAAAACTTGAAACGCCAAGGTTTGTCATAACAACCAACCAACAACAAGATATTTTGTGCACATAAGCAGAAAGCATCTAAAACTGCTAAAACGTACAACATCTGCAGCATCGGTGACGATAGATAGATAATTTCTTTCGGAAACTCCATAACAAACATAAATTAAAAATGGAGAATTCTGGAGGGCAAGCAAAATCTATAAAAAAATTTAAAACATGAGTATAGGTGCTCCCGAAGTATGCTTATCAAAATGTCGCACAACCTGAACCCTAACCTGGTGCACAACCTGGGTTGAGGTTGTGCGCCATCTTAGTGCGCATACTTCGGGAGCACCTATACTTCTCATGTTTTAAATATCTCATGTGCCTGCCAATCTGCACGCACACAAAAACCCAAGCCCAATCAAATGAGGCTTAGGCCAAACTTAACAAACAAAATACACGATAGTGTTTAAACTTGCGGGCTGTCGTTCTTTTAACAATTAAGTTGATAATGACCAATACCTACAATCTCATGCAAAGATAATGTGGGGAGTGGAATGTAATAAATTTGCGACGATAGTCATACTCTCGAAGACATGACAGCTTTAAGAAAGACCAAGCCATGAAAAACTACACTGATTGCTAGATTGGGCATTGCGGAAAAGGTGATAAGTGGTTTAAATATACAAACAAACGCAAAACCATGGCGGCAAATTCGGTGTGCGGACACTCATAAAAGCAATATTCAGGAAAAACACTAATCACACGTGAGCAGGTCTGTAGCCTAATTGATATATACAGTACCGGTATACACATAAGTGATGCACTACTGAATTCAAATTGTAACAGTCATTGAAATGTGCAGTAACAAATATATCTGCGCAAAGCTACACCCAGGTAATCTATTTTACGACTTGTTTAAACGTGTAATATTGTATATCTTCAATGAACTATCACAATTTTAATATGTTTCCTCAAATAGTAGGCTGGGTACTGGAAAGGTTTCATCTTATAAAACCGTTCCAGAAGACCTTTGACGAATCTCCGAACAACTTCACCGAACCCCGGGGTCAAAACACTGACCTAAACAAATTTCGTATGCTAATTTCATTGCTTGTCTTATGTGTAATGATAATTGTTAGCTTCTACATACTTTAAACTTTTCTTAACATCAAAAAACTGTTGAATTTATCATAAGAAAATTTCAATTATTTTTTCCCGTGAAAAAGGAGGACATTTTGACTTTTTAGAGCGTCCTCCGAGGACGTAAAATTTTTAACAAAAAAGGAGAACAAATCCTTCAAAAGAAGGAAGTATGGTCACCTTACTATAGGCTACATGATTATAATTTATAATGATTGAATTTAATAATTTACATTTTAACTTGCACGGGACCTGTGGGAGAGGGGGGGGGGGGCAGTGTGTATAATTTACTATATTTCCCTGAAAAATTGTATGTGTGATATTATAAGACTACGCGGACATATGTTTCAACATATGTTTTACTTTTCGAAGACATCTATATTCTATGTGTATGTTGGTGATCAATATGTCTTCATACTTTTTACACTCCTGTATTTTGTTTATGTTTCGTCTGGCAATAATTTGTGTACGATCAGTCTCAAACTATAGATAATCTCCAGTATCCAAAACGTTTGTGTTCGGCCAAATATGAATAGATATTTAACATCTGACATTAAACAGGATAAAATTGTATATAAAATTATCAGTTCAGTGTGACAGGGATCACTTTTGCAACGAAAGGTGACAGTAAAGTACGTCCGAGTTCTGCTGGAAGTTTAAATTCAAGGTGGGATAACATGGCAACACTGAGCTACTACGTTCTTCTCGTTTGCTTCGTGGCAACAACATCGTTTGCGAGTCTTTGTCCTGGAAACGGAACGTATGAAGCGTTGGACCCAAATAGGGTAGGATATAAGAGTGTAAATATTCACTTGTTAATTGTTGTGAACGTCGTCCTGGTAGTTCTTTTAATTTGCTTGAATATGACCACCTCAAACAAAGTATTTAAAGTGGGTAGGCCAGCTCAATTACTGTTTATACTAAAGTATTGTATCAATATTTGATTATTTGGACCTTTATTGTTATGAGCAGTTTTAAAGCCCTTGATACAGCTCTTGCTATCCTGTTACAGCAGTGCTTTGTTCATAAATCACCTAAATAACAACAGGAAGTGACCATAATTATCCAGCACAGATGCTGCCATGAAACATGGAAACGCCCGTCTATCTCTTCTACTGAAACTTGGCCGACTTTTTTTTCAATAAATTACTTTGGATTATTAAGCATGGATCAGTCTTGCTTTATACAAAGAGTATGAAATGATAAATTAAAGTTTTACTTTCAGCTCAGCAAAATGAGTTTTCCCTTTTATATTTTGTACATAATGGAGACGGAACATATAAGCTCAATCCTAAAAACAGTAAGTTCACATTTTACCGCACGTTAGCTTTTCAGAACTGCATAGCTTCATGTTCATAAACAAAAATACTCGAAGCGAGTAAAAGCAAAACGTACCTTCTTCTGGGATTTGGTTTGACGGTAATTTTGAAACAACTAAGGGGTCTTCCTGTTTGAATTCCCCCAAGTGGAATATTAATATTCTTAACATTTCTTGAATTTAGGAAATAAAAAATAATTTTTTGAAGGGAATTTGTCAAAACTGATTTTTCCGACTTTGGAATTCAATTTTGAGAGCTTCTCAAAGTAATCACACGGCAGTGATGTCCACCTAGACTATACCTGTACAATCGGATACTGATATTATACCGACTCTGATAAAGCATTGGTTATATACAATAAAATACCAGGACTGACCATGCCGTGCTGAGTCGAACAACTCAAATTAAATGAGAGAATATTTCTCACTACTTCATTCAACTTGTGCGGTGGTATTAGTGAGAGAATCATTTTGTTAGTGCTTAAAAATTTGTAATTCTTTGGAATTTGAAATCTGTCTACTTTTGTCGTATCCCCCGGTAGTAAGTTTGGTGCAGATTTACATTCTCTGTTTAGAACAAAAAGTGATAGAAACTTCTAAAGAATCTGTGAAACACAAAGCCGATGAAAAAATGCTGCAAGAAGTAGAAGATGGTAAAATGCAATTATATACTTAGTGTTGCATTCAAACGTAGTGAGAAATTGGTTTGTGTAAATTAAAAGTTATCTGATAACAGAGAAATACATTTTTCCGATCCTGGATAAGTATTTCCAACCAAATTGCTTACGGAAAAGTAGACTATTTTCTTCGAATTACCTTGTCTGCAAATGATCTTGTAAAATGTTGCACATTTGATTTAAATTTCAATAGTTTCATTGTATATGTATCACAATGTGGAAAGACAGAATAACCGAGACGAGTTTAGCTATATATACAAATGAATTAAACCGTTCTAAATATTTTAGCTCGACAGAAACAATTTGCATCGACTTATTTCTTCTTGACTGATTACAAAAAATACTTCATCTTGAGTAAATGTGCTCCAGGAAATCGTAAGTTCAGAATATCAGTTGCCTTTTTTAAATAAACCATATACGCGCTATATAGAGTTTAAAACCCAACGTAAAAGCTTCCGCGGTTAATTTGAATTTCAGCAAGTTGGGGGATGAGCTTTTAATTATATTTCACTTGACAGTGTAACAATAAGAGGAAGTTCTGCCGAACAAACACCTTGTTGCCTGGTGCCTTGTTTACAGCAAGATTTTAAGTGAAAATCTAGTCAAAGTTTATGATTTATAATATTCTTTGATATTTAATTTGCATTTTGATTTACTTATTGTAATCATTTTGTACCATTAATTTGAACTTTGTGATAATGTTCTGGGTAATTGTACTCATTAAATAGGTCTAATCGGATTTATGAAGCACATAAGAAAACGTCCTAGCGGTAAAGACGTTGTGGATCTTTGGAACGAATTTGCAAAATATGGCGAATCAACCACCGTAGATTGGGAAGAATATTGTACAAGCAGAAAAGAAACAAAGCAGAGCATTGTGCAAAAATGATCTGGTCTTTTAGGCCATGTTTAATTTATATTAGAGTTATATGGATTTCAGTCATTGAAAGTTTCTCAATGTTTCATTTACTTCGTATTCAAGTGATATAAAATACATGATAAGCATATATATTCAAATCAGATTTACGTTGCGAGGAGTCCCCGAGTCGGAAACTAGTCCCGTTTTTCAATACTTTGAATTTAATTTCGAAATAACGTTGGTTTACCCTGAACGTGAGATAGGAAATTTAGTGTCAAAGTGACTCATATTTAGCCATCGACGACTCGGCTTAACCCGCCGCACGATCGGACTCGGGACTCCGCAATTAAGATATATTCTTATCCTTCTACTTGCAGTGTAGAGAATGTGGATTATAACTATGAATTTTAATGTTATATAAACCATTTTTATTACTAATATGTGAATTCCATGAATAGGTCAGTGCCCTGTTTTCCCTGATTATGATTTATCACGGCAAGCGCCAAGTCCTAGCAATGCTCTATGTATCGATCGTTCTTTGTATTAACGAATTTGTGACGTGTTTCCTCCGTTCGAGAGTTAAGGATTTAGTGTTTTTCATGTTTTTGTGTTGCTTACTGTTGTGAATTTCAACCGTATAACTGGTATTAATATTTAGGTGTATATTTGAATATATCTATCCGGATTCAATTTGCTCTTTACAGTATACGAACATTTGACATAACAGTACACTCTCTGAGGAGTCAGTTCAGGTTTACCCTAGGTTACCATATTTTTTGTGACCTCAAAGCGGGACGCCTCCAGGGCTCCAAAGACCATAGCTGTGATATTTTTAACTTTAAATTTATCGATTTTACATTAGAGGCCTACATTTAAAACCACTGCAGCTGTCCTCACTGGCCATATTGTTATCGAGAGTTCATTCGCTGTCTGTCTAAATATCGGTTTCAGTTCGAAAAATAGAAAGGAATATACGTTAACGTTAAGCACCCCTTTGCGTTAGGAGGTTTACACGTAACAAATTGTAGCAATTAAACAACGAAACAAACAAAACCACGCATTCACCTTCAGTTAGTAGGCTACCGGTACGCTACACAGAAACAACAGTACCGAGAACATGCTAATTCAGGGTGGTCCAAACTGCGGCCCGCAGAACAATTTTAGAGTACACCACTAAACTATTGGCAGATATTTATATTTATAAGCAGAACAATTTTGATTTATTTATAAACTATTCCAACTGGGAATAGTCCTTTTGCTAATCTCGATGTCCGGATTGATGTTTGTGAAAATCACGTAATTTCATTGTTGTATAAACGTCAAGACGGTGCTTATATGGGAATAACGTCCCGCGATCGGCAAAAAGAGAATCAATTGTCTTGTGCAGACAGGACCAAGTCAACGAGATGAGCTCGCGTCAAATAACTCCTCATTCGAAGAGACGTTTTGTAGCTTTATTTTAGTCTCTCCTATTTCAAGCGTTGGCCACGTGACAACAGAGACGAACCGCAGAGATGATTTAGCGCCGCGCGAACCAGTTTTTTTTTATCTGGGTGTGAGGTCCCAACTTAGACGGACTTGGTTGTTTTTCAACGGCTACAAATCACGCTACAAGTAATCAATTTTTTCAAACATAACAATCATACAAGGAGTGTAGATTGTAGAAAAAGGGTGACCGAAGTAAATAGAGAGGAAACGTATTTCCTTACACACGACAACGGTAAATCACAGTGTCTAAAGTGTTTTCAGGTAATATTCGTCACAGAAGAATATAATTTTAAGCGACATTACAAAACCAAACACGAGAAAACATACAGAAAATACCACGATATTTCTCGGGAAGCAAATTTTGAAATAACTAAAGGTTTTATACAGTTTCCTTGAAAAACTGATTAGACGGTTAAACTCTCATTCTTGAATATATTTGAAGTGAGAAAACTCGCGATAATTTGATTACTTTTGGGTTTCTCCGACTGCGGCCCGCGAGACCTCCTAGAAAAGTTTGGACCACCCTGTGCTAATTGGTAATGTTCGTGTTAGCTGGTTATCGAGTTATCGAGCAGCGACACCCAAGGTTTAAATATCTCATTTGAAAAATTGAAATTTTAGAGTTATGAAACTACTGTTTTTGACGGTAACTACCGTACGAATCATTAATCTAACATCGCTAAATAGAGATAGTTTGATTTCTCGAGATTGCATTAAAGAGTCGAAACACCATCTGCTGGACGGAAAATTTCACAAGTGAGATGAATTAATTGTAGCAAGAGCTGTTCTGAATATAGATTTATAAATATACACTCAATCTGGTCAATATAAACGAAAATTTATCCTGCAAGAATTACAAAAAAAAAGTTGTGTGTGTTGCGGTTTTACTGGGGAAAGAAAGCCAAAACTGATTTTCGAGCAGCGACACCCAATTTTTTATTATCCATATTAGAAAATTGGAAATTCGAAATTACTGTTGTTAACGGTGAGTACCATGTGAATTTTGTGTATCGTTATGCTTTTATACCTTGGTATTCTCTTTTTCTGTTTGTGGGGTCGAGTTGGGACTTGAAAGTAATGTAGAAAATGAAAATAGACGTCAATCTTGTAATCATATTCCCATAAAAACGGTTTTCTCCGATTTATTTAAACTGTGTTAATGCACTCCAATACAAATTATTATGTATTATTAGTCTCAAATTTAAAAAAAATTCGTTCATCCTTCTATCATCTCCAAATTAGCATAAAAATCGATAAATCTTCAAGCAATGTTTCCCGTTGTTTGTATTGCGTCGAGTGTAAATTGGATTAAAGTATGCGCAACAACAGTTTCATTTTGTTTCATAAACATTGCTCACTCCCCAAATCCTATTATTTTATTGCTTTACGTAGGCTTCAACGGAAATGTAAATGTTGTACACTCGCTGATTACACGAAAATAACTGTTTGTTACTATTTATTTATTTTTCATCATAATCTTCAGGAAAACAATAGACGAAAGAAAACTTTAAAAAATTATATTATCGTCTAATCTTGAGATGACGTTATTTCATCAATTCGCTTTAGAAAACTTGATGAAAATAATTTTCAGACATTTATTACAAAAAACTGTTGATTTTATGTTTATATTCCAGTATATATTTCATATTGCCACCCACAATATATTGCAGATTGAACCGATTTCTAGAGCAATGTTTCATGTACGTTGATACTAGTGCGTCTATGAATCATAAATATATATTTAGCTATTTGAAAATATATAATTTTGGAACAGGAAGTTGGTATTAAATAAAAAGTTATATGTCGACGAATCAAATTCTCATAAAAAGACCACAGCTCTTGAGACGTTAAACGTATCACTATGAGATCATCCTCGTGCAAGTTTTCAATAACGCAATACAAAACCATCCTTCTCTTGTATAAAAAAGTAGTTATATTAATAAAGAACATATTTTACGGTAATAGTAATTTGTAAGCGTTCCACATAATAAATATTATGTTATATTCATGCATCAAAATATTACTCATTGTTCAAAATGTTTGCATTAATAAGTATATACAAAAATAAATCTGAAATTACATAATAATTTGAGCTGCACACGTGCAACAGTATAGCTGCTAAGCAGTTAAAACATACTCAGTAAAAAGGTGGAAAAATGCATTCAGATCGAGAAGCAATCTTTATCATTCCTCAGATTTTATGTTGGTTAGCCAGAAGCAATTTTGAAATTGTTGAACGTTGCTTTTGTTTGACTATTAAGAATTTGAACATTACTGTTTTTGATACATTTTGTAATATCATCATATTTTCCCGTTTTGAAAGGATCCAGAATTAAAACATTTACGTTAAATGATTCAGATTTAAGGCTGAGTGAGTCCAATTCACTCATGCCTTCTGTTGGATAAATCATGTCTGTGACGGAAAAGAAACCGTTCTTCTTGTAGAAATTCACAGAACGATGACTGTGGGATAATGCGAAAAATAGAGGCGGGCATGTTTCGGAAATGTACGGGCCGCTTTCTATTGTTTCCTGGTTTCTAAATTTGTATTTGCAGTTAAAATCACTTTTGCATGACATCGGTATTTTTGATCCTGACGTTTTATTCATTCTTTCTTGCTCTCTTGTCGGAATATCTTGTGAATATCGCTGGCTATCGGATTTGTCGTTTTCGGAAATTTGACGTCGAAGTTTTTGCTTTGATGGGTTGTGATTTTCAAGATACCTCAGGCAAGCTGGTCCCATTAAAGTTCCGTGTCCCTGTCCTGTATACTCTGGATCCATTGCGGCAAACGGTCCATTCCACATTGGTATGCCGGTTGCGCACACATGCTTTGTTATATTCTCGTATTCCCAGTCTTCGTATCTGTACAAAAACACAAATTTCACATTACAAATCAATTGTTTAATTCATCACCATAATGAAATTTCACAATATACGTAAAAACTTGTATAAGTCAAATCAATATGGTATTTCAGAATAAAGCAAATCTCTTATAGTCTGATGAATAATGTTAACTGTAAATACTGTTCGCAGCAAATATTATTATTTATACTGAGATTTATCACATCATTCACTTAAGAACATTGTTACAAATTCATACATTGATCTTAATTAAATAATATTGGATAGTCGCTGTCGGAATATCGGTGATATCGGTAGCTCGAAATATCACCGATATCGGCAAAAAGTGAAATTGGCACATTTGTACTATCCATATATAAAATTTGTCATAAAATTCTTCAACATAGAAATTTACCTTTCCATACGCTGAAATGATTCTGGATCCAATTTCTTCAATTTATATTTTTCGTAAGATTTCATGAAATCTTCATTTCTTGCACATTCCCATCCTCCTGATTTCGATGGTGGAACAAGCCATATTGCACCAATGATACGTTTACTTGTTGAATAGATTGTGTTGTGGGGACATTCCTAAATTAGTATTTGAATTAAATTCATTAAATGATTGTAGAATTTTTATTTTCTACAAACACGAAAGGTTTAGGTGTCGTCTTCAAAGCCACAAGATTTATATTCTTCTCTTCAAAAAACTTTTCCATACCTTTGAATAACACATAATGTATATATATATATATCTACGATCAATGAAGAAAATTCGTTTGACAAAAGAATTGGATAGATTTCAAATATGATAATTTCCATCTTTATAATGGTGCGGTGGGACTTTACCCAGACTTATTTAAAACACAAAATGCGCATTTTTTTAGAAATGTAGGACATATGGGTCTGAAGTTACATTCTTTTTTTATTCATTATAATTTTCGTTCACTTACATTTACAACTTTATCAAATCCGTCCATTTTCTTGCTTATTTCAAGACATAGAATGATCGAATTTCCTTTCCTGATTGTGACTTCATAAATTGCGTCGAAATATCTTCTTAAAAATTCTGGTCGCTTGTTTGCATTAGGAATCATATACACATAAAGCGGGTACGAAATGAACGCACGTATAAAGCATTCTCTTGTCTGTATCCAATCCTCATCTCCAACGCAAGGACGCAAATAGGTTTCACTATAACGAATATAAAACGTTATTTGACACAAAGTGGTTGTTTTGGGGGTAAATCACCTTTCTGCACCTAAATTTTGTATGGGACCCGATATTTCATTAAAATTTTTGCTATTTTTTCCAATTAAATGGAACACTTTTTATTGCGTATATTGCCTATCGCCGATTTTCCCATTCCAGGTGATACCTGTTTTTGATGTAGTTTTATCCAAAAAACATTGTATAATATAGCATACAATTCAATTCTTAATTTTATTATTACGAATAAGCCTCTTCGACAGCCATGTTTAACGGTAGTTAAGACCTAAATATCCATATTTGCCTTCACTACTAACTAAATAGTTTACTGACAAACTTACTAATTGGCAGACTTGGTCGAGTATTTATCTAATAGTGTATTTATGAAATGCTCCACAAATTGATGAGAAAATTAGGATATTTGAATCTACACAATATATTATAAGGATGTCATTTAATCCATTCGTGTGCGACACTTACCCGTTCATCTTTTGCAAGCAGCAAAAATGCTTTCTGTCGCCAATGATAGTTCGTTATAGCTTTGCGATAAACGAGCGAAGACGGCTTGTTTTGGCTCCCACATTTATACTATTTCTTTTTACCCCCTTCTTTGCTGTAAAACTCTCAAAACTACGCGATGCTAATTTTCATTCTGCATATTGCTATACGTTCGAGACAAAGGGGAAGTGAAATAAGAAGGGGATACCAAGCGGTGTATAACGAAATAAATATTTTGTGGGAAGGCTTTGGGATACAGCTGGATAGACGTACGCAAATACATAGCTATTTGTAGAATGAAACCACTGAAATAATGTAAATGCTGGGATGCTTTATGCAGGGAGTGGCTAGAAAACGAGATTGCTTACATTCATCTTTTACGATTGTCAGTTGACGCTGGAGTTCTCGTACGGCAAAATACGACTGGCTTATTTTTTTATATGGCATGATAAATCGCCTTTTTGAACAATCCTCTTCTATCTCCAACCCGAATGGTTTTGACCCAACGTCATTGCGGGAATTACGCGATATATTCTAGGTTTCGAAATCGACCTATGATATCACATCCTTTTCCTCGATATTCTAAATCAAATATAGTATGTTGCCATTTTACGTTCAGTGCACGTAGACAAAACCACAAATAGTCTGGAAATGGAAATACAATAACCATTTTTGAATTCATTGCATCTTTAAATGTTAATTTGATCAGACTATATATTATGACATGTTTTGAGGTGTTTGAACAGCAATTTCCTAAACGAAATCAAAATAGAGTGAGCATGGGCGTTAGGATACCACGTTCTTGTGGTTTTTAAATGGATTAAAATTATTCTTTGTGGCAATTTTATTTATTTTGAATGACAGCTGTATAATGTGAATTTAAGTAGTTTGTTTGAAAGTGGATTACTAGCAGTAGTAAATGAAACATGAAAACCAAATCCTGTCGTGTTCTGTTTTATTAGCTTGTCAATAAGCAAACAGAAAAAAAGATTTAAGGTTTGCGTACAACGCAATATGTTTTTTTGCCAATTGAATAACTGCCAAAAAAGGAGACGTTCGACGTTCGTTCGCATTTTACTTGATTATTGATATAATTTATATATATTTATGGGCATATAAGTTGCGTTTATAACGTGCCTGATGGAATTTGCAGCATACGCTATGTTTCACGAAGCGTGAAAATGATAGGTTTTCGAAAACAGGGACTTTTAGGAGTTACCTGGCTAAATGCCATCCATATAAATGCTGGGGTAAACAGACATATGTAATAATCACTAATTGAATAACTTCAGAACGTCGGGGTGGAACCGGATTCGAGTCGAATCTACACATTTTGGGACTCGGATTCGAAAGCAGTTTTATCGAGTCCTCAATCAATTCTGATTTGGTTTAGTTTTAAGAAGTATTGTTTGCGTGACAATAGATCAGCTTGCGGCACAACGAAATGAAAAAGTCGCGGCACACTTATTACAAATCAATTATTTGAAATCCCCAATTTGCAAACATTATGCGTTTCGGGAGAGTAAATAAGCTTAAAACAAGATTTCATTAGAATCATGAAAATGCAAATCATTTTGTGTTGTACTGTATATATTGTCAACATATATTTTGTACTGATATATATTATATTTTTTAATAACGAGTGTTGAAACACTCACTCGCTGGAATGAGTTGATAGAAAATATACCTGATGGCGAAGTTCGACAAAATTTTATGTAAAATTAAAAGCTCGAAATAATCCGAGAGAAAATGTAAAAAATTATGAAAGTTATGTGATTTAAGAGTTTCTCTAATTTCTTAACTGCGGACAGCCTGAAAGGGATTGTTCCAGTAATTTAAAAGAAACGGTAATTTGTTCTTAAACAGCCATATTATAAAAACGATCCATAGATTATTTTGAATAATGACCGAGCAGTACTGGTTAAACAAAGCGGAATCAGGAAAATTGCAATCCTTCCAAAATTAGTAACCCATCGAGTATCAGTGTCTACTTGTCTATGGCTACAAATATTTCATTTGACAAATTTCCGTTAAAGTAACGAATATCAAAGTATTCGAACTCAAACTTTTAGCAGTCGTTGTGGACAAAAAGGGCTCAGTTTAAGTCCAGCGACTTCACTTTGAGCAAACTTGCATTGTTGGGTTGGGTTCGAAAACGTACAACGCCTTATTAGACAGGTGTGGCACAATACAACACATGTCGGTGTACATAAAATAATGAATCTTTATACGTGTGTTACCAAACAATACACATTACTGATTTTATGTAATAGTGTTCATGTTGATTATTGTGTATTGATCTAATAAATTTGGTGAAAAATCCGTGGCACGCTTTCAAGACTTTGGCGACACACAGTTTGCAATGAAAGTTTCCTCGAATTTAGGCTTCCCAGTCTTGTAATGTAGCAATGTATAAATAGGGAATGTTAACGAAACGACACAGTTGAAATTTAACCAGACTTCCCAGTCACCCATTTTTACTCTGATGGATTTTGAAGTACGGTCGGGAACATTGGCATCATCAGGGGTGATTAGTCAATTTTTACTAATGTTTTCAGATATTTAGATTTGAATCAATTAACTCAGCGTTCAATAACTGTCACTGCTTTTTAATGGCAGCTTCTTGGATATGTCGAAACAAAATGATGAATTTGAAGATTTAACAGTTCGCCAGCGCCAGCTCTTAAAACAAGAACTAAAAATGTGTGCAAGATAAAAGTAAATGGAGAGTTTTTCACGGTGAAACTATTTTTATGAACCTTGGTCTTTTTCTTTAACATTGCAAAAAAATGGTTGAAGATTATTGACCAACGGCATTCAAACCTTTTTAGTGCTGCGGGCCACTTTTACATAAAGAAATAACATACACAGACTTCGTAGGCTAGCTTGCGTCTCCTTTCTAGAAAAGCAATTTCGTCGCTTCGCAATGGCCGAAGAAAGCAAAGCAATGCCATTGACGGCAGATTTACAGCAGGGATGTGAACCCTAAAAATATGCTGAATATGAAATCTGTACAAATTTAAAATATTTATTATTACCCGAGATGTCAGTTCAAGATCAAAAGAAATCATAACCGCTAACCATCTAAAATAGGTTCGTGGTTGCAAATGTACATGAGTGCAAACGTCCGTGGGTGCAATATGTATGTTGAAGCTAGGGGAGTTTTTAAATTAAAGAGGCTTCCTCCAGTAATAAAATTGCCATGCATTTTTTATTCAAGTTCATTAATTATTGTCCAAACATTAAATCGCGAAGGTATCGCGACTAGAAATGGTTATTATGACGTTGGGTATATCGGATGACAGGTTGGACTGTAGCATTGAGTTTCCTCATTTCATTCACTATCCAATAAATCTACCTGGGCGATTAGCATTCGTATTTGGTCTTGAACTAAATTTCGTATGTCACGTATATTTCAAATTTTATTTATGTCATAATATATAACGTTATTAAAACCTGTTATGTCATAATGGATTGTTTATGATGTGTTTTTTAAGAGGGCGCCTCAAAAACGGCAACTCACATTATCTAAATCCGGCCCCGACTACAGATTAATATCGTACTGCCGGACGCTCCATGAAGAATTCAACGGTGTCATATTCTTCCAACTGAAAAAACACTTTGGTGATATTATTAATATTATATTGATAAACGCACTACTAGTACAGTCCGCCTGCATCAATTATGAGGTTATGCATTGCAAGTAGTTAGCAGAGGAAAATAATATCGGTATGAAAAATTGTTGCTCCTAATTGTCTGCTTCCATACAGAAAAACTTTAAACACCACATTCAAAAATAAATTATCCAACATCAAAGAAACAAATGATAATCCTGTTTCAAAAATACTGGAAAGCCACATAATTAATTCTGAGAAATTACTATGCAAGACTTCTGAAAAACGTTAAGCAAACTTAAACGTACTTTTGATAAATCACAAATATCGTCCTCAAATTCTTGGATTACAAGTCAAACTAAATGATATGGCTATTTCCTTTGAAATAATTTAGATTGTGTTCAAGCTCTTTTAGATGTTTAAATAAATTTCATCATAGAAGCATATTTTATGAACACCATCTTAATTCTCAACACTACGAATAAAAGTGATATGCCTAATAAATGAATGAATATAGGTGACTAAATGTTAAATTATCTCACAAATACTTAAAAAACATACAAAATATTTATACATACATTTATTTACAAGTAATTCATCAGAAATTAATAGGCGACTAATATGCTAAAAATTAGACATGTAGACCGACTATATTTTATATAAAAACTCACGCTCTGACCCGAAGTTAGTCGAGTTCAATAACTGATTTGTATATAAAAAAAATTCTTCACTGATGAAATGAATTTTTGTTGTAGAAATGAATTCAAATAATATAATATTTCCTTAAACTAATAAATGAAACGTTAGGAGCAATTCATATTAAAGTAAATATAAAACCACGAGTACTACAGTGAAACCCCAAAATGTATCTTAGCATATTAATATCACCAATAGTAAGAAAAATTAATGAATATAGGTTCTAAAAGGTAATGTTTAAAAGGTAATAGATTTCAAGCATAACTGCATATAAACATAGTTTCCAGAAGCCTAACGGTCTGTCAAAATGTTCAAATCACATTACAAGGAAGAAAAATATCAGTGTATTGAGAAGTTTCCTTTTACTTCGGCATTTTTGTTATGGGAACATATATAATCAGTGGCAAGTATTAAAATATAATAAACAAAATATAAGCAGAGCATAAAACTAACTATGATTGAAATATGCATAATTGCGAAGAAAATAGCTTGTACTAAAATAGCAAGATAGATAATAAGATGAGTAAAATTTGAGTAATATCTTATTTTAAATTTTGCATCAAAATAGAATAATTTGGAATGTTCAAAAGTTTGTCATAGATCGAAACAACAACACCCAGGCTTTTATTTGAAACCTATGGATCATTGTATCCAAGACGTTTTTGGGTACTCCTGAAGTATGCGCACCAATATGTTGCATAACCTGAACCCCTAACCTGGTACACAACCTGAGTTCAGGTTGTGCGCCATCTTGGTGCGGCCGCATACTTTAGGAGGTCCCGTTTTTGAGTACCAACAGCACAAGATATGAATATAAAACCCCAAACATATTTTAAAGATGCAAAGGTATAAAAAGGTTTAATAAAATGCATATTAGAGTGTGCTATAATGAAGTAATAATTATTTCGAAGAAAACTTGGGAGGTGAAGTAAGGCAATGTTGTGGAAAAAGTTGGAATTTCTTGAAATTTTCATATAAAACTGCATAAAAAATTTGCTATAACAAACAGAATTTAAGGAGCAAAAAAAGGTTATAACAATGCATCACCACAGCGGTTCCCATCGTGAAAAATAACAAAATTGTGTTAAACATAATTCAAATATGATTGAATATTTTACATGTTGTATTTATTAGAAATGTGTATATGAAAAGGTAATCAGTACTTATGAAGAAAGTTCAAAAATTTAATTGCTACTGAAGCTTTGGATTTGACTAAATTTAGTCAATAGTTAACTAATTCATCTTTCAAGAAATGAAATTATAATTCAAAAACAATGGAAATATGACTGCATATCTGATAAGTTCTAAAATACAATCTCACCGTAAGTAGAGATATATTCAACTCTGAGCAACTATTTTGTCCATATCTACAAGAAAACTGAGTGAACAGTGTTAAACACATAAGATTAAGGTGTTTCTTAATCTAGCTTGTAAAGGGACTACTTGTCCTAGGGTTTGTTCAGCACGAGTGCACTACGGCCTAAAAATTACAAGAAAAAAAATAAATTCATTTCCATAACTATCCTATTCTAAAAACTTATTGGACACGTTTAGTGGCCATAACGATCGTTTCAATATTATGTTGTTGTTGTTCTTGTTCTTTGACACGTTTTTAAAAAGTCGCTTTTCTCTTCGAATACTGGACCAATTGCTTTGAAATTTTCAGTGGTTAAAGATTAATTTTTTCGCTAGAAGGCTATTACTTTTATTTATTTCAAAATTTTGAATGTGCAATATATGTGTATATGAATACTATGCTTTAAAACAAACTTATCATCATAATAGGTAGCAGGAGATTAAGTTTAATATAGGGTTTGTGCAAATATAGGGTTTGTTCAGCAAGACGGTCTAAAAATTACAAAAAATAAATTCATTTCCATAACTACCCTATCCTGAAACTTATCTGAAATGGAAACAACTTCAAAAGGCACAAAGTTTGTTATAAATAGAATGACCTTTTCATAATATTTGACATGGTAGGTAGTAGTAAAACAGTGGTTTTTCAACCTTTTCAGTGAGGCGAAACCCTGTTGTGACACTCCCGAGGCAAACCTAATAGGTAATTGATTTATTCAACCAATGTACTTCAGTGAGGCGAAACCCCAAATGTGACACTCCCCGAAGCAAATCTGATTTATTCAATCAATATGCATGTAATAATATAGGTTCATGGATTTGAATAATAACTTTCGGAACCCTAGAGTGCCACAGAACCCGGTTGAAAATTTCTTTAGTAGTCACTAAGTACGGTGTCTTGTTCTGGACCAGGTTCACAATAGTGAGTATTTCATTGGCAACAATATGAAAAAACCTGTAATGAAGATGAACTACAGTTAGCAGACCAATAATGTTGGCTTCGAAGATTTAAGTCAGAATCGTCACGATTCCCAAACTAACTGACTTGGAGTGTTAAAAATATGTACAACGTTTGTTGAAAAAGAATAGACCGAGACAAATCTGACTGATGTTGTAGTTATTACGGTAGATCGTTCCACTCCACTATTCACTATGTGGCCATGTATTTTTTTCCTTCACTGTTCAATTGTCCGAACTGACGGTATCAAATTTTTAAAGACTTCATGAATATATTGTTGAATATCTCTTGTATTTGATTCCTTCCGCCTTTAATTTTGTCTTCAATGCATCAAAAAAATTACGTGTATGATCTGCATCAGGATATCCATTGCTGAAATAGATCAATATTAGCTGTGAAGAATCTTCAGTACAGCCTTGCTATACTTGATTTTAAGATTTGATGTGTACAAAGAATGTCAACTTAATTGTAGGTGGGGATGAATGAATGTCTAAATAATTTATTTGTATTATTCGCTTATCATATTGAATTCCAATAATATGGTTGTTCCACAGGTAAAAAGAGAGACAATGCGTGAAGCAGGACGATTATGGAATTGCAAACCCAATAACCTCCATGTTTAACTACTCGCCTTAAAGCAATATTTTGAAAATCGTCAATTTTATTCTTATTCAAACACGAGTTCACAAGTAGTTATAACTCCGGGTGATAAAAGTGATGCAGTTTTCGAATCATGATTTGAATATTGGAATCTTTATGTTGAGGTGTATTAAATGAGAGGCCACTAGTTTTTATAAAGATTGGAATTTTCCCTGGTATCGAAATCCCAAAAGGACAATAATTGTGCAGATTTTAATTAACTGAAATAAACTACCGGTCAGTGTTCACTATTAGCGCACTTTTTTGCGAAAATTGCGAAGCACTTTCGCAACTTTTTTTAGGGACTGCGAAATAGCACTTTTTTCCGATTTTGAAGAGAAATAGCACTTTTTTCTGATTTCGAATGGAATAAAAATTCAAAGTTAACAAATATTTTCGAGTATTAAGTTGACAAATAAGTAACATACTAGTACTTTTGTAACTCAATTCTGCATATCATAACGATATTTACCGGAATTCTAACCTATGAGATGCAGACATAGGAGATAAAGCTTTTGCATTAACGGCAAAATTCTTGTTTATAATATGATTATTATACAAGCACACCGATTCCGCTTCTCCCGCAAAAAACGCTCCAGGTGATGGAAACCAGATGTTGGAATAATACGCAGTGCGTTTCTTTGAACGAGAGTGGTCATGTGACTATCAATGATATCGATGAATTCAAAATGACTATAAAAGTGTTACCTGTTATAGTCACTTTGGATGAATTGTGACCAAACTGCACGATTTTCAAATCAGACGAAACTTTTAGCAGCATGTCACAGATTTGCAAAATCACCAAATTCACAAAATACCTTTAAGTGCCATTTTATTGTAATCACAATGTTGAAAGGACGTGGCATTTTCCGGAATTTTGCGATATTTACACAACTATTTCTCATTGATATGCGAGGTTGGGTGGGCAAAATTCAATATTTTTTTGAATCGAATATTTTTAAGGAGTACCGAATAAACGTGGTGGAAACATTGAAAAATCGGCAACAAAGCCTTTTTACTGGTTAATTCCGTTGTAATCGCTAATTGTTCTTGTCACCGATCGTTTTGGCGGCGATATCCAGGTTTTGGGTAATCTATATTCCCGCCCTCTCTTTTTTACAATATGAATTCTTGTGGGTCGGCGGACATCGAAGTTTTATATTTCGGGTTTACCCGTTCGTTCACATCGGCAACAGCTGTTGAAGACATTGAGGACTCAAATTAACATTTGTGTTGGCTTTAATATTACCTATCAAGATTTGTAGATTTACCGTCCTAATTTTATGCGAATGGTAATATTATTGTCCATACCGTGATGCAGATATTTATTAAGACGATAATTAACTTTCTCATGTATTTCTATGGTGATAAACTTCGCAAGTCTGAAATTGTGCCAATCCTGAATGTTGATTTAAAATAGTGATTGAATAATTCGGCAATAAAGGCATTTCTGCGTGGTCATAAGACGAGATGACGTCAATGAACAGCACTTCTTTTACAGGATATTTTACATATGCGACTTAATGCTAAAAAGATTGGGCTCGAGTGCTTTAGTGCCTAATAGAGGTCAGGCGCTAATTGTAACTAATTCCCTCAAGTTTCAACGTTTTTTCAACAAAACAATACCCCGGCGATAATTATAGCTGAAATGTTACCGAGCAATTCACAATTTTATTTATGGAATTTGCAAATTCACCAGTTTCTTGACGATTTTGATATTGTCACGCCCTAATTATTAGTGCAAAAAATACTCCCCTTCTTCCGCGGCGGTTTGACGGGTTCTTTGTTCCATTCTTCAGGAAGTTCTGACACGGAGATATAGAATACTGAATCCGGAGGGTTGAATCCCTGTCCACTTACTGGTGATTTTCCGTTTTGAAATGCGTGAAACATTCTCTATTTTAAATTAAATGACGTTTCGCGGGCTAGAGTTCTCCCCGAAAATGATGTGTTCCAGACGTTAGTTAGACGATAGATAAAACATTAGATTAATAATTTTCGCGACGCTCCGTTTTTGAAAATACAAAGTTATATCGCAAAAAATGTGTTATGATACATTTGGAATGAAACATTATTTACGGTTAATTCAGATCATATTTTACTCTTCATGACACCCGGTATCCGAAAATACAGTTGTATCTCGAAAAATGTGTTTTGTTACATTTAAAATAAAACCTTTTTGCAATTAATTTAGATCAACTTTTACCTTTCACGGCAACCCGTTTCCGAAAATACAAAGTTATATCACAAAAAAATGCGTTTTGTTACATTTATTTTGCATTCCCAATAAAATACATATTTTCCTTAATTAAGGTCGTCGATGAATCTGTTCCTGTCGTTCAAGCTCGGCACACGTTTGGACGAGTGTGGGGCGGTTTTTTGGTCGACGATAAAGTAAAAGTTGCCACACGTTATTTGTATAACGATAATAACTGAAAATTAAGATTTTATAATAGAAGTGAATTTGTCTCAAGATGGTATTTTACGATTCCTGCCCACAGAAAATAAACACGCTGACAGGCTTGGTTATAATTAATATTCGTTCAATTTATTTTACACTATTAATAAACGCGCCACACCAATTGCGACCATATAAATTGCAGTCGCATCGGTATGGACTGTATGTTTTTGGCGCTCTCACATTAATAATAATTTTCAACAAAACAATATCCCGACGGTCATTAAAGCTGAATTCGTTACCGAATAATTCACAATTTTATTTACGGAATTTGCAATTTCAATATCTCACTTGACGATTTTGATGATGTCATGCCCTAATTATTACTGCTTAAATGCCTCAAAATACAACAAATGTAATCATTTTCGACGATAACAGGCGCAACAATTCGTAAACGAGCCGTTATAACGAAACTCGCGATTGATTTTACCTCTCTCTTGTTTACAATTTTAACATCCCGCCGGCCATGTATGGTCGAATAAAATGTTCACATATTCGAAACATGACTTGGCCAAGGATGGAAGGGATCACTAAAGAGCTAATAGAAAGTACATACCGGTACGCGAGGGTATGATATTAATATCGAGAATATTTGTGAGCATATCACAGGACGGAAATATTTTGCACCCGGCTGTTTGTTGGCAGAACAACGATACCCTAAAGTTAATGGATCCAATACAGGGAAGTATTTATTTATCATCTCACTTGCGAACATCGAGGTTTTGGCGGAATTGTACGATCATGTTGTCTTTCTTAAATAATAACTTTTTCAATAAATGTTCATTTTTCTTTTGCGTCTTTTTTATATGCCGGGTTTTCATTTATTTTAAATTCGAAATTGTCCGAAATACTCCAACAGGTGTATAAGTACAATAATAATAGGACTTACCAGGGAAGTTTAATACACACGATGTGTAAAGGGCGTCGTAACTCCCGTTTATTAGTTATAAATTTTTTTACATTCTGCTTAAAAAACAACGCATGTAACTCTCGCGACCAACTCTTTTTGTTTTGTATGGCATCATCTTGGCGACGAATTTATTGCCGACTGAATTTTAATTGTGTTTTAGGATGAGTTATTTTCTGTTTGTTGGTTTCTAAACTTCACAAACTTGGGTAGCAATTACTATTAATGTGAAATTTGTGCATATAAACGATTGAATATCGCGACTGGATGTCCGATATCTGATAATGCGTAATTCTCTTTCAACATTAATTTTCAGGATATCAGCGGTCATGTGGTCGAATAAAAATTATTTATCAAATGGATTGGTATTTCGAGACACTCTCAAAATTATTTGGGACCACTATCATTTCATTCGTTTATTTTTTATATTCATGTTTTTCTCAAGAATCACCCTCGTTATATTTAGTGTACCTTCGCAAAAGAAAACTCTTTGGTGTCATCGTTCCTATTAGTGTAATTGAAATATATGGAAACCTCGCAAGTGGCGTTGTGATGCGAATATTTAATACTAGGTCAGCAGCATTACAAAGAGTGCTATTTATGAAAGCTGAAAGTACATGGCATTACTAAACATTTTGCCAATATATGATGTTTTCTGCCCGATTTAAACTAACTCGCACGCAAACCAAGGCATGTCGACATTTAAAAATTACTTGTCTTTGGGTGAGCTCTGAAATAGTATAATATAAATGTAAATGAGAAATTAGGTCACGCTAGCTCACGAAACGGGAGGATTTTCAAAGTGATCTTGTGTAATATTTCGGAGAAAAAAGTTTGAAAGGAAAGTAGGTCAACCTATCTCCTAAAACAGGGGAGTATCTTGCGATAATATTTCGGAGGGAACGTAGGTTAACCTATCTTTTAAAACAGTGGGTGGCGACTTTCAAAGTGGTTCAAAATCAAAAATTAATAATTATTAGATTAGGTTTAGGGGTAAATCGAAAAGTTGAATTTCCAGCGCACCTAACCCTAATTAGTTAATTGCTATTTATATTTGGAGGGGGGGGGGGATTATTTTGCACGGGATTTGTACAAACGATCTACCCTGTAACTAATATGGTTTCCAGCCTGCCTCGTGTCTGTTAGATGGAAGGAGTAACAAATGTGAAGTCTTTGCTGTTTACGCGAGTAAGCAACTGACACCGCGATACATTGCATGAAAATGTTTTGTCGGGGCAGGTGTTAGCAGATGTTATTTCGTTGCCGATGAATTCGCTTGTTTTAATTAAACATGAATTCGCTTGAAGGGAACTCATTCGCTTGAAGGGAACTCGGAAAAGGCTTCTCTTTAATTCATAATATTAACCGGAGGAGCGCTTTTTCGAGTATCTATGCCGTTTTAAATGGGTCATATGAAAGGCTAGGGCACCTAACTTGTTAAAATCGGAAAAAGCACTTTCGCACTTTTTTTCCCGACTGCGAAGCACTTTCGCACTCATAATTTGCTTAGAGTTAACACTGCTACCGGTACTTACTTATTTGGACCTCCATATTTGTTAGTCTTATGAGGAATTTCACCATTCCATTTTATCTCTCCTCTGTTGCTTCCAATTATGTTCCAGATCTTGAAGAGTAATCCTGCATCAAATGCTTTCTCTACCAATGCTTTAAGGCTATTATGTCCACGGCATGTTAATGGCAAATATTCAGTGAATTCCTTTGCAGCATATGAAACCCCCTGCAAAGATGAACATAGCAAGACATTGAACTCCCATTTCTGATGTATTTTATTGAAACTGATATAAACATCTGTGAATTTTCAACACAAAAATTGCATTGAATCTACAAAAGCATACAATTTCACAGGCATGTCGCGCCTTCACTACAAACAAGACCTTACACCGACAGCCACTAATACATATGCTACTAAATTTAATGAAATCTTTATTACTACTGGTATGGTGATCCAGTTAGCACATTTAGTCTAAGTAGGAGGAGCAGGTCAGATATCTAGGGTTCTAATGCTGAATAAAAAATATTCTTCTTCCTTCTCTCGCAAGCACATGCGTGTTGCTGTTTCTGTTTTGTCGCTTGCTCTTACTTGCGAAACACTCATACACATACAATTGTGCTATTCATATGAAATTTAATGGCGAATACGCAATATTGGGTGAGATCTAATTTTGAGACAACATAATAATGAGAAATGATTTCAAATGAATAAAATTATATTATATCTTCATATTCCAACACAAAAGCACACATGTTCGATATGAAATAAATTCAAATGTACATTCAAGAATCAAGATACTTTTTCCAACCAATAAAATCAATCTCATGTGAATTATGCAAAAAAAAAAAGCACCTGCCCTTGTTGGGAAAGGGAAATGGGTGCTCCTGAAGTATGTGCACCAAGATGTTGCATAACCTCAATCCTAACCTGGTACACATATAATATTCAGGTTGTGCGCCATCTTGGTGCACATACTTTAGGAGGTCCGGGAAATGGTATGGTATGCTCATGATGTTTTGTTCAAACACAAAGATACTTATACTTTTAAAAAAAGTTTGCTTTTTATTAATTAACAATTTCAAGCGTGGCACGAAGATTAACTACAATTATTATAGTTACTGAAGATTGTAGTAACTTGGCAATTAAATATTGCCATTGCAGTTCAATGTAGAAAATGGCAGAAAAAAACTAGTAGTAAGGTATGCTAATACGTCAGTTCCGGATTCAATGACAGCCATTGTGAAAGTTAATAAAGTACTATAAAAATAGAATAGGATTCAGTATTCAGCTTTTGACCTACGTATTCTAGAATACTCTACATTAGTAAATCATTCTGTTTGGGCCATTCCTGCTCTTATAAGCACCAACGATATTGGTTCCAGTAACACATCATTCAATCAACACATTCATTACATAACTCACCATTGAACTTCCAGCAGGAAATAGGTAGGTAACAACAAAAGTCGATCCATAATTATATCCTGGCAATGACTCTTTTTTCAACCTTTTAAATAACACATTTCCACCAGGTGGTTGTGGATAGAGGATGAATCTTGGACCGGATGGAGTGGCTTGACTAGAAGACTGAAATTCTGTAAAATGAAAAATTAACTTTATTTGAAGTAAATTAAATTATAATGTGTATTTATAGACAGGGGAAAATGAAAAAGGACTGATCGCATTTTTTTCAGTTTTCAAATTCGTAACCACCAACCAGTCTCTGCTTGAATCAGGTATTACATACTGTACATAATTACATTCTCATTATTTATCTCGGCTTCAGTTTCAAGTCGAAATTCCAACTTGGGAGTCTCAGCATTCAGCAATCAGCATCAACCCAATTTATTTGTTATTGGTGCCGAACGCTGTCTTCACAACTTAAAATTCACTATCCGTACACAACTTATAAGTCAGCAAGTAGTATGATTTTATATTGTACTTGAAACCAGAGTTTTGCTCAAAAAAAAATCAGGGTTTCGGTTTGTGGTTCAAATCGTGGTTTGGGTTCAGGAAAACCCAGTATGGACAGTACACCCTAGTATGAGTAGTTGGGACGTTTTTTTTAATAAATCACGACTAAATTGTTCAGAATTATAAAACAATAAGCTAGAAATGAAAAACCCCTGGTGGAATCAGACTCGGTAATCACACCATTAAACTCAGTTTTGCAGCAGAAATGCTAGAGGTTGTACCTGAAGTGTGCCTGAGCCTGAAGTGACCCGGGTATGCAAATGTGGGCAATTGTGGTTCTTGGACATACCCAAAGCCGTGACTTTGTGATGTAACGTTGTTCCAAAGAGTTCCTGTATCTCCTCTAGTTATTGTTGCTGTTGTAGATGGCTTCTTCCGTGCACGAGAAAATATTTCATCCACAAGTATATCGTAACATTCACGGGAATCTCTGACCAAAGTTTCTGAGCGGGCGGTTTGTTCAAGAAATTGCAGGGGAAACTTTTTGAGGTCAAGAAGGTTAAACAGAGCTTGAAAATCATTTTCCCTTTTTTGAATATCATGCTTGACCCATCGGAGAGCTCCATGCCATTTTACAGTCTCAGAAGAACATTTTGTTTTCGGGGATTTCAAAATCCTAATGATGGCATCTTTGCTTACATCACAAAACTCCTTTTTCTCAATGATTTGTTCAAAATTCGCTTCCAGGAATCTATCCATAACATATTTCACAGCTTCTCGGTTGGTAACTCGATGAGTGTCAACCAGATTCTTAAGAATGAAGAAGTTGTCAATCCCAAGATTTGTTTCGAGATTTTTGACATCAGAGAATAATGCAGTGATGACTGAATTCCTTGCAATGTCATTACTTTTCACCAGTGTTTCTTCCAATACAGTTTCAAGAAGAAATTTGAAAGGATAAGTCTGGATGTTGTTGACTGTGACAAGATCAGAAAAACGTGTCTCTGCATCTTCATCAATTGCTCTTGCCCATGTTATCATAGCATGCCATGATGTTTGATAACTCACATTTGAAAGTTTAATGTAACGTAGGAGATCTGGCTTGATAATGAACTGAAACATTTCAGAGGAAATAACTAATTTGAAATTAGTGATCAGAACCTGTTCTGCTTGTTTTTTTATATCATGACGATTGTACGCTTGTGCCAAATTGATCACAGAAAGACAATTGGTCCGAGAGAGATTGGTTTGCAAATAATGGAAACAAAAATTTGTTAAACCAACCATTTGCAACAAGTTGGATGCTTGCAGGATATGCTGAACATATTTCATTTTCAAACTTGCTCCTCCTTTATACATGAACTCTATACATTGAGAAATTCCATTCTGGTTAACATCTTTCATATCTATAAATCCATTATGACATTCCTTCATTTTGCTTGAAAACAGCGCTTTAAAATATCCTGACGAGGCAGCCAAGACACAGCGATGAGCCCGGAAGGACTTGTTACCAACTTTGACATCGAAATCGCAGAGAAAATTTTGTTCTCTTAAGCTATTGAGTGATGTCATAAGAAAGCCAGCTTGTGTTGAATTTGTTTGTTCAATGTAATTTGCATTCATGATCAGTCAACTCAAACTTACGCAGCTCAGTAACTGAATATGGCAATTCTAATGCCTTCATGAAAATTATTGCTATACAGAAAGAACAAAGAGCATTTTTGGATAAACAAACTGAAAACCCGGCAACCACAAGGAATCAATGTAAAAGATTTCAAAACAAAGCAAACAAAAAGCTCAAACAAAAATAATGAAAAATATACAATAGAGGTGTGAGGAGAGTGCTTTTTTCTGTAATGTGTGGAGGCCTGAGGCCACATGAAAGTAGACAAATTGATTTTGCTGTTTGGGTTCGCATCTTTTAACATTCTGACAACTCAATATATTCGAATCCAAAAGGATCCGATAACAGGATTCGGTTTCCGCCTCTTCGGCACTATGCGTCAATTATTGTTTTTTGTATTTCTAATTTATTGATCAGTGTGTCTGACAGGCGTTTTCTCTCGCGACGAAATCTCTCTCGTTTGATTATACTTGTGTTTTCTTGCAAAGAACCCGCAAAAGAGGCAAACACCGTAATCCCAGCTTGCATATTCAGAAAGCGAAGCTGGCGTAATTGCACTTTTTCGCGTCTTACCGTTTTACTATCTACTTCGCTTATAATAATAATTATTATTATATGCGAATGCCGACTTACTGGCGATTTTCCGATTGCAACAATATTAAATTTTTGGAATACGTGCAACATTCTTTATTTTAAATTGAATTACCGTACTTTTCGCGGCCTTCGAGTTCTCCCAGAAAATGATATGTGCCAGACGTTAGATGATTAAACATTATTTGCGATTAATTTAGATCAAAATTTACTTTTCATGACACCGCGTTTCCAAAAATACAAAGTTATATCGCAGAACAATGCGTTTCGTTACATTTATTTTGCACCCCCCTATAAAATACATATTTTACGGAATTCAAGTTGCCGATGAATCCGATCCTATCATCCAAGCTCAGCACACGTTTGGTCGAGTGTCGGGCGGTATTTTAGTCAACGATCAATTAAAAAACCTACCGTACCACACTTGGTAAGTATAACGATAATAACTGAAAATTAAGATTTTGCAATAGAATGAATTTGTCTCAAGATGTTATTCTACGAGTCTTGCTCACAGAAAATAAACACGCTGACATACTTGATTATAATTGATAGTCGTTAAATATATTTTACAACATTAATTACCGTGCCATACCATGTGCAGCACCCGTTGGGGGTGCATAAATTGCAGTGGCCTCGGTGTGGCAGCGCGCTCACATTAATAATAATTTAATGTTTTTTCTTACCTATTTTTTGTATTTTACAATTTACTATTGTTAAAATTCTTATATTTCATTGTCCTGTTTGGTAACAAATAAAATCCAATGCTCATGGTATTTTCAATTAAAAACAAGAGTAGTTAGTTATACATTCACAATTTTGCTTTTTTTAAGTTGTAAACCATCATTATGGTGGGAGAATTCCCAAATTTGAATACTAATAAAAATAAAACAGGATTCTGGATTCGATTCAACTATTCTAAAATAGTGAATTATTCTATATTGCCCATCCCTAAATGACTTTGCTTAAAGCTTCCACTGCTAATCCAATACTTTCACAAGTCATACATATACAGATATACAAGATGTTAGGAGAATTCTTTTTGTGTGGAGGTTTTGACAATTCACCTTGCTGCCTTGGCTGAAATGAAATCCTTACATCCTGGCATTGAAAAAAATGATTTGGTCATCATTAAAAAACTGCAATACTAATACAGCAATACAAAAATATCTTGACCTACTGCCTTTTCACAATATCTTTGTATTGCTTCTTGCTTGTATGGAGATGTGATTCCCCACTATACCGTACTGTTACCGTATTACTGTATTACTTTAATTCCCCTTTTTTCTTTGGTGTGAAGGAAAATGCCTAGGCTAACGGATACTGGTAGGATAGGATAGGATAGGATTTACATATTTATCCCGGGGGAGAGGAAAGCCGATAAGACGGCTTATCCATATGGCGAACCACGGCCTCTCGTCCGGTTACCATTCCAAGTCGGGTATGGGATTAGTTTTTTACTGTATTGTTTGTTTTCGGAAGCATGGACTTGGTGGTGGAGGAAGCCGTAACCGACCAGCGGTTACGTGAACCACCCAACGACGGCGAGGAGTCCAGCAATCCTCTCGCACATAACCACCCCTGCATGGGATTCGAACCTGCGAACCCACGCAGAGTAATTAGAGGTGCGGTGGCAAGCGTATTCCTAACGCTTAGCCCGTTGAGCCACACCGCCGCGCCTGGTATTCAGGTATTGGTCCTGGTCCATGGCCTTGGCACTTCTCCTCCAAATTAAATTCGAAAAATATTTCTAGTTCTAGTTTATCAGAACATTTTGCCCTTCTCTGTTTACTGGTTTACGTTTTCTGTCAGATCCTTCTTCCTTTCTATGTTTAGCTTGTTCTGATGTTTAACTTCCTCTTTTTATCACGGCGACAATGCTGCATATTTACGGTATAATTTTCTTTTCCTTCCTGGATTTTCTAGTTTCGCTTTGATCTTGATCTAAGTTTCTATTCTGCTACAGTCCAAGCAATATCTTGGAGTTATGTCTGTATGTAAATCACTACGGTATGGAATCAGCAATCTATATTCTATTTTCGACTAGATTCTATATTAGAAACTGAGTTAATATGGCTAAAGCGATACACCGGGTCTCCCTAAAACCAGGCACTTGCGAATTCAGGCACTTTTTCAGGCACCATTTCAGGCACTTTGATATTTTTTTATTTTTACCGTACGTCATTGGGGTTTCCAATTTACCTGACAAGATAATTAGACTTTAAATAATTTTTTACATCCCTATATTGCAATAAAACAATATTATTTCCAATTTATTAGAGTATAAATAATTTTTCAATAATAAAATGTGGCAATATTGATTACAAAATACAGAAATCAGGCACTTGTGAAATTTCAGGCACTTGGTCAAAACCTATCTTACAATGTATCTGATTACTCTAAAGCAGAAAATTAAATATATACACTTTGTATGGTTGAATTTACAACATTTTGGTAAAATACAATACCGTTTGTGACTGATGGAGACGTGTCATATTTCGCAAGTGCCTGATTTTTTATTTTTCTCGGTGACAGTTGCCATATTTTTTCGCAATTATTTTCTTAAATTATTTGCGTCAGCACTTACTATTCTTTGCTTTCTAACGCAAATTCATTGTTCCACAACAATTTGAGCGTTTTTAATATTGCAATGAGCAATACCATTTGACAACATATGGTCAACCATCGTACTTTCTGGATTTATATGAAATTGAATATGAATAATAAAATCTGGCAACCTTAAGCACAAAATACTAAAACCAGGCACTTGTGTGAAATTTCAGGCACTTCGTAAAAACCTATTTCTCGATGTTTTTACTTACTTTGAAGCAGAAAACTAAAATATACACTCTTTTGTATGATTGAAATGACGTCTTTTTGGTAAAAAACAAGAACGATTGGGACTGGTGATGAGGGTTCAAATTTCGCAAGTGCCTGATTTTTCATTTTATTCGATAACAGTTGCCATATATTTTCGCAACAATTTTTCTAAATTATTTGAGTCAGAACTTACTAATCATTGCTTTTTAAAATAAATTCCTAGTTGTACAACAATTTCAGCGTTTTTAAAATGAGCAATATTATTTGACAACATATAATTAACCATCGTACTTTTTGAATTTATTTGAAATTGAATAGGAATGATAAAATCTGGCAACCGCAAACACAAAATACTAAAACCAGGCACTTGTGAAATTTCAGGCACTCTGAAAAACCTATTTCTCGATGTTTTTACTTACTTTGAAGCAGCAAACAAAAATATACACTCTTTTGTATGATTGAAATGACGTCTTTTTTGGTAAAAAAGAAAAACGATTGGGACTTGTGATGAGGGGTCAAATTTCGCAAGTGCCTGATTTTTCATTTTTTTTTCGATTACGGTTGCCATATATTTTTGCAATACTTTTCATAAAATTATTTTCGTCAGAACTTAGTACTTACTATACTTTGCTTTCTCGGTAAAATGTTTTTAAGACAATCCGATGAATATTGAGTGCTATTCTTATCGCTAATTTCAATTCGACGTCTGCCCGAAGATGGTGCAAGTATTTATATTTGAAGTGAGTACATAGCTCTTCAAAACGCCCAAATGGAAGATTGAACAAGGCGGAGTCAACAAAAATTCAATCACATTTGGAACGTTGTCGCACTGCATCGTCGCCACTCATATACTCTGACATTCCGATGCATGAATTTTGCTTTCTGGAAAATAATAATTGGAGTGTCTGTTAAAGTGCGAACTGTATACGGGAGCACGTACAATACCAATGCTGCGTTTGCAAGCGTTGGTATCATAATACATGTGAGAAAGTATCGAAAGCGAAATTGTGGAAGTGTAAAATTTGTATTCGGTAAGTCGGTGTTGCAAATGTGGGTATTTTCAGGGCGCTCCCGTAGTAGCCTATGTGCTCCAGGATGGCGCACAACCAAATACCTCTATCTTGGTACACATACTATGTTCGGGTTGTGTGCCAACTTTGTGCACATACTACGGGAGCACCATTTTCTGAACAACCTATTCTGATGCTCATTCGCGACATGAAGAAACTATACGCCCGACATATAAAAGTAGGAAAATATACACAAATAATAAATATTTCTAAATAAATAAAATAAAATAAATAAAATAAATATTTCTAATAATTTTCAAACTGAAAGCTTCGATTAGTGTTCACTCATACACTTCCTTTGTGAAGTGTTTTTAATGTTTTATCTCCTTAATAAATTTAAATTCAAATTTATATCCCCAATTACTGATGGAGAAAGATCTATAATCGAGAGTTCAATACGGCTTCTGTGACATTAAAAACATTTACTGTTTTACGTTTTTATATATTTGTAACTTTTTGAATAACGCAAAAAAATTCGTTGACTGACTACTGGCGTGTTGAATATTGAAGGACTTTTATTGTAACATTCGTTTAACGATGCTTTTAAACCTAACTTTGCGCATATCAGCTACCTGATGTCATTCGCCGAGCGAATTTTGTTTAGGTGACATTGCCATTTCGTATTTACCATTCTTCTATTATTCTGCCATTCTTCTTATTTCGGAACTACGTGTTTTACAGTTAGCTGTTACAGCATGAAATAATGTACAAATAATTCTACGTAAACTATCCATGAAATCCATTCCATAAACTATCCATGAAAAGATATTACAGTCAGATCTTCAGGTTGTAAAGAATATTATACAACAGCAACAGCAAGTGATTGAATATCTTAATTGTAGCCGTGGTTGAACACCGCTGGTTGTCAATATAGATTTTGCACAGGCTTTTATACATTTTGTGAACGGTAAATTATGTTCTATTAGGGGATAATGTGACTTGGATACGTATTATAAAAGATTCTATACGACATAAGTCAATTGTTTCTGTTATGTAGTTTATATGAAGTCATAGGCCAAATTACATTATTGAAATTGTCGTCCGATAACAATTAAAACTGGAATTTTGAACTAATATTGCCAGAAGACAAATTAGGTTGTTTATAACGATGCGATTGCCACTACCTGGTTAATATATTACGTCGAAATGTTTATAACAAATTAGAAGAAGTTTTGAACCAATTTCAAGGGTTCCGAACATTACTATAAAGATGTCGTCTGAATAACTAATATTCCCTACAGATCTGTCAAATTTGAACCCGTATTTAAATAATACATATGTCATACTTTTGAATTAATAAAAATAAACCTCACAATGTCATTCAAACTTTACAATATTCAAATAGTTTTGCAAAAGCGTGATTGGTTTAATTAAATACCGATTTCCGGATGTAGATACTGATGTTAAAAGTTTAATTCCATTTATGCTAAGTGGAGCTCTCATACAAACATTGACTTTTATAAAAAAACGCAATAGGGAAACAACATATAAAAAAAAGACAAAAATTATAGAGATATGGCAACTACCATTGACAAAACCAAAAAATCAGGCACTTGCTAAATTTTCCACATTCCTACCAGTGACAGTTCTTCTTGTTTTGGACAATAAAAATACCAAATTCAGTCATACAAAATATGTATATTTGGATATTCGGCTTTAAAGTAATCAAAAACATCGGGAAATGGTTTTTTACAAAGTGCCTGAAATTTCACAAGTGCCCGATTTTAGTATTTTGTGTTTGCGGTTGCCAGATTTTATCGTTCCTATTCAATTTCAAATAAATCCAAAAAATACCATGGTTATCTATATGTTGTCAAATAATATTGCTCATTGTAAAAACGCTGAAATTGGTGTAGAACTAGGAATTTATTTTAAAAAGCAACGATTAGTAAGTTCTGACGCAAATAATTTAGAAAAATTGTTGCGAAAATATATGGCAACCGTTATCGAAAAAAATGAAAAATCAGGCACTTGCGAAATTTGACCCCTCATCACCAGTCCCAATCGTTTTTGTTTTTTACCAAAAAGACGTCATTTCAATCATACAAAAGAGTGTATATATTAGTTTTCTGCTTCAAAGTAAGTAAAAACATCGAGAAATATGTTTTTACAAAGTGCCTGAAATTTCACAAGTGCCTGGTTTTAGTATTTTGTGCTTGAGGTTGCCAGATTTTATTATTCATATTCAATTTCAAATAAATCCAGAAAGTACGATGGTTGACCATATGTTGTCAAATGGTATTGCTCATTGCAATATTAAAAACGCTCAAATCGTTGTGGAACAATGAATTTGCGTTAGAAAGCAAAGAATAGTAAGTGCTGACGCAAATAATTTAAGAAAATAATTGCGAAAAAATATGGCAACTGTCACCGAGAAAAATGAAAAATCAGGCACTTTCGAAATATGACACGTCTTCATCAGTCACAAACTGTATTGTATTTTACCAAAATGTTGTAAATTCAACCATACAAAGTGTATATATTTAATTTTCTGCTTTAGAGTAATCAGATACATTGTAAAATAGGTTATGACCAAGTGCCTGAAATTTCACAAGTGCCTGATTTCTATATTTTGTAATCAATGTTGCCACATTTTACTATTGAAAAATTATTTATACCCTAATAAATTGGAAATAATATTGTTTTATTGCAATATAGGGATGCAAAAAATTATTTAAAGTCTAATTATCTTGTCAGTTAAATTGGAAACCCCAATGACGTACGGTAAAAATAAAAAATATCAAAGTGTCTGAAATGGTGCCTGAATTCGCAAGTGCCTGGTTTTAGGGAGACCCCGATACACCTGTGCATTTGTGCAAGATATGACACCACCAGAGGGACCTAGTGGTTCAGCATAATATATATATATATATATTAAGCATATAGCCCAGGGGTCGGGAACCTTTTTGGTCAAGAGAGCCCTAAAATATACATATTTTCAATTGCATTTCCGTGCGAGCCATATAACATTTCTTCACTTAATCAGGCCTGAAACGTTTACTCAAAAGTCAACACATTCCATGTCAATATACATTTATTGTGACTTCTGATGCTGCATGTTGTCGCTGCGGGCCTCGAACGGTTGCAATGTCCCAATTTCAGCACTATGTTTTTGCGTCTGTTCTTCCTTCATGACGTCCAATACACTGCTTGCGACGGCGCATGCGACAGGGTTCCCGCCAAAAGTGTTGAAATGTAAAACTCCTTTCAATGATTGGGCGATAGCTGGCGTTGTGACAACGGCACCCATTGGAAATCCATTCCCGATTCCTACAAAAAAGTTCAAAAATTGTTTATTTATTTAGTTTCAGCTCAAAGAAGACTCGTTGCCGAGGTTGTTGTCATCTACTCGAGTCACCATTTATCGAAGACTCGAAGTGCCCGAGTCATCTAAATAAAATAATCTGGGCAGTAGTACTTAATTCACAGATGGGCCTGACTCGAAACTAGGACTCCTGACTCGACTCGGGGCTTAGAGACTTCTACGGAATTCTGTTAAGCAGAATGTAAGGTACTCGCGAACGGTTGCACACATGCAGCCCAAGTTGAAATCTACGATACTCATCACCCTTTTTCGTTTAGGCATCTCCGTAGTATTTTAAAACTCTATCGCTTTGTGATGTCACAATATATGTTCCAGAATCCCCATGTTTTGTCACAATTCCTGTCTGGTAATTCTCTTACATAACATAGACATGCGCTGGGTCCGCGTTGTCAAACGTATTGGGAATTTTTTTCCAAATTTGGCCATAAAATAGTTTGAAGTCTAGTAACAATAGTAAGCTTAATCTTAGAATAATAGATTTTTCTGGGAGCCATATGCCGTCACCAAAAGAGCCATATATGGCTCGCGAGCCATGAGTTCCCGACCCCTGATATAGCCCAAAGTTTCTTTCACCTTTTAGATCAGGGGTCTCCAACACGCGGGCCGCATGTTTTTTTACGCCCGCGTCATGATTAAGATTTTTCACAAAAACTAAAATAATACGATATCAACTATGAGTAAGTTTTATCGTGTTATTCAACATCAAGAGTCTGATCCGACAAACTGTAAAAAGTGAAACAAAAATTTCCCTTCGTTA
The DNA here is from genome assembly GCF_964204865.1 of Styela clava. Taxonomy (NCBI): domain Eukaryota; kingdom Metazoa; phylum Chordata; class Ascidiacea; order Stolidobranchia; family Styelidae; genus Styela; species Styela clava. The sequence continues at coordinate 19,983,077 of NC_135250.1, forward strand.
TTCCACTTTACGACGTTTACATTTTGGTGCTCTAGAAGTGTGTGTACCAATACGGAGGTAACTAATTTTGTTCCCTTATTTTACATCAAGTTGTATAAATGGACGGAAGCCCATTCACTTGGCTAACACAGACAGTTTTGAACTCGAAATAGTTCTAAAATACGGAAAAAAATTATGGCCTAACCATGGTACACACACTACAGGAGTACCCATATTTTACTCTATTGTAAGAATTAAATTGTAAATTCTGATGTAGTGCGTGGCTCTCAGATACACCCTAGTGTCATGACGATTTCTCGTTAAACTATACTATGCTATATTGATCTACTAAAATTATATGTTAATTAGATAGTTGAATCCTGGGTGCCGCTGCTAGATAATCAACTTTGGTTCCCCACGGCTCCCCTTCCCCAGTAAAATTATGTTCTTGAATTTTTGCTTATTTTTTTCATCATTCATTATTTTACTGGTTGGAAAAAAAACTTGACTATGACTATCAATAATTTTATTACGCATTTTTATTATGACGAAATAAACGAGTTTTGGTCTGATCATTGTGCCCGAATAAAGGTTTGCAAAGTTAATACAAAACGGTGCCAAATATCCAGCGCAAGTAAATGAATATGTTTCATGTCTCGTATGGTGTGAGGTTCAAGTGTAATTTCAACAAATACATTCAGATTTCTTTTGTTATTTTTATGAATCAATTTTATACCTAATTAGTTGGTGTGTAGCCCGCGTCGATAAAGTTCAAAAAGTGGCCCATGACATATTTTGAGTTGGAGACCTCTGTTTTAGATGGTTATTCAACTCTCAACAATCAAAAATAAAAACATAATGGAACGCTCAAAGCTACCATAAACACACAAAGTCGCTACCTGGCAATTGGTTCCTTTGCTTGATGTTAAGATGTTATGTTCCAGCCTTGAATATTCGAATCAGTTCATCGACATTTGAAAAATAAACTAAAATAGTTTCAATTTCCGAGTCAGATGTTTTCTTTTATCCTAAAACATTATAACAGTTCATGACAAAGTAAGCCCAGTCTACGATTTCTTTTTCTCAATATTATTTACTCTTAAAACGTGTGAGCAGATGATGAATCCCACGCGCATTTAATCTAATCGGTCGACCAAGGTCTCATTTTCTGTGATAAGTAAGCAAACTAGTTCCTCTGTACCTCAATTCAATTAGCATTTATAGCATTAGCATTTTATTTTAAAGAAAGGCTTGCTAGTATTTTTTGAGATAGTTGATCTAGATTAATTTACAATCGAAGGCATCTGCTTTTATGATTTCATATACATGGTAAATCTAAAATGTTAGTGTTTGAACTACTAAGAAATCTTGGAAAGTTCAAAGTTGTTTTGTATGTTATAGATCAAGTATCTAATAAGATTCTAAAGCAGAAGTTAATTTCTTTATTTTCCTCATCTCACTGAAATTACTCTGATACACACGACAAATGCAACAAGCAATTATATATTTGTTATTCCAAACAGTTTATTTCAGTGATCTCAAATACGTTCTAGAAAAATTGACAACATCATACTGCAGCAGTAGGTTTGAAATCACTGTCGGAAAAAGCATCTTTGCAAATTGGACACCGTATCAGATCAGTGGTTAGAAGGTTTCAGTGCATAGAATATCAGATGATAGTCATTTTTTCGAGAAATTAGGGTAGGATTAAATTTTCTTATCCATCCATGAGGAGAAGAGTTTCGATAAGACCGCAGAATAATATGGGAAACCACGGTCTAGTCTGGTTACCAGTTATTTGTTTCCGTGTCATATGTAGACTATAAATCGACCCGCTGTTAGGTTAACCACCGTACAACGATAAGAGGAATCGCGCACGTAATTAAATTCCACGGGATACGATATGTTTCCAGCGATAGTGTAATATTTTTAACCCTTTTTAAGTTGTTAGAAATATTGCAGATTATAAGAAATAATACTAGCCTATTTGCTTTTAAGTCTTGAAAACCTCATTTCCAAACGAGTAGCCGTGCAGAAATAAATGGCAGAAAGTGGTCAACCTCATCAAAAAGTTTTTCACCTTTATTTTGGAGAGAAAGTTGTCAGTGTTCAAGGAGACAATGTCGAGTAAGATTGATTTTTTCAAGGCTTTATAAACACTCACACTCTAAAGTGAAGAAAACTCAGTTCTGAATTACTGAGAAATTTTACAAAAATGGGTACTCCTGAAGTATGCGTACCAAGATGGCGGACATCGGAACGTAGTATGTGTACCAGGTTAGGCCATCATTTTAGGTAAAAATACTACGGGAGTCAATTGGCTAGTCTCCGGACTCGTAATAGAACTAAAATTAAAAAAAATGAAATAAAAATTATGGCCTAACCTGGTACACATACTATATTCCGATGTCCGCCATCTTGGTACGCATACTTCAAGAGTTGCCAAAAATGTAACGCTAAGAGTAAATGGAGATTCAAAGCAGTTTTAGTTATTAAATACGAGAAAGATGTCAGAGAATTCCACAGAACCAAGGTATTGTGGACAAACTTGGAATAAACAGCCTTTGTTATCGAAACTTATATAGTTTTTAAATTCGTTTCAAACCACGTCCGTTTCCCTGTGCCATTTTCATGTTGTTATGTTTTTTCCAAATTTTTCAGGTCGAAGACTGAAATCAGCGCTGGTAAAATTAGACAAGTCACATTTAAAGAACCAGGTAAAATATTGGTGTAATAACCAACAGTAATAAAATTGAAAGTAGGCATTTCTATTAATTTTTTAGTGCTTCTCAATATACAAGGTCAAGATTTTTGAAAAACCCTCTTTAAAACTTCAACTGATGTGTTGTTTTGGATTGGGTTCCTTGTGCTTTAGCTACAGTCTAAACCAAAACGTTTTGCAAACGCGCTGTGGCGTAAGTTCAACACCAACATGGTCAACGACAGAAATTTAGCGAAATGACCAAAGTGTCCAATTCGTGTATACAAATCAAATGATTGTGTATGCTCGAAATCTTTTGATCGTTATACTAAAGATTGTTTTATATATAGCAATCGGCCTATTTAAAACAGGGCTGTGCAACATGCGCCAGTAGACCACGACCCGGACCGCCAAGTCATTTAGTCAAGTGAGGTCCTTGTCATCATTCAGATTTTTCCCCATCTCGCATAAAATCCTAATCCGAAAGGGATATGTTTGAAACGCGCTCACATAATGTATTTTGCCCTTGTGGCTGCTGCGTTATATTTTTCGCCGCTTTGACTGGTTCAGTTATTAATGTAAAGCTAAGCGACAGCCGCATTCTCTTCTCTTGTTGTTCCGCTTATATTTTTGTGTGGCTCAGCTAGATTCTGGAGTTGAATATATGCCCCTCCGACAAAAATGTTACACACCTCAGAGTTAAAATGTTTATATATTAACAGATGCCGAACATGCTACATCCTCCAACCGAACTCAGCCCAACCCAGGGAAAATCCAGCCCGATTCATTTGCAACTCCAATGCGAACAGGTAAATTTCTAATGCAAATTCGTCCATTTCCTTCAATAATGATGTAAAGTTATAAAGCATCGGTTACCAAAAGAGGAGCCGCGGCGATTGCTAAGTGCGTCCCGAAAATTAACAGAATTGTGTTGAACATAATCATAATTGAATATTTTACAAATCCTTTATTATGACTGTTTCATTGTTTCTTATTTTAAATGCTGTGTATATGTATCAATGAATTCATTTTACCTTTCTATGTTGTTGACTTTGTTACGTGGTGTCTGGCTATATTGTTACGTAACAATGTCAAATAACACAACTGCTTTAAAGTTCGCGAGCTACCTTCTCTTTGTGTACTTTTGTCATTTGCAACTTCTTATCTCTGCAAAGCTGGGTTTTCAGCAGTGGCGTCAATCGAAACAAAATACCGGTCACGTTCGGCCATAGAGTGAAAATGCCGTGGTGCGTATCAAGTATAACACCGCACTTTGTGAAGATGTGTTCAGAGCAGCAGTCGTACACCTATCATTAAATAAATAGGTGTAAAATTTTGTTTGAAGTACGCCGTGAGTTTTTCTTCCTGATAATTCGACGCCTCACGAACAGAGAGTTTGGGAGCCACTGATGTAAAGAACGAAAATATCGATCGGAGATCGAAGACTTATCGATCGAAAGTTAGGAGATCCCCCAAAACAGAAACTGCGGTTTCGATTCAACCGCTCTCACTTCATAGTGACACCGTGTGCCCCATCACTAATTAATTATTAACTCGCTAATCATACGACATGATTCATCCAAAATCAATAGGCTTCTGGTCCGAGATATGATGAATGCACATGCAAAATTTGGAGCATAATCAACCTCGCTTTCGTGAGATATCGCGTGTATGTAACAGACAAACAAACAAATACCTATTAGTCCGGCAGAATCGGGCCTTAACATTGTTTTGGGAAATAAAGTTTTTTTTATTGTTTAGATATAATGTATAGGACGTATATAATGATACCCAGGTGGGTGTGGAGTATATAATGTTGAGCAATTTTTTTTAAGTGGATTCAAAGTATTCGGTTCAAGATGACGCACATCCTGAACCCTAACCTGGTAAACATACAATGTTCAGGTTGTGCGCCATCTTGGTACGAATACTTCCGGAGCGCCTTTTTGTTAAAAACAATTATTTCATAACTACATGGTTTATTTTTGCATACATAGTAACATTGAATCTTCTTACAATGTCAGAAATTCAATTTTAGTAGAATAAATGGTAGTTTATTTCACTAATACAAGCCAAGATCCATCGACAGCATCTAGCCACTTCCTATTGCGCTCTTCAAACTACATTTGCGTTGCCGCGCGCATTTCGTTTTCCTAGTTTAAGCTTCGGGACTTGGGAAATATTTTATTAGTTGAATTGGATTGGAATATTTGACCTCGTGAAATGACCATGTAAAATCATCCACTGGTAACTAAAGATGTGTAACGTGTTTTCTTTTGGAAGAACCGCAACCTTTCAGTGCTGCATTGACTTTGGCAAAATTAATATATCCTTGTGGAGATAGAAGGTATGCGTATGCGAAACCGAGATGTGCACCTGTTATGCCAACATAGTTGAGTCAAACGTTTTGAATACTAGTACATCACACACATTTTCTTGCGTGCTTCGGTTGTACGTAGTAACGCGCACATTTTTGCGCACATGCATCAAATTCCACTTGATTATTGAGCTATAGGTTTTTAACGAGCTTTTTTGTATGATTTCATTCCATAGAATTTGTATGCTGTTCTAAAGAATACTAGTTTCAGCTTTTTCATTCATTCAAACCGCGTGTTGAAAGTAAGTTTTGTAATATTGCGTGTTGGTTTCCAACATCCTTAAATCGGTGATGCCAGTAAATCTTTAATACAGAAAGATCAGTAACATCTGCAATAAAAACAGCAGTACCCACTCAAATGACAGCTGGGGGAGGTATACTCTTTGTATCTGCTCCATCGCGTGCCTCTTACAGTCTTACCAGTTTACATGAGTGCCAATTGGTATCTAAGCTCAGCCAGAGACAAAAAGTTTCGGACTGCAGCTGGCGTGACGAAATGTTTTTAAATATATATTATACAATAAGATTATTTGATTGCATACTACTGAAAGTTCCGCCTTATATGTCTTTTCCCATTGCACTATTCCTCTACTGATATTCGATAATATGACGCTCATCTGACATAGTTCTTAAAGTGTGTAGATGGGTATAATCTTTTCCACGCTGTTCAGATGGGAATGCGCGAATATATATAAGAATTGCTAATATTGGTTTGCAATGCGATGAAATCCCATCTTGGCATTTCTGCCTCTCGCAATTGCTGCGTATACTTATCGGGGGGAAGTTCTGTGGCGGGGTTATCAAATGAAAAAAAAAACATTTGGGTAATTTTCCTACTTCTCTACTACCATCAAACCTTGACATTTTGTGAAAACGTTTCTCCATGCAACCTTTTTTAAAACATCCCCAGCAACCACGATTAATTCTGTTATTAAACTTCTGAAATAAACACATAAAATCATCAACATATGCATATCACCAAGTGGATATTACTGAATTGATCTTTATTTTACCATTTTTCATGTAATTCTTCTTGGTAAACCTGTTATCTATCGTAAATACAGCACATTTGACAATGTTGTAGTGTGACTATTTTGGCCTCACATTTTTGATATGTGTAGTTAGAGCTCTTGGGGCTCTGTCAAACAAAGTTCCATACAAAATATTGGTTGTAAATTGCAAAACATGATCATGTTGTTGGAATAACTTGGCATTATACCACCCGTATATCATTCATTGTTGAGAATATTAATAAAATCATAAAATTTAAAAATCCGTTTTCGTGAAATTTTTGTTGTAGCTGAATTCCAGGGACAGCATGACAACAAGCAAGCCTCGTTTAGTTTATGACATGGTTTATTAAAAGGGGACCCCGTCCTCCTTGGAGGCCGCTGATCGGCTATCTGGGAGCACGAACAAACAGATGGAAATGCGAATATATAATAACAATGAATTTTTATAGAAGAGAAGAAGCAAAAGTGTTGAGAGTCTTTGGTAGTTTGAAAAGCATTGGCATGGAACATAAGAATGAACTACATTCTTTCTCAGGGATATACCATAAAATGTAGCATTTTTCTCATTCTTGTTCTCGTGATATCATTATCTTTCTCTGCGTCGTCGTGATCATCCCGCTGCATAACAATTCTCGCTAACAAATAATTGACTGTTCTCCACCGGGTGTATATCCACTTGAACCACTGGCGACTGCATTAGCAGACTTGTATTGTTAATTGCAACAAAAACGGGTATTTTGAAATAGTACTCTTTATTTTACGCGTATGTTTCGACAGTATTTCCATATACTGTATATGGGTCGCGACCCAAAGCTGGGCTCAACAAATACCTATGATGTTGATGATTTTATTTCCTAGTAAATTTGATGCTTGCGTAGTTTGTGCACCAAGATTGCGCACAACCTGAACATAGTATTGTAACAGGTTATGATTCGGGTTGTGCGTCATCATGATGCACATGTTTGACGAAAAACTCTAATACAAATATCTCAATAAATACCTAAAAGTTATTGATTTTATTTCCTAGTAAATTTGGTGCTTGCGTAGTTTGTGCACCAAGATTGCGCACAACCTGAACATAGTATTGTAACAGGTTATGATTCAGGTTGTGCGTCATCATGATGCACAGGTTTGACGAAAAACACTAATACAAATATCGAGCCGTAAAAAAATTGCTCAAGGCTGCAAACTCCACACCCATGTAGAAATGATGGGCAATGACCCCAAGATGAATAATCACAAATAAAAAAAACTTTATGTCTGAAATCAAACTTGGGCCAAAAAGGTCCCCTTATCTGCCGGACTATATCAATATACTTACCGATCAAGATCGAACAAACAAACAGACAAATAAATATCAACATACTCATCGATCAAGATCGATAAGTAATAACTGACTACATTTAGTCAGAGCTGCTGCGTGAAGGCCTGGTGGTTAAAACTTGAAGTGTTGGTCTCAATTGGCATCGCAGGTTAAAATACTCGTCATCAAATCTCATTCCCCGCCCTACTCGGGGTATAATAAACTTTTGAAGAATCAATTCCAATTCAATGACTCGGATACTTTCAAAATATAGTAGCTCATAACCTGCAAGTGCTTGCTTGTACATGGTTTGTACGGAATGTAGGCACAAAAATATTGTGCCTTTGGTTGAAATGTTTTGTATAAAGCCCCCGTCACTAATGAAAAAATTATAGATTTGAGAAAAACACTCCCTCCATGTTAAATAACAAATTATTAGTAATGATCCAGTTAAGGTTAGGAATGATTTGAAAATTTAAATTTCCAGTGCAATCTGCATTCCTAGCCCTCCCCCTAACCTGAACTAGATAATTACAAAAAAAAAATTATTTTGCGTAGAGGCGGAGATGTTTTTTTTGGCGCGGGTTACCACAAAAGATCCAAAATGTTAGATTTTGGACTTGACCTCAAGATCCTTCATTTACATTTTACAACGTATAAAAGCCCATCAAACAACCCCCACTACAGGACCAACTTGACCGAATTTATGTATCAATCTTCAACGTAGGAACCTAATTTATTAGATAGAATTTTTAGCGGCCCGAAATTATGCGAGAATTCACTTTGGTAACATCGATTACCGTACCTGATTGTTCATCCATTCAAAATGAAAAACTTCTGCAGGCGATCTCAAAGTGCAGGATCTTCATATCAAGGCATTTAAAGAACCCGGTCAATCTAAACAACCGCCATCTCGTGTTCAGAAGCTCAACCCTCAACCGAAACGGAGAGTAGCTACTCCGCCTCCCACGACTGCACAGAGTGGAACTAATGCCATAAACATTTCGGTGCTTCGAAGTAAGTTAAATTAATTCTGTTAAAATGTGGCGAAAATTATCGAAGTTGGAATAAGCGAAGTATTTTAAAATTGGTTTGAATTGAAGTATAATTCCTAAATACGCGGAATTATAATTTCCCCTTCAACAGAATAGTTTTCATAGATTCCAGAAAGACTTCGTTCCACGGACAACGAGAAACAGATTAACACGAATATTAACTTTTATCACCTGGATCTCAATAATCGAGAGTCGCACTTCTCGTGATGATTTATATTGCGTACAATAAGCCACATATACGTGAATAAATAAATACTGTTTTGAGGTTCCGGAATATTTCTGATTCGGGTTGACGCGTTGGGGGTTTGAAGCCAAGATCCTAATCTGTGACTAAACATGGCTAGGTCAAAGGCTCTAGTCGCCAGGCCATTCAGTTCAAATGTATTGGAATATACCGCATATTGTGTTTAGTGTGAATTATATTTAGACAAAATAATGTTTTATTTTCAGAAAAATCTTCCAATTTATTCGACATGTCTAAGTATGAAGAAGCAGTCCCGATTCTAGAAGAACTGACGACCTTACAAAGCCATAAGGATTTAGGTACAATGCTTATAATGATAGAGTGTTTTATACAACTTGGCAGAGAGAAGAAAGCTGAAAAAATTATCGAGAACCTACGAAACATCTTAAGGACGTCATCTGTGACCAGTGCTGATGACGTCAAAACCCTAGCGATCGAAATGATTTCTAATTCCGCCTACATACGCGCTATGATATTGCTTCGAATATCAAGTGATATGTATAAGGCTGAATCAAGATCGCCCAATGATGTAATAAATTGGATTGAGCTTTGTGTCAGTAACATGGATGATGCCACTGAGGGAATTTTAGGAGCCGGTGGTCGGTCTAGAATTATTGGAATTGATTACGGTATAGAATACATGACAGAAATGCTAGACGATCTGCGTTCAGTAAAAAACGCTGACCCTGTGATTAAAGCATTGGCTGAAGCTAAGTGCTCGAATTATATAGGATATAACTATGGACTGACAGGTGAATACGACAAATGCATAAAAATATGTATAAATGGACAGGTAGTTATGGAGAAACAGTTTGGTTCAAATGCTTCAAAATACCGAATTTACGGTTTATTGCTGCATAATATTGGCGTTGGAAATTATAATCTACTGAAATATTCGAGAGCAAAATCTTTTTATATCAGAGCCGTTGATGCCAAACAGAATGCTACTGATTATGAGGATGCAGCAGAGAGAGAGAATGATATTGATCGGTCGAAATCTGATCTGGAAAACACAAGGGCAAAATTAACCTGATATCCGAATTTTATATTCACGGCAAGTCGTAATTTACAGAAATTGTATTATGAATTAAATGTTCAAATCTTCAGTTTACATTTGCTGTGTAATTTGATAATACGAATTTTTTTTACTTGAGAATACAAGTTATATTCTCTCTATTTACTAAAATTATCCCAAATGAATGAACATTTTTAAAATATTTAAACCTCTCATTTACATTTGATTTATGCTGTGTAATTCTATACTGGTAAAAAGATTCAGTAGTTTTACTTGCGTAGACCAGTGATATCACAACTTTATTGTCACTAAATGTCCTTTTTAATCACAATCGTCTTATGAACAAATATGGCACATATATATATAGAAATATATCGAATCATATTCATCTATGAATCACATTTAACAGGGTACAGCTTATTTAACAAGTCCACACAATTTCCTCTAATTTTTGACTGATTCGTCAGAGATTCGTTCGATGATTTTTTTAAAAATTTAATTCATTTTTTACAATATCTCTAATCGAAGTTATCTCTGAAACGCTGAGAGATAATGCTATAAACTATATAGAACTATGGTAGGTCATTACGTGCACTAATTTTTACTAAAGGAGACCAAAGCTACTTGTCATATAGAATAATGGTGCACTGAGCATTGAGCGACGCTGTAAACACGATCAGATGAGAAACTATAATAATAATTTTTTTTTATAATTTTAATTGAAATAACATCTCATCTGTTCATATTTCTACAAGTATTAAAAAAGATTTATATTTTTCTTTTTCCACCATCAAATTGCATCTCATACTGTTAGCATAAGATAATTAGCATGATTTACTTTTCTGTTTTGTTGTCTACATTTAACCATCGGACTGGACAATGTTATGTGATTGCAGTATACTTCTATATCAGGGCTAATAAATATTGTAACATTATCTTACATTGACACATGTTAACGTCTTAGATAACTCGTGGGCCGTAAATTACCAGAGAATTGTAAGGCATTGGCCAAGGTTTATTCAACATTTTTCCGGATAAAAGTTACTCAATGAAGTGGAATTCGTTTGCGGATATTGTATTGTATATGTACTCATAATTGGCAAATTGATTTGTTTATCGTATTTTATCTTTATTTCTTGGTCAACTTTAACTGACATTACATTTCTTCGGCATTTAATTAATCGCATTTTTTTCATGTGACGCCCATTCACACCATTTCGCTCAGAATGAGGTTCTAAACAAGCGGCTACTAATACCTAATGATATGTAAGGATCTGCTAATGTTTAGAACAGTGTTTCTCAACCTATGGGTCCAAAACTGAGTCGTCTGAAAATACTCTTGGGCCGCTTGCTCTGACAACAAAAAACTTGCTTCAGTTGCATGGATATGATGGCAGAGGAATCCTTAGCCGACACCACCTGACGACGTGAACCCTTCTACGGCGGCTAAGAGTCCAGCAAACCCCTTGCACATGATTATTTCCACGGGATTCGAACCCACGCAGGCTAGTAAAGGTGCGGGGGCAAGCGTCTTCCTGACAGTTGGCACAATGCGCCACACCACCGAGCCGGTAATCAGTTGCAAGATGGCTTGATTCCTAACGCTCGGTACGCTGTGCTTACGGCTGTCATTGAGTGACACAATTAAGACCATTGCTTCAAGACAAATAAGACGAAGTCTTCAACATGTCATATGTTATATATTAAACTGAAACACTAAAATAAGTTGGTAAACAATCGCACCTTCCCATCAGAATCTGGTTGTTAAATACCCCGGGCAGAAATTAATTTTATATGACGTGCTTCATACAGGGCTGAATATAACCAGCTTCGAGAAATGACTGTCCATATCAATGCTGCACTCCAGTACGACATTCTTATAAACATACATAAAGCACATTTAAACTCTAGTTCATCGGTTCATTCATTCATCGGTTACCGGACGAGAGACCTTGCTCCGTCATTAGATTAACGAGATATATAAAAAATCTTATTCAGACTTATCTAATTGTAGTCGAATTGAGATAACAGAATCCAACGGATAGTGAACATCTTGTGACACCAGAAACATAAAATGAATCCCGGAGAACTCGAACTCGTACAAAATCCTGTTCGATCGAACCCAGTAGACTGTTTCAAGCGATCCATGTTAAAATTACTTCCACGATTGTATTTATTCCATATCATGGAGTGAAATTGAATTATTGTTATATATGTATATATATAACACATAGTTTTATCTATATATATATTTATTCTTATTTTATCGATTTGGTCAACAACACGGGGTTATTTTTGCTGTATTTGGGCGACGTGAATATTTGGGCGACATTTTGCTGTCGCCCAAATAGTTTGACATTTATTCTCTATATGAATTCATCGAGCAAAAAATCTGAAACTAGTTATATTTCATGTAGTTATTTTTGCTAAATTGTGGCTACAAATATATATCATGATTTTCTCTTTTCTTAATCGGTTATCTTTTGACCAGAATTGGAAGATTAGCAATAAAAAATTTCCGCTATCGTATTGTATTTCAATAATTCACCGAAAACTTATCTGGGACTAGGACACTGTTATGGTATATTTCACTCTGATAAAATGTGCAAACTTCAGACGAGACCTATGAGTCATACATAGTCTGTGTTTGCTCTGTCAGGAGCAATGAGAAGTTGGTTTTAGTTATCGATTCAAGTACTTAACGATGCGGGACATGTTATTATGTAGTACAAAGGCTCTGAGATATCGTATGCAAAGAAATAGTTTGGAATAATGTTATCACTTCGAGTCTGCAAAGTGTCTCACTACCTAATTATGGAATACATGAAAATAAATGGAGCATTCGTGATAGGTACTTTTTGCATGCTAGTGTACTTCGTTCAAATACAGTTTTTTTGCAAATAGATCATGTGTGGCCAACTGTATACCAACTTGCCTATTTTATACAGCAAACCGGATATTTAATACAACGATGACTTTGTAATACCTTGTCATAATGGAATTGTTTGTCGGTCAATGGTACAGAACAGTCACTCTGAACTACATGTGCATAACTGGTTTTGCAATGTAGCTTTTGGTTTTGCGGCTTAAATTTCTAAATTCTAACCGCTTGGGCCCCTTTGCGCTGTGGGCCCTCCCGCGACCGCGGGGGTTGCGGGGGTGGATGCTACGCCACTGGGTCGAAACTCACTGATGGGTCGCAAAAGGAATTTCTTAGTGGGTCGTGAAAAGATGTAGAAAGCTTTGATTATTTATCCTGGTTATTAGGATCGTGGCGACCACCTAAATCTTCGAAAAAAAAAAAATTTAAATTGAATTCAAATTCTAATCTGTGAAAGTTTCCTTTCAACGATCTTCTCAAAGGAACAAAAATTTGCTACACAAAGAATGACCATGTGGCTTTTTTACGCATAGCGGTTTTGTACACTGTACACTTGTACAGCCCTTCTTACCGTGTTCCCCTGAAATTTAGACAGGATTTAGATTTATTTTCTTTTGAAGAATAACACTATGTTTTTTTTGGAAGAGGTTTTTTGTGTTCATACATTAAAAATAAAATTACATTGTAGAAAAGCACGAGATTTTTTAATAAACATTATATGAACACCGACATTCATTGTTTGTATTTCCTATAAATCATGTGACAAATATCATAATTGTGATATCACACAATCTTGAATAGTGGTGTGACCTCTCCCACACATTTTAAATTTATTTTAAGAGTAGGGTTTAATTAGAATCATTTTTAAAATTCAAATTAGGTCTTGTTTTCAGGCCAGGTCTTATTTTCGAGGAAACACGGTAGTTTTGCGATGATTAGCCCTTGTGAATTGCTGGTACAACTTTAATAATATATGTTATAGTGAATGATGCATCTTTATTAACCTAAAATGAAAATCTTGCTATGTAACTAAATTTTTTAATGTTGTTGCTCAGTAAATGAATTTCATATTCTGAAGTTTGCAGATAACTCTTGCTAGACGTAAAGCCCTAAAGAATTCTTTTGGAAATCAAAAACCAATTGGGTGATTTTTTTTAAAGCTTCTCAATAATTGACAAAACAAATGGTGCTATTTGTTTTTTTACTGTAATACATTCCTCATGTAAATTTGATCAATTTCGTTTTGTCTTTATGTCAACCGCAATGATACCAATATTGAACAAGACTGTAGTGGTGGTCACGCCAACTCAAAACGGTGTCCACTTGGATCACAGTGTGCCACAGATGTTGATACTAGAATTAACTTGTGAACGCGGTCTTTTTCTTATTATGCTCTGACGGGACGGGGGGCATCAATGCCAATACATGGCTCCCCTGAAACTACTTTTGTTCCCAACAAAGGTGTTTCCCACAATTCCTAAAATACAAAATTAAGACGAAACAGATATGTTCACAATGAAATTGCAGTTAAATATCACAATATTCGAAGCACAAAATATTTGAAATCACTACATTGAGAAACTGAGTGATCAAGGCTCCCTGTCGGGGAATCCCCCTATTCTACACACAACTTTTATATATCTCTAAAAGATACAATTCTGCAACTCTATCTCGTTTCTCAGAATAGTAATGTCAAATTAGCACATCATATAATCAAATCACACTGAAAGATACACCAAATACTTCACCAAAAACTTCAAAGATCACACTTTTACTGCCAGAAAGTGGGAAAGTTATAAAAGGCCATCATCTACATAAAATTCATTTCTAACAAAATTAGCAGCATTAATCTCAAATTCTAATTCTCCATCATCACCAGCCCTCTAGAGGCAAAAATTAGAACAGCCGGGAGAACTCACTGCACCGAAAAGATGGACTTTAAGTCTATATTCTAGTAAACCTCCATTTTTAACGTCCCCATTGTCTCACCAAAGAAATCTTAGAAGATTTCTATAGGAGTTGCTAACATAAAATTGATGAAACATAGCCTCCATATCAGTCATGAAAGCAATGTTCTCTTTTCTGAATCTGCACAAAATGCCCAACATACCATTCATAAATCAGGACCCTTCAATAAGTAATCATTCAGTGACACCTTACCATACATAGCAGAACAATCAAAGACAACTCTGATCTGATCAGGTTTCTCATGATGATATACACCCATATGTGAAACATAATTTATCATACCATCATCGACACACAATTCGCATTCCGGGGCCTTTCGAGTCCAATTCTCAATAATACTGCCCATAAACTCCAAGTAGTCTCCTTTAAACTTTTGGTCTCCAAGTCTCGCTTTGCCGCAATGAGCGGGTTTGTTTGCTTGTCTTTAGGTTAAATGATAGGGTTTGATTTATTTTGCATAATTTAATGTTACTATTGTTTGCATATTTTAGAATTAAGTATGTTACTAACCTGTTTGTTGGGTTGGTCGTAAACTTTATCAACGCTCAACATTACTATATCAATTTATTTGGACCAGTACATTGCAAGAATTATTTACGCGTCTATCTTTACGATACTGGAATCATTTGTTTTTATCACCACACAATTTTGTCGTTTCATTCATCAGATTTACTCCGTCTATATCGCACTTGTGCATGTAGACTAATATTTCATCGATTGCAATAAATTTCAATCATATTCAAAGTGGTGGAGTTGTTAATCACGAAAAACCTAACAGGTTAACAAAGGAAGTTAATAGAGCAAAGTGCCACCGCCCAATACGTTATAGAGCCTCATCATAAGCACTAAGTCGCTTATATTCTACATAACATATCGACACTCTCGGTTGTATTAGCTTAACATATATGTACAAAACTGCGTAACAAACTAGAGATTGGCTCGTATAAATCACGCTTCTGGCTTGAATAGTGAGATCGTCGCCAAAGGGGCCCTAGAAAGAAAATTATCTATAGAAATGATCACACTTGCACAAGTTCACATGCAGAATGAGATATACTGCTTATCATCAAACTATCTCATTTGTCAAATATAAATTTCATTGGTTCTCCTCAAGCACGATTCTCTTGTCAAATATAAAATTCATTGATTCTCCTTAAGCACGACTCTTTTATCAAATATCAATTTTATTGATTCTTCTCAAGCACGAAAAACGAATTCTCCGCCTCGTGGTTTTTAACTGCCCCATGCTAGTCAGCAATTTCTTTGGTGTATCTACGCTCACTCTTGCATGATGTAACAGAGTGAAACTGATTACGCCCACCCATGGGAGGTTACAAAGTAAAACTGACTACGCTCACTCATGCATGACGTTACAAGGAAAAACTGACTTCGCTCACCCATGCATGACGTTACAAAGTAAATGACTACGCTCGTTCATGCATGACGTTACAAAGTGAAACTGACTATGCTCACTCATGCATGACGTTACAAAGTAAATGACTACGCTCGCTCATGCATGACGTTACAAAGTAAGACTGACTACGCTCACTCATGCATGACGTTACAAAGTAAAACTGACCACGCTCACCCATACATGACGTTACAAAGTAAACTGCCTACGCTCACCCATGACTGACTACGCTCACCCATGCATGAAGTTACAAAGTACAACTGACTACGCTCAACCCCATGCATGAAGTTACCAAGTAAAACTGACTACGCTCACCCATGCATGAAGTTACAGAGTAAAACTGTCTACACTCACCCATGCATGACGTTACAAAATACAACTGACTACGCTCAACCCCCTGAATGAATTTAGAAAGTAAAACTGACCACGCTCACCCATGCATGAAGTTACAAAGTAAAACTGACTACGCTCACCCATGCATGAAGTTACAAAGTAAAACTGACTATGCTCACCTATGCATGAAGTTACAAAGTAAAACTGACTACGCTCACCCATGCATGAAGTTTCAAAGTAAAGCTGTCTACACTCACCCATGCATGACGTTACAAAGTACAACTGACTACGCTCAACCCCATGCATGAAGTTACAAATTAAAATTGACTACGCTCACCCATGCATGAAGTTTCAAAGTAAAGCTGTCTACACTCACCCATGCATGACGTTACAAAGTACAACTGACTACGCTCAACCCCATGCATGAAGTTACAAATTAAAATTGACTACGCTCACCTATGCATGAAGTTACAAAGTAAAACTGACTACGCTCATCCATGCATGAAGTTACAAAGTAAAACTGTCTACACTCACCCATGCATGACGTTACAAAGTAAACTGCCTACGCTCACCCATGCATGAAGTTACAAAGTAAAACTGACTACGCTCACCCATGCATGAAGTTACAAAGTAAAACTGACTACGCTCACCTATGCATGAAGTTACAAAGTAAAATTGACTATGCTCACCCATGCCAAAGTAAAACTGACAAAAAAAACTGACAAAAAAAAACAAAGTGAAACTGACTATGCCCACTCATGCATGACGTTACAAAGTAAAACTAATGGCGCTCACTCATGAATGACGTTACAAAGTAAAACTGACTAAACTCACCCATGAATGAAGTTACAAAGTAAAACTGACTACGCTCAGCCATGCAAGACATTACTAACTACGCTGACTTATGCATGACGTTACAGAGTAGAACCGACTACGCTCACCCATGCATGAAGTTACAAGGTAAAACTGACTGGGCTCACTCATGCATGATGGTCAATTATTTCATGACGTTATAAAGTAAAACTAACACCCATGCACGAAGTTACGAAATAAAACTGAGTACGATATGACGTTACAAATGGTTTCCTATTGGCCTTTAACTGCATTTATTTTGGTAGTCTTCCGGAAACCCTCGTCAATTGCGAACATTGTTTATCTGATTGTTCATTTACCATTTCGATACGGAATAAAACAATACGGTTAATATTGAACAAAGCAAAGCAAACAAAGCAGGGTGTTAATAAAGTAACGCAAAATTTTTCGTCATTGCAACATACCATGTTATTATATATGGCGATTCCAATTAAACTCTTAACATAAAAAGCTAACACGACACACTTTGTAGTCTCTCAGTTGTGCATATCAAAAAAAGGATTGATTTGGTGAGAAATTACTAGTCATCTGGAAACATTGCATCATCAGCATCACGGTGATGAAAACCCACCTCGTACTTCCACAGTCACAGCTGACGATGGTGGCGTGCTCTCTCTCTCTCGCGCGCTTCATATCTCTAGTACGAGAGGGATGAAACACACAAACGAATTTAATTCATATTTCAAATCAGCTCAATGCGATTTATAAAATAAATAAAACTATTAAAGGTTAAATTTAGAGTTACTTTTTTAACTTTTATCATCCTCGACGAAATAAAAATTACCAAAATAAAAAGACCTTTCCGGTAACCTATTTAAATTTCAAATAAATTTAAGTAAACTTCTTGGTTTTTTTCGAAACTACCAATAAACAAGACTGATTTAACATGATGTATGCAAAATACAACTAAAACATATTGCAAAGTAACAGAATATAGATTTGTAAGTAATATATATTCATTGAATATAGTAGCATTGCTTTTTTAACAATTAAAATGAAAAAGAATTCTCTATAAACTGTCAAAATATAATACCGAGCTTCCATGTGGACCCAAGGGGTGTCGGTTTCCCACTCGTTAGGACTTGTTGATGGGGTCCTATCGCGCTCCAGAAAAATCTGAAACGCCCTATGCCCATATTTAAATGCCAAACGAATTAACTATTTTGGACAATTTGAGAAACAGGACCATACCACTAAAACCCCAATGGACACAAATAGTGGCTTGTCACAATTAAAATAAACTAGTCATTATTACATTATATTATACCTTATGGTGATTGTCTTCACAGATATTGATCGCCTTCTTCTATATCTCGGTAATTTTCTTCTAAAAACAAATACCATTTAATAAAAATATTCAATAGAATTGAACTTATTAAGAAAAATCACTTAATTGAACCTCTTAACATTAAAAATATCTAAACATAATAAAATCATTCAAAATGTATCATTATTGTATCAGTATTGATATAATCAGGAAAATAATACCTCGAACTAAAATCAAAATAAACACTAGAGAGAAAGAGTAAGCCAGTCTAATGAAACACATTTAACATATTTACCTGTATCCATTTTTCTTAATTCCTTCATTGTCTTCATAACCTTGTGTCTGTGAAGCTAGAATAATTTACATTTATTGTGTAGATTTTCCTTGTATCCGTCTTTTCTTAATTTCTTCATTGTCTTCAGAATTCTGTGCCTGAGACGCTAGAATAATAAAAGTATCTAATCCTAATAAAAATTGTAAAAATATTTACATGTAATGTGTAGATTTTCCTTGTATCTGCTTTTCTTCATTGCTTTCAGAATTCTGTGTCTCAGAAGCTAGAATATTAAAAATATCCACGGTGTCACGATATCCTGTTTCTTGTTGAAAATATCTTAGAAATAGAAGATAAAATAATGATTATGACAAATAAGATAGACAAATATGGATACAGCATATTACTAAAAGAAGTATCAATAATAAATATTCAATATTTACATGTAATGTGTAGATTTTCCTTGTATCCGTCCATTCTTAATTTCTTCAATGCCTCTATAATTCTACCCCTGAAAAGCTAGAATAACAATTAAAATATCTAAGCCTAATGATATTCCTATCATTCCTAATGGCGGGAAAGGGTCTAAATCTATCTATAACAAATACAATATTAAAAACAAAAAAAGCCATGGCAAGCGCTGTTGATATTTTTTTCTTTTGTCGGTGTCACGATATCCTATTTCCTGTGGAAAATATCTCAAAATTAGAAGAAAGAATAATGAATATGACAAATAAGATAGACAAATATGGATACAGCATATTACTAAAAAAGCTTTATTAATAAATATTCAATATCAATAATAAACATAATACTTCGTGCATTATTGTATCTGTATTGATAAAATAAGGAAAATAATACCTCGAACTAAAATCAAAATAAACACTAGTTTGAAAGAGTAAGACTGTCTAATGAAACACATTCAACATATTTACCTGTATCCATTTTTCTTAATTCCTTCATTGTCTTCATAATCTTGTGTCTGTGAAGCTAGAATAATTTACATTTATTGTGTAGATTTTCCTTGTATCCGTCTATTCTTAATTTCTTCATTGCCTCCATAATTCTGCCCCCGAAAAGCTAGAATAACATTTAAAATATCTGAGCCTGATGATATTCCCATTATTCCTAATGGCGGGAATGGGTCTAAAACTATCTATAACAAATAAAATATTAAGAACAAAAAGCCATGGCAAGCGCTGTTAGTATTTTTCTTCTTTTCTCGGTGTCACGATATCCTGTTTCTTGTGGAAAATATCTCAAAAATAGAAGAAAGAATAATGATTATGACAAATAAGATAGGCAAAAATGGATACAGCATATTACTAAAAAAGCTTTATTAATAAATATTCAATATCAATAATAAACATAATACTTCGTGCATTATTGTATCAGTATTGATAAAATAAGGAAAATGATACCTCGAACTAAAACCACAATAAACACTAGTTTGAAAGAGTAAGACTGTCTAATGAAACATATTTACCTGTATTCATTTTTCCTAATTCCTTCATTGTCTTCATAATCTTGTGTCTGTGAAGCTAGAATAATTTACATTTATTGTGTAGATTTTCCTTGTATCCGTCTTTTCTTAATTTTTTCATTGTCTTCAGAATTCTGTGCCTGAGAAGCTAGAGTAATAAAAATATCTAATCCTAATAAAAATTGTAAAAGTATTTGCATGTAATGTGTAGATTTTCCTTGTATCCGCTTTTCTTAATTTCTTCATTGCTTTCAGAATTCTGTGTCTCAGAAGCTAGAATATTAAAAATATCCAATTCTAATAAAATTCGTAAAAATATTTACATGCAATGTGAAGATTTTCGTTGTATCTTCTTTTCCTAATTTCTTCAAGGTCTTCATAATTCTGCCCCTGAAACGCTAGAATAACATTGAAAGTATCTAAGCCTAATGATATTCCTATCATCCCTAATGGCGGGAAAGGGTCTAAATCTATCTATAACAAATAAAATATTAAAAACAAAAAAAGCCATGGCAAGCGCTGTTAATATTTTTCTTCTTTTGTCGGTGTTACGATATCCTGTTTCCTGTGGAAAATATCTCAGAAATAGAAGGAAGAATAATGATTATGACAAATAAGATAGACAAATATGGATACAGCATATTACTAAAAAAATTATCAATAATAAATATTTACATATAATGTGTAGATTTTGCTTTTATCCTCTTTTTTTAATTTCCTCATTGCTTTCAGAATTCTGTGCCTGAGAAGTTAGAATATTAAAAATATCTAATCCTACTAAAATTCGTAAAAATATTTACATGTAATGTGTAGATTTTCCTTGTATCCGTCCATTCTTAATTTCTTCAATGCCTCTATAATTCTGCCCTGAAAAGCTAGAATAACAATTAAAATATCTAAGCCTAATGATATTAATATCATTCCTAATGGCGGGAAAGGGTCTAAATCTATCTATAACAAATAAAATATTAAAAACAAAAAAAGCCATGGCAAGCGCTGTTAATATTTTTCTTCTTTTGTCGGTGTCACGATATCCTGTTTCTTGTGGAAAATATCTCAAAAATAGAGGAAAGAATAATGATTATGACAAATAAGATAGGCAAAAATGGATACAGCATATTACAAAAAAGCTTTATTAATAAATATTCAATATCAATTATAAACATAATACTTCATGCATTATTGTATCTGTATTGATAAAATAAGGAAAATGATACCTCGAACTAAAATCAAAATAAACACTAGTTTGAAAGAGTAAGACTGTCTAATGAAACACATTCAACATATTTACCTGTATCCATTTTGCTTAATTCCTTCATTGTCTTCATAATCTTGTGTCTGTGAAGCTAGAATAAGTTACATTTATTGTGTAGATTTTCCTTGTATCCGTCCATTGTTAATTTCTTCATTGCCTCCATATTTCTGCCCCTAAAAAGCTAGAATAACATTTAAAATATCTAAGCCTAATGATATATCTATTATTCCTAAAACTATCTATAACAAATAAAATATTTAGAACAAAAAAGCCATGGCAAGCGCTGTTAATATTTTTCTTGTTTTGTCGGTGTCACGATATCCTGTTTCCTGTGGAAAATATCTCAGAAATAGAAGAAAGAATAATGATTATGACAAAGAAAATAGGCAAAAATGGATACAGCATATTCCTAAAATTCAATATGAATAATAAACATAATACTTCGTGCATTATTGTATCTGTATTGATAAAATAAGGAAAATAATACCTCGAACTAAAATCAAAATAAACACTAGTTTGAAAGAGTAAGACTGTCTAATGAAACACATTCAACATATTTACCTGTATTCATTTTTCCTAATTCCTTCATTGTCTTCATAATCTTGTGTCTGTGAAGCTAGAATAATTTACATTTATTGTGTAGATTTTCCTTGTATCCGTCTTTTCTTAATTTCTTCAATGTCTTCAGAAATCTGTGCCTGAGAAGCTAGAATAATGAAAATATCTAATCCTACTAAAATTCGTAAAAATATTTACATGTAATGTGTAGATTTACCTTGTATCCGTCCATTCTTAATTTCTTCAATGCCTCTATAATTCTGCCCCTGAAAAGCTAGAATAACAATTAAAATATCTAAGCCTAATGATATTCCTATCATTCCTAATGGCGGGAAAGGGTCTAAATCTATCTAAAACAAATCAAATATTAAAAACAAAAAAGCCATGGCAAGCGCTGCTAATATTTTTTTCTTTTGTCGGTGTTACGATATCCTGTTTCCTGTGGAAAATATCTCAAAAATAGAAGGAAGAATAATGATTATGACAAATAAGATAGACAAATATGGATACAGCATATTACTAAAAAAATTATCAATAATAAATATTTACATATAATGTGTAGATTTTGCTTTCAGCCTCTTTTCTTAATTTCCTCATTGCTTTCAGAATTCTGTGCCTGAGAAGTTAGAATATTAAAAATATCTAATCCTACTAAAATTCGTAAAAATATTTACATGTAATGTGTAGATTTTCCTTGTATCCGTACATTCTTAATTTCTTCAATGCCTTTATAATTCTGCCCCTGAAAAGCTAGAATAACAATTAAAATACCTAAGCCTAATGATATTTCTATCATTCCTAATGGCGGGAAAGGGTCTAAATCTATCTATAACAAATAAAATATTAAAAACAAAAATAGCCATGGCAAGCGCTGTTAATATTTTTCTTCTTTTGTCGGTGTCACGATATCCTGTTTCCTGTGGAAAATATCTCAAAAATAGAGGAAAGAATAATGATTATGACAAATAAGATAGGCAAAAATGGATACAGCATATTACTAAAAAAGCTTTATTAATAAATATTCAATATCAATAATAAACATAATACTTCGTGCATTATTGTATCTGTATTGATAAAATAAGGAAAATGATACCTCGAACTAAAATCAAAATAAACACTAGTTTGAAAGAGTAAGACTGTCTAATGAAACACATTCAACATATTTACCTGTATCCATTTTTCTTTATTTCTTCATTGTCTTCATAATCTTGTGTCTGTGAAGCTAGAATAACATTTAAAAATATCTAAGCCTAATGATATATCTATTATTCCTAAAACTATCTATAACAAATAAAATATTTAGAACAAAAAAGCCATGGCAAGCGCTGTTAATATTTTTCTTCTTTTGTCGGTGTCACGATATCCTGTTTCCTGTGGAAAATATCTCAGAAATAGAAGAAAGAATAATGATTATGACAAAGAAAATAGGCAAAAATGGATACAGCATATTACTAAAATTCAATATGAATAATAAACATAATACTTCGTGCATTATTGTATCAGTATTGATAAAATATGGAAGATATTACCTCGAACTAAAAACAAAATAAACACTAGTTTGAAAGAGTAAGACTGTCTAATGGTACACATTCAACATATTTACCTGCATCCATTTTTCTTAATTCGTTCATTGTCTTCATAATCTTGTGTCTGTGAAGCTAGAATAATTTACATTTATTGTGTAGATTTTCCTTGTATCCGTGTTTTCTTAATTTCTTCATTGTCTCCAGAATTCTGTGCCTGAGAAGCTAGAATAATGAAAATATCTAATCCTACTAAAATTCGTAAAAATATTTACATGTAATGTTTAGATTTTCCTTGTACCAGTCCATTCTTAATTTCTTCAATGCCTCTATAATTCTGCTCCTGAAATGCTAGAATAACAATTAAAATATCTAAGCCTAATGATATTCCTATCATTCTTAATGGCGGGAAAGGGTCTAAATCTATCTATAACAAATAAAATATTAAAAACAAAAAAAGCCATGGCAAGCGCTGTTAATATTTTTCTTCTTTTGTCGGTGTCACGATATCCTGTTTCTTGTGGAAAATATCTCAAAAATAGAGGAAAGAATAATGATTATGACAAATAAGATAGGCAAAAATGGATACAGCATATTACAAAAAAGCTTTATTAATAAATATTCAATATCAATTATAAACATAATACTTCGTGCATTATTGTATCTGTATTGATAAAATAAGGAAAATGATACCTCGAACTAAAATCAAAATAAACACTAGTTTGAAAGAGTAAGACTGTCTAATGAAACACATTCAACATATTTACCTGTATCCATTTTTCTTAATTCCTTCATTGTCTTCATAATCTTGTGTCTGTGAAGCTAGAATAATATACATTTATTGTGTAGATTTTCCTTGTATCCGTCTTTTCTTAATTTCTTCATTGTCTTCAGAATTCTGTGCCTGAGAAGCTAGAATAATGATAATATATAATCCTACTAAAATTCGTAAAAATATTTACATGTAATGTGTAGATTTTACTTGTATCCGTCCATTCTTAATTTCTTCAATGCCTCTATAATTCTGCCCCTGAAATGCTAGAATAACAATTGAAATATCTAAGCCTAATGATATTCCTATCATTCCTAATGGCGGGAAAGGGTCTAAATCTATCTATAACAAATAAAATATTAAAAACAAAAAAAGCCATGGCAAGCGCTGTTAATATTTTTCTTCTTTTGTCGGTGTCACGATATCCTGTTTCTTGTGGAAAATATCTCAAAAATTGAGGAAAGAATAATGATTATGACAAATAAGATAGGCAAAAATGGATACAGCATATTACTAAAAAAGCGTTATTAATAAATATTTAATTTCAATAATAAACATAAGACTTCGTGCTTTATTGTATCTGTATTGATAAAATAAGGAAAATGATACCTCGAACTAAAATCAAAATAAACACTAGTTTGAAAGAGTAAGACTGTCTAATGAAACACATTCAACATATTTACCTGTATCCATTTTTCTCAATTCCTTCATTGTCTTCATAATCTTGTGTCTGTGAAGCTAGAATAATTTACATTTATTGTGTAGATTTTCCTTGTATCCGTCTTTTCTTAATTTTTTCATTGTCTTCAGAATTCTGTGCCTGAGAAGCTAGAGTAATAAAAATATCTAATCCTAATAAAAATTGTAAAAGTATTTGCATGTAATGTGTAGATTTTCCTTGTATCCGCTTTTCTTAATTTCTTCATTGCTTTCAGAATTCTGTGTCTCAGAAGCTAGAATATTAAAAATATCCAATTCTAATAAAATTCGTAAAAATATTTACATGCAATGTGAAGATTTTCGTTGTATCTTCTTTTCCTAATTTCTTCAAGGTCTTCATAATTCTGCCCCTGAAACGCTAGAATAACATTGAAAGTATCTAAGCCTAATGATATTCCTATCATCCCTAATGGCGGGAAAGGGTCTAAATCTATCTATAACAAATAAAATATTAAAAACAAAAAAAGCCATGGCAAGCGCTGTTAATATTTTTCTTCTTTTGTCGGTGTTACGATATCCTGTTTCCTGTGGAAAATATCTCAGAAATAGAAGGAAGAATAATGATTATGACAAATAAGATAGACAAATATGGATACAGCATATTACTAAAAAAATTATCAATAATAAATATTTACATATAATGTGTAGATTTTGCTTTTATCCTCTTTTTTCAATTTCCTCATTGCTTTCAGAATTCTGTGCCTGAGAAGTTAGAATATTAAAAATATCTAATCCTACTAAAATTCGTAAAAATATTTACATGTAATGTGTAGATTTTCCTTGTATCCGTCCATTCTTAATTTCTTCAATGCCTCTATAATTCTGCCCTGAAAAGCTAGAATAACAATTAAAATATCTAAGCCTAATGATATTAATATCATTCCTAATGGCGGGAAAGGGTCTAAATCTATCTATAACAAATAAAATATTAAAAACAAAAAAAGCCATGGCAAGCGCTGTTAATATTTTTCTTCTTTTGTCGGTGTCACGATATCCTGTTTCTTGTGGAAAATATCTCAAAAATAGAGGAAAGAATAATGATTATGACAAATAAGATAGGCAAAAATGGATACAGCATATTACAAAAAAGCTTTATTAATAAATATTCAATATCAATTATAAACATAATACTTCATGCATTATTGTATCTGTATTGATAAAATAAGGAAAATGATACCTCGAACTAAAATCAAAATAAACACTAGTTTGAAAGAGTAAGACTGTCTAATGAAACACATTCAACATATTTACCTGTATCCATTTTGCTTAATTCCTTCATTGTCTTCATAATCTTGTGTCTGTGAAGCTAGAATAAGTTACATTTATTGTGTAGATTTTCCTTGTATCCGTCCATTGTTAATTTCTTCATTGCCTCCATATTTCTGCCCCTAAAAAGCTAGAATAACATTTAAAATATCTAAGCCTAATGATATATCTATTATTCCTAAAACTATCTATAACAAATAAAATATTTAGAACAAAAAAGCCATGGCAAGCGCTGTTAATATTTTTCTTGTTTTGTCGGTGTCACGATATCCTGTTTCCTGTGGAAAATATCTCAGAAATAGAAGAAAGAATAATGATTATGACAAAGAAAATAGGCAAAAATGGATACAGCATATTCCTAAAATTCAATATGAATAATAAACATAATACTTCGTGCATTATTGTATCTGTATTGATAAAATAAGGAAAATAATACCTCGAACTAAAATCAAAATAAACACTAGTTTGAAAGAGTAAGACTGTCTAATGAAACACATTCAACATATTTACCTGTATCCATTTTTCTTAATTCCTTCATTGTCTTCATAATCTTGTGTCTGTGAAGCTAGAATAATTTACATTTATTGTGTAGATTTTCTTTGTATCCGTCTATTCTTAATTTCTTCATTGCCTCCATAATTCTGCCCCCGAAAAGCTAGAATAACATTTAAAATATCTAAGCCTGATGATAATCCTATTATTCCTAATGGCGGGAATGGGTCTAAAACTATCTATAACAAATAACATATTAAGAACAAAAAGCCATGGCAAGCGCTGTTAGTATGTTTCTTCTTTTCTCGGTGTCACGATATCCTGTTTCCTGTGGCAAATATCTCAAAAATAGAAGAAAGAATAATGATTATGACAAATAAGATAGGCAAAAATGGATACAGCATATTACTAAAATTCAATATGAATTATAAACATAATACTTCGTGCATTATTGTATCTGTATTGATAAAATAAGGAAAATGATACCTCGGACTAAAACCAAAATAAACACTAGTTTGAAAGAGTAAGACTGTCTAATGAAACACATTCAACATATTTACCTGTATTCATTTTTCCTAATTCCTTCATTGTCTTCATAATCTTGTGTCTGTGAAGCTAGAATAATTTACATTTATTGTGTAGATTTTCCTTGTATCCGTCTTTTCTTAATTTTTTCATTGTCTTCAGAATTCTGTGCCTGAGAAGCTAGAATAATAAAAATATCTAATCCTAATAAAAATTGTAAAAGTATTTACATGTAATGTGTAGATTTTCGTTGTATCTTCTTTTCCTAATTTCTTCAAGGTCTTCATAATTCTGCCCCTGAAACGCTAGAATAACATTGAAAGTATCTAAGCCTAATGATATTCCTATCATCCCTAATGGCGGGAAAGGGTCTAAATCTATCTATAACAAATAAAATATTAAAAACAAAAAAGCCATGGCAAGCGCTGTTAATATTTTTCTTCTTTTGTCGGTGTCACGATATCCTGTTTCCTGTGGAAAATATATCAAAAATAGAAGAAAGAATAATGATTATGACAAATAAGATAGACAAATATGGAAACAGCATATTACTAAAAAAATTATCAATAATAAATATTCAATATTTACATATAATGTGTAGATTATGCTTTTATCCTTTTTTCCTAATTTCTTCATTGCTTCCACGATTCTGTGCCTGAGAAGTTAGAATATTAAAAATATCTAATCCTACTAAAATTCGTAAAAATATTTACAAGTAATGTGTAGATTTTCCTTGTATCCGTCCATTCTTAATTTGTTCAATGCCTCTATAAATCTGCCCCTGAAAAGCTAGAATAACAATTAAAAGATCTAAGCCTAATGATATTCTTATCATTCCTAATGGCCGGAAAGGGTCTAAATCTATCTATAACAAATAAAATATTAAAAACAAAAAAAGCCATGGCAAGCGCTGTTAATATTTTTCTTCTCTTGTCGGTGTCACGATATCCTGTTTCATGTGGAAAATATCTCAAAAATAGAAGAAATAATAATGATTATGACAAATAAGATAGGCAAAAATGGATACAGCATATTACTAAAAAAGCTTTATAAATAAATATTCAAAATCAATAATAAACATAATACTTCGTGCATTATTGTATCTTTATTGATAAAATAAGGAAAATAATACCTCGAACTAAAATCAAAATAAACACTAGTTTGAAAGAGTAAGACTGTTTAATGAAACACATTCAACATATTTACCTGTATCCATTTTTCTTAATTCCTTCATTGTCTTCATAATCTTGTGTCTGTGAAGCTAGAATAATTTACATTTATTGTGTAGATTTTCCTTGTATCCGTCTTTTCTTAATTTCTTCATTGTCTTCAGAAATCTGTGCCTGAGAAGCTAGAATAATGAAAATATCTAATCCTACTAAAATTCGTAAAAATATTTACATGTAATGTGTAGATTTACATTGTATCCGTCCATTCTTAATTTCTTCAATGCCTCTATAATTCTGCCCCTGAAAAGCTAGAATAACAATTAAAATATCTAAGCCTAATGATATTCCTATCATTCCTAATGGCGGGAAAGGGTCTAAATCTATCTAAAACAAATCAAATATTAAAAACAAAAAAGCCATGGCAAGCGCTGCTAATATTTTTTTCTTTTGTCGGTGTTACGATATCCTGTTTCCTGTGGAAAATATCTCAAAAATAGAAGGAAGAATAATGATTATGACAAATAAGATAGACAAATATGGATACAGCATATTACTAAAAAAATTATCAATAATAAATATTTACATATAATGTGTAGATTTTGCTTTCAGCCTCTTTTCTTAATTTCCTCATTGCTTTCAGAATTCTGTGCCTGAGAAGTTAGAATATTAAAAATATCTAATCCTACTAAAATTCGTAAAAATATTTACATGTAATGTGTAGATTTTCCTTGTATCCGTACATTCTTAATTTCTTCAATGCCTTTATAATTATGCCCCTGAAAAGCTAGAATAACAATTAAAATACGTAAGCCTAATGATATTTCTATCTATCCTAATGGCGGGAAAGGGTCTAAATCTATCTATAACAAATAAAATATTAAAAACAAAAATAGCCATGGCAAGCGCTGTTAATATTTTTCTTCTTTTGTCGGTGTCACGATATCCTGTTTCCTGTGGAAAATATCTCAAAAATAGAGGAAAGAATAATGATTATGACAAATAAGATAGGCAAAAATGGATACAGCATATTACTTAAAAAAGCTTTATTAATAAATATTCAATATCAATAATAAACATAATACTTCGTGCATTATTGTATCTGTATTGATAAAATAAGGAAAATGATACCTCGAACTAAAATCAAAATAAACACTAGTTTGAAAGAGTAAGACTGTCTAATGAAACACATTCAACATATTTACCTGTATCCATTTTTCTTTATTTCTTCATTGTCTTCATAATCTTGTGTCTGTGAAGCTAGAATAACATTTAAAATATCTAAGCCTAATGATATATCTATTATTCCTAAAACTATCTATAACAAATAAAATATTTAGAACAAAAAAGCCATGGCAAGCGCTGTTAATATTTTTCTTCTTTTGTCGGTGTCACGATATCCTGTTTCCTGTGGAAAATATCTCAGAAATAGAAGAAAGAATAATGATTATGACAAAGAAAATAGGCAAAAATGGATACAGCATATTACTAAAATTCAATATGAATAATAAACATAATACTTCGTGCATTATTGTATCAGTATTGATAAAATATGGAAGATATTACCTCGAACTAAAAACAAAATAAACACTAGTTTGAAAGAGTAAGACTGTCTAATGGTACACATTCAACATATTTACCTGCATCCATTTTTCTTAATTCGTTCATTGTCTTCATAATCTTGTGTCTGTGAAGCTAGAATAATTTACATTTATTGTGTAGATTTTCCTTGTATCCGTGTTTTCTTAATTTCTTCATTGTCTTCAGAATTCTGTGCCTGAGAAGCTAGAATAATGAAAATATCTAATCCTACTAAAATTCGTAAAAATATTTACATGTAATGTTTAGATTTTCCTTGTATCAGTCCATTCTTAATTTCTTCAATGCCTCTATAATTCTGCTCCTGAAATGCTAGAATAACAATTAAAATATCTAAGCCTAATGATATTCCTATCATTCTTAATGGCGGGAAAGGGTCTAAATCTATCTATAACAAATAAAATATTAAAAACAAAAAAAGCCATGGCAAGCGCTGTTAATATTTTTCTTCTTTTGTCGGTGTCACGATATCCTGTTTCTTGTGGAAAATATCTCAAAAATAGAGGAAAGAATAATGATTATGACAAATAAGATAGGCAAAAATGGATACAGCATATTACAAAAAAGCTTTATTAATAAATATTCAATATCAATTATAAACATAATACTTCGTGCATTATTGTATCTGTATTGATAAAATAAGGAAAATGATACCTCGAACTAAAATCAAAATAAACACTAGTTTGAAAGAGTAAGACTGTCTAATGAAACACATTCAACATATTTACCTGTATCCATTTTTCTCAATTCCTTCATTGTCTTCATAATCTTGTGTCTGTGAAGCTAGAATAATTTACATTTATTGTGTAGATTTTCCTTGTATCCGTCCATTGTTAATTTCTTCATTGTCTTCAGAATTCTGTGCCTGAGAAGCTAGAATAATGAAAATATCTAATCCTAATAAAAATTGTAAAAATATTTACATGTAATGTGTAGATTTTCCTTGTATCCGTGTTGCTTAATTTCTTCATTGCTTTCAGAATTCTGTTTCTCAGAAGCTAAAATATTAAAAATATCCATTTCTAATAAAATTACTAAAGATATTTACATGTAATGTGTAGATTTTCCTTGTATCCGTCCATTCTTAATTTCTTCAATGCCTCTATAATTCTGCCCCTGAAAAGCTAGAATAACAATTAAAATATCTAAGCCTAATGATATTCCTATCATTCCTAATGGCGGAAAAGGGTCTAAATCTATCTATAACAAATGAAATATTAAAAACAAAAAAAGCCATGGCAAGCGCTGTTAATATTTTTTTTCTTTTGTCGGTGTCACGATATCCTGTTTCCTGTGGAAAATATCTCAAAAATAGAGGAAAGAATAATTATTATGACAAATAAGATAGGCAAAAATGAATACAGCATATTACTAAAAAAGCTTTATTAATAAATATTCAATATCAATAATAAACATAATACTTCGTGTATTATTGTATCTGTATTGATAAAATAAGGAAAATGATACCTCGAACTAAAATCAAAATAAACACTAGTTTGAAAGAGTAAGACTGTCTAATGAAACACATTCAACATATTTACCTGTATCCATTTTTCTTAATTCCTTCATTGTCTTCATAATCTTGTGTCTGTGAAGCTAGAATAATTTATATTTATTGTGTAGATTTTCCTTGTATTCGTCCATTGTTAATTTCTTCATTGCCTCCATAATTCTGCCCCTAAAAAGCTAGAATAACATTTAAAATATCTAAGCCTAATGATATTCCTATTATTCCTAAAACTATCTATAACAAATACAATATTTAGAACAAAAAAGCCATGGCAAGCGCTGTTAATATTTTTCTTCTTTTGTCGGTGTCACGATATCCTGTTTCCTGTGGAAAATATCTCAGAAATAGAAGAAAGAATAATGATTATGACAAAGAAAATAGGCAAAAATGGATACAGCATATTACTAAAATTCAATATGAATAATAAACATAATACTTCGTGCATTATTGTATCAGTATTGATAAAATATGGAAAATATTACCTCGAACTAAAATCAAAATAAACACTAGTTTGAAAGAGTAAGACTGTCTAATGAAACACATTCAACATATTTACCTGTATCCATTTTTCTTAATTCCTTCATTGTCTTCATAATCTTGTGTCTGTGAAGCTAGAATAATATACATTTATTGTGTAGATTTTCCTTGTATCCGTCTTTTTTTAATTTCTTCATTGTCTTCAGAATTCTGTGCCTGAGAAGCTAGAATAATGATAATATATAATCCTACTAAAATTTGTAAAAATATTTACATGTAATGTGTAGATTTTACTTGTATCCGTCCATTCTTAATTTCTTCAATGCCTCTATAATTCTGCCCCTGAAATGCTAGAATAACAATTGAAATATCTAAGCCTAATGATATTCCTATCATTCCTAATGGCGGGAAAGGGTCTAAATCTATCTATAACAAATAAAATATTAAAAACAAAAAAAGCCATGGCAAGCGCTGTTAATATTTTTCTTCTTTTGTCGGTGTCACGATATCCTGTTTCTTGTGGAAAATATCTCAAAAATTGAGGAAAGAATAATGATTATGACAAATAAGATAGGCAAAAATGGATACAGCATATTACTAAAAAAGCGTTATTAATAAATATTCAATTTCAATAATAAACATAAGACTTCGTGCATTATTGTATCTGTATTGATAAAATAAGGAAAATGATACCTCGAACTAAAATCAAAATAAACACTAGTTTGAAAGAGTAAGACTGTCTAATGAAACACATTCAACATATTTACCTGTATCCATTTTTCTCAATTCCTTCATTGTCTTCATAATCTTGTGTCTGTGAAGCTAGAATAATTTACATTTATTGTGTAGATTTTCCTTGTATCCGTCCATTGTTAATTTCTTCATTGCCTCCATAATTCTGCCCCTAAAAAGCTAGAACACCATTTAAAATATCTAAGCCTAATGATATTCCTATTATTCCTAAAACTATCTATAACAAATAAAATATTTAGAACAAAAAAGCCATGGCAAGCGCTGTTAATATTTTTCTTCTTTTGTCGGTGTCACGATATCCTGTTTCCTGTGGAAAATATCTCAGAAATAGAAGAAAGAATAATGATTATGACAAAGAAAATAGGCAAAAATGGATACAGCATATTACTAAAATTCAATATGAATAATAAACATAATACTTCGTGCATCATTGTATCAGTATTGATAAAATATGGAAAATATTACCTCGAACTAAAATCAAAATAAACACTAGTTTGAAAGAGTGAGACTGTCTAATGAAACACATTCAACATATTTACCTGTATTCATTTTTCCTAATTCCTTCATTGTCTTCATAATCTTGTGTCTGTGAAGCTAGAATAATTTACATTTATTGTGTAGATTTTCCTTGTATCAGTCTTTTCTTAATTTCTTCATTGTCTTCAGAATTCTGTGCCTGAGAAGCTAGAATAATGAAAATATCTAATCCTAATAAAAATTGTAAAAATATTTACATGTAATGTGTAGATTTTCCTTGTATCCGTGTTTCTTAATTTCTTCATTGCTTTCAGAATTCTTTGTCTCAGAAGCTAGAATATTAAAAATAT
Source organism: Styela clava (assembly GCF_964204865.1). Lineage (NCBI taxonomy): Eukaryota > Metazoa > Chordata > Ascidiacea > Stolidobranchia > Styelidae > Styela > Styela clava. The sequence continues at coordinate 20,016,697 of NC_135250.1, forward strand.
CCATTTCTAATAAAATTACTAAAGATATTTACATGCAATGTGTAGATTTCCCGGGTATCTTCTTTTCTTAATTTCTTCATGGCCTTCATAATTCTGCCCCTGAAAAGCTAGAATAACAATTAAAATATCTAAGCTTAATGATATTTCTACCATTCCTAAGGGCGGGAAAGGGTATAAATCTATCTATAACAAATAAAATATCAAAAACAAAAAAGCCATGTCAAGCGCTGTTAATATTTTTCTTCTTTTGTCGGTGTCACGATATCCTGTTTTCTGTGGAAAGTATCTCAAAAATAGAAGAAAGAATAATGATTATGACAAATAAGATAGACAAATATGGAAACAGCATATTACTAAAGAAATTATCAATAATAATTATTCAATATTTACATATAATGTGTAGATTTTGCTTTTACCCTCTTTTCTTAATTTCTTCATTGCTTTCAGAATTCTGTGCCTGAGAAGTTAGAATATTAAAAATATCTAATCCTACTAAAATTCGTAAAAATATTTACATGTAATGTGTAGATTTTCCTTGTATCCGTCCATTCTTAATTTCTCCAATGCCTCTATAATTCTGCCCCTGAAAAGCTAGAATACCAATTAAAATATATAAGCCTAATGATATTCCTATCATTCCTAATGGCGGGAAAGGGTCTAAATCTATTTATAACAAATGAAATATTAAAAACAAAAAAGCCATGGCAAGCGCTGTTAATATTTTTCTTCTTTTGTCGGTGTCACGATATCCTGTTTCTTGTGGAAAATATCTCAAAAATAGAGGAAAGAATAATGATTATGACAAATAAGATAGGCAAAAATGGATACAGCATATTACTAAAAAAGCTTTATTAATGAATATTCAATATCAATAATAAACATAATACATCGTGCATTATTGTATCTGTATTGATAAAATAAGGAAAATGATACCTCGAACTAAAATCAAAATAAACACTAGTTTGAAAGAGTAAGACTGTCTAATGAAACACATTCAACATATTTACCTGTATCCATTTTTCTTAATTCCTTCATTGTCTTCATAATCTTGTGTCTGTGAAGCTAGAATAATTTACATTTATTGTGTAGATTTTCCTTGTATCCGTCCATTGTTAATTTCTTTATTGCCTCCATAATTCTGCCCCTAAAAAGCTAGAATAACATTTAAAGTATCTAAGCCTAATGATATCCCTATTATTCCTAAAACTATCTATAACAAATAAAATATTTAGAACAAAAAAGTCATGGCAAGCGCTGTTAATATTTTTCTTCTTTAGTCGGTGTCACGATATCCTGTTTCTTGTGGAAAATATCTCAGAAATAGAAGAAAGAATAATGATTATGACAAAGAAAATAGGCAAAAATGGATACAGCATATTACTAAAATTCAATATGAATAATAAACATAATACTTCGTGCATTATTGTATCAGTATTGATGAAATATAGAAAATATTACCTCGAACTAAAATCAAAATAAACACTAGTTTGAAAGAGTGAGACTGTCTAATGAAACACATTCAACATATTTACCTGTATTCATTTTTCCTAATACCTTCATTGTCTTCATAATCTTGTGTCTGTGAAGCTAGAATAATTTACATTTATTGTGTAGATTTTCCTTGTATCCGTCTTTTCTTAATTTCTTCATTGTCTTCAGAATTCTGTGCCTGAGAAGCTAGAATAATAAAAATATCTAATCCTAATCAAAATTGTAAAAATATTTACATGTAATGTGTAGATTTTCCTTGTATCCGTGTTTCTTAATTTCTTCATTGCTTTCAGAATTCTGTGTCTCAGAAGCTAGAATATTAAAAATATCCATTTCTAATAAAATTACTAAAGATATTTACATGCCATGTGTAGATTTTCCGGGTATCTACTTTTCTTAATTTCTTCATGGCCTTCATAATTCTGCCCCTGAAAAGCTAGAATAACAAATAAAATATCTAAGCCTAATGATATTCCTATCATTCCTAATGGCGGGAAAGGGTATAAATCTATCTATAACAAATAAAATATTAAAAACAAAAAAGCCATGGCAAGCGCTGTTAATATTTTTCTTCTTTTGTCGGTGTCACGATATCCTGTTTTCTGTGGAAAATATCTCAAAAATAGAAGAAAGAATAATTATTATGACAAATACGATAGACAAATATGAAAACAGCATATTACTAAAGAAATTATCAATAATAGATATTCAATATTTACATATAATGTGTAGATTTTGCTTTTATCCTCTTTTCTTAATTTCTTCATTGCTTTCAGAATTCTGTGCCTGAGAAGTTAGAATATTAAAAATATCTAATCCTACTAAAATTCGTAAAAATATTTACATGTAATGTGTAGATTTTCCTTGTATCCGTCCATTCTTAATTTCTTCAATGCCTCCATAATTCTGCCCCTGAAAAGCTAGAATAACAATTAAAATATCTAAGCCTAATGATATTCCTATCATTCCTAATGGCGGGAAAGGGTCTAAATCTATCTATAACAAATAAAATATTAAAAACAAAAAAATCCATGGCAAGCGCTGTTAATATTTTTCTTCTTTTGTCGGTGTCCCGATATCCTGTTTCTTGTGGAAAATATCTCAAAAATAGAGGGAAGAATAGTGATTATGACAAATAAGATAGGCAAAAATAGATACAGCATATTACTAAAAAAGCTTTATTAATAAATATTCAATATCAATAATAAACATAATACTTCGTGCATTATTGTATCTGTATTGATAAAATAAGGAAAATGATACCTCGAACTAAAATCAAAATAAACACTAGTTTGAAAGAGTAAGACTGTCTAATGAAACACATTTAACATATTTACCTGTATCCAATTTTCTTAATTCCTTCATTGTCTTCATAATCTTGTGTCTGTGAAGCTAGAATAATTTACATTTATTGTGTAGATTTTCCTTGTATCCGTCCATTGTTAATTTCTTCATTGCCTCCATAATTCTGCCCCTAAAAAGCTAGAATAACATTTAAAATATCTAAGCCTAATGATATTCCTATCATTCCTAATGGCGGGAAAGGGTCTAAATCTATCTATAACAAATAAATTATTAAAAACGAAAATAGCCATGGCAAGCGCTGTTAATATTTTTCTTCTTTTGTCGGTGTCACGATATCATGTTTCTTGTGGAAAATATCTCAAAAATAGAGGAAAGAATAATGATTATGACAAAGAGTAAGACTGTCTAATGAAACACATTCAACATATTTACCTGTATTCATTTTTCCTAATTCCTTCATTGTCTTCATAATCTTGTGTCTGTGAAGCTAGAATAATTTACATTTATTGTGTAGATTTTCCTTGTATCCGTCTTTTCTTAATTTCTTCATTGTCTTCAGAATTCTGTGCCTGAGAAGCTAGAATAATGAAAATATTTAATCCTAATAAAAATTGTGAAAATATTTAAATGTATTGTGTAGATTTTCCTTGTATCCGTGTTTCTTAATTTCTTCATTGCTTTCAGAATTCTGTGTCTCAGAAGCTAGAATATTAAAAATATCCAATTCTAATAAAATTACTAAAGATTTTTACATGCAATGTGTAGATTTCCCGGGTATCTGCTTTTCCTAATTTCTTCATGGCCTTCATAATTCTGCTCCTGAAAAGCTAGAATAACAATTAAAATATCTAAGCCTAATGATATTCCTATCATTCCTAATGGCGGGAAAGGGTATAAATCTATCTATAACAAATAAAATATTAAAAACAAAAAAAGCCATGGCAAGCGCTGTTAATATTTTTCTTCTTTTGTCGGTGTCACGATATCCTGTTTTCTGTGGAAAATATCTCAAAAATAGAAGAAAGAATAATTATTATGACAAATACGATAGACAAATATGAAAACAGCATATTACTAAAGAAATTATCAATAATAGATATTCAATATTTACATATAATGTGTAGATTTTGCTTTTATCCTCTTTTCTTAATTTCTTCATTGCTTTCAGAATTCTGTGCCTGAGAAGTTAGAATATTAAAAATATCTAATCCTACTAAAATTGTAAAAATATTTACATGTAATGTGTAGATTTTCCTTGTATCCGTCCATTCTTAATTTCTTCAATGCCTCCATAATTCTGCCCCTGAAAAGCTAGAATAACAATTAAAATATCTAAGCCTAATGATATTCCTATCATTCCTAATGGCGGGAAAGGGTATAAATCTATCTATAACAAATAAAATATTAAAAACAAAAAAGCCATGGCAAGCGCTGTTAATATTTTTCTTCTTTTGTCGGTGTCACGATATCCTGTTTTCTGTGGAAAATATCTCAAAAATAGAAGAAAGAATAATGATTATGACAAATAAGATAGACAAATATGGAAACAGCATATTACTAAAGAAGTTATCAATAATAAATATTCAATATTTACATATAATGTGTAGATTTTGCTTTTATCCTCTTTCCTTAATTTCTTCATTGCTTTCAGAATTCTGTGCCTGAGGAGTTAGAATATTAAAAATATCTAATCCTACTAAAATTGTAAAAATATTTACATGTAATGTGTAGATTTTCCTTGTATCCGTCCATTCTTAATTTCTTCAATGCCTCCATAATTCTGCCCCTGAAAAGCTAGAATAACAATTAAAATATCTAAGCCTAATGATATTCCTATCATTCCTAATGGCGGGAAAGGGTCTAAATCTATCTATAACAAATAAAATATTAAAAACAAAAAAAGCCATGGCAAGCGCTGTTAATATTTTTCTTCTTTTGTCGGTGTCACGATATCCTGTTTCCTGTGGAAAATATCTCAAAAATAGAGGAAAGAATAATGATTATGACAAATAAGATAGGCAAAAATGGATACAGCATATTACTAAAAAAGCTTTATTAATAAATATTCAATATCAATAATAAACATAATACTTCGTGCATTATTATATCTGTATTGATAAAATAAGGAAAATGACACCTCGAACTAAAATCAAAATAAACACTAGTTTGAAAGAGTAAGACTGTCTAATGAAACACATTCAACATATTTACCTGTATCCTTATTTTTTAATTCCTTCATTGTCTTCATAATCTTGTGTCTGTGAAGCTAGAATAATTTACATTTATTGTGTAGATTTTCCTTGTATCCGTCCATTGTTAATTTCTTCATTGCCTCCATAATTCTGCCCCTAAAAAGCTAGAATAACATTTAAAATATCTAAGCCTAATGATATTCCTATTATTCCTAAAACTATCTATAACAAATAAAATATTTAGAACAAAAAAGCCATGGCAAGCGCTGTTAATATTTTTCTTCTTTTGTCGGTGTCACGATATCCTGTTTCTTGTTGAAAATATCTTAGAAATAGAAGAAAAAATAATGATTATGACAAATAAGATAGACAAATATGGATACAGCATATTACTAAAAAAAGTATCAATAATAAATATTCAATATTTACATATAATGTGTAGATTTTGCTTTTATCCTCTTTTCTTAATTTCTTCATTGCTTCCAGAATTCTGTGCCTGAGAAGCTAGAATAATGAAAATATCTGATCCTACTAAAATTCGTAAAAATATTTACATGTAATGTGTAGATTTTACTTGTATCCGTCCATTCTTAATTTCTTCAATGCCTCTATAATTCTGCCCCTGAAAAGCTAGAATAACAATTAAAATATCTAAGCCTAATGATATTCCTATCATTACTAATGGCGGGAAAGGGTCTAAATCTATCTATAACAAATAAAATATTAAAAACAAAAAAAGCCATGGCAAGCGCTGTTAATATTTTTTTCTTTTGTCGGTGTTATGATATCCTGTTTCCTGTGGAAAATATCTCAAAAATAGAAGGAAGAATAATGATTATGACAAATAAGATAGACAAATATGGATACAGCATATTACTAAAAAAATTATCAATAATAAATATTCAATATTTACATATAATGTGTAGATTTTGCTTTTATCCTCTTTTCTTAATTTCCTCATTGCTTTCAGAATTCTGTGCCTGAGAAGTTAGAATATTAAAAATATCTAATTCTACTGAAATTCGTAAAAATATTTACATGTAATGTGTAGATTTTCCTTGTATCCGTCCATTTTTAATTTCTTCAATGCCTCTATAATTCTGCCCCTGAAAAGCTAGAATAACAATTAAAATATCTAAGCCTAATGATATTCCTATCATTCCTAATGGCGGGAAAGGGTCTAAATCTATCTATAACAAATAAAATATTAAAAACGAAAATAGCCATGGCAAGCGCTGTTAATATTTTTCTTCTTTTGTCGGTGTCACGATATCCTGTTTCTTGTGGAAAATATCTCAAAAATAGAGGAAAGAATAATGATTATGACAAAGAAAATAGGCAAAAATGGATACAGCATATTACTAAAATTCAATATGAATAATAAACATAATACTTCGTGCATTATTGTATCAGTATTGATGAAATATGGAAAATATTACCTCGAACTAAAATCTAAATAAACACTAGTTTGAAAGAGTGAGACTGTCTAATGAAACACATTCAACATATTTACCTGTATTCATTTTTCCTAATTCCTTCATTGTCTTCATAATCTTGTGTCTGTGAAGCTAGAATAATTCACATTTATTGTGTAGATTTTCCTTGTATCCGTCTTTTTTTAATTTCTTCATTGTCTTCAGAATTCTGTGCCTGAGAAGCTAGAATAATGAAAATATCTAATCCTAATAAAAATTGTAAAAATATTTACATGTAATGTGTAGATTTTCCTTGTATCTTCTTTTCTTAATTTCTTCATTGCTTTCAGAATTCTGTGTCTCAGAAGCTAGAATATTAAAAATATCCAATTCTAATAAAATTACTAAAGATATTTACATGCAATGTGTAGATTTCCCGGGTATCTTCTTTTCTTAATTTCTTCATGGCCTTCATAATTCTGCCCCTGAAAAGCTAGAATAACAATTAAAATATCTAAGCCTAATGATATTCCTATCATTCCTAATGGCGGGAAAGGGTATAAATCTATCTATAACAAATAAAATATTAAAAACAAAAAAAGCCATGGCAAGCGCTGTTAATATTTTTCTTCTTTTGTCGGTGTCACGATATCCTGTTTTCTGTGGAAAATACCTCAAAAATAGAAGAAAGAAAAATGATTATGACAAATAAGATAGACAAATATAGAAACAGCATATTACTAAAGAAGTTATCAATAATAAATATTCAATATTTACATATAATGTGTAGATTTTGCTTTTATCCTCTTTCCTTAATTTCTTCATTGCTTTCAGAATTCTGTGCCTGAGAAGTTAGAATATTAAAAATATCTAATACTACTAAAATTGTAAAAATATTTACATGTAATGTGTAGATTTTCCTTGTATCCGTCCATTCTTAATTTCTTCAATGCCTCCATAATTCTGCCCCTGAAAAGCTAGAATAACAATTAAAATATCTAAGCCTAATGATATTCCTATCATTCCTAATGGCGGGAAAGGGTATAAATCTATCTATAACAAATAAAATATTAAAAACAAAAAAGCCATGGCAAGCGCTGTTAATATTTTTCTTCTTTTGTCGGTGTCACGATATCCTGTTTTCTGTGGAAAATATCTCAAAAATAGAAGAAAGAATAATGATTATGACAAATAAGATAGACAAATATGGAAACAGCATATTACTAAAGAAGTTATCAATAATAAATATTCAATATTTACATATAATGTGTAGATTTTGCTTTTATCCTCTTTCCTTAATTTCTTCATTGCTTTCAGAATTCTGTGCCTGAGAAGTTAGAATATTAAAAATATCTAATCCTACTAAAATTGTAAAAATATTTACATGTAATGTGTAGATTTTCCTTGTATCCGTCCATTCTTAATTTCTTCAATGCCTCCATAATTCTGCCCCTGAAAAGCTAGAATAACAATTAAAATATCTAAGCCTAATGATATTCCTATCATTCCTAATGGCGGGAAAGGGTCTAAATCTATCTATAACAAATAAAATATTAAAAACAAAAAAAGCCATGGCAAGCGCTGTTAATATTTTTCTTCTTTTGTCGGTGTCACGATATCCTGTTTCCTGTGGAAAATATCTCAAAAATAGAGGAAAGAATAATGATTATGACAAATAAGATAGGCAAAAATGGATACAGCATATTACTAAAAAAGCTTTATTAATAAATATTCAATATCAATAATAAACATAATACTTCGTGCATTATTATATCTGTATTGATAAAATAAGGAAAATGATACCTCGAACTAAAATCAAAATAAACACTAGTTTGAAAGAGTAAGACTGTCTAATGAAACACATTCAACATATTTACCTGTATCCATTTTTTTTAATTCCTTCATTGTCTTCATAATCTTGTGTCTGTGAAGCTAGAATAATTTACATTTATTGTGTAGATTTTCCTTGTATCCGTCCATTGTTAATTTCTTCATTGCCTCCATAATTCTGCCCCTAAAAAGCTAGAATAACATTTAAAATATCTAAGCCTAATGATATTCCTATTATTCCTAAAACTATCTATAACAAATAAAATATTTAGAACAAAAAAGCCATGGCAAGCGCTGTTAATATTTTTCTTCTTTTGTCGGTGTCACGATATCCTGTTTCTTGTTGAAAATATCTTAGAAATAGAAGAAAAAATAATGATTATGACAAATAAGATAGACAAATATGGATACAGCATATTACTAAAAAAAGTATCAATAATAAATATTCAATATTTACATATAATGTGTAGATTTTGCTTTTATCCTCTTTTCTTAATTTCTTCATTGCTTCCAGAATTCTGTGCCTGAGAAGCTAGAATAATGAAAATATCTGATCCTACTAAAATTCGTAAAAATATTTACATGTAATGTGTAGATTTTACTTGTATCCGTCCATTCTTAATTTCTTCAATGCCTCTATAATTCTGCCCCTGAAAAGCTAGAATAACAATTAAAATATCTAAGCCTAATGATATTCCTATCATTACTAATGGCGGGAAAGGGTCTAAATCTATCTATAACAAATAAAATATTAAAAACAAAAAAAGCCATGGCAAGCGCTGTTAATATTTTTTTCTTTTGTCGGTGTTATGATATCCTGTTTCCTGTGGAAAATATCTCAAAAATAGAAGGAAGAATAATGATTATGACAAATAAGATAGACAAATATGGATACAGCATATTACTAAAAAAATTATCAATAATAAATATTCAATATTTACATATAATGTGTAGATTTTGCTTTTATCCTCTTTTCTTAATTTCCTCATTGCTTTCAGAATTCTGTGCCTGAGAAGTTAGAATATTAAAAATATCTAATTCTACTGAAATTCGTAAAAATATTTACATGTAATGTGTAGATTTTCCTTGTATCCGTCCATTCTTAATTTCTTCAATGCCTCTATAATTCTGCCCCTGAAACGCTAGAATAACAATTAAAATATCTAAGCCTAATGATATTCCTATCATTCCTAATGGCGGGAAAGGGTCTAAATCTATCTATAACAAATAAAATATTAAAAACGAAAATAGCCATGGCAAGCGCTGTTAATATTTTTCTTCTTTTGTCGGTGTCACGATATCCTGTTTCTTGTGGAAAATATCTCAAAAATAGAGGAAAGAATAATGATTATGACAAAGAAAATAGGCAAAAATGGATACAGCATATTACTAAAATTCAATATGAATAATAAACATAATACTTCGTGCATTATTGTATCAGTATTGATGAAATATGGAAAATATTACCTCGAACTAAAATCTAAATAAACACTAGTTTGAAAGAGTGAGACTGTCTAATGAAACACATTCAACATATTTACCTGTATTCATTTTTCCTAATTCCTTCATTGTCTTCATAATCTTGTGTCTGTGAAGCTAGAATAATTCACATTTATTGTGTAGATTTTCCTTGTATCCGTCTTTTTTTAATTTCTTCATTGTCTTCAGAATTCTGTGCCTGAGAAGCTAGAATAATGAAAATATCTAATCCTAATAAAAATTGTAAAAATATTTACATGTAATGTGTAGATTTTCCTTGTATCTTCTTTTCTTAATTTCTTCATTGCTTTCAGAATTCTGTGTCTCAGAAGCTAGAATATTAAAAATATCCAATTCTAATAAAATTACTAAAGATATTTACATGCAATGTGTAGATTTCCCGGGTATCTTCTTTTCTTAATTTCTTCATGGCCTTCATAATTCTGCCCCTGAAAAGCTAGAATAACAATTAAAATATCTAAGCCTATTGATATTCCTATCATTCCTAATGGCGGGAAAGGGTATAAATCTATCTATAACAAATAAAATATTAAAAACAAAAAAAGCCATGGCAAGCGCTGTTAATATTTTTCTTCTTTTGTCGGTGTCACGATATCCTGTTTTCTGTGGAAAATACCTCAAAAATAGAAGAAAGAATAATGATTATGACAAATAAGATAGACAAATATAGAAACAGCATATTACTGAAGAAATTATCAATAATAAATATTCAATATTTACATATAATGTGTAGATTTTGCTTTTATCTTCTTTTCTTAATTTCTTCATTGCTTTCCGAATTCTGTGCCTAGGAAGTTGGAATATTAAAAATATCTAATTCTACTAAAATTCGTAGGAATATTTACATGTAATGTGTAGTTTTTCCTTGTATCTGTACATTCTTAATTTCTTCAATGCCTCTATAATTCTGCCCCTGAAAAGCTAGAATAACAATTAAAATATCTAAGCCCAATGATATTCCTATCATTCCTAATGGCGGGAAAGGGTCTAAATCTATCTATAACAAATAAAATATTAAAAACAAAAAAAGCCATGGCAAGCGCTGTTAATATTTTTCTTCTTTTGTCGGTGTCACAATATCCTGTTTCTTGTGGAAAATATCTCAAAAATAAAGGAAAGAATAATGATTATGACAAATAAGATAGGCAAAAATGGATGCAGCATATTACTAAAAAAGCTTTATTAATAAATATTCAGCATCAATAATAAACATAATACTTCGTGCACTATTGTATCTGTATTGATAAAATAAGGAAAATGATACCTCGAACTAAAATCAAAATAAACACTAGTTTGAAAGAGTAAGACTGTCTAATGAAACACATTCAACACATTTACCTGTATCCATTTTTCTCAATTCCTTCATTGTCTTCATAATCTTGTGTCTGTGAAGCTAGAATAATTTACATTTTTTGTGTAGATTTTCCTTGTATCCGTCCATTGTTAATTTCTTCATTGCCTCCATAATTCTGCCCCTAAAAAGCTAGAATAACATTTAAAATATCTAAGCCTAATGATATTCCTATTATTCCTAAAACTATCTATAACAAATAAAATATTTAGAACAAAAAAGTCATGGCAAGCGCTGTTAATATTTTTCTTCTTTTGTCGGTGTCACGATATCCTGTTTCCTGTGGAAAATATCTCAGAAATAGAAGAAAGAATAATGATTATGACAAAGAAAATAGGCAAAAATGGATACAGCATATTACTAAAATTCAATATGAATAATAAACATAATACTTCGTGCATTATTGTATCAGTATTGATGAAATATGGAAAATATTACCTCGAACTAAAATCAAAATAAACACTAGTTTGAAAGAGTGAGACTGTCTAATGAAACACATTCAACATATTTACCTGTATTCATTTTTCCTAATTCCTTCATTGTCTTCATATTCTTGTGTCTGTGAAGCTAGAATAATTCACATTTATTGTGTAGATTTTCCTTGTATCCGTCTTTTCTTAATTTCTTCATTGTCTTCAGAATTCTGTGCCTGAGAAGCTAGAATAATGAAAATATCTAATCCTAATGAAAATTGTAAAAATATTTACATGTAATGTGTAGATTTTCCTTGTATCCGTGTTTCTTAATTTCTTCATTGCTTTCAGAATTCTGTGTCTCAGAAGCTAGAATATTAAAAATATCCATTTCTAATAAAATTACTAAAGATATTTACATGCAATGTGTAGATTTCCCGGGTATCTGCTTTTCTTAATTTCTTCATGGCCTTCATAATTCTGCCCCTGAAAAGCTAGAATAACAATTAAAATATCTAAGCCTAATGATATTCCTATCATTCCTAATGGCGGGAAAGGGTATAAATCTATCTATAACAAATAAAATATTAAAAACAAAAAAAGCCATGGCAAGTGCTGTTAATATTTTTCTTCTTTTGTCGGTGTCACGATATCCTGTTTTCTGTGGAAAATATCTCAAAAATAGAAGAAAGAATAATGATTATGACAAATAAGATAGACAAATATGGAAACAGCATATTACTAAAGAAGTTATCAATAATAAATATTCAATATTTACATATAATGTGTAGATTTTGCTTTTATCCTCTTTTCTTAATTTCTTCATTGCTTTCAGAATTCTGTGCCTGAGAAGTTAGAATATTAAAAATATCTAATCCTACTAAAATTCGTAAAAATATTTACATGTAATGTGTAGATTTTCCTTGTATCAGTCCATTCTTAATTTCTTCAATGCCTCTATAATTCTGCCCCTGAAAAGCTAGAATAACAATTAAAATATCTAAGCCTAATGATATTCCTATCATTCCTAATGGCGGGAAAGGGTCTAAATCTATCTATAACAAATAAAATATTAAAAACAAAAAAAGCCATGGCAAGCGCTGTTAATATTTTTCTTCTTTTGTCGGTGTCACGATATCCTGTTTCCTGTGGAAAATATCTCAAAAATAGAGGAAAGAATAATGATTATGACAAATAAGATAGGCAAAAATGGATACAGCATATTACTAAAAAAGCTTTATTAATAAATATTCAATATCAATAATAAACATAATACTTCGTGCATTATTGTATCTGTATTGATAAAATAAGGAAAATGATACCTCGAACTAAAATCAAAATAAACACTAATTTGAAAGAGTAAGACTGTCTAATGAAACACATTCAACATATTTACCTGTATCCATTTTTCTTAATTCCTTCATTGTCTTCATAATCTTGTGTCTGGGAAGCTAGAATATTAAAAATATCTAATCCTAATAAAATTCATAAAAATATTTACATGCAATCTGTAGATTTTCCTTGTATCCGTCTATTCTTAATTTCTTCAATGCCTCCATAATTCTGCCCCTCAGAAGTTAGAATAACATTAAAAATATCTAAACCTAATAAATTTCCTATTATCCCGAATGGCGGGGTTGTGTCTAAATTTCTCATTAAAACGGTTCTAATGAATTCCCACTAAGGGAGACAAAAACCGAAAAGTCAAATATTTGCACCAGCGAATTGCGTTTTTTTATGAATCTGTTGTTGTGCATTGCTTTCAAACATCTGATCAAGACTTTCTGGTATGGCGGAGATATAGTGTCGGGAATCTTGTATAAATAGACATGGTATTAGGAACGCGAATTTTGCAGTTCCTTCCCTTAACCACATAGCTTAAGATTTCCGCAAAATACCATTATGTAATAGAGCATTGCTCTGTAAAGCACTCGCAAGCCCTAATAAAGAACAAACTGGTCAGTATCGTTACGAAAAATTTTTTCTCAAATGGTAGGATTACCATATTTTTGTGACTTCAAAGCGGGACGCCTTAAAAGACAACGACCCCTTAGCTAAGATTTTGTAACTTCACATTTTCCGATTTTACTACATATGCCTACATTCAGTGGTAGGATTCAAATTTTTTGTCAGCTGGTTCCATCACCAAAGGTCATATTTTTCGGCCGGTTGTGTTACATGTTTTTTTAGTAATGCTAACCGATTCGCTGATCTCATCAAATTCCGTGTGACGGTTCCATAGAACCGGTGCGAACCGGCTGAATCCCACCACTGCCTACATTTTGAGCTGTCCCGGCTGTCTTCATTGACCATATTGTTACCGAAATTTCATGCGCATATTCTCTGTACGAATATCGGGTTCAGTTCGAAAAATATAAAGAAATTGACATTAACGATATCGGTACAAATAATTCGAATTTAGACTAATTAGTAATGGTTTTACATGCGATGTCTGCTATCAATGGGAATCAGCGGAAAACAAACCCAATCACCTTCAGTAAGTAGGCTAGCGCTGCGCTTCACAGAAACAACAGTAACGAGAACATGTTCGAGTATTATGCTGGATGGCTGAACGCAAAGGCGGGACTTTTGGCTGACTTGTCGGGATGGCGGGACAAGACGCTAAAAAGCGGGACGTATGGTAAGCCTATCAACTGGCGACATCAAATAAATAATACTACGTAACGCTGTGTGATTTTTCAAATCTTAGTTAACCTTGACATTTCCGAGCCTGTCGAACCCCTGCGCTATCCTGAAAGCTCTGGCCAAACCTCATTGTACCGAATGGTTGAAATTGGGAGCCCAATCCTAACTTTAAAAAGGGGAAGCCTAATTTCATGCGAGGGTATAGGAAATGAAAATATTCAGCTTGAAAATCCTTGGTTTGTCATAACAACCAAAGATGTTTCGAAGTCATAAGCAGAAAGTATCTAACGGCACAATCATATAAGCCCAAACACCAAAGCGCTCGACATCCGTGGAGATGACGGGTTCACTAAAACTTACAACTGCGCAACGTTATACAAACAGCAACGCTAATTTATTAGTTGTTAAGTTTAGTTAAATGTAAAAAACTGTAGTTAAATTTGCATAATCAGTAGACAATGTGATAGAAAAGTCCTATAATATAGAACTGTTTTAATTTGAAGGGCCCTCGTCGAACCCCTGGAACAGCACCAATGAACACCAAAAATTTAATTGAACCATGGTTAAAAACTACTGTTCTAGAGTAATGAAACACTGAAAAAACGCTATGGCGACTAAACAAACCTATAAAGTACGAATACAATAAATACTATAAAATGAGCACCAACCAATTGTATTAATTGCAGCCCCAATTGCCCCATTGCCACTATTATAATCCCATTGCTGGCGACTGGCGCGTACTTCAATACTTGTCAAACGATGGGAGAACGCCCAAAAAGAAATATAACCCGCGTCTTATCGGGAATTATGTATACGAAATGAACAAAGCAGCAAAAATTATTGCATACCAGCTAAAAACTGCACACATACCCGTGAACTAACGATTGCAATACACGACTTTACGAAATTATAAAAATAAAATTGGGAGAAATATTTTGGACATCTTTTGAGGATAATTCAAATATTTGCAGTTCTTCCTTACTAGCGGGATTTAACATGATATATCAGTTTATACCTGACAAAATATGAATTGAAAGATTTATAAGATTACATACTTGCTCTTTACTCTTTGGACTATATAGGCTTCCATCTCACTCCGTGATGCAGCAGACTATTAACAATGTCGATTCAGTTTGATGCATAACTCTTCCAAGCAGTGTTCTAGAAAACGGAAAAAAAAAATATAGTTTCATTATCAAGTTTTGAAATTATAAATCACAAAAAATGCTGTTTGACAGAGGTAAAGCAAAGGTAAGCTTATATTGAAAATACATAAAAAAAATCAATTTAATGTCATGATTATGTGTATACCGAGTTTATCTAACTCTAAGTGGAACTGAATTTCGTTGACCTATGACATTATCAAGTTATTTAATTCACAAAAAAATTCTAAATGCTAAAATCCATGAGTTAGGGTTAGTATGGGTTCAAATATCCGTAACAAAATTTGCTCATAAGTACAATAGTATGCAGATGCAATTGCCGTGGGTTCAAATTACGGGTGCAAATGTGATGGAACCCCATCTGTCAGATCCACCTACATGGTACTTCGCGTGACCGACCATTTGTTGTGAAAACGTGTTTCAAGGTTAATAAAATAAATGGTATATGATATGCAGAATGATAAGGACTATGCTTTTAACGACGTTAGACATGTTAGCTTAAGAACCTCATGATAAACGATTTTAGAGTCGTAATATTCGCATTAATAAAGCGTCATACATAGATACATACATGCATGGATATAACATATGAATACTCGCATTTAATAACATACTCAACGAGACTAATACCGCGAACACAATCATTCCAAGCAAAAAATAATTTTCATATTAGTATTTGAACCTACTTTTTAAAACATTCTGGAATAGATTAATCAGTTAATTATCTTGGAAATATCAGTCTACATTTAGCCCAGGGGTTGGCAACATACGGCCCGCGACGAGATTTTGACCGGCCCGCTGACTGTATCCAACCACACCCTGTAATGTGGTCCGACGCATCATTCCTGAAAGTTGCCGATCTACTCTCACCGCACTGTCAGTGCAAGCTGGTAAAATAAACAATTGTCTTAGTGAACAAACAATTGCGTTAGCACACTTGTTAAACAAACAATATAATGTCAAAGCAGAAAGCTTTGGAAAAATTCCATAAACATAATCCATATCCACATAAACAGATTTAAAATTTTGTCAGCCAAAAACAAACAATCATCAATACGAAAAAATACATAACACAAATAAAATGGCTTTGGTATTGACAGGAGGGAGCGATACGACCATGAAGTCATCGAGGTCAACTCCCACCCTATTTTCTGATGTGATTAAGTTTCACACTGAAGATGACTATTAGAAAAGTTGGTCTGTCAAATATTACTTTTAAAAATTCGATGTAATCTCAGAAAACTATTGAGGGAGGACATGTTTCATTGAGAACTCATTTACACAATAAAAGTTCTATATGCTTTAGATCATAGGTTCCCAGCCGTCGGTCCGTGGACCGCTGCCGGTCCGCGAGGCTTTTTTGCCGGTCCGCGGAAAATTTCATTTCGTTGTTTTTCTACCATCTCAATCGCTTTACCGAAGCCGAAAAAACGAAGTTACGTTGGTTTATTACGCAATTTCTCTTCCGCCGTCATATTGCTGTTGGATACGTGCGGGATGGCCCGGCGACGTCTTGGCGCCGAGTAATCATACTTTTCAGTTCATCGCGAAAGCGCTTCGTCAAATCTCGCAAGATTCAGAAGCCTGGAAATCAGCATGCGTGCTTTTACCGTTCTGCATGATTTTCTTGATTAATGGGTCAAAGTTATGTTGATTTATTGCGCAATTTCGCTTCCGCCGTCATATTGGTGTTTGATAAGTGCGGTATTAATGGCCCGGCGACGCCATGGCGCTGAGTAATCACTTTTTGCTTTTCCGGTTCCGATTCATCGCGAAAGCGCTCCGTCAAATCTCGCAAGATTCAGAAACCTGGAAATCAGCATGCGTGCTTTTTCCGCTCTGCATGCTTTTCTTGATTAATCCAAATCAATCCAAATAAAAGGTTATGAATATTGTACCAGAATGTATCAAGATAGACAGTATAATATTCCAGAGCATGACCATGAGAATCTAATAAAGATTGGATACCGAAGAATTTTTGTAATCATCAGGCCCGCCGAGTACTTCATTTTCCCACATCTGGCCCGCCGACTAGAGAAGTTGCCCACCCCTGATTTAGCCGATTTCGATACGAATACCGATACCAAACAATTTGCCAATATTACCGATACCCGATATCTTTTACCGAAAGCCTTTTAAATTGTGTTTTGACCAGCACTGACTGTATAGCGACATTGGTGTTTGTTTTAAGCGCAGAAGGTAGAACACCCATTTTAACCATTCCATACCGAAATTGAAATAAATGAAAAGCCAATATACCGCAATTAATGATAAAATAAAACAAGTAAATCATACACGATGGTGATATGAACATTCGTCGAAAAATTAATATTCAGGGCAGACGATATTATTGCAAAATGAACATAGCATATTGCGTTATAGTTTAGCTGTTTCAACTCAAAATTATCCTAATTTGATTCGAGCATTAAAATTGGAACCAAGTTAAAGTAATAAAAAAGCGACTACTAGAAGACAATATATTTTCATGGCATCGTGATACCAGAACAAGTTTATAGATGTACAAGTAATAAAAAAGCGACTACTAGAAGACAATATATTTTCATGGCATCGTGATACCAGAACAAGTTTATAGATGACCTCTTATTAGGGGAAAAAAGAAGCACAAACGATAAGCGAGAGACTCGAGTAGAAAATGCGTGTAAACATTCACACTATATGGTCTTTTTTAAACCTAGAGAACAAAAAAACTGTAAAATTAGTATTATCATGAAGTCTTGACAACAAAAAACAAATAAAAAAGTATGAAACGCAAAGAACTACAGAAAAAATGTCCATTGAAGTTCAAAATGGACAGCCATTTTTCTTCTTTACAGGTATTTCATATTACTCTCTTTATAATGTTAACGGCGTTCTATATTTTGTACTGAACCCAATGAGGGTTTATTTGATTTGGGAGATTCGTTTTCTTTGATATTTAAGGTTACGTTAACATATTTTCAAAATATGATTTCAAAACAATCGCACTACAAATGAGAATTTTAGGATGTACCTGAATGAAAGTAAGTAGAATTCGCATTTTTATTTTTTCAAAAGCTCAAAGTAGTATAATTTTATCACAATTACAGCTAACAAGGCTCATTAACGCAACGCGCGTATTTTTCTTTATTTTGTTGGGCTTCAAATTTCATTAATGTGATACGAAATGTATAAAAGCAAAGCATTTTAGTAATCTGTCGGCTAAATTTAAAATAACCACGCCAAATCTTTCCAAACAGATTTTAAAGCACAAACAGATTCTGTCTCGTAATAATTATTTTACCTCGGCCTCATGTTAGGACTTAGTTGTCTTTTGTGTATATTTTTCAGTTCACGCACAAGTTTGACCAAAGCTCCGCATTTCTACAGAGACATTATCTAGCATATTGGGTTAATTAAAACCTAACGGTTCGAATGAATTCGCTGAGGGAGAGAAAATCCGAAAAACTTTCGCTTTCAATTAATATATTTTCGGTCAAATATTTGCACCAGTAAATTGGTCTTTTTTCCATGAATTTGTTGTTGTGCATCGCTTCCAAACATAGGAACAAGAATTTTGCAATTCATTTCCCTCTGTTCACCACACAGCTTAAGATTTTTGTAAAAACCATTATGTAATACAGCATTGCTCTGCAAAAGTACTCGCAAGCTCCAATGAAGATCAAACCAATCAGTATCGTTACGACAAAATCAGAAAATTCTAAAAATTCAATAAAAAGACCTCATGTTGCGTGCTTTTAAATCTACCAATTTATTACGCTTCATCATAGATTCATTTCATTTCTTTCTTAAATTCGTGGAAACGTTCAGCGCTTTTTTGTTAATACGTTTGCTTTCATTTCCCCAATATTTAGCTTAACATTCTTACTTTCCATCTTTACTGTTTTACTTAAGTAAAAACATTTAACATCATTTAGCATTTTTCAATGTATTTTTGTACAATTAAGACATTCATGCGACAATGACTTAGAATCAAATTATTATTTATCAGATTTTTTTTTTATTTAAATTAAAATTTACCAAACACAAATTTGGATCGGGCATTTAAGTTACCGACAGATTTAAATCCAATTCAAAGGAAGCATTAATTTCAAAAAACACTCCCGAATGCAGATTTCAAATTTGTAAATCATTCTTAACCTGACACCTAACCCAAGCTGAACAACTAATTTGGTATTTTAAAGTTGGCGGGGATGTTTTCCCAAATCTCTCATTTTTCCAAAGAAACATTCTCAACTGTCGTAATATTCTTAAATAATTAATATACAGTGCGAATGAAATTGGTAATAAAACACAATAGGTTTTTTCAAAAATATTGAAATATTTCGAACTTTTCCGACCTAGCGGGGAAAAATTTAAATATTCCTTTAAATCGAGCACAAATATAAAAAACTTAGTTCAACAAAAAGTTGTGGGGGCACAATGTGGTATTCGAAGATGGTTTTACAAATATTGATTAATTTCAGAAGAATATTTAATTATTTCGATCTAATTTCGGCTTCAGGGTTAAAATTTGAATGTACCAATGACTTTTCGAACTATGTCATTATGTGACCGATGTCAAGTTTTGGCTTTATGAATGACAGAAAATGTAATACGATATGAATTGGATATATATTTCATCAAATCTAGCTGTACCTGACTGTTTCTGCTCTCGCGAAATTGCAACATCAACAAAATAATACTACGTAACGCTGTGTGATTCATCTTGAAAATCATAGGTTTTCCATAACAACCCAAGATGTTTCAAAGTCATAAGCAGAAAGCATCTAAGGGCACTATCATATCAGTACTAACACAAAAACGCGCGACATCCGTGGAGATGACGGGTTCACTAAAACTTACAACTGATCAACGCTATACAAACAGCAACGCTAATTTATTAGCTGTTGAACGTGTAAGTTTAAATATCTGAGATGAACTGTAGTTAAATTCGCATAATTTGTGAACGATGTGATAGAAAAGTTCCATAATATAAAACTGTTTTAATTTAAAGAACCCTCGTCGAACCCCTGGAACAGCTCCATCGAACACCAAAAATTCGATTGAACCCTGGTTAAAAACTACTGTTCTAGACTCTTGAAAAACTAACAAAAAGCTATGGCGACGAAACAAACCCATAAAGTACGAATACATTAAATACTATAAAAGGAGGCCGATTAATTGTATGAATGCAACCGCAAATGCCCCATTGCCAGTATTATAATCCCATTGCTGGCGACTGTCGCATACTTCGAGACTTGCCATCGATGGGAGAACGCCCAAAATTGAACATACCCGCGTCTTTTTGAAAATTATGTATACGAAATTAACAAAGCAGCAAAATTTATTGCATACCGGCTAAATACTGCACACCTGCCCGTGAACTAGCGTGTGGAAACCATTGCATTACATGACTTTACGAAATTATATTACTAAAATGGGGCAAAATATTTTGGACATTTTGTGAGGATATTTGCAGCTCTTCCTGACTAGCGGGATTTAACATGACATATTAGTTTATACGTGACAAAATGTGAATTGGAAGATTTATAAGATTACATACTTGCTCTCTACTCTTTGGACTATATAGGCTTCCATCTCACTCCGTGATGCAGCAGACTATTTACAATGTCGTTTGATGCAATGACTTTTTTAAGCAGTGTTTTAGAAAACTGAAAATAAATATATAGTTTTATTATCAAGTTTTGGAATTATAAATCACAAAAAAATGCTGTTTGACAGAGGTAAAGCAAAGGTAAGCTTATATTAAAAATACATAATAAAAAAAATCAATTTAATGTCATGATCATGTGTATACCAAGTCTATCTAACTATAGGTGAAACTAGATTTCGTTTACCTAAGACACTATCAAGTTATTTAAATCGCAAAAAATGATATTTAACAGGAATACAGAAAAGATATTTAGTTGTTCTAACTATGTCATTATCAAGCTTTGGAGTTGTGAATAACAGAGACATGAGAAGCTAAGCTTATACTAGAAGTTTATACAAAAATTAAAATATAATTTTTCGTTTTATATAAAATTATTTGCTGATTTCCACGAAAATTACAATTTTTGCTTAATTTGAATGATCTGTCAGTGCATTATTTTCTATCTCGCCATATAAATATCGACTAGTCAATTATTTATTAGTGCAGTGGTTTTCAAACGGCGTGGCGCTCCTCACATGGGGACGTAAACATTTTAAGGGGACGTGAAGCTGATTGATGAAACTTAAAAAAAAGCGTAAAATCTTCCATACACGTATTTGCAACGTGCTTCTTGACGAAAACTTACGCCCTAACTATCTGTGTTTTGTAGCACATTGTTAACTAGTTATTTTGAGGTGGGGGCGCGAGACTTGAGAAATTCCAAACTTGGGCGGCTTAAAATGTTTGTGTACCACAGGCATTGTGCGTTATATTTACCTGAATATCCAGGTCCTCTATTGTTTTTCTTCCCAACAACTAAAAATATATATTTCATCAAATAATTTTCAATAAGTTTAATAAGCCACAGGGATTGTATACATTATACATTCATTATAAGAACATAACATATTAATACTCGCAATAAACTACAAAGAAATAAGGAATATATTTCTATATTTGAAAACTTGATGCCATCTGTCAGATTCCCTTACATAGTATGGTACTTTGCGTGACCATCTGTGGTGAAAACGGGTTCCAAAATTAATAAAAAATGGTAAAGGCCATGTAAAGTGATAGAATGATAAGGACTATGCTTTTAACGAAGTTAGACATGCTAGCTCAGGTACCTCATGATAAACGATTTTAGGGTAGTAATATTCGCATTAATTAACACATTGTCATACATAGATACATACACGCATGCATAGATGATATGAATACTCGCAATTAATAACCGCGCATAAGGAATATTACCAGCTTTGAACACTTATCAACATGCAACATATCAGTGACTACCAAGGACTACCAATGACTACCAAGGATTGTCTTTCAATCTACACTCGGAGGGTAGATTATATTTTTTACGTAAGAGAATTTATCGTGCGATATTCATATTATAACCTAATAATTTAGTGAACAGTTAGTCGTTTAACGAGCCTACAATTTAAATATAATTAGACGAATCGGAAAACGCAAAAAAGTTGATGCTGAGTGCACTGTGCAGGGGTTCAATAGCGCAGAAAATATTTAAATGAAGATCCGTGAAATGCAAGAAATGAAGAAATAAAGTTCATGTTATATTCGAGAGATGCACCAATGCCCCTGATTTTCATAAAAATGTATCTACGTCATGCAGTGGCGCAACCAGGGGGGGGGGGGTCGAACTTTTGAATTTTCTGAAAAGTGAAAAAGTTGCCGATAACACGTACAATTGCCTTCTGCTAAAATCGCCGTTCGTTTTCAACAACGCGGCATGTTATTTATGCCGTAAACGTCCTTTACATTGTTGTTTATTCTCTTTAAATCACAAATTTATGCCGCGGGAACAATGATAATTATTTTATTTTTGTACCCGCACGGAAATGTGAAAACCGAAAAAGCGTGCAATTGCCTTCTGCTAAATCGTGTTATATTTAGGCCGTAAAAGCCCTTACGTCGGTTTTTATTCTTTCTAAATCATAAATTTGTGCCACGATAAACAAGATAGTTATTTTATTTTTGTACTTTGCACGGAATTGTGAATTCGTGAGTTATTATACGTTCATCGGTGGCGAGGTTCTAAAGACAAAAGCAGGAGTAAAACCGCGATCTAAATTTGATTGAAAAGCGGCATTATAAAATACTGAAAATAAAACCGTAATCGATGAGTTTTGTTGAGTCCCGCGACAGTCTAAAAACGCTTTTCTAGTCGCAAAATCGCAAAATTTCGTGTGCCTACGGCGCACATTATGTTTGGTCGCCGTTTAGGAACATACCGTCATTAAAATCGAAACACGGTTTATTGTGGGTGGGATTTGCCTTTCATCCATTACTTTAAAATTGTCGTAGAAAATTTTCGTGTTATCATTAAACAAGGTTGAAAACGCGATTTTTTTTCCGGTTTGTGATGATATATAAGATAATTAATCCGAAGTATATCCATCAATTTTTATTGTACTGAAATAAATTTTACTCCATGAGAATTTACAGCAGATTTATGGATTTTTCAGGAGGTTTTATCTTTAAAAATAATCGGAGTGTCAGCATTGCGATTGAACGGAGTCAATGTTACAAGCACATCTCAAATTTGTCGAATTTGCAAAATAGAAAAAATACGGATCAAAACAATATATGATAGGCGACGGGCAGTTACCACAAATTTTCATTTTTATGTCGGCAAATGGCCGAGGTATCTTAAAATTGTGAATTGTAAAAAATTGTTTTGTTTTGTCGACGCAAACGCTGGTTAAATTGAAGACAAATAAATTAATGAAGCAAGACATTTTAAATATGCCCTTATCGGTCACGAATTGATTACTTTGCACAACAGAAAATTCATTTTTCGTTGTAAACGTCGGCTCTTTTAACAAGTGGCGTGCGTGGCGATGAATATGTATTTTTGATTTAACGATATACTTCATATGCATTTTCATTGTACGAAATAAAATTGTACTTTTCGGGATTTTATATCAGCTATTGAGATTTTTCTAACGGCGATAACGAGTTGGCAAGATTCCAAAAATACGTATTAAAATTAAATACACCGTTTATCTCATATTTTTATGTCCACCGATCACCGTGTCATTTCAGAGAACTAATGTTTTAATTTTGACGTAAGAAGAAGCAACCGCGAGGTACGTTGGACACAATTAAACTAATATATAAAGACATTTTAGAATTTTGTAGTTGTCAGATATTGAATATTTCACGCGACAAGAATAATCATTATACGCTGAAAAGACGTTCCTTTACCGAGCGCGTAATGCGAAGACTGTTACAGACCGCAATGGGAATTTATGATTACGAAACCCCCACCTTTTGAAAATCCTGGCTGCGCGCCTGACATCATGTATTTACGACCTCTTATATGGTGGAGAAGAGGTTTGTAACAATGAAACAAGTGCTATCAAAACAACAAAATTGCCGTACGATTAGTAAACGGGGTGATTTGAGATTGTGGATGACGAAAATGTCACCAAAAATTGAAAAAATATTCTTTGGAAGACCACTAAGCTAATCCATCTCAATAAAAACAATATAAACTATGATTTATCTTGTTTATTTGTTCTGTAATATATTCGTTTCTGACCTCAAACGTTTTTGTAAACTGGGGGGCGATGAAGTTGTATATATTACTGCGACTAAAAAGTTTGAGAACCACTGGTATAGACCATGATAATTTAAAGTTACATTTCTGAGCTTAGACGAATGTGACATTATCTATAAGTAGGATCGCAGTGGATAAAAAGTCTTTCTAGTAAAATATTCAATTACGCCGGTGCGAGCATTTAAATATCTTGTTATAGTAATTTCATAGTAATTTATTTGTGTTCTTCGTAACTCGAATTTTAGTCGAGAAAACTTTTACATTTATTAAAATGAAAAATTACTATTTAAAAACTGCATAAAATACGTCCCAAATTGCCTGCCTCTCAAACTATAAGTAGACCGGAATCGTATTTTGAGGTTAGTCAAATTTGATTTGTTTTTTCGGAACTCAATATTATTTTAAAAATATGGACAAAATACGAACGATTGTAATATTAAAATAATGCAAAAAAAAATTGTTCGACATATTTTGCATTAAATTATCTTATATCATACCGAGAAAAAGTCGTATTGGGCTCCATCGGTAATTTCAAAATAGACAAAAGATACATCGCGCGAACAATTTACTGTGCTTCGATTTCAGTTCCTATATGGTATATATTTTAAAGAAATCCTAACAAAATTACAATGTCTAAAAAGCGTTTCCAATCTGCTGCGAGACTGTTAGAACAAAACTTATGGTGATATCTTTCGTTTTAGATTTTAGTTTCAATATTTTATAATGTCGGTTTTCAATCAAGAAATTGGGTTGCGGATTCATCTTTTTATCCTTTATTCTTAGCATCTCTTCAGCGATTTTTATAGTATAGCATTCTAACTTTTTTCGCACACTGAACTCATAACTCTGCACAAGAACAAAAAAGTTATCGTCGGCCTCGTGGAACAATACATTCATATGTCAAGGAAATTTGTGATTTAGGGAGAATAGACACATAAGTTTTTTAAAAACACGTCGCGCTGACGAAAACTATCGGTGATTCTACCAAAATGCCATCGCGTACGTTATTTGGACTTTTTCAGTATTCCAAAAACACCAAAAAGGTTTTCTACCCTAAATTTGATAATATGAGTTTACAGCCTTAATATATTTAATTTATCTGTGAAATTTAGATTTATTTATGTCCGGTATTAAGCCTATTAAAATGTTCAGCATTTGAATTAGGTAAAGTAATTTTACCTTACTTAAGAATAGTAATAGATAACAATTCTAAAATTTATTGTGGGGATCCGTGAATAATGGTGACGAATGTAGGAAGATTCAAAAGATTGTAATAACATACCTGCTCTGAGGAAGCAACTTCTCTCAGTGATGCATAATCGGACAAACAATTCCGCACGTCTTTAGATATAATGATAAATTGTCTTTCCCGCTTTCAAGAAGTGTTCCAGAAAGCTGAAATTCATATGAGCTTTTAAAATATAGGTAAATTTTGTATAATATTGATTTGAATTATATATGGTTGTTCGAACTATGTCATTATTAAGTTTTATGCTTATAAGTTACAGAAAATGTAATTTGGCAGGAGCACAGAGAAGATATGCTTATACTTTAGAATCCAGGGTTTCCCAACCCGGGTCCGTGGTCTCAAATGAGTCCGCAACGAGCCAGAAATTCACTGCGGGCTGCAAACGTTCTTGCAAAACTAAACTATCAGCCAAGTTACGATTTACGTTAGAATTTACATAAAATACGAGTTTATTCACATAACATTATTCGAGTCAATTACTGGTTAATGAGTGGGACTGGGCATATATTCGAATATTCCACTATTAGAATAGCAATTTACTATTCGAAAATTTGGTAACAGGTGACAAAAACACCTTCCGACGAAAACACACACGCTTCGATAGAGTTCGCGAGTTCGAACAACGAGGAATAAATTTTGTTGGGGGGGGCGGTGTCAACGGTGGCAACCCAAGTTTTTTAATTGAAAAGAGGCAATACAAAATACTAAAAATAAAACAGATAACAACATAAGTTTTGTTTTATGATTGTCCGCGACCGATTAAAAACGCTTTTTTGGACATTGCAAATCGCAAAATTCCGGGTGCTACCGTATACATACCTCTAGAGTACTGGAACGCCGTAAGTGTTGTACAAACAGCTCAGATTTGTCGAATTCATAAAAAAAAACGAATCAAAACAAAATATAATCGGGCACTTTACCATAGTGATATTGTCTGAGTAATATTGCTTTTACTTCGTCAACACAATTGCAGATTAAAATCATCACAATTAACCTAATAGTAAAGAAAGGCAATGAATATGTATTTTTGATTTACTAATAAACTTCAAATATATTTTTAACAAGTGCTAAATCAAGTTGTAGTTTCTGGAACTTTACAGCAGAAAGTAAAATTTTTTTAACCGCGATATCAAATTCGCAAGATCGCAAAAAATATGTATCAAAACTAAATATAATCGGGCAATATATTCTCACATTATTATGTTCGCAGATTGCCGTGGCATTATAAAAGAAGTAATGCTTTCATCTTGTCGTAAGTCGACGCAACCGCGAGTTACCATGAACACAATAAATTAAAATAGAAAGACATTTTAAATTCTAGTCGTTGTCCTGGACTGAATATTGTGCGACAGTAACGGCCATTATACACTAAAAAAGTCGGCTCATTTAACGAACGCGTAATTGCGCGAATTTCCGATTTTGAAATTTTAATGTTGTGTTTGGTTTTATTGCTTCTTCGCACAGAGTACGATTGCAATGAACGCTCCTCGAGTCCGCACAGGTTTTCACCAGTGAGAAAACAGTCAGCGACCAAGAAAGGTTGGGAAACGCTGCTTTAGATACATAAAAATAAAAATATAAATTTTCAGTTCATTGATAAATTATTCACAGATTTCCTCCAAAATTACAAATATTACTTTGGAGTGATTTGTCAGTGTAGAATATTGCAACACATCATATAAATTATATTTATATTCATTGAAAAGCACGTTGAAAATACGGCTACATATTCAAGAAATGAAAATATTAAAAATAAGGCGGGAAAGATAAAATCTAACAAATATTTCTATTCTTAATTACCTTAACGTCCTTCAAAAGATTGTCCGCGCCCTTGTTATAAGTTATGTTTATTCTAAAGATACAGAGACGACAACTTGTAACCTACTGATATTCATTTACGTTCATTCGATATTGTTTGCAAATTTTCAATATTATAAATATTACTCATTTGGAATGATCTGTCAGTATGCTATGTTGTACCTCATTATCTAAATCTTAACTAGTTAATTATTTATTAGTGTGTTATTTTTTACCTTCCAGTTCTCTAATCTTTCCTTCCCAGCGACTTCCTGAAAATATACGTCAATAAATAATTTCAGCCACAAGCATTGTTTATATATATTATATAAATATAAGGACATGACAGATTATTACTACGGAATAAACGATAGGGAAATAAGGAATATATTTCCAGATTCGAACACTTATGAACATGGGACGGTATGATTACTGAGACTACTAGCAACGGGAATATAGGCTGACTATAGTTAATTTACAATTCGGTGGGATCTCATGTATATATATAGTAACCTTTTTGGAATCAGACTGGTTATCGAGCAGCGACACCCAAGTTTCTAATATCTAATTAAAAAAATAAGAATTCTAGAGTTTTGAAACTGTTATATCTTATATTGACGGTGAGTGCCGTATGAAAGATCGGACCCCCCCCCCCCCATTAGTGTGAACTACCATTTGTGGCAAAAACGCTCATCAAATAAATAAAAAAGGCCAGAACTACGATTTCAACAAATTAGGCATATTAGGCATACTGACATTGCAAGATAGTAATTGGCCTTTTGGTTTGGACGATTAAACGAAACGACAGCAGATGGGACAACACAGCAGCTTGCCCCTGAACGTGCAGCGCTGTACTGACTAGAGATGTACCGATGTATCGGTATCGGATATCGGTATCGGCAATATCGGCCATTTTTTCGGTATCGGCCATGTATCGGTATCGGTTAGATTAAAGCCGATATTTCCGATATATTTAACTTTTTGATATGGTCCAGAATGTTTTAAAAGATTAGTTGGAATACTACTTTTTAATTTATTTTTTGTCTGGAGAGATTGTGAGCTATGAGCCATACATGTCCCCACCCCCGTGAGAGAATCGTGTTTTTAGCTATTTATCAGCCAAACTAGCTCAACTAATTTAGATATTTTCGCTGTCAAATTTTTATATTGACATTTTTAATATTACATAGTAATTACATAGTAATTATGAAGAAATATATCAACACAGCACATAACAAAAAGCAATCAGGCGCCCGGTTTTAAATCATACAGTGGAATTGGGGTCCTTATTAACGGCACATAGACTTTTGGCACGGGTATAAATTCTGACTGTTTGTCGTCAAGTACGTGTGTCATTTAGTCCGTCGACATCGATAAACTAAATTCCGACACAATTATCTCTCTACGCAGGTATTAATTTTAATTTTGTTTAACTACACAACTACTTGATAGATATATTGACATGACCGCCTAGCCCTAGACTGTCTCAAAATATATGATTGCAATTGTAAAATATTATAAAATCTATTTCGTTGAAAGAGATCATGTTATTTTTACTAAAAAAACCTCCTCGACGGTTATAGGTAGGCCTTCTTTTTGTTGGTGCTGATTGATATTCTTTATTCATGTTGGCATTGACTTGTTGCGTCGACGATTACGATTAGCCACGAAATACAATATTTGTAAAATGCTTTTAATTTGAACGTAGGACGGCGGCGCTAGAATATGTGGGTGATATTCGATATTCTTTTAAACACGAATAACGATATTCGAAGGTCGCGATATTAACATTAAATTCAAATTTGACATCCCGGCTTATGAGTTTTCTAATTGAAAACCGAGATTACTAGCGTTACTGTACAATGTATCTTAATCAGTTAAAGCAAACTCAAACATTAATTTCATATTATGTGATATATCTTTTTTTTTCGATCTGAAATAATGTGTACTATGAACAACGCTCATATACCATTGTTTTAACCCGTCTGCCCTACACAGCACCCCTAATTAAGTAATAATTACATAGTATCGGTATCGGA
Organism: Styela clava; assembly: GCF_964204865.1. Lineage (NCBI taxonomy): Eukaryota > Metazoa > Chordata > Ascidiacea > Stolidobranchia > Styelidae > Styela > Styela clava. Next base: position 20,046,306 of record NC_135250.1, read on the forward strand.
ATATCGGTAATATCGGCCTTCTTATAGTATCGGCGTATCGGTATCGGCGTTTTTAGCTGGTATCGGATCGGTATCGGCGACAAAAGTGGTATCGGTACATCTCTAGTACTGACTACGCCATTATTCACCGGATTATGCTACAGTTAATTTGTAGTACAAAACAGTTAATTCCGCGATCATACGAAACGAACATGGTATGGTTTTAACAGATTTTGCCATATACAATTATGAGCGCGCATTGGTGCCTAAACTGACAAAAAGAAATCAATGTAATGCATTCTTGTGTCTCGACTATTGGGCGGGAACGAAAAAAGTCTAATTTTTATATCTAAAAAATGACCCCCGCCTTATTTACTGGACCGACTCAATAGCCAGGATAAAACGGTAGTCGTGCAAATCATGTTATTATGAAATTTTGAGGTCGTAATTAAAAGAAAATTTCATTTGACAGACGAAACAAAACTAAGCTTATACTCAATATATTAAAAGTAATAATTTGTTAGTAGATTTTCCGAAAAAAAAATACAATATATCATTTATTTATAGACATGTAAATTGAAAGATTTCAAATGACTTGGTTACATACTTGCTCTTCAGACTTGATAGGCCTCCATCTCACTCAGTGATGAAAACCTGGCTCTTGACGTATTTCTTTTGGTGCAATTATAAGTTGTCCTGCCGACTTTCAAGCAGTGTTTCAAAACGCTGAAAATCAATATATAGGTCGTGATTTTGTGTAAGCCAATTCTAAATTTGAATTGAACTACAAACTACACTACAAAACTATGCTTATGCTAAAGATACAAAAAACCAACTATGTAATTCAATTTAGGTCTTTTTCAACTGTCGCTGATTTCACCAAAATTACATTCTTTAGTTAATTAAAATGATATGTTAGTTTATCATAATGTATCTTATTTTGTATTCTTAAAATAAGACTCATTTTTGAATATTTTCTTCCAAAAATATACGTAAGTTTGAATAAAATACGTAACGGCTAAATTTCGACATTTAATTTCATAATTCCGAAATCCGAAGCGATTTCCATTAAATTTCAAATATATGCTTTATATATACATATCAGGTGTAGTTTTCAAACTGCACAAATTACAAATATTACAATAACAAAAAAATACCCAATAAAGTTTTTTTAACTGTTTTATGGAGTATATGACTAATTATCTCTGATTAGTAACTTTTAGCATTATCACATTGTTCACGGTAGAGATCGCAAACTGGGGATCGCCATCCAGCATGGAAGCGCGCAACGAGTCGCAAAGAGTAAAGGTACTATATTTATAGTACTTTTTTGGATTTCTGCTTCGAAGCACAATTATTGAGCTTGTGCAAAATCTAAATCATACAATTTCGATAGAATGCACAGGATCAAATAAGAGGCATAACAATGTTGGCTCGCATCGAACTATTTAGCATTTTAAACGTGAACGTGGATCTTACTTTTTTGGACTTTTGAATCGAAAGACAATTATGAAAACTTGTGAAAATATAAATCTTACAATTTCGAAAGAAATAAGTGGCATAACAATGCTGACTCCGATCGCAAGAACTGAGACGCGGTGCGCTCGCATCGAATTGTTTGGAATTTTAAACGAAATCAGTCATCATTTTAAACAGGAATCAATAGGCGTCGAAAATAAAATAAAATGTTCAAATAATATTTACTTGTAATATTCCTCGTTCGTTACTTTGTGTCTTTAAATCATTAACTTTTATTATTTCTGAATCTAAAAAAAGTTAAAATTTTGATAAATAAACTGTCGCAGAACTGTAGCTAGCATATTCAATGGACAGTGGGACTGAATCTATCGGATCTTTTGCACAAAGCTCCCGCAACGTTTTAAAATGACATATTAGTAATTATCCATTTAGGGTTAGGAATGAGTTAAAATTTTGAATTCCCAGTGCAATCAGCATTCCTAATTTAAACTGGATAACTACTAATTCTCCTATTTTGAACGTTGGTAGGGTCTTTGTACAAAGATCCAATCTATACACAATAATATATAAAAGTAAAAGGCCTACGGCGAATCTCTATTAAACCATGGATTTTGCGCTACATTTGCGAAAGTTTTGAAAGTTATGCATTACATTCATGTAAAGCGTACCATGTTAAATGCAGCTCACGTAGGTAGATCAGTGTATTACGTTTAAGTTTCTTATTATGATAAGTTTATGTATTGCCATATACCGTAGCTTTAAAGTTTGGCCTATTTGTGACGAAACGACGGAACCCGCTGTTAGTGAGTTCGATACAAAAGAGAATCATCCATCAATCTGTACTTCTATATTAGGTTGATAATTCCAATTCATATAAGCCCAAAAACCTCTAATTTACCACTTATACAATAGTAAAATGAAAGCAATATAATAGCAATGAAAGTAATAGGTATAAAGAACATTTAGCTCACCTGAATATTGTTTCGAACTCACTGTCACAACCCAATAGTCAGCCTATCCATACATCCTACAGAAAATCAAACCTCATCCTACCACGAACATTTGTGACTGACTAAGAGCGATATCGCTTTTGGCTTCCCGCGCAAAAATATTTGACGAAAAAAGCTAACTGATTGTTTGAAATCAAATGTTTTTAACTGATTACTTTAATTACTCCAGGTTGTCGTTACGAGTCGTTCACGCTTCTGACGCGTGATCTCAAAGTTGCAAAATGCAAATGACGGTTGTGATTTGCTTCATACACCGTATAATACCTAGTTCACAGTAATATTCTCAGGATCTTTTGTACCAAGTCCCGCCCCAGAACAAAACCCCGCCAACGCTAGAATTAAATAGAAATAGTAATTATTCAGTAATGGTGAGAGATGCAGATTCAGCCGGCAATTCAAATCGTTCCTAACGCAAACTGAATAATTACCTATCTTTATTTTAAAACGTGACAGGGGTGTTTATCTCAGATCACACATTTTTGCGTCAGTGACGGGAGCTTAATACAAAGAATCCAGCAATTCCATTATATTTGTCTGTTTATATTTGTCGAGTAAACGCGCAGGTGAATGCCATCACAAATGTAACCTTCCTACAACTCAATGAAAGAATAACGGCGTGTACAAGTTTAGCGTCATATCAATGCATTCTCTGCATTAGCGTACAAATCTTAGTTCATTGACTTGTGCAGCCAAGAATAATTTTAAGTTTTCATACAATAACGTGCCGGCGATGTCGTTTCGATGCCTACTGTATAGTAATTTCTTCGCCCAAACCAAACGACAGAGACATAACATCAGCAACAGCAATAATCACGGTTCTATGTGAAGTAAATAATTGACTGCTCAAGACAAGAGCATACCGATGACAACAACTGATAAAATATATAGATCAACTATTTGAGACCATTCAAATATTTGATGTTATGGAGCTCGTGAAGGGGTGTTATTGACGTAGCCCCACAATAAGAACGTAATAAAATCAAATTGTTACTTACCGATCAATATAAATGAGTGAATTGAAACTAGTCTATTTTAAGTAAAACCAGGCAGAGGTGGGGGAAGAAAAGTTGACCTTTTGCCATTATCCTTCAGGCCTACATGTTTGCCTACACATACAGTAAAACCAAGCTTTGGGCCGACGGTGACGCGATATTCAACGGTCGTTAGTTGGGCGACAACTTTACGATGGCATGATTGACCTGGCGACCAATTTAGCTCTAAGCGAACGCCATATGAAAAAGATGTCTTTCCTGTAGGCTTTCCCACTGCCGGCGGAAAAATCTCATGGTATATACTTTTTGCAGCCATGGATTAAACATTTACATAAGGTCATCAGCTTCACAAAACTTGGGCTCAACGTCTCAACTTCATAACTTTGGCCGCGAGTAGGGCTAGCCTAGATTTTACTGGCTGGAAAAATTGGCCCGACTTGGCTCAGTTTGATGATTCGTGTCAACCATAACATCGACTGTCGGATTTTGTTAATTCATGCACAGTTTCATTGATCATTTGAAGGCTCTCTCCAAACTTTCCAAGCTAAGGAAGAGAATCGATTCCGGCTCATTTCAACTTGGAGCAGTAAGAAAAGCTTACTTGTGCCTTTATGGGTTCAGCTTAGGGTAGGATCTTCATATAAGCGCGACTGAAGTCTGGTCTCTGAATCTCCAGTTAGATAATGTATATTTAATACACCGATTACAAAAGATCCATTTGTACATTCAGTGTCCAATGAGAGAATGAGCTGAAAAAGCCTAACTTGGTATCACCATGCGCACTCACTCAGAAATAAAGAAGACCGATATTTGAGCAAAGTTACAGGCCACCACACTAAACTGCCAGGAAAGACTATAAAAATACATGATATACTCGACCTAGTCAACCACATGTTGGACGTATAGTAAGTTAGTCTCGCGCAACCCAACTTGTAATCCTTTTAGATTCGCCACTATTTTAAAACTTGCGACACTTGGATCAAAAATAATTTTGTGTCTTCAGTATCAGATTTGCTATATGTAGCCTACTATTCAAACAATTAAACTATCGCAGTATTGGATTCCTCGAGCTTCTTAAATGTTCCGCTGGGATTATGCTTCACAAAAAAAATATTCAAAACCACTGGGTTGCATCAATAAATGATTCCATGTTCGATAACTAGATTAACTGGACAGCATAACCAATTTACTAATCTCATAACCCACACGGACTGGTAACCTGGCAAGAGGGCGTGGTATTCAGATAGGTGTTAGCGTGAAAAGAATGGGATTAGTGGCAGAAAGCAGACAGAATGGCCATGACACAGGAAGGAGGTTAGAATCCAGGTAGTGTGGGTAGGTCAGTGGCAGAACGCAGAGATAGTGACTGAAACGCATACACCCGTGGTTTGTCGAATCGGCTTAAAACCGACCCTGATGTCTATCCATAGTGTAGTGGTCATCGCGTTGCAAACGGTCCCCGCAAAGTGGTTTGGGCCCAGGCAGTTTTTCTGTTAACATTTCGTTCTAGCTTAAATCTTTGATGGATCTCGTTCATCGCCGTAAGAAATGGTGCATATTATGGACTTATGTATCCTTTCTGAAGTATGAATTAACCCATCGTGGTAGATTTTTACTTCCTCCTAATATCATAGAATACTTTTAAGATGAAATGAATTTTGCTCAAACAATCGATAATAACCGAATGTATTTTTATCATAATTATCACACATTTAAGAAAAATGGGTTAAAATGCTGAAATGAATCAGTTGTTAAACACATCTAAAAAACAATGAGTAATTAAAGTGTAACTATAGTGGGAAGTATTATCTGCCGTAAACTTATAAATCAAAATGGTTGTCCAATCACCAATTTTTCTCTTAATTCTAGATAAGTAATTTTATCCGTTGGCAAAACGTGGAGATAATGAAGATAGACATCTCGAATGTCAATTTGCTCAATTTAAAGCGTAAAAGTGAGGAATCGAATGATATATGAACCGATTAAAATGAAAAGGAGACAGAGAAAAATATGCAGTGGATTTCGAGAAGACTTCGAAGTTTTTTAAAAACCCAAATAACACGCAGATGTAGTTACCACACATCCTGCCTCTATACACGGCTGTTGTGGATTAGATATTTTAGATTCGAAATCTGCTTGGTCTAGGTCTCTAGGAGTATATTCCTACCAAAGCCGCAAGTTCCAGGTTTTTACGTAAGAGTTACAGTTCCCGTAAAGCCTCGTTCAGAGTGGAATTAGGAAACACCGTGAGAAAATGACCGCGGAGACATAACTACATTTTCAATCTTCAAATATACAAATCGATCCAACGTTAATCTAGACCGCCAAGGCTTGATATCAAACTTTTAAGAGTTAACTACTTCATGTCTTATTTTGCCGTCGTATCCAATGTGCAAGGCTGGCTGCAATCTGCATTATTGGACTGGACTAATCGCTTTGAAATTTTCAGTGCTAAAAGACTAAACTTTTCGCTAGAAAGCTATTACTTTTATTTATTTTAAATATCCCGGTTTTCTGTATGGGATTCGTTTCTTCATGTGATATGACGTCATCCCAATTTTGCCCTATGTTGCGCTATGAACCATAATTTGAGCATAACACTCTTGTTTACCCCCATTTGATTGTTCACAGCGTACTCGATTAGTAATTTTTACCCACTGTCTGATGAACACAATTGCTACGACACCGTCACTCCCACCAATTCAAGGCAAACCATATGCTTATTTTGTCTCATATTCTTTTGAATGTTGTAATGTATAGGACTGAAACAAGTGCAGAAACGAAACATTACGTGAACTTGCAAATAGCTGTGAAGATCATATCTCATATTCGGTAAAAAAGTTTTAGATTTCGTCGTTTTGTAAATATTTTCACATTCAGCAAACGAATAATTCGAATTTCACAATCGTGATAAATTTTGTATTCGACAAACGAACATTTCAAAATCTGAGTTTTGTGATGAAGTTTACATTTCGTGTTGCAGTCCTGACTAATAGCTATTCTTATTTCTACGCCGTGATTATTTTGCTAAAACAATGAAAAACCGTCAAAAAGCACTAGAAACCTTGCCAAAAGGTGCAAAAACAGTGAAGTATCAGTAGTTGTCTCAACTTCATTTTTCTCCAGTAACTTTGCTCAGAGATTAATTTCTATAATTTTGAGTGATGCGCGTAACCTTGCTTTCAGTAAATTTGCATATACAAACACACACTCTTTGCTCTGACTGCATATTATAGAAGGAATGCACAAACTTCATGTGCGGCGAGCACCCTAATCATTTTTCACGAGTGGCAGACGTAACATAAACTCTTCGCTATAGTATCTCGGAAACTGAATGCCAAGCCCTGTATTATCCCCAGGATTACCAACTGAATAAAAAAAAATATGTGTATGTACTTACTGATTTATATTCTTCGAGTAAAGTTGTAAATTGATGATGTTTTGACCTTTCTTGTTATAATTCGTACACTTTATCACTATTTTCACGTTCTATGAATTTCGAATACAATATATATATATTAGAATGGCCATGATCACAAATGTACTGATTGACTTGACATGGTTTGCAATACGTTAATCATTGTTATTAGATTTCCTCTTTCCAGAGGTAAATAGTATCTTATGCTACTATAATATAACCAGTCGACCTTTGCATATATTATTGCGATCCTGAGAGTATCCATAACATGCTCTGCAATTAATACTTCATTCTGGTTCTTGTCGACAGTTTCTAGGCCAGGCTATCTATCCTGTAGTTATTTTTGCTAAGTTGGGGCTACAAATATATTATATATATATATATCATGATTTCTCTTTTTAAACCCGGTTATCTTTTGACAAGCATTCGGAGATTAACAGAAAGAAAATTTTCACTATCGTATTGTATTCCAATAATTCGCCGGAAACATATCTGGAATTTGGGATACTGTTATGGTAAATTTCACCCTAAGTGTGCAAACTTGCAGACTGGACCTATTACGTCATATATAGTATGTATCTGCTGAGTCAGGAGCGATGAGAAGTCGGTTTTAGTTATCGATTCAAATAAAGGATGAATTCAGTTTGTGCATAAGGATCTTGCTCGCCTTTCCGTACTAGGCAAGGATTTCCCACATTTATTCGAATTAATGGGGATATCATTTTAAGTGTGCAAAGTATCTCGCTATCTAATTATGACAGCCATGAGAAAACATGGAGCACACATGATAATCCTCTCCAGAGAGACAGAATAGAGTCTTTTCGTGATATTATTAGAAGTTTAGAGTTTCTTTTCAGGGTTTGCTGATATATCAGATCAATGGACCATATATATATAAAAACTTTATTATGTTGTTTTGTTCTGCCAACTAATATTTAGTAAGTTGCATAGTAATAGTTTTATTTCAACGACTGGATATAATATCACTGTTTGCCACAACTTGAAGTGAATGAAGTTGCCAAAGTTCAATTCGTTACTTGAATGTGACTATAATTTATTGAACAACTATTATAATGTCAAATATCCATTAGTTTCATAGACACCTGATTAATTTTTGTTTTGAGCCTTAAAGATTAGGTTTTTCAAACCAATCAATTCTGTACATTCTAGCATTGCTCAATCAGAAAATTACCTAATATTACATCTGATAACAATTTTTGATTCAGTAACATACCGTATTTCCCGGCGAATAAGTCGCTTTTCTAGACCCAAATTTTTGGCTTGATTTTTTTTTTTGAGGGGGGGGGTCGTCTTATTAGGCGAGTATGGTAATTTTCATTTTTTTTGGTGTCGCATTATTTTAACCAATGCGCAAACGCGACGACTGCTCAAAAGGCATTGCATGGTAATTTGAGATTCCGATGTTGACGCGATTCTACCACCCCGACTTATTCGCAGGTTATGCAAGAACCCATTTTTTCCGGCTTAAAAACGGGCCACGTCATATTTACCGGGTATACTTATTCGCCGGGAAATACGGTATTCCATATTCTTAACAACATGCTTTATATTGCCGAATTTATTTATATTTTGCTTGAAAGCTAACAAAAAAGAGGCGACGTCGTCCCATAAACTGGTTCCTATCTATATCGATACATGAATATAAAACATTCAGTACTCCAGAAGTATGTGAACCAAGATGGCGGAACATTATTGTATGTGTACAACGTTAGGGTTAGGCCATAATTTCAGGAACAAATACTACGGGACTCACTTGGCTAGTCCCCGACCTTGTAATAGAACTAAGGAAAATTAGAATACAATTATGGCCTAACCCTAACCTGGTACACATACTACGTACCGCTGTCCGCCATCTTGGTTCACATACTTCTGGAGCGCCAAACATTTATACCGGTACCTTTTTTATATTTCCCCAAACCAAATCACCAAAATCATTTTTTGCTCAAGATGAGTTTTAGATCAAATAACGTTAGCGTGGCCCAGTCATGTATTTTTAACTTAGTCAAATAATTTTTTGTAAAGATGTATTTTATATTATCTTGCGAAATAAATTAAATTTTTGTTTTCCTAATCGCAGATGTGGTGAATTACGATGCCGACAGGAGATCATTGAACGTGTAAGTCTTTTTGAAGATCATGGAACGGGAAATTCTGCTAGCTAACCTGGGAACATTAAAAAAAAAAAACACAAAACAAAGTGCCTAGCTTCCATTTTGAGGGTTTAATAAATGAAAGGCGTTAAGAGGTTCAATATATGATTGAAGAAATATGTGCTTCCTTTTACAGTATACTCGTATAAGATAATTCGGAGTCTTTCAAAAACATGTGGAAGGAAAGATGGTATTTGGAGAATGAAGAATAACGGTTAGGATAAGACTAGTAAATATTGCCAGAAAAATCATATGGTTAATCTGAAAAAAGTATATTCAGCAAATATGGGAAAAAAGACAAGATGGCCGAATATCCACAGGCCGTTGGTATGATTGGAAAGTTATTTATCAGCCAGAATTATTTTGCACTCTAAAAGTTTATCTATTACCATTCATGAATATAAAACATTGTGAGCTGGCCTCCAAGTGAGTGTTGATTTTGAGAATGTCAACAAAACTACAATCGAAATCGGTGCGAGCCTGGTAAAATATGTTGGTGATCGACAAGAAATGTCTTTTTTCAACATCTGTATCTATTTCTTGAACTCAATATTTATGTACCTAATCTTTTTAATGCTTTATGAAGAAGTGAATAAGCGATTTGTGTGAAACTAAAAGTAAATGCGAAATAGATTTACTCTCACATTCTCTCTTGAAGATACTCAAATTTTCTATTATGTAATATCGCCCCTCTTTTTTAAGTTTCTGATAATGCATCTTTCAATTGGTTTTTAATTCTTTTTAATCACCTCACCAATCGAATTTTTGATCTACATATTGATTTTCCTTTATCTTAAAATGAAACTAGATTCTGAAACCCATGCCCATTTTGGCAAATGAATATAGATTATTTTTATTCATTTTGTAAAAATTTGAATCGCTTACAACGAAATACTAGAAAAAGTTTGGTGCGTGATATATATCGGTCATGGTGATATTTATTGTTAATTACTGTGTACTTTTACTAAGATTTTTCACATTGTTGTAAATACATAATATTAATTACATTAACTGGCGTAACTAATTCCCGACTATCAAATAAGCAAATCACTTATAAGGGCGTATACACTGTGATCTAATTTCGACACATCCCACTCAGATAAATATATTGCCTGAAATCGAAAATTGAACGCACAGTTAAAATTCAGATTAAAAAGATCTAATTAGCTCTGAAATCTATTTTAACGAACTGGAACTGTGGCATACTTAAAAGCTCATGTTATTCCTTTAGCGACAGCATTCGTAATTAAACGAACGGGGTACAACTTGTTGCTGAGACTTGTGGCAACGTAGGAATTAGGACACGTTTATGTACGGCAAATCTGAGTCGCTCCTGAGTTATTTCGTTTTCCACTTTTAATTATATAATTATGCAACTTACGGTCATCAGAACACGAAATATTGCATTTATTGGGAAGTTTCTGGTAATGGTAAAAGTTTACTAGAAATGGTAACTATATTTGAAAGAATATATTTTATTTTAAAGAACGATTAATTATTCGGGTGTTGGCTCGATTTAATGGTGGGAAGTACCAAAATACTACGTGTAGTTTTATCTTGCTCATATAAATACTTTCAACTGCTAATACAATAAATTATCGCAAGACAACTTAATAATTATGGCGATTTCGAGACCCTCACCATCATGAATCGATATTTTCTAGTTTTTTTGCCTAAAAGTAATGTAAAGCACGTGTATATACTCTTATTATAGTCAAATATATTTGAATACAACAACAAAAACGACATCGAACGCACAAAATTGAGATAATCGATGAAACCCTATAGTAACTTCGATATGCGATAATTAGTTTTTTAACCCCATTTATTTGCGAACTTCAAAATTCTCAATTCCTTTTCTAAGAATTCAATCTCATCAAGTATTGTTGTATGCGTCGCTGAAATACCATTGATTGGTATTAACATCATTGGTTTTCATTAAATATATCAAAAGTTATGGCCAAAACACGATAAAAAAAATAAATTTAAAATATAATTTTTTCGAATTTTATCGATAATAACATTTTTAGCTTTCTTATGATGAAATCTATCCGAATATACTAAAAATTGCAATCCAAATGCAATAGAACAAATTTTTCATTTTGGGGTCAAAGGTCAAATAGTTAATTAAAACCACTCCTGACTCCCCTAAGATATGAATACAAAATTCCAACATCGACTGACGCAAAATTTTTTTTTAAGTTTGACTGAAAATTCGCTGATTTATATGTGTTTAAAGTTTAACTCACGACTTCGTAACTTTCAGCAATAAGTCATGTAACAGATAATCCAATTTATGAAATTATCGAAATTTTGTCATGTGGTATTCAAAACTCCCGCTATGAACAACTCTCAAAGTATGGCTATTAGATTTCTTTCAGGTTACACTTTGACCTCAATAAAATAGCCCATTCTATTTTTTAAATTGCAATTACTTCGCAAAATATAATTTCGTAGACGATGAGATTTTAGTTCTGAACAATTCAGATACACTGCAATACTAATAAATAATTTTCAGTATGTATACTGCCATTTTGTTATTTTTTTAATGTGTGTCATCTGTTACGAGTATAAAAATACCTAAATGAATAGTCTCATATTTCATATGCATGGTCTAATATTGTCTGTTAGACGTGAAACTCATTTAGGATTAGGCAACCCACAGGACTTTAGTTCGAAAGCGCAGTCGGAGTCAGCCATCGTTGCGCGTCAAGAAACTTGATACGAAAGTAGGGTTTCGGGAACAAACGAACATTTTACAGGAAACTAATCCGTGCTAAATTTGGCAAGGCGATCAGGCGAAAGGAAGATGTTTTTTTTTTGCAAATCGGGTTTTTGGGTCTCGGATGCGTCAATCTAGTCACACTCGAGTGATTTCAATATACTCAATGAGATGGGCAGTGGCCATGTGCCTTCTGTGATAAGAAAACCTTTGCAAAGCCACGCTCAATTACGTTTTCTTGGTAATTCGGGGACATTTATTAAAACACGCCCTAAACATTCTAAAACTACTGATCTCGGCTCTTTTAGGGTACAAATTGTAACCTGTGTTTAATTTACCTTACAGGCAAAGCATTTAGGGGAAGCGCGAACGTTTTTAATGATGAACAATGATTAAATAGCCAGTCTCTCTTTCTATATATATTCCTTGTGCGATGTCGACCATATCCAATGATGTTCCTCATTCCCGAAAATAGGATAAAAAAAGTAGTCCCTCGGAGTTGGGCGACGACGATTGGGCACCAACTCGACTATATTTTGAACAAACTGTATTACTTGCATAAAATTTTGTGGTATACCATTTTTATTAAAAACCGCTAAAAATAACACTGTGAGTAGCTCACTATATTCCACAGAAAACGAGTAGCCCAACTGCAGCAAAAAAATAGTATGTGACCGCAATGTAGCGAATAGATGTATATATATATATATGCGTTGGTGAAGTCTCTACTGTCACCAATAAATTCATACTTCTGCATATTGTTCGACATGGAATGAACTGCATATTACATAATTCCGGACTTACATAAAAATAATTATTTTAAAACAAAATATATATGCTTCAATCAAAAAATATTTAATAAGATGAAAATACTAATGCATAGCTAAAGTAAGCAAGCCTAATATTAAATGACTGTTGGTCACGACTCAAGCAGTTGATTCATTATAGAACGTACATTGTGAGATTGAGGGAATTAGAATATTCAAAACCCGAACTTTTATGGTATAATGTTATGAAAGTGCACGTAATAGAATGAATTTGATGACATGTTTCGGATATCCCCTTCTCACAGAGAGGAGAACCAAGTATTACCATCTGATGCAAAATCAATGCTGCTTTCATCTGTATTTGCGTTGTTTCGTGAGAGACGAACAACCATGAAAATGGATAATAAAACAATTGCTCTGAAGATAAAAATAAATATAAGAACATTTTAATAACGACAAAACATAACATAGATTCCTTCTTCAAAGTTTCTTCGGCCTATTTTGACCACTATGGATGTAAAATAAAATTTACCCAACTACTGAAAAGTATCCTACGCCCATCACTCCGTATTCTTTTTTCGGGCATAATGCAGGCCCAGAAAGTATGAAGTTCTGTAAATTGAAATACATGATTTATTTATATTATGTCTTTTTATGTAAATTTATGAAATTCCGCACCAAATTTTCTACTCACGTGATTGGCAATTGTTGAATCAAAACCCAGTGCTGTGATGTTGTTAATGCGGGCGTGTGGATCACACACAATCTTCACCGTGGATGTTCTTGATATAAAAATATATTTATTTACTAAATATGATCTTATCATTGATACTTTTTTGTATTGATAAAATTACAAAGACATAGATAAATAAAAGATATTAAAGATTTGATAAGCAATATACTGGAATTGACTTCACGGATCCGAGTCGCAATATGTTGGAGGTGTGAGGCCATTTTTTACGGACGAATTACACAAATCGATATTTCAAAAAACAATTTCCACTTTGCGATATTTGGGACCTCGCGGTCTTACGCGTATGCAAGATTATAATCTTACTTTTTATAACCAACATACAAATCTCATAGATATTACTTTGATTTACGAGAGACTATCTATTTACATCTGGATTTATAGCTAATTGAATATGTTTTCAATATTGACATTTTATCAACAAGACACTAATGAAATATATTTTTTTGATCCGGCCAAGTTCTCTTCAACACCGCATATATTGGGTAGAACTGAAACTATACTTACAAAATGCTTACATACTGGTTCGACGTATAAAACACAACCAGAGATCCATTTTTGTCAAGTTTCCAAGTACTGTTTTTTTGTTTACCAAGATCATAATAATTATGCAGATATTCGCTATACATAATGGTCTGAAATATAATAATAAATTATTGAGGCACGTATAATGAGCAAATGTAACTCCCGATACTGAAGCGTCTGCGCAATATCGTATAGAAGTTTAAAAATATCCGGTACAATTTTTACAAGCCACTTATGTTACTATCGCCAAAATGGCTATTTCTGAAAACGATTTTTCTCATCAGATAACAAAATTAACATCCGTATAACAAAAAGAAGATTATTTAAACTTAACATATCGCCTTACCGCAAGTCCAGATACTGAACCCTCGATAGACGTGAATTCGAAACAAGGATTATACTCGTAGACATAAGGACCTCCGTGTGGATTTGGTCTGTGGTATCTAAAGGTAAATATTTGTAAAATGCTCCTGCTTTATTACATCCGTACACTTTGTATGTAATACAGTTTTTTTGATAATATAGCCAGCAAACAAGATTCAAAAAGTGCGTAGAAAGAACCAAAAATAACAAAGCGTGGTGCAGTCGGTTAGGAGTGGTAATGGATTCGAATAGCCTCCTTTGTAAAAGGTCACTGGACTTTTTACACACCAACTTTAATGTTGTCAGAAGTGTATCGAAGGCTCTGTAGATAAAAAGCTCTTGTAGACAAATAGCGTATCATAATACAATAATACAATTAGGCTAAGTAAAAAATAAAGTCATACTTACAACGCCGTCCGATTTCTATTTCCAAACGTGATATCAATAACTCCGGACCCGTTAACTAAATCACATTTACAAGTATCTTTGTCATTGTTTTTGCATATGGTCTGTGTAAGCCCAAGTCCGCAACAAAAAATAACAAGAATGGTGGCAACATTTTTTTTCAAATGCATTCTAGGTAAAAATCTCTTTAAAATTCATCCACAAACTACGTGCAATTCAAATCAACTAAAATCTCTTATGTAACCGTTTTGTTTGCTGTTCGTTTCATTATTCAGCGATGTGTAATTGAACTGAGGTTTGGTAAACAAACGCATTCTGAGGGGTTCAACTGAGTCAGGGAGCAAGGTACCACTTCAATATGTTATAATGACATATTCGGTCGACAACACGGAGTTATTTTCGCTCTATTTCGGGGACGGGAATATTCGGGCGGCATTTCGCTGTCGCCCAAATAGTTTGAGCCTTATTTCCTATATGAATCCATCGAGCAAAAAATCTGAAACTTTTTGTGATTTTTAACATTACCCTCAACTATCGCCACATAATGTTGGATATGGAATTCGAGCAAAAAAACTCTGGTTTTTGTTGACAGTTTCTAGGCCTAGGTATATTTCATGTAGTTATTTTTGCTAAATTGTGGCTACAAATATATATCATGATTTTCTCTTTTCTAACCCGGTTATCTTTTGACCAGAATCGGAGGATTAACAGGAAAAAATTTCCGCTATCGTATTGTATTTCAATAATTCACTGGAAACTTATCTGGGACTTGGGACACTGTTATGTTATATTTCACTCTGATAAAATGTGCAAACTTCAGACGAGACTTATTAGTCATACATAGTCTGTGTCTGCTCTATCAGGAGCAATGAGAAGTTGGTTTTAGTTATCGATTCAAGTACGAGATGATGCGATGCGAGACATGTCATAATGTAGTACAAAGGCTCTGAGATATCGTAAGCAAAGAAATAGTTTGGGATAATGTTATCACTACGAGTCTCACGATTTCGTAAATTTCAGCAATATGTCACATCTTAGACAATCCAATTTAGGAAATTATGAAAGTTTTGTCATCTCTTATCTAGAATCCACTATGAATAACTTTCAAATATCGCTATTGAATCTATTTTCAGGTTACACGTTGGCCTAGGCAGATACACAATATGTATATATATATATATATATATACAGTATATACACAATTACTCTTTATACTTTTGTGTGAGGGCATCGAGAATTGAAAATACAGGCAATCAGCACGAGCGGGGCGGATCGAGACAATGTAATGCAGCGAGCGATCAACCGTGACGCCAAAAAAACAACAACATATCATGCTGTAAATTGGGCTAGGCGCCAGTCCTAAGACACGCCATAAAACATGCAATCCCACTGTTCTCGGCCATTTCAGGATACAAATTGTAGCCGGTGTTTAATTTATCTTACAAGCAAGTCATTTAGCGGTAGCTGTGAACGTTTTTAATGAAGGACAATGATTAAATAGCCACGGACTATATCTATTCTTGTGGTGTCGACCATATCCAATAATGTTCCTCATTTCCACAACTAGGCTAAAAAAGTGATTCCTCGGAATTGGGCGACGACGATTGGGCAGCAACTCGACTATATTTTAAACAAACTGTATTATTTGCGTGAAATTTTGTCATACCATTTCTTACTGAAAATAGCATGTGACCTCAATGCAGCAAATAGATGTATATATATATATATATATATATATATATACACATATATTTAATCAAGTTTCTATTTACGGCAAAAGAATTGTATCCCGCATGATTGTTCGGATAAAAGCATTATGAATAGTCGATCGTTTACGTAGGCTAAATAGCAATTATTGAGCATGACATTTTTGAAGTCATTCCCGGTCGTGGATGATGAGCTGAAAAATCCAGCTCTTTCAACGAATGTTATAATCGCTACGATTGTTTAAAACCCTCCCCAGGAATGCGTAACACGTATGCAACAACATATTATAAACTAGCCATCACCCACATTTTCTGCCGCAGAATGCTTTTTCCACTCAACGTACTGCTGTGGTACTTTGTTGGTTCGATGCAACTGCTATTTTGCATTGCCACCGCTTGTTGACGCTGCAAGCGTCTTTTGCAAGATGCGGTCTCCGGTGATTGTCAGACTGGTGAACCATGGTCATATTCTAAGCAAATATACCAATTAATATACACCGAATTCGTCATATATGTGCACGGGACAAAAGAATAGTGTATACAGAAACTTTATAAACTGATTGCAACCTCGGTGTGTTTTCATGAGGGGGTGGTTCAAAATTAGTGTTGCATAGGTGCATCATCCTCCATCAGAAGTGGATTTCGGTTGTTAAATTCGCTAAGATTCGTCCGTTTAGTTTTGCTGATTAGGTTGGTTTATTGAGCAGATAACGTAGTTTATGAGTTTCCCATGTCATATATATAAGGTACAATCAGGTTTATTACGATGCAGTATATGGAAATTTGCCGAGTAGGAAAAAATTTGGCTTCCAATAATTTTGTTGTAAACAGAAGATTAGGAGGCGTGATACAATGTATACACAAGTGATATGATTCAGATTCATAATCAAATGAAATTGAGTTATATTAGCCATGAATACGTGGTTAGAATGATAGAGAAGTGTTTCAGATTAGTTCAGATTTTCTATTTGTATTTCCAGCGATCTAGCAGAACAATTGCAAATGGGCCGAAGAGTAGAATTTGTGCAGAAATTGCGTTGAATTAGCGCGTATTTGTAATGCCACACTTTCAGATAAAGAGGCAATTGAGACTTACAATTATGAACATGATAACGCTGATCTTGATAAAACACGTAATTTTCAGAAATATATTTATGTAGCTAAAATTTTGAGCCTGAAAATTTAGACCATTTTAACTGTTGGAATTTATATGAACAGAGCTATCTAAAAACGAATCTTGAGTTAAAACTTAGTCGTGTTTTGAAAGTCCGAGTGCGGCGCAGTTCACCTAGAATCCTAGATAAACAGAAAAGCTAATTCAACGTTCGGGGGAGGACAGTTTTTCTCTGCTCCGAATTTTTAATAACACCATAAAGTTATTACAATCCACTCATAATCCAGTCTATACTAATTGCTATGCAAAACAAAAATTGTATACACAAAATGGGATTGACCCCTGAACACAAATGCTGCAGAAAACTACCGCTGGTCGTGTTTTTATGGCGTCTTCCAGAGGGGGGGCAGGGCCGGTCGAAAAATTCAAACGAAAGTTTGAAGTAAAAAGAGAAGACATAGCCTACGAACCAAAAAATATCGAAATCGTAAAACTGTGAATAAACACACAAATTGCCAACGGTTTCTGATTTTTCGCAGCGTAGCGTGATCAAAACGACTTTCACACTAAAAATTCTTTCTCCGATAAGATGCATAACAGCAAGTGAATGCAAAATGATTTTGATATAAAAGCTAGATTCTCTATATTCCTGCATTTCGATATATATGGAAATTCAGTTTCAAAATAATTTTAAAGAAATAGGTAAACGAAAGTGTCAAGGGACAGCTCACATGCATTTTCTAAATATTTTGACTTGAGAAACTACCTAGAGTGCAAAAACATGATCCATATCAGGGGTCTCCAACTCAATGTCGCGGCCACTTTTTGAAATTTATTGATCACGCGGACCTTAAACTAAGAAGTTAGGTACCAAAATGGGTATCCGAATGTATTGTGTTGAAATTACACTTGAATCTTACAGCAAACGAGACATGAAACATATTCATTCACTTGTGCTGGTTATTTGGTATCGATGTTTGGCCTTATTTTGCGTTGGTGTGCTAGTCCTAAGACAACATGCAAATGCTCGTCCGTTAGTCGTGTGCGGAGGGCTGACTTGCTAACTTTCATAGTCGAAAAAAACTGCTCGCAAATATAAAAACTGCCAAATATCGCAGGTATGCAAAGTGAATGTGCAATTAGCTTTGCAAACCTTTCTTCGGGCACAATGGACTGGCCGAAACTCGTTTATTTAATCACAATGAACATGCGAAATGAAATTATCGCATTTATAATTGCATTATAACAATATAAAAAAAAACATGAACGAATTGGGCAATCAAACAAGTTTGACAATCCCAATAATATTTTCAACCATCCTGGTATACATACTGGTCATGTTACAAAGTATTGCAGATTGAACAACATATAGGTGATATATTAGAATCAGTCTTTTATGGGCAAAGTTGCACTAGTGGAACATCCGGTAAATCCCCCCAGAGAGTCGGAGTGTCGAAAATATTTAAAAATCACCAGATATGACCTAAAAGTATGGCTTTCACTAAATATCAGATTTTTCCCACTGCTAGAAGCTAGAAGGGGCCCTGAGAGGGTTAATGAGAAGATATGGATATTTACCCTAGCATTGATTTTCTTGTTTATTCCCGTACATTTACGAATCAGCAATAAGGTAACAATTGAAATTTATGCCGCCGCTCGGAGTCAGGCATTCCTTTCGCTTGCACAGATCAGTGTTGCCAACTTGGATTATTTTAATCTAGATTTAGATTATTTTCGTATGATTTAGATGTAAGAAATACCCATTTAGATGTTAGATTATTTTCTGGAATATTTTAGCATTCATTTAGATATATTTGGATTATTTTAACAAATGTTATTTTGCATTGTTCTTTAGTGACAAAGAAGTGAAGTGAAGCAGTAGTGGGATTCAGCCGGTTCGCACCGGTTCTATAGAACCGTCTCACGAAATTTTATGAGATCAGCGAACCGGTTAGCATTGCATGACTTTTTGTAACAGAACCGCCTGAAAAATATGACATTTGTGTGATGGAACCGGCTGACAAAAAAATTGAATCCCACCACTGAAGTGAAGTTCATTTCACTAGTACCTACAGAGTAGCACTAGCAGTAGGCTACATTAAAAAGAGATAGGATTTTTGGATTTAATACAGAAAAGCTTTCCAATCAAGGTTAATAGTGTTCAAAACAAAGAGAGTGGTCAGCCATAACATTGTCAAGTATTAAATACTCTGAAAGTGGCGTGAACTGAATGCTGTTGGTATGCGAAATTCGGAACTCAGGGAATACTGTTGTTCACTAATTTTACCCCTATACCGTAAGTCTGTAAGTAGGGATGGGCTACAGAATAATTTACTATTCTAAAATACTTAAATCGAATCCAGAATACCGAACCCTACCGTATTCTATTTTTATCGTTATTTAAATTTGGGAATTCGCCCACCATATTGATGGATTATAATTTAAAAATAAAAATTCATGGCAGGATTGGATTTTATTTGTTACCAAACAGTCTGTATATAAAAATTTTAACAAATGCATTTTGCCATGAATTGTTCAAAATTCATGTGATCTCTAAATACTGTGATCTCTAAAAACTGCTACCGCAAATGCTGCGGTAGACAAGCCTAAAATCAAAGCTTATATATACCGTATATGCTCGTTTTGCCCGATCTTGATTAAGGGCCCGTTTGAATAGCCGCCCGTGTGAACAGAACATAAAAATAAATAAGGGCCGATGCTTGAATACCCGCCCGATGTAAAAGCTGATTTTTCAGTGGTAGAGAACAATGGTATAGCATAACCAACGACTAACATACCAGTATAGCATAACAGATAGCATTGATTACGTAACACCGTGGTTCTCAAACTGGGCGTCGCGACGCCCAAGTGCGTCGTTTCAATATTGATAGGGCGTCGCAAAACTTTTCTTCCTTTGCGGATTTGTACTTGCGGTGCGTAGATTAAGTCAAAATTTTCGTTATTCATCATACTTGAGAACTGGAAATGACAATATATTAATTATCGTAACGATCGATCTTATCTATATATATATATATATATATATATATATATATATATATATATTTGTGTATAACTTTACTTTAAAAATAAAAAGCGCCCGTGCTTGAATACGGGCCGGTTTGAATTAGGGCCCGATTATTAGTGAGTTTGCTTAAAAAAATATGGGCCCGGGCTACAAAACGAGCAAATATGGTACTGGTACCTAAAATTAGCTACGGTACCTATCAGTACCTATAAAGCGGCACGTAGTTTACTGTTATGAATGAAAATAATAGTTTTGAACATGTGAGCGCAAACTCTCCAAAACATTCTCAAGATCAGCGTTGAAATTTTTGCAATGATGAAGTACGGTACCGCTACCGTACAGGAAGAGTCTTTGGGTCTGGTATAGTTTAGTACCACATGTACTTCTGGTTGACCTGGCTAAACAATTTTTGCATATGTCGATCCTAACTCCCACCCGACTACGTCACCGTAAAATTTCGTCATTTCGACGACACAGTGGCGTAATAAGGCCCACCGAAATATGCCCATGGTCGTCCAAAACGCGCAGACGATCACCCGAAATCGAGCAAACAATTTCTCTCGTTGTTTCGTCACAACGATCTCGATAGGAAAGACATCGCCGGCTTTAGCAAGTTCGTTATCGGCGGCGCAGATGCCATTTCGGGCGATCGTAATTCAATCAATCAATCATTTTATTTCGGCTCTCTGACTAAAACGGAACAATACAAAAAAGTAAACAGACAACAAATACAGAACAATACAAAAAAGTAAACAAACAACAAATACAGAGATACCTGGAAGGCGAGCATAACTTAAAATAAAGTTAAAAAACGTACAAGTACGTGCCCACCCACCAAAAAATAAAATAGAAATAATACGATTATACAAAAAAAAAAAAAATGGACACGATTCAAACTCGGGCAGTTCTTGTAACTCAATTTATTATTAATTATACTTTGGCAATCTCTATGGTGTGATGGTGACGTCGTAGTGACGGAATTTTTGGGTGGCATAGTCAGGTGGGGGTGAGGAATAACATATGAAAAATTTGTTATGCTACGCCCACTTGTGGTACTAAACTATAGACTACTAGACCCGAATCTTTCAGGGGTCAACGGACCACTGTCATGCCAGCCAAATACCAGCCAAATATCAAACTCATATTCCCGAATTTCATATTAAAGTGTTTCCTGGTCTAACAAAATGTACTTTCTGACTTTCTACGAAAACTAATACTTTGGGACATCACGCTATCGGAGGATTTATATTCAGATGTTGATTTGGGAATATTACTGCAACTTATTATAATGACATGATATGGAAATATTCAATATTTGAAAAAAAAGTTCAGTTATGTGAAAATTGAATTTTTTCAATAAAAATAGAATTATTTCAAATCTTTCCGACCTCGGAGGAAAAGATTTGAATATACCATTGGGTAGAGGATTAACATAAGAACATATTCCGACAAAAAAATTTGAGTGATTTTCGAACTTTTTGAGGTTCGAAAATCTTTCAAGTATGCGAAAATTGAATTTTTTCATAAAAAATCGAATTATTTTAAATCTTTCCGGTCTCGAGGGCAAAGATTTGAATATACCATTGGATAGGGGACTAACATAAGAACATATTCCAACAAAAAAATTGTGGTGACATCCCACGAGTTTTCGAATTTTTTGAGGTTCGAAACTGTTCAAATACACAAAAATTGAACTTTATCATAAAAAATCGAATTATTTCGAATCTTTCCGGTCTTGGGGGCAAAGATTTGAATTTACCATTGGATAGAGGAATAACATAAAAATATATTCCAACAAAAAAATTGTGGTGACATCTAACGAGATTTTGAACTTTTTGAGGTTCGAAAATGTTCAAGTATAAAAAAATTTTACTTTTTCACAAAATATCGAATTATTTCGAATCTTTCCGGTCTCGGGGGCAAAGATTTGAATATACCATTGGATAGTAGACTAATATGGGAACATATTCCAACAAAAAAATTGTGGTGACATCCCCGAGTTTTCGAACTTTTTGAGGTTCGAAAATGTTCAAGTATGAAAAAATTGAACTTTTTCACAAAATATCGAATTATTTCGAATCTTTCCGGTTTCGGGGGCAAAGATTTGAATTTACCATTGGATAGAGGACTAACATAAAAACATATTTCAACAAAAAAATTGTGGTGACATCCAAAGAGTTTTCGAACTTTTTGAGGTTCGAAACTGTTCAAATACACAAAAATTGAACTTTTTCATAAAAAATCGAATTATTTCGAATCTTTCCGGTCTCGGGGGCAAAGATTTGAATATACCATTGGATAGAAGACTAACATAGCAACATATTCCAACAAAAAAATTGTGGTGACATCCCACGAGTTTTTGACGAAATTGTTCAAGTATGAAAAAATTTAACTTTTTCACAAAATATCGAATTATTTCGAATCTTTCCGGTCTTGGGGGCAAAGATTTGAATATACCATTGGATAGAAGACTAATATAGGAACATATTCCAACAAAAAAATTGTGGTGACATCCGACGAGTTTTCGAACTTTTTGAGGTTCGAAAATGTTCAAGTATGAAAAAATTGAACTTTTTCACAATATATCGAATTATTTCGAATCTTTCCGGTTTTGGGGGCAAAGATTTGAATATACCATTGGATAGAAGACTAATATAGGAACATATTCCAACAAAAAAATTGTGGTGACATCCTACGAGTTTTCGAACTTTTTGAGGTTCGAAAATGTTCAAGTATGAGAAAATTGAACTTTTTCACAATATATCGAATTATTTCGAATCTTTCCGGTTTTGGGGGCAAAGATTTGAATATACCATTGGATAGAAGACTAATATAGGAACATATTCCAACAAAAAAATTGTGGTGACATCCTACGAGTTTTCGAACTTTTTGAGGTTCGAAAATGTTCAAGTATGAGAAAATTGAACTTTTTCACAAAATATCGAATTATTTCGAATCTTTCCGGTCTTGGGGGCAATGATTTGAATATACCATTGGATAGAAGACTAACATAGGAACAGATTCCAACAAAAAAATTGTGGTGACACCCGACGAGTTTTCGAACTTTTTGAGGTTCGAAACTGTTCAAATACACAAAAATTGAACTTTTTCATAAAAAATCGAATTATTTCGAATCTTTCCGGTCTTGATGGCAAAGATTTGAATAAACCATTGGATAGAAGACTAATATAGGAACATATTCCAACAAAAAAATTGTGGTGACATCCGACGAGTTTTCGAACTTTTTGAGGTTCGAAAATGTTCAAGTATGAAAAAATTGAACTTTTTCACAAAATATCGAATTATTTCGAATCTTTCCGGTCTTGGGGGCAAAGATTTGAATATACCATTGGATAGAAGACTAAAATAGGAACCTATTCCAACAAAAAAATTGTGGTGACATCCGACGAGTTTTCGAACTTTTTGAGTTTCGAAAATGTTCAAGTATGAAAAAATTGAACTTTTTCACAAAATATCGAATTATTTCGAATCTTTCCGGTCTTGGGTGCAAAGATTTGAATATACCATTGGATAGAAGACTAATATAGGAACATATTCCAAAAAAAAAATTGTGGTGACATCCGACGAGTTTTCGAACTTTTCGAGGTTCGAAAATGTTCAAGTATGAAAAAATTGAACTTTTCACAAAATATCGAATTATTTCGAATCTTTCCGGTCTCGGGGGCAAAGATTTGAATATACCATTGGATAGAAGACTAAAATAGGAACATATTCCAACAAAAAAAATTCTGGTGACACCCGACGAGTTTTCGAACTTTTTGAGGTTCGAAACTGTTCAAATACACAAAAATTGAACTTTTTCATAAAAAATCGAATTATTTCGAATCTTTCCGGTCTCGGGGGCAAAGATTTGAATATACCATTGGATAGAAGACTAACATAGGAACATATTCCAACAAAAAAATTGTGGTGACACCCGACGAGTTTTCGAACTTTTTGAGGTTCGAAACTGTTCAAATACACAAAAATTGAACTTTTTCATAAAAAATCGAATTATTTCGAAATTTTCCGGTTTCGGGGGCAAAGATTTGAATATACCATTGGATAGAAGACTAATATAGGAACATATTCCAACAAAAAAATTGTGGTGACATCCGACGAGTTTTCGAACTTTTTGAGGTTCGAAAATGTTCAAGTATGAAAAAATTGAACTTTTTCACAATATATCGAATTATTTCGAATCTTTCCGGTTTTGGGGGCAAAGATTTGAATATACCATTGGATAGAAGACTAATATAGGAACATATTCCAACAAAAAAATTGTGGTGACATCCTACGAGTTTTCGAACTTTTTGAGGTTCGAAAATGTTCAAGTATGAGAAAATTGAACTTTTTCACAAAATATCGAATTATTTCGAATCTTTCCGGTCTCGGGGGCAAAGATTTGAATATACCATTGGATAGAAGACTAATATAGAAACATATTCCAACAAAAAAATTGTGGTGACATCCGACGAGTTTTCGAACTTTTTGAGGTTCGAAAATGTTCAAGTATGAAAAAATTGAACTTTTTCACAATATATCGAATTATTTCGAATCTTTCCGGTTTTGGGGGCAAAGATTTGAATATACCATTGGATAGAAGACTAATATAGGAACATATTCCAACGAAAAAATTGTGGTGACATCCTACGAGTTTTCGAACTTTTTGAGGTTCGAAAATGTTCAAGTATGAAAAAATTGAACTTTTTCACAAAATATCGAATTATTTCGAATCTTTCCGGTCTTGGGGGCAATGATTTGAATATACCATTGGATAGAAGACTAACATAGGAACAGATTCCAACAAAAAAATTGTGGTGACACCCGACGAGTTTTCGAACTTTTTGAGGTTCGAAACTGTTCAAATACACAAAAATTGAACGTTTTCATAAAAAATCGAATTATTTCGAATCTTTCCGGTCTCGGGGGCAAAGATTTGAATATACCATTGGATAGAAGACTAACATAGGAACATATTCCAACAAAAAAATTGTGGTGACACCTGACGAGTTTTCGAACTTTTTGACGTTCGAAACTGTTCAAATACACAAAAATTGAACTTTCTCATAAAAAATCGAATTATTTCGAAATTTTCCGGTCTCGGGGGCAAAGATTTGAATATACCATTGGATAGAAGACTAATGTAGGAACATATTCCAACAAAAAAAATGTGGTGACATCCGACGAGTTTTCGAACTTTTTGAGGTTCGAAAATGTACAAGTATGAAAAAATTGAACTTTTTCACAAAATATCGAATTATTTCGAATCTTTCCGGTCTCGGGGGCAAAGATTTGAATATACCATTGGATAGAAGACTAACATAGGAACATATTCCAACAAAAAAATTGTGGTGATACCCTAGGGGTTTCGAACTTTTTGAGGTTCGAAACTGTTCAAATACACAAAAATTGAACTTTTTCATAAAAAATCGAATTATTTCGAATCTTTCCGGTCTTGGAGGCAAAGATTTGAATATACCATTGGATAGAAGACTAACATAGGAACATATTCCAACAAAAAAATTGTGGTGACATCCGACGAGTTTTCGAACTTTTTGAGGTTCGAAAATGTACAAGTATGAAAAAATTGAACTTTTTCACAAAATATCGATTTATTTCGAATCTTTCCGGTCTCGGGGGCAAAGATTTGAATATACCATTGGATAGAAGACTAATATAAGAACATATTCCAACAAAAAAATTGTGGTGACATCCGACGAGTTTTCGAACTTTTTGAGGTTCGAAAATGTTCAAGTATGAAAAAATTGAACTTTTTCACAAAATATCGAATTATTTCGAATCTTTCCGGTCTCGGGGGCAAAGATTTGAATATACCATTGGATAGAAGACTAACATAGGAACATATTCCAACAAAAAAATTGTGGTGACACCCTAGGGGTTTCGAACTTTTTGAGGTTCGAAACTGTTCAAATACACAAAAATTAAACTTTTTTCATAAAAAATCGAATTATTTCGAATCTTTCCGGTCTCGGGGGCAAAGATTTGAATATACCATTGGATAGAGGACTAACATAAAAACATATTCCAACGAAAAAATTGTGGTGACATCCGAAGAGTTTTAGAACTTTTTGAGGTTCGAAAATGTTCAAATACACAAAAATTGAACTTTTTCATGAAAAATCTAATTATTTCGAATCTTTCCGGTCTTGGGGGCAAAAGTTTGAAAACACCATTGGATAGAGGACTAATAAAAGAATTTATTTCAACAAAAAAAAATTGTAGTGACATTCGACGAGTTTTTACACTTTTTGAGGTTCGAAAGTGGTCAATTTCGCTAAAACTGAACTTTTCACTCGAAAAATCGATTTATTTTGAATCTTTCCGGTCTCGGAGGTGAAAATTTGAAAATACATTGGATACTGACTAATGAAACACCTTATTCCAACAAAAAAATTGTAGTGACACCATTGAAGTTTTTGAACGTTTGAGGTTCAATTATTGGCAAATTTTTCATAATTGAAAATTTTGATGAGATAATTTTTCCGACTATTTTCAAATTTTGCGGACCCGGATGAAAAAAATTGAAGTTATCTATTAGTGATTCAAAAATTAATTTATTTCATGAAATTATAAGTAGAGGTTACGCGAGGCTAACTACTTATTCTTTTTCAATGCCTTTGCGCTAGTGGATTCATATGCATATGATGCAAGGATGCTGACTTAAGCAGGAATAAAAATACCATACTATACAATTCAAGAGTGCTGCTGCACACCAGCACAAATGTATTTCTGTAACGTTTTCTCTGACCCAAACCAGAATTCCGCAGACAAGCAGTTTACTACAATCCTTGTGTTTTGGATTTTTGCGCATGAGAACCAGAAAACGTTGGTTTTTCAAGACGAAAATTTGTCTATTTCGAGTCCTGGCAATTAACTGTCACCTTCCGCTGAAGGTCTTAGACCACCTCACCTAAAGTTGAATTTTAAATGAGGTACGATAGCAATAAAAGTAAAAACAAGCGTGATTTTCTTTAAACATAATAATTTTGACAACCAAATATTGAATTATTCGGAGACAAAAGTGAAAGCCTTCTAAAGAAAAATGCAAACTTGAAGCACTGAAAAGCTTTTGTTTATTAGAGCAGATCATATTGACTGCCATACACATGTATACTCCACAACTCATTTGGTCTACCTGAGGGAGCATAACCAATTGATCGAATCTGACATCTTCTATATTTTCAAATTGTTTTAGGAAGGGCATGAAGTGAATATTTATTTTGCTTTTTAATTCGTCATTATTACCGTCAGCCGAATCAATCAATGTCAGAGAACCGGAAGACGAGCACATATGCAGGACAGTAAAATGATTTTCATATAATATTGGATAAAATGTATGCTCACGGAGAATCTTGTTATTGGAAGGTGTAGTTAATTCCTGTTTCAAATTAGTGAAGTTTTTTATTTTTTTTTCCAGATAAAATATGGTTAGTGAACAAAGCATCACAAGAACCATAAATATTATTTTCTTGTAGTTCGTTGTAACTGCGAGTCAATTGCTGTATGAACGCGCAAGCAACATTATCGGTCAGCCATCCGCGATTATGATAAGGATTAATTGAATGCTTTTTTAGGGCACTTTTTTTGTGTAATTGAACATTTTCGAACCTCAAAAAGTTCGAAAACTCGTCAGATGTCACCACAATTTTTTTGTTGGAATATATTTTTATGTTAGTCCTCTATCTAATGGTAAATTCAAATCATAGCCCCCAAGACCTGAAAGATTCGAAATAATTCGATTTTTTGTGGAAAAGTTCAATTTTCGCATACTTGAACATTTTCGAACCTCAAAAAGTTCGAAAACTCGTCGGATGTCACCACAATTTTTTTGTTGGAATATGTTCCTATATTAGTCTTCTATCCAATGGTATATTCAAATCTTTGCCCCCAAGACCGGAAAGATTCGGAATAATTCGATTTTTCATGAAAAAGTTCAATTTTTGTGTAATTGAACATTTTCGAACCTCAAAAAGTTCGAAAACTCTTCAGATGTCACCACAATTTTTTTGTTGGAATATGTTCCTATATTAGTCTCCTATCCAATGGTATATTCAAATCTTTGCTCCCAAGACCGGAAAGATTCGAAATAATTCGATTTTTTGTGGAAAAGTTAAATTTTCGCATACTTGAACATTTTCGAACCTCAAAAAGTTCGGAAACTCTTCGGATGTCAGAAGTATTTTTTTGTTGGAATATGTTCCTATATTAGTCTTCTATTCAATGGTATATTCAAATCTTTGCCCCCAAAACCGGAAAGATTCGGAATAATTCAATATTTCATGAAAAAGTTCAATTTTTGTGTAATTGAACATTTTCGAACCTCAAAAAGTTCGAAAACTCGTCAGATGTCACCACATTTTTTTTGTTGGAATATGTTCCTATATTAGTTTTCTATCCAATGGTATATTCAAATCTTTGCCCCCAAGACCGGAAAGATTCGAAATAATTCGATATTTCATGACAAAGTTCAATTTTTGTGTAATTGAACATTTTCGAACCTCAAAAAGTTCGAAAACTCGTCGGATGTCACCACAATTTTTTAGTCTTCTATTCAATGGTATATTCAAATCTTTGCCCACAAGACCGGAAAGATTCGGAATAATTCGATATTTCATGAAAAAGTTCAATTTTTGTGTAATTGAACATTTTCGAACCTCAAAAAGTTCGAAAACTCGTCAGATGTCACCACAATTTTTTTGTTGGGATATGTTCCTATATTAGTCTTCTATCCAATGGAATATTCAAATCTTTGCCCCCAAGACCGGAAAGATTCGAAATAATTCGATTTTTTGTGGAAAAGTTCAATTTTCGCATACTTGAACATTTTCGAACCTCAAAAAGTTCGGAAACTCTTCGGATGTCAGAAGTATTTTTTTGTTGGAATATGTTCCTATATTAGTCTTCTATTCAATGGTATATTCAAATCTTTGCCCCCAAAACCGGAAAGATTCGGAATAATTCAATATTTCATGAAAAAGTTCAATTTTTGTGTAATTGAACATTTTCGAACCTCAAAAAGTTCGAAAACTCGTCAGATGTCACCACATTTTTTTTGTTGGAATATGTTCCTATATTAGTTTTCTATCCAATGGTATATTCAAATCTTTGCCCCCAAGACCGGAAAGATTCGAAATAATTCGATATTTCATGACAAAGTTCAATTTTTGTGTAATTGAACATTTTCGAACCTCAAAAAGTTCGAAAACTCGTCGGATGTCACCACAATTTTTTTGTTGGAATATGTTCCTATATTAGTCTTCTATTCAATGGTATATTCAAATCTTTGCCCACAAGACCGGAAAGATTCGGAATAATTCGATATTTCATGAAAAAGTTCAATTTTTGTGTAATTGAACATTTTCGAACCTCAAAAAGTTCGAAAACTCGTCAGATGTCACCACAATTTTTTTGCTGGAATATGTTTCTATATTAGTCTTCTATCCAATGGTATATTCAAATCTTTGCCCCCAAGACCGGAAAGATTCGAAATAATTCGATTTTTTGTGGAAAAGTTCAATTTTCGCATACTTGAACATTTTCGAACATCAAAAAGTTCGGAAACTCTTCGGATGTTACCACAATTTTTTTGTTGGAATATGTTTCTATATTAGACTTCTATTCAATGGTATATTCAAATCTTTGCCCCCAAGACCGGAAAGATTCGGAATAATTCGATATTTCATGAAAAAGTTCAATTTTTGTGTATTTGAACATTTTCGAACCTCAAAAAGTTCGAAAACTCGTGGGATGTCACTTCAATTTTTTTGTTGGAATAAGTTCTATTAGTAGTCTTCTATCCAATGGTGTTTTCGAATTTTTTCCCCTGTGACCGAAAAGATTCGAAATAGTCAATTATTTCGTATAAAATCACGGCCACACTTCGATATGACATTCGGTACAACTTTTTCAAGATTTGGCTGGAATTTTGCTGGCATTGCGGTGGCGGTCAACGGTCGGAGAAAGGCCCATTAGATCAGGGCATTAAAAAAGTAAATGAAAAAAATGGGACAATGTGAATAGCATGAATCCAAATGAAAATCCGGTTGGTGCTGTCATACAATGTGTACGGTGAGCCCTCCTCTCGCTTTGCACAGTTTACGTGTTACAGTGTTACCGGTATGATCTTTTTAATTTGTAACTCCATTGTGATACCGGTAAGTGACACTATCGCATACAGGCATACCGGTACGGTACCGGGTACGGTACCATACCTACTGCAATCACAGAATTAAACGAATGTTTTCTACTTTTTGTACTATTTATTATTCAGATTGATGATAAGTAATTTGTAGGCATAATAGTAGCTTTGGTTCCTTTCAGCAATAGAAATATAAGAAAAATGGATGACTCGGGCCACTCTGAAACATCAGAAGATGAAAGTTTGAGTGAAACAGACACAGTTATTGATAAAAACGATGGGCAAAATATGTCAATGGAGGAAATGATGAAATTAAGAGAAAAACTGGGATCCAAGGTTTTTGATAAAAAATTTATTTCAAGAAATAAGAATAAGGAAAGTGGTAATTCTAAGGATGATAACAAACAAAGTGGGAGTAACTCAACCAGTAAAAATTTTTCAAGAATAAACAAAAATCGACCACAGGAAGTATCATCAAAAAGACCTGTAGGTCGATATTCAAGGCGTAAAGGTGATCAAGAAACAAGGGATCCACGATTTGACGAAATTTGTGGTTCAAAATTCAATCAAGATGTATTTGATGCTAGATTTTCATTTTTATCAGATGTTCGTGGAAAAGAGAAAAAAATTCTTGATAAAAAATTTAACAGGGCAAAAACATCAGAAGAAAAACGGAAGATCAAATTACTTTTAAATCGTATGAATAATCAGGAACGTGAAAAACTCAAAAGAAATGAGGAAAAACTGGTCATACAAAAATGGAGGAAGGAAGAAAAGGGAAAAGTTTCTCAAGGAAAAAGACCATATTTTCTTAAGGATAGTGATAAGAAAAAACTTATCAAAGAATATAGACTGCAAAATCCATCTAATAAAGTTGATAAACCCAAGAAGTCTAAAAGAGATCAAAGAAAGTTTTCAGGTCAAATGGAATCACCAGCAAGCACGGTATGAATGCCATTCATATTAATCCTATTAAAGTAGAATCGAAGCTCCTCTTGGCATGTAATGAAAGGGCTATGTTTAACCGCTGTGACTTGTACTAAATTAGAAAGAAGATTTAGACCAGTTGCTGCCTGTGGGGCTTGCGGAGAAAGAAGTATGACTCCAATATTGGACAATGGACATTCAGACTCATTACAATCATTTGTGCACAAAAACATGCTCCCATGATTAATGATGATATAAATATATTAACGGAGTTAAACTTCTCTTCCAACGTGTCATAACCTGTAATGTGGAAAATATATATATCATGACTTGAATGAAGTTTGGGAACCTTTGTATCTAGATTTTATTACTAGTTCAGGATATCAAATTTATATGATGCGGCGATAAATATATATATGCATTCCAAAACTTGGAGCCACTGTCTGCAGAAGCCATTCACTCGACTCACGCGTTATTGGGTTGACACACGCTTATTTGAGCACAGTTCTGATCTGAACTCCTCAGAAGTCAATAAGCACACAACAGATTGAATGCCAAATGTTCGTATATTGTAAAGATGCATAATCGAATCCACATTTTGGCAACGTTTCTAGTGCTTTTTGACCACGTGTCTCTAACTATGAAATTTTCTTATCTCATATTCTAGTAGCAACAGGAATACTGATTCATTGGAATTAACTATATCATTATTTCTGGATGGATGTTTTATACAGAACTACATTAGCTCCTATTTAAATATTTTGTGTTGAATTCTTATTTACAGTAATCTACGAGTTTATTGATGATTTCAGTCATTTTTTTTAGTATAAATTTGCCACAAATATGCATATTGCTCTAGGAATAATAATTACCAACTATTAGTTTATGTGCTGATTTCGTGATTTTTTTATTTAGTGTTGAAAATCATGACTTGGTTTTTTTTTCTGTAAAACATGTTTTTGTGATTTTTATCTCATTATTTACATTGTTTGAGATAAATATTTTCTGTTTATGTCTCCAAGGATTCACCAGATTTTTGTTTTCACTCTTGGCGGTATTTGAATTATTATGGCCTGGTAATAATAATCATGTACATGTTTTTCATAAAGTGAAATAATTATATCTAAAGAGTAAACTACTCTATAAATATGGTGCTAATGGCGAAGGAATCTTCTGCTATAAGAGAAGTCACTGAAGATTCTCCAGCTTCAAAAAAGGAAGAAACGGTTGTGTTTAAAGACAAAAAATGTGTTGTTCAGAAAGTACAAATATCTGGATTGAAAAAGACTAAAAGTGATTTTGTATTGCCTGAACTAGAGCAGGTAATGCAATCCTCAACATTTGTCACAGCCTATCAAAGTGCTTTAGATTGTAAGAAGAAATTGTTAAATTTAGGAATTTTTGATCATGTGGATATTATAATGGATACGACTTCACATTACAAAGGTAATAAAGTTCCGAATGGGATACAAATCCTTTTTAGGGTGAAAGAAAAACGATCATTAACTGGAGAAGCGAGAACCGAAATGTCGAATAACGATCAACCTCAGTGGGTTATAAGGCTAATGTCTCCGAATGTGTTTGGTCGTGGTGAAATGCTATCTGCAGCGTTTTCAAGAAAGTTAGGTTCAGAATCCGTTTCTGGAAATGGATTTTATTCTCCGCATGATTTTAGCTTTGCTGCTTCAAAACCGTTTAAAAATGGATCACTATTTCGAATGTCAATTCTACAAGACAGGCAGGATTGCCCATGGAATTCCACATCTTTGACAGTCAGAGGTGGTCAGCTTGAATATCAATTTCCCCTTTTTAATAATACTCACACACTCGCATATCATGCTCATTGGAGAGATCTTGCAAGCTCAAATAATACCACAGCTTTTCCTATCAGAGAGAATTTTGGGCACACTGCTAAGTCATCCTTATTACATTCAGTAACAATGGACAGAACAGATGACAAAATTCTTCCTTCAAAGGGGTATATGATCAAAATGACAGAAGAACTTGCTGGTGTCGGCATTGGATCTAAATACATAAAAGAAAACATGGAATTGCAGTTTCACAAAACATTATTTCGTCGCCTAACATTATCAGCAGGTTTTCGTGGGGGATTCATTGTGCCATTTGACAATGAACAGACTCAAATTCCAGATAGATTTTTTATTGGAGGTCCATTGACATTGCGAGGGTTTGATATGAATCGTGCGGGGCCACAAGTAGATGGCGATTTCTTGGGTGGAAATTGCTACTGGGTAGCTGGCCTCCATGCATATTTGCCTCTTCCATTCTATTGGAGGAATTTTGGGAAAGGATCTTGGTTGGATGGATTCAGAATCCATGGATTTTTTAATGCTGGAAACGTTCTAACATTTGATAACAATCAAATGATACGAAATCAATTGTCTTGTTTAGCTGAAAATATCAGGACCTCATATGGTGTTGGTTTGGTTTATAATTTTATGCGCGGTGCGAGAATTGAACTGAATTTTTGTGTGCCAAGTTCAGTTGTCGCTGGTGATAAAGTATGTGATGGTGTGCAGTTTGGTATTGGATTAAGCACTGTATAATTAAATTTAGAAATTTGAATTAATAATCTAAATTCTGATTAAATAATGCCATATATGAATCTTAATGTAATATTTGCATTTCTATTGACAATATGACTGGTTGACAAGTTTGATGTTCGAAACTTGTATATCTATCTTTTACCTTGAAGTTACAAATTCCAGTTTAATTGAATCGAAGAATCTTTTAAATTCTACCACTTTTGAAAATCATGACTTTGTGCATGTTTACGATATATTACAATTTCAGAAAGTCCTGTTCCTCAATGTGAGCAGCAAAACTTGCTGTACGACTTTTTTTTTGCAATCACATCTTGCTGTTTTATTTGCTCGTGAATTGTAATGTTATCAGATGAAAAAACAACCATGTTAAAGTGTTACTTCTCTAATTCTGGGATTTGAAAGGGAATTGATGCGTTTTTGTTTCAAATATTTTTGCTGCCGGCACCAAGTGATCTACAAATCCATCAGATTTGTACCGGTACTTAGTCGTACTGATGCAGACTATAGTAATATTTATCTATCATCATCACCATGTGTAAATCAAAACAAAATTAAGCAAAACATTGGTAATCACTGGAATGGCAGAATCGATTCTTAAGAGTTAAAACTTGGATTGCAAACAAATTTTGTGGCACATATATGTATGAACCGCTATGTGGAGTTGCTACGACGCCGCAAACTTCACTATATTTCTGCACTCTTCTCCCACTCATTCGTTCGCGCGGGTCAAGGACATGGCCACGTTTCATTTCTATATTTTTGTGTCCTACCTAATACGTTCATAACTCCTATTTACTTGAAGCAAGATGCATTGGGAAAACGATAGGATTTACATATTTATCTCGGGGGGCCGATAAAACTAAATCTTATGGCGAACCACGGCCTCTCGTCTGGTTACCAGTCCATGTCGGGTATGGGATTAGTTTGTCAGTTATTTGTTTTCGGAAGCATGGACTTGATGGTAGAGGAAGCCGTAACCGACCAGCGATTACGTGAACCACCCTACGGCGGCGAGGAGTCCAGCAATTCTCTCGCACATGATCATCCTCGCCTGGGATTCAAACCTGCGAAGGGTAATCATAGATGCGGTGGTGGTATTCCCAACGCTTAGCACGATGGGCCACTCGCCGAGCCGAAAAGTGAAACGCCTTTTGCATTTTTAAGTATATAGGAAATGTTTACATCGCAATCCGGCAGACCGGAGTAGAAAAATATCGCTTCAATAGAAAGAATGAAGCATATATTAAAAATCTCATGAATGATGACATTGGTGGAGGCTTCAGTTGAGATGTCAAAATATTTGAATGACAGAAATTTAGGCATATCAGCGATCCAAGGAGAAATGTTACAATGGTAGCAACAAAACAAAAAATACAATCCAAACATCGCATTTGTCGTCCAAAAGTACCTCTGTGCCCCATCAATATTCGCTGCATCAGAAGGAGCATTTAGCTCAGCGGAGCTCACTGTATCCAACTTGCAATCGAGGCTCACAGGAAGGCATGTGGTCGAATTGAACTTTAGATTGCAATAGATTTTTGCTTGCTACGACAGTGAACGGACATTCAGATCGTTTTGTTAGTATGTTTTTGTTGTTGTTCTCAGAATTCTTTTTTTTTCTATTGTTATAAAAAAATAACTTTTTTCCCCTACTGGAACTATTGCTTTGAAATTTTCAGTGGTTAAGAATTGTAATCGTTTCTCGAGAGCAGGGTCGTCTAACATAAAAAAAATATTCTTCGTAATTCAAACACGCGAGGAGCACCACCCTGCTATCGAAAGCTTATTTATGTCCCTTTGTGAGCGTTATTGCTGGAGAGAGATGTTTGAATTTATTTTTATCGTCTGTCATGTATTTCAATCTTTTTCTGTGAAGCTAGAAGAGGCAGTTTTGATGACCTCAATATTTGACAGTACTTAGGCTACTTGTACGAGCAAGTTTTTCGCGGATAACCATGTTAAATCCCCCGTGAGATCACTAATTTCTGACAGTCATATGAAAAATTCGCTATGCATTGCAACATCGTCCATCGCCCCCAACATTGACAACCTTCATTGGGTAAAAGCGGCGTCATACTTGACATTGAAATATCTATGTGTGATAAAAACTTGACTTAACTGTATCTTCGTATTTTCGTCGTTTTTATAATTTTGTTTTTGTTTTTTCATTAATCTGTAGCCGGTGTAGTGAAAACTAGAACATAACAACCATGCCAAGTGGCCCGCGCAATCATTCGTAAATTAAATGTGACCCTTTGGGCAAAAAGGTTGGACAACCCTGCTTCGCGTAACTGCTTCTCGATTGCTAGTCTCAGTTTCTTCGCCATCCAAATGAATGCGTTCCGAAACAGTAATACAGAAGTTTTTCTCAATATTTGCTGTTTTACTTGGGCGAGTGCCAGTGGTCAAAACCAGATGTGTACGAATTGTGGAGCCGATAACGGAGACTGAATAGAAAATAAGTTTGAAAAATTCAGGTCATAAATAATTTTCGAAGCGATACATGAATTTCGCGATAAATATCAGAGAGATAAATATCTTTCACTCCACACTGTTTGTTTAATGAGTTCTGAACATTCTTAGAATCTACAAATAGCATGTATTGAATGGCCTTGTTCGTCATTGCTCCTCGCAAATTGATAACGCCAAACCGGTATTTCAGATGAAAATATACAAGGCTATTACGTACAAATTCCAATGTATCGATAAGGAGGATTCGACGTAGGTTATAGAATATTTCGAAAGTGACCAATATGGGGCTAATCAAGGAAAGTTTTCATCTAGGGCAGTGGTTCTCAAACTTTGTAAAAGTCCATTCAGCAAATAATGATAGAGTGACTTATGACACGAAAGCCAAGTCAAAAGTTCGATATTCCTCCTTAATCATAATTCGGCTTTGATGAACATTAGAAAAGATGTCAGCCCACAGGCCAGATGTGTTGTACTAAATTGATACAAGGAATGTAAAATTTCACAACTCAAACAATATAATAGAATCCAAACATTAATAACTTTTTTGAACCTGAAACATCAACATAAACAAACAACTGTAATCATGAATTTATAGTAGTATACTTCATTTAAGTTTGTATAATCTACTCTTGAGAAAGGTTGTCATAAAAATGATGACAGTCAATTGGCATAATTGATTTCATTTCTTGAAGATCATTAAATTTCCTTGCACAAACTGGAGTACGAGATCTAAACATTGGCACCCATTGACTTTGAACATTCTGTACACGATGTGGTAGCGCTTTCCAAATTGCTTTCTCAAACGAAAGCTCGTAACGAATACTACCATCACTTTCGTACTTCAAGGCACGCAAATCATGCACTCTGGGATCTCCTACTCTTTTCCGGGTCTAAAGCTTTGTAGGAACAATTGATTCATTCTTTTGAAATCAATGTGCTTCATTTGGCGAACATGATAGGGTTATGGATTGATTCTTGCGGATTCCATAAGTACGATTAAATCTCCTTCAGAAAAAATGTCGCCTACGATCTTTCATTCAATGACGCTGTGCATCGAGTCACATTCCAGTTGTGTATGTCCAGCCACCAAAAACTTTTGCTCTATCTATGTTGTAAGTTCTTGTCAGACTAGAATATGTTATAGCTACCGTGCTATACCTATTTTGGTAACCACATTCATCGCTCCAAACTATGATATGCTCCAGCTCGGGGTTATTACAAATGATTCGCTTAAAATGCTCAAACTGCAAGTAAGCAAATACTTCACTAGAAAGATTGCCTTCAGTTTCATTCCAGACGTAACAGTAATCTGCTTTTGGTTTCATATCATATAAAGTGAAATTGTGTACCTGTAGCTTAGTTTTGTAATATGGGGTACTAGCTCTCGTTCTAGGACATAAAAGCACGGCCTGTAGATCCATCGTCTAAACGGATTTATTTGCATTTGCAGAATCTTTGTCGGTCATCTTTTCTTTTCTATCATCATCCTTCAGTTTTATATGCAAGCTATACTCAACTGTACTCATGTTACCATGTTTGTAACCTACACACTTATCACACTGATCCTTTCGGGGAATAAAAACCGAGTATTTATATCTGTGGAAAATCTCGTTGAAATAAGCTTCACCAACGACCCTCCTGTTTTCTTCCTCTGCAACATTTTGGTAATGTCTGTAGAGGGAAGATATTGTGGTGCCTAGATACAAAAATTTTTTGTTTTTGTAACTTGGCAATTTTCTGCAATAATGCGAGTCTACAGTTGGTAGTGTGCTGAGCCACTCTTTTATAAACTCTCTATCCCTTTCGCTTACTTTTGCACACTTTCCACTTTTCGGACCTGCCTGAACAACAGCTGTTTGGTTAGAAGAGGTTTTATGTTTAATCCAAGATACCAAAGTTCTGCAAGGCATCCCAAACGTGGAAGCAAACATTTCTTTGCAGACTGGCAGCTCAGAACCATTCGCAAGCTTTAGTTTGTAAACATATGAAGATTTACTCCCAGATACACTGGATGATCTTTGTTGTTCAACCTCATGTGTCCCATCCAGAGTATTTATAAATATTTTGCGTTCATTCCAAGTCGTCATAGACCAAAATTTATTGAACATAACAACTAGCAAGTCTTTGATCTTCATTTACAACGTTACACTGGCGAGTTTTGATTTTGCGACAGAATGCAGATCTACATGGTGGCCCCGGTTGACGATTGGGCACATTCTTTTCTTTCC
Organism: Styela clava; assembly: GCF_964204865.1. Classification (NCBI taxonomy): domain Eukaryota; kingdom Metazoa; phylum Chordata; class Ascidiacea; order Stolidobranchia; family Styelidae; genus Styela; species Styela clava. The sequence continues at coordinate 20,085,092 of NC_135250.1, forward strand.
AGTTTCTATATGCTTTTCTACGGAGGCGCCTGATTTTCCCTTTATTTTGTTTCCATTTATTTGTTTCCACTGGTCTCTTTTCTCGGTTAGGTGAGGGCTCGTCATAGGTTTCAATAGTGGCACCTGATCTTGTATTATATTTCAGTACACCCTACTTGAACCAGAAAGCGCTGTTTTTGGCTGACAAATTAAGAAATGTAAATGTTCAAAATAAGGCGGGTAAGATTAAATCTAACAAATCTTTTTAATTAGCTTCACGACCCATCCAAAAAGTGTATACGCCTGCCCCCTTGCGGGGCGCGCCCCACCGTTAAAGAGACCGGTTAGCCTGCCCTACACTCAAATGCCTAATAAATTTGTTGTTTCTATTTTTCATTGTCTATTTGTAGATGGAAGTGCCACGAAATTTGCCTGTAACTAAAATCCCGAATTTAGTTCTTGAATGGTTCGAAGATAATTTCTTTTCAGTCTAAGGTTAACCATCTCGATTGTTTTATCGAAAGCTATAATTCTTCAGAATCAATGAGCGCAGTATCGTCTGCAAAAAAGTCTATTTCAATAGTTGGTTGCTGCTGGACAGACTTCAATATATATATATATATATATATATATATATATACCGTATTTCCCGGCGAATAAGTCTAGCCGGTCAATAAGACGAGGCCCGTTTTTAAGCCTGAAAAATGGGTTTTTGCATATACCCTGCCAATAAGTCGGGATAGGAAAATCGCATCAACAATGCAATGCCTTTTGAGCGGTCGCCGCGTTTGCGCATTGGTTAAAATAGCCTATAATGACGTTTTCTTGTAGCGTAATATTCAATCCATAATAACTATGGGAATTAAAACTGTCTTTAAAATTCAATCTAATTGCGTTCAACTTGCGATTGCGTCCACCGCGAAAGAACATTACGTAATACATAACAAGGCGACACCAAAAAAATGAAAATGATCATAATACCAAGACGATAGAATAGATATAAACTTTAAATTCAAGCAAACAAATATCATCAATGTAGCCTACTGTTTGTGAACATCGAAATCATATTCAGACATTTTACCAAGCAAAATGTTATGGGTTTACAGTGGCGAAAGCTTTATTTGAATACTACTCAAACGACTTTGCCATTTGATAAGTTTTCAATTATTTTTTATTTCAATTTTGTTTTTGCGAGTTCGGTTGAGTAATCAGTTAATCACTGAATAGTCATTGCGAATACCAAATTGGGTTTCATTCCATGCATTTGGTTTGTTAAAATAAACTGCTAGGCTATTTATACAAATTTTTTTCATGAATTTTGACAAATCAAAACGGAGAGAAATAGGGTTATAGTTGTAAGCGTCAGATTTTGGTCCTTTTTATGAATCGGTCCTACTTTTGCTTATTTTAATTAATCGAGATAAATATTGAATGTATTCTCTAAACTTTTTATTTCAACGGCTAGAATACAGTCATGAAAACAACTGAATCAAGTAAAAAAGCACAAAATGTTATGGTGCAAACTGGAGATCTCAATTTATATATATATATAGAAAATGTGTTTTGTAGATTCAAATTTTATACGTTAAACACGTTGAGTATGAGCTTAAAATGCGAGTGCGAAGGCTGATAAATTATAACAAATACATATACGCCAAGTTTTATTTTTTTAAATAAGTGGAATTGAAGTTTGTAATGTATTTATTTATTTGTGTCAATTATTTTAATGACTGTTATGGTGATTATGGAGTCCAAATAAACTACTCCAAATACTGTTGTCAATGAGAAATTAAATAAACTATATATATATATATTTTCGTAATATGATAATTTCAAATTTGTCCGATATGTAGGCTATATGTCGAACTGAGTATAATGGGTTTAATTTCGTTTGCTGGTGACTTTGTTGGTTTAGAGCAGTGGTTCTCAAGCTTTTTTGTTCCGTCGTCCCCTTACAGTAGGCTACTTTTTAAGTTATCATCGCCCCAGCATTACAACAAAATATGAAGTTACAAACAAATCCATTGCAAATTTATGAAACGTGGTGCGTGATGTTGCTGATAAGATGGATGAATTTCAACACGTTTTTTAATATATATTTGAAGACTTTTAGTGCAATTAGTAATTATTTGGTACAATCGCAAATCATCATCCTCATAAAATGTTAGAATGGCGATTATGCCATTCGTTGAAATTGCCGTTTTTTTTTCAGCGATGGTGATAGCAACAATAAAATAGTGAAAGTCTTATCGTTTATATTGTGCATCAAAATATATGGTATACTGCCCGATTATATATTAGAATTGATTCGCATCTTGTAATTTGTTAAATTTGAGCCGCTCAAGAATATTTTCAAGATATCGTCATAGCAAAATCCAAAGGTCAACGATAAAATTTTACATTGATTAATTTTATATCATCATCACAATACGGAAAGGAGTCGTGTGCGACCCGGTTGATCAACTTCAGGTGACTACGGTATATTTTCCGATCGAAAATTCCGAAATTTCGCAATTTAATCACGTCTAAAGTAGAGTTTTTAATCTGTCGCTGCTTTCATAACACAAAATTTATGGTTTTTCTGTTTTATATATATATATATTATGACACCGCTTTTTATTATTACTATTCATTTCCTTATTTTTCAGTTGAAATTGGTTTTGCGTATTCCATCCTTAGGTTGTATTTAGCGTCTCGGCTCAGATGATCGCACAACAATGAGATTTTCACACTTTACGCACAGTTCCGGACGAGATAAAACTTTTTGTTGACATTTCTTGTTTGTTGACTTGTGAACTAGGGAGACTTTGCGAAAATGTAGTTTACCGATATATACTGATGTTCACGGTCTAAATACAAGAAGAGACATAAAAATACAGTATTCATCATTCACTTTCATGTATAAATGATTTCTTTCGTGTATATGCTTGTGGGCGTGGACAAATCTTCAGTTCTTGTAACTGGAGAAGTTGGGCGGCCCCGTTCTCACTGGGTGGAATTTTGTTCTTTTATGAATGCTGATACCAATGTACTTGTACTACATTCTGTACAGCTGCTATGTGTTTATTTATGTATTCAGCCGCTAAAGTAAACGGAGAGGAACGCCTAATCATGACAACGAAATTTGATATTTTAATTAGAAACTGTAAAATCACAAAGCGTGTCGAGTCATGTTTTGCACTACCACATGTTGTGCAGAAGTGTAGCGTCCGTGGCGACCGCAGCTGATACATAAGAACGCCCATTTCTACGTTTTTAATTCTCTTTAAATTTGTTTTGAATGGGCTTCTTATGTACATTGTAGTATACCGTATATTTACTTAACCTTAATTCACGAGATACGACGCAAAAATACTTAGATTGCTATGTGTTGGTGACGCAGGAGCATAGGAGCATTGTAAATTCTGAAATTATAGAAATATGAAATCTGGAAATAGGCAATACTAATGCGTTAATTTTGTGTGAAATTTGAACACCGATATTTGGTCATTCATCATTTTATGCACATTATACCGCTATGAGGCTTATTTTGATCGTAATCTCTAGTTTAGAAGTTTCTCATGATCAGTTGATTGAACAAATAAGGCGGAATAAGTCGAACAGTATTGCAGTAGTTTAATTGAAATTACTATTTTCTCATAAAATGTTTGCTCTACAGTCATTTTTTAGTTTTTTGCCTACTCCAACTGTCTGACTGTCCAAAGCGTGATTTGACAGAGGGTGTTAATGTTTAGAAAGAATTGCACATAAAGACATAGTTTGGTCATAAATAAAGGCTGAATGCTTTAAGGAGTAAATAAAGGCTGAATGCTTTAAGGAGTAGACTGGTAGAGCTTGTGATCAAGTGAGCGCTGTTTTCCACAGAATGACATAGGCATTATATTATAATAAAAAACATACAAAAATTATCAGTTGCTGATTTTTTAAAGTTATTCCATCACTCAAAGAGAATCCTAATTTACCATAGATCTCCTGTCTTTATAAGTCATAAGCACAGAAACTTTCGATAGATTCCTATTTTTGATCAACTTTATTGATTATGGTAATTAGACTTATTAGTTATTACTAATAAATATCTTCAAAATTTTTTATCGCCAAGTTTTTATCTAAATGAGTCCATCAATTGCCATCAACTCCCTTATTTCAAAACTGAAACCTTGGTAAAAATAGGGGATAATAGGTGGTGACAACTAAATAATTTATAGTGGCTATCACACCACTAATTGTATGGAATATCTGTTTATGAGTGCTGTAGGGGAATATATTTCAATTTCAATGTTCTCATATTTCTGTATTTCATAATGAAACAATAAGCGTAATGCAGTAATGTGTCAGGAGGTTAATGATCTCATAAAGTGATTCAATTTTTGGTCACTTTTGCATTATATCAGGTATTCCAAATCACATAAACACATTTTTAGACTTGAAACTCAGATTTTTGAGACATTTAAATTTTGAAGCTGGAATTAATGAATCATTTTTGACTCTACGTCCTGATTACCATAATGGTCTCATGAAGATGAAGATTGAGAGTATATAATGATATTAAAGTATTACTTCAGGGATCATCCATAACTTTGCTCGGAGATCAGTCTCCTCTTGTTCTGATTCAGTATATGAAAACAAAACATAAATAGGATAATTGTGGCATCAAATATTTAGGCTTCAGATCCAATCCCTAATATAAATTGAATTTTGACAACTTTGAACAATGCTGGATTATAGTCCTCCATAAATTTATGATACAGAATTTACTTTAAAATTGTATGTATGGTATTAATAAGGCTGACTGAGTGTAGTATTTATTTGTTTGCAGTTGTGCAGTTCACCAATTCAATTTTTTGGTTGAATACCGGTGAATGTGCTTATTCCAGTTGAAATTAAAATATAAATTGTGACATTGGCAAGACCAAAATGTATTTTATTAGCAATATGAAATGAAGGTTCAATCAAATCCAGATTGATATTATAAATGGCTGAAAAGGGACAGAAAAATTCAAATTCTGATGATCCAGAAGATCTTCTGCATTCAGGTACATAAATTTTACATTTTATTTTCACATTAGTTTGAGGGAATTTGATTGTGCAATCAAAAGCGATTATTCTTCCTTGTTTGTTCCCAAATTTGTCTGACATTGAATCATACTGAAGCAGACTAAATGCCACTTCACTATACTGTCATTTCTGATTGCACTTAATTTGAAATTCACCAAAAATTACATGGATAATGTATCTGATGAATATTTAATGAATTGAAAAAAATATCTTCGTCTTATTGGACTATTTCAAATGTACAGATCAGTTTTCAGTTAAGGGTACTTATCATTTGTCTGGAATAAAATTTTTGGAGTGAAGAGTCCGAAGTACTTTCAAGTAGTACTTTGAGAAAGTTTGTTATAGATATTCTGGCTCTTGAACAAACGTCACCAGTTGGCAATCAAGATGATTTAAATTTTTCAGTTTTACTGAACCTTGTGTATTACTTACTTGTTATAGTGAAATAAATAGATGTCATATTTTGACATTTTTTGCTCATGTAGGCCTACATGATAATGAAATTTTGTAATTGCTAACAATACTACTAATATATGTTTGATATTCTTATTTCTCTTTTTTATGTATGGCCAGCTTTGCTTTTTTTTTCTTTTTGTTACCTTTCTCATTTTTTATTATTTTGAATACTAATCGTTATTGGAAAGTGTTTAAGGAGAGTAATCCTCTCTTGATTTCAGATGAAAGAGTCTTTGTTTTAGCCCTAACTAAGGAAACATAGTCCTTTTTTCTGGTCATGATTGATTGTCTGGAGTCTTTTTCAGAGCAAACATTGAATAAAATCAACGAGAGGTTATACAATAGGCTACTACAATCACAAATGTTACATTTTAAACATACAAAAAATATTGTTACAATTTGCAACAATTAAATTAAAAACACAATTGCCCTTCTGTTATTTTACTACAGGTAATCATTGCTCAGCCTATTGAAGTTATATTTTGAATCTAAACATTATTTTATGATTGGGTAATAAATTTGTATCAATGCCAAATTCTGAAGTTGTCTTAGGGCTTAAGTACACAATAAGCTAGTGTCAACTATTCAGAATAGAACTATCTTCTTTTTCTACTGATAGTTGTAATTTAGACTCGATCAGATATATGCCATTGATAAAAATAGGTATTTTGAATATATTTCAAAAATTGTTGTTACAGCGTTCCCGAAGCTTTTTAAAATTTCCATTTCATAAAATAACTTAATAGGTCATATCTTTTCAAATAAGATTACTCTTATGTACACAAATTGAAAGCGGTTGAATTTTTGCGCTTTCAGTTGATTTATTGCTTTTCAATGAGTAATGTCATCAAAGGTACACAGTTTGAAAAATAGACAGTGGTAACTATCAGGTAGTAGATTGTGTCTATGTACTCTAGTTTTAATAGGAACCGATTTTAAATTTTATTTGCGACGCCGGTTAAATTATTCGAAGTATTTGCTGATGATGTTTGCTGTATCTTAGGTAATGTTGACTGATGCCCTGTGAAGGAGATATAATATGAAAGGCGTGTTTGTGTGCTTTTCAAAAGTTTAAATCTTGTATTTCTGACTTTTTCGAACCTACAAAATTTATTCGTTTGTATTTATATTGAGTAAAATTCATCATATATTATATTTTTCTTTTCTTTTTGTAAACCTAATGTTAAATTAGTCACATGTATGGTTTTTGAAAATGCAGAAGAAATTATTCATGAAATTGTAATTTTTTAAAATACGATGATTGGGTAGCCAGCCCATCCTTTTCTTTTAAGGAATGTTCCAAACCAATTGAATATTTTGAATGATTTAAAATTAGTTATATTCTCTAGTTTAAGCGGAATTTAAAAAAATTTGAATAAAAGTTTGTCATTTTGACTTTGAGCATTTTGACACTGTGCAAAAAGAAACTCAAAAATATTTTCCCAAATTTACAATCATTTATCTGCTAAATATAATATACTTTCATATTTCATGTTCGAAAATATTGTTTCGGAATGTATTCAGAATAGTATATCGTTTGCCACCCTGCATTCCAGCTTTGTATGTGAGTCCAGATTATTGTATGATTTTGCCCATCAATATATTTATTTTATCTTTTTTGTTATTGATTGACTTCTCTTCCTAAAAGTTTCTAATCAATCTCAGATATTTAGCATTACAACATGGAATATTTTGATGTAAGTGGAAGTGAAACATCATTTGATACTGTCACTTTGTTGTCAACATCTTTGCCAATTCAATCTCAAAAAAGGAAAAAACGTAGACGTAGACATCGATCTGATGATACAGATTTTCTACTTTTGCAACCAGCTGAATCTATATTGCTCCCTGTAACACACCTGATAAATATATCCCATCATGTAAACAATGAAAAAGAAAATTCTCCAATTCAAGAAAGGCATTGTACAATTATTGATGGATATCGGTTTTATCAATATAGAAATAGCAGCGTTCTACAAGGGTGTTTGAAAGACAGTTCAATGAAATGTCAAGAGCAACACCCAAACTTCAGTGGTTAGCATCTGTATATTTTGGATACATGAGCATGCTGATGTATTTTCTTCTTTGCTAGTTTTGATTACAATATACTTTATATGATTTTTTGATGTAGTGATTTCCTTCCGAATCATATTCTTTTTCAGTCATTTTCTTTGAGAAGTTGCATGCCATGATTTTTTTCTTATAGGGTACCATCATTAGTAAGCCTATTCAAGATTCTTTATTTATGGCAGAGTTTAGATTACAGATAGTGGTTTCCTTTTTATTTGATTTTCTTTGACACTATTTTTCATCCGTTTAAATCAGAATGTATAGTGAATCTTTCCAAACTGAGCTTTTGTATTCCAGAAATTGTTTGCTTTTAGCCTTCTTTCTACTTCTAGTAGCCGAATATAGGCATGTTTTTGGCCATTCACTTATGGTTCTTGGAGAATTATGACTAATTGTTCTTCGAAATGCATGACTTCTTGATTTGATTACAAATAGCATAGCTACGGATTTCCAAAATAATCAAATATTCAAATATATTGAAAATTATCATTATTAGAAACTTGAAAATCTGACCATCAGGAAAATTAAAGCTCTTGAACTTCTAATGAATTCAGATAACAAAATACAAAAATGCTTTCTTTACTTGTTTTGAATAATCGCTTCATATATGGACTCTCTCTGTTAAAACACAAATTTCTCAGTTAATAATAAGGACTTCATATTCCCAAACATTTATTAAAAGTATTTTGTTCAAATTATTATAGAAATTTGTGACAATTTTTTTATTATACGAACTCAAACTATCAGGTCTGTTAGGGAATCGAGCATGATTTATAGCAAATGTGTAAAGATATGATGAAATAGTGTTTCCTAATAAGGCTAATCTTCCATTGATTGATATCTATTATACAACAAGAATCCTAGTATTCTTTTGTCAATGGAACAAAAACATTCTTTCCAGACATAATAATGAGATGAATGGCTTCGATAATTCCGATATAATTGTTTAAATTGTGTAGTGCGCTTGCTTAGCGTTTTGAAATTTGACCTTCTTTAGGTTACGTAACATCATGGGGGGAAAGGAACATGTGAAATGAAATGGAATGCCTGCTCTAATAAGCATGCCATGAGCCTCTTCAATGGATTGCTTTGAATTACTACATTCATTCCAATTTACAATGCAACTATATAGTTGCAGTTTCCAAATTGATGATTATGAAATTAATATTATTTAATGAAATGCTTCAGGAACAAAACTTTTTATAGTTATCATCATATGCTTTGAGGATGCTGACTTTTTGACATGTCACCTTCAATCCTTGGTCAATTCCACTATTCTCCTTAGGTGTCCTCCTTACCCAGAATATAACAAATTATATGAACTATTTTGAACTAGAAAAGTTAAATCTTTGTAAATCTAGCCGAAAAATATTGCGATGTCTGCATGCATAGATCCTTGTTTCGAACACAACATATAATAAATCACCATATTTTTAAATTTCATTATTTTTACCTGCAGCAATACTTGCAAAGCATGGGATTTCATATGATATGAGCCCGAATGGAAAATCCACAAAAGACCATGGCGGTGCAGTGTGTAGGGATGCTGCAGATCGACTGTTGGATGCAATGGATGAACAATTGCATGATGTGCTGTTGGCAAAGTGAGAAGATTGAATTTTTCAGTTATATGCTACTTTTACTCATTTCGATTTTAATATTGAACGTTGGAACATCCCTTTTTTTCTCAAGACATTGACAGATAAATAAAACCTAACCTAACAAATTGTATGCTATATGCTTCTTATATGCAATCAGTAGCTTTTTGGGTTTGATTTCTCTGTTTATATACCTTGATATGGTCATCTTTTAAGTCTGTTTCGATCTTACCTCTAGGTGGCAGTATTGGGGCATTTCGATTAATCTCAGAACACACCATATTGTCCATAAATATTATGCTTTTTATTTCATTATTGTGACAAAGTCTTATTAAACAGCCTGCTTTGGCTTTCAAACCAAATACTAGACTTTATTTAATAGAGACCAATAAAGTGAATTAAAATCATAAAAGTGTCATCAATTCGACACACACATATCTTGTGTTGCGAGGATTTAAGGTTAGGATGTACACAAATCTACCAATAAGGTGGACCATTAGACTGTGGATCTCTCTATTTCACCTTTGAAGAGCATTATTGCATCATAGTAATTATAGCATTAACTTTTCTATTATGACATCATATTTTTTTTCCGGATTAAAACTCAAATTACACCATCCATCGAGTGCAGCCATGTTAACAGCAAATTTTCGAAGACGTAATGGAAGACAAATGGTGAATAACTTAAAAAAAGACCCTATTCAAAACATGCAACCCTCGTGATTACTGGTGTCATACAATATAATTTAGGCTGAAATTTTTATATAAAATAGGAAAAAAATAATTATGTTTTAGTGTTGGTATTGAAGATGTGAATGATGATCCGGGAGTTGACCCGGATTCTGTAAGGAGTTTGAGAAATCGTGTAATGTATGATCTTGCTGCAGCTGAACAGAAAAAACCAGCATTCGAAGTTAAAGTGGAGATTGATAATGAACCAGTTCCAAGGAAACAAGGTAATTTTAATTTTAATTATTTGGGACGAAAGGAAAGCCAGCTCAATCATGTGGCAAAGCATAAACTCTCGTCTAGTTTCCAGGGGGTGCATTTTTCAAGTACAGTTTGTCAGTAATTTTCTTAATATATACTGAACATAACTGCGAGTTGGTGAATTAAGAATTTCGCATTGACTTTATTGCACTAGACCATGGGTTCACAAGAAGATTACCAGGGGTACTTGGATGACAGTCGAGTTTTTATATGTTGCTGATTTTAAATATCCTTATTAATTAATACTATGGGAAAATGCGTGCCCATTGAAACTAGACGCCAATTGAAATGCAGATTTTACCTGATCTAGCGTTGTTGTGATTGTGATGCAACAATGTGAAATTCAAGGCTTTGCTTACAAACTGTGAAATCTCCAAAGACAGCATGCTGCGAGCATTGGAGAAGTGATTATGCTTATTGAAACTTGGGAGTGATTTTAAGAATTCATTAGTTAGGCAGACGAAAAGGGCAATTATATCAACAAGACGATTTAATTTAGTTAGCCTACATATGGTCAAAAAATTGGTATTGCAACAAATTGTTAGTCAATATATCAGTATATCACAACTTTGTTCGGTGTCTGATTACCGGGGATTCGCGTTGATTGTTTCGTGACTCGGGGGATACTTGACGGAAAAAAGGTTGAGAATCCCTGCACTAGACAATTACTCTTTTTGATTCTTGAAATTGAAAACTTTTTCAGCCACATGTGCTATTTTCCTATTCATGCTGGATGCAGCAGGTTTTTTATGGTTTAACCGAAAAACAGTTACCTATTGGTTAAAGAGGTAAATCTGACCATAATGACATCGCAGGTAAAAATCTTTGGTTCAAACTTCGAATCCTATGCCAACCACCTCACACAGGGTGTAAATTGGGATTAATGATGACGACTCGGGAAGATTTCATTTCTTATAAAATGAAGTAGCTCCTTACAAATCAGTGTTTGTGTGGATGTGGAGCCTTGTTCCAAGTGAAAGGCATATAAACCTGTCCCATAAAAAACTTAAATTTGTCAACTTGTATAAGTCATACATCAAACTTTGTCATCTTTCACAAATGGTTAAAATATTTTATAGATGAAGCATCTGACAACAACAAGAGAACAACAACATATAGAAGTGCTTCTGCATCACGATACGGTCAACGAAGTACAGGTGATCAACATACTTGTAATTCTTTGAAGTTATTTTTGAATCAATATTTTTTTGTAGTTATGTATACACAGGGCGAGGCTTTTTATATTGGTTGTAAAAATTACAAATACAAATATTAAATTGCGTAAATAATAGTTTAGATTCTTAGATTTATTACAACTTTAGAATTTAGTATTGCTGCAATTAATAAGTTTTCTAGTGTAAGAGATGCATCGAAAAAACATTTTACATTCTTGAATCTGTTAGTAAGTGGAATCAGATTGCTTTGCTTATTTCAGTTCTGACAGAAGACTAGTAGAATCGTAGTACCCCATTGTAAATTTCTGCTTCAGATTGTTCAAAGCATGACCGTTGTATCTTCTCACAATAGGAAATATCACATAGGCCTACTGATGAAAGAGTTACATGCAAACTCTGATGCACTAGAACTCTTTAAATCTACATTGACTAGGAAACAATTTTTCTGAATTCAAAACAAGGGCAGATTATGGCTGTACAGAGCATTTTCAGTAATTTACTATAGGTTATGCATTTATATTTTTAAAACCTCAAAGTAGATACATAAGTTTTGAGTTTATTCCATCTGAAATAAACCACAGACTGTCTTGAAATGTCAACAGACTTCTTTGGATGCGCTATATACCGTCATGTTGGGATTGATAAGGCCATTTTTATATATATTTTTTTAAATTATATTTTATTGTATACCGTCTTTCAATTCATTGCGTGTTGAATCCGTCTTAATGATATTCAACAATGTATTGTGTGTTATATTCACAGACATTGGTATTTCTAATGATGGGTTTCACAATCCTACACAAAAGCCTCTGGCGTCTTCATTAGATAGACTCGAACAGCATTCAACTGACAGAAACCAAAGTGCTTCATTATCAGCTAGGAATACGTCAGACAGTAGAAAAGGAAGAGATTATGAACGCTCAAGAGACAGAAGACGCTTGAATGGTATTTTTTGATAATTTAGTTACAAAAATTCTAGATGTTTTAAATTTATTAGACATGTATACTCAATCTTGTTAATATTGTTGGTGGTTTGGTACAGGGTGACCAAAAAATACCGAACCTTATTCCTTTATTTTTTCGAAATCAAGAAAATTTATTTAACACTTGAATTTCTGTTTGTATATGACTGTATTCAAAATTTTAAGTAATTCTTGACGCTTTGCACAAAAGTTATTGTTTTCTATAATATGTTTCAAATGACTTGGGTTCTGTTTTTTTGGGTCCTTCTGTATACGATATGAATGAAATATGTAAATTCACAATAAAAATATAATATGATGACACTACACATGTCTATTTGAGCTATTAATTTTAGCAATGTGCATGAATACTTTAATTATGGTTTTTCCTGATATAATTTATTTGTTTTCAATCATACACAAATGGCACACTTCATCGATTATTAAGTATTATTATTCTGTAAATGTTCTGTATTCAATGTATATGTATTTCACATAGCTTCTTAATTGTGCTTGTTTCAATCACACAATGCACTGAATGTGATTAGAATAGCTACGTTCTGGTAGACATGTGCATTTTAATTATTTAATTTTGTTCTGGGGCAATTCGCAAGTTTCTATCTATGACTCAATGTTTTATGAAGCACAGGATATTATCTCATTTCCTTTTATGCTCACTTGGAGGATATGTTTTATATTATAGATATTGGAAAACACATTCGATATGCAATAGAAGACCCACACGTAATTTGTGATACAATTTCCTATAGTTATGGGTACTAGTAGTTAGAGTAAGTTTTGAAAGGAACATTGTCAGGTTAAGAGATTTGAAAAGTCAAATAGGAGCTTTACATGGAGCTGAATAAGACAGCCACAGCTCACAGCTATTTTGAATCAATTGGAAAGTTGTGTGATGCGTATAGTTATCCTATTGTGTTGTGATGACACGTCCACCATATTTGGAACAGTAATTTACTCTTTCCACTAATTTGTAATGTTGGAGATTTTATCAATGTTGAGAGGATTTGATGAAGGAAACGATACTATTCAACAGAATGGTTATCCATCTTCGTGGGTGGGTGACTTTTTCTCTTCACACTCACGTAGCATCTTATACTTTCTTGGATGTTTTGCTGTTATATTGCTACTTTCACACCACTTTTATTCAATGAGCACACAATTTATAATTTTTGATTTTATTTCTTCTACTTATTGAACAATATGCATTGCATGCTGAATGGAAGATTCTGATGTCACTGACAGGCTGTAGAACAACTGCTGATATATAATTTCAACAGCTGCACTCTTTTGCATCTTTACTATGAATCCGCACATACAATGTAGTAGAAGCCAGCTTAATTCGCAAGTGTTGTACGAAGCACTTTCAATGCAATTATTTTCTTATTTGCTGCATTTAGAGTGCATGATTTGGAAATAAAACTCAAGCAAGCGCGAGCAAATTGTTTGATTGTGTTTTTGACAGACACCGTGAGTTCTTGGGACACACCTTCGAAATTAAGTTTACGAGATTTGGATTCACCTTATACATTGAGATCCAGGTTCTATAGATCAATGGATGATTCTCCTTCTAAGCAAGAAAATCCGTATTCACATATTTCCACTATGTCGAGCATTCCTCGCGAGAGTTCCTACTCTCCTAACCGAAGAGAAAAATTTATGAATAGAACATTTGATTATTACCATTATAAACCATTGTCCACTAGGTGGCATAGCACTCCTATGGACCTCAATACAAAAGAGTATGCAGGTTTTACACCAAAACAACCAAAGAGGAAATTTGAAGATAGAAATGAACGTCGATGGAAGAAAATTGAATATAAAGATGATGTGCAGCCTTTTTCAACGCGGGCCCATCACTCCCACCCAAACTTTGGAGAAGAGTCTTATTTACAATCTGATGTGGAAAAGTCTGAATTTCATGTCAATCCGCTGCTGAATACTCCTGAAAAGCAGGAAGAATATGAATGGAGAATGAAAAACATGCTTAAAGAATTGCACAAAACGCCAAAAAAACCAGAAGAATCTTTTCCAGTCACAATGTCATCAGCAGATCACAAGAATAAATCCAATGCAAGAATTGATGATCAGAAAAAATCCAAGCCAAATAAAGCTAACCCAGATCATTCTGGAGACATTTTAAAGAATGAGAAATCAACCAAAGGTAAAAATCCATCCGCTTACAGTCAAAACGAAGAAGATAAAGTTTTATTTGACAATGAAAAAGTTTCAGATCAGCTTTCTATTTCTGATACATATGCAAAAACTGACTATCATGGCGTACCAGAATTTGCTGCTTTGGGAACAAATGACTCGAAGACATCCACTAGTATTGCTACAGATAGCTTGCAATCTACAGATGAGAAAATTGAATCTGTGAATAATAACAGAAATGAGGAATCTGGATCAGAAACTATAACAATAGAGAGCAACAATGATCAATCGATATTCACAACAAAAGATCAATCCAGTGATGAAAAAAGTTGCACTATACCTGAGCCTCCAATTAAAGATAAAATAAAGAGTTCCAATACAAGTAAGAAATATGATAATGTATCTGTACAACGAAAATCTGAGGTAGATAATCAGTCCTGTTCTTCCAAATCTTCGCAAGTAATATCGCCAAATGAATTTGGAAGAAAAGCATATTCATATGGTACATTGTCATCATCTTCGATTCAGACTCCTTCTGAAGATATTTTGGAACATGAATCCATATCTGGAAATTCTCAAGAATTGTCTTCCAAAAATTCTACTTTGAAAAATGTAGCTAGTGCTTCAGCCTCGTCTTGCAATACTGATAATCTTCTCGATGAAGCTGCAGAAATAAAATCGGAAAAAGATATCGCTGGTATGTCACCACACTCTGAGAAAGCGGTAATCGAGGAGCGTTCTCACAGCAGTAATACTCACGCAAGTGTTCAAAATGAATTATCGCCTTCACATAGCTCTGACAAGCTCAGGGAACACAACAAGGCAAATGTACCAGATAATAATATAGCCAGTGTGTCGTCATCTTCTTGTGGTACTGAAAATTTAATTCAATCTCATTCAAAAGATAAAGAAATGGTTCTTGTGAGTGCCTCATCTTCTTCTTGCGCTACAGAAACGCTTCTCACTGCACCTCAATCACTTGATGAAATAAAAGCACATGGAGGTACCTTATCACCTGCAAGTACAGAAAGTCTGCTTTTGAAGAAATGTCCTTCATCTACTGAATCAGAAAGCATGGGTGAAAATAATTTTGTTGAAGATGACATTTCTTCAATTCATAGTGACAACACGCTCACAGGTGATAAAGAAAGTGATTCATTAGACACAAATGATGTTCCGAATGTTTTGAGGAATTCGTTAGTTCGCTGTTCGAGTGACGAGCGCTCAAGTCTTGAATTTACTTTGCACATTTCTTCCACTGATTTGGAGTCATTGCCAACTTCTGATTTTGAAGCAAATTGGCTCAAACGACAAAAAACAAGATTTCCTGAACTACTTCCACCTGACAATAAATCTGCAGATGACAGCGGTATAAAATCCGACCCTTTTGCATCACTATCTCCCAGGTCGAAGAAAAAGCTGACCAGGCGAGAAAGAATGAAAATTGCCCTTGCAGCGAGTCAAAAAAGAACGTATTTATCTCAGGGTGATAACACTGTCCTTTCTGTACGAAAAAGAAGATATTCTTGGGGGTCTGATAGCTTGAGAAGCATCACTACAGATGAATTACTGCTTGCAAAATCAGATGGTAGTAATTTTAACGAGTTCATTGGGGAAAAGTATGTTGGTAAGTATGTTCAAATACGCCTTTTTACGAATCAGCTAAGGAAATTTACTCGCATTTTTAGTGTTATATGTCACAATCATTCTGATTTCGACAAAAGTTTTGCTTTGCATACCTTGTTTCCTAGTATTAATAAAGCATTAGACCGCATGATGACATCACAGGTTTTAATCCCATGCCCACCACACGGGGTGTCATAAATTGGGCAGGCAATGCCGAACTGAAAAGATTCCAGACTTGCAGTCCTTCCAAATTGAAGCAGTTCTTGCATTAATGACTGTCTGTGCAGAGACTTGTTCAGATACGAAATGCATATCAAAAATAAGTTATTGGCATCATTGCATTCTTTTTCACCTTCATTTACAAAAAGTATTGCTAAGCGTACAAATATACATGATTTTCTCATTCACTATTCCTAAACACTATTATTGTCATACGATGATAAATAGATCTTAATGTCTGAGATATTTTGGACCTCCAGAAGTACGTGCACCAAGATGGCACACAACCTAAACAAAGTATGTGTACCAAGTTATTGTTCAGGTTGTGTGCCATCTTGGTGCACATACTTCGGGAGCGCCGAATGAAACAGTACATACATACATACTGGATGACTTAATAAACCAGAACTCGTAAATTTCTTAATTCTATTAATAAATGTGTAATAATACCAACAAGTTTCAGTTATCAAGGACACTTTGCACAAAAGTTGTGTTTTTTCTAGAATATGTCCTTAATGATCTGAATTCTGTTTATCTTGGTCACTCTGTATTTCTACATAATGTTATCGATATTTCAAATATGTTCAAATCCACATTCGATGAAGTGGCAGTTAGACTATGTTTGACAACCCATTGTCGACGTTACCACCATCTTGCGCACTGTGTTGTGATAAGGTGTCTATAATAACAATAATTCCATCACACTATCAGATTTGAATTTCCCTCACTTTATATGTTTTGATAAACTCAATAAGAATATACGCATCATCGCTTTACGTCTGGAGCGTCTGGTCTTAACTCTCAATTATGGTAGCTCTAAGAAAACAATCTAAAACACTCGAAAGTCGACATAAGCTTAAGTGGATCGATGTTATTTGTTTATACAACTCTTGAAATCTCTAAAAACAGTCAACCGTCAAAAGCACTCTCTTGAAACATTTCATATCAAAGTTTTTAATTCTGTCGTCAGCGTTTGATAATTTCTTTCATATATGATTTGAAAAATTCGTGTGAGACAAAGTTTAGAAACGGGCAATCAGTTTGATTGACTGACATTTTATTAAAATCGTAGACTTTAAAATTAATTTTGATGAGCTGAATTAAAACTTTGATTTACAATGCCTTCTCTAGAGGAAAAAGATCTTCAACGTTTACGTCGATATCTAGAAAGTAGGAACGGTAGGTTTGAGGGAATTATTTAACGCAAACGTTCACTTTATATATTAATAAGTTATGACAAGTGTTATTTATGGCTGGTTCTTTTTCTAGCATTTTGAGGATAATGATCGAAAATTAATGAATCAATTTGTATAGTTAATTAGAGCCGATAAAGAAGGTGGGGTTTGTGAAGTTAGTGTGTCAGTGTTTGAATGGTTTTAATGTCTAGAATTCTGACTACCATTCCAGAACGTTGGGTATAATGTCTGTATAATATTACTTATGTATTAAAATATGTGATATAACTTCAATAGGCCTATGCTTCGTGCAACTAATGGTGGGCCGATAAATGTGTATTAAATGATGTAAAAAAATGAAATAAACGCTGATTAAGATAAAACTAAACTGATTAAGATATATTGAAAACTGACTTTAAAGCAAAAGTGAAAAATTGTTCATAAAAATTTTCACTTCGAAATTATTGTTATAAATTATGGTTTTACTAAAAAAAATTTTTTAGAAATTAGACAGTAGCGTGATTACCGGTACCTTAAAATCTTGAAAAACTTTTTCTAGGTTTAGTAATTTTATTGAGCTAAATTCTTTGAGCGTCACAATATGTAATATTAAACTTATGCTAATATTGTAAATCTTGTTGATTATCTAGCATTTTGTGGTTATTAGTCAAGGTTCGAACTATCGTATTTCATTGCTTTATTTTTAATAATTGATAAGGTATGTGATGAAAAATGTACGTCATAGAACAACAAGAATATTGGGGATTTATGTAATTTAATCTTAGTATATGGACTCTCTTGTAGTAAGCAAATCAAGCATTAGTTTCTATTTGTTATTGGAAAGATCATTTCATCAATAAAATATTCATCGATGTTCATTTAATAAGCTCATTAGTATATCAGAAATTATTTATACTTATCTTATTTATCTCATGGAATAGAATAGACGTCTGACCTTCTCTAAATTTTAAAATTCCACCTGTCTTTTTATTACTTCTTTTTTAAATTTTATTTGCGCAAGCCAAAGAGTTGAATCTGCCATTGTGTTTGATTCTATCAAATATATTCAGTGTATGCTAATAATGCTATAAAACATGAATAATTTAATCCAAATTTTAAAGAAATGTTTTTGAATCTAAAATGTAAATAGAGTTGGTCATATGCAAACAAATCAATACATATTTGTGGGAATTGGATTGACAATGCGAAATAAGGAAAAGTAATGTTTAAATTGATTTTCAAGTATTCCCTTCTCGAATTTATTTTCTGAATGCGAGATCAAATATTTTAAGTGAAGTGTTTTGAAAATATTTTTGAAATAAAAAGTTATTCTGTAGGCCCATAGTATATCTAATTTTGATAGTTCAAATATTTCATTCTGGTACTATGTTTTAACGAAAAATGTCACGAAACACTCAACATAATATATTTTCATATTTTACTATTGTGATTCAGGTGGTAGATCCGACTTACCAAGATCAAGTTCAGTAACAAGTCTAAGCACAGTACAAACAGAAGAATATGAAGATAGGTGAGATATAATTCTATATACCCGCATTTTAATCCATTTTTAACTTAGTTATGGGGTTTTTATAATATTTCGAGAATTACTCAAGTTGAAATAATTACCAATGATCTTTCATAATTCACAAATCGCATTTTTTTTGTTTGTTTCGTTTGTATTTAGAAGAAAAATGTAAAATAAACTTGGTTAATAATACTTTGTGTGCTCTTGCATCTGTTTTGTGACCCCCAATATTTAGCGTTTAAGACAAATATAGAGCCTATTGATAAAGACACCATATACCTTTAAGCAAGTCATCTCCATGCTATTGTGTTTGGTTAGAACTGAAATATTGCCGATTCCTCTTACATGTTTTTTATTGTATCTTGGGATGGAGGTGTATTACTGGGGTTATGAGCTGTGATTTCTTAGCAGTCGAGGCTATTTAGCAACTACTAATCTACCATATTGATAAAAAGAAATTTCAATTTGTATTTTGAGAATATTGAGTGACCAAGTCGTTAAATTTAGTTATGATGGCTTCGGTATCGCAAGTTGAAATCTCGAAATTATATCCAATGCCCTTTTCCAAGGTCTAATAAATTGGGTGGGCAATTCCGAAATGGAAGGTACATGTATATAATCACATTGCATAAAAGATCATGCATTGATATTTTAATTCAGGTACAAACAAATGATGGTACGTCATCTCGCTGGTGTGCCAGTAACATCCTTCGACAGTGTAACTATAGCAAGTGATTTAGATTCCGTCCACACTGATGCAGTAAGAGAACATTTCCTCGACAGTATGAGGAAGCACAAAGGTTTGTAGAAACTTGGTAGAACAGAATGATATATATCTAGGTTAGGATAGCATTTCCATACTTATCTCAGGGGAAAGAAAAGATGATGGTCTAATCGTTGTAAACCATGGCTGGTGGGATATGTGGAGCACAACTGGTGGTACTCTCGCAGTATGTGTATCAGGTTAGGGTTGGGCCATAGTTTTATTTCGATTTTCCTTATTTTAGTTCTATTACGAGGACTGTCTGTGTTAGGCAAGTGAATACACCCCCTGCCCATAGGCTTCCGTCCTTTTTCACAACTTCATGTAAATGTAAAGTTGGTGAACAAAATTAATTACCTTCATATTGGTACACACACTTCTGGAGCACCCAACTTGTATTAGCATAACAATGTAATTTGCTGACGTTTCGAATGAATTCCCTGATGAAGTTTTTTTGTGTAGAAATTCGAAACATCCGCAAATTACATCATTCTACCAATGCTGATTGTGTTCTATATATCCCAACATGGGTTAGGAGTCTTCACTGATAAAGGTTTTACTTTCTGACAATCGTGTCATTTATTGTGTGTTATATACAATAAAGTAAGGGTATTTTAGGATTCAAACCAAATTTTGCACTTGCCAGTTTTAAAGTCTTCTTCTTACAATATGCCAAATTGTTCATTTTCCACCTCATTTATTTTTTTTGTGATAACAATGTTTGACTCATCTCACTTCTCATAAATATAAAGAAACTTCACTTATTTAAGCATATTCAATTTCCAAATATGTTTCTGGTACTTTTATTTATCTTTCTTAATTGGTATTTGTTTGTGAATATTTTTTAAGATTCTTCTATAGCTGGTGATTTGAATAAACCAATGCAAAATGAAACAATCAAATCACAACGACTCAGGGATCGATATATCAAATTGAAAGATCAAGAAAAACGTGAGTTAACATACCGTATGTCAGATTCTTAGTTTAAATCACCTTTAGCATTGTGGCTCTGGTTAAATCACTTATGGCAGTTTTAACTTCTTCGTCAATGGGGGAATGAACAGTGATACTGTTAGTTCCAAGTATCAAGTTTGTCAAAGCCTCTCCATTGAAAAGGCCGACCTCAACTTCTAATCTATAAATTATCTTGGCTACAAGTTGGTATGCACAACACTTACAGCTTTTATTATTAAGGAGCTAGTATAGTTCAGAAGGACTTAAACTTATCCATTTTGGCTTCGGCTTTGCCTACCCAATTTATTATACCCTGGGTATGGAGGTGGTCATGGGATTTGAAACAGCGATTTTAACTTGCGATGTCATCATCATTAAGTCTAATGCATCAACAACAGGCCAACATGCCCAACTACCAAATAGTTGGGCCAGTGGTTTCAACTGGGGGTTCCGCAAGTTTCATTTCAATATGATAGTCGATATCAGGGGTCACCAACCTTTTCGAAGCAGAGGGCTACTTTTTGGGTACAGATTAAGCTGCGGGCTACCAGTTCAATGTACACTTCTAAAAAAATCAGTTGCTCGATTAAGCTTCAATTATTGACATAATTACTGGTATTTAGTGAAGTATAGACACTAATAAACTTTAGGATTCTTCAGGAAATCAAACGATTATCACAAAGTTGCAAATAAATTTCTATCAATTACACTTGTATTTCAAAACTGAGTGTTTTCAAATTGATTTTCAACACTCTGCACAAGTCTTAAGATAAAATGGACTTAACAGTTGTACTATCGAATGTTGCAGAGTATTATACTCCGACGTGTAACTTGACACTGTAACTCTGAGCGAGTCTTGCAGATTTTCATCAGTGAGGCGTGTTCCATGTTTGTTCCTGGTGGAGTGAGTCGCGGCGCTATGGCCCATCGTGTTAAGCGTTAGGTTCGCAGGTTAGAATCCCATGCGGGGATTGTTATGTGCAAAAGGATTGCTGGACTCCTCGCCGCCGCAGTATGGTTCACGAAACCGCTGGTCGGTTAAGGCTTCCTTCGCCATCAAGTCCAGGCTTCCGGAAACAAATAACTAGCTAATTCCATACCCGACATCAAATGGTAACCGGCGAGAAGCCGTGGTTTATCATATGGTTAAGCCGTCCTATCGGCTATCTTCTCCCCCGGGATAAATATGTAAATCTCCTATCCTGAATTTATGTCAAAAATGTTGATTCGAAAGGATAGGTTGAAACAAACGATGGTCTCGTAAAATAGGATTACTGTATGATTTGAATCGCGAGATTTTTTCTGTCCGTACTGTGCTGACCAGTGGGTAGTTAGCGCGGAAGATTACGTGACAAGATGTGAAATATCTCTCCGCTTTGCCGTCGCTAAAATCGCCCCACTAATGAGACACACGCAGGCTGTTTCATGGTGGTATAAATATATCCACCTCCCATTCACCGTGAAAATGATTTTTCTTTGGAATCAATAATTGTATTATTACTGCTCCGCTAACCAACGGACAAGAAAAAGCGCGGGTTCGTGGAAAGTGATCTCAGTGTGATGACATAATTGGAAGAGTGTTAACTGACCTGTCACATCACTGAGGTCAAATAAAAATAAGGTTGCTGGTTACAATAATTAATATAGTGCCATTTCTAGTTCCCATGTAAGTGTGATTTATACTAAAATAGCAGGACAAAATATATCTGATGTAGCTTACTTAAAAGAGCCTTTATTAAGCTTAGTTTGGAACAGACCTGCGGGCGACTTGGTGCCCGTGCGCAACGCGTTGGTGACCCCTGGACTATATCAATAATAAGCTAACACTGATTATTATATTGTTTAGGTTTATCCTAATATTAAACTTGCTGCACTTTTGTTTTGCCAGTGTTTGGTTCATTTTGTAAAGTTTTAAACAGGGTGGATGAGAATTTGTGTTGTGCATTTTGGGTATCAATGTCATATTATAATTTGAATGATCAAACAATGAAAATCATTTTCTAATATACAGGGTGTTCATAATGAAATCCTGTATTAAATTAGGTATAAAAATCTTTGATGTGCTTCTTCAACGAATGGTGGGCAATTGGCCTATAAAAAGTGGATCAAATGAAGTAAAAAACTGAAATAAACACTGATTAAATAAAGCAAACCTAGTCAATATATATAGAGAACTGACAAAATTTATAACGTAATTCAAATTATAATAGAGTTTTATGAATCCACTGTATATTGGCCATTGTATAAATGAATTTTCAAGAGCAGTATTCTTTTTTAGTTATAATCCATGTACTGTTACAAATTTGGTAGAAGTGGATTTTGTAATTTGGAACAGCCATTTTTATGCCGCAAAATGTTTTAGAAGCAGTATACTGTAGGTGCTCCAAAACCTGAAAACTAATAATACGTCATTAACAATATCTTCCCGCCATTTTTCAAAATGTCATCAAGTCTTCTCACCAATCTTAAGAAGCATTTTTAAAGATTATTATGATTCAAAGATTTTCCGCGATATTAACAAGCTCTCGAGTAATGCCCACTTGAAAATATTATGACCACTCATATTCTCCATCTCAAGTGGTGAGAGAAAGTAATATGTGTAGAAATTTACCAAGTTTGTGCCGTGCTTGATTTATAGATAATACTTAATTTATGATTTGTACGAGCTTGGCTCGAGTTTTAAATGAGGCTATTCTGTGATATCACGGAATATTTTAATCTGTATAAATATGCAACTTTTGCCGTCGGAGGCGATTGAATTTTTGTTGAGGGTGGTTTTGTGTTACAGAAGAACTCTTGTAATTGTATTGATTACTACTGTTTATTGTTATTTATATATTGGAGATACAAAGGACAGGACGCCTATTCAGAAGCACGGCATGACAGTGTTAGCAGCATTTCGTTTTTACGTAAAGTTGAACTTATTAGCCATAGATTTAGGCAATTTTTGTATCTTTACGATGAAAGGTAACAGAATTTAATAGAATTATCGTTAGTAATGTCGCTTTGCGATGTGAGACCTCTCTTTGACTCAATTGGTAGTGGAAGCAGTATGCAAAGCTCATTGAGTAAGTAGAATTTTTAAATTAAGGGAAAATTGATCATTGACTTATATAGAGGGTGCTAGGATATTGTGTATTGAAGAATAGCACAATGTCCTAGCAAGTATATTTGTTAGCTTTTCCTGGGTTGTAGTCTAACTTCTTCAGGCAAAACAAGATGTAACTTAATCATGCAGCGAATAATTTCCTTGCTAATATACTTCTTATTTTTATTGTATGTTGATTTGGTTTTGTATCAATTCAATTCAGAAAAAGATATTGTCAGATTGTGAAATTGCATTTCATAGTGAAAACAATTGAAACTGATTTTTTTCAATACTGACCATCTGAATTTTTCGAGATTATTGAGATATATAGAATATAGCATAGGTAAAGAAAATCAAACTAATATATTGGGATTGCATACTTTAGATTTAGTTATCATATAAATATTGAAAAATCACTTATCCATACAAATTATTTCCTGTTGTCTGAATAAAATGTGTGCAAAATTGACAACTGGTACTCAACTATGATTAGTCTTTAGGCATTACGGTATATCTTTCAAGTTTCGATATAAAATCAAGGAATACATTTGCTCTTATTCATGCTTTGTAAAATTTGCACTTGGCATATGCATATGAGGCATATGAGGCTGATAGCATTTTCCTTCCATGCATTTCATCTATAAGTCTTTATTTTACATCTCAGTTTTTCTGATGTCGCGTAGAAAAGATATTCAATAAATATTAACCATGTATTTTGAGGGCTGCTGGGATTTGTGCATAGTTCAGTACTTTTACAAAAAGACACTTTAATAAATTCTCAAAATTTAGAATTATTTTAAGTATTTATTTACATCAACATTCTATTGAATTCTCTATATTGAATTTTCAGGCGTAACCAGCGGGCCCACTCCCCTTCCCAAATTATCAACATTTGTTTTTGAAAAGCTATTTCCCGGCATTTACCGTGAAATGCAAATTTGTACGTCTTTTTGTCAACATCATTATGCTCTATTCTTGAGCTAACTCGATGTTTTAGGCTCACTATCAATAATCCTCGATTCAAATAAACCAACCAAGATAAATGAAAATGCGCTTTTATAGCTTGGATAGTCTGTGGCTGTGGGTAAATTCTTCAAGATATTGTTAGATATCAGTAGCTGCTTTTATTTGGCCTTGTTCGAAGTGAAAGGCGGGAGTAAACGTCAATATTTGTCATAACAGACAATGGTCTTCACTTGGTGGCTTGACGGCTAGATGAATTAGGAGTTATTTGTCTCCTGTGACTGTAATGCATTAATATTCTTTTACCTGGGTTTGCTGTTTTCTGTTATTAAACATATTGAATAAAATAGCTGATTGTTTTAACTAAGTCGTGAGTCGTTGAAAGGTGGACATAGATTATGAAAGTTTATTAATAACCACTATTAATAGAACATTGAAGTTGAAATAAAACTGCAGTTTCTTTTTTTCAGAAAATGAAGTTATTGAAAATGGTGCTGATTCCACAACTTCATCAAAACCAACCAGATCTCCAATTAAATCATCGTACAGACCTTCTTCTGCTTCTTACTTAGAAGGAAAGTCAGATCCCGAACTACAAGGTAGAAAATTGCTTTTAAATTAATATTTCCTTAGAATGTATTTGGCCAATTAGGTAGTCGCTTACCGTAAATCAAAATGCAATTTAAAAGTGTCTAAGTCTGGATTTCCAACTTTTTTGGTCCATTCCTCTCTTGGCCTATTTTTTACCCCTTTATTTCTACCTTTTTACTTATCGATTTTAATCGGTAAGTATGTTGATAGGAATTTGTCTGTATGTCTGTCTGTTAGATGCACGCGATATCTCAGGAAAGCGAGATTGAATCTGCTCAAGATTTTGCATGTGCATTCATCATACGTCGGACCAGAAGCCTATTGATTTTGGATGAATAATGTCGTATAATTAGCGAGTTATTGATTAATTAGTGATGGGACACAAGGTGTCACTATGGAGTAAGAGCGCTGTTTTAGGGAATCCCCTAATTTTCGATCGATAAGTCTTCGGTCTTGACCGATATTCTCGTTATATTATTTATTCAATTTTCGAAGGATCCTTAGCTTGTGCTGCACGACTCAGATTCTGACCTTTTCTCAATTTAAATACCTAGTTTATAATGTGTCCATTTACGTGTATTACAAATTTACCATAAGAAATCGACTAAATATTATTTGTAAAATTTCATCTATAACGGAGTAATATTTTTTTATTTCCTCCCAAAACAACAAAATTCATTCCAGGGAAGGAATTCCTGCTGGTTTCGGAAACGCTGGTTTAAGTGTTAGAATATGCTTTTCATTACACTATTGAGTATCCTGTAATGATTCGTGGATTGTTAGATGTTCAAAAAAAAAATGCAATATACCAAGTGTTAAGAATACTTTTTATCGACATGTCGACTGGACTCAACACAATAACATGGTGTTTTGGGTTATGTTTTTGTGTTGGGTACACTCCCAGTCCCAGATGTCCAACTTAGCAAAAATTCTGTTTACTATCTGTTTGAGCTGACGTATAACTTGTCCATTTACTATGGTACAAATATTCAATCTTTGGGTTGCTCAGACTGGTACCTCTGCCCCCTTAGGGGGGTGGTGACACGGTTCTCTGGGGGCCACAAACAAAGGCTTTTACTAGATAATATTAATTGAATTAGCATTGATTCGTTTAATTATTTCTTTGACTATATTGCATTTATTCTTTTTCCATTGTTTGTTGACATTTTATTGTAAACATGGTGAGTAAAATAATTGATTGAAACAGTTTAAAACTAACTAACTCTTGTCTTTTTGAATTTATTCACTCCTATGTTGAGTCATTTTTCCTACCAATATACTTAATATTTTTAGTTACAAGGACAAACGATTCAATTCACACTAACGATTCTGTAATCAGTCAAAATGGTGTTTTACCAAGTCGATGTCGAACTCCATCCAGACAATCAAATGGTTCAAGACATCATGTGAGTTATTTTTATTTTTTTGTCATGCTTTGATACATTCACATTACAATAGAATTGCAAGACATTATTACCATGGCAAGATGGCTTAGTCGAGTGGTGTGCAACAGTCGGCCTGCGAGCTCCTACCCGGACTGCTAAGTCATTATGTGTGGCCCTTGCCAACAGTTTGATGTTTTCCCAGTTTATTGTTAGAATTTTTTATTTCGTTGTGTACATGGAAAAATTAATTTTTTTGTGAGACCAAGCTAGATGATTGAAGTTGGTTATATGACCCGCCGACAAAAAAAAAGTTGCACTCCTGGCCTAGACTTTAGAACATCAGACTCAACTATGTCGGCATCGCAGGTAAAGAACTCACCCAGAGTTTAATGAAATGGGTAAGCTCTGGTGAACTGGGAAGATTCAAGTCTAATAAAAAAAAAAGGACTTGGACGACGACCGTGGCAGTTTGTACAGCGCATACTTCAGAGTGAATGTGTGAAAACTTCTCTGTTGGACATGCCGGTCAAAATTTGTTTATATCTGTATTGTGTTATTTAAAAGACCTGCATCATGTATATGGGCTCACATGAATAACAAATCACCTTTTTTTTCATCCACCACACATACACAGAGATAACATTGACTTCTATGTAGTTCAGGGTCCCTAAAAACAGGCCTTTGGCCCCCCGAGGTGCTCCAGAACAACTTTCTGGGGGTTATTAGCAAAAACCATCACGAGGTACTGTTTGTAAAGAATGAATTTTTTAGGGGTAAATTATCTGTGATTTGGTTTATTTTTGAATTGTAATGTATTTGTTCTTTAAATTTCATTTTTAGTATTTTATTATAGCGAATAAAATAACTAATGGGAATCTGTTAAAAATAAAAATTTTTTATTTATCATTGAAGAGCTGGGGTCACCGAGCGTTGAGGGTCTTTGTAACGGGGCCACAGATCTTGAAAGTTTGATATCTTCGATTAGTTAAATAATCTATAAATGATGTCATTCAATTCTTTTCAGTCAGCAGAAGTCACTTCATCCCATCATCGGCCTTCGTCATCTTCTAAAGCAAGTTCAAGACATAGCAGAGCGCATAGTGTTGGTCCTACCAATAGAAGCGAAAGGACGGTAGACGCAGATGATACCCATAACCAGTATTACACAAACGATGTCACAAGAGATTCATCTAAGCCAGTATCAAGGTCTGTTTTATTCATCGTAAGAATTTGTGACTCTTTTCATAATATGTGTGAACATCCACAGATATACTACATCATTAAAGAGATATTATATTTTCTTCCCCTCTTGGGTAACGCTGCAGGTGCGACCTCCTCGTTGAGGTGGGGGGCATTTGAAACTGAAATTTTTTACCCACTTTTATTAACATAAATTTAAAACCTTATGCAGTTCAATAGTAATTTCTTCTTATACTTTACATATCTCATTTCAGGCAATCTTACCATCGCAGTGATAGTATTGATTCTGCTAATGACAGAAGAAAAATAACTTCAAATGCTCTAAATAAATTACAAGAATTGGATTCGCAAATTGAAGAAATTGAATCTAAAAAGAAGGTATGTAGGCTACTGTTTCATCATATTTCAGGTCTCTTTTCATACACTTTTCCCTCACAACAGGGCTCTTGCGAGCAATGTAGAATGTTACTATAGTGTGAGCGGTACGAAAATTTTATATCCAAACTTAGTTGTCCTTTTTTCAAATATTTACTTTTTGAGCATTATATTTATAACATGGGTGTTCAATCTCCTATGTTTATTTATAGACAAGTGAACAAGAATTGAAATTAATGGAAAAAACAATGGAAGGTCATAGAATAAATTTATTAAAATTAGAGGAGAAATTGAGAGAAAATCAAGCAAAGGCTGATGATGCAAGGTATGTTGTTTATATCAGATAGGTTACCCAAAATAGGCCAAGTTGATGCCGTGGTGAGTGTTGTCGATATCTAATATTTTTTATCTATAGAATGCATAGAATCCATAGTTGCAAGTCTTTAGTGTTGACGTTTCTTCAAACAGCATATTTCTACGATGTTTGCTCTGAACATGGCTTTGCACAATCAGCTAGGTATAAGCTAATTTAGTTTGAAAGAACCAAAATTTTTCTGTTTGGCATTGCCTATAATTTAGGACACCCTGGGTGAAGTGATGACCCTGGGATTTGAACCCGGGATTTTAATCTCCATTGCCATTGTGGGGAAGTCTAGTGCTATAATAACCACTGACGGTTTGTTTATACTTGAATTTGGAAGCGTGACTGAAATCTAACAAACACCGCTCAATACCATGAAAACGTTGTCTGAGTTTAGAAGGTGCCCAAGCACCTGCTCAAATTTTGTTTGTTACATTTTTATCCATTTTACATCCATTTTTACATTTTATTCCATCCGATAACTTCGCATTTGAGTTTTTATTTTATTTTTTTTTTCAGAACGGAACTGATGGTTTTAGAATTTAAGAAAGATCAATGTAGAAAGGATTTGGATGCAACAACAAAAGAATTTAATACAATGCAAGATAAAGTGAAAGAAACTGAAGATTTGGGAATGTCATATGATGATGTGAGTTGATATTAGGGATGTCCGTATCCGAATACTAAACTATTCTAGAATGCTTCTGAAAAAACATTTCGAATATCGTTTAAACTAAATTACTAGAACCAAAATAAAACTTCACAAGTGTTTCAGTAACTTTATTTCCCAACATAAGTGGGTGAAATGAACATGTGACATAGTCTGTCAAACTAAACTGATGCGAATCACTGGAGCATTCTCTGAGAAAGTTATTTCTCTGAATTAAAGAAAACATACTGTTGCCATCACAAGCTTCTAATCAGGACTGGGAAGCTGATTCTTAATCACAGTGGCTTTGGCTACAGCTCCAGGGACCACAGTTCCTTTTTAGAGCTCCTGAAGTATGTGCATGGCTCACAACCTGAACCCTAAACTGGTACACATAATAATGGTCATGATGTGCGGCACAGTGCCGTATGACTGTACTAGTACCGTAGCCTACTGGCACAGATAAACTCCGATTCCATTAGGCTACCGGTACTGTACTGCTGCACTGCTATTCAATCAAACGACACCGTACCCATCTTTACCTTTAAAACTTCCACCGTGCGTTATGCAGTTATGATAAACTCGCAATAGAAAACTAATCACTTCCATAACAGAGATACCGTACCGGTTGCCTGCACCGTCAACATCAGATTGTCGGCAATAATCGCACAAGTCTGGACATGCCCAGACATGCCCGTTTCGTCACGCTTGATAGAAAGCAGAGGTCACTATGGTTCACGCGGCGGACGATTCAGCACTTACTAACGTACTTTGAAAAAAAAATACCGAAAAAGATCGTGCGCGACGTCGCAAGTTTTATACATGTTAAATTACGATTAACCGAAATTGGAAAAAACCATTCGAATACAGCTCTAAACGAAAACGAAACGAAAACGGAAACGATAAGGACATCCCTAGTTGATATGTTTTTAATTTGCAAGCAAACAGTTTTTGTTGAAACTCATGTTGAAGTCTATACAAACAGTAGGGTAACTGTGTTGATAAGATAGGATTTACATATTTAGGTATGATGAAGCTACAGTTAATTCTCATTTTTGCTTCCTTTTTACCATTTTAAATTATAACTATTCTGAGGGTTTAAGAGCTCAAACAAGAACTGTAATTTGTGAAAAAGATTTTGATTTTTTAAATATTCATAGATGAAATAAAATGTACGCCATTTTAGATTGTTGCTCTCATGCAAGAAAGAGATGATTTACGAGCTCGTTTTCGACGAGGTGAAGCGTCAAGAACTTCGATCACAGAAAGACAAGAACTTGAACGTGCATTACATACTGCTAAAGAAGATTTATTCAGGGAAAGGAAATTAACAAGAGAACGCGTAGAAGAACTGGAAGAGGTATGATGGATTTCCATGTATGATATTCGTTCCACTGCAAAGCGCCTAGATTGCTGAACATTTTGGGTACAATCATGCGCAAATAGAAGTTCAAGTGTTGAATGAATTTTCTTCATTTTCATAATTAGGATTTTTTTTTTATTTGGTCAAAGTATACATTGGAGAAAGACTTGGAATTTTGATTGAAAACACTAATTGGATATGTTTTTATTGATGATCTAAGTTTGTTGATTTCTTCCGTTTTTCTACAGAAAATGGAAGATGTGAACCATAGTTTTGAAATAATGGAATCTGAAAAAAATACTGAAATATCTCGATTGCAATCTGTTATTGAAGAAATGAAGAAAACGGAGGCAGTCGATAGAAATTCACCTTATAAGGTAAAGTACAAAATTGATCATATTAAACATTTTGTATTCATGTCTCATGATATTAGGAATAATTTAGAAAACTAAAAAGAATATAATTTTGAGCAATTTAAATCACAGTATGATAGCGATTGCAATGGCAGAGTGGTTAAAGATAATCCCATCAACTCACCCAGGGTATAATAAATTACGGTAGGTAGACAATGTTGAAACGGAAAGATTCGGGTCATTCCAAAAATAGTATCTTCCTATATATCGTTAGATATTAATGGCTGCTTATGCAAAGCCTTGTTCTAAGCAAAATGCACAAATAACCATTGTATAGAATTGGAAAAAAATGACCAAAAAGTTTTTCATGAAATGAAATTCATAAAAACCATAAAAATCGTACCAATCAAATCATTATTTATCTTAATTTAACGAGATTCAAATCTCATGCCACCTTACCAAGGGTGTAATAAATTGGATAGGAAATTGCCAAACCGTAATTTCTTTCAAATAGTAGCTATTAACCTAGCAGTTGCTGCATATGCCGGGCTTTGTTTAGAGCCAAAGCCTGAATTCATGGCTTATTTTATTCCTCTTATGCCATTAAATATCATTGTATCTTTAACGATTTGGTATTGAATCTGAAGATCTGTGGAAATAGCTAGTTAAACATCTCTTGTGTATATTTTTACCCGTCTTTCATTTTTAAATTCAAATCTTGAATATTTTTGCATTAAGGCTGATCGTGTAGACGCAATTGAAGCAGAAAAAAGAAATTTATTTGAAAAAATTGACGAATTAAACAAATTATTGCAGCAGAAAAATAATGAAATTGTTTCATTGGCAACTGAGACTAACAGGTAAAGATTAGTTGCTTTTGTTTATTTTGTAATTAATTCAATTTTATACAATTCCGTCCGATCATCAGTTTTTTTTGTAAAAAAAATTGCAAAAGTCTGGGTCTCTCAAACTTACTCAGAAATGTAGGAGATTGATCTACGAGCAAAATTATGACGACTACTAGGGTGCCAAAAGCTACTGAGATTATAAACATCATAGTGTAGAATTGTGTGGTAGTAAATACGGATTGATGCAAGACTCAAATACTTAGAGTTGAATTATATCACACTGCACTGTGACATAAAAATGCTACAACATGCTTTCTACCAGTACATTGCTTGTTTCAGGTCTCGAGAAGAAAATCGAAAGTTACAAGAGAAAGTTTCCGAACTTGAGTCAAAAATGTCCGAACAGATTGAACTGCGAGAAAAACTTATTTCTGAAACTGAGAGAAATACAAATGCATTAAAAAAAGATAAGGTTAATATGACCTCTGTTTATTTGCTTCTTATAAATTTTATGACTCTTCAAATATATTCTGTACCAAATATGATTTGAAAGCTTTTTGTTCTATGTCTCGTGAAACTTGTGAATTAGCGAGTTGACTTGAGCCAGCCATTACAAAACTGGGCCCTCGGCTCACCTAGGGGCCACAAAACGATTTTCTCTCAATGAGCAAAGACCTTTTCCGGATATCATTTGCAATGACTATATTGATTTAAAGTAAATTACATATATTTTGTTTTAACTTTTTGACCATAATGCATAGATTCTAGTTTTATTTTTCATTATTGATTGTGTTGAATAAAATAACTGATGATAAATCGTTAAAATAGGACAGATCAAGAAAGTTTGATTTAATGAAAATCTTTTTCTATATTTACTGTGACTATTTTTTTAAATTTCTATTTAAAGTGATGCTAATTGTTAATGAAATATTCCCATTGAATGCTCTTACTTACCGGTATATGATTTCTCATATTTTCTTTGCCTCACTTCCTGGGAATTTGCCATTCGTTTAAAAAAATATTGCCTCACCATCTTTTATTTCTGTAGAATACTTGGTCTCATTTCATAGGGTTTCTAGGAAATTTAAAAATTATTTTTTTTATTTCTAAGGAACATGCAATTGCTGCTGGAAAACAGGAAAAAGAACATGAGATACAGAGAGTAAGATATTTCCGTAACTATGAGTGATGGAACGTAAATTGACTATTTTAAGAAAATATCAAAGACGAGCAATTTAACCTAAAATTAAAATTGAATGATTTATAATTCAATATAACTATCGAATTTGTGTTTATGTTTTTCTTCAAGATTTTAATTTCATTCTCAGATCCTTGAAGAATTGGAAAAAGAGAAATCAAGAGCAGTTTTAGAATATAAGTCAGAACATCAAGAAGAAATTTGTAGACTAAGATCTGTCTTGGAGGTTTGGAAAATTAATTGTATATTAGTATGGTTTTATATTTTCAGCCATACCCTATTGACTGTGAGCTCTCATTTGGGTGGCTTGGTGTGTGTACCAGGTTAGGGTTAGGCTATAATTTATTTCCGATTTTCCTTATTTTAGTTCTATTATGAGTTCGGGGACTGTCTTGTGCCCATCAGCATGTATGGACCAGTAAGGCATTGCCATAAACCTATAAATTTTCAGTTGGCTTTCCATTGCCAAAGATAAATCTTCTTTACCTCTAAGTGAGTGTGAGTGAGTTTACTCCAAGTGATTCATTGAAAAAATATCATAGAATCTGAATTTAAAATCGTTTTGAATCGACTTCTTATTGCCAATATTGTAACATGGCTTTATCATATGGTGCACCACATTTGTTCAAGAAAGCAATCATTGACTGGCTATTCAATCATATTTTTTTCAGAATAAAGATAAGGAAATAGAACAATTAAGAGGAAGATTAAATCATGAAGATGACGCCAAACGAGCATTGGGAGAAAAATTAAGAATGGACGCCAAAGAACAGGTATTTGAAAAATAATTTCTGATTCGACCATTGAAGCACAATGTTATTGTAGAAAATTTCTGTAAGCACCCTGCAAGCTTTTTGAATGTGTATAAATTCTTAAAATAAATGCTTTGAATATTCATTTCGCAAGTGTGCTGGACGATTGAATCAAATAAAAAGCTCTATCAGGCCTGATGAGAGGCAGTTTTTCAGCATATGATTTAGCCTCCCTATCGGTAGGGCTGGGCATTTTGAATTGGATATTCAAACCGAATCGAATAGTAAATTATTTTATTCGGTTTTGTCACCATCTTGTTTTTTATTGTCTGCTAAAGGTCAAGATGAATCCTTAATTTATTTATTAAAGCCCTATTTTTACGAAGCAATTCTGACAATATGACTATTTTCTTCATAGTGATTTTTTGTTGAAACATGTTTCTCGTTGTATGTGAACGCTCAGCAAACTGTCTGAGTGATGAATTCTATGTTTTTAGTAATTTATGTGCCTGGAGGACCCATTGCAATAAAAAATCGCAAAAAATTAAATATCTAAATATTCAAGATTCCATTTGCAAAAAATATTCGAGTTGATTCTGAAATCATCAGGTATTCAAAAATATGCAGTCGTACTTAACACCTTTCCTCTCTTCCAGAATAAATTTGGAATCGTAGTCTAACTCGCTAACATAATTCTGCATATCGTTGTGATATTATTTTTCCCTAATAATAAACATTATTTTTGTATTGTTTGCTCATTTTCAGGTTCGAAGCGTTCTTGCTAAAGAACGGTTGTCATGGGAACAAGAAAAACAAATAGCAGATAAACGTGAAGACGATTCACGACGAGCAGATTTCGAAAAAGAACGTACTCACTTGAATTCTGAGGTCGAAGAGGCAAGAAACAAATGTAAAATTGCAACGGAGCAAATTTCGAGACTTCGAACTGTAAGTGTGGTAAATACTGGTATTTCATTATTAGAACTCGATCAGTGACTTGTTGAAACGGGCGACAGGGAAATATTTACAAAACGATCAATACAATTAAGTGTGTGTGATGACCCGTTGGATAAAGTGATGTAACTATGATGGCATCGCGGGTTAAAATTGCGGGTTCAAATACCTTACTGAGCGTGAAGCTAAGTAAAAATAAAATTTTTCGATAGATTTGATCTTTCCCTCCTTAATTTGTTTTTTAAACATTTCATTTATTTCATTATTTATGTTCCATCCACATATTTTCAACATTTTTTTGGAATAAAACATACTTTCGCCTTATTATGTGTTATTTGTAGCTTATTGTTATCCAGGGGCGCGAGACTTGATTAATTCTAAAAATGGGACCTGGCTTAAAAACTTTAAGAACCACTGTTTCAAACCACAGTAGCTTCTTTTCTAGCATTGGCTGTTTGTCTGGAGTTTGCTTCAGAGTCAGAGACGCATATATACACCATAAAAAAATACATTTCAAATTTTTTAATGAATTGGGATTTCGGAGTCGATCAAAATATTGGTCTCACTGAAGTGCTGAAAAATTAGAAAACGACCATAAAGTATTTCTTTCATATAATTTAGTGATTTAGAAATAGGTTTTCATAAATACAATGATTTGTGATCATTTCAATTTTACTAGATATTCTAGATTTGAAAAAAATAATTCAGAAATGTATTCGGATTATCAAATTATTCATGTTTGGTCCACACTGCAGACTCGGTGCAGTGCTCGAGATTGAAGGTAAAATATTTTTCTCTTATCTATATCAATTAAAACAAATTTTTGCTTCAGGAAATTGAAGAATTAAGACTTGAAACGAGAAAATTACTTCAGGAAAAATTAGATGCAGCAACACAAGCCAGAGAGCACGAACGGAGAGACCAAAATAAGGTAATTTAAATACGCCATTTTAACCCATAATTTGAAAGTTTACATCATATTCGTATAGCTATTGTGCATAAGAAGCGAAATGAAAAATTTGGTATAATATAGGATGTTCAAAGAGACTCGTTACAAATTGAATTTTGTTATGAAGTCAGTTCTCAATTTATCTTGAAAAGGTTTATTTTATTTTGATCAGTGTTTATTTAGTTTTTTCCCTTCATTTAACACACTTGTAGGAGCCAACAAAATTTATATGGTGTTGATAAATCTCTCTGCAATTCAAAAAATTTTAAGAATTAATGAAGGTCCCTTGTTGAGATGCTTATGGTTATGTAGTGAAAAAAATTGCCTTTCTCCTCATCTACTGGATCAATTGATTCTAGTTTTCTGGTACTTGCCGATAGAAGAAGAAGTTGCTGAAAGAATTTTTTTTTAGAATTCATTCTGAGACCTACTGAGCCCAATATTTCCACAATTTTGCATTTTTATTTCAATTCATTGGGTTTTTCTTTTTGATACCTGAACTTCATGTACATATATTTGAACATTGCTCTTTTGGTTGGTTTTCAGAAAATGGATCAGCTGAGAGCTGAACTTGAAGAAATGAATCAAACCGAGATTGAAAAACAAAGATCAAAATATAATAAGTTGGAAGAAGAAATGAGAAAAATAAAACATGAAAAAAATGATGCATTGTTGAAGGTGATAAAGATTCAAATTTATTTTCTGTTGTATTATAAGATTTTAACGAAGATCAAACCCCATGCCCCACACCTCACCCAGGGTGTAAATTGGATATGGAAATATTCCAGTCTTCCTAGAAATAATATCTCTTTACATATCATTAGCTGCTTGTTTGGCTCGTTCGAAGTGAGTGTCACAGATGAAAAAAAATATTCATTGCGTCATCCAAAACCAACTGTTCAACTCTACCTAACTGACTTGGGCTAGCACCAGAGCAAAATGCCACGTTTTTCATTTGCTCAAACCATCCTATCAATTTTGATTTGCCAAAATCTTGATTCATTTATCGTATTCTACAATAGGTGTGTCCATATGTATTCGTTTCGATTTCAAAAGTACTAAACACTGTGCATTCTTTGTACCATGCCAGAGTATAAAATAATCCCGGTACTCCCGTAGTATATGTACCAGGTTAGGGTTGGGCAGAGAAGAATTTCTCAGTTACAAACTATTTAATTACTGAAATTCTTATCTGGATTGAAACTATACATTTTTCAAATTCTTATAGAAATTTCGACCTAAACCAAGCGTATCTCGATTTGAATTTCAGTGTAAAGAAGCAAATTCAAATTCTGAAAGGAATGAGAGATGTTTCACTGTGGAAGTTTATGATGAATGTCAGAAAATAGGTGATTTGATTCGAGGTATTAGAACGCCGAGTCAATCTCGTAACAGAAGTTCATCACTTGCATCAAGATCCGGTTCTCATCTATCAAGAAGGTAACTTTTTTATCTGATAAAAAAGGTTCTATTCTTTAGAAAAGAGCTATTTAATTTCAAATTTTGCGATAGCAAAGATTTCCTGCATTTTCTATTCTGTAGCATAAAACTAAATTAGTAATTAATTTAATTGTCTGCCATTTGACAACGATGAGCTTTTCGAGATACCTAGTCGTGTTTCAATTTTTGGAAAATGACCACACCTCTCAAACACCCCACTGTCTATACATCAGATAAAATATGATCATATACAATGCTTTGATTGTTTTAAATTTTTGAAGAAAATTAACAAATCTTACTTTGAGTGGTTCAATATTTTCCAGCAACCGACCAACCAATGCTGAAGGTGCTGTTTCTCAGCTGAGAGCATTGAGTG
This sequence comes from Styela clava, assembly GCF_964204865.1. Classification (NCBI taxonomy): domain Eukaryota; kingdom Metazoa; phylum Chordata; class Ascidiacea; order Stolidobranchia; family Styelidae; genus Styela; species Styela clava. Next base: position 20,122,659 of record NC_135250.1, read on the forward strand.
ACGATGTTCGAGCCACTTTACGAGACTTGACTACGGAAGTAGAAACGCATCGACGGGCAGCACAAATTGCACAACGAGAACGAGACATGGCTGCGACGAACAGCGGACAATCGAGAAACTCAACATCAAGTTCAAATCATCTATCACAACAGATTGCGAAACTGAATGGACATAATTCAGAAGATATAAGAGCTTTATCGTAAGATTTTCTTTTTTACATATTATATAAATTATGTTGAATTTTTTGCGATTTACGAGGCTTTGAAAACCGAATAATTGACTTTTTCAAATACATTTTCAAATAATCATGATATCGTATATATTTTAAATGAGTTAGTTATATTCGGTTTGAGAATTTTACACAAACAATTATAAATTTATCGAAATAAAATTTGGCAATGCAAAATGTTTGAATTCGTTTGGATTTTTATGACTGAAAATTGACTGAGCCAAAATTGTCTGGGGATTATGTATGACCATGGTGATGAGTTCAGGAATTGTCTCATACATCATAACCATTCCTTGGGGCACACAAAGTTATGTAGACAAATTGGGTATTTTCTATGCCTTTCTCCATGACAATGAGATTACAACCTTCCCAAAACAACACCTCTCTACAGTTTTTCATATTTTAAAGTTCTCTACTGTTCAAGGAACTGTGACTTGCGATTCTAGTGAAGGCAAAAGATTTTTGAATGTATTTATATTTCTGAGAACGCATATATTCAAGATATCGTTTATAATGACATTTTTGGGTTTGTCAATAATGTTACATTTCTAGGAAACAACTATCGGAAAAAGACAACGAACTCCGAGATATACAACGTAACATGTGCATGTGGAAAGATACAACAGCTCAAAAACTTGCTCAGAAATTTGAGGAAGAATTGGCTGTACAACTGGAAAGGTACAAATTTATTCCAACTAGAAATTTATCTTTACAATGTAATGTATTTGTTGTTTCCATGCACTGACTTTGATCAATTTTGAATAATTTCGATTGGGGATCATACTTTCGATGATAAGAATAAAATCAAAAATTTCCACGGAAACTCCAAAGTCATCAGGCCCACTGACAGTTTTTTAGGGGCATAGCCAGAGACATTCATAGGGAGGTGAGGTTCTGAATTTTCTAGTTGCTAATGTATACCATAAGAGCTAGCTGGTCGGGCTGAAGGCCACAAAGCTAGGTGGTTTTCAAGAGTTTCAAGGATCTACTTGGCTACCTGGCTTGCATATGCCAATGTTTTTGTTTTCAAAATTTGATTTTCTCTGATAATATGGAGTGAGAGTCTAAGACGACAATTTTTTTCGACCAGAGTCCGGACTCAAAATTTTTTTACCCTGTAGGGAACCGGAGTCACCGTTAACTTTTTCTCAGCCCGAAGTAAGAGTCGATGGTAAATGACTTAGTGTAATAACTGGAGCCTGAACCCAAGATTTTCAACATGTGAATGACAAAATAAATCATTATGAAATCAGTGAAATAATGATTTCTCATTTTTGCAGAAAACTTGGAAGACATCGTCTGGAGCATAAACGACAAATTGAAAGAATGGAAGAAGATCTTGCTCGTTTGGCATCTGTAAGTTTTCAAAATTTTTCAGATATTCAACAAATTTATTAGTCAATTGGTCACTCGTTTATACTCTTGTTTAATTATAAAGAGCTTAGCCATAGCTTCCAGTAGAATTTTATGCTGTGCAAATTATGAGTGCGAAAGTGCTTCGCAGTCCAAAAAAAAAGTGCGAAAGTGCTTTTGCCGATTTTAACAAGTTAGGTGCCCTAGCCTTTCATATAACCCATTTAAAACGGCATAGATACTCGAAAAAGCGCTCCTCCTGTTAATATTATGAATTAAAGAGAAGCCTTTTCATTACCGAGTTCCCTTTAAGCGAATTCATGTTTAATTAAAACAAGCGAATTCATCGGCAACGAAATGACATCTTCTAACACCTGCCACGGACAAAACTTTCATGCAATGTATCACGGTGTCAGTTGCTTACTCGCGTAAACAGCAAAGACTTTCACATTTGTTACTCCTTCCATCTAACAGACACGAGGCCGGCTGGAAACCAAATTAGTTACAGGGTGGATCGTTTGTACAAATCCGGTGCAAAATAACCCCCCCCCCCCAAATATAAATAGCAATCAACTAATTAGGGTTAGGTGCGCTGGAAATTCAACTTTTCGATTCATCCCTAAACCTAATCTGATAATTATTAATTTGTGATTTTGAACCACTTTGAAAGTCGCCACCGGCTGTTTTAAAAGATAGGTTAACCTACGTTCCCTCCGAAATATTATGCAGGATACTCCCCTGTTTTAGGAGATAGGTTGACTTACTTTCCTTTCAAACTTTTTTCTCCGAAATATTACACAAGATCACTTTGAAAATCCTCCCGTTTCGTGAGCTAGCGTGACCTAATTTCTCATTTACATTTATATTATACTATTTCAGAGCTTACCCAAAGACAAGTAATTTTTAAATGTCCACATGCCTTGGTTTGCGTGCGAGTTAGTTTAAATCGGGCAGAAAACATCATATATTGGCAAAATGTTTAGTAATGTCATGTACTTTCAGCATTCATAAATAGCACTCTTTGTAATGCTGCTGACCTAGTATCAAATATTCGCATCACAACGCCACTTGCGAGGTTTCCATATATTTCAATTACACTAATAGGAACGATGACATCAAAGAGTTTTCTTTTGCGAAGGTACACTAAATATAACGAGGGTGATTCTTGAGAAAAACATGAATATAAAAAATAAACGAATGATATGATAATGGATCCCAAATAATTTTGAGAGTGTCTCGAAATACCAATCCATTTGATAAATAATTTTTATTCGACCACTTGAACGCTGATATCCTGAAAATTAATGTTGAAAGAGAATTACGCATTCTCAGATATCGGACATCCAGTCGCGATATTCAATCGTTCATATGCACAAATCTCACATTAATAGTAATTGCTACCCAAGTTTGTAAAGTTTAGAAACCAACAAACAGGAAATAACTAACCTAAAACACAATTAAAATTCAGTCGGCAATAAATTCGTCGCCAAGACGATGCCATACAAAACAAAAAAGATTTGGTCGCGAGAGTTACGTGAGATGACTGCCGTTGTTTTTTGAGCAGAATGTAAAAAAATTTATAATTAATAAACGGGAGTTACGACGCCCTTTACACATCGTGTGTATTAAACTTCCCTGGTACTTTGGTGAGTACTATTATTATTGTACCTATACACCTGTTGGGAGTATTTCGGACAATTTCGAATTTAAAATAAATGAAAACCAGACATATAATGAAGACGCAAAAGTAAAATGAACATTTATTGAAAAAGTTATTATTTAAGAAAGACAACATGATCGTACAATTCCGCCAAAACCTCGATGTTCGCAAGTGAGATGATAAATAAATACTTCCCTGTATTCGATCAATTAACTTTAGCGTATCGTTGTTCTGCCAACAAACAGCCGGGTGCAAAATATTTCCGTCCTGTGATATGCTCACAAATATTCTCAATATTAATATCATACCCTCGCGTATGTACTTTCTATTAGCTCTTTAGTGATCCCTTCCATCCTTGGCCAAGTCATGTTTCGAATATGTGAACATTTTATTCGACCATACATGGCCGGCGGGATGTTAAAATTGTAAACAAGAGAGAGGTAAAATCAATCGCGAATTTCGTTATAACGGCTCGTTTACGAATTGTTGCGCCTGTTATCGTCGAAAATGATTACATTTGTTGTATTTTGAGGCATTTAAGCAGTAATAATTAGGGCATGACATCATCAAAATCGTCAAGTGAGATCTTGAAATTGCAAATTCCGTAAATAAAATTGCGAATTATTCGGTAACGAATTCAGCTTTAATGACCGTCGGGGTATTGTTTTGTTGAAAATTATTATTAATTTGAGAGCGCCAAAAACATACAGTCCATACCGATGCGACTGCAATTTATATGGTCGCAATTGGTGTGGCGCGTTTATTAATAGTGTAAAATAAATTAAACGAATATCAATTATAACCAAGCCTGTCAGCGTGTTTATTTTCTGTGGGCAGGAATCGTAAAGTACCATCTTGAGACAAATTCACTTCTATTATAAAATCTTAATTTTCAGTTATTATCGTTATACAATTAACGTGTGGCAACTTTTTAATTTATCGTCGATCAAAAAACCACCCCACACTCGTCCAAACGTGTGTCGAGCTTGAACGACAGGAACAGATTCATCGAGGACCTTAATTAGGGAAAATATGTATTTTATTGGGAATGCAAAATAAATGTAACAAAACGCATTTTTTGTGATATAACTTTGTATTTTCGGAAACGGGTTGCCGTGAAAGGTAAAATTTGATCTAAATTAATTGCAAAAATGTTTTATTTTAAATGTAACAAAACACATTTTGCGATATAACCTTGTATTTTCGTAAACGGGTGTCCTGAAAAGTAAAATATGATCTAAATTAATCGCAAAAATGTTTTATTTTAAATGTAACAAACCACATTTTCGCGATATAACCTTGTATTTTCGGAAACGGGTGTCGTGAAAAGCAAAATATGATCTAAATTAATCGCAAAATGTTTTATTTTAAATGTAACAAAACACATTTTTCGAGATACAACTGTATTTTCGGATACCGGGTGTCATGGAGAGTAAAATGTGATCTGAATTCACCGTAAATAATGTTTCATTCCAAATGTATCATAACGCATTTTTTTGCGATATAACTTTGTATTTTCGAAAACGGAGCGTCAAGAAAATTATTAATTTAATGTTTTATCTATCGTCTAACTAACGTCTGGAGCACATCATTTTCGGGGAGAACTCTAGCCCGCGAAACGTCTTTTACTTTAAAATAGAGAATGTTTCACGCATTTCAAAACGGAAAATCACCAGTAAGTGGACAGGGATTCAACCCTCCGGATTCAATATTCTATATCCCCCGTGTCAGAACTTTCTGAAGAATGAAACAAAGAACCCGTCAAACCGCCGCGGAAGAAGGGGGGTATTTTTTGCACTAATAATTAGGGCGTGACAATATCAAAATCGTCAAGAAACTGGTGAATTTGCAAATTCCATAAATAAAATTGTGAATTGCTCGGTAACATTTTAGCTATAATTATCGCCTGGGTATTGTTTTGTTGAAAACACGTTGAAACTTGAGGGAATTAGTTACAATTAGCGCCTGACCTCTATTAGGCACTCGAGCACTCGAAAAAAAAGCACTCGAGCCCAATCTTTTTAGCATTAAGTCGCATACGTAAAATATCCTGTAAAAGAAGTGCTGTTCATTAACGTCATCTCGTCTTATGACGACGCAGAAATGCTTTTATAGCCGAATTATTCAATCACTATTTCAAATCAACATTCAGGATTGGCACAATTTCAGATTTGCGAAGTTTATCACCATAGAAATACATGAGAAAGTTAATTATCGTCTTAATAAATATCTGCATCACGGTATGGACAATGATATTACCATTCGCATAAAATTGGGACGGTAAATTTACAAATCTTGATAGGTAATATTAAAGCCAGCGCAAATGTTAATTTGAGTCCTCAATGTCGTCAACAGCTGTTGCCGATGTGAACGGGTAAACCCGAAATATAAAACTTCGATGTCCGCCGACCCACAAGAATTCATATTCGTAAAAAAGAGAGGGCGGGAATATAGAGTACCCAAAACCTGGATATCGCCGCCAAAACGATCGGTGACAAGAACAATTAGCGATTACAACGGAATTAACCAGTAAAAAGGCTTTGTTGCCGATTTTTTAATGTTTCCACCACGTTTATTCGGTACTCCTTAAAAATATTCGATTTAAAAAAATATTGAATTTTGCCCACCCCTCCTCGCATATCAATGAGAAATAGTTGTGTAAATATCGCAAAATTCCGGAAAATGGCACGTCCTTTCAACATTGTGATAACAATAAAATGGCACTTAATGGTATTTTGTGAATTTGTTGATTTTGCAAATCTGTGACATGCTGCTAAAAGTTTCGTCTGATTTGAAAATCGTGCAGTTTGGTCACAATTCATCCAAAGTGACTAAAACACGTTACTAACACTTTTTATAGTCATTTGTGAATTCATCGATATCATTGATAGTCACATGACCACTCTCGTTCAAAGAAACGCCCCGGGAGCGTTTTTTGCGGGAGAAGCGGAATCCGTGTGCTTGTATAATAATCATATTATAAACAAGAATTTTGCCGGTAATGCAAAAGCTTTATCTCCTATGTCTGCATCTCATAGGTTAGAATTCCGGTAAATATCGTTATGATATGCAGAATTGAGTTACAAAAGTACCAGTATGTTACTTATTTGTCAACTTAATACTCGAAAATATTTGTTAACTTTGAATTTTTATTCCATTCAAAATCGGAAAAAAGTGCTATTTTTCTTCAAAATCGGAAAAAAGTGCTATTTCGCAGTCCCTAAAAAAAGTTGCGAAAGTGCTTCGCAATTTTCGCAAAAAAGTGCGCTAATAGTGAACACTGGCTGTGAGTGTTTTTCTATTGCTGGGGTTTATCATATTAGTTGACCAAATAGTTTAAGCATAAGCAACTTGTTTTTTTACCAGTCCAAGTTTTGTATGCAATCCATTGGGGTTTGGGAAGTTGATGGGACAATGCAATCACATGAGATTTTGGGTATTTGATTTGGACCAAATCTATTGTTTATTTTGAAGCATTGCCCCATTAAGATTGAATAGGTGTTTTATTGAAGCTTCCTTTTTTATAACCTTCATTTGTAAGTTTTTATTCACTGATCATATCAACGATATAAGAAGAGAGTTATGATGTCGAAACGACTCTGACAATTTTGAAGTTTTATAAATTGATTTTTGGGAAAATCCCTGACATACAGTATACTCAAATAATGTTTTCCCTGAGGGGCTTATATTTTACAAAAATTGAAACTTTTTACAGAGTCACGGTCACCTAGGATCAATGCACAGTGAGTATGATGCATCATCTTCACTTATACCTCCAATATCAAGCACACCTGTTAAAGTTGCACCAGCTAACGGAGCAACAGGAGATAAAGGCACTGTCAAATTACTCAGGCATTTGCAAGGAAGAGTGAAACAACTACGAGCAGAAAATGATGTGAGTATGATTTGTATTCAGTCACCATTAGCATTGAAAAAACTTAGGTCTTAAGTCGGGGCTATTTTCACCGGTACTTGACAGTGAAATAAGTTTGGAATTCTGAAAATTGACATAATGAGTGAAATTGACCAGAGGTGGCTAATGTGACGTATTTACCCCATCCTGAACTTGATTCAATTTTACTTCAAGTTATTATAAAATATTCAGAATAGATTGATTTTATTAAATCCAGTGATACGAGTCCCCTTTATTACTGTTGTTAGAGGGGACTTAACCTGGGTAATAAATTGCACTGTGACTTTATATGATTTACAAGGAATTGGTTGAACAATCTTTGCTCTTGTCTGAAAACTCAAGTCCAGTCGCAAATGACTACCGTCTTGGTTTTTCAAAGAAGTGGACTCCAACTTCAAAAAACTTGGCTTCCTAGTAATGTGTGTCTGTATGGTTTTTTTGATGGAACTTAGTCTGAACTATATTGATTGCTTTTTCCCAGTTGTGCTTGTCTTACTATGCTATTACAATAGTCTTATTCATTCCTCAAAAAAGCTAAAAGTTACAGAATGAAATATTTTTTGTATGATTTGTATGTTGAAATATGTTTCATTATTTTTACAGTTATTGCGATCTAACAGCCAGATTATGGATTACGAAGGATTCAGAAAATCAAGATAATGAAGATGTGTTCATGATTATGATATCAGCTGCTTTTTTACAGTCTATAGCCTTTTCACTCACTGCAAACATACAAATTGTAAAAGATGATGGTGTGTCAGATTTACTAAGTCATGTTAGAAACTTTTACTAAGCATGGTACATTGATAAACAATGATGAAAGGGCCAAACTACTTGCAAATTTTTTTAATGGAAGACTTCGTGCGAAGTTATATATTTTATTATAAATTGTAAATACAACTAAGACCGAATTTGTATCTTGTTTCCATTATTTTTGTCCCAAGTCTGTTTCATTCCATATCATTTTTTGTATTATTTTTGTTATATGTGTCACTACTTACATCCTTCATGTACTATTTTCATTCAAATTTGCACTATACCATATGTTCTCTTTTTGTTACCTGTAGCTGTGAGCAATGCGTGTAGCACCAAGAAAATTATAAATTGCACAATTATCGTTTTATTCACACATATATATATATTTAGACCATAGTTGTAAATTTATTATGAATATCTTCAAGACATACTCAGCTATGCTTGAGTGATGAATTGTTTATGTCTATCGAAGCAATTTATGCTTTGCCATAGCTTGCTTGTGCTTATTTATATCATTTAGTTCACTGTATATTCATATTAACCTGTGCCTCATTTTATCATAGTACATTATATAGTCTAGTTTCACACTGTATTAATTCACCCACTCTGTGCTAATTTTGTATATTTTTAATATAATTCATGTTTTTGTATACAATTTGCACTAGATTTCATCATTTTTCTATTTATATTCTTCTGTCTTGTATACAAATACACAGTAATCGAGTGGCCGGTTATTGAAAAAAAAATAATAGTAATTCAGCATATTTCATGCTTTGCATAGGAGAAATCAGAAATGAGTTTTGATGTCAGAGATTTATGTTTATTTCACATTTCAATTCTGGATTTTTTTTGATTCTTCATTTGTATTTTATTTTTATATAATGTCCATTAAATATCATGATCAATTTTCTTATGTGTGGTATCTTGTACATGCTGACCACTGACCAGTCCTAATCCAATCTTGTCAAGCATGATATTTCGCAAATGTTATGTGTGCTAGATTGAGATGTAGATGGTACAATTTAGGTCTGGATTGCTGAACGTTATTTGTGGTATTGGACAAGAAATTCTGTTGTATGGCATAACAAGCTTTCTTTTGGATTTCGACCGATAGTTTGTAGTGAAGCAGTAAAAATTCGGCCGTTATGAGAGAGTTAGATATCTAAAACGAATAACTGGTTAACTATTCCCATACCTGACATGGACTGGTACCTAACAGATGAAAGAGGGATTTGTCATAGGGTTGCTGTTTCATCAACTTTCCTCTCCCCGGATAAATATGTAATAGTGCAATATGGTTAGACGTTGTATTTCAAAAATTTGTCCCGAGAATGGATTGCTTGCTTCACGGAAGTGGCGTTTGCATTTCGGTTTTTGGAAAAAAGTATTTCCTGGTTCCATTACATTTGAATCCCCGACAATTTCACCTGTATATTATTGCACCCAAAGTGACTATAATATAGTCACTTTGATTGCACCTACGGAAACGGACTTTACGGATATTTGAACCCGTGGATTTTAGCACTCTCATATAGATTGAACCCACGGATATACGGGTTCAAATGTACGGTCACCAGTATTTCCATATTGGTGAACTCATTTTAGCGTAAATGTTCCCAGAATTTTAGCCTTAGCTGGTGATTGGCAGAGGATGTATTAGACGGCAAGTGGATACGAGTTTAGTTACAAATACCATAGTGAACTATATAATACATATATAGTTTAATTTTCGTATGGTTTACCGTATACCCATAGGTTTTGCCACCTTGTGGGTTCTGTCATCACAATCAGCTGATCGCCGGTGTCTGTTACGCATCAGTCATCACCGTCTAAACATAGATCTGTTCATTTTGTTTAACTTAGCTGACGAGATATTCTGGAATTGCCCTTATTTGAAATTTGCGTCTTAGGACCAGCTTCATTGGTTGTTACTATAGTCTAACGTTATATTCCTTTAGTAATAAACACCGATGATGTCAGCCAGATATTTGCTTAGCACTGGGCAAAAATGGAGACAGGTGTTGAAATCTTTCAACCAAAATCACAATGCAAGATGCATTTCTTCTTCATCGAAATGTTGCAATTCTTATGCACAGGGAGTTCACACAAGAGAGCTTGGCGGAAAACAGTTATTGCTTGATCCACATACAAACAAGGTAAGGCCAAGGGGTTTCCAATATTTTGTCTCTAGTAAGAATACATTTTCATGAAAATTTGTACAGTCTGATATCGTTGCAAACACTCAGCAGATTTTTCTTGTACTTTCTGAGCTAGGATACCATATCTGTCGATTCATATTATCATGAAATGTTGTGTGATGGATGACGCATCATGCTTAGCCTGTAAGTGTCACAACATTAGGAATAAATACGTTTGATATCGCACCTTTTATTGCTCTGGGTGGGTTCGCAGGTTCGAATCCTGTGAGCGATATATGTGAGAGGATTGCTGGACTCCTCATTCTGTCATTGTCATAAGGTCGTTCAAGCAAACGATGTTCGGTTACGGCTTCCTCTACCCTTAAGTCAGCAAGTCCGTACATCTGAAACATAAAGCATAGAACAAAATTTATCCAGATATTTCAGTATTTATTTATCTAAATTTGCATTGTGCTGATTTGAAGTGTAAACATATAGCTTTCAGGCTTTAGTTCTTCCACTTGGCCAACGATCAATAATAAAACCCATTAATACAAATGTTTTGGTACTTCAGGGTCTTGGATTTACTTTAGAAGAGAGACAAATACTTGGAATGCATGGACTGTTGCCTCCTATTGTGTTAGATCAAGATAGGCAATTATCCAGGATAAAGAAAGCTTACAGTCAAATACAAACTGATCTTGAAAGGTAACTTGCAAACTTATATAGTCTATATTGTTACTTATCGATCTTAAGATCGGTAAGTATATTGATAGGTATTTGTCTGTCTGTGTGTCTGTTAGATGCACGCGATATCTCACGAAAGCGAGATTGAATCTGCTCCAGATTTTGCATGTGCATTCATCTTATCTCGGACCAGAAGCCTATTGATTTTGGGCGAATTATGTCGTATAATTAGCGAGTTATCAATCAATTATTGATATAGTGATCTAGATTTTTGTAAAGCGAGAGAATTTTGAAACCCGCCGAGTGTGTGTGTGCGATGCGCAGTGCGCAAGTTACAAGAGCGGATGAATCGAAACTGCAGTTTCTGTTTTGGGGGATCCCCTAACTATCGATCGATAAGTCTTCAGTTTCCAACCGATATTCTCGTTTTTCTTTCTTTTCATTGCAACTATTTTATGACTCGTCCTGCAGGATAAACTGAAACTTCGAACTCCTAAAAGAGCCTAAGCAGACAGAATCTAAAACCCCAGATATTTAAACCTTCCGCTGTCTAATCGCATGTTTCCCTGGTATTCAGCAGTTATTTTTCTAAGAATATTTATTTCATTCTTAAGAAGGTCTACGTATTCCTATAACTGTTAATCACTGAAGGAGTTGTCCTAATTTGAAATCAGAAATATGCTTTCAATTTTTATTACATCAGTTTTGGTAAAACCATGGATTCGTAACCCATTTCTTCTGTTAAATATCCACAAGTCCTAAAACAATCAACTCAAACCCCCTGCAACCTGACACTAAATTAAATAGTAATATATCTACTAACAGGTGGAATATTCCAAATAGGTGACCCAAAAAGCGACAAACAACCCATAAATTTCTTAATTACTTCTAGGAAAAGGAAGAAAATTTATTTAACACTTGACCTTATGTTTGTGTATGATTGTACCCACAGTTTCAATAGTCTAGGACAGTGTTTTTCAACCGGGGTGCCGCGGCACACCGATGTGCCGTAAAATATTGTCAGGGGTGCCGTGGAAAATTCTCCAATTTGTATGTCTATGCGGTGTAGCGCCCGGCAGAGTAACCATGTAATACTGTTCTATACCAGAAGGTGGCAGCAGCAGGTGGTGATTTGCCTTTTTGTCTTTGTTTTTATTTGACTACCATTCAAGATGTCCAATTCAACATTTTTCTTCAATGTTAAAAAAGCTTATATTAACAATATAACACTTACCGTATATTGTGAATATTAGGTCTTTTTTCCACATTTTCAGCTGGTGGTGTGCCGCAGGATTTTCTCAATGAAAAAAGTGTGCCATGGCTCGAAAAAGGTTGAAAAACACTGGTCTAGGACACATTGTTTTATTTAGAATATGTTTCAAATGAACTGGATTTTGTTTTGGGGGTCACACACATTTTTTTGCAATTTGAGTTGCGGTAATAGACAAATACATGCTTAAATTAATGATCCTTATTAAAAGTAGAAATGCGTGAAAATTCATCTGCATTCTGCAATGTCTAAATTTGGAGGCTTTGCAAACCCTAATTTAGAACCCCTGGAGACGGTCAAGAAATGACCCATAAATATAGTCCTAATCTATATTTCATTTATTTCAAGTTTAATCTTTCTAACTTCTTTTTTTATAGATATTCTTTCCTCACTGATTTACAAGAACGAAACGAGAAATTATTTTTCCGAATGTTACAAGATGATATTGAACTTGTGATGCCAATTGTTTATACTCCCACTGTTGGACTAGCATGTATGCAGTATGGAAATATTTTCAGAAGGCCCAGGTTTTATATTTTTATTGCTTATATTTGAATATCATCACATTTGTATAGGAAAACCTAGTTTTACAATAAACGCATTTTGTGCATGCTAGAATATACCTCAAATTATCTATCTTTTCTATTCATTTGTTGGTAATTTGGATATATCGTATTCCCCTGCGCATAATACGCACATGAGTTTTAGCGAGTGGATCATGAGAGAAATATTCAATCTCCACTCATGATAGGCATAGCGGGATTTCCATTCCTCTATTACATCGCGGGTGTTTTTATCGCCAAAACTATCCAGACGTTTTGTCTCCTTTTTTTTAACCACCGGTATATCACTCTATCTCCCATGTTTGTTGTATATTTTAACTATCATAGTGTTATTCGTCTCATTATAAGGACACAATCTAGTCACGAAAGGGAGTATTATACACAGAGAAATATGGTAATTGTGTAATATTAACCACACTGATTTTTGCACTAAAGAAATTTCCGTTATGCAAATGTACTAAAAAGAAGCTTTTGTGTCTTCGAGTTGATATGCACTAATGGCAAATAGAAATAGATTTTGGAAAATCAGCTCGGGTAAAGAGTTTAATTGGTACTCTTGAAGTATGTGCACCAAGATGTCGCACAACCTGAACCCTAACCTGGTACACAACCTGGGTTCAGGTTGTGCGCCATCTTGGTGCGCATACTTCAGGAGGTCTGTTTAATCAATATTCGAAAACTACGTTTTTTACAGGGGAATGTTCATAACGATCCATGACAGAGGTTACATAGCAGATATATTGCAAAATTGGCCAGCGAAAGATGTGCGTGCGGTTGTTGTCACAGATGGACAAAGAATTTTAGGACTTGGTGATTTAGGAAGCTATGGGATGGGAATTCCATGTGGAAAATTGGCTTTATATACAGCTTGTGGTGGAATTCACCCACACCAGTGCCTACCTGTGTGTATTGATGTTGGAACTGACAATGAGGTACGCAGGGAAATTCAGTGAGGATTTTGTCAACTATTTCGTTTTCTTTATCTAAATGACAAGCAAGTGCAGAGACTTTATGTCATTGACCACATGTTGCAACAAATCTGGCGAAATTACTTTAGATTAATTTTAAAAACTTTCCGTTGATATTTGGAAAAAGATTTTCATAAAGTATATTAACCCTAATTAGGTACTGTTTTTTAATATGTAATTTAGCATCTTGCATCTTGAGGTGTGAACTTTGACATTAAATTCAGAGAAATTCCTTCACTGACTGGTTTCAAGCTATGCTAATTTAACCTAGTAAAACTTGTGCTTCAATAAATAATATGACATTTTTCCAGAAATTGCTTTCTGATCCATTTTACATTGGTTTAACACATAGAAGAGTAACTGGTATCGAATACGATGAGTTAATTGATGAATTCATGGAGGTATAGTAGAATTAATACCTAAATAAACATATTATTAAAAATGACTGCCACTTTGTATTGCATATGGTGTATCATATCATATGGAAAATATGGGTTGTATCATTATACACTTTTTAAGGATATTTGATCTGAGCAAAGACTTACATACTCACTCAGAAATTGATCTTTGGGCAAAGTTACAGGTAACTAATGAAATACCAACCACCACTGTCTGAGACTAGAAAGAATTATAGTCTAGAAATCTACCGTAAAATTGTGCTGTGGTATATATTGATTGACACAAAGCTAATTGAAGCAGTTTGTGTCAGTACAGTCAAGAAAACAGCTATGATGTATGAAAATGTGTATTCAAACGTTGAAAATTAAATTTATTTTCAAACATTTTTGGGTCAAGCAAACAGTTTACCAACAGCCGTATTTAGAGCAAATATTAAGTGCGAACAAATTCTGAATTGTGAAGATTGAAAATTTTTAAAAAATCATCTTGTCAATTATACATGGTCATTGCAATTTCTGAACAGATTTTCCTGTGGATAAGTCGATTAATGTTGAGAAAAACAATTTAAAATCTTAATATTTGTTTTACTCTAATTTTGTTTATTTTAATCTGCTAGAGAAGTAATATCATTCTATATTTATTTAGGCTGTTTCTGATACTTTTGGAAGGCAAGTTCTCATACAGTTTGAAGATTTCGGAAATCACAATGCTTTTAGATTTTTACGGAAATACAGGAATCAGTTTTGCACTTTTAATGACGATATACAAGGTATGCTTTATCGGTAATTCAACAATGGTCATACCTTGGGATTTAAGAGTTATGCTGCACAGCACACTAAAAGTACATTTCTGTCATTTTTCATCAGAATGTATTTCTTTAACAAACATTTTGAATCATGTTTTGAAAAGGTCCTCAAGTAAAATATTGTGATGTATTGGGTCATTACCCTTAAATATGTTTAGTTAAGTTGATTCTGAAATATGTGAAGGGCATTATTACATAATAAGCCTATGCTGATACCACTATTTTTTTTTGGTATCAGGTACAGCATCTGTAGCAGTGGGAGGCTTATTGACAGCAGAAAAAATTGTAAACAAGAAATTGACTGATATGAAATTTCTATTTGCTGGTGCAGGGGAGGTGAAGTATTCTATTTATAGACAATTTGGTTGGTGGGTTTGCTGTATATGACTTTGATTCAATTTTCATGACTCTCAGTCTCAATATATATCCACCAGAGACCACAACTAGCATTATACAACACTTTCAGCTGTAGCCTGTTATATTATATCCTTATATAGGCCTTGAACTCTATTCTAACCTGCTATATCATCATCGTTGAATCTAAAGTTTAAGCCATTAGGTCACCATTGTTGATGATGCTTGTGAACAGTCATACCTGATTTGAGATCTTTTTAAAGGGAATCGTGCTTTTCAGACATCTCTGTATTTATATTTATTAACTGTTTTAGAATCATTTTAAGTTCCTAAGCAGCTTTGGCCTCTTGATACATGGACATCGAATCATGTAGTTTTGCTTCTATGATTGATACAAATGAGTCAAAATATTGTCATGTGTTAATGTGAATTCAAGCAAAATCAGCGTTATGATTTTTCTGCAGATTTTAACAACCATTGCATTCTTCCTCACAGGCAGCTCTCGGGATTGCAAACTTGGTAACACGGCACATGTGGGAAAGTGGAAAACCTAAAAATGAGACTTACAAAAATATATTTCTTTTCAACAAAGGTATAATTTCTACTCAATTAATGGATCTGGAGCAGCTATTCATATGAAAATTTTTCAGGCAAAATTTGTAATTAGTCCTATATTTTGCATTAAGATAGGATTTCATATTCATCCGGGAAAGAATAGTTAGTAAGAAAACTATCTTGTGTTGGCAAGAAGTCCAGAAATCCTCTTACCTTGATTATTCTCTACTAGATTTAAACAAGGAAAACACGAAAATGAGCTAATGTTACCACCAATTACCATGCCTAAAATTACCATACCTAAAAATATGTTTGTCTGAAAAAACTGTCTAAGCAACTGATAAAATTTCAATTGTTGCATCACCATTGACATCTTGATTATTAGAGAATGTTATGGAAGTAAAGAAGGACGTTGTTCTCTGGTGAAACATCCATTATCTATTGAAAAGACTAGTGCAGGGATGTGTCATTAGACCACTATTTTTTCTGTTATACATCAGATGGTCTACTTGTGAAAAATCAGCCTCAGCCACTAGAAAGTCCAGAGCAATCGAACTACGCTCACGATCACAATTATATTGAGGATTTTAATGAAGCTGTAAAAACAATAAAGCCAGATGCAATAATAGGTAAACTAACTTAATTTCCATTTAATCGAAATATTAAGCCTGACTAGCGAGTCTCTGAAAAGGCTTCAACCTTTGGGTGTGAGTTTTCTGTGTAACTAATTTGTATCATTCAGATATATCTGTGGACCCAACATCAAACTCATTGTGTAATAAAATTTGGTAGGCACTGCTGAACCAGTAAGATGCTGGTATCAAAAACCTCAATGGGTATGAAGTCAGAGCTGGAGCTCAGCTCCTACATAAAAGATAAAGCCGCGGGGCTGAAGCCACAGTTAGGATATACAGTGACTACAGGGCTAGACCCAGAGCCACTGTGATTTTGAACTAGCTTCCTAGCCCTGGCTTGTATAGAGCCTTGTTCAGAGTGGCAGTGTGGAAATGCTCATAAAAAAGTTTTTAACATTATGCTAAATCTTTTGAAGTAAGATGAACATTTCACAATGATAATGGGGTATTTCCGGTAAAAAATATTCCCTAATATTTTAAAATAATTTTACAATTTTAGAAGGTTACATGTAAGGTTTAGTTATTGTGTCATGGAACAATATATTCATATTTTTATGCTATATCAGATCTCTATATTTATATTCAATATCTGTATTTTTGCTAGAGTTATTTATTTAATTAAAATGGTGTGTTGGAAGTTGGAACCCTTTTAAACTTACTTCAATATTTATGTTCAATATTCCAAAGGTGTTGCTGGAGCAGGTCGTCTATTTACCAAAGATGTTTTAGAAAGTATGGCTGAAATCAATGAACGTCCGATCATTTTTGCATTAAGTAATCCGACTGATAAAGCTGAATGTACTGCAGAGGAAGCATACACACATACTAAGGTACTGCTTGAATCAAAATAGATTTACGGATATTATAGCGGACTGTTTTGTAAATTTTCAGAACACAGTTTTCACCCTTTCAGTGTCAGTGCACTGACTTCCAGTTACCGGTATGTGGAATTCAGTACCTCATAGCTGTTTGTCTAATCATATTGCCATGATCTTCTTCAAGTTTCAAATAATTGGTGTTTACCAACTTGCAATTCTGTAATGTGAGGATTTATAGTCTCAGTAGCTCTTGACACTTAGTAGTCTTGTTACTTTGCTCAGAGATCAATCTTCTGTATTTGTAAGTGAGTGAGTGTGTTTAACCTTGTGTTAAGCAAATTGTCTTTTTAAAAAAATTGTATGTAGTATTAGAAAATTAGACATATGATATAATAAGATATAATAATAGGACCTGGAGATAATTTGTGGCAGTTCAGGCACAAGATCCATCTGTAATGTTGAGTTGGCTCCAGCTGACAGCTCCAACGAAACTTTTTGGCTTTCTATTCTGAAATAGTAGAGCCAATCGCAAAAATCTTTGTTGTAGCTAGATTGTTAGCCTGCACAGGCAAAGACTAGTCTCATTTGCAAAGTTTTTACCAAAATTACAAGAAAATGAAAAAAGATAAGCCCACTTCCTGATGCCTAAAAACCTTTTATTGTATTAACCATTTTTCTGAATTCAGGTTTTCACAGCTTTCAATGAACTATTATAGGGAAGATATTCTTTCCTTTAGTACTCTTTTATGTTGATAAAAGGGAATTCGAGATTTCCTCTGATTTCAGCTTTTATTCTGGATTTTGCTGCCTTGCTATAAGTTTTGGAATTATGTTTCATGCGGCACGGATTTATTTGAAATATCCCAGTACTAGATTCTGTCAAATGTTTTACATGTTTGATGTGAACTAGAAAAATATAGCTATCCATAAATAGCTATCATCACCGCTTCGATCCACAGTGTGTGTTCTTACCTAAAAAGGTATTGCTTCTATTAATATTATTCAATACTTTCATCCACTCAGGGACAATGCATATTTGCAAGTGGAAGTCCATTTGACCAAGTCACACTTGAAGATGGAAGGACCTTCACACCAGGACAGGGAAATAATGTCTACATTTTTCCAGGTGTCTAATGAAAATCTAATATTGACAGGGTTTCTGAATTGTCCTTATTTTTTCATCATTAAGACAAGTAATACATAAATGTAAATGTTTTGAAGGTGAATTTGATGGTGCACAGATGTTGTAAATGTAGTTCCCTCTTGAACCTATGCTTTTATACTGTTTTTCGACAAATTGATTGCCTGAAAAACTTTCTTTCTCGTTTAATTTAATTAAATATATAGCTTGAACTGTCAAAATCATTCTTAAAGATGAAAAGTAATTCTGGACTTAAATTGCAATAAAATGTAACGATTTTGAATATTGAGAAATGATTCTGGCGTATTGGCAACTCGTTTTTTATAGTCATGCTTGTTTTTGGTTTTGGGATAAAGGTATACTTCTTTATTCTAGCTTGCTATGAGTACTTATTGTAATTTATTATTCCAGGTGTTGCTCTTGGTGTAATATCATGTGGAGTGAGGCATATACCTGATCAGATTTTCTTGATTGCAGCAAAGGTAGGAATTGCTGAATATTTTTCCAAGCTGTGTAGGAATTGATAGTCTTATCAATTTTTTTTTTATTCCTTTTTCTTGTTTTCCTTCTGTTTACTGAGTAACTTATACTAAGTTCTCACATTTTTCAATTTTATTCCATCGCTTTGACGGTCTGTGTGTGTGATTCATATTTATATTTTTGGTGTATTAATGCATGTGCACCACTTCTTTTGACAATGCCTTTTATTTTAAATTATGTATGGTTTTCAATCTTAAGGTTTTGTTTACTATCCTGATTCTGTAGTCAGTTTATATTTGTATAATTTTATCAATTATTTTATCGTCTAGTATGCATAACATTGTTATCATCTCCTAGTGATATACTTGGTGGCTGAAATATTTCAGAAATTAGGGTTACTTTGGATCTTGTCAGTTATCTTGCCAGACAAGACTCAACCTTAACATTTCGATAAAAACCCAAAAAATGTTACTCAATGCAATAAGAAGATTTCTAATTTATTCTTGCAGACATTAGCGAATGAAATGACACCTGAAGAGGTATCGCAAGGTCGAGTTTACCCCAATCTGAAGAGAATTCAAGATGTCTCCATCAATATTGCAGTTAAGGTAGGTTTACTGAATGAAACTTAAAATAATATAAGAATAAAGTGCCATCCAGCCCCGTGTATCTTGTACTGCAGATTAAGGTTTGAGTCTTATGTTTTCAACCTTAAATGAGACATAGAAACGTGGGACTTGTCTGTGACCAAGAATTATTTAGGGTTCTTGATTAGGAATCAATTTCACCTGCTGACAGTTGAAATGTGAAAGCTAGAGCTTCGCATAACTACATGATTTACATAAGCATAAATAAAGTTGAGAGTAAAATTCTAGAAAAGACTGAAAACAAATTGACAATAAATGTGTGCTTTGTTGCATTGAATCCAGAACAATCAATATTAGAATCTACATCCATACTTCGGCATTTTTATTTTATTTTAAAGACTTTTTACTTAGTGAGCCATTAAATAGGTATTCATAAAAGTGGAAATATTCTTGAAATTTGGGGGAGAAATTTCAATCTTGAATGAAATATGCATATTGGTGAATGGAAAAATTAATGTTGAGACTAAAAGCCCCAGATCTCGGGGAATCTGAAAGCAGCGAAATTGTTTAATAAACGATTCTAAGTTTCAACTCAATTAACGTGATATTTTGGCAGATTGCCGAGTATGTATATGCCCACGGTATGGCAGGTCATCAACCAGAACCAGTGGATAAATATGATTTCATCAGATCACAAATGTACAGTACAGATTATGAATCTCTTCTACCTTCGAGATATGATTGGCCCGAAGATGTTATGAAACCACAAGGAAAAGGTTGCAAAGGAGGATTAAAGAAAGAATAAAATATTTCTGTGAAAAATTCAACATTTTTGTACAAACATTTTTTTCTTGTCTTCAGTGAAACGCTACATTTCACACTTTCATTCACAAATACTTTTGAGATACACTATTCAAGACTTAAGATGAATTTTCTCATAAAATACCTATTGACTGACTTGTTAACGCTTTTTTAAGAATTCAATTTTGTTAAGTATGATTTGAGTCAATTCCAACTTTAAGTTGATGAAGTCAAATCACCAGGTCAAAGGTCACGTAAATGCCATTATATGGAGTCATTGCAAAGAGATCTGCCCTATTATAACACAATTTGGTAACAAAAAAAAGTTTATTGTCTGATATGCGTATTAATATATTTAGCCTCGATTCATACTTAATGATAATTGTATTAGAGCTCATGTTTGCAAGACAAATAGTGATTTCTTATATATGAGCTGTGGATTGTTTCGACAAACAGATTCCCATTGAAGCAACATTTTTGTTGCAAATAACCAGTATGCTAACGGTGTTTTAAGAGTTTATTAATGTCATTCACGCTTTATACCTTGTAAATTGCCTTTCATAGTCATTTTCACCTTTTTCGTTCTGTAGTCTTTCCATGCAATCATTTTCTTACAAATTGCAGTTTCTTCATTTTTGCTTTTTTTGAACACTGTTTTCATGTGTTAAAGTTCCCTTTATTGAGTATATGACTTTATGAAGTCAACAATATATAGTCAAACTATAAAAATAAAACTGTGATATATCAACAGACATAATTATATTACTATATTGTATTGCATACATGTGTCGTAATAAGATAAAGGTGTTGGGAATGGGAACAGGGCCGGGATTTTCGGAGAGAAAAAATTAAAGGGATGACTCCCGACGACTTCTTACATCTTTAGATACAGAAAATATGAAGTCGTTTGGTCCGGTAATATATGGAAAAAGCGAAAACCAACAACAATTTGGCAAACTCTCGAGGATATGATATCCTATCCTAACTCTCTACTCAATAAACAGTTCTGGCTTTTCTGCTCTCCGGGAAATGTGATTTATTAGTTTATTTAACACTCTTTATTTATAACGTGAATTTTTATTTTGGTGATGAATTATCTACCGATTACGGTACATTTCCTGTCGGATTAACTATGTGCCATTAAGCGAACTCTAGTATTCGCTTATGCCCAATTCTCGCTCGTTTCGAACTTTGTTTGGGATTGCCGTATGGTGTGTAATTTTCGAACGCATCATCCATCAGATGTAGATAGTTCGAGGAAAAATTCGAACGCCGCTTGATCGATGTCATGAATTCCTATTCTTTTCGGTAAATTGTTCTAGTTTTGACATGACATAGAATGGGGCAGATGTTTGGTTACAATTCGGACTTTTATTTGTGTGCCGTCTTTTTTCCACGACTTTCTGGCAACTATATTTGCTGTGGCTTTTTGCACTATTCAACTACCGGGGTTAGGATTTTCATATATAGCTGCTCTCACGAGTATCATTTCTGTGAATTGTTTCACAAGGGCAGACTTTGAATGGAATTTCGCGTTTATCCTGAAAGAGATAGCGATATGTAATCTTAGTCAGCATCGGTTTTCATTGTGCTTGCCTGGTCCGATGCACATTCAGTTAGCAATCCATTTCAATGCGTGAGTTGAGCAGCTGGACCTCTGTCTTTACAGTACATACTCTGTTCTTCCACTTCATCCGTCTCATCCTTTTATTCCACTTTTGCTTGTAATTACTTTGTCGTATATATATATATACCACTTGTCTTAAGGGTATATGTTTCAAAAGTATTGCTACGGCTCACTCTTTGTTTTCGGAATTTTGATGATTCAGGCAAGGGGTCGTTGAAATTATTGAAATAAAAATGATCGACATTAAACATCGCACTTGATTAGGTGATATATCCAGTGAAAATATTCAAAATTCTATAAACCGTTCGAACTCATTAGCAACCGGTTCCCTCATTCCAGATTATGTTTTTTTGTCACTACATGATATACATACATTAGCTGCGATTAGCATAACACGTTTTACATAAATATAATACAAAACTTTCGAAATGCCAAATATAATGCTAGTTGTCAGTCAGCCGTGGTGCATGTTACTCATTTTTGAGGTCGACTGATGCCGAGAACAAGAACGGTTTCGCTGATTATATCAACATGCAATGAATCGGTTCGCGCAATCCTCACTCGGGTATGAAAATACGGGGTTGGGAGCTGCAACTCACGAACTCTTAGCGTTAAGCATAAGCACAACTTTTCAATGTCGTCGTCAAATAATCAAGATGCGCCCTTTTTTATGAATTCTATCAGATAATGATACGATCACCCCCACAGCACATGAGTATTGAACCTCGCAAGCAAACGTTTCTTTCCTATGCAATAAGAGTCATATGTACATTATATATATATATTAAAAGATAGTTACATAAACAAATATATGTTCGGGCATAGTTCAAAACGATCAATGTCGCATAAAATTTTATATATCTGCCTACCAGCAAATAGTCTGATGTTTCAATAAGTACAGTGGCGTAGCATCCACCCCCGCAGTCGCGGGAGGGCCCTCGGCGCAAATGGGCCGAAGCGGTTAGAATTTAGAAATTTAAGCCGCAAACCAAAAGCTGCAGTGCAAAACAAGTAATGCACATCTTATAACGCTGATGTTAGTTCTGCGCAAATCGTTTTGTTACGTAACAATGCCAAGAAGTCGTCGATTTTCGGCGTCTTGTGGTTTGATCGCACCGGCAAAATTACGAAGGCTGTCAGAATGATGTCGAAAGTAAAACCTCTCAGTGGCGCACAGAAACGCAGAAAAAAGGCAGAAAAAGAAGAAAGTATGAAAAAAATTAAAGTAACTAAAATAAACGGCAAATTTTAGGTTACCATTGCCCTTTTATAGCGATATGTTATGCTTTTTGACGAAATAAAAAAAAAGCATTGTTTTAGCTTATGTCCGAGAGTTTTTAGGGTCATTTCCACGAAATATTTTTGCGGGGGGCCCACGAGAGTCTTGCTACGCCACTGAATAAGTACCATAGCTTTAGTGACGTATCTCCCGTGGTAAAGTTTAAAAATGCGCCACTGGCAATAACAGTTGTTGAATTAAGAAACTTGTAAGTTATCATTTCAGTAAAAATACGAGTTGCTATTATTTCAATTTGAAATTATTTATTGGAACATTTCAGTATTAAAACTCATCTTCGTTTTTGTACCCCAATCCTAACGATGCCCATGGCACGAGTCATGTCTGCCATACCCTAGATAAGCCTACGCCTCTGCATAGCTTATATCAGGGGCTCCAACACGCGTCCCGCGGGCCGCATGCGGCTCGCCAGGCATTTTTTTGCGGCCCGCGTCATGGTTGGGATTTTTCCACAAAAAACTAAAATAGTATGATGTCAACTATTAGTAAGTTTTATCGTGTCATTTAACATCAAGAGTCCGGTCCGACAAATTGTAAAAAGGGAGACAAAAATTCTCCCCTGTTATTCCACTTAACCACGTTCATGTTTTATTCTATTGTTATAATTCGAATATAAATACAATAATTTCATTTCGCATGTTCATTGTGACGAAATAAACGAGTTTCGGTCAGTCCATTGTGCCTGGAGAAAAGTTTACGAAGCTAATTGCACATTCATGTTGCATACCTGCGATGGCAGTTCTTATATTTGCGAGCAGTTTTTTCAACTATTAAAGTTAGCAAGTCAGCCCTCCGCACACGACTAACGGATGAGCATTTGCATGCTGTCTTAAGACTAGCGAACCGACGCAAAATAAGGCCAAACATCGAAACCAAATATCCAGCACGAGTAAATGAATATGTTTTATGTCTCGTTTGCTGTAAGATCCAAGTGGAATTTCAACACAATACATTCAGATACCCATTTTTGTACCTAATTTCTCGGTTTGCGGCCCGCGTGTTCAATTAATTTCAAAAAGTGGCCCGCGACATGTTTTGAGTTAGAGACCCCTGGCTAATATTATGCAATTCACTAGTCCTATATTTCTGTCAGACAGGCAGTTTACACCTATTTATATTGTTGTTAAATTCGATTTCCTAAAACGGAGACGCAATTATTGTTGGGTGAGTCTTGAAATATTTTACTGACAAAATGCTTCTGATGTCAGTTTCTGCTTTTTGTCAATTTGTTATGAAAACCTCTGCAAAGTATCAGCAAGAGATTTTTCCGACAGCTCGACATCGTCAGTTTTTTCCTTCTCTGTGTCGTAATCGAGCGCCATTTTCTTCGCGTCAATTGCTTTCAGGTAGTGAGTCTGAGCTTCCACGAACTTTCCCATGTTATTATTGCCGATCCCAATGTTATGTAGAAGCATGCCATACACTCTGTATTTGGTAGCATTGGATCCAAAATGACGCTCAAACTCTTCAGCGCCCCCTTTTCGCACACGGACGCTTTTTCCATTGTCTTTCGCAAGTCCGTAGTTAAATCCGATTTTATTGACACAAAAAGCAATAAGCAACGCTTTTTTCTCGGAATATACGTTTTGCAGCGAACGTAAAGATTCTAGCATTTCATTCATATACTCGATTCCATAGTCTATAGCTATGGCTAAAAGGCGATCTCCCGCCGCAATCATCCCGCCAACGATATTGTGAGTTTTATTGATGCACTTGTTAACCCCATCCAGCGCGTCATTACCTGACTGTGAGTTTGTAATGAACATTGTTCCTGCTATGCGCAAGAGTACTAGCGCCCGAATAAAGCAGGATATTTCCGTTAATTCGTCAGCTAAACATAAGACATCACTAACATCAGGACATGGTGGAGTTAATAAAATATTTCTGACGTCTTCTATGGCTTTATTCGCCTTGTTTTCTCTTCCTAGTTGCAGGTAACATTCCACAAATAATAAGCTGGTATCAAGGCCTGCTGTTATCTTCATTGAGACAATCTCTTCCAATGGTTTTGCGGCTTCAGCAAATTTGAATTGACTGAGGAGCGTGTAAGCTTGTGCTGTTCAATTCGAAGAAGAATGTTTTAGATTTTTCCTAAAATGAATAGGAATCCCAATGCACAGTCAGACGTTTTGTGTGATGCTGGAAGTGATTTTATTTGACAAAAATCATAGAAATTACCTCGTAAGAGAGCCAATCTTTTAACTTTAATATCATTTGTGTCATTCAGATTTAATTGACTCGACACATTGCACGCACTTCCGTCTTTAGAATTTACAGGCGCTAAAAGGTGACAATGGAAATAGTTTACATTAATTTTTATTTATACATGGTGCTTATCTATATTAACCGCCTTCACAGCAAAATATGTATTCAACAAAAATCATGGCCAAAATATAAATTCTCTGAAAAATATTTGACTCTTCCGGAGGATAATGAACCAGAAGATCATATTTAGCGCTACATCAAATAGTTTATTTTCAGGAAAAAATGCGCTTAAAATTAAGCATTTGGGATAAAAATATTGTATTGCTATAGTAGAATCACGGTTTGCATTATTCAAGTATTAGATATATATATTGTCTTTTATGTTTGTGACTTTTGCATTCTACCTACACCGCAATGATAAATATTGATAATATACGCTATAGTTCGATATATATACTATAAATTGGAACTCGATGTATGTTTTACATTCCTTATGATTTCTTATTATTGCTAGCATCGAAACACCCTATCTATTTATAGTAAATAAGTCTTGGACGCCCAGTCGCTAATAAACACTAAAAATAAGTATTCAACTTGCTCGCCCAACAGTGGCATGAAGCCCAACTCAATTCTTATACTCACCGGGTGTCCCAGGGTTCAATGATTTATTTCTGAAATAGGCAATATATTCAGTGAATCTACATTAAACCTAATCAGTCAGGCCAATTGATTATCATCGCCTTTTTCATAACGACATATGAAAAAACAGTAGATTATATCCTTTTCACAACTAACCAATAATGTAATGTACACGGGTAATTCCGTTAAGTATTTTCCATTTTAACAGTTACTGAAATATAACTAATTTGGGACTGATGTTATCCATGCGTCGCAATGCAAATAGCTGGTAAAATAATGTCTACGAATTACAAAGCAGCCCAATAACCATGCCTCTTCCGAAAATGCCATTCAAATGGAGATTGGGAATAAATATCGGCCTTCCCAAGCTAAATAGCGAGCGAAAAAAACACTGAAACTTACTGGAAATTCATTCCAAACAGCTGATCGTTGATTTTTGCAATTTGATGCTGTTTTTCTTTGCCTGCCATGGTTATATTATCCGATAAGATGGTAACTGTCGACAAAACAGTCTTATCCAACTGCCGTACCTGTTCTACCGTGTGGATTGTTCACCAAGTTAAACCTAATTCTCCAAAGTCACCGAGGCGCAACGCAGCGGTGTATAAATATTGCTCAATGTTTTGTGACATTGGAAACATGAAACGTTCCAGTCGGTACATAACTTCTGACCTGTAGGAACACGCTGTCGCAAAACTGTATTTCAGATGGGTACCGGTATCTATACTTGCAATAAAGGATGTTACATTTGTTGACAATATTCCCATATTACGGTTATTGCAAAACATATTGTTTGTTGTTACTTACGGATAATCGACAAATGCTCAACTAGAAATACAAAAAATTGTTTGAAATCAGAATATATCTCGAGTCTTCTATTAGATTCCATCTACTTTTTTGATACAGTTTACTTTTATTTCGTAGTCTCGGAGGTTGGCGCATCGTGATAGGCGTTACGAACTTCTCGCACCTGACTACCATGCGTGGGTTCTCCGGTTTTAGTTAATTGTGTGCGAGAGGATTGCTGGACTCCTTCCCCACCGTCGTAAGGTTGGTTTACGTAACCGCTGACGGCTTCCTTCGCCACTAAGTACATGTATCTGAAACAAGTAACTGGTTAACTATTCCAATACCCGACATGAATTGAAAATCGGACGGGAGGTCGTAGTAATCCATATGATTGAGGCGCCTCGCCGACTTTCTCATCCGACGTGATAAACATGAAAATCCTTTTATTAAAATCTAATATCATACAGCGCATGCCGCATTAAACCACTTTGTCTATCTATAGTAATATAGAATCCTCGATAGCATCGTGGGTCACGACCGCTATCTGATGACTTAGTTCAAAATTCGAGTACAAATAAACGAACCGACCAACATGCATGCATGGCGAAGCAACACAATTCTCAAGCTTGAAACAAAATGTGAGGTCTGGTAAAAATTATTTTGAAAATTAAGCAACCGGCAAACAATTTTTTTTGATTGAATCCGATTTTAAATTTTATTTATTTTCCTAATCGTTCCATTTTAATTATTTAAAATCTCGGGTTATTCAGTTTATCTGAATGTCACGATTTCGTTTGATTGACAGAATTCGTTGACTGTATATTATGCACTTGCACAGTTTGTTCAGCAACATTCCACTGGCAAAGTTACATAGATATTGTTATCAAGTGTTAGAATAGGGGCATCTGAACCGTAAAATCAGTATTTTAGAACATCAATAAACAACTGAAAGAGAAGAGTAAACATTACAAGCCGGAATATCAACTTCGCGAGATCGCCACGCGTCAATTTGAAGTGCGCTATGTGAGACAGACGGCGCTTACTCGATTCTAAAATCATATTTGAAGTAAGTTTGGCACACCACTTTGTTTACTCAGTGAGATGGGTTAGATCGAGTACTTGAACTTGATCACTTTTCCTATTCACATTAGACACTTATTATACTTAAAATTGCATGTGATGATCCACTTGAAAATATTTACATCACTTGACAGTCAATACGTGGTTTTTTGAAATTCTATATAGCAAGTTTGCGTGAGCTTGAGATCCCATACAGCTTTCATTGACGATATAAATCTATTTTCTCTCCAGCAGGATCGAAGCTAAAATTGTAACGTCAACATGCGTTGTTTGATCCTCCTTGCTATTTTGAGTACGGCCACGGCCTTGCCACTGAATTTTGGAACTTTCTGTAAGTTTGCTTTATAATTATTGTAATATAGATTATTGTTTAACGCCAAAATACTTATTTCTTTCAATCTAGTGGGATGTGGCGACACAGGTACCTCGATATCCGCATCAGCTGTCGCAAAAACTTCGTTTGGTCCATGCGCTGATTTGCAGAAGCCTGATATTGTCATTGACGATCCATGTGTTGAAGTGAAGAAACCGTACGTGGGGGTTCAATCTCCATGTACCTTTAGACGACCTTGTTTCAGACGAAGCTCTCCGTGCCGATGTGTTTCCTCGCCGTGCATTACCAGAACAATCACACGTACACCGTGCGTAAGAAGAACCACACCGCCGTGCGTGAGAAGAACCATAACACCACCGTGCGTGAGAAGAACCATATCGCCATGCAGGACGATCATGCCACAACCGTGTAGAACTATTACAAGAACGCCATGTGGTTAGTAAACGTTTTCAATATATATTTTAGTATTCATACTCATTCCTAATTTACTAAACAAATCTCTTTTTATTATATTTTCAGTGAGACGCTCCTTCAGGTAAGCCAATAAAGTAACAACAAAACAATTTTAGTTTCATTCTAGCTATGTTTATATTTTTGATTTCTTACAATATTAATTGCGGAATGAATGTTCAGAACAGGCGAAGTAAAAAAAAAATAATAAAATTTATACTCAGTTATCCCTGCATCCAAAGAAGACCATGTGTCACGAGAAGAGTCATTAACCCATGCGTCACCATCAAGCAACCGTGCGTACCAAAGATAGTTGAAGATCCATGCATCACCGTCGAGCAACCATGCGTACCAACAAAAATTGAAGCGCCATGCTTACCAGTTAGAACCATCGATCCGTGCGGTATAGTATATTTTTATTTGATTAAAAGATAAGGTTAAATTTGTTATGAATGCATGGTTTGACGTTGATTTATGATGTCTTCAACAATATGGTGTAACTTTGCACAGTTCATGTATACATTATTTCAACTTGGGCAGGAATTATCTAATCTATCTTTTATTGGACACGTAGTGGACATAACGATCGTTTCAATATTATGTTGTTGTTGTTGTTCTTTGACACGTTTTTAAAAAGTCGCTTTTCTCTTCGAATACTGGACCAATTGCTTTGAAATTTTCAGTGGTTGAAGATTAATTTTTTCGCTAGAAGGCTATTACTTCTATTTATTTCAAAATTTTGCGTGAATTCTATGAAATTTGATATTTCGTCTAAAATTTTGCTGTATTATTTTTTATTCATGGGAACACGGATTTTAGTCAGTGCCATGACTGGCTGTACGTTTTGATTCTGCAAAATTCTTGCTACTGGAAATTCAGAACTTTTTTGAGGGTACCGGTAGCGTCAAAGGTACCGGTAAGGACTGATTCGCTCTGGTCTGACGTGTCCATATATTTGTGCGTAGCTCTCTTGTTATTTCTATCTTTTTATTTGTGATAAAATAAAATAATTACACAAAAATATTTTTGTTCAATAGTTGGTTTCAGTGCGACCGCTTGTGCAAGTGCTTCGGCCTCAACATCAAGCACCTTTGAAACTGACTGCATCGGAGGAGTAAGCGCTTCTGCAAGCGCTTCTACTTCAAATGATGTATAGTTTGAGGTAGAATAAATTTTTTTAGAAAAAACTTGAATATCAAATTGTCATACAACAACCGCACCTAACTGTTACCGCCCCAACTGTTACACTTAAACTATAAAAAGATTTCACATTATCACATTAATGATGTAATCATACGAGATCCGATAAAATAAAAAGACAATGAAGGTTACAAAACTCCATTTCTCGATTCCAATAATGTTTATCAATAATTTACCAAAGCAAACTTTACAAAAAAAATCATCATTCCTATAGGCTTGAATTCCACAACTTGGTTCGCAGGGTATTTTATTGTCACGAATAAAACAAAACAGTATGCCAAGCACCACTATGTCTGTACTAACCACAATGTATATATGTTTATATAACACTCAATATAAACAAATTTTATGAATTCCAGTAATGGTAAAATCAGACCATTAAAAATACCAAACGACAAATTTGTTTTATTATTTCACGATTTTTTTCAATTTTAGATAGAATTCAATCATAACGATTTATTGTCTTTCAGGGTTCAATGAAACGCTGTGTCAACCTCGGGATAGATAGATGGTGTAAGTAACTAAATCTCAGTGTTTTTGATGCAAGACCCAGGTAGAATTCGAGTTTTAAATTTCACCCCATGAGTGGAAAAAAAAAACTTTTCTGACAATAGATGAGTATAGAAATAGTTGGCCAGATAAAATTTCTTGAAACGTTCAAATATGATGGTGGTCATGATTCTGGAGACGCCAAATATACAACATCATATTGGTCTTAAGAAAGTTGCCGTTTTATGCACTCGTTAATTAAAAATCTTTTGTTAATTTTTGATTTTTTCTGTTTCTAGGTGGTTCTAGGATAGATTCTGTTGAATCCCAGGGAGACAGCTGGAGTTAAACACTCCCTTAATGTTGGAGAAAAGTAGTCAGAAAGGAGAGCGACTTTATTGTTCCTTTTTTCCTTTGAATGTTCTCTTCTCTTTGTGTGCATGCTTGCACACCAATTTGTCTGATTAGTTCTCTTGCGTCTTCGTTTCTCTGCCTGTATTAAAACCTAAATATTTGAAAACCAACTTTTTCAATGTATTTAGGTTTGTGCGTATCTTTTTGTGTTTTGTCTCGTTGAATAAATATCAAAATTGCCTCCAGTTTTGTTGCCAATTTATTGTACACGTTTTTACAAATGATCTAGCCAGAGACCTGTAACGGGTAGACAATCTAACTTGAAAATTATAGACATCGATTTTTCGCGACAAAATGGTATTTTTCTGCTTTAGAAAGAAAAACGCAGTGAAGGAGATAATAAGAACTACGAAGCATGTCACCGTTATATAACATGACCCGGTGAGATGTCGAGTTGATTTTGCTGTTGGTGTTCCTTTCTGTCATTAGCCCATTTTGATTTAAACATTATACGTAGCTGATAGTAACATAAAAACCACATTGCAACCAAACAACAAATTTCACGAGAAGGCCATTTTGTATTTATATATCAAATAAATCAAGTTCGATGTCAGCCACCTAAATACTCCTAATTACCTTTATTGTCCTTGGAACGAACACATTGGTCCAAGCTTGTTAGGCTGTGTACCTATTCTAGACAACAATATTTGTGGAAATGAAGATGGAAGTTTGTTTTAGTGAGCTTACAAAGACCAGTTCCACGGTTTCGTTACTAAACTTCAAAAACTCGAAACAAAAAAATTCCTTTGCAGAAATTTACAGTTGGATTCCACAATCAGTATGTCGCATACACATTGGATAGTAAAAGTAAAAATCATCTTTCTAAACTCTAATCCAAGAATCGAGATTCATGTCCTATTCTTCAAGCTCCTTTATTTCCCGCGTGTTATGTGACTTCTACAACGAAAGTTTAAATTAATGTCGCTGGTGACACACAGAGATCCACTTATAGATTACTAGTGTGGAACAGATGTGAGCAGACGACTAACGCATTGAGAACAAATATCATTTCAGAGAAAACAAGAGAGCCATGTTCAAATATATGCATACCTTAAATAAAACGAAATATAATATCATCACTTCACCGAAAGTAATAAGGTACCGGTACAGGTATCCTGCACGAAGCTGAACAAGGAAACTGCGTTAACTACATGGCTTTGGTACCGGTAACTGACTTACTAGTACCGATACCCAGTACGACACAGTTCATCTATTTTAAAAAAGTCCCCATATTAAAAGACATCAACTATAACTGTGACTGCAAGCCTCGCATTTGAGAGACTATTTGGGCTTCCATATCGACAAAGAGCCGAAAGCCGCACTGTTACAGGTACACGGATTCTCCAGTTTCTTTCGCGATTCTGTTTCAACTTTAATTGAAATACCAACTAATTCGACTTACACTTTTTGAACACTTACGTGTTCAAAAATACCAAAACGATCGTTATGTCCAATAAAGTGTCCAAAAACTTTACCACAGAAACATCATAGATAAGTGAAATTTCGTTGTGACAGTTTTTATTGTCATGCTTGCAGTCAATGAATTCATTTGGAGCTAAGTCATATATGGCAAAGACCATTGTGCAGTTTTTTAGCATTTTACTGAAGTATTTTATACTAAACTATACTATCTTGGTATTCTACCTACACCGCCAATGATAAATATCAATAAGCTACAGTTGGATATACCCCAAATTGGAATTGGATGTATGTTTTGCTTTTCTTATGATGTTTTTGGACAAGTCAGTGTTCATAACGATCGTTATAATATTATGTTGTTGTTCTTGTTGGTATCATTCTTCTTCGTCACCATAAAATCGGGATTCTCTTCGAATACTGGACCAATTGCTTTGAAATTATCAGGAGTTAAAGATTGATTTTTTCGCCAGAAGGCTATTACTTTTACTTATTTCAAAAATTTCTGTGGACTTCAAGAGATTCGTTTTTTAGGTGTCAGAATAAAAAATAGCGACAACTTGTGACGTATATATATACTTGAGCAGCTCTGTTGTATTATTGATAGCATCTAAACGCCCTATCTATTTATTGGAATAGTCAGTGTACATAACGATCGTTTAAATATTATGTTGTTGTTCTTGTTGGTATTACTCTTCTTCGTCATCATAAAATCGGGGTTCTCTTCGAATACTGGACCAATTGCTTTAAAATTTTCAGGGGATAAAGATTGATTTTCCCACCAAAAGGCTATTACTTTTACTTAATTCAAAAATTTCTGTGAACTTCCAGAGGTTCGTTTTTTGTGTGTCAGGATAAAAAAAGAGCGACACCTTGTGACGTGCCCATATATTTGAGCGTAGCTCTCTTGTCGTAAATAAGTCTTGGACGTCCAGTCGCTGATAAGTAATAAAAATATCTATTTAACTCGCTTGCCCAACAGTGGCATGTAACTCAATTCTTTTACTTACCGGGTGTCTCAGGATTCAATGATTTATTTCTGAACTAGGCAAAATATTCAGTGAATCTACATTAAATTTAATCAGATAGGCCAATTGATAATCATTGCCTTTTCATAGCGACATAAGAAAAGGCAGTAGGTTGTATTGCATTGATTAAACCCAGGCAAATGTCGCCATAAATGCTCCTTTTCCACAACTAAACAATCATGTAATAAATACGGGTGATTCCCTTTAAGTATTTTCCAATTTGATAGTTCAACTAACCAGTGGTTTTCATCCTTTTTCAGTTCGCGGACCGGTAAAATTCCAAAACAAATTTTGCGGACCGGCGGACCTTCAAAATTAACCAAACATGTCATGAACACAAAACATAATCAAGAGAATGCAATTGCTACAAAAGTAGATGGTGCAAAATAGTCAATCCAATTTAATGAGAAATCAGCTGCAGTGTTTTCGATATTATACGTATTAAACTCAGTTCTAATGGAGTTTCTGCAAGACGTAGTAGAGCTGTTTGAACTGGATAATACTTTGCTGTTTGTTTGTTTTCATTTTACTATCAAACCTCGCTAAACTATAGTTCCACTGTCAAATTACGGAATGTGCGAACTTCTCACTCAGGTACCGTCTGGGGTTGTCATGTGAGAAAAAGCCAGAAAAAGTCAACAATTTTAACAAGTACAAAAACCTCATGATTTGACAGATTTGAAACTCTTAGCACAATAGTGGATTTGCACAGTTTGCAATCATGCTGATTTAGAGCCATCAGTTGATTTAGTGAGTCACACCAAATGCTAAATCCAACCAAACGTTGTAGTTTTTGTTGCTATCATGGCAATTTCAACTTCCGCATGATCAAGAGTTTACGACTGAGAAGGATTATTACGTGTTTCAAAAAGCCAAATTCGTGAATTTTGGCGTTAAATCACAAAATTAATGGACATGCCGCCAATACTTTGTATTTTGCAATTTGCTTATAGTATATTTATATTGGAATATATTTAGCGGACCGGCAGCAAGGTTGGCGCGAACCGGCGGTTGAGAACCAGTGGTTTAAAGCAAATTCGCCCAATTTTACATTGATGTTATATCAGTGCTATGATGACAAGGTATTCATTGTCAATGCAAATAGCAGGAAAAATCATGTAGCAAATTACAGCAGTCCAATAGGCATCCACTTTCCAAAAATGCTATTCGAAGGAAAACTAAGAATAAATATCAGCCTCTATTTCTCAAGAAAAAAGTGGAAACTTACTGGGAATTCATTCTAGACAGCTAATCATTGATTTTCCAAAGTTTTCGCAGCTTTCTTTTATTCCGTAGGCTCGGCGGTTGGCGCATTGCACTGGGCGTACCTGATTACCAAGCGTGAGTTTTTCGGTTTTGGTTAATTGTGTGCGAGAGGATTGCTGGACTCCCTTTCCACTGTCCATATGAAATATTACGGAGTGTTACGACTTGGAAACGCTGTAAACGTGGGGAAAATAAACGCTTTTGGTCGATTATGAGACAACACCTATGCATCGTGCAATCGCCTCGTGTTATCTTAATTATTATTATCTTTTTAAATCAATCAAGCTGCTTTTTATCAAATTGCTTCGAATCAATTCGAATTGATATTGATTCGCTTCGATTCAAAATTCTTAAACTTACATCCCTATCCATATGATTAGAGCGCCTCGCCGACTTTCCTATCAAACTGGATAAACATGAAAACACTTTTGCTAAAATCTCGTAACTTACAGCGCATGCCACATTAAAACACTTTGTCTATACTCTATCTATAGTAATACAGAATCCTCGATAGCATCATCGGTCAAGGCCGATATCTGATTGATTTGTATTTATTTTCGTAATCGTTCGATTTTGATCATTTAAAATCTAGGGGTTATTCAGTTTATCTGAATGTCACGGTTTCGTTTGATTGACAGAATTCGTTGACTATATATTATGCACTTGCACAGTTTGTTCAGCAACAGTCCACTGGCAAAGTTACATATACATATTGTGATCAAGTGTTAGAATAGGGGCATTTGAACCGGAAAATCAGTATTTTAGAACATCAATAAGCAACTGAAAGAGAAGAGTAAACAATACAAGCAAAAATATCAACTTCGCGAGATCGCCACGCGTCAATGTGAAGTACGCTATGTAAGACAGACGGCGCTGATTGACTTTCACTCGATTCTAAAATCATATTTGAAGTAAGTTGGCACACGATTTTGTTTACTCAGTGAGATGCGTTAGATCGAGTACTTGAACTTTCCTGTTCACATTAAACACTTATTACACCTGAAATTGCATGTGATGATACACTCAAAAATATTTACATCTCTTGACAGTCAATACGTGGTTTTCCGAAATTCTATATAACAAGTTTGCGTGAGCTTGAGATCCCATACAGCTTTCATTGACGATATCAATCTATTTTCTCTCCAACAGGATCGAAGCTAATATTGTAACGTCAACATGCGTTGTTTGATCCTCCTTGCTATTTTGAGTACAGCTACGGCATTGCCACTGAATTTTGGAACTTTCTGTAAGTTTGCTTTATAAATATTGTATAACAGATAATTGTTAAACGCCACAATACTTATTTCTTTCAATATAGTGGGATGTGGCGACACAGGTACCTCAGTATCCGCATCAGCTGTCGCAAAAACATCGTTTGGTCCATGCGCTGAATTGCAGAAGCCTGACATTGTCATCGATCCGTGTGTTGAAGTGAAGAAACCGTCTGTAGAGGTAAAATCTCCATGCACCTTTACAAGACCTTGTTTCAGACGAAGCTTTATGCGCCGACGTGTTTCCTCGCCGTGCTTTACTAGAACAATCACACGCACACCGTGCGTAAGAAGAACCGTAACACC
This sequence comes from Styela clava, assembly GCF_964204865.1. NCBI lineage: Eukaryota > Metazoa > Chordata > Ascidiacea > Stolidobranchia > Styelidae > Styela > Styela clava. The sequence goes on from NC_135250.1 coordinate 20,158,582, forward strand.
ACCGTGCGTTAGAAGAACCATAACATCACCTTGTGTGAGAAGAACCATAACACCTTGCGTGAGAAGAACCATATCGCCTTGCAGGACGATCATTCCACAACCGTGTAGAACTATTACAAGAACGCCATGTGGTTAGTAAACGTTTTCAATATATATTTTAGTATTTATACTCATTCCTAATTTACTAAACAAATCTATTTTTATTATATTTTCAGTGAGACGCTCCTTCAGGTAAGCCAATAAAGTAATAATAAAACAAATTTTTGTTTCATTCTAGCTATGTTTATATTTTTGATTTATTTCAATACTAATTACAGAATGAATGTTAAGAACAGGCGAAGTAAAAAAAAATTATTGATATTTATACTCAGTTATCCCTGCATCCAAAGAAGACCATGTGTCACGAGAAGAGTCATTAACCCATGCGTCACCATCAAGCAACCGTGCGTACCAAAGATAGTTGAAGATCCATGCATCACCACCTTCGAGCAACCATGCGTACCAAAGACAGTTGAAGATCCATGCATCACCACCTTCGAGCAACCATGCGTACCAAAGATAGTTGAAGATCCATGCATCACCACCTTCGAGCAACCATGCGTACCAAAGATAGTTGAAGATCCATGCGTACCAAAGATAGTTGAAGATCCATGCATCACCACCTTCAAGCAACCATGCAAACAAAAGATAATTGAAGATCCATGCATCACCACCTTCGAGCAACCATGCGAACCAAAGATAGTTGAAGATCCATGCATAACCACCTTCGAGCAACCATGCCAACCAAAGATAGTTCAAGATCCATGCATCACCGTCGAGCAACCATGCGTACCAACAAAAATTGAAGCGCCATGCTTACCAGTTAGAACCATCGATCCGTGCGGTAATGTATATTTTTATTTGATTGAAAGATAAGGTTTAATTTATTATGGATACATGGTTTGACGTTGATTTAGGATGTTTTCCATAATACGGTGTAACTTCGCACAGTTCATGTATACATTATTTTAACTTGGGCGAGAATTATCACATTCTATCTTCTATTATTTATATCCTTTTATTTGTGATAAAATAAAACAATTTCACATGTTCACATAATATTTATGTCCAATAGTTGGTGTCCGTGCGACCGCTTGTGCAAGTGCTTCGGCTTCAACATCAAGCACTTTTGGAACTGGCTGCAACGGAGGAGTGAAAGCTTCTGCAGGCGCTTCTGCTTCAACATCAAGCACTTTTGGAACTGGCTGCATCGGAGGAGCAAGAGCTTCTGCAGGCGCTTCTGCTTTCCATCATACTCTATTTTAAGGTAAAATAAAAAAATTTAGAAGTGTGAATACCAAATTGCCAGACAACAACCGCACTTACCACACCAAGCGATTTACAGTAACCTATTATACTAACACTAGAAAAAAATGGTGTGGTCCAATAAAATAAAAAATACAATGAAAGCAACAAAACTTCATTTCTGGATTCCGATAATGTTTATCAATAATTTACCGAGGCAAACTAAAACATCTTTCTTCTACACTTAAACTCCACAACTTGGTTTGCAAACAGCATGCCAGGTACCACTATGCTTTACTGGCCTCAATGTATATATTTATATAACACTCATAAAACTACAAAGTTCAGAAGAATTATTTATGTAATATAGTCATACCATCACGTTATATTCCGGGGCCAAATCTTACAGATTCCATTAAGGGTGACATAAAAATAAAATAAAAATATCGAAAACAGATTAGTTTATTTTTCCCTGATTTTTTTTCAAATTGGAGATATAATTCATTCATAACTGTTTATTGCCTTTCAGGGTTCAATGAAACGCTGTGTCAACCTTGGGATAGATAGATGGTGTAAGTAACTAAATCTCATTGAAGTTTGTTTTTAATACATGGATGCGAGACCTGAGTGAAATTGGGATTTTATATATCACTCCATGAGTAGGAAAAACCAATGAGACGACTATGCCCTTTTCACTGGTAAATATGAATAAAGGAATAGTTGGTCAGATAAAAGTTCTTGAAACGTAGAAATGATGGTGGTCATGACTTCGGCCAATATACAACATTCTATTGGTTTCAAGAAAGTCGCCATTGATGCAATCATTAACTAAAAATCATTTGTTAATTTTTGATTTTGTCTCATTCCAGGTGGTTTTAAAATAGATTCTCTTGAATCCCAGGGAGACAGCTGGAGTCTCACGCTCCTTTAATGTTGGAGAAAAGTAGTCAAAAAGGAGAGCGACTTTATTGTTCCTTTTTTCTTTGAATGTTCTCTTCCCTTTGTGTTCATGCTTGCACGCTATTTTGTCTGATTAATTCTCCTGTGTCTTCGTTTGTCTATCTGTATTAGAACCTAAATATTTGAAAATTAACTATTTAATATATTCAGGTTTTTTCGTGTCTTTTTGTGTTTTGTATTGTCTTGAATATATATCAAAATCGCCTCCAGTTGTGTTGCCAATTTATTGTACATGTTTTCATCAATGAGCTATTGGCCTGTAGCGGGTGGACAGTCTAATTTGCAAATTTCAGTCATCGCTTTTACGTTACAAAACGATCTTCTTTAGTGCTATAGAAAGAAAAAGTGAGGGGTATAATAGGAACTACAAAGCATGTCATCGTTGTATATGATAACCTGCTGTAATGTCGAATTTAGTTTTCTGCTATAATCGCTCCTTTCTAACATTAGCCCATTTTTATAGATTTATGCAACATAAGTAGCCAATTATAACATAAAAACGTTCAAACCACAATGCAATTAGAGAACATAAGCAAAAAATAATTTTTATTTTTATAGCAAAACACTCAAGTTCGACCCTTTTTTGTCCTTACAACATACTATTCCCAGGTTGTTAGGTTGTGCACCTATTCTAGCAATATTTAGAGAGTATTAAGATATCAATTTTGTTTCGATGATCTTACGAAGACCAGTACCACGGAATCGTTCTTAAATTTTAAAAACTTAAAACATAAGAGCCATCTCTCGACCACTTACTGGCGCAACAACAACAATAGTGAACAAGAGACCTATGCTCTATATATGGACACGTAGCGCCACCCAGTGGGAATAATTTTGATGACGTCATAGCGAAAAAAAGTAATAGCCCTCTGGAGAAAAATTTTATCTTCAACCACTGAAAATTTCAAAGCAATTGGTCCAGTATTCGAAGAGAAAATCTATTTCTTTAAAACGTGTCAAAGAACAAGGACACTAAGAACAACAATAAGAACAACAACAACATAATATTGAAACGATCGCTATGTCCACTACTTGCCCAATCCAGGTCATGATAAATTATTCCTCAATTTCGCAAAAGTAAAGCTGCCTAATTTCTAGCGTGTTATGTAATTTCTATAAAACATATTCCGGAGTCGATATATATAGCTATAAATATTTCTTATCAGACACGTTTAGTGGACATAACGATTGTTTTGTTGTTATGTTGTTCTTGTTGTTCTTAGACACTTTTTGGACACCTAGTGAAAAATCTAAAAAATCGCTTTTTTCTTTGATTACTGGACCAATTGCTTCGAAATTTTTAGTGGTGAAAGATGAAATTTTCCTCAAGAAGGCTATTATTTTTATTTTTTTCAAATATTTCTGTTAGCTCTGTGAGATTTGTTTTAGTTTGCTATGAAGTCACTGAACGTTCTGCGGGCATCGGACGCCATTTTGTGTCCGACCACCTACGTTCCGCTTGGTGGAAATATATTTGTAGACTGTGATCTGACGGTACGGTAAACCGAAATTTTTGATGAATTATTATTAAATCTCGTATGATTCCCAGAAATTTAAAAAAAAAATATAAGTAATAGCCATCTGGGAAAAAAAAATTCCAAAGCAATTGGTCCAGTAATCGAAGAGAAAAGCCACTTTTTAATAACGTGTCAAAGAACAAGCATAGGAACAACAACAACAACAACAACAATAAGAGAGCTAGGCTCAAATATATGGACACTTAGCGCCACATAATTTCAAAGACGTCATAGCAAATAATAGAAGTAATAATAGCCTCCTAAAAAAAAAATTCCATTTTTAACCACTGAAAATTTCAAAGCAATTGGTCCAGTAGACAAAGAGAAAAGCGATTTCCTCACAACATTACAAAAAACAAAAACAACATAACAACGAAAGGATCGTTATGTCCACTTACGTGTTCAAAAATACCAAAACGATCGTTATGTCCAATAAAGTGTCCGAAAAGGTAGGTGAAATTTCGTTGTGACAGTTTTTATTGTCATGCTTGCAGTCAATGAATTCATTTGGAGCCAAATCTTATGGCAAAGACCATTGTCGCAGTTTTTTGGCATATTACTAAAGTATTTTATACTAAACTATACTATCTTGGTATTCTACCTACACCGCCAATGATAAATACCAATAAGCTACAGTTGGATATACCCCAAATTGGAACTGGATGTATGTTCTGCTTTATGATGTTTTTGGACAAGTCAGTGTACATAACAATCGTTATAATATTATGTTGTTGTTCTTGTTGGTATCATTCTTCTTCGTCACCATAAAATCGGGTTTCTCTTCGAATACTGGACCAATTGCTTTGAAATTTCCAGGGGTTAAAGATTGATTTTTTCGCCAGAAGGCTATTACTTTTACTTATTTCAAAAATTTCTGTGAACTTCCAGAGGTTCGTTTTTTGTGTGTCAGGATAAAAAAAGAGCAACACCTTGTGACGTGCCCATATATTTGAGCGTAGCTCTCTAATCGTAAATAAGTCTTGGATGTCCAGTTGCTGATAAGTAATAAAAATATCTATTTAACTCGCTTTCCCAACAGTGACATGTAACTCAATTCTTTTACTTACCGGGTGTCCCAGGATTCAATGATTTATTTCTGAACTAGGCAAAATATTCAGTCAATCTACATTAAATTTAATCAGATAAGCCAATTGATTATCATTGCCTTTTCATAACGACACAAGAAAAAGCAGTAGGTTGTATTGCATTGACTAAACCCGGGCAAATGTCGCCATAAATGCTCCTTTTCCACAACTAAACAAACATGTAATAAACACGGGTGATTCCCTTTAAAGTATTTTCCAATTTGATAGTTTAACTAACCAGTGGTTTTCATCATTTTTCAGTTCGCGGACCGGTAAAATTCCAAAACAAATTTTGTGGACCGGTTGACCTTCAAAATTAACCAAACATGTCATGAACACAAAACATAATCAAAAGAATGCAATTGCTACAAAATTAGATGGTGCAAAATAAGCCAATCCAATTTAATGAGAAATCTGATGCAGTGTTTTTGATATTAGACGTGTTAAACGCAGTTCTAATGGAGTTTCTGCAAGACGTAGTAAAGCTGTTTGAACTGGATAATACTTTGCTGTTTGTTTGCCTCCATTTTACTATCAAACCTCGTTGAATAGGTCCACTGTCAAATTACGGAATGTGCGAACTTCAGGTGAAAAAAAAAACAGAAAAAGTCAACAATTTTAACAAGTACAAAAACCTCATGATTTGACAGATTTGAAACTCTTAGCACAATAGTGGATTTGCACAGTTTGCAATCATGCTGATTTAGAGCCATCAGTTGATTTAGTGAGTCACACCAAATGCTAAATCCAATCAAAAGTTGTAGTTTTTGTTGCTATCATGACAATTTCAACTTCCGCATGATCAAGAGTTTACGACTGAGAAGGATTATTACGTGTTTCAAAAAGCCAAAATCGTGAAATTTGGCGTTAAATCACAAAATTAATGGACATGCCGTCAATACTTTGTATTTTGCAATTTGCTTATAATATATTTATATTGGAATATATATATAGCGGACCGGCAGCAAGATTGGCTCGGACCGGCGGTTGAGAACCACTGGTTTAAAGCAAATTCGCCCAATTTTACATTGATGTTATATCAGTGCAATGATGACAAGGTATTCTTTGTCAATGCAAATAGCAGGAAAGATCATGTAGCAAATTACAGCAGTCCAATAGGCATCCACTTTCCAAAAATGTTATTCGAAGGAAAACTAAGAATAAATATCAGCCTCTATTTCTCAAGCAAAAAGTGGAAACTTACTGGGAATTCATTCTAAACAGCTGATCATTGATTTTCCAAAGTCACCGAGGCGCAACGCTGCGGTATATAAAGAATGTTCAATATTTTGTGATATTGGAAACATGAAACGTTCCCATCGGTACATCATTTTGAACCTGTAGCCCATTGTCGTAAAACTGCATTTCAGATGGTTACCGGTATCTAAATTTACATTTAAGGATGTTACATTTGGCGACGATATTCCCATACTACGATTATTGTAACAGAAATTGTTTGTTGTTACTTACGGATAATCGACAAACGCTTATCTAAAAATATACACAAAACTTTTTTCAGAATCAGAATATATTTCGCGTCCTGTATTTATTTCCATCCACTTATTTGACGCATTCTTTTTTTTATTCCCTAGGCTCGGCGGTTGGCACTGGGCGCACCTGATTACCAAGCCTGAGTTCTCCGGTTTTGGTTAATTGTGTGCGAGAGGATTGCTGGACTCCCTTCCCACTGTCGCAAGGGGGTTCACGTAACCAGTGTTCGGCAACGGCTACCTCCACCACCAAGTACATGTATCTGAAACAAGTAACTGGTTAACTATTCGCATACCCAGAATGAATTGAAAACCGGACGGGAGGTCGTAGTAATCCATATGTAGGGATGTAAGTTTCGAATATTTTATTTCCGAATCTGATTCTATTTAGTATAACCTCACATTATCGTTAATTTTATTTAAATTTGGAAGAACTATAGCGCAAATTGTGATAAAATGACAATAACGAACTTGAAGAAAGAGTTAATTAAGTTAGTTGAAGAGCACATTGAATTGATACTTCAACTACATAATGTAGTAGAGAATATATATTTTGTTACATAGAGTTACACTCAGGTAAAATTACTTATTACATGAATTTATGTTCGCAAACAATACCGGATCGTTTCTTCTAAAATTCACCTTCAAAATTCATCCAAATGATAAACGCCATTGGAATATGCGATGGAACCGATTGGCCGTGAAAGAAAGCAAATGATAACTAGAGCTACGTGCAGCTTTAACAGGCTTCCCGCGTAAAAAAAACTGAAGACGCGTTTTGCTCACTGGAGCTTGAAAGCGTGGTCAGTCATGCATAAAATTTGCAATTTATGATGGGGGACTTATTATCTGCATGTGATGTAAATTTCATGTCTCTAAGTAGTGTCGTTCTTGAGAAGAAGATGAAAATGTAAAATCCTATATTGCTCACTGGAGCGTATCGCCAAGGTCACTCATGCGTATCCTTGACATATCGTATCCGGAACATGTCCATTAATCATTGTTATGAATTCCAACCCAATAGCATGTATCAATTTTGAGAAATCGCAAAAAAACTGAAAACGCATTTTGCTCACTGGAGCGTGAAAGCGTGGTCAGTCATGCATAAAATTTGCAAATTATGATGGGGAAATTATTGTCTGCATGTGATGTAAATTTCAAGTCTCTAAGTAGTGTCGTTCTCGAGAAAAAGATGAAAATGTAAAATCCTATATTGCTCACTGGAGCGTATCGCCGAGGTCACTCTTGCGTATCCTTGACATATTGTATCCGGAACATGTCCATTAATCATTGTTATAAATTTCAACCCAATACCATGTATCAATTTTGAGAAATCGCAAAAAAACTGAATACGCGTTTTGCTCACTGGAGCGTGAAAACTTTTATTGCTAGCTGAGAACTTCTGCACATTTGAGGTGAATTTCAAGTTTGTAGGACCAATTTGAAACAAAAATAATAAAAATAAATAATAATAAATAATAAATATTAATAAATAATAATAATAAAACACAGGAATACAATAGGTTCCCTGCTGACAAGCAGCGGGAAGCCTAACAAGGGAAGCATCGCAGACCTATGTTTTTAGTGAGAAATAATGTTGTTATTATAATGACATTACATATGTAATTTAAAAAAAGTTTATAAAATTATATATTGGTAAAACTTCTTAAATTTTTGAATAGTAAAAAAAATAAACGAAATATTGGTTCCTATGAAGCTGTGATCCATAGGAAATATTACGGAGTGTTACGAATTGCAAACGCTGTAAACGTGGGGAAAATAAACGCTTTTGGTCGATTATGAGACAACACCTATGCATCGTGCAATCGCCTCGTGTTATCTTAATTATTATTATCTTTTTAAATCAATCAAGCTGCTTTTTATCAAATTGCTTCGAATGAATTCGAATTGATATTGATTCGCTTCGATTCAAAATTCTTAAACTTACATCCCTATCCATATGATTAGAGCGCCGCGCCGACTTTCCTATCAAACTGGATAAACATGAAAACACTTTTATTAAAATCTCGTAACTTACAGCGCATGCCACATTAAACCAATTTGTCTATACTCTATCTATAGTAATACAGAATCCTCGATAGCATCATCGGTCGAGGCCGATATCTGATTACTTTGTTTGAAAATTTTATTTATTTCTGTAATCGTTCGATTTTGATCATTCAAAATCTAGGGGTTATTCAGTTTATCTGAATGTCACGATTTCGTTTGATTGACAGAATTCGCTGACTATATATTATGCACTTGCACAGTTTGTTCAGCAACAGTCCACTGGCAAAGTTACATATACATATTGTGATCAAGTGTTAGAATAGGGGCATTTGAACCGTAAAATCAGTATTTTAGAACAGCAACTGAAAGAGAAGAGTAAACAATACAAGCATAAATATCAACTTCGCGAGATAGCCACGCGTCAATGTGAAGTGCGCTATGTAAGACAGACGGCGCTGATTGACTTTCACTCGATTTTAAAATCATATTTGAAGTAAGTTGGCACACGAATTTGTTTACTCAGTGAGATGCGTTAGATCGAGTACTTGAACTTGATCACCTTTCCTGTTCACATTAAACACTCATTACACCTGAAATTGCATGTGATGATACACTTAAAAATATTTACATCTCTTGACAGTCAATACGTGGTTTTACGAAATTCTATATAACAAGTTTGCGTGAGCTTGAGATCCCATACAGCTTTCATTGACGATATAAAACCATTTTCTCTCCAGCAGGATCGAAACTAAAATTATAACGTCAACATGCGTTGTTTGATCCTTCTTGCTATTTTGAGTACGGCTACCGCCTTGCCACTAAATTTTGGAACTTTTTGTGAGTTTGCTTTATAATTATTGTATTATAGATTATTGTTTAACGCCACAATACTTATTTCTTTCCATATAGTGGGATGTGGCAACACAGGTACCTCGGTATCCGCATCAGCCGTCGCAAAAACTTCGTTTGGTCCATGCGCTGAATTGCAGAAGCCTAACATTGTCATCGACGATCCGTGTGTTGAAGTGAAGAAACCGTCCGTAGAGGTAAAATCTCCATGCACCTTTACACGACCTTGTTTCAGACGAAGCTTTATGCGCCGACGTGTTTCCTCGCCGTGCTTTACTAGAACAATCACACGCACACCGTGCGTAAGAAGAACCGCAACACCACCGTGCATTAGAAGAACCATAACATCACCTTGTGTGAGAAGAACCATAACACCGTGCGTGAGAAGAACCATATCGCCTTGCAGGACGATCATTCCACAACCGTGTAGAACTATTACAAGAACGCCATGTGGTTAGTAAACGTTTTCAATATATATTTTAGTATTTTTACTCATTCCTAATTTACTAAACAAATCTATTTTTATTATATTTTCAGTGAGGCGCTCCTTCAGGTAAGCCAATAAAGTAATAATAAACAAATTTTTGTTTCATTCTAGCTATGTTTAAATTTTTGATTTATTTCAATACTAATTACAGAATGAATGTTAAGAACAGGCGAAGTAAATTTTTTTTTTTAATATTTATACTCAGTTATCCCTGCATCCAAAGAAGACCATGTGTCACGAGAAGAGTCATTAACCCATGCGTCACCATCAAGCAACCGTGCGTACCAAAGATAGTTGAAGATCCATGCATCACCACTTTCGAGCAACCATGCGAACCAAAAATAGTTGAAGATCCATGCATCACCACCTTCAAGCAACCATGCGAACCAAAGATAGTTGAAGATCCATGCATCACCACCTTCGAGCAACCATGCGTACCAAAGACAGTTGAAGATCCATGCATCACCACCATCCAGCAACCGTGCGTACCAAAGATAGTTGAAGATCCATGCATCACCACCTTCGATCAACCATGCGAACCAAAGATAGTTGAAGATCCATGCATCACCACCTTCGAGCAACCATGCGTACCAAAGATAGTTGAAGATCCATGCATCAACACCTTCGAGAAACCATGCGAACAAAAGATAGTTGAAGATCCATGCATCACCGTCGAGCAACCATGCGAACCAAAGATAGTTCAAGATCCATGCATCACCGTCGAGCAACCATGCATACCAACAAAAATTGAAGCGCCATGCTTACCAGTTAGAACCATCGATACGTGTGGTAATGTATATTTTTATTTGATTGAAAGATAAGGTTTAATTTGTTATGGATACATGGGTTCACGTTGATTTAAGATGTTTTCCATAATATGGTGTAACTTTGCACAGTTCATGTCTACATTATTTTAACTTGGGTGAGAATTATCACATTCTATCTTCGATTATTTATATCCTTTTATTTGTGATAAAATAAAACAATTTCACATGTTCACATAATATTTATGTCCAATAGTTGGTGTCCGTGCGACCGCTTGTGCAAGTGCTTCGGCTTCAACATCAAGCACTTTTGGAACTGGCTGCAACGGAGGAGTCAAAGCTTCTGCAGGCGCTTCTGCTTCAACATCAAGCACTTTTGGAACTGGCTGCATCGGAGGAGCAAGAGCTTCTGTAGGCGCTCATGCTTTCCATCATACTCTATTTTAAGGTAAAATAAAAAAATTTAGAAGTGTGAATATCAAATTGCCAGACAACAACCGCACTTACCACACCAAGCGATTTACAGTCACCTGTTATACTAACACTAGAAAAAAATGGTGTGATCCAATAAAATAAAAAATACAATGAAAGCAACAAAACTTCATTTCTGGATTCCGATAATGTTTATCAATAATTTACCGAGGCAAACTAAAACATCTACACTAAAACTCCACAACTTGGGTTGCAAACAGCATGCCAGTTATGCTTTACTGGCCTCAATGTATATATTTTTATAACACTCATAAAACTACAAAGTTCAGAAGAAATATTTATGTAATATAGTCATACCATTACGTTATATTCCGGGGCCAAATCTTACAGATTCCGTTTGTGGTGAAATAAAATCAATAAAAATATCGAAAACAGTTTAGTTTTTATTTTTCCCTGATTTTTTTTCAAATTTGAGATATAATTCATTCATAACTGTTTATTGCCTTTCAGGGTTCAATGAAACGCTTTGACAACCTTGGGATAGATAGATGGTGTAAGTAACTAAATCTCATTAAAGTTTGTTTTTAATACAGGGATGCGAGACCTGAGTGAAATTGGGCTTTTATATATCACTTCATGAGTAGGAAAAACCAATGAGACGACTATGCCCTTTTCACTGGTAATATATGAATAAAGGAATAGTTGGTCAGATAAAAGTTCTTGAAACGTAGAAATGATGGTGGTCAAGACTTCGGCCAATATACAACATTCTATTGGTTTCAAGAAAGTCGCCATTGATGCAATCATTAACTAAAAATCATTTGTTAATTTTTGATTTTGTCTCATTCCAGGTGGTTTTAAAATAGATTCTCTTGAATCCCAGGGAGACAGCTGGAGTCTCACGCTCCTTTAATGTTGGAGAAAAGTAGTCAAAAAGAAGAGCGACTTTATTGTTCCTTTTTTCTTTGAATGTTCTCTTCCCTTTGTGTTCATGCTTGCACGCTATTTTGTCTGATTAATTCTCCTGTGTCTTCGTTTGTCTATCTGTATTAGAACCTAAATATTTGAAAATTAACTATTTAATATATTCAGGTTTTTTCGTGTCTTTTTGTGTTTTGTATTGTCTTGAATATATATCAAAATCGCCTCCAGTTGTGTTGCCAATTTATTGTACATGTTTTCATCAATGAGCTATTGGCCTGTAGCGGGTGGACAGTCTAATTTGCAAATTTCAGTCATCGATTTTACGTGACAAAACGATCTTCTTTAGTGCTATAGAAAGAAAAAGTGAGGGGTATAATAGGAACTACAAAGCATGTTATCGTTGTATATGATAACCTGCTGTAATGTCGAATTTAGTTTTCTGCTATAATCGCTCCTTTCTAACATTAGCCCATTTTTATAGATTTATGCAACATAAGTAGCCAATTATAACATAAAAACGTTCAAACCACAATGCAATTAGAGAACATTAGCAAAAAATAATTTTTATTTTTATAGCAAAACACTCAAGTTCGACCCTTTTTTGTCCTTACAACATACTATTCCCAGGTTGTTAGGTTGTGCACCTATTCTAGCAATATTTAGAGAGTATTAAGATATCAATTTTGTTTCGATGATCTTACGAAGACCAGTACCACGGAATCGTTCTTAAATTTTAAAAACCTAAAACATAAGAGCCATCTCTCGACCACTTACTGGCGCAACAACAACAATAGTGAACAAGAGACCTATGCTCTATATATGGACACGTAGCGCCACCCAGTGGGAATAATTTTGATGACGTCATAGCGAAAAAAAGTAATAGCCCTCTGGAGAAAAATTTTATCTTCAACCACTGAAAATTTCAAAGCAATTGGTCCAGTATTCGAAGAGAAAATCTATTTCTTTAAAATGTGTCAAAGAACAAGGACACTAAGAACAACAATAAGAACAGGAACAACATAATATTGAAACGATCGCTATGTCCACTACTTGCCCAATCCAGGTCATGATAAATTATTCCTCAATTTCGCAAAAGTAAAGCTGCCTAATTTCTAGCGTGTTATGTAATTTCTATAAAACATATTCCGGAGTCGATATATATAGCTATAAAAATTTCTTATCAGACACGTTTAGTGGACATAACGATTGTTTTGTTGTTGTGTTGTTCTTGTTGTTCTTAGACACTTTTTGGACACCTAGTGAAAAATCTAAAAAATCGCTTTTTTCTTTGATTACTGGACCAATTGCTTCGAAATTTTTAGTGGTGAAAGATGAAATTTTCCTCAAGAAGGCTATTATTTTTATTTTTTTCAAATATTTCTGTTAGCTCTGTGAGATTTGTTTTAGTTTGCTGTGAAGTCACTGAACGTTCTGCGGGCATCGGACGCCATTTTGTGTCCGACCACCTACGTTCCGCTTGGTGGAAATATATTTGTAGACTGTGATCTGACGGTACGGTAAACCGAAATTTTTGATGAAATATTATTAAATCTCGTATGATTCCCAGAAAATTCAAAAAAAAAATATAAGTAATAGCCATCTGGGAAAAAAAAATTCCAAAGCAATTGGTCCAGTAATCGAAGAGAAAAGCCACTTTTTAATAACGTGTCAAAGAACAAGCATAGGAACAACAACAACAACAACAACAATAAGAGAGCTAGGCTCAAATATATGGACACTTAGCGCCACATAATTTCAAAGACGTCATAGCAAATAATAGAAGTAATGATAGCGTCCTAAAAAAAAAATTCCATTTTTAACCACTGAAAATTTCAAAGCAATTGGTCCAGTGAACAAAGAGAAAAGCGATTTCCTCACAACATTACAAAAAACAAAAACAACATAACAACAAAAGGATCGTTATGTCCACTTACGTGTTCAAAACTACCAAAACGATCGTTATGTCCAATAAAGTGTCCGAAAAGGTAGGTGAAATTTCGTTGTGACAGTTTTTATTGTCATGCTTGCAGTCAATGAATTCATTTGGAGCCAAATCTTATGGCAAAGACCATTGTCGCAGTTTTTTGGCATATTACTAAAGTATTTTATACTAAACTATACTATCTTGGTATTCTACCTACACCGCCAATGATAAATACCAATAAGCTACAGTTGGATATACCCCAAATTGGAACTGGATGTATGTTCTGCTTTTCTTATGATGTTTTTGGACAAGTCAGTGTACATAACAATCGTTATAATATTATGTTGTTGTTCTTGTTGGTATCATTCTTCTTCGTCACCATAAAATAGGGTTTCTCTTCGAATACTGGACCAATTGCTTTGAAATTTCCAGGGGTTAAAGATTGATTTTTTCGCCAGAAGGCTATTACTTTTACTTATTTCAAAAATTTCTGTGAACTTCCAGAAGTTCGTTTTTTGTGTGTCAGGATAAAAAAAGAGCAACACCTTGTGACGTGCCCATATATTTGAGCGTAGCTCTCTAATCGTAAATAAGTCTTGGATGTCCAGTTGCTGATAAGTAATAAAAATATCTATTTAACTCGCTTTCCCAACAGTGACATGTAACTCAATTCTTTTACTTACCGGGTGTCCCAGGATTCAATGATTTATTTCTGAACTAGGCAAAATATTCAGTCAATCTACATTAAATTTAATCAGATAAGCCAATTGATTATCATTGCCTTTTCATAACGACACAAGAAAAAGCAGTAGGTTGTATTGCATTGACTAAACCCGGGCAAATGTCGCCATAAATGCTCCTTTTTCCCAACTAAACAAACATGTAATAAACACGGGTGATGCCCTTTAAAGTATTTTCCAATTTGATAGTTTAACTAACCAGTGGTTTTCATCATTTTTCAGTTCGCGGACCGGTAAAATTCCAAAACAAATTTTGCGGACCGGTTGACCTTCAAAATTAACCAAACATGTCATGAACACAAAACATAATCAAAAGAATGCAATTGCTACAAAATTAGATGGTGCAAAATAAGCCAATCCAATTTAATGAGAAATCTGATGCAGTGTTTTTGATATTAGACGTGTTAAACGCAGTTCTAATGGAGTTTCTGCAAGACGTAGTAAAGCTGTTTGAACTGGATAATACTTTGCTGTTTGTTTGCCTCCATTTTACTATCAAACCTCGTTAAATAGGTCCACTGTCAAATTACGGAATGTGCGAACTTCAGGTGAAAAAAACCCAGAAAAAGTCAACAATTTTAACAAGTACAAAAACCTCATGATTTGACAGATTTGAAACTCTTAGCACAATAGTGGATTCGCACAGTTTGCAATCATGCTGATTTAGAGCCATCAGTTGATTTAGTGAGTCACACCAAATGCTAAATCCAATCAAAAGTTGTAGTTTTTGTTGCTATCATAACAATTTTAACTTCCGCATGATCAAGAGTTTACGACTGAGAAGGATTATTACGTGTTTCAAAAAGCCAAAATCTTGAAATTTGGCGTTAAATCACAAAATTAATGGACATGCCGTCAATACTTTGTATTTTGCAATTTGCTTATAATATATTTATATTGGAATATATATATAGCGGACCGGCAGCAAGATTGGCTCGGACCGGCGGTTGAGAACCACTGGTTTAAAGCAAATTCGCCCAATTTAACATTGATGTTATATCAGTGCAATGATGACAAGGTATTCTTTGTCAATGCAAATAGCAGGAAAAATCATGTAGCAAATTACAGCAGTCCAATAGGCATCTACTTTCCAAAAATGTTATTCGAAGGAAAACTAAGAATAAATATCAGCCTCTATTTCTCAAGCAAAAAGTGGAAACTTACTGGGAATTCATTCTAAACAGCTGATCGTTGATTTTCCAAAGTCACCGAGGCGCAACGCTGCGGTATATAAAGAATGTTCAATATTTTGTGATATTGGAAACATGAAACGTTCCAATCGGTACATCATTTTGAACCTGTAGCCCATTGTCGTAAAACTGCATTTCAGATGGTTACCGGTATCTAAATTTATATTTAAAGATGTTACATTTGGCGACGATATTCCCATACTACGATTATTGTAACAGAAATTGTTTGTTGTTACTTACGGATAATCGACAAACGCTTATCTAAAAATATACACAAACCTTTTTTCAGAATCAGAATATATTTCGCGTCCTGTATTTATTTCCATCCACTTATTTGACCCATTCTTTTTTTTATTCCCTAGGCTCGGCGGTTGGCACTGGGCGCACCTGATTACCAAGCCTGAGTTCTCCGGTTTTGGTTAATTGTGTGCGAGAGGATTGCTGGACTCCCTTGCCACTGTCGCAAGGGGGTTCACGTAACCAGTGTTCGGCAACGGCTTCCTCCACCACCAAGTACATGTATCTGAAACAAGTAACTGGTTAACTATTCCCATACCCAGAATGAATTGAAAACCGGACGGGAGGTCGTAGTAATCCATATGTAGGGATGTAAGTTTCGAATATTTTATTTCCGAATCTGATTCTATTTAGTATAACCTCACATTATCGTTAATTTTATTTAAATTTGGAAGAACTATAGCGCAAATTGTGATAAAATAACAATAACGAACTTGAAGAAAGAGTTAATTAAGTTAGTTGAAGAGCACATTGAATTGATACTTCAACTACATAATGTAGTAGAGAATATGTATTTTGTTACATAGAGATACACTCAGGTAAAATTACTTATTACATGAATTTATGTTCGCAAACAATACCGGATCGTTTCTTCTAATATTCATCTTCAAAATTCATCCAAATGATAAACGCCATTGGAATATGCGATAGAACCGATTGGCCGTGAAAGAAAGCAAATGATGACAAGGGAAGCATCGCAGACCTATGTTTTTAGTGAGAAATAATGTTGTTATTATAATGACATTACATATGTAATTTAAAAAAAGTTTATAAAATTATATATTGGTAAAACTTCTTAACTTTTTGAATAGTAAAAAAAATAAACGAAATATTGGTTCCTATGAAGCTGTGATCCATAGGAAATATTACGAAGTGTTACGACTTGGAAACGCTGTAAACGTGGGGAAAATAAACGCTTTTGGTCGATTATGAGACAACACCTATGCATCGTGCAATCGCCTCGTGTTATCTTAATTATTATTATTTTTTAAATCAATCAAGCTGCTTTTTATCAAATTGCTTCGAATGAATTCGAATTGATATTGATTCGCTTCGATTCAAAGTTCTTAAACTTACATCCCTATCCATATGATTAGAGCGCCGCGCCGACTTTCCTATCAAACTGGATAAACATGAAAACACTTTTGTTAAAATCTCGTAACTTCAGCGCATGCCACATTAAACCACTTTGTCTATACTCTATCTATAGTAATACAGAATCCTCGATAGCATCATCGGTCAAGGCCGATATCTGATTACTTTGTTTAAAATTTTATTTATTTTTGTAATCGTTCGATTTTGATCATTTAAAATCTAGGGGTTATTCAGTTTATCTGAATGTCACGATTTCGTTTGATTGACAGAATTCGTTGACTATATATTATGCACTTGCACAGTTTGTTCAGCAACAGCCCACTGGCAAAGTTACATATACATATTGTGATGAAGTGTTAGAATAGGGGCATTTGAACCGTAAAATCTGTATTTTAGAACATCAATAAGCAACTGAAAGAGAAGAGTAAACACTACAAGCAAAAATATCAACTTCGCGAGATCGCCACGCGTCAATGTGAAGTACGCTATGTAAGACAGACGGCGCTGATTGACTTTCACTCGATTCTAAAATCATATCTGAAGTAAGTTGGCACACGACTTAGTTTACTCAGTGAGATGCGTTAGATCGAGTACTTGAACTTGATCACCTTTCCTGTTCACATTAGACACTTATTACACCTGAAATTGCATGTGATGATGATACACTTAAAAATATTTACATCTCTTGACAGTCAATACGTGGTTTTCCGAAGGTCTATAAAACAAGTTTGCGTGAGCTTGAGATCCCATACAGCTTCCATTGACGATATAAATCTATTTTCTCTCCAGCAGGATCGAAGCTAATATTGTAACGTCAACATGCGTTGTTTGATCCTCCTTGCTATTTTGAGTACGGCTACGGCATTGCCACTGAATTTTGGAACTTTCTGTAAGTTTGCTTTATAAATATTGTATACCAGATAATTGTTAAACGCCACAATACTTATTTCTTTCAATATAGTCGGATGTGGCGACACAGGTACCTCAGTATCCGCATCATCTGTCGCAAAAACATCGTTTGGTCCATGTGCTGAATTGCAGAAGCCTGGCATTGTCATCGACGATCCGTGTGTTGAAGTGAAGAAACCGTCTGTAGAGGTAAAATCTCCATGCACCTTTACAAGACCTTGTTTCAGACGAAGCTTTATGCGCCGACGTGTTTCCTCGCCGTGCTTCACTAGAACAATCACACGCACACCGTGCGTAAGAAGAACCGCAACACCACCGTGCATTAGAAGAACCATTATATCACCTTGTGTGAGAAGAACCATAACACCGTGCGTGAGAAGAACCATATCGCCTTGCAGGACGATCATTCCACAACCGTGTAGAACTATTACAAGAACGCCATGTGGTTAGTAAACGTTTTCAATATATATTTTAGTATTTATACTCATTCCTAATTTACTAAACAAATCTATTTTTATTATATTTTCAGTGAGGCGCTCCTTCAGGTAAGCCAATAAAGTAATAATAAACAAATTTTTGTTTCATTCTAGCTATGTTTAAATTTTTGATTTATTTCAATACTAATTACAGAATGAATGTTAAGAACAGGCGAAGTAAATTTTTTTTTTTAATATTTATACTCAGTTATCCCTGCATCCAAAGAAGACCATGTGTCACGAGAAGAGTCATTAACCCATGCGTCACCATCAAGCAACCGTGCGTACCAAAGATAGTTGAAGATCCATGCATCACCACTTTCGAGCAACCATGCGAACCAAAAATAGTTGAAGATCCATGCATCACCACCTTCAAGCAACCATGCGAACCAAAGATAGTTGAAGATTCATGCATCACCACCTTCGAGCAACCATGCGTACCAAAGACAGTTGAAGATCCATGCATCACCACCATCAAGCAACCGTGCGTACCAAAGATAGTTGAAGATCCATGCATCACCACCTTCGATCAACCATGCGAACCAAAGATAGTTGAAGATCCATGCATCACCACCTTCGAGCAACCATGCGTACCAAAGATAGTTGAAGATCCATGCATCACCACCTTCGAGCAGCCATGCGAACAAAAGATAGTTGAAGATCCATGCATCACCGTCGAGCAACCATGCGAACCAAAGATAGTTCAAGATCCATGCATCACCGTCGAGCAACCATGCATACCAACAAAAATTGAAGCACCATGCTTACCAGTTAGAACCATCGATCCGTGCGGTAATGTATATTTTTATTTGATTAAAAGATAAGGTTTAATTTGTTATGGATACATGGGTTCACGTGGATTTAAGATGTTTTCCATAATATGGTGTAAATTTGCACAGTTCATGTCTACATTATTTTAACTTGGGTGAGAATTATCACATTCTATCTTCGATTATTTATATCCTTTTATTTGTGATAAAATAAAACAATTTCACAATAATATTTATGTCCAATAGTTGGTGTCCGTGCGACCGCTTGTGCAAGTGCTTCGGCTTCAACATCAAGCACTTTTGGAACTGGCTGCAACGGAGGAGTCAAAGCTTCTGCAGGCGCTTCTGCTTCGACATCAAGCACTTTTGGAACTGGCTGCATCGGAGGAGCAAGAGCTTCTGCAGGCGCTCATGCTTTCCATCATACTCTATTTTAAGGTAAAATAAAAAAATTTAGAAGTGTGAATATCAAATTGCCAGACAACAACCGCACTTACCACACCAAGCGATTTACAGTCACCTGTTATACTAACACTAGAAAAAAATGGTGTGATCCAATAAAATAAAAAATACAATGAAAGCAACAAAACTTCATTTCTGGATTCCGATAATGTTTATCAATAATTTACCGAGGCAAACTAAAACATCTACACTTAAACTCCACAACTTGGGTTGCAAACAGCATGCCAGTTACCACTATGCTTTACTGGCCTCAATGTATATATTTTTATAACACTCATAAAACTACAAAGTTCAGAAGAAATATTTATGTAATATAGTCATACCATTACGTTATATTCCGGGGCCAAATCTTACAGATTCCGTTTGTGGTGAAATAAAATCAATAAAAATATCGAAAACAGATTAGTTTTTATTTTTCCCTGAATTTTTTTCAAATTTGAGATATAATTCATTCATAACTGTTTATTGCCTTTCAGGGTTCAATGAAACGCTTTGTCAACCTTGGGATAGATAGATGGTGTAAGTAACTAAATCTCATTAAAGTTTGTTTTTAATACAGGGATGCGAGACCTGAGTGAAATTGGGGCTTTTATATATCACTCCATGAGTAGGAAAAACCAATGAGACGACTATGCCCTTTTCACTGGTAATATATGAATAAAGAAATAGTTGGTCAGATAAAAGTTCTTGAAACGTAGAAATGATGGTGGTCATGACTTCGGCCAATATACAACATTCTATTGGTTTCAAGAAAGTCGCCATTGATGCAATCATTAACTTAAAATCATTTGTTAATTTTTGATTTTGTCTCATTCCAGGTGGTTTTAAAATAGATTCTCTTGAATCCCAGGGAGACAGCTGGAGTCTCACGCTCCTTTAATGTTGGAGAAAAGTAGGCAAAAAGGAGAGCGACTTTATTGTTCCTTTTTTCTTTGAATGTTCTCTTCCCTTTGTGTTCATGCTTGCACGCTATTTTGTCTGATTAATTCTCCTGTGTCTTCGTTTGTCTATCTGTATTAGAACCTAAATATTTGAAAATTAACTATTTAATATATTCAGGTTTTTTCGTGTCTTTTTGTGTTTTGTATTGTCTTGAATATATATCAAAATCGCCTCCAGTTGTGTTGCCAATTTATTGTACATGTTTTCATCAATGAGCTATTGGCCTGTAGCGGGTGGACAGTCTAATTTGCAAATTTCAGTCATCGCTTTTACGTTACAAAACGATCTTCTTTAGTGCTATAGAAAGAAAAAGTGAGGGGTATAATAGGAACTACAAAGCATGTTATCGTTGTATATGATAACCTGCTGTAATGTCGAATTTAGTTTTCTGCTATAATCGCTCCTTTCTAACATTAGCCCATTTTTATAGATTTATGCAACATAAGTAGCCAATTATAACATAAAAACGTTCAAACCACAATGCAATTAGAGAACATAAGCAAAAAATAATTTTTATTTTTATAGCAAAACACTCAAGTTCGACCCTTTTTGTCCTTACAACATACTATTCCCAGGTTGTTAGGTTGTGCACCTATTCTAGCAATATTTAGAGAGTATTAAGATATCAATTTTGTTTTGATGATCTTACGAAGACCAGTACCACGGAATCGTTCTTAAATTTTAAAAACTTAAAACATAAGAGCCATCTCTCGACCACTTACTGGCGCAACAACAACAATAGTGAACAAGAGACCTATGCTCTATATATATGGACACGTAGCGCCACCCAGTGGGAATAATTTTGATGACGTCATAGCGAAAAAAAGTAATAGCCCTCCGGAGAAAAATTTTATCTTCAACCACTGAAAATTTCAAAGCAATTGGTCCAGTATTCGAAGAGAAAATCTATTTCTTTAAAACGTGTAAAAGAACAAGGACACTAAGAACAACAATAAGAACAACAACAACATAATATTGAAACGATCGCTATGTCCACTACTTGCCCAATCCAGGTCATGATAAATTATTCCTCAATTTCGCAAAAGTAAAGCTGCCTAATTTCTAGCGTGTTATGTAATTTCTATAAAACATATTCCGGAGTCGATATATATAGCTATAAATATTTCTTATCAGACACGTTTAGTGGACATAACGATTGTTTTGTTGTTATGTTGTTCTTGTTGTTCTTAGACACTTTTTGGACACCTAGTGAAAAATCTAAAAAATCGCTTTTTTCTTTGATTACTGGACCAATTGCTTCGAAATTTTTAGTGGTGAAAGATGAAATTTTCCTCAAGAAGGCTATTATTTTTATTTTTTTCAAATATTTCCGTTAGCTCTGTGATATTTGTTTTAGTTTGCTATGAAGTCACTGAACGTTCTGCGGGCATCGGACGCCATTTTGTGTCCGACCACCAACGTTCCGCTTGGTGGAAATATATTTGTAGACTGTGATCTGACGGAACGGTAAACCGAAATTTTTGATGAAATATTATTAAATCTCATATGATTCCCAGAAAATTAAAAAAAAAATATAAGTAATAGCCATCTGGGAGAAAAAAAATTCCAAAGCAATTGGTCCAGTAATCGAAGAGAAAAGCCACTTTCTAATAACGTGTCAAAGAACAAGCATAGGAACAACAACAACAACAACAACAACAATAAGAGAGCTAGGCTCAAATATATGGACACTTAGCGCCACATAATTTCAAAGACGTCATAGCAAATAATAGAAGTAATAATAGCCTCCTGAAAAAAAATTCCATTTTTAACCACTGAAAATTTCAAAGCAATTGGTCCAGTAAACAAAGAGAAAAGCGATTTCCTCACAACATTACAAAAAACAAAAACAACATAACAACAAAAGGATCGTTATGTCCACTTACGTGTTCAAAAATACCAAAACGATCGTTATGTCCAATAAAATGTCCGAAAACTTTACCACAGAAACATCATAGGAAGGTGAAATTCCGTTGTGACAGTTTTTATTGTCATGCTTGCAGTCAATGAATTCATTTGGAGCCAAATCTTATGGCAAAGACCATTTTCGCAGTTTTTTGGCATATTACTAAAGTATTTTATACTAAACTATACTATCTTGGTATTCTACCTACACCGCCAATGATAAATACCAATAAGCTACAGTTGGATATACCCCAAATTGGAACTGGATGTATGTTATGCTTTTCTTATGATGTTTTTGGACAAGTCAGTGTACATAACAATCGTTATAATATTATGTTGTTGTTCTTGTTGGTATCATTCTTCTTCGTCACCATAAAATCGGGTTTCTCTTCGAATACTGGACCAATTGCTTTGAAATTTCCAGGGGTTAAAAATTGATTTTTTCGCCAGAAGGCTATTACTTTTACTTATTTCAAAAGATTTTGTGAACTTCCAGAGGTTCGTTTTTTGTGTGTCAGGATAAAAAAAGAGCAACACCTTGTGACGTGCCCATATATTTGAGCGTAGCTCTCTAATCGTAAATAAGTCTTGGATGTCCAGTTGCTGATAAGTAAAAAAAATATCTATTTAACTCGCTTTCCCAACAGTGACATGTAACTCAATTCTTTTACTTACCGGGTGTCCTAGGATTCAATTATTTATTTCTGAACTAGGCAAAATATTCAGTCAATCTACATTAAATTTAATCAGATAAGTCAATTGATTATCATTGCCTTTTCATAATGACACAAGAAAAAGCAGTAGGTTGTATTGCATTGACTAAACCCAGGCAAATGTCGCCATAAATGCTCCTTTTCCACAACTAAACAAACATGTAATAAACACGGGTGATTCCCTTTAAAGTATTTTCCAATTTGATAGTTTAACTAACCAGTGGTTGTCATCATTTCTCAGTTCGCGGACCGGTAAAATTCCAAAACAAATTTTGCGGACCGGTTGACCTTCAAAATTAACCAAACATGTCATGAACACAAAACATAATCAAAAGAATGCAATTGCTACAAAAGTAGATGGTGCAAAATAAGCCAATCCAATTTAATGAGAAATCTGATGCAGTGTTTTTGATATTAGACGTGTTAAACGCAGTTCTAATGGAGTTTCTGCAAGACGTAGTAAAGCTGTTTGAACTGGATATTACTTTGCTGTTTGTTTGCCTCCATTTTACTATCAAATTTCGTTAAATAGGTCCACTGTCAAAATACGGAATGTGCGAACTTCAGGTGAAAAAAACCCAGAAAAAGTCAACAATTTTAACAAGTACAAAAACCTCATGATTTGACAGATTTGAAACTCTTAGCACAATAGTGGATTTGCACAGTTTGCAATCATGCTGATTTAGAGCCATCAGTTGATTTAGTGAGTCACACCAAATGCTAAATCCAATTAAAAGTTGTTTTTTTTGTTGCTATCATGACAATTTCAATTTCCGCATGATCAAGAGTTTACGACTGAGAAGGATTATTACGTGTTTCAAAAAGCCAAAATCGTGAAATTTGGCTTTAAATCACAAAATTAATGGACATGCCGTCAATACTTTGTATTTTGCAATTTGCTTATAATATATTTATATTGGAATATATATATAGCGGACCGGCAGCAAGATTGGCTCGGACCGGCGGTTGAGAACCACTGGTGTAAAGCAAATTCGCCCAATTTTACATTGATGTTATACAGTGCAATGATGACAAGGTATTCTTTGTCAATGCAAATAGCAGGAAAAATCATGTAGCAAATTACAGCAGTCCAATAGGCATCCACTTTCCAAAAATGTTATTCGAAGGAAAACTAAGAATAAATATCAGCCTCTATTTCTCAAGCAAAAAGTGGAAACTTACTGGGAATTCATTCTAAACAGCTGATCATTGATTTTCCAAAGTCACCGAGGCGCAACGCTGCGGTATATAAAGAATGATCAATATTTTGTGATATTGGAAACATGAAACGTTCCAATCGGTACATCATTTTGAACCTGTAGCCCACTGTCGTAAAACTGCATTTCAGATGGTTACCAGTATCTAAATTTACATTTAAGGATGTTACATTTGGCGACGATATTCCCATACTACGATTATTGTAACAGAAATTGTTTGTTGTTACTTACGGATAATCGACAAACGCTTATCTAAAAATATACACAAAACTTTTTTCCGAATCAGAATATATTTCGCGTCCTGTATTTATTTCCATCCACTTATTTGACGCATTCTTTTTTTTATTCCCTAGGCTCGGCGGTTGGCACTGGGCGCACCTGATTACCAAGCCTGAGTTCTCCGGTTTTGGTTAATTGTGTGCGAGAAGATTGCTGGACTCCCTTCCCACTGTCGCAAGGGGGTTCACGTAACCAGTGTTCGGCAACGGCTTCCTCCACCACCAAGTACATGTATCTGAAACAAGTAACTGGTTAACTATTCCCATACCCAGAATGAATTGAAAACCGGACGGGAGGTCGTAGTAATCCATATGTAGGATGTAAGTTTCGAATATTTTATTTCCGAATCTGATTCTATTTAGTATAACCTCACATTATCGTTAATTTTATTTAAATTTGGAAGAACTATAGCGCAAATTGTGATAAAATAACAATAACGAACTTGAAGAAAGAGATAATTAAGTTAGTTGACGAGCACATTGAATTGATACTTCAACTACATAATGTAGTAGAGAATATGTATTTTGTTACATAGAGTTACTCTCAGGTAAAATTACTTATTACATGAATTTATGTTCGCAAACAATACCGGATCGTTTCTTCTAAAATTCACCTTCAAAATTCATCCAAATGATAAACGCCATTGGAATATGCGATAGAACCGATTGGCCGTGAAAGAAAGCAAATGATAACTAGAGCTGCGTGCAGCTTTAACAGGCTTCCCGCGTAAAAAAAACTGAAGACGCGTTTTGCTCACTGGAGCGTGAAAGCGTGGTCAGTCATGCATAAAATTTGCAATTTATGATGGGGGACTTATTATCTGCATGTGATGTAAATTTCATGTCTCTAAGTAGTGTCGTTCTCGAGAAGAAGATTAAAAAATGTAAAATCCTATATTGCTCACTGGAGCGTATCGCCGAGGTCACTCATGCGTATCCTTGACATATCGTATCCGGAACATGTCCATTAATCATTGTTATGAATTCCAACCCAATGGACCTTTCCCCGGGCATCGACTTCCTTGTTTATTCCGTGACATTGGCCAATCAGCAAGATGCAAAAAGTGACGTAACAATGCCCCCTTTTCGCATCCGCTCAGACACTTTTCTCACTCAGACAGATTTTCAAGCGTGGTTGTAAACATTACCTCGTTTTCGCATTTTTGAACTCTATTCGTTAGTTTTCATTTGTGTTTCGGAAACTTGAATAAAAATCAGATTATTCAATGATCACTCTTTCCTCTTAGGAGTTTTAATTTAATTGCAGTAATAAAAATTAGTGTAGAAATAGCTGTGATAGATTAGTCTGAAATTCTTTACCGGTACTTTTAAAAAACAGATTGTTGTGTGCGATGAATCCTAATGATGGTTTGAAACACATACCCCATTTTACAGGCGCCAACTCGCAAAAGCACTCCTAAAATAGCCCTGAAAATTCTGCAATGGTAAAGTATAGGGAGAATTTTCCGGGGGTCAAAGGTCGGGGAAAGGTCCATAGCATGTATCAATTTTGAGAAATCGCAAAAAAACTGAAAACGCGTTTTGCTCACTGGAGCGTGAAAGCGTGGTCAGTCATGCATAAAATTTGCAAATTATGATGGGGGAATTATTGTCTGCATGTGATGTAAATTTCAAGTCTCTAAGTAGTGTCGTTCTCGAGAAGAAGATGAAAATGTAAAATCCTATATTGCTCACTGGAGCGTATCGCCAAGGTCACTCATGCGTATCCTTGACATATTGTATCCGGAACATGTCCATTAATCATTGTTATGAATTTCAACCCAATACCATGTATCAATTTTGAGAAATCACAAAAAAACTGAATACGCGTTTTGCTCACTGGAGCGTGAAAGCGTGGTCAGTCATGCATAAAATTTGCATTTTATTGCTAGCTGAGAACTTCTGCACATTTGAGGTGAATTTCAAGTTTGTAGGACCAATTAAAAAAAAAATAATAATAATAAATAATAATAAATAATAACTAGAGCTGCGTGCAGCTTTAACAGGCTTCCCGCGTAAAAAAAACTGAAGACGCGTTTTGCTCACTGGAGCGTGAACGCGTGGTCAGTCATGCATAAAATTTGCAATTTATGATGGGGGACTTATTATCTGCATGTGTTGTAAATTTCAAGTCTCTAAGTAGTGTCGTTGTCGAGAAGAAGATGAAAATGTATAATCCTATATTGCTCACTGGAGCGTATCGCGGAGATCACTCATGCGTATCCTTGACATATCGTATCCGGAACATGTCCATTAATCATTGTTATGAATTTCAACCCAATAGCATGTATCAATATTGAGAAATCTCAAATAAACTGAAGACGCGTTTTGCTCACTGGAGCGTGAAAGCGTAGTCAGTCATGCATAAAATTTGCAATTTATGATGGGGGACTTATTATCTGCATGTGATGTAAATTTCAAGTCTCTAAGTAGTGTCGTTCTCGAGAAGAAGATGAAAATGTAAAATCCTATATTGCTCACTGGAGCGTATCGCCGAGGTCACTCATGCGTATCCTTGACATATCGTATCCGGAACATGTCCATTAATCATTGTTATGAATTTCAACCCAATAGCATGTATCAATTTTGAGAAATCGCAAAAAAACTGAAAACGCGTTTTGCTCACTGGAGCGTGAAAGCGTGGTCAGTCATGCATAAAATTTGCATTTTTTTGCTAGCTGAGAACTTCTGCACATTTGAGGTGAATTACAAGTTTGTAGGACCAATTTGAAAAAAAAATAATAAAAATAAATAAATAAATAAATAATAATAATAATAATAATAATAAAACACAGGAATACAATAGGTTCCCTGCTGACAAGCAGCGGGAAGCCTAATAAATAAATAATAATAAATAAATAATAATAATAATAAATAAATAATAATAATAATAAAACACAGGAATACAATAGGTTCCCTGCTGACAAGCAGCGGGAAGCCTAATTATAAAACACAGGAATACAATAGGTTCCCTGCTGACAAGCAGCGGGAAGCCTAATTAAGCTAACGACGCAGTAAGCGAGAGAAGCAAACACGCGAGGAAAAAACGCATCGCGATAAGCGCTCTCTTTGATAAGACGATCGACGAAAGGATAATAATTCATTCCTTTGCAGAAATCGTTGTTGACAGCACTTTCTGGAATTGGTTGCTAACTAATACGGTATAACTATTATTGTGCGTAGAAATGCCACGAAAAAGATACTGGAAAATGGCGCTTAAACGCCTTGCTCTTAAGGTGGTTACTGGTGAATTCAGCCAGTCTGATGCTAGATTTAACTTCTCCAGCCGTGGACGACAATGCATTGCAAACTGCCTGATTGCGCTTATCAAGCACGCCAATACTCGTGCAACTTTATGGCGTTCAAATGATTTGGATGAAATTCTCGTAGAAGGCGACAAACTATATCGTGGGGTCCAAGACTTTTTGGGTTATATTGACAACTATCTCATGGTCACAGAGTTGCCCTCAACTTATGAGTTGAACGACGTACTGTACGAAATAAAGTACCAGAGCCCATTAACTGGTGCCGTTGGTTCGTCAGAAGCACCGTCCGAACATATGGTTGGCATAATGTCGCTTGCAGATGCTCTTGCAGAGACGTTTAGTAGCAGCGTATGTGCTCTCTTTACGCTGAACAGCAACACATTGGGAATAATCAAGGACGAATCGACGTACTTTGTTTTTGATCCTCATTCTCGTAATAGAGATGGTATGGTGTGCTATAATGGCACGTCAATTACGCTTGAATTTGGGTGTTTAGATGACATTCATTGTCACCTTCAAATACTACACCGAAATATCTCGCCCTCGGAGGATTTTGCTTGTCAGTTTGAAATGGTCGCCGTCGAAATCACCCAGGTTGTTGCTGGAAATGACACAGATGTGGTACAAGAAGTTAAAAGTACTCAACACGAGATGCTTTTTTCTAGACTAAACTATGCCACAAGATTTGACATTTGTAAAAAACTGGGATTGAAAATCGAATTGTTAATAGATGAAAATCCAATCAACGAACGACTGAACAAACCTGCAAAAGTTGTTTCAGTCAAGGCAGACGGAAATTGCTTTTTCAATGCGTTATCTCATGAGCTGTCCGGAACTGAACACAATAACGCACAACTTAGGCAAGCAATTGCGCAAAATATCGAAGAAAATCCATGCGTCTTTTCAAATATTTTGCGCGATGAATACGCGGAAGATGGGGTTGAGAATTATATCAAACAGTCCAAGATGTTTGATGACGGCACGTGGGCAACAGAAGTGGAAATATTTTCTGCTTGTGACTTACTGGCATTAGACATATACACGTATTTTGAAAACACGTGGCTGAAGTATTCCAGAGCGTTACTGAATCGCAATTACGTTACGCATTCAAGGGGATCGATATATTTAAATAACAAAGGTGGAAATCATTATGAAATTGTTACGGACGTCAAGAGTTGGCAGAATGGCGATGATGAGGGGGATCCGGCCATGGTTACTCAGCACGAAGTTACGAGAAATACCGAATGGTATGAGGTGGGACACATAGAAAAGCAAACAACATCAAGTATGAGTGAAGCCGATATGCGCTATGAATTATGTGAAGAATATCGAGAGAATGTGAAAAAAAGTAGCAGGCGAAGGTATAAAACCGATCAAAACTACAACGAAAAATCAAATTTGAGAAGCTCAGCAAAATATAAATATAATGAAAGCCACAGAGAAGCATTAAAGACAAGAAGCGTAAAGAAATACGAAACTGACGTACAACACAGAGAAAAGGTAATAGCTAGCAATATTCAGAAGTACCATCTCGATGACAAATACAGGAAGCAAGTAAAAACCAGAAGTGCTGAGCAGTACAAACTTGACGAAAAACACAGGGAACAAATGAAAGCCAGAAGTGTCAAGAAATACAAACATGACGAAAAACACAGGGAGAGAATGAAAACTAGAAGCGTGAAGCAGTACAAACTTGACGAAAAACACAGGGAGCAAATGAAAGCCAGAAGTGTCAAGAAATACAAACATGACGAAAAACACAGGGAGAGAATGAAAACTAGAAGCGTGAAGCAGTACAAACTTGACGAAAAACACAGGGAGCAAATGAAAGCCAGAAGTGTCAAGAAATACAAACATGATGAAAAACACAGGGAGAGAATGAAAACTAGAAGCGTGAAGCAGTACAAACCTGACGAAAAACACAGGGAGCAAATGAAAGCCAGAAGTGTCAAGAAATACAAACATGACGAAAAAAACAGGGAAAGAATGAAAACTAGAAACGTGAAGCAGTACAAACTTGACGAAAAACACAGGAAGCAAGTAAAAACCAGAAGTGCTGAGCAGTACAAACTTGACGAAAAACACAGGAAGCAAGTAAAAACCAGAAGTGCTGAGCAATACAAACTTGACGAAAAACACAGGAAGCAAATGAAAGCCAGAAGTGTCAAGAAATACAAACATGACGAAAAACACAGGGAGAGAATGAAAACTAGAAGCGTGAAGCAGTACAAACATGACGAAAAACACAGGGAGCAAATGAAAGCCAGAAGTGTCAAGAAATACAAACATGACGAAAAACACAGGGAGAGAATGAAAACTAGAAGCGTGAAGCAGTACAAACTTGACGAAAAACACAGGAAGCAAGTAAAAACCAGAAGTGCTGAGCAGTACAAACTTGACGGAAAACACAGGAAGCAAGTAAAAACCAGAAGTGCTGAGCAATACAAACTTGACGAAAAACACAGGGAGCAAATGAAAGCCAGAAGTGTCAAGAAGTACAAACATGACGAAAAACACAGGGAGCAAATGAAAGCCAGAAGTGTCAAGAAGTACAAACATGACGAAAAACACAGAGAGAGAATGAAAACTAGAAGCGTGAAGAAATACGATCTTGACGAACTACACAGGCAGGAAGTTAAAACCAGGAGTGCCAATATGTACAGATTTGATGCAAAACATAACCAACGTGTCAGAAACGTAGCTCAAAAGAAATACTGGTGCAGTAAACGCGATATGTCAGCTAAAAATTCTATTGAAAAATTCAGAAAGTCGATAAAATGTGGACCAGATTGCGTATGCTGCATATGCATTCGATCGTTTTTCCGTAAAAGCGTTATCGTATACAAAAGAAAAAAGTATAAATGCGGGAACATCAGTACAAAATATAAGCACAAATGTAACACTTTTTGCACGAAGCCCTGTGGATTTGTTAACGCAAGAAATATTTGGATATGTCATACTTGTAGCAGCAAACTCAAGAGTGGTAAAGTTCCTGTCAAAGCGTGGGACAACAACATGCTTGTAGAGGAAGTTCCGCCCGAGTTAGCGAGACTAAACTCAATTGAGCGCCATCTAATCTCGCTACATATTCCTTTCATGAAAATAAGTCAGTTGCCCAAAACTCGCCAATACGGAATTCATGGTCCAGTGATATGTGTACCTTCCAATGTCCAAAAAACGGTTACCGTCCTACCACGGGTGAGAGTGGATGACCAAATGTTGACAATTAAACTAAAAAGAAAACTTTCATACAAGGGTTACTATGATTACCAAGTTGCAGATAAAGGTAACCTAAGGGACGCCATCATGTGGTTAAAAGAGAATAATGATTTTTACACTGATGTAACGTTTAACGAAATCTGGAATCCTGACATAAACCTACGTGAAGAGGAGGAAGATGAAGAACTGTTGGAGGCACCTTCCGAAGATGTTATTATATCAGATGCCACTCTTGACACTTGCTTGCAACCTGTAGATATTGCTCAAGAAGTTTTAGACCAAATTTCCGAAGACGTTCTGTGCATTGCTCCCGCTGAAGGGAACCGCCCAATTTCAATATTGATGGATGACAAAAATGAAGCCAAAGCTTTTCCAACACTCTTTCCCTCAGGCCGTGGGACCTTTGGCGCATTTCGGGACGAACAAATTACTTTATCGAGATATATTAATTGTCGTTTGATGAGTGCTGATGATCGATTTTCGAAAAACGTAGATTACATATTCTTCTCACAGTATAGGAGTGAACTCAATCAAATTTTATCAAACATTTCAATTGCATTGCGCAAAGGAACTGATTCTTCAATTCGAAAAATGACTATTAAGGATATAACAGATGGAAAATATATTCGGTCACTATTAACATCAGATGGGGCATACAAATTTTTAAGACCTGTCAGAGGGACACCAGCATTCTGGCAGGCCGCGCAGAAAGACCTATTGGCAATGGTCCGCCAGCTTGGATTGCCGACTTGGTTTTGCTCTTTTTCGTCCGCGGAAATGAGATGGCCGGAAGTTTTTGACTGTTTGCTTCGTCAAAGGGGTGATAAGCGTTTGTCATCAGAAATCGATTGGTTGGAAAAATGTCAAATTCTACGCGAAAACTGTGTGATGACTGCCAGACTTTTTCAAAATCGGTTTCAGAGTTTCTTGAGAAATATTATACTTTCTTCATGTAAACCTCTTGGAGAAGTGGAAGATTATTTCTTTAGGGTAGAGTTCCAACAACGCGGATCCCCTCACATTCACTGCCTCTTGTGGGTGAAAGATTCCCCGAAATACGGGGTCAACAGCAACGCGGAGGTTGAAGCATATATAGATAGGCACGTAACTTGTCAGATTCCACAAGAGCATGAAGACAAAGAACTCTTTGACATAGTTAATAGTGTACAACAGCATAGTAAATCCCACACCAAATCGTGCCGGAAGAAAGGCACTGTGTGTAGATATGGTTTTCCCAGGCCACCTTCTTCCAGGACGTTTATAGCTCAGTGTGACCAAGGTATTGCTGCAGATGATTTGGCCATTGTCAAGGCCAAGGATATATTAAAAAAAATAATGTCACACATCTTCAATGAAAAATGGCAATGTGCTGAGGATGCAAATTTAGCGAAACTGCTTAAAGAGTTGAACATAACTCAGGACGATATCGAAATGTCGTGCAGGATGATCACAAAGAAGGTTTCGGTGATATTACAAAGAGAATGTAGTAGCATATGGACTAATCCACATAACCCTACATTGCTGCGGGCCTGGAACGCTAATTTGGATGTGCAATTTGTAACGGATGCATATGCATGTGTAGTTTATATTCTATCCTATATTTCTAAGGGAGAGAGAGAAATGAGCTTTCTAATGGAAGGATGCGTTAACGAATGCTTGAACCAAGGCCATCATTCTGCAAGGGACGTTATGAAAAAGATTGGGATGTTGTATTTGAGAAACAGGGAAGTGAGTGCACAGTAGTCGGCATTCAGAGCTTGCAATATGCCTTTAAAAGGATGTTCACGAAACGTAGTGTTTTTACCAACTGGGGGTAATTCTGTAAAAATAAGCTTGCCATTGTCAGTGCTAAAAAATAAGTTGAAAGCAAGTGGCGGCGAGCTCAACCCGTCTGATATGTGGATGACAAGTATGATAGAAAAATATAGGGCAAGGCCAAGACAACAGGAAATAGACGAAGTATGCTATGGTGAGTTTTTTTCAAGATATCGCGTATTGTCACAAACACAGGCGAAAGGAAATAAAAAAGCTCTGGAACTGGAAAAAGAATTAGGTCATGTACAAAAGAGAGAAACAACTCAACCCGCAATAGTTCGATACCCCCGTTTTCGTAAAGAAAAAAATAGTGAAAAATATTATCGAAGTATATTGGAACTTTTTTTCCCACACCGAACCGACGAAGATCTGAAGCCGCTTTATTACAAAAATTATACAGAATTTTACAAATTTGGCAAGTGCTCGGTTCATGGTCGAAGCATGAATGTAAAAGAGCTCGTGACAGAAAATATGCGGAAGTTTGAAAATATACGCGAAGAACTTTCGGAAGCCGGAAATATGTTAGCTGATGAACAGCTTTCACAAGATGAGTGGGCTGATCTAATAACAGAGCTCCAACAGCGTACTCGTGACGAGGGTAGAGACAGCAACGTAATACACACTGTTGAAGACGAGCAGGAATGTGATGATATACCTGATCTCCATCAGACGACAAGCGAGATCACATTCGTAAAAAATGTTTTTATTAGTAAAGAGGAAGCCTTGCCAATCCTAAGATTTCTCAACGAAATGCAAACTGAGGTTTTTTACGCGATTCGACAATGGTGTGTAAAAAAAGCAAATGGAAAAAATCCAGATCCATTTCATCTTTTTATATCTGGCGGAGCTGGAACCGGGAAATCACATTTAGTGAAAGCAATTTATTACGAGACATCCAAGGTGCTCGCCAACAGAGCAGAAGACATTTCTCAAATCCGAGTATTACTGACCGCTTCCACTGGCGTTGCAGCATACAATATCAAAGCCACAACAATACACAGTACATTTAGCATCCCAGTACAAGCGACAATTCCATACAGACCACTTGCAGAAGAAAAACTCAACACCTTGAAATGCAGGTATGAAAATTTGGAATTATTGATCATTGATGAGATATCAATGGTCGATTACAAATTATTATCATATATTCACGGAAGATTACGCCAAATAAAAAGCGCAAGCGATGAGTTTCCATTTGGCAAAGTAAGCATAATTGCAGTAGGGGATTTCTATCAACTTCCTCCGGTTAAAGCATCCCCGTTGTTCAAGCCAAATCCGTTGGGCGATCTATGGAATGGTTATTTTAAGCTAGTAGAGCTTAACGAAATTATGAGGCAAAAGGGCGATAAAAAATTTGCAGAAATGCTTAATCGTATACGCACAAAGAAAAAAGGCGAGATAATGAACGCATGTGATATTTCGATGCTCTCTCAGCGTGAAACTGGTGAAACAAAATCAGATATCATCCACATTTACCCAACAAACGCTCAAGTGAATGAATTCAACTTGAAACGTCTTCTTTCTCTTGATAAGGAAATAGTAGAAATAGCTGCTGATGTTTTAACTCCCACGTCAGAAAATCGCTCATCCAGTTGTCGGACATATATACCAATGGGTCAATTGCAAAAGACTTTGAAATTTTCTGTTGAGGCTAGGGTAATGTTGCTACGCAAAATTGATGCAACCGATGGACTTGTTAACGGTGTAATTGGTACCATTGTGAGCATTCACCGCGCAGAAGGTACAATTGAAGTAGATGTCATCCATGTCCGATTTGACGACCATCGTGTTGGCGCCGCATTGAGAATAAGATCAAAATGCAGATATGAGGACGGCGTTCCTATCACAAAAGTCGAAGATTCATTTTCAGGCCGCGGCAGTTACAAACAGTTTCCCCTTAAACTGTCGTGGGGATGCACTATTCATAAAATGCAAGGTGTTACAGTGGACGCAGCTCTCGTTGACTTCAAAAAAGCCTTTAGAGCTGGTCAAATGTATGTCGCGCTCAGTAGGGTGAGATGTGTTCAGAATCTCATCATAGAAAATTTCAGGGAAAGCGCTATATATTGCGACGAAGGAATTGAAAGTGCCATGTCAAAAATGTCTCGATTTTTACCTGAAAAATGCAAAATATTTGATAATATCGATATTATATTAAAAATATGTTTGATAAATATTCAAGGATTACGTGCACATTGGGAAGACTTGATGAGTGATTCCCGGTTTACAGAATGCAACGTTATTTGCTTGACTGAAACGCACGGAATCTGCTCACTTCAATCTTCTGTTTTTAATATCGTAATTCGAAACAGAAGTGAATGCTATGATAAAAACGATGATTTTTTCGGACAATTTAAAACAAAAAAGCAAGGGGGAGTTGGATTTTTGCTTCGAAGCGAATTGAAAGTGAGGGTGATGGACATTGAAGTTCTAAACCTGGAATTTTTATGCCTTCTGCTCGTCGAAAAAGATACCGTATTAGTGAGTATTTACAGGCCGCCATCTTATCCTTTGTCAAAATTTAGCAATGCGTTAAAGATTTTGTTAAAAGAACTTGCAAATCTGGATATGGACTGTCTCATAATGGGCGATTTCAATGAAGATCTGTTGGCTGACAATAAATGTATCGAGCAGATGTTCAGCATTGCTGGCTTTACTCAGGTTGTTCACTCTTACACCACAGACGGGTGTACTCTTTTGGATCACGTGTACATAAAAATAAAAACATGTAAAGTAACTGTAGAATCATTGCCGACGTATTATAGCTACCATAATGGTATTCGAATAGCTTTGAGTTTCGTCCCAGTCCCCGTTTCACCCTAAATACATTCAAAATACGCAAGTTGTGATTAATCTATTTTTGTGAAGAGAAACGTACAAAATACACACGTAGTGAATAGTTGATATTCTTTGGAAGAAATCGTGGTCTCATGCATAAAATTTGCATTTTGTTGTTAGTTGTGGACCTCTACACATTTGAGGTGAATTTCAAGTTTGTAGGACCAATTTGGAAAAAAAAAATATTAATAAATAACGTAAAATATGAAAAAATCACTCATGCATGACTTAGTCATGTGACCGGGAGTGCTACCCCAAAAGGCTAACATAAGTTGTGGTGTATCAACCGACCTCAAATACCAAGTTTGAGTTCTTAATATTCAATAGTAATTGGGAAATGCGAAAAAAACTGAAAATTATGCTATGTGCACTGGAGCGTGAAGCCGTGATCAGTCATGCATTAAGTCTGCAATTTATGATGGGGGACTTATTATCGGCATGTGATGTAAATTTCAAGTCTCTAAGTAAGGTCGTTCTCGAGAAGAAGATGAAAATGTAAAATCCTATATTGCTCACTGGAGCGTATCGCCGCGGTCACTCATGCGTATCCTTGACATATCGTATCCGGAACATGTCCATTAATCATTGTTATGAATTTCAACCCAATAGCATGTATCAATTTTGAGAAATCGCAAAAAAACTGAAAACGCGTTCTGCTCACTGGAGCGTGAAAGCGTGGTCAGTCATGCATAAAATTTGCAATTTATGATGGAGGACTTAATATCTGCATGTGATGTAAATTTCAAGTCTCTAAGTAGTGTCGTTCTCGAGAAGAAGATGAAAATGTAAAATCCTATATTGCTCACTGGAGCGTATCGCCGAGATCACTCATGCGTATCCTTGACATATTGTATCCGGAACATGTCCATTAATCATTGTTATGAATTTCAACCCAATAGCATGTATCAATTTTGAGAAATCGCAAAAAAACTGAAGACGCGTTTTGCTCACTGGAGCGTGAAAGCGTGGTCAGTCATGCATAAAATTTGCATTTTATTGCTAGCTGAGAACTTCTGCACATTTGAGGTGAATTTCAAGTTTGTAGGACCAATTTGAAAAAAAAATAATAAAAATAAATAATAATAATAATAATAATAATAAATAAATAATAATAATAATAAATAAATAATAATAATAATAAAACACAGGAATACAATAGGTTCCCTGCTGACAAGCAGCGGGAAGCCTAATAATAAAACACAGGAATACAATAGGTTCCCTGATGACAAGCAGCGGGAAGCCTAACAAGGAAAGCATCGCAGACTTATGTTTTTAGTGAGAAATAAAGTTGTTATTATAATGACATTACATAGGTAATTTAAAAAAAGTTTATAAAATTATATATTGGTAAAACTTCTTAACTTTTTGAATAGTAAAAAAAATAAACGAAATATTGGTTCCTATGAAGCTGTGATCCATAGGAAATATTACGGAGTGTTACGAATTGGAAACGCTGTAAACGTGGGGAAAATAAACGCTTTTGGTCGATTATGAGACAACACCTATGCATCGTGCAATCGCCTCGTGTTATCTTAATTATTATTATTTTTTAAATCAATCAAGCTGCTTTTTATCAAATTGCTTCGAATGAATTCGAATTGATATTGATTCGCTTCGATTCAAAATTCTTAAACTTACATCCCTATCCATATGATTAGAGCGCCGCGCCGACTTTCCTATCAAACTGGATAAACATGAAAACACTTTTATTAAAACCTCGTAACTTACAGCGCATGCCACATTAAACCAATTTGTCTATACTCTATCTATAGTAATACAGAATCCTCGATAGCATCATCGGTCAAGGCCGATATCTGATTACTTTGTTTGAAAATTTTATTTATTTTTGTAATCGTTCGATTTTGATCATTCAAAATCTAGGGGTTATTCAGTTTATCTGAATGTCACGATTTCGTTTGATTGACAGAATTCGCTGACTATATATTATGCACTTGCACAGTTTGTTCAGCAACAGTCCACTGGCAAAGTTACATATACATATTGTGATCAAGTGTTAGAATAGGGGCATTTGAACCGTGAAATCAGTATTTTAGAACAGCAACTGAAAGAGAAGAGTAAACAATACAAGCAAAAATATCAAATTCGCGAGATCGCCACGCGTCAATGTGAAGTGCGCTATGTAAGACAGACGGCGCTGATTGACTTTCACTCGATTTTAAAATCATATTTGAAGTAAGTTGGCACACGAATTTGTTTACTCAGTGAGATGCGTTAGATCGAGTACTTGAACTTGATCACCTTTCCTGTTCACATTAAACACTCATTACACCTGAAATTGCATGTGATGATACACTTAAAAATATTTACATCTCTTGACAGTCAATACGTGGTTTTACGAAATTCTATATAACAAGTTTGCGTGAGCTTGAGATCCCATACAGCTTTCATTGACGATATAAAACCATTTTCTCTCCAGCAGGATCGAAACTAAAATTATAACGTCAACATGCGTTGTTTGATCCTTCTTGCTATTTTGAGTACGGCTACCGCCTTGCCACTAAATTTTGGAACTTTTTGTAAGTTTGTTTTATAATTATTGTATTATAGATTATTGTTTAACGCCACAATACTTATTTCTTTCCATATAGTGGGATGTGGCGACACAGGTACCTCGGTATCCGCATCAGCCGTCGCAAAAACTTCGTTTGGTCCATGCGCTGAATTGCAGAAGCCTAACATTGTCATCGACGATCCGTGTGTTGAAGTGAAGAAACCGTCCGTAGAGGTAAAATCTCCATGCACCTTTACACGACCTTGTTTCAGACGAAGCTTTATGCGCCGACGTGTTTCCTTGCCGTGCTTTACTAGAACAATCACACGCACACCGTGCGTAAGAAGAACCGCAACACCACCGTGCATTAGAAGAACCATAACATCACCTTGTGTGAGAAGAACCATAACACCGTGCGTGAGAAGAACCATATCGCCTTGCAGGACGATCATTCCACAACCGTGTAGAACTATTACAAGAACGCCATGTGGTTAGTAAACGTTTTCAATATATATTTTAGTATTTATACTCATTCCTAATTTACTAAACAAATCTATTTTTATTACATTTTCAGTGAGGCGCTCCTTCAGGTAAGCCAATAAAGTAATAATAAACAAATTTTTGTTTCATTCTAGCTATGTTTAAATTTTTGATTTATTTCAATACTAATTACAGAATGAATGTTAAGAACAGGCGAAGTAAATTTTTTTTTTTAATATTTATACTCAGTTATCCCTGCATCCAAAGAAGACCATGTGTCACGAGAAGAGTCATTAACCCATGCGTCACCATCAAGCAACCGTGCGTACCAAAGATAGTTGAAGATCCATGCATCACCACTTTCGAGCAACCATGTGAACCAAAAATAGTTGAAGATCCATGCATCACCACCTTCAAGCAACCATGCGAACCAAAGATAGTTGAAGATCCATGCATCACCACCTTCGAGCAACCATGCGTACCAAAGACAGTTGAAGATCCATGCATCACCACCATCAAGCAACCGTGCGTACCAAAGATAGTTGAAGATCCATGCATCACCACCTTCGATCAACCATGCGAACCAAAGATAGTTGAAGATCCATGCATCACCACCTTCGAGCAACCATGCGTACCAAAGATAGTTGAAGATCCATGCATCACCACCTTCGAGCAACCATGCGAACAAAAGATAGTTCAAGATCCATGCATCACCGTCGAGCAACCATGCGAACCAAAGATAGTTCAAGATCCATGCATCACCGTCGAGCAACCATGCATACCAACAAAAATTGAAGCGCCATGCTTACCAGTTAGAACCATCGATCCGTGCGGTAATGTATATTTTTATTTGATTGAAAGATAAGGTTTAATTTGTTATGGATACATGGGTTCACGTTGATTTAAGATGTTTTCCATAATATGGTGTAACTTTGCACAGTTCATGTCTACATTATTTTAACTTGGGTGAGAATTATCACATTCTATCTTCGATTATTTATATCCTTTTATTTGTGATAAAATAAAACAATTTCACAATAATATTTATGTCCAATAGTTGGTGTCCGTGCGACCGCTTGTGCAAGTGCTTCGGCTTCAACATCAAGCACTTTTGGAACTGGCTGCAACGGAGGAGTCAAAGCTTCTGCAGGCGCTTCTGCTTCAACATTAAGCACTTTTGGAACTGGCTGCATCGGAGGAGCAAGAGCTTCTGCAGGCGCTCATGCTTTCCATCATACTCTATTTTAAGGTAAAATAAAAAAATTTAGAAGTGTGAATATCAAATTGCCAGACAACAACCACACCAAGCGATTTACAGTTACCTGTTATACTAACACTAGAAAAAAATGGTGTGATCCAATAAAATAAAAAATACAATGAAAGCAACAAAACTTCATTTCTGGATTCCGATAATGTTTATCAATAATTTACCGAGGCAAACTAACATATCTACACTTAAACTCCACAACTTGGGTTGCAAACAGCATGCCAGTTACCACTATGCTTTACTGGCCTCAATGTATATATTTTTATAACACTCATAAAACTACAAAGTTCAGAAGAAATATTTATGTAATATAGTCATACCATTACGTTATATTCCGGGTCCAAATCTTACAGATTCCGTTTGTGGTGAAATAAAATCAATAAAAAATATCGAAAACAGATTAGTTTTTATTTTTCCCTGATTTTTTTTCAAATTTGAGATATAATTCATTCATAACTGTTTATTGCCTTTCAGGGTTCAATGAAACGCTTTGTCAACCTTGGGATAGATAGATGGTGTAAGTAACTAAATCTCATTAAAGTTTGTTTTTAATACAGGGATGCGAGACCTGAGTGAAATTGGGCTTTTATATATCACTCCATGAGTAGGAAAAACCAATGAGACGACTATGCCCTTTTCACTGGTAATATATGAATAAAGAAATTGTTGGTCAGATAAAAGTTCTTGAAACGTAGAAATGATGGTGGTCATGACTTCGGCCAATATACAACATTCTATTGGTTTCAAGAAAGTCGCCATTGATGCAATCATTAACTAAAAATCATTTGTTAATTTTTGATTTTGTCTCTTTCCAGGTGGTTTTAAAATAGATTCTCTTGAATCCCAGGGAGACAGCTGGAGTCTCACGCTCCTTTAATGTTGGAGAAAAGTAGTCAAAAAGGAGAGCGACTTTATTGTTCCTTTTTTCTTTGAATGTTCTCTTCCCTTTGTGTTCATGCTTGCACGCTATTTTGTCTGATTAATTCTCCTGTGTCTTCGTTTGTCTATCTGTATTAGAACCTAAATATTTGAAAATTAACTATTTAATATATTCAGGTTTTTTCGTGTCTTTTTGTGTTTTGTATTGTCTTGAATATATATCAAAATCGCCTCCAGTTGTGTTGCCAATTTATTGTACATGTTTTCATCAATGAGCTATTGGCCTGTAGCGGGTGGACAGTCTAATTTGCAAATTTCAGTCATCGCTTTTACGTTACAAAACGATCTTCTTTAGTGCTATAGAAAGAAAAAGTGAGGGGTATAATAGGAACTACAAAGCATGTTATCGTTATATAATATGACCTGGTGTAATGTCGAATTTAGTTTTCTGCTATAATCGCTCCTTTCTGACATTAGCCCATTTTTATAGCTTTATGCAACAATAGTAGCCAATTATAACATAAAAATGTTCAAACCACAATGCAATTAGAGACCATAAGCGAAATATATTTTTCATTTATATAGCAAAACACTCAAGTTCGACCCTTTTTTGTCCTTACAACATACTATTCACAGGTTGTTACGTTGTGCACCTATTCTAGCAATATTTAGAAGAATTAAGATATCAATTTTGTTTCGATGACCTTACGAAGACCAGTACCACGAAATCGTTCTTAAATTTCAAAAACTCGAAACATAAGAGCCATACCTCGACCACTGACTGGCGCAACAACAACAATAGTAAATTAATAATACTATGCAATCCAGGTCCATTTCGTTTAGAATAATGTCATGATAAATCATTCCTCAATTTCGCAAAAGTAAAGCTGCCTAATTTCTAGCGTGTTATGTAATTTCTATAAAACATATTCCGGAGTCGATATATATAGCTAATTATTATTTCTCATTGGACACGTTTAGTGGACATAACGATCGTTTTGTTGTTATTGGACACGTAGTGGACATAACGATCGTTTCAATATTATGTTGTTGTTGTTGTTGTTCTTGTTCTTGTTCTTTGACACGTTTTTAAAAAGTCGCTTTTCTCTTCGAATACTGGACCAATTGCTTTGAAATTTTCAGTGGTTAAAGATTAATTTTTTCGCTAGAAGGCTATTACTTTTGTTTATTCTTAAATTTTATATGAATCCTATGAGATATGATATTTCATACAAAATTTCGCGGTATTTATTTTTACTCATGGGAACACTGTTTTACACTTATTTCAAGCGGTTTCGCGATCGATTGTCTTCTCAGTACTACAGCTACTGTAGGTCGGTACTGGTAAGTTGCCATACCGGTACTGTAACGCAGTGAAATTGACTTATTCCTTCCGCGGTATTACTAATGCTGCAATGCAAGTTTTATAGCCTATCGTATGCGGAACGGAATATCAGACCTACAGGTTCGGTACCGGTACTGGTAGCTCAGTACGTAAGTACGATACTGGTACTGGTGCCGGTACCGGTGTCTTACCACAATGAAATTACCGTAACTTATTCTTTCACGGTCCTACCAGTGCAGTAATGCAAGCGTTGTAGCACTTGTAGCCTACTATATTTGTTTATTTTGATGAGAGTCTACTGGAAACAACATAAAATTTGAAAGGGAAGAATTGTTCTGTGATCAATTATCTGTCCTAAAGTGTGAACAACATAAAATTTGCAAGGGAACAACTGTTCTGTGATCAATTACCGTATATGGCCTACAGTGTACAGGTAAGATGCTGGCTGACTGCTAACCGGTACTGGTAGCTCAGTACGTAAGTACGATACTGGTGCCGGTACCGGTGTTTTACCACAATGAAATTACCGTAACTTATTCTTTCACGGTCCTACCAGTGCAGTAATGCAAGCGTTGTAGCACTTGTAGCCTACTATATTTGTTTATTTTGATGAGAGTCTACTGAAAACAACATAAAATTTGAAAGGGAAGAATTGTTCTGTGATCAATTATCTGTCCGAAAGTGTAAACAACATAAAATTTGCAATGGAACAACTGTTCTGTGATCAATTACCGTATATGGCCTACAGTGTACAGGTAAGATGCTGCCTGACTGCTAACTCAGTACCGCTTGACACGTTTTTAAAAAGTCGCTTTTCTCTTCGAATACTGGACCAATTGCTTTGAAATTTTTAGTGGTTAAAGATAAAAATTTTCTCCAGAAGGCAATTACTTTTTTTTTCGCTATGACGTCATCAAAATTATGTGACTCTACGTGTCCATATATTTGAGCATAGCTCTCTTGTGTTGTTCTTGTTGTTATGTTGTTCTTTGACACTTTTTGGACACCTAGTGGAAAATCTAAAAAATCGCTTTTCTCTTTGATTACTGGACCAATTGCTTCGAAATTTTTAGTGGTTAAAGATGAAATTTTCCTCCAGAAGGCTATTACTTCAGTTTATTTCAAATATTTCTGTTAGCTCTGTGAGATTCTTTTTGGTTTTCTATGACGTCACTGAACGTTCTGCGGACATCGGACGCCTTTTTGTGTCCGACTGTACTGCTTCGCTTGGTGGGAATATATTTGTAGACTGTGATCTGACGGTACGGTGAACCGTACTGTACTGCGAACACAGACGTGTCCATATAATCGGGCGTAGCTCTCTTGTTTTACATCATATGATAACATGGTGGATTACGAATAAACTACACGCTTAAAACTGGGTATGTTGGTTGCCTAAAAGAAAATCATATTATTTTTATCTTTTAATTTACCGTCCAACTTTACTAGGAATTATTCACTTTTTTGAAGCTTTATACTCTGTATTGTCTTATTTATGGTCTTATGGTAACTTCATAGTATGGGGTTCATTTTTATTGATGTTACCTGCCTGTTCTATTTAGTGAGAAACTAAATTGAGACAAATTCTGATTTATATCGGATTTAACAACAAAAGTTTGCTCGAATTAAGGTCGCTGGTCTTCAACTAAGAGCAGTGCGATCAATGCTATAGAAAAGTTGAAGAAATTCTGACACGCAAAGATCCACGTATAGATTTACTCGTGTGGAACAGATGTCAGCGGACGCACGGAGGACATATATTATTTCCAAGAAAAAAACTTTACCACAGAAAAACCATTAGTAAGCGAAATTTCGTTGTGACAGTTTTTATTGTCATGCCTGCAGTAAATTAATTCAGTTGGAGCCAAGTCATATCTGGCAAAGACCATTGGTCGTAGTTTTTGGATTTTTAGTAAACTATTCACAATATGATAGCATTCCTCGCGTTATGACTTGGAAATCTTTTTGTATTTTGGTTTTGAGTCGCGTAGTTCAAACTGAGCAAATTGTCACCTGACAAGCCTATATTTCTTATTTATATATCCGTAATGAATATGGAAAGGGAGATTTTACACGCTTATCAGCGTTTGCACACAAAAAGCAATGTGTTTTGAGCAATAACATCCACTACCTAAATCGTTTTTAGATGGCTTTGTTTACAAATTAAAATGGCAAGATTGGGAATGAGGTTGAATTTACATCATATTGTCAACCTTAGAGACGGAGGTAAGCGTAGGCTGATTGCCAATTATTAGTTAATTAATTGAGGAATATCGGTATTTGATTGGTCGATCGCGTCGACGCTTTTAGGCGGGAAAGTAAGGAAGCGTCGTGACGTATTCGTACAGTCACAGAACTACGAGAGGCCAGGGGGGTTGTTTTGTTCTACCAGCTACGTATCTGTCTCGCCGTGTAATATAAACAGGTAAGCGAGTATAATGTAATAGTATATTGAAACGAGTTAAAATTGTACTACTTCTATAAACTTTCGCCATTTCAGTGACCTAATCTTCAAACACTTTATAAATGTATGAAGCA
The DNA here is from genome assembly GCF_964204865.1 of Styela clava. Classification (NCBI taxonomy): domain Eukaryota; kingdom Metazoa; phylum Chordata; class Ascidiacea; order Stolidobranchia; family Styelidae; genus Styela; species Styela clava. The sequence goes on from NC_135250.1 coordinate 20,203,461, forward strand.
ATCTGTTGTTAAAGTGTTCATCAAACGCGCTTCGTGTATGGAATTTCAAGTATAATGTAAGTATGACTGCCTAATTTTCTATCATTTTCTGTGTAATTTACGCTCAAATCACGAATAGTTCAGCTTAGTTAATATAAATAAACTATCTGAAAACTTCCCCAATCACTTATTGACAGAAGTCTTTCTGTTGTATCGTAAGTTATTTTTTTTTAGCTTGTAGCTTCTGTGCGATAGCTAAGGTTGAAATAGTCGTTGCCGAATCAATGTTGAGCTGTTATTGTGCTCGGGACCGCGTATTTCAAGGTTCGTATTAATTTATTTTACGAACTTTCCGATTTTAGACATGTCCTATTCATCTTTGCCCGTTATGGAAATTTGATATAGACATCAAAAGATTTATTTTGAGATTAATGCAAAACTATCAAAGACCCTTCCCTCTCTTGTCCGAAAGAATTTCTAAGCTACGGGTCGCAACAGTTACAAATTACTGTCGAAAATTGGTAATTGGCTTAACATCCCGTTAAATTTAATATTTTATTGAACACGAAGTGGCAATATAGATCGTTTTGATATTGTAATGTTGTTTTTATTAGTTGTCTTGTTATGGTTGTGAGAAAATAGTTTTTTTCCTCAACTACCATACTGAACAAATTGCTCCAAAATATGCAGTGTTTGGAGATTGGTTGAAGGGAATATGTTGGTGTTAGAATTTTTTTTGATTTCGTTGTTGTTTTAAATGGCCTTTCTTTCTGATTACTAGACAAAATGCTTTGATAGTTTTAGTTGTTGCTAAAATGCTATTACTTTTATATTTATTTCAAAAATTTCTGTGTGCTCTGTGGGAATTGCTTCTCACTAGGTAATGGCGTCATCAAAATTATAAATCGCGCATCTTGTGGTGGTTCCGCGTTTGTTTTCGTTGCGATGTCGTGCTCACAAGAAGTCGAGGAGACCACAATTTCGCACCGGTACTGTGAAAGATTAGATACCCGTAGGCCTACTATTTTGTTTTGGCTTTCGTGTCCATGTATTTGAGCATTGCTTCTTTGTTTTATAAATTGTCGTCCTGGTATAAAATTCTGTACTTCAAGTAGGTCGAAATGAGTATATAAAAGTATGAAAATCGATTTTCAATTGGAACGTAATATATATGTGCGGAATTTCGACTAACAAAAACCCTAACAAAAATTTTTCTAATCGTCAATACTATGGTAACACTTTAAAAAAGGTGTAAGCAGCCGGGTATAAACTTATTTTGGAATGATATGTATTGGTACTACGGTTGCATTTAATTGAAGGTTGACAATTAATAAATTTTAGTATGTACTCTGTGTTCTCCGATTCGAATTCATGATCTTAATCTGTGTTTTGTTCATCATTTTGCTACAGACTTTCATTTCCATTTCAATATTATTTCGATAATAAAGAAAATATCCGAGGCAATGCCAATAAATAACATGACACGAACGAAGGTAAAACATAACAGTTGTATCACCCCTCTCAGCATAATGCTGGTTATCACATGAAACAGGTTTGTTTCCAATGGAGACAAGCAATATATCTGATTTTATAAATTGCTCATCCGCCATTCCAATTTTACATAATAAAATTGAGGATAAGAATATATAATATATATCTTATATAATATATAAGATTTTTTTCTGTAGGTCTGAATAATATATATATATAGCTGTGTGTTATAACTCCCCAATTAATCGTAATTGGAAACAATACAATTAATCGTAATTGTATTAATTAATTTAATTTTTAGAAATTGGAAGACTATGCAGTGTCGTGCCACAAGGAAAAATATCATGGGAAGATATGTAGGGTTGAATTGATGGGAGCATGCGCTCGACTAACAGGTATGAAGATGAAACCCGTATTTTATCCGCAATTTTGCAATGAATGCTATTATTCATTGTTTGTTGGACACAAAGCGGACATATGAATCGTTTTGTTATTATGTTGTTGTCCTTGTTATTATTTTTTCTTATATTTGTTATGAAAAATCGCTTTTCTGATTAACTACTGGACCGATTGCCGGAAACTGAAAAACCAATGAAAATTTTCAGTGGTTTAAGATTGTATTTTTTGCTGAAAGGTTACTACTACTTTTATACATTTCAAAAATTCCTTTGGGCTAAATGGAATTCGTTTTTTGTGTGCGATGACGTCATCAAAAAATTTCCCGCCTTGTGACTGTTTCGCTTCCGAGTTAGTTGTGAAGATTGCCGTACCGATAGTCTATTGTGACAGATTCGCGTACCTGTACTACTTCGATCCGGCTTTCGTATCCATATATTTGAGAATCATTCTCTTGTTTTTGTCTTAGTCTTGTCTTGTCGGCCCATTAGTTGCAGCATGAAAATATCAACAACAACAGCAATAACCCCAACAACAACGATAAGAAATTGACAATACAATCCAGATCCATTTAGTGATAAAAGTTCATCCATTTCGTTAGTTAAGTTGAGTTGTGTCACTTCTATAACACAATTCCAGCATTAATGTATTCAACAGATTCGTTTTATATGAAACGATAACACATCGTGTATAAACACTTTTTTATTCTCTATACCATGGTTCCCAACCGCCGGTCTGAGAAGCTTTTTTGCCGGTCCGCGAGAAATTTCGTTGTTTTGTTGTTTTTATGCAGTCTCAATCGCTTTACCGTAGACAAAGTTGCGTTGGCTCATTACGCAATTCTCTTCCTCCGTCATATTGCGATGTCTTTCGAGACATGTTGGCGCCGTCTTACGCGACATCTTGGCGCCGATCAATTACACTTTTCGCTTTTTCGGCTCCGATTCATCGCGAATGCGCTCCATCAAATCTCGCAAAATTGAAAAGCAAAAAAATCGGCTTGCTGCGGCTGTTCTGCGTGCTTTTCCTGATTAATATGACCATCCATATAAAACGTAATGCATATCTCCTTGTTTAAACCAGAAAACTGTCAAGAACAGTATAATGTTCCAGTAAGACCCCACAGGTGGTCAAGACGCGCAAAAAAGCATAGGCCGCAGAGATCTTTTCCAGACACCGTAGATTTTGAGCCTGTTGCCAAGTTATCGACGACTTTGTCATTGTAATGTAAATTCATTTCGTTTGAGGCGTCGATCAACTGCAGAGGGATTAATATGATAAACCCAATGAAAAAGAAAAGGCTTGATTAAAATAGCAATTCTACTTTAAAGTCCAGATTAAAAAAGTATTACTTATCACAATTTTCCATGATAACGAATCCCCATCGCCAAGTAATCGAGCAATCAAACTGTTGTCCGTCTTTTCAGCCAGTTACTGCGTTATGCGAAAAAACATTTTCACTAGAATTATCACTAGATTCAATTAAAACGAAGCAAAGAAATCGACTGCACGCGGCTGCAGAGCTACGTGTTGCAAAAACTTCTTTGAGGCCTCGTTTGCAATCTTATATTGGAAACGAAACAGCAGCAAAATTTTCACACGAGTTAATTGTGCATGTCTTTAATGAGAGATATTTTATGCGTGCATTTCATTGCATCCTATTACGAAAATAGATGTTATTCTTTTCTTTTCCGGCCATTTCAATTTTTTGCCGGTCCGCGAGTAGGCTACATTTAATCTAATTTTACCGGTCCGCCAGGGTAGAAAGGTTGGGAACCGCTGCTCTATACCCTTGGCCTGGTTTCAGTCCATTTAGCTCTGATCAATTACGGAGTATATCAATAATATGGAGCCTGTTTTATTGATGCTTACCCACGTGCTCAGTAACAAAATATTGGATCCATGGACAGATACTTAAGACCTAGGTGGAAACACTTTAATTCTGGCAGACGTCAGACATTTTTTCATTGTTTAGGAAAACATCAATTAACGTCCAGCCTTATTTTATGGTCCAAATGTAAAACACCTGAGCTTGCCATCTCAACTCAGTGTGACCCCGCTAGATTTAATATTAATCACCGAAACTCCGGTTGCGTGATAAAATTTTATGTTTGATAAAACATAATAAACGCTCAATTTAATAATGCTCGCACCGTGAGTTTGGAATGGAAATTTATACGGCATTTTTCGTACGCTTTTCTATAATTTATGTATATTTTACTACAGGATTTTGAGGAACGTCTTCGCCATGAAATAGAAGAGAAACAAAGTAAGTACAAATATGTTTTCTAATCGTTTCTTGCCCCATTCAAACGCACTAAGAAGTATCGTGAAAAATTTGATAAAATGGAGATTTTGTATTTCAATATTGATCGGATCGGATTCCAAATTATTGTATACGATTTGAATGGAGATTTGGCTTATTTTTATTTATTAATCAGGCCATCTTTCCAATTGGCAATTTTAGCATCCCTATAAAGCAGAAATTGTCAACTTCTTTTAGGGAAATCATAACTTTTCGATTTAATCTGTAGCTGCAAACATTTGTATTTGTTTCCACTCCCAAATTTATTCTCGATAATTATTACATCATATATATTTGTATTAACATACATACCGTATCTATAATGTCGTTTCAAGTATGTATTAAGATAAATATTTTCGAACAAAATCACGAATTCAATACTGTCTTCTGGCTTTCAAATTTAAATAGACGTTTTTAATTCATTGCCGCCATTTTCATCTGGTCGATTTTTTTCCTGCTAAAATGTGTTTCCACACTGGCCATCCATGATCCTCTCGTCATCCTTTTTCATTTTGTTCCCAATGATTCGTGTGATTTTCCAATGTAACAAGAATATGTACTGCCGCACAGAGATTTGCCTCCAACTCTTAGTGAAATAATTTAAGCAAAACCGACATAGACCAAGGGTTACCTCAAATAAAACATTGATATTTTTGGTTGGGATTACACAACAAGACTCTAAATTTTGTGCTCTATAATTAGGTGCCCGGAGACAACAGAATTACTGCGACAAGAAGACGATGCCTCAGAAGAATTTATTTTTGATTCACATATTGTTTACTGCTTTCGTATTGGTTTAATTTTTTTGTGTTGTCACGCGTTCGCGGCTCGCTTATTTTGGCTAAATGCAAAGAGCCGCGGATGCTGTAGCGCGTAGTTCTGAATCCTTACAATTGTGTCTTGTGTCGAAATTTGAAAACGACTCCAGCCTTAGAGAATTTCAACTTCCGCATTCAGCTTCCATCTCCCGAAGACCGAATTTGGAGGTGCTTATGCTTTTGCAGCGGTGCGAATTCACGGATAGGTTTGTGAAACCTTGCGAAGATTCCATATGTGCTGCAAATCAAATATGAACCATAATATGATGGCGACAGTAAAGGACTTTATTTCCAAACACAGACCAACAAAAAAACACGTACGATTTTAACACCATAGCCTGACCGGAACAGAATTACACGACAAAAAAGGGTCCCGTTGTAACCTGAAAAAGCAAAAATATAGTCTGTCTGACGACCCATGGGAAAGTAGAGACAGAAGCCTCAACCTCGCAAATTCTAGCACATTACAAAGTATATTTATATCACGAAAGCAATCAAGTATATATACAAACAACTTCAATTCCAACCACAAAATTCTTGTTTCCGCGAAACGAATGAAATTGAGGTGCAGACTGGGGCTTTTCACAGAATTTTTCTGTAAATATTCTCTGGCAATCTCTAACTATTAGTAAATCCCGTCGCTTCAGAAATGGCACGACAATGCTTGTTCCTAGCGGCAAAACTCAATAATTTATAGCAAGAGGGACAAAAATTGGGCAACAAGTACCGAACCAACCACCTATCTCTCAAACAGTCTTATATCCACATGACATCAACACTCAGCAACTCGAGCAACGAACGGGACAGTTACACTTCGAACAAACTAGTCTGTCACAACTATAGGATCGGGGGCCCCATTCGCCAAACTTCGTAAAAAGCCTCGTTAACGAGCGCGTAACCTTGTCTCACAAAAACGCAGTTACGAAATCTCGTTAAGTTCGATTCACAAAACATCTCGTAAAAACTTTACGCACGGTCACGCAAGTTCTCTCGAAATCTAACGCACGGTCGTCGAACAAAAACCACTGTATATCTATCTCTCAATGGTATCAGTCACTGCCGCTAGCCACCCTGAGCGGACAAGCTCATTTTGCGACGATCTTTAGGGTTTCCCTGTTTACAGACTGTGTTTTAAAATTTGGGTCATATAGCAGTATATGGATATATGAAATAAATGCTGGAGTACATATTGTGAACTACTTCTGTGACCGACAATAAAATAGATGAATGAATGAAATCCCATATTTGATGGTAGTACGCTGTTAGTTGGCATATATATATAGGTGGGTCCACAGCTACTAGACCAGCGTTTCCGCATCTTCGAAGTGTTCCGTGGAAAAGGAATAAAAAAAACCGTCTTAAATAGTCGCCATGGAGATCTATGGCAGGGCTTCCCAAACTAGGGGCCGCTAAACGAATATTAAGGGCCGCAAAGAGAACACCAACTTTACAAAACATCAAAATCGCATATTTCGAACAGTTTACCATTATTAACGAGGACAAGGGCCGCGAAAATTTTTAATATATATATATATATATGTATTAAAAGGTTCGCGAGCTCAAAAGTTTGGGAAGCCCTGATCCATGGAACGTGAAGTTGTCACCCAACTGACCGTTCAATATCGCGTCACCATCGGCTTAAATCGTACTAACTGGAGAGGGACAGTGGCATTTTCGATAACTGTCGGCCTAGCTTTTTGACTGTTTAGTTCATTATAAAGTTTACAGCAATCATTTTGATTTTGCTATAGGCAAATGAGTAGACCTAAAGAATAAAGGCAAAGGGTCAACTCTTCCTCCTCCATCTCTGCCTGGTTTTTCTTTGAAATGCTGAAAAAATTACTCATTTTCGCTAAACTCTATTAGGTAGATAAATGCAGCGAAATTGCAGCAAGTACTTCTATCTCCATTAGACGTAACATTAGAGGCAAACACTACGTAATGAGGAGTAAACGACATAGAATGGTAAGTGAATTTATTGATTCCTATACACACCATTTAAATTAAGAAACAATAAAACATTAATAATAAATGCAACATGTAAAATATTCAATTCTATTTTAAGTATTTTAACACAATTCTGTTAGCTGCGCATTTGACAACCTTTTCTTTATCAATTTTACCCTTTTATTTTTTGGTGTTCCGCGAGGCGAGATAAAAAGTGGAGGTGTTCCGTGGCCGAAAAAGTTTGGGAAACGCGGTGCTAGACTACAGTCACTCTTACCTAAGTAAGGCATTTAAGGATTTTTGATACCAATTTTTCATGAAGTATGCAAACACCACAGCATTTGTTGGGGTGCATATGGCACATACTTGTCTTAGGCCAGTAAGGTATTGGACATGTATCCCGTCTTAGTTATACCGTTTAGTTATAATTATGTAGATACTGTTACAAGTAAACACACATACATTTCAACCTGAATTCATGCTAAGAACATGCCGAACTACTGTTAACGAGCAAAATTTTCCCCCGTTAGTTTGCGAGCACTCCGGCGCCTTAAAGAACTTTCGTTAATACCGATTCTCGGTAAAATGAGAGAAGAAAGCACTTTACGAGACGTCTATTTTGGCTCGCAAAAAATTCTCTCGAATATTAACGATACTTCGAAAATACCACTTTTGCCTTTCACGAGAAAGTGGGTGCTTAACTAACACGTTAAACGATAAAGAAGTTTGGCGAATGGCGCCCCTGAATTGATTAGATCAGGGGTGACAAACTCGAGGGCCGCATGAGATCTCCCAATGCGGCCCTCGAACGCTTTACATTTTTTAAACCTTTCAGAGAGGAATTGATTCACACAAAAAATGACAATTTACTGAAAGTAGTTGGAAAATTAAAGTTTTTTTTCGTTTCCAATTTTACCCAATTATGGATACACCTCAAGCTAGCAAAAGAATACTTACTTGAAACGCAAAGTACATGGAGAAGGTGGCATTTTCGAAGAAAAATGGGAGTTGCAATATTTCTGCATTTCTCAAAATTTGTCACATTTACTCCGTACAATGAATGAAAGAATACAAACAACATTATCATAGCTCATCAGCAGTCAATATGACGAATTTATAGATCAACTTCAAACAGAAACTTTTTATGTGTTTGTATATTATTATAATTATACAATCACCTAGTTGCTAAAAATCAATATCAATCATAACTCAAGCGGTTCTATACCACGTAATGGTAGGAGATGTGACGGGAAATGTCTGGTCCGAAAAGTCATTTGTTTGTTTACTGATCTATACATGAAATGATAAGCGTAATATTTTTGCATCACTGAAATAAATCGAACATTCTCAACGATCCAGATTAATCGATGATCTTGTGACCTCGTTAATTAGAGTTGATACTGCGAAATCATTTCATCCTGTTTTTCATAAGCTGTTGACGCAAAAGAGACGCCAAACGTCGGGGCATATTTAAATGATGAAACATTGAGTTTATTCAGAATTACTAATAATAACAAGAACCCATAGGACCCACAACAAGTTTTGAAATAAATAAAAGAGCGATGTTCAAATATATAAACATGAAAGTCAAAAGAAAGCAGTAGAGTCCGTTACCTCTTTACGGTACCTTACATATATATAGTCTGGTACAGTCAGCACGAGAGAGGTCGCAGACCCGCTACGAACAATTTTATTAATTTTGAAGTGTTCATAAGACAGCACATGTCATAGAGGTAGAGCATACGGAAAGTTTTATAATAAATCTAAATTAAAAATACAATCTTTAATCACTGAAAATGTCGAGCGATCCAGTAGTGATTTTTTCACAACAACGTGAAGGAAATTACTGACAACATAATAACAAATCAATCCATATGTACATTCCGTGTCTGAGTCGCATGGCTTTCGTTTTTACTATATACGTATTGAGGAGGTCAAGGATGGCATTTTCGGTATTGTGATTCTACAAGCTTGTTTACGTTTTTTCCCTAAAGCGATTATGATGAATTAGTAACGTGGGGTGAATACGCTTGTCACAAGGCTTCTTTGTCTAAGACTGCTGTCTTGATATTAGCGTTGTATTTATAACGTGCTGAATTGAGTTATAAATTTTGGGATCAAGATTTTTTTCCACGTTCATTTCCATCCGTAAACTATGACCCATCAATTGCACCCAGTATGCTTCACCCATGGACGTCGACATTGCATCGATGAAATCTCCTCCCACAGACATTTGCATTGTTGTTAATTATATCATATAGGTATTAAAAATCAAATCATATTTACAAATAATAAATATAATCCTGATTAGGTTTTTTATTCACATTACGAACAGGGACCATTGTACCAAAATAATCTTTGTTGTCGTATTTTTTTTTATCAACGCCGTAACACAGAAGTACTATAATCATGAATAGTAAATCCCAGTATACCAGCGGTTCCAAAACTATGAGTCACGAGAGGGTCGCAAAAGGAATCTTAGTGGGTCGTGAAAAGATGTAGAAAGCTTTGATTAATTATACTGGTTATTAGGATCGGTGGCGACTCGAATACGTAAATCTTCAAACAATAAAAAAAAATTAAATTGAATTTAAGTTCTAATCTGTGAAAGTTTCCTTTTTACAATCTTCTCAAAGGAACAAAATTTTGCTACACAAAGAATGGCCATGTGGCTTTTTTTAGGCATGGCAGTTTGGTACACTGTACAGCACTTCATATCGTGTTTCTCTGAAATTTAGACAGGATTTAGATTTATTTTCTTTCGAAGAATAACACAATGTTTTTTTTTGGAAGAGGTCTTTTGTGTTCATACATTAAAAATAAAATTACATTTGTGGAAAAGCACGGGATTTTTTAATAAACATTATACAAAAACCGACATCCATTGTTTTTATTTGTATTTCCTATAAAAAAATTTAGTGACAAATATCATAATCGTGATATCACACAATCTTGAATAGTGGTGTGATCTCCACCTTACCTCAGGTTATTGAACCTTTCTTCTCCCACACATTTTAAATTTATTTTAGGGGGGGGGGGGGTATTTAAAATCATTTTTAAAATACAAATTAGGTCTTATTTTCAGGTCAGGTCTTATTTTCGAGAAAAGACGATAGTTTTGCGATGATTAGCCATTGCTGTGTTTTGTGTTATGTCATAAAAATTAAATGGGTCGCCATAAGCTATGGTAATAAATAGCGGGTCCCAACTCTAAAAAGTTTGGGAACCATGCACTGCAGTATACAAATAATAGAAGTAACATAAGGGCTGCTTATGGTGTTTGTTTAATACACGCTGACGATTAAACCGTATAAAATGAATTGTATTTTCGTCATGAATTGTACTAAAAATAAAATATTGCATACGAAAAACTGGGCTATAAAAACTGGTAGGAAGGGAAAACACAGCGAACGAGGAATTACCTAGATCCAGATGAAGCCGAACTATTCATCGGTCCATTTTGTGTTCAATAGCAGCGAAGAAATGATTCGAGACTAACCACGATGCTCTATCATCGTTTTCATTTTGGACAAATAACATCCCAAAATAATTAATATATTTAAATATCATCCATTCTTTATATTAATCATTTTGAAACTACTTTTAAAACAGTCTTTATTTTCCTTTGTATAGAACCAATTATTCAATGATTCCACTTTTCTCGGTGACATAGATTTATCAAATAATGGCCGAGATGCAGATTCCGGATTATAGTTCGGATTGTAAATGTCATCGATATTAATTCCATGAACAATTCTACAAAGTTGACATAAATCATGTTTTCTTTTTAATATTGGAAATTCTTCTATTTTCATGGTTCGCCACCTAAAAATATATTTACATTAAGATACAATAAGGTTGAAGACTTCGGGCGCGTTGAATGGTGGCAGCCATCCACGCGTCACTAGCAAACGTCATATAAAACTAAAGTGCGGGTGGAGTTGCACAAAAATGATTAGATAAATTGTGGCATATCGATATGAATTCTTTATTATAAAAATAGAAAAGCGATCGGCAACCGCGTTAGGACGCGGTACCGGTTCGCGGAAAGTTCGTTTTTAGGTCGAACATTTTTTTTTATTGTTATACGCAATTTCTGTCGGATTTTATAGGAAACATAGATTGAGTAATAATTAACATTCTGTGGTTGAATGAATTAAGTCCACATACAATACAGTCAACAAAGTTTTATCAAGCAACTTGAATGAAAGGTAACGTTATGAATTATTATTATACTTATTTTGTATTATGTGGTGAGAAAAATTATTTTTTTTTAATGTCGAAATAGTAGGACGGTAATTTGGTGATCATACTTTCAATATTTTAAGACTAATAATTTATGTGAAATCGAGGTTTTACAAGTAATGCACCTAAATCCTATGATTGTATTGAAATAGTCAGGTTGGTCATCTATAAAAACATGTAAGCGTTACATTAAATTTGAATATTTGGAGATTCTGGCAAATATTTTTTAGAAACATTTTGTTCGTATCTGGTAGTTCACCGCAGGAAATTTCGCCGTAAGAAATCTCGCCGCAGGAAATTTCGCCGCATAGGAAAATTCGCCGCATGAAAAATCGCCGCAAGAGCATTTTGCTGTAAAACAAGTGTTTGTCATTAAAACAGTTTTATCAGGTTTATTGGGTATGCTCTTAAATAACGAATCTTTTATGAAGAAAAAGGTATTTCAAAAACCTAGCTGATTTTGACAAAAATACTTGTTTTACAGCAAAATGCTCATACGGCGATTTTTCCTATGCGGCGAAATTTCCGGCGGCGAAATTTCCTGCGGCATTTTGTTGGCCAAATACGAACTAAAAATACTGAAAAGAATGAGCTAATTACACTCTTACGAACTGATTGAATAATGTACCTCAAGGTCGGTAAATTCAATTTGGTTTCAAAAGTTTTCAAATCAACTAAATCGTTTGCCACAGTACGTAATTCACGTAATTAATTCATTGCTATCTACGTCTGAGAAAGACAATGGGGGACTATAAATAATAAGGCAACATACCTAAAATACTCCAAATATGCTGTGTCATTTTTATCAAGATAATCCAAATAGTCAATCAGAGCTTTTGTCGAGACAAAATCTTCAACGAATATAAAAGATCCAGGAGGTGCGACTTCTAAATAATCTTCTTTTGTTGCTCCCCATACCACAGGTATGGCATTGCCGTGAAGTGCATTTTGAAAGAATTTTTCTGTTATGTAGTCTCTACAGTGGTAAGAATTTTCGAAAGCCAAGAAGAATTTATAAGGTTTCACAAAGTCTGCTATCGAATTTTTCGTTCGTGGTATTACTTTACCGAAGCAGCTTCCAAATGTTTGCAATCTACCTTTCGACTCAATCTTCATTTGTTGAATAAAATTTAATCTGAAAATTGAGCTTGGTGAGTCTTTACAATTTGTTACAACAGCGGCTGCCCACAAATTCTTCGATGGCAGTATCTCCGTTAAATCGTTGCTCTGTAAATCCGACATTTTGTAAGTTCGAAAGATGCTTGTTATATATGGCCGGTATATATCTGAATCTCTTCTGCAAAGTAATTTATTTCGGTAACAATTACCACTGTGTTTCTAAAATCCGAGGTGCCTTAGTTTAGTTTTAAAAATAGAATATTAGTCCAGAGGCTGTGATAGACCAGGTGGATAAAACCAGGTGGATAAACTAGGATAAAACCAAAATTACAGATTTGCTTGTGAGCGTGCTGAGATGTTCGCAAAATCACTTTCAAAATAAGCAATAAAATGGTAAAGTATAGAAAGAAATTTTCTGGAATTAATGGTCGGGGAAACATCTATTTGAAACAATGAAAAATGTATTTAAAAATATTGGTCAACCTGTAAGTCATGGTGGCATTGAATTTTACATAATCTTCAAATTCGAACGTTTTTCCGTGGTTTTGCTTCAAATTATTTGGACTCTCATTCGTCCAATACACGTATAGCTGATCGGTTCTCCTATAATTAATTAAATACAAATTTAAACCAAAAAACTTTTTTAAGGAGGAAATGTCGTAATAGTATTCAATCCATCAGATCGAAGAAAGCGGGAAGGATACGACAAGCGGAGGATTCTTACGAGTTTGTGCGAACTTGTTCTTGGAATTTTGTTTTAGAAGTTAGACTACTACATCAATGCGTAACGTGCAACACACCTGGCGAATAGTTTTCTATTTGTCGTTTTGAATTTTATTATTAGAGTTATGTAAAACGTGTAATGTTAATGTAGCTTACACAGTGACATAATGCCTTTTCTGGAATGGGGGAACATGTTGTTAGTGAGTCCGATACAAATGAGAACTTGTTCAATTAATTTTGAATCTCATCATTGGACATCGGACTACTACGAAAAATATAACGAGGAAATAAATGAAAAGTAGAATGAATATATGTACCTCTTTTGGGGCATTATTCCAGGATGCACAAACTTATACAAAAATATCACAGCAGCCGTATCCGGATCTTCAATCTGTAAAAACATCTCGAGTTTACTTTTCCAAAAATTCTAAAAAATAGTGGTTACGAAATTTCAGGGATGGATTTGGATTTTTTTTATCATTTGATCTTATTGTTTTGAATCATCAATGAACTCATTCATGATCAATGAATATATTCAATTTCAGTCAGTTCTATCAGCAAGTATTACTATTAAAAAGTATTTGACAATACACCTACTTTGCTCTGATTTAATGAAAAAACGCAATTTCCACATTCTTGAATGGGACTGTATGTCGAGTGAGCATCGTCAATATAGGTCTGCAACCTCGCTATTTCAGCAGACGATTCTCCTGGCCAGAACAATATTGTCTGAAATATTAAAAATTAATTGGGCCTTCTAGAAAGTTTTAACGTTTGTGAGAAATTGGACCTTCTAGAAAGTTTTAACGTTTGTGAGAAATTAGACTAGATTATTTGTTTCAAGTTCTGTGCTTTGAATATCATTTTGTGTTATGCGAGAATTATATCGAATTGAGGTTTCAAATAAGATTACTAAGAAATTTACTAGCGTTGAAGTAACTGCATTTTTCTATATAATAGATGTTTTTGGCATCAGTGGTGTCAGAGCACGTAAATCATTCATTTGACTAATATAGTTGTTTATATTAGATTCATTTGTCTCCAGTGTTATTCTGGTAATTCAAATATTATTTGCTTATCGACCGTCAAAAGATTTGAGTTCAGGTTGTGCGCATACTTCAGGAGGTCCAAAAAATATTTATTACGAATCCGAATTTTAAAACACTACGGCTCCCGGGAAAATTCCTACTTCGGCTCCGATATAAAATTTTGGTATCAAAAACTTAGGATTACGCACGCCTCCTTCAACAGATTGTTAAGAAAGCTCTGACAACTTATTTTTAAGTTCAATATCACTGTTTGAACTCTAACATTTCGACTCATTTTGTTGAAAATTTCGACTTTGAAATTGCTACTCAATAAAATCATGCCAAACTTGGACTCCACAGTGCTACTTGTAGGACCAGTGTGGGTGAGAAGTTTCTTTCCCAAATTAGCTTGTTAAAGTCTTGTAATATGTTGAAGTTTTACCTTTGGTTCTTTAATTGCTTTGCCTAATGCTTGTTGCAACTTTCTCTCTTCTGGTGTGATATTCTGCTCATTGATATGGTTATCCGGATGGTAATTTGAATGGTGCGTGGAAAAATAGAACAGAGCCTCCAATATACAGATTGCGGCAAGGATCTTGAAGTATACAATCTTGAACTTCATCTTCCACGAAACAACAGCTAGTACTACGCCTATTTGTTTGAGTCCGAAACATCTAAATCATTGTCTGAAACAGTGATTTTTGAACTATTTTTCCCCCAAGTACAGTAATTAAAAAGGCATGATTTAAATTTTAATTATGCATATCCATGACTGAATATTGTATGGTAGGTGATCTTACTTGAAAATAAGTAATGAATAGTTGTGTATCTGAGCACCGCTGCTTTCTTTTAGCTGGGTCAACAGTCCATATAAAGCATGGTATGATTGTACACCACACTAAGAATTCATGCTTTCAAACTTCATTTGCAATTTGTTCAAACAGATGTATGTTGACTCACTTAACTATAGCGCTGATGAAAACGAAAGTTCCTGATTTGTTTTATTGACTTTCGCTTTCTAGTTCATTAGAAAGCGAAAGCGAATTTAATTACATATTAAAACAAGCAAAAATACATTTAAATTAAAGGTAAACTAACATAAGCACAGTCGTGTTTAGTTAAGCACCAAACGTGCTTGTTATCGAGTTCAGCAATGTTTAACTATTCCCAACCCGTCTGCTTTGAAAACATGCCCTGAATGTTGTCCAACAACGTACAATTCACAAAATTAAGCTGGTATACGCTGCTTTATCAACCCTACCTTCATCACTAAAGTTGCAAAATCAGACGATTATACTAAATGTAGATGTGCCGTCGAGCAGCTAATTTCTTGTTTCGCCTCCGGCGAATTTGACTTGTGAATTAGAATATGCTTCACAATGGCACTCCAGTAAAAAATATAAATATATATCGGAACGTATGAACCACGCGATATATTGCACTTATGTGCAACAAAAATCTCGCTGTTTGCAAAACTTGGAGAAGTAAGTTCCTGATTTTCATTTCGGGGGTATATTATGGAAAGTCCTTCTGCTGAACGTGCAATAACGCACGAACAATGAAATTTGTGCTGGTCATGTATAAATGCGATTGAGTGATAGTTTTACGTGAGTCAGTGAGATTTCCATGTTTGTATATTTTTTAGTATGTTACATTCAAAAAAGCAGTTGGCCTTGGTCCTGGTCTGAGGGCCTTCTTCCAATATAAACCTGCAAGCTAAATCATCTTAGTTTTTCATGTTAGAATGAGATTGAGAAGAGACGTTGCCAGCAGTTAGATTTGTGACCTGGAAGTTAGACTCATTTTACGCTCATTTTACTTACTACTGAGGTATTATTACTTCGTCCATTGTTCCCATTAAGATAACTAAATAAAATATACTGATTTCTAAACTTGTGTGGTCGCGAATATCCGTGATTTTTCAGTTTACGAAAATTGGAGCCGATGAAGCATATTTGAGGCATATTATGACATCATTATTGATTCCACAAGCTTGTGGTGTTGAAGTGGGTCTCACGAATGAAATAGCCTACCGCAGAGTGTTATGGAATAAGTCTTCTGTTGCTACAATGGATTGAGGAATTTGGCCTAAAACGAAAAGCTTCTAATCACTGCTCTATTTACTTATAAGACACAAATGCAATATAACAAATATATTTCTGTTTTTATTTGTTTATAATATTTTCCACATTTTCTAGAATTGAGAAAAAGATTTGGTCGTCCAAATGCATATTTATGCATGCTTGAACATCAATAATAATATCTTTTTACTTCACGAAATTGTCTTCTATTTAAATACACAAGTTAAACACTTGTTTCACTGGATTTCCGCAGTTTGTCGTACATTGATTTTCCTGACAATTGTTCATTTTTATCCTCCGTTCCTCTGAAATGTGCCTCTCCATCTCCCACTCTTTCTTCTATTACGTCATCTAGCTCCTTGTCTTCTAAGTTTGTAGGTTTGTATGTCATGTAGACGAGAACGTAAAACACGACGCAAATAGACTAAAAAGTAAGTAGCTTAGTCACTATTGTAGTCAACGAATGATGCAAGCGATGCTACAATGTAATTTATATTCTGGAGAATAAAGTTCAATTCAGTATTGGTTTAAATCCGTTAAAACGAGCTTTTTAAAAACGTGATTTGTATTACCAGTGAGACAGTGACTCTTAACACCGTTTGAATCGTTCGTTACCCATGGCGACTTGAATACAATTTTTATTACCTATTATCTAAAATAATTTAAAACAAACACATAGCTATCCTTGCAATTCTGAAATAAACTACAATATTCAAGAGATGGGAGCATTTCGGTGATACAAATGTATAGTGAAATTATAGTGTTTGAAAAAGGTTTTTCAAAATAATAGCAATCTTGAAAATTGTATTGAGAATTTTCAAATAAATGTCCAATAAATCTATTGACTTCTCAAAAATGTGCCTCTGTTTGAAAGGAGCTTGACTTAAAAATTAAATACACAAACCGTCTGTGCAAGAAGCAGCAAAGCAGTATTCCTCGACAATTCCCATCGTTTGTAGGATCGACAAGATCCTTTCTCTCCACACTCTGTACTCCAGGTTACACAGGCCAAGTCTAGTACTATACCAGTGAGCATACGGCCCGGTAAAACTCCAACGACTAGAATGATAGCGGTCTTAAAATAACATTGGTAATTTGATATTAAGTTTCTAATACAGAATCGAACGATTGTTTTCACGCTGATTTTTGGCGCTACATTTAAAAGCAAATTTGCGTAACTAAATTACAATGGAAGCGGAATGTTAAGTTATAATAGCAGAGCACATAAAAGCCTTATGTGGCTCCAGTACACCGTTTTCCTCCGTGCCAGTGTGTGTTTCCTTCATATGTATGTGTATACGGAAATACTCTATCCTGCTCAACATTTTTCGATTATAAATATTTCATCAGCATTTCAATGCAAAATATTTCACAAAAAAAGCCACATGTGTTGTTCGGAGCTTTTACCCACCTGCATAGCCACGGCCAGAGTTCTGTTTGCGAATGGGACACATCTTAGCGTAACTTGCAATGCAGGTGAAATTGTCAGTATCGACGAGAAAAAACAGAAGAAGACGACAAAAATAAAAGGCAACAACAAGTTGCAAGCAGCACTGTCACAGGTGTCATTGGATACAATTGAATCAGAACGTGGAAGACAAGAACAGTCAGTGAAAGCCTGAAATATTAACAATGATATAACTTAAAATCGAAGGTAGACTAACAGCTTACGGTTTCAAGTCAACAATTTGATTCAGTCTTACGACGTTCAGTCTTTGATCAAATAAAAAATCGCACCCACGTACAGTTCGATATGACTACTAATAATCTATATTCTTTCAAAACTACTTTATCTTAACTGCAATGCGTATGTTTATGTAACGTTAGGTTAACATTGGCCTAATTGGTTTTTAGTTTCCAGTGCTTTCTGGGTTAAAATCGCCAGCAAAAATTATCATTATACAAACCGTATCATTGATTTGTGTTGTGCATCCAGCAAAGCAAGGCGAAAAATAAGTAATGCCATCCAGACACACTGGTTCGTAATGGTCAGTGCTGCATCCACATATTTCGTTACAGCTAGACTCTGGCGAGTACATGATTGTTTCATTAATGTAAGGTACAGTTCCTCCGGCGAAATCTAAAAACGGCAATATTGTTAGTCCAATTTACATTACATTACTGTATTTTGTTTGTCTCGAGTAGAAAGCATAGGCATTTCACCCATGGAACAGTATGCTATTTGTATGCTCATCATTCTCGGCGCGCTCTGGCGTGCATATATATTCTAAACTAAAACTACAAAACTGATCAACCAGAAAATGTTTCATATCGGAGATTGGCCGATTTTGACCCCCTTGGGTCAAACATGGGGACGAAGCAAGTTGCCATCGCGGGTCATTTTATCAGTCACCGCTGAGTAAGCGGGCGCTTAATATTAGGACGAACTGACGATTTAGAAATTCCCAACTGCATACAAAGATTTTCGTCTTTCAGTCTTGACCGGTATCGAGCTCCCGTTTTTCTCTGTACAGGTTTATGCCTTCACGCCTAACATACACTGAATCGCCTGAATGCGTCACGAGTCGCACGAAATTCTTTGCGTGACGAATAGCGAATAGGTCTAACATGAATAAACATTCCCATGGCTTTGTTCTATCTGTCAACAAGAACAATGCATAAATACCAGCTGCATTAAACTTTTGATTTGCCTAAAGTTTAAACCAAGCTATCCAAATATTCAACGTAGATTATCCTACTTACTTATATCGGGACAGTGTACAAAGAAACCTAGACTGCATAGAGCCGAAAATATTCCGCAACATATCATTAACTTCAATATTCCAGTAACGCTAAGTGAAAACTTTGAAATAATGACTCCACTTGAAACTTGAGCTCCGACTGCAGCAAATATAGCAGTAACACCTTAAAAAATAAGACATAAATATAATGTATGAACATACTGACTAACTTTTGGAAATAACTAGGCTGCAATCATATTATTCACTGCTACTCAGTTGTATTCAAATTTAAGACCGTTCGTCTAAAATAGAATCGCCAAATCCGGGGCCACAAAATGTAATCAGATATTTGAAAATTAGGTTTTGTTCGACAAAAAATGCGGTTCAGCAGAGCATAATATTGCATACGTCTACTAAGTTTGTGAACTTGGATTTTTCATCTTTTTTTCAACTAATCATTTAGATACAAACAATGGTTACAAACTACCAAGTTTACGTTGTTTTTCTTACCATATAAAACTGAAGAGTGGAAAGCACTTAACCCGAAAACCGATTCTAAAAACTTCGCTCCAAATGTATTGAAACCGTAGATAAATGCACAATTGACAGTGCAACCCAATGTCAAAAATATAAAAGGCTTATTGTAGAATAGCAACTTCACCGCTTGAAGACGAATCTGCAACTGGCTGAATAATAATATCTCGTGTAGTTAAGTAAGAGGGCAGCCTCACAAAAGTCATTCCATCTTATTTTAACATTACAATTATCCAATTAGCCGTCGTGTTTATACTATATAATGAGTCACCACACATTCATCGTATTTATTTCATGGCCCGTGATGAGCCATGCCTCCACCCAGTAATTATATATATATTCACATTGATCCTCCCAATGCTAACGAGCCCTCAAATTGTATTCCAACGCCTGATTTTTTTTTATTCCCCTCCATATGTGAATTTTAACATCGATATATTTCTCATATAGATTCATGAAGAAAGTAGAATGTACCAGTATCAAATTATAATAAGATTTTTAAGAGCGGTATATGAAGGGTAGAATACCTTTTAGATTCCTTTTCATGTTTAGACAAGCTCCATTTTAGCATTGTTTTCTGCATTTCATAGTTTCTATTCTTTCTGTATTTTTCAGTTTGAGGGAGATGCCGAGGAAGCATCATAATGGGAATTGAAATTATCATAAGAAATATTCCACAGACCAAGAATCCCAGCCACCACGCACCAATCCACAAATAACTGGTGCTGTCTACGTCTGGTTTTGCTGAAGTGATATCCGTATATATTTCAAGTGTTGCTCCTCCAAAAAGATAACCAAGCGCGGGCCCGAAGCCACCGCAAGCGTAGTATATTCCTATAGAAAATTGAATGCAAAAACAACAATTACACTTTGTGTATATTATGACCTTGTAATTGATGAGACATTCACACTGTGTAACAGGAAAATGCCGTATGGAACGCAACTGTTAAATATTCCGAATATACGTTTCTTATTCTACTAATTCTCACACCGAGGGCTATTTATTGACGTTTCTGTCTGTTCTGATTTATATATTTTTGCTCACACTTGAAGCATCAGTGATCAATACTTTTACTAACAGGGATTATGGCGATTTTAGATGTGTGTTAGGACTGGAAAAAACTCACCGTTATATAAAGCTGAATTTTCCTTTTTTACGTTTTCATCAAAAAATGTTACCGCGTATGTGTAAAGAGGGTTCGATCCGATACCAACAATTGCAATAGCGACGAGGAAGATGTACCTGAGCAATAAAACAGGAAACACGAGAAATTGGATCAAATATATATTTTTAGATGAGGTAAAGCTGTTTATAAGAAGACAAAAGATGCACAAAAACAATCGGCGCTCCCGTAGTATGTGAACCAAGATGGCGGACACTGGAACGTAGTATAAGTACCAGGTTAGGGTTAGGCCATAATTCTATTTCAAGTTTCCTTATTTTAGTTATATTACGAGTTCGGGGACTAGCCAAGTGGCTCCCGTAGTATCTGTACCTGAAATTATGGCCTAACCCTAGGGTTACCATATTTTTGTGACTTCAAAGCGGGACACCTCAAAAGACAACGATGATTCTGTAACTTCGCATTTTCCTATTTTACTACATAGGCCTACATTTGAAGCTGTCCCGGCTGTCTACATTGACCATATTGTTATCAAAATTTCATGCGCATATTCTCTGTACAAATATCGGGTTTAGTTCGAAAAATAGAAAGGAATTGACGTTAACGAAACCGGTACAAATAATTCGAATCCAGACTAATTAGTATTGGTTTTACATGCGATACGTCTTCTATCAATTGGAATCAGCGGGAAACAAACGCCATTCATCTTCAGTATGTATTTAGGCTATCGCTGCGCTACACAGAAACAACAGTAACAAGAACATGTTCGTGTATTATGCTGGATGGCTGAACGTAAAAGCGGGACTTTTGGCTGACTTGTCGGGACGGCGGGACAAGACGCTAAAAAGCGGGACTGTTCCGCCTAAAGCGGGACGTATGGTAAGCCTACCTAACCCTAACTTGGTACACATACTGCGTTCCGGTGTCCGCCATATTGGTTCACATACTACATGAGTACCAACCAAGCTAGCTATTAAAGAACTGATGTCAGTCTTCAGCATATGTCTACGTTCATTAAATATTTTTTACAAACAATACAAGTAGATTGAGTGGTTCAATAGTCTTGCATCACAGTTTCACAAAAAATTTTATGACGTTTCGTTTGATTACAATAAACAAAATTACAGAATAATCTATGTTACAAAGTATGCCAGTTTAGATAATTGCTACATCATCTTTGAAGTTTGTGCATATTTGCCCACTAAAGCAAAGGAAATCAGAAAGAAGAAGTGGAGCTAACGCTTCTCCAATTAACTATACTAAAGATAAGCGATAAAAGATAAGATAAGAGATAAGATAAAATCTATAACAGGGTGGTCCAACGTTGCGAGGTTGAAGGGCCGCAGAAAACTTTTGGGGAGGTCACGCGGGCCGTAGTCGTAGAAATCCCAAAAGTGATCAAAATATCGCGAGTTTACTTACTTTAAATATATCAAAGAATGAGAGTTTACCGTTCTAATCAGCCTATTGTTATGTTGCATGGGTGGTGTATTTTATTTTAGGGAAGATATATAAAGCCTTCAATTATTTTGAAATTGCTTCCAGAAAAGTATCGTGGTATTTTCTCGTGTTTGGTTTTGTAATATCTCGGACCAGAAGCATATTGATTTTGAATGAATTATGTCGTATAATTAGCGAGTTATTAATTAATTAGTGATGTGACACACGATGTCACTATGGATTAAGAGCAAATGAATCGAAACCGCAGTTTCTGTTTTTGGGAACCCCTAACTTTCGATCGATAAGTCTTCGGTCTCCGACCGATATTATCGTTCCAATATTGGCACCGTCTCGACGTTTATAGATACAACTTTGAAATTCCGTGATTTTAACAAACATTATTACCGACATCAGAATTAGAAAAAGGGTTTAAATCTCCGAATTCAAACTCTAGTTCGAATAGCTAAAAAAAACTCGCAAATTTTCTGCCAATAAATACAAATAGTTGCCAATGGTTTAGTATACGCCAACAGTAAAAGTGTCCTGCGGACTGCATGGACTACTCTGATATATAACATACCTAAAATCTCTCATATTTGTTGTGCTGCATTCAGATACCGTAACGTTTTCACATAAATTGTATAGCTCCGTTTCCATGAATGTATATTGTGGCGATATAAAGTGAGGAAGTGTGAAGAGTAACGTTCCTAGTCCTGCTAGGAAGATTCCCCATCCAATCCATCGTGGCTTATGAATATCTTCGCCGACAAATGTAATGATGAGCAGCGCACAAACGGCAGCCATATCAAAGCTACTGGCAATGATACCACTTTCTATACTTTGCAACTCAAATCTGAAAAAAAAAATGTGCACTAAGAAGTGGAAATTGGATGGCGTAATGTGAGGACAAAGAAAAAGCCATGTTTAGGAACGATTGTATATGAAATATGTGGGAAAAAAGGGTGGAGAGGGAGAATTGGTGGAATTGGAGAGAAGACCAAGAATTAAGAGACCCGTAGGCCGCGGAACAAATACAGAGAAGAGAAAAAATTGTTAACTTGCCTCTTTTCCAGCGTGCTAATGCATACACCAAGTAATCCCGACATGATTGTTTGCTCTATCATATGGGCCATGCTGAGAACAAGTAGTGCCCATTTTGCATTTGCGAAACGTTGACATTGGTCGGCTTCATACCTGGAATGCCGAAATATTGTAGTTGTAAAAAGCTATAGCCTACTCTAAGGGTTATATACTCATTACTGCAGTATATAAGAGTAGAAAATCCGTGCAACTCCAGTAACACTAATGCAGACTGTACACTGTATCAGAGTTTAACATTGCTGCAAAGTGTAAAACTACTTTGGATTATCAGTTCACGACAACGTTGCGTTGATGAAATTTCATTTCAAATGTTATACTTTTGTATAAAGCCGCCGCCACTGATGCAAAAAATATGAGATTTGAGAGAAACACCCGCCAAGTTTTAGAATCAAAAAATCAGCAATTATTCAGTCATGGTTCGGGTTAGGAATAATTTGAAAATTTGAAATTTCAGCTCAATCTTCATTCCAAACCCTAATTGGATATTCATCTTATTTTCATTTTGAGAGGTGGCGGGGGTGGTTTTAGGATACTCCTGTAGTATGTGAACCAAGATGGCGGACACCGGAACGTAGTATGTGTACCAGGTTAGGGTTAGGCCATAATTTTAGGTAAAAATACTACGGGTGTCATTTGGCTAGTCCCCGAACTCGTAATAGAACTGAAATAAGGAATATTAGAATGAAATTATTGCTTAACCCTAACATGGTACACGTATTACGTTCCGATGTACGCCATCTTGGTGCATATACTACGGGGGCGCCGTTTCTAGTGAGGGCTTCCTACAAAAAGTCCCGTTTTCTTACCGCTTAGAAAAGCAACAACATGTAATTTGACACCCACATCCTTCTGCGTCACCATCATCACCATCTTCAATTTTCTTGTGATTGTTTGTACCCATTACTATACATAAACACTCTAAATATAAGCTGAATATATCAAGTGCCTCCTCATCGTTAAACGACAGTATGAATTTGCAAAAATTCTAATCATTTGTATACAACCGATATAAAATATTTATGCATAATGCATTCTATCCAATAAGCAAGTATAACCACTGCCCGTCCAGTATTCATATAAATCAAATCGAGTGATTTACATATATATTATAAAATTATATCCCTTCATCGTGAGCAAAGTTTGAGAATTCAGACTTTTTTTTATTTAAGTTCAAACTATTTATAGTGTATGTATATACCGAAACGATTCGAGTGTGTAGTTTAGTGCAGGGGTCGGCAAACTTTTGTTGTTCGCGGGCCAAAATTAAAGGTTGCAAGTCATTCGCGGGCCGCACATATTTTTAGAAAGTTACAAACCGAGAGAATGGCCAATAAATCAGATTTTTTCACACAAATTTCAGTTAAATTTCAAGCAGCGCGCGAAGTCTGATAATTTAAATATTTTCTGCGCCCATAAACCATTTACACTCAGCATCAACTTTGTCACGTTCTGTTGCCATTTGTCTAATTATAAGCAATTTATAGGTTCATTAAACGAGTGATTGTGAATTATATACTTGTTAGATTATAATATAATTTAGTGACTCAAAACAAATTCTGTTACGTAAAGAATATAATCGTCAATAAAATTGTTTTGTAAATAAAATTCAGTGAAGCGTCGCGGGCCGGATTAGCGGGCTGGTTTAGTGCCACAATTCATTGCAAAGAATCTTTATGCTTTTTATTTTACTTTAAACACATTTATAAAAAAGTATGTTATAATACACTACCATAGCACTTTAACAGTAATCGCGACAAAGGAGCTGCCAAGCCTGTGTATGTATTTGTATTATCATATTTTTGGATCACCGCTCTAGGAGACCCTCATTTTCAGCCGTTCTGTCTATCTGTATGTTTGTCTGTCTGTCTGTGTGTTTAGCTGTAGCGTCTAAACGGCTGGACCGATCTGGATGAAATTTCTAACGTGGGTTATGCTGTCACCCTATTTATGTGCGTTTCACTGAAAGTCCGAATTGATGTTCCGTTTTCATGGCAATAGCGAAAAAACGCGCCAACCGTTGTGAAATTCTAGTTTTCTGACAATTTGTGGCCATTATCTCTTTAACAACGTCGAAAATTAAAATTGCGAGATTGCTTCCCTGATAATCGGGTATGCTTTCGACAGTTTACGTGTCACAAGTTACATTTTCCATTCCGATCATCGTGTAATCGCAATTATTTTTTGCAGGTAAATCAATCATGGTTTACTGGGTAAATAGCAATACTTGAAACGCGTTAAGACCCATAGAAGCTTTTGTAGGCATACAAGACATAACCCTACACGAAATGATTTCCTTATTTAGCAAAATTGACTTCGCGCGGTTGTACGTTACGTCTAAGCCTTTCTTCAAACAACACAGTTATCTATAAAAGTACTGAAAATGAACAAGGACATGTATTGAATACTCACAAAACTTGTACAAGAGTTGACATACATCTCGCTGTCTAGAACATCGCACACGACAAACCAATAGCATGTTGCACATATACCACATCAAATACAGTAATGTGTACTTTATGTAATGAAATAAATGTTCATATCGGTTGTGTAAGCCCAATCACATCAAACTTGTGAATCGAAAATAAACTATGTCCAGTGCACAAAAGCGAACAAATGTATTTGCTGTTCGCTATATGCAGATCGCATCATCGACATCCGATTCGGAGCAAAGCTCAGACTCCAGATAACACCCTGATTTTTCATTGATTTGAGGTGGTACACATATTCCTACTTACCGTGACGACTCCTGCAACTCACTCATGATGTTCTGACTACCCCGAATCTCGAAAAACTCTGATTGTGATGAACCAGTTTCATCTAATTCACCCGTTTTAGGACATTTAAGGCCTTCGATAGTGCTGTCCAGTATTACTATTTTAGCGTTCCGTGCTTTAATTACAAGTTCTTGCCGTTTGTGACCGCTCTCCATTTTTTTCAATCATAACTGCAATACGAGCCTCTTGCGCTGATACTTGTTGCTTTGTCAAAATGGCGAACTGGCTGCCGTAACATTTTTAACGAAGGTGGTCGGGCACTCAGAAATAAGAAAGATTTATATCCGAATGAAGTTAAACCACTACCACTAACCACTAAAATGCCAAGAGCTACAGGGACTAAAACAAATTGGATCATCGCGATAGCCTATATACTGACGCGAGTCTGAGTATAAGCGGAGATCCTGATGGGCGCCTATTATTGCCGATAAATAAACATATCAAACACCCACACAGACACTCTCAGCAAACGACTCACGTAATTACAGCCCCAAGTAGGTATCATGACCTGCATTATTTGTTTAACTATATATTTATAATTCTCAGTCACGTTGCACGGTGTAAAATAGTCGACATCAGCTGTTTTTGCAGCGATACACTCATGACTTCACTGAGGTATGTATATATCTCTATATCAGTCCCAGAATTTATTACCCTAAAATAGGCTGCACTAAAAAGTACATATGTGGCACATTGGCTCAATAACTTTCCCGTTTATTGCTTGATTTCCAAAAAAATAGTTAGATAATTACGAATATATGTACTAATCGCAGACCATTTCTTTCTTACATAGAAGTTGAAAAAAATCGTATACTGTATCCTGTATGTCTTAGTCTTGGGGCAGCTACACTTGGTATACATACAATTACTGATTTTAATTTCCTGGAGATATACTTACGAATGTATAGGCAATAGGCGTTTTGATAAACTACATAGAGTAAAAATAATGCCAATTCATATGTGATTTATTCTACACCGTCAATTTTGGTATATATTAGGATTTATCTCACTCCCCTACATCCTATAGTTTTGCTAAACCGTTATTGTAATGATTAGTATATGTTTTCCTGTATAAGAGCGAGTGTATAAAAAGAGCGCAAAAACTATTCTTCGAATCAGCTGTTAACAAACATGCGGCAATAACAATTGACTAGAAGTTACAGGAAAACCTATCACTAGTCACACGCGTTGGCAACTGTCTCTAACTAACTGAGATGTTCCATTTTCTTCGCAGGAATACAAACTCTAAAAAATTAATTTTTGATATATATATATTAAAAATACGCTGAATAGCTTCGATTACTATATCAAGCGTAAAACGATTCAATATATAAGCCATCGATATAAGCTAATCTGTGGTACGACATGTAGTATTATGCATACTTGTATTTATATAATCTATCAACCTTTACACATATATGAATGATGAGGTTGCTGCTTGTATCGGTTGTTAACAGGAACACATTCGTTTGTTTGTTTGTTAGATCAGTTGTTTGTCTTCCCGGATAACGCCATATAGTTCAAAACAGTACTGTAAAGATAATATCACGTCAGTTATAAGT
Source organism: Styela clava (assembly GCF_964204865.1). Lineage (NCBI taxonomy): Eukaryota > Metazoa > Chordata > Ascidiacea > Stolidobranchia > Styelidae > Styela > Styela clava. Next base: position 20,230,809 of record NC_135250.1, read on the forward strand.
AAAGGTATTAATATACTCAATATCATAATGTGTGGAAAACGTCATTGGATCACATCAATAGAAATCATAGACCCTTGGTAGATTTTCAATTTCCGGTGATCATCTTTCACACACAAATGATTGTGAATTTTAAGATTTTTTTGCAATCAGATGGCGCAAACAATCTTCCATTCATAGCACCTCGTTCGTTTACGATATAATTTTACTGTTAACTGAACAATCAATTCGCGTTAATTTGGTTGCTTGTCAACAACACGCGCAGTACTATTGTTCTGGTCCTGCAAAATCTGTTACGTAGTAATGTATTTTCGGATTTGCTCTGAACTTTTTCTTACTCCAAATTCTTGTCAAAACCATATAATATCTTCCTCTGTAAATTCCTATATTTATGAAGATAGCACCACTGCAATAATGAACTCAGATATTGAAGTAAAGTGATATATATCTATTTTAGAGTTAGGAAAATAATATTTGTGACGATTGGTTGGTCGAATAGAATCCTGTACGCCAGTCTACTATGATGCTGATAAGTTGTTGAGAACCAAATAGCATCGTAAATAAATCGACAGTGTTTTGGACTGGAAGAATTGTGTCGATGCTGTCCATTTTGACCCATTAAGGAATTGTTGCAGCAATTTTAAAGTTTTTTATTCGCGATAAAAATGGAAAAATCAAAACTGAAATCAAGCAATACACAATAAAAGATAACACTTGAATAAACAGGGGAATAAATAAATGCAAAAAAGAAACGAAGCATAAAAATGCAGAGGTAGAAATGACAGATAAAATACAAGAAAATGCACAATATGGGAGCGTCAATTGATATAGTCTGATCATACGCATTGAATACCAAAAATTGTACCATGATTTAGGTACGGCATTTGCGTTGCTGATTTCGTAAAATCGAAGGTAAAAATCTATATGTAGCAAATGCAAATGGAAGCGAATAGAACTTATCAACTTCATTCTAAATTAGACTGAAACTGGTATATATACTTCCCACTGAATAACGCTAATACGAAAGGTAAAAGAAATATGGCGAGTTAACTTTCATAACATTTACTAGACAATTCTGGGTCTGTGTCACGAACATCATCGATGATGGCTCGGCACGTGATTTCTCCAAATAAAAACATTCCACCGACAAACAGGAGCATGCCTACACCCATAAGAAAATAGGATTTGCGTGTCTTTGGGGATGTATCGTCGAGAATGATCCTCGTTAAAGCGAAACCTGTAGAAAAATGATATTCTGGATTTAGCAACTAAATTGTCAATTCGTATAATACAGTAGTGTGCTTTCGTGTCAGTACCTAACCATCCCAAAACAGAGTTGTTGATCTGGGCTTCTACGTTTTTTAGAAGTGGAGCCAAAACTAGCTGTCCAGATTCGTATTTCTACTTGGAGGGAAATTAAAGAACTCCTCGGATATGAGAGTCGGAATTGAAGACCGAAGATAAAAAAAATTTGCGAAAGCCAAATTTTCAACATTCAAAATTCCGTGTCTCGGGAATTAAATCTGGAATCCAATTTTTATCAATCCGATTTTGGAATTATTGCTGAATCTGATTATTTGAATAAAGCAAAGTATGATAATGGCCGGGTGCAGAAACCATTAGCATAATCGACGAACCCAAGAAACTTTTCTTCAACCAGAACAGAATGCTTTATATCAGCTATTTTTTTCAACTATTTAATTTTATAGATCTTAACCAAGAAAGCATTTCTCAGATATACGGACACGAAAGCTAAAACGAAAAATTTTACTTCTAATGAAATGAAAATGCAGTCGCGGAACAACAATGAACAATTTTGATGACGTCATCAAACAACATTTAGAAGTCAAAAACGAACCCCATGAAGCCTAAGAAAAATTTTGAAATCAATAAAAGTAAAAGTGATAAACACAATCTTCAACCACCGAAATTATAAAGCCATTGGTCCAGTAGTTAAAGAGAACAGCGATTTTTTTCCACAAAAACAATAACAACAGGAAAAGAATAAACGATAACAACAACCTAATAACAAAATGATCCAAATTTTTGTCTTGCCAAATCCCTCACCTGGAAACACCAATATGAAACATCCAGCAATCCCGCCTACGACTGCTATCGCCACGCCTATATTAGGAACGAGAAGAGAGAATGCCAAAGAAGAGAAAAACCATGTCATCGTTATGACGTAACGACGAATCTTTTCGCGCTTGGGTGGAGGTGTCAAAGTCGTCATTCCAGTCTTTGAAAGAAGAGTGATAAGCGCCGCTCTATTGTAACAAACAGAAGAAATGTGGTGAGGCATTTGGTTCTTAATAGTATGAACAATTATAATAAATAAAAGTCTCACCGTCCGCAAAATTGCAAAATAGGATATGATGTAATCATTGCAACTACAACTGATATTCTAGCAGCAATGACAAACCAATCTTTAGCATCATATGATTGTAAAATATCACTCTTCGCGGCATCGCCGAATGTCAGGTAGCCGAAAACTCCTGGTGAAAAATAATAAGTCCATGTAAATAACTTGTTTCTCGTAGATACGGATGAAAAAAAGAATAAATCCATTTCATATTGACAAATGAAATGGAAAGAATGCATTCTGAATTCAGAACAACTAAATACCGATTTCCATCTGTATAACGTTCTATCTATATTAAAAGTTTATTATTGAACAATAAAAATCTCAGCAGATTGCGGTTCGAGAAAACAAAACAAGTTCACAGTTTGGTGCGTGTGAGTAAATGAAGCAGGCAACGATGAACAATTGGTGTGTGATGTTGTTGTTTACTACTGGTCGAAATAGGCTGGGCACTAATCGCCTACTTTGCTGAACGCCAATACCACAAGTGGCAAAATATTGTCTTGAGTTGGAAGTGGGTTTAATTAATAAGTACGAACCTGTCACAGTGTATGTAGTGGCGCATAATACCATAGAACTTACAATAACAATCGACCAGTTTGACATTGTTTTACGTTTTAATGTTGCATAGACTGGGACTGAGCTAACGTGACACTGAAAAAGAAAATGTATGTTAGCAAATCAAGTCTGACAAAATGAAAAATAAAATTATACGATGATTACAAACTTCAGAATTCGGCTTGATCAAAATTAAATTAACAGCTTTTGAAGTGGCTTAATTTTTTTCGTTAAATACAGATATTCGTTTATAGATAAAAAATTATATTGTAATATAATGTGATATGTACTTCCCTGGCCAACAAAGTAATATGTGTAAGAGAATGGTGTATCAAATTGCCAAATGATCTTCTATTAACCAGGATTTCCAGAAATATATAACATGCTTTTAAAAAATTACTAAAAGATACATATATGATTTCAAAGATATATATATTTTTTATATAAATTTCGTTCACCTGATAAGCAAAGAAAATAGCAGGAATCGCACTGAAAGTCATTCCCCAGCTATCTTTACCACGAGGGTTATGTACTGGGTGATGGTCTTCGGTAAAATATTTGATGACAACAGTAAACATAACAACCAAGGTTGCAATAACGCCGATAACACTGGAGGAAAATAAGGAGCATATCAAAAATCTGAATAAAGGGTAAATCAGCCGAGAGTGTTTCATCTATCGCTCATAATCGGATAAAATTCAACGGGCCTATACTGTGATATGGACTAGCAAGCTATTGCTAACTGTGGCTAAATACGAAGTGAATAATTAAATTAAACATCATTCACGTTCATGAGTTGCTTAAACTGGATAAACTCACGAAGAATTTGTCGAGAGCTTCACTATCGAGATGAGTGCGAAAATAAACTAGAACTCAATTTGGGTTGAATGAGAAAAAGGGTTTTGCGATCTTAGAAAAAGATAATACTATGATTGCACAGAAAGAACGCCGCCTTCCAAGACAGATAACATTTATCGCATGTAACAAAAGCAGCGCGTGTCCTGTTAATTCCGTGTTACCAAGACTATGTGGGACACTAGATACTAGAACAGAAAACAACACTTTCAGGAATATTTATTTGAATTTCATTTGATGATTGTCCCGTTTGAGAGCAGGGGATTTCACATTAACATCTCGAAGGTGTACAACTATATTTTATCATAAAGTATACCTTTCATCAAGGTCTAGTACGGCTAGCTCAAAAATGCACCTCCGAAATCCTTCCCACAAACCCTATTCTATGACATAGTGATATGTTCAATTCATTCAGAATATATTGGGATTGTGAACTGTCTTTCAATGAACTTTCATAAAACATAAACATTGATGCAAGTCTGGGCAAGGTTCTCAGGTTCCTGCATTTCATACTTCAACCCCAATTATAGTTTGAATTTAAAGTGGTGTTACCTGGCGTGTCTTAGGAAACCGATATCCTTTGGTATGCATAACGGTAGTATAATTAGAATTGCAAACGCTGACATTGTGAATTTTCTGTTCATGTACCAGTGATGACAAAAATCGATTCCCACTATGGCTTCCATAACTGTAAAAGAAGGTATTGTCGTATTAAAAAGTTCGGGTCGGGGTATGATCATAGACATGGCCACTAGCCAGTCAGTTAAACATACGATATGTGCGTGATTGATCACATTGGACGAAAAAGTATTTGGTGTGTTCATTTAACGGAGCACTTACACGGTAATTATACTTTTAATTGGCTTTACTTTTTTTTCTTTTGAATTTCGTATGATTTACGGCTTCATCTTATTATGATTCCAGATAAATAGCCAGATGAAACACATGCTTCGCCGACAATGGAGACTACAAACGTAGACACTGACTTTGGATCGTTAACCCATTAATTAATTAATTAACTACGACCCTCACGCATGCAATATGTTAACGAGGTACATTGAGCCCAATACAAAGTCATGCAAATCATTTTTGACTTGTCATAGTGCGGGTATGAAAACAATTGGTAGCATGCATTTCGTTATTCACCGACAATGTCCCTAAATGTTCGTCAAAAGAGATTTAATTTCACAACGCGATAGGATCTTAGTCAAACTTGTTTATTGGCGCATGTTCAAAGAGACACAAACTCTCGCTTAGAAAAACAAACTATCTAGTGGTCATTGATTTCTAAATTCGATAATCCCCATTGATCTTGTTTTAGACAAACAAAGTTAACCCAATTCAATTGCAGTCATTGTTAGCTTGTGAAGATTAACGTCAACAACATAGGACTTCCTCCCGACAAGGCGACAATGCAGACGACATTTTATTGGTTTGGGTGCGTGTCAACAAGAAATGACTAAAAACAACCCGAGCCGGGGTAACAGCCACGAAGAACTTAGATACAATAGATAAAAAATATACTCCTAGTGTGAAAATTGAATTCCAAATGATTCCTAAAATGGTTTAATGATAGTGATGTAAGTTCGTGTGTGGCGCGAAGGAAGTGAAAAAAGTTGGAAAATGTGTACCATAGATCTATGAGATGGAAACTCTAGTCGTCAAATCATCATTATATATACCATCTCTGATTCACTGTGCAGTAGTACACACATCAAAGCTGAAGTCGACGGTGTTACCCACATTATGAAAGAGCAAATATTTCAAGAATTAAGTTTAAAACTCGGTCATGTGATGCGACGACGACTTTTGCAATTATGCAGTCTTTGTCCTATTTATGCAATCGTGCGATAAATGCAAATTTTATTACGTCGTTAACCGAAAGGCCGATCGGTCGCAATTTTATCAAAAACACGTGACGCAGCGGTTGAAATGCGCGCGACATTACCAGATCTTAGCGGAAGATCCCGCAGAGAAAGGCTTCAAGTGACAGCTGGTGAGGGGAAAGTGATAAATCCTGGCCGAACTATCCCACGTTATTTAAGTACAAGTTTTCATGTTCAATTACCGTGTATCATAACCTACATAGTTGATGAATAAAAAGCATTTGACAAGGTTTTACAAGGAAATTGAACTACCAAGCTCCAACATGACGCAATTAGCGATTGATTGCGTTTTACGTACCTTTGTCAAATTGATCTCCAATAATGATAACCATAGCTATACAAGTGCCAAACATATACACTATTATACATATTTCGGTCGCGATACCGAATCCCTTTCCACAAGTTGCTTCGATTGCAGATTGATATGTGTTGCTTGAATGTACTTGAGAACAATATGCTAAAGCAAAAAGGCTGGTGACGATTAGAATCAGAAACATCTAAAAAAGAAAGTATTCATTTAATCTCTGCACTGTAATAACTTAATTAATTATTCATATTCATGTCATGTACCGCAATTTCGTCATTAATAGTATGGTAACGCAACAGGTTGCATTGGCCTTAAGGTATTTATAATTCATAATTTATTTTATACAACTTTACTCAAAGCGAAGACCCGGATGAAATTTTAAGTCATTACGTAATTTCTTTTGACCTAACGTAGGCGTAAGTCATTATCCATGAGCGCGATTTGCACAAACAAAGCTGTTACGCAGTCATTGAAAAGTATGTTCATGTTTACCCTGCAATATCGCGCAAAATATTACTTCACTTACCAGTTCCATCGCTACGCCGGGACCAATTCCACCAGCCTGTCCAAATGCGTTTGGAAAATTGAGAAGTCCTGCACCCATAGCGGCATTAACCACTATAAAAACTGCTGCAGGTGTTGAAGTTTTTCCTTCGTCAACATCAGGCAGTTCAACCTTTTCATCCCCAGTTTCAGTACTGCGGTAGCCATTTTGTATCGGTTCATTTATAGCTAAAATAGGTCGTCTCTCTTCTCTGTCTCCCATCATCTATTTATATGTATTAAAATCTCTGAAACAAAATATCACAGCAATATTTATAACTTACCTGGAACATCAAGTCTGATCGCTATGGAACGCGGTTACCGAATGGACATAAGAAGTTACAATAGTTTTTAGAACAAGTCATGCAGTTTCAAAGTACTTTTATCGTTCCTAGATGCAGCTGTTTCAAAGATATATAAATTGAACAAACCCTTGTTCGAATTAGAGCTATATTAAATACCACATTATGTACAGCGATATTAACGTTAACGACTCATCTCTCCCGAATATCTTTGTCTGCCAAATGAATATAAGACAAGGTGCTTGCGCCTGAAGCTAATACCGCGCTCAAAATGAGAAAATAATAAGCCACGCGCAGCTGATATCAGGCGTGCGGCATACGTCTGCTTTCGATTTTATAAGCATTCTGACGCTCTAATTATCTCAAAATGCATTACCTAGCACTTATCGGAAGCGGATTATCGCGAGATAGGTACGCAAAACGATTGTCAGCAAAATCTAATACTTTGCGAGATTGAATTGATATTCTAGATTCCAACTAAAGTGTTGATTTTACAGTCACTTGTACAGGTCTCATTCGAAAGTACGTTTTTAAACTGATGAAGTAAAAATGGAACAAGTTCATTATCCAGATACAATTAAAATACACAACCACACTAAAATTTGTTTCAGATTCAACAACATAGTTATGTTAACGAATTCTAACTTTAAAAATGCAGTACCACTAAATGTGAAGTTAACTCTCATTCGCTCTAGTTCAAATTTTAGGTTTGTCGGCACTTCGGGTTATGGTCAACACTTATTGATCAATCTTTTATAATTTTGCACTGCCAATGAAAATTGAATACGAATGCGCACAGATGCGAAAAGGCTTTCATTAGCTGAACCTGCTGACAAGAATTAGCTTGCTTGCGAGTCGCATATATCAACACATCTGCTATTGATGTCGAAATTTTTCTACTTTACATGACATCATCATAGAAACGTTTTCGATTTCGAACATAATAAACAAAGTACAAAAATTTTCTATTACAAATGAATTCGATAAATAGTCTTGTTACACCCGTTCCCACGTCGATTCTTTTATCTAATAATAACGTTATTAGCGTCAGTTAGTAGAGCAGATATCGATTACATATCGCGTCATTCGAAGGTAAATTGGGTGCAGTAGGGCATCATTAGAGTCAAAAGTCAATCTCGTCGGAGAATCCTGAAATATTTACTGTCAACTTTCTCGCAGTATTTCGTACTGAATAATGTGTAACTCCACCCGACATTATGACCTCTGTGGTCAATCACGCAAGCTTTGATAAACACATAAGAAACTTCCCAAAGATATTGTTATGTCATTGAGAGTAAATAATTTCCAATGATTCGATTTTATTTTGTCGTAGACGGATTCAAATTTATTTGTATGACACAGCAATATAACATCAAAATGGCTCACTGCGGTTTACGCAGAAATATGCATATGACATACGAAATTTTCCAACTTGACTATATCCATCAAACCTGAAAACAAAACATTCGAAAAACGTATGTAATTCACAGTACCGACGATGTCTAATCCCAAAACAGGTTATTAGAATCATTGGAAAAAAAATCTGAGCTAACATACAGGTGCGCAGCATTACATAAATAACCAACGTAAAAAAAGTCAAAAAGTGACTTGCGCAATTTGTTTTTTAGCAAGACGATGAGCTACTTTCTCCTCGGAACGATTTATAATTGAGTCCTCGATTCTCTCAAGTAAGAGATATTCTCAATCAGTTCACTCTGTAAATGCGTTTTCTCGACCACGGTGGACATTTATGGCATCGTTATCTGCATTGATCTCGGAATTATAGTAACTTGCAGCTTACGTCTAACGGTGCCTTTTGTTACGATAATGGAAATTAGTGGAAGAGTGAGATTACGGGTTATTATCAATGTTATAGAATTTTTATTTTGGATTAACGAATACATTTCCAAATCGCTTTCCATCACATATGATTGATTAAATGAATAACTATTGAATACCAGTCAATATGACACATTTTTTACGATATGTGAACGAATGTTTTTGGTACGAATATTTGGCAACGTGGCACACTTCACCCAAAGAAGGGTTATCGATTGAAACGAAACCTCATCAGATGGCATCCTCCACTTCCCACAAGGACATTGCCTGGCTAAACACTTACGATCTGAGGATTATTGAGCATTCCGGATCTGCAGGCTTTCAGATATCGTAAAGAAAAATATAAATAGCAAGGATTGAGCCGGCAAATGACCCATTCCATTCTAGAACTCGACGAGTGCATCTGAACACTGAGCCTCCCTACCGAAGCAAAAATGAAACTGTGGATCTTTCTTGCCCTCATTGGGTTGTCTGCCGCTGCTCGTGAGTTTAGTTATTTCGTTTTATTATTCAAAAACACTTTCCAAGTCCCAATAAACTCATTTATTTTATATATATATATTCTAGCATCCCGCAAGTTTATTGTCAAAAAAGTATACGATGAGGTTGCTGGATGCTGGGTTGCAGATAAAATTGTGACCGACCCTGATGAGATTGCCGCAATTATGGCAGAACGCGGAGACAGTATCACTCGTGTCGACGGGAAAACACTTGCAGAAACTAAAGTAAGCATGTTGCTAATATTTGATCCAGTTAAAATGTTAGGCACGTAGCCATCGCTACTTGAAGAGGTGAAATAAAGTAGTTACTAAGCTCAATCACAGATACTAAACAAAAACTAAAATTCAAAACTAGCATCCAAATTATTAGTCAAATTGAGAAAATAATATGGTTTTTCAGTCCCTTGCCAATTCACTGACAATCATCGATGTTCCCTAACTCCTGTTTGATCTATATTTTCTATAGGTTGGAGATGTCGTCAACGGAGAACCTATTCCTTGCAATATTGCAGAATTGAAAGGACCAGCAATAAGTCTACCAAAAGCTAAGATCAATGCACCAAGCCAAACAAAGAAGGTCATTAGAAAACCATGCTTCAGAGGATACGGTCCGCATTTTGATTTTTTTCGGCTTAATCACTATTTTGTGTAATGATATATTTTTTTCAACTACTTAATATTTACTTACTTACAGCTCCCGTCACCTTGAAAGTAGATGGCGTAAGCTGGAGATGTACTCATGTCGGAAGAAGCCAGAGGTAGGTACCCGATTTCTATCTTCAATTACTGTTATAATTACCTTTCCAATGAACATAATCGCATCCCAACTAAAATTATTTCTGCATCTTACACTGTAATATTATATGCCCGATTCCTGAACTAAAACCAATCTCTTTGTTCGGTCGGTTCGGTTAATGACTATCTAAACTGCCAAACTTGGAAATGACATGTCCAGACTAGAACTCAAACTCCAAGCAAAAAAGCCCACTCGGACATAGACCTCTGGTTTTATAAATCTATACGCTCTTGTCTGTGTCTGAAGCAAAAAATTGTGTATATTTAGAGTAGCACCATGCTTGCCTAATGGTCGTGTTCTCAACCGTGCCTGTGAAAAGAGTATCACCCCATGTGCAGCTCCCGAAATTGTGATTGTTGACGAACCCTGTATCGCAAAAGTAACCAAAAAAGTTGTTGCACCATGTGAAACAAAAGTCGTTGTACCATGTGAAACAAAAGTTGTTGTACCATGTGAAACCAAAGTTGTTGTACCGTGTGAAACCAAAGTCATCGAGAGAAAAATCGTGGCTCCTTGCCTAGACTTTAAACTTCCAGAGGTAAGTTGGAGACCAAAAGGGTAAATATTTCTATATTCATTGTCACATAACAAATATCGTCTTTTAATATGGGTAATTTATTCTGTATTCATGAGTTTCATGATCTTTATTTACAATTCAGGTCAAAGTATCAGCAAGTGCTGGCGCGGGAGCGACTGCCTCTGTGGGTGACCACAGCGTCTCTGCTTCGGCCAACGTGAAATTGCCCGAAGTTGATTTGAGCAAAATGGCAACTGGATGTGGTGGCAAATTCTCAGCCAGCTTCAAGTCGTCCGCTTCGGCTTCAGCTTCTGCACAATCATCAAGTTCTTTCTCCTCATCATCATCGAGCTCTGTCTCCACCTCCACCAAGGTTTAAACATTTTCATAAATATTTTAAAACTTCAAACCGCAGTTAAAGTTCATATGCACAAATTTTCAAGAACTAACTAGAATTCATATATTAAGCATGTTGCCAGTTTCTAGTAGAACATACTATCTAAAGAATACAGAAGTTTTTTTTGTTCATTTTGTGTTATTATTTATTGTGCTATCGACAGCTCATCGTTCAAAATCATACTGAAATAGTTAAATAAATAATAGGGTATTCTAACACCACATGAGGGCATATTAACAATATGCTACATAAACATAAGCTACTTTGATTGTTATTAATTATCTTTAGAGAATATGTACATTAATTTTAATGTTTCAATTACAACTTTTTGCAGTAAATCTGCGATGGAGAAGAATTAAAGTAGAGTAGAGTTATGGTATGTATATAATTAGTATTTGAAATTTATCAAATTAAAGAAATCAAATTCTGACATCAGAAATCAGGTTTATATAAGTTTGAATTGACAAATATATCATGAATTCTCACTTCATGTTTATCATAACATCAATTCATGCTTTAAATATTTTTTTTTTTCGAATTAATATTTTAAAAATTTCCTTCTTTTGTTTCAGGGTGCACCATGGATATCGAAAAACTGTAGGAAGAAAAATTAAAAAAACCTGCACTTTCGTTTTTAATATTGTCATTATTTGCGCGAATTTCTTTTTCACAATTTTATTCTTTGATTGTGTATTGTTTGTCCTGTTTTGTTTGCCAGAGTGCGCAATCAGTATTGTAACGTTATAGCGATTTAAAACATTTTTCAATAATACGTGTTTAAACCGGGAACAGCGTTTAACTAGCAATGGCCCTGGATTAATCATGTATGCTATGAAGTGTTGTTTCTGATACGTTTTCGTTATGAAATCGAAAAATCTTTTTCTATTACTTTTGTCTATTGTGTTGTTTTCTAAAGTGTTTCGTTCAATTTTCAATAAACTCGTGTCTTGCATTTGGCTTGTTAATCTTTGTCGGACAAAATAGTCTTGAAGACAAGTTTTTTCAAGTAATAAATTCAAAAAGCGAACCAAACAAAAAACAGACCAAATTTAACGCCTTGTCGCAGTTCAGATGAAATCCTGGTAGAACAAAAAGTTTTGCTTTGTGATAGGAGGTCGTTACAAAAACTCCGGGTACTATTAAACTCAACAAAAATCCGGATTTTTATTAACGTTAATTGTTTCACTAAAATCCCGTATGCGTCAGATAAAATATGGTAAACGTACTATATATGTTACATCCTACAATATTCTTTTCAGTAGCACCGGGCTCTTATATGCAAGTTATTTTTCCCATCCAGTAGCATGGAAAATTACAGTTTAACTTTATTGTACAGATTATATTAGATAGTCCGTAACCTGGTTAGAGTGAAGATATCCCCCAATAAAACAGGCTTACAAGGAGCAAAGATGATGAACTGAGTAAAATGAATGGGGAGCTTGGGTGGTAAATTACTATTTAATATTTGAAATATCCGAATGGTAAGCATACGAACATTTATAGTATCTTTAACTTTGAGTGATAAACCATTCATATATTCTTACGTTGTTTACATGCATTTTATTTTTCACGAAGACTGAAATGCTTCCAGTTAGATAACTTTAGCTATCAAAGCCAAACTAATTTCAGATGTTGAGACCTGATCGTCGTGAATAGCAGGATCTACAAGTAGTCAAATTTTTAGCAAGGATTTGTAAAAATAAAACACATTTATTTAAAAAATGATCCAATAATTTGATATTGCGTTACAAATGGATATTAGTCAAACGGCACCACAAATACTTTCTCACACAACTTATTTTGTACCTACATAAAAACTGCGAATTACCCCAACGACACGTGTGCTCATTACGTTTAAACGCAGATCTATGTTATAATAAATCATATTTCTTACCATGGCTAAAGACTGCACACATAGCTTTCTACGAACAATAATACTGAATATATATATATCAGGTATAACCTAATCCCGAGCATTATTTTAGTAACCGAGAATTTATATATTAAACGTCACTGCCGAGGCTATTCAATTTTGTCATTTCTAACATGGTGATCAACTCTACTATGAACTTTTATTCTCAAGTTCACTTCTTACATGGGTTTCAATTCCACGAAGAACTTCTATATGGTTTTCAATAAATATAGCGCGGAGAATTGAAATATTGATTCGATTTACGTTTTGCATAATTGATGCAACATTGACTTTTGTTGAAATAAAAAGCAGTGTAAATGTATTCATCGGCAACAGCATTGATTTTTATGTGATATACATCATTTTCAAATAGTATCACAGTAACCAGCTACAGATGTGCACAGATATGTTATGTTGATGCTAGAACTCGAGACTTCAAACCTGTAAATAAAAACATCAGTCTATCAAATCACTAAATACCAGGACAGGATGGTGGCGATTATGGTGGACAAAGTTGAGAATTCTCACTTGGAATTTCTCAAATTGTTTTCAATATTCCTCCACTAACGGCAGACCTTTGATGAATTAATGCCCCCCCCCCCCAAAAAAAAAACAAAAAAAAAAACGTTGAATACAAACCAAAATTAGCCATTTACCTTCATTAAAATTTGTAAAATTACTCTAAATACAAACAATTTTTTTTGCAATTTATATTATTTAATTCAAGAGTCTTGCTGCACACTTACACAAATATATTTCTGTAACGTTTCGTCTGACTTCTTCAGACAGAAGACTTCGTCAGTCTGACCTTGGTCAAACGAAACGTTACAAAAATATATTTGTGTAAGTGTGCAGCAAGACTCTTGAATTAAACAGAATAGTTATTTTCACTCTTGCTATAGCATCCTTGCGTTATACGCATACGTATACACCTGCGCAAAGGCATTGAGAACGGAAAGGTAGTTAGTTTCACGTAACCCCAACGGTTAGCTACATTATAATAATAGCAAAGGAAGAAACCGATCGAACTTGGGCAGCCTTTCGTTTTTCGGAAAATTCAAAATTCTAGAATTCGACGTTCCAAGCCTGTTGGGCGCCTTTTCTGGCCTTATATGGAAAAAAAATTATATACAGCAATCAAATCAATCATGCGTATTTAAGTTAAATGTCCTTGGTGAACCCATGAAAACACGACGAACAAGATTAGAACTGTCAAAATATAAAATATTTTGAGCGAAAATGCTATTTGCTTCGGGGAGGGAGCCTGGGGCAAACAAAAACAGCAGGTGGGATAAGTTTGTAGTGTTTACCGTGCGTGGGAAAATATTTATTTAGTTGGCTGTCCTCATAATTTTAGACTTATCATCCTATTTTGAAAGCGTGCCAAGTGGCAAGTGTAACTTTAGGCATCCTCCAAACCAGGATACAATTGATTTTTCAGGCTAAATGCCACTTGGGCAATGTCCTGGTAAGGATAGGCTTCAAATTTGAAAATGAATAATATGTCATTTCAAATAATAAAGTACTTCAGTGTTTCAGATTACAATTTTTGTAACCTCAAATTATTGAAGTATTAGATTAGTTTCGCGTGACCTTCGTAGGGCAGTGGATTATTCTAGTTGATGGGGTTCGTAACAATCCTCTTCTAGGCTTATAAGTACTCATTCACCATGCCAAATGTGCAAAAATGACACTTAAATCTGTTGGATTGTGAAAGTAAGTGTTTCTGTAATCCAGAAAAGTGGTTACTTTGGCAGCTGGTTCAGCTATGCAAACTTTGGAAAATGGTGAGCTGATGCAAATATTCGTAACCCAGATATTTCTGGCTTCGAATATTGACTAGTAAATGAATATAAAGAGAATACTTGTAGCCACGTCATTGGGGTGTGTGGCGTTTAGAAATAAAGTATCTGACGCTCATACTTGTTGTTTTTGGATAATATTGCATTTGTCTTAAACTACTGGTGTTAGTGATTTGAAATTTTCAATCGCATGAGGCCTATTATCCTCATATTTTAAAATTTGCTCAACTGATTAAGTTCCAAATTCAGCAGTTTTGAAAATAATTACCTTACCACACTAGTTTTTCATTAATCTATTTCTGCGATTAGTGCTCAAGGAACGTTGACAACAACGCTACATCAGTGTTCAAATGCTCCGATCTCTGGTTTGAAGTTCATTGAACACGAAGTGTTTGCCGGAATGTCGTTGTTGGTGTTTTGGGGGTCATTTTGAACTCGTGAAACTAATGGGCCATCGATTTCAAATTTTTAATGCCTACAGGTGGTTGAAACTTTTGGATTAATCTTTATTGCTTCAGGATTTTTCTGATCTCTATTGAACCTAATATTTCACCCACAATCAAAAAGATTGCTGTTTCATTCTACACCATGGGAACACTTTTGCTTTAAAAAATATGGGAACGTTTTATTGTTGAACACTTTTTATTCACGCTTGCTCGCCGACTTCACAGCAAACTCTGTGATCATCTACAGATAAAGCTATAACGGTATATTTTTAACATTACAGTATCAAATTACCGAGCTTTTTAAAGGGTACATGAACTCAATTTACTATACCAAGTACACGTGCCAGGCAATTCTTTTTATTTATTCTTCGAAATTCCATGCATCAAATTTTTTTTAAACAAAAGATATTGAGTATTCATTTAAACATCATATAAATCAGCGGTCCATAACTGATTGTTGTGAACTGATTCAGCTATACTACAGTTGGTAAACGCTCTATGATGAACTGAAAAGATGAGTGTACAAACTGTTCATCGTTCAACATACGTACTTGCCAAAACACTTCAATGGAGCGAAAAAGGCAGTGTCGTTCGCATCCGCCTTCTAGTTAATATAAAACCCAATGATTGGATCTGACAAGCCACTATCGTCAGCATTCGTGGATTTCATCTGTATCTTCGACCAAGGATCCGACATCATGCGCGCTTTCATCGTTATTGCCCTACTGATAGGGGCAGTTTCAGCCTTTGACTTTCAGCTGCCCGGTACGTTTCATATTAGCTAACTATATTAAACTGAAATTAATAGGAAAATTTTTGTTGAAGACCAATAACCTTGTGTATATATATATAAGCTAAACAGAATAAACGTATAAAACAAACCTATTAAACGTTTTGACCATAACATATATATTTATTATTACAGATGTAAACGTGAAAGCGAAGGCCTCCGTTTCATCGTCAGCATCCGCTTCAGCGAGTGCCTCAACAGGTTTAGGCACAAGTGCTAGCGTCAAAGTCGCAACACCAGAATTAAAATTTGAAAAGTCAATTTCACTTCAACCATGCGCAGATGTAGTTGCAGCACCAGGAGTCAAGAAAAGTTTCTCCAGCAGTTTCTCTGCCAAATCCAGTGCATCCGCTAGCGCCAGCGCATCATCCAAATCTAGCTCATCATTCAACTTCAGATCAAACCGACGACCATGCGTAAGACGCCAATTCAAACCAAGACCCTGCGTCACCAGGAGCAGCGTACAAATCAGAAGTCCATGTGTAACACGCGTCTCTGGCCCATGCACCTACAGTCGCCCATGCATACGTGCTGGATGTGTCCGTGCTCCATGCGCCCGTAGAAGACGCACATTCTTCCGCACTGCAAGAAAACCCGGATCCGGGCCAAGACAAGCACCAACATGCTTCAGACCAACTGCTGATCTTTTGCAAGGTATGTCATTTTACACCATACCAAACATCTTGAATATTTAATCAAGTTATTGAACGCAACTGCGCTTCGTTATCAGTAGAATCGAAAGAATACGGCGTACATTATTTTATTTTTAATCCACAATCTCGTAGAAGGATTGGTAAAGTATCCTACATAGTATTAATATGCTTTGAATCTACAGGTAAGGACTTATGCGTCCAAATGCTTACGGTACGAGGAATGAAATGGAAGTGTGAACCAATCGAACAAAAGATCCCAAACGAAGTTTCAGTGTAAGTCAGACTGGAATGTTATATAATGATTTCATTGAAGTCTTCAAGTGATTCTTAAATATTGTCATGCGTTCCCCTTCATGTGCGTTTTGCACAATAACAACGAGGCATAAATAATCCTCCAATAGTATCCGGAATTTTTTCTGAATGGGTCACTGAAAATCGCAACCAAAAAATAGCTAATGTTGTCGAAAGCAGGATTCTGTAAGAAGCGCTAATAAAATAAAAATTTTAGCTTGCCAGATCCCTGTCCTGAGCTCCCAGCGGCCCGCATCATCGAACGTGCATGCGATAAAGTAGTCGAGTAAAGAACTTGCCACAACGAAGGCAAATTTCATAGAGTAGAGGTGAGTTTTACTTGTTATTCGGTGTCTTTGATATTTATTTTAATCTAACGAGTATATTTTCATTCACAGATCTTGGTGCCAACTATCTGTGGTGACTAGACAAAAAAATATAAAAATATTTGCAAGACACGTGTTTACCTTTTTCTGCTTCTCCATTTTAATATACCTCCAAAACATATATGTTTTTTGTTAAATGTTTCTTTCTATGTTAACACTTTCTCTACACCTTTCGCGCATTTGTGACAATATTTTATTTTTATTGAAATACAAAAATGAAGTGCAATCCATTTAATTGTCTCATCTTTTTATTATTATTGCTGCAATTTCGATAGCGGATGAAGCTCAAGTGATACTAGCTAATTGCAAATTTCGCAGTCATATGAAAATTTTGGCAACCAGTATTCGCGAATATTTAGCGTGTAACAGCAGCTTCCGTTGCGGCGTTGCCGCTTACTCGGCACTGGGCAAGACTTGTGCTCTGCTCAGGCATTGTCAGGTAGCGGTGTCTCCAAAATGTCGAGTCCCAATTTTGAGAAAATATTAGCTGATATCGGGTGGGCTTTCTACAAATGATCCCAATATTGATATTTCAGTATTTGGATGTCGGTTCTTGGCTAGTCAGACCGCACCCACCACCTATCCTACCATAACATAATGCAATATAATTACGAGAGACCAATTCTCAAATTTATGAATACGGAAGTCAAGTTACTACTTCAAGTTAAGCCTAACATAGAGGAAATAGCCCAGTTTCAATGCCGTTGTGTCAGATTCTATCGTTTCATAAACAAATATCCATTACCCTCTTTGCGCTTGCTATAGTAAAATACGCCGCGTTTTAGTGAAGAAATACAAACTTTAATAATTCATCAGACGTTAGGAAACATCGGGCGTTATTCGACTTGTCAACAATAGGAGGCAAAATCGCTTATGTTGTCATTGTCACTGTATTTCTTTTTCGTTGTCGTGCTCATGTTTTCCAATATGCATTTTCCTGAATTGGTGTGCTTAAATTCCAATGTCCAAGAAATGCTGTTTGCGGATTCAAACACCCTAAGATAAGATGTTTGTGGATAAACTAATAATAATTGTGAACCCAAAGTTTTTTGTCAGAGTGATATATATTATTTAAGTAAAGTTCTATGGAATATTACAGAAAGCCAAAAAAATTTTTCTTTTTCTTTTATATCAGTCCACACTTATATTCAGAAACCAGCAGTTCAAAGATAGAGAAAACTTGTATTGTACTTTATAACTCCTAGACATCTATGGTGCCATATTGAAAATAATAGGCAGTATCGAAACCTTCACCTACTAATGGCTATTATAAAATAAAAATTAAAAACGTACTCACAGACAGCTTATAAAAATATACTACTCTACAAACTAAAATAGAAAAAAATAATGAAACTTTGTATAAAAAGGTAAAGTAAACTTTTAGAATATAACATGTCAAGCGGATATATTAAAAAGCAATTGATGAAAAAATATTTATCTACCTAACCCCAGCTTAAGTGAGGCCCAAGAGAACGTACCGTCAATGTGAGTGCCATTTGTAATAGATGCTCGGCCTATCAAATTTTGGTTGCTAAGGTACGAATGTCAACACTGTTAAAGTAACTCCTATCAGGTATTCCATTACAAATATTATTAAGAGGGTGATACATGAAAATGCATACTTCTCGAAATGAGTTTTGAGTAAGTATTATCTGGGCAAGAGGTCGCAGTTGGACCCATTATTAACCCATATTATAAGTTTTACAGTTAATGTTATTTCATACTCTCGAATGCTGAGTTGAATATTTGGACATAAAACATATGAACATACAACAGCAATAATTTCACATAGGAGAAACGAAGCCTTTTTTATTTGCAAGTTTAAAAAAAAGGGCCTTGCTGATAATAGCTAATTACTGGGGCAGGGGTGTGCAACCTGCATCCCGCGGGCCAAATGCGGCCCACAGGGAAAATTTTGCAACCAATGGAGAAGTGACAATTACGAATGGTATGCCGTGCGCGAAACGAGTTTTTAATTTAGTGTGTGCGAGTCATCCTAATCCCTTTGTGTCGCAAAGCCTATACCTGCGCTTGTGCAAAACGAACATCGCATGTCATAAGATCAATAGCCAAAATTTTTGTGGCTGCAACTACTAGAAACTCTATGTTAAATAATGGCGCGGCCCGCGGTTTCAATCAGTTATTTGTATCTGACCGTCCTGTATTAAAGGTTGCACACCCCTGATCTAAGGTAACAAATAGTGAACAAAAATCCGCCTAATTCAAATTGATATCTAATTTTCTGCGTGCTCATATATTCAAATTCAATAAAATAAGTAACTACATCACATTGTGCAAGAGACACCACTGCTCATATGTAAAAATGAATTCTTTCTGACATCACTCCCGTCATGGTAGTTCATAGCTGTGTATATTAATCAATCAACTAAAATATTTTACAAAGGTTTTTGAGAATGAAGGGGATACAGCTTTGTCTCTAGATTGATGCTCTTCCGATACAAAGGTATTATGTGCGGAATTGATCATTTTTGTGATCAGAATAATAAAAGTCTAACAACATCCGATATGCGGCAATGATTCAATTCATTGAATTGATGTTCTTTTCTGACAGTATTTATCTTTTGCTGAACAAAATCCATAAAGACTTGGAAGTTTTGTATTTTCACCTGTAACGATTACCTCCACTTCCTCTGAAAAAAACAAAAACAATTAGTCAGAATATTATTCTTAAAAGATATGATAACTATTAGTAAGGACTTATTGGTCAATACATCTTACTGGCACACACTTTGATATGGTACAATCAAACAATTCCTTCAGCATTTGGTTTGATTTTAGCAGACATTCTAGTGGCCATATTAGTCGTGTTTGATCATTTTTTGTTCTGTCTCTTTCTTTCTTGTTTTATCCAAAATTATCAAACTCTGTTTCTATTGAGTTCAAATCACCAGGCTAATTAACTGAAGCAGTGATTGAGGTATTTACACAAAAGCTGATGTACAATTCATCGACATAGATGAGTGGTTTTTAATCAGGGTTTCCGCGCACCCTAGCATTCCACACCCATGAATACACAGGTAATCTTGGGTAAAGTGAAGGATCAAAAACTAAGGCCAAAATTGTTCTTTAATTACACCAACCCTTGTGGTATATGTCCATACAAATTCTAAATGATCTTTCATATATATTTTTGTTAAATATGGTATGAATTGATTTGAGAAAAAGTGCTTTTCTCCTCATATATTGAACAAATTCAACACTTTAAAATTCTCAATAGTTAAAAGACGATAATATCCCTTATAGGGCTCATAAATTAGTTTGTTTTCAAAGTTCATTATTCCAACTGGCAGTACAGTACAGAACAGTAACTAAGAATTGCCATACACTCACCTGTTATTAGATTGTGTTGGATATGTTTTAGTGCCATTATGATTTGAAGAGTGGTTATGTTGTTGTTGCTGATATTTAACACCAGCTAATTGACTATATATACTTCCTTGTGGTATTGCAGTATGATAAGCACGATGATCTTTTGAGCCATGCTTTCTTGTACCTAGAAATAAAATAAACGTTACACAGTGTAACAGACTCTCAAATTGAAAAATCTTGGCATCAAATGCCATTCAGTTTAATAATCGTTAAAAGTTTGAAATTTTAGAAATGTATCTGAAAAATTGAGTTATCATGATTCTATAAATTTTCTTAAACTTCTGACCTTGTGAACTTTAACCCTAATTGAATTAATAAATCAGACAATCTCGTCACTCCGAAGAGTTCGAACTACGATTCGGGCAGTGATAATATAAAATAGACAAAACCACCATTATTTTGACATGACGTGTGTAATCTGGTATTTACAGTCTTTGTTTTGAGAAAAATATACCAAAATTTATTATTCCTCAAGTTAGTATGCAAACATATAAGAAAATTACATGTCTGAAAGAGCCTTATCCTCAGTTTTCACTATATTTATTATAACCAAGTCAATTGGCTCGAGTAGATTAACAAGTACTCGCAACCTGCATTTTTTTGCAGGCGACCACAAGACATGTCCATGTTACCCACATAATTTTATATTAACAATAGTAATAAAGTGCAGTAGTTACCTCTATGGTCGTGGTCATCATAATGACCAGAATATGGAATTGTGTGTCTGTCATTGGTAACTGGCATGTGTGTTACTTTGATTGGTCCAGCTCTGTTATGTGGTGTAATACCAGGTAGAATTGTCTCCATGTTGGATGGGTTAGGCTGAAACAATGAACAATACTTAATACAAAATCTTGTGTTTCGTCAAAAATGAACAAATCTTGTGGAATTTTAGAGATTTCAATATTTGCACTTTTTCAGGCAGTTATTTTTTGTCCATTATATGAGTCACTAGTTTTAAAATACACCCAGATTTCATATTTTTTCATGAGAGTTGAGCACATAATATGGCTCACTAATGAAAATAATGCCAAATTATGTGTTTTGTGATGATCAAAATAATTGGAATATGGAAATCGGCATTCAATAGTTCAGTTTTTCCCAATACTGAAAATGCACCTTGTACGAACAGAATATAAAAAATAGCCTAAAAACTGCATTCCTGAGTGAGGGAAAGCACAAAAAACCAATATTGGTTATTGCGCAATGACACCTGTGATCAGGTCTAACAGTAATTAATACAGAAGTAGAAAAAAAAGTAGAACATTACATATCGAAAAGATAACGTCAAAGTGCCTGATCCGTGATATAAAAAAATCACAAGAATGGGAATGGCATAGCAGAGACATTTGAGCAATAAAATATTATTGAAACAAGTATGTGGTAAACAAAAACATTTCAATATCTATCAAATCTATATTATCAATTACCGTAGTATAATAATAGAGTATGCTACAAATCAAAAATTAAAAAAATTCAAAATAACTGCTACAGGTCATAATGTGTATTTTGTGTTCCCAACCATATGAAGGTTCGCAGCTGAACAAGATAAGAGTAAATTCTTATTCTTGTTAAAAACTATAAGCTTTTCTATAAGCAAATCAGACTACCTGTTGGTCCATAAAATACAATTCAGCTTTTGTTCTTTCCTCTGGAGTAACAGGAATTCCATCTATGGATTGTAAGTTAGGTTGTTGAAAAACGAGCATCGGTCTGTGTAAAAGACGTCTTGAAACCGCGTTTCCAATCACAGATAGTTCAATCAAATTTGGAAGGCTCTCCATTTTCTCAAGTTCCATCATATCCTAGAAAATGAATTGAAAATGAAGCCAATTTTATGGATGTTTCTCTGACCACCGATTTCCTTGTCTATTTCCGTAGCAAAGACCAATCAGCAACAAGTCAATAATGACGTAACAATTGCATTTTGTGGAGCCGCTCAGATACTTCTTTCACTCAGACAGATATTCAAGTATGCTTGTAAATATTGCCTTGTTTAGATAGTATTTGTCAGTTTTTAGTTGTGTTTTCAAAAATTGAACATATTTTTTTTTCTGATTAGGCAATCAATTCAAAATATTTAAAACAAAAAAATTCTGAGGAATAATTATAGACTACAGACTATTCAGATAATAGACATCCATAGTATTTTGTTATAATAAATATATCATCAAATTATGGTATTAAATTAAAAAAAAAAAATTCAGGATAAGTTCAAAATAACAGGAAGTACGTAAATGAATTCACCTGTATTCTATTCATTCCTAAATATAATCTCTGTAAGTTTTCCAAATGATGTAGATTTCCAAGGTCCCGGATTCTATTTTCCTCAATATGAAGTTCCTAAAAATGTCGGAAAAGGAAGAAGCGTTATTCATTAATGTCAACATTATTCAATCATAGAAAAGACTTTACGGTATATGCTATATTCAGAATAAATTGTCTCTCATTTCCAAGACTTCCAATAAAACTTACCTGCAGATTCCATTGATTTGCAAATGAATTTTCTCCGATGACTTTAACTTTATTACGATCTAATACTAGTTCTCGTAATTCATGTAAACCTTCAAGTCCTTCTATTTTGCTGATTTCATTCCCTTAAAAAATAAAGTTTTTAAAAAAATTTATCTATCATTTCCGGCCACATTTTTTCTGGTCTCTAAATCTGCCTAATATGATAAAAATTGCAAATTATGATTGAGCTCTTAAGCTACTAGTTAACTATATATACAAATTCACCATTCTTATAGGTACAATGGATGTTATAGCTTAGCTTGTTACCAATCAGTGGATGCTACCTTGATCATTGACTTCCTTGTTTACTTTCGTAACATTGGCAAATCAACAGGATGCCAATGGTGAAGTAACAATTGCAATTTTAGCCCCGCTGCTCAGACACTTTTTTCCCTTAGACAGATTTTCAGGAATGGGGATAAGCATTAGCTTGTTTTCATGGATTTGCTAGCGATTTGTCAGTTTTTAGTTGTATTTTCGAAACTCAGGTAAAAATTGAATAACTCAATGACCCCTACATTTTATGACAAGTTTTGATTTAGTTGCAGTAATCGAAAATTAGTTCCGAAACTCCGATATACTGGACAAAGATTTACTACATGGTAGGCGGTTGAATATCTTAAATCAAATGATGGTTTAAAACATGCAAACCAGTTTGTAAGTGCCAACTCACGAAACCAGTCTCAAAATAAGCATTGGAAATTTACCAAATAGTAAAGTATTAAAAGGATTTTCCTGGGGTCAAAGGTAGGGAAAATATCCATTACAAATGTTAAACTAAACATATCAGAGAAAAGTTTTATGATATAGGATATAATTTACATATTCCTCCCAGGGGAGAGGAAAGCCAATAAGACGACTTAATGATATGGCGAACCACGGCCTCTCACTTGGATACCAGTCAATGTCAGGTATGGGATTAGTTAGCCAGTTATTTATCCCAGATGCATGGACTTGATGAAGTGGTGACTGGTGACACTTATTTCACTTCTGACGGGAAAAAAACTTAACCGAATAGAGATGCAGTGGGCTGTTCAGAGTCATTGTGATATACAATTCAATAAAATTTTATTATATATATAAAAGAACCAGAAGACTAGGGAGATTTTCACAATTACCTTGTAAAAACAATGCTTTTAGGTTGACCAGTCTTCCAAGTTGCAATCCACCCATGTTATTTATTTTGTTATATCCAAGATGTAAAACTTCGAGACTTTCCATGACTGGACTCAGTCGTTCGGGTGACAACAATTCCGTAGCTACTTGATGGCTGACGGAATATTGGGAACGAATCTGAGAACATATAGGAAATGTACATTTTAGACGACGGTATGTTGCATTGTGCTAAGCGTCAAGAATAAGCTCGCCACTGCACCCCTGATCACCTATGTCGCTAAGTGGGATCACCTATGTCGCTAAGTGGGTTAGCAGGTTAAAATCCTGCAAGGGATAATTATGTGTGATAGGATTGCTGGACTCCTCACCGCCGTAGGGTGGCTCACATAACCGCTACTCGATTACAGCTTCCTCCACCATCAAGTTCATGCATGTGAAACAAATAACAGGCTAACTAATCCCATACCTGACATGAACTGGTAACCAAATGAGAAGCCATAGTTTGACATATGATTAAGCCGTCTTATGGGCTTTCTGCTCCCAGAGATTAATATGAAAATCTTATCCCGCTATCGTAACAAACGACGTTATATCTGGTTGTCAGTTGTTCTCATACATTTTAAAATTTCATTAATCTTGCGAAAATTACAGTGACTTGTTTCATGGTTAGAGTTGTATTTCACCTGTTGTTTAAGATTCTTTGGTCTCTGTACGATGCATTCAATGTGGTTATGATTCAAACAAAGAACTCGCAAATGTCTCAAATTGATCAAACCACTGAACGATGTTAGACTGTTGTTTTCAACATTGACACTGTGAAGTATATAATACAACAAAGTTAGTAATACCGTACACTGAGAAAATTGAAAAAATGATAAGATTTTCAGGTATTTAAAGTCTTCTGATAAAATGATGTCAATCAAACTTATTGATTGACTATAGTACAATAATAGCTTTCAATTCTGATGCTAAAATGTAGGAATTTTGGAAATTTAAGAAGTTCAAAATTTTACCCCGACCACATCACTTGTGGAAACTGCTAACTGACTCTAACCTAATGACCATTTTATGAAACTTTCATTAGAGCAAAGTCTAGTTTTGTGAGGTATAGCAACTTGGCAAATATATAGAAGCTTGTAATGCACTAGATCAGGGGTGTCCAAAGTGCGGACCGCGGGCCAAATGCGGCCCGCAAGGGAAAATTGTGTGGCCCGCGGAGGCAACTTAATAGCAATTTGAAGAATTTTAATATTAGAGGATAAAATAGCTAAATGAGTTTTAGTTCCAGCCTATCAGTTGATGATGTCTAAATCGAACCTAGAATAAGATTTGACAGCAAATTATTTAGAAATGAAACTTGGCACATTTTACTGAAAACTTCTCAATCAAGTTACTTCCCACATTTGAAAAAGTCATGGCTTCAAATATGGCACTTTTCGGTAATCTATTTTTGTTCTAAAATGGGCGTCGCATCGAATTGGTAGCACTTCCATTTAAGCAAATTTGGATAAAAGTAGTCGGGAAAAGAATCCAGCAGAAAATTTCTCACTGAATTCGTTTAAATTGGGTGCAACAATATATATCTTTAAATTACAGTTCTAAGAACCTAACGCGTTTTAACTCATCATTTCTGTAAGGACCATGAGATCAATAACAAAAAGACACCATTTTGTGCCTGCAACTAATAGAAAGCCTGTGTGAAATGTAGGTGTGGCCCGCGGTTTAACCTGGTTATGGATATTTGGCCCGCCTGTGAAAAAGGTTGCACACCCCTGCCTTAGATACAGGGTGTCCAGAAAGTTTCGCCCGATTGTAAAGTCTTTATTATCAAATGTTATTTTTTTTAATTTCAAAAAAGATTTATAGTCAACCTGTTTCTAATTGGAAGTTATAGATGTTGAATGTTGTAGTCCGCATTTATTATACAACAAAATTTATTCAAATTTGCAATTGGTAATGCTATGAAATCGGGCGGAACTTTTTGGACACCCTGTATATACCATAATAATGATGGTGATTTCTGTATAAAGTTCTTTCATGTTTCATACATGTTATTCGATATCCTTGAAAATGTGGTAAGGAATTACTGTGGTATAAAATGATTGCATAGTTCTCTTTTATTACTACTTTCATTTTCAATTTCCAAATATTTGATTGTGAGCATGTTGAAACTTCTGGTAAGTTTTGCTTACTTTCCAGGCCTTTAAATAATGTGTGCTATATGCAGAGGTCAAAATAAACTTGTTTTATGTTCTAGACTAATTTAAAACAAGATTTTGGTCTATTTTGTATAAAAATCATTCTGAAAGAAAACTTCAGTTCGTTCATGCATGCTCGTGCCAGATACCAGTTAGTAGCACAAATGGAAAAACTTTATTGAATGATGGGCAGTTTGTCAGATTATCTAATAATTTATATTTCCTCCATTGTTCTATATTTATTTATTCAAGATCTGTGATAAATTTGATGAAATATACAAAATTGTTTCATTTTGTAGAGTAAGTAAAATGATTCCATTTGAGGTATAATGCAACAAACCTTCGTAAGTTTTTAAATGCGTCACCGTTACCAAGATCAACTGTTCTTATTGAACAATGAGGAAAATCAAGTTCTCGAACTTCTGTGAAATTTGCATGTCCAAGTCGTTCAGCAACAAAATCAGTAGTTAATCTGGAAATAGAATGACATACATAGGAAAGAACAAAATCGAATAATATACTCTCTGAATATATTTTAAAACACAATTTAAAAAATAACAGCTGAATACAAAACTAAAAACACTAAAGATGGAAACTGAACTGGAACACTAAATTGTGGAAACGAATTTCTAAAAGTTTAATCTCAGTAAACTAACGGATGCCAATATTATACATTAAAATGATAATTATGCAAATGAGGATATTCCAAAATATTCAATTTAATTTAAACATCCTGAGATATCAAAAAAAGTCATTTCAAGAGATGAACACTCTCGCATAACTGAGGTTGGTCAATAAATTCATCATTTCATTATGATTAAAAATAATTTTCAACAAGGCCAGAATTGGCACTGGAGTCGTAGCTTGGTACGTTTTTATTGATATCAGAGCCGATGTCGTATTTTTAAATTCCTCAAAGTCAGAAGTCGAGTCAAATTTTGAATTATCTGACTTCCGATGGTGATAATGGGAATCGAAATTTCATACAAATATTTAAAAACCATTAAGTTGACCAAGTATTCTCAACAGAAAAATTAGGGCTAACATAAATTTTTTGTTATCAAAATTTGGTTTTCTCAGAATGTGGAGCTACAGTTAAAGTCAAAATTTCTGTCTACGCGAAGACAACAGGCAAAGTCATTCTACAAACAAGTTGGAGTTAGAATCAGGTGTGAATTTCCTCTGACTCCAAAGCACTGATAAAAATATAATATATGTGACACATTGAGTAAAAGTGATTGATCATTTGGTATGAAACAGACTTAAAAATTAGAAAAAATAAAAGGGAGATATCTTCTCACCTGCCACCAAAAGCATCTTTTGCAGCACTTTCTTCTGTAGTTTCAATAGCACTTCCATCTAATGCTTTCAAGTTTGGTAAGTGATAAATCACAAACAATCTGTAATTATCTGATTGAACGACAGGATTCCCATAAACATCAAGAATCATAAGGTTCACCAAGGCCTGTAAAAAGTAGCAAGAAACAAGATTTTTTTGTCGAAATGTAGAATTTTCCGAAGAGTCGGACCCAAATTCGAAATTTTCAAATTTGATCAATTTTTTTTGTTCATATAATAAAGACAGACATGCCAAAGAACAACAAAATATCAGTAAGACATTCTAGTAAGTCCACTTCCAGTTCAAAAAAATGGCATTTTTATAAATATTATTCCATACCTTAACATTGAAGATTTCCCTGACATTTACAATTCTGTTATTTCCAAGATAAAGTTCAACGAGAGAATGCTGTTCATGCAATCCTTTCAAAGAAGTTAGCCTAAAACAAATATGTAAATTTAAGGTAAATTTCAAAGTCATTACAATCATGCATGTATATCCTTTATATATTCGAATAATTTAACATTTTAGAATTTTAAATTTATTTCAGTTTTGATACTTTAAATTAGCCACACATACTGCTCGAAAAATATCGTTACTTTTGTAAAAGTTGCTACTTATGCAGATACTTGTT
This sequence comes from Styela clava, assembly GCF_964204865.1. Taxonomy (NCBI): domain Eukaryota; kingdom Metazoa; phylum Chordata; class Ascidiacea; order Stolidobranchia; family Styelidae; genus Styela; species Styela clava. The sequence continues at coordinate 20,259,139 of NC_135250.1, forward strand.
TGAAGTAAAAGTGTAAGGAAAATTAAGATGACAAAAATAATGATTTTTGTGCACAAGAAGAAATATTTCTTATAGAATAATATTCTTATAAATTCATTACATCTTTTTTTCCAATTTCCTTATAACAATTTTTTATGCTTCTACAAGAATAAGAATTCAAATTTTTATCTTGTGAGAGAATTCATCTATCTTCTCGAACATAATCACAAGATTTTAGCCTGCGTCTTACATAAGGAATGTGGGGGTTGACAAACAAAATTCCATGTGCCAACTGTATTAGGGAAAAAACTAATGATTTTGCCAAAAAGTGGGATAGAATCTACCTGTTATTTTCCAGAGACAAAAACTGTAAACTTGTTAATTTTTCCAAGCCACTGTTTTCCAGTGATATCAGGTAATTACTTGACAAATCAAGGTGACGTAAATTTGTTAGTTTCGATAAACCTAAAAATTATAAAAAAAATGAGTGAATCTATTATATTGTTGAATACTGGTATATGGACACAAAAATGTTATCATCAGTGTACGTTAGTTGGACCTCTTTGCTGTCTTTTTAAAATTAATAAAGGAGAAACAAATAAAGGTAATATAATATAGGACAATGGTTCTTGAAGTTTCATGTACCATTGCCACTTTACAGCACCTCTATATACACCATCAATATTGTCTCCTGCCAAAATGTAAAACTACAAATAAATTTATGACCCATCAGTATAATAAGTATACTCTAAATCAGGGGTTCCCAAACCAGGGGTCGCGACCCCAAATTGGGTCGGAGTGATAAGTAGGTAGGGTCGCAAACAGGTCATGGGGTCACTGAGGTATGATAGAGGAAGGATGTACAAATCATCTAAGATTTGACAAACCATGTTATATTTAGCAGTTTGTAGCATGGCTTACTGTAAAACAGGCCCATAAGCATCGCTCTATGTTTATGCTATAGATAGAAAATGTACGTGCTTATTGTGACATCACTGTTTGGTTTTAGCTTATTTTACCTCATACCACAACATTACCCAACTCAAAAGGTCCAGTTAAGGAAGCTCTAAAGTTTCATGAAAAATATCGACCTGGGGTCACACTGGACACTTGAAAGTTGTCCTTGGGGTCGTCCTGAAAAAAGCTTGGGAACCCCTGCTCTAAATATATATTTTTTTTCTAAAATAGGGAGGATGAGCTTGGTTATCTTCAAGTTTTCTTTCCTAATATATTGAGACATTTTCATGGGATTTAGCCCCTGGACCAACTTCATATATTGAAAATAAGAAAATGTCTATTTCAGTAAAGTAAGATAACTTACCGTCTAGTTTATAAATGCAATTGTCAACAAGAGATAATTCTTGCAGATTCGTACAACATTCCAAACCTTCCAACTTAGTTACACAATTTTTATTAAAAGATGCAAATCGTAAATTCTCAAGTTTATCAAGTCCACTCAGCTTCCCAATATATTGACCATCCAGGTTCAGCACAACAACCTTTTTAAAAAATAAAATATTAGTGTTTCAAATATCGGTAATCATTCCACCAAGGGGTGCGATAACTTAAGGATTAGATGCAGGGGTCCTCAAACTTTTATTATTCGTGGCCCTTCCAAAGACTCTCAACACTTTTTGGCTCCTGTTTGTCAATAACAAAATTTTTTTTGTTATCAACAGGTTTCTGTCATTTATTTGACACACTTAATGATAAAAATTTAACAAATGAAAGTAAAAGAATAAATGCATTACGACCAAAAAATTGAACAAATCAAGGTTATTTAATTAAATTAAAATTATTGTTTGAATTTTGGATTACATATTGATAGCATTTGCTTGTAAACCCCAGAGAATCGCTTCACGGCCCAATAGGGGGAGGGTACAGTTGGCGAAGCCCCGGGTGGGTGATGGACCTAACATCCGCTTTGCAATTAGAGGAATCGGTTCAAATCTTATTCGTACACCCTCATCAAGGGTCGCAATGAGTTAGGCCCTCGGCCATCCAGAAAAAGTTTTTCTCAAAATTGTATTTCCATCCCAGAGTCTTGATCAAGGTGAAAATGCTCATGAACAAAAATTTTCGCAATATTTTGCAAATCAACTCAAATTAATTTATTGAATCATTTTTGCCTAACATTGTAAATATAAAATACTTTTGTCATCCATGTTGCATCCTTGGCATCTGGTTTCAATTTCATCATGTCATGAAATACTTCCGAACTAGATAATAAACTCAATGAACGAGGTTTGACTCCTTCAACTCTGGAGTTGTTTATAATAGTAGCCTGGATTAAAAAACGCTTTTTATTTATTCTTGCTAAAGCAGTTGTTTACAGGAATCTATGATAGCAATAAGATATATACAAATAAAAATAGACAATGATTGATATTTGGTCCTTCGTTCCATGTGCAAGAGTAATATTTGCCTGTGCCTATCCTGATAGGAATTTTCTTTAGGGGTAGTCTTGGTTGACCTCGCAGTCGTGACCTTGAATCTGCTTTCGACTCGGCAAAAAATAATCCCGAGTCGTATTCTACATTTAAGCTGATAGCATCGTATTGCATAACTAACTATACCTGAGATATGCGAGACCCTGATACTAGTCTCAAAGCAGAGGCAGCATCACTTTCTGTTACATCAATGCCATTGAGTTTGGTGAGAGATTTGAGTCTTCCGATTACTCTCAAGTAGAGATTGTCAGCCTATTGTTGAAAACAAATATATAATATAACAAATTATATGAATATAACCATTAGAAGAGATGAGACCATGTTGACCTATATCACAAGTGTACCTATGACAATTTATGAAGTAAGACTGACTTAGCAAAAGTTTTAAAAGATAAACAACATAGAGAAACTACAGGGTGAGACCAGGGGAAAAAGCCTGTAATTGAGGAAATTCTACAATGTGTATGAAAATGTAGATATGTTTGGCTACATTTTTGTATGATTTTAAGACAGACAACGACTATACAGAGTAGGAAACAGATTTTTATATACCATATATATAGAAATAGAAGATTTCTGAACTCTTATGCAGTGAAATACGCCATAAAACCTACAGCATGTTTCAATGTTTGAAATCTTTAGTTCTTTAGTTAAAACAAATACCAGATAATCAAAACTACTGTTTGTATCAGTTTTTGATATTTTTTGCAGTCAAATCAGTAAAATTTTACAATATCGGAATTGTAGTACACAAGTATGCAAAATTTTTTTATGTAAAAACATACTTAATTTGTCTATTCAATGTCTTCCAATCTGCTAAATACAAAAGTATCACTGCTATCATATTTAAGTTCACCAATTTTACCTTAATCCAAGGATTACTTCTGATATCAAGAGTTGACAACAGAGGACAATGTTTTCTCATCACTGTGAGATCATCTCTCAAACTTGTCAACTGATTCCAACTCAAGTTGAGCGTTTTCAACTTTGACATACCCTGATGAAAGAATAAATTAGTACCATCAGTATTGGCAGTAATTGAAGTCCAATGTCAGCTATTTCAACACCCATGTAGAAAAATAAAGTTAGACACTGCTTGTCCTCCAGTCATTGCCATTATTGCTCCTACTGCCCTCCCTTATTCCTTTAAGCATTCAATTTTATAAGTCAGAATAAATCGTATAATATCTTCAATTTTTTACACTAATTTGAGCAATTCGTCATGTTTATATGAATACCGGTAATCAATCCATGTTGTACAAGGTGACCAATAAAAACATAACTCATAAATTTATTTCACGCTCGAACTTTTGTTTGTGTATGATTGTGCTAAAAATTTCCAGTAATCTGAGAAGCTCTGAGTTGTAATAGGTTCTCTAGAATAATTCCAAATGATCTGAGTTCTGTTTATTTGGGTCATCCCATATTTTGAATTTGATGACAGTTAACGCAGGAAATCGTTGTTAATAGAAAAAAAATATAGAAATTGAAAACAACCATAATTATATTATATTTGATGAGCTTTTTGATCATCGTCTTGATTATGTTACGAGTAAATGCAGCATACCATTTTAATTCTACATGGTACTAGCCTTCAACTTTGCTTTCAACTTTGATAAAAAATGAAGCAAAATCGGAAAGCGCCCGTTAATTCCGAACTCAAATTGCAGCCAATCAACAGAATTTTGTACTAGAAAATTAAAGAAGAGACTACCAAATATTCAATTAAAACTAAAAGTACCGGTAGTTAAAAAAGAAATGTACTCGGCCATACTAACCCTCATTCCTTCAAGAGAATTGATTTTATTGAAGCTGGCATCCACTTCTACGAGATTCGGCATGTGTGCTATATCTTCAAGTCTTGTCAGTTCATTAAAACTCACAACCAGATGCTTAAGTTGAGACAATGTACCAATGCCTTTCAATCTTCCAAGACCATTACCATGAAGATTGAGCACCTATTGATAGCAATGGTTGAATTAGTTCCCTCCACAAAGCTTTAAATCATAGGTACATACTTCATATTGATTGGGCTATGTTGAGTACGGCTTAGACGGTAATTTAACAATAGATAACAAATTCTTTCTTTATTTGTACTGTACTGTAACATCTGGTGGACAATGATAGTAAAATAGCAAGTTTTTCAAACTGGACACACAGTTCGGAGCAAGAAAAGAAAAAATTGTAGACATTCTCATGGCACAAGACGTACATGAGCAGAAAGATACTTGTGAGGCAAAGAATGTTTGCAGTATTATAGTTTACTGACATAATACAAGTTTTACAACCTAAATAACCTCATCAAGCTGATAAAAACAAACAGCTGTTTTATCAAAGTTAGTCCTGCATCGCAGGCAATATTTGCGAGCAATAAGCCAACCCCAAGAAAAATAAAATAAGCATAGCCCCCGATAAGTTATTGTCCGAAATCAAGCCAAAAATTAGGCTCAAAAAGTGGCTTTGCCAGAAAATACAGTATTAGGAAAATAAGACGTGAACCAAATAACAGCGCAGCCTCTTATACAGCAGTAGCATATTGCCTTTAATTGGATCCCACTAAAAAGCTGCTCGGTCACATATATCTGGAAATATGGTGTCTAGCGGTTCCAATATAAATATTTCTGGACCTCCTGAAGTATGCGCACCAAGATGGCGCACAACCTGAACTCAGGTTGTGTACCAGGTTGGGGTTCAGGTTGTGCGACATCTTGGTGTGCATATTTCAGGAATACCATATATCTGTCACAAAACGAGAAAACTCGCTAAACATCTTGTCTTGCCTCTCATTATTGTTATGATATCGTAATTTGAATGTACTTAGGGTGTGAGGTTTGGCTGGGCAATGCCGATACAAATTATAATTAGGACCAGAAAGTACTAAATTTTAGTACCATATAAATCCCCACCTAAAATAAGCTAAAGACTAGGTGGAAAACTCAAGTAGGCCTATTTCCAAAATCAAGTATTCTATACATACTGTAATTTGTGACACTGACATAGCTCTTCCCATTTTCAACAAGAGATCTTCTGATAACGACACAATTCTTGGTCGTGGTCTGATTTGTGGAGACATTTCTAAGGATGCGTTGTCTTGTTCTAATTCCGATGCATACACAGTGGTAGAATTGCCAGAATTTGTTGCGTTCAAGTGTGACGTCCAATTATTAGCAATGTAGTTAACAAGTCGAAAAGGAGACGGTGGATTCTGTTGGAAATAATTATTAATATAAAAAAATTTTAATTTTTTTTATTAAAAAAGTTACGTAAAATAAGTTTAACAGTGGCATGTTAAGGTAAGCTAAATATTGAGTGGTTGACTCAATATGCACTCTTATTTTATCACTAGCATATCTTCTGCACTCTCTCTCCCATATCAACATACTCAAATTGTGATTGCGTTGACTCAAACTGTTTCAACTCTGGCATGAATCGGTTTTATACTGGTACGTAATGCAAAACCATTATTTTATGTAGTAGCCCCATTTCAGTAATGGTTTCAATTTTAAAGATGAGTATCTTTTTTGCTTGAGAGTGAGTGCTCTTGATCTTCCTTTGTTGAGTAGACAATTACAGCATAACATGAGGCAGAAGGAAACTTATAACACTAGACTTTTTTGGCAAACTGCTGCGAAATTCAGTAACGAACAAATAAACAGTTATGATAGCTTTCAATATGTGGGCAAAGGGGTAGTCAACACAAAACCACTTGTGAAACTAAAGAGTATATCGGTTTTCTAGGCTTGTGGTTTTCAACTTATTTTGTGAAGCGAAACCCCAATGAAACATTCCAGAAGCTTGAGGAACCTCTGCTCAGTTTAATTGTCTTTTATTGCAGTAATTGTATATACTAAAACTTTATAGGTCTATAAGAGCAAACCTAATGCTAGTGAAAAATGATCTTCAAAAGTAGCTAGTTCAATAACAGTGGCAAGCCTATTAAATACTTGATTATTTTTCGAAAATATACTTTCACTAATATAGACTGGATTTGAATGAAAACTTGCGTGGCCCCTGAAATGCACTGGCGAAATCGTATGGTGCCGCAGTATCCCGGTTAAAAACCACTGATCTTCCCCTACAGGATTCAATCTTGCGAGTTGCGACCCCCGAAATAAGTAAATTATTTAATTAGAAATGTGTAATCCAGATTTGCAGAGTAAACTAACTGAAACATTTCATGTAAGTTCCTTGATTGCCAGCTTTAATAGAGTTGAAAGACAGCATGTGATAATATAAATTACCTTCGCATGGTATTCGAAATCGATGACATATTCTGGCAATACTAGATATTTATCAAGGATATGCCATTCACATTGTCTACTACTGCATTCACAATCATCTGAAAACAGACAGAGAACTTTTTTTTGCAAAAAAGGAAAAGCAAGCAGATTATAGCTTTATTACCCAGAGCAAGACCGTGCAAACGAATGCGCTAAAACAACATATTTTGTACACTACTCCCTTCGCCAAAAACTGTTTCCATTCGTTTTTTATATTTAATAGATTATCAGCCAGTGCAGTAGCAATATGTAATTTCACTGTATGGCTTTTGTACAGTAAAAAGTTTATAATGTGTGTGAAGTAGGGCTGGGAATTTCAGGGAAAACACTTTAACCGTTAACCAGGTAAAATTAACCGGTTAACCGCTGCGTGACGTTTGACGTAATAATTTTTTAATTTCAGCTTGTTACGTCACAATGCTGACAAAGCAGTTTTGCGTGTTCTTATCCCGGTATCGCTTATTAAAATTATTCATGAATCGAGATAGTTTCATGATTACTCTGCTGCAAAAGATAGGCAGCGTGGTTCGGGTGTGTGGAAGTATTTTAGAAAACCTATTTCCGTTGTTAAACGTCATTTATATGACAAATTACCAGTGTTGGATGTGAAAATTTTACTTCGAGATATATATCATATAAAGAAAAACGGCATCAACTGCGCACTTGTTGTATGACATTGAATATCCGATTTTGCAATGAAATCGTGAACAATATATTTCGAAATCGACCGAAAACTGATTCTGAAATATCATTGTCAAATTTCCATAATCAGCAATCTTGGTACTTCCATTATTTTTCACATTTATTGAGTCCTTACCCACACAGTTAGTAATATTCTTTTTAATTAAATGCTACAACAGATGAATTTGCGATGACGTAATCATATTTGAAGAAATTGTACCATATGAAGATGATTTGTACCTGGGATGTCAGTTAACGGTTAAAATAACTCGTAACCGTTAACCATCTGAAATCGGTTAACCAGTTAACCATTCCCAGCCCTAGTGTGAAGGTATTACTGTAATGCTAATTTACCAAAGAATATTAGAATACTTGAATATAAAGTAATATTTAGAAAGTGTTAATACATGAGACTTCTAGTCTGAAGCTTTGTTATTAAGAGGAATAAATAACCATATCTCATAAAAGGGCATAAGGCTTTCAATGTTATTAGAATCAAAGAGTGCCGTCACAGAATAACTCAGTAAAAAGATGATGCTGAAATTTCAATTTTCAAATAGATTTGATTCCAACACAAACTCACCTCTTGTCTTCATAGCAGCAGCGTGGTTTAACTCTGAACGTAATCGATAAACGCTGTCAATTTTATAATACTTTTCCTGTGTAATCCTGAGATAGAAAAGTTCTAATTTAATCAATGTTGTTGTTGAGCATTTTTTATGAAATAATCCAATATCTTACTTTCCAATGTCTTGTGCAGGAGCACTTTTTCCGAGAAACACTTTAGCAATAATGACAGATCCTGAAAGATGTGAATATTTAATTTTATGAGCATCAACAGTTCTTTGAAATTAGATGATATAATATAGCCACACCATAATATAAAATTCATAAACTGTTCAAATCCTAACCAATAAATCAAGCACAATATAGCCCTGGACGGCAAAAATTTTGACTTAAATCCTATCCTATCTGCTTAAAAGCTTAGAAGATGCATAGTAAGTAGTTGGTCCCACAGGATCCAATTAATCACACTGTCGTGGAATAGATCTTTTAAGATTAGTGGAAGCCAAAAACATTTTCAGAATAAAATTTTTGAGGAATATTACGATAATTTATTTTTCTATTGACTTGCAAAAGCCGCTTTGCTTTGGAAGTCGATATCAATATCGATAATATATAATAAAATCACATATAAAATTACCATGTCGAAATGGGCAAGAATCTGGAAATTTATTTTCTTTTGCTTGACTGATGCAATCATCAAGTCTCCTCTTTTCGCAAATGAATAAGCTGTTTGATAATGGTACAGCGGCATCAAACTATAAATAAAAAGTTGAATTGACTACTTAGAAATTTGGAATGGTTAGGAAAACTTCTCAATAAAAATACAAATGACTGAGAAGAAATAATTACAGTAATCAGCAATTTATCCATTGACCATATCTGAAAAACAAGTATGACTTTGTTCCAGTTTATTGGCATGATATCTCGGTATTTGATACCCGCTGAAATTAAGGTAAACCAATGTCCCCCCACCTCACCCAGAGTGGATTAATGGAATAGGTTTTATGATTAGTATAAGAGTAAAGCTCATTCCCCTTTTTCTCGATAGTGAATGCATAGCCACATAGCCAAATACCAAAGCCACAATGTTGGGGAAATATTTACACTTCACTCCTACTCCAAACGACCTCTATTCTAATCAAGTTCCCGGCTGAATAAATTTTGATTACAAATCTATTTCAAAATTCAGAAAAGAAAAATCTAAATTAAGTTATCCCAGATTCCCCATTACAATCCAAGAACCAAAAAAACTTCAAGCCTCACCTCATTTGAAAATCCATTTTCCAAAATATTTTCTACTTGCTTGGAGTTGTCAGTTTGAGTGGGATCAGGCACATAAAACAAATAGTCAACTAATTTCTTGTAATTCCTAAAAAATGTTGAAACTAATGATGTAATTTGACTTGTATTTACACATAATTATATCAAATAATTAATTACTTAATATATAAAATAATCAATTTTCTCATATTAATTAATCATAAAGAAAAAACCAAACCAAACCATTTTGAAATAAATAAATATGGAATATCAAATATGTTTTAAAATGGAATGTAATAAACAGAGAAAATAGGTTACTATATATTGACAGATATTGACTTTTATTTACAGAAAAGTTGAAAAAAAAAATTACATTTGGTAATTAAAAATTATCTGATTTATCATACATTCAGTTAAAAATACGAATGAGACAACCCCAAACAATACCCACTTGTTCATCATAAAGCCGGTTTCATCACAAGCTAATTCATGAACTTTTTCATCGAATCTAGACCGAAGCAACCGGTTATGGACTCTTGTTATTGCGTGTGTTTTTATGCCTGTAACTCCATAACTCTGAAAAAAGGGAATTATTCAGAAGAATTATAATTAAATAATCAAGTTGACATAAGAAAACCAGTAACTTAACTATGTTGGAAAAGAAAGTTAGACAACTCAATTCTTTAACAGTCTTTAATAAGTAGTTAACTTAAGCCTGCCACCTGGACAAGGGTGTAACAAATTCTGTAAGCAACGCAGAACTGAAAATTCTAGTCCTTACCAATTTTTGGTATCACTAAATCTCAGGAGCCAGTTATACAGATACTGATGTTAAAATTCGAAAAATTGTTTGTGAAATTATGAGGTGAAATTTAGTCGGCGGTGCGATGAATCATGATGAGCATTAGGAATCTGCTCACCACCGCACTTCTGATCACCCTGTGTGCATTCGCAGGTTCAGTCCCATGCAAGGAAAATTATGTGCGAGAGATTTGCTGGCCTCCTGCCCGCCGCCGTAGGGTGGTTCACGTAACCGCTGGTCGTTTACGGCTTCCTCCACCATCAAGTCCATGCATCCCAAAACAAATAACTGCCCAACTGATCCAGTACATGCTGTGTCTCGTCATATTATGATTAAGCCGTCTCATCGGCATTCCTCTCCCCAAGATAAATACCGGTATGTAAAATCCTATTCTTTTCAGGACAAATTAGATTATGTAAAATTTATCGCAAATTTGTTGATTATATCTTTCCCAAATCAGAATATATCGCGTAAATTGAACACAAGAACCACAGAGGGCTACAACTCACATCAGATATAAAAACTACCGGTAATATTTCTAAATAATACACATTTATCCCAACAACAGCAAACAATAGCTATTTAAAATTCAAATTGCATACCTTATAATCCCAAGCACAGAACCTTGATAAAATCAAATCATGGCAAGTAGTAAACCAAACATCCTTAGTAGATCCTTGTTCAAATCGAACATTTCCTCCTGTCTCTAACTCAAGCATGAGACGATCAACTGATATTGAAGTCAAAGCTTTCACTTGATCTAAGGCTTGTTTGTGATATTCTTCAATTCTGTATGATGACAAAGTAGAGTAGGGATATCATATTAATATCAGAAATTTATCAATGTATCAGTATTGCTGTATCAGTAAGTCCGTTAGTCAAGTCGAGAGTCATCTTAGTTTAAGTCAAATCTGAGTTTGAAGTCAAGCCAGAGTTAGGACTCATGGCTAGTTGATGATGAGTCATTTCATTTCATTCGAGTCCTTTTGAGTCTGTGTTAATGGTGACTCAAGTGCGACTCAAATCGAGCCAATCACTCAAGTCTCTAAAACACTGACTTTAAGTCACAAATAGTGTCCAAGTCATTATATATTCCACGAATAACTATGAGATGGATTAATATGAGTCGATTTAAAACTAATACTTGAAACTTCCATTTTGGTTAAACCAGGGGTCACCAAACTACGGCGTCATTTTATCCGGCCCGCAATAACACGCAAAAATGGCTAAATTTTTTTCCAAGGAAGATTTCCCCGAGCATCGTCTTCCTTGTTTATTTCGTAACATTGACCAATCAGCAAGATGCAAAAAAACGTGACGTAATAAAAGGCCTCTTCGCATCTCAGCTCAGATAACTTTTGTCATCCTGACAGATTTCCAGTCGTGGTTGTAAATAATACTTCGTTTTTGTGACTTTGAATGCTATTCGTTAATTTTTGATTGTGTTTCGGAAATTTAAGTATGAATCAAATAAGTCAACTATCATTTGCATCCTTAGGAGTAGTAGTTTTAATAGTAGTAATAAAAAATTAGTCTAGAAATAGCTGTGAATAAATAGGCTAAAATTCTCTACCGGTACGCAACGTTTTCTGCGAAAGATGCACTTGTACACTCGTGGCGCGTGCTTTTGACGAAACTGTTTACGTTTCTTGTGCTAAAATAAATGTTGAATGTGCATTTTGCGCTAACAGTACTATAATCCCTCGCGTACTGCTCCAATTTCATAAGTCACACTAACTTTTCTACTGCTCAAATGCGGATATTCATGTAGTATGTTACAAAAAAAAATTAAAGTTTATCCGATTTAAATAAAAACTGCGCCAGTGGATAGATCTGAGTGAAAATAGAAAACAGTACCAACTACCAAGTTTATAAAAAACGATCAAGAAATAATCGAGATATCGGAATTTTAGTACCTCCAGACAGAGCAATTATTTTCATAAGGATTGTATTACTTTTTTGATGGGAACTGTAATAAATATAAAAAAATAACACATGTCAATCACTAATATTGAGACTATTTCGGGATTTTATGCTGGCAACGGTCATTGACACCGCCGAGAGATCGTCGCAAATAAACGCTGGAGTTGTGCATGATAGTTTAATTTGCACTACGAATAAAAGGGGGGAGGCGGAATTTTTAAAAGCGTCGAAAGCTAGTGAAAAAAATAAAATGCCAGATATGTTGTTCATTTTATCTAAATTATGTCAAAATTTCATGGAATCCCAAGCTACAGCAGGCAGTCCGTAGTCGTTTTTAGCAGTAGCAGTATTCCAACACGGCGCAACAGTACTTAGCAGACATGAAGCGTACATTATTTTGGCGCGAAATAGCCGATTTTGTAACATTCCTAATTCATGACAGCAACGTTTTGATAACAGCTAAACTCAGGATAGTTGTCTAGATATAGAAATCTTGTATATTTGTTTTCCTAGGATGTTTTTGATCTAGATAAAATTAAATATTCAAGTCTTCAGAAATGTAGAATATATATTGTTAAATAAATTGGATGAATTTCCCAACTTTTGTGAATTTATTTTATTGCATTGACAAATATATTCATCCGGCCCGTTTCAATCCAGTTTGAGTCATACCCGGCCCGCGGTCAAAAAAGTTTGGTGACCCCTGGGTTAAACCAACATCATTTTAGGAATCAAACTAGAAATAGAATTTATCAGATATTGTCGTCAGAGCATATATATTATATACATGCACATAATCTATTTAAGGTAATGATACAGAATTTTTATTTTTGTTAATACAACATTAGTCAACGTGGTGAATAGTATTTCACTGTTTTCTTTTTTCACTATTTGAAACACAATGGCATTAGCATTTATATTATTGACAATTTTACAGATATTTCCAAATTGCACAAAAAAGAAATATGAATCAGATCTGATGTTCTAGGACTGGTTCAAGTTAGAAATAGCTGTTAGTCCAATTCTATTTTATAAGATGGAGTCTGCTATCTTCCTGTGTATAAATAACTGCTTGTACTGAGCCTCGTTGCGAGTGACTGCTGAGATTCCAATTATGGTTTTTGTGGATATAAATTTCTCCTGTAACAAATACCCATTGCATAACATCAGTGAAATGAGCAGGAAGGAGATTGTTATAGACGCAAGGTATTTGCAAATAAAGTGTTTTACATTCATAGTTTCATATCGAGTTTTGAACTTCCAGACCAGAAACCAAATCTATTATCTGTATGTGACCCACTTCAGAATGTAACTGCCCACCACTGATCTAACTAAAGTACTTACTCTTCGATTTTATTTTTCCAATGAGTTATTCTTTGCTTCAAAGATTCAATTTTAGATTTGATTTGTTCAACATGCATGTCAACTTCAGCATCTGGTTTGTTCGCTTTAATTTCGATGGAATCGGATTCTCCTGCTGCACCTAATTCATCTGGAGGCTTTTTGGCTTCATTATCATCGATCTAAAATATGAATAATGCCCAAAAAGTATGATTATGAATTTATAACAATGATAATGAGAAACAAGCGATGCTCAAACATATGAACACAAATGCCAAAACAAAGTGGTACGAGTACATGATTTGTCACAGCAGACTACTGCAGTCTTACGTAATTTGATGACTACACGAAACAACCACAAAGTGTGTAATTTTTTAATTTTGAAGACATCATCGAACACAAAAAAACGAATCTCATAGAGCTCACAGGTAATTTTGCAATAAATAAAAGTGCCTAATAGCCTTCTAGCGAAAAATACAATCGTTAATCACTGGAAACTTCAAAGCAATTGGTCCGGTAGTTTATTGAAAAAAAGCGTTTTTTTCACAAAAAGAAGAACAAAGAAAAGAATGACTAACAACAACATTATAATAACAAAACGATCCATAGGTACACTTCGTGTCCAATTAACAAAACTTTTGCACATGGTATATTAGGGAATATACCAGTACAAGGGTTTCCCGACTGGGCCCTCAGCCCCCCTTGGAGTGGTTCTTAAGGGGTCCCCGAAAATAGAATTCAAACCGGAAAGCCTTCATCACCAAAATAGTTATGGCAACCCTATAACCACCAGGCTAGACCCATCTCAACTAGGAGCCCTGGTCAATGTTGATTGTAAACCAATAATATTTCGGCCTACCATAAGCAATAGATTTATAGATCTTTCTTGGATGTTTGCTCAGTGCCTTGTTCAGAATGAAAGTTAATAACTCTCACTAAAAATAGTTACCTCATCTTCAGATGATTCACTTCCTTCTTTTTCATTGATATTATTTGATTCTTCGGAACCAATCTCTGACTGTTGTTGTTGTTCAATCTGGCAGTAAAAGAAATTAAATTCAAAAAAAAAGAATTAAAATCTTACATCATCAAGAGTAAGACCAGTGTTGGCATGGCCCGGAAATACCTATTGCAGGAACCTATGCAAAACGAAATACCAAGAATCAGTGCTGGGTTGAGCCCATGGAAAAGTGGCACTCACTGTGGCCGCATAGGTAGCGGTAGCCTGATAAGGATGGTCTTGAGTGCTGCGTACATTGGATACAGTTTAAAATGGATGAAGATAAGTCCAACTAATACAGAGACCTCAAGAAGACAGGCAATTCATTGAGGCGGAAGATAATACACAAATATTCGATTCCCCACAGTATTATCAATATACCGATATAGAAATGAGAATACCAGTACTTCATATTTACAACTAAACAGGTTGTAATTAATTCTTGAATTAATAATATTCATTTGTGGCTATGTATTTTGACTTGTTCAAAATGCTTTACTTGGGTGAGATAACAAGAGTCTTGTAACTGGAAATAATAAAAAGGTAAGATTTACACACTTTTCACTCTGAAAAAGTGGGTGTACTCTGTACTGGCTCTGATAGTAAGGATTTAACTTAAAAAGCTACCTTATTTAGGAAAAACCAGGATATTTCTGTTTCATCTATTTCTACCAAGTTTTTACTTTTACGACCTTGGAATACATGGTGGATATGGGCTTAGTATTAGGTTAATTGATTACGATTTATTTGGAAATTCAGAAAATTAAACTTGCCATTTTTTGTCATTTTCTAATTTGAAATCATGATTCATGAGTAAAAACTATAAAAATTAATCGCAAACTCATTGTAAGGCCAAATTCCATGATTGTTGATCAAATAATGGTAACAACATGTGTAATCTTTACTGTTCACACTGTCTTATGTAGAAAACTATGTGAAAAGGTTTAATTTCATAACGTATTACTTTCACAAACATGAGAACTAGTTTTCTTGCTCAACAATAGGTACAAAGAAATTCTTCGATGCGAATCAAACACTAGCGAAAACAAAAGATATTTAACCTATCAATTTCCTATCTTTTGTTCGAATGTTTTCTTCGGATTGTGAAAACATAATGCTCATAGTAAAGATGACGATTGATACAATTCATACACTACCACTTATCTTTAGATAAAAAACTGAATCCAAAATAATTTCAAATTTGTAAACAAAAAAGTGTTGATGTATCAAAGCTGGGTCACCTGGGAATCCTCTCTTGTCGCTTTGTGTCTAACGACAAATTAATAAAAGTTAATTCAGTTTATTTCCTTGTAAATTTTATTAAAAATCCCATCAAAATAATGTTATTTCAATATTTACCATCACAGCCTATTAACAATTTAGTGCAACCACTATCTAGTGAATTTTCTGATTTTAAACAATGCCCATAACATTATTTGCCCTTGTAAATCGAACTCAACCAGGATTCTTTTTAGCTATTTTAAAGACTCTCCTAAAATTTTCTTTGAGTCTCTGGTGTTTAGTTTAGTCAAGTTTGAATCATTTCACTCCAACACTTCAGTGACTTCGAGTTGAGTCTGACTCAAATTAAATAAATGACTTGACTTTCCCAAAAACTACGCTGCTATCCACTCCTATATTCCTACTCTTGCTGCTTTTGGTTGATCTTGAATAAACTGTGATAAAAAATGACAAGAAAACCTTACCGATTTCAAAGCAAAATGGATTGTTCTCAGACGTTCTTCTGGAACTTGCAATAGAAGTCTTCTATCTTTGTTCAACCTATTCTGTAATGTTGTTAAATTTCTTCTAGTATTTTTCACTCTCATATTGTAATACATTTTCTTTTTTTGAACTGTAGCCTGTGTATTATAAAAAATTGTATTATAAATAATAGGAATTCATGTTATATCAATACTTAACGTTTGAAATAGAATTGTAAAAAAGTAGATAAATGAGCTGACATTTTTTGAAATTTTGATTGTACTATGCTTTGTCAAACCCCATATAGTTTGTTTGGCTCGACGATGTGGCGCATCGTTGTAAGCGTCAGGAATGCGCTCTCCCCCATGTTTTACCTGTGATTACCCTGTGTGAGTTTGCAGGTTTCAATCCCACGTGGGATAATTATGTGTGAGAGGATTGCTGGACTCCTCGAAGCCGTAGGGTTATTCACGAAACAGCTGGTCGCTCACAGCTTCCAGGACTGGTATCCGGATGAGAGTCTGTGGTTAACCATATGATTTGCCCCTCTTATCGACTTTCCTCTACCTTCACGATGAATATGTAAATCCTATATTATGTTTAATCAAAAAATAAATACCATCCATTCCCAGTCCACTCATCTAACACTTCAAAATATGGAACACAAGAAAGAATAATATAAATGTAAATTCAAAATAATAATACCTCTGCTAGTTCTCTCATTTGAGGACTTGAAACATCCAGAGAATCGAGTCTAACCAACTTAGGTAGATGATATAATATATGTGTTGAATAATTGCACAATAAACATACAGGGTTGCATGAATACAAAGGATCCTGTTAATAGAAATCCGGGTTGATGAAAATTGATTAAACACAATATTAGTAGTGGTTTCAGTTGATTATATGCATTTAAGTTTGCTTAGAGAATGTCATATATTTCCAGTACCATTAATATTAAAAACTGTGATAAATGATATTAAAGATAGGAAACAACTTATGGACATGGTAATACAACAAGCATCATAAAGTGCAGAAGGACAGGGTAGACAAAATTTCTATTCCGAAACTAACACCAAAATTTCCAGAAAAACGTCCTATAACCACCAAAAATTCCTATATTTATTCTAGTGAAAAGTATAACCAACATGTATAATAACAACTACGGTATATTTCAGTACAGTATAACAACCAAAGACTAGGTAAGAAAATTGGCATTACCATTCACATACTAGTCAAATACCTATAAAAAGTTGTGTTAACAAAGTCATGCTATAAATCTGTAACCAGAGATGGTCAAAACCGAATAATATAATGTTTTGAAATTCTAAAATAATGTATTCGAATATCAAACATTGAACATATTCTGTTCACAATGGATCTGTTCCACAAAAAAAATTCTTCAAGATATTGTAAATTTGTAAAAAAAAAAATTAGTCACACAGAATCATGGAGATAAACATTGTTTTAGGTAGTATTCTCTATTATAGGCTTTTCTGTCAGAAGTTACAAATTTTTTGTCTATCATAAGTTAATAAATGCTTAAACAGACATTTTCAAATGAAAATATTCTAAATTATTCCTAATAATTCCTACTATATCAAATATAACCAGTTTCAAATGTATTCAAATATTCAATTCGTTTTGGACATCCCTGTCTGTAACCACTATAATTCAATATAGTGTACCGGTAAATAGATCAAGCCCCTTCAGTGGGGTCTCCTGAAGTACGCGTCCACAAGTACCTTTAGTGGGCGTAGCATACTGATTTTCGCCAAGAATATTCCTAACCCCCACCTGAGTATGACATCCAAAAATTCAGTCCCTACGAGCTACGAAGTCGCAATCACGTCCTAAATCTTGCTAAAGTATAGCTATGATCATCTGAAATGGCATTCGTGTCGATCATAATGAACTCACTAAAGCCAGCGCTTTCTCTTGTATCGGTATCGTTACTACGAGAAAACAAGGGAAATAACTCGCTCGATTCTGGATGATTGTCTGCGTTGGAGGGCCTTATTACGTCACTGTGACTTCGCAGTGATGTAATTTTCGGATGTCGTAGTCAGGTGAGGGTTAGGAATGACACATGCAAAAATTGTTGAGCCAGGCTATCTAGATGTACTTGTGGGCGTGTATACTTCAAGAGACCCCTTTAGTGTTAGCCCAATTGAGTGAGTAGCTTTGCTTTGAGCAATTTTCATATAAAAATTAAAAATGTTACCTTGAAACTCAGATCGACTAGTTTCGTAAGTTTTGTTAAATGTGTAATGTCTTTGAGTGAAGAAAGTTTGTTTCCAGATAAGTTTAGGACATGCAAATGACTCAAGTTATCCATCGAATGTCCTTCAATATACAAGTAAATGGATTATGATAACTCATAACGAATTATAAAAATAGGAAATAGGGTTTGTGAAATGGGAAATTTTACACTCAAATTTGAACCCAAATTGCAAGACATTCAAAATACTACAGGTTGACAAAATTGCAGACTCGATTTCAACTTTCACTCTTGTCTCCTGGAAGTTTGAAATGACGCCTCTGGCTTCAACACCAATACTGATAGAAACTTGCCATAGTTTTAGCTGACTTTGTCAAGAATTTGACAGTTCTTACCATATGGATGAAATGAAGGGGTTAACTCTGATTACCCTGCACAGTGTTCGCATGTTCAAATCCTGTAAGGAACAGTTATGCGCCAGAGGACTGATGGTCTGTCTACAGGTTGCCTGTCACTTTATTTACATCAAAATTTTGCAAAATTTTTCTATATTCAGCAATGCTTACCTATTGATTGGATTTGATTCCCAGCAACATTCAATTCCTGAAGCCATTTTAGATTCTCAACATTCTGAAACAAATTTTTTACAGTTTGGTAAAGCCTCATCAAAATTGAAAACCTCGATTGACATATTTAATAAGGAAACTTATTCGGTCAGAATCTCAAACATCGGGAATTTACAATAGATCTTCATCATCTTCAATAGATACTGATCATAAAAACACAAACCTCAATTCTTTTCAGTTTGTTTTTAGAAAGCCATAAAATATCCAAAGCGTGAAGGTGTGCTATATTCTCAATTTTTTCAATCTGATTGTCATATAAGTATAACTTTGATATTCGTTTGTTATTTTCAAGACCGTGGATTGTCTGAAATGAAGAAAATAAAGTATATAATCCAGAAAAATTTATCAAATACGAAGCAGAAAACTGAAAAAAAGACAGGCAATAGATATTCACTGGGCGCGGTGGGCAGTGGCCTAGAGAGAATGAGCGTCGTATAAAAATATGAGGAAACTGTGAAATCTGTCGCTTCATATTTCGCTACTTACTGACATCTCATATCGATAACGAGCACATGCAATATTGTAATGCGCGATATTTAATTTAGAAACAAAATAACAGAAGTAATGACAGATTCAGTCAATGATTTATTTTTTCATAGCAGATAAAGTATGTGAGATGAGAACTACGATAATATTTCAGCAACAAAGTTTATTTTATAGTTTTGAAGATGGAAATCAACAAACCTTCAATTGACATTCCGCTATCCATAATTCTCTCAACTCTGGACAATGTTCCAAGTTTTCAATTTTTGAAATAGTTTGACCTGAAAAATTATACATACGTGGCATAGAGATGACAACTAAACTATAATTTTCAACATTAAGCAGAATATGTGTGTCCTACATAACAAGCTAATCAACGTGATATTGGTTGGGAAGAACTACAACGTTTTCCTTCTTTTTTTGTCTACAAGTATTGTCAAATTGGCAAAAAAGGTTGACAATTCTCCTGTGAATTGTTTAGATAAAAATTTAAGACATATGAAGTGCTGCATATATTTTCCACACTAATTGCAGTACCTGACCCCATTTATAATTGACAGTACAGAGTGTTCATAAGTCCTGTATTAAATTAGGTAAAATGACTTTGATTTGCTTTGGCAACTAATGGTGGGCATAAAAAAATATATTAAATGAATTGAAAAACTAAAATAAACTGCGATTAAATTAAAACTACTGAGATTAAGATATTCAGAAGTGACTTCATTATAAAATTTTGATTATAACAGTATTTATGAACACCTCGTTTATTTGGTATTTCTTACCTACGATGATCAAGCTTGTTAAATGAGGAAAATGAACGAGTCCAACAATCCTGGGAAAGCCGGAGAAAAACATTTCCAATTTCTTGATCGACGTTCCATTCGACGCAAGTTGAGAATATTGAAATCCATTGCTGACACACTACATACAAAGAATGACAATATGAAAACTCATTATTCGGAAGGCTTAGGAGCTGGTTTGATTTCACAGTGGTTCGGCCTCAGCTCTGGAGCCACAATATATTTGAACAGCAGTTCGAGCTCCAGAGCTTTATTTACTTCACTGTTGGAGCTGAGCACCACCCACAACTACTACCATGGTGCATCAGCCCAGATGCAGTTTCGCAGAAACAGGACACAAAACTGTGATACAAGGGTTTTTCAAATAAATACTAGAAATTGAAATTTAGAAAAATATTATGAGCTGAAAAGGATAGATCTTATTAAATGTTATTAATAAGTTGATTTGTCATATATATTGCTGATATTCAGTGGCGAAAAAACGTTCAGCAAATAGGATGGTTTAAAAATCCCAATTACTATTTGTCAAACAACTAACTGTGATCACTAAATAATACAAAAAAATCATAATACTCACAATCTCTTTGATAATATCTTCATTATCACGAGGTGAAGAATCTTGTGTCATGATTATTAGAAATTGCTGCCTCTGTAACAATAAACAGAAAATATTAAAAAATATTGAATATGATAATTGCATGCTTCTGGAATGAAACTAAAAAAATATCAGTAATTTAACATTTCCATGTGGCTTACCGGTATTTATCACACTAAACGTTGCTAAAATGTTCTTAACATGGTAGCAAAATTTTTAATTTGGTCATTAATATCCACTTATAGATGAGACTTTGTGACTTTGATTTGGGCAATTCTAAACAAAAAACATGTAATTATTGTGAAGCCTAAAATCCCGAGCATGCTTGATTTCAACAAAATCCATAGGATTTAAAATTATAATTAAACCTTTGATATGAGAACTTCTATGACTTAGGATAGGACTTATATATTTATCCCGGGGGAAGGAAAGACGGCTTAACCATATGGCGAACCACAGCCTCTTGTCTGGTTACCATTCCATCCATGTCCGGTATGGGATTGGTTAGTTATTTGTTTTCGGAAGCATGGACTTGATGGTGGAGAAAGCCCTAACCGACCAGCAGTTACCTGAACCATCCTACGATGGCGAGGGGTCCAGCAATCCTCTCGCACATAACTATCTCCGCATGAGATTTGAACTTGCGAACTCACGCAGAGTAATCCGAGGCGCGATGGCAAGCGTATTCCTAACGCTTGGCACGATGAGCCACACTGCCGAGAATTAGAATAGCATATTGGCTTCGCCATTTAAAATAAAATCCTGAAAATATGATGATATTCTTATGCGAGTTCGGGTAAGATTTTCATATTTAACCTGACGAGTCGGTTAGGATAGGATTTATAGGATAGGATCATATTTATCGTGGGGTAGAGAAAAGCCAATAAAACGGCTTAATCATATGGCGAACCACGAATTCTTGTCCGGTTACCAGTCTATGTTCAGATGTAAATGTAATTGCTAAAAGTACAACAGCCCGAAAGTTTAATACTATCGTGTCTTTTGTTTGTTAACTTTGGCCCAAGCCTCATTTAATTGGGTGGGCAGGCACATGAGATACTTTTCGCGTTTTAAACTTTTCTATAGGTTCTGCTTGCCCTCCAGAATTCTCCATTTTTAATTTATGTTTGTTATGGAGTTTTCGAAATTAACTATCTATCTATGTTCAGATGTTGGGTGTGGGATTAGTTCTCAGGTCAGCAGGTTCTGTACGGTAGTTAGTCAGTTATGTGAATTTGTTTTCATATGCGCCGACTTCAAGAAGTTTGTGTGCAAGAGTAATGATAAATATGGACCTCACAATATTATTGTTGAATACTAGCTAAAAATATGGTACTGTACCTGAAGTGGCGCCTGGAAACAGTTTGAATGAAATAGTCAAATCACTGAATCAATCAGCTTTCTCAGAAAGTCAGCACAGTAGTAGACCTACCGGTATCCTGATATCAGTGTTTCCTAACCTACAAGTTTCACCCATCGTGTAATTTTGCACATGTAAGTTACATAACACAAAACTGGGGCCACTAAACTGCCAAACTGGAATCACATTCTTCCCAGACTTTGTTATCCAAACACCGAGCAGCGTCTTCAGTTGCCTGAGTGATATTGCGCGACACCTGATGGAATCTTAGGTAACATAACATTAGTTTCATACGGAGACGTTGAAAATCACTGTAATGTAATATTCATGGTGTTTTCGATGATATTTTGTATGAAAATTTGACTTCGAGGGTACATTTCACCACCCAGCCGTGACACGTATTAGTACTCAATAGTAGGGGTCGGTCGACATAGTTGACCTTGTAGTCTTGACCCTTATATTTTATGATTGTTTTTTGTGTCCATTGCAATCTGTACATTTTTGATAAATTCAGAAACAAATCATTATCTCTCTCAATACCGGAGTTAGTTAATTTGAATTGTAAAATTGATTTGTTGTGCGCGCATACCATATATTTGCGTAATGAAATGCAGTGCTGGGCACTCCTTATGCGTAAGAAAGGCACGCATAAAATATCTCACATTAAAAACAGGTAGGCTACATGCCAAATCATGTACAAATACAATTAACTCCTGTGAGAATTTTGCTGCTGTTTCGTTTCCAAAATAAGATTGCAAACGAGGCCTCAAAAGAAGTTTCTGCAACAAGTAGCTCTGCAGGCGCGTGCAGTCGATTTCTTTGCTTCGTTTTAATTGAATCTAGTGATGAAAATGATTTTTCGCATAACGCAGTAACTGGCTGAAAAGACGGACAACAGTTTGATTGCTCGATTACTTGGCGATGGGTATTCGTTATCAAGAGATATCTAAAATTGTGATAAGTAATTCTTTTTTAATCTGGAATGTAAAGTAGAATCGCCACTTTAATCAAGTCTTTTCTTATTCATTGGGTTCATTATATTAATTCCTCTGCAGTTGATCGACGCCTCAAACGAAATGAATTTGCATTACAATGACAAAGTCGTTGACTTGGCAACAGGCTTAAAATCCTACTGAAGTCTGGAAAAGATCTCTCAAAAAAAGGTTATTTCTTACTGGAATATTATACTGTTCTTGACTGTTCTGGTTTAAAAAAGGATATATGCATTACGTTTCATATGGGTTTCATACGCAGAACAGAAAAAGCACACGTGCCGATTTTGAGGCTGCTTAATTTTGCGAGATTTGATGGAGCGCATTCGCGATGAATCGGAGGCGAAGAGTGTGAATGCTCGGCGCCAAGATGTCGCGTAAGACGGCGTCAAGATGTCGCGTAAGACGGCGTCAAGATGTCGAGAAAGACGACGGAAGGAAGAGAATTGCGTAATGAGCCAACGCAACTTTGTCTACGGTAAAGCGATTGAGACGGCATAAAAACATCAAAACAACCAAATTTATCGCGGACCGGCAAAAAAGCTTCACCGACCGGCACCGGTCCGCGGACCGGCGGTTTTGAACCACTGGTCTAGCTAGAGCCACATGCGGCCCGCGGTTTGGACCACCCTGAGATATACTTTGAATATTTTAGTTCAGGCATTTATGTTTAGATCAGTGCATCTCAACCTTTCTCATATCGCGGCCCACTTTCATGGAGAGTTTTATTTCGCGGCCCACCTTTATATATTAGTTTTTTTTCAGGAAACTCAAATTATTTGAGGCAGGGTTGTCCAAAACGAATCGAATATTCGAATATCAAAGTAAGTTCGAAGTATTCGAAAATATTTTCGGCAAATTTTCGAATAATTCCAAATAATAGTCATTTTTTGCCGTCAGCTAGGTGTTTCGTATTTGAGAGAAATCTTCAAACGATTTTTTTCGTTTTTTTCACGTATTGTAATGACGATAAAACAGAATTCTTCTGTGCGAGCGTTCGCGCATTTGGTTGCGATAAATTTGCACGGATGCGTATTGGGTATTCCCTTGCAAAGCTTCTTTTTTACGCATTGTTTCTCAGCACGTCAATAAGTGGAAAATATGTAAAGCCGTAATTGTTACGAAACCAAAAATAGTTTATACATTTTCCCACTTTTTGGCGTATAATTTTGATAATGATAGTAAAAAGTAACGACTTTTATCGGGATGATTTTCTGTTGCATATTTATTCAAATCCATGACCAGTACCAGCTTTTAAAATGCGGACGCTATATTAATTCAATTTTGTCCAGACTTATGAAAATATATACGCTTACCTAAGATACCACGCAATCTGTGGACATAAAGAGTGTGGTAAGCTGCCCGATTATATTTAATTTTTAATTTGTACATGCAGAAAAATGAGAGCAGTACTATTCTAAAATACCACGGCAATCTGTGGACATAAAATGTGTGGGTAATCCTCAATTATAATTAATTTTTTATACGTATTTTCATACTTACAGAAAAATAAAAACATTACTTTTCTCAAATCCCACCATCGTATATAAATGACATGAATGGCCCCAGACTCATCCGATTTACGTTCGAGCGTCTGTAATCAAAGAGAAAAGCGACTTTTTAAAAAAGTGTCAAAGAACAAGTACAACAAGAAGAAGAAGGGTGCCAGCATAACATGCGAAACGATCGTTATGTTCACTGACGTGTCCAATTATCGTGTTTTCTCAATAATATTCTTTTACAGGATGATATTATTAATCTATTACTTTTATGTCTCATGTTTAAACTTTATTTGAAGTTTTGGCAACTTTCCTGAATTTTCGTACCGTCTGTTTTTGGACACGTCACTGTACATAACGATCGTTTCAATATTATTGTTTTTGGTATTCTTCTCCTTCTTCATGATGAAATCACTTTTCTCTTCGAATACTGGACCAATTGCTTTGAAATTTTCAGTGGTTGAAGAATAATTTTTTTGTCAGGAGGCCATTATTTTTACTCATTTAAAAAATTTCTGTCGACTTTAAGATAAATCCGTTTTTTGTGTGTCAGAAATAAAAAAATAGCGCCACCTTGTAACGTGTTCATATATTTGAGCATAGATCTCTTTTTTTTTTTGAAGGTTATCATTTTTCTACTACGGTTGAGTTCAAAATCAACGTTCCCCAACCGGGAAGGAATTCCCTTCACCTTAAGTCAGGGTGGTCCAAAACCAGACCCACGGGACACATGTGACCCGCTGTGTCATTATCTGTGGCCCGCGTCACATTTGATGATATAGGTAACATTTAGTGATAACCAAAAAAATGGCATTTTGGTATTGTTTCATCATAAAAAAATGGAAAAATCTTCTGCCACATTGGCGTATCACTGACGTCGTTGAATTTACCAGTGACATGGATAGCTAGTGTGAAAGTCAGTTATTCGATTTCGTCACCCCTGGATGACTTCCACAAATTGATCCTATCTCTTGCTTCGGGAATATTCTTTAACAATATATCCATATCAGCCTAGCATTATACTCGCTGCCGCATTGTATTTTTCTGTAATCAGAGTAAAAGATAACGAGTAAAAGATAGACTAGTGCCTACATGTCAGAAAATTTAGTAAATATTAATTAATGTGGCGATATTAACCTGCTGTAGCCGTCGAAATTTAGTAATCGGTCAATCTGCAGTGATTTGTAAGTCGCTTTGTAAACATGAGCTCCAAAGAAAAGCTGACCAGTGCAAACAGATTTTTCAACTCGATATGGGTGAAAAAGTACTTGTTTGTGGAAATTTAAGTCTCAATGCTTGGTATGTCCGCAAGTTGTGACGGTGCCAAATGAATATAATCTAAAACGGCATGTTATCGATGTTTGGGAGCGCTTCATTTATGAATGTTGTAAAGAGTCTGAAATCTAATACAAGGAACAGGCTGCTTAACAAAATATTTGATGCCAGTTAAAGACTTTCAACGACCAACAAAATTGTTGATATATATAAAAGGATTGGTTAATTAATGCTAAATAAAAATCAAATGTCTTGGGACTAATGTGGCCCGCGAACAACACAAAATTAATATTGTGGCCCTCGACGCCTAAAACCTTGGACCACCCTGCCTTAATTCATTTTATTCATGTTGCAATTGGTTTCAACTGCTCGCACATTGCAGGTACTGATTTATAGATACAAAAAAGAGAAAATGAAAATATAAGTGAGCAAAATATGCAACGCAATATTGGACTAGGACGTCCTTGTTTTGCAGTCATGGATATTTATCGGACAAAAAGATCACAATCAAAAGATATGTTGTACATATCTTGTTTCAAATGAAGAAAATGTTTGGCAAATGTCTGTGGCTTGAAATCTACATGGCATTTTTCCATAATGGGTATGGCTTCGATGAATACGTTGTGATTGTTGAATGCATACTACGTGATAACGATAGTGCCCAATTCACGATCTGCTTGCGACGAGTCTTGATGAAGCTTTAGACATGGCGGAATCCATTCTTGTAAAAATATCAGGTCCGCTGCGTAAACTATGTTTGTCCCAAACCGGCGAAAGATATTGCATCAAGCTTTCAAAGCGTTCGTCCTGCATCTTAAATCCAACTTTTCGCCCTCTTGATCGCTGCGTTGTTGTAGCACGCGAGGTCCAGTTAGCGCTTACGTTGTTCCTTCGTCGACCACTATCATAAAAGCTGTTTTCTTGAGCTGCTCGTCCCACTATATTGTTGGATCCATTGGCTTGAGGCAATTTCACTTTATCTCCAACAGCCCGTTCTGGTTTGTCAACTGCGCTGTGTTGGTTGTGACGAGCGCCACTTCTCGAAGGGGGAATTTGAGGCAATCTGTTAATGTTCATCGACGTTTGCGATCGAGATGCCATCTGAATGAATAAAAATAAATTGTTATCCACAAACGTTTCCTTGATTCATTTTAAGTGCTAAAACGGCTTATACAAAACTAATAAAATCCATATATATATATCTATATATTTAAAGTAAACGCGCATATGTATGCTCTACTTACCTTCTGGGGAGATGGAGTGTTTTCATGTGAGATCTTTTGCCTCGCTGTAATTGCACTGTATGGATATTTTGCAGGACGATAAAGAGCAATACTCTGGGGTGTTGCAAGAAGAGTTTCTGGATATCCGTCAGTAAAATCAACGCTCATTGGTCGACGGGGAGAGGCCATGATATTTAGGTTTTTGCTGACGTAGTTGTCTTCCTGTTTAAACACAATAAAAATGTAATTATTATTGGCACACATCTCGTGATATGTATGATTTGTTAACATACCTTCATCCATCTGTTTTGCTTTCTCTCAAGTCTCATCTTGAAAGTATTTATAAAATGGTCATGAACATCTCTACTTTTCTTTTGCATTTTGTTCTCTGTCGAAACCTATTATAAACAAATAAAAATATTATATCTTTTATTTTATGTTGTTAATTTAGTGAAGAAGGCTTCGAGGAAAGTACGGAAATACAACATAAAAAAATATAATAGTTCCCTAAAAACCTCGCTGTTCACAATACCAATTTTCTATTGATAGATGAGAAATTAAAAAAAAAATCTGTGAAAAGAGATAGGTTTCATTTTTACGCATAAATATGCTCATATTCACGAGTGATTCTGCAATTTATTCTACATTTTAAAATAAATATTTGTTTTGCAGCTTCGGAAGCAATAAATATTTTATCGTCTAAATTGACTGACAGGATTCATTTTGTCGGACAGAACATAACTGACAACGATCACTTTCAATTTATTATGAATTTATATATTTTGTGGATCCTATAAATATTTATTACTGTATTAGAAAATACTATTTGTTGTTTTGTTCAGAAGTTTCTCAAATGCTAATTGGGTAAGTTGGTATAAATTTCTTGCTTTGTTTTCAATTTATAAAAAGCAAATGTACAATTTTTATTTTGACTGATGTTAATCGGAACTCAAGACACCCTATTTAATGACTTGACATAATATAATGCTTGCTAAAAATTTGTTTCGAATTAAAATCATTCAATGTCCATGCAAATATTTTTTCGATTTTGTTGATAATCATTTATAACCAACATTCTGATTTCATTAAATTGTTCGAAAGCATGGCAAACATCTTTATTTATCCTCAACTGCAAATTTGTCTGAATTAACAAAAGATCAATCTATCAAAAATTTATTGGTAAGAAAGGTGTAAAGCAACAAAAATCTTATTGACTGAGTGGTTTCATCGACATTTTCTCACATGCTACTTGGAGTTGACTACTGGGCTGGGATATCTTAAGTAAATAGCAATCGATTGTAAAAAAGTATCACTTAAGGAAGTCTCTACGTTCATTCACTTTATTGGTTTTAGATATATCTCTAGATTAATAGAATATATCTTTAAAATTGCGTTGTGAAAAATAATTGCTCAAAAAATATTCGATTTATAAAGATAGAATATTGTACATTTCAAGGTTTGAGGTCTGAAAACAGGGAATAAAATTTCGTTTAAAACTTTTTCTTCTTTAATTCAATAAACATTTAACGCCCAAACAAACATAAGGCCTAAAATGGCTTAAATTGAAAAACCAGGGACCATACATAAAATTTGCCATTTAAGTTAGTCTCATATATATTACTTATTTTTTCCCGTTCGAACGAATCAAAAAAACTTGTTGGCGTATAGTTTCATAAAGATTAATAAAGATAAGTATTTATAAATGTACACTGATTCATTAAATAATATTCCTGGAATTCTTGTTTGATAAAGAATATTATATTAACCCACCTTCATATCTAGAAATCTCTCTTCACTCACATTTGCGTTCAGGATAACATGGCTGATATGTGACTTGGGAAGCATTTGCGTTACAACTCCTTCGGCTCCATTTTGAGATGAAATATTTATGATTTCGTCACTTGCTCTTCTCAAATCACAGAACATAACAATTGGTTTTCTTGCTTTCGTCCTTCTAGGCATTTTCGATGTTTATAATAGTTAATTTGATAAAGAGTAAATATCTGAGAACAAAAACGATTAATGATTCTTATTCAAGAGTTCTTTGAATTTTATTGCTTCGAGTATAATGTCCGGAAATACGCGAATAAATAAATATTTCTGAATTACATGCCTGTATAATATTACCAAATTTTGATTATCGCCTTCTGCTAGTGTTAGGCAACTGGCTTAATACCATAAGAGCGGTTCACGAAATGCAATACAAGGTTGTTAGTTTGGACTTATCCTAATCTACTACACAATAAACTTCTAATTGTTTGCAGACCTGCCTAATTTCCTAGAATATGCTTCAAAAAGTACGCTTACCATTGAAATGCTTTTATCCTCTTCAAAACACATTCATACCTTCGGATTAGCAAATATTTCCTTACCGTGTAGTTTGTTGTTAAAGATGAACTTGTACAGACTTGACTAGTCTCGCAATAAAACTACTATAATCAGGTATTTACGCGACGCAACGAAGACAAGAATAAATTTAAATTTCGATGCTAAATGTTGAGAAAAATTGTCACCCCAATCTGGCCACGAAATAGTACCTTTCTCGTTAAGAATAATATATATATATATTAATCTAGAGGTCGCTGGTATAAATACTGCTTTAACGAATGTTCTATTTTTAGATTTAATATAAGCTCATTTCTTAAACAAAGCCTAGTTCAACTATTTTTTCAGCAGTAAATTCAGAGCTTCGAGTTATGTTTCGCAAAAAAGAATACTTTGATGAAGAACAAATTGTTTCTGGCGTCAGAATACAACACCAAACCTATAACATACCCGGTCTTGTGTCATATCGCAAACTTCCAGGACACTTTTATTTACGCCATCGGACTGACGTATATTCAAATTCCCAAGTTTTTTGACCTTTTCCGTGACAAATTTTAATGACATTCCTTATTCAAACACAGTGAATAATATTACACTGGTACAAACTCCATATATTGGATCATAATTCTAAAACTAGGGAGGTAAGCCTGGACATAGTTGGCCAATTTAACTTATCAATATCGGAAGATTGGTTGTGCTTAAACTTCTTAGTGTCCCAAATTAGAAACTACTTTACGGCTACCGTGCCGCTTGGGTCAGCATTTGTTCATGTATGTCCGATAAATTCCGCCTCTAAAAGCGCTGATACCGTGCATGGTCGTTGAGTTGTATAATAGATGGGTTTTACCGCTGCGCAAACATCCCATTATAAAGTTGTGTTTGGAATGCACAATACATTTATCTTCCTTCTATTATTTTATATGGTTGGGTAGACAGATCCCTCTCGATTAAAACCTTTATTCGCGGAAAATTGACATTTGAGTCTGCCCAAACCTGGGTATTTGTTAATTCAAAATATGTGCCACTATCTAACCGTAATAATGTGTTCGGTTCGACTTTCTGAAGTACGTCAAATCATTTTATGTATTAGATACATGTATTGGATACAGCACACTCAACAAACTACACTATCTGCTAAACTTAAAGTATGATATCACGAATATTTATCTAGGCAATTTCTCCTCATCCTTTGAATTAAAGTATCGAGTATAATCGCTGTAAATTAGGATATCGTATTATAAAAAGTGTTCGAACTTTAGCACATTCGTATTTTGAGCATGGGCGCAAAGTTTTGACTCTATTTTTGCACAAGAAAAGAATTTCCATCATGTATAGATTGGGCTACATACCCTTTCAAACCATGAATTATATAGCAATCGAAAATTGTATGAGCATTTCCAGAGGTTGGATCATATAAAGCTCGTACTTTTCTAGACTTTATCACCAATGTTATAAATGTCTTAAATAAATTTTTCACACCTTACTTTTACTGCTCTCCCGAAGCGTGTATATTGTTTTTCCTTAAGCTGTTTCCAAAATTCTGTGCAGCACTTCACTATACATTACTCGCCTGACAATTCAAAACCTGGAAAGTTGATCTCATCACAGGTGTACCGTACGATTAAAAACGTTCAGGATTTTTACTTTCGATGGGTTGTTAAATTGGTCTTACGAATACGTGAATCTAAAGTGAAATTCCTATGATTTTTAATAACATAGTATTCTTAATAAAGGACACAAAGAAAACAATAGCCACGGGATGTTCTAGTCTTTCCCAGACAAAGAAAACTCCCTCCCACCGGCAATCGAAGAATGAGCGTTTCTAAGTCTATTAAAGTTTTCAATTTCATCATCGTTAAGCCTGTTGTTATTTACAATTGTCTGGCGGTTATTCAATCTCTCTCAATGTATTGGCACAGGTCCTGTTTTGTTTAGTCCTTTTGTGAACAGGTCAGAGGTAAAACGAAAGATAAACAATCTTGAAATACCACAACTCGATATATATTAAAAGCAATACTTGTACGTTCTGGAGTGATGAATATTAATATCTCTCATAGAGTTGATACAGCTGAAATAAGAAAATCAAGACGTCTTGAACGTATATTCGATCGTTGATCAATTGCAATCCGACTTCATAGAAATAAGATTATAATAGCATATGTATTTTATGAGTTGATGAATTCGACGATGGGGGAAATTTGTTTTGGTATTCTGTCAGAAACGCCCACTATTTAATATTAACGAGCTTGCGCGAGAGGAGTTGAGAATTCGGGGTATGACCTGTTTTTAGTGTGACGCCATTTTTTTTCAGAATAAACCTAATTCTCAGAAAAACACCCGTAACAACTGAAATCCCTCACAAAATTTAAACCTGAACCATGTTATATAAATAGATGTAATTTTAACCATAATTGCTGATGATTCTCTTGGAATATTTATCCGTATGTTGAGAGAATCGGGAAATTTAACGAAGAATATTCAATAACCCCTTGCACAAATGAATTCATTTTATATCCGACAAACATGTCGCATCAATTTTTGGTTTAAAATATCGCGATAAGATATATATATATATTTTTTGAGGGGGGTTGCTACTGTCATACGGGTTTTGTTATACTGAATCGTTTTTTTTTCGTTGCATTTAAAACTTATAAATATATTTTAGATATATATGTAGTATGACTTAGGCAGCGGCACCAACAATATCGTACATTTTGTATATTACGCGTTTGTTTATATCATTCTTCTGACTATTTTTGTGGTTCACGATTTGAGAACCGTGCTGATATATATTAAATTTCCCATACATTCATCACGGGCAAGCCTTGTCAAAATTGCTTTCCATAATGCAATATGTTAGAACCCTTTTTATAAGTGTCCAAATAGGTCGACACTTGGTTGCGCGAGAGAGCCATTCGCAGTGCCTGTTTTCGATTTTTAATTTTGGCTATTCAACGACATGACATTGAAATGAAGTTAATATAAAAGTTAGGCCAAATATCCCGGTTAAAAGGGATATGCAGCGTTTTGATCATAACTTGTTGTTATATTAAAAAACAATTGACCAAAAGCTGTGTGGCGTATTTCAAGAATTTTCATCAACTTTGGGAACAATTACAATAGAAACAATAAAGATACTGACGTCGCAAATTTCGGCTAAAAGATGAAACCCTTCGGTTAATTCCTTTCATATTTATTGTAATACCATTCGAAAATATTCAAAAACAGCTCTTGTGCGTTGTCTTGTATTATAAAATTTTATTTGTATTGTTACCGATATTCACGTATGAGCCTCACCTCAATGAGTGAAAAATATTGAACAAAATATGTAAAACATGCTAAAATCGTAAAGAATTCAATTTATAGAGACTGTCATGAGATGTTGAAAATTTGATGAACACAAAGTAAGATATAATGGGAATTTCACGATGCGGAATACGATGGAAAAGAATATCCATCCAGATATATTCTGAATGGAACTCCACAGTAAACCTCTAATCGCAATGAGAACTATCGGTTAATATTTTGTAACGAAGCAAAATCGCATTCTTTTTGAAAGAGGGGGCAGACAAAGTCAAACAAACAATGTCTGTTGCCGTTTCTATAAACACGAAAAGTAAATTTTGAAGAAGAATCTGTTTCTTGTTTAAGCATATACTGATTACCATGTATAGCCTTACCCTAGATGTAATCTGCACAGATAAAATTGCGTTCTGATGATAATATTTAGACTCGGAAAATGAAAAGAATGCGATCATATTTTTTCTTTCCACTACATATCTACACGCATTGATTTAATAAGATAAACCAACAAATGATATTTCGAAAGCCCACTTTTAATGAGGTAAACATTTTCTGTTCTGCCTATTCGTATTTTACTTAAATGATTTCTTTTCGAAATAGCCGTTGGGTATGGCCGTTTACTAAGAAACGGTAATCGTAACAGAAATGTTCAAAACAAATCGTTGAGTATTTGTTTAAATCTTGTCATGAGTATAACATGACTAATGTTTAATAATATATAAACAACAGAGCTGAGGCTAGAATTCGAAGTATATATTATTTCACGGCCAAATTTGAGTCATAAAACCGCAAAAAAATTAGAAAATATTCTTCTCTGCATATACGCTATTCAAATGATTTTAAAGAGTAAACCAATTTTCGTGCGTTGTTGACTGATAATACAAATGAAACCCAGTCTTCGTCGACAGTGTTTCTAAGAAATCTATTTTTAGCCTCGAGGTATTGAACTGGATTGCGATATAAAAGCGAATGAGATTTCTTTAATTTTCAATAATAAAATGATATTTGTGTGGAAACAAGCTACAAATTCACAAACTACGCTCGATCATTTTATTTGCGTGTTGTTAACTATAAAAGTGTTGTAATACCTTGTAGAACATCTGCAATCATAAATCACCAATTAACTTGTAAACGCATTTCACAATGAAGTTCAAAAAAATCTGTCAAATCTGTTGAAAAGCTATCACATGTTAAACTGAATTTCACGAGGTATATAAAATTGCTGCCAATTTCAAATTTGTATTTCAAGTTTAGTAAAATGTTATAATTTAGTGTTGATCTGATTTTATTGTAGATTTAAATCATTATACGCATTGCTTCCTTTAAAATGCTGTACGGAACCTTCATTTTGCTCGACGGAATGGTTTCTCAAAGCCGAGCTGGTAAGTAGTCTAGTCAGCAATTCTTTAATAGTTTATACGACTGCAAATGAGGTATTTTGATTTATTAGCTGTGGTAAAATTTTAAAATGTAAATTGCATGTATATATATTTTTTTATTCTTTTAAAAACCCTTTTTACTTGCAACTTTCAAAATAAAGTCACTGATTGATTTGAATCAGACCTAACTGTTGTAAACTTTATTAAACACATTTTGAAGTGGAGCAAATTTCTTCAAAACCCAATTTTTTACATACATAAAACTCGTCTTTATCAATCAAAAATAATTTCAATTTTCATTCAAATAGTTCAACGTGAAACGGTTTACGTTCGTAATTACGAACTTACCTTATTCACTGGCATTGGTGATAACAAAAATCATATATATGCTCGGTTCGCATGTGCAGTTTGGAAACCTGGTGCTCACTTGGTTTATATCAAAGATGAACAAGTTCAAAATGCCGTCGATGATTTGTTAGAAGCCTGGTAAGTAGGGTAGGCAATCTGAAATATTTCTTACATTTTACCCAACTATTTTGTCACTGCGGAGTAGGCTTGCACGTAATTGACAAAAATCAATTCCGTAATTACGGCAAAATCAATTACGTAATGACCCCGTAATTGTGATATTTTTCCACGCATTTAAACCTATCATAACAACCAATTGAATCCACTTCTTTTCCGAATGGGACATTGAAGTTGGGTTTTCATATTCTTGGCAGTACTACACGCCATCGGCAGATGTTAAAGACAAATATCAAGGAGTGAATTCAAATTAATTTTATTCTGATTTTTATCTTTTGTGTTAGCTTTGATTTCCTTTATCACCTTCGCAAATTAACCGTCCCATTTTTATGCGATCAATTTTATTTTATCATTACCGACACTGGTATACGGATATTTATGGAAACGATAGTTTTTTAAAACCACCTTAGTACTGAATAAAAATTAAGGGTTTCTAATTTATTAACCAACGACGAGCGTATTCACTCATTTGATTATACTTGCGATTTCCTCGCGACGAAGACTTGTTTTTGCAGCGTCTTCTGCATTATCCGACATTACTGCCTTGTTAGCATTTTATAATAATAATTATTGATGTCGACTTATTGACGATATTCCGATTACCATGCTTCATTTTACATTTAATCATTTCGCGGACTGAATGTTTAAAACATTATTTGCGATAAATTTAGATTAAATATTATTTATTTGAGTATAGTTTAAATATCGAACTTATATGATATATGCCTTCTCCGAAAATACAAAAGTTATATCGCAAAACAATGCATTTTGTGACATTTATTTTACACTCACGACATTAATTTGCTAACTCAAGTCGGCGATCCTATCGGCCAAGATTGACACAAGTTTGATCGAGTGCCGGTGGTATTCAAGTAGACGATAAATCAAAATAAGTTGCCGCATTTGGTAAGACAGTTAATCATACATGGCCGAAATATTGAGAGGAATTGTGAAAAACATCATGCGCAAGACCAAGTCCGGACTGATATATAACGATAAATCCGTTAACAGAACATCAAGATTTTGTAATAGAAAATGGATCTCGCACAGAATAAACACACTGGCTCATATTTGATTATATATGATAGCAGTTAAATTTTTTTGCGGTCCGCGAGGAATCCGTCGTTTTGCTGTTTCTCTGCCGTCTCAATCGCTATACCGATGCCGAGAAGACGAAGTTGCGTTGGTTCATTACGCAATCTCTCTTTTGTCGTCATATTGCTATTTGATAAGCGCGACATTAATTATCACGGCGAGGTATTGGCGCGAGTGATCAATCGCTCTTTTGGCTTATTTGGTTCCAATTCGTCGCGAAAGCTCTTCGTTAAATTTCACAAAATCGTCGTGTTGAAAGGTTATGGATATTTTCCTGTTTATACCCTAAGTATGAAATAAAACAGCCAAAAACAGTATGATATTCCATGTTCATATATCAAGTGTTGATATTAACATTAAAGAATGGTTAAGCATTGCTAATCCACACTTGGTGGGGAATTCCCACTATTTAAACGCGTGACTATAAAATAAAATGAAATAGAAACGGAACATATATACCATAGGTAACGGAAAACTGGAACAAGTAAATAATAAATAAAAGTAAAATGGATACAAATGTTTGATAGACCATGTTTGAAAGATTGATCTCCTGCGTTCATTAGTCATTTCACCCGAAGAAGTTGAAACCGGGCGTGTTAGCGTCCATCGGTCTTAACACAATTCTTCCCCCTATCTACGGTTATTATGTACATTGGCCATGGCCATGCTAGATAAGATGCGAGAGAAGTTGAAACCAGGTGTGTTGGCGTCAATCGGTCTTAACGCAATTCTATCCCTTATCTACGGTTAAGTTACGGGAGAAGTTAAAACCAGGTGTGTTGGCGTCAAACGGTCTTAACGCAATTCTATCCCCTATCTACGGTTAGGTTACGGGAGAAGTTAAAACCAGGTGTGTTAGCGTCAATCGGTCTCAACGCAATTCTATCTCTTATCTACGGTTAAGTTACGGGAGAAGTTAAAACCAGGTGTGTTGGCGTCAAACGGCCCTACTCAGTTCTTCCCCCTTAACTACGTTAATAATTTACATTGGCCATGCCAGAGAAGTTGATAATAGGTTAGTGAATGGCAACGCGTCATGCCCTCCTTCACCTACGTAACAAGAGAGAGAAAAACGGCTGCGAATACCGGAACTCTAACTTCTACTTGTTGAGCTTTCATTTTTCGCAATCGACGAAATTGACTGCTTTGAAGAAAGCTCGTTTCAATGCAATAATTACGACTTTACGGAATTCGTAACTTCCCTTCCGTAACTCAAAATAATTACGTAATTCCGTAAATCCGTAAATTACGTGCAAGCCTACTGCGGAGATAAGGCATCGTCCATCTGCAATTTCCTATTATTAGATTTAGGAGGCATAAATCTTTCTTTCACTAATCTTGCCCCAAAGAGTTGAAGGTTATCAGTAAATAATCCCATAATGAAGAAGATTTTATTTGAATTTTGGAACTTGTAATTTCGGACTGAATACTCTATTTTTCGTCACAGCTGTAATAATGTAAATTTTGTGTTTC
Source organism: Styela clava (assembly GCF_964204865.1). Lineage (NCBI taxonomy): Eukaryota > Metazoa > Chordata > Ascidiacea > Stolidobranchia > Styelidae > Styela > Styela clava. The sequence goes on from NC_135250.1 coordinate 20,296,300, forward strand.
ATGTTGACAAGACTGATATAGTTCACATTCGAATTTGTATTTTTAGTACGAATTTGTATCTTGAAGTGGGCAATTGTATGTATATTCTTTGGTAATAAACTAATGTAATACATATTTTGCAACGTTAGGGGTTACCCAAATGTGTGGATAGGAGCAAGTGACTTCAACAAAGAAGGCATCTGGGTATGGGATGATGGAACACTCGTAGATACTGGATTTACAAACTGGTGATTGCTCTATCAATAATAGAAAATGTTGAGGCTTCCTGCCTGGAGCCAATGAATTATTTTCACAAATTTTATATGTTTTCATGATTATATTATTAATTTGAATGGAAGATGGAACGAATCAATCTTGGTATTTGATTACATGAAAATATATTGTTTTTATTTCAATCGATAACTTTGAATAAATAATTTTCTTCACTAGTAATAGTAACTTTGCAGCTTTTGTAATTTATTTTTGTAAAAATTACTTTGATTCCAGAAATTAGGATTGTGCCGCCATTTTGCACACACACATCTACATCTCAAGCGGATAAAACTTATTTGTATTTTTTAGGGAGCCGGGTCAGCCGGCACGTATTGCTGATTTTATGGATTGCTTGGCTCATTGGAATCATACATGGAACGATAAATATTGTAATCAGGATTATGGTTACATTTCTCAGATAGGTAAATTGAAGCTAGATATCATATTTACTTTTGTATTATAACTTTTATATCGATCTTCGAGGCTATCACGTGGATTATAACACTTCTTAATCCGCAAAAAAAGAATATAAAAATATCTTGGTTTTAAAGATTTTAATCTTACTACTTAATTTACAGATACTTCCGATATTTCGGTTTCGTATTATTCGGATTTAAAATTCAGTTTTTCGTCGAGCAAAAGTAGCGCATCAACAGCATTGACATTTGATGAAGCCAAACAGCATTGTGAAAAACAAGGAAGTCGACTTGTCAAAATTGGAAACGAAAGCGTTTATAAACAAAATACAAAGTGAATTGAAAAGACAAAGGTTAACAGTTTAAGTGAATTTTTTTTTCTTTTCGGCTAACAATTTAGAAACTAATCGAAGCAATTATGTGATACACACATCACTTATCGATTACTTGAAGAGTACACATAGTTTTTCACTGATGTCAGGCAAAATATACGGAATTCATAACCGACAAACTCTTTATGCATGTTTTTAGTGACCCGGAAAAGAAATGTTGGGTTGATGTCGAAAAACCTCCTATAGGTGAATGTGTCGCATTGACACACGATGGGTGGAAAAACTACGATTGTCAAGAAAAACTAGAATTTGCATGTAAAAAAAGTAAGTTGAAACAATATAACAACAGATTTTATTTTTAAAATATGACATCGGTAATCTCGGATAGATACCAGTAGTATAATATCAGAATGTACCGAGTAAGCTTATAGAATTGGCGGGTAAGCAATATGGATAAAATATCTGGTTCCGTAGGATTCGGTCAAAATTTGAGAAAAAATAAAACTAATATTTTAGTTTTAAATTCTCCAATTTTTACGTATTAAAAATGAGAAATCATTTCATGAGTTAATTACTTGCGAGAAAGGCAATTTTCGCTAAGAATTACAATCTTCCCAACAACAACAAGAAATACCAACAACGAAAAATTCAGCAAGGCGATTCATAAGTCCCCTTAGTGTTCAGTTATGAAATTTTAGGTTTTCACAACCGTAACTCAAGAACTCTCAAATTCAAACAAACAAAATTAAGAAAATCGAGGCAAAATGATTTTTTATTCGCCAAACAGATACTTAATTCCGGAAAACGATGGCTTTGAAAGTTCGTTTCATTATCAACCGCGTACCCGGGAATATCGAATACTTTGTTACAGTTTTTCCATGGAACGTAAAAGATTCTGACGACAATCCGAGAATATCGGAAACAACTAATTTGGAAATTGAATGCACTGCTGAGGGTTTTCCTGTTCCGAATCTTAGTTGGCACCGTGATGCCGTAGAAGTCAAAGATGAAGTTAGTGAACGAGTATATCAAACAAAATCTTCCGGAAAGTCTGTCTTGTTTATCAAAAACGCAAAAATAGAAGATTCAGGGAAATATCAATGCTTCGCTTCAAATAACATGACCCATTCTGCAAGAAGTTTTACAATAGTCGAAGGTTATAACTTTTATAACGAACTTCGAGGCTATCACGTGGATTATAACACTTCTTAATCCGCAAAAAAAGAATATAAAAATATCTTGGTTTTGAAGATTTTAATCTTACTACTTCATTTACAGATACTTCCGATATTTCGGTTTCGTTCTATTCGGATTTAAAATTCAGTTTTTTGTCGAGCAAAAGTAGCGCATCAACAGCATTGTCATTTGATGAAGCCAAACAGCATTGTGAAAAACAAGGAAGTCGACTTGTCAAAATTGGAAACGAAAGCGTTTATAAACAAAATACAAAGTGAATTGAAAAGACAAAGGTTAACAGTTTAAGTGAATTTTTTTTTCTTTTCGGCTAACAATTTAGAAACTAATCGCAGCAATTATGTGATACACACATCACTTATCGATTACTTGAAGAGTACACATAGTTTTTCACTGATGTCAGGCAAAATATACGGAATTCATAACCGACAAACTCTTCATGCATGTTTTTAGTGACCCGGAAAAGAAATGTTGGGTTGATGTCGAAAAACCTCCTATAGGTGAATGTGTCGCATTGACACACGATTGATGGAAAAACTACGATTGTCAAGAAAAACTAGAATTTGCATGTAAAAAAAGTAAGTTGAAACAATATAACAACAGATTTTATTTTTAAAATATGACATCGGTAATCTCGGATAGATACCAGTAGTAGAATACCAGAATGTACCGAGTAAGCTTATAGATTTGGTGGGTAAGCAATATGGATAAAATATCTGGTTCCGTAGGATTCGGTCAAAATTTGAGAAAAAATAAAACTAATATTTTAGTTTTAAATTCTCCAATTTTTACGTATTAAAAATGAGAAATCATTTCATGAGTTAATTACTTGCGAGAAAGGCAATTTTCGCTAAGAATAACAATCTTCCCAACAACAACAAGAAATACTAACAACGAAAAATTCAGCAAGGCGATTCATAAGTCCCCTTAGTGTTCAATTATGAAATAAAAATTTTAGGTTTTCACAACCGTAGCCCAAGAACTCTCAAATTCAAACAAACAATATTAAGAAAATCGAGGCAAAATGATTCTTTATTCGCTAAACAGATACTTAATTCCGGAAAACGATGGCTTTGAAAGTTCGTTTCATTATCAACCGCGTACCCGGGAATATCGAATACTTTGTTACAGTTTTTCCATGGAACGTAAAAGTTTCTGACGACAATCCGAGAATATCGGAAACAACTAATTTGGAAATTGAATGCACTGCTGAGGGTTTTCCTGTTCCGAATCTTAGTTGGCACCGTGATGCCGTAGAAGTCAAAGATGAAGTTAGTGAACGAGTATATCAAACAAAATCTTCCGGAAAGTCTGTCTTGTTTATCAAAAACGCAAAAATAGAAGATTCAGGGAAATATCAATGCTTCGCTTCAAATAACATGACCCGTTCTGCAAGAAGTTTTACAATAGTCGAAGTTTTGTATATTCAGTATAACTTACATATTACAACACAAGTTATAAGTATAAATTCATAAATATTGTACAGATATTCCACATTCCAGTTAAATGTGTTATACATGAAAAATATGTAATATGTGATAAAGGTGTATTGTATTTGTGCTCTAATACTTTATAAACAAAGCTTTGTACAATAAATCAAACTATGCCAGTCCTGAGGTTTAAGAGACAGGTAAATAATCATTATTTGTACCAACTAGAACGACTTTTATTTTAGTTTACGACAAAGAGTTTGATTTGGCCTCTCTATCGGACATGACGATTTACGGAGGACCACAAGGATTTTCAGCATTGCAAAAACAGTTATTATCAAGACCAAAAACGGCAATGTCTTATGAACAAAAACCAGAATGAACTTTACGTAATATTAATTTTATTGTCGATAAATTGTAGACTAAATAAAGTATTATTTGAAGAAAAGAATATTGCTTCTACGATGATTTATTTAAATGTTCACGTTTACAGAGTACATTCAGAAATCTGATTTGGTTAAGCTAACATGCAATATAGCAATACTGATTGGACCTGGAAGATCATTATCATGAAATATGTTTTATAGCAAAGCAAAGTTAGAATCTCTAAGTCTGAAAAGCGAATATTTGAATCGCAGAGTTCAAGTTTAATATAATCATATAGCTAAATTATAAAAGTTAAGTTCTACTTTTTTAACTCACATGTTGAACACCATTGATTTTTAGATATGGAATACAACAAGTCATGGGTTCTTCCAGCAGGAATTGTGTTGGCAGTTTTATGGTTCATATTATTGATTTTTCTATTTTTTAAAAGGTATATTAAAATAATTAAAAAATATATATATAAGTTATATTAGAAGGTCCAAAATTAATTCTAGATTAATGATATTAAATCATATTATGGTGCTATTTATAATCATAGATAACTAAACTGACTGTGAAACTGAAATATGTGCAAAACGCGCATTCGACGGAAACACAATAGAAAGTAGAGTACTTCGATTCTATAAATGCTCATTTATTAATAGATAACTGATTTCTTAGTAAAGATCAAAACTATTTACCTTAAACTTTTCTCTCAAAGTTTGTTTATTGAACTATTAATTGAGTACGGAATGATACTAAGGTCAAATGAATCGTAGACGAAATGTCTTATGATCGAATTATTATTTATTACTATAATAGACACGGGCTTTTATTGATTTTTATTTATGATGACAGCCGTTTTACGAAGAGTGGAAACTAGAGTTCATTCTGCAATTGTCAATAGTATCATCTCACGATAATCAAAAACAAATATATATTCACTGAGGAAATGAGACATAGAAATCCGACGTGTTTCTGAATGAATACGATGAATTCAATAAATATTTCATAATATTTCATTTTGAGTTAATATTTCATGTTTGAATAAATTGCAATTGTACATATATGTGTTGTATATAATTTATAATGCATGCAGGGCTATAAATTTTATTTAAGATTGGTGGAAATATTCAATTCTATTTAAACGTAACAAATTTCGAGACAAACAAAATCTTAAAATTGCGTACATAGATAGAGTTACCCACAATTCTGAAAATTAATTGCATTGTGTGAAATAATTTAACCCAGTCGAAGTAGAACATCAGTTACCATAGAAGGGAATTTTCATGTGGCGTTTTCACGACTTTAGTTCGAACAAGAAAATTATAAGGAAAATAGAGAAACGGAAATTCTACCAGTCCAATATCGCCTATACCAATGGTTCTTAACCTGGGTTCGATCGAACCCCTGGGGTTAGGTGGAGCTGTTCTAAAGATGCGACGAATGTCCTCTGGAACAATTGTATATTGTGGGACTTTGCTATTACCTAGCCTACTAATTATGCAAAAATAACTGTATTTCATCGCAGATATTCAAACATAAACGTTCGACTCAGGTTGTTATGATAAACCAAGAACTTTTAGGCTTAAGATTTTGCGCGAACATTATTCATAATCTACCGTACTAATGAAGTTTAACTCAGTTTTAAGGATGAATCGAAGACTGGCATTGAATTTACATTAATGAATGCATGATCAGAGCGTGTTTGAAATTTACTAGGTGATAAATTGGCGACAAAGAATACTTCATTGCAGAGCTTTGCCTAAAATTATCATCACCCGTTCTGTACAACTTCGATATGGCGCGGAGTCATATCCTATCTCTAAAATAAAACAAGTGGCAAACACTTTTATCCGCATTTCAATCTAGTTTCAAAGTTTGAGAAACGAATGACTTTAACTTCCAACGTTTTTGAGGCATATTATCATCTTTTGGATTTTCAAAGTTTCTGTTTTTTTTTTATCAGCTTTTTGCCTTTTCATCCGCATAACTTGAAGAAACATCGCTTCCACTGCCGCCGACAATATTGTGACAAAACGATGGATATATCCACGCGGCGTATTGGTCTCTAGAATTACACCGCATTTTTTTTCCTATAACAGTGATGGCGAACCTTTTTCAAAGAATGGGTCAAAAATTATATTTTTATCACGGAATGAAAGAGTGTGGGTCACAGATATTTAATCCATGTTTGAATCTAGGAGAAACTTGCTGCTGCATATTATCTTGCAAATCTTATACTAAGCTTCAGTTGGTGTTGCACAGTTTCGAGTACAAAAACACGCATATGAATTACCCAAAAGCGTTTAGGATGATGCGGCAGATTATTACACGCCGCTAAAGAGTTTGGGGGGAATTCCACTCGGATAGAGGTATATTTTCCGATCGGCTTTCAACCACATTTAGGCCCTTTCACACTGCGCCATTGTTATTTCAGATTTCCTGACCTATACAATTTATTACACCCTGGGTACGGCGTAGGCAGAGTCTGAGTTACTTATAACGTTGGCAGGGCCAACGGGACAGGACCTTGAAACCCATACGAACTGCGCCATTCACTAAACCTTCACTCATTTTGAAAATGTTTATCAATTTATACGAGTGTTCCAGAAATAAATCGGTTAAAAATTTTTTAATCTGAAAATGTTTCAATTTTTTATTTGGGTTACTAATTTTTGTTTCACATATTTTCCGTTGAAGAGGTGAAAAATTAAATGTAGTTAAATTAACAAGTTTGCCTGAATTTGAAAAACTATTCTATTTTACCCTTTGTCCTAATTCCGTTAATTAATAATAATAATAATAATAGCTATTTTATCCAATCAACAACGAATACAATAATTAGATTTAAATAATTAATTAGACTCGTTTGTATCAAAACTGGAAAGATAATTTTGTTTATCAGTTCGGTGACATTCAATTCAAAAAAATGGGCTTAAAATGAGAAAGAAAGTAAAATAATCGAAAAAGTCGTTTATTAATAACTATTTATTATGCTGAACATTGCACGTTTAGCACCACATCATTTTATTTAGCATTCCAACCTAATTTAATGGTACCATAATGCCACCCAATAAAACCTTCTCAATTCATAACCGTTTAATATATTTATATCTTAATATAGGATGTTGTTGTCGCCTTCTTTTTTACGCGCAGTTTTGTTTTATTTTTCCCCGTTTCAATTTGCGGTTTTAATATTACAAATTGACTGAGTGACTTTTATTTTTGCATATAGGTATACCTAAGAATGGTTTGATTATTTTTAACTCCCAATTATATTACACAAAGACTTTATTTATATTTCGATAGAGTGTGGGATATAAAAGTGTAATCTTACATTATAGTGTTTGAAGTCATCGAATGAATTAAATAAGTCCTATGAATTAAGCGGACCCATGGTAACTCCTCACTCATGTCGACAACACCTTGTAGTGGCTACAAACTGGGATATAGGACGTCGAGCTCATCGAGGGGACCAGGCGTTTCGATAGAAATATTCTATACTGTAGTAACCGTATAAAACAAAACGGGAGATGCTAAAAACAGTTTAATGTTTCAACTGATGAAAAGCGAAAATCAGAACGAACTATGCAAGGTATTGTATTCAGACGTAGGTTTAGATTTTATCTTGATTTTATTTAAAAAATAATACGCTCGATCAATATTCTTTGAGGAACTTCATAATCACACTTTAGAAATATTGACTAAACATATGATCACTTATCAGACATTATTATAAATTGGCTGGTTTAGACATTGAGCTGACCAAATTGTAGGAAGAACGTAGTGTTTACAAATGATTATGCGTACCTATTGACGTGATACTTAAAGAAAGTCAATGTGATCAAAAAAACAGTTAAGGGTTTCATGACTCAACACTAATTCGGAGGAACAAGTTTTCACATTTCAGAAGAACACATTCGTTTACAATATCTGTAAAATAAACACAGCGGCGCAACATTCCAGCGATGAAAGAGGGGTTGCGTATTTGGTATTCTTTTTAACTCTTGTCGAAAAGGCGTAATACGGTCACAGAAGTCCCATCCCAAACACGACAGCCATATTCCACGCTTAGGCGTATCACATTCCAATATAGAGGTAATATCAAACTTTCTTGTGTGTAGTTCAAAATTATACAAAACGAAATTCGATGGAAACAACAACACCAAAAAAAAACATTTTTTTTTATATTTTATGTCAATTGTATATGGCTGAATTTCATAATATATTATGGGCAATACTTTATTGCGTACAAGAATGGCACGATGTAGATCGCGATGCATATAAGAAAATAGATTCCATCAATTAACTGTATGAAGTTTTAAATATTCTGATAACAACATGTATTTGCCTATATTTTATTTACAAAATTTATTATTAAAATAATACTAGTGATGCAGGTTGTAGGTGGGGCAAAGTTGAAACAACTTTCATTGGAATAATATCGATTAAGTAGATATGAACCAAATTTTACTGTGAAGAAATTTTATTATACGGATGTGTAATAAAACGTATTGTAAAGACGATTTTTCTAATATATAAACTTTAGCTAAGAATAGCTAAGAATTTGGTAAAGATATTCAAAATATGTTAGAAACGTAAAATCCGAATAAAATCAAGAGCCATCAGCTAGATATTACACAAAAAAGTATCTTTAGTTATTAATGTTATAATTTGATTCAATTTCGTCAATAACAAATATTGCACAACTAACGAAAAATTAAATTAATTGTAGTGACATATTGATGAATATAATGAAAGTTGAATAGGAAGTACGGATTGAAATAAAAATAATATAACGATTTATTTGTATTGACTTATGATTGCAATCAAACAATCACTTGTTAATCAAATTATGTGAGACATAAATTTTAAACAAGCGAATCTTTTCTGAATTGTGTTGGAACAATGTTCAATTGGTATAATACGGCACCAACCGAATATATTGAACTTGTTGTCAACTTTGGTCATGTGTTTTTCATGTTAATGGTGGTGACTACGTCAATCATATGAACTGCGATGTTGACCGACTAAAAATACTTTTACATCAGGCGAATAAAAACACTTTTCGCATTGTTCACATTTAATCATTCAATCTTACTACGAATTGACCAAATACACGAGAACGAATTACAGATTCCTACCGTTATTAGATGTTACACAGTGTGTGATTCAGATTTATTCTTAGAATCTTCTTTAATTCCACGAAATTTTAAATTGCAAACTTTACGTACTCCTTCAAACAGACGAACACTCGCTTCTATTTTTAACAAAGTGATTTTACACCATTGTCACATTTAACGATTTTTATCCAATTATTCAGCAAATACGTTTAATGAGAAATCAGGTTTCGAATAATATTAATAATTTGTTTTGTTTGTTGCACTGATATAAATTGATTGAAAGTATGGCGGCAGTATTTATTCCAGTTTTTGTTGTAAAGTCCATTGAAAGGGGCAGTGAAATTCGTTGTATCAAATCATAATCATCAAACGGCGCCATACTGCAATTCACGATCATATTCAAAACAAAATAAATAGCCTATGCTTACATCCGACTATATCCATATGTAGGTTGCTATTTTTCTAGACAGCAATGCTTTAATTTTACCTCATCCCTGCCAGCTGACAGCTATAATGCACGAGGATGTGGGGTGAGATAAATGGACCTAGTCCTAGTATGACCTCAGACATGTATAGTTGAAGTGCAATTGGTTGGCGAGAAATACGATTCGAATACGAATCAGTTGTTGATATTACTTTTTGCAAATATAAACCAAATATAGTATTTATTTCATGTTTGTATACTTTGTCCATACCAGATGTATTATGGTGGAAGTGGATACTTGATGACTAACGAGCGTATATATATATATTCAGAATTTTTTTGAAACAAGATCAAATTGCAACCTCAACACAACAATATAGCTCAATTTTATGTTTCACAATACTTCAGAAATACGAACTGTTATGAATCATAAATCTTTGTATACATTTAATAACTGTTCTTTTACGTTGGATTTTTAAAATGCCTAGAGCGATATTTGTTTGCAAAAACACCAGTCCTTATATAACATATTGTGTTCGGGAAATGCTGGCATATCAGTGAATATAAATTCCGCGAACGCTAGAGCAAGTCTGGTGAATAAAGTAGCCTATTAGTTTTGAAGCTTTGGATTTATACATACTTTTGGGTCCAGATCTTACGTGCACCACCTCCTTACATATCAGTGAGCACTTTTACAAGACCTTGTTCAAAACTAAATGCGTGAATAACCGTCGGTTGGTCAGCGAAGAAACGGTGTTTTGAGATTTGCAACGATTCCCCGACTTGATCATATCGATTTTTCAGATATATCTTTGTTCCACATTCATGCCTTGCATTTTTATTTTTTTTAAATATGAGAAAAAATCTGTCATCGAAAAGAATCAGTTAAATGAGTCTATAACAATCAATAGCAAATGTTTGAGAACATTGACCACATTAAACGAACGAATGCATAGTCTTGTTTCAAGCAAACAGTAAATTAGCCGTGTAAATTAGATATGAATCGCTATTGAAATTTAAGACCCCAGAATGCAGCGCACCAATTTGTTTTGAAAACATTTGCTTGTGAATCATTTGCTTTTTAAATCCACATACTAGATGAATGATACAAACATATGCTCTGATAACTAAGTATCGTTTCCTGATATATACTTGTTTCACTCTAGTTAATATTGATAGACGCATAAATTTTTTTTTTTTCAGATTTTTAAATAGAAATGGAATTTCAGAGAATGAGAATTTTAGGATTAGCATTTGTTTTCTTTATTTCGCAGAATGAAGGTAAGTAAATATGAAATTGTTGATTGTAAATGAATAGGGCTGCACAGAAATACTTCAATGATTTGATACCAATTAGAGTGACTGAAATGTAGGAATTCTTCGATTCGTAAAATTATTCAACATCAGTTCAACGCGAAACTGTAATTAACTGTATTGGACATATGTAACAAATTATGAAATATTTTCCGCGAATATATCTGAAGAAAAAAGCTTTTTTTTTAAGTTTAGTTTCTTTAAATCAACCAGGGTATAATGGCCACACACACAAATACATTTTAATAAACTGGAGAAATTAGTTACGTCAATGCATGATGTATGAAATGTTACAAATTATTATGCAAAAATATAGAAGAACATTTATCAATGATATTTTATTTACAACGATGCAGGAAAATTAATCGATACGTTGTACGCCGGAGACTATGAATTAACCTCTTATAATGATGGAAAGGACGGTTTTTGGCGCACTAGTCGTGTCGTTTACGCATGTGGGGCAAAAATGCCTGGCTCAAGATTGGTGATTATAGATAATGAAGAGACGCATGAGGCAGTGAAAGAACTCCTGAAAAACAAGTGAATTTTAATAATTTTTTCTCTCTCTGTCCACGTGTGTGTGGGTGAGTGTTTTTTTTTAGCGTTTTAATTGTTTTTCTAAACTGACTAAATACTGTTAGTTCAACGATGCGGGATGGGCAGATTCAGATTCAGATATTTTATTTCCGTCGTGCATGAAATATTGTATCTATACAAGTAATAAAAAAATGGTAACACAGAGTTCAATTGAAATAAAGAGACATACAATATTTCCACAATTGACGCGGGGCCGCGAAAGACTACCAGAGTCATCGTGTCAGCGACACCGTGTTTGCTGAGTTCAGCAGCAGATGACGTCAAACAAACGTCAAATGAAATGAGCTAATTATTAACAAAATTGAGAATACAATTTGGCAAAAACAAATCAAATCGATGGACAATAGGCATTCTGGGAGGAATACATATTAATTGAAGGATTAAACATATTTTTTGTTTCAGTACATTAGATAAGCACTGGATTGGTGCATTTAGTGTTAGAGGAACAGATGAATACTACTGGTTGAATGGGAAAAATCTTAAAGATGGATTTACTAATTGGTAATTTAATTACTTTTTGTTTTTAATCAAATTGTCTCCGACCCCTTGTAATAATAAATGTGTTATTTAATTTTAAAGGGCTGAGAATGAACCAACTGAAGATGGTTTTACAAAATACGTGTATGTTACATCTGTGTATTCTGATTTGAAGTGGTTTGGTTCGCCATATTTATACGGTTCCAGTGGATTCATATGTCAAAATAGTAAGTTAATATTATTGGAGTGAGAAAATTTTGTTTACATAGTATAAATTCAAATTTTAATGCTGTGTTCATTTTTCATTTCATGTTGATAATTTTAGGTCATTATTGGTGTTTATTTTTTTGGCATAGAAGGATATAAAGCTTCTATCAGAGGTTATTTAATTACCTGCCCATGCTGCAGCTTTTCTCATGTTGCAGCGATAATCGGTTGTTTTTGAACAATTTCAAAAGCATAGTTGTATTTTAATGATATTATTCAAAAATATTTGTATTTTGTAGCAATGTTCTCTAACAAGGAAATTGCCATTGCAGAGTATATATATGTTTTGGTACTGTAACGTAATAATTTATTCTACAATGAAATGATTTAGGAATTGACAAACTCCAACCGTCGTACTACGCTGAACTTTCCTTCGGAGATACACACTCTGCAAACACAAGCGTTGGAACTATGAACTATTGGGACGCTCAAAAAATGTGCACGAAAAATCAAAGTAGAATTGTTGACCTTGTACACGACAGGGCGTTCTTTGAAATCCGTAAAAAGTGTGCCAGGTATTTTAACATTTGCCTAATACTTTCTTTACGCATCGGACCACTTCCATTGTTTATTAGATAACAGAGATATTCAGTGATTAACTATTCAATACTTTAAATATTTTAGCAAAATCAATATGCTTTCACCTGTTTTATTAGTATGTTTATCGATGATAACTATATGTTTTTCCAATAATATTCGGCCTCCAATTAACAAAATTGACGTAGCGTAGCTGAGACATGAGCCGTGGTTTTCAGTCCAAATTTCTTCCACATCTGTTTTCAAGGAAAATTTTCACACATATTATATAATAGATAATTGTGATTAAATTTATTAAACCCCAATTCAACAAGAATAAAAAGGAAATATTGAAACTTTTGTACTCTCATTCAGTGATCCGACACTAAAGTATTGGATACGAAAAAATGAAAACTCCGAAGAATGTTTAATTATGGGAAGTGAAGGCTGGTCTAAAAATATTTGCAATGATACGTCTATTTATCCCATTTGTGAGATAAGTGAGTATCATGCACATATGGAGTTATTTCCTATAGGCCTAGTCGTAAATAACACAGTACGTAAATCGACAATAAACCTAGCCTAAAGCGTGTTGACTTTTAAACGACAGCACAAAATTTTCATCTCAGTTATGTATCTCGCGCTGTACAAGTTTCTATTTATTTAAAAATGATTTTCTTCCAGACTTGTTCACTGTAAATATACTATCAGCAGGTAGTGTTATCTGCCTTTCTCTGTTCATAACAATGATGAAAATAACTTCATTTTTAGTTCGACCGTGGGGCTTGAGAGTTTCCAACGAACGACCAGTTATTAAAAGAAAAGAAAGCATTACGATTGACTGTAGAGCATCAGGATATCCAATTCCAATTGTTGGTTGGCAACGAAATGATAAAACTGTCAGCGAAGGATTAGATCAACGAATCCATCAGATCAAATATGACGGAATGTCGCGACTTGTCATAACAAACGCCCACTCAATTGACGAAGGAAGATATCATTGCTTTGCCAATAGTTCAATTCATTCTGTGAGAGGATACGCAGATCTCAGAGGTAACACAAGTACAGTTTTGTAAACTTCGTACTGGTTTTCAAGAATTCTCTAGCATTGTAAAAAATCAAGAAAAAATGTTGAATCGGGAATACTAATGCGCATAGAGAAGGGCGGACATAAAAAGGGGGTGGGGGTGCTGGAATCCGCTCCCGTTGGGCCCTACTCACGTTGGACCCGCTAGTTGATACGGTCTGACTTGGAAATTATAAATTTGAGATCCACCAGAACATCCCCCCCCCTCTCTCTCTTCTGGCTACGCCCCTTCCATTATTATTAAAATTATTATTATAATTTAGATATACTAATTGTATTATTATATTCTTAGTTATTGGTTTTGATGACGAAAGAAACAGTTTTGGGCATAATTTTACAACATTTGAACAGAATTTCGGACAAAATGAGTAAGTGATATATTAAAATGGATCTCCGTTATGCAACGTGTTATATGAATTATATTAAGTATAAGCCTATGTTATTAAAACGCCAGCTGATTTCCTAAATAACATTAGGATATATTACAATGTAATTTTGAGCTATGTTGTCTTTACTGTTCACGTATATATGAAATGAAATATGAGCTTTTGTATAGAAACATACGGAGGAATGCATCTTTGTTCAAAGGCTTGGTCGATCCACAATTTAAAATAAATAAGTATTCAGTTGATTCAAAATTCTTGAGTAGTCATCTTTATCTTGCTAAGGCATCTCTGTATTACAAACACACGAATCCATTTGCGCAAAGGAATAAAGCAAGGAAAGTTAGTTTCGCGTAACCCCGACTGAAAGTGTTAAGCCAAATAAGTATGTAATATTTGTGCATCCTAATAAAATCGGTACTCCCTTAGTGTGTGTGTACCAAGTGAGGGTCAGGCTCTAATTTGATTCCGATTTACCCCACTCTAGTTCTATCAAGAGTTTGGGGACTGTCTGTCTTAGCCAATTGAATTTCCCCCCTTATCTATGGGCTTCAGTCCCTCTGCGCAACTTGATGTAAAGTAGGCGAACAAAAATAGTTACCTCCACTTTGGTTCACACACTTCGGGAGCGCCCTAAAATCAAATATATTGTAATATTTTGATTAAAAATAGAATTACTTGATACACACTTTCCATACAGAATATCTAAAAGCAATAAACCAAGTGAACATTCGATGTGCAGTACATTGGAGTTCTCAGTTATTGTAGCTTTTGCGTTACTCTGGTTAACTGTTATCCTGGCGTATACAATATATTTCTGGTAACGTATTTTTTTGTTTCAAGTTACTCATTTTCTTAAACAAAAAAAAGCTGCTTTAAAACCTATTCCAACCCCATTCTCGGCATAACTACCGAAGTATTTGCGAATCGTCATTTATAAGGATATCAGCGCTGAAAATTAATTTTTATAAAACTTTGAAATTTACGTTTCCACAATCTATTTCAATATTTATTTCTGCTGGATTTCCGGCTAATTATATAATAGCTAAATTGTCAGCTAATTCTGTTTCTATTTTAAATGAGATTTCATGTCTACGCGTAGATTTAATTACTTTTTACTATTTATATTTTCTATTTATTTATATAGTTGCCTCAAGAAAACATCGAAGTCGGCTGACGTGTTCACATTCAATGCTCTTGATGGTAAGTTATATTTTAGTATGTTACAAATGTTCTAGCTTTAATAACAAGCAAATCTTGATTATACTGTATTAAATATATTAATGATGATGATTATTCTTTATCGACTTTTTTTGAAGTATTGTTGAATAAGGTACTCAAACACAGCCTTTACATTGCTTATTATAATCTATATTTATATATATATATTTCAGAATCAGCAAGTGCAAAAAATGTGATGCCGGATACGAAATAACGCAAAAATGAATATATATATATTTATTTTTGTCTTTAGTATTATGAATAAAACATTGTTATTCTATAAAATGGTGTTTATGTCGTTTGTATCAAAATTATAATTTTTTTCATGATGAATATCATGATAAATCATTAGCGTATTCATAATATCTGAGATGGAAAGATTAGTGGAGAATAGATTGTATCAAACCTTGTCAAAATATAAAACCCCTCTCCCAGGTTAATTAAATTTTCTGGGTAGCAAAAAACGCCAATAAAAGTCTACTGGGAACAAAAAAATTAATCAAGAAACAAGAGGGCTATTTCATTTCCCAGAAAAACAAGAATTGTAACAATAACATGATAACAAAACGATCTGTATATTCACTTTGTGTCCAATAAGCGTTAAGAAAGAGACAGCAATTTTTTTTTATCCTGTAATTACACTGACAATCAGTGAGAAACAGCTCCCAGCCAAACGAGTTTGACGGCTAAAAACTACTTTGCAGGAACAAGTTCCGACAGTTCAGAAGAACACAGTTAATTATAATATCTATAAAATATTATTTTTTTGAATTTTGTTCAAGAGGTTCAATACGGTAACGGGAGCACCATCCCAAACACGACAGCAATACTCCACGCTTAGACGTATTATATTTTAATATGGGGACAGTATCAAGATTTCTTGTAGGTAATTTATATACTTATATAAAACGATATTTGATTGCAAAAAAAGAATGTTTTTATATCAATTGTATATGGCTCAATTTCATAATATATCATTGGCCATAATTTGCTGTGTAAAAAAATGGCCACACCGTCTTAGACATAAAAGAATAGATTACACCAATAAACTGTTAAAATAAACTGATAAAAATAATAAACTGATAAAAAAAAATAAACTGATAAAAATAAATTATCTGAATCTGAATCTGTGTGAAATTTTAGATATTCTGATAACATCATTTATATTTATTTTATTACTGGGGCAAAGTTGAAACAACTTTCAAAGGAAGAATATTGTTAAAATACTTGCGGAACCAAATAATTTTGAGCTAAAATGTTTATTGCGAAGAAAATTTCAATGTAAGGCCGTGTAACAAAACGTATTGTAAAAGCATTTTTTAGCAATGAATACACTTAGATATAAATATTGGGTATAGAAATTACTCCAAATTGTCTATAGAAGAAAACAGTCTGGCAGCGTAAACGGTAAATCATACTCAACGACTAACATACCAACATATAATAAATTAGCTAAAACCATTTTTGGGGTGATATATGCAATTTTCGATAATCGTTTACGGCAAGTTTAACACATACCTAATTGATAATTTTTCCAGAGCAAGACTTTATTGATGTAATGCAAAAAATATCAGAATTTAAAAAAATTACAATTTGGGGAACATATAATAAATTAGCAAAAAACATTTTTGGGGTGATATATGCAACTTTCGGTAGTCGTTTACGGCAAGTTTGAAACATACTTTATCGATGATTTTTCTAGAGCATGACTTTATCGTTGTAATGCAAAAAATATCGAAATTTGAAAAAATTCTAATACGGGGAACATATAATAAATAAACGGAATCAAAGTTGGACGGAAATCCGGCAAACATACCGTTGAATGCATAGTGTTTTTGTTTTCCGAAGTAAGATTCCAAAATAAAAAAACTAAAAAAAACTTGGGACTCGTGGGAACATATGAAAAATAAACTTTCGATCAGGAACATTAGTTTGTATAAAATATAAACCAAAATCCCATCTCGGTGATCTCATGACATCTGCGCTTCATATGACATCGTGTTACATTAGTGACAGAATTAGGTTTACGATTTATCTTCTTGCAGAATTGGATGCTGGGAATTGGCGGCCAGGGTAACCCAGGTCTGAACTGGCCACTTCATAGGCTATAAAGCATAAGCTAAACAACGGTAGATTGATAAAATTCAGGGACAGGAAAAAAACGTATATGATAGACGTTACTGTAACGTTCTTAAATGTTAGTTGCCCGAAACAAGTCCGTTGCCCCAATTCATTTCATTTATGATATTTTTGTGCAAAGTTTTATGCGATAAAGTTGAGATGTATTTCTCACCCTTGCTCAAGGGTTGTTTGTCATTGTTTTATCGTTCTTTGTTAGTTAGAAATTTTGTTTCATCACATGTACTTGCGCTTAGGTTTTTAATTTCGTTATCTGTTATTTGGATCAATTCGATTGTGCATCTTTACAATATACAAATATTTGGTATCACAACCTATTGTGTGCTTGTTGACCTCTGAGGAGTCAGGATTACTCCACTGAAGTACGTTCAATAGTACTGTACTGGGGTAACAGATAAGGACCCATCTTCCCCTATATTGCCTCACAATTTACTCAAGGAAGGTAAGAACAAATGGGTTTTACTTCTTCTGTTGGAAGTCTTTTGGCAAGTATGTTGTCAAAGCAGTTTGTTACGCATTATTACAAAAGTCATAAATAATGACAATACTTCAAATTTCATTCTATGCTCAACCCTTTATTTTATTTAGCGATTCAAAGTGATGGGATACATCAGGGGTGCGCAAACTGCGGTCTGCGTAGAAGTGCCAATTTTGAATAGTCTGCCCGCTAAACGAGTTTTTAGTTCAGTCGATCTGATACGTGTGTGTGTGATGAAATTGAATTAGCGCCACCTAATGTGGCCAACGTGGCACCATCGCCGAGCGATCTGAAATGTTAATAGTCGCGTGGCAAAGCTTGGGTTTTATTTGGTTAGCGTGCGTCAAAGTTGCTACATCTTGTAACTTGTTTTTGCTTTTTGCTCTTTCATCCACATAACCAATACATGAAGAAACACCGCTCCCACTGCCGTCGACACTATTGTGACAAAACAATAGATATATCCACGCGGCGTATTGGTCTCTAAGGTTACACCGCAACTTTTTTCCCCTATAACCTAGGCAGGCTAGGAAAGATTAAGAACTACTGACATATACAATTTATTACAGTGTTCCAGATTTAAACCGGTTTAAAAAAAATTTAATCTGAAATTGTTTATATTTTTTTATTTGGGTTACTAATTTTTGTTCCACTTTTTTTTCCGTTAAAAATTAAATGTAGTTAAATTAACAAGTTTGCCTGAATTTGAAAAACTGTTCTATTTTACCCTTTGGCCTAATCCCGTTAATTAATAATAATTATAATAATAATAGCTATTTTATCTAATCAACAACGAATACAATAATTAGATTCATTTAATTAGTTAGATTCGTTTGTATTAAAAATGGAAAGATAACTTTATTTATCAGTTCGGTGACATTCAATTTAAAAAATGGGAATAGAATGAAAAAAATAGTAAAATAATCGAAAAAGTTCGATTTGAAATTTAATAAATAAAAAATCAAAAAGTCGTTTATTAATAACTATTTATTATGCTGCACATTGCACGTTTTGCACCACATCAAGAAATATTTTATTTAGCATTCCAACCTAATTTAATGGTACCATAATGCCACCCAATAATATCTTTTCATTTCGTAATCGTTCAATATATCTATATCTTAATATAAGATGTTGTTGTCGCCTTCTTTTTTACGCGCAGTTTTGTTTTATTTCTCCCCGTTTCTATTTACGGTTTTAATATTATAAATTTACTTTTATCATTGCATATACATATAGCTAAGAATGATTTGATTATTTTTAACCTGCAATTATATTACTCAAAGGCTTTTATTTATAGTTTCATAGAGTGTGGGATATAAAAGTGTTTTCTTACAGTGTTTGAAGTCATTGAATGAATTAAATAAGTGCTATGAATCAAGCGGACCCATGGTAACTCCTCGCTCATGTCACAAACTGGGATATAGGATGTAGATCAGGCCTATTCATGGAATAAATTTGTAATCACACTTAAAAAATATTTGACTAAACATTGATCAGACTTTATATTTACTTGGCTGGTTTATACGTGCGCCATTGAACTCACCAAGTGTAGAAAGAACGTAGTGTTTACAAATGATTCAATGCAATTACTGATATTTTCGAATAAGGAAATTTGCTCATTG
The DNA here is from genome assembly GCF_964204865.1 of Styela clava. NCBI lineage: Eukaryota > Metazoa > Chordata > Ascidiacea > Stolidobranchia > Styelidae > Styela > Styela clava. The sequence continues at coordinate 20,315,944 of NC_135250.1, forward strand.
CAAGATCACGCCTCCTTACTCAGAAATAGAAGAAATTCACGTCTGAGCGCAGTTCCGGACGACCACGAAAATTGCCATAAGCTAATAAGACTATTGACGTCATAATTTGAAAGCCAATGTGATCAGGAAAACAGCTATGAGGTTATGAATCCCACATAATAGCAGTTCTTGGAAAAAACTTTGGGCATGATTTTTTTTATATAGTAGATACACTGACAGTGAACGAATGCAAGTTCACAGCTAACCGAGTTTCATGACTCAAAACTTATTTGAGCTCAAGAATTCTCACATTCAAACAAATAATAATCGGAAAATCGAGGAAAAATGATTTTTTTTCGCAAAACATATACTTAATACCGTAAAACGATGGCTTCGAAAATTCTATTTAATACCAACCGCGTACCCGTTAATTAATATCCAATACTTTGTTACTGTTTTTCTATGGAATGTAAAAGTTTCTGACGACAATCCCAGAATCACAGAAACAATAAATTTGGAAATTGAATGCACTGCTTCACGTTTTTCTGTTCCAAATCTTAGTTGACACCGTGATGCCGTAGAAGTCATAGATGAAGTCAGTGAACGAGTATATCAAACAAAATCTTCGGAAAGTCTGTCTTGTTTATCAAAAACGCAAAAATAGAAGATTCCGGAAAATATCAATGCTTTGCTTCAAATAACATGACACGTTCTGCAAGAAGTTTTCCATCATCGAAGGTTTGTATATATTCAGTATAACTTTTGTACAGATAAGGATTTGTTCAAAAAGAATTGTTTTCAAAACAATTGTTTTAAATCAAGTATTTTTTGTCTGTTTGATTTTTTTGTTTTGAATAGGTTGACAAAAAATGGATGTAAAAACTTGCTAAGCGCTTCTTATTTGCAATAAATTCTTCAAAACGCCACAAATAGCGATAGAGGCTCATTCACACCTTCTCATGCTGTAGCTCAGTGGTTGGCGCAGTAATACGCAACCGATATCGTAACGCCATTACGTAAACGACCCTGCGTCGAAACCACCTTGCGAAAACTGAAATGCGATCGAATAAATGAGTTTGTATAATTTTGAGAAAAACTTCATCACTTCAACCTTAAAACCAAAGCTTGCTAATCATAAATTAACCAAACAGTATTAACCGTAATAATTAACATAGGCCAGGCTAGCGCGTCTCATTCGCCGTCGATGTAAGCATATTCTTCATTATCGCAACCCATTCGTTTTGCTGAAGGGCTGCACTTGATCTACTTGCTTTTGTAGTAGGCTCGTGAGCTAATTTTCATGATTTTTCTTACTCAAAACGTCTCTTTGATATCTCGGATAAACATTCCGGTTAAGATCTTATGACTTTTTTGGAGATACGAAAGTCGCGATAAATGTACGTAATAGATGTAAAAGTTAAAATAGAAATTTTTTATTTGCATTTTTAAAATTATAATTCCGGCTGCGTGTACCGCTGCCCGAATGCAACGTTTTGGCGTAGTTTCGCGGCGATGCAAGGGGTATTTCAATAAAAAATACAAAAAAAATAAAACAGAAAAAATTTGATTTAAAACAAGCCCTTGTTTTAAAACACGATTTTTTTTTTACAATTGATGAAAAACAAACCCTATGTACAGATATCCCACATTCCAGTGAAATGAGTTGAACATAAAAATAAAAATATGTAATATGTGATAAAGATGTATTGTTGTATTTGAGAAGAAAGTTTTGAACAATAAATCAAACTGAGACATTTTTGTTCTAAGATCCAAGACAAACGTAAATATTTATTATTTTTATCAAACTAGAACGACTTTTATTTCAGTTTACGACAAATAGTTTGATTTGACTTCTCTACCGGAAGTGGCGATTTATGGGGGAAAACAAGGATTTTACGCATTGCAAAAACAGTTATCAAGACCAAAGATGGCAGTGTATTACGGACACAAACCAGAACCGAGTTTACGTAAATTAAATTTTATTATCGATCAATTGTAGAATATAGCATTTTTTAAAGAAAAATCAACGCTTTTATAATGATTCAAATGTTCATGTACACAGGGTACATTTCAGAGATCTGATTTGGTGAAGCTAACATGCAATATAGCAGTATTAATTGTACCTATGGGATCAATAAAATAAAATATGTTCCATAGCAAAGATAGAATCTTTAAGTGTGAAAAGCGAATATTTAAATCACAGAATTCAAATTTAAAATACGGTAATCAAATAGGTAAATTATAAAAGTTTAATTCTCCCTTTTTAGCTCACATGTTTAAGGCTTTTGATTTTTAGATATGGAATGCAACAAGACATGGGTTCTTCCAGCAGGAATTGAGCTGGCAGTTTTATGGTTCATATTATTGGTTTTCTTATTTCATAAAAGGTATATTAACATATTTATAAATAATATAAGGTATATTTCATGGTCAAAAATTATTTCCAAGTTAATGATATTAAATCATATTATGGTACTTTCTATAATCAAAGATAACTAAATTGACTGTGAACTGAAAAATGTGCAAAACTCGCATTCAGCGGAAACACAACAGAAAGTAAATTGCACTGAACTGAACTTACTTTCAACTTTTCTTTCAAAGTTTGTTTATTTAAGTATTAATTGGGTAAAGAATGATACTAATGTCAAATGAATCATAGACGAAATGTTCTATGATTAAATTAATATTTATTACTATAATAGACGGAGACTTCCATTGATTTTTATTTATGATCTACAGCCGTTCTACCCAGTGTGGAAATTAGAGGATCATTCTGCAATTGGCAATAGTATCATCTCATCATTATCAAAAATAATATATATTCACTGAGGAAAAGAGTCAAAGAAACCCGACGTTGTCTGAATGGATGCGATGAATTCAATTTTATTTTATAATATTTCATTCTGAGTTATTATTTCATGTTTGAATAAACTGGAATTGGATATATTGTATATAATTTATTATACGTGCAGGGCTAGAGAGTTTATTCAAGATAGTTGGAAATGTTCAATTCCGTTCAAACTTCACAAATTCCCGGACGAACGAAATCTTAAATTTGCGTACAGATATTTACTCCCAATCTATTTTTTTTTCAACAATTACATTGATCATTGTATGAAAAACCTAGTCAATACAGAACGTTATAGCTGCCATAAAAGTCTGTGATATATTATTTTTAGTTTCTTTAAATTCAGTCATCTGATGAATATATGTAAGACAATATCCTAAAAGATAAATTGAACTCGAGTTTGTCTTTGCTTTACTAGTGAAATTTTGCACAATACTAGACGAATGTTTTATGAGACGTTTTTACGGCTTCGGTTGAACAAGGACTATTATATTCGCCCATTGGTATACGTTAGGTTGGGAGATATCTTGAATGACAAAGCCCGAGATTGCCTATACGATATATTACACCATGAGTGGGGCGAAGGCAGAGCCGGGTTACCTTAACCTTGATAGTCTGGACTCCAGACATGGGGCCACAAAATCCATTAAAACCGCGACAGTCACTTACCGGTCGTCCATTTTAAAAACTGTTTTCAATTTATACGAGTTTTCCAGAATTTAATCGGTTCGAAAAATTTTAAATTTGAAATTTGTTGCATTTTTATTCTGGCTAATTATTTTTATCCACATATTTTCCGTTAAGGAAGTCAAAAAATTAAAAATGGGTAAACGAATAAATTTGCCTGATTTTGAAAAAAATGCCATTTTACCCTCATTTCTCTTTTTTTAAATATTAATAATAGCTATATTATCTAATCATTAACGGATCCAATAATTATATTTATATTTTCACTATATTCCAGAATACTAGAACCGTTTGTAATAAAAATGAAAGGATAATTTTGGTTATCATTTCAATGACATTCAATTTAAAAATGGGCTTAGAACAGAGAAAATAGTATATTAATTAAAAATTTTTGATTTTAAACTCAGTAAATACAAATTCAAAAAGTGGTTTATTATTAACTATTTAAATGCTGAACACTGCACAACGTTGAGAAATCGTTCATTCAGCATTCCAACCTAATTTAGTGCCACCCAATATTACCTTTTTATTTCATACTCATTTAATATATCTGCATCTTAATATAAGATGTTGTCGTCGCCTTCTTTTTTACGCGCCATTTCGTTTTATTTCTCCCCGTTTCTATTTACGGTTTTATTATTACAAATTTACTAAGTGACTTTTATCTTTGCATATAGGTTTAGGTTGATTTGATTATTTTTAACTCGCAATTATATTACTCAAAGGCTTTTCTTTATAGTTTCATAGAGTGTGGGATATAAAAGTGTAATCTTACATTATAGTGTTTGAAGTCATTGAATGCTATGAATCAAGCGGACCCATGGTAACTCCTCGCTCATGTCGGCAACACCTTGTAGTGGCTACAAACTGGGATATAGGATGTAGTTCATTAAGTGGGCCAGGCGTTGCGATAGAAATATCCTACTATAGTACCCGAATAAAACAAAACAAGAGATGTAATGCCAAAAACAGTTTAATGTTTCCACTGGTCAAAAATGGAAACCAGAACGACCTCTGCAAGGTATTCGATTCAGACGAAGGTTTAAATTTCAGCTTGGTTTTATTTTTTAAAAAGTAAACATCTACGCTTGTTCAATAACCAAATGAATATTCATGGAATAAATTTGTAATCACACTTAAAAAATATTTGACTAAACATATGATCACTTATCAGACTTTATATTCCCTTGGCTGGTTTATACTAGCGCCATTGAACTCACCAAAATGTAGAAAGAACGTAGTGTTTACAAATGATTCAATGCAATTACTGATATTTTTGAATGAAGAAATTTGCTCATTGCAAGATCACGCCTCCTTACTCAGAAATAGAAGAAATTCAAGTCTGAGCGCAGTTCCGGACGACCACGAAAATTGCCATAAGCTACTAAGACTTATGGCGTCATACTTTAAAATCCAATGTGATCAGGAAAACAGCTATGAGGTTATGAATCCCACATAATAGCAGTTCTTGGAAAAAACTTTGGGCATAATTTTTTTATATTGTAGATACACTGACAGTGAACGAATGCAAGTTCACATCTAACCGAGTTTCGTGACTCAAAACTAATTTGGAGGAACAAATTTCCACATTTCAGAAGAACACATTTGTTTTTAATATCTGTAAAATAAACACAGCGATGCAACATTTTGGCGATGAACGAGAGGTTGCGAATTTGATATTCTTTTTACCTATTTCCAAAGTGTTTTAATACGGTCACAGAAGTCCCATCCCAAACACGACAGCCATACTCCACTCTTGGACGTATTACATTTCCATATAGAGATAATATCCAGATTTCTTGTGTGTAATTCATATACTTATACAAAACGAGATATGATTGAAACAACAACAAAAAACAGTATTTTTATGTTAATTGTATATGGCTGAATTTCACAATATATTATGGGCAATAGTTTACAAAATGGTACGATCTAGATCATGATGCATATAAGAAAATAGATCATGTATTTGCGTATATTTTATTTACTCAAGCATATATAGATGTGAATGAAAATATATTAAATAAAAAATTTATGATTAAAATATTACGAGTGATTCCGGTTGTAGGTGGGGCAAAGTTGAAACAACTTTCATTGGAATATTATCGATAAAGTAGATATGAATGAACCAAATAATTTCGCGTTAAAATTTTACTGTGAAGAACATTTATTATACGGACGTGCAAAAAAACGTTTTGTAAAGACGGTTTTTTCTAATATATAAGCTCAGATATAATCAGTGGGTATAGAAATTACTCTGGATGGCCCTCAAATTTAGAATCAAAATGCAATTCGATATGAATATCTGTATAACTATTTAACACGACCAGCATCGAAGTTTGTGGATAAATATGCCACGAGTTAGTGTCAATTAGAATTGGCTAATAATTCGTTGAAAATATTTAAAATATCTTAGAAACGTAAAATTTGAATAAAATCAAGAGCCATCAGCTAGATATTACGCATAAAATTATCTTTAGTTAATAATGTTATAATTTGAATATTTTTTTTTAATAACAAATATTGCCCACAACTGTTGAAAAATTAAATTAATGGTAGTGTCATATTGATGAATATAATGAAATATAATATAATGAATAAAACGATTTATTTCTATTGGCTTATGATTGTAATCAAACAATCGCTTGTTAATCAAATCATGTGAAACATAAATTTTATACAAGCGAATCTTTTCTGAATTGTGTTGGAATGATGTTCGACTTTGGCCATTTGTTTTCCATGTTAATGGTGGTGACTAAGTTGATCATATGGATTATGTTGTCGGACTAAAAATACTTTCACATCAGGCGAATAAAAACACTTTTCATTCAATCTTACTACGAATTCCTTCAACCAAATATACACGACAACGAATTACAGATTATAATCGTTATCAGATATTAGACAGTGTGTGATTCAGATTTATTCTTGGAATTTTAAATTGAAAACTGTACGAACTGCTTCAACTAGTGAAACTGTAAGTAACTGTACTGCACATATGTAATAAAGTATGAAATATTCCCCGTGGTGATATCTGAATAATAAGGCTTTTCTTTAAGTTTCGTTTCGATCAACCTGGGTATAACGGCCACACGCACAGTTACTACATTTTGATAAACTGGAGAAATTAGTTACGTCAACGTCGTTACGTCGTTACATGGTGTATTAAATGTTAAAAAAAATTTATGAATAGATATAGATAAGGATTCATCAATGATTTTTTATTTTCATCTTTGTAGGAAAATTGATCGCAAGTTATACTTCGGAGACTATGAATTAACGTATTATAAAGATGGAAAAGACAGATATTACCGCGCTCAACATGTCGTGTACACATATTTCTTTTAAATTGAAACTTTACGAACTGCTTCAAACAGTCGAACACTTGCTTCTATTTTCGACTAAGTAATTTTACACCATTGTTACATCGAACAATTTTTTAGCCAATTATTCAGCAAATACTTTTGAAGACAATGTTAATAAATCAGATTTCGAATAATAATGATCAATTTTTTGTTTCTTGTGATATAAATTGATTGAAAAGTGCAGCAGTATAAATCTAAGTTTTTGTGTGAAAGTCCATTGAAAGGGGCAACGAAATAATTTTCTTGGTTGACTTCGAAATTTGATATCTTTCGTGTTATGAATCAGAAATATGAGTTGCATCAAATAGGTCACAGCGTTTCCCAACCTTTTTTGTTCACGGACTAATTTCTCACCAGCGAAAACCTTTGCGGACTCAAGGTACGTTTAGTGCAACCGTACTCTGTGTAAAGAACCAATAAAACCAAACACAACGGAATTTCAACGATTTTCAAAATGGGAAATTCGCTGCAATTACGCGTTCGTTAAAAGAGCCGACTTGTTAGTGCATAATGGCCTGTGCTGTCGCACAATATTCAGTCCATGACAACGACGAGAATTTAAAATGTTTTTCTATTTTAGTTTAATTGGGTTCATGGTAACTCGCGGCTGCGTCGACTTACGGAAGATTAAAGCATTACGTCTTTAAAATACTACGACAATCTGCGGCAATCGCCCGATTATATTTAGTTTTGATACATATATATTGTTTGCGCTCTTGCGAATTTGTTATTGCCTCAAGAACAATCCTACCATCTGCTACCAACGTACCAATGTGAAGGCGGTAATGCAAAGAATCCTAAGGGAAAATACCCTGGTACGTTTACTTCGGTGGCACCCGAAATTTTGCGATTTGCAATGTCTAAAAAAGCGTTTTTAATCGGTCGCGGACAATCATAAAACAAAACTTGCGCTATTCTCCGTTTTATTTTCCGTATTTTGTATTGCCGCTTTTCAAGTAAGAAAATTTGGGTTGACATCTAAAAGGAAAAAAAAAATATTCCTTGTTGTTCGAACTCGCGGGAAACACCACTTAGGTATCTATTGAAGCGTGTGCAGGCTCGTGTTTTCGTCGGAAATCCGCCAAGTGAGTTGGGAAATCCAATCGTTTGATTAAGCGACGCGCAAGTGACCTGTTGCGCCACTTGTTACCAATTTTCTAATAGTAATTGCTATTCTAATAGTAGAATATTGGAATATATGCCCAGCACTACTCAGTAACCATTAACTATTGACTCGATTAATGTTATGTGAATAAAATTGCTCTTTATGTTTTGTGTAAATTCTAACGTGAATCGTAACTTGGCTGATAGTTAAGTTTCGCAAAAACGTATGCGTCCCGCAGTGAATTTCTGGCACGTTGCGGACTCATTCAACCGCTCCGCGGACTCATCTGAAACCGCGTACTCGGGTTGGGAAACACGGAAATAGGATTATGGCGGAGTTTGGCGACAAAATTCAAAAACTGGATAGCGATTGTCTCGTATTAATTGTAAAATTAGACCAATTTGATCACATTGTAACTTTAAAAACATGCTTCCATAATAATATACTTTTTAAAATAAATAAGCGTAATCAACATAATTTGTTGTACCAAATCATAATCATCATAACGCAATTCACGATCATATTCAAAACAAAATAAATAGGTTATGCTTACATCTGGTTATATCCATAGGTAGGTTGATATTTTTCGAGACTGCAATGCTAGAATTTCAGCTCATCCCTGCCATATAACGTGTAGAATCCACGAGGATGGGGGGTGAGGTAAAGAGGCTAAATATGACCTTGGACTTGTATAGTTAAAGTGCAATTGGTCGGCGAGAAATATGACTCTGTTCAGTTCTTGTTATTACTTTTTGCAAATATGATTGATAAAACCAAATATAAATTCAGTTATTGATGTATATACCTTTTTCATACCAGATGTATTATAGTGGAAGTGGATACTTTATGACTAAATAACGTATGTATATTTAGAATACCTTCGAAACAGCATCAAATTGCGATGTCAAAGCGACATGTAATAATGTAAACATGTAATAGTTGTTCTTTTACTTAAGATCTTTAAAATGCCTTGAGCGATATTTGTTCGCAAAAACACCAATCGCTATATAAAATCTTCTGTTCGGAAAAAGCCAGCATAGCAGTGAATATAAATTTTGCGGACGCCAGAGCAAGTCTGGTAGATACGGAACCTAATTGTTAAAGCGTTGGAATTGCACATCCCGGGTCCAGATCCTGTGCCCACAAATGCATTGTGTAGGTAATGCCAAACCGGTCTCCCAATAGCTTCTTGGTTTGTCAATAAAGAAACGATTCTTCAAAATTTGCAACTTGAAAAAATTGATTTTCATTATATATCTTCGTTCTAGAGAAATACCTTGCATTTTCTTTTTTTTTATGTGGAAAAATTCTGTTTTCGAAAGGAATCAGTTGAAGAAGTCAACAACAAAATATAGAAAGAGTTTTTGAAAACATTAAACGAACGCCTTTATATTCGTTACCTTCTCTAGTCTTGTTTCAAGCAAACGGTTATATATCCGTATAACTTTAGATATATGAATCACTATTGAAATTTAAGGCCTCAGTATGGTGCGCACTAGTTTGGTTTGGAAACATTTGCCACTGAAAATTTTGAATCCACATACTAGCTAAATTATTTTACAAAAATATTCTGTGATAACTGGGTATTGTTTCCTGATAAATACATGTATCATTCTATTTAATATTGATAGAAGCATGAATATTTTTTTCAGATTTTTTTATAGAAATGGAATTTCAGGCAATGAAAATATTAGGATTAGCTTTTGTTTTCTTTATTTCGCAGAATGAAGGTAAGTAAATATAAAATCGTTGATTGTAAATGAATACAGCTGCACAGAAATACTTCAATGATTTAATATCAATTAGAGTGACTAAAATTTTAAAATTCTTTGATTTGTGAAGTTATTCAACATCAGTTCAAAGGGAAACTGTAAGTAACTGTACTGCACATATGTAACAAATTATGAAACATTTCGCGTGGTGATATCTGAAAAAAAGTTTTTTTTAAGTTTCGTTTCTTTAAATCAACCTGGATATAACGGCCACACACAATGAATACATTTTGATAAACTGGATAAATTATTTACGTCAATGCATTGTGAAATGTTACAAATTCTTTTGAAAAATATAGATGAACAATTATCAAAGATATTTTATTTACATCGTTGCAGGAAAATTAATCGACACGTTGTACGTCGGAGACTATGAATTAACCTATTATAACTATGGAAAAGATGCACATTACTCCCATCAAAGTGCTATTTACGCATGTGTTGTAAAAATGCCTGGCTCAAGATTGGTGATTACAGATAATGAAGATTTACATGAAGCAGTGAAAGAACTCTTGAAAAACAAGTGAATTTTATTGATTTTGGCTCTCTCTGAGCGTGTGTGTTTTTGTGAGTGTTTTCATTTTATTTTATTTTATTAAACTGACTAAATACTGTTAGTCTAACGATGTTGGAAAGCAATAAACATTCTGAAAGAAATACATATATTCCAGTAAAAGAATCAAACAAATTTTGTGTTTCAGTACATCAGATATAGTCTTGATTGGTGCATTTAAGATTAGAGAAACCGAAGAATACTATTGGATGAATGGGGAAAAGCTCAAAGCCGGATTTACTAAATGGTAATACTTTTTATTACTTTTTGTGTTTAAATTGTTTCCGACCCCTTATAATACTGAGAGTGTTATTTAATGTTAAAGGGCTGAGAATGAACCAAAAACGTCCCATACTACAGCGGACGTGTATGTTACATTTGCGGATTCTGATTTGAAGTGGTTTGGTGAGCCATATGTCTATCGCACTAAAGATGGATTCACATGCCAAACTAGTAAGTTGAAATTATTGGTGTGAGAAGATTTTGTGTGCATAATATATATTTAAATTTCAATGCTGTGTTCATTTTTTATTTCATGTTAATAATTTTAGGTCGTTAATGGTGTTTTTTCTTTAGTAGAAAAACTTTTATCAGAGGTTCTCATGTTGCAACGATAATCGGCTGTTTTTATACAATTTCTGTAGCTTAGTTGTATTTTATATGTAGTACGTATTTAGAAATATTTGCCGCTGTAGCAATATTCTCTGACGTGGAAATTGCCATTGCAGAATGTATATTTTAGCATTATAACCTAAACACTTATACTATATTGTAATTATGCAGGAATTGACAAACTCCAACCGTCGTACTACGCTGAACTTTCTTTCGGAGATATAAACTCTACAAACACAGGCATTGGAACTATGACCTATTGGGACGCACAGAAAATGTGCACAAAGAATCAAAGTAGAATTGTAGACGTTGTTAACGATAGGGCGTTCTTTGAGATTCGTGAAAAGTGTGCCAGGTATTTCAACTTTTCCATAATGCTTCCTTCCCGTAGCGGACCGCTTCTATTGTTTATTAGATGACAGAGATATTCGATGACATAATTATACAGTATGTGGTAAACTAAACTGAATACTTTCTAAATACTTTAGCAAAATTATTATGCTTTTATCTGTATTATGAGTATGATTCTTAAAAAATGTAAATATTTTTTTTAATATTATTCGGCCTCCAATTAACAAAATTGAATTAGCCTAGTTGAGACACGAGCTGGGGGTTTTTATAGTCCAAATTTCTTCCCTATGTGTATTCATGACAAACTTTTGCTCACGATAGATAATTAAGATTATATATTTCAAACACCAATTCAATAAGAAGAAAAAAGAACCATCGAAACTTTTGTACTCTTATTTAGTGACCCGACACTTAAGTATTGGATACGAAAAGATGAAAACTCCAAAAACTGTTTAATTATGGGAAGTGAAGGATGGTCACAAAATGATTGCGATGATCCGTCTATTTATCCCATTTGTGAGAAAAGTGAGTATCATGCACAAATTACGTTGTTTATAATATTCACAAGTTACATGGTAGATGAATCGACGATAAAAACAGAGCGTTTTGACGTTTAAACTATTAAATAATTTGTATATGCTACATTTTCTGAGCGAATAGCAGAACAAAATGTGACTCTCGGTTATATTTCCTGTGATGTGCTTCTCTTTGAATATTTGATCTACAAATAGTCTTAATTCCTGCCTCTGTTTTGAGCGTGCGTTTCTCAGCAATTTGACTAAAAATGTATATGAAAATGATTTAATTTTTAGTTCCACCATGGGGCTTGAAAGTTTCCAACGAACAACCAGTAATTAAGAGAAAAGAAAGCATTACGATTGACTGTAGAGCATCAGGATATCCAATTCCAAATGTTCGTTGGCAACGAAATGATAAAACTGTCAGCGAAGTGTTAAATCGACGAATCCATCAGATAAAATATGACGGATTTTCTCGACTTGTGATAAACAACGCCAAGCCTTTTGATTCAGCAAGATTTCATTGCTTTGCCACTAATTCAATTCATTCTGTGAGAGGATACGCAGATGTCAGAGGTAACACAAGTACAGTTTGTAAACTTCGAACGGGGCTACGCCCTGACATCATTCGTGCCCAATTGTGTCAATATATCAAGTTAGATGTACTATTTATATTATTATCATTATATTCTTAGTTAATGGTACGATGCAACATAGTTTTACAACATTTGAAGAGAATTTCGGACAAAATACGTAAGTGATGTATTAAAATGGATCTCCGTTAAGCAACGTGTTATATATGAATTATATTACGTATAAGCCCATGTTATTAAAACGCCGGCTGTCTTCCTAAATAACATTAATCAATATTACAATGTTATTATAAGCTATGTTGTCTTTACTGTTCACGCACATATGAAATGATAGACTGAAAGTGTTAGATAAATAAGTATGTGGTATTTGTGCATTCTAATAAAATCGGTATTTCCTTAGTGTGTGTGTACCAGTTGAGGGTTAGGCCCTAATTTGATTCCGATTTTCCCTATTTTAGTTCTATTACGAGTTCGGGGACTGTCCGTCTTAGCCAATTGAATTTACCCCCTTACCAATGGGCTTCAGTCCGTTTGCACAACTTGTTGTAAAATAGGCGAACAAAATGAATTACCACCATATTGATACACACACTTTGGGAGCGCCCTAAAATCAAACATATTGTAATATTTTGATTAAAAATAAGATTACCTGTTACACACTTTTCATACAGTATATCTGAAAGCAATAAACCAAGTGCCGCTCTACCATCAATTGGTCGACCTTCAATCATCAATTTAGGTGAATATTACCTATTTTCTAGAAATAAAATATTTTGATATATTTATACGTACGATCATTGCAACCACTTATTTTGTGTTAAAATAATTTTTTATTATTCAATATGTGGTTATAGGCATTTTTAGAAATTAATCTGATGTAATACAAAAATGCATATTGACTTAAGTTAATTACTCATTTTAAATAATATTTTTACAAGATAAATACTTCATACTGTATAAGAGAGCACTTTTTTATTTTTATTTTTTCAGAACATTCGATGTGTAGTACATTGGAGTTCTCAGTTATTGCAGGTTTTGCGTTACTCTGGTTAACTGTTATCCTGGCGTATACAATATATCTTTGGTAACGTATTTTTTTAGTTTTAAGTTACGCATTTTCTCCATCAAAAAGTTGCTCCAAAACCTATTCCAACCCCATTCTCATAACTATCGAAGTATTTGCGAATCATCAATTATGAGCATATCAGCGCTGAAAACGAATTTTTATCAAACTTTAAAATTTACGTTTCCACATTCTATTACAATATTTATTTCTACTGGATATTAAGCTAACTATATAATAGGTAAATTATCAGCTAATGATGTCTTTTGTAAATGAGACTTCCAGTCTACGCGAAAGCGACATTTTGTTTAAATACTTTTTACTCTTTCACAATAACTTTATATTTTTCATTCATTTATATAGTTGCTTCAGGAAAACAGCGAAGTCGGCTGATGTTTTCACATTCAATGATTTTGATGGTAAGTTATATTTCAGTAGGTTACAAATGTTCTAGATTTATTAACAAGCACCTCGGTAGTTTTACTAGCGATTCCTCAGTCAAAAGTTAAATTGTCAAATGTCTTTAAAATTTTTGTAAGTGTTGGCAAGCGCAGGTGGTTCGTCGTATCTATATCTTGATTATATAAAATATACCAATGATGATGATTATTCTTTATCGACTTGTTGGAGTATTGTTAAATAAGGTACTCAAACACAGCGTTTACATTGCTTATGCTATCTTTTTTTTCAGAATCAGCAAATGCGAAAAATGTGATGTCAAATACAAAATAACACAAAAATGGATATATATATCTATATTTTTGTGTTTAGTATGATAAATAAAACATTGTTATGCTATAAACTGGTGTTTATTTTGTATGATTCGTAATTATTTTATATTTATGATGAATACAAAGACAAATCAGTAGCGTATTTATGATATCTTAGGTGCGATTTGGAAAGATTCGTGGAGAATAGAATGTATCAAACCTCGTCAAAATATAAAAATCCCCTGTCCAGTAAATTATTGTTTCTGGGTGGCAAGCAACGCTGATAAAAGTCCTTTGAAAACAAAACAATTATTAAAGAAAAAAGAGGACTATGCCCAAATTTGGGAACACGGAGTGCAAAATGATATATTTTATTAACAATTCCCCGAAAATTATACGCGGTTGCTTACCAGTACCTGTATCGGCCGTACAAGAATTTCCATAGCTTTTCCAACCGTGAGCAACCGTTCAAGGCCCGCAGCGACTACATGCAGCATCAGAAATCACATTAAATGTATATTGACATTGTATGTGTTGACTTTTGAGTAAACATTTCAGGCCTGATTAAGTGAAGAAATGTTATATGGCTCGTACGGAAATGCAATTGAAAATATGTATATTTTATGGCTCTCTTGACCAAAAAGGTTCCCGACCCCTGCTAGGTTCTAGAACAGGCATGTCCAATCTTTTTAGTGTCGCGGGCCACTTTCACATGGGGAAATTCATTGCGGGCCGCAAACGTTTTTACTAAACTTAAATAGCAACCCAATTCCGATCTACGTTAGAATTTGAGCGTCGCTAAACCAAACGCCTGGATTGCATAACACTTGCGGATTTCTGAACACAAGATGCACACAAAGACCATGAATCATGAAATTCAACTCAACTTTTATGCAAAATGCACATACATAGGCGTACAAAATGGAGGGAAAAAAGTGTTTAATATCAACGGGTAGTTTTGATACTGCCTAATGTAACTAACTGGCTTGTCAAATTTCTGTTTGTCAGCGTACTTCTATGCTTCGACTTCATAATTTTCAAATTATTAGACTTCAAGCTCGAAACAGATTTACAGCATATTAGACATACATAGTTGTCTTACAACTCTTCCCAATATTTTTGATATTTCCGATTTTCATCCTCAAGCTTCATCTTTTTTGTTCCAGACATACCAGTGGATTTGTTTTTGTGGTTCAACGAGTACCGGTATGTGACTTCACAATGAATAGCAAACTCATTGCATCACCACAGATGTTGCCCCCTTGAGTGGCCCTCTGTGAAATCATGTTCTATGGCGCTTTTCTCATGGCGAAGTGGCGTGAAATTATAGCCTAAATTATAGTAAGATATGATATCATACCAAGCAAGATTTTATGTTAAATATGTTTATATGTTGGTATTTATATGAAAACTTCACGTGGGCCGCACGAAAATCTCTTGTGGGTCGCATGCGCCCGCGGGTTGGACATCCCTGGTCTAGAACACACCGCACATCTTCTCTATGAAGTTGGTCTGGACACTCCCTCGCACCGACGGGAACTAAGCATTTATTGAACAAAAAATGCTATTATTATATAAAAAGTTCAGTCGGGCGAGTCGATGAGGAATTAAAACCTTGTACGTAACAAGCGTGCGAGGGATGTTTTTTTTTATCAGGGTTCCCGTACAAACCCTAAAACATTTGATAGTTGTAACTTTATAAAAGTGGGTATTAAGATATGCGGTGTATCCCAGATCCGCGGCTCAGGATTCAATTAAGTCCTTGTTGCAACGATTGACCTGTTGCAGGGATACCATTGAGTTGGCTGCCTATTGAAGACAAGAACCGATCCCGATTCGCACTATCTACTAGCTGAAAGAAAATATTTTAGGTTCCCGGTCTTACACCGTAGACTCCTTCTACTATGGATCTAAAGGTTCAAGGCTGCTCCACCGACGTGAAAAGTTCGTAGAATGCGGCGAAAGGAGGGATTTACTGCGTTGTTGTAGCATCGATCGATTCCCGACGTAGAACCTCGAAACCTTTGAAACTCGCGACATTTGGGAGCGACGCCGCAACTCTAGAAAAACGTGGCTTGGGCGTCTAGGAAGAATTCCCGGCGGTCAGCGAGTCCGTTGATCCAGCAGTCGGTCTGCCAGAGACACTCTGATTGTCGAAAGGCAAATGTGTCCCAGCTTCGTTGGAAAAAAACTATTCAGGAAACAATTTAGCAACCTAGTTGTAATATACTATGAAAGGGTTCTACAACCAGAGTAACTATAGAGATGGAAAGACTATGCTACTTATGGAGATAGTAAACTATACAACTGAAACTTAAGATTATTTAATGGAGACAAAGCGGTAACGGTCCAATATAAAAACCGTTACGGAAATTCCCCGGGGTGGCTTCTAATACGGTCCCGAAGGGGAGAACCACTCCCAATACACCTAAATCGAAGTGGACTAGCAAAGCCGCTGAATGGCAGTAATGAAAAACTACCAAACGCTCCGTGCTGTTGATCGAGGAGATTACCTTAATTAAACAGCAAAAAAGTGTTTTTTATTTTCATTTTTTTCTATTTAGTACGCCTCGACCCACCGATACTTACCTTTTTATACTTACTTGTTGCAGGGGAGGCTTTCGGGTGGTATTTCTTTTTTCTGAAAAATATAAAAGATAACACAGAACGCCTGGCCTCTACGAAATATTTCCCGCCACATATGAGGGTTCGGAGAGATGCACCCTGATGCACACTCATTCACGCACAGTCAGAATGACGAAGTAAAGAAATTAGAAAGAAAATGACGGAGAGGAAAGGGCTATGAAACAAAGGAGAAGAAAAAGATAAAAAAATAAAATAAAAGTATAAATTTAATAATTGCCAGTTAAGTGTGTGGCTTTGTAGTTTACTTTGTTTACTATGATAAGTTACTATGTCATCCAGGTGTTTTTGCACCAATAATTATAGTGGTGTTGTTATAAATATTAGGGGATAGATACAGTTATCAAGTATCCATAAGGTAATTAATTGACAATGCGATATTGAACCAGAGCAAATTATTAGGCACATGAGAATTTTAAATATGGGAATCATTTTCAGAGAGAATCTCTTTCCAGTTTGGAACGAGATCGTATTGAATGACATTCCCATATTTCATCTCGCGTGCCAGTAGATATTCTTTAAAATCAGAAATAACTGATTTTATTATGTTACTAGTAGTGTCGTCTGCATTCACATAGCGATCTTCTTTATCCAAAATCTTTTTTCTCTTGGATACACGTACTTTAAATATTTGGATTATCTTAAGTACGGTAAGAGTACAGGTCTTGTTGTACGTGTTGTAAAGAATGTTGTCCATATCAACACGTACAGGACTTAAGCAGATATTATTTTGGATATTTCAGCAGCCATGCTCAGGCAGATACGACACCCCAAAAAAGTATGCTGAGTATTATTTATCAAGACCATCATGACAGAACTTGCAGTCCATTTTTGAAAGACGATTATAATGCCTATTGTATCTGAAACCGGTTCCCTTGCGCCGTTGACCGAAATAGATTCCGCTTCGAGCGATCCTACATGAAAATTCTCATTCAAGATTACTGAAATGTTTTCTATTATGACGTTTAAAGAGATGGACTAGTTCCCAATCCACATTTGTTGGAGGGCACTCTTCTCTGGAACTCATTAGAGACTTATAAATGGAAGCCAGGCCGGCGGAATCCTAATCATGGCCCTTAGCCTTCAAAACACGAAATGTGTTAAAGGCTTTTAGCCATGATTCTGGAACGTGGATGTAATGGGAAATGTTGTTGTTAATTAACCCAAGATTAACTGGATTATCTTACTGCCAAGGCTGAACTAAGCCTCTCTATGCCACAATTGAGTGGGATTAACTAGAGTGATCAGTTGTTGAAAATGTTCAGCCCGGCAAACAACAATCTTGGTTTCAATACACGCAACATCCATTCCACCCTTTGAACTTTCGTTCCGGAGGATTCGCCTGCTCAGATCTTTCATAGGTTCTGAGCTCCAGAGAAAATCTTTCTATCTGTATTTTTGATGATATGAGGTGACATCATTATCGACCTCGCACTATATAGGACTTGCGACAAGACCAGAGAGTTGATTACCACGATCTTGCCGTGCTAAGATAATTGTCTAATCCTATTTAGGTTTATAATTTTTTCGATTTTGTAGACCTTTTCAGTCCAAGTTAATTGAACCCTATTTTTACCAAGTAAATCCCTAGAATTTTATCGGTATTCTTGACAAATTTATGATAGGGGAAGTATGATATCATCTCCTCCGCCCTATCATTTGTACAAAGGAAGCTAGTTTTATCATTATTAATTTTCTGCCCGGTGGCAGAACGAAAAAACTCCAATTCATGGAAAATGACATCGATCGAGTATGCGTCCAACCCAATAAAATTTGCGTCGTCCGCATACTGATCCAGCTTATGATGAAAATTGCCTATACGGATGCCTTTTATAAAATTATTATGTATTATACGGGGGCTAAGGGGCTCCACGTTGATAGTATATGAAAGCATACTCAGATGACATCCTTGACGGATGCCTCTAGGTATGCTGATTTCTTTGAAGAAGGGCCCTTTAACCTCAATAATGCTGGTGATGTCCGTATAGATAGATTTTATTAATCTCAAAGTTTAATCAAGTTAATCATCTCAAGAGATAGTGGTGGTTGACCATGTCAAACGCTTTGAGATTATCCTATTAAGACTATGAAACAAGGGATATTAGTGAAGTTAGCATAACTGAGTGCACTATTATTATTAGAATGCACGTCAGAAATACTCCGCCCAGGAATGGTACTATTCTGGATCGAACTGATTATGCTAGGAAGGCGGTTAAGACGTTTTGAAAGAAGTTTGGTTATTATTTTATAGTCGACGTTCAGATTTGAAATCGGACGCCAATTTTTCTAATCTGAGACGTCGGCTTTTTCATAGATTAGTTTGACTCTGGCTTTTTGCATGACTCTGGTAATATCCCAGAGAGCAAAATATTATTTATCAAAACGAGAAGTTCTTTTTTTATTACATCCCCTTCAGTTGCACAAGCTTGAATTTAACTATTGTCATCACTCGATAATTGAGTGAATTACATAATTTTTATAAGGTTATTCTGGGTTGCCACATGAATATCTGATGTGGTTCACCATAAGTTCTTATAAAAATCATGTGCTATTCCGATTATATCATCCGGGTTTTCTTTTTTATTTCCAAATTTATCTTTTAATTGCAGGATTGTTGTTTCCTGCTCCCGTTTCTTTATAATTTGTTAAAAAAATATTCTGGTGGGCTCTTCGCCCTCTTCAGTTTCGTGGATCCTGGATTTCAACTTTATATAATCTAATTTTTGTAGTTTGCTGAAGGAGTAGTTCATTTCGTAGATTTATGATCTCAATATGATCGTGACTTTTGCTAATTAAGTATTGCAGATGGTTTCTTTTCATTGTGTTTTGTTTTGCTTTGTTGATGTAATATGCAATTGTCTTCTTGATGTGATTTTTAACATAATCCCACCAATCCCGATTTAATGAGAAATTTCCTATATGGTGAACCGGTTCTTTATAGTTATTAGTTATAATATCAAGATATAATGAATCTTGATAAAGCGTGATGTTGTTCCTCCAGGCATCTTTGCCCCATCTTATTTTAGAAAAAGATTTCAACACATTCCTGCCCCGCCCTACATTTGGAGAAGATTTTAAAGTCAAGACATGTACAAGGGTGTGGTCGGAGACGGTATTAACGATATTGCAGATATCCTTTACAAAAGTCACGGAGCTCACAGAAATATAAATCCGTTCAACTATACGTGCCTGTTTTGCAAATGTATGCATTACCAGCAGGATGTTTTCTGCGGTAGAAATCTACCATACATAGTGCTTGAAGGGAAGGTCCTAGTAATCTCTCTGCCTTGGTGAGCTTAAGGTGATGCTTGAGAAGGACATCACGCTCTTCCAAGACAGAGTTGAAGTCGCAAAAAATTATTATAGGATCCTAGGAAACAAGAGTCTGGAATACACCGCACATCTTCTCTATGAAGTTGTCTGGGTTATGCCTCGGACCGACGGGACGTAAGCATCAATTAGACAAAAAATACTATTATTATACACCAGTCCAGTCGGTAAAGTATATGAGGAATTAGAACCTTGTACGTTACAACCGTACAATCAGTAATTTATTTTTTCACCATGTTGAAAGTGCACACTTACAAATTGTAATAAATTATACATGAAAAAATAGCATTACAGGGTGAAAGGACACACGGGAAACCAAAAAATGGTTATCGAGCAGTGGTACCTAAAAAAAGTCTAACAGAACACGAGAAGAAAGAATCGAACAATAGGTAATAAAAAAACACTAAACACGACTAAGCCATCAGGTGTATCGAGCAGTCGCGCGTTTCCACAGAATGAAAACGACTCCTAGCACTGTCGATTAAGGTAACCATGAAGATGAAAAATCACGACAATTATAGCATTGTGAGGGTGTCGTAGGTTACATAGTTAGGGTGGAACCATGATAGCTGTGAAGTCATCGATAGTGCAACTAACTTCCAGGATTGCGAAAAAACTACTGGTTGTTGTACATACACACAGCTGGACTAATAAAACAAATAATCAAATCTTCGATGGTATGGTGGAAATAGGATATAGACGTGTTACGGTACCAAACTTGGTACCGGTACCGTACTGCTGTACTGTAGTCAGTTGCATCGGTGCTGGAGTCCTTGTTTTACATACAGAATTAACGAAATTGGAAAAAATAGGAATAATTGAATTAATCGACAACAGTCATACAAAAACATGAAGGTACATGGCTGAACTGGCCACTTCATAGGCTATAAGTAATAAGATAAACAAGGGTGGATTGATAAAATACAGGGATAGGAAAAAATCGTATATCATAGACGTTACATTAACGTTCTTAATGGAGTAGGTAACAACCTGCAATTGTTTTTAATAAATTTATGATTGCTGGAAAGTCAAACACATGATTATAGTGGAGGTCAAATAAGTGCCAACTATTTTAAATCACAATGAATATACAAATTGTAATGAAATTGAATTAGCGCCACCTAATGTGGCCAACGTGGCACCATCGTTAATAGTCTCGTGGCAATGCGAAGGTTTTATTTGGTTAGCGTGCGTCAGGATTGCTACATTTTGTAACTTGTTCTTTTTCTTGTTTTAGTATAGTAGTATCTTTAAGATATTAAAAGACTAGATAACTGTCTAAATGAGTTTTCCTCGAATGGTTTCACTACAATTTTATTAAAGGTGGGTTATCACGCAAACATTTTTGTGGAAAATTTGATGCTATATATTTTTTTAAGATTTTTAACGTTTACCGCTTGCATAAAATGGACTTAGTTTTCTACTTACGAATTTTCAAAAACCGCTTCAACGAAAATCGACCCAGGTTCGGAAACGGCCTTTGATGACGTAGTAGTGAGAACGCATTCCAGAAATTAGCTCTCCCGCCAGTGGCGAGTAAGGTGTTCAACCTCTGTTTTTGGCGTTTAAATCTAGTTTCTCGTCGCTTAGTTTAATAAAGATTGAAACACTGATGTATTGTTAAGCATAAATGCTAATGCATAAGAAGTTCTGAATGTGAGGGGATCAAGCCACGGCGTTTTATGTAATGATCGTACCGGTACGTCAGGAGGCTTTGAAGAACTAATTCTAGAGTAAGTATTTACCACTTTATTTCGTTTATCGACTGTTTGATAAAATATTTAGTCAAAGCATGATGATACCCAGTCACACTTTTGTATGAACCAAATACAAATCGCCAATTTGTACATTTACCAAAAGGGTGATAGTCTACTACCGGTACCAGATAAACGTAGAATCCCAATAATGGGTCATTTTTTTAATGGACACGTTTAGTGGACATAACGATCGTTTCAATATTATGTTGTTATTGGACACGTAATGGACATAGCGATCGTTTCAATATTATGTTGATGTTGTTCTTAGTGTCCTTGTTCTTTGGCACGTTTTGAAGAAATCGCTTTTCTCTTCGAATACTGGACCAATTGCTTTGAAATTTTCAGCGGTTGAAGATAAAAATTTTCTCCAGAAGGCTATTACTTTTTTTTTTCGCTATGACTTCATCAAAATTATTCCCACTGGGTGGCGCTACGTGTTCATATATTTAAGCATAGCTCTTTTGTTGTTATTTGTCTCCATCATTTTCTCTCCGAATACTGGACCAATTGCTTCGAAATTTTCAGTGGTTAAAGATAAAATTTTTCTCCAGAAGGCTATTACTTTTTTTCTCTCGCTATGACGTCATCAAAATTATTGCTATTGGGTGGCGCTACGTGTCCATATATTTGAGCATAGCTCTCTTGTATTCATTATTATGCAACAAAACACTGTTATATGTTGAACCTTACTAAACTGTCTGGTGATATTATCCTGATCTTTTATTTATGTCAGTTCTATCAATTTAACTTGTTTCAGAATACTTCGTTTTCCAGTGCACTCTGCTATTATCAACACAGTCAAGCTCTTATCGATCAACTAATGGAGATTCGTGACAACACATTTATTGGCATGAATGAATTACATATGATGAAAACTTGTAATAAAATGTCTAAAATAAATAAAAACTGATTTGAATAACTGCGTGAAGTATTGTTGTTTTGGGCTGTGGGTAAAAGTTTGCATGGATTCCAACATAATTTTAAGGCTGAAACGATCTTTCGACTTAGAGGTCTTCTTTTAGTTCCATGGAGAGACATCAGAAAAGGTTACTTGCGAAAATTTTATAGTTTTTTCCTCTTTTCTGCTTCAAGACAGATCCATCCCTGTGAAATCTGCTGTAACCACCAACTACACATTCCATACGTTACGGTAGTGTTTGCGCATATAGAGGACTTGCATGGGTCACGTGACTTTGTTTACTGGACGGCAAAAAAACAAAAACGTCCATTTGGCTCCTGTCAGTTGCAAGTCGGATTATACATTTCCGTTTTGTTTGACTGTTGAAAATGGTTATTTGGTATTGTTCCGTTGGCTGTACGTATAGTACAAGTACGAAATGGATCTTCAGTTATATTCCACTGTTTTCAAAAGATACGGAACGTCGCGCCGTGTGGATATCATCTATGGCAGGACTGCTTGGTGTCAAGTCCAGAAGTCATATCGCTTGTGTTTCACTGTTTGCAGACAGCACTTCGTTGATGGTGAATGAGAATGTGCCGTTATCAATTTCTTTAAATATTTATAAGCTCCCTCATTTCAATGGAAAGCAGATAATAAACTACTGTTATTGGTAGGCCTAGGTGTATGCCTACTTGCAGACTTGACTTGTGTAAGGTATTAATCATCAATTGCCATAAGATATTGTTTCCATAGTTAGCAGGTAATCTATTAGTAAGTGTGAAAAGAATAGATAACTAAAGTTTACCGCCAGTGCTCATGCAAAAAATAACCAGAATTCAATTGAATTCGCCATCTAGGAATACCCTCGCCACTGCATTTCTGATCACCCTGGTAGTTTCACAGGTTCCAATACCATGCTGGAATAGTTATGTGCGAGAGGATTGCAGCTCTCCTCCCACTGAGGGTGGTTCGCACGACCGCCGGCGACGTTCCGGATTTTTTGAAAACAGTGGAATATACGTGAGAATCCATTTCGTTGTCTATACTATACGTACAGCCAACGGAACAATATGAAATAACCATTTTCAACAGCCAAACAAAACGGAAACGTATAATCCGACTTGCAACTGACAGGAGCCAAATGGACGTTTTTGTTTCTTTGCCGTCCAGTAAACAAAGTCACGTGACCGTGCAGGTCCTCTATACCGGTACAGTCAGTTAGTTTATATATATCGAAAATATAATAAAAAGACTAGTTATAGGATCAGATAAGCAGAGTAAACACACATGAATTATAAAATCTAGATCATTTGAGACAAAAAATGGCCTGGTATGCACTTTTGACCTAGGAAATATATTGCAGCAAAAGGTCTGGCACAGAACTCGAGTACGTCTTGACCTCGACTAGTTGAGTTTACTGCAATTTCTCATAATGCAATAATATTATTTAAAGATATTGGTATTGATTTAAATCACAAAAGCTTCCCCCAAATGCGCCGCCCAATAGAACTAGCACACGGTTCAAAATGTGTACACAGAATGCTATAATTGCCTTTGACCTAATGCAAAGTTTCGCCGAGGAGCTCTCACCACTACGTCATCAACGGGACATACTAGTTTGTGTTCGATTTCGGCAGGGTCGACTTTTAAAAATACGAGTCTCGCAAACGAAGTCCATTTTATGCAAACGGTAAACGCCAAAAATCTTAATAAATCATATAGAATCAAATTTGCTACAAAAATGTTTGCGTGATAACCCACCTTTAACTTAAAAATTAGCTTCGATTTTACCACTGCATAGCGTGGCTCAACAATTGGACAACTGCAAAAGTTTATCCGTCTTGGATAAACTTACCAGTCTTGGACACACCGCCGAATTTGCCATATGCTCAAAAGGTTTTCAGTCATTGGGAACGCATGATCAAGAGCTTTTTAAATTCTGCAGAAACTGCTAGAGCTTCATCTTTGTCGCCGGCGACAACAACATTGCCTGTGATTGACAAATTGGCAATTATTGTGGGCTATATGTCTCCTAATGTGTTTGTACATATTGAAGAAATAACAGCATATGACACTGCTATTGCCAAATTAGAGAAGTTGTACAAGAAAAAGAAAAATGACGTTTTCGCCAGGCATAAATTGGCGACGAATAAGCAAAGAAGTGGCGAATGCGTAACAGAATTTTTCCAACAATTGTCTTCGTTAGCTAAAGACTGCAACTTCGAAGCCGTATCTGCTGATATGTTTAAAGAAGAAGCTATAAGAGATGCTTTCATAACTGGATTGTAATCCTCCGAAATTCGTCAACGGTTGTTAGAACACGAAGTATTAACACTTGACAAAGCTCTTCAGATTGCAGCTTCATTAGAGAGCGCCGAAAAGTTTGCTAACTCCTATCAAGAATGTGCGAATGACCAATTAATGACCACATTGTCAGAAAAAGAAGCATCTGAAGCTGTATCAGACACAGAGAAAAGAAGTGATGATTTCAAATCCATAGCAGTGATATCGAGAACTTCACACTTTGATTTTGCTGTCAAAGTGACGATGAACGACTGAAAGCATTTCTCTCTGCTGCCAAAGCTTGGGAGTTAACTTTAAACCAAGATAAATCTTTTTATTCTGCTACTGAACTATCCCTGTTGGGGCATCTAGTATCACATAACACTATTAAACCGGATCCTCAGCATTTCAAACCGTTGCTCGACATGAAGCCTCCTCGTGATTCTAAGTGTTTAAAGCGTTGCCTTGGAATGTTTGCTTACTATTCCAAATGGATTTCTAAATTTTCTGATAAAATAAATTCCTTTACTCGAAATTCGGGGTTTCTACTTTCAAACAATGCTATGAGATGTTTTGAAATTTTGAACAGCGAACTACTAAATGCCTGCCTCGGGAGTATAGACGAAAGCAAGACTTTCACCATTAAATGTGATGCGTCTAATAACGCAATAGTTGCTATCTTAAATCAGTGTTGTCGTCCGGTAGCTTTTACTTCCCGTACACTATCTAAAAATGAAATAAAGTACCCTTCAATTGAGAAAGAAAATGGAGTTATTTGTTACATGGAAGAAAGTTTTGCTTAATTACAGATCAACTGGCCCTGTCTTTCATTTTCCAAAAAAAAACATAAAAGCAAAATTTTAAAAACACTAAATTGTCATTGTAAAAATCGGAACTTAGTTTCTACAATTATATTGTTGTTCATCGAGCCGGGATTGATAATGTAGCCCCTGATACAATGTCTCGAATAAGTTGCCTTTTTGGCAATCTTGATTTTGACCTCAAAAGTATTCATGAACAACTTGGTCACCCGGGTGTTAGGAGATTGTCACATTTCATCAGATCTAAGAATCTGCCTTTCTTTACTGAAGATGTAAAACACATTTGCTCCAACTGTCAAGGGTCCCGTTTGCGGTAAAAAGCAGTATATTTTGATAATTGTTGACGAATACAGTCGTTTTCCATTTGCCTATCCTTGTAAAGATATGACTTATACAACTGTAATACATTGCCTTTTTCCTTATTTTCACTGGTGGGATTACCTGAATACGTACATAGCGATAGAGTCCGGTCATTCTAATCAAGAGATGTTACGGAGTTTCTTGCAAAAAGGGGCGTTGCTAACAGCAATTCCACTCCGTACCATCCAACAGAAAATGCTCAGTGTGAAAGGATCAATCAAACGTTATGGAACACTATAAAGCTACTTCTGGCTTCTCGTAAAAAATTACCAGAGGCCGCCTGGGAAATTGTCCTACCTGATGCCTTGCATAATGTAAGATCTTTATTATGTACGTCTACTAACTCGACTCCACATGAACGGATGTTTGGTTTTCAACGACGATCGATGCTGGGCCAATCGCTCCCCGATTGGCTACTTTCAAGGGGTAGTGTGTTGCTTCGAAAATTCGTTCGGACAAAGACCGAAGCTCTCTGCGACGTGGTGGATCTATTGGATGCCAATTCCAAATATGCACTAGTACGCCACTCAGATGGAAGACAAACTACAGTTTCTGTGAAAGACTTGGCGCCATGTCCGGACCAATCTAAAGCTAAACCAACCGAGACTCAAAATAATTTGACGCTGATTTGCCAGAAGCTCAGGATGAATTAAATTCTACTTCGGTTGAAAATTCGGAAACTCCCGTAAAAAATACTGAAAACCCTCAACTTCGTCGCTCTGGTAGAAGACGTAAGAGCCCGGATTGGTACGGAGATAGAATCTCTTAGCTTTATTTGTAATTTTCTTGCATACTTTATATTCTGTTATATATACATGATCTTTCTGGAGGGGGGGGGGGGATTGTGATGAAATTGAACTAGCGCCACCTAATGTGGCCAACGTGGCACCATCGTTAATAGGCCCGTGGCAATGCAAAGGTTTTATTTGGTTAGCGTGCGTCAAAATTGCTACATCTTGTAACTTTTTTTTTCTTGTTTTAGTATAGTGGTAATCTATAAGTTAATAAAAGCCTAGAAAACTGTCTAAATGAGTTTTCCTCGAATGGTTTGACTACACAAATCAAATTATTTTTTTGCATAATAAAATATGCTACCAAAAGATTCATAATAATGGGGCGACTATGAAATAATTAATTCACAGTTTAATAAGGGGTAAAAACTTTGACACGGTGTGTATCGAGACAATAAAGGAAACAAAAAATTGATGAATTAGTTCAATATTTAAATGACTTTGCCCTCATTTCATGATATGTAAAGTACTGTTGTAAGGAAGTGTCAATCAAATGTACTATTAGGACATGCATAAAAAATGATTCAGTTAATTTCACATAACTAATACATTCAAAAAATGTTTATTTTAGGTAGTGTGGATCAATTCAGCTGAGCTGACAATGGCGGGAAAAATGTGGAATTCATATCAACCGAATGGGACAACAGTGGGATGGCAAAAAAAAGCATAAATTTTTTATATATATTTTTGAAAGTGTCATACGATGAGAGACGTAGGTTTTCAAGAATAGTATTCCAAATTATAACACCTTTATATTTTATGGAGTTTTGGGGGTACTAACAAACTGGACTTAGTCAAAGAGCGGGTACTATGGTCATCCACGTTTTTGAGTGCAACGAAATAGTCGGTGAAAGCCGCGGGCAATTTGTTGTTGTAAAACTGGTGCATGACCTTAGAAATCTCTAATTTATAGATATCAGACCATTTTAGCACCCTGGTCTTAAGGTATAGGGCGTTTAAGTTAGAACGAACAGGTGATCTAGGGAGAATTCTGACAGCCCTATTTTGTAAGATCTCTAGTTTATGCAATGTTGTTTGAGTGGCAGAGTTCCATGCAGCTATGGCATACTGGATAAAATATGGGTCGCAAGGTAGTGTCCTGTACGTAGTGCCTGAGCTTCCCAAACAAACTTATGTATTTTATTCGTATGTGAGTTCCAATTTAATTTAATATCTATATGAAGCCCAAGATACTTATATGAATTGACGATTTCAAGCGTGACACCGTTAATTTTAATCGAGATGTTTGCATGTTTAGCCGAAGTTTTACAGCCAAATAAAATGCCTTTAGATTTTCCTACATTAACTGTTAGTTTATTGCAAGTCATCCAATCATAAACATTATTTAATTCAGAGTTCACCTTGTCTTGAAGTGTACTCAATTTTTTTGCACTGAGGAGCAATCAAGCATCATCGGCGAATAATTTGCTCAAGAAATTAGAACAGTTCGAAAGATCGTTTATAAAAATTAAGAAACCAAGGAGACCTAAAACACTTCCTTGTGGGATTTCATAAAAGATGGGCAACATCGGAGTTTTGTGAGAATCCATCTCCACGTATTGGTATCGACCATGAGGGTAGTCACTTATTAATTTGCCCGCAACACCACGAAAGCCATATTGTCTCAATTTTTGGGAAAGAATACTATGATTGACAGTGTCGAAGGCATTTTTTAAGTCAAGAAAAATGCATCAAACAACTTCGCCTTTATCAAGATGTCGTAAATATATGATATTAGATCTAGGATAGCATGGCTGGTGGAATGATTTGTTTGAAATCCGAATTGACATTTGTTGATTTGGTTAAATTTAGTACAAAAATTAGACATTCTCATGTATAATAATTTTTCTAAGACGATGCCAATGGAGGGTAGGATGGAAATAGGTCGGTAGTTTGGAGGATCATTTTTCTTACCATTTTTGAAGATTAGTTTCACTCTAGCAATTTTCAGTCAGGAGGGGAAAAAGCCTAATCTAAAAGATAAATTAAAAAAATGACTATGTACTGGGGATAAGATATCAGCAACTATTTTTAAGAAGTGAGGTGGAATACCATCTGGTCCAACTGCTTTCCCCTTTTTCAGATTCGTTATCAATTGGGAGATCTCCGTAGAAGTCGTTAGTCGAGTCGAGTCAGCGAACGATGTTGAACTATGGGCAATTTTATCTGCAAGTTTTTCACCTACTGTTGAGAAGAATTTATTGAATTCACTGGTCACCATGACGGGGTTAGTCACTGTGGTACCATTTTCGAGTTTCAATTCTGGGATCGGGGTGTCATTTCTGGACCTTATCTTAATAATCTCATTAATAGTTTTCCAAGTGTGTTTTACACCCCCTCCGTTGATTTTGAGGATATTATGGTAGCGCAGATGTTTTGTTTTCTCTGCAGATGACTTATGATTGTCGAGTCTAGATCGCCTTTCTTGTTACTCCAGTTTTTCAGTGGCATAATACAGATCTTCTCCAACATCAAATACTAAATCTTCAAGTTCGCGTATTCTTTTACCGTATGATGTTAGTTTATCATCCATTGATTTTGTTTCGCAGATAAATCATCGTACATGTTTGAATGAAAACTCTAGGATTTCTTAATTGAAGCTATGTCAAGTTTTATCTCTCTCAAGAACTGCATTTGCTATTCCATGCATTCTTTGACATCAGGGCTCAATGGTATATAATCCGAAGTGAGGTTAGCCGGGTTGAAGTTGTCTTCTAGACACATGGCAATCAAAGCTGGAAGCTGGATCTCTATTTGTCTCGGATGATTCAATGTCGTCCTTTCTACAACGATGGTTTCGTTAAAACCCGAAATTTACTAGGGGGAGAGTAGAAGAGACGTCTGACAACGAACTCTCTCGTTCCCTCTTATCATCTCTGAAGACAGGGGTTTTGTATTTCAGATTAGCCCAGTTCGGACCCGGCTCCTTGGTTTTTCGGTGGCTGCGTAGTTTCGTACGTAACGACGCGTGGTTTTCATCAGGACTCTTTGAAAGCTTTGCGATGTCAGGGACACCAGCTTCCAGAGTGCCCTCGTCATCATCATTTTCATGGTTTTCCGAGTCTTTTCTTGAACTATTACTAGTATTTTCCACCTCATTTTGTTTTTCTACCAAGTGCTCCGACTCTCAAATATTACTCGGGATGGGATGGATGTCCACTGTGACTCGACTGATAAAGTTACTACGATTTTTGGAAGTGTATTCTTTATTATTATTTTCCTCTACCTGTACTAGCTTTGGTGAAGTGCTAGTTTGTATTTTCGAAAAACTATACCGAGCAGCTTTCACCAAGGCCTTGGATGTAGAATCAACAGGATTATCGCTCGGAATTACGGATTTGCATGGTACTTCACATTTTTGAGTCACCCCAGATGTTATGGTCAGTGCAATCCCTCTACAAGTGCCCAGAATTTTTGCTCAATCGGCATGAGGGTGGATCAGTGCACTCACGGGCCAAATATTCGGACTTGAAACAATTCAGACATGTTCCAACGTACATGTCGTCAAGTAAGTACGTTTTACAACAGATGCCGCCAACGTTGGTGAAATCAGGAAAACAAGCCTGATCGAAGTCATCAACGATGGCCTGGACATAACCGTTGTATACTTTCGTATTTTAAAAAAAATTTTTATAGACCTGCCGGATTTTACCAAATTCAAGCGAGTTTAGCATGTGGGAAATAAGCTCAACTTTCGCTTCTGTAGGAATGACCCGCACGCTGATACGCGTGCCAGGGCCTCGCAGGAGATAAAATTTTATCGGGCCAGATGATAAATTGATCTGGTTTGCTAGAGTAGACAAAAACCTATCCTGATTCACGTCATCTGCAGTCTTGAAAGTAATGTTCCAAAGTCCTCGTCTGATGGGGGGAAACTCCTTCAACCAGGTGTTTAATTAAACGGACGTAGCTTTTCGACCGATGTAAAAAGGTCGTAGAAAGCTGACACCGTGGGAATGTCCTGTGAATTTGTTGCGCCCTCCTACTCCCCACTGCATTACCTAACTGCCAAAAACATAATAATTGCCAAATGTGTTAACGTACTTAATCACTACTCGTTACGTAATCGTCAAATGTTTTAACTTAATTAATCGCCACTACTTTAATTAATTACCCAAAACATATTCAATTGCTAAATGCTTAAACGTACTAAATCGCCACTTCTTACCTAATCGACAAAAAGCATATTTAATCGGTAAATGCCTCAACCTAATTAAATTCCAAATGCGGTAACTTACTTAATCGTTACTCCTTACTTAATCGCAAAATGCCTTAACTTACTTAATTGCCACTGCATTACTTAATCGCCAAAGACATATTTAATAGCTAAATGCCTTAACTTACTTGATTGCCAAAAAGCATATTTATTCGCTAAATGCCTTAACTTACTTAATTTCAAAAAAGCATTTTCATCGCTTAATACCTTGATTTACTTAATCGCCACTGCCTTAATGAATCGTCAAGAAGAATGGTTAATCGTTAAATGCCTTAACTGACTTTATCGCCACTGCCTTACCTAATTGTCAAAAACATATTCAATTGCTGAAGCCTAAACATACTTATTCGCCACTGTCTAACTTTGCCAAAAATCCTATTTAATCGCTGAATGTCTTAACTTATTCAATCACCACTACCTTACTTAAATGGCCAAAAAGCATACTTATTCGCTAAATGACTTATTAAATCGCCCAAAACATATTTACCTTATTAAATCGTCACAAAATGATTTCAGGGGGGCGCGAGAGGTCACAAAATAGAATCGGAAATTTCCATGCAACGGCTTCTAAAAACGGTATCCGCGTTGTGATAAAAATGCCGACTTTTTCACATCATACTAAATTTTTCTGTCTCGTAATATTCAATCTATGACAACTACAAGAATTCAAAATGTCTCTCTATTTTAATTCATTTGTGTCCAAGGTAACTTGCGGTGGCGTCGACGGCAAAAAACTCATTACTGATCTAAAATGACACGCCAATATGCGGACACAATAATGTGATAACGAGAATATCGGTTGGAAACCGAAGACTTATCGATCAATAGTTAGGGGATCCCCCAAAACAGAAACTGCAGTTTCGATTCATCCGCTCTTGTAACTTGCGCACTGCGCATCGCACACACACACTCGGCGGGTTTCAAAATTCTCTCGCTTTACAAAAATCTAGATCACTATATCAATAATTGATTGATAACTCGCTAATTATACGACATAATTCGCCCAAAATCAATAGGCTTCTGGTCCGAGATAAGATGAATGCACATGCAAAATCTGGAGCAGATTCAATCTCGCTTTCGTGAGATATCGCGTGCATCTAACAGACAGACACACGGACAGACAGACATACATACATACAAATACCTATCAATATACTTACCGATCTTAAGATCGATAAGTAATGATAATAATGAATCAATCAGTAATAATCAATTGCTCGAATATATTTAGTTTTGATATATATTGCGCTCATGCGAATTCGTTATCGTCGTTAGAAAGATCTGGTGTAAATCCCAGAAAGTATATTTAATTTAGTACAATGAGAATACATGTAAAGTTTATTAGTAAATCAAAATATATATTTATCTCCCCGAAATTCCGCGATACAGCTCCTGGGTCAGTCGTTGAGATTACGCCACTCGTTAGAAGAGACGACGTTTTCAACGGATATGTAATGGTTTTGGTGATGGTTGAGTAAAATATTAGATCCATGACCGACATACATATTTAAAATTGTTTGTTTTTCTTTTTTATTTAATTGTGAATAATTAACTTGCGATTGCTTTGATAAAATAAAAGCACCCCTACCGCAAAATACCACGGCAATCCGCGGACACAAAAATGTGTTGTAAACTGCCAGATTACATTTTGCTTTGCTTCAAATTCTTGCAAATTAGACAAATATGAGTTTTCGCTGCAACTCTGACTCCACGCCATTGCAATGCTGCCACTCAATTAATTTTTATATATCATTGTTAAAGAAATTCCCAAGTCTGCGATAAAATCCCATGAAGAAAAATTTATTCCAAGTCGGTAGATTTAGAACACTACAGGTGCGCCACAGGCACAAGAAATTTATGAAGTTTGCAACGTATAAGAAAGTGTTTTTAATCTTTTGCAGCTGACGAAAAGAATCGGATATTTAAACAAAATGCAATCGCAAACGCCATGCTACTTTATTTTTCAGCGGTCAAGGTCGGGGAATCGACCACATGCATGATAACTTTTAGAAAAAGGACTTCTTTTCTTTTTGCTAAAAAAGTACATAAATTCATTTACACTTCTCCATTTTGTAAACTGTATTTTCGAACCTGATGTTTCTCCAAGGATATTGGTGATGAATTTTTGGGACGTTAGGCAAGAGGTTATTATGGTGTGCTTTTAACACACAGTAGATAGTTTTTGCATTGCTCAATATTGATGAAGTAAACATTTGATTGAAATCTTACGTGTCTTAATAAGTGAACGTTCAAGCAGAAAATACATACGCACGTACGCATACGTTTGTTGCGTGCTTAGTTTCACTTGAAACTTCTTACGTATCGATCTGAAAATCGGTAAATATGTTGATAGATAGGTATTTGTCTGTTAGATGTACGCGATATCTCACGAAAGCGAGGTTGAATCTGATCCAAATTGCATGTGCATTCGTCATAGCTCGGATCAGAAGCCTATTGATTTTGGATGAATTATATCGTATAATTAGCAAGTTATCAATTAATTAGTGATGAAAAGATCTGGATTTTTGTAAATAAAGAGAACGATTTTTGCAAAGCGAAGGATTTTTGAGACGCGCTGAGTGTGTGTGTGTGCGATGTGCAAGTTTTCACGCTAGTGAGTCAGAGCGAAGGATACAAACCGCTAGATCGTATCTCGTGATTAATCTTCAAGTATTGTCCATATCCCTCTTGTAACTTTGACGTCGTCGCGATGCGCAAGTTTCCTTCGAGAAATTTTCCACGCTATTGAGTCA
This sequence comes from Styela clava, assembly GCF_964204865.1. Taxonomy (NCBI): domain Eukaryota; kingdom Metazoa; phylum Chordata; class Ascidiacea; order Stolidobranchia; family Styelidae; genus Styela; species Styela clava. The sequence continues at coordinate 20,349,955 of NC_135250.1, forward strand.
GAGCAAAGGATACACGCCGCGAGATCGTATCATCGTGCATTTGACATCGTCGCGATGCGCAGGTGTCCTTGGAGAAATTTTCCACGCTAATGAGTCAGAGCGAAGAATACACGCCGCGAGATCGTATTTCGTTACTTATAATTACTCTTTAATCAATGTCCATATCCCTCTATCAGGTTCGGGGTCGCAGAATTCCGCACCAAAATATCGCTAGGCTGTGTTTGAATACACACGGTGTCGCTATGGAGTAAGAGCGGGTGAATCGAAACCGCACTTTCTGTTTTGGGGGATCCCCTAACCGACTCCGACCGATATACTCGGTTTAACTTTACCAGGTATTGCGAACTGAGCGGAAAACGGATAATGTATGATGACCACTATTTGGGTATGGCTTTATGCATACGACAGTGTATGGCGAAGTTGTACTCCGATGCGTTTTATCCCTAAACAATCAGAGCAATGACGCTATGAGACCAACACTCTTATAGCGCCATATTAATTTAAAGCAACCAGCATATCACAAAAGCAGTTTTTCAAAGAAAAAAGGGGGAGGCGCGAAGTTTGTGAAATTTTTCAAAGGGAGGCTCGACTCAAAAAGTTCAAGAACCACTGATCTAGATCAAAAAATTTAATAGCAAATGTTTTCAAAACAATTTAGAGCGCCACAATCTGAGGTCTTAAATTGCAATAGCGATTCATAGGTTATATCTAATTCACACGACTAAGTTACCGTTTGATGTAGCAAGATTAGAAAAGTCATCGAATATAATGGCGTTCGTTAAAGGGGGGTTATCACGCAAACCTTTTTGTAGCAAATCTGATTCTATAGGAATTTTGTCGTTTACCGTTTGCATAAAGTGGACTTCGTTCGCGAGACTCAAATTTTTAAAAGTCAACCCTGCCGAAATCGAACGCAAATTAGAATGTCCCGTTGATAATGCAGTAGTGAAAACTCGTCGGCGAAATTTTGCATTGTGTCAAAGGCTAAAGTTTTATAGGGCGGTGCATTTGTAAAACGCCCCAGTGGATTTATAGCAACTAACCCCCAAATGTACCCCATATCATGTTGAAATCATTAAAACAAAGTTAATTTTTCCCAAAATTCGAACAAAGACTTTCGTAGGAATCAAATTACACCAGGTTTAAGAACATAACAGGGTCCATCCAGTCATTATCAAATTAAAATCTATATTCTCAAGACCTTTGGCACTGATTGAAATAATTATCTCTAAGTTCCCATCCGTACGATGTACATAATTACCCTTATTGAGATAATAGGAGTTTCTGTTTATAACGTGAATCACGAGCTCACGTTTACAGCATTTAATTGGATTTATGATCAACGTATAAATACGACTCCGATATCTTTCGATAGGGAGGGAAGACGATGTAAACCATTCAAAGCGAGTGTGGATAAATGTTTCAAGATTTGTATTCTGTGTATCGTGGAAATCTGAGAATAAAATTAAACAGAATTTACCCATTATTTATGCTATAAATGGTGACAAAACCGACTTGAATTAACCTTCTGAAACGGACCAGATCAACGGACAACAACCAGGACAAGCAACAATTGGACGGAATCAACCAAAAAGCTGACCAAGCGAAAGTTTTCAACAATTGCCGAAAACCGTCTCTACAAAACGTGCGAACTTACGAACGTCGGGGAGATTCAAATTGCCTGGAACAACGATTGAAGTAGCAAATTGCTGACAAGTCGAAATAATCAAAAACATTATGAAAAGACAATAATTTCAATTGAAAACAGTTGAACTATGGTAACGGACTCTGGAAACGTTAAAATCATGAATATGGACTGTATTGAACATCGATCGAAATGAACTCTTTTAGAACATGATATATGTTCGAGGTGAAAAACCTAATCAAAAACGAACTGTTGAAAACAAAGAACTATATGGACTGTTTTACGGTAAATTACGCGCTCTATTCCGAATAATAGAGAGAGGAATTGTCGCGCGTACCTAATGGATATACAGATCAGGAGCATGTCATTCTACAATTTGTTTCATGATTTGCAGGTTTTTCTTATCATTGAGACAGACATTTTTCATTCTTTCACTAATACTAAGGTAAAGTACTTCTTTTTCTTCTTATATATACATGGCGTTTCATTCGACTTTTAATTTTATAAATTAATTGATGGTAACAACTTTGAATATTCCGATTTCAAAACCTTTCAAGAGATTTATATTATTGAATATTTGTGGTTAGCATTCCTTTTCGATTAAATAGATTTCGTTTGAATTAAAATGCTTTCTAAAAGTAGATTCGAGCGAGTCATACTTTCAATTATTTACAAAGCCGTCATATAGAACGGTGAAATAATAAGCTCGTTAAACAAAAATTGTATCAAAAGCGTTATTTTTTCAAAAAAGCCCTGAGATGGCATAAACTTAAAAATGCGTTTTTTCATCCCGACATGGGACAAATATATAGACCAACTAGGTCTCAACGCGTTTTTTTCTTCCCGACATGGGACAAGCATATATTGACCAACTAGGTCGCAACGCGTTTTTTCTTCCCGACATGGGACAAGCATATATTGACCAACTAGGTCTACAAAATCGTAACAATGCGATAAACGAATATAAGTATTTTAACTTGGCGAAATACATCAAATTGAAAATATGTTTTAACCGTCCAAACCAAAATTTTTAAAATAAAAATACGCCATCCTTCTGTAATTCTACTTTAAAATCTTTACTCTTTCTATAAACTCTTCTTTATTCCAATGTCTTGTCTCATTGTAGATCATATACATGTAAATATTTTTTTGACCTATATATATCATTAATTTTAGCATTGTGTATTGTATTTTTCTATATATTTTCAATTTATTAGAGGGTGCCAAATCTTTAAACTTCCAGTTAGTAAGATGGGGAGATAATATAGCAACTAACCCCCAAATGTACCCCATATCATGTTGAAATCATCAAAACAAAGTTAATTTTTCCCAAAATTCGAACAAAGACTTTCGTAGGAATCAAATTACACCAGGTTTAAGAACATAACAGGTTCCATCCAGTCATTATCAAATTAAAATCTATATTCTCAAGACCTTTGGCACTGATTGAAATAATTATCTCTAAGTTCCCATCCGTACGATGTACATAATTACCCTTATTGAGATAATAGGAGTTTCTGTTTATAACGTGAATCACGAGCTCACGTTTACAGCATTTAATTGGATTTATGATCAACGTATAAATACGACTCCGATATCTTTCGATAGGGAGGGAAGACGATGTAAACCATTCAAAGCGAGTGTGGATAAATGTTTTAAGATTTGTATTCTGTGTATCGTGGAAATCTGAGAATAAAATCAAACAGAATTTACCCATTATTTATGCTATAGATTAAATACATACCAATATCTTCGAATATTAACTTTGCATTATGAGAAATCATAGTAAACTCAACTAATCGAGGTCGAAATATACTCAATGTCTGTGTCGGACCTTTTGCCGTAAGATATCTTCTAGTGAAATAACGCATACAAAGCAATTTCTTGTGTCAAATTATCCAGATTTTATAATTTATGTGGGTTTATTCTGTTTTCTGATCCTGTAACTAGTTTTTTCTGTTATATTGTCAGTATGTTTATACACTAGGCTATATTAGAATGAGCATACCGGTACATGTGCTTTTAAAACACTACCGTAGCCAATGGAATGTGTAGTTGGTGGATATAGCATAATTTACAGTGATGGGTCTGTTTTAAAGCAGGAAACTCTGGATCAAATTTTCTCAAGTAAGCTGTTCTGATGTCTCAACAGAACTAAAACGTTTAATTTGAAGGATCGTTTCAGCCTTAAAATTATGTTGGAATCCTCATGCAAACTTCTACCCACAGCCCGAATCAACAATACCTGACGTTTTCATCGTAAGTAATTAATTCATGCCAATAAATGTTTTGTCACGAATCTGCATTAGTTGATCGATGGCAATTGGCAGCTGGTCTGTGTTGTGTGTGAACTGGAAAACATAAACTATGCAAATTAAATGGATAAAACTGGCATAATAAAGATCAGGATAATATCACCAGGCAGTTTAGTAATGTTCAACATACAGCAGTGTTTTGTTGCATAATAAAGTGAAATGAATAAAAAAAACTTAAGCATTATTGGGATTCCACGTTTATCTGGTAGTAGACTAATACTCTATCAGTAAATGTACAAATTTGTATTTGGTTCATACTAAAGTGTGACTGGATATCATCATGCTTTGACTAAATATTTTACTAAACGGTCGATAAACAAAATAAAGTGGTAAATACTTACTCTAGAATCAGTTCCTCAAAGACTTTCGACGGACGGTCAGTACCGGTACGATCATTAACCAACACGCAGTCGCTTGATCCCGTTACAGTCAGAAATTCTTATGCATTAGCAAATTCCTATTTATGTTTGAAATAACATTATTGTTTCAATCAAACTACGCAATGAGAAACTAGATTCAGACGCCAAAACAGAGGATAAACAACATACTTTCCAATGGGCGACGAAGGCAAGTTCTGGAATTAGTTCTCACTACTACGTCATCAAAGGCCATTTCCGAACTGCGTTCGATTTTCGTTGAGCGGTTTTTAAAAATTCATGAGTAGAAAACTAAATCCACTTTATGCAATCGGTAACGTCAAAAATGTTTAAAAAATATAAAGAATAAAATCTTCTACAAAAATGTTTGCGTGATTACCCATCTTTAATGTTGTCACTGGTCAATATGTTTGAACATTTGCTATTGATTGTTATTGACTTTTTCAACTGATTCCTTTCGATGACAGAATTTTTTGACATATTTATTAAAAATGAAAATGCAAGGTATGAATGTCGAACCAAGATATATCATAAAAATCTATTTCATCAAGTTTGTGGAATCGTTGCAAATTTCAAAACACCGTTACTTTGCTGACAAACCAACGGTTATTTCACGCATTTAGCTTCGAGCAAGGTTTTGTGAAACGGCTCACTGGTATGTGAGGAGCTATTGAGAACCCGGTTTGGCATTGTCTACACAATTTATTACAGCAGGTGGCTATGAAATTTGGAAGATTTACCCTATAGGCCACCGTGCCACCAGACTTGTATGCATCAATATATAAACGAGAATATCGGTCAGAGACCGAAAACTTATCGATCGAAAGTTAGGATCCCATAACAAAACAGCGCTCTTACTCCATAGTGACACATTGTGTCCCATTACTAATTAATTAATAACTCACTAATTATACGACATAATTCGCCAAAAATCAATAGGCTTCTGGTCCAAAATATGATGAATGCACATGCAAAATCTGGAGCAGATTCAATCTCGCTTTCGTGAGATATCGCGTGCATCGAACAGACAGACAGACAAATACCTATCAACATACTTACCGATTAAAATCGATAAGTAATAACTGTATGTATCAATATTATACATCAATAACTGAAACTGACACTATATTTGGTTTTAATACTCATATTCGCAAAAAATAATATCAAAAACTGATCAGAGTCATATTTCTTGCCGACCAATTTCACTTCAACTATACATGTCTAAGGTCATGCTCAGCCACATCACCTCACAGCTTCGTGGATTCTAGCCGTTAGCTGGCAGTGTTGAGTTGAAATTATAGCATTGCTGTGTAAAAAAATATCCATTTACATATAAATATAGTCAGATGTGAGCATATGCTATTTAATTTGTTTTGAATATGATCGTGAATTGCGGTGAGGCGCTGCTGATGATTATGATTTGATACAACGAATTTCACTGCTCTTATTCATTTTCAAAAGTATATATATTATTATGGAAGCATGTGTTTAAAGTCACAATGTAATTAAATTAGTCTAATTTTACAATTTATGCGAGGCAATCCCTACCCAAGTCTTGGATTGTGTCGCTCAAACTCCGCGTAAATGCTATTTGATGCAAGTCATATTTCTGATTCATAACACGGAATTCATATTATCGGAATTTCGAGGACAATCAAGAAAATTATTTCGTTGCCCTTTTTAATCGACTTTGATAACAAAACCTTAAATACTTTAATAAATACTTTTTATATCATTGTAATATATAATATTTATATTAGTATAAAAATCAGGTTTCTCATTAAAAGTATTTGCTGAATAATGGTCTAAGAAAAATCGTTTAATTAAACAACGGTGTAAAATTACTTTGTCGAAAATAAAAGCGAGTGTTCGTCTGTTTGAAGGAGTACTTAAAGTTTGCAATTTAAAATTTCGTGGAATTAAAAGAGATTCTAAGAATAGATCTGAATCACACACTGCGTAACATCTGATAACAGCTGTAATCTGTAATCCGTTCTCGTGTATTTGGTTGAAGGAACTCGTATTAAGATTGAATGATTAAATTTGAACAATGCGAAAAGTGTTTTTATTCGCCTGATGCAAAAGTATTTCTAGTCGGACAACAATGCGGTCCATATGATCGACGTAATCAGCACCATTAACATGAAAAACAAATGACCGCAAAGTTGACAACAACTCTAATATATTCGGTTGGTGCCGTAAATTAACATTTGAACATTGTTCTAACACAATTCAGAAAAGATTCGCTTGTTTAAAATTTATGTCTTACATAATTTGATTCACAAGTGATTGTTTGATTGCAATCATGAGTCAATACAAGTAAATCGTTTTATTTCAATCCGTACTCTCTATTCAACTTTTATTATATTTATCAATATGGCACTGCAATTAGTTTATTCTTTTGTCAGTTGTGTGCAATATTTGTTATTGACAAAATTTAATCAAATTATAACAATAATAATTAAAAATACTTTTTTTATGTAATATCTAGCTGATGATCTTGATTTTATTCGGATCTTACGTTTCTAACATATTTTGAATAATTTCAACGAATTCCTAGCTAGATTCTAATTGACAGTAAAGACTATTATAAACCTTTTGGAGTAATTTCTATAACCATTATTTATATTTAATTGTATTTATTACTAAAAAATGCTTTTATAATACGTTTTGTTACACGGTCTTATGAAATTAATCACTTAAATTATTTTTATTATGGATATTTTGTTTACTCAAACATTTATATACGCAAACACATGATGTTATCAGAATATCTAAAATTTCACACAGTTTATTGGTGTAATCTATTCTTTTATGTCAAAACGATGTGGCCATTTTTTGTAAACAGCAAACTATGGCCTGTGATATATTATGAAATTGGACCATATGCAATTGATATAAAAACATACTTTTTCTTCAAGCAAATCTCGTTTTATAAAAGTATATAAATTATCTAGAAGAAAGTTTGATATTGTCTCCATATTAAAATGTAATACGTCTGAGTTTGAGTATGACTGTCGTGTTTGGTATGGTGCTCCTGTGACCGTATTACTCTTGAACAAAATTCAAAAAATAATATTTTATAGATATTATATTGGACTGTGTTCTTCTGAACTGTTGGAATTTGTTCTTCCAAAATAGTTTTCAGCCGTCAAACTCGGTTGGCTGTGAGCTGTCACACACTGATTGTCAGTGTAATTACAAGATAAAAACAATTGTGCCTTTCTGTGTTCCCATATTTGGGCATATTCCCGTTTTTTCTTAAATAGTTGCTTTGTTTTCAATGGATTTTCATTTTCGTTGCTTGCTACCCAGAAAAAATAATTTACTTAGCATAGGATTTTTTATATTTTGACGAGGTTTGATACAATCTATTCTCCACGAATCTTTCTAAATCGCATCTCAGATATCATAAATACGCTACTGATTTGTCTTAGTATTCATCATAAAAATAAAATAATTTAGATTCATACAAAATAAACACCATTTTATAGCATAACAATGTTTTTTATTCATTATAATAAAGATAAAAATAAATATATATATATTCATTTTTGCGTTATTTCGTATTTGGCATCACATTTTTCGCACTTGCTGATTGAACTTGAAAAAAATATATATATTTATAAATATAGAATATCATGAGCATTGTAAACGCTGAGTATCTTATTTAACAATACTCCAACAAAAGTCGATAAAGAATATTCATCATCATTGATATATTTAATATAATCAAGCTATAGATACGGCGAACCACCCGTCCTTGCCAACATTTTAAAGACATTTGACAATTTACCTTTTGACTGAGGAATCGAAAATAGAAGCGATTTTTCGTCTGTATATGAAAGAGCACCTAAAGTTCGCAATTTGAAATTTCGTGGCATTAAAAACAAAATTCTAAGAATAAATCTGAATCACACACTGTGTTACATCTGATAACAGTTGTAATCGGTAATTCGTTCTCGTGTATTTGGTTGAAGTAGTTCGTAGTAAGATTGAATGATTAAATTTGAACAATGCGAAAAGCGTTTTCAATCGCCTGATGTAAAGTATTTCTAGTCGGACAACAATGCGGTCCATATGATCGACGTAGTCACCACCATTAACATGAAATTCGAGGCTTATCGATCGAAACTGCGGTTTCGATTCATTACTTCATAGTGACCCCGCGTGTCCCATCACTAATTAAATATTAACTCGCTAATTAGACAACATAATTCATCCAAAATTAGTAGGCTTCTGGTCCGAGATATGATAAATGCACATGCAGAATTTGGAGCAGATTGAAGCCTGCCTTCATGAGATATCGCGTGCATATAACAGACAAACAGACAAATACCTATCAACATACTTACCGATCTAAAGATCGATAAGTTACAAATGACCGCAAAGGTGACAACAACTTCAATATATTCGGTTGGTGCCGTATTATACCAACTGAACATTACAATTCAGAAAAGATTCGCTTGTTTGAAATTTACATTACACACAGGGGGGGTTGGGTCGGTAAGTTCAAGCCATGCATGTCTTTTATTTTAAATCCTTTTATGAACATGGATATATCGAGCGTTGTTGAGCGACGTTGAGCTCTTCCCGTGTTCATTCAAAGGATTCAATATTGACACCACGGCAGTTCTCTTCAGGTTTAATTTAAATAAAACTTATTCCAAAAAAGGTCTTTTATTAAGAGGTATTGAAACGTTATTTTCACGGAGAGTCGCAACTTGATCATATTGTTCATAGGGCGAGTTTGAGAACCACTGGTGTAATCGATTCTTTTATGCCTTAACGATGTGGCCATTTTTGTAAACAGCAAACGATGGTCAATGATATATTATGAAATTGAACCATATGCAATTGATATAGAAAAATCCTTTTTTGTAAATCAAACTCGTTTTATATAGGTATATAAATTACCTACAAGAAAGTTTGATATTGTTTCTATATTGAAATGTAATACGTCTAGGCGTAGAGTATGGCTGTCGTGTTTGGTATGGTGCTCCTGTGACCGTATTAAACCTCTTGAACAAAATTCGAAAAATAATATTTTAGAGATATTATATTGGACTGTGTTTTTCCTAACTGTCGGAACTTGTTCTTCCAAAGTAGTTTTCAGCCTTCAAACCCAGTTGGCTGTGAGCTGTCACACACTGATTGTCAGTGTACCTACAAGATAAAAAAAAAATTGTGTCTTTCTTTCTGTGTTCCCATATTTGTGCATAGTCCTCTTTTTTCTTAAATAATTGCTTTGTTTTCAATGGATTCTTATCAGCGTTGCTTGCTACCCAGAAAAAATAATTTACTGAACAGAGGATTTTTTATATTTTGACACGGTTTCATGCAATCTATACTCCACGAATCTTTCCAAATCGCATTTCAGAAATCACAAATACGCTATTGATTTTTCTTAGTAATAATCATAATAATAAAATAATTTCGATTCATACAGAATAAACACCATTTTACAGCATAACAGTGTTTTATTCATCATACCAAAGACATAAATAAATATATATATATATATACATTTTTGCATTATTTCGTATTTGGCATCACATTTTTCACACTTGCTGATACGGAAAAAAATATATATCTATAAATATAGAATATCATAAGCAATGTAAACGCTGTGTTTGATTACCTTATTTAACAATACTCCAACAAAAGTCGATAAAGAATAATCATCATCATTATTATCATTATTTAATATAATCGAGATAAAGTTACGACGAACCACCTGAGCTTGCCAACACTTCCAAAAATTTTAAAGACATTTGACAATTTAACTTTTGACTGAGGAATCGCTAGTAAAACTACCGAGGTGCTTGTTATTGAATCTAGAACATTTGTAACATACTAAAATATGACTCATCAGCCGACTTCGCTGTTTTCTTGAAGCAACGATCTAACTGAATAAAAAATATAAAGTTATTGTGAAAGAGTGAAAAGTAATTAAACAAAATGTCGCTTTTGCGTAGACTGGAAGTCTCATTTTCGAAAAAAAAAAACAGCATTAGCTGATAATTTAGCTGTTATATAATTAGCTGAAAATCCAGTAGAAATAAATATTGTAACAGATTTTGGAAACGTAAATTTCAGAGTTTGATAAAAATTCGTTTTCGGCGCTGATATGCTTAAAATTGATGATTCGCAAATACTCCGAAATACTAACATCGCAAATACTACATCAGATTAATATCTAAAGTTGCCTATAACCACATACTAAACATATCAAAATGTTTTATTTCTAGAAAATAGATAATATTCAGCTAAGTTTATGATTGAAGGTCGACCAAATGATGGTAGAGCGGCGCTTGGTTAATTGCTTTCAAATATTCTGTATGGAAAGTGTGTATCAAGTAATTCTATTTTTAATCAAAATATTACAATATATTTGATTTTGGGGCGCTTCGGAATATGGAGATAATTAATTTTGTTCGCCTTCTTTACAACAAGTTGTGGAAACGGACCGAAGCCCTTTGGTAAGGGGGTGAATTCAATTGGCTAAGACGGACAGTCCCCGAACTCGTAATAGAACTAAAATATGGTTAAATCGGAATCGAATTAGGGCCTAATCCTCACCTGGTACACACACTAAGGAAGTACCAATTTTATTATGACGCACAAATACCACATACTTATTTAGCTTAACACTTTCAGTCGGGGTTACGCGAAACTAACTTTCCTTGCTTCATTCCTTGCGCAAATGGATCAGTGTGCTTGTAATACAGAGATGCCTTAGCAAGAATAAAGATGACTACTCAAGAATCTTGAATCAACTGAATGCTGATTTATATTAAATTGTGGATCGACCAAACCTTTGAACAATATTTCATTCATATGTGCGTGAACAGTAAAGACAACATAATTTAAAATTACATTGTAATATGGACTATGTTATTTAAGTAATCAGCTGGCGTTTTATTACCATAGGCTTATACGTAAAATAATTTATATAACACGTTGCATAACGGAGATTCATTTTAATATATCACTTACTTATTTTGTCCGAAAATTGCTCAGAAACGCACGCCCAAAACAGAGGCAGGAATTAAGACTAATTGTAGATCAAATATTCACAGAGAAGCACATCACAGGAAATATAACCGAGAGTCAAATTTTGTTCTGCTATTCGCTCAGAAAATGGAGCATATACAAATTAATTAGTTAATTAAATTAATCAAATTATAAATTCACGGCATCCATTCAGACAACGTCGGATTTCTTTGTCTCATTTCCGCAGTGAATATATATTATATTTGATAACGGTAAGATGATACTTTTGACAATTACAAAATGAACTTCTAGTTTCCACTCCGTGTAGAACGGCTGTAGATCATAAATAAAAATCAATGAAAGCCCGTGTCTATTATAGTAATAAATAATAATTCAATCATATGACATTTCTTGTACGATTCATTTGACAATAATATCATTCCGTACCCAATTAACACTTCAATAAACAAACTTTTAAAGGAAAATTTGAATTAAATAGTTTTGAATTTTACTAAGAAACCAGTTTTCTATAAATAAATGAACATTTACAGAATCAAAGTATAATCAGTGCAATTTACATGCTATTGTGTTTCCGTTGAATGCAAAATTTTCTTCGCTGTAGAATTTTAACGCGAAATTATTTGGTTAACATATATTTAATCGATATTATTCCTATAAATGTTGTTTCCACATTGCCCGAGCTACAACCTGGATGACTCGTATTATTTTACTCATAAATTTTTTATTTAATATATTTTCATTCATATCTATATACGCTTGAGTTAATAAATTATACGTAAATACAGGTTGTTTTTTTTGTATACGCATAGTGATCTACCTAAACGATACTGCCATTTTGTAAACAGTGAAGTATTACCCATAATATATTATTAAAGTCAGACATATACAATTGAGATAAAAACATAAAAATAATGTTTCTTTTTGGTTCTTTCAATCAAATCTCGTTTTGTATAAAAGTATACTTATTACACACAAGAAAGTTAGATATTACCCCTAAATTGAAATGTAGAGTATGGCTGTCATGTTTCGGATGGTGCTTCTGTGATCGTACTAAAACTCTTAGACAAGAGTTAAAAAGAATATCAAACACGCAACCTCTCTTTCATCGCCGAAATGTTCCGTCGCTGTGTTTATTTTACAGATATTGTAAACGAATGTGTTCTTTTGAACTGTAGGAACTTGTTCCTCCGGATTAGTTTTGAGTCATGAAACTCGGTTAACTGTGAACTCGCATTCGTTTACTGTCAGTGTATCTACAATATTAAAACAATTATTTCACAATGTTTTTTCCAAGAACTTCAGTTATGTGGAATTCACTAACTCATAGCTGTTTTTCTGGTCACATTGACTTTTTTTAAGTATGGCGTCAATCGATACTTACTAACGCATAATGCCGCACTTGTTTATTTATAGTCTTAGTAGCTTATGGCAATTTTAGTGGTCGTCCGTAACTGCGCTCAGACATGAATTTCTTCTATTTCTTAGTAAGGAGGCTTGATCTTGCACTGAGCAAATTTCTAAAGTGTGATTGCCAACTTATTCTTTGAATATTCATTTGGTTATTGAACGTGCATAGATGTTCTATAAAAAAATAAAACCAAGACTTACAGTCCATTACATACATTTATTGTCATCATACCATTGTAACATGCCTTAACTGGCATCCAAACTTAATTGACATTTTTTGTTTACTTTCATTATGGGCAGTCATGCCTAATGTTGTATTTGTTTACTGTTTAAAATATTTCAGAAACAGTAAACCAGGTCAATTGTTTTTATCTTTTTTGACTCATTGATTAACTTAATTTTTGTTCAAATTTTTCTAGTCTAATCTATGTTTTATATGAAGGGGCTAATTCAGAATAATATTTATTACTCACTTTATTCTGTTGTATATATATTGCTGAATATTTCAATGTATATTATTGTCTTAACGATTATAGTCTACAATTCCCGTATGTCAATTCTATGACTCCAGCATCAAAACACTTGTTAGTACAGGGACAACATGTTAGCTTTAACACTACAAGTTTCTTCCTGACATAGATTGTCAATATTTTGTTATTTGTTTCCTTGATTGGTATTCTATACTATTACAATTTGTGTACTTTTGACATTCAGTTTTAACTTCATCTTGGCACTCATATGCTCACAATCGAACGTTTATTGCACTTTACTATAGCCTACCTATTTACCTGCCCTGACAACCCTGCAAGTCCGTTTGGTTCGACTTAATAATTTCCATATGGTTACCCAGAGAGTATGGAGTCTAGACTGTGGTGCATAGAGACGATTTTCTTTTTCGCTTGGTATTCATTTACCAGGCCGCCTTGACGTATCTATGCGTTTATTTATTTATTTATCAAGTAATATATTTTGTTCGATTTAATTATATTTATCCCGTTTCTGTTAGACTGGACGAGGGTGCCGCCGCTCGATAACCAGAATTGGTATTCGGCGTCACCTTTCATTCTGGAATGCGATTTTTCATATTTCCTTTAATTTATGTATGTATAGCTCGTACTGTCAGCTTGGTGGAGAAAAAATTACTGATTACTGAAATCTAAACCTTCGTCTGAATCGAATTCCTCGTATAGTTCGTTCTGGTTGTCACTTTTCACCAGTGGAAACATCAAACTGTTTTCGGCATCTCTTGTTTTGTTTTATACGGGTACCACAGTATAGGATATTTCTATCGCAACGCCTGGCCCACTTGATGAGCTACATCCTATATCCCAGTTTGTAGCCACTACAAGGTGTTACCGAAATTAGTAAGGAATTACCGCTTGATTCATAGCACTTATTTAGTTCATTCAATGACTTCAAACACTATAATGTACAATGTAATCTATCCCACACTATATGGAATTATAAATAGAAGCCTCTGAGTAATATAATTTGGAATGAATATTAATTAAATCATCTTTAGCTAAACCTATATGCAAAGATAAAAGTCACTCAGTAAATTTATAATATTAAAACCGTAAATAGAAACGGGAAGAAATAAAACAAAATGGCGCGTAAAAAAGGGGGCGACAACACCATCTTATATTAGGATATAGATATATTAAATAACTATGAAATGAAAAGGTATTATTGGGTGCCATTATGGTATCATTAAAGCAGGTTGGAATGTTAAATGAAAGATTTCCTAAAGTTGTGTAGTGTTCAGCATATAATATAGTCAATAATAAATAGTTTTTGATTTTGTATTTACTATGTTTGAATTCAAACTTTTCAATTATCATACTATTTTCTCTGTTCTAAGCCCATTTTTAAATTGAATGTCATCGAAATGATAAATAAAATTATTCTTTCATTTTTATTACAAACAGGTTTAGTATTCTGGAATATAGTAAACATATAAATATAATCATTGGATTCGTTGTTAATTAGATAATATAGCTATTATTATTATTTTGAAAGGGGGAAATTATAAGGTAAGATTAAATGGCATATTTTCTTCAAATTCAGGCAAACTTATTTGTTTACTCATATTTAAATTTTTAACTTCTTTAACGGAAAATATGTGGAAAAAGAATAATTATCCCGAATAAGAATGGAACAAATTTCAAATTTAAAAAATTTTGAACCGATTAAATTCTGGAACACTCGTATAAATTGAAAACAGGTAAGGGTAAGTGAATGTCGCGGTTTTTATGGAGTTTGAGGTCCTATGCTCCAAACTACCAAGTTTATAGGTAATCCGGACCTGACTTTGCCCCACCCAAGGTGTAATATATTGTATATAGTCAATGTTGAGAGTTGTCATTCAAGATATCTACTAACCTAACGTATACCAATGGGCGTTTATAATGGTTTTTATTCAACCAAAGCCGTGAAAACGTCATATGACAAATTCGTCTAGTCTTGTGCAAAATTTCAATAGTAAGGCAAAAACAAACTCGAGTTCAATTTATCTTTTAGGATATTATCTTACATATATTCATCAGATGACTGAATTTAAAGAAACTAAAAACAATATATTACAGACTTTCATGGCAACTACAACGTTTTGTATTGACTAGGTTTTTCATACAATGATCAATGTAACTGTTGAAAAAAAAATTGTGAGTAAATATATGTACACAATTTTAAGATTTTGGTCGTCCTGGAATTTGTGAAGTTTGAACGGAATTGAGCATTTCCAACCATCATGAATAAACTTTCCAGCCCTGCACGTACTATAAATTATATACAATATATACCTATATGTCTCATTTCAATTTATTCAAACATGAAATAATAACTCAGAATGAAATACTATTATAAAATAGTATTGAATTTATCGCATCCATTCAGACACGTCAGTTTTCTTTGTCTCTTTTCCTCAGTAAATATATATTATTTTTGATAACCGTGAGATGATACTATTGACAATTACAAAATGAACTTCTAGTTTCCACTCTAAGTAGAACGGCTGTAGATCACAAATAAAATCAATGAAAGTCTCCGCTAATTATAGTAATAAATAATAATTCAATCATAGAACATTTTGTCTATGATTCATTTGACATTAGTATCATTCCGTACCCAATTAATACTTCAATAAAGAAACTTTAAATGAAAGGTTGAAAGTAAGTTTAGTGCAATTTACTTTCTATTGTGTTTTCGTCAAATGCACGTTTTGCACATTATTCAGATTCACAGTCAGTTTAGATATCTTTGATTATTATAGATAGTACCATAATATGATTTAATATCATTAATTTGGAATTAATTTTGAACTATGTAATATACCTTATATTATTTATAATTATGTTGATATACCTTTCATGAAATAGGAAAACCAATCATATGAACCATAAAACTGCCAACACAATTCCTACTGAAAGAACCCATGACTTGTTGCATTCCATATCGAAAAATCAAAACCATTAAACACGTGAGCTAAAAAGGGAAAATTAAACTTCTATAATTTACCTATTTGATTATATTAAGCTTGAACTCTATGATTTAAATATTCGCATTTTACACTTAGAGATTCTAGCCATGCTATGAAACATATTTTATGATATTGATCCCACAGGTACAATTAGTATTTCTATATTGCATGTTAGCTTAACCAAATCAGATCTCTGAAATGTACTCTGTGTACATGAACATTTGAATCATTATAAAAGTAATAAATTTTCTTGTTGTTGTTGTTGTTCTTGTTAAAGAATGCTATATTCTACAATTGATCGATAATAAAATTTAATTTACGTAAACTTGGTTCTGGTTTGTGTCCAAAATACATTGCCGTCTTTGGTCTCGATAACTTTGCAATGCGTAAAATCCTTGTTGTCCCCCATAAATCGCCACGTCCGATAGCGAAGTCAAATCAAACTCTTTGTCGTAAACTAAAATAAAAGTCGTTCTAATTTGATAAAAATAATAAATATTTACGTTTGTTTTGGATCTTAGGACAAAAATGTCTCGGTTTGATTTATTGTTCAAAACTTTGTTCTCAAATACAATACATCTTTATCACATATTACATATTTTTTTTTATATTCAACTCATTTCACTGGAATGTGGGATATCTGTACAATAGTTATACTGAATCTATACAAACCTTCGAATATTGTAAAACTTCTTGCAGAACGTGTCACGTTATTTGAAGCAAAGCATTGATATTTACTTGAATTTTCTATTTTTGCGTTTTTGATAAACAAAACAGACGTTCCGGCAGATTTTCGATATACTCGTTCACTGACTTCTTCTTTGACTTCTACGGCATCACGGTACCAACTAAGATTCGGAACAGGAAAACCTGAAGCAGTGCATTCAATTTCCAAATTGTTCTTTCTGGGATTGTCGTCAAAAACTTTACTTTTCATGGAAAAACTGTAACGAGGTAAAATGGGAGAATTTACAAGAAAAATATTGCTTTTATTTTTTATCAAATTTTGACCGAATCCTACGAGACCAGATATTTTATCCACATTGCTTACTCGGTGCATTAGGGTATTTTACTATTGGTAACTATCAGAGATTACCAAAGTAATAATTGAAAAATTCTGTTGTTATATTGTTTCAACTTACTTTTTTCACATGCAAATTCTAGTTTTTCTTGACAATCGCAGTTTTCCCATCCACTGTGTGTCAATTCGACACATTAACCTGTTCGAGGATTTTCGACATCAAACCCAACATTTCTTTCTCGGTTCCCTAAAAATGGGCATAAAGAGTTGTCGGTTATGAATTGCGTATATTTTTCCGAACAGCATTGAAAAGCTATGTGAACTATTTAGGTAATCGATAAATGATCTGGATATTACATAATTGCTGCGATTAGTTTCTAAATTGTTAGCCGAAAAGATGGAGGAAATTTTAATTTAGCATGGTCAAAAGATATTAAACAATAAATTTTTATCATAAATATCATTGGAATTATTGATTCTTGCTTTTTCAATTCACGTCGTATTTTTTCATGAACCCTTTCGTTTTCAATTCTGACAAGTCGACTTCCTTGATTTTCACAAGGCTATTCAAATGTCAATGCTGTTGATGCGCTCGACGAAAAACTGAGTGTTAAATCCGAATAATACGAAGCCGAAATATCGGAAGTATCTGTAAATGAAGTAGTAAGATTAGAATCTTTAAAATCAAAATTTTTTTTAATTTTTTTTGCGGATTAAGAAGTTTGATAATCCGCATAATAGCCCCGAAGATCGATATAAAAGTTATAATACAAAAGTAAATATGGTATCTAGCTTCAATTTACCTATCTGACAAATGTAACCAAAATAATCATCTTAATGTTTGTCGTTTCATGTATGATTTCAATGAGTCAAGCAAGATAGGCAAAACGTAGAGGTTGACCCGGCTCCCTGAAAACACAAATAAGTTTTATCCGCTTGAGATGTAGATGTGTGTGTGCAAAATGACGACACAATCCTAATTTTCGGAATCAAAGTATTTTTTACAAAGATAGACTAAAAAACTGCAAAGTTACAAATACTATTGGGGAAAATTATTTATTCAAGGTAGTCGATTACAATAAAAACAAATAAAATCTAACCAAATAATAAGATTGATTCGTTCCATCTCACATTAAAATTAATAATATAATCATGAAAATATATGTGATTTGTGAAAATTAATTCATTGGCTCCAGGCGGAAAATCTCAACATTTTCTATTATTGATAAACAATCACCAGTTTCTAAATCCAGTATATACGAGTGTTCCATCATCCCATACCCAGATGCCTTCATTGTTGAAGCCACTTGCTCCTATCCACACATTTGGGTAACCCCTAATGTTGCAAAACATGTATCAAATTGGTTTATTACAAAATTGGTTCATTCCACCATGAGTATTACTTCAATTTCTTGTATAGCTGAAAGAAAGCGTTGGCTATTCATGATGATAATATGAATTCGGTTCTAGAGGAAAAAATAAATTCGTTTTATTTCAAAACTTATATATTATCTATATATATCGTGATATATCTTATTATATAATATTAAATGACAATAAAAGCAAGAGAGCAATGTTCCAATATATGGACACGAAAGCCCAAACAAAGTAGAACGAGTATGCAATATGTCAAAGTAGCCTACCGGTAGCGTGTGAAGGCGAAACAGCCAAAAATGCACCATTTTTAATTTTGATGACGTCATCGCACAAAAAAACGAATCAAATGGAGCCCATAGAAAGATTTGGAAATAAAAAAAGTAATAGCCTTCTAGAAAATACAGTCCTAAACTACTGAAAATATTGAAGCAAATGTCCCA
This sequence comes from Styela clava, assembly GCF_964204865.1. NCBI lineage: Eukaryota > Metazoa > Chordata > Ascidiacea > Stolidobranchia > Styelidae > Styela > Styela clava. Next base: position 20,369,032 of record NC_135250.1, read on the forward strand.
TCAGTTATGAGAGCGATTTTTTTACAAGAAGAAAATAAATAATAACAAGAACAAAAACAACATAATAAGAAAACGATCAATATGTTCACTTCTGTCCAATAAAATGATTTGTTTTCAAAAAGATGTTTCCGCTTCAGGCTTTGCTAGTAGTAGTCATTTGAAAGTGTTAAACAATCTGCTCAAGAAACTGTGTAGAAATCAAATAATGGATGCGAAAAATTTGAAAAAAGCTTTTCATACTTACCGTTACCGAGTTCCCAATTTACCCGATGTTTCTGTATTTTAGCATAATTGAGTAATTAAACAGTATTTGTGGAATTTTATTCTTTATTATCATGTTTTCTATCCAACAGAATTAGTCCAAAAATAAGTTCCCAATGCGCACAATTTACGAAGGACATTAATTAGATCCTTGGTTATACAGCGGCTATATGTGGTTTTTGAAACTTTGCTTGAAAAGTTTGCATTAAAAATTTTACAACTACTTACCAGAAAAAAAGATAATTCATGATATGCGCCGGAGTTTCCCAGTAAGTGAAGATTAAGCCGACATTTGAGTTGCTTTGAGTAATTTTTAAATTCGTTCTAAATCCCGACATTGATTAAAGATAGAAATAACAAACAGAGTGAATTCAGATATAAGGAGGTTTTCCACATTTGTATTTCAGATTGTAAGTTAATACTTGCCTGTGTATGATACATTATCATGAGATACCCCGTATTTTTCCTTCGCAATTGAATTTTCATATTGTGATTCTGCAACTTTCAACATATGTCTCACAAATTCTTCGTTATTTGGCATTTCCCTAAGACAATTGTGTTCTGAAAAAAAAAACATAAAAATAGTAGCAAAGCAAAGAATTATATCACATTCACTGCACCGAATATTCTTAACGAAAACGATTGACCATAAGCTGTGTGGCGTATTTCAAGAAATTCAAAAACATTTAATTATTGTATAGAAGCACTAAAGACACTGAAGTGGCAAAATTCGTTTCAAAGATTTAACCCTCCCTTCCTATTTATTGTGGCCTATGTAAACTTTTCCAGTTTTGCAATAACCTAAAACAAAAAATAGTATTCTAAAATATTCAAAAACGCTCTTGCCTTCTATTATAAAATTTTGTTTGTATTGAGACCGATATTGATGTATGTGCCCCACCCCAGTGAATGAAAACATTGAACATAAAAAACACGTGAAACATGCCAAAATTTTTTTTTTTTTACGTAGGCAATTCAATTTGTAGAGACGGTCATGAGTTGTGAAAAAATTTGATGGACGCAAAGAAAGAAAGAATGGAAACTTTACGATGCGGAATATGATGGAAAAGATTTTCAACGCAGATATTTTGCGATCAATGATGAATCTCTACAGTAAACCTGTACTCTCAATGAGAAATATTGGTTAATATGTGATAACGAAGCAAAATCGCATTATTTTCGAAAGAGGTGGCAGACAAAGTCAAGCATACAATGTCCGTTGTCTATAATACTATATAAATACGAAAACAAAATCCTAAAAAAGATTTTGTTGTTCTATTTCTTGTTTATGCATACTGATTCCCGTGTATAAATACCAGCTTTACCCTTGATGTAATTTGCAAAGATATAAAATGTATGCTGCTGATAATAATTGCAAAAAAAATAAAAAGTATGTGACATGCATTGAAATAGCATTTTTAATATTTAGTAGGATATGGTAATACATTTGTATTATTACAGCAATACGAAGTTGCGGCATGAAATGGACAACGTAACGCAATCTCTTTAATATTCATTTTCAAATACAATAATATATTTTGTTCCACTACCTATTTCAAATATCTACACGCATTGATTCAAATCAAATCAAAAAAGGATATATCGAAAGCCAACTTTTAATGAGGTAAATGTTTTCTGTTATGTCTATTCGTATTTTAATTGAATGATTTCTATGCGAAATAGTCCTTGGGTATCGTATAGGTCGTTTACTAATAAACGGTAATTGTAACAGAAATGTTCAAAACAATCGCTGAGTGTTTGTTTAACTCTTGTCATGAGTATAGTATGACTAATGTTTACCATTATATAACCAACAGAGCCGAGGCTAGAATTCGAAGTATATATTATTTCACGGCAAATTTGAGTCATTAAAACCGCAAAAAATTAGAAAATATTCTTCTATGATTATTCGCCATTCAAATGGTTTTAAAAGTGAACCCATTTTCGTGAGATGTTGACAGATAGTAAGAACACAAATGAAATCGAGTCTTTGTCGTCAGTGTTTCTAAGAATTCTGTTTTAGCCTCAAGGTATTAAACTGATTTGCAATATAAAAGCAAATAGGGCACCTCTAATTCTCAGTAATAAAATGATATTTATGTGGAAGCAAGCTACAAATTTATAAACTGCGCTAGATCAATTTATTTGCGTGTTGTTAACTATAAAAGTGCTGTAATACCTTGTAGAACATCTGCAATCATAAATCACCAATTACCTTGGATACGCATTTCACAATAAATTTCACGATAAAAATCTGTCACATCTATCTTAAAACATGTTAATATATTTCATGAGGTATATAAAATTTTGAAATTTGCTGCCAATTTCAAATTTGCATTTCAGGTTTAGTAAAATGTTTTAAACAATCGTTTATCTGATTTTATTTTAGATTTAAATCATTGTACGCATTTCTTTATTTAAAATGTTGTACGGAACCTTCATTTTGCTCCTCGGAATGTTTTCTCAAAGCCGAGCTGGTAAGTAGTCTAGTCAACAATTTCTTTAATAGTTTATACGACTGCAAATAAGTTATTCTTGATTTATTAGCTGTGTAAAAACTTGTAAATGTAAAGTGCTTGTATATATGAATTTTCATGCTTTTAAAACCTTTTTACTTGTACCTTCCAAAATAAAGTCACTGATTGATTTGGATCATACCTAACTGTTGTAAATTTTTATTAAACAAATTTTGAAGTAGAGCAAATTGAATTAACATACTTTTTCCTACATAAAACTCGTCTTTATCAATCAAAAACAATTTCAATTTTCATTCAAATAGTTCAACGTGAAACGGTTTATGTTCGTAATTACGAACTTACCTTATTCACTGGCATTGATGATGCCACAAATCATGTACGTGCTCGGTTAGCGTGTACAGTTTGGAAACCTCGTTCTCACTTGGTTTATATCAAAGACGAACAAGTTCAAAATGCCGTCGATGATTTGTTAGAAGCCTGGTAAGTAGGGTCAACTGCTTTTACAGCAATCTGAAATATTTTCTTACATTTTGGCTATAACTATTTTGTCACAGTGAAGATAATGCATCGTCTTTCTTCAACTGTCTATTATTAGATCTGTGAGGCTAATTCTTTCTTTGACTAATCTTGCTTCAGAGAGTTGAAGGATATCATTGGATATTCCCATAATGAAGAAGGTTTTATTTCAATTTTGGACTGAACACTCTGTTTTTCGTCACAGCTGTAATCATGGAAATTTTTGGTTTCATGTTGACTTAAAATACTAATATAGTTTACATTAGAATTTGAATTTTTAGTCAACATCATTAAGTGGGCAATCGCATATTCTTTTGTAATAAACCAATTTGATACATGTTTTGCAACATTAGGGGTTACCCAAATGTGTGGATAGGAGCAAGTGACTTCAACAAAGAAGGCATCTGGGTATGGGATGATGGAACACTCGTAGATACTGGATTTACAAACTGGTGATTGCTTTATCAATAATGGAAAAATTTGAGGTTTTCTGCCTGGAGTCAATGAATTAATTTTCACAAATCATATATATTTTCATGATTATATTATTAATTTTAATGTAAGATGGAGCGAATCAATCTTATTATTTGGTTACATGAAAATATATTGTTTTAATTGTAATCGACTACTTTGAATAAATATATTCCTCACTAGTAATTGTACCTTTGCAGTTTTTTTAATCTATCTTTGTAAAAGTTACTTTGATTCCAGAAATTAGGATTGTGCCGCCATTTTGCACACACACATCTACATCTCAAGCGGATAAAACTTATTTGTGTTTTTAGGGAGCCGGGTCAACCTTTTCGTGTTGCCGATGATATGGATTGCTTGGCTCATTGGAATCATACATGGAACGATAAATATTGTCGCCATTATTATGGTTACATTTGTCAGATAGGTAAATTGAAGCGTGATACCATATTCCCTTTTGTATTATACCCTTTATAACGATCTTCGGGGCTATCATGTGGATTATAACTTCTTAATCCGCAAAAAAAATTAAAAAAAAAAATTAGTTTTGAAGATTTCAATCTTACTACTTCGTTTACAGATACTTCAGATATTTCAGCTTCGTTTTATTCGGATTTAACATTCAGTTTTTCGTCGAGCAAAGGTAACGCATCAACAGCATTGACATTTGATAAAGCCAAACAGCATTGTGAAAAACAAGGAAGTCGACTTGTCAAAATTGGAAACGAAAGACTGTATAAAAAAATACAAAGTGAATTAAAAAGGCAAGAATTAACAATTTTAATGAAATTTATGATAAATATTGATTGTTTAATATCATTTTTTCACGCTCAATTAAAATTTCTTTCATTTTTTCGGCTAACAATTTAGTAACTAATCGCAGCAATTATGTGATACGCAGATCATTTATCGATTACTTGAAGAGTTCACATAGTTTATCATTGCTGTTTGGAAAAATATACGAAATTCATAACCGACAAACTTTTTATGCATGTTTTAAGTGACCCGAAAAGGAAATGTTGGGTTGATGTCGAAAACCCTCCAAAAAGGAAATGTGTCGCATTGACACACAATAGATGGGAAAGTCGCGATTGTCAAGAAAAACTAGAATTTGCATGTGAAAAAAGTAAGTTGAAACAATATAACACAGCAATTATTTTGAAAAAATGATCTCGATAATCTCTGATAGTTACCAATAGGGGAAAACCCTAATGCACCGAGTAAGCTGATAGGATTGGCGGATAAGCAATATGAATAAAATATCTGGTCTCGTGGGAGTCGCTCAAAATTTGAGAAAAAATAAGAGCAATATTTTTCTTGTAAATTCTTTCATTTTACATATTAAATATGTGAAATCATTCCATGAGTCAATTACTTGCGAGAAATGCAAATTTTTTCAAGAATAACTAACAATCTTCCCAAAACCAACAAGAAATACCAACAACAAAAAAATCAGCAAGGCGATTCATAAGTCCCCTTAGTGTCCAGTTATAAAATATTTAATCTTTGTTAAAGTTTTCAAAACCGTAGCTCAAGAATTCTCACATTCAAACAAATAATAATAAGAAAATCGAGGAAAAATGATTTTTTATTCGCAAAACAGATACTTAATATCGTAAAACGATGGCTTTGAAAGTTCGTTCCATTATTAACCGCGTACCCGTTAATTAATATCCAATACTTTGTTACAGTTTTTCCATGGAATGTAAAAGTTTCTGACGACAATCCCAGAATCACAGAAACAACAAATTTGGAAATTGAATGCACCGCTTCAGGTTTTCCTGTTCCAAATCTTAGTTGGCACCGTGATGCCGTAGAAGTCAAAGATGAAGTTAGTGAACGAGTATATCAAACAAAATCTTCCGGAAAGTCTGTCTTGTTTATCAAAAACGCAAAATTAGAAGATTCCGGAAAATATCAATGCTTTGCTTCAAATAACATGATCCGTTCTGCAAGAAGTTTCACAATAGTCGAAGGTTTCTATATTATATTCAGTATAACTATTGTGCAGATATCCCACATTCCAGTGAAATGAGTTAAACATATAAAAAATTATGTAATATGTGATAAAGATGTATTGTTGTATTTGAGAAGAAGGTTTTGAACAATAAATCAAACTGAAACATTTTTGTTCTAAGATCCAAGACAAACGAAAATATTTATTATTTTTATCAAACTAGAACGACTTTTATTTTAGTTTACGACAAAGAGTTTGATTTGACTTCTCTATCGGACGTGGCGATTTATGGGGGACAACAAGGATTTTACGCATTGCAAAAACAGTTATCAAGACCAAAGATGGCAATGTCTTATGCACAGAAACCCGAACCAAGTTTACGTAAATTAAATTTTAATATCGATCAATTGTAGAATATAGCATTCTTGAAAGAAAAATTATTGCTTTCATAATAATTCAAATGTTCATGTACACAGGGTACATTTCAGAGGTCTGATTTGGTCAAGCTAACATGCAATATGGCGATACTAATTGTACCTATGGGATCAATGTCATAAAATATGTTCCATAGCAAAGATAGAATTTCTAACTGTGAAAAGCGAATATTTAAATCACAGAATTCAAACTTAATATAATCAAATAGGTAAATTATAGAAGTTTAATTCTCCCTTTTTAGCTCACATGTTGAATACCTTTGATTTTTAGATATGGAATGCAACAAATCATGGGTTCTTCCAGCAGGAATTGTGCTGGCAGTTTTATGGTTCATATTATTGGTTTTCCTATTTCATAAAAGGTATATTAACATAATTATAAATGATATAAGTTATATAACATGGTCAAAAATTTATTCTAAATTCATTCCTCTCTACAATCAAAGATAACTAAACTGACTGTGAAACTGAAAAATGTGCAAAACGCGCATTCGGCGGAAACACAACAGAAAGTAAATTGCACTGAACTGAACTTACTTTCAACTTTTCTTTCAAAGTCTGTTTATTTAAGTATTAATTGGGTAAAGAATGATACTAATGTCAAATGAATCATAGACGAAATGTTCTATGATTAAATTAATATTTATTACTATAATAGACGGAGACTTTCATTGATTTTTATTTATGATCTACAGCCGTTCTACCCAGTGTGGAAACTAGAAGTTCATTCTGCAATTGGCAATAGTATCATCTCATCATTATCAAAAATAATATATATTCACTGAGGAAAAGAGTCAAAGAAACCCGACGTTGTCTGAATGGATGCGATGAATTCAATTTTATTTTATAATATTTCATTCTGAGTTATTATTTCATGTTTGAATAAATTGGAATTGGATATATTGTATATAATTTATTATACGTGCAGGGCTAGAGAGTTTATTCAAGATAGTTGGAAATGTTCAATTCCGTTCAAACTTCACAAGTTCCCGGACGAACGAAATCTTAAATTTGTTGCATTTTTATTCTAGCTAATTATTTTTATCCACATATTTTCCGTTAAGGAAGTTAAAAAATTAAGAATTGGTAAACGAATAAGTTTGACTGATTTTGAAAAAAAAGCCATTTTACCCTCATTTCTCTTTTATTAAATATTAATAATAGCTATATTATCTAATCATCAACGGATCCAATGATTATATTTATATTTTTACTATATTCCAGAATACTAGAACCGTTTGTAATAAAAATGAAAGGATAATTTTGGTTATCATTTCGATGACATTCAATTTAAAAATGGGCTTAGAACAGAGAAAATAGTATATTAATTCAAAGTTTTTGATTTTGAACTCAGTAAATACAAAATCAAAAAATGGTTTATTATTAACTATTTGAATGCTGAACGTTGAGAAATCGTTCATTCAGCATTCCAACCTAATTTAGTGCCACCCAACATTACCTTTTCATTTCATACTCACTTAATATATCTATACCCGTTTCTATTTACGATTTTATTATTACAAATTTACTAAGTGACTTTTATCTTTGCATATAGGTATAGGTTGATTTGATTATTTTTAACTCGCAATTATATTACTCAAAGGCTTTGATTTATAGTTTCCTAGAGTGTGGGATATAAAAGTGTAATCTTACATTATAGTGTTTGAAGTCATTGAATGAATTAAATAAGTGCTATGAATCAAGCGGACCCATGGTAACTCCTCGCTCATGTCGGCAACACCTTGTAGTGGCTACAAACTGGGATATAGGATGTAGCTCATTAACTGGGCCAGGCGTTGCGATAGAAATATTCTACTATAGTACTCGTATAAAACAAAACAAGACATGCCAAAAACGTTTTAATGTTTCCACTGGTCAAAAATGGAAACCAGAACGACCTCTGCATGGTATTCGATTCTGACGAAAATTTAAATTTCAGCTTGGTTTTATTTTTTAAAAAGTAAACATCTACGCTTGTTTAATAACTAAATGAATGTTTATGGAATAAATTTGTAGTCACACTTAAAAAATATTTGACTAAACATATGATCACTTATCAGACTTTATATTCCCTTGGCTGGTTTATACGTGCGCCATTGAACTCACCAAAATGTAGAAAGAACGTAGTGTTTACAAATGATTTAATGCAATTACTGATATTTTTGAATGAAGAAATTTGCTCATTGCAAGATCACGCCTCCTTACTCAGAAATAGAAGAAATTCAAGTCTGAGCGCAGTTCCGGCCGACCACTAAAATTGCCATAAGCTACTAAGACTATTGACGTCATACTTAAAAAGCCAATGTGATCAGGAAAACAGCTATAAGGTTATGAATCCCACATAATAGCAGTTCTTGGAAAAAACTTTGGGCATGATTTTTTTTTATATAGTAGATACACTGACAGTGAACGAATGCAAGTTCACAGCTAACCGAGTTTCATGACTCAAAACTAATTTGGAGGAACAAATTTCCACATTTCAGAAGAACACATTTGTTTACAATATCTGTAAAATAAACACAGCGACGCAACATTTTGGCGATGAACGAGTGGTTGCGAATTTGATATTCTTTTTAACTATTTCCAAAGTGTTTTAATACGGTCACAGAAGTCCCATCCCAAACACGACAACCATACTCCACTCTTGGACGTATTACATTTCCATATAGAGATAATATCCAGATTTCTTGTGTGTAATTTATATACTTATACAAAACGAGATATGATTGGAACAACAACAAAAAACAGTATATTTATGTTTTTATGTCAATTGTATATGGCTGAATTTGACAATATATTATGGGCAATACTTTATTTGCGTATATATTATTTACTCCAGCATATATAGATGTGAATAAAAATTTGATCAATAAAAAATTTATGATTAAAATGATACGAGTGATTCAGGTTGTAGGTAGGGCAAAGTTGAAACAACTTTTATTCAAATAATATCGATTATCGATATTGAAGTAGATATGAATCAAATAATTTCGCGTTAAAATTTTACTGTGAAGAACATTTATTATACGGACGCGCAAAAAAACGTTTTGTAAAGACGGTTTTTTCTAATATATAAGCTCAGATATAATCAGTGGGTATAGAAATTACTCTGGATGGCCATCAAATTTAGAATCAAAATGCAATTCGATATGAATATCTATATAACTATATAACACGACCAGCATCGAAGTTTTGTAGATAAATATGCCCCGAGTTAGTGTCAATTAGAATTGGCTAATAATTCGTTAAAAATATGTTAGAAACATAAAATTTGAATAAAATCAAGAGCCATCAGCTAGATACTGCGCAAAAAATTATCTTTAGTTATTAATGTTATAATTTGAATAATTTTTTCCAATAACAAATATTGCCCACAACTGTCGAAAAATTAAATTAATGGTAGTTCCATATTGATGAAAATAATGAAATATAATATAATGAATAAAACGATTTATTTCTATTGGCTTATGATTGTAATCAAACAATCGCTTGTTAATCAAATTATGTGGAACATAAATTTTATACAAGCGAATTTTTTCTGAATTGTGTTGGAATGATGTTCAACTTTTATAATATGGCACCAACCGAATATATTGAACTTGTTGTCAACTTTGGCAATTTGTTTTCCATGTTAATGGTGGTGACTAAGTTGATCATATGGACTATGTTGTCGGACTAAAAATACTTTCACATCAGGCGAATAAAAACACTTTTCGCTTTGTTCACATTTAATCATTCAATCTTACTACGAATTCCTTCAACCAAATATACACGAATATAAACGAATTACAGATTATAATCGTTATCAGATATAAGACAGTGTGTGATTCAGATTTATTCTTGGAATTTTAAATTGCAAACTGTACGAACTGCTTCAACTAGTGAAACTGTAAGTAACTATACTGCACATATGTAACAAAGTATGAAATATTCCCCGTGGTGATATCTGAATAATAAGGCTTTTCTTTAAGTTTCGTTTCGATCAACCTGGGTATAACGGCCACACGCACAGTGACTACATTTTGATAAACTGGAGAAATTAGTTACGGCAATACATGGTGTATTAAATGTTAAAAAAAATTTATGAATATATATAGATAAGGATTTATCAATGATTTTTTATTTACATCTTTGTAGGAAAATTGATCGCAAGTTATACTTCGGAGACTATGAATTTACGTTTTATGAAGATGGAAAAGACAGATATTACCGCGCTCAACATGTCGTGTACACATATTTTTTTAAATTGAAACTTTACGAACTGCTTCAAACAGTCGAACACTTGCTTCTATTTTCGACAAAGTTATTTTACACCATTGTTACAACGAACGATTTTTTAGCCCATTATTCAGCAAATACTTTTGATGACAATGTTAAAAAATCAGATTTCGAATAATAATGATCAATTTTTTGTTTCTTGTGATATAAATTGATTGAAAGTTGCCGCAGTATAAATCTAAGTTTTTGTGTGAAAGTCCATTGAAAGGGGCAACGAAATAATTTTCTTGGTTGACTTCGAAATTTGATATCTTTTGTGTTATGAATCAGAAATATGAGTTGCATCAAATAGGATAGCGTTTCCCAACCTTTTTTGTTCACGGACTAATTTCTCACCGGCGAAAACCTTTGCGGACTCAAGGTACGTTTAGTGCAACGGTACTCTGTGTAAAGAACCAATAAAACCAAACACAACAGAATTTCAACGATTTTCAAAATGGGAAATTCGCTGCAATTACGCGTTCGTTAAAAGAGCCGACTTGTTAGTGTATAATGGCCTGTTCTGTCGCACAATATTCAGTCCATGACAACGACGAGAATTTAAAATGTTTTTCTATTTTAATTTAATTGGGTTCATGGTAACTCGCGGCTGCGTCGACTTACGGAAGATTAAAGCATTACGTCTTTAAAATACTACGACAATCTGCGGCAATCGCCCGATTATATTTAGTTTTGATACATATATATTGTTTGCGCTCTTGCGAATTTGTTATTGCCTCAAGAACAATCCTACTATCTGCTATAAATTTCCAGAAAGTACAACTTGATTTAGTACTTATTAAAAATATATTTAAAGTATATTAGTAAATTAAAAATACATTAATCGCCTTGCTTTATTATTAATTTAATTGTGATCATTTTAATCTGCGGTTGTGTTGACGAAATAAAAGCAATACTACTCAGAAAATATCATGACAAACCGTGGACACAAAAATGCGATTACATTTTGTTTTGATTCGTATTTTTGTGAATTCGACAAAACTGAGTTGTTCGTACAACACTTACGGCGCTCCAGCACTGTACGTACCAATGTGAAGGCGGTAATGCAAAGAATCCTAAGGGAAAATGCCCTGGTACGTTTACTTCGGTGGCACCCGAAATTTTGCGATTGGCAATGTCTAAAAAAGCGTCTTCAATCGGTCGCGGACAATCATAAAACAAAACTTGTGCTATTCTCCGTTTTATTTTCCGTATTTTGTATTGCCGCTTTTCAAGTAAGAAAATTTGGGTTGACACCTGGAAGGAAAAAAAAAATATTCCTTGTTGTTCGAACTCGGGGGAAACACCACTTAGGTATCTATTGAAGCGTGTGCAGACTCGTGTTTTCGTCGGAAATCCGCCAAGTGAGTTGGGAAATCCAATCGTTTGATTAAGCGACGCGCAAGTGACCTGTTGCGCCACTTGTTACCAATTTTCGAATAGTAATTGCTATTCTAATAGTAGAATATTGGAATATATGCCCAGCACTACTCAGTAACAATTAACTATTGACTCGATTAATGTTATGTGAATAAACTTGCTCTTTATGTTTTGTGTAAATTCTAACGTGAATCGTAACTTGGCTGATAGTTAAGTTTCGCAAAAACGTATGCGTCCCGCAGTGAATTTCGGGCACGTTGCGGACTCATTCAACCGCTCCGCGGACTCATCTGAGACCGCGTACTCGGGTTGGCAAACACGGAAATAGGATTATGGCGGAGTTTGGCAACACAATTCAAAAACTGGATAGCGATTGTCTCTTATTAATTGTAAAATTAGACCAATTTGATCACATTGTAACTTTAAAAACATGCTTCCATAATAATATACTTTTTAAAATAAATAAGCGTACTTCAATTTGTTGTACCAAATCATAATCATCAAACAGCGTCATAACGCAATTCACGATCATATTCAAAACAAAATAAATAGATTATGCTTACATCTGGTTATATCCATAGGTAGGTTGATATTTTTCGAGACTGCAATGCTAGAATCCCAGCTCATCCCTGCCATATAACGTGTAGAATCCACGAGGATGGGGGTGAGGTAAAGAGGCTAAATATGACCTTGGACGTTGTATAGTTAAAGTGGAATTGGTCGGCGAGAAATATGACTCTGTTCAGTTCTTGTTATTACTTTTTGCAAATATGATTATTAAAACCAAATATAATTTCAGTTATTGATGTGTACCAGATGTATTATAGTGGAAGTGGATACTTTATGACTAAATAACGTATGTATATTTAGAATACCTTCGAAATAGCATCAAATTGCGATGTCAAAGCGACATGTAATAATGTAAACATGTAATAATTGTTCTTTTACTTAAGATTTTTAAAATGCCTTGAGCGATATTTGTTCGCAAAAACACCAATCGCTATATAAAATCTTCTGTTCGGAAAAAGCCAGCATATCAGTGAATATAAATTTTGCGGACGCCAGAGCACGTATGGTAGGTACGGGACCTAATTGTTAAAGCGTTGGAATTACACATCCCGGGTCCAGATCCTGTGCCCACAAATGCATTGTGTAGGTAATGCCAAACCGGTCTCCCAATAGCTTTTTGGTTTGTCAATAAAGAAACGATTCTTCAAAATTTGCAACTTGAAAAAATTGATTTTCATTATAAACTTTCGTTCTAGAGAAATACCTTGCATTTTCTTTTTTTGTTATGTGGAAAAATTTTGTTATCGAATGGAATCAGTTGAAGAAGTCAACATCAAAAAATAGAAAGAGTTTTTAAAAACATTGAAAACATTAAACGAACGCCTCCATATTCGTTACCTTCTCTAGTCTTGTTTCAAGCAAACGGTTATATATCCGTATAACTTTAGATATATGAATCACTATTGAAATTTAAGGCCTCAGTATGGTGCGCACTAATTTGGTTTGGAAACATTTGCCACTGAAATTTTTGAATCCACATACTAACTAAATTATTTTACAAAAATATTCTGTGATAACTGGGTATTGTTTCCTAATAAATACATGTATCATTCTATTTAATATTGATAGAAGCATAAATATTTTTTTCAGATTTTTTTATAGAAATGGAATTTCAGACAATGAAAATTTTAGGATTAGCATTTGTTTTCTTTATTTCGCAGAATGAAGGTAAGTAAATATAAAATCGTTGATTGTAAATAAATACAGCTGCACAGAAATACTTCAATGATTATCAATTAGAGTGGCTAAAATTTTAAAATTCTTTGATTTGTAAAATTATTCAACATCAGTTCAAAGTGAAACTGTAAGTAACTGTACTGCACATATGTAACAAATTATGAAACATTTCCCGTGGTGATATCTGAAAAAAAGTTTTTTTTTTAAGTTTCGTTTTCTTTAAATCAACCTGGATATAACGGATACACACAATGAATACATTTTGATAAACTGGATAAATTATTTACGTCAATGCATGGTGAAATGTTACAAATTCTTATGAAAAATATAGATGAACAATTATCAAAGATATTTTATTTACATCGTTGCAGGAAAATTAATCGACACGTTGTACGTCGGAGACTATGAATTAACCTATTATAACTCTGGAAAAGATGCATATTACTCCCATCAAACTGCTATTTACGAATGTGTTGTAAAAATGCCTGGCTCAAGATTGGTGATTACAGATAATGAAAATTTACATGAAGCAGTGAAAGAACTCTTGAAAAACAAGTGAATTTTATTGATTTTGTCTCTCTCTGTGCGTGTGTGTTTTTTTGAGTGTTTTTTTTTTTATTTTATTTTATTAAACTGACTAAATACTGTTAGTCTAACGATGTTGGAAAGCAATAAACGTTCTGAAAGAAATACATATATTCCAGTAAAAGAATCAAACATATTTTGTGTTTCAGTACATCAGATAAAGTCTTGATTGGTGCATTCAAGATTAGAGAAACCAAAGAATACTATTGGATGAATGGGGAAAAGCTCAAAGCCGGATTTACTAAATGGTAATACTTTTTATTACTTTTTGTGTTTAAATTGTTTCCGACCCCTTATAATATTGAATGTGTTATTTAATGTTAAAGGGCTGAGAATGAACCAACAACTGACTACCATACTACAGAGGACGTGTATGTTACATTTGCGGATTCTGATTTAAAGTGGTTTGTAGAGCCATATTTCTATGGCACTCGAACTGGATTCATATGCCAAACTAGTAAGTTAAAATTATTGGTGTGAGAAGATTTTGTGTACATAATATATATTCAAATTTCAATGCTGTGTTCATTTTTAATTTCATGTTAATAATTTTAGGTCGTTATTGGTGTTTTTTCTTTAGTAGAACATAAAAACTTTTATCAGAGGTTCTCACGCTGCAACGATAATCGGTTGTTTTTGTACAATTTCTGTAGCTTAGTTGTATTTTATATGTAATACGTATTTAGAAATATTTGCCGCTGTAGCAATATTCTCTGACGTGGAAATTGCCATCACAGAATGTATATTTTAGCATTATAACCTAAACACTTATACTATATTGTAATTATGCAGGAATTGACAAACTCCAACCGTCGTACTACGCTGAACTTTCTTTCGAAGATACAAACTCTACAAACACAGGCATTGGAACTATGACCTATTGGGATGCACAGAAGATGTGCACAAAGAATCAAAGTAGAATTGTAGACATTGTTAACGATAGGGCGTTCTTTGAGATTCGTGAAAAGTGTGCCAGGTATTTCAACTTTTCCATAATGCTTTCTTCCCGTAGCGGACCGCTTCTATTGTTTATTAGATGACAGAGATATTCGATAGCATAATTATACAGTATGTGGTAAACTAAACTGAATACTTTCTAAATACTTTAGCAAAATTATTATGCTTTTATCTGTATTATGAGTATGATTCTTAAAAAATGTAAATATTTTTTTTAATATTATTCGGCCTCCAATTAACAAAATTGACTTAGCCTAGTTGAGACACGAGCTGGGGTTTTTTTTAGTCCAAATTTCTTCCCTATGTGTATTCATGACAAACTTTCGCTCAAGATAGATAATTAAGATTATATTTTTCAAACACCAATTCAATAAGAAGAAAAAAGAACCATTGAAACTTTTGTACTCTTATTTAGTGACCCGACACTCAAGTATTGGATACGAAAAGATGAAAACTCTAAAAACTGTTTAATTATGGGAAGTGAAGGATGGTCACAAAATGATTGCGATGATCCGTCTATTTATCCCATTTGTGAGAAAAGTGAGTATCAGGCACAAATTACGTTGTTTATAATATTCACAAGTTACATAGTAGATGAATCGACGATAAAAACAGAGCGTGTTGACGTTTAAGCTATTAAATAATTTGTATATGCTACATTTCCTGGGCGACTAGCAGAACAAAATTTGACTCTCGGTTATATTTCCTGTGATGTGCTTCTTTGTGAATATCTCATCTACAAATAGTCTTAATTCCTGCCTCCGTTTTGGGCGTGCGTTTCTGAGCAATTTTACTGAAATTGTATGTGAAAATGATTTAATTTTTAGTTCCACCATGGGGCTTGAGAGTTTCCAACGAACGACCAGTTATTAAGAGAAAAGAAAGCATTACGATTGACTGTAGAGCATCAGGATATCCAATTCCAATTGTTGGTTGGCAACGAAGGGATAGAACTGTCAGCGAAGTGTTAAATCGACGAATCCATCAGATAAAATATGACGGATTTTCTCGACTTGTGATAAACAACGCCAAGCCTTTTGACTCAGGAAGATATCATTGCTTTGCCACTAATTCAATTAATTCTGTGAGAGGATACGCAGATGTCAGAGGTAACACAAGTACAGTTTGTAAAATTCGTACGGGGCTACGCCCTGACATCATTCGTGCCCAATTGTGTCAATATATCAAGTTAGATGTACTATTTATATTATTATTATTATATTCTTAGTTGATGGTATGATGCAACATAATTTTACAACATTTGAAGAGAATTTCGTACAAAATACGTAAGTGATGTATTAAAATGGATCTCCGTTATGCAACATGTTATATGAATTAAATTACGTATAAGCCCATGTTATTAAAACGCCGGCTGTTTCCTAAATAACATTAGTCAATATTACAATGTTATTCTAAGCTATGTTGTCTTTACTGTTCACGCACATATGAAATGAAATATTAGCTTTTGTAGAAACATACGAAGGAATGCATCTTTGTTGAAAGGCTTGGTCGATCCACAATTTAAAATAAATAAGTATTCAGTTGATTCAAGATTCTTGATTAGTCATCTTTATTCTCGCTAAGGCATCTCTGTATTACAAGCACACTGATCCATTTGCGCAAAAGAATAAAGCAAGGAAAGTTAGTTTCGCGTAACCCCGACTTAAAGTATTAGGCTAAATAAGTATGTGGTATTTGTGCATTCTAATAAAATCGGTACTCCTTTAGTGTGTGTGTACCAGGTGAGGGTTAGGCTCTAATTTGATTCCGATTTCCCCTATTTTAGCTCTATTACGAGTTCGGGGACTGTCCGTCTTAGCCAATTCAATTTACCCCCTTACCAATGGGCTTCAGTCCGTCTGCACAATTTGTTGTAAAATAGGCCAACAAAATTAATTACCACCATATTGATACACACACTTCGGGAGCGCCCTAAAATCAAATATATTGTAATATTTTGATTAAAAACAAGATTACCTGATACACACTTTTCATACAGAATATCTGAAAGCAATAAACCAAGTGCCGCTCTACCATCAATTGGTCGACCTTCAATCAACAATTTAGGTGAATATCACCTATTTTCTGGAAATATTTTGATATATTTATACGTACGATCATTGCAACCACTTATTTTGTGTGAAAATAATTTGTTATTATTCAATATGTGGTTATAGTCAACTTTAGATATTAATCTGATGTAATACAAAAATGCATATTAACCTAAGTTAATATTTATTTTAAATAATATTATTACAAGATGAATACTTCATACTATATAAGAGAGCACTTTTTTTTTCAGAACATTCGATGTGCAGTACATTGGAGTTCTCAGTTATTGCAGGTTTTGCGTTACTCTGGTTAACTGTTATCCTGGCGTACACAATATATCTTTGGTAACGTATTTTTGTTTGTTTCAAGTTACTCATTTTATCCAACAAAAAGCTGCTTTAAAACCTATTCCAACCCTATTCTCATAACTATCGAAGTATTTGCGAATCATCAATTCTGAGCATATCAGCGCTAAAAACGGATTTTTATCAAACTTTGAAATTTACGTTTCCACAATCTATTACAATATTTATTTCTACTGGTTAAGCTAACTATATAATAGCTAAATTATCAGCTAATGCTGTTTTTTGTAAATGAGACTTCCAGTCTACGCGAAAGCGACATTTTGTTTAAATACTTTTTACTCTTTCACAATAACTTTATATTTTTTATTTATTTATATAGTTGCTTCAGGAAAACAGCGAAGTCGGCTGATGTGTTCACATCCAATAATCTTGATGGTAAGTTATATTTCAGTATGTTACAAATGTTCTAGATTTAATAACAAGCACCTCGGTAGTTTTACTAGCGATTCCTCAGCCAAAAGTTAAATTGTCAAATGTCTTTAAAATTTTTGTAAGTGTTGGCAAGCGCAGGTGGTTCGTCGTATCTATATCTTTATTATATTAAATATATCAATGATGATTATTATTCTTTATCGATTTTTGTTGGAGTATTGTTAAATAAGGTACTCAAACACAGCGTTTACATTGCTTATGATATTTTTTTTTCAGAATCAGCGAATGCGAAAAATGTGATGTCAAATACAAAATAACACAAAAATGGATATATATATCTTTAATTTTGTGTTTAGTATGATAAATAAAACATTGTTATGCTATAAACTGTTGTTTATTTTGTATGAGTCGTATTTATTTTATATTTATGATGAATACAAAGACAAATCAAGAGCGTATTTATGATATCTGAGATGCGATTTGGAAAGATTCGTGGAGAATAGATTGTAACAAACCTCGTCAAAATATAAAAATCCTCTGTCCAGTAAATTATTTTTTCTGGGTAGCAAGCAACGCTGATAAAAGTCCATTGAAAACAAAACAATTATTTAAGAAAAAAGAGGACTATGCCTTAATATGGGAACACGGAGTGCAAAATGATATATTTTATCACCAATTCACAAAGTGACCCACCGCGTTTTTTCGGTGACCCGCCAAGGCACGAATGAAATTAAAACATACTAACTTGTAAGTGATAAAAATTGATAAAACCGGCTTCAAACAAAGTTAACAGTAAGTAAACTACATAATGTAACGTCAGTTGGACAGCCAGACCTGCGAACGCTCAAATTCAAATTACCGGATCGGTATGGTAATTTTCGGAACTCCCAATCTTGGATGCACGTGTTCACACATGTAATACTAACATTGATAAAATATTTGTGACCCACACTCTTCTGCTCCGTGATTAAAATATAATTTTTGACCCATTCATCGAAAAAGGTTCGCTATCCCTGGTCTAGAAAATATTGAAAAATATTAATTCTCATTTTATGCTATAATTGTCACATTTATTATTCTTAAGTTCTTAATTTCATGTGGCAAAGTCTGGTAGAATCAGATCATGCTTGATTATATAAAAGCATATCCAGTTCAACAACAATTTGGTGTTGATAAAGGCGAAACAGTTCATTAACTCAAGCGTCGGAAAAAAACAGTGAAATTAAAGTGATATAAATACGCTGTACATCCATTGATTGCTGTCATTGTCTGGTTTGTTTCTGTGGTTTCGCTAAATCGGCAAAATTTTACTGTTATAAATCACCATAAGTCACTCAAACCGACGGTGTCTCTTTGAAGCGCGGCGTCTAAAAACACATTCTGACGTGGGTCTTCTCAGCTTAAGGAGGAGAACCAAATACCTTTACATGATACTCTATTGTCAAAAAACATCATGGTCAAATTCATATACATAGTTAGCAAAAGGCAGGCAGACAGAATGTCTGAAACGCTTGCCGAAAAAAACACCTGCAACATAAGATAGAGACGGAATTTTTATATGCGTATTATGCATAGAGTTTGATAAATTCCTGTAAACAACATACTAAAATCTAGGTGCGTATTATACAAGAAGAAATACGGTACTTTGGGAGAACAAGTTCCGACAGTTCAGAAGAACACAGCCCATTAAAATATCTATAAAATATTATTTCTCGAATTTTGTTCAAGAGGTTCAATACGGTCACAGGAGCATCATCCCAAACACGACAGCAATACTCCACGCTTAGACGTATTATATTTTAATATAGAGACAATATCGAACTTTCTTGTAGGTAATTTATATACTTATATGAAACGAGATTTGATTGAAAAAAAAGTATGTTTTTATATCAATTGCAAATGGCTCAATTTCATAATATATCATTGGCCATCGTTTGCTGTTTACAAAAATGGCCACATCGTTTAGACATGAAAGAATAGATTACACCAATAAACTGTGTGAAATTATAGATATTCTGATAACATCATGTGTTTGCGTATAGAAATGTTTAATTAAGTAGAATAATTATGATAAAAATAATATTACTGATTTATTTTATAACTAGGACAAAGTTGAAACAACATTCAAAAGATTAATATCGTTTTAATACATGCGGAACCAAATAATTTTGAGTTAAAATTAATAATGCAAAGAAAATTTTATTTTACGACCGTGTAACGAAACGTTTTGTAAAGACAATTTTTCTAATGTGTAAATTTTGATATAAATATTGGCTTTCAATTAGAATCTAGCTAAGACTTCGTTAAAAATATTTAAAATATGTTAGAAACGTAAAATCTGAATAAAACCAAGAGCCATCAGCTAGATATTACACAAAAAAGTATTTTTAGTTATTAATGTTATAATTTGATTAAATTTTATCAATACCAAATATTGCACAACTAACGAAAAATTAAATTAATTGTAGTGACATATTGATGAATATAATGAAAAATGAACAGGAAGTACGGATTGAAATAAAAATAATATATAAATATAAAAATTTATTTGTATTGACTTATGATTGCAATCAAACAATCACTTGTGAATCAAATTATGTAAGACATAAATTTTAGACAAGCGAATCTTTTCTGAATTGTATTAGAACAATGTTCAATTGTTAATTTACGGCACCAACCGAATATATTGAAGTTGTTGTCAACTTTGCGGTCATTTGTTTTTCATGTTAATGGTGGTGACTACGTCAATCATATGGACCGCATTGTTGTCCGACTAAAAATACTTTTACATCAGGCGACTAAAAACACTTTTCGCATTGTTCAAATTTAATCATTCATCTTCTTACGAGTTCCTTCAACCAAATACACGAGAACGGATTACAGATTACAACCGTAATCAGATGTTACAGAGCGTGTTATTCAGGTGTATTCTTAGAATCTCTTTTATTTCCACGGAATTTTAAAATGCAAACTTTACGTACTCCTTCAAACAGACAAACACTCGCTTCTTCGCAAGTAATTTTACACCATTGTTACATTAAACAATTTTTCTTAGCACATTATTCAATACTTTAATGAGAAATCAGGTTCCGAAGATTAATAATTTTTCTGTTTTTTGTTTTGCTCTGATATAAATTATACTGATATAAAAATTATATATTACACTGATATAAAAAGTATTTAATCAAGTTTTTGTTGTCAAAGTCCAGTGAAAACGGCAACGAAATAATTTTCTTGATTGTCCTCGAAATTCCGATATTATGAATTCCGTGTTATGAATCAAAAATATGAGTTGCATCAAATAGCTTTTACGCGGAGTTTGGCGACACAATCCAAAACTTGGGTAGGGATTGCCTCGCATTATTTGTAAAATTAGACTAATTTGATTACATTGTGACTTTAGACACATGCTTCCATAATAATATACTTTTAAAAATAAATGAGCTCAGTGAAATTCGTTGTATCAAATCATAATCATCAGCAGCGTCTAACCGCAATTCACGATCATATTCAAAACAAAATAAATACCATACTGCTCACATCTGACTATATCCATATGTATAGTGATATTTTTCTAGATAGCAATGCTATAATTTTAACTCATCACTGCCAGCTAACGTCTAGAATCCATGAGGATGTGGGGTGAGATAAAATGACCAAGTATGACCTCAGACTTGTATAGTCAGGGATTCCATTGATCTGGAACCCGAAATAAGGACGACTGAAAAAATTTCTGCATTGTGAGCAGAAATGGCTGGCTTGCCTATGGGCTCCAGGTAAATGTCACAATTACAGACGTCACAGTGTGCGAAGCACTCACCCTTCAAGCTTCGTTTAACTTTGAATTCTTTCCCGTATTTCCCGTACAATAAAACTTTGGCGACAAGACAAACAACACAAAGCTTCCTTTATGACAGGGGTGGGCAACCTATTTCGGCTCGCGTGCCAAAATCGGCTAAATTTAATGATAAAATTCTTCTGCGTGCCGATCAAAATCAAAAACAATGCTTTGCTACTTACAGAGCAAAAAATGCACAATAATAAACCTTTTAAACTTGTACAGACAGATTCACTATTCGGGAAAATATCAGTCCGACAAACAGATTTGATTACTTTTCTTATTCAATATCAGTGAGACTTCTGCTGCTGCATTACCGCTGATAGAGATTTTACATTGGGTTTATACATTGTACCTCTCTAAGAAATACAACAAACTACTGGTTTCATCTTTCAGGCTACTCCTAATATGAGACTTAATAAAGTTCATAACTTAGAACAAAGGTTGACACGCATATGTGGAGCGTATGGACATATGGCATAAACATGGAGAGTAATGCAGTTACTAATTTTTTTAAGACACGAAAAATTTTCTGGAATGACATCCCAATCACGCAATCGACGCAACCACAGGTTAAATTGTAGACAATTAAATTAATAAACCAATACATTTAAATATGCCCGTATCAGCAATGGATTGATTACTTTGAACAACAGAAAAATCATTACTATCCGTTAAAAAAGTCGTCCCGCGGTGATTTCTCGGCGATTAATTTGTATTTTTGATTTACTAATATACTTTATATGTATTGAATTGTACTCAACGGGATTTTTCATATCAGATCTTGGGATTTTTCTGACGGTGTATCAAAACTAAATACAACAATAAGGCAGTTTGCCGCATATTTTTACGGCAACAGATTGACGTGACATTTTAGAGTGGTAATGTTTATGTTTTGACGCAAGAAGACTGTGAGTTTCGTTGGACACAATTAAATTAATATAAAAATAAATTACAGATTTTCGTAGTTGTCATGAATTGAATATTTTACGGGACAGAAAAGTCGGTATACGCTGAAAAACTCGACTCTCTTAACAAGCGCGTAATCACGGCGACTGTTTCATAAAAGAATGCGAATTTCCAATTTCAAAATTTTTCCTATTTGAAAATCCTGACTGCGCGCCTGGTTACGTGAATCACTATCGATCAAATCACCGACTTCGGTACGATTAATGACCAGCAAACAAATGCATATCTCACATTGAATAGCATCACCTTTGTTTTTGAATGTATTGTTAACATAAATTTTCTAACGCGTATAATTTATTACATAAGCTTAGTTCGTTTGTATGAGGTGGTCCCCCAAAATTTTGGTCAGGCTTTCCCCGTCCATCAACTTGAAAAAAGTTGCCGATCACTGCTCTAACCAGCATGAGTTGTACAACTTCATAAATTGGGCAGAAATGAAGAAGATGGTGGCACAAACAAAAAATATTACGTAAGAATGTAGCCAAACGCATGCTGCGCTCTTCTCGACAAAATTTCTTGAGAGCTCACTCATTTGTTACGTCATAATATATTTCTTTGTAGTCATATGTCATGAAATAACGAAAAGAGTTAAATAAATAACGGATTGTTTACGAACCCTAATGAATAAACAAACATCTAGTTTCATCAGATAATTCAGAGCCTTGAAACTTTTTATCTCAAGGAGAATGATCTCGTTTCCGAACCTCGCTCGCGTGCTGAATAAATGGGCTCGCGTGTCAAGTTTGGCACGCGTGCCAGGGGTTGCCCACCCCTGCTTTATGAAGTACAAAAAAGACAAAATAAGGACACGCAAGCCAAAAATAAGGACGCAAGCTAAAAATAAAATAAAAATAAGGACAAACCTTAGAAATGCAATTGAAGTGCAATTGGTCGGCGAGAAATATGACTCTGATCAGTTACTGATAAACTTTGCGTGTATATGCGTGCTTATAAAGCATTATACCGTTATGACTCGGACATGACGTATTAATGTAATACTGATCCTAGGAATATTGCACTCTGATCCGTCAAATAAAAATAATAAAATGCCAAATACATATTTAATAGCTAAATGTCTTAACTCACCTAATTGCCAAAAAGGCACATTCATCGCTAAATGGCTCAACTTACATAATCACCACTGCCTCACCTAATAGACAAAAACATATTCAATTGGCAAATGCCTAAACTTACTTAATCATATTTAATCGCTAAATGCCTTAGCTCCCTCAATCCCCACTGCCTTACTAAATCGTCAAAAACATATTCAATTGCTAAATGCGTTACCTTATTTAATCGCCACTGTTTCGCCTGATCGCCAAAAATACATTTAATTAACTTACTTAATCGCTACCTCTTACTTAATCGTAAATGCCTTAACCTACTTAACCACCAAAAGCACATTCAATCGCTGAAGGCCTTAAGATACTTTATCGCCGTTTCCTCAATTATTTGTCAAAAAGTATATTCATTCACTAAATGACTTACTGAATCGCCAAAAACATATTTAGGTAATCGCTAAATGCGTTATCTTGCTCAATCTCTACTGCCTCACTTAATCGCCAAAAACAAATTCAATTGCTAAATGCCTGAACGTACTTAATCGCCACTGTCTTACCTAATAGACAAAAAGCATATTTAATCGTTAAATGACTCAATTTACTTAATTGCTAAAAATATAAATTTAATCGCTAAATGCGTTAACAATACTCGTATAAATGTCGATTAAGAACAATTATCATCATTTTATATTTAATATTATTAAAATATAGATATGGCGAGTCACCTGCGTTTGCCAACACTTCCGAAAATTTCAAAGGAATATGACGATTTACCCTTTGACTGAGGAATCGCTAGTGAAATTACCAATATGCTTGTTAATAATGCTAGAACATTTGTAACCTACTAAAATATAACTTACCATCAAGAGCATTGAATGTGAACACGTCAGCCGACTTATCCGTTTTTTTGAAATAACTATACAAAGTAATACAAAATATAAAGTTATTCTCAAGGAGTAAATGGTACTTGGACAAAAATTCGCTTTATGGTAAACTGAAATTGTATTCAATAATTAGCTGAATAACTAACAGAAATTAATTTTGTAATGGATTGTGGAATCGTAAATTTCAAAGTTTAATAAAATTGGTTTTCATCTGCTGATATGCTCTTAATTGATGATTCGCAAATATTTCGGTGGGTATGACGAGAATGAGGGTGAAATAAGCAGCTTTTTGTTAGAGAAAATACGTCGCCAGGAACAATACAAAAAACTTTACCAAATATATATTGTATACGCTAGATTAACGATTAACCCCCCGTATTGCAAGTACTTTAATAACTAAGAACTTCCATGTACTGTACATCCAGTGTTCTTAAAATATATCAAGTACGACTTTGCAGACAGTATGAAGTATTTATCTAGTGATGTTTTTATTTGAATTAATTAACTAAGTTAACATGCATATTTGTAATACATGTGATGTGATCTTAAGTGAGTCTAAATCTAAAGTCTGAATCTATAACCACATATTGAATAATAATAAATTATTTTCACACAAAATAATATAATACTCATATCATAATATTTTATCTCTAGAAAATATGTAATATTCACCTGAATTGTTGATTGAAGGTCGACCAAATGCTTGTATAGAGTGGCACTTGGTTTATTGCCTACAGATATTCTGTATGAAACGTGTGTATATATCAAATCATGCTCCTTTAAAACAAAATATCGCAGTATACCCAATTCATTAATAAGTATATTAGATTAAAGATGACTATTCAAGAATCTTGAATCAAATAGAATACTTATTTATCTTAGAAGTATTTGTGGATCGACCAAACCTTTGAAAAACATACATTTATTCGAAAGAGTTTAGTGTGACTGCTGAAATGTCGACAATAAACATTTATTGTTTCTACAAAATAAATTTATCTCATATATACGTGAATAGTAACAACACGATATCTTGGAATGACATTGTAATAAAGACCAACGTTATTTAATAAATCAGCCGGCGTTTCAATCACATAGACATCCACGTAATATATATTTTTTGTTCGCGACGGTATTGAGACTGAATTCATATAACACGTTAACATCTGCTTACTGACTAAATACTGTTAATCTAACAATGCTGAAAAGCAATAAACATTCTGGGAGAAATACATGTATAACCGTAAAAGAATCAAACACATTTTGTGTTTCATTGGTTGGTGCATTTGAGAATAAATAAACCGAAGAATACTACTAGATGAATTAGAAAAAGCTTAGACCTGGATTTACTAATTGGTAATACTTTATATTACTTTTTGATTTTAAATTGTCTCCAACCCTGTTTAATATTGTGTGTGTTTTTTAACTTTGAAGGGCTGAGACTGAACCAACTGACTACCGTTATACAGTATAAGTGTATGTTACTTACGTGTATTCTGATTTGAAGTGGTTTGGTCCGCAATATCCCTACACTCCAACTGGATTCATATGTCGAACTAGTAAGTTAATATTATTGATGTAAGAAGATTTTGTGTACATAATATAAATTTTAATGTTAATGCTTTTTAATTTTCAATTTTATGTTAATAATTTTAGGTCGTTATTGGTGTTTTTTTTCTTTCATGATAGTAGGATATAAAAAACATCGATCAGAGGTTGGGATTCTTCAACGAGGATCGCTTGTTTTTGAACAATTTCAATAGCGCAGTTGAATTTTATACGTGATATTTAAAAATATTTGTCATTTGTAGCAATGTTCTCTGACTAGTAAATTACTATTACAGAGTATAGATTTTAGTACTGTAATGTAAACACTTATTCTACATTGCAATGATGCAGTAATTGACACTTCAACCGTGGTACTACGCTGAATTTTCTTTTGGAGATACAAACTCTACAAACACAAGCGTTGAAACTATGACCTATTGGGACGCACAGAAAATGTGAAAAAAGAATCAAAGTAGAATTGTAGACATTGTAAACGACAGGGCATTCTTTGAGATTCGTAAAAAGTGTGCCAGGTATTTCAACTTTTCCCTAATGCTTTCTTTACGTATCGGGCAATTTCTGTTGTTTATTACATGGCGAAAATATCTGATATCATATATATTCAATATATATGTGATAAACTATTGAATACTCCCCAAATATTTTAGAAATTTTTTATGCTTTCATCTGTATTATGGGTACGAGTATTAATAAAAACTCTTTTCAATAATAACTCGGCCTCCGATTAACAACATTGACGTAGCGTAGCTGAGATACGAGCCGCGTCTGTATTCATGGCAAATTTTCGCTCATAAAATAGATAATTAGGATTATATTTTTTAAACCCCAATTTAACAAGAATGAAAAGAAAACATTGAAACTTTTGTAACTCTCATTTAGTGATAGGATAGGATTCACATATTTATCCAGGGGGAGAGGAAAGCCGATTAGACGGCCCAACCATGTGCCGAACCACGCCGGCCTCTCGTCCGGTTACCATTTCATGTCGGGTATGTGATTAGTTAGTTATTTGTTTTCGGAAGCATGGACTTAATGGTGGAAGGAGCCCTAAACGACCAGCGGTTACGAGAACCCCATTACGGCGGCGAGAAGTTCAGCAACCCTCTCGCACTTGACCATTCATATATGGGATTCGGAACCTGTGAACCCACACAGAGTAATCAGAGGTGCGTTGGCGAGCGTATTCCTAACGCTTTTAGCACGATGAGCCACACCGCGGCGCCACTAAAGTATTGGATACGAAAAAGTGAAAACTTCAGAGACTGTTTAATTATGAGATGGTCTATCTACGTTATGTAATCTGCAAAGGTTATATGAAGTCAGTCCTGCAAACGTTGCGAGCAAAAAATTATATTACGTAAAAGCCTATGTAATTGAAACGCCGGCTGATTTTCTAAATAACATTAGTCTATATTACAATGTCATTCTGTAAGCTATGATGTTTTCACTGTTCACGCATATTTGAAATGAATTATTGGATTTTGTATAAACAATAAATGTTGATTGACGACATTTCAGCAATCTCATTGAACTATTACGAATGAATGCATTTGTGTTCAGAGGCTTGGTCGATCCGCAAATACTTCGAAAATGTATAAGTTTTCGATTTGATTCAAGGGTCATGAATAGTCATCTTGCTTCTTGCTAAGGCATCGCTTTATTACAATCACACTGATTTATTTGCGCAGAGGAATAAAGCAAGGAAAGGTCGCTTAACATCGACTGAAAGTGTTGAGCTAAATAAGTATGTGATATTTGTGCGCCATAAAAAAATCGGTACTCCCGTAGTGTATGTACCAGGTCAGAGTTAGGCCCTAATTTTATTCTGATTTTTTCTATTTTATTTCTATTACGATCTACTTCTATTACAGTCGGGGACTGTCTGTGTTAGCCCAGTGAATTCACTTGTTGCTCATAAATTTCAGTCCCCTTACACAACGTGATAACGTGATGTAAAGTAGGCGAACAAAATTAGTTACCTCCATATTGGTATATACACTTCTGGAGCGCCATAAAATCAAATATATTGTAATATTTTGATTGAAAATAAGATTACTTGAAAAACACTTTTCATACAGAATATCTGAAAGCAATAAACCAAGTGCCGCTCTACCATCATTTGGTCGACCTTCAATCAACAATTTAGGTGAATATTACCTATTTTCTAGAAATAAATTATTTTTACATATTTATACGTACAGATCACATCACATGTAACACAGATATGAATATTAACTTAATTATTTACTTCAAATAAACTCTCTTCAAATTTTACTCTCTAGCGATAACTTTACATTTATTTATATAGTCATTTCAATAAAACAACGAAGTCAGCTGATGTATTCACATTCATTGCTCTCGATGGTAAGTTATATTTTAGTAGGTTACAAATATTCTAGCCCAATAGCAAGCACATCGGCAGTTTCAGTAGTGATTCCTCAATCAAAGAGTAAACCGTCTAAATTCTCTAAAATTTTAGGAAGTGTTTGCAAACGCTCGTCGTATCTATCTCCATATTATTAAATATTTTAATGATGATAATTATTCTTCATCGACATTTGTTGGAGTATTGTTAAATAAGGTACTCAAACACAGCGTTTACATTGCTCATGATATTCTATATATATATATATATTTATTTCAGGAACAGCATATGCAA
Organism: Styela clava; assembly: GCF_964204865.1. Classification (NCBI taxonomy): domain Eukaryota; kingdom Metazoa; phylum Chordata; class Ascidiacea; order Stolidobranchia; family Styelidae; genus Styela; species Styela clava. The sequence continues at coordinate 20,397,839 of NC_135250.1, forward strand.
AAAATGTGACGCCGGATGCAAAATAATGCAAAAAAAAAGAAAATAGATTTATTTTTGTCTTCAGTATGATGAATAAAACAGTGTTGTGCTAAAAAATTGTGTTGATTTCGTATGTGTCAAAATTATTTTGTTTCTTTTATGACAAATAAAAAGAAAAATCAGTAGCGTATGTATGATATCTAAGAAGCAATTTGGAAATACTACAGAAAAATACATTGTAACAAATCTCGTCAAAATATAAAAGATCCTCTATCCAGTAAATTTTAAAGTGACAAGCAACGCCTTAAAATCTCATTAAAAATAAATTAATTATTCAAGAAAAAGGAATTGAGCCAATGGATGAATTTCAGCTACAGTGTAAAGTCTTATTTAAAGCTAAATGGAAAAATGATGTTATATTTATTATATGAAATATCATATTTATTCCAAGGAGAGTAAAAGTTCATCAGTATCGATATTCAAAATTTCGCTAAAAAATATTTTATGTCTCTTCATCGCTTATACAATATTAAAAATTATATATTATATTGTATAAATATTATACAATATTATTAAAATTAGACAAATAAAAAAAATGTGTATTTCAAAATGTTATCATTATTCGTAATGGAAAAACGTCTCCACTTCAAAATTATTGCTAATTTTATTTTTAGTCCATTTTATTTAAATGAATTTATTCATATTAACATTGACTATATATACTAAAGTTTAAACCTAAACAATAAACAATACTAATGTTTATTAATTGGGATATTGAAATCTTAAAACCAAACCCACTTAATTCACAAGCACAAGAGAACCATGCTCAAATATAGGATAGACACGAAGACCGAAACAAAATAGTACGGGTATGCATTCTGTCACAGTAGACTACCGGTAACGCCTGACTACCAGATCGCTAACGCGAAGGCGGAACCGCCACGAGGTGCGCAATTTTTGTGTTTGACGTCAACGCACACACAATAAAGAGAATTCCTTGTAAGCCCACAGATATTTTTGAAATAAAAAAAAGGAATATTCCTCTAGAAATCTAGAGTACGCTTTTTTCCTGCCAACAATAATTAAAAAAGAATTGTAAAACGATGACAAAACGATCTGTAAGTCCATTTCGTGTCCAATAAACGTTTATAAAGACATATCACATCCAATATGCTAAGGTTACATTCATCACAAAATCGTAGTTAGAGAAAAGTCATAAGCTATTCAGGTATTAGAAGCTGCATTGGAAATAGCAATAACCGAGTATTTGCAAGCGAGAGCTGACTAAATAAAAGCGATATATATTGTATGAGAGCAATATAAAAAAGAACGGCTGCGAGTTTGTAACAAACTTGAGTATCCCGTAAAAAGCCTGTTTTCGGCAAGCTATATTATTCTTCAAATTATTTGTACTTTTTCATTGATATTGGGATCAATTGTCAATTTTTGTTTTCTAATCACCATTGTCCATGGCATACACTTCATAGACTTTTGATTGCAGTCAAAAAATGATTATTATTCGGTCAGTGTCGTGTACTAATAATGATCTACAATTGGTAATTTTGCGCGTGAAAATTGCCATGACGTTATCGTATTGAATTCGATCAAGCCAAGAAATTACACGCCTTGAGTAAAGTGAGTTCGACGCCGGAAATAATTGGCGAAAGAAAAACACATCGATCGCTTTGAGATTTGCAAAAGTGCTATTTGTTATTTGAGTTTTGCGAACGAATCTTGCTCTGTATTGTGCAGTGAGTTGACGATTTAGAATGGAATCGTTGTGGAGATTTGTGATTGTTTTGAATCTGCTGGTTATCACGTGTGGAAAAGAGGTAGGATTATAACTAAAATCTTTGCCAAGACCACATTTTGGCTAGCCTTGCTAAAGTCAAATATCGTAATTAAACATATTTATTCGATTTTCCGCGAAGCCTATGAGATGAGCCATTATTGTACTTTATTTATTGCATTGACAACCTCACTGTATTATTTAATTTCACTACCGGCAACAACAGAACAGTGAAAGTGTTATTATTTCTATTGACATTGTCATGTTAAGCTAGCCTTACATAACTGAGTCATGCTCGCGCGCGAAGCTAGCAAGCAGCAAAATACGAACACTTGGGAAAGAATGACATCATTCTTACGCCATGCCATATGTTGTAAATATCTTCCCAAATCAACCACGGAATCGCAAGGCAATTTTGTGGGAAATGGGGAATTTCCCAGATAGATGAAGGCATCAGACACTAAGTATATATATAAGCGTCAAGAAATTCGGAAAATTGCAGGACCTCACGGGAAAACTCTGAGAATGGGGGTAGTCCGTTAGGTTGCCATCCATGGGTTGGCATACTTTGGTGAAGTGTTGGGTGGTAATAGTGATGTAAAAAATTTGATTTCATATTCTGTTTGAAGCGAGTTCCACATTAAATAAGAAAAGGTATTATTTTGATACGATGTAATCTCATTTTTTCAGAGAATCAATGATTCGTGATTTGATTAAATAGCAATTGCCGAATTTGCCCATTTTACATTAATTGGTCCCAGCGAAATAATAAAGTCGTTCACTCATGTTTGAATTACAGATTCGCATCTCCATCAACGGTACGGAAGCCATCTACAATATCGATAAAAAATCTCCTTCCGTTACGCTAGGAATGGGAATTTTTAAATACGGTGTCATCAAATATATGAAGTCAGTAACCTTAATGAGTTAGGCTTAGAGACTGTTATTAATTGTATTTTTGTTGAAATTTACTAATTGACTCGAATATTTATTTCAATCTTCACTATTGTTCATAACCCAGGTGTGCCAGGAGATTAACTTGATCAGCTGTCACAGTCTGCGTAACCGTGCTATAATTATTCTAGTTTAAACCATGATGGTAACTTGTATATTTGTGTCGTAATCTCTGGTAGATCCATTTTTATATGCATTGAAATACAGGCAAAAAATTTATGAACACAAATTGTTGTAGTTTTCTTTTGATTTTTGCAATGGAAATGCTATGAGTATCGCTAATTTCGATGATGTCACTTTCTTTAACAGCAACACGAAACTCTTGACATTAGCAAAAGCTCTCGGTCCATCGTATGTTAGAATGGGAGGAACGAAGTCTGATCATTCACATTTTGTTCCAGGAAATATTGCCCGTCAAATGCGAGGTACTAGCTTATTTACAAAATAAAAGTTAATTTTTTTATGGTAAAAAATTAAAAATTAAAATTTGGAAATTTCTTTTATATAAACTGAGTACACCATTGAATTTAGATAATGTACTTTCAATACCTATATTACCTTTCCATATTTCTAGATTTTTACCCTGATTTGGAAGCTGAAAGATTTTACTTCAACTGCGTGTTTGTATATTATGATTTATAAGACAGCTACAATAAATGTTACCGTCATAGCTTCTATTTAACATATTCCTGTTCTTATAAGGAATATTTTTCACTAACTCTAGAAAATAAGTACTATTTTCAAAATATGAAGCTTCCTCCCCTACTCGTTATATTAAGAATATAGTATTTTAATATTGATGTAAATATTAATTAAGTGTGAAGTTGACCCATAGTTGAAATAGATTTTTTCATATTTAAGAATATTCGGTGTAGAGAATGTGATATAATTCTTTGCTTTGTTTCTATTTTTTTTTCATTTTTCAGAACAAAATTGTCTTGGAGAAATGCCAAATAACGAAGAATTTGTGCAACATATGTTGAAAGTTGCAGAATGGCAATTCGAAAATTCATTTGCGAAAGAAAGATACGGATTATCTGATAATAATGTATCATACACAGGTAAGTTTTTGCATTAACCTCAAATCTAAAATACAAATGTGGATAAACCTCGTTATATTTGAATGCAGCTTTTTGTTTCTATCTTCTATCAACGTCGAAAATTTAGAAAATATTTGAAAATTACTCAACGCGACTTAAAAGCAAGGCCTCATTTTTAATTATTTTGTGGTACTTTAGTAGTAGTTGTAAAATTGTTATCATCAAAGCTGATCAGAATGAATATATGCAAAGTTTCAAAAACCACATATAGCCGCTATATAACTAAACTATTGTATATATATTAAAATCGTAAAGATTTGGAATTTCTCATTAAAAAATTTAATCTAGGCGAGCATTTTTTTTGCTTGTCAACTTTGAGAAACTAAAATTTCTACAAATCTCATCATATAAACTGATCTGTATAGTTCCTTCAATAATAGACTCTGTAGTGACGTATTTTTTAGTGAGTGTCCAGCCCTTTACATTTCTGGTTTACAAAATGTACAAGATTACGCTTGGGCTCATCTCAAACTTATTGCTTTAGGATCAGAGTTCGACGATCTGATGTCCTTCGTAAATTGTGCGAATTGGGAACTTATTTTTGGACTAAATCTGTTGGATAGAAAACATGGTAATAAAAAATGGAATTCCACAAATACTGTTCAATTACTCAATTATGCTAAAAGCCAAAAACATCGAGTGAATTGGGAACTTGGTAACGGTAAGTATGAAAAGCTTATTGCAAATTTTTCGCATTCATTGATTTGATTTCTACACAATTTCTTGAGCAGATTGTTTAGCATTTTCAAATGACCACTACCAGCAAAGCTTGAAGCGGAAACATCTTTTTGAAAGCAAATATTTTTATGTCGGATCGTTTTGTTTGTTATGTTGTTTTTGTTCTTTTGTTGTTAAAGTTGTTTTTCTTCTTGGTGTAAATAACTAATGACTCGCTCTTATACCTAATGGGACATATGCTTTGAAATTTTCAGTAGTTTAGGACTGTATTTGCTAGAAGGCTATTACTTTTTATTTATTTTCAAAATTTTCCATGGGCTCTATTGGATTCGTGTTTTTTTTGTGCGATGACGTCATCAAAATTAAAAATGGCGCACCTTTTAGCTGTTTCGCTTTCAAGCGCTACCGGTATTCTTTTACTGTGACAAATTGCATACTCGTCCTACTTTGTTTGGGCTTCGTGACCATATATTAGAACATTGCTCTCATGCTTTCATTGTCATTCATTATTCTATAAAAATATATAGGTTTTGAAATAAAACGAAAATGTGCTTTTTCCATCTAGAACCGAATTCATATCATCATCATACAGGATTTTCTGTATCGCCGCGTGAAATAGCCACAGCTTTCTTTCAGCTAAACAAGATCTTGAAGTCAGACTCATGGTGGAAACAATCGAAAATAATTGGACCAGATGCCAACACGATGTTCAAAACTTCGAGCTTGAAATTTTTTAAAAAGTACATATATATTAACTTTGTGGCTCCATAAAGTAGATTGTCTTCGGTGATAATTTACCACGCATTGAGTTATCGCCATATTTATAAAAAAATAAAAAAAAAACTATGTTACTGTTTTTCACAGAGTTGTTCATTACATGGGATCTATTTTGAATGCTGTGACATTTCACCAGTAAGATGTTTTTATTTTACTTCAGCCATGACACTAAATATGAAGATACATCATTTTAAAAAATATTAAAAACTCAAATGTATTTCATAGATAATCCATTTGGCAATTTATGACCGTTAATGAGTTCATTTGTTGTTTGTTTTGTTGCTTTGAAACTATCAGTGCTTTTGATAAAAGATAGACCATCATTTTAGCATCATCAACTCGATCTAGACAACAAACTTATTTTATGATTATCAATTATCGGAGATAAAAACCATCGACAAATAGGTATGGCTTGACAAATGGTTGATGATCGTTTTAGGTACTACGTGGACAGTAGAGTGGCAACAATTTTTAACTTTACGGATCCTGCTCTTTTGAACGAGTTACTACCACAGGTGATGCTAGAATTTTTTATGTAATATTTTAGTATATTTCTTTAGTTTTTCCAAGATCTGGTATGAGTTATTTGTATGAAAAACACTCATTAACTTGTAACCAGATAGGAAATGTTATCTTCACTCTAGAAAAGTCAATATATATATACATCGCTATAAAAAATAAGTTGACGATTAATCTACATTGAACCTTCTTATGTAACTTTTGTTAACGATTTTCAACTACAGGGCTGTAAGCAGAGTACCGACAAAATTAGTTTTAAAGTATATTTATGATAGTGCTATAAATTCACTTTTCAGCTGAAACATGTAAAAGAAATAGTTAATCGACAATTTCCAGATCTTCCCGTTTGGATTGGAGAAACTAGCTCATCTTATGGAGGTGGAGCAAAGGGTCTTTCGGACACTTACGTTGCAGGATTCATGTCAGTATTCTATGATAAACGAATATATTTGAACTACTAAACTTATTAAATTGCACAATGTTCACCAGAAGGTGTTAAAATATATGATATAAATTCTGTGCAATTTTAGGTGGCTTGATAAGCTGGGTTTATCTGCAAGTAATGGGATAGATATTGTGTTCAGACAAACATTAGTAGAAGGAAATTACGCGTTGCTGGACGACAATTTCGATCCTAGGCCGGTAAGTACTCTATGAAACTTAAAATACATAATACTGAATTTTCAGTTTGTGAGACTGTTTGTCCCATACAATTTTCCACGTTTTTTATTTTCGTATACAGAATAGCTGACAATTATGTTATAGTTTTCTTTTATCCTTTAGGATTACTGGCTGACATTGCTGTATAAAACATTGGTCGGAACTCAAGTTTTAAATGTTACGAAAACAGTTATCGGTGCAATTTCTAAACAACATACAAAGGTTCGAATATACGCGCATTGCACCAACACAGAAAGGTATGAAACCTGAATGATTTTGATAATTGAATGTTTTAATCAGTGCTGTTGTGGACTATATGCATATATCAGTTCTACTAAATATATCAATATTATTCAGAACAACATATCCAACAGGATCTGTGACGTTATATTATCTCAATTTATCTACAAGTAGAAAGAAATTATCATTTGTACAACAAAGTGAACAAAACTTGACCATAGCAGTGACTTATATTTTGACTTCTACACCGGGAGTTTTGAATTCAAGGTAAGATAATACCTATGAACATATTCCTTAATATTCTATTTATAATCATTTCTTGATTGAATAGGAAAACTAGTATTTCTTGTTTGCAGTGACATTTATTTGAACAACAAGAAGCTTCGAATGGTAGATATTCACACGATGCCAACTTTCAACCCACGTCAAGTTAACATCGGTGCAGGAAAAAAGATAAATTTGCCACCTTCGTCATTTGGATTCATAGTTTTGAAAGACTCTAAAATTAAGGCTTGTCTAAAATGAAATCGTATTCCTTGATTTATATTCGAATCAAACTCAACTCAATTAACTGATTCAAAAATACAAGAATACACCTATTTTGAAACCCAAGGATAGTCAATTGCCTTTTCGTTCTCAGTATTGAGAATTACAATGTCGCTGCTCGGAACCAGCCCATTATAATTTAAAGTCAATGTTTGTGGAGTCGATAAAAGTGGATTGTGCTATTGTTTGCGAAAAGTGGTGCTCGGAAATAATTTAGTAGCAACTCCTATATATATAATATATATATAACCTCTCGAAAAAATTGTATATGGGTCTCATATGCTCCGAAAATATTTGCTAGTTTCCACGCGGTCACAAACGATGAGATGAATACAGGCGATTAGCGCTGGTAAACTAATCCGTAAATGTCAAATAAATCTATAAATAAAATAAACTTATGCCAGCTGAGGAATTCAAGAACGTGATTTTATTTATTTGCGCCGCGTTGTTATTAATTAGACGTTAGTGACGTTATAAGTGTCTGTCAGTAAGAAAATGGAGGTCTCTCATGAAAGACTGAAGTTTAACGCCGAGTTGTGAATGTTCAAGACTATCAAAGATGTGATTTGATCAATTTGTTCAAAAGTAGTAATGAAGGAGAATAATATCACAAGCAATACTAATGCGCAAACCATTCTGCCGATCAAGGCAGCATTGTGGGTCAAATACGGGCTGACGCAATGCAGCTGTTAATTTGATGAAACGCCGGAGTGGATTTCATGGTTACAAGAAAGACCAGAGGCTTTCCAGAAAGTCAGCACTTCAAGACATCTAATCAAAGGTATATGAATACCTCCAATTGTCTCCATTTTTTGTTACGCGATTCTTTTATCTTGTAACGAATTGTAATGTATATATATAGAGAGATGAGGAGAGTTCTTTGAAATAGATATCAAAAATTAATGCCTCTATGGATTCCACCGTACGTGTGAACGACTATTTTACTATGATAAGATGCACACGATGCAGGCTTTGCCCTAAAATAATGCACTAATGGTTGTTGCATTCTCGGTAAATTTTTTTGGTATTATTTGTAGTTCTCGAAGCCGTTCTTTTCGGACTTATTCCCCTGTGACGTCATAAAAAATCGTTATACACTTGCGAAGCAATCAATATCTAGGCCGGAAAGTAATAAGTCTGGTATATCAAACCGTACAGTTCGAACGTAAATCAGACAGTTACAGGAAACATATTTGACAAAATATGCATTGCGAATGCCTCTAACATATCGATAGATCCACCAGTGTGCGTAGCCTGCTAGATGCTTAAGCTTCGAGAATCAAATCGTGGAAATCGCGTTACGATTAACTTTTATTTGGAACATTTTGAATCATTGACCCACTTTTGCAGTTTCCCTTTACGAGATGAGTTTTATAGTTTTGAATATATGAAAAGAACTATGATACCATAATAAACAATCTTGATTAGCTAATGATCATTGGCCGACCGAGGAAGTACGCGTTTAGGGATACCGAAATATAATTTCTGGAAAGACCGGACCCAAATAATTTTGAAGTTTTGTATGCGGATCTTCGGTAAAAATAGTTGAGTAGCCCTGGTGTTCATCATTTCGTCCGAGTATGTATATTTCTAATTCGACATTTAGGTCATAGTTTGTATCAATGGAAAGGACTTTATCTGTGACGTTGATCCAAAATCTCCGTCATTTACATGGGAGATGACTATATTTCTACGTCACCTAATTAAAAACTTCAAGTAAGCTCGCTCATTTTATTCACATTTATTCATTTAGTCATATTGCCTTTTGCTACTAATACGTAACATGACTATACTAGAGATGTACCGATGTATCGGTATCGGGTATCGGTATCGGGTATCTGTATCGGGTATCGGCAATATCGGCCATTTTTTCGGTATCGGCCATGTATCGGTATCGGTTGAATTAAGGCCGATATTTCCGATATATTTATCTTTTTGATATGGTTCAGAATGTTTTAAAAGATAAGTTGGAATACTACTTTTTAATTTATTTTTTGTCTGGAGAGACCGTGAGCTATGAGACATACATGTCCCCACCCCCGCGAAAGAATAGGATTCACGTGTTTTTTGCTATTTATCAGCCAAACTAGTTCAACTAATTTGGCTATTTTCGCTGTCAAATTATTTATATTGACATTTTTAATATTACATAGTAATTATGAAGAAATATATCAACACAGCACATAACAAAAAGCAACTAGGCGCCCAGTTTTAAATCATACAGTGGAATTGGGGTCCTTATTTACGGCACAAGGACTTTTGGCACGGCTATAAATGCTGACTGTTTGTCGACAAGTACGAGTGTCATTTAGTCCGTCGACATCGATAAACTAAATTCCGAATTTCAAAATTTATGATAGCAATTGTAAAATATTTTATATTATAAAATAGTGAAGTAAAAAAACATCCTCGACGGTTATAGGTAGGCCTTCTTTTTGTCGGTGCTGATTGATATTCTTTCAATTTGGCTTTGACTTATTGCGTCGACGATTACGATTAGCCACGAAAAAAAATATTTGTAAAATGCTTTTAATTTGAACGTAGGACGGCGGCGCTAGAATGTGTGGGTGATATTCGATATTCTTTTAAACTCGAATAACGATATTCGAAGGTCGCGATATTCATATCAAGTTCAAATTTGACATCCCGGCTTACGTGCGTGTATGCAGGTCGTGTACTGTCCTCCAATGTCTTTTGGATTTATAGTTCTGGCAGATATGCATATCCGTGCATGTTTACAGTGAATTTTAATCAATATTTTTGACTTTCGTATAACGCCATATTGGATCTCTTTCAAGTATTAACGAGCCGTATACGCAATATGCGACTAAAGATGTTTCATTTGGTAAGATAAAATGCCCATTTCTTTGGGTATTAGAACGTTTATCTATAAATTTCATTTTCGTTGTATTCAATAAACTGGCTTAATATCATGTTCAGTGACTGAACTTCAGTCTAATATACATCTATTAAGTAAGAAACACAATGAGTAGTGTAGTGTTTATTCATAAACAAAGCAAGTTCGCAAATTATACGAGGCGACTGAAAGGTTTATCAGAATATATCCAATATAGCGAGACCAACTTCACTATTCGAATAAATAGTGTCCTTCAAGAATGTCCGTAACACAACGTGATTGACGTTGACGTCATAGCTCTTAGTAACCATCTAGCGGTAATTGTCCAATTCCAAGTAGAACATTTGGATGATGGCAAGGGTCCTTGCCTCGCAATTCTTAATGTCAGCAATACTTAGAAAGTGGCACTCAACTGGGACCACATCGCCAACCCGTAGGAGATATCAATTTAAATGTATCAAGGCAGTGATTTTGTCATGGTTCAAACTTTGAAATTCTGAAAGTCAGTTTACACTGAGTCGGTCTGAAACAAAATTCGTAAAACAGTTGCACTGCTGGTGTTCCACTACCCCTGCTTCGGGGCATCGACAAGCGGTCATAGAAATTGTGCGGATACAAGCGGTAGGCCACAGTATTTGATAAAAACCACAGATTGGATTTATTAATAATGGTTAGTCAAAATAATTCCTAATAATGCGCAAAGTGTCGGTGCGTAACGTAACCCAATCATACTAAACTATACTAATACCCAAATATGCGATTCCAAACTTTATACAATAGAATTTTACAAGACACTGTTGTTTATATTTCAAAACTTACTAAACTCGAAAATTCAACAAATGAAACGTAAATAGGCAATGCGTTCAAAGGATCAATCCTTTCAATACAATACAACAATGTAATCTTTCGGTGTAATATTAGCAGAACTGTTAACCTTGAAAGAAGGCTAGTAAGTCTGCAGCTTAAATATGATTTGGTCTCCGTCGTGTGGTACGTAAGCACTTATTCCCACTGGTAGAATTTCACCCGTTTTTCCGTTTAACATCGCCCAGTATTGTCTTGCACTCGAATCAGCCATTACTCCTTGCAGACTTGTGACAGATTCTCCAAACGAATATGAAACCGTCTTGAACGTGCCAAATAGATAATATCGTTTTTATTGTGATAATGTATAATTTACACCTTGTATCAGTCTTGTGAAAATACTATAAATAAAAATAAGATAAAGTTTATTCATAGAAATGGTACAGTCCCAAAATGAGAGACAGCAATGTTTTGAGCGGCTTTGTACATGCTGTGAAATCGGATACAGAATCAAATTCTAAAATGGTTACGTATTCATGACAGTTCTATTTTCAAATTTTCTTGATGTGTCTTGCGGACCTAAATGCTTGCAGTTATATATATATATATCGGAGATAGGAGGTGATTTTCTATTGAAATATATTTGAATTTTGACGCTAACTTTAGTTTTGGCTTTGTTCCTAAATCATTGGCAGCAAGTGATACATACTTGCAATTGTAGAAAAACAGTTGGCCTACTATTTTGTAGTTTCTAACTATCTTACGTTATCAACCCATCGGCTTGTGCTTCAATCATTGCTTGGTGCAACTTTGTACCGTTTTTGATGATAACAGAAACATCTGTATTCGGATTTTCATTAACTGCATGGGGCATATCAGTAAAAATCGTCAACCTAGCGCTAATCGGAATTCCTCCAACAACGTTGGGAAAGCAGGTTTGTGGATCAATAGGATTGCATTTTGGTTGATATCCTTGAGGTATGGAGACTGAAAATATAAAATAAAAACTATTGCTTCAACTATGTCTTCATTATGGATACAGACTGCGACCACTTTGTTTATGTCGAAAGACATTTGATTTTGCGGTGCGAATCTGTGGGTAAAGAGCTTGGCATTTGACAAAAGACAAAAATCGCCAGAACAACATCACGTTCTATCAATAATATAGTAAAACCTTCAAATTGTATAAGGTCAACTACTCAGAAAATAGTTAACCAGTTTTAGATGCAGTATCATGAAATGGAATTTGACACTTTGCAGTGACAATAATTTTATGTTGCATAGTTATACCAAAAATCACGTCCGGCTCAAATATTGGTATATACTAAAAATAATCTCTACCTAAAAGCAAATAAAATATAGTTTCTTGTTTTATAGTTATAAAAATATTTTATTATAAACATTTTTTAACATTTCTTGAACCTTCAGCTTTACATGTCCACCCGACTTCCAAATCAAGATAACTGTTGCCTGCCAGAGATGGTATACGCTGAGACAAAACACCCTCTGTCTCTGGTACATCAAAACCAGTCAGGCTTTTCATCACGTCCCTGTAAAAAGAATGTCGAATTATTGAGACACACACGCACAATTGAACATTTTAAGTAATCGCGTAGGAATCTATTCATTACGAACTTGCATTTCCAAGTGTCCGTAGAATCAATGTCGGCTTCACGTAAGGCGAGAGCTGATAGAGGAGACGAGTATTTGTTACCAATGAATGTATTCTGTTCTACAACTTTAACTTCGGAATCCAAGAAATTGACCAATTTCTTTATCGATTCTCTAACGCGTTTCATTAAAAATCGTGGTCGAACTCCAGACCCGACACACTTTAATGCAAGGATCATCTGTGCGGCATCATCTGCAAAATGTTTTAAATATCAATATTGCTTTTATAGCAATCAACTATAATAGTGTTTTTCAAGCTTTTCCAGTTTGCGACTCACTGTTGGGAAGCACTGAACTATAAAAAAAAACTTGAAAAAAAAAAATACGATGTTTTCAAATCTACCTGTTTGTGGACGTTAGCTGCTGCGCTGTGGTCATAAAAAAAACTTTTTTAACGGGAACTGAGATTTTTCTAAAATGTTCTGGTGGTTGGTTTTTGTCAGCAATATTGAATTAAAAAACTTATTATTACTCACCAACGGAGTGTTTGTCGCCAAAACTTCCATCTTCATTTTGCTTTTTCAACAAATTCCTAACGACTGACATCTTGATATGACCTCCATTCACACAAACAGTTCCCAATGCCAGACCAAAACTATAATACTGTTCATCCGGATTTTCTAAGAATTCAAACACAATGGTTAAAAATAAATGATAAGTCTTCATGGCAATTTTTGTCTGATTGTGCAGCAAACCAACACAACAACAATTGTTTACCTTTCCGTATCCGCTTTTCCAATGTTTTCAGAAGGTTTCTTCCATCAAAATTTCTTGGGTTTTCACACATCGATTGAATTGCAAGTATGTATTGTGCCAACTTACCGATGCTCATCCTGTAAAATTATAATTTTTAGTGTTTTCCCTCCTTCTTCATCTCCTTATTTTGCGTACACTTAATCTTTATAGTCGTCATCAATTTCACTTCTCATCTTCTCCAGAGATTTTCTCCGTCCGTAAAATTTATTCTGAGCCGACAATTGTAATCCTAATACAACTTCTGGTGTATTTGTCCATCCCCATGATGGGTGCCGCAATTCCATCAAGCGATCAACGGCGCTGTTGATAACCTTGGTTACAGACTTATTGTTTTCTTCTCCTGGTTAAGAAATTGAACACAAATTGATGTTGCTTGTTTCTAGTTAATAAAAAAATATAGTTGGCATGAAACTGGCATAAGCTGGACATCTCAACAATGTATTTACCGTTTACGTTCTTCCTATTTAGCAAGCTATTTTGTGCTAAAATTAAAAGATCAAGAAATATCCGCTTAATAAACCCTCTCATGCATACCTAGATTTTCCATGCGAGTGTGAATAGTTTAATTTGAATAGTTGTAGGATCAGTTTCAATTGGTATCTCAAGGCATATATATCAATCCCAATATTGAATCCATGATCAGCTCTTATTTTGGCAGTGTAGCTTGCAGATTTTCCATTATCAAATTTGCAATTTAGTTATGGGCTTTCAGTTGAAAAGTGACTAATGAAAATAATTGCATAAAATCACGGTAAAACACGAATTAAATCTTACCGCATATCTTAAACGTGACCCGTCTATTCCCGATGACATTTCCTAATAGTAGGAGAAGAGAGGTGACGAAGACCACATACTGCATTTTCACTCAAGTAAACGGAATCCTGGATGGCTATATTAAAACTTGCTGTCATGATAATGAATGCATTAAAATTTTCGCACATGTAACCTAGTGATAAATGTATCTACAATATTGTTGTATGCTTCTATATAGATTAGAATCACTGGTTGATATATTTGAACTTTATTCAAAGCACACCTCGAGAAAATATTAATACGGTTATGCTTGCTCGAAATCGGCCATTTTCTTCAAGCAGGGGCCGCAATGGAAAAATCGGTGCGGAGACGACCAGAACTAACCTAACCCAAAGTAAGAGGTTGCAAGGGCGAGAGCGTATCGAATACGACCAGACTAACCTAACCTAACGGTAAGGGCAAAATCGGTGCGAAGACGACCAAAACTTCGGTCAAGGAATAGATTCATTGTCTTTAAAAAAGTATCACCAGAATCTTGATAAACATTTGAAAATACTTGATCTGGCCACTAACTAATTTTGCAGTTATCATTTTGCCAAACTAATAATTATTACATCCTGTTCTAGACTAAGATTTATACAACGTAACACGACTGAATTGGTAACATGGTATACATTTTTCATTTTTCAATATCCTTCTTCACATGCAAATTCTTATCAAAGAATAAACTATTAATCACGCGAATTCAGATCATGACTGCTCAATGTCTGAAAACTATTTTAAAGCTATTTTTTGTTGGTGTGTAAAAGAGTTTTGTTAAAACCATGTCTGTATCAGTTTGTATAAAAACCCGATTTTTCGTTTGAAAATTTGGTGGAAGTATTTTTATTTATCTCATTTTCATTTCTCTCTCCTATTTTGTTTGAACAAAACAAGTTCTCAGATATCGAGAACATACCTTGAAATGACTTACAGGTCTTTTTGATTGACCAATCAGTATCAGTGTATCAAATATTTAATTTTAAACAAAATTGACTTTAATGCAGAATTAGTCTTGTCAAATTTCTTAAATTCATGAAATTAAAATAATATTCAAAAATAGCAAACACGAAAACAAAGACTTTGGTTGAGATTGATATCAGCCGCCAAAGTATAGTTAATGCTTGGTTGCGCTATAATAGTCTGGAATACTGGCCATACTGGAGAATTGTATATTTTTAAAACTATGGGACTTTCCTTTGTGGTAAGTTAAGTTTCGCTAATACTTGTGTTCGTACTAGTTTAAAAGCAGTATCAGTTGATACTTCGCCGCTGGGCACCACAATGATATTTTTCTTCCAGATATAAACATCTTTAAAAAAAATCTAACAGTTTTACTGTGTTTGAAGCTTAAAATCACTAAATAGTCCATTTTCTGTTTATAATTTACGTCGGTATCATTTGCATACCACAATGTCGGATACAACGCGAACACTGGGAATAAGCTACCTCGGAGTTCAATTTCCTTGACCTGTTTCGACAAGAGAATAAATGATGCCGTTTATATTTTGATTAATGTGATAAATGATACATACCATCATAAAAGAATTGTTCTTTAACTCTTTGGTCCAGAACCTTCACTGAATTTTTCCCTGCAAAGTATCTTGGATTTTTGCATGAAGATTTCACTGCCATCACATAAAGAGCCACATTTCTAATATTCATGCTGAAAATATTAGTGTTTTTTTTTTCAATTATGATATCAGGATATTGTGGTGAATTTAGACACCAAGTAGTGATCATACTATTCACTAGTTTTTCAGTATACGAGTATTGTGTAATAAAGTACTTTGTCAACTATACAAATCTGAGCAAATTACCTCACCAATCACCGCCAAATATTATTTCAGAAAATATCAAAGCTTGTAAACAATTTGATATATTTGTGCATTGTTACCTATTTATGTCTCTACTAATTTCGATTTTCATCTGTTCCAGTGCTTTGCATCTATGAAAGAAATTGTCTTGAGCAGATAACTGTAAACCTAAAACCACTTCTGGGGTAATTGTCCAGCCTCAATTAGGGTGGCGCAATTCCATTAATCTTCCTACCGTGGCATTGATAACTGAAATCACGCCCTCGCTGTTATCGTCTCCTGTAAATGTTCTAAGGTATATTAATGTAGCTAAATTTAGACCGCGACAGTTTATGTGGGAAATATTCATATCTTTTTCTGATTTCAGACTCAGATGGCGTCACTTGTAGAGCCCTGCTTACGAGTTTATTAATAAAGATTTAAACACTGTATAGTGATAAAATACATTTTCTCCCAAATAAATACGTTGAACAACTACTTTTCGTACAACATAAAGTGACGTTGTCGGAATTGAAAAAACATGTATATATATTTGTTTTATGACCAAATTCTACAATACGTATGTCATACTAATTGTCTGATAAGTTCGTTTTAGAAGATATTTAGTTTTGGTAATGAATAAGATTTATTTCTATCGTTATACTTGGAATTTGAATCCGCAAGCACAATACTAAATTGATTTAATTGAAAATTTACATTGGTTCTTCGAAAGGTTAATTTATCTTATTTTCCTAAACTGATATAAAAAAAAATCTGCATCGTTAAAAAATGTTTAATCGTAGCTTCCTTAGTAACATGCTAAACACTTCCAAAATATGCTCGAATTTTTACAAGCAATGTGTTATTTGTTAGGCTAAAGTTGTTCTAGGAAAATTCGCCGTAGGAAATTTTGCCGTAGAAATTCTCGCCGCAGGAAATCTCGCCGCAGGAATTTTCGCCGCAAAGCAAAAATCGCCGCAAGAGCATTTTGCTGTAAAACTGCGGCGATTTTCCATGCAACGCGAGAAAATATTAATATAATGATGTTTTCTATGAATCGATGGGCCCACGAAGTAATTCAATGGGGTAATTCCACGACACAAGGCTAATAATTGATCATAAAGCGACTTCGTTTGCATACTTTCCTTTTAATTAAAATAAAATTCACCGTTCAAGCTTTCACCGCAGTTTTATTACCTGATTCTGTGCGTGAATTGTTTGATCATAAGGGAATTTAAAATCTACCAATCAAAATAGTTCGCTGGTAGGCCGTCTAACCTGTCTCCAGATGGGCGGTTTCACTACACGGTGAGATAAACTTCAGTATCGTACTATAGACGCAAAAACTCATTTGCACATTCCTAATGCCCAAAATACGAAAATGGAAGGCAGTTACGTTGGCTTTACTAAAATAAATCGGGATGAAAGAGAATGTGCGCAATACCTGCATTGCTCGTATGTAACGAGGAATGAATCATTACGTCTGTCTAAACTCCAGAACCAACGTGACAAAAGTGACAAAAAGCATTCACAGGTAGGGACGTTTACATCAGTTTCTTGGCTGCCACGCGAGTAACATTTGATTAGAAAACAACAGATCGGGTTTCTGTCAGGTGAAACAAAATTTAGAAACCATCTTGATGTGACATTCGTCAGGCTGTATCAAAGACGGTTCCTAATATAAGAAACCTCGTCAAACAGTCCCAAGCCCAAGATTCCCATTGATTGTATACTAAAAAGCTTCAACCCTTTTTTGTCTCTGGTTTGTTTTGTGCATTCCACAAAAGGTCGTAAAAACATAATACAATCAAACACGTATAGTTTTTTGGAATGGCGAACAGGGGTCGAACATGAGTGTTCGATGTCTGCAAGCTATTTTAATTTCAGTAATTAGTGTGTAAAAGAGTTTTGTAAAAACCACGTCTGTATATGTTTTCATAGAAACCCGTTTTGTCGTTTAAAAATTTTGTGGAAGTATTCCTATTTATCTCACTTTTATTTCTCTCTCCTATTTGTTTGAACAAAACAAATTTGCAGATATCGAGAACATACCATGAAATGATTTACAAGTGTTTTTTCAATCAGTGTATCGAATATATAATTTTGAACAAAATCGACTTTAATGCAGAATTAGTCTTGTCAAATTTCTTAAATTCCTAAATTTAAAATAATATTCAAAAATAACAAACACGAAAACAAAGACGTTGGTGGAGATTGATATCATCCGCCAAAGTATGTTTAATGCTTGGCTGCGCTATTACAGTCTCATTTTTAATTGGGCCATACTGGAAAGTTGTATATTTTTAAAACTATGGGACTTTCCTTTGTGGTAAGATAAGTTTCGCTAAAACTTGTTGTTTTCGTACTAGTTTAAAAGCAGTATCAGGTGCTACTTCGCCGCTGGGCACCACAATGATATTTTTCCTCTAGAGATAAACATATTCAAAAAAACCTAACGGCTTTACTGCGGTTGAAGCTTAAAATCACTAAATAGTTCATTTTCTGTTTATATTTTACGCCGGTATCATTTGCACACCACAATGTCGGATACAACCAGAACACTGGGAATAAGCTACTTCGGAGTTTTCCTTGACCTGTTTCGACAAACATTCCATTTACCAAAATCAACTCGCTTTTAACATTGAAATGAGTATTAAAAATTCGTTAGTTTGGGCAAAACTCTGCTTCCCAAGCAATCATACGTTAGACACGAAACCATGATTGCTACCTCTTCGCTAGTGTGACCCACTTTTGCATTCGCTGCTTCATCATACGTTAGACACGAAACCATGATTGCTACCTCTTCGCTAGTGTGACCCACTTTTGCATTCGCTGCTTCATAGACCAAACCACCATGCTAACAAGTAGGAATATTATTTTTATTGACATAATTTCAGGATTTTTAAAATTGCCAACAAGTATTTAAATAAAGTTGAAAAAAAAAATAATAATAATCATGTCATTTTTTATTCAGTAAAACTTTGCAATGTGTAAGTCTTGGTTCTCATCATTATATAATTATCACTACCATGTTTTCAATCTGAAAACTATCTGTTCTCCATCACTGGGAACATAACTGCTTACTCCTTTCGATAACAACTGTCCCGTGGCGCCATCTATCAGTGCCCAATATTCATGCGCCGTTGCGTTTGCTGCCACTCCTTGCATTGATGTAATATATTCTCCCCAAGTTGATGTTTGACTCACAAATCTGAATAACAAAACTACAGTTGATAATAAAGGAGAAGGCAGAGGGGAAAAAGATGATCTGAATATGAATTCAGCTTACGTTATAAGTCCGTTATCTCTAGCTATGACCATTGCACCGTATAATGTACTTCCATTATTTACAGTCACTGTGACGTCGGCATTAGAAACATTTCCAACGATTGGTGGAGGATCGGTGAAGATTGTAAGACGTACATCGATAGGAATAGAAGGTATCGGCTCGTTGGTGGGTGTGGCGGGAGAGCACGTTGACGGATCACTTGTGTTGCATTTCGGTTGATAGTCTGGTGGTATAGAAACTGCAACACATAGAATGTTTGTTAATAAACTAAGGCTTGTGTGCAGCGTAGGATAACTTTTTGAATATTCGATTCTGGTGAAATATAGCTAATTAGTATAATAAAAAGATACGAAACACATTTCTCACTCGTATTACCGCTCATTTTGTCGCAGTAAATCAAATAGCATGACAGAGTACTGTGAAACTTTATACAATGTTATCTATTACCTGGGTCTTGACATTGCCATTCGTCCATTAAATCCAAATAACTATCTCCTGCTAAAGCTGGTAGTCGTTGAGAAAATGCTCCTTCATTTTCGAGAGATCCAGGATTGACGGCCAGACTACCCATAATATCTCTGTAAAATAATCGAAATTAGCATAGTATAGCAAATGCAATATAATACTCAACAATGTATTTAGGGTTTGTTTTATTGTTAAACGAAACTTAACTTAACAAGCTTTATGTAACCCACCGACATCTCCATGTACTTGGTTCTTCCTCATCTTCTTCCATAAGCCCCAATACCGACGATGAAGATGAGTACTTATTTCCTATCCATACGTCGCCACTTTCAGTGATCACTTTTGACCTCAAGAAAGATACTAATTTTGCAATGGATCTTTTGATTTTTCGTGTCAAATAACAAGGTCGAACTTCAGTTTTGACACAGGAAAGAGCAAGAAGAATTTGTGCTGCATCATCTATAAAAATTGTTATAGTGAATATAAATTCGCACATAGAGGATTATTAAACAATAAAATGTTAACGACGAGAATTAATTAACGTTTGAACAATTTTCTATTACATATTGATAATAATACTCTCAAAGTGAGGGTCACTATTGACTCCATGGAATAGAATTTAGAAACTTACCGACAGAATGAACATCGCCGAAGCTTCCATCAGTATTTTGTCCTTTTAATAATTTTCCAACAACCCAGTTCCTTGTCTTTCGCTTATTGACACACAATGCTCCCACTGCTAACCCAAACCGATAGTATCTGTCGTAAGGAATTGTTTGCGGTTTGCCTGAAAAAAAATCGTATTTTGCGTGGGTTCGTCATTTAGAAATATACATGAAAAAGAGAATTTGCAAGAGCGGCCTATTTTCAATAAAACAGGAGAGCAATGCTCAAATATATGGACAGGAAGATGCCGTAACGCTATCGGTAAGACCTCAGCTGCGCCCCGAATCGGAACGGAATGAAGTTTACCATTCACCATAAAAACTATTCCAATGAGGTAAAATAAAATCGAATATCGATACATCAATCAGAGGGAAAAGTGTTTACTTTGCGCCCAATAAAATAGACGCGTCCATGCCTGATGTATATGGCGATTCATCTGCAGTTATACATTGTATGTATTTTATTTGTCTGAGGCTGTTGCCTGAAATCCACTAACTGGGGCTCATATCCTATCTTTAACGTGAAGTGTTTGGTCAACAAATTCGTCATATTCACGGAATGGGATATGCCTGAATGACGTTGGAACGCGAATTTAAAAAACATGTTGTGTACTTTTAAGAGGCGACTACCAATTGTTTTGATCATGCGGGTGATATTCGTATCAATTTCAAGCATAAGTCAACAAGTCAGAAACTAATATTTATCAAGCGTATGTTGTTTATGGGAATATGATCACTCTCGCCTCCTGTTGCTCGAAGCACTCACAACCGAGACAGATCAAGATTTAAAAAATCAACTTTATTCTCGCGTAAATTGTGAATGCTAATCCTTTTCAACAAATGTTATCGGTTTTCCCCGGTTGAGGTTACACCATTTAGAATAATAGTGCGTCATCGACACACGTTCAAATATTTTTCACTGGATTGAATCATTTGTTTTCCCCATAAATTCGTAATGCTGCGAAAAAACAGCAGTTCAAACAATTCACGCATGTTATGTTTGATTTCCATCATGTATCTGAAACTAATTTAGTAGGGTATTCACAGATCCAATGGTTTTTTTAATTCCCATTAAGCTTTTTAGTCCTATTTTTCACGTGATTCGATCACACGTAATCTTTGGGTTATAGAAAAAAAAATTTCCATTCAACATTTAAAAAAAATGATATTGTTTAGAAATTTTTGTCCAAGAGATAAGAAGATGCCGATTAGATTTTGATAAGTGTAATCGATTATACTCACCATCATAAGAGAATTGTTTTTTAACTCTTTGATTCAGAACCTTCACTAAATTTTTTCCAGCAAAGGATCTTGGATTTTTGCATGAAGATTTCACTGCCATCACATATAGAGCCAACTTTCCAATATTCATGCTGAAAATATTAGTGTTTTTTTAAAATATCATATCATGATAATGTGGTTAATTCAGGCACCAAGTAGTGATCAAAATATTCACTAGTTTTCTAGAATACGAGTATTGTGTAATAATGTCATTTGTCAAACATTCAAATCTGAGCAAATCACCTCACCAATCACTGCCAAATATTATTTCAGAAAATATCAAATCTTGTAAACAATTTATATATTTGTGCATCGTTACCTATTTATGTCGTTATTAATTTCGATCTCCATCTGTTCCAGCGCTTTGCATCTACCAAAGAAGTTGTCTTGAGCAGATAACTGTAAACTTAAAACCACTTCTGGTGTATTTGTCCAGCCCCAATTAGGGTGGCGCAATTCCATTAATCTATCTACCGTGGCATTGATAACTGAAATCACGTCCTCGCTGTTATCGTCTCCTGTAAATAATTCAAGGTATATTAATGTAATTAAATTTGGACAGCGACAGTTTATGAAGGAAAAATTCATATATTTTTTCAATTTACATACGTCCCATATAAAAAAAAACTTAGCCAGAAGTAACTTAATAACTCAATTAAATTGTCTTACCGCATGTTTCATATGTGGATTCTTCCTCGCTTACTACAAACCCCAACAGCATACAAACAAAAAATATTTCCCTGAACATCTTCATCTTTGTAGTAGATTTAAGGTTAAAATGATTCCGTGATTCGACAGCATTGTTATATACCGGGTGCCTTGTTTGTCAGATTCGACGAAAGTACCACAAGTATTGTTGTTTATGAGATTGGTCGAGGTGATTTTCCAACTTGTTCAAACAATGGGTAGATGATTCCAAACGTGAGTTGAACAGATGGCGTCATTTGTAGAGCCCTGGTTACGAGTTTATTGATAAAGATTTTACCACTGTAATATATACATTTTCTCCCAAATAAATTCACTCAACAACCATTTTCTGAACAACATATAGTGACGTTCGCGGAATTGAAAAATTATGTATATTTGTTTCATGACCAAATTCTACAATGCGTATGTCATAACAATTGTCTGATAAGTTTGTTTTAGAAGATATTTAGTTTTGGTAATGAATAAGATTTATTTCAATCGTTATACTTGGAATTTGAATCCGCAAGCACAATACTAAATTGATTTAGTTGAAAGGCTAAACATTAGGCTATAAAGTGGTTCTAGGAAAATTCGCCGTAGGAAATTTCACCACATAGGAAAGATCGCCGCATGAAAAATCGCCGCAAGAGAATTTTGCTGTAAAACAAATATTTGTGATAAAAACAGTTAGATTTTTGAAGTACCTTTTTATTTAAAAAAGATTCGTTATCTAAGAGCATACCTAACCCTATAAACCTAACATTTTTTTTTCATAAATACTTGTTTACAGCAAAATGCTCTTGCGGCGATTCTTCATGCAGCGAATTTCCTATGCGGCGAAATATACTGCGGTGAATTTTCCGGACACGGGCTAAAGTAACTTGAAGAGTCCTATTATAAAAAAGGCAATATGCCGACTATTGCTAAATTCGATATGATGGACAACTTTCTTCTGATTCATAATGCCTTCTTTTAAATTTTTTCCCCCGTATTTTCCAGGTCGACGTTCTAACCAGTGTTTCAAATGAATATCATGATGTATTTGCTGCCTGTATAATATAGCTCAGTGTTTTCCAACGTATGGCTCGGACGCCTGAAAATTTTCCTGTGTTGCCTGTTTTTTCAACAATAACTAGAAAGTTACTGAGGATATTTTTTTTTAGATTTTGAGTTTGATATTAAAGTGCTGCTCAATAGTGTCACAGCGTAACAACTTGAGATTGCGCTCGTGATATTCTATTCTGGCTCATCAATGCAAAGTTAACCTTACTCGTACTTGTGTTCTTGCGTTAATTTTTGCAGAACGATTAGTACGGCGTATGCTACTAAGTCTGTTTGACAGAATTAGTTACTATTGCAACGTTTGTCATTGTGATGACAGGATGTTCATATATTTTGGAGATTTGCATATGGCGCCAAGATTTATCCCCTCATACAGGATAGGATAACAGAAACATATTACATGTTAAAGTTTTGATGAATATTTAGACACCATGTGAAGGATTTCTAGCACATATGGGTACATGCACAAAGGAGAGTTGGTAGAAAATTGTTAGCAAATGTGTCAACCAGATATCATTGAAATAAACTGCAATTTCAACCTTTATTTTAACAACAGTTTTTGAATAAAAGTAGCGAAAAAGTGTAAAATTCTACTTGAAATCTTAAATAGTGTAAAAATTATACTCTAACTCAGGGGTCTTCAACAAGCGGCCCGTCAGTCAATTTTTGCGGCCCACGTCATGGTTGGGATTTTTCCACAAAAAAAATAAAATAGTACGATGTCAACTAATAGTAGGTTTTAGCGTGTCATTTATCATCAAGAGTCCGGTCCGACAAACTGTAAAAAGTGAAGCAAAATTCCCCCTTGTCCACGTCCATGTTTTATTATATATATCGTTATAATGCAATTTTAAATGGGATAATTTCATTTCGCATGTTTATTGTGACGAAATAAACGAGTTTCGATCAGTCCATTGTGCCCGGAGAAAGGTTTGCAAAGATAATTGCACATTCACTTCTCATATCTGGGGTTTTTGGCAGTTGTTATATTTGCGAGCAATTTTTTCGACTATGCAAGTTAGCAAATCAGCCCTCCGCACACGACTACTAACGGACGAGCATTTGCATGTTGTTTCAACACTAGCACACCAACGCAAAATAAGGCCAAACATCGAGACCAAATATCCAACACAAGTGAATGAATATGCTTCATGTCTCGTTTGCTGTGAGATTCAAGTGTAATTCAACACAATACATTCAGATACCCATGTTTGTACTTAATTTCTTGGTTTGCGGCCCGAGTGGTCAATAAATTTCAAAAAGTGGCCCGCGACATGTTTGGAGTTGGAGTGCTTTAACTTATATTACATATGTGTAAATGATGTGTTTACCAAGCAAAACTAAGTTAGTCATTATCATACGTCTCAGGTCTCATGACATACATCTGACGTTATTGGGAATGAGTCGTTTCACGAGATGCAGAATAATACAATATGAGAACTGACGTCATTCGCCGCTAGTCAGCAAGAGCAAAACTTTGAACCCCAATGCGTCAATCATTCAACTTCAGTATCGTGAATGATTTCATAACACCGGGGTAATCATGGTGCATATTGGATACGTTCATGTAACACCCTCGGAACAACAAACACAGATCAATTTATTATTTGAGTTTATCCTCAACGCAGTTTAAAAAATAGCGACTAACACAGAATATAACACAGTAACAGTCAAACTGAAAAATGCTTATTGCTTAGTTAGAATACCAATGTAAAATGCGCAACAACTGAATTTAAAATAGTGAAATAATAATTCAGAATTGTGTTCTCAAATCGAAAAGTTTGCATCCAACTAGCATTTCACTTTATAATTTTAATTTGGTCAATGCAAAAAATGCGTTTATCTTCATCCACACCCAGAAAAGATTATTGATCAGCTAGTTTGATCACTATATTAGGGAGTTAAGTATCATATTTGATGGATATTTGGCAAAACGATTTAAAGTTCAAATTTTAATTGATTAATCTTATTACAATTAATCACTATTACTCAAATATGCGAATAATAGTTACCAATGTACTGTTCAATCAATCGTTATCAAATATCTATTTCAACATAATGTATAATATAAGTTCAAATGTATTTTATATTTACATTCACCAAGCAGTTCAAAAGTAAATAATAAATTCACAACACAGGTATGGCAGGTTTTAGAAAAAAAATTACAGCAATGAATATCTTCAACACCGTGTTTGACACATTTCATCATAGCTTTTGTCTATGCAGATGCCAAATTCGTAAAGTTAAAAAAAAACTTTGCTCAAAGCAGAACTGTAGCTTTCTGTATGATATGGGAGCAAGTTTCATTTCCTCGGAGATGGTGTGTGTTGTCCTTCTCTAACCAAACTCCATAAGAATGCTCACTCGCGATATGAAAATTTCAGCATGTTGAAAAAACGAATAATAAAAGATGACAATTACAAAAAGTCTAATGTAGATAAAGAACAGTGGAATATGGGGACTGGTATCTTGAAACAGTGCGGTTTGTGTATTTCGATAATCTAACGCAGTGGCTTTCTTTCCAATGAGCTACCGGGACTATGGGCGCTATTTACAGTTCCGGTGCTAGACCTACAACTGCTCAAAGTGTCGTAGTGTGTATTGGGCACTGGCTTCCACGATGCGCTAAGGTATGTATTTGCATTAGAATCTATCTTCGGGTTGTTCTTTTTTGCATCATATACGACCACTCGCGCCGAGTTTGTTATGACGGATTCCCGTCTATTATATCGATGATGTGTAAATAAAAATCGAACATCACTGTTCCTCCATTTTCTTTTAACAATTCTCCAGTCCGCTTTGTTCACAACGCAATACAATAAAAATATTTGAAGTCCTTGGAGGCCATTTACTACGGTATGTGCTGTTAGAAGAGTAGTGGTCGCACCAGGTATATTACCTAGAATACCCAGTATCCACGGAATTGCAAGAACTGGCATTAATATTGCAAATGTTCGAGTCACAGATAGCATATGTTTCACATGCCTTTTTTGTCTGGCAGCCGACCCAAGAGGTATGGCACCGCTACCAATCGATGTGATCGAAGATCGATATCGTGGCGGGGGTGTACTGCCACGACTTTGGATGGCGTTCCCATTTGAGTAACCGTATTGAGTGTTGCTCGATTCAAAGTTTCTCACTCGGTAAGTTTGAATTTTTCTATTCATCTTCATAACACCTTTTGTTATGTAGCACAAAATGGCTATATTTGCCACAACGACAAATATAATTGGACCAACAGCAGTCCATACAATTCCGCTGTCAGCACTCAGCCAACATCTTTCATACATTGGCGTTGAATATGATGTATTTTGTGATTTCTGTAGAGTAATTTTATAGGCTTCAGCCAAATCGATATACTTGTTGTTTGATATCCCGTATGCTGCCGCAGGTACCGTAAAAACTAGAGGCGCACACCAAGCAAATACAGTTTGCACTATTGTCAAAGTAGGATATTCCACGTTCAATGTTAGTTTCGGAAACATCTTCACGAATATTCCGAGTCCTTCGCAAAAGGACCAAAAGCCCGTGGCAAGTAGGAAATAATGAGTCATTATGGTGGCTGCTACACATCCGTTATCATTATGATTTCTTGCGAAATCGCTCCAAACAATAACTAAGTGGAGACACAGTAACGAAACACAAAGACTAACTTGCGAGTTTGTTCGGTTCGAGTTCATACCTGTTGCTTTTGGTGCGAATGTGGAATCAATACCAGCCCCGTGTCTCGCAATCAATATAAATAAAACTGTAAGTAACAAGCAGCATATGCTTGCAATCTCAAAAGCCAGAGAGATATAATGAACCTCGGCCGGCATAACCACCGAACTATTCAACATTAATAAAGTCACGAAGGTCGTCGTGTGTTCGCACTCGCACGTCACTCCGCCGGCATTTGATTTCGTGGATCGGCATCCTTTGTCACTCCACGTTCCGGTTGTTGTGAAATCAAACCAGACGCACACTCGCTGAACATTTTTGATTCTTTCGTTGGATTTCAAGCCTTCAAGTTCGGTGAAGTCATTTTGGAGATCCACAGAATAAGTAACTGGTAAACTTTCTTTGATCATATCCAATTTATCATTTTCGCGATAATAAGCAACCGTCACAGCAGTTACATTTTCCGGTATTCTAGCATCTGACCGCGTCAAGTTTCTAGGCATAGTACTCATGTCTTTCCATAATGCTACAACCACGGTTAGTTTGGATACTTGTTTTCCACTAATTTTTGTCGCATTCAACACTTTTTTTATTGGAATTTGGACATGAACAGAACTAGCTTCGCTCGGCTTTATTTCCAGCGAAGAAACATTGTCGCTTGTTGTAACGTTACCATCATTATTTCTTGTAGAAATTGGATTCAAGGATATTGTTTGTACAACGACGGTGACGTCTTCTCTAATAATTTCGTCATTATCGAGCTTTGCGAAATCTTCGGAAACAGATTCTTCAAATTTCCTTATTTTTGAGGCGGCGTCCCCAACGAGCAATTCGAGATCTGTGGAAATGAAATAACTCAAATTCAACTGCGTGCTAAATAAAAACTACTTATCCACGAAATGAGTAATTGGAAATTTTAACGCGCTGTACAAATTTTGTATATTATCCTACACTTATTAGAGAAAAAATATTTTATTGAATAAAAAATCATGCTTACGTACTTTTATGAGCTGTTTGTGTCGGATCGAGTTCTGGATATTCTGGTGATGTGCGATTCACTGGTTCTGCAATAATTATAGAAAGAGCAAGATTCAATCACTGATCTAAGTCGAATTTAAATCAGAAAACAAAAAGTCAAAATATGGATTAATTTCGAAGTAAAGTTTACTCTCGTTTATTTTTGCGTTAAGTTCAGATTGTGAATAAAGTATTTTTTAAGAAAGATCGCGTTATGGAGTATGGATGACAAAACAGGAAGCACCGTTAGTTGGCGATCCGCGAAAGTTTGACCACTAGATGAGCTGGTAATGTTCTTCTATTACGTATATGTTATTGCATTATTGATGATTGAACTATTACTTATAAACAATATGCTAGAATTGTGTATGTATATAATTGCCATGTATATTAATAATGAAAGAACTTACTTTTTTCATTTAGTGATTGAGAATTGATTCCGTCAACTATTAAATAAAAATGGCAAATTTAAAAAACAAATCAAGGCACACTCTGTAACAGCGACAATTTGAAAAGATTTCACAATAAATCGAAAATTTACCTGCGCCCAACGTTAAGAGTAGCACAATAATCAACATATGATAAACATCCATTACTTGTCTTCTTGTTGCTTCAAGCAAATAATATAAACTCAAAGTGTAACGAAAATCTTCAATCAAGCGCTTGCGTCATGTTTTCTATATATAGTTAGAACCTGCTGTAACCAATATACATGCGATTATGTCATAGTCTGACAAAAATATCAAGGCAAATTTGTAGACGAATAACGCCGTTTTTGGATTATGAAATACTGTAATGTGGGGAAACCCTTAATATTACTTTGATAATAATTCATTAAGTTTAATGTAAGTAGTCGAAGTTTACTGAAAGAAACGCATTATTGTCCACGCTTGAATGTTAATAAAACGCCGGTCTGATCGTGAAAAAGACGTTTATACCAATTATTCACTGGTATAAGTCTCGGATATTACTGCTATAAGCACTGGCATAAGTCTTCTATATTACTGTGTTTTAACAATTTAGCACGTATGTCCTGTCACGTATAGGGAGGGTCGTGCTTTGATGGTTTCTCTGAACATGGCCTGAATCATTTTCTGCATGAAATCTGCAGAAAATATGATTTTCATCCTAATTTTTCATCAAATGAATTATTGCTCAATTATGTTTTTTTTCATAATTTATCCGATCCATAAAACAGTTAGAATAGTGCCTAATGTTAGTTATTCATATTGCGAATAGCTATAGAATATAAATAGTATATATAATATTGAGTACATATATAGAGTACTCTACAAAGTTTGCAAGTTTGCTGGAATAGTTCTTTTGCAAATTTTCATCAACTTTATATTTACATATTTTATTTCTTATTTCCTTCCTGTTCGGAGGAACGAGGATACAAACTAAATATACATATGCTACTGAATAACGACTGCTCAATTATAAAAAAGTAAGATGCTCTTCAATTTTTTTTTTGATTTATAACCAATAAAATATCATCAAGCGATATCAAACAACTACTATGTTTAAGAATGTTTACACTCTTGGTATCTTATCCTTATTATGCCTTATGGACCATCACAAACTAATCTTGAAACTCTACGTATTATGTGATGTGGCAGTTATGCCAACCACAGCTCGTCCACTGGAACCGTCACTGTTCTGTATTGTTTTGTATATTGAAAGCAAATGAACTGATGCTAGTGTTCAAATTTATTTAAACCAGTCAAAAGTACCCTCTAAAACCTGTCTACCCTTTCTGTTGAGCGTAGTTTCACGAAAATCCATCTTTAGAATGTGACGCAGTAAAATCACTTATTTCGATAGTATAGTCCGCTAATAATCTGGACGTATTCTTTTTATATTCACAGCACCGACAATATCATACTTGGTCTTGATAATCGACTGCACATTGAGTTCACACTATGACTAACGAATATTCATTCCATCTATTAACATACTGAAATATACATGTCATCAATTTCTCTAACCAGCAGTCAATTAGGATAATTTCAAAATAAAATTCTAAATCATCTCATAGCCTGTTTTTCTGCTCATAAAAGAAGTATTCGTAATATATAGCATATGGAAGAAAAAGGGACGCGGTAGGATTTTTGCATGACGTTAGACTATGCATATGTAGGAAGTGTGGTGACGCAGATGTTCAGTATTCAATACATAACCTAACAGAACTGTTCAGAAAATAATTGAATATAATAGGAATTTCATGTAAATGCAGTTCATCAGCACAGACTAACTGTTCGGGAAAACAAAAAACTATGATTTCATGTCACTATTACGCACCATTACGCCATTTTTTCAAGAATATAAAGGCATATCAGGCATACCTTGATGGTAAATATGCTAGTACCTCCCGTTTAATAAAATGGGTGTTCGGGCTATAGCTGTTTCTAAACACTGACTACACAAGTGCATTCTCCAATCGCTATTGTCCTAATTTGCTCGTTTACTTAGAAACAATGCAGTCATCTGATTCTGATGATGTACACTTCCTTCTCGTTGCTAATTCATCAAGTCATTAGTATGTTTGACTCATTATATGGAACTTTGACATGATTTTTCAAAATCAGAAAAACTCAGACTATTAATATCGGAAACCCGGAATATATCTGATTCACGAAAGACAGTTGAAAATCCAAAACTCTTTGAAAATTATTTTTAGAATGTTGTAATCATGTTAATTTTCTTGTTACAGCATGTTTTTCGGTATCAGCGCAACTTCTTATTAAATAGAAAATCTTGCACTACTATTTTAAAAACCAGTATGTCACCAAAATGTTATTGCAAAAAGATCAGTTACTATTATTCAATGAGTATTTTTTACGTATTAGACAATTCGCATTTATTTTCATTCGTAACATAGAAACACTCACATTTTTGATTTTATATATAACCTTTTGCGTAGAATAATGACCGCATGCATTTCATGAACCTTGAACTCGTCAAGACTATGCCATGAACTTTCATAGTCTTTCAAAAAAAGTTTCGGTCTTCGTAAAAACACAATTTGTCCAAAATCCAAAATATTTCATGAATAACATTCTTTTTTTCATGTACAGATATTTCAATCCATAAATCAATGTGGTTTTTGGACTTCTGCAGACGAATATTGAAATTATGAATTTGAAAAATTGGTATTTAAAAATCGATAATGTGATTTTTTATATGTAACAAATAGAGTAACTGCATTACGGGATCCACTTGCTCAGTATCACTGTGCTACTTGTGCTGTGTTAAATTTGCCCAAGCACGCGCCAATTGTAATCTTCAACGAAAGATCAACAGCTCATTTATGACCGTTGAACCTGGCAACGATTATGTTATTACTATTTTTACGACGTCACTAAGAGTTTCATTCAGGTCTTCAGATGCGTCATTATCATATCCGTTGAACGATTTGGAAATTTTAACTCCATGAATATGATTCCATATTCAGTATTATAAAACGTCATTTCCGTTCAAATGGTCAGACACCAGACGAATGGACTTCTTCGTGACATCTTGTTGCAATACTTCGTGACTATCTGAATCGTATATACATATAAAGATAATCTGGACTCAAAAATATATTTATACGTGACTGCCCAACCGTTTCACCTCAATTACAATTCTTTGGTCTATCAAGTGAGTCAAATCTTTGTGTCGGCCAAACCTCATGCAAATTTAGTTTACAGATCTATAATCTTCTCAAAGCAGCTGTTCGGATCCCATATTATCAGTTCAAAATAGCCAAGTTTTCAAATGCTTTGCCATAATTTTAATTCGAGATTTTCATTAAAAACACATGCCAGGCTATATGGCTTCAAATACTATATAGGGGTTATATTTAGCAGTGCATAAATGAGTATGTATTTGTGAATGGAACTGAATATTACGTATATGGAATTAAAAGTAATAAAATTACAGATATCTGATTGAGCAAATTGTGCGATAAATATAGAAATTGAGTGTACATGATAATGTAAATCTATAACGGCGCAGTTGGAGTACCTAGTCGGGCCGAATATTTCGAATCAGCCTCGTTTTCGGATTAATGGCTTTAAAAAGAGATACCGGGTTCGAATTTTTTTCAAAATCATTCACAAGGATTACCTATAGAGCGCAGATAGTCTTACGTTCAAAAATTGAATTTACAGTTCTTATTTGCAGATGTACTTTTGAGATCTGGGCCTGCATTGGACTCATATACATACATATTCATGTTTCAAAAACTTCTTCTCCTGTAAATTCAACCAAATCTAGGCTGTGACCAAGATTTGTCTGCCCTATTTCTTCATTTGAATTTTTAACGTTTGGTTTTGCATTTTTTCCAGGTGATGTAAAAGTAGACCCAATCGATACCGTTGTTTTTCTTGTTGTTTCTGAAGCAGTCGAGGGGGTTAATGTTCTTCCAAATCGCGTGGTAGCACTTTGTGGAGCAAAAGGTTGTGCAATTGTGGAACTGATGACATCTTCTGCAAAAACAAAGCGTTTTGAAGTAAGAAGCGTAAAATTCTACAGTATTTTACATTTTTTGTTCATTTATACTAGTTTAGTTTTTGCCAACTTAACAACATACAATTTCATCAATGTGTCATATTACCATTTTTGTTCTTTTGGAAATTACATCTTTGTGTTATGGCCGTCGTCCAGGCTTGCCTCACATCCTTTCGCCTTAAACAGAAGAAGTAGAATACAAATACTCCCTGGAAGAAAATGAAATGTTATCAAAAGACACCATGCAATTTCTTTCTCAGAATCAACAGCAAACGAAATAAAATTGCTCATTCGTTCATTATCCTATAATGTGATATGCAAGTTAGATACTTTAATTTAGAAACGATGCATAAAAGTGAGTATCAACGGACTTCATTGCAGGTGATGAATATCGTAACAGAGTTTGTCCAAAAAATTCGCTTTAAACTAAATGTTAAATTACGAAGATTCAAAATGCTTGACAGTAGTTACATTTTTATATTAAAATTTAGCATCATTGAAGGGCAATCGTGATTTATGCTGAGTTTCAATGAAACGAAAACTAAAAAGTGCTAATAACCAATATTCACAAATATACATTTGCGCTATTGTATATATATATATTTATATATACTTATATTCTCAGATACAGGATTTCTATATGTATGGCATTGTGTTTCATCGGCTATGATTCAGTCAGTTTCTAAATATATTTACCTGTGCCGAAGTCGTTATAGCAAAAAGCCATCCAAATACTTCCTGCACTAGGGCATTGCTTGATACGACCAGTGGTATAGCAAATATCCAAGCCACACCGAGAAGCAAGGCTACAAGTATAGCACGTAGAACATGGATAATGGGCTTCTCTTCAATCGAACACTGTACCTACAAGTAGATATTTTTTTGACTTGAAGTAAAACAAGAGAGCTATGCTCAAATATATGGACACGTAGAGTCACATAATTTTGATGACGTCATAGCGAAAAAAAGTCATAGCCCTCTGGAAAATTTTTATCTTTAACCACTGAAAATTTCAAAGCAATTGGTCCAGTATTCAAAGAGAAAGGCGATTTCTTCAAAACGTGTTAACGGAGACAAATAATAACAATAACAACAAAATTTTGAAACGATCGTTATGCCCACTACGTGTCCAATTATATCCTAAGACACATAAAAAAAAATAATCCTACTGATTTCCGACCCCATGTTATTGCTTTAATAATGACAACAGATAATACAATGTTGAATGTTAAAAATATTCCAACAATCAGAAGAAATCCGAAATAGAGTGAATTCCCTTGCAACCAACAATAACTTTCGGCAACGTAGGTTGACCATACATCAGTTTCGCAACCTGAAAATAGTGAATGAGTTTTAAGAAAATTAAAGGAGTTAATGTGTAATCGCCCAATGTAGATTTTGATAAAATACCAGTTCCACTTTAAAAGCAAAGTGAATATTCCCATTTCAAAAACTATGTAACTCGAATAGCATAAGAGCTATCGAAAAATCAAATCAGTTATATGTGATGATTTTTGGTTACATATTATAGGTGGATATTTGAGCAGGTGGGTAGAAAGTTTTACCTGCGGGTACTCATCAAGGTATATTTTTACTTTATAAAATAGTTTCCGACTCATGCTCTAAGACAGGGGTGGGAAAGGTTTTTGGAAAAAAGGTCAAAATACCTAGACTGGCGGAACATGTAAATCTGACGTAATAATTTGCCTATCATTCTTCACGAATTAGGGTGCAGAAAAGGTTTGCAGCAACAGATTATTAGAAAACATCAAAAACGATAGACTAAATTACATGGCGAGAATGCGTAAGCTATGAACAAAAAATACCGTGAAAAAAGAAAGGGAGAGCGTTATGAGGAATTTAACAAAACTTTTTCGGCACTAAATTGAAACTCAAGGGCTGCGCATGACCGCACACGACAACGCACGAGGCACAAGGTGGAAAGCACGCCGTCGAGTCCAGTGAGCAAGAAAACGTGAAGTTTTGTTATCACCCCATAACATAAAAGTCTGTGGGAACCTAAACTACACTTACCCAGACTACGATCACAATATAACAAGCCTACTGCACCATACAGATTTCAATAACAACAACTATGTAGTGCATGCAGAATTGGTTAAAAGCAGAAATTTATGGTAACATCAGGCGAGCCAGATTGAATCGCTCAACGGGGCGTAGTTTGTCCATGTAAGCTCTAAGCATATTGCAGGGATATCGTATAATGAATTAGTCTTACCTGCTCCTTTATCCCATTGCATATACTGCGATAAAATCGAGAAACTTATAGTAGTGAGAACAATTGCTGCTGCGACAGCATAGACAACAATTGCAGATTTAACCCCTTCGTCTTTCGCGTGCCTTCTATCAAACGTTTGAACAAACATCCTGCGAAATTGTGGAAAAATTTTACTTCATAATAGCAGTGGAATTCTGAGGTTCAGCCTAGTTAGTAGTAACCTATTACCAATGTTAAATTATGTCTGTCAAATTTAGTCAGCTTTGCGCAATTGATGTATGCTCAATGTACTGAAGCAGTACTGTACCGTACTTTCACACTCGGGGGCGCCAAAGTGCATTGCTGAGAACTTCGTCGAAGTAATGGATATTGACCACATCAA
Organism: Styela clava; assembly: GCF_964204865.1. Classification (NCBI taxonomy): domain Eukaryota; kingdom Metazoa; phylum Chordata; class Ascidiacea; order Stolidobranchia; family Styelidae; genus Styela; species Styela clava. The sequence goes on from NC_135250.1 coordinate 20,432,995, forward strand.
CATCTGACTGCTGAAAATCGATTGATTGAATATTTTGGTAGTAGAATGTAATACCCTAGCGGTAAGCGCACAGTATGGGTAATTAACAAAACGAAATGACGTATTAAAGTGTCTTTTTGTGAACAAAATTTAATTAAAATTGGTCGGAAAACTGTGTATTTTCAAATCTTTGGAGGGGACGTTGCAGGTCTCGTCGCCCCAGCGAGGAATGAGAGCAGAGGAAAAGTGAAAAAAGGGTAATAGACTTCTAGGAACTTCTTCCTGGTACCGTAATCGAATAGCCCATTTACTATGAATAATAGCGATTTTACCCAATAACAACAATCACCTAAACAACAAGAGAGCAATGCTCAAATATATGGACACGTAGACGAGAGCGAATCAGTCCTTACCGGTACCTTTGACGCTACCGGTACCATCAAGAAAATTTTAGATTTTCAGTAGCAGGAATTTTGCAGAATCGAAACGTACAGCCAGTCTCCACACGGACTAAAATCAAAATCCGTGTTCCCATGGATAAAAAAAATTCGGACGAAATTTCAAATTTAATAGAATTCATACAAAATTTAAAAATAAATAAAAGTAATAGCCTTCTAGAAAAAATTCAATCTTCAACTACTGAAAATTTCAAAGCAATTGGTCCAGTAATCAAAGAGAAAAGCGACTTTTTAAAAACGTGTCAAAGAACAAGAACAACAACAGAATATTGAAACGATCGCTGCTATGTCTACTACGTGTCCAACAAGAATAGCAACAACACGAATTCATCAAAATCATGTGTACACTAAGTGTCCAATAATGTCTGAACAAGTATTCTCACCTGTACATTGTTATGCTCTCTACCGCCATCCATCCCCAAGCTGCTAGTAAGAAGAAATGTATAAGGGCAGATACAGCAACACAAACTTGTCTGTTACGCGTCGCTTCTATCCCAATCAAGAATATGAAGTAAGCAATGGAAAGGCAGGCACATAAGTTAATATGAGTGAATGCAGATCGCACGCGACGAAGTTCTCTGTATAAACGAATTGAATATTACTGATATTTTGTTTTTGTCTGGCATAAAACTTTGAATCAACTTCAAATTCTGGAATACCCTTCCAGCTAGCAATTTTCTGACAGTGTTGACTGTTGAAGTTCTTCATATACCGCACCAAACACCATGCATATAATGAATGGAGCAGAGATCTTTCAAGAAAACCCAATCGAAAATATAAAGACGGCTTTGTACACCAATTAGGCCCGTAATGCGAAATATTTTATTAGTAAAATACTTAAAATACATAGGATGAATTGCATAACTCACGGTACAAACAAAAATATCCATATGGTTAATGCAAGGCATACAATACAGATAATCATTCCAATAGTGCTCACAACATCCAGAGCATAATTTGGTAGCACGTGTTCACTCTGAATAGAAAAATATTTGTTAACGTGCTATTTAATGCTATATTTATATATATTTCAATACAAAAATTCAATATCTATGATCAATTTGAATAACAAGTCAATTAAAACCAGCATGTTATAATTTAAGATGTACGAATATGATCAGCCACAAAAAATGACTCGTTTGGTTCATAGATGATTTTGCACTTTTCAACCGTTTGTCTGAACTAGAAAATAGCGGAACTTCTCCTCAAAGGCCGTACGCTATCCAAGCGAACCAATACATTTTTTCAGTAACTCCAATAAATCGGCTGATGGGGATTAGATCCCAAAAAACTTCAGACAAAATATACACTAATTCAATTTATTTTTATAAAACGTATTTTCTGCTCTACATTGTAACGCGTCAAGAACTGAGCGCAGTCGTCTAAAATTGTGATATTGTATTTTAGATTGTCGAGTTTAAAACATTATTACTCAAAGTGAGATGGAAAACAAGTTTTTATATACACGGTGTTCATAAAGTCTTGTTACAATTTCATTTTTGTTATAAAATCTGTTCTCCATATGCCCGTTTATTTTAGTGATTCAGTGTTTATTTGAGCTTTTTCTTCAACAAATATAGCTATATGTGCAAAAAAACTATATCTGGTATCTATACTTGGAACCATAAACTTGGAATCAAACTTAGGTTCATTCAGATGTCTGTATACATCCAAATTGAATCTTACCACAACAACTGCAAAACTTGTTGTATGATCACATTTGCATCTGACAACATCGGTTCTCTGACCAATAACCGGAGGTTCAACGCGACACCCGTCTGTTTTCCATAACTGCTCTGGGTGATCATAATATCTACATTCCGTTTTGAGACACTAAATAGCGAGAGTACAAAAATGAAGCTCCACCTCCATTTATAATAGTGTAAATTTATTAATTTAATATTCTCTGAATTTAGACATTGAATATTTCTGACGTTGTGAAAAATAAGTGAGGTAAGTATTTGAATCATTATCGTATTCTTTAGCGTACCGTTCCTGAAGAAACATTCTTATTGTCCGCTATTTGCATCGAAAACTCGACTGGAACGCTGTATGTTTGTGTGCCGTCTGTAACTGTTGCTGATATAACCTAAGCATTTGAATAAATTGAAATATTTACACTGACAAGTCTGAGTAAAAATTAAACTATTTACAAACCGCAAAATTTTCGGAAATTTCATCAAGAAAGTATTTATTTTTAATAAGTGAGAAAGCCAACGGCACATTTTTGGTTTCACTGACTAAAAGCTATGATCAATTTCAATCGTCATTATCTTCATGATACACAGAATAATAAAGTCATTTGAGTTTTTTAGCAAGAGTTGGAACCGCCGTGATTTGTTACCAAACGTTTCAAATCTACAGTTGCCAGAAATTAGGCAGTACCTTAAATGTACTTACTGAATTCACTTCGACTTTTTCATCGGTTGGAAACAACTCATCATCATCATAAGACATAAAAACAGCGCGAAATTGCTTTTGGTTTCCGTATCCTGGTGACTTTCCCGGCAACGGAGGATCAGCTAACACTTTTATATTTGATCTTCGATCATTACTTGAATGCTCCAACGCAAGGTCGTCTTCATGCTCAAGTTTTACAACCTGAAGTAAGAATTTATTTTAGCTTCTAAATTATTCCGGTACTATAGTCTCATACCAAGCATAAATAGTAATGGCTTAGGAAGAAATTGTTCTTCTTGATCGCTATGGTCCCACAGCAATTTTAATCAGATACCACGTAAGCTACTGTCTAGTGCTGACTGTACTCTTCGCAGTCTTCGTTCATGAATAAACAAATCGAGTTAAGGAGATTATTGATTATCTATACATCGATAATACATATTTGACTAATTGGGTGAGAGCGACTGGTATATATGTACTTGAATGTTTTACATCACAGATGACTTATCCAATGACGTGTTATTCATTTGCATATTATACCACTGAATTACAATTGTCAATCAGTCCATGTAATTGATAAATCGCTGAGGTGTTCTCCTAATCCGAAAAGATTCAATTTCTGATATATTATATATATTATGAAGACCGAAAGTAAGGCCGAATGATGGAATGATCGCCTCGCTGGCACATGTGATATATTTTCAAGTCAGCAATAAGAAATGATTTAAATTGAACGCAATCTTTTGGTTTAAATTAGCGGTTCTCAAACTGAATGCCGCGGCACCCTAGTCTGCAGGAAAAAATTTTAACGTGTGCCCCGAAGCCTTTGTTATTTTTAAGAAATTGATTGAGTTCAGTCGGAATCAGTTATTCCGTCCGAACACAAAGAGATAGTTCAGCCGAAAGGTGAGGCAAATATCGAAAAGATCAAATTCATCATCAGTTAATTGCATTGTTTGGACCAATATTTTCGAGCACTGTGTTTTGAAGCAGCGTGTGGTGGTTTTGGTCATTTGCTTACAACCCCTACTCTACTAAATGATCAGTTTTAAAGCTAACAAAATATTGTTTCCATTTGCATCTTTATGGCTCTACGAATTTAATTTTTTACTCTGATAGAAATCAAAAGCAAAACACGACATTTGGAAATCGAAAAGAAAATGTGAGTGCACTTGGCAATGGCGAGAGCAAGTTTAATTCTTATTTACTTCCAAAACCAAGCCCATTTAACGCATTAGTTTGCATAATAAATGACTTTTGTCTGTAATAAGTGACTCAATTATTTTACAATCGTAGTATTATCAATAAAAGGCCGGATCACATTCAAACTTAATTGGATCGAAAGCATGGCCGACGAGACTCATCACTTAGATTCTAACAAATCTAGGCAAACCCGTACTGCAATCTTCAGCATGTAGCATATTATTAAACAATTGGCGATTTCGTATTGTGATTAAGACAGATAAATCCCAATTGCAACAATATCATAATCTGTTTGCCCATCCCATTTCATGCCCATTTTAATACCTCAACTTCAATTCCATCCGCTTCAAATTTGTGTCGTGTATTATTCGAATCCATCTCGACATGTTGTGCAAATTTCTCCAATGCTTTTTCTAGTCGAGTTCTGAATCCCGGTCGTGCTTTGTGTGTTTTATTACGTCCGTGTCGTGATAAATATCTCCTGATCTTTGCAGTGGCTGCAATGATGTCAGAAAATACTTCAGGGGGTATCTGTAAAACATGCATTTAGTCAACATTTCAGTAGTGTTTTCCAGTTCTCTGAGTTCATAACTGTGGCTATTTCTGATTTATCCCTGTGTTTTTATCGATTTAATTTTACGATATATATACAATTAGCCTGATATTAAGCAAGCATCTTAGCTAGTTTTTGTATAACGACTACAGAGTATTCGACGTGTTTATTCAACTTCCCTGGTGCACAAATTGCTTCTTATTATCAAATTAAAAACTAGTACATTATACCAGTATCCTTTTCCTTTGACACATTTTAGCTTGTACATAAATTTATTTCATAATTGAGACGATGAGATGTACAATTCCTCAATTGCCATGATATTTACCTTTGTGCAATACGACATATGTATACACATAATAGGAAAGGGCGTCAGGATTCAAATATCCAACATATAATACTCCAAGCAAAAATTTTGTTGTAAACATGTGGCAATTGTAGTTTGCTATTCCACAAGTCGAGTCCTGGCGTCTTCATTATTTAAAATTTGCATAGTATAATTATATTCATATATTAAATTACTATATATGTTCATGAAGCCCTAATACAAACAAATTTCGGTTATTAAGTCAAAACCTATACATATATATTAACCAGGTTTGTTTTATTTTAATCACTGTTTATTTAAGATCTTACTTTGATTGCAACATTGCCCAATATCAGTTGCACGAAGCATAAGTAAAGTGCTTTTACCTATGTACCTTGTATTATGTAATTTATGTCTTAGAAAATTTCACCTTTGAATTATTTTCCGACATTTCGGATAATATTTCTATGATACGTGTTATATTATTTGTCGTGAAATTACTCAGAAGTAAAAATATCGCGTGTAATTTTCTTGTCGCCTGCTTCATTGTTATATTTTTTTGTTTTGCATCAACAAATATCTGCAAATTAAAAAAAAAAGTGTGAAGATATAAAATAGTATACGCACCCCAAAAATAGAATCCCAGATTAATCTCAACCATTTATAGGTCATCACCCTTATAGTAAGTAACCTTATTAAATAACACTTTATATAAATGATATACTTCGCTTAAAGAATCTGATAGACTTCTGTCGCATTCCATCCGAACCAAATCTGTGAACTCAACAACCGGTTTACCGCTACAGAACATTAATCCTTTTGGAATTCCTGTTGAGTTGTTTAAATATTATTAGGGTCTTGCAAAGATATATATTTGGTGATTTGTCAAACGATCCTATTCCAACTATTGACCGAATTCAGAGCATAACTTTTTAACCGTAAACGGTGAATCAAATGACAGAAAAATTATTTAATTAAGTTATATATCGTCACGCTAATAACCGAATTGCGTGAGTCATTTTTGACGATTTTGAGTTTTTTTTTTTATAAAATAGGTATTTATGTAATGCTGCGCACCTGTATGTTAACTCAGATTTTATTTTAAGAATTCCGAAACCCATAGAGATGGAGATTTAGTATGACATGCACATTTGTGCAATTGTTCGTCATAATGAATTATCATTGTTACCGCAGGACTATTGTGACGTCACAAGGGCAAAATAACCTTGGCGAAGTATTTTCGAGTTTTTGCATCTCGGATTCTAGCTTAGCGCGTATTAATTTGAATTTTTACTACAGTATAGGAAGACATGCACTTGTGATATTCACCATCCGAGTCAAATTCACCTTGGTTGGCTTTTATATTGGGTGAATTGCTGTTTTATTCTTTATATTTAATCTTAATCTTAGTCTTATTTCGGTGGGTGTGCAGAACGTGTTATATTGATGAAATATATATTTTTAAACATAAAAAATAATGCAAATGAAACTGATTAGCTATTTTGAGGATTAGACTTTGTAGATACTGAAAATTACATTCGGTTTTGGAATGTTTCGTTTTCAGGACTGGTGCATATAATAAAGTTGCAAAATTGCGTATGTCCCCAAATCATAGACACATTTCTGCCTAAGTCACAGTGCGCCATTATGACGTCACTTAACTGCGTCATACAAATTAACTTAAATCCGACTACGATCAAAAAATTGAACCATGGCAAATTATTGACTCTCAATGGCATAACATCATCATCAGGAAGTTTTTTACGTTTTTCTCAAAACTGCTAAAAATGACTTACGCAATTCGGGTATTAGCGTGACGATACATAAGTTTCATATTTGGAGAGGTGCATGTACAAGCATCGGTGGTTTTAATAAATTGCATTAATGGCAGCCCTGGATTTGTTAACGACAAATTCATTAAAATAGTGAGTGGGGTCATAAATCGAAAGCCGCAATTGCTTAAATATATAGAAAAGCCTGTTATATAAAACAAATGTGATGATTTCTATTTCTCCGATTCCAATGTAGGCTACTGATGGTTTGTTCTAAAGTTTATTGATTATTCTTTTTACGATTTCGATGTGATGCAAAGTTATAACTTTTGTAGTTTCGTTTCATCTACCACTTACCATTAGGGCATTTCTCCACAGAATATCCAAATCTTCTAACTTTTGTTCTTGGAAACGTAAGTTCGGACTCATTTAAAAGAACGTATTTGTCACAAAATTTTATTGTTTTTTGGGGTCGTTTTGGTACAGAAAATGTGGGCATACTCGTATTGTAGAAATCGTCTTCTGGTCGATGTATAGCTGTTTCATTTGAGGTTTTATTTTTACCATCTGAATTCTTTTCCAGGCAACCTAAGTGGGGTAAATGTTATCGAATAGTTGATTAAAAGTATTATTAAAACTCTTTTCATTAACATTCAGATTTTAACTGAAATTTACATTACGTGCACTCAGTCACCTACCGGCGTATAATGGTCGCTCACATATTAGAGTTGTTTCTACCTCATCACACGGTGCGGACGGTTCTGCTTCTTGTCTCTTGTGCGTGACCTCTGGCCGTTTTTCAATACAATTGCTATTTCTGTCAAAAAAATGTTTACAATTTATTCGACATGTAAATTTACTGCTGTTGTATTATTACGCAGTTCAAATCCTGCCTTTCCGTCTACTCATTCAAAAACTTGGAATATGCAATCGGCATAATGGTCTGAAAATATAAAAGAATACAGAGTGTATACATCTATTGAAATAAGTTATTAATTAGTTGGCATCATTTAATAATTTATGTATAGTATAAATTCAAAATCGCTCACATAAAAAATTTCTCCGCAAGGTTGCTGTTTAGGGGAACTTTTCTCCCAAATGTTGCACAATGATTTGGCACATGTGGAAATTTTCTTCCATCTGTAACGTGGGTGTAAATACTACTGTTATACACCACGGAGTTGTGCACGACATCATCTGTAAAAGTTTAAAGCAATTTCTAAAAGAAAATTTTTCCTTGATCGTTTTTCATATCAAATTATGTACAGTTGTTCCATGCTATCATAATATTAGTGGTAATTTATCGGCAATTTCCTGTTAGTTTTCTCTTCGGGATAGTAGTATTTAACGCACCAGAATATTGGAGAAAGCTGGTCTTACTAATTTTTGTAATTTTCAGTGTGAATCGGTGGGCATTAGTCAATATCGCAGAGACGTTCTTCGAGTAATTCCGTACGTCTGTCGTCACATCCTATCAAAGCACTTTCATTCATTTGAGACCCCTATTCTGGGAGTGAATACATTTCGCTTTAATTATTCAATATCATAAAAACAAAAAATCTTACTAGGATAATGGCAAAGATACGCCGGTAATTTACGACCACAGCTTAAACTTTCCCATCGACCATTCTTTGCTCGTGATACAAATGCGCAGAGTTCGTCGTTTTTTGTTTCCACTAGTGGGTGTCCTGTTCTCCAGTGCTAAAAAACAAGTCATTGTATAATTAAATGCAGTCAGACTGGGCTGTACATTTCAAATTGCAAACCTGGTAGTGCTGTGCTTGGTGTTCATGTTCGCAGTTCTCATCGACTTTTCCGACTGGCATGCCGTTATCTCCTCTAATCCATAATACTTCACCATCTTTAGGTGATATCAAATATCTTTTCAGTCCTATCCAAAATCCATTGATAGCCGAACTTTCGTTGGTGCCTTGAAGTAGTTAAATACGAACTCAGCATGCGTCACATGTATATTGTTAATATAAATTTTACTATTACTAGAATAATCAAAACAACACCGAGATCAGGTGCTGGACAATAGACATAAAACACATAATAAATGAATCTGAGTGAGCACTTGAAACTGGCATAAATTCTGTATTTATTTAACTTTCATTCACACTATATTATGGTTTTTGAAAAAAATAGAACACAAAAGATTAAAAAAACCTCTGTTCAACATGATTTTTAGTTGTTTTTAGTGAAGATGCTCTATAACTTTTATGCTTTCTTACCGGTTTTTTGGGGAGCCATTTCAAAAAGTGATGCAACTTTGGCATTGGAAACAAAGTTTCTTCTTATAAATCTTTGAATTGTTTCTGAGTGGGAAGTTGCTAAAGTTCCGCCGTCCGATATGCACTTAAAACGAGCTTCCCAATATGTAGACAACCGAGTATACAAAACATACTTGCTGCCATTGGGAGCTCTTGCCGCATGAGTTTTTGATTGCTGAGAAGCTGAAAAGTATTTTAGATTGAATAAGAAGCCCAACAAAAAAAATAGAGCCAAGAAAGAACCAAAATTATCCTGCTATATATATTCGAGGCAAGCACTTGTCCATTGTAGACATTTACAGCAAATATTTCGTTTTGAGTATAAAAGCTACAGTATACGGTATCCTCATAACGCTCTAACAGTGATATCATGATATCCGTTAAATGCCTATATCCATTGCGATATTTTTACACATGATACAAAAAAAAACGTCACTTGATCCCCAACCTTGGCTGCATTAAAAATGAACTCGGATTAGCCTTCACATAATCAGCATGGTATTCATAATGCTATTTCTCCTTACCCAGATGTCCTTTGTCACCAAAATCATACGAATTACATAAGTCTTCCGTACATTCTTGACATGGTGCGCCATCTCCGTCCCCTCTAGATATGGGACATGTATACATGCATCTTTTATAGAGACCATCAACACGCACAGTTACGCATACCTGTGATTGAAATGGACCATATATTATGTAAATAAAACCTTGAAAACCACATAGATTGTAATAAAAATAACTGTAAAGGTCTCCGAAAAGACACTTCCAACTAAGCTATGTACAACTTGGAAGCGCTTGATCCTGCAGAAGAAAAGTGACTTTGGTTAAACATCAACAGTTTAGTAAACCACTTGAAAACCACTTTGTGTTCGATAATAGACACACTGAATACCAATATTGATCGAATAATCTTTCACTAAGCCTTAGTTTCCTGTGTTTGGAAAAAAATTCTTTCTTTATTATTTTTGCTGTTTAGTATATAGTTATCACAACGACATGGTTTCGCCCTAATTTTACCACAACAAATCTGTTAATTATCATCAATTCCGTGAGAAATCAGAACTGCACATGTTTCAGTATATCAGCAATTCGTAATTAATGGCTGTCTCCGATGAGTTTTAGTTTGATAGCAGTCATTAAAGTTAAGTCCACAAAAACCGGCGATAGATTAGGCCGAGATTAGCTATCAGTACTTTTAAATTCAGGGTGATAAATATTTTGAATCAAATTGATGGTAAGGAACATGTAAAGAAATCGCGAATGAACTTTAATAATGGATTTCAAAAAGTCTGAATGGTACAGTATAAAAAGAATTTTTTTTAGGTCGGGGAAGCGTCCATCCTATGATTAGTTAAAAGATTTGAATACATATCATAACTTGGGGCAGCACATAGCTAGTACAGCGCTGTGCTAATTTTAGTACTTTTTGTTATTTCATTTAAAAACGAACTATATGTTTTTAATGATATCCAAAATTTTGCTGATAATTTCAAAACGTTTACCTCGTTATCTTGACAACGAACTGGTTCTTTTTCGTTACATCTCCAGTTTTCATCTTCGCCTTCACAAGAGTAGCAATATAGGGCGGTTGCTGACAAAATACATATGATCGTAATCGTTCTGATACTAGTGGAAGGGACCAAAGATAGGATAAAACTGGATCAATAGTAGTTAAAATCCCATTTGAATATTTTTAGTTTGTTTCCATTTTGCGTATTTGTCCGGTCATAAACACTGAGCTACTCACCCCCAACCAATCTGTTACCTAGAAAAGCATTTGTTCGTGGCCTATCTAATGATAAAACCGCATGCCCATCACCTCGCCCAGTGGCCCGGTTTAGCCTTCGTAGTGGTCAACTCTTTTACTCAACCATTATCCTTATATATGAACATATTCTAAGTATTGTCTCTATCACAAAATGCACAAAATCTATCGCAACCTTTATCGCTTTATGAATTTTAGCATAATAAAACAAAATTACATACCTCGACCGAGGAAACACAAAAGGATCGCGAATATTTTAGTCACCATATCTTCTAATTGTTTGTATAATTGTACCTTCTAAACCTAATTCTGAATCTTTGCCAAAAACTTAAAACATGACTATATGCAAAACATAATTCTTTCAAACTAATTTCAATGCTCATACCTTAATGTCGTGGAGCATCAGAATCGCGGATATATGTCTTTCCGCTCTTTGAAAACTCACACCTTTGACGTGCAAAGGTTGGATGGGATTGCTTGATCTTTCAATATTAAACAACGCACTTTCGTGTTTGATCAGGCCAAATACAATATTATGTTGGACATTCAGGATGAAATTTACTTCCTATACATTTGTTGGACGTGAAATGGATCTATGGATCGTTTTGTCTTTTTTTATTTCTGTTCATGTTGCTATCAAAAATCGATTTGTTCATTAACTACTGAACCATTTGCTTTTGGGACACGAAATGTACATATGGTTGTTGTGATTGTACAACGAATAGGATGAAATATAAGTCTTTAACTACACTATAGCTACAGGCCCACGTAGGTCTTAATATGGCCCCGTATGCAGACACCCAGGACGGACAACTTTTTTCATTTCCCCAAGATTGCTTGTAAGGAATGTCTCTCAAGTATCTGATGGAAAGCTTGTTGTTTACTTTGGGTTACGTAGCGCCCATTTTAAACTCTACCTATGTTGCTATTTGAACGCAAACGAAAAAATTCATTCTATTTTTATTTGTTTCAACTTAATTAAAATGATACAAGTAACATTATTTTAACAACAAATAAACAAAATTTACCTATGGTAAAACTATTGTATCAATTGTTCAAAAATTGCACATAAAAATGAAATATATTTAATTGTATTGACATAATTCTGCAGGTTGTACGTATTCCTTATATTATATACTCTTCATGTACATCTCTCATGATGTCTTTCGCACACAACACCTTCGCATTCCAACCTCTGAAAAATATGGAGTTTCAAATAAAATTTTTGCTCAGTTATAAGATCTATACCAACAAGTCTAGGCAGAGCACAGATATGTGGAGTTGATATAAAATAGGTAGAGCTATAGTGTTTGTAAAAGTGTGTACAATCCGCATCTTTATTTTAATTTACTGTTTAAGAACGTTAGTGAACGCTAATTTGAAAATTGAATATACGTCAGCAATGTCGATACAGTGGTGTGAAACAGAAACGTATTCAAGATGACAAATTGGACTATAAATATGGTTTGTAAACAATTTTTTCTGATTTCTGAGACAGCTGCAAATTCGTCTTCATATTTCATATGTGATTTATTTTGAATTATCATGCATTTACTATGTATGTGGAGTCAAAGTTGAGCGTTTTAGCTAGTATTGGGGGTCAAAGATGAAGTCCTATTTTTAAATTTCTGCAGCGGAAAATATTAATATGAAAACTCCAAACTAGCAAATAGTGTCGTGACCTTAGGGCAATAAATGTATCTGTGAATACACTTGCAAGTTTATGTTAAATTACTCATTTTTCTGAAATTTATTTTAACATCCAAAATATGTTCTAATGGGCTAGTTATACGCGCTCATCTCACCAAAATCATTTTTCCATCGCCAGTTAAAATCCATTCAATCTTTGTCTCTCTTTTCTTTTTGTCTTTTCCCTCTTCCCATCGTTGAATTTCTAGTAATTTGTCATCACCATCCCATACTACGGTGGTCTATTGTAAAGTATTAATTTGAGTTGAAAATTGAGGCTGTCGCTTTGTTCGCGTGTTTTTTATTTTATAAGAATAGACTGAGGTCTTTGTTCGGAATTTAGAATATATTGACATCCGATTTTCAGTTTTAACAAATCATCTGGGGTGGTGAGTAGACACAGCATATCATTATTGAATAGTTTTTGTCATCTGAATCTCATACAGCTGATGCTGTCAGACAGAGCTAATCGAAGTAAAATGATAAAATAGTCAAACGGCCTCTAACAAACTACCGATGGTCTTCTAGGGATAAACGTTTTAAACTTAACTGTGTTGGCATCGCAGCTAACACATTTTGGGTTTCAATCTCCACTTCACCCAGAGTGTGATAATCTGGGTAGCGTCATGCCGAAATGCGAAGATGCTAGTCTTCGAAAAATATTAGTTCACATCTCCTTACATGTCAAGTAATGCTTGTATATATCCGTATTCTAGTTCAGTAGTTTCACACTGTCAACAATATTAACTGAGTATAGTGTCTCTCGGGCCACCCTTCGTCGAATTAGACAGGCAACAGAGTAAAGTAATTTAAACAGGAAACCTTTACGTCCCTATCATCCATGGTATGTTCATCAATTTCCTTGCCGAGCGGGAACAAAACATTGGAACTTCTAAATGTGCTTTGAGTATTTATTCTTATTTGATTTTCGCCTTCTTCGGTGATTTCGGATGTTGATGACACAATAAGAGCCATCTTCCTCAAAGCGATGTTCACTCCTGAAATACAGAAGATTATATTCGCAGGTTGGGTGTCAAAGTTTAATGTCTAACAGAGACGGTGTGGTCAGACTATAAATTTATGAGTTTTACTTACAAATATCATATATATACAATTTTACAAGTACCCATGTACCCCTAAAATTTATATTTAATAAGAAGTTAAACAATAAAAGTTCGGTGTTTTTAATGTAATAGCAGAATCAAACGGTTTGTCCCCTATGGCCTTTACTCTTGAAAAAGTGTTTGCTGATCAGACATGAGTTGGACCTATGCATTGGTTTGCTAAATTGTTTTTGATGTGAAAAATCGATTTTTTTTTCGAAGAAAAAGTCGCTAAAATACGATTATTTTTATTCAAATTGGAATCTCATATATTCTCGAAATGTGCGTTTCTCTTCTACTAGGCTATAGAAGCTAGCCAGCTGATATTATAAGCGCAAGTGCGTTATTAGTTGGAAAGCATCGGTAAAGAGAACACACTGCGACCTCAATAATCTCTCGTTTCTCACTAGATATACGATTTCCTACAAGCATGAATATTTCTTATTGTCGTTGGCACAGTTGTTATATATAATCGTTATCAGATTTGTGACAATTCTCAACAACGCCATAATAAATATGAGATAATGGGCATATGCTTTTGGCAGGGGTGAATAACGAGACAATTCTGGCCCGTGAGACAAAGTTTCACATGCCTGGACTCTGACCTGTAACGCATATATCGTTATGCAGCAAATTTTTATCAATATGCTTTCAAAATATCTCTCGTTGCAATCTAAACCCGCTGCATAAACAAGAAATCGTACATTAAAATAAGCGATTAATAATAATCAATAATAATTAATAATACATTAAATCCATTGCCAAATTTTAGATGAATTTAAAAACAAAATTCTTTTTATTACTTATATCCAACTTCTTACCAACTTGCTTCATATAATTATCGAAGTTGTCACTTTTGCCGAGTTTCCATTTTCCAAGAAGTTGAGAAGGCATGTTTCAGTTTTTAGTTTCTATTCAATACTTAACGTAAATTAGGAATTCTAGAATTTCATTCGACATTAATCAAATAATATAAATAAACATAGATGTGTAACAAGAGCTGGAATAGGTCGCACCCAACAACCCGCCTCGAATCACATGCTGGGTGATTTTTTTGAAACTGTTCTTCAGTGAAAGTATGTTTGTACAATTGCAAATCGCAAATAATAAATTATTTCCAGATATTTCACTAAATTCAGAATTATAGGCTTCGATTTAATGAACGGCATATGGATTTGTTGAACAAAAGATAGTCTTCTCTAAAATGAAATATTATAATATACTTTATTAATTCAACCAAACTTACGTCGGTAGATATTGAAACTGATGAAATAAATAACACCTTCCCCGAATCTCTGATTTTTATACTTTTCAGCAGTCAATTCAGCTCAGTTATATAGGTATCAAATGCACTAACCATAGTTACGTTGACCATTCGACAGCCTTGGATATTAGACAGTCAAATAGCAGCGACAGGATTGCCAGCGCCCTGGAGAAGTTACTGAGCATACTAATCAAATTTCTGGTAACTAATAAAACCGGTTGAACACGAACACGGCAAATATTGGTTTGATAAAATTGATTTACTACAGTTAATTGCCATGTTAGCGTATTTTTTTCATCTGAACAACGATGCGCAGACAAAAATATGGACACTTTTTCTCTGGCCAGGCATATAACATGTTTGGTTTCTTGAAATGAATTTTGATGATTGTGATGACATGAACATTGAATAAACGGTCATCATTTTTATTGCCTGTAAGTTAGTTTCATGTATGATCTCAACATACGCTTTGTGTAAACTGGCTCTTACTGGAACGTTTAAAACTGGTTTGTGCAAACTGATGATCCGACATCTCTGTCATCAAAGATTGAGCACAATTCGATAACGATGGTACGACCTTGCACTAAACAATTAGTGATTTAGACAGGGGTGAAATGTTGAAAAAGTGTGTAATCAGTCAGGCGTGAGAAAAGCAAATATTCAACGTAGTTGTACCGATCAAAATAGTATACAAGTTAGGAAAATTCAAGTAACTCAAACATTAAATTCGAAAACTGGCATCAAATTTAACAATATGACATAAAAAATGAATTGAATTATTTCAAAATATGTTACATAAATCACAAAATGGTTTCACCACTAGATTTCACAACAAAATATCAAAAAAGTTGAGCACGTTGATCATACCGTTATTGCCTTGTGTTTTTGTGAAATCTTTCAAGTGACAAGAGGAAGGATTATTTCATGTAATATGACCAATAAACTGATGATCATTCTGAATATCAACTGGTAACAAAGCATCTCATTGTAAACGGGTATTGAGTTATTATTGATTATATTAATTGTTGAAGTAGCTTAATTCGTGGCCCCATATTAGTACGGATCTAATTTGATTTTGATTACGTACCAGGAGTTCTCAACCTGGGGTTCGCGACCCCCCAGGGGTTCACGAGAAGGTTTCCAGGGGTACTTGAACGGCAGTTGAGTTTTCATGTGTTGCTATTTTTTATGTCCTTTACTATCAGAGGAAAATGCGTGGATTTTCCCTGATCTTGCGTTGCTGTGACTCAGCAATGTGAAATTCACAGCTTTGCAGCCAAACTGTGAAATCTCAAAAAGACAATGTGTGTTTGCTACTCGAATTGAAAACAGGGACAGCCTTCAAACTAATGTTCTGTATAAATAAAACGAATACTTTTATTTAATATCAGTTAAAATAGTGGTTCCCAACCTTTCTGTCGGACCGGTAAAATTAAATAAAATGTACTCGCGAATCGGCAAAAAATTGAAAGGAATAACATATATTTGCGAAATGTAATGCAATGTTGGGCACTCACTGTGCTTCTAGGTAAAAAAGGCACATTTGAAAACATTTCACATGAATAAAAACAAAAAATGCGCCGACCTCAAATTGAGTGGAGTGAATGAGTGGATCAAACTCCTGAATTGGAACTTTGTCATCGTTCTTGTTAAAAAATGTCAAAATGTTGGTTAACTCATATTAATCCCTCTGCAGTTAATCAACGCCTCAAACAAAATGAATTTGCATTAATATGACAAAGTCGTCGGTAACTTGGAATTCACAGCCCTACTGTTCATCACCTGGAAAAGATCTCTGCGCCCCATGCTATTGTTGCGCGTCTTGTTACCACATGCAGGGTTGCAGCAAGCTCGTATTTTACTGGATGTCAAGACGAAACCCTGAAATATTATACTGCTCATGACTGTTTTCTGGGTTGAACACAGAAATATTCATAATCATAACCTTTTATTTGGATGTTCATATTAGGCAGAAAAAGCATGCAGAACAGAAAAAACACGTGTGTCGATCTTTGGGTTCTGAATATTGCGAGATTTGACGGACGCTTTTGCGATGAATCGGAACCGAAAAGTGTGGAAACTTGGCGCCAAAACGTCGTCGGCCATTAAAACCGCAAACAGCAATATGTCGGCGAAAGAGAAATTGCGTAATAAACAAATGCAACATCGTTATTTTGGGTTCGGTGAAGCGACAGAGACGGCAGAAAAACAACAAAATTTCTCTCAGACCGACAAAAAAGCTTCTGGTGCCGGTCCGCAGACCAGCGGTTGGGATCCAATGCTTTAAAACACAGTTTAAAAATTGTTAGTCAATATATTACAACTTTGATTGGTGTCTGATTACTGGGGGTTCGTGTTGACAATTTCATGACTTCGGGGGTACTTAACGGGGGAAATGTTCAGAAACCCTGCTATAAACCATAGAGATTTTGGGCAAGTCGAATGGCAGAACGATCCAATTATTGATTACTGTATATCCAAGCAAAATCCGATTTGCACTCTCTATTCGGGTATCGGCTATTATCCGGAACCAGAAAGCATACAAAATATACACATTTATGTGCATTGTGGAGCGCGGTTGGAGAGAGCTGTTCGACGGGCAGTGAAACGCGGGTTTCGGTATAGGTTAATTTTACACGTACGCTATCTATCTTGCGTAAGGTTTGATCGTACATATTAGTAAGTGTTTCCGGGAGCAGAATTATGTTGTTTGTCGGTGTCCATGTTCTACGCCCATCTATATACATTGGATGCTCAACCTGTACAAATCGGGTTATCAGCAGTGTTCCCGCAAAGAAAATTTCACACTGCGCAAATGTTGTTTTTACTGAGCAAGACCCATTTAAGGCTGAGCAGAACCCTAAATTATTTGCAAACTTTGTGAAAAGTTACAATAGTAGCCTATCATATATTATCGGAATGCGAACAAACCACACGTTTAACTTCTTCTGTACTTAATGTATAGGCTTACCATACAGTCCCGCTTCTTAGCGCCTTGTCCCGCCGTCCCGACAAGTCAGCCAATAGTCCCGCTTTGGCGTTCAGCCATCCAGCATAATACACGAACATGTTCTCCTTACTGTTGTTGCTGTGTAGCGCAACGCTAGCCTACTTACTGAAGGTGAATGCGTTATTTTGTTTGTTTCGTTGTTTCCCGCCAACATTGTTAGCGAACTTATCACATGTAAAACCAATTCTAATTGGTCCTGTTCGGACATTCACGTGAATGTAACATTAACCAACGTCTTTTTGAATGTGTTATCTACAGAAAAGCATGCTTGGGCGAATAGGTAAATTCTCAATGCTTGAAAACGGCAGACTATTCCATTATTCTTTATACCTTTTGTTGTGCATAACCAAATCTAAATTCGGATCATTTGTATCGTTAGCGTCTTTCACGAGGACCTTTCACCGAGCATCGACTTCCTTGTTTACTTCGTGGCATTGGCCAATCAGCAAGATGCAAAAAGTGACGTAACAATGCTCCCTTTTCGCATCCGTTCAGACACTTTTCTCACTCAGACAGATTTTCAAGCGTGGTCGTAAACATTACCTTGTTTTCGCGTTTTTGAACTCTATTCGTTAGTTTTCAGTTTATTTCGGAAATTTAAAAAATAAATCAGATAATTCAATGATCACTCTGTCTTCCTAGGAGTTTTAATTTAATTGTAGTAATAAAAAATTAGTGTGGAAATAGCTGTGATAGACTAGGCTAAAATTATTTACAGGTACTTTTAAAAAACAGATTGTTGTATGCGATCAATCATGATGATGGTGTGAAACACATACCCCAGTTTACAGGCGCCAACTCGCAAAAGCACTCTTAAAATAGCCCCGAAAATTTTGCAATGGTAAAGTACAGGAAGAATTTTTCAGGGGTCAAAGGTTGGGGAAAGGTCCATTCATTTCTATTTTTCGAACTGAACCCGATATTCAGACGAAGAATATGCGCATGAACTTTCGATGACAAATATGGTCAATGAAGACAGCCGTCTTTAAATGTAGGCCCATGTACTAAAATCGGAAACTGTAAAGTTACAGGATCACAGCTAAGTGGTCATGTTTTTGAAAGCGTCCCGCTTTGAAGTCAAAAAAATATTCTAATCTCTAAATATTCTAACCCTATTAATGTACAATCTCAACATTTTTGTTGTTGAAATATCATTGCTTCCATCAAAATTAGGGCATGAAATTTTGCTTCAGCGGTCGGTATTGCGGTGAAAAAGTTCGAGTTAATGCATCTAGTGCGTCAATGTGCTTTCATGATTTAAATGAAGTTTTAGATAGTCAGTCCCGCCCACGATTTGCCTTCTCCAAATCACTATCTATTGCCACTTCCGACATACTTTGCAGAATATCACATTCCTTGACGCGGAATAGCAATAAATTTCGCAAATTTTAGTAGTTTGTTTTTTTTAGCTTATACATAACGGTATCACGATTTTCTTATTTTTAGCCTTGCTTCCTTAAATATACATTATACTCACACGCCAAATAAAGAACACCGGTATATTGGTTTTGGTTGAAATGCCTAACACTCTTTTTAGTAATTTCTGGTGAATATACTTATTATATAATCATTCAGTATAAGCTCATGTGTCCCAATCTCGAGATTCAAGCAAATTTCCTGTAACAAGCAGTGGGCACATTTGATACCATTTAAAATTCCATCTTCATATGTGTTCAACTTCACTACAGACAATATAACAAGATTTGGCGGGGTTGACAACTCGAAATCCAGAGCGCGCGATGAAAATTTCGAAATGCGACACTGCCCCGTGCTGGCATACAGAAATCAAGGTAATTGAGCGTGACAGACACATGTGTGACATCACAATGATCAGGGGTTACCCAAAATACGCGTGAAACATAGGAGTATTTTAGATAAGCGTGAATAAAATTACATATGAAAATATGAACCGCGCTTTAAAAAGGAAGCTGCGCGAGAATGAGATTTTACTGCGCAGATGTTCTGGTGGTACTGCGCAATTGCGCAGCTTAGAGGGAACCTTGGTTACCAGAAAAGCAAATAAAATAAAATGCGTGGGTTAACCTATCTGTGTAAATATCGATCCCGTCTGAAATCTATCTCTATCGTTTGTTATTGTCGAAGCGTAGAGGTCTTGGTATGGCGAGTAATGATGACCCTAATACGCGAGATATACTTACAGATGTGAGAAATGCAGACAGGGCAGGAGAAAGAGAAAATCTGTTCTATTTATATGTTGCTACGCCAAAAAGACCGCCTTCTGCACTACATAAAAAAGTTATTCGGCCGTTTCTGATATCGAAAGGTTGGAGGAAAGTCAGCTATGAAAGGACAGGCTTCAGGTGAAATCATGTTGTTTATACTTTCATATCTGAAGGATAATATACTGTAACAACTATTGAATGATAAATGATAACATGAGCATATAACAGCGACGCAGCGATGTTGATCTGTTAATCACGCAAAAAATAGGAGATGTCAGGGATTTAGTATCAATCAAAGAGCAGCCGAGGGCTGGTTCTGTTATTCTTTCATATTCTGTATTCTATAGTTTATGTCCGATTCGACAATTGAAATTATACTTCATTTAAAGGTCCGTTTATAGCGTTACTTTTGTTGACACAGTCGTTCGACGTCTCGATTATACACTATATAGGTAATGAAGGAGCTTATGAATAAATAATCGCCGAATAAGCCGCACGGACCACGGCAAGTTAAATTGAAATGCGTGAAGCAAACGCAATATCGCAAAAAGTCTTTTTGACTTTGATATAAAATCTAGATCTTATGGCTTTAGTAACGTCACAAACTTTCATATTATAAACATATATTATATATATATATATATACATCTGTTTTGTTCACAGTAGTTTTTCAAACAACGTATCTCGTAATCCAAGCTCCGATAGCATATAAATATCCAGGCATCAATTACCAAGCCCTTTACCTAAAATTAAATCACTTTATTTGTGTTTCTGCTTGCATGATTTTGATCCTATACTGTGCGTACTTCTTCTAGCTGATTAACTGATACATCATACACTGGTATAGTTTATTCAAGTACAATTACAAAAATGTTTTTCCTTCACACAGAGCACTTTACTTTTTGAGAAGAAGACAAGAAACCACACCAACTGTCGAACAACACAGCAATCGTGATCAGTCAAGTTCTGAGGTAATAATCATCACTGATAGCGATGCTGAAGACGGACCAAGTAGTTCTCAAAGTCGAAGACCACGCTTGAGAAGGAATACACAAATTCCTATAGCTATAAATGCAACTCAAATAGCCACGGATCATCGCACTGAACTAAAGCAAGTCATCGAAAATTATAGGATACAACATGATTTAACTTTCGATGTTCATATAGTTCTTTCTAGGCCTATCGACTATGAGGTAGATTTTGCAGGGCTTGCGAGTTGACCGGGTTCTTTGGAGCCGTGAAATATTAAAAGTCGATATTTGTTCAAAATTGGAAAATGCCACCAACATAATCAAATGGAATATTCGAAATTCTTGAGCACAATGTTGAAACCCAGAAAAAATTCATTAAAGCTCCCGTGAAAATATGAAAAACTTTCATGTATTAGCAGATAAACACTCAGACCTAACGTATCCTATACTGCAGCGTAAACTGTTTGGGTAGTTTTTCTACCTTACTATATAAAAGTTACTATATATATAATATGTATCGTTGTATATTTATAATGCTTTTAAGAATTCATAGTTTGTTAATCAGCCTTTTTCATTTATTCTCCACAAATCTCTTCGTTCTTTACATTGTGCCGTAAACAAAATATCGTCAGGCTAATAACCGAGTTTTGAGTTTTTTTTATAAATTAAGTATTTATCTAATGCTGCGCACCTGTCTGTTAACTCTTATTTTATCTTAAGAATTTCAAAACCCATAAAGATTGAGATTTTGTATGACATGCAAATTTGTTCAATTGTTTCGTCATCATGAATTTTCATTGTTAACGCAGAACTATTGTGACGTCACAAAGGCGAAATAACTTCGGCGAAGGATTTTCGAGTTTTTGCATCTCAGATTCTAGTTTAGCGCTTATAAATTTGAATTTATACTACAGTATAGGAAGGCGTGCACTTGTGATATTCACTGTCTGAGTCCAATTCACATTGTTCGGCTACTATATAAGGGTACATTGCTGTTTCATTCTTTATATTTAATCTTAGTCTTTTTTCGGTGGGTGTGCAGACCGTGTTATATTGATGAAATATATATTTTTAAACATAAAAAATAATGTAATTGAAACTGATTAGCTATTTTGGGGATTAGACATTGTAGATACTGAGAATTACATTCGTGTTTGGAATGTTTAGTTTTCAGGCGTGGTGCATATAGTAAATTTGCAAAATTGCGTATGTCCCCAAGTCATAGACACATTTCTGCCTAAGTCACAGTGCGCCATTATGACGTCACTTAACTGCGTCATACAAATTAACTTAAATCCGGCTACAATCAAAAAATTGATCCATGGCAAATTATTGACACTCAATGGCATAACAATATCATTAGGAAGTTTTTTACGTTTTTCTCAAAACTGCTAAAAAAGACTTACGCAATTCGGTTATTAGCGTGACGATATACTATTCAAATTACATAACAATGTGGGAATTTTACTTTCACAACGGTTACCCAATGATTTTGAAGATATTCTGACCATCAATGAACGAAAACAGTTATTTCGACAGATGATGTAATGTGAACATGTTTGTGTGATAAATTGTTGTACAAGAAACCTCAGTTAAATAAGAAGACTTGAGTTAAGAACTTGAAATCAACATAAGAAAGTTAAATCCGTTACTTTAGGCCCCATATTCGTATGGATTTGATTTTGATCAATCCGAATGGCAGAACGATCCAATTATTGATTACTGTATCCGAGGAAAATCCGATTCACACATCGGCCATTATCCGCAACCAGCAAGCATACAAAATATACGGATTTACTTGCATTGTAGAGCGCGATGCGGGGGAGCTGTTCGACGGGCAGTGAAACGCAAGTTTCGGTATAGGGAAATTTTACACGTACGCTATTTATCGTGCGTAAGGTTTGATCGTGTATATTAGTGAGTGTTTCCGTGAGCATCATAGGACGACGGTAACAGAATTATATTGTTTAACGTGGGTACAAGAGAAGGCTGTTCGAACTTTTTCGCCACAATACGGACTGCTGAAGAGAGTGAAATGTAGATAATATATGATATGCAAATAATGTAGGACTCTGCTCAGCTTTAAAATAGTCTTGCTCAGTAAAAACAACATTTGCGCAGTGTGAAATTTTCTTACAGGGAACACAGGTTATCAAGAAAGCAAATATAAGGTATGAGTGAACCTTTCTGTGTAAATATCAATCTCGTCTGGAAGCCCTTCTAACGTTTGTTACTTTCGAGGCTTAGAGGTCTTATTATAGGAGGTATGGACCCTGATACGCAAGATATACTTGCAGATGTGAGAGATGCAGACGAAGCAGGAGAAAAAGAAAATGTGTTCTTTTTATATGTTGCTACACCAAAAAAACCGCCTTCAGCACTACACAAAAAAGTCATTGAGCCCTTTCTGAGATCGAAAGGTTGGAGGAAAGTCAGCTATAGAAACACAGGCTTCAGGTGAAATCATGTTGTTAATACTTCCGTATCTGAAGAATAATATAATGCAACAACTATTGAATAATAAATGATCTCATATATAGCCGCGGTAGAAGGTAGGAGGCTTTGTACCAATCTAAGAGCAGCCGATTGCTGGTTCTGTTATTCTTTTATTTACTGTGTTCTATAATTTATATCCTATTTGCAATTGAAATCATACTTCATTTAAAGTTCAATTCATAGACATAGACGTTCTTGTTGACACAATCATTCAACGTCTCCATTATACAACATACAGAGAATAATGGAGCTTATGAGTAAACGGAAACGGCATTAAATGATTGCGAGAGAACCCGCACCGACCCTGACGAGTTAAATCGAAATACATAGTAAACTAAATATCGCAAAAAAGTCTTATTGACTTTTGATAATAAAACTGTATTGATATGAAATCTAGATCTCGTGGTTTCTGTAACGTTGCAAACTTTCATACGCACGTGTTTAGTTCAAAGTAATTTTTAATACAACCTATATATATGTGTCGCTATCCAAGCTCCTATAGCATATAAATATCCAGGCAACAACTCATTAGTATATTAAATCATTATATATATATCTATAACTGAAACAAAATCGCCTCACATTGATACCGTTGCACAATATGCAGGTGGCAGATAAATTAAGGTTAGGAACAGAAATTAACGCAAATTTGGACGTAAAAATTTGCCACTTTGAGTGTCTATCCGATACGACTCCAAGTGTCCACATATGCGAAGGCGCGAAATCATGAGTTTGGAAACTCTGAGACAAAATATTCCGAAAAACTCTCAATTCTCCGCGACCGAATTTGCCGTTTTCATGCCTGGCCTTCAAATCTTCTACTGCAGGCAGAATATTACCAAAACAATTTTGATGCTTCGAACCCAGTCAAAAGATAAAAAAAAATGTGGATCTTATGGTTTAGTTGAGCAGTGGTCGGCAAACTTTACGTACTTGCGGCCCAAATATACATATTTCCGGTAGCGCGCGGGCCGCATTATTTCATCGTCTACGAACAATCGCCGCATTAAACTTCAAATTATGGCCTGTCACAACGATGGGACGTTCATCAAGTAAATGGCATAGAACTGACGCTACTTATAACGAAACAAGTGCCGTACAGCAGCACTTGTTACCACATAAATCCGGGTGGAGGCAATAATAAATTTAGGATCAATTTTTGTTTTATGCATTAAAAGACGGGTTGTTTGCGGGCCGCAAAAATTATGTCGCGGGCCGCAAAAAATTAGTTCACGTGCGCATTTGGCCCGCGGGCCGCAGTTTGCCGATTACTGAGTTAGAGTAATAAATCTTCTCCTCGATTTTGTAAAATCTTGGATCTCAATTTGTGTTTTTGTTTGGATTATTTTGATCCTACGGGGCTTACTTGCTTCCAGCTACTGAACTGCATCAAAAGTCTATAACTATATGTATATATGTATGTGCATTTTTGCGTTTGTTGTTATTTTTACTTGTCCATCTCTGTCTAAAATCCTACATCATATATTGGTTAATGTAGTTTATTCAAGTACACATGCAAAAATGTTTTTTTTTCTCCACACAGAGCACTTTACTTTTTAAGAAGAAGACAGGAAATCCCATTAGCTGTGGAACAAAACAGCAATCGTGATCAGTCTGTTTCTGACATAATAGACCTCGTATCGGATGAAAGCGATTCTGATGACGGACCAAGTAGTTCTCAAAGTCGAAATACAACCTTGAGAAAGAATACGCAAATTCGTCAACAAAACTTTTCACAATTCGACTCCCAACCCAACGATGATTCACAAGCTATTATTGCAACTCAAAAAGCCACGAATCACCGCACTGAACTAAAGAAAGTCATCGAAGATTATAAGACACAACATGGTCTAACTTTCCATGTTCATATAGTTCTTTCTAGACCGATCGACTACGAGGTAGATTTTGTGGAGCTCGCGAGTCAGTCGGGTTCTTTAGAGCCGTAAAATATTAAAAGTCGATATTTGTTCAAAATTGGAAAATGCCACCAACATAATCATGGAATATTCGAAATTCTTGAGAACAATGTTGAAACCCAGAAAAAAATCATTAAAGCTCCCGTAAATATATGAAAAACTTTCATGTATTAGCAGATAAACACTCAGACCTAACGTATCCTATACTGCAGCGTAAACTGTTTGGGTAGTTTTTCTACCTTACTATATAAAAGTTACTATATATATAATATGTACCGTTGTATATTTATAATGCTTTTAAGAATTCATAGTTTGTTAATCAGCCTTTTTCATTTATTCTCCACAAATCTTTTGGTTCTTTACATTGTGCCGTAAACAAAATATCGTCAGGCTAATAACCGAGTTTTGAGTTTTTTTTATAAAATAGGTATTTATCTAATGCTGCGCACCTGTCTGTTAACTCAGATTTTATCTTAAGAATTTCAAAACCCATAAAGATTGAGATTTTGTATGACATGCAAATTTGTTCAATTGTTTCGTCACCATGAATTTTCATTGTTAACGCAGAACTATTGTGACGTCACTAAGGCGAAATAACTTCGGCGAAGGATTTTCGAGTTTTTGCATCTCAGATTCTAGTTTAGCGCTTATAAATTTGAATTTATACTACAGTATAGGAAGGCGTGCACTTGTGATATTCACTGTCTGAGTCCAATTCACATTGTTCGGCTACTATATAGGGGGACATTGCTGTTTTATTCTTTATATTTAATCTTAGTCCTATTTCGGTGGGTGTGCAGACCGTGTTATAGTGATGAAATATATATTTTTAAACATAAAAAATAATGTAATTGAAACAGATTAGCTATTTTGGGGATTAGACATCGTAGATACTAAGAATTATATTCGTTTTTGGATTGTTTGGTTTTCAGGACTGCTGCATATAGTCAAGTTGCAAAAATGCGTATGTCCCCAAGTCTTAGACACATTTCTGCCTAAGTCACAGTGCGCCATTATGACGTCATATGACTGCGTCATACAAATTAACTTATTTCCGGCTACGATCAAATAATTGAATTATAGCAAATTATTGACTCTCAATGGCATAGCAATATCATTAGAAAGTTTTTTACGTTTTTCTCAAAACTGCTAAAAATGACTTACGCAATTCGGTTTTTAGCGTGACGATATTGTGTTCAAATATTGTGTGTCGTCGTCATTTTTTTTATTTTTCCATTCGCGGTCTCGAACTGTAAGTGGAATGAGATCGAGTCACTCGAAAGCATTTGAATGGATAATGCTGTGTAGTATAAAACTCAATGAATCAATCAATATTTATATGTTATATACTGTTTCTATAACATGGTTTTAAAACTGTGTACCGTGACAGATTTACAGGTATGCTGTGGAGCTTTTTGAATTAACAAAAATTAATTGTATTGCGGATTAAACATATTATTATTTATCCATATTGTGGACTATTTTATTCTATCCTCTTATATTAAGTGTTTTTTTGAACTGACCCCAGTTTAACAAATATTTTAACGTCGTATCGTCGACATCGCTCGTTTTTTTCATCATTTTCCTAACTCTGAATTTATTTGCAGAAAAATTGATAATCCATGGCACAAAAATGTTCAGACAATGCTCGTTCACACAATAGCACCATCGACGTCAGTACTCCATCACCGAAAAGTCGAAACTTGGTCATTTATACTTTCTGAGAATGTCCTTGGTCTCATGAGGAGCAAGTATTTCTATGTAGGATCAAAGCACTTCTTACAGCCTTCAGCTGCTGATTCTGAATTTTCGTTTCGAAAAATGACTGTTTGGGGACAAATTGTTGTTTTTCTTATACTATACTAGAACAATCCTTTTCAATTTTTCTGAACCATTTGAAGCCATTAATTTTGCTGAACTTGGCGTATATCCTATATTCCCAGGAATCAGGACAGTGTTCTTTCCTTTAATAAACCATTATCCGCAATACCTGTACGTTAATTTTTCAATTATCTTATACCTTATGGATGTTCTGTTTTATACATCATACAGTCTGACTTGGTCATCGGTGACCGTCAACACCAATTTTCAATTATCTTATACCTTATGGATGTTCTGTTTTATACATCATACAGTCTGACTTGGTCATCGGTGACCGTCAACACCAATTTTCCATCACCGTGCTCCATTTCACATCAATAATCAAGTTGTTTGAGTTTAATGATTTGATTTTTGAGTGTTTCCATATTATTCTTAATATGTACAACTAATTCCAATTACACCAAAGTCTTTCAGTGGATGTCCAGGTTGGATAAAGTGAACACCAACGACCAGGTCTCTGTTTTTCGATTTAATACTTCTAATATATTATGATCTGAGATCCGATATTTCAGATGCCTTCCTGTTTCGCCAATATACTGTATGCCACATTTGTTACAGCTTATCAAGTAGCCGACTTTTTCCGCGTTGCACGCTATTTTTTGATTCATTTTTAGTTGAATAGTTTTGTGTTTGTTTGTCGCTACTTTACTCTCTTTAGAATGTTCGCAGGTACTGCATGACTGTCTTCCGCATAAAAAGAAAACTGGATTGTAGCTGACATGTGCTGGCTTCAGCTTGGCTCTAACTAGCCTGCCTCTGAGTGTAGGGCATTTTCGGTGAGCTAATTCAGGTGGATTTGGAAAAAAATTCAATCTCTCGTTGTTGTTTAAAACGTATTAGTAATTTTTTCGAAAATTGGGTTGGGTGATGGATTCTAATGAAAGGAAGCAAGGTTTCGTTTTTACTTACCATGTTGGGTAGTAAAAAAAAAGTTTTTTATCTAATTCTCTCACAAACTGCAAAGCATTGTCAATAAGATTTTTTTTTAATATCACCTCATAAAGTATCGTTCCATTATTTCCGCACGCTTGTCGAAAAACTCGGTAGTTGAACAAGCTCCTCTTATTCTGATGTAAAGGATTTGGGGGATATTTTTCGTCGCATGTTTAGGATGACAGAAAGATGGCGGTATTGTATAGGTATTTATGTGAATCTGTTTCTTTGCTAAAAAAATTCAGTTTCTAATTTGTTCTTAATGATGTAAACTTTGACATCCAAAAACGTGATACTATTCGGTGAGTATTCGAAAGTCAACTTGATGGTCGGATGTCATGAATTTGCTAGCTAGGGTAACAAATTCTAAAAGTTTCTCTTTACCATGCGTCCGAATCATGGAACAGTCGTCAATAAAGCGGCAATAATAATCATGTGGTTTGAAAAAGGTTTTCCTAATAATTTAGACTCCAGATCTGCCATGACAATATCATTATATTTCAGTACCAACTTGGTTCCCATCGCCTTTCCTTGAATTTGAAGGTAATATTTCTCATCAAAAACAAAGTTGTTGTTTGTAAGAACCAAGGCAGCAGCTTCTGTTATGCAAGATATTTCTCACCTATTAATTTTATATCTTTAGATAGATATCTTTCCATTACTGCTGTACCGTCATCGTGGGGGATATTGTGCACTGTACATCGATACCACATTCATGCTCACTAATAAAGATTTCTGTTGGATTGTCTTGATCTCTTTCAAATGATTCAAGAAATCCATCTCCAATGTATGAAGGTATTATTTCCTTACAAAAGAAGGGGATAAATTTATGGCCTACAAAAGCCAATAGTTTCTCTGTCGCGGTACCATTAGTTGGTATTAAAGGGAGGTGATATTTGTAAACGCCATTCCCGTTGCAGTTGACGAGTCAAGAATAGGTAAGAATCGAATACAGAAGTCTCGCGATAATGTTAACTTGTGCTATCGATAGGGTTTCTACGTAGAAACACAATCGATAAGTAAGTATTGAATGAGGAAATACACGGGCGAACATCATTTGCAAACACCCGAGCGTTAAAATTAAAGATAATGTACTGTAAATCAAATATTTCAATCAATTTAGTGCGCCTGAAATGAATGACTGTTTAACTATCCCAATACCTGATGAGGAGAGGTCGTTGTTCTCTATATCAGGGGTGTGCAACCTGTGGCCCACAAGGAAAACTTGTGCGGCCCGCCGAGATGGGCCAATTTTGAATAGTGTGCGGCCCGTGAAGTTTTTAATTTAGTTTAATCTAGTACGTGCGAGTATAAATTCTTTATTCTCCACTGAATTCGAAATTTACGTTTAGCTTGACCTATTATTATTTTAGATAGTTTGATGATGTCATTCACGTCGCGTGCCATCTTTGCGCGATATCATAAAGGTTATTATTATAAGAGCAATTTTGAGCTTAACGAAAACTAACTTTCTGTGATATCTGCTCATAGCCCTGTAAAATAAACAAACGATATTAGACAAAATTGGTTAAACTTCGATTTCAACTTTTACGTAGCAGATCAACGTAAAATATACCCTACATGTATAGTTATGCCTACTCCTGGAATCTTGTAATACTCTTTTGCTACTCAATAAATAGAATCATTGCAGTCAAATTCTCTTGACGGACTTGTGTACTTATTTCAATGACATATTACATGTCTCAAATGATTTGACTGCAACCCTGCAATAAAGCAGTTCAGGCGAGTTTCAAGCTGTCATCTTGTTTGGCTAATCTCTAAATTCTATTTCTCAGCTATATTTTGGCTTCTGATATCTTTGGTTATAGTTAGATTGCCTTTCCGACTGGCAGCTCGATTCGTTTTCAACCGCTTTCATCGCAAAATAAAGTAACTCTTGCGATCGACCGAATAATCGTTCGTTTAGGTTTCTCCTGGTGACACGTCCAATTTGTAAATCTTTGCGAATCTCTATTTTGTGTGTTAGACCGACGTGAGAAAAATAGATTTTGGTGTTTACGAGCATTGGGTAAAATGAAAGCAAAATGAATGAAACTAGTTCAAATTGGCGTGCCGCACAAAATATTTTTTCCATCTAATACCCAACCTACGCTTGTCGTTGGACCCAGTCACGAATTCACATACAGGACTGATCATATTTCCAATATAATTGCAGAAAACATCTCGAAAAAAGACACTTAAATTTAAAAAGAAAACTAGGCAACGAAAGAGCCGAGTAACGTGCGTATAAAAAGTAAAATCAGATCTTAAAATATTAGCCTGGAACATCAACTGGCCGAATACGAACGAACACACTCATTCAACAACGTTTTGTTATCGGGCCGAGTCGATCTAGAAAGCCATTTTTGCCTTATAAAATATAAGAACAAAAAAATCAAATTTTAAACTAAACAAATTTAAATGAGCATGTATTGGTCATATACCCATACTGCTGAAAATACAATAAGGTATTGTTAATGAATGGTCGAGTATGCTTCTGTTGGTTATTCGTAACAAAAAAGCAGAGAAAATCGGAAAGTTTGCACAGGTTCTTGAATATGCTGGGAAAATTAAAGACTTGCGATTTAAGACTATAATATACTGCAGTGTTAGCATGCTGGCCAGTCCAGGGGCTTTGTAAGATGGCGCAGATAGCGATGTCGAATATAAATTACGGTAAATTTGGTATGCATATTAAAATCCGGCTTGCTCGAACCACCTAGTTTAATTAGGCTTAATATGACGGAGATAAAAAAAAAAACGGCCCCGTATGAATACAAACAAGAGTTCTTATGTGGACAATCCTTCGTTTCATCACTTTACTTGTCCTACTTTAACGAACCTTCTCAAGGCCGTTTAAAATATATCACACCGCAAAGTTAAAATAACACTATAGTATAACTTAGTATCATTTACACGGTGAATTTAGTAAATCGTTTATAACTATATCCATAAAAATCAAAAAGTTTGTTTTACTAAAAGGAGGGAGACACAATCAGAATAGCAATTCTCATATATGTAACATGAATAATATTGTAAAATTAACTAGTCTGCTTTTGTGAGGATATTCGTAGAGCCCCTTGCGTTTGAGTCTTTAAAATTCGGAAAAACCTTCTACGGCAATAAAACCTAGATGAAAGGCGTTGACATAACTAACGATCAGTAAAATGAGCAAAAAATGAATGATAAATATAAAATAAATGCAAAAATGCGAAAAAGAAAAGTTAGATCATAGAGAAAAAGATGAATACGTTTGGTTCGTTTTATCATGCAAGCTTTATCAGACAGCAAACGCGGAATATTATTGAGTGAATTCCTTCTAGAAAGATTTACGTTGCTGTGTCATTCATGGGTGATAAACAAAATGGCAAGAAAGGTTATTGCACGGTATAAAAATTTGCATCCTAAAATTTTGCACATCAAAAATGATCAAATTTGATTGCATCAATGCGCTACCGCATTCTTCTAACCCATATTTAGATCATGAATGGCCAATAGATAAATAGGTTTCAAAGAGAATATTAGATTTTGCACATCAGTCATTTGAGAGGTTTTTTTGATATAAATTCGGTGCATTTGGAGAAAGTGTTTCTTCTTTTTGAGCGCTTAGGGCCAAGTTTAAGTGATGGCAACAACCACGACAAGATGCAAGGATTGGTCATTTCCCGCATCATGTGAACGTCCATCAACAATAACAGTTTAAGTCCCAGCAACAACAATTATTCAATTTTGGCTGATTTTGCACTCTAGTCTCAATAATACTTGTGGTGTTGCAAAATCTGTGTGAAGTGAGGACATTTCATTAAATGACGCCATTTTATGATCCTGACGCTGTCTCTGAATCGTAGCCGTTTTTCTCTACCTCTTGGACAAGGGGCTACGGTTACATGTAACATCACAGTTTTGTTATACCAACCACTACTAGATGCCCCACTTCACAAAATGCCATCTTCGATCAAGTCGTTGATCCGAGCTACTATTTTGTGCAAAGATTCTTTGTATGGTCCACTTGGTTCAAAAAGCTTTTCTAAAAAGTCGGTATCGCCGATTTGATCAAATATAGAGTTGATGCGACCCTTTGATTTTTCAGTAAGATGATTTGCCACGAGTTGCTGGAGTATTGCACGACCTTCGTTTATCTGTTTTGATAGAACGTATTTGTCAAATGTAAAGTCGACTTCCACAAAGCTGACCAGGGTCATAGCAGTTGTTTTGGTCTTTGATTGAAGTTTTTCAGCAAGCTTTCTTTCCGCTGCAGTGAACTGCTCGTTTTTATGAAGCACTGCTACTTTGATCATAACTTTAATTAGGTTGTGGTGGAGCTTATCGGAGTCTTTTTTTGAAGAATAATCCCGGCGAACTCTGAAAATAAAAATACATATATGTATTATACAAATTGAACAACTGAATATCACGTAAAACTCACTATTGCAACGAATGAACCACAACAGACCAATACCGCAAAGATAACGCTGGTAAATTTGTATGCAAAAACTGCATGCGTATGCACGCCGATATTTGGCGGATGTCTCTTGTTTTCCAAAAAGTGCACACTGAATAGGATGCCACTTTCCGGGCTGACATGAGTCAGTTAGCAACCTGCCTTACAAATTATTATAAGCGAAATTTGATGTGGGTGTAGGTGTAGGTAATGAGTTATTTACCAATTAAACAAAGAACTGCGTTTAAATGTCTTAAATGCAATTTTGCTTTTCCAGTAGAAAATTATGATAATTATTGTACCTTTGAATACATCAATAAATGGGAAATATATGCGGAGGTAAATTTGTAATATATAGGTGAAAAATGATTCATGACCAACGCAGAACTAAAATGGGTACGCTATGCAATATCATATAGAAAATAGTAATGGGTTTTATATATTAATAAGCGCCTTCAGTCAAGGTTAATTTAAACAAACACCAATAACTGCATATTAAAAAAGCTGGGATACTCTTCTTTTCCTGGAAGTGTATCTTATAAGTCCGAAACGTACATACTTGTTAGCCATGATGTAGCTTAATAAGAACTATTTCACTCTGATTTTTAGAGCACATAATATGGATAAATTCATTCCGAGGTAACGCAATAATGCTGTAACGCAGTTATAATAACTCTGATTCGATTTTGTGTCATGACATTTGACGTTACATTTTAGCATGATACAATATGTGGAACATTATGAATATTGAACGCGACACATCATGTAGATCACATGTCACGACAAGATATATGGTAATGCAACATGAAACTTTCAACAGGTTTACGCGAGTTATGAATTTAATAAATAATATAATATTATCACGTTTTGGAATATTGAAAATTCGCTTGTATCTGTAGACGTGAAAGATAAGAATATCTTCCTATTTAAAAAAAAAACATAATTGTCTTGTGTAATTTTGAAAAAGACTTTCCAAAATTTTGACAAGAGATGTTCAGCATTGCCCACTTCGTATACATGGTGTTCTTTAAATCATATTTTAAATTAGAGGAAAAGAACTTTGATGCTTTTGGAACATCAAATGAATGGTGAGCATTTAAAGGCGTATTAAATGAGGTAGAAAAAATAGTAAACACTAATTAAAATTAAAAAAAAATGGTAAAAATATACTGATAAATGACTTTATAACAAAATTTTGAAATTGTAACAAGACTTTATGAATATACTATAATATTTAGGGAATGATGGCGCATTACTAAATTATAATTTATAATAAAATATAATTTTCCATATACTGTCGATATCTGAACATGATCAGTGACCCACAGTCATGTTGGTCGTATAAATTGATCACCTTATGTAAAATATAATGCGCATCGTTAACATAAGACGACTTAAATGAAACCAATGTAATATTTCAGTCCGGTCTATTATATGATCGAATAATAACTCAAACAACCTTACTCTTGGATTCTAGTGGAAATCAATTTACGCGACAGACAATAAACTCAGATTGAAGACGTTGGATATTTCAGTGAAAAAAGAAATTGACTTCAGTATAGGTAAGGAAGTGAAACCCGGAAGATACCATTTTCCCCTGAAGAGTATGGGCATCTGCCAAAACGTTATAAATATTGAAGGGTGCATATCATCAGGCTAATAACCGAATTGCGTAAGTCATTTTTTTGTCGGTTCTGAGTTTTTTATACAACAGTTATTTATGTAATGCTGCACGCCAGTCAGTTATTTCAGATTTTATCCCAAGGATTCCGAAACGTATAATGATGGAGATTTATGTGACGTGCACATTATTGCGATTGTTCCATATTAATAAATCTCACGAGACCATTGTGACGTCACAAATACAAAGTAGCATCGACGTGGTATTTTTCGAGTTTTTGCATCATATATTCTAGCTTAGTGTTTATAAATTTGAATTTACATTACACTACAAATTGAATTTACAAATTAATTTAAAATCCGGATACGACTAAAAATTAAACCATGGTAAATTATTTTCTCTAAATGGCATAACAAAATCATTAGGAAGTTTTTAACGTTTATCTCAAAATTGCTAAATAAGACTTACGCAATTTAGTTATTAGCGTGACGATATGCTAAGTTTGGCCTATCCCAGGTTCGACGGCCTAATTCAAATTCCACTATCTGTAAAGTTGAAGCGGTAAGAAATAATATTTGATGTGAGAAATAAATTTCATCTTTTTTTATGATTGAGCCAGCAGCGATGAATAGTCACAAAATTTGCTTTGATTTAATTTGAAGCGGATACAATTTCATTGATGAAATATGTATTGATTCTGGACTAAATATCACCGTATTTTCGCACGACAATTCAACATGTTCGGAAAAGGTCATTTGTCACAATTTTCCATTCATACCAGTACAATCATACCTACGATGAAGTTTTGCTCCGGTACCATACTTAGTCGTATATAGAAAGAACATACCTTACTCTTAATTATGTAAAACTCTAATGCGCATGCGCAAGAAAAAAGTGACGTAGAGGAAATGCGCAGTCATTTTGGTGATCCACGAGTAAGCCATAAAGATACCAAGTATTAGACGGGGAATCGATAACGCGTTCTAAATGATGCACGCATTAGCAAGTAAACATGCAATATGGTTGGGTTAATGATATCAAACATTTTCAGCATCACTTGTCCGAAATGGTCGATATATGCCAAATCGAATGCGGTCGAATCATATTGATAGGCTGACCGATTGGTAAGGAAACAAAGAACATGTTCAGCGACTGCCGTGTTCTTAATCCAAACTTAGATTTAACAATGCAAACCCTTCAAAACATTTTATTTAGAGTGAATTAATAAGATGCAAACTTGATGGAATACATGTCTAGTTTTGGATAAGGATAAGTTTAAGAAGATACGCAGTCCAATCGTTGGCGACCATCATAATATCTCAATTTTCTCGATGTTATTTTTTCTTAACAGGGCGGTTTCTTTAACTTGAATTATTGTTCTGTCTCCTCACGATTATTATTCAAATAAGATATAAAATGAATTTTAATAAGTCACGCGGAGATGTATTCTTTAAAATCATTATGATCAAACAAAAGTTTCGGCCCGACGTTGACCGTTATGTTTTAGGCGCCAACCTCCTTCTGAGTGGTCAAGAAACCTCAATACCAAATTACCATTTCAAAGTCAAAATAAGACTAAATATTGGTCTTATTAGCATAGACAAGTTCCATTGTTTCAACAATGAATATCGAATGTATTGTCCATATTAACAAATCTAGCCGGATTATATAAATATTAATAAATACATTTCTCCAATAATATTCTATTTGAGTCGCCAAATCCATGTTGAAAATTAGTATTTCATTTGCATAATAAATTGAGTACATACAAACCACTGAACGACCGTGTTAATACATGATGAGTCCCACATTAACCAAAATTTTCAGTGACATAAATTCTGGACGAATGAACTCATTTTTATCGTAGTAAAACATACAAATCCCATGAGGCGGTGATCTTGTAGTTGAGTGACAAGCATAGTAATTTTTTATAAAGTGATCGGTGGGAAACAATTTAAAAAGAAATCGTGGCAATTATTCTATGAAAGTTTTACCAACATGAGCTGATAGTCCTATAATATTAGATTTAAAAAAAACTGCAATTAATTAAATCAATCACATTTCCATCCATACAAAAACCAGCGTCGATTCTAATAGTAAGGTATATCTCAATTTTTTACACTAGGGCTTTTGCGGTAGATGTTTGCGGTTTTTGCGATATTATACAGACTTGGTGTTAAATATAAGCGATGACGGCCATCTTACACTACATTAAATGACTGTTTCATTGTGATAGATTGCTTTTCAGGTTCATTTTATCCAGTATATCCATACGACATAAGAATACAAGAACTCACACTTTCAAGGGAACCATCAAACACAATTTCACTGACTGATCAGTCGATTTTAGAACGAACAACGTTGGTCATAAATTGGTATAGATTTCGTTGCCTATACAACTCGGTCATAATAGTGAATTACATATAATGCGAGTACAAGGAATTTTTAACATTACAGATAACTAAGCGGTGTTGATCAGATCTCAATAATAACCTTATTACAAATTACCTCGTGTTCTAAGTGGGTGTATACGTTTATATCTCTCTTCAATTTAAAATTTATATACTGCATTACGCTTCTATTTGAATGATGGCCACGCCACGACAAGTATTATTATAATATTCAAGTTATAGTAATCTTTCGAAATATTCAACTTCGCATTTATTATTTCAAATACACCATGACGAAATATATTCTTATAATGTTCAATCGCCGCATTTCTAGAATTTTCTGTCAATGTATTTTTCGAATGATTCAGAACTCATCTTGGTTAACAGTGAAAAAAGGTGATAATCATGCTCGTTCTTATATGTGGTCCTAATTAGAATTATGTATAATGTAGTCAAAAAGGTCACGTAGTCCAGTGTACTTTTACACAAAGTCATTTTGATTGACATGGATAAGAGATACGCCAAGTCGTGTAAGCATGTAATATGAAGTCACCCAAAGTCACCGACTAGCCAACACCATTATAAACTAATTGTACTGTCTTAATAAGACAGAATTTTTCAATTTATTTTCACACATAAAAGTGAGACAATAGATATACGTTTTCTATATTGTTCTATGCGTTTTCAAATCTATTCGAAAACAACACGATTCTTAAAGTATGAAAGCGTTAGACTAAAATCTCGCCAAATACAATTTATTAACCCATGCTTAGCTGAAACGATTGACCGGAAGTTCCTAATCGTGTTTGAAACTGGGAATTTCATGTCTGAGAGTTTTAGGAATGCAGTATATGAAAAACTGGTGATATTTTTGCCAACGA
This sequence comes from Styela clava, assembly GCF_964204865.1. Lineage (NCBI taxonomy): Eukaryota > Metazoa > Chordata > Ascidiacea > Stolidobranchia > Styelidae > Styela > Styela clava. The sequence continues at coordinate 20,470,487 of NC_135250.1, forward strand.
TTCTTTTGTTTTACTAATTCAATTTCATAATAAGATTATGAAAATAAAATGACCAATTAAATTAACAGAAAATGTCATTTTTTGATATTTCCACACGGTCCGAACGTTGAAACGAAACCTATGTGTATATATATATTATTATCAAATGTAATTCCTTATAATGAATTATTTATTTCGGCGGTAATACAACAAACAAAACAAAAATGTTCATTTAACTGACTCACATATATCTGTTAAAACTAACGCTCTGAGGGATAAAATTACATACTTCAATTAAAGTTTGAACATTTGTCAAAGCCTAATTACCTCACAAATGGGCGAAGGGCGTTTGAAACGGGATATCACATTTGTTTTGGCTAGACCTCTAAGGTATTAATATATTATCTTGATATTAAACTTTGATAAAAATGACTAACGGCGTTTGTAATAACACTTTATTCCCAGAAGAATAAAGACATCGCGTCAAAACTAAATCCGCTACGCTGAAAGCAATTACATTTTCATTTAGCCAAAGAAAATAATTGCTACTTCATAGCAGTTATTCGCCACTAATTGTCTAAAAGTGGAAACTGCGTGAATAGTCGTGTGTGATGGTTAAAATTACCTATTTATCTAGTGATCGACATCAGGTAATTGTACGAAGTCAATTCTGAAAACCATACTGGATGCAGAAAAATTACAATAGCGTCACGAAAGTTAGCTTTGACCATATCCGTGTACCCCACTAAACATTCAAAAAACTTCATTGGAAGCTAACAAACACATACATGCAATATGCGCGAAAACAGACGACATTACGACATTAAAAATTCATTAGGAAATCAAACTACAAACTAATTAAAAGTCATTGTGCTAATCTGATTACGTTAACTTATACGGCATCGAAAAGTATACGGTTCAATTGGAGCTCAATCAACTGTACACAAAAGCAAATGCATGTTACTGTTTATATAAAATTGGACACCTACTTTCCGAATTCATCCAGAAGTTCAGCGGTTTTGTCGTCAATCAGGAGCCTTGTTAAATTTTTCGACGCCATCTTCCCAAGAATCTTTTTCTGCGCTTTAAGCGCAAGATCTTTACTCTTAACTACGTCATCTCCCATACTTGCGTCAGGCATGAATCCTTATGATGGAATAACTTGCAAAAATTGTCACCAGGTTATTTCCTTGGTCTTAAAAAGGGCAAGCTTTTTCTGTTGAATACGTTCGCCGGCTGTAGTCTGATTGGTCGTTACCGATGTGTACAATGACAAAGTACAAGTAATTATAGACAATCAGATAATGCCGTATGTTTTCAGCCCTAGCGTGCTCGGCAATAACAGTCAGTAGTGCTGGACTAAACAATATATTACCTCTAGAAAACAAAGAATATTCCAAATTTATAATATTTTAAGACACATAGTATATCATTAAATAGAATTGTGCTTTTAGCATAAAACAAGTACAGGGCAAAAACATGTAATTATGACAAAACAATTTCAATAACAAAAGCCACACTTAACCCTCTGTATTTTATTGGGATACAATAGGTCTGTTGAGATAGAGCAAAGACAATGTGCAAAAGAGCATTCTTCAATTCACAACTGTATTTGGTGAATCAACATTTTATTTTTTAAGTAAATGACAAATCTACACCAATTGATGTATATTCCCCTTTATACCAGGAATCTCGATTCATGAATATTCTAATCATTTTCAACTAAGTTTCACATATGCCCTAAGCCTAGCCAAGCACATATCATAAGAATTTCATCCATCTATATCATATGCATTGAATTGAATTAGTTTGTCGCTCAAATAGGTTCCTGCAAGCTGTTGTTGTCAAGTTAGTTACAATAACATATGCATATACAAGGACAATCACAAAAATCCACTGACATACATTACAATCACAAAAATCCCTAAAGTACAACGGAAGAATATAAACGAAATTTTCGGCCAACATTTGGTGCCAGAATACAACGCATTACCACATCATATAAGAATGAGCATACGTACAACTCTTTCAAGCAAGAAAAGAATATTAACTATATATGCCAGATGCCCCGGTCCATGTTTGGTCACTATGAAATCCGTTGGGAATGAAATGTATCAATAACTTTTAGTTAAAAAGACAGACTGGCTAATTTAATAGACGTGACTAAAATCATGCGGGATTTGGAATTGCATTGATTGATCCACTAGCCTTGCGTCTGTTATTTCAAACGAAGAAAACAATTAGGAAGCAAAATACTGCATACAGCTTTTTATAATTCACCATACTTCAGCTGTATGGCCTACCCTGGCCTGGACTATTTATTTGTGAATAAATGTACTCGTGAAAATAACAGATCCAAATGGACGGTCTATCATGTTCATATACAAATAGACGTTCATTTCGTCTCTAAAAAGTCTAGCAACTTTGCATAATTTAAGCCCAAAATAAATATAATGTTAAATTTAGGTATTTGAACGTCCCGCACACATAAATCTGTTTCCGATAAGTTGTTTGCATAAAGGATGCCAGTTTTGCTAATACAAAATACACAAAGAACCTTGCGGAAAAAGTTCATCCATAAATAACCAAGGATGACAGACTTGAGTTATGGACTGAAAGTCTGGAACAGTTGAAAGAGAAGGTATGTGTAATTAAACGATGTTCGTTTCCTGTCGCGGTTATGGATAAAGCAGCTTTCAACTATTCACTGTTTGAAAAACTAAAATTGAACAATACGGCGAAGGCAAAATGGCATGTGATGTGCAGTGCATTTCCTGCCATCGCACAGTCAGATTACGGGTAATTTAAATTGCATTCTCCCTGTCACTATGTAAATGAGGTACCTTTCAAACAATATAATTTAAATTTATTTCATAAGGTAAAAATACGGAGGACTTGAAAAATTAACAAAAGTAGCCAGTGAAAACCTCATAGTCATCTATCATACTCTCTGTATGTTCTTTTCTATGTCACAGCTCGCTAAAAGGATACTCTCTACGCGCAAATACTACGTCTGTCAAGTTCGTGTTAACGCCGTAACAAACGGTATCGGCATGTAATCTATAAAATGTAGGATTGCTCTTGCTGTGGTTTTTGACATCATAAATTAGGCACAATGCGCTGCCTGAGGCTTATTCTGGGAATGTAGCGAAAATGACGCTTTCTGCAGTTTCTGAGTATGCCCTAATCCAGCGACAGTGGGCCTAATTTGTCTACTTCGTTGCGGACGGTACTTTTCCCTTTTGCAATCTGTCCAGTCTGCTTCGTGATTGTTTATCAAGCGTATCAGCCACTTAGACGATGCCATATGATGTGTTAATTACACTGATAAGACGGGAGCTGCACAGTGGCCTGTTATGATGTAATTGACAACTGGATGGCGTTATCTGCCTCGTCGCCCTTTGTTTATTTATTTATTGTCATAACGGCCATGCTCGTAAACTGTTAACCCTGATGCTCTTCATCGACATACAAAAGTTTGGCTCAAACAATAACTAACAGCAGAACAAAAGAAAGAGCGAATGAAGGTGCGAATTTTCACACCGAAGACTCACAAACATCACAGACCGACACTAAAACGCGCAAGGAATATTTGTTGTTTCTGTTACGCATTCGTGCTGCCTCACGATTCTTTACCAAATTGCTCGTCCACGTTTTGTTTCTTTTATTATCCGATTGGTGGCAATATGTGCCATGCTGAAATGCATGCGATGACGACCAGCTTCCTATTTCGTGTTCCCTCGTCTGTATGCTTCCTAACCTCATAACCAAAACGATTTCGAAAATCAGTAAGATATTCACGTTATGGTACAATCCAAAAACACTTACGCTTATGGACGTGGACATAGTCTTCATCAAAAAAAAGGTTTGTAGGAGCCCAATCAAATGGTTTTATCTTAGTTGAAAACAAAGCGAAATTTAGACATAATGCGCAACAGAAGACTGCACTCATTGTAAGTAAATGCAATCTGCTCGCTATATCTTTTACGGCATAGTATCATGATTTTCCGTGCAACATCATTGTGGTAACCGCGTAATAATTTCACTTTTCTATTGTTACTTTAAATATTGTCACAGCCGTAACATCAAATCTTATCCGAGGTAAAATAAATTCGCAAGGAATGGCATAAGAGAGCCGCATGATTAAACCCAATGCAAGTTTTGCGCAATGCGTATATTTATATACATAAAATTTGTATGCAAGTTTTTTAACCCGACTCAATGCTGTTTCAACAATTACAGGTCACGCGGGGCTACTGTGCCCTTTTCACTCGTTTGAATTTTCTCTTAGTCATTCTTATTATAATGTTTAATTAAATTCGGCCTAACAACACTGCTGAAGAATTTCCCCTGAACAGTATCAAATTATAAATATCGCTGGCATCAGTTTTCACCGGACATTCGAAAACAAGTGACTGAAAATCCAACTACATACATTTTTATAAAGAAACTTTTGCTACAGAAAAGTACTTATAATCGTTATCCATTCCGGCTACTTTATATTGACATAGCTCCTCTCTCATACTTTTCAAACATATTTGAAACAATGCAACATTTCCGTCTTAAAAATGTTATATTAATATTTGGCAACATTAATAAATCAGGCGAAAACAATTACGTCATTTCATCATGAAATTACGTCACAATATTGATGAACATCCACGCGTAATAGTGTACGAGTCATGGATTATGGTTCTTCTCTAAGTTTTTTTTTGCGATTCAAAAATGATTTGCATATATTAGTACAAGTAATTGACCTAATATGAATGATAATATAATAAGGAAGTAAAGCAATACCATAAGATGATAAATAAATTACTAATTCTCATAACTGCAGAATCCACACATTTTATATACGATATTTGAAATGACGAAATATTCAAGGATTACTTTTAGAGTATCAATTAAATTTAAAGTTTCGAAATATCTTACACTGTATACTTTTTACCGATTCTGAAATACAAATCTTAAATTTCTTTCCAGAAAAATGCTGGCCAGACAGGCCAAATCACGTCCTCGTACACCATCCACATTGTGGTTTAGCACTTATAACGTGTTTCCTGGATTGAATTTCCATTTTCTATATTACTCTGCGATCCAACAGAACATGAATACATCTCGAAAGGCTGTGAGTTCTAAGCGGAAGAAGGAAGTTGAAACTGAGTCTTTGCGATTTGAGATGTTCGCCACAATCCTATTCACATTCTGTTCACATGATATGTTTTGATTTTCAGTTACCGTATATTCAACATTGTTTGAAAGGGTGGCCGAAAAAGTATATTGTTGTGGTTATCGTCCTTTCTGCACTCAATATTTTATAGCAGTGAGCAATTCATAAAAAGTCCTATCTAAATGCATGTCGTATTGTAAAAATAAACTTCACTAGCACTCAATTATCTACATATCGTCGTTCAGTTTTTGTGTCTAAAATCGAGAGACTAAGTTATAACAGCCAGAAAGGTGTAATGAAGCTGTCCGTTCTTTGTGACTGCTACATCGAAACTTCTTCAAAGAAAAAGAATTTGTTTGGTGCCATATATTTCTTCTTTGATTAAGATTGGACCAGTGATCAATCGCACACCTGAGATACGCACAATATTTGAGCCACGTTTAATCGAACGAAGTTGATCGACTATATGGCAGGAAGTAGTGACAGCAACCACGCTCCTGACGCACGATTTCTGTTATTTTCGCTTTGGCTTATGGCATGTATTGAAAGGGAGATTCCATTTGATACACAATCTTTAGAACTTTCATCGCAAAGAATAAATAGTTTTCACTATCTTGCAAAGTTGTTCAAACAACACCAATTGCCAAAGAGTGTCTTTGAATGCATGAATAAAAACAAAGAACCTTTATATACTAAACAAGACTTTCCTATTCACATTGATGCCATTCAAACCGTTCTAGTTCAGTATTTCAAAAATATAGCTCTAACCAACAGTGCTGGCTATGTTATCTTGTAAGTTTATTATTTACTCTGATGAAATCTAAGCCAAATAACCGGGCCGGATAAATAAAACACGATAAATTCCAAAAAGATCACCGACATTCCTATCGCCAAATGCCATGGGTATTTAGTGTGTGGTCGATTTCAACTCGTGCAAATATAAAATCTGGCGAAACGTCGAATATAGTGGTGGAATTGCAAAATTATCCCGTCTGATAAATTCGTTAAGTTTATTTTCAGTGTATCGACATGATTAAACGTAATTAGACTAACATAATACTCTACAATGGCAATTTAAGCCTATTATAAGGATTTTACCCTCTACACACCTCGGGGCATGAATTACATAATGGAAAGTTAGAAAAGTAGCCCATTATATCACGTATGTTCTCACGGACTGTGCTAATTCATACGACGTAAGGTACGCTGGACTGATTTGTATTGTATGTTCATAGCTAGTATAGATATACTTGATACTGAATATAAAAGTATTTATTTACCCAACGATATTTCGGAGTAGATATCACAAACTATGCGGATACTAAGCACTCGATTCGCCTAAGTTTTTCGCGTACAAGTAGCGATGACGTATGTTTGTAGCATTGGATATATACATAACGGATCAAATATCTAAATGCATCGGATCAACTGAAGAACATTTTATTGCATTATGGAGGAAGACTAAGCCGTTGAAGTGTCTCTATCATTTTAGGACTGAAGATTGAGCATAAAATAGTGTCCAAAAAATTATATTCATCGGAAAATCGGTATGCAACCTATATCTATATGGCGGGGATCACATTGGCATTTGCGTCAAGTGCTGTTCCGTGTTCATGATACTTGCCTATACAATGGAAATTGAAATATCCTTTATAAAGTTTTTTATTAATTCCACGACTATTTTTTCACAATATTATAATATGGACACCTCCATGTTTTGATCATTACTGCTTGGGGTATGCTATTTTCTAGATCAAAGTGTTTATAAAACCTATTTGACCTTTCAGGAGTTACAAGAAAAATTCAGATCAGTTTACTTGAGTTCAATAAAAAACATATATATATTAATTTATGCCTTATATATGTTGTGGGGGCGATAGCTGTATAATGTTCATGTAACAAATGATGATACACCTGACAATGACAGCTCGTTATTAATAATTAATCGGAAACACGTGCCCTTTCCTGTTTTTCGTGCAGACGCGCAATGTTATTTTGGTGGAAAAACTTCAAATATTGTTAAAAATAGAATATGCTTGCTCGCAGCGATAGATTAATATTGTTATTACTTATTTATTACGAATGGGATTATAATTAAACAACAAAAATCTGATCGAAATTATTGAACAATTATTTAACAATTATAAAATTCTATCTTTTTAGGAATTCGTCTTAGGAATTGGAGCTGCAAAACATTTAAAAGTAAATAAATTATTAAAAATTACACAAAACACCAAACAATCGCCAACCACAAGTTTCGTTTGCCTTTGCCGGAAGTGTGGGAGGACGACTCAGAATTCCACTTGAGATGCTGGAAGAAACGAGATGGAAGAGCGCGTGCCCGCCGTGCTGAGATGACATGAACTTGAGAAAAATGAAACATCAGTAGCAGATGTTATTATTATTTTGACTAATTTAAAAGAAAAATAAGTTGAAATACTGATACGCACAAAAATTCGTTGTATATAACGTACACCAACTTCTTTTAAATGTATATTGACTTATGACTCGCGAAGCGACTGACGACTTGAAGATTTTTTTTAATTCAGCAATAACATATTTGTAAAAATTTTGATTTTTATGAAAATGCAACGTTTACAAAATTATCAAAATAAGTGTTGCCTGCAATTCCCTATTAAATTATTTGTGGAAAATCTAAAAGATAGGATAATTTCTTTAATTAAATATGACCTATTCGATGAAATCTCAGTAATTCAAGAAAATTATGACATGATTCAAAGTTCTAAACCGTTCGCAGAATGCAAAACAACAAGCAGCAAGTGGTACACAATCCTAAAAAGTTTCAATCATGTGTGGTAATATTTTAAAAATAGTTTCATTTGTGCTTTCAGACCCAGGAACATTAACGTATATAAAACTTGACCAACAGTTATTGAAGTCGACGAAGAGCCAGTAAATAGTTTGTCTTTGTTTTTCTTCATATTTCGAGTTGGAGAGTTAATTAATTTAAAACTTGAGAATATATGTCACAGTATTCTTTATTGAAATTTGTCAAAATTGGCAACCCTTGGGACAAGTAATACAGGTGTGGGACACGTGTGGCAAGTGGGACACAACATTTTTGAGACACCCCCTTTATTACGCATAAGGGTTTATTTCAGTATCGAAGAATGATGTCAAAAGGTAAATCAATAATTTCAGACATTTTAACAAACATTCATAATTGTACGTGTGGGCAAGTGATACAAGTTAGGAACACGATATTTTTGATATACCTAGCATCAGGGGTGTGCAACATTTTTGTCGGTGGGCCCTATAACCATCTTCAGAAATCTAGCTGGGACATATGAAAAATAATTAGTTGTTCCATGTACACAACGAATTAGAGTGATAACGGCACTGGGCAAAACGGCGGAATATATACCACAGCCGACAACAGCAAAGAACATTATTTATTTTTACCCATGTGAGCGCCTTTTAAAACAAACTGTCGGATTAGAATTTTGTGAATAATGGGAAAAAATCTGAGTGTTGACAAAGGCCACACTAAATGGCTTGACAGGCCGGGTTGTGGCAAGCGGACCACTGTTGCACACCCCTGCTTCACATTAAGGACAATCACAGAACTGTAAAACTTCGATTTGGAATCAATCGTTACCAATAGCGCAGTTTGAACACACCACGGACTACTTCCCCGCCATACAGTGCCGGGAAAGTACTTCAAATCGCATGAGGAATGAATTGGGGAGGAGTAGTGTGATGGGTCTGAACAAGAACGTTTGCGATAGGGAAACCTGAACTCTTCCTTGCGATCTTCAGGCAAACCAGTCGTGTTCTCAAAGTCGAATGTGGCGCAAAGTATCATCACAAGATATACAGCCGAGACAATCGATCAGTCATTCTCACCCACAAACTCAAAATCATTTAGTAGATTGCACGGAAACGCTCGTACACCTAACTCACTTTCATGCGTGGAGATGTTCTAGTTAGTATATTAGATAAGTTTACAAAACGAATGTCGTCTTTTGTGCCCATTTCGATCTACACTGCAAGTTCTGATGATCCAGAAAATACCCGAACAGCCTTATTCCCTTCATACGGTCCTTTGATTCGTACGGCAAAATCATACACTCAAGCCCACAAATTAACGAAGGGGCCAACTTTAAAAAGTAAATCATGCAAAATATCGAACACTTGGTTGGAAGATATGTAATATGTATATGATTGAACATCTGATCATTGTTAAATAGAATCAAATATTTCTCGGAATCTTCACGCCAGCTTTTATCAGTTTAGCTAAAAATCTGAAACGGCACGAAAATAGGAATCCCAGGAAAATAGACATTCTGATAAAATCATACCATTTCTAATTATTAGTTAAACAGATTCTCACTGGAAAACATGCTTATGTTGTTACTTGGAATAATTTCTAAGGAAAAATATTTATCATAAAGCGGGGTATTTCGAATTAAAGAATTTGTTTTAAAATCAGGTTTTGTTTAAAAAATTAATTAAATTAACCAGAGGGTTCATTCACTTTTATTGGTTCATAATTCTTTAGAATAACGTCTAGTAATTCTTTGCCTCTGAGGCCTAATTGATAGCAAGTATCCTCTACTTTTTGTAATGACGACTTCATAACATCGATCTTGCTTTGCAGCAATCTTTTTCTTCCTGGTGATACGTCAATAATAGATGAAAAAGACAGAAACATTTCATATAAAATACGTATAAAAGCACATAACTTGAACACCTTTTTTTTCGAAGTTTCAGTGATCGCCTTTGCAGCAGAGTTAATGCATAAGCGCATGACTTCACCAGTAGTATCAGCGATGCCGTATAAATATTCCAACACTGGTATTGGAATGACTAAAGGTTCTTTATTTTCATCATCTGCAAAAACCAAAGATTTTTGTATCTCACTGAGATCAAGTAAACAGTTGGAAATGCTTTGTATACTGTAGTTTTCTTCAGTTTTGAAATAGTACAAAAAAGACATTGCTTCAATAAATTCCTGCAGGCCTGGGGAGAATGCTCTAATGTACGCATGCGAATCCTCATCCTGCAGTTCAGTAGCAATTTGTTTCCACTTCTTCATAATAATATCACATTTTTCATCAGCCTCAGTAATTATTTTGAACTTTGAGTTTGTTTCTGGAGATGTAATATCAATTCGGTGTAACAGAAAAATCAATTTTTTGCTGTCAATCGTTATGTCACGGCTTAGTTTCACAATTTTTTCCCATTTGTTGTGTTTTGTTTCCAATTCTTGTTGAAATAATTGAAACTGATCGATAACATCCATCAGAGATAATAAATGTTACCACTAATTATAGGTTACAGAAACAAAACGAAAATAAGTAAACACTACATTTATCTTGCCTTCATTGCATTTGAAAGCTGTTTATTTAACTCAAATAGCTACCTATGTATGTCAAGTTGGAAAAAGAATGTTTTTGAACAATGTAGACAGAACACACTCTCAGCATAATCACCCAAAAAGAAACACTTGGAGCAACTTCAACTTTCAAGGGCTGCATGAAATCATATTGAAAATTAACAGCAATATCCCAAGTAGATGAATTGACAGTCTAAAACTGATAATTTAATTACTGCTTCAATTCAGATATTTTGTTTGAGGCATATTTTCTTCATGAATTATAACTTTATTAAAGCTCAATGGACCTTAGTATGTAATATAAGCATCTAGATAACAAATATTCGTTTGCTGCTACTTTTGATAGAAGACCTAATTTTTAAAAGGATGAATACACATACCATTCATTCTATAAAATCAGAAAATTTGTGAATTCTGTAACGAAATACTTTATTACTCTCAAATTTTTTCACAAAAATCCAATGTTGAACTCAAATATTAACATGGACAATAGTATGTCATAGAAGCATTTAGAATAAGAATTGCATTCTGCCAGTATAGGTTTGTAAAATACCTAAAGCTTACAAGGATGAATAATCACAACATTCAACAATTAAGTGAAGATGTTCTTTGCCAAAGTAAGTGTCTTCAATATCTCTTTATAACAGGTAGTGTTTAAATCTGTGGAGAAGTGGATAGTGCGAAATCACTTGATTGATAATAAAGAACTTCAGTCAGCCATTCTAATTTAAATTACAAGAACATACTGTGAATGTGGTATCATATTATAATGAAATAGTGGAGAGATATCTCACAATAATATTCGCCAGCCAGTATTTATTCTGAAATTTGGCAGAATGAAAAATTTTTTTATGTCCGTCATTAATATTCTCGAAACAGTTTTGTGTCAATAATTGCGTAGTCAGAATTCATTCATTGTCTTTTTTCTTGTCTTTATCAGAATCTTGTCTGTTTTGAGCAAGTTGATCCATGGCTTGTTGTATTGCTTCACTCGATGTGTCCACACCGGGAAGATTTTGTAGAACACTCTGCAGGAACGCTGGATCAGCAATTACATCTTCTTCATTCGAATCTCCATCATCACCATATTCAGCCACCATCGGGGACTCAGAAATTGTTTTCTCATCCGTGTCCATGGCAGATTGTGAGCTTTCTTCTTGCATTGACATGCGCATTGCATATGCTATTTGTTCTTCTTCCGACATAGAGCTTATATCAACAGGGCGACTACCAGGAGGTGCAGTGGCTGGTACCTCTTGATTCATTGACATTGCGAGAGCCGCACGTAACATGTCATCCTCACCAGTGCCTGTTGCCATTGCAGTTGCTGGAGCTGACTGAGTTTCTTGGATTTCTGATCCTGCTCGAGCTTCTTCTTCTTGACGATGACGCTGTTCTTCTAATGACACACGAAGAGCAAGAGCAAGCTCTGGATCCGATGCTGGGTCAAATCCAAGATCAAATTCACCACCGCCAGAGCTGGGAGCTCCACCTTCTCCAGCAATAATTGGGGAGTTCATTAAAGCATTAGAAAGCATGGATCCTGGAGGTATATTGACAATATTAGATCCTGTTCCATCTTTTCCATTCAGTATTTCGATAAACGAAGTCAGTTTTGGTGTGTTCAACTCTTCTTCGCCAAAGTTTACTATTTCCACATTTACTTTTTCTTTTTTAAGTTTTTTCGCAACTTTATTTATTTCTTTTTCATCGTCTTCAATTGGGCTTCCGACAAAGGCAATAATACGCATTCTATGGTTTTTACTTTGACGATGTTTCAATGCAAGATGTGCAACACGGATGCCATTTAAGAATCTAATATTCCCTTTAGGTTGCACTAAAAGTAATTTTGATAGCAACTTTCCTGAGTCATTTGTCAATGTAACATGAACTTGAACATCAGCAAGAGAGAGTAGCGCAACATTGTTTTCAGGGTTAGAACGTAATTTTGTACGGCATACCAAGTTCGCGGCATCTTGTTGGGCTTGGATTCTTGTTGGCAAATAATCCCCGTTTCTCATGTATTCACTGTTGTCGATACATATTACTGTGCTTTCGAGAACCATCTTGATATCTAGTCTACTTCAGCGCGATTTAACTTTCAGATACTGGACAAAAAAGATCGCAACTAGTTGATCCGCCGACTGTTAACTTACACCTATTACTGTATTACAGGATCACAATGGTTCAGTTGTAACACAGCATTATTTTTATTTCATGACACAGCGAATTTATTTTTCGGATCAGTGACCCCGACCTTTGGCCTCAAACTTATGTTCGGATTAGGGTTGGATTATCCGGATAGCGGTTAACCGGTTAACCAAGAGTTATTTTGCTATCTGATATCCGGATATTATTGTGACGGTTAACCGGATAATAGAGCAGTATAAATAATACATATGCGCGATTAGCGGTTTTTATATTTTTTGTTGAGTGGCGACTGACATCTCCCAGAGCATATAATAACAACTTTTTCCACTCTAATCTGCCTATATATATTTTAGCCATCCGTAGAATGCTGGAGTGAACTTCACTATTACATCACAAAACACGCAGAACAAATGTGATTATTGCGCTTATTAGGAGAGCTTATTCGCTTTATAAAGTTAGATTTGAACTGGAGGTACAGTTTAAGAAAGACTAACTTAAACGAATTCATTTGAAAAGTATTGGTTGGGTGGGTGTGAGTTTGTTGCTTTTATGTCGGGTGTGGCTTTTAGTAATTGTTGCGTGTATTGAAGGAACGCATTTTATCATGAAGTAAACCAGTTTGAATTTCGAGGACTTATTTCACAATACTTCCGATTCCATGTAATCTGTGTAGCATTTCAAAATTTTGGGTACACAACCAAATGTTATGTGCTTCCTTTTAACTTTGGTATATATGTTTTTTCAAATTTCCCTGTATCAATCGAATCAAAAGATATACCAGCTGAAAATAAATCTATTCTATCTAAGTCAGGTGTATGTTAAACTAATTGAACTTAAAAGCTTGAAGAAATGGTCATCGTGAGTCTGCGACACCAAAATTTAGTAGGAGTCAAAATTTAAAGAAAATATGCTATATGTCTAGACAGAAAAAAACTTCCAAAAAATTTAACAATAAAAAAAGGAATAATATAAATTTTTACATAGGATTTGAATATGAGAAAATAACTTAGCAGTCGAGAGGAAGACAATTAGGACACAGAATTTAAAACAATGTTTCACTATATTATTCAGCTGCACTTCTGTACGATTACAGAGCTTAAATTTTTATTTATTGACACATGCAACATCAAAATGCACAATCATTTTTATTCGAGAAAAATAATACATATGTACGTATTTACAATAGAACTGTGTGGTGGTTTTCAGTCAATTCGCCACAAAAATCTTGTAAAATCGGTTCTCTGAAATTAGCAGTAACTAACTATCCGGTTAACCGGATAGGTAAAATACCCGGATATATCCGTTATCCGGATAGTATAAATTATAGGTATCCGAACTAACCCTAGTTCGGATATTATTTTGAATTCCTTTTATTAATCTAATATCAGAAGCATGAAACTTGATAAAATCAAATAATCGCTCAAAATTATACATATGACACTTCTACTTTGTTCCGATTTGGCGTCACATTGGGTCCCGGGTATGAAGTTGCTCGTAGAGTTGAGACCCGCGATGAGCAAATATATGCTCATTGGGACCCAAGAAAACCCGATCCCGAAATCCCGGGATTTGAACTGTTTTTTTTTTTCAGTCCCGATCCCGCAAATATTTCCTAAAAATCCCGGGATTTTAGGGCTTTGTTACCCACGTATAGATATTCTCACAAATAGCAGATTATAGCCTACCAATGACATATAGAGGACTTGCACGGGTCACGTGACTTCGTTACTGGACGGCAATAAAAACAAAAACGTCCATTTGGCTTCTGTCAGTTGCAAGTCGGATTATACTTTTCCGTTTTGTTTGGCTGTTGAAAATGGTTATTTCGTATTGTTCTGTTGGCTGTACGTATAGTATAGACAACGAAATGGATCTTCAGTTATATTCCACCTGTTTTCAAAAGATCCGGAACGTCGTGCAATGTGGATATCATCTATTGGCAGGACTGCTTGGTGTTGGTGTCAAGTCCAGAAGTCATCTCGCTTGTATTTCACTGTTTGCGGACAGCACTTCGTTGATGGTGAGTGATAATGTGCCGTTATCAATTTTTTTAAATATCCATAAGCTCTCTCATTTCAATGGAAAGCAGATGACAGACTACTGTTATTGGTAGGCCTAGACCTACTTGCAGACTTGACTTGTGTAAGGAATTTAATCATCAATTGCCATAATGTATTGTTTCCCTAGTTACTAGTTAGCAGGTAATCTATTACTGAGAGTGAACGGTTGAGGTTGAATAGATAACTAAAGTTTAACACCAGTGGTCATGCAAAAAATAACCAGAATTCAATTGAATTCGCCATCTAGGAATACGCTCGCCACCGCATCTCTGATCACCCTGGTAGTTTCACAGGTTCCAATCCCATGAGGGGATAGTTATGTGCGAGAGAATTGCAGCTCTCCTCCTTGCAGTTCACACGACCGCTGATCGGTTACGACCATCCCCCACCATCCAAGTCCATGCTTCTGAGAACAAATAACTGACTAACTAATCCCAACATAGACTGGTAATCGTACGAGAGACTGTGATTCGTCATATGATTTAGTTGTTGCACCTGCAATCCTAAAGGTGCTTGTACAACTGTCCCAAAATGTCTTTTTATTGTCATTGGTAAAAAAAGATATGCTAGCCGGAATCAAATTCATTTACGACTAGTGTTTGTGGTGGGATATGGACATAAATTTCACACCACTTGATTGTTAAATTTTACGAAAACTCTACAAATATTACAAAGCTAGTGCAGGATCATGATATCAAATGAATCTGTATCCTTTATCTTACAGATATGGGTGTGACCATGGAATAGATGGATGGCAAAGTATAAGTTGCCACAGTGGCAAGACCACAGTGGCACAAGACCTCAGCATCCATTTATTGGTGCTTAACGTAATGACAAAGTAACTTGTGATTACTGTGGATTGGTGGAAATAAAGTGTCTATTGTGCTTGAACGAAAGCAACTTCAATACGACCCTATCAAGAAAATTTTTTTGTTTCGGTGGGGTTGGTAGTGAAGGTTTCAGTCTAAAGTTGGACACCGATACTACAACCAAATACAGTTGCCAATGAAACTTAGCGGGGCGTAATATTGCGACTTTGTGATCTGAAAGAAAATTCTGATGGGTAGCCGGCTAGCCATTAGCTGATTAAGGTTGAGTTATGTATGATCAGGGCAAAAATTTGGAAAACGTAAATCGAATCGAGAGAGTAAGCCAAATGAGAAAAGTTTAAATAAAAAGTATGAATGGAATCAAGAGAGTCGGGGAAGAAATGATTAATCTAGAATTAAGTTAGCTCAGGGGAAATTTAGAAAACGTAAATCGAATCGAGAGAGCAAGTCAAAAGAGAATGGTTTAAAAAGAAATGTGAAGGGAATCGAGAGAGAAATGTTTAAATGGGAACAAATATCCATCGTGTCGAGTAAAAGTCAGAAAAAACGCGTTTACGATAAATCAGTATGTCAGTCTCGCAGCGTCATGCTCGGGTGATCGCAATCACAATATGAAATTGTTGACTGGCAGGACGCTGCAGAAACTTAGCAACTGAAGGGGAATTCCCAGCAACCATAACAGGGGAAGCCGGGTTGGATTAAGTATCGGTACTGATACGGCAATATATAAATAAATAAATATATAAGTACAATTCAGACAGGAAAAACAGTTTTGATGGGAAAAGTTCATTCCACATGTACTTTGGGCAATGATGCAAACTCAGTGATAATGGTCGTGCTCTGTGAGGACAATAAAGAAAAATGGTGACAATGCCAATGGCATTAAGAGGTGAAAAAAGTCACGATCGTTTAGGTAAAATAGAGATCCTGGACCGAATGACCAGTTATAGAAAAATCGAGCCACACAAAAGGTGGGGGACATGGGTTGTATACGGTACACTACTATACTTATAAGGGATCTATACCACTTATTGAAGCAGACTAAAAGGATACATAGGAATCCAGGTAAAAAATTTTCAAAGCTTGTTTGAATGAATTGTAATTCATAATTCGAATGTTATCGGATAAAGCATTCCATAATTTAACGCCTGTATATTTTATCGAATTTTGAGTACGTTTGGTTGAAAAATGAGTTACATAATAGGAACTACTGGCAGAGGATCGTGTTCTATAAGAATGCACGCTGCTTTGTTTCAAGAAATAATCAGTGAATGTAACAGGGAGTTTTTTGTTGTGATGTTGGTGCATCAATTTCAATATCTCTAATTTATAAATATCCACCATTTTAATAATACGAAGTTTATAATAGATTGGATCAAGTTGGGCATAAGGTCCACTGCCAGACACAGCACGAATGGCCCTATTCTGCATTATTTCAATTTTGCGTAAAAGAGTTTTATCAGCGGAGCCCCATGCAGAAATACCGTATTGAATATGGGCTTGGAATAACGAGTGGTAAACCATACGTAAAGTCGAAATTGGTATAAAATGCCTGAGTTTGTACAGTATTCCCACCGACTTAGATAACTTAGCAGCCAAGTTAGTTATATGAATATCCCATTTCATTTGACTGTCTAAATATATGCCCAGATATTTATAAGAATTGACTTTTTCTAATGTAATGTTGTCAATACAGATTAATAAGTTATGATTGGCTTCATGTTTATTTGGTGAAATAAGCATAGACTTAGATTTATCGATATTTAATGTCAATTTGTTAGCCTTCATCCAATTAACCACTTTTACAATTTCAGAGTTCACTCGTGACTGTATAGCTGGTAGAGATTTGTCACTATCTAGAAGTATAGTGTCGTCAGCGAATAGTTTTGCGAAGAAAGAAGAACAGTGGGTGAGGTCATTTATATAGACGAGGAATAATAATGGACCCAACGTCGAACCCTGTGGGACCCCGTGAGTCACTGGTAAGACTGGGGAGCAGTGGGTTCCTACTTGAACGAATTGAGTTCTGCCACTCAAGTAACTGTAGAGAAGTTTATTTGGTATACCTCTGATACCATAATGCCATAACTTTTGGGTTAGAATATTGTGATTAACGGTATCAAATGCCTTTTTGAGATCTAAAAATATAGCACTAACAAATTCTTTTTTTTCTAATTTGTCATAAATGTAAGAGATGGTGTCTAAAATTGCATGAGACGTAGAGTGATTACTCTGGAAACCAAATTGATGTTTATTTATCACGTCATATTTTGTAAAGAAATTACTGAGCCTATTATGAATTAGACGTTCAAATATTTTATTAATTGACGAAAGAATTGAAATTGGCCTGTAATTTGACACAAGTTTTTTATTGCCAGATTTAAAGAGAGGAATTACACGAGCAACTTTGAGGGATGAGGGGAAAATTCCGAGCGAGAGCGAGCAGTTGAACAATTTAACTAGAAGCGGCGCAAGCGGGTCAGCAACGAATTTCAGGAAGCGGGGAGGAATGTTATCCGGCCCAACTGCCTTTCTCTCCTTCAAGTTTAGAATTTCCACTATCATTTCGGATTCTGTGACCAAAGTCATAAAAGCTGATTTACTAACACGGTTACGAAGAAATGGCTTAAATTCACACATGTCATTAGAAAACTTGGCTGCCAAGCTAGATCCAGCAGTTGAGAAGTACTTATTAAATTCGGTTGCGATTAAGCAACCGTCTTTAACTGTACTGCCATTTTCAAGACATACTTCAGCTATCGAATGCTTGGAATTATTTTTTGTGGTTGTGATTTGATTAATGATTTGCCACGTAGACCTGGGGTTACCCTTGGTCTGGGAAATAAGATTTTGGTAGTGAATTTGCTTCGCTTTGTCTAATACGGAAGTAAGTGTGTTGCGATACTTTTTGAAGTATGAGCGTTGCAAGGGGGTTCCACGTAAAAAATGGGTTTTAAACAACTTATTTCTGTGTTTCATACAAGTGATTAACCCTTTGGTTAGCCATGGCTTTAGCCTCAGCCTTTTTTGACGACGCGATAGAGGTCGAAGTGGGGCATGCCGGTCGATGGTACTAACGAATGACTGTATGAATTCGTCAAATGTGTTGTCAAAGTTCTCAGCAGTTATATTAATTGAGGAAAATCGATTATTCATAATGTTATGTACCTCAGATCGAAAGGCATCAATTGAGAACAGTGACATATCTCTTGACAATACACACTCATTCGTTTTTGTGGGTCTAATGCCTCTTAAACAACAAAGTATGGGGAAATGGTCAGTTATATCGGAATGCACGACAAAGGAGTCAATTTCTAGATGTGTCAAATTGGTGTACATGTGGTCAATTACATGTGGTCATGTACATGTGGTCTTAACCTTCGCTGTTTGATTAAGAAACTTTAGGATAATATACTGTAGACTTGTAGAGTATGGATTCTTCCAAGCGTCCAATTCCTGATTCGCCAAGTACATCACAGGAGGAAGATAGCGCACTAATGGCGGTTATAACAAGCACTATTCTTCGCCAAGTACTGATACAATTGCCATCAATGATTGATGAATGTTTGACCACCAAAACAACACCATCCAGTCCATCGGATCTTTCAAGAGTTGCCGAGTCTAGTTTTCAACACATTCTGAGTTCACTAGACTCCTCATTGAAAGATATGAGAAGCGAACTCAGTGTGATTGCTAAAGCTCAGAGTGACCTCAGGGACAGCCAAAAATTCTTATCAGATAAATTCGACTCGATTAATAAATCTCTTAAATCCACACAAGATATGGTGAAAAAACAGCAGAAAAAGATTAAAGATCTAGAAGAACTTGTGGAAGACCTTGAGGATGATTGCGACCACCTGGAAGACCGTGTTGAAGACCAAGAGAGAAGATCACGATTGGAATGTCTCGAGTTCCACGGTATAGCTTATAATAATAACGAAAACACCGACCTGCTTGTATGTAAACTGTCAAAGATCATTGGAGTGAACATTACCACCGCAGATATCTACAACTCACATAGACTAGCACATGATAACTCAGATAAACCTTCTGCCATAATTGCTCGCTTCACCTCTAGGAGAGTCCGTACCAACATAATTACAAATAGAAAAAAACTGAGAACAGCAAAAGACCCTAATAAATTCTTCAACTTCTCCAAAATTTTCATTGCGGAGAACTTAACGAAAACAGCTAGATCGCTTTATTTTCAATCAAGGGAACTAAAAAGACAATGTGGATACAAATACCTTTGGACTAACAATGGGAGAATTTTTGTCAAGAAAAACGATGACACAAAAACAAGACAAATCAGAAATGAGAATGACCTAGCATTCATCAAATAGGTCAGTTGCAATAATATTTTATTACTCGCATCTTCTTATACTGATTCTCTATAAATTCATGATGTTATTCTCTTAACGTAAATGTCCAACAATTTTAACATTGTCTGCAACAATATTGAAGTTTCGAAATTGAATTCTATTCGTATGTCTTCTGATCTTATTATTTTTCATACTAATATTCGCTCTCTCCATAAAAACCTTGACCAACTAACTTTCTTATTATCCTGTTTCTCATTACCGCCACACATAATAGCTATAAGTGAAACCAAACTAGTTGATAATTATTCTTCAAATATTAACATAGATGGGTATACTTTCATCCATGCACCATCTCTTACTAAAGCAGGAGGCGTAGGTGCGTATATTAGAAATGATGTTACCTATACTGTAACCATAGAAAATAGCATTCGGTACTCTAATTGTGAAAATTTATGGTTTGAAATTTCTTTAGAAAATTTTATAGATAACCTGGTAATCGGTATTATTTACAAATACCCACGCAATGACATCTACGACTTTACGAACTTACTCGAACAATCCCTGTCTAAATTGGCTAATAAAAAATTCCTCATTGTTGGTGATTTTAATATTAATTTATTTTCAGCAACTAACAGCACCCAAGTTGCAAATTACATTAATATGCTTGTGTCACACAATGATATTTCATTAATATCCGAAGCCACAAGAGTCACCCACACCTCAGCCACTCTTATTGACCACATGTACACCAATTTGACACATCTAGAAATTGACTCCTTTGTCGTGCATTCCGATATAACTGACCATTTCCCCATACTTTGTTGTTTAAGAGGCATTAGACCCACAAAAACGAATGAGTGTGTATTGTCAAGAGATATGTCACTGTTCTCAATTGATGCCTTTCGATCTGAGGTACATAACATTATGAATAATCGATTTTCCTCAATTAATATAACTGCTGAGAACTTTGACAACACATTTGACGAATTCATACAGTCATTCGTTAGTACCATCGACCGGCATGCCCCACTTCGACCTCTATCGCGTCGTCAAAAAAGGCTGAGGCTAAAGCCATGGCTAACCAAAGGGTTAATCACTTGTATGAAACACAGAAATAAGTTGTTTAAAACCCATTTTTTACGTGGAACCCCCTTGCAACGCTCATACTTCAAAAAGTATCGCAACACACTTACTTCCGTATTAGACAAAGCGAAGCAAATTCACTACCAAAATCTTATTTCCCAGACCAAGGGTAACCCCAGGTCTACGTGGCAAATCATTAATCAAATCACAACCACAAAAAATAATTCCAAGCATTCGATAGCTGAAGTATGTCTTGAAAATGGCAGTACAGTTAAAGACGGTTGCTTAATCGCAACCGAATTTAATAAGTACTTCTCAACTGCTGGATCTAGCTTGGCAGCCAAGTTTTCTAATGACATGTGTGAATTTAAGCCATTTCTTCGTAACCGTGTTAGTAAATCAGCTTTTATGACTTTGGTCACAGAATCCGAAATGATAGTGGAAATTCTAAACTTGAAGGAGAGAAAGGCAGTTGGGCCGGATAACATTCCTCCCCGCTTCCTGAAATTCGTTGCTGACCCGCTTGCGCCGCTTCTAGTTAAATTGTTCAACTGCTCGCTCTCGCTCGGAATTTTCCCCTCATCCCTCAAAGTTGCTCGTGTAATTCCTCTCTTTAAATCTGGCAATAAAAAACTTGTGTCAAATTACAGGCCAATTTCAATTCTTTCGTCAATTAATAAAATATTTGAACGTCTAATTCATAATAGGCTCAGTAATTTCTTTACAAAATATGACGTGATAAATAAACATCAATTTGGTTTCCAGAGTAATCACTCTACGTCTCATGCAATTTTAGACACCATCTCTTACATTTATGACAAATTAGAAAAAAAAGAATTTGTTAGTGCTATATTTTTAGATCTCAAAAAGGCATTTGATACCGTTAATCACAATATTCTAACCCAAAAGTTATGGCATTATGGTATCAGAGGTATACCAAATAAACTTCTCTACAGTTACTTGAGTGGCAGAACTCAATTCGTTCAAGTAGGAACCCACTGCTCCCCAGTCTTACCAGTGACTCACGGGGTCCCACAGGGTTCGACGTTGGGTCCATTATTATTCCTCGTCTATATAAATGACCTCACCCACTGTTCTTCTTTCTTCGCAAAACTATTCGCTGACGACACTATACTTCTAGATAGTGACAAATCTCTACCAGCTATACAGTCACGAGTGAACTCTGAAATTGTAAAAGTGGTTAATTGGATGAAGGCTAACAAATTGACATTAAATATCGATAAATCTAAGTCTATGCTTATTTCACCAAATAAACATAAAGCCAATCATAATTTATTAATCTGTATTGACAACATTACATTAGAAAAAGTCAATTCTTATAAATATCTGGGCATATATTTAGACAGTCAAATGAAATGGGATATTCATATAACTAACTTGGCTGCTAAGTTATCTAAGTCGGTGGGAATACTGTACAAACTCAGGCATTTTATACCAATTTCAACTTTACGTATGGTTTACCACTCGTTATTCCAAGCCCATATTCAATACGGTATTTCTGCATGGGGCTCCGCTGATAAAACTCTTTTACGCAAAATTGAAATAATGCAGAATAGGGCCATTCGTGCTGTGTCTGGCAGTGGACCTTATGCCCAACTTGATCCAATCTATTATAAACTTCGTATTATTAAAATGGTGGATATTTATAAATTAGAGATATTGAAATTGATGCACCAACATCACAACAAAAAACTCCCTGTTACATTCACTGATTATTTCTTGAAACAAAGCAGCGTGCATTCTTATAGAACACGATCCTCTGCCAGTAGTTCCTATTATGTAACTCATTTTTCAACCAAACGTACTCAAAATTCGATAAAATATACAGGCGTTAAATTATGGAATGCTTTATCCGATAAAATTCGAATTATGAATTACAATTCATTCAAACAAGCTTTGAAAAAATTTTACCTGGATTCCTATGTATCCTTTTAGTCTGCTTCAATAAGTGGTATAGATCCCTTATAAGTATAGTAGTGTACCGTATACAACCCATGTCCCCCACCTTTTGTGTGGCTCGATTTTTCTATAACTGGTCATTCGGTCCAGGATCTCTATTTTACCTAAACGATCGTGACTTTTTTCACCTCTTAATGCCATTGGCATTGTCACCATTTTTCTTTATTGTCCTCACAGAGCACGACCATTATCACTGAGTTTGCATCATTGGAATGAACTTTTCCCATCAAAACTGTTTTTCCTGTCTGAATTGTACTTATATATTTATTTATTTATATATTGCCGTATCAGTACCGATACTTAATCCAACCCGGCTTCCCCTGTTATGGTTGCTGGGAATTCCCCTTCAGTTGCTAAGTTTCTGCAGCGTCCTGCCAGTCAACAATTTCATATTGTGATTGCGATCACCCGAGCATGACGCTGCGAGACTGACATACTGATTTATCGTAAACGCGTTTTTTCTGACTTTTACTCGACACGATGGATATTTGTTCCCATTTAAACATTTCTCTCTCGATTCCCTTCACATTTCTTTTTAAACCATTCTCTTTTGACTTGCTCTCTCGATTCGATTTACGTTTTCTAAATTTCCCCTGAGCTAACTTAATTCTAGATTAATCATTTCTTCCCCGACTCTCTTGATTCCATTCATACTTTTTATTTAAACTTTTCTCATTTGGCTTACTCTCTCGATTCGATTTACGTTTTCCAAATTTTTGCCCTGATCATATATAACTCAACCTTAATCATTTGACGTTTTTTGACGTCATTCAGCTTTAATGGTGTCGCTGACACGATGACTTGATAGTCTTTCGCGGCTCCTCGTTAATTGCAGTCGAAACATTATGTGTCTGTTGTTTTCTTTTGCCTTGATTTACTATGCTTGTGTTGTTCATAATGTTTCTTGCACGACGAAAATAAATTATCTGAATCTGAAAAAAAAAAAAAAATCTCTGAATCACAACCTTTTGTTTAAAGAATATTATGAGATACGACTTAAGAGTCTAAACTTTTATTCGAGAGGGGTGTAACCCAAGCTAATGCAAATGGTATTCATGGTACCAAATGTATCACACACTTTACAGTAATTATAAATTATATTTGAAAATAAAGCACATCAAAAAATGTATTTTTAAAAAACAATTGGTTTTATCTGCAGATACTAGGTTGATATTGAGATTGACCATTTCAATGCTAAATTTTCTTTAGTCAAAAGGCACACTTGATTCGCAAAGATTTGTGAATGCGCACAGTACACCAATTTGTCTAATGTTTTGATTCCATAGGCAGGAGGTTGTGGATCGGTGCTGCTCAGGATGGGATATTTTTGCCTATAAATGCATATTACGTGTTTCACATGAATCTATCGTGCTCAGATTCGACTGTTTTCAAGGTCTGAAGGCTCCAACAGCCTAAATTTATCGGTACACAAGAGAATTTTCAGTGTGGTATGCATGGGTCAGTTGGAGTCACTGACCTCAAGATATCTATAAGCAAGGATAAGATAACCTGGAAGTAACATTCCATAATTTAGAGTAAAAAATGTATCTGCCTCCACAGCCCTTTCAATTGGAAGATATGATGCCTCGGGGGTAATTTCTATCAAATATTTTACAGTATTATGGTTCTAGTGAAAAGGGGTGTACGCGGCTTTTTTTAAAGTGTGGTAAGTCTAGTCGAAAGACACATTAAATGTTTATGCTAACAACTGCAAAGTAATATTGCAACGCATACAAATTAACAGAATTTGTTGAAATGGTCCTGCCTTTTGCCTTTCTTCAAAATCGCCCTTTTACCACCTATTCTCTTCCTCTCTGGAGATGGCGAAAATTCAAATATCGATGGGACATATAAGCAGCTGATAATGGGTTATCTTCCCTTTTTCTTGAAAATAAATTAAACACTAATCATCATTTGACAGTGCCAAGTTTAGTAATAAATTACCTGCTAACTAATAAAACAATCAGACAACACCTTCTGACCATTAATGAAGATTTCTTTCAATTTAAAACGCAACTATGCCTACCAATGGGAGTAGTTTTTAGGATAGAATTTATCTGTGGTTAGGGACAGATTGCAAGGTGCAACATGGTACGATTACCATTCTACGCGGGATTAGTTAGCCAGTTATTTGTTTTAGAAGCATGGACTTGATGGTGGGGGATGTCGTAATCGACCAGCGGTCGTGTGAATCATCCTCAGTGGGAGGAGAGCTGCAATCCCCTCGCACATAACTATCCCCGCATGGGATTGAAACCTGTGAAACTCCCAGGGGGATCAGAGATGCGGTGGCGAGCGTATTCTTAGATGGAGAATTCAAACTCTAGTTATCCATTCAACTTTTCACACTTACTAATAGATTACCTGCTAACTAGAGAAACAATACCTTATTGCAATTATTGATTACGGTAATACCTTACACGAGTCAAGTCTGCAAGTAGGCCTACCAATAACAGTAGTTTGTCATCTGCTTTCCATGGAAATGAGGGAGCTTATGAATATTTAAAAAAAATTGATAACGGCACATTATGACTCACCATCAACGAAGAGCTGTCCGCAAGCAGTGAAACACAAGTGAGATGGCTTCTGGACTTGACACCGAGCAGTCTTGCCAATAGATGATATCCACATTGCGCGACGTTCCGGATCTTTTGAAAACAGTGGAATATAACTGAAGATCCATTTCGTTGTCTATACTATACGTACAGCCAGCGGAACAATACGAAATAACCATTTTCAACAGCCAAACAAAACGGAAACGTATAATCCGACTTGCAACTGACAGGAGCCAAATGGACGTTTTTGTTTTATTGCCGTCCAGTAAACAAGGTCACGTGACCCGTGCAAGTCCTCTATAACAATATTGGTTATACCGTAAATATGTTATACCGGTGGTTCCGTTAGTCGTTGGGTGGTTTCCAACCTTTTATGGCTCGTGGCCCCCTTTCGATGGTTTTTTGCACTCGTGGCCCCTCTGTTCGCCATTCCAAAAAACTAGACATTTTGGATTGTAGTCTACTACAGACAAAAGAAAACCAAAGCTTTTTAGTGTAAAATCAATGGGAATATTGCGCTTGGGACTATCTGACGAGGTTTCCTCTATTAGGCATCGACTTTGATATAGCCTGACAAATTTCGCTGTCAACATCAAGACGGTTCCTAGATTTTCTTTCCTCCGACAGAAACCTGATCTCTGCCAATGTTGCTTACTTGTCAAATCTAACTCGCTTGGCAGCCAAGAAACCGATGTCAATGCCTTTTAACTGGGGATGATTTTTGTCGCGGTGGTTTTGGATTGAGATGGACGTAATCAGTGGTGGAATTCAGCCGTTTCGCACCGCTTCTATAGAACCTTCTCACAGAATTTTATGAGATCAGCGAACCGGTTAGTATTACATGTTAGTGTCAATGAGTTTTTGTAACAGAACCGACTGAAAAATATGACTTTTGTGATGGAACCGGCTGACAAAAAATTTGAATCCCACTACTGGACGTAATGATTCATTGCTCATTACATATATATATATATATATATATATACGAGCAATGCAAGCATTGAGCACATTCTTTCTAATCTCGATTTACTTTTTTAAAGTCAGCGTAACCGTCGTTCCATTTTTGTATTTTGGGCATTAGGACTTTACATATGGGTTTTTGCACCAATGCTACGATACTGGAGGTTGTCTCGCAGTCTAGCAAAACCGCCCCCTTGCAGTTTAGACGGCCTACCAGCGAACTATTTTGATCGGTAGATTTCAAATTCCATTATGATCAAACAATTTACGCATAGAATACACCCTGTGATTGCAAATAACCTATTCAGGTAATGAAACTGCGGTGAACGCCTAAACGGGGAATTTTTTTAAAAGTATGCAAACGAAGTCTCTTTATGATCAACTATTAGCCTTGGGTCGTGGCCTCCCTTGTACAGCTTCGTGGCCCCCTTGTGGTGCCCCCGGCCCCCGGTTGAGAACCACTGGACTGATATACTATTTTATTTATTCCCCTTGGGGTGCCCCCGGCCCCCGGTTGAGAACCACTGGACTGATATACCATTTTATTTATTACTTGTTTAAAAAAAAAACATTCACGCTTACAATTTTAGTCAGTCAAACTAAGTGGAATTACTGTGCAAAATTTTTCCCAAATTTTACCGGGGATTTTTTTTTTTGACCAGTAGAATTACCCTTATTGCCAACTTATTTAATCATCATTTGAACTCAAAATAGCATTCAGGATTCCTACAATGACTTTGCAGGGTTTTAAGTCATTATTTAATACGAAAACAATAAAACAGCCACAATAGAAAAGTAAAATCAAGAAGGTCAACTATCGTCTTCATAAATATCCGCATACCGGAATCAGAAATGATAATATTTTCAGCTTAAAATTGGGACAGTTAATTTTGAAACGGTGACAAGAAAGATCAAAGCCGAATTTAAAGATAAAAATCGGAATAAATCTCGATATTCGACAATTCGTTAAAATTTTTCGATTCGATGAACCCTTGCGATCTGTAACCACGCCAGTAATCTGGCGAAACGCGTGGTAGTCCAAACACTGATGGAATTTAATAAACCTTCATGAATTTAGTAAATAGCACTACTTCACGAAAGCGTGGTGGAATTGACGATTATTTTGAACACCAAACAGTTATCTTTTCCGGATAGTTTCTGCGGTCTGAAAAGTCGAATAAGCGTTTCGACATAGTAAATGCTATGATCTTTGCCATCAAATAATGCTCGGGACTTGCCTTGCACGAAATTCATAACGTGAAAAGATACGTCCAGCGGTGAAAATTGTTTATAACAATTTTAAACCTATTTAGTGTTTTAAGCGATAAGAATTATTTGTTGTAATGAAATACAGTTTGTTTGCCTCTTTCATTTCTTTCGCAAGTGCCGACAATAACACTATCGAATGATTTTGGCAATGGGAGAAACATATTAAATTGTAACAAAAATGAATTAGGTTGTGGAAAAGTGAGAATAATAATAAGGGCGTAACGTGGAACGGCAAACAAAACCGAAGCGCGTGATCCGCGGTGCGTTTGAAGACCACGTATTACCCGTGCGGCCGCACAACTTTTAAAATAATGTGAAGGCCTCCGAAGACGCTCTCCTTTACATTAATGTAAGAAAACAGTTGTAGTATCGGTGAATATTAACCATTTGTTCACGTTCGACTATCGCATTCTTTATGAGTAGAAAATGTTTGTGTTTTGTGAAAGGTTTGCCGCGAATATTTAAAGAGCTAAATAGTGTTCCGCGATATAAAAGTTTGGCAACCACTGCCCTAGATGCTCTAATATTTCTGCGTTGATATTACATAAAATAAATAGGCTACGTGATTTTATTGTCATGCAAGTTGTTTCAATTTTTTATAGAAGTTATACGCTTAGAAAATCCAAAATGAAACTTTTTCCAGATTGAATTAACTTCGTGGGAACAATTAATAGCAGCAGCTACGTTTAGCTTTCATTCTATATAGCGAGTGGTTCACATGCTGAAATATTTCAATTAAATTTGATGCTACGGTCCAGTACCAGTAGTAGGCTATACACCAATTGGTTTGCACCAGGGGTCGGAAACCTTTTGGCGCTCGCGGGCCAAAACTGAGGGGTCATTGGCGGGCCGCACATAATTTTAGAAAGATAAAACCCGAACAGATGATACTCCGAACAGATGATACTTTTCATAATAAAATCAAGCAGTGATACATCTCATAGAATTCCATTTGAATATTTTCAGTGCCATTGAACCCTTTGCACCGGTATGTTAGTCCAATGACATTAAACAACATGATAGGCAACTCTGACGTCACTCCATAAGACTACAGGCGAAACATTATATTTCATGATACGCTCCAATGCACATATTTCTCGTCGCCTTTCGCGTCCGTTTTCCGCTCGCTTTTGCTACTCGGCGTCTTTTTTACGTGTAGTACCTGCCTTTTTGCGCCTGTAACGAAACAAAATAATCTCTATATCTAAGAAGTTTTGCTTACTTGGAAAGCTGGAATAACAGGCAAGCTGTAAAGAGCAATTCTGGACATCATAGACGTTTTTTTTTATCAGAGAAGATTACAAACGCGATAGCGGAAAGATTTGTGTGGAACATTTTGCAGATAATGACAAAGTTCAAAGTTAGTAATTTTAATGTTTGCGCTTAATCATTGAAATTTCATTTAAAGAGGGTGTCATACAAAACTGTGCTGCGATACAATTCCATAACACAAAGTTTGCACCTATCGAACTTGCTTTTGTAGGTGAATTTATTAGACGTATTACATATTCAGTTAATCGTAGCTTACATTGCTGGTACATAATGCATCGTAGATAGGTTTGTTTAAATTTAGGAATTTAGCTCATAGCCCACTAATTAATATTATCTTCTATGCAGGAGGTTGCAGGGCTGAATTCAACTTGCAGCCTTACCGATCACCTGACGATGCTCATTTAGTTTGGCTCGAGCAAGTCTTCTTGAAATGCTTGTGTGGATGGAAACTACCTATATTTTTTGCCTTCCTCCGATTTTAGACAAATTTATTTTGAGGGATTTCGCATATAATTCTCACTGATTGTTGGCTGTTTATAATTCGTATTGATTGTGAATTCTGATTATAACAATGAGTTGAAAATTTTTTTACCTAATTTACTGGCACCTTTTTCTTGTCAATACTCCAAGCTGAGGTAATAAACATGACAATACATTTATGTCATCTGGAAGCAAAATATGCACACTAATTAATAGTTTGGCACATTGAGATAATACATCATGAAAGAAAATACAAGTTAAAGATATGTATGACCATCACATGGTAATTAAAATAAAAAAATTAATAGGGGCTGTGGAGTATGAAAAGTTCAAGACAAAGAAAAGAACAAATGTTCATAGCTCATGAACTCTCAATTTTGCCTCCATTGCTTTGTGAAGGCCAATATATTTCGAGTGGCTGAATTGGTTTACCTTTATGATAGCAACGATTTTGTATTTAATATAGCGAGATTATTTCAATTTAATTGAAGTGATATAATTTCCCAAAGCAATGCTTGAATCGTCTAGAATAGATCAGTGGTGTCAAACTCATGGGTTTTCGAGAGGCGCATTGCATTTTGAAAATTGTAAAAAGAGCCGCAAACAGTTTTTGATAATGTATACTTAAAAGATATTTTTAAGATAGTTTTAGTTTGTGACACATATTGTGATGCAACTAAACAGTTGGATTAAGTTTTATTATTTTCTTCAATTTCAAATGCAATTACATATTAATATTTGCATTCCACTATTATTGCAACATTTGCAAGTTACAGTATTTATTATAAAAAATCGTAAAATTCTATGTACAACCATCAAAATCATTTTTGAACAAGCTTTGATTAAGGAAAGAATAATACATACACTAAAAATAACTTAATCTAAATATATGAACCTAAAATTAACAAAAATACTACAGTATAAACTCAATGTTTTAATAATTACATTTGTCCTGGCGTTTGGCATCTTTTTTGTGTCACCAGCATACTAAGGCCAGTCTGAAATGATTTTATAGTACCAACTCTAACTAACGAGGCCACATGATCATGGGTTTATCTGGATCTGTACGAATGTTTAATTAATTCCAGTAATGCAAAAAAGTTACTTTTATCATTTCATGTATAGATCAGTAAAAAAACAAATGACAGATTTTTTCGACAAGACATTTCGCACTACATTGCGTGGCATAGGATTGCTTGAATTATTATTGATATTGATTTTTAGTAACTAAGTCGTTGTATAATTATATTAATATACAAACACATGGAAATTTTCTGTTCGAAGTTGGTCTTCGAATTTGTCATATTGACTGCTGGCTTATTGTGTTTTTTGATTGTATTGATGGAAATATGACAAATTAAACAATGTGCTTCAGAATTTTGTGAAGAGCAGAAATGTTACAACTCCAATTTTCTTCGAAAATGCCACCTTCTTCATGTACTTTGCGTTTAATTTAATTACTCAAGTGTTTTATTCAAGTATTCTTTTGCTAGCTTGATGTGTATTCTTAATTGGGCCAAAATGTGGACAAAAAAAATTAATATTCCAAAACTACTTTCAGTAAATTGTTTTCTGTGTGAATAATCAATTTCACTTTAGAAGGTTTGAAAAATCTATTACATTTAGATAAAAAAAAAACTTCCAAAATACTATTACAATTATTGTTAAGCGTTCGAGGGCCGCACTGGAAGTTCTCTGGGGCCGCGAGTTTGAGATCCCTGGTCTAGATTGAAGTTGTTCAAAAAATATATGATAGTATTTTATCATGAATGATGATTATACCCCTTCCGGAATTTCTTCTATAGTACTACCAAAAGTTGATGAACCAAATATAACACAGGTGCAGTGAGGTACCCGTAATCCTCATTTCCAAAGCTGTTTTAAGTATGTCTGGCGTGTTTTGTGCCTTTTTACAAATAAGACCGCTTATGCAATCTTACGCTTTGGAATTTTTAGTTATTTTCCTCAAGCCCTGCAGGATGTGGGGGCCATACACAACTCTACCGGAGGGTCAAATGTCTTTGCATGCCTCCATAGGTTGTTTTTCTATTGCAAACATTATATTTCTTGGAATCACACTGTCACTGATATGTCGCCAGACTTCTGATATCTCCCCGTCCGCTATAGTTGTCCTGTGAATAAATAATAGGAAATTGAGATTAGACGAATAGTTGAAAGTTTTGCTTTATGTCGGCTTAATTTCTTGATTGATATACTTACTATTTCTGCTATTGTCTCTTGTACTGCAAGAGTCTCACAATGCTTAGACAGGTTTGTCCACAACTTTCACATCTGAAGAAAGAGAGGAGATTTATTAATTTTCGTTAAGAATAAATAAAGCAGTCTATATGATTTAGAATGGAAAAGCTAATAAATCCAATATCTCATGTTTTATGTAAAAAATATTTTACTGAAGTTGGTATATAAACCAACTAATAAAAGGGTTTAGTCAGAAAATTACAAGCATTCGTGGCTCCAAATACTTGAGAAATCAGACTGTACAATATAGACCGGTATGAGTGAAATGTTAGGTGAACTTGTTAACACTTTGATTCAATACGCAAATAAAAGTGAATGCGCAATAGTATGTTACAATGAGCAGCAATCAACAATGAGTATATATTCTCACTGATTAAAAAAATCTAACTGGAGGTGCATGAACTATTTGAAACCATAAGGGGTAAGTAAATATGTAATTTCGGCAAATGGGCAACTACGTACCGTACTGAATTAATAACTTCGTAGTATTTGACAAAGGCTGGCTTTCCCACATGTACTTAACAGTGCGATGCCCGGGTGTGATATACAACAATAGTATTCACCTTACCTTCTACCGATTTCTTTTTACCCCAACTTTCAAAAATATCATTAAAATCGACAACAACTGTCAAAGCAGGCACCAACACCATTCGTGCTACGCCTTGAAAGCAGCACACATCCGCTCGTTTTCGTCTCGTCAAGTATGTGCATTGGAGCGTGCTATCGAATACGATCTTCGGACAAAAATGCCGGAGTTGCGCATCATGTTGTTTAATGTCATTGGTTAGTCGTTGCTTTGCACTTAGCATCAACTTTCCTGCGTTTTGTTGCCATTTGTCTAGTTATAATCTAAATATATGCTCCTTAAACGAGTAATTGTGAATTATATAGTCTACTTCTTAGGTTATAACACAATTTAGTCTAAAAATATAATCGTCAAAACGGCTGTTTTGTTACTATAATTCAGTGAAACGTCACGGGCCGGACTCCGTGGGCCGGATCCGGGTAGTGGGTTGCCGAATGCCGACCCCTGGTTTACACGATTGGTTTGTGTTGTCGATACGTGCAATAAAATTATATACCGGTACCGGTTCATGAAATATTGGACTACTGTCATTCGTGAATCGTGGATTAGTATAAAATGTTCTTTTACCATATTTTAGGCTATGTCTGTATGTAATACTGAAATATCTGAATATAATATGGGTCTCCTGTAGTTTCGTACCTAACGTACTTCTAGTACGGTAGGCGTAGCATAACAATTTTTTCGCGTGTCAATCCTGACCCCACCATCCAAAAATTACGTCACTACGACGTCACAGTGACGTAATAGAGCCCTTCAAATTATGCGAACTGTCATCCAAGACGCGCAGACGAGAACCCGAAATCGAACAGCCATTTCTCTCGTTTCCTCGTCGCAACGATCCCGATAGAAGAGAGATCGCTGACGTTAGTTACCGTAGTTCTTTATCGTCGGCGCCGATGCCATTTCGGGCGATCGTACGAGTATTTGGCAAGCTCTATGACGTGATTGTGACGTCGTAGTGACGTAATTTTTGGATGGCGTAGTCAGGTGAGGGTTGGGATTGGCATGTCAAAAAATTGTTATCGTATGCTACGCCTACTAGAAGTAAGGTAGGAAACTACACGAGACCCATATAATGTACCGGTACCGGTATAGGCTAGTCTGTTACCGGTACTGTATTATGATACCAAAGTTACCCCAGCCCACACTCGCTCAGCCCACACTCAGCCTGACGTCAAGGGGTTAACCAACTATTTTACCACTTTATAAACGTTAATACATAAAAACTTGGTGGCTATGACAATATAGAGACCATATTGGATATACACAGCGCAAATGCAATACCAAGCACGGACCAGTTACCCCTAGTATGGCCTGTCAAAAACGAGTGTGGGCTAGCGTCTCACGAGTGTGGGCTAGCGTCACACGAGTGTGGGCTGGCATCCTACGAGTGTGGGCTAGCGTCACACGAGTGTGGGCTGGCGTTCTGACAGTGTTATACGGTAAGTTAAGGCATCCTAAACGCTCACAGATTACTAAATTACATATATCCACGTTTACCTCAGCACCAGAACCTCTCAGAGTCCGGCAATTGATAGCACAAAATGGCCACAAATGCCGGGAAAATGATTCAAAATCAACTGAACAATAATATCTCTAACCAGTGTTACCAGATATGACGGTAAACAAGCCTGAAATTGACCGTCGAAACTCAAAAATAAGAAAATTGAAATTTAAGCTAAGTGTCTGTTCTTTTTATGAAAAAAAAATGTAGTTATGAATAAACCATAATTGATTTGCACAAATACATCTTGTATAATAAAAAATAAACATGATGAAAACATTTCACCAGCAGATACACATTGTCTCGAAGGCTTTTGATGTCGAAATTCAACAGTTCATCGAAAAGAAATCAACGAAATGTTTACCACGGAATTAAATTATCATAATATACAGTATATGATCTTACAAATTTCAAAAAATTTTACCGTAGAGAAAGACTTCAAATTTAAAATCAAAATTAGCACACTCGACCGTTATTAATATTTCGCGGTAATGGTGTTCAACGTCAAATTTCAATTGTAAATTGAAAATGATCCTATGGTTTGTTCCTTAAAAAATTGAATAGTCTCATTACATAGTATTTCATCTAAGATATATTGAAAAATAAAAAAATTTTACCGTCGGGAAAGACTTTAAAATTAAAGTCAAAATTAGCACACTCGACCGTTATCAATATTTCACGGTAATGGTGTTCTACGTCAAATTTCTATTGTAAATTGGAAATGATCCTATGGTTTGTTCCTCAAAAAATTGAATAGTCATATTACATTGTAATTCATCTCAAAAATATCAGAAAATAAAAAATTCTACCGTCGGGAAAGAATTTAAAATTAAAGTCAAAATTAGCACACTCAACCGTTATCAACATTCGCGGTAAAGGTGTTCCACGTCAAATTTTAATTGTAAATTGAAAATGATCCTATGGTTTGTTCCTCAAAAAATTTGATAGTCATATTACATAGTATTTCATTTAAAATATATTGAAAAATAAAAAAATTTTACCGTCGGGAAAGACTTTAAAATTAAAGTCAAAATTAGCATACTCGACCGTTATCAATATTTCACGGTAATGGTGTTCTACGTCAAATTCTAATTGTGAATTGAAAATGATCCTATTGTTTGTTCCTCAAAAAATTTAATAGTCATATTACATAGTATTTCATCTAAAAAATATTGAAAAATAAAAAAATTCTACCGTCGGGAAAGCCTTTCAAATTGAAGTCAAAATTAGCACACTCAACCATTATCAATATTTCGCGGTAATAGTGTTCCACGTTAAATTTTAATTGTAAATTGAAAAGGATCCTATGGTTTGTTCCTCAAAAAATTTAAGAGTCATATTACATAGTATTTCATCTAAAATATATTGAAAAATAAAAAAGTTTTACCGTCGGGAAAGACTTTAAAATTGAAGTCAAAATTAGCACACTCGACCGTTATAAATATTTCACGGTAATGGTGTTCTCCGTCAAATTTGAATTGTGAATTGAAAATGATCCTATGGTTTGTTCCTTAAAAAATTTATTAGTTATATTACATAGTATTTCATCTAAAAAATATTGAAAAATAAAAAAATTCTACCGTCGGGAAAGACTTTAAAATTAAAGTCAAAATTAGCACACTCAACCATTATCAATATTTCGCGGTAATAGTGTTCCACGTTAAATTTTGATTGTAAATTGATCCTATGGTTTGTTCCTCAAAAAATTTAATAGTCATATTACATTGTAATTCATCTCAAAAATATCAGAAAATAAAAAAATTTTACCGTCGGGAAAGAATTTAAAATTAAAGTCAAAATTAGCACACTCAACCGTTATCAACATTCGCGGTAAAGGTGTTCCACGTCAAATTTTAATTGTAAATTGAAAATGATCCTATGGTTTGTTCCTCAAAAAATTTGATAGTCATATTACATTGTAATTCATCTCAAAAATATCAGAAAATAAAAAAATTCTACCGTCGGGAAAGAATTTAAAATTAAAGTCAAAATTAGCATACTCGACCGTTATCAATATTTCACGGTAATGGTGTTCTCCGTCAAATTTGAATTGTGAATTGAAAATGATCCTATGGTTTGTTCCTTAAAAAATTTAATAGTTATATTACATAGTATTTCATCTAAAAAATATTGAAAAATAAGAAAATTCTACCGTTGGGAAAGACTTTAAAATTAAAGTCAAAATTAGCACACTCAACCATTATCAATATTTCGCGGTAATAGTGTTCCACGTTAAATTTTAATTGTAAATTGAAAATGATCCTATGATTTATTCCTCAAAAAATTTAAGAGTCATATTACATAGTATTTCATTTAAAATATATTGAAAAATAAAAAAGTTTTACCGTCGGGAAAGACTTTAAAATTAAAGTCAAAATTAGCACACTCGACCGTTATAAATATTTCACGGTAATGGTGTTCTCCGTCAAATTTGAATTGTGAATTGAAAATGATCCTATGGTTTGTTCCTTAAAAAATTTAATAGTTATATTACATAGTATTTCATCTAAAAAATATTGAAAAATAAGAATATTCTACCGTCGGGAAAGACTTTAAAATTAAAGTCAAAATTAGCACACTCAACCATTATCAATATTTCGCGGTAATAGTGTTCCACGTTAAATTTTATTTGTAAATTGAAAATGATGCTATGGTTTGTTCCTCAAAAAATTTAAGAGTCATATTACATAGTATTTCATCTAAAATATATTAAAAAATAAAAAAATTTTACCGTCGGGAAAGACTTTAAAATTAAAGTCAAAATTAGCACACTCGACCGTTATCAATATTTCACGGTAATGGTGTTTTACGTCAAATTTCAATTGTAAATTGGAAATGATCCTATGGTTTGTTCCTCAAAAAATTGAATAGTCATATTACATTGTAATTCATCTCAAAAATATCAGAAAATAAAAAAATTCTACCGTCGGGAAAGATTTAAAATTAAAGTCAAAATTAGCACACTCAACCGTTATCAACATTCGCGGTAAAGGTGTTCCACGTCAAATTTTAATTGTAAATTGAAAATGATCCTATGGTTTGTTCCTCAAAAAATTTGATAGTCATATTACATAGTATTTCATTTAAAATATATTGAAAAATAAAAAAATTTTACCGTCGGGAAAGACTTTAAAATTAAAGTCAAAATTAGCACACTCGACCGTTATCAATATTTCACGGTAATGGTGTTCTACGTCAAATTTTAATTGTAAATTAAAATTGATCCTATGGTTTGTTCCTCAAAAAATTTAATAGTCATATTACATAGTATTCCATCTAAAAAATATTGAAAAATAAAAAAA
Source organism: Styela clava (assembly GCF_964204865.1). Taxonomy (NCBI): domain Eukaryota; kingdom Metazoa; phylum Chordata; class Ascidiacea; order Stolidobranchia; family Styelidae; genus Styela; species Styela clava. The sequence continues at coordinate 20,507,608 of NC_135250.1, forward strand.
TTCTACCGTCGGGAAAGCCTTTCAAATTAAAGTCAAAATTAGCACACTCAACCATTATCAATATTTCGCGGTAATAGTGTTCCACGTTAAATTTTAATTTTAAATCGATCCTATGGTTTGTTCCTCAAAGAATTTGAGAGTCATATTACATAGTATTCCATCTAAAATATATTGAAAAATAAAAAAGTTTTACCGTCGGGAAAGACTTTAAAATTAAAGTCAAAATTAGCACACTCGACCGTTATCAACATTTCACGGTAATGGTGTTCTACGTCAAATTTTAATTGTGAATTGAAAATGATCCTATGGTTTGTTCCTCAAAAAATTTAATAGTCATATTACATATTCTTTCATCTAAAAAATGTTGAAAAATAAAAAAATTTTACCGTCGGGAAAACCTTTAAAATTAAAGTCAAAATTAGCACACTCAACCATTATCAATATTTCGCGGTAATAGTGTTCCACGTCAAATTTTGATTGTAAATTGATCCTATGGTTTGTTCCTCAAAAAATTTAAGAGTCATATTACATAGTATTTCATTTAAAATATATTAAAAAATAAAAAAATTTTACCGTCGGGAAAGACTTTAAAATTAAAGTCAAAATTAGCACACTCGACCGTTATCAATATTTCACGGTAATGGTGTTCTACGTCAAATTTTAATTGTAAATTGAAATTGATCCTATGGTTTGTTCCTAAAAAAATTTAATAGTCATATTACATAGTATTCCATCTAAAAAATATTGAAAAATAAAAAAATTCTACCGTCGGGAAAGCCTTTCAAATTAAAGTCAAAATTAGCACACTCAACCATTATCAATATTTCGCGGTAATAGTGTTCCACGTTAAATTTTAATTTTAAATTGATCCTATGGTTTGTTCCTCAAAAAATTTGAGAGTCATATTACATAGTATTCCATCTAAAATATATTGAAAAATAAAAAAGTTTTACCGTCGGGAAAGACTTTAAAATTAAAGTCAAAATTAGCACACTCGACCGTTATCAACATTTCACGGTAATGGTGTTCTACGTCAAATTTTCATTGTGAATTGAAAATGATCCTATGGTTTGTTCCTCAAAAAATTTAAGAGTCATATTACATAGTATTTCATTTAAAATATATTAAAAAATAAAAAAAATTTACCGTCGGGAAAGACTTTAAAATTGAAGTCAAAATTAGCACACTCGACCGTTATCAATATTTCACGGTAATGGTGTTCTACGTCAAATTTCAATTGTAAATTGGAAATGATCCTATGGTTTGTTCCTCAAAAAATTGAATAGTCATATTACATTGTAAGTCATCTCAAAAATATCAGAAAATAAAAAAATTCTACCGTCGGGAAAGATTTAAAATTAAAGTTAAAATTAGCACACTCAACCGATATCAACATTCGCGGTAAAGGTGTTCCACGTCAAATTTTAATTGTAAATTGAAAATGATCCTATGGTTTGTTCCTCAAAAAATTTGATAGTCATATTACGTAGTATTTCATTTAAAATATATTAAAAAATAAAAAAATTTTACCGTCGGGAAAGACTTTAAAATTAAAGTCAAAATTAGCATACTCGACCGTTATCAATATTTCACGGTAATGGTGTTCTACGTCAAATTTTAATTGTGAATTGAAAATGATCCTATTGTTTGTTCCTCAAAAAATTTAATAGTCATATTACATAGTATTTCATGTAAAAAATATTGAAAAATAAAAAAAATTCTACCTTCGGGAAAGCCTTTCAAATCAAAGTCAAAATTAGCACACTCAACCATTATCAATATTTCGCGGTAATAGTGTTCCACGTTAAATTTTAATTGTAAATTGAAAATGATCCTATGGTTTGTTCCTCAAAAAATTTAAGAGTCATATTACATAGTATTTCATCTAAAATTTATTGAAAAATGAAAAAGTTTTACCGTCGGGAAAGACTTTAAAATTAAAGTCAAAATTAGCACACTCGACCGTTATAAATATTTCACGGTAATGGTGTACTCCGTCAAATTTGAATTGTGAATTGAAAATGATCCTATGGTTTGTTCCTCAAAAAATTTAATAATCATATTACATATTATTTCATCTAAAAAATGTTGAAAAATAAAAAAAATTTACCTTCGGGAAAACCTTTAAAATTAAAGTCAAAATTAGCACACTCAACCATTATCAATATTTCGCGGTAATAGTGTTCCACGTCAAATTTTGATTGTAAATTGATCCTATGGTTTGTTCCTCAAAAAATTTAAGAGTCATATCACATAGTATTTCATTTAAAATATATTAAAAAATAAAAAAATTTTGCTGTCGGGAAAGACTTTAAAATTAAAGTCAAAATTAGCACACTCGACCGTTATCAATATTTCACGGTAATGGTGTTCTACGTCAAATTTTAATTGTAAATTGAAATTGATCCTATGGTTTGTTCCTAAAAAAATTTAATAGTCATATTACATAGTATTCCATCTAAAAAATATTGAAAAATAAAAAAATTCTACCGTCGGGAAAGCCTTTCAAATTAAAGTCAAAATTAGCACACTCAACCATTATCAATATTTCGCGGTAATAGTGTTCCACGTTAAATTTTAATTTTAAATTGATCCTATGGTTTGTTCCTCAAAAAATTTGAGAGTCATATTACATAGTATTCCATCTAAAATATATTGAAAAATAAAAAAGTTTTACCGTCGGGAAAGACTTTAAAATTAAAGTCAAAATTAGCACACTCGACCGTTATCAACATTTCACGGTAATGGTGTTCTACGTCAAATTTTCATTGTGAATTGAAAATGATCCTATGGTTTGTTCCTCAAAAAATTTAAGAGTCATATTACATAGTATTTCATTTAAAATATAATAAAAAATAAAAAAATTTTACCGTCGGGAAAGACTTTAAAATTGAAGTCAAAATTAGCACACTCGACCGTTATCAATATTTCAGGGTAATGGTGTTCTACGTCAAATTTCAATTGTAAATTGGAAATGATCCTATGGTTTGTTCCTCAAAAAATTGAATAGTCATATTACATTGTAAGTCATCTCAAAAATATCAGAAAATAAAAAAATTCTACCGTCGGGAAAGATTTAAAATTAAAGTTAAAATTAGCACACTCAACCGATATCAACATTACCACGTCAAATTTTAATTGTAAATTGAAAATGATCCTATGGTTTGTTCCTCAAAAAATTTGATAGTCATATTACGTAGTATTTCATTTAAAATATATTAAAAAATAAAAAAAATTTACCGTCGGGAAAGACTTTAAAATTAAAGTCAAAATTAGCATACTCGACCGTTATCAATATTTCACGGTAATGGTGTTCTACGTCAAATTTTAATTGTGAATTGAAAATGATCCTATTGTTTGTTCCTCAAAAAATTTAATAGTCATATTACATAGTATTTCATGTAAAAAATATTGAAAAATAAAAAAATTTTACCGACCGTCGGGAAAGCCTTTCAAATCAAAGTCAAAATTAGCACACTCAACCATTATCAATATTTCGCGGTAATAGTGTTCCACGTTAAATTTTAATTGTAAATTGAAAATGATCCTATGGTTTGTTCCTCAAAAAATTTAAGAGTCATATTACATAGTATTTCATCTAAAATATATTGAAAAATAAAAAAGTTTTACCGTCGGGAAAGACTTCAAAATTAAAGTCAAAATTAGCACACTAGACCGTTATAAATATTTCACGGTAATGGTGTTCTCCGTCAAATTTGAATTGTGAATTGAAAATGATTTTATGGTTTGTTCCTTAAAAAATTTAATAGTTATATTACATAGTATTTCATCTAAAAAATATTGAAAAATGAAAAAATTCTACCGTCGGGAAGGACTTTAAAATTAAAGTCAAAATTAGCACACTCAACCATTATCAATATTTCGCGGTAATAGTGTTCCACGTTAAATTTTATTTGTAAATTGAAAATGATGCTATGGTTTGTTCCTCAAAAAATTTAAGAGTCATATTACATAGTATTTCATCTAAAATATATTAAAAAATAAAAAAATTTTACCGTCGGGAAAGACTTTAAAATTGAAGTCAAAATTAGCACACTCGACCGTTATCAATATTTCACGGTAATGGTGTTCTACGTCAAATTTCAATTGTAAATGATCCTATGGTTTGTTCCTCAAAAAATTGAATAGTCATATTACATTGTAATTCATCTCAAAAATATCAGAAAATAAAAAAATTCTACCGTCGGGAAAGATTTTAAAATTAAAGTCAAAATTAGCACACTCAACCGTTATCAACATTCACGGTAAAGGTGTTCCACGTCAAATTTTAATTATAAATTGAAAATGATCCTATGGTTTGTTCCTAAAAAAATTTGATAGTCATATTACATAGTATTTCATTTGAAATATATTGAAAAATAAAAAAATTTTACCGTTGGGAAAGACTTTAAAATTAAAGTCAAAATTAGCGTACTCGACCGTTATCAATATTTCACGGTAATGGTGTTCTACGTCAAATTTCAATTGTAAATTGGAAATGATCCTATGGTTTGTTCCTCAAAAAATTGAATAGTCATATTACGTACTAATTAATTTAAAAAATATTAAAAAATAAAAAAATTCTACCTTCAGAAAAGACTTTAAAATTAAAGTCAAAATGAGCACACTCGACCGTTATCAATATTTCACGGTAATAGTGTTCTACGTCAAATTTCAATTGTAAATTGGAAATGATCCTATGGTTTGTTCCTCAAAAAATTTAGGAGTCATATTACACAGTATTTCATCTAAAATATATCAGAAAATAAAAAAATTTTACCGTCGGGGAAAGACTTTAAAATTAAAGTCAAAATTAGCACACTCGGCCGTTATCAATATTCCGCGGTAATTGTGTTCCACGTCAAATTTCAATTGTAAATTGAAATTGATCCTATGGTTTGTTCCTCAAAAAATTACATACTCATATTACATAGTACCTCATCTAAAAATATCAAAAAATAAAAAAAAATTCTACCATCGGGAAAGACTCTAAAATAAAACCCGAAATTAGATCTCTCGAATGATATCAATATTTCACGAAAATGGTGTTTTACGTCGAATTGCAGTAGTCAATAAAATTATCTAATAAATTGTTTCCTATTAAATTAAATCCCAATAATATAGAATACTTTATTATCTAATTTTTATCAAATTTTTGTTGTAGTTTGATTCCTGGCAACCAGCTCGTCGTCAAACAATGCTGAAATGGCCTTATAATCTCTTTTTTTATAACGAATGCGGTACTGATATTGTTGTGGTGGGCTAGGTATTGAATATTTTGGCTGCTAGGTTTTATTGTCAAAGCTGATAATAATTATCGGTTAATCGTTATTATATGGATTATACGGACCCGTTTGACCTTTAGTGTGACTATTAGTGACTACTGATCTTATCCCGGCATGGCTACAAATTATTATTCACTGATCGAGATAGTTTCGTGGTCATTCATACTGCATGATATAGCGTGCTTCGGACTTACGGAGATATTTCAGTAAAACCGAGTTCCTTTAACCGTCTAAAATTTGTTAAAACCGGTTAACCATTTCTATGCCTAAATATTACTAAATGACTTACGTGAATAAATTACTCTGACTACTAGCAATGTAAATTAGTTACATATTTTTTATACTCATTGCCAAATATTCGATTAATTTTGCATGGCAGTGATGTGATAAAACGACCAGTTGATGGTTTTTAAGAAATGCAAATTCTGTGACAAGAATATTAGCAAACAAATATTTTCGACAATCAGTTTCGAACTCCTCGAATTTTTTCTCATAAGTTATATTCTATGTCCGGCTCGGTATCATAATACCTCCAAATATTCCATACGCTGTGGATCTATTGTTAGAATAGCGACTAGTTAACAGATCGTCAATTTCCAGTAACGCCAGGGCTATACCAAAAGTAATCAATTTGACTCTGAAAAAGTTCCTTCAAATAATGATAAGCTGACAGCTGCGGCCCGTCGCCGCATTATTGTGTCACTAAAACTCAATATCAGTCCGTTATATATCTCACACATTCCCCAGAATGAGAATGTCGAAATATTCGAAGCAATACGAGGACATATCATTGATATTAGAGCTAGCCTAGAGATATGAGTTTGGATGCTACATAACTACGATATGGGTAAGTGGGGGTAGTGAGGTATGGTCGACCAAACTAATTTATTTCAGCCTCCTCAGAACTCGAACAATCCTGGCAAAATTACTTACATTGGTCATGCAATTAAAAAATTAACATTTTCTCTCGTTCGTCGTTGGGATGGATGCTCATTTTATTTTTCATTATCCCAGCGTCAATTTGCCAGGCAATTGACAACCTCCCTTCGTGGTAAAATGCATTTTGATTGGTTGGCTGTTTCAATTTGAAACGAGAGTCTTGTACGAAATAAGAAAGAGTTCTAAGATCAAAGACATTTTCCGACATCAACTCATCTCTCAGCGCTTGGGTCGTTCCATTTGCACCTTGCCTGTTTCAGCGTATAGTTGCGGATACATTCGAACAGCTTTACGGAATACCTGACTTGACCAGTTAATCAATCTCGGATATATTTGAAGAAAACTTAACAATACCACGTATTCACTTACTACTTGACTTGTTGGAGAAATCGAGCTCAAATACTTTCGAAGACTCAGCAAATCACTGGTAACATAGGCGTAAAATTTTTAAATTGCTTTTAAGTTTTTAGGTCATCACTATGAGAGGATTTCGCACTCGGCCGATCACCTACAGGAGAGGAGTTTCTGGAAAGCAGACTGCGTACCTGAGAGCGGAACTTGATGGACGACCAAGACTCTTGCTGCTGTCTGACAGCAATTCACGAAATCTCGTGCTCCCCCGGGTAGGTCGTCTATAAATAAGTAGTAAATAAAATGGTATAACCTACCTACAAAAAATTGTAAACAATTAATGATAAAAGCCTAGTTCGATTGTCAGTCATTTACTTGTGTCTGTAACTTCACAGTATGGACAGCTGAAAAGATATATAAAGACGTTTAGCTTTCTAGCATCGCGTAATATTTCTCTATAAATGAAGCTAACGAAGCCATGTTGATCCGACTACTGGCCGTTTGGGGACATTGTTAGATCATAAACGACGTCAGTTGCATAGCACACTGCAAACGTATCCGTGTTCAGGTTTAAGATATGAAGCGCATTTGAAAATCCTCATTTGTTGCTTATTAATTTACAGGTAGTCGTTCCCTCTGTTTCCTGCCCGTTCTCATTTTCTGTCATCTGCTTGCCGGGTGGGACAATGAGACACGGTGTTGCGGAATTGAGGAATACTACGCCTTTCCCATCTGTTGATTACCTGGTAATCGCTCTTGGGACGAACGACGTCGCCAGCTACCAAGAAAGTGAGAAGAACTTTTCTTCTTACTTTCACGGGCGTGCCATAGAGATTATCGATGAGTGTAAACGTGTTTACCCGGGTTCCAAGGTAAGACGATTTTCATTATCAGCTATCAGCATTAGCCAAAATTGTTTTTAGTCTCGTTATAATTATTAAATTTGAAAGATTTTTGATTTCCTTCTCATAAGACCATGACATTGACATTGCTTAGTTGAATGATACATTGCTTTATGCGCGAAACGTATTTCTATCAAAAAAAAATGTAGTCTTAAGTGAAGTATTTCTAAGTGAATATTGATTATCAACCCAATTTGTAGACAAATTTGAGATGTCTGTTAGATGCTAGCATAGTTGCATAACTTATATATATATAAATATTTGTAGGTTAGGCCGTCTAAAAGACGGCATTCGAAAATTCTCTTATCGTGACTCAAAACTTTTTTTGCATTGCGTCTCCCTTCCCCCTTAAACTTTTAAAAACGAAATTTAAGGGAATTATCATATATTTTATATATATATAATATATATATATTACAATTTTATAGTTTTCGTAGATTATACCCGAATTCTTACATGTTTTTACAATTTATCATCCAATCTATCGCAACTTAATCGGGTATTTTCGCTAGCAGAATTCAATTGTTTTGAATAATACATTATTACAGTGAAATAAACAAAATATGTTATCATAATATCACAAACTCCTATGTATTCTAATCGAATAACGATACGTCTGCAGAAAAACCTATAATCCATGTAATAAAAGTGTTCGCCGCCCATCTTAGTATGTGACAAAGTTATAAAGCAATTGAAGGTGCAATTAATTACAATTTTTCAATAAACCTTCAGTAAAAATCAGGGCGCTCCCGAAGTATTCGTACCAAGATGACGCACAACCTGAACCCTAACCTGGTACACACATCGTATGTTTAAGTTGTGCGCATACTTCGGGAGCTCCGGAATAAGTGGGTCGACACGCCATCGACCCCCAATTATTTCAAATTATTTCCGACCGCGGATTAACATAGGCTTTCTAGTAGTTGCACACCAAAAAGTTTTCAAACCAGCTGTTAGGTCATTGTAACGTCATAGGCAGGTATCGGCTTTGCAATACTAAACGTATTGGAATTACTCGCGCGTACCAGACTAAAAAAATCGTTTCTCGGGCTGCACACCATTCAAAATTGGCACCTCTCCGCGGGCCACACAATTTTTTCTTGTGGGCCGCATTTGACTGGTATAAAGGTTAAAATACTGAAAATAAAACGAATAACACTCGTTTTAGGAAGGCCCGCAAAAGATTGAAAACGCTTTTTTTAGAAACTGCAAATCGCAAAATTTTGTGTGCCTGAAATCTAAACACAGCCAGTGCGCGCCTAATGTATTTTTTCATCCATTCAAAGACTACAAACGAAAACTAATGCGACTTCTCTCTGAATATGAATATACTAATATAAATTTCAGATTTTATCGCAGACTTAGAGATTTTGTAACGGTGATATTTTAAAAATGATATGAGAGACAGCATTGTGATAAAACAGAGTCAGTGTTGTAAGCATAGCTCAGACTTGTCGGTTTGTAAAATTGCAAAAATAGGGAAAAAAATATATATTCAACCACCCACCCGATCGCGGATGGCCATGGTATTTTGAGTTAGTAATTTTTGTTTTTGTCGACGCAACTTCAGATTTAAATAAAAGCAATTAAATAAATAAAGCAAGACATTTTAACTATGTCCGTATCGGTTATGGATTGGTCATTGCCGAAATTCACTACCGAAGTTATTCAAGCTATACAAGCACACGACTTCATCTATCTTGGTGGTACGAAGTGCCGGGTTATCAAAGACTCGCGTAGAGCAAGATAGTGTAGAAATAGACGTACGAGAGTTGCTTTAAATGTTAAATATAATTTTCGGGTAGGGAGATTCGTGGTATAGTTCCCGTTTCTGACTAAATTTTGCGCTTTATGTTATCTAATACAGCGTTACAGTACTATTTTTATTTGACACAGTGCCCCGAAACCTAACTTTTGTGCATTTTCTGATTTTATTAATCGGGTGTAGGATATCGTTTCAATTTGCAAATGAGTATCGCCGAAAGCGATCATTATGTACACGCCGTGTGCGATAATATTGTTCACTTTATTGCGGATTTAAGGAACATCCACAGTCGCCTATACATTGTCGTAATAACGCATTTTTTCTCACTGTATGCACTATTTTGCAAACAAATAAAAAAAGACTGAGCCACTGTTTATGATGTTGTCGAGTTAACTTCAAGTTTGCAATGTAAATGTACGTGGTGGATAGAAATTCACATGATTAGTTAGGTTTTGGCTTGAAGTGAAAACGCAATTGCTTTTTATTTAGATATATATATAAGATATATTTTTCTACTGTTTGTTTTTTAAATTATTGCATCAAAATATTGATGATAAATACATTTTATATTCAGATTCTGTTGGCGAAAATCTTGCCCCAGGCCGGACGTCACACTCGCGTCCAGGTGGCCAACGTTGTTCTCTCGGGAATAGCGTCTGATGCGATGTTACCACTGTTGGATCTTGACGTTGGCAAGGATCCGAATTGTTGGAACGGTCGACTTCATCTTTCAGACGTTGGACTTCAGCAGTATATGGAGACGCTCGAATCATCTGTATCAAATTTGGTGGGTGTATCTAATAACAAAGAAAAATTAATATCCTTTGGATCGTTTGTTACAGATCGTGGGGAGAGCGACGGAAATGGATGCACGACGTCACAAAAGGCCAGCGGAAGAAAGAGGAGACAGGAGAAAAGTAAGTTAACGGAGCAGGTAACAGTTTTTAGTAATAACGATGATTTGAGTTTTTCCAGGTTTTCGATGGAGTACGTGATTTCGTCGTCGGAGTCGTACAACGCATCGCGCGTTGTGCTATCAAGAAGAGAAAGAAGATCCTACGCGCCAAAGAGAAGAAAGGGTAAGGGTAACCACAGTTCACTTTTTAGCAGGACCAAAGAAGAACAGAAGAATGTGGCTGTGTCTGAATGCAAGCCGACCGAGGAACAGGTAAATAGGACTAGTGCTAAACCTGTTTTTGTGCCAACAGAAAAAAGTCCGCCATGTAAGAAGATGAGAAGAAAGAAGGAGAAGAAAGCAGAAAAGAAGTCGGCAGTTGAACTGGTAATTAGGCCTAGTGGGAAAGTAACAAACTGTGGTGTATCTAGAGTTTCCAGCATTGCAGCGTCAGATAGAAGCGGATCATTGGATGTACACGAGAACATTGAAAAGAAGACTGAGGACAAAGAGGAGAAGGCAAGAAGAAAAGAGCAGGAATCTTACGAAGAAATGTCAAGTGTAAACGTAAAAGTCATATGTAATAGACAGAATTCACATGTTAGAATTTTAAATTCAGGGATTCGTCAACCAGTGGCGACGGAAGAACAGCGAGCGGCAATAGATGTTTTTACGAAGCTGGATATTCCGACACTACCGATTTCACTAAAGAAAAGAGGAAGGGTTAATCACTTAACGTGCAGGTAATATAAAGCAAATACTGTGAAGTTCACGGAAATATTGTGTACTTAGCTATGGACAAAAGACAAATGTTGTAGTAGATGTAAATATTTAGTTAACATGAAATATATCTAAAGTTTATCATGTTTTATGTAACAGGAGAACAAACAGTATAGAAGGGGAAGTAAAGTCAAGCACTCCAGTCCGCTTGCTCGGAGGCGGTGGGACATACAAGAAAAATGTGTACACGGCAGAAAATTTTGCAGTATTGATGAATTCGATGGAAAAGTTTGATCCACATGATTACGATTGTTGGTATCGATTAGTTTCTACATTTTTCACCCCAAACATGTCCAAATATGAAACCAAGCGAAAAATATTGGAAGCAAAAAGATTTTGGCGAGAAAACAAAAAGGAAATACTAAAAATTTGCGACATGCGATCTTTTAATCGTGATACCAGCGCTAAATGCAATAATAATGCGGCCGAACAAAATATCAGAAAATCCAAGACCGGTCAATTCGCTTCTCCTGGCGAAAATTTAACTGGGCAATTTAAATGTAAATACGATTGTAAATATTCCAGATTGATTTGCCAAAAATATAAATACAGAAGTAAATATAAATACAAATATAGACCGCATAAACGCCCGGCGTCAAACCGTTCGCCGTCGGAAAAGGACTGCTCCCGCATTTCCGATAATTTTAATTACGATTCCGCCCGTCCCATTGGTGAATCCGAAAGTCCGCTGCTCGAAAAGCGCGTTCAAAAAGATAGCAAAACTTCTGATAACAACATTGAAAATGTCATCTCCATAGATCACAAGTTACACACCGTTCACGATGAATTTGAAAACCCAAATATTTCTCCCCAGCAAAATCATGAACCAGTTTTGGATGCAAGTTCCTGTCCAAATTATAAGCAATCGTCTCCTCAACGCGATGACGTTACATTCGATCTTGAAATGACCAAATCAAATGCCAATGACGAGCAAAAGCAAGAAAACGCACCCGAACATCCCGATTCTTCACAAGTCAAAGAACGGCATGTGGAATCTACAACTCAGGCATGGATACCCATTGAGGATTTGCCTAACAAGGCTGAGTTTATAGTTAAAGAAGATGACTGGAATGCCATTTTGTGCTCTGTCAAAAACAGAATAATTCTTTACAAAGACTGGGGGGATAAAATAAGAGATGGCATGAAATTAAGCAATCCTTATTGCTCATTTGCGTTTCGTCGCCATACTTTTAACAAACAACGACAGCGGTCGCGTGTATTTCACACTACTGGATATTGTCGTTTTCCTAATTGTGATAGGAAGTTTACGATAACTTCTTATCGTGTCAATTCTCGTTTGATGCATGTGTCTTATACCGGCAATGTAAAACACTCAACAATTGTATCTGCTATTTTAAAAGGCGCTCGTCGTGAAATGGTTAAAAAAGAGCTCAAAAACAAGATGCCTCGTGAATGTTACCTGGACTTTATTAAAGAGGTTCCTAGCAATATCTTTTGTTCTGGTAATCGAGACGATGCCCCATCTGTCAGTGTTTTAAAGAAGGCTAGATACGAGGCCCGAGGTATAGCGAAGTTAGACTCGGATCAGTGGGAATCGCTTGAGCGTTTGCGTTATCAGCAAAGAAAAAATAACAATGACCCATCAAGGAAGGTGTTGGGAACATTGCAGCAAATATCGCGTGTGCCTGCTAGTATTATGCTGTGGTCTCGTGATACCATAGATATTTTACAGGACGTCGCGAGAGAGGACATAATATATATAGACGCCACTGGTAGTATATTGCGAAGCTTTAAAGATAAAAGGCCATTTTATATATATGAAATTGTCGTCCGACATCCCATGGAAGGCAAACCCCCATTGGCTGTTGCGTCATACGTCACGAACGAACATAATTCGACCTCCATTTCCAATTTTATTGCACGATTCCGGAGAGATCATGCGTTGTGCTACACCAGACCGTCAGGACGTTTGATAATATGCGACGGCAGTGTCGCTCTTATAAATTCCGTGTTGATTTCATTCATGGGAGAAGGTTCCGTTGAATATATATCTCGTTGTTATAAAGTTGTAACGGGCATTGCCACAGATTGCATGTTCCAAAAACCGTTCTTGAGACTTTGCGCCAGCCACATTATGAAAAATTTCAGTAAACTGTTCTCGGCATTGAACTGGAAAAAGGAAGCCATGCATATCATGGGATTATTAATCGCTTCCGAAAATTACACCGAAATTAAGGATTTCATTTATAATATCTACGTTATTTTGATGTCAACGAATTTTCACTTGGCTGACAGAAGTTGGCAGTTTTTCAAAGGGAAAATTACCGACAATTCTGAAGATTCTCCCGTATCAGAAAATACTGATGATTTTGAAATAAACGACTGGTCCCCGAACTGTAACCCATTTGAAAATGACATTTCTGAAATAATTAGAAAAGCGGGCTCGGAAATAAAAAACGCCAAACTTGATAATGCCAATCCATTTTACAACCCGAATATAATGTTGACGCTTCGCAAGTATTATTTTCCCAAGATCGTGTTGTGGACTAGCCTTATGACGGGAGATTTGGGTCGCCATGGAAATTCTCCGCCGTATGAAAAACAAACTGAGCTCTACCAGAAATTACAAAAATTGGCCACTCAAAATTTAACTATACGAAATCGCACGCAAGGAATAATGGAGAAAAGTCAACAGGAACTCAAACGAACACGACTACGAAATAGAAAATTTTCCCGTCTGGACGAAATTGCGACGGTTTATGACGACTTGCATAATGCCTTGATTCGTGAATTTAATGACAATAGGATCGTTAAAAAATCGGTTAAACGCAAAAGAAAGACACAACAGAAGGCCGAGGACGTGGAAATCTGGGCAAAGAGAACAAAACAAGAGCATGGTAAAAACCCATCAATTGGAAAATATATGCAAAGTCCAAATAAGCCTCTAAAAGATATATCTGACATCAAGCCTACCACAAGCCCGATAACATGCTCTGAGAATAAGCAGCAGGATTTTGCACCTCTGCAGGAATCTACGCCGATCAACACGTATACTCATAAGAGCCTTCCTAAATATGAAGACTGTATTCGAATGCCAGATTCGAATTCTTTCGTGCCCGCTTTGACCACCCGGTTTACGAAAAATAAGCATGATTTCGAGCGCTTCAATTGTTATGGAAGAAATGAAAAAAGCGGATTAATAAATCCAAGAAAAAAAATCAACAACGATCAAATAGATAAATGTTCTCTGATACTTGCTGCTCAGTTTCCAGACATAGACGGACTCCAGAGCACCACAATATATGCTTTATCTGCAGGACCAGCCTATACACCAAATCTGCCTTTCATTCAAGTTTTACATGTTCACACAAGCACTAAAAACACCTGCCATTGGGTCACAGCATCAAACTTTTTTTGCTTAGACGAGCCCGACACCGTATATGTCTACGACAGTTTATTGCAGCCAGACGCATACGATGCAATTGATCGATACAATATTTCAAAATTGCTGCGGCCGAAAGGAGATGAAATTCGTATAAAATTCCCTAAAGTTCAATCCCAGTTACGAGGTCCTAATTGTGGAGCATTCGCGATTGCGTTTATGGTCGCTTTATGTCTTAAAACGAAACCCGAAACAATTGAGATAAATGAGTTAACATTGCGTAAGGATATCGCGTCGATGATTGATTGCAAGCGTTTTGCGTCGTTTTACGATATCACCGGATCGAACTACTTTCACCCGGCCATTTTGAATATTCCAGTTTTTTGCCACTGCAGACTCGCACATTTGAATAATAATTTGATGATTCAGTGTACGTCGTGCTTTGCGTGGTATCACGAAAATTGTGTTTCAGTTCAGATTCCCACTGAAGCAATAACAAATTTGGACAAATCTTGGAGGTGTGATAAATGTCCTTCGCTTCGCAAATTATTGATATAATTTAACCTTTTCGTCTTTTGTATTTCTAAAACAAATGAAACGTTTTACATAATTTTGAACGCATCAAATATTTAAAGTCATAACCTAGGCATAACACAATCACTTAGTCATACCATAATTAGCTAGTAATATAGATTCTTTAATCATAATCAGGCTGTGGAGTCGGAGTATTGAGTTGGAATCGTAGCTTGGTGTGATTTATTGCTATTGGAGTCAGAGCCCGAATCGCATTTATAGACTCGTAAAATGCCGTGATCGAAATCCTTAAGCTGGATTAGGGACCAGAATCGGAGTCGACAGTTTATAATATGAAAATTTTGGTTTCTTGTTGTTCGGGGCTGACGGCAAAATCGAAATTTTCATAAACTTGGAGACGAGATTCGAAGTCATGAAATGACAATTATGGAAGGCTTGTATACGCTAAAGTTTATGTTAATAAAATTTTGATTTTCTTGTTGTTCGGGGCTAAGGGCGAAATCAAAATTTCAATCTGTAGACGGGAGCCGGAATTGGAGTCATAAAATGACAATTAATGAAAGTTAACATACGCCAAAATTTAAGTTATTAAATTGCGGGTTTCTTGTGGTTCCCAGCTAACGACGAAATTGAATTTTTTCTAATCCGGAGTCGAGAGCCAGAATCGGAGTCAAAATTTCTTTATCCTGGTGTCGGAGTGATATTTTAAATATATCGATGAGGGGTGTTATTATTCCCCGACTCCACAGACCTGATTATAAATATTATTTTAAATTAATTATTTTTAATAACTCTTAGTCTATTGCTGTGATTTCCGTAGTCAAACTTACTTTTCACGTTCCGATTATATTCCGTTAACGATTCTGTCTAGCTACTGATATGGCGTTCAAGGCCATTGCTCTAACAATTCGAATCAGTCGAAAATACAAATTTGCCGTCTTTAACATGAACATCATAAGTTAATATCACTTCTTATTTCAATTATTCTATTAGAGACGTTTCTGTTCGTAGCACCGAGATGGGGTTTGGTGTTCACACAATTAATTACCCATTGACCAACTTTGAATGACCTACATAATGACCTTCCTATAAAATTGACCATCGTAACTGTCGAATACAACAACATTTTTGTCATTGTTCCCTTGTTACTTGGTATTACCTTGGCTCCACAGCTGCATACTTAAATGCATTTTGTCATTCCATATAATGTGCTTCCATTAAATATCCATGAAAATATTTTTCCCGTGGTGTGCAGATCAACAAATCAATTTCATTGCCAATACAGCTAATATCCAATAAAATTGAATAAAGAACAAAACAAGTAAATGTAGTCATTTGCAATAGGAATCCTTCACGTCGATTTAAAGTCCCGTGGTTCTGCAGAACTTATCTTTTAAAATTTTCATGTGCAAGCAAGGCAAGCAGCTCGAATTGTCAATTTTTGTTGTTCAGTTGTCAAATTATTTAAAATTCATCATCACTGTGGCGTCGGAGTTTGAAATATTGATATTGGTGTCGGATCCTGAATTGTTTTTTTTCCCAATTCCTCGGAATCGGGAAGATGTTTTTTAATTATTTATTAATTTAAAAAAGTTCGCAGTCGACCAATTGTTTGTTGTCATTGTTAGACAAGAAGTCGAAGTAAAATCTTTTTCAACCTGGTGTCCAGCTCCCGAGTCGGGGGTGAAAATCGGAATCGTTTGTTAATGGCGCGAATTTTGTAGTTAGAGTCGAAACCCCATTTTGTTAATTCCGGAGCCGGAGTTGCTTCTATACCGTTCTGATTCAGAATTTACATTCCGTTAATTCCGGAGTCGGGGTCAAATCCGGTGTTATTTCTATAATATTTGGAGTCAGATTCAGAGTCCACATTTTGTTAATTCCGGAGTCGGGGTCAAATCCGGTGTTGTTTCTATAATATTTGGAGTCAGATTCAGAGTCCACATTTCGTTAATTCAGGAGTCGGAGTCAAAGCCGGAGTTATTTTTATAAAATTTGGAGTCAGATTCAGAGTCAAAAATTTCGTTAATTCCGCAGTCGGGATCAAATCCGGTGTTGTTTTTATATTATTTGGAGTCAGATTCAGAGTCCACATTTCGTTAATATCGGAGTCAAAGCCGGCGTTATTTTTATAAAATTTGGAGTCAGATTCAGATTCAAAATTTTGTCAATTCCGGAGTCGGGGTCAAATCCGATGTTGTTTTTATAATATTTTGGAGTCAGATTCGGAATCCACATTTCGTTAATGTCGGAGTTAAAGCCGGAGTTATTTCTATAATATTTGGAATCAGATTCAGAGTCTACATTTCGTTAATTCTGGAGTCGGGATCAAATCCGGTGTTGTTTCTATATTATTTGGAGTCAGATTCGGAGTCCACATTTCGTTAATGTCGGAGTCAAAGCCGGAGTTATTTTTATAAAATTTGGAGTCAGATTCAGAGTCAAAATTTCGTTAATTCCGGAGTCGGGGTCAAATCCGATGTTGTTTCTATAATATTTTGGAGTCAGATTCGGAGTCCACATTTCGTTAATTCCGGTGTCGGAGTCAACGCCGGAGGGATTTCTATAATATTTGGAGTCCGAACCAGAGTCCACATTTCGTTAATTCCGGAGTCAGGGTCAGATTCAGAGTTCACATTTCGTTAATGTCGGAGTTAAAGCCGGAGTTATTTCTATAATTTTTGGAGTCAAATTCAGAGTCCAAATTTCGTTAATTCCGGAGTCGGGGTCAAATCCGGTGTTGTTTCTATAATACTTGGAGTCAGATTCGGAGTCAACATTTCGTTAATTCCGGAGTCGGAGTCAAAGCCGGAGTTGTTTCTATAAAATTTAGAGTCAGATTCAGAGTCCACATTTCGTTAATTCCGGAGTCGCGGTCAAATCCGGTGTTGTTTCTATAATATTTGGAGTCGGGGTCAAATCCGGTGTTGTTTCTTTAATATTTCGAGTCAGATTCCAAGTTCACATTTTGTTAATTCCGAAATCATGGTTGAAGCCGTAATTGTTTCTATAATATTTGGATTCAGACTCCAAGCTCACATTTTGGGAATTTCAGAATCGTGGCCAAATCCGAAGTCTTTTCTATAAAGACTCGGTGTATTAGTTGGAGTATTGAATCAGATTCCATTCATTTTCATAATGTCTCGGAGTTCGGATCCAGAGTCGATCGTAAAATTGTCCACAACCCTGACTATAATTCAAAACAATTTATTATATTTCGACGATTTTAAAAACGTAATTTGACATTTTCTAATCATGAAGAAGGCGCTAATTCAAATTTTAGTTTATTCGTTTCAAGTCTTGTTGAATTACTGAATTGGCATCCTAACCTAATAACATTGGGTTCCTACCCAAACTGTAAAAATAGAAACGATATTTTCGGAATTGGGATCTGGAATTTTTAGTGACTTGTCGTTTTTAGTTGGTTATGTTTAGATGCTTTATTTATTTACTTTTAACGCATTTGGTTTATTTTATTTATATGAGAAAATTATATTTATACAAATTTTTAATATGTATGATTTAGCAATCAATACACATAATATAATTTTGAATATTGATAAATTCACCTTTCTTTTCAAATTTCATTTTGAGACTATTTTTAAAATGAGAGTATGGCTATGTATATCTGAAACTGTAACTCCAAATAATTTTCTCGAACCAAAATCTGCATACCAAATTTCTGGAGATTGATACATGAAAATTGCAATAACGTTATAAATTTCTTTGCCCGGTGTGTTGGAGAGATTTGGTAAGAGTGGAGTTGGGTGATATCTTTGCTGTAATAACGCTATGATTGTTTAGTGATTTCTAATTTTTATAGATTTTCATATCAAGACAGTAAAACATATGTTACTGTGCGAAGCACAATTACATATGAAATTGTATAACTGAATTCACACCACCAATCTGGCGTTAATATGACTGTGGTTATGGAGTATAGCTTGATGTACATTTGGCATGATCAATTATTTTTGTTTCCAACATTGCGGTGTAAATAACTTTTATAGAAAAGATTTTTACTTACTATTCAAACTTGAACTCGGTCTGATGATGTGTCTTGATGAAAATGAAATTTGGATCAAAAATATTTCTTACGCTTTGATAATCGACTTTGGGTATTTGACTTATTGCATAATCTTTATATATATTGTAGCGTTATTGCATTGATATCTGCGCCAAATGAGGGCAATTAAATTTTGAGATTTTTTTTATAAGTATGATATTGTCTTTTTCTTATCGTGTTGCAATAAATACACTTAGTAAATATTGTTGTATTTGATTTGAATTTCTTTAACGCGGATGTCACAATTGTTTTGAGAGACTTAAAAAGATCATATGACCAATAGGACTCCTCCTTAAAACTGAATTAGCAAGCGTAATGGGTGCTGGAATAGAACCCTTGATTTCGATTATATCAACATTATGTATAGTAGTTTCGTGTTGAACTATGAGAGGTCATTAAAATATTTCAGTGTGAACAGCATTTGCGGTAGGTTTTAATTGTATGCGCAAATTTATCTGTCTGAATCAGATCAAGTTCGAGCAAATCACTAGAAGATGATCATGATAAGGCCTCGCGAATCCTACAATGTCGCATTCGTATCAAGCGCTACATTTTCATTGTTCGGTGACAACAACAAAATTTTGCATTTGGAAGACTGTAAAGTACGAAATCGCTTGAATGATTTCGAAATATTCGATTTGTTATGAATTGTTAAAAATTACCATCCACGTTGGCTCCCCGATATTGCCTCCTAAAATGACTATTTAAAAGATAATGATAGCAGGGGTGGTCAACCTTATTTCGACTGAAATCTTCAAGACAGATCGCGATCGATAATAAGGAAATACACATAAACGAATGAGAACTGAATAGGCAGAGAAAACTGCACACAGGTATTTGAAAAATTCACCGCTGTCAATAAGCTCATCTCCGTAGGCGCATTCTCAATGCAATCATCCAAAAAATTTGTATTTTTTATTTTTCATTAAATTTCTTAATTATGTAATTGTACCCTAAGTACATGTTTCATCATTTATTTAAATCATATAAGTCAGATCCAATGCTTGTCAATTTTAGTTGTAAGCGTTGAAAATTCTTTTAAAAAGATTATCAAGTATCTATCTATTACAGCGTTTTCCAACCTTTTTTGGTCGCGGACTATATTAATAACGGCCGGGTGTCCTAATTTTAACTTTAAAGTCTTTCCCGACGGTAGAATTGTATTATCCATATATTTTTTAGATGAAATGACATGTAATATGACTATTCAATTTTTTGAGGAACAAACCATAGGATCAATTTACAATTAAAATTTAACGTGGAACACTATTACCGCGAAATATTGATAATGGTTGAGTGTGCTAATTTTGACTTTGATTTGAAAGGCTTTCACGACGGTAGAATTTTTTTATTTTTCAATATTTTTTAGATGAAATACTATGTAATATGACTATTAAATTTTTTGAGGAACAAACCATAGGATCATTTTCAATTTACAATTAAAATTTGACGTGGAACACCTTTACCGCGAATGTTGATAACGGTTGAGTGTGCTAATTTTGACTTTAATTTTAAATTCTTTCCCGACGGTAGAATTTTTTTATTTTCTGATATTTTTGAGATGAATTACAATGTAATATGACTATTCAATTTTTTGAGGAACAAACCATAGGATCATTTCCAATTTACAATAGAAATTTGACGTAGAACACCATTACCGTGAAATATTGATAACGGTCGAGTGTGCTAATTTTGACTTTAATTTTAAAGTCTTTCCCGACGGTAAAATTTTTTTATTTTTCAATATATCTTAGATGAAATACTATGTAATGAGACTATTCAATTTTTTAAGGAACAAACCATAGGATCATTTTCAATTTACAATTGAAATTTGACGTTGAACACCATTACCGCGAAATATTAATAACGGTCGAGTGTGCTAATTTTGATTTTAAATTTGAAGTCTTTCTCTACGGTAAAATTTTTTGAAATTTGTAAGATCATATACTGTATATTATGATAATTTAATTCCGTGGTAAACATTTCGTTGATTTCTTTTCGATGAACTGTTGAATTTCGACATCAAAAGCCTTCGAGACAATGTGTATCTGCTGGTGAAATGTTTTCATCATGTTTATTTTTTATTATACAAGATGTATTTGTGCAAATCAATTATGGTTTATTCATAACTACATTTTTTTTTCATAAAAAGAACAGACACTTAGCTTAAATTTCAATTTTCCTATTTTTGAGTTTCGACGGTCAATTTCAGGCTTGTTTACCGTCATATCTGGTAACACTGGTTAGAGATATTATTGTTCAGTTGATTTTGAATCATTTTCCCGGCATTTGTGGCCATTTTGTGCTATCAATTGCGGGACTCTGAGAGGTTCTGGTGCTGAGGTAAACGTGGATATATGTAATTTAGTAATCTGTGAGCGTTTAGGATGCCTTAACTTACCGTATAACACTGTCAGAACGCCAGCCCACACTCGTGTGACGCTAGCCCACACTCGTAGGATGCCAGCCCACACTCGTGTGACGCTAGCCCACACTCGTGAGACGCTAGCCCACACTCGTTTTTGACAGGCCATACTAGGGGTAACTGGTCCGTGCTTGGTATTGCATTTGCGCTGTGTATATCCAATATGGTCTCTATATTGTCATAGCCACCAAGTTTTTATGTATTAACGTTTATAAAGTGGTAAAATAGTTGGTTAACCCCTTGACGTCAGGCTGAGTGTGGGCTGAGCGAGTGTGGGCTGGGGTAACTTTGGTTATTATGATTGATTCTGCTGTGATGCAATTGCTGTATTTTTATTGCATTTATGTCTGAATCAATCGTGTGATCAATACAGTAATCTAGTCGAGTGCAGTAGACCTACATTACTCTTATCAGGAGTGCTTGACATTTTGATTTTATCGACCTAGGCCTATTGCAGTATTGATTAGTTGTAAAACATATGTAGCCTATCTACAGATCTACTAAATAAAATGCTCCACAGATATAGCCTACTATTTTTTGAAATTTTGTAGCAGTGTGAGGAGACCATCTTTAAAAAAAATTGCAATCTTGCATCAGTTTCTCTTCAAGAATAATATTCTTTTAACTGTTTCAGCAAAATGACTAAGTAAAATAATAGTAAATAATCTGATATTACCATGGAGGCCGGGCTAGATGCTGGAGGTGACTCTGTAACACCTTACTCAAAATTTGTGGATCGTAGTAAACTTGCTAGCAACTGGAAAGCTCGACCGGCTTCACCATCTACTGTGACGAATGTTGCTGTTTTACCACTTGGACAAACGAAAAAAAACATTAAAACATTTTTAAGGGAAAGGCTGTTTGCGCCAAATCATGACATAAGGTCTGTTTTGTTTAAAAGTCTAGCCAAAAGAATTCCGCATAACACTTCAATGTTTTCAGAGCAAATGTATAAAGACTTTATACAAGAATGCTACCCCAAAGTTACTACATACAAAGATGCGCCGTTACCTAGTTTTGTACTAGAGGATGAAGATTTACCATCTTACTTACTCAATGACCAAGGAAAGCTGGAATTGCGGAAAATACTTGTTTGTATTAACCATCATTTTTCACATATAGTGTATTGTCCGATCTTGCCACCGATTGTTGCAATATTACTTCACTATGACGATTCTCCAAGTCAAGTTTTTGCTCATGTTTGTCATATATTATTTTGTAATGCTAGGCATATGCATTACATTGATCAGAATAAGGCAGATACAGAAGCATCCGCTAGAGTGGTCAAAGAGCTTGTGCGTCGTTTTGCGCCAACTTCACATAAAACGCTGGTGAACTTTACAACAAATCCTGATGATATATACAGCCAATGGTTACGAGTCATCTTCCATGGATTACCCTTTGCATATCTGGTGATTTTATTTGACATGTATCTCATTGAAGGTTACAAAGCACTCTTTCGAGCTGCGATTGCCGTTTTAAAATTTTACAAAAAGGTTGGCTTGTCTAATCCATCAGATATTCTAAGTGCTGTGTTTGGCTTTGTTCAATCAATTGATACAAAAGTCAGTACAAACTTGCTGTTCAGAAAAGCATATTCAATCAAGTTGCCGACAACGAAAGAGCTTAGAAAATTACACCAAAAGCAGCTTTCTGTGTTACGCCAGCTCCCAATTGCAGACACTAGTCGAAGATCATCCCAAGAGCGTACTCCTTGGAGATATATATTCTTTGTTCGAAATGTAAATTCTGATATCGTTGATGAAACCTTGTTCTCCAAATTATATTGTTGGCTCCCAGAAAGAATTTCAATTCTCAGGCCCACGCTTTTATTTTCTACCAACAAAGATGGGTATAGTTTGGAAGCATTCTTCCGAGCTTCTGACGAAAGAACACCATCAATACTTTTGATTAAAACTACAGAAGGCTCTGTCCTGGGCGCTTATCTAACAGCTGATTGGACTGAAAGGAAAACTGATCCAAATGCATATTTCGGCACCGGAGAAACATTTCTTTTCACTCTATCCCCAGAATATAAAAAATATAACTGGGTTGGATTGAGATCGGGAGAATCAAGTATTTCAAATTTACAAAGCTCGAATGGAAGAAATAGCTTATGTAGTTCTGTAGCTTCTGGAATGAAGTCGCTCCCACCAGATGCTGCCAGAAGCAGTAGAGGGATCACTTTGCCTCCTATACGTCATGATGGTGCTTCACCTTCTTTGGCCAGTGTAACCAAAGATAGCAGAGAAAGTTCTGTTGTTCTTCCACCTCTGGTCATCAGCCCCGTTTCACAAGAATCAATCCCTTCTTTTTCATCATCTACAATCAATGAATCATCAAGTCGGGCAAAAATTATGCAAAAAACATCAAACGAAAAGATGGCCAAAACGTCATCTGATCTGTTTATGTTTGCTGATAGCAGAGGAATAGTTGTGGGGGGAGGAAATGGCTATGGATTATTTATAGATTCTTCTTTTCTAAATTGTACAACAGAACCTTGTGATACTTTTGAAAACAAACCACTTGTCAAAGGAGGAAGTTTTCAGTGTTCCCATGTTGAGCTTTTTGGTTTTACAGATTAAATTCAGCCATTACCATTCATAATGCTGCCATAAATTGTTGCAATATTTACATAAGATTTATATAATACAAATTGCCACCCATCTCTAAGCAATATTTTAATAAGTGATTAGTTCTCAGTTTTGTACTATTTTATTGAATCCTATAAGATATATTGCATGTTGTTTTCTAATATTTTCTATGTTATATAATACAGTACGGTATATGAATTTCAAACAATTATTTTTGTGAATTGACATGGGTAAACTTGAGTATAGTTGCCAAGTCTTGATTCAATATAAACACAAATTTAGGTTCACACAAAGCTGATCCAATCGGTAAATCGTATTTGAGTATATAATGATAACCTTTTATTTCTCCACTACCATGGTGTAAAAACTCGTAATTTGTTTAATTCTCATGGGCCACTCTGGCTCTTTTTGCGCAGTTTGAATTGTTTATACTGAATAACCTGGCCTGCAAAATGAACTTTTAATCGAGTTTAATCTGTTATGTGCGAGTGATTCCAATTCCTTTGCATGAGAGTCCAATGTATTAGAATGCCCTGACAGCTAGCTACCTTGTGTGAAGCGAACAACGCATGTCGTAAGATCACTACTAGAAATAGAAACGAAGTAGAAATCAAGAAGTAGAAATGTTGGAGAAAAGATGCAGCCTGCGGTTTCGCCCAGGTTTCACCCAGTTATTTGTATATGGCCCTCCTGTATTAGAAAAGGTTGCACACCCCTGCACTAAATACCAATGGAACTGTTATATGATTAAAGTATATCTCACACAATAGTAATAATAATAGGTGATGTTTAAAGCCACCACTTTAACTTACTCCAATCAGGGAATCTAAACTATTTGTATATAATGTCACTAACCCTAGCATAAGTCATGACAACATTCTATAAAAATATATTTTATTTATCAAAAATGAATTTTATTATGTCCAAGGAAGGTAGTTGACATGCATGAAAGTTCCAACAATAATATATAGTAGAAAATAGAAATACACAAGTTTAGATTTCGCAGACAACACTGGAAAAATGTTAGAGTAGCCTAGTAAATTTTGCATAGATAGTGTGATATCTGCAGCTTTAGTATCCGCATAAATTAGAGAAGAAGCCACCCATATCGGTAATGGTGAACTTGAAAAGAGAAACCTTGTGATAACCTCAATATGCATGAAACATATTCCAAACAATAAAAGGAACAGAGAATGGCACACATACACAAATACATTAACCTTTGCAAACTCTAGTAATTTGTTGTGTTTGCTATTTGTGTAGTCTGTCAACAATCCTAATGAAACAATTTGTATCCTGTTTGCCCTCAGATAATGAAAAATTCCATATGCAACTAAGAGTGCACAAGGTAGTGCAAGAATAAAATTTGGAATCTTTCTGATTCTATAATACATGAATAATCCAACATCCCAATGTTGTTTTTGTACATGACTGTATATATTGGGAAATGAGGCTTCGCACCACTCTGGAACTCCATCCCTTTGGGAACAGAATTTACCATGTCCATAAGTAATGAAAGCTATAAAAGGCAGAAATATCAGTATGCAACTCGCAGCGGTACGAATAAGAATACCTATAATTTTAAAAGCTGTCCATTGTTGCAAAACTTTGTTTTCACTATTAGAAGCAACAGAGAAAATTTCCTTGATTGCATAGTATGCAACGAAGCCTGCATTTACAGTTCCATTAGATCTTGTTGCTGAAGCACCAACAAAAAAACTTGTTGCCAGAAAGTATGAACGTTTTTCCAAGTGAAACAAGCCATTGAAGACTGGAAACATATAATAGAATATCAGGTTTTCACCTCAGACATTGCTCCAACATTTAACTCAAAACAAACAATCCACTTACCACAAAATGAATACAAAGCTTCCGTATAGTTGGATGAAAAGAAAATGCTTGCTGGATTGAAGGAAAATAGTATTGAACATAAAATGGCAAACTTCCTATCCTGATAAATCGCCATTGTTAGGTAGAAAATTGCAACAGTTGCACCTGCAAAAATAAATTTCATATAAATTATCCTTTTGTCCGATATTTATAGAAAAGTGTCTGATATCAATGTCTACTGTGTGTGGTATATCTATATGCATCAGCCATAGGGAAGTTAGGTGCATACCGATATGGGTGACACCAACTTTTTTACTCGTCTCCTACTGAAACATACTGAAATTTTATTTTCAGTCAACTACTTCTTCAGTCAGGTCCCTGTGAATACGTTCTTATTTGCTGAAGAGTGTTTAAAACAATATCCAATCATAATTTTGATAACTAATTCTTCTTAGTAATTCACTTACCGACAAAAAACGCAGTATTAAGAATGAATCCTGCTAACAAAAGGCGAGAGTAGAAAGATAGCAAAGTATCTGGAAATGGAAGAATTGATGCGAATCCCCTCAACATAGCCGGAAACATTGGGAAAAAAGCAAACATCTTCTCTTCTTCATATCTAGCATGAAAGTGATAAATAGTACAAACCATATTTTATGCATTGCTCTTATAATTATGTTTGACATCCCCATGCAGGGGACCCCTGATGCCCCTAGTCAGTTATGCTGAAAACGTAGAGATTTAAGAAAAAAAAACATATCAGTGGCTGCTATCCCGCGGCCTTACTCGCAACAAAAATGTAAAAATAGTTTAAATTAGAGCCAGCAAAACAGAAAAGAAAAATAAACAGAGCAAATATAAAAACCCAATATTATTGATGAGGTTTAACATATTCAATTATATGTGTTATTGATACGCATACAATATTCGAGTATGACTTATCAACATTTATGACCAAACTTTTGAATTGACTCAATCGCAAAATTTACTTACCCATGTTCTGCAATATGTAAGAAATATTTTGCATCCCATTTGTGAAAGCCATCAAAAAGAACTTCCGGTATTTTATCCAGAATACCAAGCTCAACTTCATCAACTTTAGGTTTAAAGGCATCTGCAGCATGATCAGGGAAAATATTGAAAACTATCTGAAAAGAAAAAAGAAACTTTTAGCCTAATTATTGTCGAACAAAGCAAAAACAAGCATCACGACATAAGTGGTACTGTAGAACAGGGCTACTCAACTGGCGGACCGGGGTCCGAATCCGTACCTTTCGGGTATTCAATTCGGACCGCGCATAATTCTTCATTTTGGACCATTAGCCCCATATTTGAAGTTTCATTTATAAAATCACTTTTATAGATTTGAAAATATATATGAAAAGAACTATAACGCCATAACAAACAATTTTGATTAGCTAATATTCATTAGTCTGTTAGTCGACCAAGGAATTGCGTGTTTAAGGATGCCGAAATATAATTATGGAAAGTCCGGACCCAAATATTTTTAAAGTTTTGTATGCGGACCTTCGGTAAAAATAGTTGAGCACCCCTGCTGTAGAATATTACCTAAATACCTGATTCCAATGTTAAAATTACTGTACATTACAAGTACAGAATATGATGATGAATACGAACCTGTAATAAAAAAACAGCACCCCGCGAGACCAAAGCCGGAAAAGCCATCGAACTGGCGGAGCGGTGAAAATCCATGCACCTTTTTGTTTTTTGGTTCTCTATGTCAGAGCTGCCACATTTGAAGGTGAGAATTCATGCACCTTCTTTTTCTGTTTCTCTATGTCAGGGCTGCCGCATTTGCTTGGCTAAAAAAAATCTAGTTTAACCTCAAAAATGTCTAGATCGGAAAATGAAACGTCCAAAAATATATCTAAATATGAAGTTATAAAATTTAATTAAAACAAAACAAGAGCATACAAAAAGTTTATTATCTATATCATATTAGCCGAAGAATTTTAAGAAGCTAATAACAGATGGAAGTTAATGTCTAACTAAATGTTGTTGCTACATAGGGATTTTTATGTTTCAGCAGTAGGCCTACTTATTCCTGTATTCTTTGACACCCGAATCAGGTAGAAGGTAGACGTGCAACATTTTTTAAATAGGCCAAATTTAAAATGAATAGTACAGTATTGCATTCGAAAAATCATGTGGTTTGTTTATCGCACTGAAAATGTTTTTAACATCAGCATTTGAATTATGTAGCACCATTTCTTGCTTAGCAAAAAGACTCTCTCTAGAGGCATATTTCAGAATTCAAAATTTTCAACTTCAACCCAAACATTCTCTGTTTCTGTGCTATTGTTCAACTCCACAAGATTAATGTAATTATGAAGCTGACTTTTTGCCCTGCAAATACCTGAATACCGCAAAATAACGTTTTTAAGAGTAGCTAAATAAAATATTCCATGACTCCACTGCAACACAGTCTGACAGTATTTTCCCAAGTCGTTGAACGTTCAAATAGCATTTCACCGTAGCGTCAATGCTGTTAAGAAGCGTCAGTCGATAAATGTTTGATTATCATTTTTACAGTAACTTCAATGCTGTTCTATCAATCAATCTTTCAATCAATTTTATTTTGGCCACTCTGACGTAAAACAAAACAACAAAAAACAAAATGCAGAGGACCTGGAGGACGGGCATACTTATGAACAAAGTTACAAGAAGGTTAACTGTACAAGTACGCGCTCGTCCACCAAAAACGTCAGTCGTTAAATGTTTGAACAGAAGTTCACAGTAACTTCCATACTGTTTAAAAGCGAAATAGTTACCAGCAAGTAATGAAATTAAGGAGGGTGGAATGGAAATGTATTTAGTTAGTTTTCGACCACTACATTAAATCATCTAACACGGCGTTTCCCAAACTTTTTTGGCCACGGAACACTTGCACTTTTTATCTCGCCTCGCGGAACACCGAAAATTGAAAGAGTAAAATTGATAAAGTAAAACGGTGTAATGTAGAGGTTCCCAATCTCGTGGCGAGTTGCCAAATGCAACTATCAGAATTGTGTTAAACCAATGACATTAAACAACATGATAGGCAACTCTGACGTCACTCCATAAGACTACATGCGAAAGATTGTATTTCATGATACGCTCCAATGCACATATTTCTCGTCGCCTTTCGCGACCGTTTTCCGCTCGCTTTTGCTACTCGGCGTCTACTTTACGTGTAGTACCTGCCTTTTTGCGCCTGTAACGAAAGAAAATAATCTCTATATCTAAGAAGTTTTGCTCACTTGGGAAGCTGGAATGGCAGACAAGCTGTAAAGAGTAATTCTGGATATCATAGACGTTTTTTTTATCAGAGAAGATTACAAACGCGATAGCGTAAAGATTTGTGTAGAACATTTTGCAGATAATGACAAAGTTAGTAATTTTAATGTTTGCGCTTAAAACATTGAAATTTCATTTAAAGAGAGTGTCATGCAAAACTGTTTTTACTTCTCCTAACGGTGCTGTGATACAATTCCATAACACAAAGTTTGCACCTATCGAACATGCTTTAGTAGGTTAATTTATTAGACATATATATTACATATTTAGTTAACCGTAGGTAACATTGCTGGTACATAATGCCTCGTAGATAGGTTTGTGTCTAAATTTAGTTCATAGCCCACTAATTAATATTATCTTCTATGTAGGAGGTTGCAGGGCTGATTCAACTTGCAGACTTACCGATCATCTGACGATGCTCATTTAGTTTGGCTCGAGCAAGTCTTCTTGAAAGACTTGTATGAATGGAAACTACCTATATGTTTTGCCTTCCTCCGATTTTAGAAGACAAATTTATTCTGAGGGATTTGGCATATAATTCTCATTGATTGTTGGCTGTTTATGATTCCTATTAATTGTGAATTCTGATTATAACAAAGAGTTAAAAAAATTTTTACGTAATTTACGGGCACCTTTTTCTTGTCAATACTCCAAGCTGAGGTAATAAACAAGACAATACTGTACATTTATGTCATCTGGAAGCAAAATATGCACACTAATTAAAAGTTTGACACATTGAGATAATACATCATGACAGAAAATAC
The DNA here is from genome assembly GCF_964204865.1 of Styela clava. Lineage (NCBI taxonomy): Eukaryota > Metazoa > Chordata > Ascidiacea > Stolidobranchia > Styelidae > Styela > Styela clava. The sequence continues at coordinate 20,537,378 of NC_135250.1, forward strand.
AAGTTAAAGATATGTATGACCATCACATGGTAATTAAAATTAAAAAAAAATTAATAGGGGCTGTGGAGTATATAAAGTTCAAGACAAAGAAAAGAACATAAGTTCATAGCTCATGAACTCTCAATTTTGCCTCCATTGCTTTGTGAAGGCCAATATATTCCGAGTGGCTGAATTGGTTTACCTTTATGATAGCAACGATTTTGTATTCAATATAGCGAGATTTTTTTCAATTTAATTGCAGTGATATTATTTCCCAAAGAAATGCTTGAATCGTCTAGAATAGATCAGTGGTGTCAAACTCAAGGGTTTTTGAGAGCCGCATTGCATTTTGGAAATTGTAAAAAGGGCCAAAAACACTTTTTGATAATGTATACTTGAAAGATATTTTTCAGATAGTTTTAGTTTGTGACATATATTGTGATGCAACTAAACAGTTGGATTAAGTTTTATTATTTTCTTTAATTTCAAATGCAATTACATATTAATATTTGCATTCCACTATTATTGCAAGTTACTGTATTTATTACAAAAAATCATAAAATTCTTTATACAACCATCAAAATCATTTTTGAACAAGCTTTGGATAAGGAAAGAATAATACATACACTAAAAATGACTTAATCTAAATACATGGACTTGAAATTAACAAAAATACTACAGTATAAACTCAATGTTTTTTTAATTACATTTGTCCTGACGTTTGGCATCTTTTTTGTGTCACCAGCATACTAAGGCAAGGCTGAAATGATTTTATAGTACCAACTCTAACTAACGAGGTCACATGATCATGGGTTAATCTGGATCTTTGCGAATGTTTAATTAATTCCAGTAATGCAAAAAAGTTTCTTTTATCATTTCATGTATAGATCAGTAAAAAAACAAATGACAGATATTTTCGACACGACATTTCGCGCCACATTGCATGGCATAGGATTGCTTGAATTATTATTGATATTAATTTTTAGTAACTAATTCGTTGTATATTTATATTAATATACAAACACATGGTAATTTTCTGTTCGAAGTTGGTCTTCGAAATTGTCATATTGACTGCTGAGCTTATTGTGTTTTTTTATTGTACTGATGAAAATATGACAAATTGAACAATGTGCTTCAAAATTTTGTGAAATGCAGAAATATTGCAACTCCCATTTTCTTCGAAAATGCCACCTTCTTCATGTACTTTGCGTTCAATTTATTCACTCAAGTGTTTTATTCAAGTATTCTTTTGCTAGCTTGATGTGTATTCTTAATTGGGTCAAAATGTGAACAAAAAAATTAATTTTCCAAAACTACTTTCAGTAAATTGCTTTCTGTGTGAATATTCAATTTCACTTTAAAAGGGTTGAAAAATCTATTACACTTAGATAAAAAAACTCCAAAATACAATTACAATTATTGTTAAGCGTTCGAGGGCCGCACTGGAAGTTCTCCGGGGCCGCGAGTTTGATATCCCTGGTCTAGATTGAAGTTGTTCTAAATATAAAACAGTATTTTATCATGAATCATGATTATACCCTTTCCTGAATTTCTTCTTTAGTAGGCCTACTACCAAAAGTTGATGAATCAAATATAACACAGGTGTAGTGAGTGACCCATAATCCTCATTTTCCAAAGCTGTTTTAAGTATGTCTGGCATGTTTTGTGCCTTTTTACGAATAAGACCGCTTATGCAATCTTACGCTTTGGAATTTTTAGTTATTTTCCTCAAGCCCTGCAGGATGTAGGGGCCATACACAACTCTACCGGAGGGTCAAATGTCTTTGCATGTCTCCATAGGTTGTTCTTCTATTGCAAACATTTATGGAGTATTCTGATTGTATTTCATGGAATCACACTGTCACTGATATGTCGCCAGACTTCTGATATCTCCCCTTCTGCTACAGTTGTCCTGTGAATAAATAATAGGAAATTGAGGTTGGACGAATAGTTGAAAGTTTTGCTTTATGTCGGCTTAATTACTTGATTGATATACTTTCTATTTTTGCTATTGCCTCTTGTGCTGCAGGTCCCACAATGCTTAGACAGGTTTTCCCACAACTTTTACATCTAAAGAAAGAGAGGAGATTTAATAATGTTCGTTAAGAATAAATAAAGCAGTCTATATGATTTAGATTGGAAAAGCTAATAAATCCAATATCTCGTGTTTTATGTAAAAAATGTTTTACTGAATTTGGTATATAAACCAACTAATAAAGGGGTTTAGTCAGAAAATTACTATACAATATAGACCGGTATGAGTGAAATGTTAGGTGAACTTGTTAACCCTTTGATTCAATACGCAAATAAAAGTGAATGAGCAATAGTATGTTACAGCAATGAGTATATATCCTCACTGATTAAAAATAATCTAATTGGAGGTGCATGAACTATTTGAAACCGTAAGGGGTATGCAATTTCGGCAAATGGACAACTACGTACCGTACTGATTTAATAACTTCGTAGTATTTGACAAAAGCTGGCTTTCCCACATGTACTTAACAGTGCAATGCCCGGGTGTGATATACAACAATAGTATTTACCTTACTTTTTTCCGATTTCTTTTTACCTTCAATTTTCCAATATATCATTAAAATCGACAACAACTGTCAAAGCAGGAACGAACACCATTCGTGCTATGCCTTGAAAGCAGCACACATCCGCTCGTTTTCGTCTCGTCAAGTATGTGCATTGGAGCGTACTATCGGATACGATCTTCGGCCAAAAATGCCTGAGTTGCGCATCATGTTGTTTAATGTCATTGGTTAAACATACCGAAAAAATGATTGAATATTTTGCATATTGCATTTAATATAAATGTTTTATTGTTTATTAGTCTAAATGCTGTGTATATAAACCAATTCATCCATTTTACCATTCTATGTCGTTTACTTTCCCTAACTTAGTGTTTGCCTCTAATGTTACGTCTAATGAAGATAGAGGTACTTGCAGCAGTTTATTTGTCTACTAAATAGAGTTCAGCAAAATTGAGAAATTTTTTAGCATTTCAAGGTAAAACCAGGCAAAAGTGGACTAGGAATAGCGACGGTTATCGAAAATTCCACTACCACACCCTAATTAGTCCACTTTAGGCCGACGGTGACCGCGATATCGAAAGGTCAGTTGGGCGACCACTTCACGTTCCATAGATCGTCATGGCGACTATTTTGGACTTATTTTTGATTCTTTTTCCACGGAACACTTCGAAGACGCTCGCGCGGAACACAGTTTGGGAAACGCTGATCTTAACACATTGGTTCACAACCGCCGGTGCCGGTCCGCTAAGCTTTTTTGTCGGTCCGCGGAAAATTTCATTTTGTTGTTTTTCTACCGTCTCAATCGCTTTACCGAAGCCGAAAAGACAAAGTTACGTTGGTTTATTACGCAATTTCTCTTCCGCCGTCATATTGTCGTATGATACGTGCGGGATGGCCCGGCGATTCCGTTCTGCATGCTTTTTTTGATTATTAAGTCGTATTTACGTTGGTTTATTACGTAATTTTTTTCCGCCGTCAGCGATATTAATGGCCCGGCGACGTCTTGGCGCCAGGTAATCACACTTTTAGCTTTTTCAGTTCCGTTTCATCGCGAAAGCGCTCCGTCAAATCTCATAAGATTCAGAAACCTGGAAATCAGCATGCGTGCTTTTTCCGCTCTGCATGCTTTTCTTGATTAATATTACCATCCGAATAAAAGGTTATGAATATTTCTTTGGTTAAACCAGAAAACTGTCAATACCAGTATAATATTCCAGAGCTTCACCATGACACCCAGCGAGATATGAACTTGTTGCGACCCTGTAGGTTTCCGGGTGATGTACAGCAGGATTTTGAGCCTAGTGTTTTGCTGAGGGATTGATATGATGAACCCGGTGAAACCTCTACTTTACAGTCCAGATTTATAATCGCTGAGTAACCGAGCAATCAAACAGTTTTCCGAATTTTCAACCATTTACTTCTGGCTTTAATTAAAACGAAGCAAATAAATTGACTGTGGGCCTAGCTTTTTAGTATACAACTAATGGGTATCTTGCGCTTTGGATTGTCTGACGAGGTTCCTCATTCTAGGGACCGTCATTGATATAGCCAGACGAATGTCACTGTCAAACTTGAGACGGTTTTGATGCTAACAAGATCAGAAAAACCAGATTCGCACAAATAGGTTGTGACAAAGTTATTCACATGCGTATGATTTTTGTCACTCCACTTTTGGAGTTTGGGTGGACGTAATGATTCACTGCTCATTACATACGATTAATGCAGGCTTTAAACACATTATCTATCATCTCGAGTTACTTTGGTAAAGCCAACGTATTTGCCGTGCCTTTTCGTATTTTAGGCATTATGAATTTACATATGGGATATTGCGTCTATAATGCGACAGCGAAATTTATCTCGCAGTCTAGTGAAACTGCCCTGGCCTACCAGCGAACTATTTGGATTTGGTGGATTTCAAATTCCATTATGATCAAACAATTCACGCACGAGAAAGTGAATACACCCAGTGATCGCAAATAACCTAAATAAATAACCAAATAACCCAAATAATGAAAATTCGGTGAACGCCAAAACAGGCGTTCAGGCCCCCCCCCCCCCAAAACAGGCCCCCCCCCCCCCCCCCCCATGGAGAGACACCGACCCCCGGTTGAGAATCACTATGCCATAATGATTGCCCGACATCACGCAAATATATGGTTTTATTTTCTGTTCCACTCATTTCAATTGTTGCCGGTCCGTGAGTGATTTTTCTGGTTAGCGTAGCTTCAACTAAATAAGCGTTGGAAAAAATAAACTTCCACAACTTGCATTCATACGGTCCGAGGAGCAGACTTGTAGTGACGAATCCCCATATACCCATTTTTGCGTCGTTGTATTTAAGCAACTTTTATATAAAATGTGAGAACGAGCTGGAATGTGTACAGTATGATCATTTTCTTATAAAACCAAGAATTTTTTAGTTTCCACATATGCGCTACGAAACTCAATTTCTAGGCGTTTTTCATAGCCTTGTCTGGCGGCACACTACTTCAATTGTTCTGGCCCATTCGGCGTAATCTATGCCAGTGGTTTTGTTCCCGATCTTTTAGCACTGACAGATCGGTGAAGTGCACTCGCGGTGCACACGTGACAATAAAAACTTCCGCCCGCTAAAGTTAAACTGAGTAAACAGACCTCAGATACAACTACCCATATATTTTTATCATGCCCCACATACCTTAGAATTCATAATGACGTTCAGGTATTTCTACAAGCAATAACGGGCCGAAATTTGAACGTATCACGAGTGGATGTCATCGACAACACGTACCACTGTCCTAACATGTTAGTCGTGCTCAAAATATTCTGTATATTATATTCGGAATTTATTAGAACCAAAGTTAAACTGGATAGGGAAAATAGATATGTAAATGATTTTGACATAACTGCGATACAACACGAGGTAATAAAGAGCTTTACTCATCACATAGACATGTGTGCTTCCACCCACAATTCAAATATATGAGCTTCAGCAGGACTGAAAGGAACTATTATGCCAAACTAGATCATAAATCTGGCAAAATTTAACACCTCCTCTCACCCGCTACCCATAAATGGTAGCATACTTTCAAGAAATACCGTGAAACGTCCCAACGGAAATGATGAACGGAAGCTTCAGGGCTGGGAGCTGACATAGCAGTACGTATGTATGAATATCTCAATACTGCGTATGCAGCAATATACTCATGAAGCGTAATGCCGCAGTGCCTCGGGCGTGACGTATTGTTATGATTCTGATCCGAGACAGATCGCTTTCTGATCCGTAAAAAAAAAACTCGCTGACCGATAACAAAATGTTGGAACGAACTGATTTATTTGCCTATCATAATTCAATATTTAGGCACAGACTATACATCTATAACAAAAACTAACAAAGCATCAAAGAATAGTTCAACAACAGACTATCAACTCGATTCTCGTGGAATTGTAAAGTATACAGAAGATGATCATGGCTTCAAAATTACCTTTCATGAGAATTTCTGGTTCTATTATCTTTGCATCCCCGTACATTTGCACCTGCATGCCTTTGTACCCACTGATTTTAGAACCCGCGGACATTTACATGGACGTTTATACCTATGGGCATTTGCACGCGAGTACAACAATTGCACCAACGGACATTTGCATAAAAAAAATATAACAACATATAACCAATATGACCAAACAATACAAATAGCAGAAAGGACAAGTGTCATAAACATGGGCATAGATAACGTGAAACACAAATAAGCTTCGGCTTGTATTTTTTCTGATTAACGCCATGCTTGGCCTTGATTTTACTCGATCAAGAATAAAACGTAAAAGCGGTCGTCAATTTCGTTGTAATGACGTACATTGACTTGCTCGCGTATTGTTGCGCCTATTTTCGTCGAAATAATTACATTCCTTCATTTTAAAGCTTTTGCTCAGTAAGTAAGTATTAGGGCGTGACGTAATCATAATCGGCAGTGAAGCTGAATTTGTTGGTAACGATTTTACCTATAATAATGGTTGTAGTAGTGTTTTGATGCGAACTCACACAATAAAACCTTGAACTAAAAGATGATACTTAAAAATTTTCTACCAGTAAATGAAAAAACGCAAACCAATTTGTTTAATATATATTTCATATGACATTTAGTTTTCGTTACAAATCTGCCTTTTGACTAAGTCTATTCGCGCTTCATGCAACTTGCAGATAATACTCGGCCTCGGAAAAGATTCGAAAACGTCGTTTTGAATAGCTTTATATTCAACAACAACAGTTTGTCTCATTGTCACATAAAACCCGCTTTGGAAACGAAGTGGACCAATGTATCGTTTAGCAAACTGTATTTAATGGGTATATGTCGGCGTTCTGGATTTTCGGAACAAATACTTTTACATTTAGTTGACGTGCTGATGGCCACATTTTTCATTCCATCTTCGAACTCATTTAATATTTGTCTATTGACATATTGTGCATTTGAGCTTGTCCATTGTCGACCGAGAGGAAAGCTGAGGCTTTCGAAAACAATCCAAAATGTTTCGATCTTACGATCAGAATGAATAAACTAACTGTATGCCCATTCAATTTTTTAAACAACACTGAAAGTAATTTTGATGTAGTGGGTCAAAATTGACAGCAAAATATTGCACAAACAAGATCAAATCGGAAACGTAAACATCCATTGCCCTCCGGGTGATATCACTCATTGATGGGACAGGTTATTAATTTATACCTGATTGGATTAAATCGTGTAACATTTGATCGATGGTTTCAATATTGTCTGGAATGTTCTGACCTGCTTGTTCACTACCTATCCATGCCAGGACTGACTATGCCCAGTACGCTAGAATACCTTGGGCTATTGTTATAAAAACATTCACCAACGCACAAAACGTGTAGCGCGCTAATTTATCCATCCAGCCATAACCTGTGAGATATTTATCATTGGACATACATATTTGTCATATACGTAGGCGGAATTTTTCAGAGAAATCCAAAATAGACATAATCTTGAGAAACTGGTAATGGGACCTGTAAAATATATTGAGGTTTCGTTAAAGAGATAATCTGTCGCTGAAATTCTTTGAATTTTCCAGTAACTTATTTTTCTAGACTTGCTTAACCCTAATTTTTACTGAAATTAACTTATTCACACTAAATTAGCCAAAACAAGCTAATAATTAGACGTTCACTCTTTATCTTGACCGGAGGCATATTGAAAATAATAGAGATCTGGGAATAAATTGAGAAAATGTCAGGAGATATTGTAACGTGGTACGAGTATATATATAAATGCGCAATTTGTAGGATACGTGATATTGTGATACAGAGAATGCAAAGATGGGACGAGGCTACTACAGTTGTGTGATTCTGTTCGGTTTCCTAGGATTAATGCAATATGTTCGTGGAGATAACGAAAGATTATGCCTTACAAAGGAAGTTAACTGTCAGGGTAAAGAATACTTCCCAAGATTCGATGGAGCTTGCAACAATCTTAAACATCCAACCTGGGGCGCAACGGACACCCCCTTACCACGAATGCTTCCGTCAGAATATTCGGATCTATACGGCAAACCTCGCACGAGTCAATCTGGACAAGTTTTACCTTCCACAAGAAAAGTTTCAAATCTTCTTAAAGAGTCGAGAAAAAATATTTCGCCTGATATTTCTCACATGCATGTATTGTTTGGCCAGCTCTTAGCACACGACATAGTGCACACACCAGCTATCAAGAAAATTGATGGCACAAAGCTAGACTGCGACTGCGGTATGCCACACAAAGACTGCTTCAATATTGATATTCCGAAAGAAGACGAACAATACAGGACAAGCGGAAAAAAATGTATGGAATTTTCCCGATCTAAACCTGCTGTAGGTATTGGGGGCTGCAGATTTTCCAAGCGTCAGCAATTAACGACGATGTCAAGCTTCATTGATTTGACCTTCTTATACGGAAAATCTGAAAAAGAATGCAACGAGCTTCGCGATCCGTTGATTCCAGGTGCGATGAGGATGCAAGCTGATCCAGCTGGAGGACATCATGGAGTTTTACCTAACCAGTGGCAATTGCATGGAATGAATATTTCAGATTCCATGGATTGCCCCATGAAAGTCCATGAGCCCTTGAATTCGCCATGTTTTGTAGCTGGTGATGTTAGAGTGAACGAAAATCCGGGATTAGTATCGATACAAACTATCTTCACACGGTATCATAATCACGTGGCACGAGAGCTAAGGTCGAACAACCCTTTTTGGACAAGTAATACAATTTTCAATACGGCGCGAAGGATCATGACAGGAATAATGCAATCAATTACTTACAGAGAATACGTTGCTCCATTGTTAGGTCCCGTGTGGACCAAGCGCTTTGATTTGAAACTTTTAGATCACGGATATTGGGAAGGTTACGACTCTGACTACAATCCATCAATTAGCAATGAGTTCACAACTGCAGCTTTCCGCTTTGGACATAGCCAGGTTGCTGAAATATTGAGCCGACCGGATGTGCTGTTCCGGCAACAAAAGCACAGAGACGTTAAATCCGCCGGCACATTTTTTAGTAGCGTTCCTTTGCTGGAACGTAATGGAGGTGGTCCAGGTTCTTTTATGCGAGGTTTCATGATGGACAATGCCGAAAAAACTGACGCAACGTTAGTCGATGCTTTGAGAAACCAACTATTTACAGAAGTCGGGAAAAGATATGGTGACGACTTATTTGCAATCAATGCACAGCGTGGCCGGGATCATGGATTACCAGGTTATAATAAATATAGGACACTTTGTGGAATGACAAAAGCCACCCGCTTTTCGGACCTTTCAAATGAAATACCATGGAATACGATTCAAAAATTACAAGCAGCGTACAAAAGTGTTGATGATATTGATTTATATGTTGGTGGACTTGCAGAAAACAATGTACCTGGAGGACAGGTCGGGCCAACATTTGCTTGTATTCTTGGATACGCATTCCGTGCCCTGAGGAAAGGAGACCGGTTTTGGCACGAAGACGGAAACTCAGAACAAAAGTTCACTGCACTTCAACTTCGTGCAATAAGAGACACAACCTTCGCGAGATTATTGTGCGACACATCGGAGGACATGCATTATGTAGTCCAGTATCCGATGCTCATGAATCAAGGAAATCACGGTAACATCATTCCTTGTTCAAATATCCCAAAATTAGATATTTCTGCGTGGATGTCGACCACTGCGAAGAATAGATTTGAGTACGTTTACCCAGGCGGTGTTGAATGGACTGCTTGGTTCATAACAAATGAGCACAGCGTGTGGAGACTAGACGAACATGCATTCAAGCATCGCATGACAATGGAAAGACCTCATCAAATTTGTAACAAATATCTGGAAACGCAAACTAGGTATGTTAGAGGAGACTCACATTTACAGATCCGGTATTCCTGTTATCCTGGCACAATTGGACTCACCGACTTTCCACATGAACTTTCAGACAAATACTACTGGACGCAATGGATTTACAGCCAAACCGTGGAAAGTAATAATTTTGGGTGTGAGAACCTCGTCGCTATACAGGCAAAGACACAATTTGGGAACAAGTTTGCCAGCGAAACTGGAGATGTGTTCGAGCATTTTGGGCCAAATGCCGGATTTACATGCAAAGATAAGCACCAATTGAATGGAAAATGCAATAATTACAAGGTCAGAGGCTTATGCCAACGGGTACAAAAGAATTATGGATCGATGGATTCTTCCTTCAAGTCGTTAAAGAAAGAAAATGCTCTAGACCCAAATAAAATGGGTGTGCCTTTATCTGTATTGCACACAAAGTCTGCCTTCTGCGAACTATTTGGGATATGTTGTGATAATGTCCGGAGTAAACACGTTAAAAACGTCGTTCCATCGTCGGTACTTCTATCTGCCCAGTATATGTGCAAGGAATACAGACAATGTTGTGATGTATAACATATATAGGTGATAACCACTGAAATATTGAGGCAACTGAATTTTGCTACATTAGACAATCATGCTTTTATTGCCAACTCAAACAAATCACTAGAAATAACACCAAAAAAGCGGTTGATTGTTATTATCCGAGACACCCTGTGTCGCAATGTATATATAAAAATAATTTTTTATTGTATTTTTAATAAAATTGCATGTATCTGAGTGATTTCTCAGTTTATGTCTTATAATTAAACGCCATTAGCAAAATGTTTTTACTATTTATTCAATTTTTTAAATGAGTGCTTCAAATGCAACATGGGATAAACAATCTCAGTGATAGAAGAATGCAGATAAAATCCAAGATAATATTGAACTAGCGTTCCGCAATATTCATCCTTGGTTTCTAGAAAGGATTAGCTCAGGTTTCGAATGATTTCTATCATTCATAAAAATATATTTCAGAGTAAGAAAACATAATAACAAAATTTACAAGCTTCAGTAAACAGATGTCATTTGTATAAAGTCCTATTTGCGAGTACGCGGGAATTTGCTTGTGCGAAATTTAAAAAGTTGGACATTGACTATTTTACAGAGTATATTTTAAAAAAATATATGGTGTATTATCTCATAATAGCTTCATATGGAATATAATATTTTGCGACAGCGAAACAACAAAAAAAAATGTACTTACCTATTCACTCTATATTATGATAAATCAAAAATTTGAAGGCAAGCTGAAAGTACTTCAGATTTACCTGTTATCAAAAATGTTAGAAACGAAAGTAGGAAATACTTATTATTATACTATATTTTAGAAATAAATCACCACTGACGAGTTACGTATGGGTTCATATTTGGTACTGAACTAGCAATTCAAAACTGTCAGAGAAAAAGTAAAATAGCAAGGAATTACACACTCACGGCGCACTTGTACGAAAAAAAAGGCTGCATTTAAATGAAACTCAATTTTATTATATGCCTTTCAAAGTTTGTAAACATTTAGGCCTATAGAACAAAGGCAAAAGGTCAACTATTCTTCCTCATCTCTGCCTGATTTTCCTATAAAATTGTAAACTAATCACTCATGTTCGCTAAACCCGGTCCAACAGATAAATAAACTGCAGCAAAGAGTGTCTCTCTGCATTGTTATGTAACAATACAGGCAGACCCTACCTAACAGAAAGTAAACGACATAGAAACGTGGAATGAATTTATTGATTCATATACACAGCATTTAAAATATGAAACAATAAAAAATTGATAATAAATACAATTTGTGAAATATTCAATCATATTTTAGTTGTTTTTAAACACAATTCTGTTATTTTTCGCGGCGAACTTAGCAACTCGGCGCGGCGCACCGTTTGGGAACCGCTGTCATAGAGGATTTAGGCATATTCTGCATCCAAGAATAATCAAATTTGATGGAGAGACTGATGCCATTCAATGCTACTTAGGCCTAAGTTGCACTGAAAAAATTTTCAGGGATGTAAGTTTCGAATATTTTATTTTCGAATATATATATATATATATATAATTTGTAATGGTAATTCTGATTCTGTATAACACCGCCCCCCCATCTACACTGATAAATATGCCATAGTCGTTATATTTAAATACAATTATAATTGAGTTAGGAATTACGGAATAACAGCGTGGAATCGCACCTCAAAATTAGGGGGGGGGGGTGTTTGAAATTTTAGGGGGGGTGTTCACCCCCTATAGGGGGTGTAGGGATATCACTGGATCATATGTGTACACATCTGGATTAGTCGAATAACATTGAGCAAAACCATATGTACAACCCATGATGGTTGCGGTTTATCAAAAGCTGTAAATGGTAAGGAAAATATACACAAAGGGCTGAGGTATTCGATTTTGCAGAAACCCCAATGCGTCGTGCTATCACTTCATATAATCTTCATGAATAATTTTTTCTTTTTCAAATAGTACCACGACGTATTTTTTGAAATTTCTCCGAATTTATGTTTATTCATATCCTTATGTAAAATGATGTATTCAAACCCTGTGTCTCTCAGAACACGGATGATTAATCTTAATGTTAGCTCATGCCCTAGATATATATATTTATTGTCAATACTGTATCTTTAATGGATTTTTCCAGAATCGTGAGAATTTTGAGACATTTTAAGCAAACCGAAATAATTTGATCGTCAATGAAATATTTGGGTGAATCTATCAATCACCAACTATCGGCGCGGTGGTGTGGCTCAACGGGCTAAGCGTTAGGAATACGCTCGCCACCGCACCTCTAATTACTCTGCGTGGGTTCGCAGGTTCGAACCCCATGCAGGGATGGTTATGTGCGAGAGGATTGCTGGACTCCTCGCCATCGTTGGGTGGTTCACGTAACCGCTGGTCGGTTACGGCTTCCTCCACCACCAAGTCCATGCTTCCGAAAAAAACAAACAATACAGTAAAAAACTAATCCCATACCCGACTTGGAATGGTAACCGGACGAGAGGCCGTGGTTCGCCATATGGATAAGCCGTCTTATCGGCTTTCCTCTCCCCCGGGATAAATATGTAAATCCTATCCTATCCTATTTCCCAACAGTATCCAGTGCCGGATTCATCATTATGCAAGGTAGGCTGAAGCCTAGGTGCCTCGACATGCAATTTTGCAGGCTTGTTTAAAAATTTTACCGGTTTGAATATTTTTTGATTTGAATATTAATGGGTTGATAATTCTTGTCATCATTTTTTTCCCGTTATCAAATAAAAATTAAAGGGAAGTAGGATAGGATTTACATATTTATCCCGGGGGAGAGGAAAGCCGATAAGACGGCTTATACATATGTATAACTGTATTGTTTGTTTTCGGAAGCATGGACTTGGTGATAGAGGAAGCCGTAACCGACCAGCGGTTACGTGAACCACCCAACGACGGCGAGGAGTCCAGCAATCCTCTCGCACATAACCATCCCTGCATGGGATTCGAACCTGCGAACCCACGCAGAGTAATTAGAGGTGCGGTAATTAGAGTCCTGAAGTATGCGTACCAAGGTGGCGGACACCGGAACGTAGAATGTGTACCAGGTTAGGGTTGGGCCACAATTTTATTCCAATTTTCCTTATATTAGTTCTGTTACGAGTACGAGTTACTTTTGTCGGTACAGTCGATAACCGAACCGGTCGATGGGCGAGCGTCGATGTAACCCGACGCTATCGATTTTCTCGCTTTACTTGTAAAAATTAAAATTTGTCATTACTCACGTGACTAAATCCTTTTGCTTTGCCAGATTTTTCATGAAAGTTTTTTTCGACTTGTCATCTATTGTACTCCTTTCTGTCAGCCAATTGAACGGTATTCGCTAAACACCGGCACAAAAAATATAATAGTTTTCAACTACATTTTAATTGAAACAATGGTTTGTACTATAATATTATTTTGGAAATTTGCAGTGGCAAAGGAGACATTCGAGTTGACAACACACACACGCACAAGTGAAGATGAACAATTATCTAAAGACTCTATATTAGAAGAAACACATTCTTGCACTTGCTAAAACTGTATTTTAGACAATAAACACTGTGGTTTTACTTTACGGTCGAATTTGATAGATCTTGACTTTCTTAGTAAATAAATGACGGTAATCAAATAGAAAAAAACTGGCAACGTCAATTCAACGAATAAGCGTGTCGTACTGTCGTCGCTGATTTCTTTCGCTTTCCCGCTTTTCTGCTTTCAGACGATTTATCCGTCTGTCCTTGGTCGACTCTTCAAGCTTATTTGTGGAACAGGATTTACTTATTTATGGCGTCTTCTAATTCTCGTAAGTGAATTATTTTATGTCATTTTCTTATTCAACATTTGGAAACTGTCTTTATTTTTAAGCAGTTTTTATGAAATAATAATCTAGTAACTAAGCGCTCCGTTCACTCAGACTGCTGGACTGTCTGACTGTAGGTAGGCTATAACCCCGACATCAAAAGACATCAATTATAAGAGTGATTGCAAATCCTCCTTTACGAGACAGTCTGGGCCTCCATATTGACTCAAAACCGCAATATTTTTTTTCCAAGCATTACTAGGTAAATATGAATAACATAACCAGCGATAAATAAAAACAATCATCGTTGCAAGTGAGTCCTGTTAAATGAATTTATCGAAAGCAATTTAAATTAGGGCCGTCAAATTGGCATTTTCAGATTTTAGAGTAATTTATGCACGAATTTAAATCTGTCAATTTGATAATAGGACCGGCCACATGCATGCTACAGTGCTAGATAATATTTATCGGGTGACTATATACAGATATACAATGTGGGGAAAAAAAGGCTTTCGGAACAATATCGTTATCAATCGTCCTTCGCATATTATAGGTGTCATGACAAATTATTCACTGTATTTCAGCCTAAATTTTGATCCACTTTTTTCATTTTTTTTGTTATTTTTCTATATCAGATAATGACAAAGTGACAGTAAAATAGTTGGTCCAAAGTTATAAGACGACATTTAATCCAAAATAATCTTGAAAGGGCTGCACTGAAAATCCTACGGTTGTAATGAGCATCATTATCAATATCATCATCATTCAGTCATTTGAGTTTAAAAGAATCCAAACATATTTGCACTGACAGTAGGCTTTAAAAATATTCAAATAATCAAGTTTGAAATTAAATTTGTAATTTGTACTTTCCAGAATATGGATCCTCCGGTGGATATGGACAGCCATCTTATGGTGCATCTGGTGGACAGGGATATGGACAATCTAATTACTCTCAAAGCGGGGGTGGCACTCAAGGTTATGGTCAGCAGGTAAATTGTATTTGAACAGTTTTAAAATTTTAAGATTGAATTTACGTTAGTAAGACATCAAAATTATAATAATGTTAAATACATTAGCCTATAATAATATTTATACCTGAATTTAGAAAAGAGTTTTATTTATTACGATATTCAATCAATAGTGAACCATCGTTGCTTCTGGCAATCCCCGTTTTGCATAATCATTGGTCCCTACAAAATGTTAAAAAATTTTATTTTTTGTTCAGGGCTATGGATCAGCTGGTGGGCAACAAAGCGGAGGCGCAGGCGGAGTGACTAGTGCCCAAGGATATGGTTCAAGCTATCAGCAACAGGGTGGTTATGGCAGCTATGGATCGAACAACCAATCTGGAGGTATGTGGTAGCAATATAATTATGACTGAGACAGTGAGTCAGAGTTTGACATGCTTTTATTGATATAAAGTCGGAGTCCTAATAGAAATAGAAGTCTGACTTCCAAACATTTGCTTGGAGTCAAAATCACAGATGGAAACTAAAATGTATTGGGTTTATTGGGCGTTTTCCAAGTCTTGATATAAAATGAAATAAGGCTTGAATACATCAACAAATTATCTTTCGTAGCTGGAATTCTGAGTTGAAATTGCTTCAATCCGATATCATATGCCAAATTTTTATTAATCAGGAATCGGACGCATGGTACAGCAGTCATTTTTGAAATAGCTCAGATTTGATAATCTCGTTTAAATCCCCCTTAACTCAGCCCTGGTTAAATCGTATGTATTTGATTGGTCATATCCTGTACTACATATCAATTTTCCAGGCCAGGGTTATGGACAACAGCAGACTGGAGCTGCACCTGCTGCTGCTGCTTCTGCTGGTGGTAGTACTAGTTATGGTGGTCAGAAAAACAATAGCGGCTACCAACAAGGTGGAGCCAGTGGACAGCAATCTGGACAACAGCAAGGTGGTGGCTATGGTGGTCAGCAACAACAGAGTGGTTACAGTGGACAGCAAGGTGGTTATGGTGGACCACAACAAAGTGGTTATGGTGGTCAGCAGCAAGGTGGCTATGGTGGACAGCAGCAAGGAGGATATGGGGGAGGTCATCGTGGTGGACAACAGCAGTCTCAGCAATCGTATGGATCCGGTGGAAATTCAGGTGGCAGTGGGAGCTACGGCCAGGTGAATTGAAATTTTGTTTTGGGTGAATTTGAAAATGAACTGTTTTTATAATGTTTGTTTTCTTGCAGTCTGGCGGAGGTAGCAGAAATCAATCATACGGCCAACGGGACAGTGGTTCCGGGGGAGGTTCACAGTCTTATGGTCAGCAAGGTGGTGGGGGAGGAGGCGGCTACAGAAATGATCAGTCTGGTAAGCTGGACTATACTCGTTTAGTTTCAAACAATATATATATATATATATATGATTAATTTATATTGCTTGATACATAAGTTTAAATAATTATAAATTAATATTCCCATTTCTAACTTACTTATTCTTATGGCATGCTAGGTGGTGGAAACTACGGTGGAGACCAGGGTCCCAATAACTATAATCAAAGTCAACAGGGGCCCATGGGGCAATATGGAAATAAGAACCAGGGTTATCAAGATAGAGGGTATGGTTCTGGTGAGTAACTTAGCCATCTGTTTGATGGTTAGAGTGTGAAATTAGCAATATCATTTAAAAAATATTTTCCTGCTCAAGTAGGAATATAATTCAATCACTGTCTGTGTTTTTTAAATTTTTCGCTGAGGTGAATTTATGTTACTGACCTGTAAATGATTGGCTATTTCAGGTGGCGGAGGTGGTAGAGGATATGACAGTAGGGGGGGTGGACGAGGAAGCAGATTTGATCAAGGTGGTGGAAGAGATGGTGGTGGTCGTGGTAGAGGTGGTGGTGATCGTGACAGAGATAGCAGTGGATATGGTGGTCGAGGTGGCTCGCGTTCTTCAGATTATGGAAATGAATCACGGTACGTATTGTTATTTGTTTGAAATGACCTATTTCACATAATACCAATGTTACAAAATATGTGTGTTACAAAATATGAAAAAAGGGGAATTTAGAGGAATTGATGGAGGTATTTCCTTAGAGGAATATGTGTATGTCTTCCAATGATATGAACAAAATTGTTACTTGACCAATTATTATCAACGTTATATGGGAATTTGTTGTGGGATTGTGAAAATGGGGCTCATGGAAACATAGTTGTTTTTTGTTTAACCATTTTTCAACAAAGAAGGTTATTTATTGGTGATGGAAACTTCTACTTGCGTTTTGAAAAACAAGAAGATATTGGCAATATATTTTGGAGACAGGTATTATAATGTTATGCATCTGTGAGAGTTTAACAATATTATTTATAACGGCTTATCTTTAAGAGTCATATACCAATGTGCAGGCAAATATGGGCCTAATAACAGGATATAAGATATAGAGGTATGGACATTGGAATTTGATAATATGAAACACAATAGAAATGAATGTTTGCTATAGGGCTTATATCGAGGAATTCGTTCTGTGTTAGCATTGTTTGTTTTTTATATTATCTATTGAGTTGGGATGAAATCTTGAAGTGTTATGATGTTGTACTTGTATTCTACAATTTTTAATATAATGAAGCTTTGTTTCAGGTTTAGCTTATCTTTGCACATAAATCAGTTGTATTAGTTTGAATACATTTATACGCAAGGGCACTCATTCTACGCCACACATTATAGTGTGCCAACTTTTACACATGGACACGAACACATACACACAAAAATGACTTTGTGTGGGTTTGTACACATTGGGGCAAACTCAATGCTACACAACAGGCTAATTACAGCTACCACATAATTGCATTCTGAATCCTGATGTGAAATTTTGATTACACATGAAGTACCGTATTTTGAATGAAAATGATTGTCTACCAATGGATAGGCAATGTTTTCCTGTCTGTTTTTGGTATGTGAACGACCATAATATCTGGATCAAGAAGTGGGTTTTTATCTTTATTATTTCATCATAGTAAAGATGTAATGAAGAGCGGGTTGGTTGGCATTGGTTTATAGTAAATGCAAAAATAAAAAGGCAGATTCACACTCATTATATTTATCCTCCAAAAAGTGATAAGATTTCATTTACAATTTCATCCTGATTTCAACCTACAAAGTGTTTTAGTAGCAGAACTGCTGTTCAGTTATTGAACCAGAGTAGGGCTGCTAGTACAGAGCCTTGTTCGAAGTGAATGATGTATAAAAATGGGGTTGCCCTCATTTTTAGGTACCAAACAATGGCTCGTTCATACATATATGCCGTAATTGCCTGTTTCATGCCTTTAATGACAATCTTGTTTTTATGAAGGATTCTGCTGATTGTGATATATCCCCAATTCATTATTTGAAAATTGTTTCATAAGCTATTGATTAGCTGTGAAATGAGTGTCTTGATATGAAAAGCCTACTGCATATTTATTTTGTCAGTCCAGAAGGTTTTGACAAATAATAATTATTAAACCTTGGTGGAATACCTGGGGTATCGGTGGGAACCAACAAGTACATCAAACAAAAGAATATAAAAGAAAAATTTTATTTTATGAATTCAGTGGACGAGGAGGTGGCGGCGGACAAAGTGACTACAAACCTCGTGGTGGAGGTGCCGGTAAGTCCCTCCCATTTTAGAAGGATGTGTATATCTTGAAATTAAAAAATCGTTTCTCAGGTTGGCAAAGTAAGTATCTGTATATGCAAGGTTTCGAAAACGGATTAAATAACTGTCTGAAAGAAGCTGAAGCCACTGGTGGTATTTTTCGGTTTTTCTGAATATGTCCCAAATATATTGGTAATTTGTTGAATAAAATGGAACATTTTTTACCCATTGTATTTTTAAAGTTGAAATATATTGAAGTATGTTCCAAACAAAATGGTACTGTTGACAGCGGTGGTCCCAATCTTTTGTGGCTCGGGGCCCCCTTATGGAGGCTTTTAGCGCTCATCCCCCCGTTCGTCATTCCAGTGGTATTTATAGTGTTGTTTTGATTGGTAGATTCCAAATCCCATTATTTTCCAACAATTCATGCTCAATAAAACGAAAACACCCTGTGAAATAACGTTATCAATTAATGAAACTAGGAAGAATTGGAAATTTCCTTGTTAAGGGAAATGTAAAATCAGCCCCTCTCCAATCAGTGATGGTTGAACAGCTGGTCCGAAGGAATCTGAAGTTGGGGATGATACAGTTTTATCTTTTATAAATTATTATAATATCCCCGAAGTATGTTGGTTTTCTGGGATGATATGATGGATTTCAAATGTCAAGGAGAATTTTTAAGGTTGTACAAGGTCAAGAATATACAAAATCGTGTAATACTTGAGTTTCTGATAGTGGTATAGATTATTTTTAATCAACATGCCTCAAATGTGGCATCCATTTATACCTATATACTAGTCAAATGGCAATTTTTTTTGTAGGATTTTTTTTTATCAAGTATCTGGAAGTATAATGTGAAGTTTTATTATGATAATAAAAAATATTAATATCACCCTAAAGAAACTATAAAGTTATCCGAATATTATGTTTTTTTGGCCTAAAATGCCGATTTCCCAAATAGCACATTTTTAAGTAATGTTTGAAAGTGTATTTTTAAACTTCTAATATGACATGTTAGGAAAAAGTGGTTGCTGGGTCTTCTCTATTCATGGAGAGGTACAGATCCCAATTTCCAAATTTGGATATTCCAATACAAGAGGAAACTTTTTCATGAGACAGTTGTTTTACAAACTAAATAGCCCATTTTTCTTATGGTAGTCATGTCAATACTATGTTGCGTGGCGTAAAAACAATGCAGTTGTGTGATACAGCAGTGCGCAAATTGCGTTTTTTACATCATACAATGACTGGAAATTTTGGAGGTTTTCACAAAAATAATAACAATGGCACGTTATTGTTTAATGCTATGCTGGAAGAAATAACCAGTGAATGAGCAAGGTTATTTCCAAATGTAGTAAATGCCTTGAATCTGTCTTCTACTTCTATTCCCAAATCTAAAACAAAGATTTAAACCTGGACGTTCAGCTCTCATATACGATACTTGAGATTTGTTCAAAGTGTTGGTGCCTTTAAGATATTGCTTGAAATCAATGTTTTCCACGGACTTGCTATTTGCAAGCGTGCTTCTTACATATTGTGAAATGTTCTTAGAACTTGAACCTTCTATAGGTTGGTGTCATTCCGATATCAAATATTAGGTAGATTTTTTGAATATTTATCATAGCAAGGGGTTTGAAAAACATCACTATATTCTCCTATTTTATTTACATCATGCTCTTACTTGATGTTTAAGATTTATTTTCATTATGAATGAAATGACACGAAATATAGACGATAATATCATCAGGGTGATGATAAATTTTAAAGTAAAATATATATAATAGGGAGCTGAAAATAGGCATAGAAAACGAGAAGTAACCTCGCCTTGTAGAATTCTGTACGAAGAAACCTGCAATTTTTACCAATATTTTAGGAATTGTTAGGAATCTGCAACTGTAGGGAATCTGGAATTACTTTTATATGACAGTATTTGTCAGCTAAGAGTCTCCATTGTCATTGCTTTTCTTTAGATGATACCTGGTACAGGGAGGCATTGATAAAAATTTCTTTGCTTCAGGATCATATTTCCTCCAATAATAGTGTACGGAAATAAGCTTTTCTATTTCTTCAGCCATTTTTTATGCAAAACAAGATCAATACTTTTATTGTATTAAAAATTTGAATGCTTTCTGAACAGAGAGGGGTGGATATTCTATCCCAAAAACATATGTTATAGGTTGCATGAGCTCTTGCTCGCCTAACACAGCGATGAGCATCATTAGGAAAAATTTTGACTCAATCGAACAGAAAAATAAGTGTTTTAGATTTGAAAACATAGCAGCAGTTTACATCATTTGATGTCAAATTTGAGTTAGGATAATCCTGGTTGACACAGGTTTGTCACAGTGCTTATTAGAAGATATTGCACTAGAATGGAATGCTCAAGCAAAACTAAAAAGACATCTTATCTTCTATGCACTCTCTTTAGTTTAAAAATTGAATAATAATTAAGAAAATAACAAACTATCATACAATACAGTTGACAACCTTTGAGAGAATAGAGGTCGACTTTGCAGCTAATCCAGTTTTATATATTTTAGTGATGCTGGCATTTGACACAAATTCGGTTTTGGAATATTTTTGATTTTGTACTATCTCATGTTCCCCATCTCGTGGCGTAATAAATTGGGTAGGCAATGCTAGTATGCAATGCCTTGTTTAGAGCACAAGGCGGGAATAATCGTTCATAAAAAATATGTAAAGCAGGCAGCATGTGATTAAAAAAATTTGAATACTTTGACAGCGGTTTACTATTTTGTCATGACATGTTGTTATTTTTTCATATTATATTCTAAAATAATATGATATAGTGTAGTATAATATACTAATATATTAACCGACAGAGCTAAAAATATGATGGGGAGGTTGTGAGACAATTTTTCATTTTAATCTTTTCTGCATATAAGAAACTATATGAAGGTGGATGTAATCCGAGGTCTTTATCTTCCAGAATCCCCGATCATCACTACATTGTCTTGATCATATCTTTAATTGTTGCGGTACAGTTCACATTTTTAAGAACTGAAAGATAGGAAGTGTCGATGCCTAGATGCATATTATACATTAGTGCTAATGTTAGCAACGTAATTTTACTCTCCTGCTCTAAATTCATTTTTATCAGATGTTTTACATGAATATACTATCGTTTAAGTTGTTTCTTCCGGTCCATATTTTTTTTGTCTTATCAGATTTGTGACAACAATTTTGTGACATGTGACAAATGTTGGTAATAGTATTGAACTATGTCTGAAAAGAGATTTATATTTTGCTCTAGAGATTTTAGAATTTTTTTTGCATTTTTTACTTGATTTGTACGGGTTGTTTTGTGCATATTTTCACATAAAAAAGTTCTTAAGCAAAGATAAATCACATGAAATTGTGGATTCCGAAAAAGCTGGGTTGATTGGATATGGGTTTCACGTAACATAAGGTTACTGTGATAGTTTCTGCGTTTACAGCTATTAATCATGCTTAAGAGATCTTAAGACATTAGATATGTCATCTAGTACGGTATATACTGTATCAAAAATAGCATATTTGACATAATCCATCTTTTCATTATTCCAGAAAGTGTGTTTCAAATTTGTTGTCTATCCATTCTGAATTGTTTAACATTTCAAAGAATATGATACCATATCATAATATTATTGATTTAAACGTGAATTTATTACATATTCTAACTAAGTCTGTGGTATCGGGGAAATTATAATCAACTTAAGAGTGGAAAAAATTTAGACTCGACTTCAGCTCTCTCCCAAGAAAATGGAATTTTTGATAATGAGTCAGAAATTTGGCTCCCAAGACTATAGGGAATTCAAAAATTGTCACTGTTGTTCTAGGGGTGTTAAAAAATATGGCCAGACTTCAGTAAAAACATTCCCTACTCTATTCCCATAGCCCCGATTGTAACTCATAAATGAATTTCAGGAGGTGGATATCAACCAAGATCTGAGGAAGCTGGTCCTGAAAGTGACACAGTTTTTGTATCTGGCCTTCCAGATGGTGCTGACAAGATGAAGATTGCAGAATATTTTGGCCAAATTGGCATCGTAAAGGTAGGAATGTCATGTAGTCATTTCACATTGGTAATTCAACATGTCTACTCATTTCTGAATAAGGAATCAGAGTTTCAATATATTATTGAAGTATTCAATATATCTACACCAGTTTGTTTGCCAAAAATGAAAAAAAGTAGTCAAAGCAAAGCTCATGCATGTCCTTGTGGTGATAAAAATTCATCAAATATCACTGCAAAAATGCCTCAAGGGCAGTTAACTGGTGTTTTGGTGTTCATGGCAACCAACTTGTCATGGGCTACTGGATATATTGCATATCTTTACTTATTTCCATTGTTATTGTTCAAATTTTCCTAATTCTGTGAATGTAGCCCACTGATTTTTGTTGGATGTGATAATGAAGTATAATCTGTTCCTTATATTTAAAACATTTTATTTTAGTAGGGTATCACATAATTCAAATATTATTTTGATGGGTGCATAAAAATTGTCGTTCTGTCATTATTTATGTTTGTAATTACAGAAAGACAGACGGACTGGAGAGCCCAAAATTTATGTTTATATGGACAAAGAAACGGGAGCTCCGAAGGGTGAATGTACTGTCACATATGATGATCCACCATCAGCTAAGGCAGCCATAAACTGGTTCAACGGTAAGTTGCATTTGAATGGAAATTATGATATGGATTAGTTAATGTCATGTGTGAAAATAATATGCAAGTATAGCTCCACCAAATTGTAAATTTTAAGCACTATGGTGTCGCAGGCCACAACCCGGTCTGTCAAGCATTTATCATGTCAATACTCAGATTTTTTCCATCAAGCATAAAATCTGAATCTGACAGTTTATGTTTAAAAAGTGCTCTTTTCGCTGAGTCAAATCTTTCGTCGTTTATTACTGCAAGGTTGAGCAATAGCCGCATTCTCGCTTCTTGCATTACCCACATAGAATACCTGAATTTTTTGTGTGGCCCGGCTAGATGTCTGAAGTTGGTTGTATGACCCGCTGACAAAATATGTTGCACTATCATAAACAAACTAGAATCAACACCGTCTATTTCGACTATTTTTAAAACAAGCTATTGGATTTTTGATTTGTTTATAAAATGTTACTTGAAGTGGTAACTCTCATTTCACCGAAATTTTTTATTTCTGCTCTCTAACTGACTCACAAATCAAGTCTTGCTGGCATTACCTAATCATTTTGTTTAGATGACCTGGGTCACTCAAAGTCTTTGAGAAAGGTGGTTTAACAATTTAATTTCTAAACAGTTTTGATATAGATTCTAGATTCTGTGATTTCTAAAAAAAAGAATTTTTTTCTGTGATGCACTTTGTAATTGGTATTTTTTTTTGCAGGCAAAGACTGGTTGGGTGGCACTCTCAGTGTAAGCTTCGCACAACAAAGACAAGGTGGATTTGGTGGTAAGAATCGAAACATTTTTACATTTGAAATTTTACTTTTTTTTTTCCATTACAGCAACACTTTTTTTGTTTAACAGGCGGAAGAGGTTTCGGAGGTGGAGGCGGAGGCGGAGGAAGAGGCAGAGGAGGTGGTGGCTTCAGAGGTTTGTGATATTTCATTTTGTTATTGGATGTTTGCTCTGAATGAAGCGTAAGCAAGCAGGTGGACGATCAAATATCATGGTTTTATAGACTGGTAACCAGACTAAAGGCAGTGGTTCACCTTACGATCAAGTCGTCTATTCGGCTATCCTCTCCCTTCTGGTAAATATTAAATTCCTATTCTCGATTGAAACGATAAGATTATCGTTGGGGTATAATCAACAAATCGGACTGTAAATTGTGTTTAACTCAAAAGTTATTGTTGTAAAAAAAATTCAGCTCTGAATTTTGAAAAGTTTAAAATTTTGAATATTCCTTCTCAGGTCGAGGTGGAGACAGAAGAGGGGGTTTTGGAGATCGAGGAGGAGGTAAAATTTGATGTCCTTTTTTGATCAAATGCAAGCATATACAATTTTTATCGTATACTGAACTCCGCAACCAATTCCAATCCAAATTTTGCTATATTTGCCCCACATCTTAACATTATGCCTAGCTTGACCACCATCTTTTTACAAAACCAGTGCTCGGCTAAGGAATTACATTTGCATTCATATATTTGAGCATTGCTTTCTTCCGTGCTGTTTAAACTTGAGGCAATAATTTGTTCAGGTGGGCGATATGGAGGCGGAGACAGATATGGGGATAGAGGTGGAAGAGGTGACAGTGGCTATGGAGGTATGGACTGATATAAAGCAATTTAACACAGACTTCGCAGTAGTGATGAGTATACTCAAACAACCTGCATAGTCATAATCAAATTTCCTAGCTTTCAGTGTGACTTTTGATCTTGGGAATCCAATTGGCTTGGCATAGACTTGAGATTAAGGGGCTGCAAGTTGATAAGTGGCAAATAACTCAACATAAATAGAAAATGACAGTACTTGACTTGGGACTCTGTGTTTGATCAATTTATTTTCTGGTATATTATAATACACTGACTTATACGCTTTCTCTTCTTGCTCATTAGTTCATCTCGTTATATGGATGTAATCACTCACTCGGGTTTATGGTCAAGAATTGAAATTTGTGAATATCGCAACGTCTTATATTGAATGTCCCGACTTATATTGTTCTGATATACCATTGCCATCATAGGACAATCAAAAATGAGACTTGTCACAAATTCGAATTTATATTTTTGATTTTTTTCTGATGTTTGAAATGGCATTTTGTATGTGATTATGCATCGGATCATCCCCAGTTCTAATTTTCTCTTTTCCGGTATTTTTTTCGATTCATGTATATGTATCTTGCTAAGATGTACATTTGACCCTATTTAGGTAAATGGTAACACTTCCTATATATAATTCTCAGGTGGACGAGGTGGTGGGTACGGTGACAGAGGTGGAAGAGGACGAGGTGGTGATAGGGGCGGTGGAAAATGGTATGTACAGTTCTACCCATGTCAAAGCGTGTATTGGCTAGTGTGGATCTATGTTAAATTCTGCCTCAAAACTTTGCAACATGCAGAACTATCCACTTTAAATAACATATTTAGTGTCATGGATAGAACCTTTTTCCATGACTTGTTTTGTATTGTCAATTTGAGCAGCCAATTCTATACAGAAAGCTAGTTACTTATCGATCTTAAGATCGGTAAGTATGTTGATGGGTATTTGTCTGTTTGTTTGTTTGTCTGTCTGTCAGAGGCACGCAATATCTCACGAAAGCGAGGTTGAATCTGCTCCAAATTTCGCATGTGCATTCATCATAGCTCGGATCAGAAGCCCATTACTTTCGATGAATTATGTTGTATAATAGGCGAGTTATTAATTAAGTAGTGATGGGACACACAGTGTCACTATGGAGTAAGAGCGCTGTTTTGGGGGATCCCCTAACCTTCGATCGATAAGTCTTCGGTGTCCGACCGATATTCTCGTTTGACTATTGTGATTGTGACTATCATATTATGGTCTACCCAATTATCACATTCTTTATGATGTATTATGGACATAGTTTTCCAACTAGTTTGTAATATATATGTATTAGTTTTGTTCATAATATTATTAACTTATGTAATTATGTTGCCTCCAAATTGCCTTGCCACTTTTAAGATTTATTGTAATTCTAAGATTACATTATATACATTGTCTTCTAATTTTCATCTTTCGTTATGTAGGAGAGGACCACCACGAGGGGGAAGATCAGACCCATATTGATTCTTGGCATTTGACAAAACTCAATGAAACCTTACCACAGCCGCACTCCAATACCAGTTTATACATTCAGTGAACAAAGTGCGCGAGTGTTTTGCTGTTTTCTATCTTATGTATTTTGCTTTTTATAATGGACTTACTCCCATACTATTTTGTATAAAGTGTACAGACGTCTTTTATCGCTTCACATTCAGTTTCACTGCCTGATTTATTAACGGTAATATCAGCTGTATGATGACATTTTAGAAGTTGAACGTCGTACGACCATGGGTTATCCCTGGTCCATTCGGTATAAAGGTTATGCTCAGATTTGATGAGGAAAAAGACTAGCCGAAAAAGGAAGTACTTGGGAGTGAGATAAAATGTTTCTTACCCCTTTTTTCGAAGGATGACCAAATCAAATAATGTTTCAATTTTCTCTATTTCAACTAGTCTTTGTAAGCAAACAGGTAATTGTAGACTGTTAATAAATTAATACAGGTTTTTATAAATAAAATGGTGTGTTTGTTCCGAAACATTGGAGCCCTGTGAAAATGTTATTAGGTAGGCTTACCATATGTTCCGCTTTAGGCGGGACAGTCCCGCTTTTCAGCGTTTGTCCCGCCGTCCCGATAAGTCAGCCAAAAGTCCCGCTTTTCCAGCATAATACCCAAACATGATCTCGTTTATGTTGTTTCTGTGTAGCGCAGCGCTGGCCTACTTACCGAAGGGGAATGCGTTCGTTTTCAGCTGATTCCCATTGATGGCAGACGTATCGCATGTAAAACCAATACTAATTAGTCTAAATTCGAATTATCTGTATCGTTAACGTCAATTCCTCCCTATTTTTCGAACTGCACTCGATATTTGGACAGAGAATATGCGCATGAAATTTCGATACCAATATGGTCAATAAAGACAGCCGAGACAGCTTTGAATGTAGGCCTATGTAGTAAAATCGGAAATTGTGATGTTACAAAATCCCAGCTGAGGGGTAGTTGTCTTTAGGCGTCCCGATTTGAAGTCACAAAAATATGGTGACCCTATTATTCGGTGTTCTCTGTATCCTTGCGACGCACGGTGACAACGATCCACCATGACAGACGTTTCAAACCTTGGGCCCGACGTTTTTTGTTATAAATTATCGTGTTTTACGGGCCGTGAGGCGCACTTTGAATCCCTTTTTTTCTCAAAAATCGATCGTGCGCCTTGTAAACCGATGCGCATGATGTATGGGCAAGGTAGTGCTTTATTGCCTACACTCAAAACCGGTACTACTATTTCACGAAATAAAAACCCGTCGTTTGAGCAATAATCTACGGTAAAGGCAATTGTAATGATCGTTGAGAATATATTCCAGTGTCTTGTGTATCTCGCCTCACTTTGTCAGTTGTCGTTCCGAGGGTACCTAGCGTGTCCAATTTTAAACATCTACTAATCGTAGGCTGTCCTCGTATTCGATGGTATCTAGGCCAGCATGGTTTGTATACCCAGAATATATTTAACCGCTTAGAGTTTAAAAGTACTGTGATACTGAAATTATTAACCAGACACGACAAATAACTGTTTCGTAGATGTTATTGTCACGTAATGATAATGCCACAATTCAACTAATAATATTTTGATCTCTGATACCGGGACCGAGTAGTCCTGCGAAACCTGTTTGCTATTCACGCCCGCTGGTTAAACATGCAAACTTAGTAGACTAACTACCCAGGTTGCATACCGTCACGCTAATAACCAAATTGCTTAATTCATATTTACTCCTAATAATATTGTCAGCCCTTGAGAGAAAATAATTTCCCGTGGTTCAATTTTATGATGTAGGCACGTGACGTCATAATGGCGCACTGTGACTTACGCAGAAATGTGCCTATGACTTGAAATTCCACTTGATGTGTTTTGGATTTCAATAAAAGAAGAATATAAGCACATTTCCACTGCAGTTAACAATGCCGTAAGATTGATAACAGAAAGAAAATATTTTTTGTGCTCACAACCTATGAAGCCCTTCGTAGGTAGAAAATCCCGTAAGTAAGGACGCATTTTACCTGTAAATGCCCTAATCCGTTCCAATCTCCCGCAAAACTTGAACATAATATTTGTATAATGGCTAAAACCCGTAACAAATTCATGTTAGAAATAGAGCACTGCATAATAAATAGATAATATATACATGGAAAAAAGGAAGAACAAAGAAATACCGCATAAAATCTACAAACGGCATGTTCGTTTACTCTCGTCGTTGGCCGACTAAGGTAGGCTAAACGAAGACCGCGGAAGGTGGGAGGACGGGCCGGGGGAGGTGGCAAAAGTTGACAGCTGATCGAGAACCTAATGTAGGGGTAGGTGGGGCACGTTGGGACATGGGACACAGTGGAAAATCAGCTCTCACATTAATACTATATTCGGAATCCGGTCCGCGGTTTGATATTTCAATCCGCCCTTCGATGAGTTACAACGTCCCTGCAAACGGAAAGCGGACGGGTAGAGCGACGCAAGCTATGAGGTGAAATTGGTTTTGGGGGTTGAAACTAAAATTTCACCGTACCAGTTTTTTCTTTTTTCTAACTTAGCCTTTTCAACGTGACAAACCACCGTCTGATATCTTTCAGCTATAGTCCACTGTGAAATATTTATAACGTTGGCGAGTGGATGGGCCTTCCGAATTTCGCCGTTGGATGATCTGAAGATATTTGTTGATTATGGGGAACAATGGACCGGAGTTCAGTGGGACATGCCCTACATGGCACAATCCGACAGTGTTTGATACAACAAGTGCTTAGAGACCTAGAGATGCGTTATATTTTTATGTAACATTATGGTATCTTTCAACTCATGGTCCAATATGAAATATATTCGAGAATCAAAAATATTTCCAGATTTAGATTCGGATTAGAAAATAATTTAATTTGTAAGCGAATTTTTTGGTGAAATATCTGAAATATTTCGGTTGAACATTGATTTTAAAAATCTTAAATCTTCAAATTTGAAGTCTCCCTGTCCTTTAGACGATTATGCTGATTGACTGCTTATTTTTAAGGGCATACTTCGTTGAATTTTAACAGAATGACCCATTGTGCCCCAGGGTCTGTCCGAATGTGCCCCACAAGTGGGGTGGGGTACAATGGGACACTTGACAAATGTTTTTCAAAGCATTCTGGTGGTAAGATGTGTGTCGAAAGTGAATTTCTTAGTCGCTGAATAAAAACTACATTTACCCCTCTCTGCATTCATCCCGCAAAGTCATATGGATGTGCAGAATAAAGGGCTCGAAATATGAAAAAGAAAAAAAGTGTCCCAACCTTCCCCACTTTCCCCTACAAAATGAGCACACACACATGTAATTCAAATTTTTTAAATGTCTTTTCAATTCATTTTTCTTTGTGTTAACTGTTACGCGTATCATCGTGTTCGCACTGAATTTCGCTAGCAATACATTGTACGTACCCTCGGGAAACAAACGAACGGAATGGCAGATAATCATTTATTAAACCAAAAGTGAACGGCGGCGCTAGGCTATCTGCGCCATATTCGGTATTCTTATAAACACAAAAAACGATATTCGAAGGTGTCTTTATTATAATATTAAATTCGAATTGGACATCCCTTCTTCAAGCACAGCATTAAATTAACCTAAACAAATATCACTGAACGCGTTGTTCGGATTTTCGACCTTCGGTATGAGAAAAATCTTACGATAGCCGATACAATGAATTTTCTTATTCAGAGCCTTTCGTATAGGTAGAGTTGATGTGCGGCCCGCGGCTTCACCCAGTTACTTGTATTTTGTCCTCCTGTAATAAAGTTGCACACCTCTGATTTACATCGTTGGGCTGTTCCAATTTCTTTCCTAATCCGATTTGTATATTTGGACAAAAACCGACAGAAAGATGAAAAAGTCTATCGAAAGCCAGTTCGTAATAATTTACTACAAAAATTGTGAATTAATGCATTACTACTGAAACATAATTTTGTTAGTTCGGAAGAAGTGATTTGTAGTCGTGCAATTCAATACAGAAACATATAAATGCACTATAACAATCAATTAATATCATCATGCTGTCCCAATATATTTCAATTAAAGAAATGTCACTGGTCTCTTTTCAATCCAAGCGGCAATCTTGGGAAGACTTTTCACTTTTTCGTATATTTTCTGCATCTCAGGAACACTAGAAAATATGTCGTTGCAAACCGGCAACACAAAATCTCCAAACGTGAACAAATAGAGATCGGCGAGTGTAAACTGTGAATACACATACACATCAAGGAATTTATCAAAATATATTTGAATATCAAAATATATTATCACTCTATTTTCCAATGTTGCACAAGCAACAGTAACATTTTTTAGATTATATTTTTAAGAAATACCGACTTCTGTCAGCTTGAGTGCGAATAGAATTCTACATACTGCTTAGTTAGAGTTATTAAGACTGGAAAATATGAATCATCAACATTGTAAGTTTGATGAAACCTCTTTTCACACAAACCTGCAGAAAAGCTGCAAATATCTGAGTTGCTGAGTAGAACTGGCCTACTAATATAAGTCGTCACAACATAACAAATGTAGCCGATTTGGTTTTAAAGCAAATTATACTTAAAAGAAATTACTGAAACTAACAAGTTTACGCAAAACTTATTTGGGTCGGAAGTGTTAAACACTCAATGAAAAATTTCCTCTGATAATGGGATTCGTTATGGTTGATGGATTGAGAATTAGAAATTACCCTTTAATAAATTCTACGTAATGAATTCACTATGGATTTTGTCACTCAATTTTGGTATACATATATATGTCTATATCATACATACCGTTCCAAATATCCACTCTCCCTCATGAGGACATTTCTCAATCATTTTCTGAAGTCTAGACAAGGATTCAGGAGTCGTTTTTTTAAATTCCTCGGCTCGAGCTGCCTGTAATATTGTGAAAATTTATAAACGTATTTAGTTAAACTCGTAACTTACGAGTAGTAAATTGCTTCAGCATTTCAAAATCAGGAATAATACTCCGGAGTCCCCTGGATTTAATTAGGATGACGTCCCATTTCACATGACACCATGGACCTACTGCTCTCTCCAAATAATTGGCAGAATTTTGGAATGTCGCTATACTACAACAAAAGCACTATTCTGTAGTGATAAATATATTTGTAAATTTAAATTACCTTCTTTTTTTCGTCTTCCTCCATAAAGGGATATTTCCATACAATTTCCATTATTGAGTCACAAAACATTTCGATGTAATATGCATCTTTGCTCGTTTTTCCCATTAACCCAAATTCCCTTGCCATGTAACGATTCAGCGTTGCAGATTGGCAAAGTTTGACTCCGTCGACTTCCAAGACTGGAAGCTGTCTTAGAGGCATATCTGAAAACGAGTATAACATTTGCAATGTGCGACTTTTAAAAAAGATTGTAAAACTTTATAAACGTATTTAGTTAAACTCGTAAATTACGAGAAATTGCTCAGCTTTTTAAAATCAGGTATACTACTCTGGAGTCCCCTGGATTTTATTTGGATGACGTCACATTTCACATGACGCCATGGACCTAATGCTCACTCTAAAAAATTAATAGAGCGGGTTCCGCCTACTTAGAAGTAAAGATAATTGATCTCTGAGAAAAACTGGCTTCCACTAAAATACCAAAAAATACTGAAACATTAATTGTATCGAAAATTACGGTTTTTAGAATCAGTATTGATTCTTGGAGAAACGAGAAAGTATTAGTGGTTTAATACAGCACTTCTGAAACGGTGGTATGCAACCCACTGGTTGGCATCTCGTGGTGGGCGGCGAACTCGTTGCCAAATTATTCGTATTTTTCTATATATTTTATGATAGAATTTGAATTAATTCTAAATAGGATAGCAATACTTTCTAACGAGGATACGGTGGTGGTATTTGAGAATAGCAAGGTTTTTATTTTCCCGTAAATATGAAAATACGAATAACAAATTAATAATAATTGAGCAGTTTACCACACATTTTATGTCCACATATTTCCGGGGAGTTTTAGGTAAGCTTTTATTTTTTCGTAAGTCAGCGTAATCACGAGTTAGTTACTTTGAACACGATTGAATTAATATACGGTTTAAAAAGCTGGTATAGGTTATGGATTTGAATATTTCACGCAACAGAAAATCATCTTTATAAAAGTCGATACTTATAACTATCATTATCAAAATTATATGACAAAAAGTGGGAAAAAGTATTTTCAAGTATATCTTAACAAATGCGGCATTACATAATTTTCACTATTTCGACGTATTGGAAATAAAACGGGAAGCCTTGCAATGGAATGGCGGTAATACGCGCAACGCAACCGTGCAAAATTGTCGCAACGATATGCGCTACGCACGCACAGCAGACAACAAACAATCAAAGTGGTGATTCTGTTTTATCGCCATTACAATACGTGTAAAAACACAGAAAATCATTAGAAGATTTTCAGGCTTGTCCATGGGACACTTTTTTCTGTCCAATCCCATAGCAATTTATGCCTTTCCCATTCCATCCTATTCAATGGGATTCCCATCGGGATACAATCCAATAAATAAAAATTTAGGTTTAGCGTGTACGTGGTTACACATACGAAGAGACACGCAAAACAACAAAATTTGCTGACTTTGTTAACTTTAAATTCAGATTTAATATACATGTGTCTATCTCCCGCTTCACTAGGTATATTGTTAATGCTAGATATATTTTGCACTTAACAACTAACAAGAGAGCTATCCTCAAATATTTGAACACGAAGTCTATAACGAAAGTTTTTACCATCAATTCCCCCAAAATCATACGGTATTTCGTGTCCCATGGGTAATACAAATGCGTACTGCCCATCCCATAAGACGTTTCCTATGGGAATCCCATTTTAAATGAACAAGCCTGAAGATTTCCCTCGAATACAAAACACCGGGCTGACGAACTAAAGTGATTCTTATTCGGAATTATTCGAAAATTTGCCGAAAATATATTCGAATACTTCGAAATTGCTTTGGTATATATTTGAATCTATTCAAATATTCGATTTGTATTGGACAACCTTGTTTTGACTTCTTTTGGCCGCTGAAAAAAAATAAAGGTGGGCCGCGAAGTAAAACTCTTCGTAAAAGGATGAGAAGTACTGGTTTAATATGTATAATAAAGTACCTGATTTATGCCTAGGCCATTCTTCCCTTGGTATTCTCACATCTTCATATTTAACATCCGAATATGCAAATATCAGACGTATAATTTCAGCATTGCCACGAGCATCAAAATAATATAACTTATACTGCACCATGTTGTTCTTACCGAAATCTTCTGTGTTCAATAGTAAAGTAAAATTGGGCTCTACTACAATAAAATCAAACGGTTATCACACTACTGTACTTATAGCACATCAACGAATGGTGTGTCTACACGTTGGAAAGTTATAATGTAGGCTCTACTACAAGAAAACCAAACGGTTATCACACCATTGTACTTATATTGATTCAACGAATGGTGTTATGAGGGGGGAAGTAGTGCGGTCTTAGAGATAAAGACTGTTCACCCTAATATTCAAAGTTCGATTCCCACGTTATTAATTTCACGTGTTATGGAATGTGACTCCAATCTGGATTCCCTCAGACGATAATAAGCACACGATGATGATTGTCGAATTTTTGTATATTATTGAAAAGATGCACGATCCAAATTCCAAATACAGTTAAATTGTATACACTTAATTCCTAATGCAGTAAGATTACGGTCAGATCACAAGTCATAAATCGAGTGAAACAAGAAACACAATATTATAGAGCATTCTCGGCAAACCGGAAACGATACGTTATCAAATTGGTCGAAACGAGAAAGGCAATACATGGAGCGAATGCATTATCGCTGTTGCATAATGTGGCCTATTTTGTGAAATATTACATGCTATTAATATGAAAGGGTTAAATACATTATAATCCATAGTTACACAATGCACATTCGCTACAGTGTGTTTGCACAGTGGAAAGTTATATCATTAAAAATATTCGCTCATTGATACGAATACAACTCCGTGCGCTACGCTGATCTACACTACTCCAGGGTTGCCAGAACCAACGGTAAAAAAAAAGCCAAACCAAGACATTAAAAAAGCCAGAAAAAGCCACCAAGTACAAAAGCCCCATGATTTGTCAGATTTTAAGCCCTTGGCACAATACTGATGCTAATGTAGAGCCATCAGTTCATTTAGTGAGCCACACAAATGTCTTTTCACATTGAAAGTTGTATTTTCGGTTGCTATCATGGCGATTTCCACTTCATCGGGATGAAGGGTTTAAAAGTAAAAAGGATTAATTGAATGACAGCAGCACCAGAATCTACATCCAACACAATACAGTCAATCTGACATCTATATGAAACAGTTTAAAAGAATCAAAAAACCAAATAGAAAGAAATATCAAGCGGACAGCATTATTTTACCATTCAATATATACAATACAGGGTGCTGCTTGAGTATATGATATACCTACATGTATCTACCTAAACTTGTGATATACCTTAAAAAAATTCTCCCTATATCGTACTTTAATTTTAAAACCATCAATTTTATTAAAAAATTATCTAACCACGTGCCGCTTACAGGTGAACGAACTACTGATAGCTAATTCAGTAATTTTAGCGTAGTTAATCACATCGTTCGTGAGACTAAATTTTGAAATAGGCATAATGAAAATAAAGTTTAGTACCGGCAATAGGCTATTGTTACGCACTAAATATTGTATTTCCTATGATTTTATCAATAGACACTAAAATAGACTAGAATAAATAAAAAACGCCAAAAAGCCAAACGAAAATTCAGACGCCAAAAGTGTTTGAAAAAAGCCAAAAATGGCAAATTTGTCGTTAAAAAATCCAATATGGCAACCCTGCACTACTCCAGCACACGATATTCGTTTGGCACGCTTGACTGCCTAAGTAGGATTGACAAATGATTTACCTAATTCATTCATTCACTGATCCCTTGGGTAGGTAAGGGAATGGTGGATTGTGTGCAATCTATATAAATAGTTTCGGCGCTTTCGCTAAATTTTAGCATATAAAAGAATAACACCTAGTATACCAATCTGATGAGTAATGCGATCGAGGTGTACAAATATGACATCATATCAATGTGAAAACACCGCAATTTTAGTAGGTTGTTCCAATAGCGCAACAATTGTTTGCGCCAAATCAGAATAAGGGTGACCTATCGCACAACATATAAAAGGTAATTCTGATGACGCGGAAATCGTCTGCGTGTGTCAGTATTACATCAGCATACTGGCGAAATATCCCATTCTCTGGCGTGCCAATGTGCTATCATCATAATGGTGAAATCGTATCGAGGATTTATTTAAAACTTAAAGTAAAGATGGTTTTAAACCAATTTGCATAATCATATTGTTATATATATGAAATCACAATGCGACATTCTGACTCAAAAGACTGTTCTTTTGACATGTATTATTTTCGTCTTATGTACAACACAGGATCTGTAAACTATCGCGACTTGCAAATGACATATGGACTTGACAGCTTCTGCTTACTCGAATTCGGAAAGTTTGGTCGTATAAAACAAGTCAACTATATTAATTCTTACTCCTTATAGTGTTTTAGCTTTGTAAAACGGCCTCTTTTTTACAAACTAACTGTCTGATATAGCTGAAAGCCTACGAGTTATCCGGTAGGATAGGATTTACAAACCTGTACATTTTATTCCGAAAACTCAACTTCCGAGCCTCCAAATCAAATTAGATGGCGAATCTTGGGTGTCGCTGCTCGATAACCAAATTTGGTTTCCCGCGGCTTCCCTTCCCCAGTAAAAATTTGTGTTAAATTTTATATATTTTTCAATTTACTATGTTATAATAGTTGCTGGTTGGAAAAAATAAAATTGACTATGACTATGAAAGCCAATGACTATCTGCTATACAATTGTATGGTGTATATTTGGAGCTCCCGAAGTTCGGGAGCACTGTAGATTTTGGTTGAATATTTATAACCTTTCCGTAAACCTTGTTCAAACTACGTTGAAGTGAGATTGTATAGATTGAAAATCAAAAACAAGTTTTTATGGATGATGTTCTTGTTCTATCATAGAAAAGTGAATTCACTTTTCCGTGTAAGATATATAGATTTATACTATTTATTATACTATAGCAGAGGTACTCAACTTTCCAAGTAAAAGGGCCGCATTTCAACCACAAAAGATGCGACGGGCCACAGAATATTATTGTCATGTATTTATTCGACTATTTAATTATTTATTAGTCCGATACTGATGCTCCTTGTATTTATTTTTATGCATGCTAAAACATAGGTAATGAATAGCATTTGTAAGTTTGCAGTTGCAACTTCTCCGTTAGCGAGAGCTATTACAAAATTTGACAACATGGGAAAAATATAATTACACTCAACAATAACAATGTTTTACAATTTTTTTATTCTGTTGTAAAGCGCATTTTCGAAGGTAGATAGTGGATGCGTTGATCAAGCAAAGTAACTCAGTTTTTACCTAACAATACGTAATTCATCTATTTTCTGTGATGACACAATCCATAGTGTTATCGTGCGCTGTAATGGATGAGAAGAATGATACCGTAGATTCGTTACGCCGCAGATATCGTGATATATGTTTGGATTCATCAAAGATCTTTGCGGGCCGCAAAATATGCATCGACGGGCCGCGGGTTAAGAAGCCCTGTACTATAGTATAGTGTTACTGTGATTTGGCCTTGTTTATGACGTTTAGTTGAGTGCTTTTCTTGACAAAATTAAATCGTTATTTACGGCGTCAAAAATCAAAAAAGGGTGATGAATTATTTGTCATGATAAATTACATAGAGGTAATCTTCGCGCATGAAATTGCATTTAAATTTCAATTTACATCTAAAATGACGCTCGTGAAAAGATAACCCATGTTTGATACGCTATATAGTATATAGAAGAAGTAGTAATTTAGCTATATCAAATGGGAGTAGGTATCTGTCACTCTGGTACTTCTCAAACTTCATGACGTATCTTTGGTTTCGAAGTGACGTGGCATATTATTGATCCAGAATTCTATGTCTTCTTCATTTAAATTTTTGTCAGTGGAAAATGGGGAGTCCACAACAAGATGTACTCCTTTTGGTTTATAGCGAGGCCATTTTGTATCTACTCGTAAATATATACTACTACTAGATGTCCAACTCTGCTCGCCGTATAATAAACAAACAAAAGCGATGTTGCACCTCCAAGTGGCGGGCGTCACGGTTGGTTTTGTTCAGACAAGATTTCTTAACGACGACGACGCTCCTGCATCACAGCTCGAAAACTAGCCATGTTCATTGATGACTGATCATAATATTTGCTGAAGGACGAAGAAATTTAATAAAAATGAACAAATAATTGTGAAAATTAAGACACAGTCTGTCTTGCAAATGACCAGGATGATGTGACAACTTCCTTGTCGAAAGAAAGCAAGGCATCAAAAATGCGATGCATTGCAAAAAATGTCAGTCAGATCAATGACATTAACAACATGATGGCAACTCCGGCATTTTTGGCCGAAGATCGTATCCGATAGCACGCTCCAATTCACATACTTGGCGAGACGAAAACGAGCGGATGTGTGCTGCTTTCAAGGCATAGCACGAATGGTGTTCGTGCATGATTTGACAGTTGTTGTCGATTTTATTGATATTTCGGAAAGTAGAGGTAAAAAGAAATCGGAAAAGGTAAGGTAAATACTATTGTTGTATATCACACCCGGGCATCGCACTGTTAAGTACATGTGGGAAAGCCAGCCTTTGTCAAATACTACGAAGTTATTAATTCAGTACGGTACGTAAGTTGCCCATTTGCCGAAATTGCTTATTTACTTACCCCTTATGGTTTCAAATAGTTCATGCACCTCCATTTAGATTTTTTTAATCAGTTCGATATATACTCAACTCATTGCTGATCATTGTAACATACTATTGCGCATTCACTTTTATTTGCGTATTGAATCAAAGTGTTAACAAGTTCACCTAACATTTCATTCATACCGGTCTATATTGTATAGTCTGATCTCTCAAGTATTTGGAGC
Organism: Styela clava; assembly: GCF_964204865.1. Taxonomy (NCBI): domain Eukaryota; kingdom Metazoa; phylum Chordata; class Ascidiacea; order Stolidobranchia; family Styelidae; genus Styela; species Styela clava. Next base: position 20,575,963 of record NC_135250.1, read on the forward strand.
CACGAATGCTTGTAATTTTCTGACTGAACCCTTTTATTAGTTGGTTTATATACCAAATTCAGTAAAACATTTTTTACCTAAAACATGACATATTGGATTTATTAGCTTTTCCATTCTAAATCATATAGACTGCTTTATTTATTCCTAACGAAAATTAATAAATCTCCTCTCTTTCTTCAGATGTGAAAGTTGTGGACAAACCTGTCTAAGCATTGTGAGACTCCTGCAGCACAAAAGGCAATAGCAAAAATAGTAAGTATATCAATCAAGAAATTAAGCCGACATAAAGCAAAACTTTCAACTATTCGTCTAATCTCAATTTCCTATAATTTATTCACAGGACAACTATAGCGGAAGGGGAGATATCAGAAGTTTGGCGACATATCAGTGACAGTGTGATTCCAAGAAATATAATTAGAGTACTCCATAAATGTTTGCAATAGAAAAACAACCTATGGAGGCATGCAAAGACATTTGACACGCCGGTAGAGTTGTGTATGGCCCCCACGCCCCACATCCTGCAGGGCTTGAGGAAAATAACTGAAAATTCCAAAGCGTGAGATTGCATAAGCGGTCTTATTTGTAAAAAGGCACAAAACACGCCGGACATACTTAAAACAGTTTTAGAAAATGAGGATTACGGGTAACTCACTCCACCTGTGTTATATTTGGTTCATCAACTTTTGGTAGTACTATAGAAGAAATTCCGGAAAGGGTATAATCATCATTCATGATAAAATACTGTTATATATATTTTGGACAACTTCAATCTAGACCAGGGTTGTCAAACTCGCGGCCCCAGAGAACTTCCAGTGCGGCCCTCGAACGCTTTACAATAATTGTAATAGTATTTTGGAAGTTTTTATTTTTTATCTAAATGTAATTAATTTTTCAAACCTTTTAAAGTGAAATTGATTATTCACACAGAAAACAATTTACTGAAAGTAGTTTTGGAATATTAATTTTTTTTTTGTCCCCATTTTGACCCAATTAAGAATACACATCAAGCTAGCAAAAGAATACTTGAATAAAGCACTTGAGTGATTAAATTAATAGCAAAGTACATGAAGAAGGTGGCATTTTCGAAGAAAATGGGAGTTGCAATATTTCTACATTTCACAAAATTCTGAAGCACATTGTTTAATTTGTCATATTTCCATCAATACAATGAAAGACACAATAAGCTCAGCAGTCAATATGACAAATTCGAAGACTAACTTCGAACAGAAAATTTCCATGTGTTTGTGTATTAATATAATTATACAACGACTTAGTTACTAAAAATCAATATCAATAATAATTCAAGCAATCCTATGCCACGCAATGTGCTGCGAAATGTCTTGTCGAAAAAATCTGTCATTTGTTTTTTTACTGATCTATGCATGAAATGATAAAAGTAACTTTTTTGCATTACTGGAATTAATTAAACATTCGCAAAGATCCAGATTAACCCATGATCATGTGACCTCGATAGTTAGAGTTGGTACTATAAAATCATTTCAGCCTGGCCTTAGTATGCTGGTGACACAAAAAAGATGCCAAACGTCAGGATAAATGTAATTAAAAAAAACATTGAGTATATACTGTAGTATTTTTGTTAATTTTAGGTTCATATATTTAGATTAAGTCATTTTTAGTGTATTTATTATTCTTTCCTTATCCAAAGCTTGTTCAAAAATGATTTTGATGGTTGTACATAGAATTTTATGATTTTTTATAATAAATACAGTAACTTGAAAATGTTGCAATAATAGTGGAATGCAAATATTAATATGTAATTGCATTTGAAATTGAAGAATATAATAAAACTTAATCCAACTGTTTAGTTGCATCACAATATATGTCACAAACTAAAACTATCTTAAAAATATCTTTCAAGTATACATTACCAAAAACTGTTTGCGGCCTTTTTACAATTTCCAAAATGCAATGCGGCTCTCGAAAACCCATGAGTTTGACACCACTGATCTATTCTAGACAAAGCATTGCTTTGGGAAATAATATCACTTCAATTAAATTGAAAAAAATCTCGCTATATTAAATACCAAATCGTTGCTATAATAAAGGTAAACCAATTCAGCCACTCGAAATATATTGGCCTTCACAAAGCAATGGAGGCAAAATTGAGAGTTCATGAACTATGAACATTTGTTATTTTCTTTGTCTTGAACTTTTCATACTCCACAGCCCCTATTATTTTTTTTTTAATTCTAATTACCATGTGATGGTCATACATATCTTTAACTTGTATTTTCTGTCATGATGTATTATCTCAATGTGTCAAACTATTAATTAGTGTGCATATTTTGCTTCCAGATGACATAAATGTATTGTCTTGTTTATTACCTCAGCTTGGAGTATTGACAAGAAAAAGGTGCCAGTAAATTAGGTAAAAAAATTTTTAACTCTTTGTTATAATCAGAATTCACAATTAATAGGAATTATAAACAGCCAACAATCAATGAGAATTATATGCGAAATCCTCAGAATAAATTTGTCTAAAATCGGAGGAAGGCAAACATATAGGTAGTTTCCATCCATTAATATTATCTTATATGCAGGAAGTTGCAGGGCTGCATTCAACTTGCAGTCTTACCGATCACCTGACGATGCTCATTTAGTTTGGCTCGAGCAAATCTTCTTGAAATTATTTATCAATCTCAATCCTACATAAGCAGTCAAGCGTGCCAAACAAATATCGTGTGCTGGTCTGCTGGAGTAGTGCAGGGTTGCCACATTGGATTATTGACGCCAAATTTGCCATTTTGGGCTCGGAAGTTAAGTTTTCAGAATAAAATGTACAGGTTTGTGAATCCTATTCTACCGGTTAACTCGTAGGCTTTCAGGTAAAAAAAGAGGCCGTTTTACAAAGTTAAAAACACTATAAGGATTAGAATTAATATAGTTGACTTGTCTTATACGACCAAACTTTCCGAATTCGAGGAAGCAGAAGCTCTCAAGTCCATATGTCATTTGCAAGTCGCGATAGTTTACAGATCCTATGTTGTACATAAGACGAAAATAATACATGTCAAAAGAACATTCTGTCTTTTGAGTCAGAATGTCGTATTGTGATTTTAAATAAATAACAATATGATTATGCAAATTGTTTTAAAACCATCTTTACCTTAAGTTTTAAATAAATCCTCGATGCGATTTCACCATTATGATGATAGCACATTGGCACGCCAGAGAATGGGATATTTCGCCAGTATGCTGATGTAATACTGATACACGTAGACCATTTCCGCGTCATCAGAATTACCTTTTATATGTTGTGCGATAGGTCACCCTTATTCTGATTTGGCTCAAACAATTGTTGCGCTATTGGAATAACCTACTAAAATTGCGGTGTTTTCACATTGATATGATGTCATATTTGTACACCTCGATCGCATTACTCATCAGATTGGTATACTAGGTGTTATTCTTCTATATGCTAAAATTTAGCGAAAGCGCCGAAACTATTCATATAGATTGCACACAATCCACCATTCCCTTACCTACCCAAGGGATCAGTGAATGAATGAATTAGGTAAATCATTTGTCAATCCTACTTAGGCAGTCAAGCGTGCCAAACGAATATCGTGTGCTGGAGTAGTGCAGGGTTGCCATATTGGATTTTTTAACGACAAATTTGCCATTTTTGGCTTTTTTCAAACACTTTTGGCGTCTGAATTTTCGTTTGGCTTTTTGGCGTTTTTTTTTTATTCTAGTCTATTCTAGTGTCTATTAATAAAATCATAGGAAATACAATATTTAGTGCGTAACAATAGCCTATTACCGGTACTAAACTTTATTTTCATTATGCCTATTTCAAAATTTAGTCTCACGAACGATGTGATTAACTACGCTAAAATTACTGAATTAGCTATCAGTAGTTCACCTGTAAGCGGCACGTGGTTAAATAATTTTTTAATAAAATTGATGGTTTTAAAATTAAAGTACCATATAGGGAGATTTTTTTTTAAGGTATACACAAGTTTAGGTAGATACATGTAGGTATATCATATACTCAAGCAGCACCCTGTATTGTATATATTGAATGGTAAAATAATGCTGTCCGCTTGATATTTCTTTCTATTTGGTTTTTTGATTCTTTTAAACTGTTTCATATAGATGTCAGATTGACTGTATTGTGTTGGATGTAGATTCTGGTGCTGCTGTCATTCAATTAATCCTTTTTACTTTTAAACCCTTCATCCCGATGAAGTGGAAATCGCCATGATAGCAACCGAAAATACAACTTTCAATGTGAAAAGACATTTGTGTGGCTCACTAAATGAACTGATGGCTCTACATTAGCATCAGTATTGTGCCAAGGGCTTAAAATCTGACAAATCATGGGGCTTTTGTACTTGGTGGCTTTTCCTGGCTTTTTTAATGTCTTGATTTGGCTTTTTTTTTACCGTTGGTTCTGGCAACCCTGAGGTAGTGTAGATCAGCGTAGCGCACGGCGTTGTATTCGTATCAATGAGCAAATATTTTTAATGATATAACTTTCCACTGTGCAAACACACCATTCGTTGAATCAATATAAGTACAATGGTGTGATAACCATTTGGTTTTTTTGTAGTAGAGCCCACATTATAACTTTCCAATGTGTAGACACACCATTCGTTGATGTGCTATAAGTACAGTAGTGTGATAACCGTTTGATTTTATTGTAGTAGAGCCCAATTTTACTTTACTATTGAACACAGAAGATTTCGGTAAGAACAACATGGTGCAGTATAAGTTATATTATTTTGATGCTCGTGGCAATGCTGAAATTATACGTCTGATATTTGCATATTCGGATGTTAAATATGAAGATGTGAGAATACCAAGGGAAGAATGGCCTAAGCATAAATCAGGTACTTTATTATACATACTAAACCAGTACTTCTCATCCTTTTACGAAGAGTTTTACTTCGCGGCCCACCTTTATTTTTTTTCAGCGGCCAAAAGAAGTCAAAACAAGGTTGTCCAATACAAATCGAATATTTGAATAGATTCAAATATATACCAAAGCAATTTCGAAGTATTCGAATATATTTTCGGCAAATTTTCGAATAATTCCGAATAAGAATCACTTTTGTTCGTCAGCCCGGTGTTTTGTATTCGAGGGAAATCTTCAGTCTTGTTCGTTTAAAATGGGATTCCCATAGGAAACGTCTTATGGGATGGGCAGTGCGATTCCACACTGAGGGGTTCTAAACCGCAGTCTGCGGGCCAATTACGGCCTGCGTGACCCATTAAAATGGCCCGCCGAACTTGAGTGAAATAGTTCAACCCTTCATGTGGTACCTTTTGAGTTTTAGATATCGTCTATTGTTACATCATTATCACAGTTTAAGCACGTTTATTTCGTAACAATTGAATTATTCCGGTATCTTATGTATAGGTATAAGTATAATGATTACACACTGCAGTATTTTAGATATCAGCCGTATATTAAGAAAGCTTAAAGATGTCACAAAACGAAAACTAGGCACTGAAAACAGACGTTTTTTAGATGAATGACAGCGTTTTTATTTCTTTATTGAAAAGAATCAAACTTCAGCGATTTGTCTTCTTACCAACAAAATATTTCAGTTCTGAAGGAATACAACATTATGGTCAGTTGACGAGCGTATTTCAAAATTTAATTCATACAAAAGTCAAACAAACATGTTCGAAAAAATTAGAAATGTGTAACAAAACTAGCCATAAGTAGCCATTCATACAATGACAGATGAGCAAGTAACTTCATTAGTCACTATCATTTGCAAATTACTTGTTGAAACGTAGTAGTATATATTTACGGTTGAAAGCCGTGCTTGTTATCTATTCCCCGGGAATTCTATCAGCTAAATATTATAATTATTGATTTTATTACATAACAAACTGCGATGCTAGGTGTATCTAAAATCAAGCTTAGAGCCTATTTTGGTGCCTATTTCTCAAATTTTTCTCAGGCCGCTTAAGCGCGCCCTGAACCCCAGCCGTGTCGTCCCGCACTTTTCTTCGCTCCCCTTTTCTGGCCCTACAGTTTCATTCTGCTGTGGATTTTGACTCGCCGTCAATCAACTTGGGGGGGCCCCATGTACATCGTCTCTTAAATACATACCATTTTTTTAAGAATACAAATAGCCTAGTTTTATCTCTGATAGCAAATTATTTACCACCCCCTAAATTTTGAAATACCCCAGTACGCATTTGTATTACCCATGGGACACGAAATACCGCATAGTTTTGGGGGAATTGACGGTAAAAACTTTCGTTATAGACTTCGTGTTCAAATATTTGAGGATAGCTCTCTTGTTAGTTGTTAAGTGCAAAATATATCTAGCATTAACAATATACCTAGTGAAGCGGGAGATAGACACATGTATAATAAATCTGAATTTAAAGTTAACAAAGTCAGCAAATTTTGTTGTTTTGCATGTCTCTTCGTACATGTAACCACGTACACGCTTAACCTAAATTTTTATTTATTGGATTGTATCCCGATGGGAATCCCATTGAATAGGATGGAATGGGAAAGGCATAAATTGCTATGGGATAGGACAGAAAAAAGTGTCCCATGGACAAGTCTGAAAATCTTCTAATGATTTTCTGTGTTTTTACACGTATTGTAATGGCGATAAAACAGAATCACCACTTTGATTGTTTGTTATCTGCCGTGCGAGCGTCGCGCATATCGTTGCGACAATTTTGCACGGTTGCGTTGCGCGTATTGCCGCCATTCCATTGCAAGGCTTCCTGTTTTATTTCCAATACGTCGAAGTAGTGAGAATTATGTAAAGCCGCAATTGTTAAGATATACTTGAAAATAGTTTTTACTTTTTCCCACTTTTTGTCATATAATTTTGATAATGATAGTTATAAGTATCGACTTTTATAAAGATGATTTTCTGTTGCGTGAAATATTCAAATCCATAACCTATACCAGCTTTTTAAACCGTATATTAATTCAATCGTGTTCAAAGTAACTAACTCATAGATGCGCTGACTTACGAAAAAATAAAAGCTTACCTAAAACTCCCCGGAAATATGTGGACATAAAATGTGTGGTAAACTGCTCAATTATTATTAATTTGTTATTCGTATTTTCATATTTACGGAAAATTAACAACCTTGCTATTCTCAAATACCACCACCGTATCCTCGTTAGAAAGTATTGCTATCCTATATAGAATTAATTCAAATCCTAACATAAAATATATAGAAAAATACGAATATTTTGGCAACGAGTTCGCCGCCCACCATGAGATGCTTGGCGGCCAACCAGTGGGTTGCATACCACCGTTTAAGAAGTGCTGTATTAAACCACTAATACTTTCTCGTTTCTTCAAGAATCTATAACTGATTCTAAAAACTGTAATTTCGATACGATTAATGTTTCAGTAATTTTGGTATTTCAGTAGCTCAGAGGAGATGAATTATCTTTACTTCTAAGTGGGCGGATCCCGCTCTATTAATTATTTGGAGTGAGAATTAGGTCCATGGCGTCATGTGAAATGTGACGTCATCCAAATAAAATCCAAGGGACTTCAGAGTAGTTTTCCTGATTTTGAAAAGCTGAGCAATTTCTCGTAATTTACGAGTTTAACTAAATACGTTTATAAATTTCTCCAATCTTTTTTAAAAATTGCACATTGCAAATGTTATACTCGTTTTCAGATATGCCTCTTAGACAGCTTCCAGTCTTGGAAGTCGACGGAGTCAAACTTTGCCAATCTGCAACGCTGAATCGTTATATGGCAAGGGAATTTGGGTTAATGGGAAAAACGAGCAAGGATGCATATTACATCGAAATGTTTTGTGACTCAATAATGGAAATTGTATGGAAATATCCCTTTATGGAGGAAGACGAAAAAAAGAAGGTAATTTAAATTTTCAAATATATTTATCACTACAGAATAGTGCTTTTGTTGTAGTATAGTAACATTCCGAAATTCTGCCAATTATTTGGAGAGAGCATTAGGTCCATGGTGTCATGTGAAATGGGACGTCATCGTAATAAAATCCAGGGGACTCCGGAGTATTATTCCCGATTTTAAAAAAGCTGAAGCACTCTCGTAACTAACGAGTTTAACTAAATACGTTTATAAATTTTCACAATATTACAGGCAGCTCGAGCCGAGGAATTTAAAAAAACGACTCCTGAATCCTTGTCTAGACTTCAGAAAATGATTGCGAAATGTTCTCATGAGGGAGAGTGGATATTTGGAACGGTATGTATGATATAGACATATATATGTATACCAAAATTAAGTGAAGAAATCCATAGTGACTTCATTACGTAGAATTTATTAAAAGGTAATTTCTAATTCTCAATCCATCGACCATAACGAATCCCATTTTTAGCGGAAATTTTAGCGGAGTGTTTAACACTTCCGACCCAAATAAGTTTTGCGTAAACTTGTTAGTTTCAGTAATTTCTTTTAAGTATTAATTTGCTTTAAAACCAAATTGGCTACATTTGTTATGTTGTGACGACTTGTATTAGTAGGCCAGTTCTACTCAGCAACTCAGATATTCGCAGCTTTTCTGCAGGTTTGTGTGAAAAGAGGTTTCATCAAACTTACAATGTTGATGATTCATATTTTCCAGTCTTAATGACTCTAACTAAGCAGTTTTAACAATTGTGAACCCAAATGTAGAATTCTATTCGCACTCAAGCTGACAGAAGTCGGTATTTCTTGAAAATATAATCTAAAAAATGTTACTGTTGCTTGTGCAACATTGGAAAATAGAGTGGTAATATATTTTAATATTCAAATATATTTTGTTAAATTCCTTGATGTATATGTGTATTCACAGTTTACACTCGCCGATCTCTATTTGTTCACGTTTGGAGATTTTGTGTTGCCGGTTTGCAACGACATATTTTCTAGTGTTCCTGAGATGCAGAAAATATACGAAAAAGTGAAAAGTCTTCCCAAGATTGCCGCTTGGATTGAAAAAAGACCAGTGACATTTCTTTAATTGAAATATATTGGGACAGCATGCATTCATGTGTTTATGTATTGAATTGCACGACTACAAATCACTTCTTCCGAACAAACAAAATAATGTTTCAGTAGTAATGCATTAATTCACAATTTTTGTAGTAAAATATTACGAACTGGCTTTCGATAGACTTTTTCATCTTTCTGTTGGTTTTTGTCCAAATTTACAAATCAGATTAGGAAAGAAATTGGAACAGCCCAACGATGTAAATCAGAGGTGTGCAACTTTATTACAGGAGGACAAAATACAAGTAACTGGGTGAAGCCGCGGGCCGCACATCAACTCTACCTATACGAAAGGCTCTGAATACGAAAATTCATTGCATCGGCTATCGTAAGATTTTTTTTCATACGGAAGGCCGAAAATCCGAACAATGCTTGAAGAAGGGATGTCCAATTCGAATTTAATATTATAATAAAGACACCTTCGAATATCGTTTTTGGTGTTGATAAGAATACCGAATATGGCGCACATAACCTAGCGCCGCCGTTCACTTTTAGTTTAATAAATGAATATCTGCCATCCCGTTCGTTCGTTTGTTTCCCGAGGGTACGTACAATGTATTGCTAGCGAAATTCAGTGCGAACACGATGATACGCGTAACAGTTAACACAGAGGGAAATGAATTGGAAAGACATTTAAACAATTTGAATTACATGTGTGTGTGCTTATTTTGTACATTAGTTTCTCGATCAGCTGTCAACTTTTGCCACCTCCCCCGGCCCGTCCTCCCACTCTCCGCGGTCTTCGCTTAGCCTACCATAGTCGGCCAACGACGAGGGTAAACGAACATACCGTTTGTAGATTTTATGCGGTATTTCTTTGTTCTTCCTTCTTTCCATGTATATATTATCTATTTTCTATTTATTATGCAGTGCTCTATTTCTAACATGAATTTGTTACGGGTTTTAGCCATTATACAAATATTATGTTCAAGTTTTGCGGGAGATTGGAACGGATTATTAGGGCATTTACAGGTAAAATGCGTCCCTACTTACGGAATTTTCTACCTACGAAGGGCTTCATAAGTTGTGAGCACAAAAAATAGTTTCTTTCTGTTATCGATCTTACGGCATTGTTAACTTTAAGGTGTCTTGTAGAAAAGTTGAGTTGAAATGAAAAAAATTTCTAAAGAAAACTGCTATTCAAATTTATTGTCACACAAACTACAAATTTAGTTAGAAACACGTTTTTTGTAACATTGTGTATTTTGCTAGCTAGGTTCACTAATATGACAGTGGCACCCAGGTATAAGCTTTGCGACGCAAAGAGATTGAAATTGCTCGCACATACCAGATTACCGAAAAAAACTCGTTTCGCGGACACACCATTTAAAATTGACACTTCTCCACGGGCAGCACACGATTTCTTTGCGGAAACATACATTTTGATTTGCTTCTGATTTCAGACTTATGCGTGAAAAGAACCCCAAGTAAGCCTTATCTACTGTGGTTTGGATTCATTGCAACATACCAACCAATATTATTGATTGAATTGTTCCAGATTTTCTCTGTTTTATGAAATTTTATTGACGAGAATGCCTAGGTATTCGCCACAAGCACAATTCAATGCACAAAACCATATGAAATTCTTCTTATTTCTGTATAAGAGCATAGTACTGTCATACAGCTACAAATATTACTCGTTTAATATTATTTATTCAAATAGTTCATTGGCCTCCCCTCAGTTTCCCACTGGAACTCCCAAACTCCATCAAATTCATGTTCTGTAACGTAGAAGGTTCGACTACCAGGTTTGAATTGCAAATTACTGGGTTTTGAAAATGGACATTTGATTCTGGCTTCTAAAACTCCAGTTGCTGAAAAAACTTCAATGTGACTGCTTCCATGATGTGTTACCAGCAGTCGTCCACGATTATCAAATTCCATCCGGTCCGCCAATTTTCATAGGATTATTGTATACAGCTGAAAAATGATGCTGGCAATAAATTGAAATTAATGAGGACAATGTATAATGAAAATGTTTTTGAAAAACCATTCCTTGGCATTTGCAGTGAGACAAACTCGCGCATACTTTTTTTTGTTTAATACTATTTGCTCTATTCGTTTGCGGGAGCTTTTATTGCTTGTTCGGAATTAACCTAGTGTGCACAAAGCGATCAAAATCATCATTGCGTTACCAGCAACAACGGTTCGGGCAGACGATCTTTTCATGCATGAAACGGGCCACGAAACTGTTGCGTTCAACAAGGACTTCGAGCCTTTCAGGTTTGTGTGTTATTCATTGCGATCGTGAAAGAATCAACGACGGAAGGAACAATCGTACAGTATAGTTACTAGCTTATCTGGTGGGAAGCGAAGAATGAACTTATATAGATGATGCCGCCACTTTCAGTCCGATTAATATTATATTCATGTATTTTATTTTTTGAATACACATTTGAATTAGATTTATATTAAGCACGGTGGAGGTTTATAGTTGTTAAATTTGCTGGATGACGATATCGCTGCTAGTTTAAATACCCACCTAGCGGATAAAGCAGCGTGAAACTTAACTGTTTCGGCATTGCAGATTACACGTTTAGAGTTCAAATCAAATACCCCCCTCACCGAGGGTGAAAATACATTGGGTAGGCAATGACGAACCGCAATGATTACAATCTATTCAAGTAAATAGTATAGCTTCTTTCGTATAGTCAGATATCAGTGACTCTTCCACCTGGCCTTGGTCGGAACAAGTTGCCCCCGTACCTCGCTCAAAAAGGTTCAGCTGGCAACGTCATTGAACGATACATACATATTACCTTTTGGCAAAGTAGCCCAAACTCGTCTATTGGCCAGTTCTCCTTTTGATACGATGTCAAATGCTATAATGCGCCTCTTCATTGTTTCGGCCACCAATAGTAAATCATCCTTTATAGCAATTCCGTTCACAAATTGGAATGATTCATTCATCGCTTTTGGAGTCGAGTGACCTTGTTCAAGGAAATATAAATTTCCGCCAATTATCTGTTGTAGTAAAAAGTTAATTGCAAAAGTTCAATTTTGAAAGCGAATACATTTATAAAAATACAACTAATTTTGTAAATCATCTTTCATAATTTTTTGCTAGTGGTTTGCATGCATAGTGCAAGAGTGAGTTTAACAAAGTTGCTACATACATTTGGCAATGTACACGCAATCGCTTTTCTTGTTGTGGATGAATTATGTTGGCCTGGGAACGTCTGACTTTAGTCAGAAGAAACGTCACAGAAATTTATTTGTGTTAGTACGAGCAAGTCTCTTGATTCACTTGAAATAGTTATTACTTATCGATCTTAAGATCGGTAATTATATTGATAGGTATTTGTCTGTATGTATGTCTGTATGTATGTGTGTATGTCTGTCTGTTAGATGCATGCGATATCTCACGAAGGCGTGGTTGAATCTGCTCCAAATTTTGCATGTGCATTCATCATATCTCGGACCGGAAGCCTATTGATTTTGGATGAATTATGTCGTATAATTAGCGAGTTATTAATTAATTAGTGATTAAGAGATATGGATTTTCACAAATCGAGAGATTTTCGAGACACGCTGAATGTGTGTGTGCGTATCAGATGCGCAAGTTTTCACGCTAGTGAGTCAGAGCGAAGGATACACACCGCTAGATCGTATCTCGTGATTAATCTTTGAGCCTTGTCTATATCTCTCTTGTAACTTTGACGTCGTCGCGATGCGCAAGTTTCCTTCGAGAAATTTTCCACACTATTGAGTTAGAGCGAAGGATACACGCCGCGAGATCGTATCTCGTTACTTATAATTACTCCTTAAAGTTTAAGCAATGTCCATATCCCTAAATCAGGTTCGGGGTTGCAGAATTCCTCACCAAAATATCGCTAGGCTGTGTTTGAATAGCCGTCGCAACCTGGGTTAGCGCCGTTGTATTTAACACAAACTATAGGATTGGTAAATACAGAAATAGGCTATTGGCTGGAAACTAATCGAAACAATCCAGTTCGGATTTGCAGAATTCTTCATAAAAGTATTTCGACGACATGGGGAGTTGGCTATTGTTTCCTACATTTCTGATATTGGCTGAAAACTAATCAAAACAATCCAGTTCGGGTTTGCAGAATTTTTCGAATCGAAACCGCAGTTTCTGTTTTGGGGGATCCCCTAACTTTCGATCGATAAGTCTTCGGTCTCTGACCGATATTCTCGTCTTCATATTGCTACATCCTCCTTGCATTACGGATCCACCAGAGCAAAAGCATGTACGAAGGATAAATATGCGCAAAATCCGGAATCGCTTTTCTTGTTATATAGTTTGACAATGTTGTCTGACGAAGACGTTTGAGAAGTTGTATAAATGTGTAACAAGAGTGTTTAGTCATTTTAGTAAACTTAAGTTAAACGTATTTACCGTAAATGTCGGTGCTTCTTCCCCTTGTGCTGGAGCTACCTCCGAACCGGGTGCCGTGATCCATAAATTACCATTTTTATCGAAAACAAGATCGCTACAGCCATGAAGAAGGTTTCCATCATCGTCCTTGTTGCTCACCTACAATGCAAAAGATTGTGCAAGGCTGTGGATGGATGTCCTATGACATAAAAAATCATTCAGGAATTTGGGGTAAGTTTAGAAATTTGAATAGTGCATGTCAAGTGTCAATTAATATGGAGTTGTGTGTGCCACACAATATACATATACTGCCATTTGAGTGATGTACATACAAAATTCAATCTCATGTGCCTATACAGCTAATTTAGTATAATATATATATAATATATATATATCAATTTAAGTAATGTACATACACAGCTAATGTTCTATGCATATACATAGTCAACTCAATATACATATATAGCCATTAAAGTGATTTACATATAAAAATCAATGTCATATGCATATACATGCAATATAATATACATATACAGCCATACAAATAATTTTCATACAAAATCAATGTAATATGCTTCCATAGACAACTCAAAATACATACAGAGCCATTTCAGTGATGTACATACAAAATCCGGACCTCCAACTGAACTCAGGTTGTGTACCAGGTTAGGGTTCAGGTTGTGCGACATCTTGGTGCGCATACTTCAGGAGTACCCAAAATCCAATGTCATATGCATTTACATACAAAAGTCGTATGCGTATACAGCTAACTCAACACATATACGGCCATTTAATGATGCAAATATAAAATTCAATGTCATAAACATGTAGTCACCTCAACATATATTTAGTCATTCAAGTATTGTACACACACAGCCAATGTCAAGTTATTATATAAAAGATTCAATATATAGATATATACAGCGATTTAAGTGATGTTCTTATAAAATCTAATATCATATTCATATGACATTGAATTTTGCTCTTGAACAGTGCTGTTATTTTGATGTAAATCGTCGCAACCACGAGTTTTTTTGGATACAAATAATATGGCATGACATTTTAAACGTTCGTTTTGGTCATTGCTTGAAAATTTTGCGCATCTTAATTTTTTTTTTGCTGAGAGGGTCGGCTTTTTCAACCGGTGTCGTGCGTATTCGTGCCGACTGCTTCACATGCAGTTTCCAATGCGCTGAATCTGTATTTTTGAATCCCGCTTTCGAAAATCCCGGCTGTATCCCCGTACTCGTATACAACCAAAAAGATAACAGTTCTAATCTGTGATTACATTCTGTGTATACATATAAGACTAAGACGGTGATGAAAAATTTTATAAAATGCGACACGAAAAAAAGAGAGTAATTGCAATACCAGTTGACAATCGTTACTTCCAGGTGAATACTTGAGAAGTCCTAGTCTAAAATCCGCAATCCAAATGTTGTCGAATTTATCTGATTGGCATCTTGCAGGTCTTCCACCAAATCCGTTTACTAAAGCAGTGCACATGTCAGTTTTTTCGCCAGTTTACAAGTTTATTTTATGTAGTTTTTCTGCCCATTCATTCCGAAACTGAGATTCGTCTACACTTCTATAACGCAAAGATAAGTTTAGCATTTTACACGCATTCTAGATCAGCGCCTATTGCAATTAACGGACTCGAAGTGTTTGATTTCAAATTGTCAGTACTAAAAGATACAAAAAGTCGCTAAACGCAATTTTTGTGGGGCCCGATGTTTCACCAAAATTTGCAATTCTCGTGCCCATTGCACCTGGTATTTGGAAGTACTTGGTTGGAAGTTTTAATTTCACTACTAAAGTCGCCATTGCTAGTCTGTTTTATGACATAAACTTTAGCGTTAAATAATATCCTTTGCTAGTATTGCTCAGTTAGCATTGGTGTGAAACAGCGTAAAAATTACCCTTTGTATCAAAAACTGGACCTTCCGATGCTGGCAACCCATCACAAACTTTTCGAAATACTGGTTCAATAATTCTTACACTGGGTTGTTGTTGAGCGTCCGAGTTTAGTTCACGTTCATTGCTGATGATTTTTCCACCAATTCCAAAACTCACAAAAAGTGTTTTGAGAATAGCAGAAAGAACCGACATTCTGTTCAAGATATTTTTGATTGCCCTAAATTAATATGATTTCAAACATATCAATTTAATTTCGCAAATATGCATATCCTGCAAAATGGTATAAGAAATCAATGAAATTAAAAGTTTAGCAATATCAAAGCTAATAAAGGAGAAAATGAACTCCATTTCAGTGCATTATGGGTATTTATTCTCGAATATTTTGGACAAATTTTTTACAGTTGACCGTTTAAATTATAGATATAGATGGATAGTTTATTTTGAAAACTATTTAATACACTTAAATTAATAATGAGGAATTCTGGAGAGCGAGTGAAACCGCTGCAGAAGTGTGAAACATGAAAAATATCAGGTGCCCGCTCACTAGCACGCACTTATGAAAAAATCACAAAAACAAACACCCTTTTAAACGAAGTTTACGCACTTATGAAAAAATCACAAAAACAAACACCCTTTTAAACGAAGTTTGGACCAGAAACAAATACACAAAAATACGCCAATGTATTGAGGTTATTGTAGGCTATTTTTAAAAACAACACTTTAGCTAATAATGGTCGATTCAATCTATTAGAAAGACAAACATAGCTTTTGGTATGCAATGTCATGAAGCCATGAAACACTACATTGATTGGGCATTGCTGAAAGTGGTTTAACATACATATACAAACTCAAACCAAAACTATGCTGGTATATTCTGTGCACGGAAACTAATAATGAAAAAATTTATCAGGAAAACCCCAAATCACGCATGAACGGGTTTGCAATTTATGAGACCGATATTCTTAAAACAGTATGCACATAATGCACGAAATAAAAACAATAATACGCCATTAAGTTGATGTTTAAAAACGAACGTCAATCATTGGCATGTTCTAACAAATCGTATATATTACATTACAACCTATTTATGCATATATAGTATTAAAACTATAGTTTTAATTCTCATTTATCATTTAATTTGAATTTGTAGTAATAGTATTTGCATTATCTTCTGACAGTTCAATGCTCTTTTTCATATTCCTGATTCATTATTTTTTGATTCTGTCATGTTGCCTTAAAGTCATTTCCATCTTACGTCGTCTGACTGTAGGCTTCTCGTTGGTATTATTTCTGTCCTAGTTCATTGTTATAATTTGAGTCCTTCTGTATCGCCTAAAACGGGACCAGGCCTGACGACTGCCAACACGACTTTCCTGCATCAACAATTAAACTTCGTGTGTGAATAGAACTGAAGTAGACCGGGTACTAGTACCGTAATACTGTTACCACGCCTTACTAGAAAATTCTAACGCATATCCTTCTCTCTATACTCTCTACATTATCAACACAACGGGATTTCTTTCAGAACAGCAAACCGTTAAGATATTTTAACGCAGTGGTTCCCAATCTCTTTTGTTAAATTTCCCCTTTCTATCTGTAACCCTATGCTCTCACAAAACCCGTACTTCATTTGATCATTTTTAATGGATTCTTAGCTAATGTTATGCACAAGTCGCACTCCCGTCGCTTTTGTACAGTAAAAGCAGTTCATGAGTGTGGAACTAAAGATTTTTAGTAATTCTCCAGCAAATACAAAGCAAAATTCCTCCCTTTATTGCGTTTTCATAAAAAACTCATTTTATATATATACAACAAACTTGATTTCATACTTGTGTCAATCCGCATAGGGACAAACTGTAATTAAGTCTTGTATACGCCACAGTAAAACATGCCATACCAGTTTCCAATGACGTTTCATTCTGTTGAGTTGCATTCTGATAAACATGAGTATCAAACGGTTATTTAACAAAAACGCCACGGGCATAATAAAACTTCATAAAATATTACTGTCCACGCTGTAAATATCTAGAAGGTCATTGCAAATAGCTTAACTTGTGGTTTTGATTACGCCGTGGTGAAACATGTCATACCAGATCCCAGCGTCATTAATCATTCAGTCATATTCTTATGAACGCAAGGACAAACAATAATTAATCTAATAACGTCACAGTAATAATAAGATTTTAAAATATGGTAATAGTTTCGGCGCAAATATTCGTGGTGGCAATTGCAAGCAGCTAAATTTGTTGTTCTAATTGTATTGCAACTTGCAAGGGGTATGCAATGCGCTGCCTTTGATCTTACGCGCTACAAAACATACCAAGCCAGGCATTGAAACATTTATCAGGTATTTGGCAATGTTGGTCTTTCTCAGGGACAGACGTCGCCCAATGGCACAATGTTTTAATGAGGTGAATCAACAATAAATGAATCTACTAGGGCTTGGGTAGAAAAATAATAGTCCTCAGCATATATACATGGTGTCCGAATAAAATGGTTCCATTACATTTGAACCCACGTACATTTGAACCCATGACAATTGCACCTGTATGCTATTGCACCTATGGAATTTTTTTTGTTTCACGGATAGTTAAACCCATACTAACCCTAACCCATGAGTTTTAGCACCCGCATATAGATTGAACCCGTGGATATACGCATGGGTTCAAATGTACATGGGTTGAAATGTACGGTCACCGAATAAAATATATACGCATGTATTGTATTCATGTATACACATTAAATATAACTTTAAACATGGTGTTTATTTCAAACTCACGCTCATCTTGATCAGGACACTACTGACAACGCAAAGCAATAGAACCGCACACATTATGAAACAATTAATTCCCTCGGTATTTGGCTGATTCCCACTACTGCGTAGTGCAGCTATTGAAATATTGCTCCAGATTTGCACAAATTATATGTGCGAACAAAGTTTCTCCTCTTTATTACTGATCAAAAACGATAAACGATCCTGCATACAAAATGTTGACGGCGAACTTCGAGTTGCTCTTTCACGTATTGATCCTAATATAGATAGAGCGATTGTGCTCATTAAAACAACCACAAATCTCTCATTGAAATATGAACATTTTGTTTTTTTCGTTTGTTCTGGTGTGCCGTCGAATTTGGCAAGTTTTACAGGTGTGCCGCAAGTTAAAAAGGTTGCGGAGCACTGAGCTGGAATCTATGATGCGAAAACTCGAAAAATACTCCGCCGATGTTAATTTGCCTTTGTGACGTCAAAATGATCGTGTGGGATTTATTATGACGGAACAATTGCAACAATGTACTTGTTGCATACATCTCCATTTTTATGCGATTCGGAATCCTTATGATAAATCTGAATTAACTGACAGGTGCGCAGCATTACATAAATAACTATTGTATAAAAAAAAGACTCAAAACCGCCAAAAAGTGACTTACGCGAATTTCAATGAATGCTACGAGATTAATTTCCCAAATGACGAAGATGAACGACGCTGCAGCTCGAGAGTGAGTTAGGTGTGGGATATCGAATAACACGTTTGTGCCGCTGGCGTTTTAATCATTTTTGTGGATACTTTCGCAGCATTTTTTGTCACTTTGGATGGTATAGGCCAGGGGTGGACACAATTCTTTGGTATAAGAGCCGCATGCTGCAAGTCAGAACTTTAAAAGAGCCGCAGAATTTGTGATTTTCTTAATATTATCAAAATACCATGAACAGAAAAGAAATCCACACAAAGAGTCTAATAACAATAAATAGATAAACAAGGCAGCTATGCTCAAATATATGCACAATTTGAGCTCATTTAATTTGTGTTCCCCTATAGCTGATTTACGAGGGTAGTCTCGTAAGAAGTTTCCATGATTCGTTTCATGGTGCCGTTTAACATTGCTGACTTTATTCTGACCAATGACATTAAACAACATGATAGGCAACTCTGACGTCACTCCATAAGACTACATGCGAAAGATTGTATTTCATGATACGCTCCAATGCACATATTTCTCGTCGCCTTTCGCGACCGTTTTCCGCTTGCTTTTGCTAATCGGCGTCCTCTTTACATTTAGTACCTGCCTTTTTGCGCCTGTAACGTAAGAAAATAATCTCTATATCTAAGAAGTTTTGCTCACTTGGAAAGCTGGAATGACATACAAGCTGTAAAGAGTAAAATGGACATCATAGATTTTTTTTTATCAGAGAAGATTACAAACGCGTTAGCGTAAAGATTTGTGTGGGACATTTTGCAGATAATAACAAAGTTCAAAGGTAGTAATTTTACTGTTTGCGCTTAAACATTGAAATTTCATTTAAAGAGGGTGTCATACAAAACAGCAAAACTGTTTTTACTTCTCTTAACGGTGCTGTGATACAATTCCATAACACAAAGTTTGCACCTATCGAACTTGCTTTTGTAGGTGAATTTATTAGACATATTACATATTCAGTTAATCGTAGGTAACATTGCTGGTACATAATGCATCGTAGATAGGTTTGTTTAAATTTAGGAATTTAGCTCATAGCCCACTAATTAATATTGTCTTCTATGCAGGAGGTTGCAGGGCTGAATTCAACTTGCAGCCTTACCGATCACCTGACGATGCTCATTTAGTTTGGCTCGAGCAAGTCTTCTTGAAATGCTTGTGTGGATGGAAACTACCTATATTTTTTGCCTTCCACCGATTTTAGACAAATTTATTCTGAGGGATTTCGCATATAATTCTCACTGATTGTTGGCTGTTTATAATTCCTATTGATTGTGAATTCTGATTATAACAATGAGTTGAAAATTTTTTTACCTAATTTACTGGCACCTTTTTCTTGTCAATACTCCAAGCTGAGGTAATAAACATGACAATACATTTATGTCATCTGGAAGCAAAATATGCACACTAATTAATAGTTTGGCACATTGAGATAATACATCATGACAGAAAATACAAGTTAAAGATATGTATGACCAACACATGGTAATTAAAATTAAAAAAAATTAATAGGGGCTGTGGAGTATGGAAAGTTCAAGACAAAGAAAAGAGCAAATGTTCATAGCTCATGAACTCTCAATTTTGCCTCCATTGCTTTGTGAAGGCCAGTATATTTCGAGTGGCTGAATTGGTTTACCTTTATGATAGCAACGATTTTGTATTTAATATAGCGAGATTATTTCAATTTAATTGAAGTGATATAATTTCCCAAAGCAATGCTTGAATCGTCTAGAATAGATCAGTGGTGTCAAACTCATGGGTTTTCGAGAGCCGCATTGCATTTTGAAAATTGTAAAAAGAGCCGCAAACAGTTTTTGATAATGTATACTTAAAAGATATTTTTAAGATAGTTTTAGTTTGTGACATATATTGTGATGCAACTAAACAGTTGGATTAAGTTTTATTATTTTCTTCAATTTCAAATGCAATTACATATTAATATTTGCATTCCACTATTATTGCAACATTTGCAAGTTACAGTATTTATTATAAAAAATCGTAAAATTCTATGTACAACCATCAAAATCATTTTTGAACAAGCTTTGAATAAGGAAAGAATAATACATACACTAAAAATAACTTAATCTAAATATATGAACCTAAAATTAACAAAAATACTACAGTATAAACTCAATGTTTTAATAATTACATTTGTCCTGGCGTTTGGCATCTTTTTTGTGTCACCAGCATACTAAGGCCAGTCTGAAATGATTTTATAGTACCAACTCTAACTAACGAGGCCACATGATCATGGGTTTATCTGGATCTTTACGAATGTTTAATTAATTCCAGTAATGCAAAAAAGTTACTTTTATCATTTCATGTATAGATCAGTAAAAAAACAAATGACAGATTTTTTCGACAAGACATTTCGCACTACATTGCGTGGCATAGGATTGCTTGAATTATTATTGATATTGATTTTTAGTAACTAAGTCGTTGTATAATTATATTAATATACAAACACATGGAAATTTTCTGTTCGAAGTTGGTCTTCGAATTTGTCATATTGACTGCTGAGCTTATTGTGTTTTTTGATTGTATTGATGGAAATATGACAAATTAAACAATGTGCTTCAGAATTTTGTGAAGAGCAGAAATGTTACAACTCCCATTTTCTTCGAAAATGCCACCTTCTTCATGTACTTTGCGTTTAATTTAATTAGTCAAGTGTTTTATTCAAGTATTCTTTTGCTAGCTTGATGTGTATTCTTAATTGGGTCAAAATGTGGACAAAAAAAATCAATATTCCAAAACTACTTTCAGTAAATTGTTTTCTGTGTGAATAATCAATTTCACTTTAGAAGGTTTGAAAAATCTATTACATTTAGATAAAAAAAAAAAAACTTCCAAAATACTATTACAATTATTGTTAAACGTTCGAGGGCCGCACTGGAAGTTCTCTGGGGCCGCGAGTTTGAGATCCCTGGTCTAGATTGAAGTTGTTCAAAAAATATATGATAGTATTTTATCATGAATGATGATTATACCCCTTCCGGAATTTCTTATATAGTACTACCAAAAGTTGATGAACCAAATATAACACAGGTGCAGTGAGGTACCCGTAATCCTCATTTCCAAAGCTGTTTTAAGTATGTCTGGCGTGTTTTGTGCCTTTTTACAAATAAGACCGCTTATGCAATCTTACGCTTTGGAATTTTTAGTTATTTTCCTCAAGCCCTGCAGGATGTGGGTGCCATACACAACTCTACCGGAGGGTCAAATGTCTTTGCATGCCTCCATAGGTTGTTTTTCTATTGCAATTTTCTATTTTCAAATGCATTATATTTCTTGGAATCACACTGTCACTGATATGTCGCCAGACTTCTGATATCTCCCCGTCTGCTATAGTTGTCCTGTGAATAAATAATAGGAAATTGAGATTAGACGAATAGTTGAAAGTTTTGCTTTATGTCGGCTTAATTTCTTGATTGATATACTTACTATTTCTGCTATTGCCTCTTGTGCTGCAAGAGTCTCACAATGCTTAGACAGGTTTGTCCACAACTTTCACATCTGAAGAAAGAGAGGAGATTTATTAATTTTCGTTAAGAATAAATAAAGCAGTCTATATGATTCAGAATGGAAAAGCTACTAAATCCAATATCTCATGTTTTATTTAAAAAATATTTTACTGAATTTGGTATATAAACCAACTAATAAAAGGCTTTAGTCAGAAAATTACAAGCATTCGTGGCTCCAAATACTTGAGAAATCAGACTATACAATATAGACCGGTATGAGTGAAATGTTAGGTGAACTTGTTAACACTTTGATTCAATACGCAAATAAAAGTGAATGCGTAATAGTATGTTACAATGAGCAGCAATCAACAATGAGTATATATCCTCACTGGTTAAAAAAATCTAACTGGAGGTGCATGAACTATTTGAAACCATAAGGGGTAAGTAAATATGTAATTTCGGCAAATGGGCAACTACGTACCGTACTGAATTAATAACTTCGTAGTATTTGACAAAGGCTGGCTTTCACACATGTACTTAACAGTGCGATGCCCGGGTGTGATATACAACAATAGTATTCACCTTACTTTTTACCGATTTCTTTTTACCCCAACTTTCAAAAATATTATTAAAATCGACAACAACTGTCAAAGCAGGCACGAACACCATTCGTGCTACGCCTTGAAAGCAGCACACATCCGCTCGTTTTCGTCTCGTCAAGTATGTGCATTGGAGCGTGCTATCGAATACGATCTTCGGACAAAAATGCCGGAGTTGCGCATCATGTTGTTTAATGTCATTGTTCTGACTTAGTAGCTTATGGCAGATTAAGCACAAAGGTTTATTCTCCTGACTGGTAAATGCGTATTCTTCTTTCCATTCTGACCTAACAACTCTGTTTTTATCTTCGTACTTTCGTTTTTTAATTGAGGACATATCGCAAAGTAACTTAGACTAACTAACCGCAATCAAGCTGCAATACCGCCAAAGCATCAATAAACATTGACGAAAGATTTGCTGACTTGACTGACTTAAATTCAAAATTCAACGCTACAGCGATTTTCATGCTAAAACATAATTTGTCTTAATCATTGACAAAAACTTCTTTACGACTTTTTATAAATTAAAAGAGTTTACATTAAAGTTTTTCTCTTAGTTAAAATTTGGAGAATTATTTATGTTAGCGAGAAGAGCCGCGAGTCGCGGTGTGCCCACCCCTGGTATAGGCTTATAAATAACTTTGCAGACCGGTGAGACCAGTTATAGTAAAGACTAGGGCCCGACCGATATATCGGCCGGCCGATATATCGGCCTTGTTTTTCACAAATTTTGAACTATCGGTATCGGCTAATTTTACCGATAGTTATCGGCTAATCACGTGACTGCCAAAGTGTCAAAATTGCGCCGAGAAAGCAGTTTTATCGCTTGTTTAATTCGAGAGCGGTTCTGCGTGAAACTCTTTTTCTTCACTATTTCTATTTCTCTCTTATCAAAAGCGGTTTCACGGACGATTGCGACACGGGATTTCACACTTTGCAAGCAAGTTTGCAGCGTGGTGGCTTACAAATCGAAGCGATAGAACACGTGAACGGCTTATTTGTGTTAAATAATATACGCTAGATTAAATAGAGAATTTTCGCGTAGTTTACACGGCGCTTGATTTCCCTTGCGCTTTAATTGTTGAAGGTTGCCGGGAAAGCAGTTTTATCGCTTGTTTAATTCGAGAGCGGTTCTGCGTGAAACTCTTTTTCTTCACTATTTCTATTTCTCTCTTATCAAAAGCGGTTTCACGGACGATTGCGACACGGGATTTCACACTTTGCAAGCAAGTTTGCAGCGTGGTGGCTTACAAATCGAAGCAATAGAACACGTGAACGGCTTATTTGTGTCAAATAATATACGCTAGATAGAGAATTTTCGCGTAGTTTACACGGCGCTTGATTTCCCTTGCGCTTTAGTCGTTGAAGGTATTATTTAACTTCTTGTATTGGTATGTTATAGATGGCTGGTTCTAGCGGTAAGAGCAAAGTATGGGAATACTTTGCATGCCACAGTGATGGTGTACTTTGTAAAATATGCTCATCATTGTTAAGTCAAGGTTCCGCCGATTCCAAAAAGAAAAACACCAGTAATTTGTGGAGTCATCTCAGATCGAAACACAAGAGAAAGTATGATGAGATTTCGCAGACGCAGTTAACGCGAAAAAGGCCAGCTGAAGCTTCCCAGTTTAATCGGCAACCTTCATGGAAACACATAATGGATAAATTTAATAAATGGCATGGAAATGACGCAAGAACGAAATCACTTGATAAAATAATAATGGAGATGATAGCCACTGACAACAGGCCATTTGCATTAGTGCAAGATGATGGATTCCGCAGGCTAATAGAAACCATTGAACCTCGCTACGCCCTAAAGACTGAGAAGTATTTCAGAACAGAAATGCTGCCACAAATATATGTGAAAAAACATCGGTATCGTTATCGGCTTATCGGCCTAGTTTTGGAAAACTAGCAGTATCGGTATCGGTTCAAAAAGGCAGTATCGGTCGGGCCCTAGTAAAGACAATCAATTTATGTGTCCAATATATAAATACAGGACAGACAGAGAACTAATGCTTACTGTAGAGAATTGTAATGGTTTTAAAACAGCCTGGGTGATACAGCTAACCTTGTAACCTTCACTTGAAAAAAGTGAGCGATTGCGCGAACGTACCATAAGTACACGTTGACACATATTGATCATTAAGCTTTAATAAAGTAATGTAGTTTTGAGCGACAGCAACTCTAATAAGATGAAATGAATGAAATAAAACTATAGCTATAGGATATACATTGTATATGCAAAATCCGTACTAGAAAAATTGGGTGATGTGGACAAAAAAATGTATAAAAGGATTAACGTTCATAGTAGTAGCGTAGGATGACTCGACTCGATTCACTTTCAAAAAGAAATGACTCCGCTAACCGCTAGAGAGACCTGGCTCGACACTAAAAAAATATGAGCGATTCTTCGATATAGTTAAATAAAATATTTGACGAGGAAGTGCCGAGATGAATCTTGTCAGCACATGGTTAAATTCTAGTTTCATATTTATACACAATAACTTTGATTTAACGCAACATGAAACTTCAAGTCTACCGCCTCGTCATTGTTTTTAAAATTTATTGTGGATAGAATTTGACCTGTGATTTGAAACAGTAGTGACTTGACTTGTAATATGGGAGTGCGGTAACTTGACTGGAGGGACGTATGACTCATACCTTTACGGACTTGTAACCTTCTACGCCAAGGGTGTGCAACCTTTATCACAGGAGGGCCAGATACAATGAACTAGGTGAAGACTCGGGCCGCACTTTTATTTGAGATAGCCTTTCTAGTAGCCTATATAGCTGCAGGCACAAAATATTGTTTCTTTATGTTATTAATCCTACGGCATTGTTAAGGGCCATTGCAGAAATGGCGAGTTAGAACGCATAAATTTCTATAAAATTTCTATTTTCCTTGCGGGTCGCATTTGGCCCGCGGGCCGCAGTTTGCACACCCCTGCTCTACGCAGTCGACAATTCAGGTGTGAAATCGTAAAAGATTTTTTTGGGAACACCCATACATTAATGTTTATATCATAGACTACAATTTTAGCTAGGCTTTCAATCTTGTCCCACCTACAAAAATCACAGGTAATTTATACTGGTATGATACGTAAACTTTTTATACGTTTATCTGTTGCTATTCTGTTGATAATAATACTGTGTGCTTGGGAATTACCACTATGGAAATTGAAGTCAAGCGGATATAGGAAAAGGAGTTCAAGTGAAAACTACAACAACGAAATGAAATTAGCAATGCAAGAAATGTCTAAAAGTAATTTTACACATTTCATACCGATTCAAAACTTACGATTAAAGAATATATTTTATAATCGAATCGAAAAATGTGGGAGCAGATCTCTCGTAAGCGTTGTGTGTAATTTGAAGAGGGCAAACAAATTTCAAGTCGAGAAGTCCAAGGTCTATACTAACAGACGGCTAACAGGTGAAGATTTAAAAAAAGAAAAGGAATTATTAATTGGACTGACTCCTCCAACGTTTTACGAAAGACACATTTTCCATATCAATTTTGAAGAATATAATGATAAGAAGCCGATTCTAATTAACATGGTGAGAGATCCGATTGAGCGATTTGTATCACATTTTTCTTATGAAAAATATGGGGATGTAGCCATGAAAATTAGTCCATCATTTCCAGACAGGGAAGACATTAATGACTGCATTTCCAAAGAAATTGGAGTTTGCCAAAAAGAAAATACCATGATGTTTAATATTGGTCTGTATTTTTGTGGAATGAGTGAAGATTGCCTTAATGTCTTTTCAAATAAAAGGGTTGAAATAGCAAAACGGAACATTGATGAAAGATACTCTTTTATCGGAAGTGCGGAAGAATTCGGGACGAGTTTGCAACTTCTCGAAAAAATGTTTCCAGAATTTTTTAGAAAATCGCTCCATATGTGGAAAGGCCATCACCGTGCTTTAAATTTAACAGCTACAAAAAAGAAAGACTTTTTAACTGATGAATCGTGGCGAAAATTGAGATATGAACTTATGATGCATGAATATGAAGTTTATCACCATGCATTAAGAAAATTTATAAATTTGAAAGGACAATTTGGCATTGAGTAAAACAGCAGAATTTGTTCTATCCATTAACAAAAGTTATTGCATCACGTTTAGTTAGAGTTGATGTCTTATGCGCAAAGACTTTGTAGGGCCGTCATTGCGAAAATGATTCTTGCGAGAACGTAGTTTTGCGAGGTTCCATAGCTTTGCAGGGTTTCATAGCTTTGCAGGCTCAGTCTTTTGTGAAAATGTAGCAGCATGCCCAGTATTCATTATAATTTTCCTAAAATATGTATATATGTTGCTGCGTGCTGCCGTAACGCTGACCCAGTAACTGAATTATGCCTAAAAGGGCAAATATTATCAATTTACTAACAAATCCTAGAATTATATTTTTTGTTATAGTATACGTCCTCATAACGGGTCGAAGCATTTAAACACCTAACGCGTAATATCATAGTCCTGGTGCACAAAACTCAGCCAGTTATAAGCAACAATAAAATAATAATAAGAATTCACCAGATCTCATTGAAGAACTCTATATTTAAACGTTTAAGTTTCACAATACTATTCTCATGTGTACGTTTGCACAAAAGTCAGTTCTCACAAAATTTAATTCCCGCAAAACCCGGACCAAAACTCCGGTTTGATTCCTCCGTATATTAAGCTGTTCTTGTAAAATGTTTCCAGTTTAGCTGGCATATCACGCGATAGAACCATTTGAAGCCCAGTTGTCGCTTTCAAAAACACTGTAGACTAACTACGTCGATTTTATATATAAATATATATTTATGTATTAAACTCTGCCTGCTCTAACGAAGTGAGAATAAATGAGAATTGCAATAAGCAGTGTATGTATTTGGACAGATGGGTAAAGTCAGCCTTTTTTAATTTTGCTGGGTTTTTTTTTTTTTGTGAAAATTTGGCGGCACACGAACAATAAGTTTTGAAACCCCTGCTCTAGGGTATATTACCCGTGTATACATTTATGCATTCGATGTTGATTGCACAAATTGAAATCCATTCAATAATAACGCTTCATTACTGTAGTAAGAACCGTGCCACAATAAAAAGCAGCTCATTTCGAAAATACCTGCAAAAATACTGAATGCTCATTTTACAATGATAAAACAGTAATAAAATAATGCTCAATATATATAGAAATTGCTAAGTCTTCACGTGCTGTGCAAAAAATAAATAGACCTAATATTTAGCCAAGAACTGTATTAGTCTTGACTGAGTAAAACAGTCTTATTATCAAAAAAGGCTTCAAAGCTATCAGTTTAATACAGCAATAATTCTGGCTGGTGCGCCCGTCCCTCCTCCATTCTTGCTTGGCAAGGCAATAACTTTGAACCCCTTATTAGCGGCAGCTAGTTTGCCCAGATTTCCAACGTTCTCCAATGCAGGAATCTCATGTTTAGCGAGAAACTGATGTACTCTAAAAACAAATCCTTTTATGACGGAAAAATGAACGAGGATAAAAATGATCGAAAAACATTTCTTTTTGAAACCAAGGTCAATAGTCTCAATCAAATATGGAAAAATCTCAAAGATAGCCTTGTGAAAGTGCGATACCAAAATATGAGCCGGTGGCAGTCATAAAAGCAGAATTATTTCTTGGGACAACTTACAAAAAATCCTTTGATCTGGCCTGGTCAATGCTGGCTGTATCGATTCCAATTGCACCAATACATCTATTTGTAACGAGCCATTCCGCCGCCTTTGGGTCAAGTCCCGGGAAATGCAGAAGTGGGACAGCCTCGTCTCCAGTTGCGTTTGTTCCGTAATATTGAGATCTATCATAGTATACATCACTATATCCGGTGTATAATAATACGATGCTTCCGGAATGTATTCTCTTATCTGTGTGGTATAAGATTTAGGAATATATATATAAATGCGATTTAGTTGATAACCATATTCGAAGACATACGGTTTTGTCTGCGATAAATAGCATTTTCAAGCTTCAAGCTGGATGTGTCATATACGTCTAAGCAAGTACAATCTTGGATAAGCACAAATAACAATAACGTTTTGTATAAATAGCATAATTTAACACCGGGACATATATGTAGGATTAGCGTACGTCCCGGTTTAGCCGGCACAGTCGCGATTTTGACAAGCTGTCCCGACGTCCCACTCGATAGAGTTAAATGTCCCGGTCATGCAGTATGGCAGTTATGAATATTTTTTCATTTGCTATCAATACAATTTTTTTGTTAATGAAGGCAGTCCATTTATCACTGATTTGCGACTCACTTAACTAGTTCGGTGAGAGCAATGACTCATTAGTGAGAGACTACTGTATTGCTATGTCATAATAATTAGTATATATTATGCTAATCCGTCAATTTAGCATCTAACATTAGCTGTACTGCAGTTGAATTACTAAAAATTCGTTTTTCAATGATTTGAATGTCACTAATATTCATAAGAGTTGAATTTTACTACTACTGGCTCGGCGGTGTGGCGTATCGTGCTAAGCGTCAGGAATACGCTCGCCACCGCACCTCGGATAACCATGCGTGGGTTCGCAAGTTAATTATCCCGTTGGTTTCCGCTTCCTCTATCATCAATCCATGCATCTGAAACGAAAACTGGCCGACTTATCCCATACCCGACATGGACAGGTAATCGGACAGTAAGCCGCGGTTCGTTATATGATTAAGCCGTCTTAGCATCGTTCCTTTCCACCGGGATAAATATGTAAATCATAGGTCTCGGAATCGAGCCACGGTTCGACCAATCCGCAATTGTCTCGGTTTTTGTTTCATGTATATGGTAAGCCTACATATACGGCAAATATAATATATGCAAAAAAGATGTTTTCTCTCATTACAACATTCCCATTGATTTTAATTAGTACTTTTCTATAACATAAAACGCTTTTACCTAAACAATATTTATTTTAATTCTGCATTTAAATTTGCGACATACCGTGCACTCGCTCCCATTCAAGAAAATGATCAACGGTTATGAATGAATCTTTTCCAAACAGGGTTCCGTTTTTCTTCGGATTTATGAGAACTCCAGGTCCTATCAACTTGTACAAGCTAACTTCATCTGCCTACGAAAAATGATTATCAATGAGAAGCAAATCAAAATGTATAGCAAACTACTTACAGTTCTGCAGTTTTACGTGCGTCTATTGGATACCCATTTCAGATTATGTACTTAGTGACATACCCCAAGACCTCCTTTGAAAAAGTGGTTGGGAGCATCCATGTGTGTTCCTAAATGTTCCGGTTGACTGAACATATAGGTTGAATAAAAAAATCTTGTTGTTGTTTCCACAAATCCTGGAAATAATAACATTATAATTATTACAAATTCGGATGCTGATACATTTGAGTATCATTATTGTATTTCATTGCAAAATGTTTCGCTGCTGAATTGGACAAAGTCATGTTACGTCCTTGATTAAAAAGTTTTAAATTTCACAAAACGCTTAAACAAAAGGCAGAGCCTCGGTCGGTGGATTTGGTAATTATTTCCTCCGACCCACCCAGTACCAAATTCTAACAAAAATATACCTTTGAAAATCTCCACCATTTCAAAACCTGATGGATTATTTGGCCAATATGCAGATCTCTCGTCTGTAACATGGGTTAGGTCGATAATATTGTCCTTTCTTATACGAATGCTAAGGTTTGATCTTGCTCTTCGACATCCTACAACGTGGTAAAATTGAATAAACAATTCGACGACATTTTTCTATGAATTAATTATCCACAGAATTTGGTTGCAAATAAAACACGGACGAAATGACAAGGAATTAGCGGGAGATAATGGGTCTTTAATGCATAGTTGAAATCAGAATACCTAATTCATATGATGATACGTAGGCTACTCACCCCGTTCTTTTTGAGATGGTGCTGCATGCGCAGAGCATATCATAACCACAAGTAGAAAATATGGTGTTGAACGCATTCCCATTCAAATAAACTCAACGTCTTTCGCGTAATAATATACTTCTGATAACGTAGGTTCATTTAAACATTTGGTTTACGACGGAAACGTGTGATTCACATCATATTGTTACTGCGGTAAATCCACCACGGTATTATTGCGAGAGAGACTCAATGTTTGCTTGCAACATATGTATTAGTTAATTAATACACGAAGAGGCGCATCGTGGTCATGTTTATGAATTAATAACGATGTAAGTTCAACCTGAGATATACTCTAAAGCAGAGCGCTCAACATAACCTACAAGTATTCCCGAACGCTACTACCGTGTGCGTACAATCAGAATACTGCAAACAATGCCTGCTAGCTGCCACCACTCGCTAATTTCCAAGGAATTGTTTAACTAAATCGATAGTGCTTTCTGCGAGGCCTACGACTCACTCGTAGATTAATCCATGGATTTCATCAACTACCGACTCCGCTCGTAAACAAACGCCTTGAATATAACAAAGTTGTCTTTGTCTCCTTGATTGCTCTACCACAAATATATAGGCCTCTTCTTTTCTACCGTTACTCAAGTCTTTAAAAAATCCCCAACTGAAGCGATGCGGAACGTCCGTTTAAATACATCTGGCCCTATTTCGCCTATCTGGTTTGGCGTTTCTGATATTGATCACTCAAGCAATTATGAACGGAAGTCTCGAGCATTCAACACATATTGCATTTTGAAACTACATTAATAAAAAGAAATCACATTCCAACGGATATTTTCCTGCAGTTCTTCACTAGAAGTCAATAAAGAATATAATTGATATTACTTCGTTTAAAAACGCTACGTGGTTTATTATGCTGTTCACCAAACCGATAAAAACAATTGAAAATCAAACATTTTATGATTTATCTGACCAGAACCAATCTATTACAATGACCGCAACAACGAAAAAAAAGTTGAATCGAAGTAAACGACATTCGCCCAAGGCAAACCATACTGGATATAAAATTACAAAACCGTGTCTTATAAATTATGAACATCTATCCTCACGTGAACTTCTTAAAAAAAAGAATGTAGGTTGAAGCGTGACCCCAATACAACCGTGCTCTCTTTTTAGCAACACAATTGTCCGACCAAGTTAGAAATTCAAAGAACTCAAAACCAAATCAACAGATTGACTAAAACTATAGGCAACCAACTTCAAATCAACCATAAAATGACGCAGAATCGCGATGGGCTCAAATTAAAAGCATTTTCTGTGCACAATGGAAGGCCCCGATTCATCGTATTCAGGCTTCGATATCCACATCTGTTGGAACGTTGACAGAGAAGCGAGTATCGAACCGCCAATCCATACGGAATATTTCCGCTCTGGGGGAGCAATAATTTTGATTTTCATCGTACTAGGTGCAAGAGAAGTTATTTCTTTTTGCATTCGATCCCCGATACCTGAACATAACAAAAAGCCAGATACGATTAAAAAGATTGATGATTCCCATTTTGTTTTTCTAACTAACTGTGATTATACTAACCGGGAAACATGGTAGATCCACCAGATAAAACTGTATTTGAGTAGAGATCTTTACGTATATCGACGTCACATTTCATGATAGAGTTGTAAGTAGTTTCATGAATTCCCGACGATTCCATACCAAGAAGTGAAGGTTGGAACATAGCTTCTGGACAACGGAAGCGCTCGTTTCCAATAGTAATCACCTGTTTGGCACAAAAAAATTGGGGGAAATGAAATTTATTCATGTATCTTTGATCATATGAAGATGAACGGATCCATAGGAATAGCGTCCATGGATCTGAATTCTATTGAATTTTTGTAAATTTGGCCTATAGAACGTCAGAACATTATATATATATATATTGCAAAATTCAGGCTTATTGGAGGAAACGTTTAGAACATTTATTATTAACTAATTGCTTAAGGCAAGGCTATGGGAACTTGTTTGACCCAAAGTAAATCCGAATTATTGAATCACGATTGATTACAAAAATCGAAACGGAAAGTGTTTTGAGGGATTAAATTATTTGGTGCATATCCATCACCTACCGTCGAAAAACATAATTATCTATAAATAAGGCATAATTGTCCAAAAAAGCCGTTATTCAATAAAAAGACGCCCATATTGATATTATAAAATTTTACCTATAACTTCTTGCACCTAATCGCAACTCAGAATAATGCAAATGAAATATGCCGTTTTTACTTCGTAAAATTGGACATTAATCATGACTGGGATTACAAAAAAAAACGATTATGGGATTAAGAAAAATGCAGTATAACTCAACTCATCAAATTCCAAACACTGAATTCATGACCCTTGAAAAATAATAAAACAAAAATAGAATAAATATACCTGCCCATCTGGCATTTCATAACATTTTTCCAAAGAACTACTGGTTGCAGCTGTAGCTAACTCTTGATCAAAATCAAGTGCAATGTAACAAAGTTTTTCTTTCATGTCACGAACAATTTCGCGTTCGGCTACAAACGATACAAACTTTTCATAATTAAAATCATCAAAAAATATATTTTGTAAAATAATTATGAAAACTGAAAGGAGCTTAGCTCAAACCATGATTTATGATTAATAATTACAAATGGTATCAACTGAATTTTCAGCACCAAAGAAGATCTTAAATATAATGATCTTTGCGCTATCTGTCGTTTTGGAAAGAACATAATTTTGTTTAGGCAATCAGTGTGGATGATCATTAGAGATGCGGCTACTGAAGAGACTCCAATAAGCTTTGTAGAAAAATCGATAATTTCGAAAGAAAATAAGTATGAGACCTGTTGTTGTGAAAGAATATCCTCTTTCAGTCAAAATTTTCATCATGTAATCGGTGAGATCTCTCCCAGCTAAATCTTGTCTTAAAATAGCATGTGGAAGAGCATATCCTTCATAGATTGGAACTGTGTGCGATACGCCGTCTCCGCTGTCCAGTACGATCCCTAAAATAATGGCTATGAGGTCAATAAAATGTCGAAAATATGTATGTATGTGAATATGCTGGTTACAAAAAATAAACGTTGTTGCACGCTGAAACATTGAACAATGGCCAAATTTTATGTACTCCCGTTGTGTGTGTACCAGGTTAGGCTATGATTTTATTCCGATTTTCCTTATTTTAGTTCTATTACGAGTTCGGGGACTGTCTGTGTTGGCCAAGGGAATATACCCCCTGCCCATAGGCATTCAGTCCCTTCACTCAATTTGATGTAAACTAGGCGAATAAAATTAGTTACCGCAATATTTGTAGTTTTCTACACACACACTTCTGGAGCGCCTTTTTATGTTTAGATATTCTATTTGGACAATAAGGGGTAAAATAAAGATTTAACAATAACCTGTTGTTCGCCCAGATGCATATAAGGACAGTACTGCTTGGATAGCAACATACATTGCCGGGGTGTTGAACGTTTCAAACATAATTTGCGTCATTTTCTCACGATTTGCCTGTTAAAATAAAACGCTTGGATTGTTGTATAATTTCATAAAATAAACTATGTTATATTGAGTCCGCCTGGCATCACTTTTTCATCGTTAAAAATCGTATAAATTAATTCACCACGGTCCAGGAAAGATATATACTAATAATATATATAGATATATACTAATATCTATAACTTTGCCCTGTTATGAATGATGACTATGCTGAAGTTTTTTCCGGCTTAAGTTTTCTTGAAAAAATTTACCTTCGGGTTTAACGGAGCCTCTGTCAAAAGTACTGGGTGTTCTTCGGGAGCAACGCGAAGTTCGTTGTAAAATGTATGGTGCCAAATCTTTTCCATGTCATCCCAGTTGCTAACTATGCCATGTTCAATTGGGTACTTCAAAGTTAAAATCCCGCGCTTGCTTTGAGCCTCGTCTCCAACGTAGCTATCTTTTTGGCCCATACCAACCATCACTCCCTGTAATTTATTTAATATATTTGAGGAAATTTTTAAAACAGACCAACTGCGCTTCTCTATACCATTCTTAAGTGTTTTTTTTATCAGACCAGATTTCATCATTGGGGAAATTAATGCAATTAACTCCATACAGCTATCTTAACATCATAGGATGTCGGACTAACTATACTGCAAAATCATTCTGCTTTGGAAATAAAATACGATTTCGTAGTAGCTACATTGATGAGTTGGAGTCCTGCAGTATGCTTTTGACTATGAGAATATTGACGGTAACTCTGTCAAATTACCATAGCCTAGCATGCATACCGGAGCCATGTATGGTAAGTTAAGGGTTAAGTTAACATCCTAAATTCATGAATGCAATTGCCCTCCAGCTCACTGCCTACTAGTCTACGTTAACACAATTAGCTATTCTAGGTATAAGTTGGCCTAATGAAATTTGAGGGGGGAAAGTGAGCAGAAAGACGGCAAGTAAATTCATTTCGCTATTCACATAAAAAACAATCACGCGCACATAACAGCAATGCAACAATCCAACAGATAGACTAAATAACCAAGAAAACAAAATTTTCAAGCAAGATTCAAACAGAAAAAATCAAAGGACTCAATGCAGGAAAGGCATACTCGGAAAATATCGGGCACATTAAATCGGAGGCGCAGTTCTTACCACTTCATGGCAGCTCCTGCCACGAACGAACCGCGGCAGCTCTTGCCATGGTTTTATAGCCCTATTGAGTAATCAGTATTAACGGTATATTCACAAATTAATGTACCAGACTTTAATTGATCATGTGGAATTATATCTACTTAAACCCTAACCCTAACCCCAAATCAATCAAAACTGTATCCATAAGAAAAACGTTCCAACTTACCCAATATTTGTCACCATAATAGACAGCCTTGTCTTTACGGCCCACCTGCCGCGGTTACGGCAGCAAAATTTTACCTGCCATTGGTTCAATTTGCTGCCGCGGTAACGGCAGCTCGACATTGGTTTGTGGCAGCTAAAAAGTCAGTTACCATGAGTTTGGCCGTAGCGGCCATGGTATGGAAATACCGACATGGTTTCGCGGCAGCTGCCACAGAATACTTAAAACTGCACTTGTTAAATCGAGTTATATACAAGACATTAATGTTGGGCAAGGTCTGCTGTGGTTAACGTTACGGTAGCTTACCTGATGTCTTGGCCTTCCAACAATGGATGGAAACACAGCTCTTGGGGCATCGTCACCAGCAAATCCTGCTTTACACATTCCAGACCCATTATCAATTACAAGAGCAGCGATATCGTCATCCATATTTTTCAAATATAGGCTAGGCTACTGGGATGGAGGACAGCGGGATTACAGTTGTAAAAGGAACGGCACAGACAGCTTTTCCCGCCTTACATTCGAGCAACGTGTTCATGCCCTTATTTGGCAATGAAAGCCGAAGTTGGTGCATCAATTTTGACGTCACAATATACACAATTTACGTATTGTAGACCGATGCCAGTGTTTAAATGAGAAATCTTTTTTAAACTAATAAATTTTGACGCGTCGAGAACAAGGGCATAAACGTTATATGACAACATGTTGGTATGCAAGGTCTCCGGACATAGGAAAAGTAGTAGACCAGAGACCCACTGGCCACTAGACCAGTTGTATATATATGGTTTGATGCAATGGCGTAGCCAGCCCAAAATTTTGGGGGGGGGGCCAAATTTGAAAATTTTAGAAATTATATTGGGTTTAAAACACCGTTCTTCAAGCGCAAAACATTTTTTTTTCTTATTACTTGTGTCGCTACAATATTTCATGCACGACGGAAATAAAATATCTGAATCTGAACAACAACAGTTGGTCACCAAGCAAACTGATTCAATTACTCAGCTGGATTTTTGTGAATACAAAATCCATTAATAAACAATTTTTTATTTGAAACAACAAATATTAACAACGCAATTTGAATAAGTAAAATACATCGCCCCAATTAAAAGTCCATCCTTCGCTTCCCGCCAACTATGCTCGACACAACTCGATTAATTTTCTCCTCGGTGACCATTTCACGGTGACAGTGAAGCACACACAAATCAGAAAGGCGATTGGACGTCATTGATGAGCGCAGCCATGTCTTTACCCGTTTCATGCATGAGAAAGACCGCTCAGCCTCAACGGTGGTTGCTGGTAGCGTCATAACGATCTGTATTGCGGTGTACACGCTTGACGAGACAAGATGCCACAAAACTGGTGGATTAGGAATGGAATTCTTGAAAATTTTGGGGGGGGGCCATGGCCCCTCTGCCCCCCCCCCCCCCCCCCCTGGCTACGCCTATGGTTTGATGTGACCCAACGACGGCGAGGAGTCTAACAATAAATCTATTCGCATAAACGGCAATTATCCGCACGGTATTGTAATCAGAGATTCAATGGCGAACGTAAACCTAACGCTTAGCACAATTCGTCCACCATCGAAAATAATCTGCTAGTATTTAATGTATATGCGCCGTTAAAATTTCCCATTATCGCCTAATTCAGGCCTAGGTTCTTTTATATATTGTCCTCTCAAAACTGAGATGCAATTCCCATTCAACATGCTTGCAATTCGAAGCTCCAGAAATATGTGCACTAAGGTGGCGCACAACATGAACATAGTATGTGTACCAGGCTAGGGTTCAGGTTGTGCGCCATCTTGATGCACATACTTCACGAGCGCCTGCAATTCTCGGTTACACAACAAAACTAGTTTAAGTAGTTAGTTAAAACTAGTTTAACAGGCTGAGTGTGTTCTATTGTCTCAACTTTTTCACAACATCTCCCTCTTGCAGTACTTTACACATCATCATCGCCCTCTCGGCAACACGATGAAACGTAAAGTTACAGACAAATCAGTTAATTAAACAAGTAGACTAACGTGATCACAGCACATGGTGTTTTTAATGAGGTGGGTGCGCTTCAATGCACTTTTTCAATATTTGGAGACATTTTGGTCAAGTACAATCTCAAATCATCACGTTTTGCTGATCATAGGGCGATTCCTTCGATTTGAAAGTATATTATATACTATAGCGTCGAAGCTAAAATACCCTCTTCTACCATTGAATAAGATGTTAGATATAAAAGAATAATCGGTTTTACTTCGTCTAAAATGAGCAGATGACTTTCACAACACTACCGTTGTTTCCCCGAAAATAAGACAGTGTCTTATTTTAATTTTCTCTCAAAAAATACCACTAGGGCTTATTTTTGGGGGATGTCTTATAATTTTATTTATCAAAAACAAAATTAGAAAGTACAGAATTAGAAGATTTTCAGATATAAAAAATATTAAAATCGATATCCATGTACTTAAATGACACGTTTTCCTCTCTCACACGTTTTAGATTAATCATTTAAAACGTATGGAAAAAGATTCCAGCAAGTTGTTAAACTGCCTTAGGACTTCCCCCGCCTAATATGGGAGATTTATAACCGAAAATGTTACACGCCAATCGCCATTAATGAACATGCTCATGTTCCAATTAGAATAGGTGCTGCTAGGATAAGTGGGTACGCATAACGCATGTCACACGTCTAAAACCGTCCGTACTCACTTACCGGTGCCTTGCCCACGTTTGTAATTGTGGTTGAACGGCCCACAGAAGTATTTGTACTATAGTATGTACCGATACCACTTTCGTCGCCGATATCAACGAAAAAACGCCTATACCGATACTATGTAATTATTGCTCCAAGTGTGCAGGGTTAAAACAATAGTGAATATGTGCCCCTCATTGGACACGTTTAGTGAACATAATGATCGTTTTGTTGTTCTTGTTTATAATGCACATTATTTCAGATTGAATAGGAAATATTCCAGACAATGAGAAATTGATGTTTGTGATCCAGATGCATTAATTGATTCAGATGAAAGAGTTTATTCCATTCGTTGCATCGGCGCTAGTAATCTTGGTGTTTAATTAGAAAACTCATACGGTTTGGCTACCATGGGCGGTAAAATAAAATAATATTTTTCATAATTACCGGTACCATGTAATATTAAAAATGTCAATATAAAAATATGGCAGCTAAAATAGCCAATTTAATTGAGCTAGTTTGGCTTATAAATAGCTAAAAACAGGTCACACTCTTTCCACTAGCAGGTGTGGGGACGAGCATGGCTCACAGTTAATTAAAGAGGCCAACACCGCGAACACGATCCCTCCAAAAAAAATTTAACATCCGTATTCTTACTCGATTTCAAAACATTTTGGATCAGAAAGCTATACGATCTGTATTTAGCCGATACCCATACCGAAAAAAGCGGCCGATATATCGGCACATCTCTAATTTGTAACCCCATTTGCACTACTTTCATTCCCTCGGTATATTTTGTGATGTCATCAAACGTAAAGTCAGGTAGATTTTCTAAATTATTGCCATAAATGGTAAATACGATCAGGTAGTCGGTTGTGACAGGTAATCAGGTATACAACACGCAACAGAACCCGTGCACACCTCGAAATTTACCCCTGTCGTCATGCTCTCCTTTCAGCGGAAGCGAGATGAATACCCTCCGTCGGAACATGAACAAAATAAGTTTTGGGATAACCCTACTTATCAAAATTGCGCAGTCGCCCTTCCGGCTTTTCGCCACCTGAGGGTCGAGATTTCCCACTTAGAGAATCCCCGTTCTATAGCACCTTTTCAAGCATATATATATATTACAGTGCATGATAGGAACAAAAATGGTTGGCGTCACTTGAGCGTTATGACTGGATTCATGCTGCCATACTAAATCCCTGTTACCTTAACCTGCAATCCCAATGCTTTCATTGAGTGTCAGCATTTTTATAGAACCTATTGTTACAGAATAAGTTGGAATATATAAGTCACCCTTTCTCAAACACAATTTCCTTCCATCCCACTAAACCTACAATATCATGAAAAAATAAATCATGGCATTAACTCGAACTGTATATTCTGCCCCAAAATTGCTTAGCTCATGTTTTTATTCAGGATAGTCAAACTACAGAAGCATGAAACGGGATAATATTGATAACAAGCTATTGATTAACTTATTGCACATCTCTATGAACCACAATATTAAATGAAATTAAGATGTGAGAAATATTGAGATCAATATACCGTTACCTCAGATATGCTTCAAACGGCTATTACAAAAAATTAAAACATAAAATAAATCCCCAAATCCTGGTGTATCAACACTTGAAGCACTATATGACAAAACCTTGGATATGTGGTCTCCTAAAATAGGTGGGACAATTTAATTTTAAGACATTGTTAGATCGGCCAGAGAGTGCTTGCTGAATCATATTCCAGTGAATTTGTCAGTCATTAAGAGTGTTCATTCAAAAAGTGTGCAATGGATACGTTAGGAAAGTTATTATTTATATTGAGCGCCAGCTAGAATGGGCTCCTAAAATCAACTGAAACTCAAGTAACAAATTAGACAGCATGGGCTGGATTTGGTCAGTTGAGGACTATTCTTAACACTCCTACAAAATTCCATAGGGGAGAGTTGAGGTGGTTGCCAAATAATAAGCAGACATTCTTAACCAATGAATAAGCCAATGTTAACAAAAACTTGATCATCACAATAACAAAAATATTACAAAGGTGTGATAAGTTTGTTTCTACAATCAACACATTAATGCTGATTATTATCATTGTTAACTGTAAGATCAATTTCCCACAATGAAAATAAAACTGTTCATATAAACGTATCTCTCATATGTTAAGTGAAAATACATGAACATTCTGTTCCACTAAAAACAAAAATATTCAAATTTGAAAAATCAAATCATTGGTCAAATGATTATCACCTAAATTTCAAATCAATATAGCTCAATGATACGTTAGGTTTCTTCAATTGAATTATAGTTTAGGAAATCAATACGAAATGTGAGAATATCTGAACATTTCAATTACATTCAAACTGGTTCTAGGTATATTTCATTTATTCAGTTTGGGCCATACCTGGTGCAATTCGGTTTGATTATTAAACTCATGAATTAGCGTGAAGAAAGCCATGGTAAGAAAACGGGCAAGTTATGCTTTTCGAACAAACCTTGAATTATTTACCTCTATTATTTTTAGTTAAATTTGTCTGCATTTCGCAAAATAACATTTGTGCCAAATTCTATAATAAAGAATTTGCAATTGAATATGACAAATTTGAGAAACTGATTCTGCTGTGCAGTGGCTTATCTGAGTAAAGTTCAGTAAACATCAGATTTAATATTAGAATAAGACATTCTCAGCTATAATATATTATAACTTCATACTTTAATATACAGTTACCATAAGAGATTAATTATTAATATGTTTGTTGAACATTAAACAACAACGCTGCATTGGTATGTTTGATTCTTACATAAGAATCTTACACACCCACTTCGATGGAATGTTATAGTTCCTCATTCTCAATATACAAAGGCAACTTTCTCAAACAAAACATTCACATAAGTTTGAATGTCGGGGATTAGGCTCAGTTTGTAACAGGATTTTCGAATAAAAATGATCATGGAATTCACAAGTTTACTCAAACTATATGACTCCAATATAATTACGGTGAAGTTATTTTTCTCAAAATGTCATTCGAATTGGGAATTCAATTAAAATTTGATATATAGAATATTAGGAAAAACATCCCAAAAGTTGTTTTAAAGAATATTAATTCAGCTGAGTAAAAACGATTAATTGAATTATTGTACTTCTGAAATTTTCCAAAGTATAATCGGACTAATATTTCAATTTCAAACACATAATAATTTGTAGTTCTAATTGATATTAATTGTATTGTAGAATACCAAATCAATTTTAACATATAAATCATTCAACATGAAATAATCATTGCTTGCAATAACCACAAACCTCAAAAGTGTGAAAAAAGATTGAAATACCTATTCCAGATATCCCACTGGAGAGGTCAAAATTTTTTTTAATTGTGTTTTTGAGCGTTTCAACCGAACTGGAAGTCGGAGGGATGAAGGACTGTTTTGAGAAAAACATAATTTTTTACTTTTGAACTCCATGGAAACTTTTTTTTGAAATACTTTCATAAATATCGCTTCAAACTGATTAAAGAGCATCTTTTTTTTTGTAATTTTTTCAAATAAATTTTTTTTAAAAATTTGACATTCACTTTTTTGTCTTGAAATTCTCGCTTAGTTTTTATTATTACAGAATATCCTTTTTCACTTATTGTTAGAGTTATATCACTACCTGGGAGTTTGGAAAGTCAGTTTTTAAGACATTAGCTCAAAGTATGCAATAATTTCTAGTTTCTACTCATGGAATCCTTATCATATTATGATATATAGCAATTCTCAAGCAACTATGCGATTGAGTGGTAATCTGAATTTACAAAGCTCTTATTACCATTAATGCATACAGCAATGAAGTGACTTACCGGTATGTTAAATCTAACATCAAAAGCAAATGACAAATTACATGTCGCACCTATGATGATGAACATTGAATAGGGATTGTTGAAAATATGTCATTTTAATTATATGCTACTTAAAATCAATCATTTCAAATGCACCTTATTATTTAAAAAACAGACAGATTACAATAGATTGATCAAAAGAGTGCATTATCGTTTACCCAACTCTGATTAAAAATACTAGGCCTTCAGGGCTTAATGATAATATTATGTGATCAATTATATTATAATCCTGTAATATAGTCAGCCATAATCACAAACGAATGACCAGAAATTATGATACCCTATTGCAAATCTATAATTCATTCATTTGATCAATAGCAAAATTCGATATTAGTTTTCAAATAGGACATCACTTCATGAAAAGTGATGTGTTTTATACAAGGTGTTTACGAAAACAAAATTTAGGAAGTTTAAAATGGCAAATTCAGCACGATGACATCACTATAGATTTGTATCTCACTTGAATGCTATTTCTGTTTGACCACAATCTGGCTTTGATAAATTGGAAATCTGATACAATCACAATATATAGAAAATTTAAGTTTGGAATAGAAAACTACATATTCAAACGGATTCATTTCAAATTTTCTATAGCTAGTAAGCATACAGATTTCAGCATTTGTTTGGTTTGTTTCTATATTTTGTCCATCTGGCCAAATTAGGAAATATTTATTAATGAAGCACAACCGGCATATCAATAGCAAATAACCCCAAGGAGTGGCCCAAGAAAGAAAAATTCAATATTTGATTTGATGTACCAGTACAGGCAATATAATAGATTTTGCAAACATGACTACAGACAAACTTTATAGCACACATTTTCTGGGACTCAACTACTAAGCTTTGCAAATTTTTCTTTCCTTTCTAAGACGGTGGAATATAACATGTAGAAACGATCAAAAAACAAATCAAAAAATAAACAATATTTTAGCCGTAGACAACACACAAAAAAGTTGATATATTATAGATATCGTATTACCAAAAAAAAGATAATTATTTGGAGGAAAATATTAATACATTTTGAATAAATATGTTTTTAATATTGTAAAAAATATTACCCAAACTAAATAAGTGTGAACCACATAAAGTAGCAGGAATAAATTGAAATATGCCTTTTCACTTCGTAAAAATATATTGTATCATAATATCATTACAGAGAACTTTACCATAGATGTGTTATTTACCGATAATTTATTACCAGTCACATGGAGCAGCTAAATAGGACTGATTCATTTCTAAGCTAATGACTCCAGAGCAAATGATTAATAATAAATGAATGAGAGATGGACAAATAGTATTAAACCACCAATTGATTTACTTTAATTGTACTTAAAAATTGAGTCTAGCGCTTCACTAGATTAAAAGTCTTAGATATCTGATTAAAGAAAATTGCTGCTAACCCAGAGTTATTTCGTTGCTCGCGCTCTCTGTGCCATTGCATAGCTTCTTCATACGCTTTAAGAACCATATCCCTTACCGCCTCCAATTTCTTTTTTCGTACGTTTTCACATTTAACTGTCATTGTTGCAGAATGTGTGTCATTGTTCACCTTTTCTGTAACAACAAATTCGCAGTGTTCTCCGTTCACACATTCATTTATTGATAGAGAGGAGAGCATTGAGGTTGCTGATAATTGGTCATCATGGCCATTAGAATTGCAACTACGCCAGTCATCAGTATCATACAGAACAGCTGTTTGGGTATCTGTACCATTACCTTCAATATCTGAAACATTATTTTCTATATTTCGTGAACGATTGGCGGTCCAGTTCACAGCTTTCCCTTTTTCCGGTATCCAACAGCAACTATCATTGATATTCATGACTGCAGTGGCGTCACGATGCTCAGTGGAAACTTCATGTTCGGCACCACCATTAGTCATTGAAGGAAGTTCAGATTGCAAGGTTTGAGATTGTATAGTTTGGTTTGAACAATTATGATTTTTCATTTCGTGATTACCATTAGTAGTTGGATGATTATTACCATTCATTACGGGCAGACTTTCTGTAACCTTCTGGCAATGTGTCACCATAGAATACTCCTCGCTGGAAACATATTTTAAAAAATCGAAACAAAAATAAAAAATTTCTTCACCACTTGGAATCCTGCTAGTAAATTG
The DNA here is from genome assembly GCF_964204865.1 of Styela clava. NCBI lineage: Eukaryota > Metazoa > Chordata > Ascidiacea > Stolidobranchia > Styelidae > Styela > Styela clava. The sequence goes on from NC_135250.1 coordinate 20,620,139, forward strand.
ATGACCGAAAAGCAGCCAGTCGTATGCTACAGTGAAGTATGCCATTTCCTCAGCGTTTAGAGACTGGTGGGCAAGGCCATCTGCCCACAATGAAAGCCTCACAAGAGAAACAAACAGTGGTGTACGATCCCATCCAGAAATGCAATGCAACAAAATACCCGTTGAGTTATCACCTATCAGAGAATGCAGATGCAGTTTCAGATAGTTTTGAGTTAATTGAACTAAATCCCAATTGATATATTCTTGCCAATTAATATTCGATAAATATTGAACGTTATCAGGCATATGTAGGTTTGCATCCACAAAATCCTGTTTCCAGTCAAACATAAGTCCTTCGCCGGAGTAATTATGGTTACGGTATTCAACGAAAAACTCACAACCAGGATAAGGCACACTTAAAAGATTGAAATGAAGGTATCTTCGTTGGCGGTCAACTTTTTCAGAAGAAGTTACATTCATACCAAATTTAACTTTCTTATTCTCAACCATTAAATCAAAAATTGTGTCAACGTCGAGATAACGAAGAAGCTGAATGTCAGCATTTCTCATTTTATCAAGAAGCCATTCTTTGCTCTTACCATCTTCCGAAGGTGAATCATCAATTATTTGAGAATTAGAATGACTTTCTGAGACATTATTAACACCATTGGTATACAGGCCATTGTCAGACAAACATTCAAAATGATTTTCTTCAATAACAGCCTTTTCCTCATTTGCACCTTTTTCAACAGTGTCCATGTCCATAGATTCTCCTTTTACCCAATACCCATAACTTTGCCTACAATATATTTCCGGTGACCTAGCAAGAGTCGAAGATCGGCAAATATATTTTCCGTCAAGTAAAAGCACAGGAACAACAAACCTCCCCCTCGTTCTTGCAAAACGTCCTTTCAGTACATATTCTGATAACTTTCCAACCTTTTCTGATGATTTAACTGGAATGATAATTTTCTCAGGGTATGTGCTACACAAATGACCATCAGGATTATTCAAAACTTCACAAGTATAATCTCGTTCCATAAGTTCATGACAAGTTTCATAAGCTTTTGACAACATATCAATATCTCCATTTCCCGGTAGATTTTCATTGCTACCAGATATTGCAAATGATAACAAAGGAATCAACCGACTTTCATTGTCCGCCATGACAAGACTAGTATTACACAAACTGTAAATTAAAAACATTGTGTAAATAATAACTTTAACAAGTTGAAACACAGTATAATATAAATGATGCTTCATTCTACTGCCTGACATCTCTGGTGAGATGACTAAGGCAAGAAAGATGAGGTAACAAGAGATACAGTTCATCATATACCTTAATGAAGTAACAATATACAAGGGAAATTTTATCATCACATGGCTATATGAGAGGTTAACGTATCATAAAATAATGAAGAACAGTCAATGAGAAACAGTAAAAGTGAGTCATTGGAGACCTGTAACAAAACTTCAGTCAAATCAAAGTCGTTCTGTTTTTTTGTCATGTGAGCTCAGGGCAAATTGAGTCATTGGTTTAAATCAGTGGTTCTCAACCTTTTACTGGCCGCGTACCACTTTCGAGTTTCTTAACCTGGCTGCGTACCACCAACAAAACCCCATTTGTGGTGGGGACAATGGCACAAGAAACACGCTATGGTAGTATTTTATGTGGCTCCACCACTTTTTTACAGACCTTCATGCAAGTTTCGAAGTATTTATTGAATGCAATAACAACGTATTAATTGCGTGCAAAATTGCGTCATCAACCGTTAAAGCTGAAATGCTTTAATCACTGCAAAACGAATCGAATTAGGGCAAAACTCGGACGAATACACTTTGGTCGTCACTAGCCGCTATCACGAACTGCCTAACCTAGTCTCAAAATTTATTTAACCCCAAAAACTCAAGATTATGCTGATCATCCAACACATACATCAAGTAGCAATAGTAGCATCCTGGTAACCCAATCCTATAAACCCGTTCAGCGAATACATTTAGTATGTACGGTAAGATTAAGAGAAATTGCTTTTGCCATATTTTAGCCAACTCAAAAGTTAATTGTTGCAATAATTCAAAGCTGCTCGCGTACCACTTAAAAAGCTCCCGCGTACCACACTAGAATGAGTACCACAGGTTGAAAACCACTGGTTTGAATGGGCATGAAACAAAATAATTTCTTCAAGTGGACACAATCTTAAACATTTTATAGCTCTGTTGGTATAGTTAGCATATTCTCTTAGCACGTAAATCCCACACTTATCAGCCCCATGTGTGTTTTGTTTGAAGTAAATTAAGGGTGGAATTAGAATGCAATTCGACACTGTGTGCCAACAAAGGTCAGAAGATTAATGGCATATTTGAAGTTGTTTTTAATATGAAGCAGTTTTATAGGGTTTGGTGCTAAATTGGCTGGAATACAAGGACCAAAATTTAGCAATCTCAGCTGTGTCTGCAAATTTTAATTGGCAAATCTGTATTACCATGATTTTGTCTGTATTTTGACAAAGCTCAAATCAGTAATTTTGTTATATATATATATATATTCGACACCATTTAGTCATCATAACAGATGATAAAATATTTGATAAAACAAATAGATAGAAATAAATAGATTACAGCATCAGGAGCGCAAACAAAAACTTTAGTAAGGTTTAACACAAACAGATTTTTGATTGAAAGATGTCGTCTAAAAAAGTGGTCCGTATTCTCTCACATTAAAGTGTTGAATTAATATACACACACATATATAGTCTATAACCACAGAGAAATACAGCTGTATAGTAATTTTTTTGCCACACCATATGAATAATTGTGAGAAATGCCAAATTGAATACAGAATTCTGAAATTAGTAAACAGGAGTGAAGACATGTAAAGAAAAATGATCATTGAAAGATAGCACCATGCTGATTATCTGGATTATAGGCTAGTCTCCTAATGTTAAGAAAAAATAATCATTGAAAGATAGCACCATGCAGCCATGCGGATTATAGGCTATTCTCCTAACAGCCTAAGGTTAAATTGTCCAATCAGAATCGCCAAGTCAAGTTGGATGCATGAAGAGATGGGCTAGACATTTAGACAGCAGATCACAGTCCTCCCATTTTAAGATGTCTCGACATTCACCTGACCTTCCCTGCTGTGAGTGCACTGGGGCTCACAGCGTTTCTCTGTTTTAGCTCGCATGCAATAAAACACAGAAACGAGATGCTGAGATACCGGTACTGTATTGAGCGGTTTTTTTCAGCAAAATTTCCGTTTTTTTACCAAAAAAATACCCATGCAACATTAAAAAAATTGAGAATAGATGTATATCAGTATAAAACAGCGCTACCAATGATAATTAAAATTGACAATATACGACGTTTCTTAGTCAAAATTGGCGTGACGGTGTGGCTCATCATGCTAAGCATCACTGCATCAGGAATAGTCCATGCGGGTCTTTCTACTTCAGTACTTACTTAATAGAGCGCAGAAGAGAGGGGAACATTTTTCTTCCCTTATTTATACTATTTGCTTCCCTGAAATTTTAAACAATTTGATGGGAAACAGTATACAGTGGTAAGGAATGATCACAAGTTTATATCAGTTATCTTCAACATCTTTAAATAACCCAACATGACGCACCCTAACCTGGCACACATACCTACTGTGCTCAGGCTGTGCGCCATCTTGGTGCACATACTTCTGGAGTTCCAAAATTTTTTTGATTTTGCTCATTGGTGTGCTCATATTGTGTCACGTCAGGTTATTTAAAGATGTTGAAGATTACTGATATAAACTCGTTATCATTCCCTACTACAGTACTACTGTTTTCTGTTTCCCATCAAATTGTTTAAAATTTCACGGACGCTAATAAAACAAAAATGTTTCCCTCTCTTCTGCGCTGTGCTCTGTACGTAAGTAGTAAGACCGAGTCCATGCTTTCCTTTCCCCCGAGATAAATATGTTAATCCTATCCTAGGGTATACTGGTATAGGGTGGCTTACCCACTTTGCGGCCAAGACCTACTTGCGACCATCAACTTCATCGATTAAATTAAGGCCGAAAAAATTAACGAACCGAGACGATATTTCTCACGCGTTCTCGTCCACTTATCCTTCGTAGCTCTGCGAAATTACACTAAAATGCGGCGACAAACAAAAAAGTTACGACCGAAAACCCGACCGAAGAAAAAAAACGGACCATTTTTCCTTGTCGCCAACTGCCCATTGTCCCTTTGAAAAAGCTTGAAAATCCATACAAATATGAGAGATAAAAAGTTGAAACTTGGCGGGTGGGTAGAGTTCTGTTTCTTTTAACCATCTTTAAAGTTTCGCGTTTCTACATTTAAAGGATGGGGAGTAGGGGGGTGCGCATTTCCAATACGTCGATAATAGCATTGTCGACCAATTTGCGACCACCGCGTTTTTGTTTGTTGGATTGCTGTAATGCGGTGCTTTGTTTATAATTTGACGAGTTTTGTTCGAAATAACCTTGTTCTTAAAATATAGGACAGTCAGAAATGCAATTAGAAGCTAATTTTTTTTACGCATGGCTGCGTATGCCCTAGTCTCACGCAGCAGAAATGATGTTCAAGGCTTGAAATCCGTGGTTGCACACTGGTCGTTCGGTCGCAAATACGTCTTTAGAGTGTCGCACTTTGGTGGTTTGTATAGCTTTAACCCCTGGTCGTAGAAAGTTAATTCGAGGTTTAGCATGTAGAAGAAATGCCCATGCACCTACGGTGAAAAAATAAACGGGTTAGAAATATTGGTTTTTGTTTTATAGCGGTTTGAATGAAATCGTCCGCAGACTGGCTACACCACCCTATGGCCGTTTAAAATTATTGTCCGAAGTTTGGAACTGTCCGAAGTAGCCACTTTTACGGTAACAAATAGGGTACTGAAATACCAGAATACTGAAATAAGACTCATCTGGTCCTTCTTTACCATTGAGATAAAGCTAGCCGTACGGTACCGGTACGGTAGCCATTCAGTCATTCGACTTCCGGGACTAAAGGACTACGTACCGGTATCAGACTATGCACTGATGCAACTAGGCCTACCGGTATATCATAGTTACCGTACCGTACATCTGTATATGTTCATTCGCGTGCAATAAAACGCGGTAACTTATTGCTTTCTGTAATAGTTGTCGTCTGTTGATACGGTCCCGCTGATAGTCAGAAATGAAAGATTCACTAAACCCACTTCGCAATCGACAACCGCAAGCTGCTAAAGCTAGTCAGCCGGTCAACCCATTCGACTTCCGCGTTTGGAACGTCATATCGAGGGGAGATCCCAAACAGCAATACATAGCGATTGCATCAACTAATACAACCGAAATATAACGAAACCTTCCGACAGATTTGGTCAAAGGTCGTTGGAATGTTTTTTTCTTTCATGAAAGGCGTAAAGGTTACATTAGCGATAAAACTGAATTAATGTTGACTAAATATATTTTTGCTTAGTAAGATATAGTATAGCAATTGCCATAATATATAAAATTGAGAAAGGAAAACCTTGCGATCCTACCAAAACATGCAAGTGGGGCAAAGATCCCGGATAATCACGATCCCGAAATTTTGGCTCATTTACTTGTTAAGCTTACCATACGTCCCGGTTTAGCCGGGACAGTACTGTTTCTGGCGAGCTATCCCATTGTCACGTCCAATGGACCAGTCGTAAAAATTTCTTTTTATTCAATGCACCGTGTTTCTCCGAAAATAAGACCTACCCTGAAAATAAGACCTAGCCTGAATTTTGAAAATGATTTTAATATAAGTCCTCCCCAACGACTAACATACCGTCCTCCCCGTAAAATAAGACCTAGTGAATAACGCGAATTTTTTTTTTGACCTAGTCGATATCTCTTCTACGCGTTTTAAACTGAATGATTGATAATAATCGATGTTTTGCAGTTATTTTGAATAAAAACGTTTTATTTATAAGTAAAGGAATATCGGTTTCCATATTTTGTATATATGAAAATCTCGTAATTCTACTTTGTAATTTCGTTTTTGATGAATGCAAATATAAGACATCCCCCGAAAATAAGCCTTAGTGTTATTTAAAAAAAAAAGTGAATTTAAGACCCAGTCTTATTTTGGGGAAACACGGTAGGCAACCGATTTACCACTGATTTGCGACTTACTTTACTAGTTAATTGCGGGAACTTGATTTCTTAGCATGCAACTGACAGACTTAACCTGGTAAAAAAAAACTTGAATAAATAAATGTACAATTATTGAAACACTACTGATAAATTGACTGACCCAGAATAGCGTCACACAAAATGACGGTGAAGATGCCTGTTTTTGCCAACCGAACGCAATAAAAGTTTCACGCCGACTAGTATGTTTTATCCCAATTATAATTTCTGTGGTCGAGTGTGGCCCACACCTAGCCTACTACCATGCTGCGACGTCCCTGACTTTAATTCAATTTAATTCGTTTATTGGCGCTCCAGAAGTGTGTGTACCAATATGGAGGTAACTAATTTTGTTCGTCTTTTGAAACCTATGGGAAGGGGTATATTCACTTGGCTAACATAGAAAGTCCCCATCGTGGTCCATATCATATAACACAAACAAATCATTGTAAATAATTTTGTTAAATTCCATATAGACTACAGAGGTTTGTGCTATTAATTCCACGCTTATAGATATTGTTTCCATAAAAGTTACGCTGTCACGCGATTTAATTATCCGTTGAAATAAAGGGCGGTTTGCAACACTAGTGGCACGATTGCGGTCTGATTTTGTTTCTTGGGCGAAATATAATTCAACTTATATCCAGTGGTGGGATTCAGTTGGCACGCACCAGTTCTTAGAACCGCCTCACGGAATTTTATGAGATCAGCGAACCGGTTAGCATTACTGGTTACTGTCAATGTTCTGTTTGTTCTGAAAAATATGATATTTGAGAGGGAACGGCTGACAAAAAAATTGAATCCCACCACTGCTTATATCCTATCTCATCGTCCGCATTTTGGTAGTGTACGTTTCTAAAATTCGAAAAATGGGATTTGGGTTAGAACGTGATAATATCTGTTTTGTGTACTTTCTGAAGTATTGAACTGGGGAAAAAGGGTTGATTGACAACCAAGCGTCCAAAGCTTTTGTCCTGGCACCATCTTTCTACGACTTTCTGCGAAACCAGGTAAATATACGGATTGTGGTTCCAGTCCCATTGTATGTCCCTTAAAATGGCAAAATAAATATCTTGAAATTTTTTTTATCAACCTAGCTTGATGTATCTTTTTGTCCATCTTTGCCAAAATGAGTGGAGAATACTCCCGTTTTATTAGCATCGAAATATCTCAATTGAACACCACCGCACTAAAGGCACCGAGTTTATCAGCTAGTCGAATTCTACCCATTGAGGTTTATAAGATTCTATCCAATCTTGAGCTTCTGTGTCCACTTCATGTGGTACACTTTTTACAAAAACAAACTTTCATGTTTCATCTGAACTGAATTGATCAGCACGCTATTGTATACCAGTAGTGAGCGCCTTGAACCAATGTACACCTGTAAATTCAGATACACTACAGTATAGTTTTCTTGATAATTCGAGTCACTCATACACTTGAAAACACAAAACGGATCGCTGCGGCTTTTTTCAGATCTTGTATCAGCAGTGCAATATGCATGGTGGTGATTCGTAAATAACAAGTCAAAGATAATAGATTTTTCTTTCTATCGCATAAGTACTGGCTCAAACATTTCAGCCCGAATCAGGAGTCCTTTCTTCGCAGTTTTATTTTTATTCTATTTTTCTTTTATTTAACTCTGTCAATCGACGAATGAAAGGTAAACAAGCAGTCCGACCTAGCTAAAGGTAATTAATTATGTCTACAAAAGAAACATGTTGACGCTTCAAGCTCTTTTTAGGAAATAAAAATTGAACAAGTGGATAGTATAAAAATAAGTGGGTGTCAGGATTGATGATAATCTAGGCTAAAATTCCCATACTAACCCACTGGTCAAGAATTTATCGCAAACGGCTGGGACGCATTTTTAATTTCAAAACGCTTAAATCGGTTCCTTATTATAGTTTGTTTCACCCACGACTGCAATATAAAATTCTTAGTAAGGGTCAGCGACAAAATTCGTCATTACAGTTAAGTAAGTTTTACAAAATCAAGTTTTAAGGTGGGCTACATATCGTTTTCAGAGAAAGTTTACTGTAAGCATGAAACTTTGCAGAGGATGGAAATGTATTCAATGAAAAAATGCAAAATCTATGCGTCGACATGAAGATGATCTTCAAAAGGGCCTTTAATCACTATTTTATACTTTCAAATAATGTTCATAAATATGATATCCGTCTTAAAAATTTGGGTTTTATTTCACGACACAGGTTTTCCTTTCGGAGGGAAATATATTTAAAATTCAAGAGAAATACAATTCAAACAAGAGAGCTACGCCCAAATATATGGACACGTCTGTTCGCAGTACAGTACGGTGTACCGTTACTAGCGTACCGTCAGATCACAGTCTACAAATATATTCACACCAAGCGAAGCAGTACAGTAGGACACAAAATGGCGTCCGATGAACGCAGAACGTTTAATGACGTCATAGAAAACAAAAACAAAATCTCACAGAGCTAACAGGTATATTTAAAATGAATAAAAGTAATAGCCTTCTGGGGAAAAATTTTATCTTCAACCACTGAAAATTTCAAAGCAATCGGTCCAGTATTCGAAGAGAAAAGCGGATTTTTAATATTTCCACTAGGTGTGTTATTCTGTGTCAAATAACAACAAGAACATAAACAACATAATATTGAAACGATCGTTATGTTCACTACGTGTCCAATAATGTTGTCCATGTGCTGGGTGCTGTATTGAACGCTATCTGAAATCAAAAATTCATCTCATTTTCACATTTCATTATGTGCATTGAAGTGTAATTTCAACTGCATGTATATAGCCTCCAAATTATATACCCTCCCCAGAATGAATGTTTTTGTCCTCAATACAATTTACTCAGTGGTGGGATTTAAGTTATTTGTCAGCCGGTTCCATCGCAAAAGTCATATTTTTCAGCCGGTTCTGAGTTGGTGCGAACCGGCTGAATCTCACCACTGAATTTACTGCTAATGGCTGACTTTCTTTTGTAATAAAACAACATCAGGATTTTTATTATTGAATCCTTACTAAACAGCGCCAAGGCGGCTAATTTGACCAGGAATTTAAGCCTGATAAACTTTCGGGCTCAGTAGCCTGCCCGCCCTGCCGAGTGCCGACAAAACGAAGACCGCTAGAAGTTTTGATATGAATATGAAGCATGTCCGATCTCAAATGTTGCATGACATGCATTGTCCATGATCCGATCAAGATGGCATTGCCCTTGTCATGTTTAATCAAGCGTGTAGATTGACTTGTCACGTGACACATTGACTGTCGTTTTCACTATATTTTTGGAAAGATTGCTTTGTTTCGGTTTAATCTGGGGTACGGTATCTGTGCGATAATGCAACGACAGCTTGAGTCACGCCCTGTATTATGTTTAGTACCACTGGAGGACATCCACTGCTAAAAGTAATTTTCAATAATGCCACCTTAGTATCAAAAGATGAATTTAACGATAATTTAGTTTACCACAAATCTGTCGTATGGTTTATAACGTTGACAACAATCCGACAATTGCCAGATTGCTGAGTGAGCCAAAATCTGAAGCTGCATTTACTGCGGATACTCGAAATTTTTTGGTATAGTTTATATGGCAGTTTGGTGTCATTACCATAACACAGTACCGTAACATTTTTATGTCATTGAATAACAATTTTGCAGTTTTGGTTAACTGCTGTCAGAATATCCTCAATCAAAGTGACTGGTAATTGTTATCACATCTCAGTCTGTTGGCCCAACAGTCTGCGATGTAGTAAGTTGTGATATCTTTATATCCACGGGTTGTTGAATTGAATGGCTAAAGGGTAAAATGTATCGGATTACAGGATTAGTGAAAACTGGAAGTGAATCGTATTTGATTTTTAATTAATATGTCTTACATAACCATACATGGATAGTAATATGTTTGGAACAAAACGGTTGGTAGTTTGGAGCAAACGATTCAACTTGCATATCTAAAACTTTGCTATTGCGTTAAGCTGCTACATTTTTTCAAAGTTTTGCTAAATAATCTCAGAATCTGCCATTTTGAATTTGCAGATTAAGCTTTATTATTCCTTTAGGCAATTGTAATTCTGTAGAAATTATAATTCGTATGGATCATAATTGAATATTCAAAGATAGTTTTTAAAGCTGTAAAGTTAGATCGCCAGTAAAGTAAGAAAATACTGCAGTATCGAGACAACTTTCGGCATGCAGTGAAAATGGTTTTATCATCAAGACAACGAGATGAGCTGTAAGTTCTTGAAATTTCATGTTCTATAACCTGAGTAAATCTGCAAAAAATTGCAAATGATTAATTCCGATCCAGGACTTCAACCTACAGACCCAACTGGCTAAAGAAGTACCGTAAAACCGGCTAACTTCGGATGATTTCACTATATTTTGAACAATATCTCCGCCGCATGTTGTTCAACTTAAGCCAAATTTGGAATATAATACATTGTGGCTATTCTCGTCTTGATAAAGTCGGTTCCATATCCATCAAAGCCTTTTTTCATTGAAATTATTGTCTTTATTCGTCTATTCTAAAATTATCTAACTTCGGATGGCCACTTTTCTCTTTGCGTCAACTCGTCGTGAGAGAGAAATGTCTGCGTAAGCAATGACGCGTGACAACGTCGCTGAATAGTCCTTACGCCGCCACGACCCGTCTTGCGTGTTGCATACTGACGTTTGTACGTGACGTTACTCTTGCCGCTTCGCGAAACTTAACTATTTATTCTTGTGTCCTTTATTATAACTCGTATATATTTCACTAACTACTCCTAATTTATTGCATACGGTATCTATCGGTGTCGGAGGAAGTATGCAAAAACAAAAATCGACAAATTTCATATGCATTAAGCGTATGCATACCCATATTTTTAAATAAACAACATATGACTGAGACGATAGTGATGTTTTTGTAGGATATAGTGACTAGGATCATGGATAAGCATAATTTTTAAATTTCACAAAACTGCCGCGATGTCTGGCGTTCAAATGTCGCAGCGAGTAACGCACGAGCTACGCAAAGTGACGTCGGCTACGAAGAGAGAGAAAGGGATTTGCGTCGTTGACGTCACGCTGTACGTAATCATCAAAACGTCGATATTTTGATGTAATTTTTAAATCAAAATAATCGATTTCACTCGAATCTCGTACGACACCTTGTGATCACTGTATTTTTTTGTATACATTGTGTACGCTCTCTAGCGCTTGGCGGTGATTTGACGAAAGTAGCGTCTGTAGAAGTCACGATTTGAGCCGCTTGAAAAAACGGTGTCATTTTTTTGGTAAAATATGATTTTTTGAATGATAAAAAATCAAATCGAGCGATTGGAGGCTACGGCAGATTCAGATATGTAAGGCCTTACTATAGAAACCGACAGAAGCGCAATACGACGAAATTTAGTTGAGATATGAATGATTGAAAATTTCATCCGAAGTTACAAGGCATCCGAAGTTAGCCGGTTTTACGGTATCTGACATACTTCTGTACTTCTTGCTTCGATACGTTTCAACTGTTTTAGTCTTAAAATCCCAGTATAGTAATTTTGATCTAATAATAGATCTAATGATCTACTAAAATAAATAAACTTGAATTTGCATAAAAATGGCTGTAACATTTTTAATCCTTGTTACGTTCTGTCTGTGGTAACATTCTGACATTTGTGCGATACATTCACTCTCGCTTCAATTACACAAATAATTATATTTTCAGAAACAATGCCATATCAGAATATCTCCGATCAAATGGGTATGATAAAGCCTTCAATGCCTTCCGAATGGAAGCCAACTTGGTAAGTTTTCTTATTTTCAATATTTTATAATATAGATAATTAAAAAGTATCCTTGATAACATGAGTTTTCCACATGATCATTCGAATTTTGAAGTCCCAGTGCATGGATTTAAAGTAATAGTATTGCAGTAATGTAGTAATGAATATTGCTACCAATGGGTCAGAGGAACTGGAAAAGGTAAACAAAACTTGATAAGTCTTATCTAATTAGTTGTTTGATTGTATAGGTTTGTTTCTTAGTCCCAGTGTGGATCATCTCATTATGATTTGGTATTGCTAGTTGGCCTTTGAATCATGAGCTATTTTTTTTTTATAGTCTGAAAATATTGACAAGAAATATGAAGGACTCATGGAAAAGAAATGGACATCTGTTGTTCGTTTACAGAGAAAGGTAATAATCAAGAAAGACCAAAATAATGATTTAGGATTCAGAATCTATTTAGCAAAATAATTTTCAATATGGAATATCAGATAGGATCTTCCACACAACAGTGAGTTCACTGTTTTCAAGTCATTATTCATATAATTTGACATTAAAATACAGAAAGATAGAGATAAAAATAGTGTTGATTGGTTAATTTAATAATAATATTGCCCAATACTTAAAAGAAACATATCTCAAAGAACAATATTATCACCGGTAATCCTAAATTCGAATCTACTGGTATTTGGATCTTGCTTTGGATATCCCTAGTATTGTTTAATATTTTTGAATTCTCATTATAGTTTTGATGATGAGCAATTGTGGCCGCATTTAATCACATACTGTGTTGATGTTGCAGATTTTTTCATTGCCGTATAATTTCAAGTTCTATTTTAATATCTTAATCTTTAAAATGTTCTTATATTCAGGTCATGGATTTGGAATCCAAATTGAATGAATTAAAAAATGAAAGTAGAGATGGAATTGTCCCAAGAGATAGAAAAGATCCGGCAGAATGGATACCACGACCACCGGAACGTCACTCATTAAGCGGACATCGAACACCGATTACGAGAGTAGTTTTTCATCCTGTGTATTCAGTATTTGTATCTGCTTCTGAGGACACCACAATAAAGGTCAGCTAAAAGTTTTCAATATTTGTTTAATTTTTTCTAGTGATTAAGTCTTGCTGCTTACTATCACAGATATATTTCTGTAACGTTTCGTTCCAAGTGCTGAGGAAGTATTATATGCATACCTGAGCATAGAAGAAGGATGAGTAGTTAGTCCCGCAGAAACCAAATCAAAAGCACATTATTAAATTATTGCTACTTTTGTAGTTGATTCTCTTGTTTAATAATCATAACGAAAGTGAATTATCATGAATGGCAAAATCTAATAGTTTATTATCCCAAATAATATATATAATAATATTCTTGAATTTTGAATATATTCTTTATTGTTGGATCATGTTCAACAGAGAAATTTGCAGAAATCAAATTTACAGAAATGTGTGAATTTATTGAAATTGAATTAGGTAATACAGTCTATACAGAATATTTAGAATAAGCACTGCTCACATTGATAAAGGTTTTCCAGTGAAGGGAGGTTTAAGTCTATTTACGTCTGAGCATCAAATGTCAAATGCCTAAAATAAAAATAAAATTTAAATATGTATTTTCTAACCATTCATTAAGCTCACGCATGTATTTATTATATTGAATCTCACTAATTTCAAATATATTCAATTTGTTTCGGATATCCTTAGTTCCAATTTTTGTCTTCATGGTTATATTTAGCAAATACTATTTGTCTTTGAATTCATTTATTTCATCCACAAAAAAGTATTCTCATAATTTCTATCAGATTTCTTCTCTAAGCAAAATCAGTAGGAGTTTTTATAATTACCATACCTAACATTTCAACAGATGTCTGAATTTCCTCATATATACATTCTTATGTGCTAGGTAAGGAGCTACCATAGATTGAGGGACCAGAATCTTTCCATTTTTGCATTGCTTTTCTAATTTTACACTCTGGGTGAGATGGTGGGCATGGGTTTTTAACCCAACATTTTCACCTGACATGCCATCAAAGTAAAATCTAAAAGTAAAGTTGACCTTCTTAATTTTCAATCAGTTTTATTGCAATCTCATTTGAATTTTTGATTATATTTATTCAGGTATGGGATTATGAAAACGGTGATTTTGAAAAAACATTGAAAGGACACACAGATTCTGTTCAAGATGTTAGTTTTGACAGTTCAGGAAAACTTTTAGGTTAGTATCAATTTTGATATGACTTGATTCACCAAAAACAAAGATCGTCTTACCCCCAGTAGGTCAGTTTACACAATGGTTTGCTCTGCTCTTCACATCATTTACAATTTAGAAAACCTATGAGTGGTTTGTCACGTTTATTTGAGTGCAATAGTTGGCGTTGTTCAGACTGTATCAAAATTGAAATATACAATCTGTTGGAATATCATTTGTATCCAACATTTGGACTCAATGTATCTAGATTTTACTTTTAGTAATCTATTTCCACCTTGCTCGAATACTCACATTTCACATCAAAAGAGGTTGACAGCCTTTAATTCTTGTACGTTGGTCATATCAACTTTCCAAAATTTGAATATAAATGAATATAAAGAAATTCATCAAGCATTAAAATTTAATTTTTTTTACTGAGGTGACTTTTCGTGTGTGTCTACCTAACATTTGTTTCAGAATTCCTCTGTATGTATGTATTAGTATTAGCGCTTTATAATACTAGCAATTTCAAATCCTTTATTTTTTTTTAAATTTGGCTTATGTACATACATCCTTTTAAATTCATGCCTTCCTTATAATACAAATTACCTTGATACAAATCATTTTGTTTGTATTTTAGCATCTTGCTCTGCTGATATGACAATCAAGATTTGGGACTTTGACGCTTATGAATGTACAAAAACTTTACATGGTAAGACATCAGTGGAAGTTAATAAATTTTTCAGTTTTTTTAGATACTATCATGATGTGATATATTTGAAACTAATTATGTATTCAAATACATTTAGGATTTGGTTGAATATTGGTTATAAAGTTGAAGTCATTTGAAGTTGTTACAGTTCACACACGGAGTTGGGCAAAGTCCGAAAATCCTTTTCGCAAAACGCCGCATTGAAAAAAACTATGTACTGTTTTTAAAAGACCATATTATATTCTTACATTTAGTATAATATCCCAAATTAAAGATTCGTAAAGAAATACATTAGATGCCACTTGCTTTCAGTTAATATTCATGAATAAAATAATGTCAATGCGACTGATGTATTATTTGATGACTGACATCAATCAATTTATGAATCAATGCGAGAAGTGAGATTTACTAATTTTCAGAACTGACTGCGGATTTGGGTCAGTAATAAGATTTCTCTTAATCTGTTCTGTGAGAAATTTTCACAATATAGTCTCAAATTAAAGGGGGCGTACAAAATGCTTTAATACTGTGTTGTAATTTAACAATTGTATCATGAATTGAAATTGGCAAATGGTATATTTAAAATCAGATATGCAGTCAGACTTATGTCTAGTCATATATATATTCCACTTCTTTTCTCCTCCAAACATGACTTACTACTATATTATGTAATCAATATCCAAGATTTATAAATAGTTTCAATATTTGAGCCTTGGCCGGCCCCGATATTCTTCAAATTATGCTTACACTTTGAAAATCTTTTTTCCACGTAGTACCTTTAATAAATGTATAATCATATGCATACCTACATCGTGAATTGGTGTTTGAAAGAGATACCATTTGAAAGTGTTATAGACTATAGTAGAATTTGCCTGCACTATATGCCTGCTGAAAACACTCCCACCGTTAGTTTAAATTATTTATGTGAAAAGAGTTGTTTCTTGCATAAAGAATAAAAGGTGACGCAACTAACGTTAGGAATATTGTTTGCATGAAACAAGATCAGTGTTTAGGATCTTCATAATAATTCCTATTTAAAAATTATTTTTCAAATTAAGACTTTGTTAATAAAATTATGAAAATATATAAAAATCAATTTCGAATCATAATTACTGTGCATGAAAGATCAATTCAGAATAATAAAAACGTTAAAATTTTATGTAAAATATTATAAGGTACTCTGGAATATTGTAAGGCAAATAATTTTAGTTTCCAATTCAAATGGACTGATTTCACTGAATTTCCACTTCACATTTATGTATTTAATTCTTACGGAAATTTCTAGGTAACATATGAATTTTTCCAAACCAAATCAGGAAAATACTGTTGGGTAACATAATTTGTGATTTATAACATTTAAAAATGGTGGATTTCTAGAAGAACAAGTTATATTGTTTAAAAAGTAAAAATTGACGTTTATCTGAGGATTCCAAGGAGTTCAGTTCAAACAAAATACAAACCAAAAAAATTTCCATTAATTCTTACAGATGAAATTGCTATTTTATATAAAATTTATTGGTTTTGCACTGCAGTTATTAACAAAAATGTTATGTTTTTTATGTAGCAGGCTAGGGTTCCATTACATTTGAACCCACGACAATTGCACCGGCATACTATTGCACCTATGGATTTTTTTTGTTTTACGAATATTTGAACCCAAACTAACCCTAACCCACGGGTTTTAGCACCCGCATATAGATTGAACCCACGGATATACACATGGGTTCAAATGTACGGTCACCGTGGGCTATATATAGCTCTTCAAAGTACTGAACTATTTGGATATAAACATGTCCACAGGTTCTAGTATTTGTATTTTAATCATCAGAACCTGTGCATAAATAAGCCAAGTAACTTGGATGTCATTGAAATATTGTCTTTCCTAGATAAGAGTAACCTTTTTGACCTTGTTAGACCATTAGTTTGCTTTGGAAGTAAGGGCTTTCAATCCTTTTGTTTGTGTATATTCGATAATGGATAGCATTGTGCCTTTTCGAATTAAAATATTATTGTAGCAATGGTTTTTGTGCTTATTATGAATGATAATATGAAAGTAAATTTATTTCGATTATATTATAATATTATATAAACAAATGGAAAACCTTGTATTATATGGATACAAGACAACCTTCAAGCTTTTATATTCTTTCTGAGTTGTGGGTAGATCAGAAACTAATTCAAATTACAGTGCAGTTTATGATATAAAATATGATATATAAAATTCAACTCAATAAATATCCTGAATAAATATTTTTGTTTTTTTTAATCGAAACAATTCAGTTAGGTGATTTTCTAGAATTGTTATATATTGACTTGAATTTCATAATATGGAAAATAAAAAATTTAACTTATCAGTTATTAAGAAAAATGACATCTTCCAAATAATAACATCCTACATTCTTTCACTATATCAGGTTAATTCTTTCTGATAGTGTAGTAGGGATAATAAATGTAACATAATTGTAATTTCTATTGCAGGACATGATCATAATGTTTCATCAGTTACGTTTATGCCAAACGGGGATCACTTGATATCAGCAAGTAGAGACAAAACAATGAAACTATGGGAGGTTGCTACAGGGTATGGATTGAAAAAACACTTTAAATTTCAACATTTTCTTTCTATAACGATTCAAAATTGAAGCAAAAACTAAATACAACTGAACCTTGATAATCTGAATTGGGACTATTCTTGGGTACATCTGAAAATTTATTTTGTGTGGCTTGGAGAATTGTGAAACCTCATTATTTTGCATTTGATGGTATATTATTCAAAACTGTTCCAAACTCGGGGATGGACATATTTGAATAGAATTATATCTTTCCACATAGAAATATTCCAGATCATTGGTTCTCAAACTTTTTAAGCCGCGCCCTCTCAAAAAAGTTGTCTCTGCCCCATCATTAATTAAAGAACCACTGTTTTAGATTCTTCTTAAAATTAAAAATTAACTACCGGTACATAGAACATAATTCATTTTGAATGTATTGAAATATTCGATTATTTGTGGACATCATTGGTTGCAATTCATGGATACGATTGATGAGGGTTTCTATAACCAACCAGTGACTGAAAGAGGTATATTATTCTTAGTGTGCATCACTATCTCCTGGGATTTTGCTCGCCAGTACATTGATGAACGTGCCTAACTTGACACATGGCCTTTCAAGAAAATAATAGTTATATTTCCTTGAAGGAAATCAATACTCTGCTTTCATTCTCAATATTTTTATTGTCTTAAGCTTATTTTTAATACAAGGCATCGTGTGTTTTTTGTTACACAGGTACTGCATTAAAACATATCTTGGGCATCGTGATTGGGTTCGAATGGTTCGACCTAATGTTGATGGAACTTTACTTGCCAGCGCATCTAATGATCAAACGGTACGTCATTAAATGGAACTATTTATGTATTTGAATTATTTACCAACATATTTTATCACAGCTAATTTGTTATGTAGACTCAAGATAGCATTTTCTATTCATCTTGGGGAGATAGAATTTTGATAAGACAGCTCGAAAATATGGTGAACATTTCCCTCTTGTCTAGCTATCGCCCTGTGCCTTGCCTGGTTCACACCGACTTAGACTAAAAGCATTCTCTGGCCCAATGTTAGTTTCATTAATATTATGATTTATGAATTGATATTTTAAAAATAGGTGAGAGTTTGGGTAACCTCAACAGCGGAATCTAAAGCTGAATTGCGAGAGCACTCTCATGTTGTGGAGTGTATATCATGGGCTCCGGCTACATCGTTTCCAAATATTTGTGAGGCTGCTGGAATTGAGGTGAGAATTGGTGAATTTTTTGAATTCTTTAACGTTTTGTTGTCATTAAGCCATCCATTCAATTTATTTATTGTATAAATAATTATGAAACACTTTGTTTGAACAAAACTCAAATTTTATACAAATACCGCCTATGTACCCACCAGATGCAATATTCTTTGAGTATGCCTTACTACATATCATCAACTTATCTTCAATTGATTAGTTCTCACATTTCTATATTCAGACTAGAAAAGACTCAAAAGTTGGACCATTTTTGGCTTCTGGATCAAGGGATAAATCTATTCGTATTTGGGATGTTTCAACTTCACAATGTGTATTCGTACTTACGGGACATGACAATTGGGTTCGCGGTTTATCTTTTCACTCAAGAGGAAAGTATTTGCTCAGCGCCTCTGACGACAAGACTTTGAGAGTATGGGACATTAAAAATAAAAGATGTCACAAAACTCTTGCTGCCCATGAGCATTTTGTTACTACATTAGGTAAGTGAACATTGTCTTTTTTTCCTTTACATATTTCGAAGTATTCAAATGTAGATGCATGGTGAAGGACAACTAGTACAACATGGTGTAATGGTTCTCAAACTAGTTCAATATCAATACCATGCACTCTTAAGTA
Source organism: Styela clava (assembly GCF_964204865.1). Taxonomy (NCBI): domain Eukaryota; kingdom Metazoa; phylum Chordata; class Ascidiacea; order Stolidobranchia; family Styelidae; genus Styela; species Styela clava. The sequence goes on from NC_135250.1 coordinate 20,639,323, forward strand.
TCTGGTTCGAAACCAGCTCAATCCAATTATGTTTGAATAGTCCACTATTCTAGAAACAATGACTGATGAGATATTCCACACTATATTTTTTTATAGCCTTGCAGCTCTTCACTTTTTGGTGGTCGCCCTTCACTTTGTGAGTGAGTACGCTTGTTAAGCGAATGAGTACGCTTGACCTCGCTTTGAGTATATTGCTTTGAAAAACTCGTATTTTAACGTGTTTTATATTTGGTTTAAAAAAATTCAAATTTTTTTTAGATGTTCACAAAACTGCACCTTATGTTATAACTGGTAGTGTTGATCTTCTTGTCCGTGTGTGGGAATGCCGCTGACGTTTGTCGTCAGGTTTATTATTAATTTTTCCAAAGACATTTTCACCCACTTTTGACTGGACATCGACCAACTGGCACATCCTCCACTACTCCTTCTTTTTCAATGTCTCAACAACAGAAAGCCATGAGAGGTCACAGAATACCACAAGTGTGATGGTCGTAACTAGTAAGCCTGTCTTCGGGTTGAAGTTCATAGCATTTTACCAGTTGAATATTATGGCATTGTGATTTTCTATTATCAGTAAAGTTCCAATACCTCAGAATTTGACAAAGTAGAAAAGGGGAATTTATGAAAGAACGATGTGTAAAATAATACTGAAATTTCAGGTAAATCATAGAAGTAATTTAATGAACTGAATGGTAGGGTGTGTGTAATAATATATTCTAGATCAAGGGTTCTCGAACTTTTGTTGTTATGAAGCCTGCGAAGCGGTTGACTAATATTCACAGAGCCCCACAATAAATTTAAAAAAATTAAAACAAAAAAACACATTGCTACTTACCGAATAATGTTCCTGTGTAAATTGAAATTTCTTTATTTAATGACCTGGATGTATTTATTGCTTCTTTGCAAAGTTACAAAATTAGTGAATCATCATTTTATTGGGTGAATGAATCGCTTGCGGAGCCTTGGGGATTGTCCCACGGAGCACTTTGAGAACCTATGTTCTAGATCATATTTAGAAAATTGATCTGTTAAATGGAAAATTTCAGAAAAAATACATAATTTTGACTATCTATACCTTTGCGATGGTTTCATTTCAAATTTCGTTTAAATCAAGTTCTATGAAGAAATTCTAGAAGTCTCAAAAAATGAGCCATCATCAGATTCTGTTTTTTACATGCCTTTCTAGTTCATTAGATTACGATCACGGTTTACTTGAATCTTCAAGTCTTATTGTCTATGTATTGTAATGTGCATCAATATAGGCTCCTTTTCCCCCCAGATAGTTCTGTCCAAGCTCTCTGAAATTGGGTTTGGAATAAATAAACTTGAAATATTCACATTCGAGTTTGAATCAATTCCCGGCTTTCTATTGTTTCAAAATGAATACTTTATTTTCCATATTGTGTCTCTCAAGCATGATCATCCTGGATAATGGACACATAACATTTGAAACAAAATATTTTTCAAAGTTACGAAAAGTGCGTTCAGTGACTTTATTTTCCCACTGCGCAAGTGAAGTAAGTCCTGCTTCAATCCCCATATCTTGAGACAGGTGTTGGAAAAATAGGACATTTTTTGTTTAGAATACACTTCTGGACTATGTGTATTGGTTTTGGAGTCTTTAACTAAACTTTAGTTTGGGAGATGTGGTTTATTGCTGGAAAATTTACCAATTTATTTGCCATATCTGAATACTATCTGAATGATTTGCCGGCACCATTGGCTCAGCTTTTTTTTCGATCTGGCAATGATGGATTAAGTCTCTACACAAGGTTGGAATTAATGATTCACAGATTACACTATAAGTAGTATACTTTCTTTCATTGATAAAACTGTTTCTTTCAGTTGTTTTATTCATAGAGAAATGTGCTTAATTCTAAGCTTGGTGTAATGTAAAGAAGTATTCCATTTTCATAGACCATTTCCTAAGCAATGGAAGTGAATGATTCTAAAAGTCGCAAAGTTTAGTGAATATCACATCTGGTTATATAGGCAAAACCTCCGAAGGTAATAAATTGTTGTGCACTACTACTGAAATTATCTAACACAATTTTACTTAAATATATTACTACTATTATTGTATTTATATTAAATGTGGCTGCCATTTTGGTCTTTCCGTTTACACCAAGGTTTTGACTAAACTTATAAGTGTTGGCAGTCAAATGTTGCCATCAATATAACCACTCAGTGACATGGTAAAAATGATATTTCTGATTAACCGGTTCGGACCAGTTAAAACTTGCGCTTTTCCATTAAAATCTCAAAATAAACAATGGCATTTTTCGATGTTGGTACTGCTGCATGTTTGTGGTTAAATCTAAATAAAATTAAATATATGTATGAACTATTGTATGTGCCGTTGGTTCTATTTAGAAGTGTTGGCGGACGCACCTGTAAAGTGGAACAGACTGGTTTGAGAATGGGGGTTGGATTTAGAGAAAGTTTAATTAGTGGTTGTTAATTTATCGTTGAAAAAACATTGCACTGCTCATGAACGGCAAAGATCTCTCAATATTGATTTTTATTTGACACTGTACAGCAGGATCCGTCAACCTACGGACCCGTGGGCCATATCTAGAGTTCGATCGCTCACTAAGAATTACCAAGTCTAAACCAATCCTGCTTTGTCAAATAACGACTATGAGCTGTGACGCACATAGATTTAGTATATCGTATAAAATTAATTATGAGAACAAGGGAGTAATGCTGAGATAAATTGGACAGAGGTCAAATAACTGATATGACCAGCTCATTCCCAGCCAAATTCCAATGGAATTGTACCGATTTTTAATGGAGGTGTTCCCATGAAATATAATTGTCAAGTATTGGGTCCCCGTAGGACCCGTGGAAAATTTGAAAAATAATAAATAATAGCTTACAAGCTCTAGCTTAGCAAAAGAGTGCGTCCCATATATTAGCACTGGAAAATTGAAATCCATTGTTCGCGGGCAAAATACTGTAGTTAGCAAACGGTCCACCCATTTCGTGCCCATTCAGTCAGACAATTGTCAATTTAGGACTGCGATACATTTTGCACTGCGTATGTGAAGCGTTATTCAATCGCCACGGTGACGTTTGCCCACTGTGTTGCCTAATAAACTCGTTGCAGCGTCTTGCAATTACCAGTACTGATGTTTATACAAGGGTCAAGTCATGTCCATCAATCTAATTGTCAACAATAGTAAAATTTGGACAAGACTATGTCACATGAATATGAGAATAAAAGGACTAAAGAGACGTTGACACGTAAGCCGTTTTGCCTCATACTGCCGATAAATCAAAAAACTTCGAAGGTTTCTTAACCTCGAACGGAATTTGCAAATCAGTGTCGATTGAAATGTGGTATGTTCCTATTATTTTTATTCATAGAGCATAACCTAACATTTATTCCTATAGCAAGTAAAAATGATTTGACTACGTGTGAACCAGATGGATGTGCTATTGAGGGGACGGCTTTGAAAATAGGGCTATTTCATCCTAAGTTAAGCTCATTTGCCTAGTGGTTTGACTTTCTTGTTCATTTATTTGAGCATTGTCCTTCTTCAATAATCCCCACATCTTCTATCCGGATATATTTAGCGCCAATCGACCATAAATGATAGCCGAGCTTCAAGTTGGAATCTAATTTGGGTTCAACATATATTATTACCAAATTGATCAAATCCCGTAGGGAGAAGAAGAATTTGTGGAAAATTACGTTATTAACCAAATAAAATATTCAGATACTTACGCAAACGTAGTTGGGCATTTGTTTACGACCCCAATTCCCGAGCTACTAAATCTTCAGGTGATGGATAAAATCAAAAAATTGTAGAAAAAATGTTTTCCTAAATTTAAACGTCAAAGTGATTGCATTTCTTGGTTTTATTCAGGTTTAATTTCTTACTGACAGCCAAATTGTTGCAAAACATTATTTACCTTTAATACTTATCGCTTTCAACTTTATTTCGATATTGAAATAACCCACAATACATGCAATATGTATCTACTCACGATTCGAAAGCATGAAAATATCAACTTATTAAATAAAAAAGATACAATATAAATGCAATATATATATGGTGACCGTACATTTGAACCCATGCGTATATCCACGGGTTCAATCTATATGCGGGTGCTAAAGCCCATGGGTTAGGGTTAGTATGGGTTTAACTATCCGTGAAACAAAAAAAATTCCGTAGGTGCAATAGCATACAGGTGCAATTGTCATGGGTTCAAATGTACGCGGGTTCAAATGTAATGGAACCTATATATATATACCGAATATTTATGATAATATTATATTCTTAATAATTTTAGTTAATCCTCAACAAAACAAAATGATTTTATACTGATAAAATGAACATTTACTGTACGTTGCATCAGACGAGGTACATCAGAAAAAATATATTATGGCTATTATACGCCGGTAATTTCATGTTGAAATGATGAAATTGAACTAGGCCTGAAGCATCACCATTTCACGTCAGCGAGTATTTTTAAAAACATAGTTTTGTAGGAAAAGCACTGTGGTTATGCACATACACGTCTCACATTTTAAATTTAATTTAAAGGTATTGCCCGATTTTATATCGTGTTTTGGTTTTATTGTTTTTTGACTATTTGGTGATTGATGATTGACGTTGACTTTTTGTGCCGCGGAGTAAGACCCTGGAATGTTTTCACTAGAGTCCGAGCATTATCCGTAATTTGAAACTTTCTTGAGTTGGAATCGGAATCGCAGACTTTCAATGGTGATAAAATAAGTCAACATCATCTCAGAAATTCAAAAATCATTAAGAGTTCATAACAATCTGATTTTCTCGGAGCTGGAGTCGGGATCGAAATTGTTTACAACTCAGAGACCCGTCAAAATGTTCCTAACCCAGAGACATGAGTCGATTGTGACATTTCTCTATTACAGTCCCGTTAGTGAAAAAAATGGCACATCTTCGGTCCTCTGACAGAACGTTAGCGACCCATAGAGGTGAGTTATTCAACAGGAATTGGGATAATGTGCAACCTTAATATTTTGTTTCCAAATATCAAACCTATTGACTTTAAATATGATTGAAATTAAATAATATGAGCCAGTTTTACGTACCAAACGCTTTAACCTAACATAAAATAACGTCACAAAGTGTTGCTGGGCGGGACCAGACAAAACGTTTATGGGTATTTGTTAAACGTATCGACAAAGGTAATAATTGATTGCAACGTGTTTGGGGCCAAATAGAAGAAGAAATTAAAAATATAAAAGGTTTTCAATGCTGAAAGAAAATTATCACGGTCAATATAACTACAATATTATTTATCTTTTTATTTAATTTTTAAAGATAACCTTCATTTAATTTATTTTTTAATTTTAATCTAATCCGTGCGTGAGTAAAAAATGATATTTTAATGAAATAAATCATCTAAATAAGATAAGCATAAAAAAAAACAGTAAGCAAAGAATTCGGAAGTAAATAAATTCATGTTTGTGATTTTTGAGCAGCCAGTTTGCTCTAGAAATACCAGCGCTTGATACAACAGAAACATAGCTGCTGAGGCAATTTCATTGAATATTACTTGATATCGACGGACAGTATTACGGATTCTATTAAAAGCCAAACACAAGATAACAGTACAACAATCTAAGAAGGAAAATTTGAGGTAAAATTAGGTCAATTTGTCCATCTCAATTGTTGTCATCATTCATCAATGTTAAACTTGCATTTTTCTGATGCGGGTTGGTTTTCTGAATATTGATGTAAAAATACGTCCAGGGTTTTTGAAAGTTAACACCACACAAATTACGTTTTCGTAAAATATTGATGTCCAATACTGCAGGATAACTGTCAGAAATTGAAGACCCTACAAACACGGAAGCCATATCAGATATTATAGCCAAAGCTGTGCGTAATGTCGCACTACGAATGACTTTCTCAGTGTCGTTCAGTTTTTTACCAATTAGTACATAGAAAAGCCTAGAAATTTTTGTTTTTTGATTTGTTTCATTTCGAAACTGACTTCCTAAAATTGGATAAATGAACAATCCAAGAAAAACTAGCTGCGCGAGAAATTGTGCAGCATAAACTGGAGCTGCATAATTAAGGACATCAATATTTTAAGAATGCATCTCTGTGGAAAAGCATCGTTAGACTTGAGTATTGTAGAAATACAAATTCCGGCAAAAGAGGCCAGAATCAGTACTACGACAACACCGAAGTTGCTGTATTTTTTTGCTGTATTGCTGCCACCGTTACAACGACAGATATATATACTGTTGTACGACCAAAAATACCCTCCCCTGGCTTCTTTTCCCATCTCTTTTCTTGATTTCCATATACAATAAGATTTGCCAATATCCACATTGTTATTGCAAAGAGAATTGCTTCAATCGCTTGACAAACTTTCAATACAATATTTATGGAAGCTTCGTCGTACTTCTCATATGGCATTGTGCTCAAATCAAACTCCAAAATCGAAGAAACGGTGCTGTTTGAACTGGAATTCATCGCACAGTTATTGTTTTAGTTTTTATCTTCACTTTATAGTCAAATTTAGACGTTACCTGTACGAAGTAAAAGTTGTTATTAATAGGGTATTGTTAAACTTTGCTTTTCCATTTTACAATAATCTGATGAAATTATTTCGGTGTAAAATTCGAAAAGAACTGCAACTTTGTAATTTTTGTTTTGAGTTATGAAATTGTATAATTCAACAAAGCAATAAGCTTTATCGAAACTAAAATAATAGATAAATATTAAAATGGGTGATATGATTTAATCAAGCGCCAATAACGAATAAGCAGGATTTTAACGAAGTTACTACACATTATCAACCGTTTCTATTCTGAAGCGACTTTTGCTGTATACGCGACACAAATAAGTTACATCTGTACTACCCACATTCTCACGGTTTTATAATTTTCATATAGGCTTATAAAATACACTTAATTATTTATTGTACTAGTTATAAATTACACCATTTTTCACTTGTAATTTGATGATTGGAGTATATGATGATAAGTATATCGAAATTACATGCTTAAATACATTAGTCTACAGTTTCAGAGTGATCATTCATTCAGGTTCAATTTTGAACGGCAGATCAAGTTCTCAAAATTTAGCAGATTAACGTGCTTAGTGTGAAAATATATCAGTGTAACCAATGACATTAAACAACATGATGCGCAACTGTGGCATTTTTGGCCGAAGATCGTATCCGATAGCACGCTCCAATGCACATACTTGACGAGACGAAAACGTGCGGATGTGTGCTGTTTTCAAGGCATAGCACGAATGGTGTTTGTGCCTGCTTTGACAGTTGTTGTCCATTTTAATGATATTTTGGAAAGTTGAGGTAAAAAGAAATCGGAAAAAGTTAAGGTGAATACTATTGTTGTATATCACACCCGGGCATCGCATTGTTAAGTACATGTGGAAAAGCCAGCTTTTGCCAAATACTACGAAGTTATTAATTCAGTACGCTACGTAGTTGCCCATTTGCCGAAATTGCATGTTTACCTAACCCTTATGATTTCAAATAGTTCATGCTCCTCCATTTGGATTTTTTCAATCAGTGAGGATATATACTCATTGCTGTAACATACTATTGCTCATTCACTTTTATTTACGTATTGAATCAAAGGGTTAACAAGTTCACCTAACATTTTACTCATACCGGTCTATATTGTATAGTCTGATCTCTCAAGTATTTGGAGCCACGAATGCTTGTAATTTTCTGACTAAACCCCTTTATTAGTTGGTTTATATACCAAATTCAGTAAAACATTTTTTACATAAAACATGAGATATTGGATTTATTAGTTTTTCCATTCTAAATCATATAGACATTATTTATTTATTCTTAACGAAAATTAATAAATCTCCTCTCTTTCTTCAGATGTGAAAGTTGTGGACAAATCTGGGTAAGCATTGTGAGACTCCTGCAGCACAAGAGGCAATAGCAAAAATAGTAAGTATATCAATCAAGAAATTAATCCGATATAAAGCAAAACTTTTAACTATTTGTCTAACCTCAATTCCCTATTATTTATTCACAGGACAACTGTAGCAGAAGAGGAGATATCAGAAGTCTGACGACACATCAGTGACAGTGTGGTTCAAATAAATATAATTAGAGTACTCCATAAATGTTTGCAATAGAAGAACAACCAATGGAGGCATGCAAAGACATTTGACCCTCCGGTAGAGTTGTGTATGGCCCCCACATCCTGCAGGGCTTGAGGAAAATAACAAAAATTCCAAATCGTAAGATTGCATAAGCAGTCTTATTTGTAAAAAAGCACAAAACACGCCAGACATACTTAAAACAGCTGTGGAAAATGAGGATTACGGGTCACTCACTACCATAGCAGAAATTCAGGAAAGGGTATAATCATGATTCATGATAAAATACTGTTATATATTTTGGACAACCTCCATCTAGACCAGGGATGTCAAACTCGCGGCCCCAGAGAACTTCCTGTGCGGCCCTCGAACGATTAACAATAATTGTAATAGTATTTTGGAAGTTTTTTTTATCTAAATGTAATAGATTTTTCAAATCTTTTAAAGTAAAATTGTTCATTCACACAGAAAACAAATTACTGAAATTAGTTTTGAAAAAATTAATTATTTTTGTTTACATTTTGAACCAATTAGGAATACATATCAAGCTAGCAAAAGAATACTTGAATAAAACACTTGAGCGAATAAATTAAACGCAAAGTACATGAAGAAGGTGGCATTTTCGAAGAAATTGGAAGTTGCAATATTTCTGAATTTCACAAAATTCTGGAGATATTGTTTAATTTGTCATATTTTCAACAGTACAATGAAAAAAAAAACAATAAGCTCAGCAGTCAATATGACAAATTCGAAGACCAACTTCGAACAGGAAATTTCCATGTGTTGGTATATTAATATAATTACACAACGACTTAGTTACTAAAATTCAATACCAATTCAAGCAACCCTATGCCACGCAATGTGGCGCGAAATGTCTTGTCGAAAAAATCTGTCATTTGTTTTTTTACTGATCTACACATGAAATAATAAAAGTAACTTTATTGCATTACTGGAATTAATTAAACATTCGCAAAGATCCAGATTAACTCATGATCATGTGACCTCGTTTGTTAGAGTTGATACTATAAAATCATTTCAGCCTGGCCCTAGTATGCTGGTGACACAAAAAATGTGCCAAACGCCAGGACAAATGTAATTAAAAACAACATTGAGTTTATAATGTAGTATTTTTGTTAATTTTAGGTCCAGATATTTAGATTAAGTCATTTTTAGTGTATGTATTATTCTTTCCTTAACCAAAGCTTGTTCAAAAATGATTTTGATGGTTGTACATAAAATTTTATGATTTTTGGTAATAAATACAGTAACTTGCAATAATAGTGGAATGCAAATATTAATATGTAATTGCATTTGAAATTGAAGAAAATAATAAAACTTAATCCAACTGTTTAGTTGCATCACAATATATGTCACAAACTAAAACTATCTTAAAAATATCTTTCAAGTATACATAATCAAAAACTGTTTGCGGCCCTCTTTACAATTTCCAAAATGCAATGCGGCTCTCGAAAACCCATGAGTTTGACACCACTGATCCATCTAAAGTAGATTCTAGACGATTCAAGCATTGCTTTGGGAAATAATATCACTTCAATCAAATTGAAAAAAAATCTCGCTATATTAAATACAAAATCGTTGCTATCACAAAGATAAACCAATTCAGCATTTTTGCCTTCACAAAGCAATGAAGGCAAAATTGAGTGTTCATGAGCTATGAACTTTTCTTTGTCTTGAACTTTTCATACTCCACAACCCCTATTAATTTTTTTTTTCAATTTTAATTACCATGTGATGGTCATACATATCTTTAACTTGTATTTTCTGTCGTGATGTATCATCTCAATGAGTCAAACTTTTAATTAGTGTGCATATTTTGCTCCCAGATGAAAAGATTGTATTGTCTTGTTTATTACCTCAGCTTGGAGTATTGACAAGAAAAAGGTGCCAGTGAATTACGTGAAAATTTTTGTTATAATCAGAATTCACAATTAATAGGAATTATCAACAGCTAACAATCAATGAGAATTATATGCGAAATCCCTCAGAATAAATTTGTCTTCTAAAATCGGAGGAAAGAAAAACATATGGGTAGTTTTCATTCACACAAGTCTTTCATGAAGACTTGCTGGAGCCAAACTAAATTAGCATCGTCAGCTGATCGGTAAGGCTGCAAGTTAAGTTTCAGTCCTGCAACCTCCTGCATAGAAGATAATATTAATTAGTGGGCTATTAGCTAAATTTAGACACAAACCTATCTACGAGGCATTATGTACCAGCAATGCTACCTACGATTAACTGAATATGTAATATGTCTAATAAATTCACCTACTAAAGCAAGTTCGATAGGTGCAAACTTTGTGTTATGGAATTGTATCACAGCACCGTTAGGAGAAGTAAAAACAGTTTTGCTGTTTTGTATGACACCCTCTTTAAATGAAATTTCAATTTTTAAGCGCAAACATTAAAATTACTAACTTTGAACTTTGTCATTATCTGCAAAATGTTGCACACACATCTTTACGCTATCGCGTTTGTAATCTTCTCTGATAATAAAAAAAAACGTCTATGATGTCCAGAATTACTCTCTACAGCTTGTCTGCCATTCCAGCTTGCCAAGTGAGCAAAACTTATTTTTTTCGTTACAGGCGCAAAAAGTCAGGTGCTACACGTAAAGAAGACGCCGAGTAGCAAAAGCGAGCGAAAACGGTCGCGAAAGGCGACGAGAAATATGTGCATTGGAGCGTATCATGAAATACAATCTTTCGCATGTAGTCTTATGGAGTGACGTCAGAGTTGCCTATCATGTTGTTTAATGTCATTGGTGTAACTAACTCGTAATGTGATATCCTATAACATTTACATATTGTTTTTGCTCACTGATTACGGCAAAGTAGATGTTCTGTGTATGATTCTTTTTATAACATAATAGGCTACTGCAAATTACTCTATTTTACTTAAGTATTTTTATATAAGTATATTTGGATCTTCCCGCAAAAAAAAAATCATACACAAAAGAAAAAACACAAACAATGAACACACAGAAGATTGGGGAAATCGGGAAAACTGGCAAAACCTTAATAAAAGTTTAATACATGTACATATATATGCGCCAGTTTACCCACATTCAACACAAATTTGTGTAACATAAACACTCCGTGGGTCCCAATTAATTAATAAATACCCTTGGATAGGATGGAATGCATGGCTATGTTATGTGTATCACAACAGTGCTTTCCCTACAAAAATATGGAATAAAAAACACTCTTTGACGTAAAATGGTCATGCTGTAGTTCAATTTCATTGCAAAAATAACACAGTGACAAAAAAATTGTTACTAGTGAGACGACCACGTCTATAACCCTGTTTTATTCTGTTCGCCCATATTTATTCTTACCACTTGAGTCACTAGTGAGCAGCTGTGTAACATTCTCTTTCTGCTGGTCTGTCAGACTGCCGGTAGTGTAGATATTTCCTCGGTGTATTAGGTTATTATTATAGTGTTTTAATGCCGTAAATCTATGTAATTCTTGTTGTAAAATGATATTAGTAGTACAGGTTTACTATTTCTCCAGTTTGGCATAGCTCTGTTCACTAGTTAGCTTGTATTTAACACTTCCGTAACTAGTCTATTTTCGCAGTTTATTTCCTGTGTGATTTCTATGCGTATTTCCATGTATATTACGTGTTTGTCGATAAGATAGGATTTGTGTTGTATCTTTAGTGTCATACTAGTTATTCTTATGTATATCTAGGTATGTTTTACCCGGTTTTTAGTATCCCATTATAAGTAAATAGTTCATGACTGTGACGTCATAGACCAATTCCGTATCTTTTGGTTTCGTATGTATCCTACGGTATTTGTACTGTGTTTTTATTTGTTTATTGTATTTCTTATTGGAGTATTTGGTTGTATTAAGGTGTATAATTAATCTAGTTAGTTAACTTAGTTACTCTGCTGTATTTGGAACCGCAAGAAGATTACTTTGTGATCGACATCTATAGCAATTACAACGTCCAAGAAGCTGGCAGAAAGAACCTGAGTGGTGATATCAATTTTGGTACGCCACATATACGAATTTTTGGCGAGCACACGCCGGGATATATTATTTGACACAGGGACTATTAAGACTAAGCCGATTAGGTAGGCTAGTCTGTGACGGATAATATTTGGATAATATTGGACAGATAATTGCCGATATTTTTTTTACTACTGCGTTTGCCTGATATTTTGGAAAAATGGTTAAGAGAAGAAAGATTGTACCGACACCAAAGGAAGCAAAGGAGAATGAACTTTTGCATCTGCAAATACAGGTATTGAAAGCGAAACTTAAAGATTCCGAGGAAATGCAAGAGGATATGGACAGTCGTTTGCAGCTGATGGACAGTCGTATAGAACAGATTGGAACTCAGTTGGAATCGGTTGAACTCCAGAATTCAAAAATGGGCTCACAAATTTTCAGCATGCTGCAAGATATTGCTGGCAAGATAGAAACAGGAAAAGTTGCTGATCCCGAGGAAACCCAGCCCATGTCACATGAACCAGATGTCAGTCTGATCACTTCAACACCAGCAGCGGTTGTTCCTAAATTACTACCTATTCTCAAGGATGATGAAATTTCAGATTTTGGATCTGAAGATGGACAGCCAGAAGGAAAGCGGAACGCATTCTCACAGACAATAGAAGTAAAATTTTCGGAGGAAACTCACGTGAGTAATTTTGTACCTGTGGTCCCTTTTCTGAGTACTAATGGTAAAGAGGGCTCTAATACTGTCAAAAAACAACCCAGGGCTAATCCGAAAATGGTTTCAGTGGCTACACAATCAGCTCCTCCAGTGAGTTCTAGCAGTGTCGCAAATGCCAACGTTAGCAATAGTGTTCTCAATAACATAGCCAATGCTACGATGATGGTGAGAAATGCCAAAAGGCCTATGTATTTCGATGGGTCAACTGTCATGGCGTGGCCTAGTTATTTATGTCATTTTCAATTGGTTTCTAGTTAAAATCAGTGGAATGATGACACTGCAGGGTTAGAATTGGCTACTTGCATGACAGGGCAGGCTCTTAATGTGTTGAAAGATTTACCCGAAATGAAACGTACTAGCTATCGTGATATTGTGACTCATTTTAATCATTTCTTCAAACCTGCTGGAAATGAGAGTTCATACCGTACTACATTTCACTGTCGTAGGATTAAGCCAAATGAAGCGCCACGGGATTATGGTAACAAGTTGAAAGAGCTTGTTATTCTGGCTTACCCAAATCTTGATATTGCTGGTCAGGATGATATTTTGAAATCGCAGTTTCTCGCCGGTTTAACCGATGAAAGCATGATCAAACATGTTACCATGCAACAGCCTGATAATTTTGAGAGTGCTTTGTCTCTTGCAACACTGTATTACTCTGTGGATACGAACCACTCTGAGAGGAAAGACGTTTCCAAACCGCGTATTGCGGCAGTGAAACAGAGTAATCCTGGTAATGCAGCTAACCAGCAAAACGACGTATCTTTCGAAGGCAGTATTGGCGAGCGCATTTTAGCAAAACTGGACGAGATACTAGGACATGTGGCGCCACGCTCTAACAACAATCGCAACTTTGCTGGTACACCACGCAACCCGTGTCCTCGATGTGGTAAACATGGTCATTGGGGTAGGCATTGCAAGGCATGTTTTAATTGCAAGCAGACTGGTCATCTTAATCGGGATTGTCCACATCTCCAGAATCCTGTTGATCCTGCAACATCTGCTTCTTCTTCGACCGCAAATTTAAACGACACTCAGCGGACTTGAGGTCCTCAGTGTCCGCTGAATTATTACTTGATGACGGACCAACAAACCAGAATATAGACCTGAATATTTGTTCCTTACAATATGACAATAGTTGGCATGCGAAGGTACTTGTAAACAATCAACCGTTCAATTTTCTTGTAGATAGTGGTGCTATGACTACTCTTATTGACATTTCCATCTTTGAGGCTATAGGTGGGAAGGAAGCACAATTGGCACCGCTCGAAGAATCTCTTGTTGCAGTTGGAGGGCATGATTTATCACCACTGGGTACATTGGAGGTTGATTTATCGATTGATTCGTTTGTATCACGACGCACTGTGATTGTTGCCAACTTAGGCATGACTAATGGTATTTTAGGGATGGATTATCTCCGAGAACATGACTGTGTTCTTTACTTATCATCGGGACACATGATGATAGGGGGTCATGAAATCAAACTGTTTACTGAAAAGTCTGTACCGTGTTGCCGAGTAACTGTTCGGGAAGATGTTACGATACTGCCATATTCTAAGGTTGTTATCCCTGCACAACTTAGTCTCCCATGGCCGAAAAACATCTCGTCTGACGTTGCTGCTCTTGTTGAACCGCTGAATTCTTCTTTCCTTGCTGATGGCGTTCAGCTGATCTCTTCTGTGGTGGACCCAGGAAAGTCCATTGTTCCGGTACTAGCAGTCAACCAAAAAGGCAGACAACTTAAGATCAGGGCTGGATCTTTGATTGGTATCGCACACCCTCAACTAGTAGCACAGATTCAAGTGGACGAATCCGAAAGGGTTATAGCTTTTGAATTACCAGAACATCTACATGACATGGTCAATTCCGCTGACGATCTAAACCCGAATCAACGTGAACAGTTGGTCAATTTGATTTCCGAATTCCATGATGTATTTGTAGGGCCAAATGGTGAACTTGGCCGTACTTCAGCAGCAAAGCATAGGATCATCACAACCACACCACAGCCGATTCGGCAGGCTCCTCGTCGAATGGGGTGGGCGCGTAGGAAGATAGCCGAAGAAGCTGTTGATAATATGCTGGCTCATGGTGTCATGGAACCCAGCGATTCCCCATATTCTTCTCCCATTGTCCTAGTTCCCAAAAAGGATGGTTCTACCAGATTTTGCGTGGATTTTAGATTGCTTAATGACGTCACATACAAGGACGCATATCCCTTGCCGCGTATTGAGGATATCATTGAGTCCTTAAACGGAGCACAATGGTTCTCAACTCTTGATCTCGCAAGCGGATATTGGCAAGTGGAGGTTGATCCTGCAGACCGTGAAAAGACAGCATTCAGCATTCCTGGACGTGGACATTTTCACTTCGTAGTGATGCCATTTGGGTTAGCGAATGCTCCCGCAACATTCGAACGGATGATGGACAATATCCTTGGTGATCTCCTGTGGAACGGGTGTTTCAATTTTCTTGATGATGTTTTGGCTCATGGTAGTGATTTCTCAATGGCACTCTCAAATCTTCGGGAAGTTTTTATAAGACATCGCCGTGCCGGTTTACGCTTGAAGCCCTCGAAATGTAAACTTTTCCGTCGAAGCACCTCTTATCTTGGTTATCTTATTTCATCTGAAGGTGTCTGTTGCGACCCTGGAAATGTTGCGGCTATCAAAGAATGAAAAACTCCCAACACTGTTAGTGATATTCGTAGTTTTCTTGGTACTGCGAACTACTACCGGAAGTTTGTTCAGGATTATTCAACAATTGCTGGACCTCTTATTCGATTGACCAGGAAGAATATTCCATTTGTATGGAGTAATGAATGTCAAAAGGCTTTTGAGACGTTGAAACATTGTCTGACATCAGCTCCAATTCTTAGCTTTCCTAGAACAGTCGGCGAGTTTGTATTGGATACTGATGCCAGTGGTTTTGGAATTGGTGCGGTGTTATCTCAAGTACAGGACGAGCATGAACGTGTACTTTCTTATGCCAGTAAGACTATGTCCAAGTCTCAACGTAGATACTGTGCTACACACCGGGAACTATTAGCTGTGGTGTGGGCTGTTCGTCACTTCAGTCATTTTCTTCTCGGGAGACCGTTCAGAATTCGCACAGATCATGCTGCTCTGAAATGGTTGATCAATTTTCGTGAACCTCAAGGAATGTTAGCAAGATGGATATTAACACTTGGCGCTTATGACTTTAAGATTGAACACAGACCTGGCGTGAAACATGGCAATGCTGATGGATTGTCACGCCAAGTTCGCAAATGCAAACGAGAAGATTGTTCTGATTGTGGTACCAATGGTGATGTGGCTGTGAGCAATGTTATTGTAAGTGCAATATCAAAACAACCCAGTCAATCATCACCAGACAGCTCTGATTGTAATTGGCTAGATGCATACACAGATGAGCAAATTAAATCTTGGCAAAGTGAAGATCCAGATATTTCTGCTGTTTTGAAATGGAAACAACTTTCTGCTCAGAAACCTGATATTCAAGAATACATGCCTGAATCAACAGTGACCAAACGTTTAATGTCGCAGTGGGACTTGATTTTTGTAGATAATGGACTTCTCTATCGTCGTTGGATTCCTGATTGTAAATCGGAGGAATCGCATATCCAATTGATTGTTCCATCAAATTTGAGGCAGGACTTGTTTCATAAGCTCCATTCTTTGCGCACTGCAGGTCATCTTGGTGCCAATCGAACTTTCAAGAGTATAAGGCGCAGATTTTATTGGCCTGGTTTCAAAAGGGACATTCTCAAATGGTGCAAATTTTGCAAGTCTTGTGCTTCGACCAAGATGCTTTACGGAGGAAGACAGGGAGATTTGAAACAACTTATATCTGGAGCTCCTATGGAAAGGATCGCCATTGATTTTCTTGGACCATTGCCTGTAACTGAAAATGGAAATGAACACATTTTGGTTTTGTCGGACTATTTCTCTAAATAGGTGGAATGTTTTGCTTTACCAAATCAGCGAGCTGACACCACTGCTGATGCATTGGTTACTCAATTCTTTTCGAGATTTGGGGTACCAAGAATTCTCCACTCAGATCAAGGAAGAGACTTTGAATCAAAATTATTTTCAGAAATGTGTCAATTGTACGGGATTCAAAAGACTCGAACAACTCCATATCATCCTCGTTCAGATGGACAAGTTGAACGTTTCAACAGGACCATACAGCAGATGTTGAAAGCTTTTGTAAATGAGAATCGAAATGATTGGGACAACCATCTCCCATATCTTTGTATGGCATATCGCTCCACTGTACATGATAGTACAGGATATTCACCGAACAAGTTAATGCTTGGACGAGAAATCGAGATGCCTGTTGATGTTATGTTTGGCAAACCAGAGTCATCAACTCATTCTTGTTACACTGAGTTTGTCGAATGGTTTTCCTGTGCAACTGAAAAAGCTTTTCTTCATGCTAGGCAACATCTAAATGCTGCTGCAACCAGACAAAAGCGAAATTTTGATCTGGGTGTTAAACCACTTACTTTCCAGAGAGATGAATTGGTGTGGTATTATTATCCACCAAAGCATCGCAAGCTGAGTATTCCTTGGATTGGACCTTATCGAATTGTAGACTGTTTACCTAATCACTTGTATAGGATTCAGAAGAATTCTGGAACACGTTCTCGAATTGTACATGTTGACAAGTTAAGACCTTACCTTCATGAAGATGAAGAAGACAATGTTATTGACTTAACTGGATTTGATATTTTACCTGATGTGGAACCTATTATGGAAAATGATGAGCAGATTGCTCATGATATTTTTGATGTATTACCTTTCTCTTCAAGGCCAGACACTGTACCAGAAGAAGTTACAGTTGATGCGAACTCTGATAATGGCCAACGTACTAGGCGAAGGCCTAGATATTTGGATGATTACATTTGATTTGACTGTGGTAATGCTTTTATCATGCTTTTAACAATTTATTGTTTTGATTTTAGATAGACATTTCATTTGAGTGTACAGTTCTTTACAATTTCTTCACATTTTTATGGATTTTCAATTTTGAAGATGGAAAATTTCTTTGTAATTTCCCATCTGAAAAAGGGGGGAGTAATGAGACGACCACGTCTATAACCCTGTTTTATTCTGTTCGCCCATATTTATTCTTACCACTTGAGTCACTAGTGAGCAGCTGTGTAACATTCTCTTTCTGCTGGTCTGTCAGACTGCCGGTAGTGTAGATATTTCCTCGGTGTATTAATTTATTATTATAGTGTTTTAATGCCGTAAATCTATGTAATTCTTGTTGTAAAATGATATTAGTAGTATAGGTTTACTATTTCTCCAGTTTGGCATAGCTCTGTTCACTAGTTAGCTTGTATTTAACACTTCCGTAACTATTTATCATATTTACATATTTATCCCGGGGGAGAGGAAAGCCGATAAGACGGCTTATCCATATGGCGAACCACGGCCTCTCGTCCGGTTACCATTCCAAGTCGGGTATGGGATTAGTTTTTACTGTATTGTTTGTTTTCGGAAGCATGGACTTGGTGGTGGAGGAAGCCGTAACCGACCAGCGGTTACGTGAACCACCCAACGACGGCGAGGAGTCCAGCAATCCTCTCGCACATAACCATCCCTGCATGGGATTCGAACCTGCGAACCCACGCAGAGTAATTAGAGGTGCGGTGGCGAGCGTATTCCTAACGGGCTAAGCGTTAGGAATACGCTCGCCACCGCACCTCTAATTACTCTGCGTGGGTTCGCAGGTTCGAATCCCATGCAGGAATGGTTATGTGCGAGAGGATTGCTGGACTCCTCGCCGTCGTTGGGTGGTTCACGTAACCGCTGGTCGGTTACGGCTTCCTCCACCACCAAGTCCATGCTTCCGAAAACAAACAATACAGTAAAAACTAATCCCATACCCGACTTGGAATGGTAACCGGACGAGAGGCCGTGGTTCGCCATATGGATAAGCCGTCTTATCGGCTTTCCTCTCCCCCGGGATAAATATGTAAATCCTATCCTATCCTATCCTAGTCTATTTTCGCAGTTTATTTCCTGTGTGATTTCTATGCGTATTTCCATGTATATTACGTGTTTGTCGATAAGATAGGATTTGTGTTGTATCTTTAGTGTCATACTAGTTATTCTTATGTATATCTAGGTATGTTTTACCCGGTTTTTAGTATCCCATTATAAGTAAATAGTTCATGACTGTGACGTCATAGACCAATTCCGTATCTTTTGGTTTCGTATGTATCCTACGGTATTTGTACTGTGTTTTTATTTGTTTATTGTATTTCTTATTGGAGTATTTGGTTGTATTAAGGTGTATAATTAATCTAGTTAGTTAACTTAGTTACTCTGCTGTATTTGGAACCGCAAGAAGATTACTTTGTGATCGACATCTATAGCAATTACAACGTCCAAGAAGCTGGCAGAAAGAACCTGAGTGGTGATATCAATTTTGGTACGCCACACTAGAAAAAAAGCTCTGTAAATAGATTTAATGTTTCATAACAGTCTATGCACAAACATGGATTGGGGTATCGGATTCGTTTGTCGTTTTTTATTAGTTCAATTTAAAATCATTGCATCCGTTCCAATGCTTCCAACATTAAAATCAAATTTCCACGAACGACCACCATTCCAACAGGTGCAGTGGTCCGTCCCGTCTTTTCTGCGCGCTCTTCCATCATCCACAACTAGATTCATAAAAGGATCGAAACCTCGCAAAACACCCGTAACAAATCGTCCACCATTTAACTTTAAATCCAACCTTTTAACCATATACTTCTTTTAACTCTGGTGGATGGGCTTTGATCATGTTGATATAACGCGATGCCAATAATAAAAAATAAAATACCAAATGTTTTGCAGGCTGTGAAAAAAAAAAGATTCCAGTGTCATCACGAAAATTGTTTGGCCACATCAATCCAAATACATAATTGTGTAGGGATCGAGCAGCTGTAGATATGTACTCATATTTGAAAGCAGATAGTGTTTAAACTAGCTTTAGTGCTTAAATAATTTACTTGACCAAGCATAGACAATATGTTCAGTATTATCTGGAAACGCCTGGTTAATATTTATCCGGTATAGTGACTGCCTGTTGAAATTTTGTGGGGCAATCCGGAACGAAGTCAGCTATCATCTAAAAAAACTACTCATAACACTCTCTTATTAGAACTATTTTGAACATATAGCAACTTAGAATTGAATAAATTTTCGGAATTGAACAATATTCGATTTTGCTTATTTTTACTAGCCATGCTCAACCCAATGCAGTGAACCTTTACCAAGGTTTGTGTGAAGGTTGGTATATAACCTCATTAATTACACTGACACCGAATAAATGAATGCTCATTCGTCCTATTGGGAAGAAGTGCATAATGATAACGGAAAACAGGAACAGAATCCTCATAAAACCATGCACACAATAGGGTAGGGTTGATACAAATTTACCAGACTACTGTATTAGGCAAAACAACTGAAAATTTTAATATGAAATGCTAAATATGAAAATATGGCACGTGTGTTTTTTTGGGATACAGTGTTACATCTGATCGGACTGCAGCAACGCAGGAAACATCATTTCTGTATTGAACATGGTGTGCCCAGAAAAATGTGGGTATTGCAAGTTACCGTAGTCTCTTACTCTTCAGCAGATTCCAGAAGTTTCGAATTACCTCTTGTGGAAAAACAATAGAAGCTTTTGGTTGAGCAGGGAATCTTTGTTTTGACAGAAACAGAAGTGTTCGAATATTCCTCATGGTTTGGTTGCCAGTTCGGCAATGAAATTCCGAGGTCTCAACAATTCCGAAGCTTAATTATAACAAATATACATGTGTCTGTCACAAAGTCGGGAGCATCGTATGTGTCCAAACGGCATGCAATCGAACGATATGCTTACTGAATCTTTCGTTGAATAGTAGATGATCTCTGAATCAATGTTCTTGAAGCCGTGATTGTGTAGAACATGTTTTGTTTTTATTTGTCATGTTTTATGCGACGATATCTGACAAGGACAATGGCAATGGCGTAGTCGATGTTCTCCGTATCAACCGTCAATTAGCAGCAATAAGTTAACGCTTACTACAAGACTGAAATTCAACTACCGTGTTTTCCCGAAAATAAGACAGGGTCTTATTTCAATTCTCTTTCGGAAAATAACACCAGGGCTTATTTTGGGGGGATTTCATTTATTTTTATTTATCAAAAACAAAATTACAAAGTAGGGAATTACGAGATTTTCAAATATACAAAATATGAATACCGATATCCGACACATTAAATAACACGCTTTTATTTAAAAAGCGTGTTATTTTTGCAATGAAATTGAACTACTGCATCACCATTTCACGTCAACGAGTGTTTTTCAATCCATATTTTTGTAGGAAAACCACTGTCATTGGATACACATACCATAGTCATGCATTCCATCCTATCAAAGTGTATTTATTAATTGGGACCCACCGATTGTTTATGTTACACAAGTTTGACGCCCGAACGATACCCGTTCGTGTCTTTGTCTTTTGAATATATGTTTGTGTGTAGAATGTGGATAAACTGGCGCATGCATATTTACATGTATTAAATGTATGATTTTGTATGTATGATTTTTTTTGCGTAAAAATCAAAATATGCTTGTTAATATTATTATTACGTGTAGGATAGATTTCTTGCTATCGTATAGACCAGGCGAAAAAATATTGCGGTACCACCGAGGTCTTATTTTAACGGGAGGGCTTATATTAAAATCATTTTTTAGTTCAGAGTGGGTCTTATTTTGGGGAAAACACGGTAACCGCTAATGCCTTTATATAATATGGTACTGCCATAAATAAATGTACTGCTTTGTCGAAAGCTGAAATGGAAGGCGATTCGACCTCAAGTGGTGGTTTCTATGGAGACAAAATCACAACTTTACTTGCGTTCTGTAATATCTGTCTGCCGTTCTCTCGGTGCCTGTCTCATGGCGCATTGTCTACTCTGCTTGTAACCTTTATCCATTTCGATTTGCGTTAGTGGCATTACGGTCAGGTGTAAAATAATATAACGTTATATTTTATCTTAAAATGTATATATTTTTATTCCCAGTCTGTTATTTAGTCTAATTTCCCTAAATTTCGAAATTGAATTACAAAATGGCGAAAAAGAAAAAGTCTGGGAAAAAGAAGGGGGGTAAATTGGCAAAAATGAGCGAAGAAGAGAGAATTCTATTTCTTGAACAAAAAGCTCTTGCAGAGGAAGAATTAAGGAAGAAGAAAGAAGATTTGCTGATGCAATTTTTAAAGGTTAGCCTAGGACAGTAGGATAGGATAGGATTTTACAGCACGGCCTCTCGTATGGTTACCAGTCAATGTCGGGTATTAGTTAGCCAACCATTTGTTTTCGAAGTATGTACCGGTACCGTACTTGATGGTGGGGGAAGCCGTGGTGGCGAGAAGTCGAGCAATCCTCTCTCACATAACTATCCCCCCATGGAATTTTAACCTGCAACTTCACATAGGGTAATCGGCGGTGCGGTGGTGAGTGTATTCCTAACGCTTAGCACAAGGCTTCATTAATACTGTATTATCGATTTAGTGCTGACAGGCAGACAGGGTTTTGTAATTTGGGTCTACCTCTTACTATAGACACACGAAACACAGCTAACTGCCTCTTCTATTTTATGCTGTCTTCTCCTGTTTTGCACTATATTCTGATATTCTTTCCTTCCATGATGTGTTTCTTTGTCTCCAACGGTTATCTTCTGTTCTGCGCTGTTTTTCTTAATTTTGCGCTATTTCCTTCTGTTTTGCATTGTTTGTAGTATTTTGCGATGGATTCAGTAAGTAGTATAGCTGGTTGTAATTTTGATAAGCTAAGATAAGATTTTATTTCGATTCATTCGCAAAAACAAAATAAACACATATACACAAAAGATTAAGGCGAAGAATCTGGAAAGTGAACAAAACCTAATAAAATAGGTTTAAAACGTATTAAACGCGTTCACTTACCAAAAAAGAAAGAAACGAGTCACAAACACAAACAAATAAACGTGAATATTGACGGCAGTCATTACTCAGGCGTTTCACTTGGTAATCAGGTTGCGTGCAATCTTTTCAAAAACAAAAAAGTGAATTAAATATCCGCTGTGCGTGTGATGAGGCATGTAAACAAACAGTCCGAAAAATCCTAGTAGGAGGTGCGAATGCATGTTTCCGTTCCATGCTCAAACATATATCTAGTAAAATCTACTAAAACGTTAACACACCAATGTAAAAATCTATTGTGAATTTTCAAATATCAGTACTGAAAGAGATTAAAAAGTAAAACAAGAAAGAAATAAGAGAGATATTAAACTTGATTGTTGCCTACTTCATTGTTCCATATACATGGTATGGACCTCCGTAATAATAGAAATGCTTGAAATATATATACAGTGAATATGAAATAAATTTTTTTCCTCCTAAGGACAAATTGGGGAAAGAAGAAAAAAGCACGAAGGTTAATCTGAATAGATTAAATCAACAATGGAGACAAATAATGAGAGATAGCAAGTCAAAAGATCTTCGTAAGGTATGGTGGTAATTTTTTTATTATTATTGTTATACAACAGAAATAATTTGCATAAGTTTAGCATATCGTATGTGGCATATTTCATAAATTTTTTTCTTCAATTTGAATGAAATTTCAAATTTTTTCTACAAATATTCGATTGAAGAATCGGGTCTCATGTAGTTTCTTACCTAACATACATCTAGTGGGCGTAGCATGAAAATTTTTTCACGTATCAATCCTAACCCCCACCTGACTACACCATCCAAAAATTACGTCATTACGACGTCACAGTGACGTAATAGAGCCCTTCAAGCTATACGAACTGCCATCCAAGACGCGCAAACGAGCACCCGAAATCGAACAGTTAGTTCTCTTGTTTCTTGTCAAAACGATTCCAATAGGAGAGAGACCGATAACGTCGTCGGTGCTAATGCCGTTTCGGTCGATCGTGCGTATATTTGGCAAGCTCTATGCCGTGATTGTGATGTAGTGATTTAATTTTTGGATGGCGTAATCAAAAAATTGTTATGCTACGCCCACTAAAAGTACGTTAGGTACGAAACTACACGAGACCCGAAGAATCTTTGTTTTTAGTAAAATTTTCTATTTTTACAACGAAAATCAAGATTGAAATATTATGTAGTGCAGAAATATATAAATTTAGATCATTTTAAAATTTTGAGAGTCATTGTTTGATAACCAGCTTTATTTCCTCGCAGTCTTTTTTCAATAAGATGATACATTCAACTTTCTCTCATACTTTTAAATGCTATAGTTTTTATTCTACTGACTTCCTGAAGAGTACAGAGTAAAAATATAAGCTAATTAATTAGTGCATTTGTATTACTCTTTATATTTCAATAATTTTTCATCCAGGATATAGAAATTCTCAGCCAAACATTTGAACGAGTGGTAGATCGCAAGGACAGTGTTATAAAAGCCCTGGCTACTGATATAGGAGAAGCAGAAGAGCAATATGCAGTCGCATTACGAAGTCATATACAGAATATTGATGATATTGTTGGTAAGACTGTAATCCTGCAATCAACCTCAATGCATATTGTTTGATATTGAATTTATCTTATAAGAAAAACCATTTGTGAAAACATATATTGCAAGAGATATCAAATTTCACTTTGTTACAATATTGTTGCGCAATTGAGAAAATCGGGAAATACCGATACGGAAAGATTCCGATCTTTCTAAATAATGATAGCTTCTCCATTATCAAATACTCACGCTTTTTGCTCTGAACAATGCCCTGTACAAGAAGCCGCATGTAAGAAGCTCATAATATTTGAAAGGACCACAACAGGTAAGGCATTGTCTACTCATTTTATTACACCCTGGTTGCCTGGTGGGCATGGAATGTTACGTCTCACACTTTAACTATCACGGCCATGACAATAAAATTGATGGATATAGGTATTTTCATTGGTGTTGAATGTTGATAATGGTACAATGTTGTCAAAATTATCTTTTTTTTTATTTTCACTTGATCTAGGAAATATTTTCAACCTAAAAAAATTCACTACTAGATTCAAATAAGTGCGAATGTATTTCTTCAATTTTGCTTTTAATTTCTAATTTTTCAAACTAGATCTTCAGAGAAGTCGATTAGATCGTTTAAAATGTGAATATAATGATGAATTGAACACAATAAAGAAAGAATTTGAAGATGAAGGTGATAAAGTATGTTAGTTTCATATTCCCATCAATGATTTTTAGTAAATCTTGATTGGTAGGCCTGTGCATCACTGAAAAATTGAAGCAAACTAAAAGTAAATTGCTGGCAAAAATATTCTGAAGTCAGTTATGGATTAACTGATATAGTGGTAAGTCCCATGCCAGATGATAATATTATAAAACCTTTCAGTCGTCTAACTCTGATAGCTGTGAGATCTCCTCCATTATATGTCAGTGTTCCCTCAAGACAAAAAGATTTTTATTTTTTTCTAAGAACTCCAGTTGTGCGGAATTCACTAATCATTTCTGGTTTTTATTGACTTGGATGACTTGAAGTAAGGTTTTAATCGGAATTTACTAACATTTGACATACAACCATAATTCTGTATTGTTCAGTTGCTCATCGCTATCAAATAACCCATAACTATTTACCTCGGAGTGAGAGTGCTTGGCGCTGCTTTGGGCAAAATCTCTTTAAAAACAAAATTGGCTTGTTCACTAGGGTTTATTATGTCAGCTTTTTTATGATTGCAGGTGACAACAGACAGAAAAACTGAACAGAAAATGCTTCAAGATGTTTCGTTTGCAATGGAACAAAACTATTCAGAGAGAGAATCCGATGCCAGACAAGAATTTCAAAGCATGAGAGATGAAATTAAAAACAAGGTTCGAGATTCGAGAAATTCAATGCATTTACTGTATTTAAACCACGTTCAGAGTGTAAACAACAGTGGTTTATATATTGTCAATTTTCAATAATTGCAGTATGAATAATTGCAGTATGAATAATTTGCGCTTTTTCAATTCTTGGTAATACTGGTCTTTTTATCAGCATTTGTACTGCAAGTTGATTAATGTTTATTGTGATATATTCTCAAACTCATGCTGTTGCTGTATGTAATTTAATTTAACGATTGGCGCCACATCATGCTAAACATGAACACACTTGACATTGCATCTCTGAGCGCATGTTTCCCTGTTCTATTCCCTCAGGGATAATTCGTGGTGAGAGGATTTCTGAACTAAATTACAGTGGTTCATGTTTCGTCATATCATTGAGCAGTCTTATCAACTTTCCTCTCCATCAGGATAATCATGAAGTTTCTGTTTTATTCCAAGATTCTTTCCCCAAATCTTTGTCTACAATATCAAATGAATGTCTTAACTATTAAAATCACTAATTCTTGTACTTTATATTCTTGCCATTTTTTTTTTACAGAATTTAGAAGAAAAACATGCTTTACGTATTCAACTTGAAGCATCTGTAGAAGCTTTGTGGAAACAATTTCAAGCTGCTTTGAAAAGCTACAATGAAACGACAGAGGAACGTAAAATTGCTTTCGAAAATTTGAAATCGAAAGATGAGAAAAGTGCAAAAGAAATTGAAATGCAAATGAAGAAATTACAGAGAATACAGGTAAATTTATCACTGGAAGATTTGTATGTATTATATATTCAATTTTTATAGTGTTTTTTTCTGATAAAAATGTATCTTTTTATTACCAGGATACGATAATGCAGCTGAGAGCCAAAATGCAGCAAAATACGAGAGAGTGTGAAGAGAGAAATCGCCATTTGAAAGAAGAAAGGGAGCTGATTTTAAGACATTTTCAAGAATTAAAAAGTGAAATGAACACAGAGAGAGAAAGAGATAGAGTAAAACTAACAACATTGACTTTGCAAAGTAACAACTCCATAAAGACATTATCAAGGTATAAAGTATGCTGAGGAACATTTCATTGCATAATACTTTTTATGACACCTATTTACCCTTCTCTGACCAAAACAAGGCTTCGTAGAAGGAGCCACTGATATCTTAGTCAATCAGCCAATTGTTTATTTGTCATTACAAAAAATAAGTGCACAGAAATTGATACTGAAAATAAATATACAAATAACGTTATGTGTGTGACAGGAGTCACGAGGGACCTCATGAGGTCTTCAAACAGCGACACCTATAACGCTGTTACAGGTTTAGTGTAAGAAAATGTGTAACTTGTGATGCCAACACAGCAAATCCTTTATTTTTTCGAAAAAAATATTGTCTCCACAAATCAGTATTGTTTGTTTTTGATAAAAGTATCTTTGGCCGAGCATGCTTCTTGTTCAGTTCAAAATTTACATATAAACTCTATGAACATACTATAATCATCTAATTTTTTGTGGAAAGTACTGTTGATGTAAAATTTATTATTGCAGATAGCATCAAACGTTATAATGGAAATTTCGTCATCGTCATTGATAATATTTGAAATCCACTGCTAATTGAAGTTAATATTTAATTCATGGCATAGTGACTAGTAATTGGTGATATTTGTTACAGAGTTTATGAGAAAGGAGATAGAATACTCAAGCTTGCAGAAATGTGTCGAAAATTGGAAACAGAGGAAGAAAAAGTATTGCCATTTTTTGCATCGAGTTTAACAAAAGAAGAAGAGGAAGACATTGATGTATGTTCATTTTATATTATGATTATACAAGAAACGAAACTAACTTTTTACTCATTTTCTTGTTTTAATCACACCCTTCGTTAGCGTCAGGCAGGGATGTGTGGGGAGTCTGAGTTAGGCATGTTTTCATTGAAGTCAAATTTTGAGTCGGAGTCTCCGAATAGGAAGTCGACATCAATATTTTATAATAATAACTACATTTACCCCTCTAAGCATTCGCCCCGCAAACTCAAGTGAATATGCAGAATTAACGGCTCAAAATATGCAAAAGAAAAAAAGTGTCCCAACCTTCCCCACTTTCCCCTACTTTGATATTTTTGAGAACTCGGAATTGGAGGCGAGATTTGGATTCATTTGAACCCGGGGTCTGTAGCGAAATTGTTTTCAAACCATAGTTGATTGTAAATTTACTCTCAATCTAGGGCTGACATGGGCTGGTAGTTTGCTCATGTCAGTCCTAGAGTGAGAGTAGCAAAATACAGCCCATTGGGTGTTTCAACTGGCCCGCCTGATGCTGTCATAAATTTTTGCTTTCAATCAATTCTGCATGTGCTCCATACTAATTGTTATTGAAATCCCAAACCTGTTTTGACAATGGCCACACTCAAACTAAAACCAAATTTTGCTGTTTTAGCTAAAAAAAAAATAGCTCCAGGAATTTGTTGAGTTTCGATTACATTGAGTTTTTGCACAAGGATTATTGTTTCCACTTACCCTT
This sequence comes from Styela clava, assembly GCF_964204865.1. Classification (NCBI taxonomy): domain Eukaryota; kingdom Metazoa; phylum Chordata; class Ascidiacea; order Stolidobranchia; family Styelidae; genus Styela; species Styela clava. The sequence continues at coordinate 20,667,494 of NC_135250.1, forward strand.
TTGTAACAGTCTTCCTAAAATGGAACTTTTTACGCTACACTTTTATGGTCTGAATGGGCAAAATGGTCCAAAAACTTTGCCCATTCCTGCTCTAGAGTGTTGATAGGCTTATAAACTATAACTTATTCTTTTCATGTGTTTTAGGCTGCAATGATGGAAGAACCAAGTGAACCATTATCCGGAATAATGCATGAATATCATGCTTTGGAAAATTTCTGGAAACGATATAATAAAGTTCTGCTGGATAAACTAGCTCTTGATAAAGAAAAACAAACATTGGCACAAGTAATTTACTAATTTTTAATATTATTTTCATATTCCTCAAGTCTTGTGCCAATTGCTATTTTTTGGTGCAAAATAAACCATCAAAAATATATATTGATTTTATTAGCTTTTCAGATTTCCGTAGTCACCCATAACTTTGCTACGAGATGAGTGTCGCTTTATTTTTGAGTGAGTTTACCTCACTGCGTGTAAATTCTTTTAAAAAAATTTGAGTAAATATTCCATGAAGTTAGTCAAACTTTTTGACATAACTGAATATATAAATTTAACTAATAAGAACGTAACTATTAATCTCTGGTAAAATTTTTGGTGTTGTCATGTAGTAAAAACTGTGTTAGATTTACCAGTAAATGTTGCCAAAAAAGTTTCAATTTTTAAATTTCTAAATCTTCTTATTCCTTAGGAAAATCAACAGCTTCGTACAGTATTGAAACAATATTTGGATGGAATTTCAGTTAACGATGAAATATTGAGTCAAAGCAATCCACTGTTTGTTGTCAACCACAAGACTAACGTTAAGTATGTATATATTATCAAGTTAAAAAAACAACTTACTTTTTTTCTTCTTTTTCCAGCATTCTGTGTTATTTCAGATCACTTGCACATTATATAAAATCAAAAATTATTTTAAGTACACAAATAAGTTAATGAAGATCTTTCATTTTTTTTTAAATTTTATTTGTTATTTTTGGTTTAAAATTACAATTTTATTGATTAAAAGCGGGCATTGTTAGGAAGATTTTTAGCAAAAAAAAATTTTTTTTTATATTTTAAAAATAAATCTTAGTAAAAAAAGCTAGATATTCTGAAACTACGGTTCAAATGTCCTGTACTGGAACTCCAATAAAATCTCCTGAGTAAAATTATATTCCAAACTGAAATCTACACAGATTTTCTGTTCCTGTTATGGACTCGCGAGTTGAAAACGCAAACAAGTTATTATTATTACAAGATGCCTCCAGGAAACAACCTGATGGTATATATTGTTAGGGATAATGATTGCTGTGCTGTTTGTTTAATAATCATTAACATTTGGTTTGTTTTTTTATTTTAATATTTGTGTATATAGAATTCAATGTATTGGTGCAAAGAATGGTTAAAAAAGGATTTTGGTCCATAATCTGGCTTTCATGTCGTCTGATTAAGCTTTGCGGTATACAGTACATACAGCATAGTCTGTATTGCTATTGAACCATTTTTATGTCATACCATAAATAAGTTTAGGGTATGAAAATGGTTCCAACCAGACTTGCAATAGAATTTTTGCATATGGGAATCGTTCTTATTTGAGGCATTTTCAAAATTGCATTCATTCTAACACTGAAATGTAAAGACCAGAAAATATTAGAATCCCTATAGACATACAATTTTTTTTATTGTCATCATATGTGTTGCTTTATAATTTTTCTTCAAACAGAGCTTCAGACAGAGAATGTGAATGCGGTGTGGCTCATCGTGCTACGCGTTAGGAATACGAAAACTCTGCATGAGTTTGCAGGTTCAAATCCCATGCAGGGATAGTTATGTGCGAGAGGATTGCTGGACTCCTCGCCGCCGTAGGATGGTTCACGTAACCGCTGGTCGGTTACAGCTTCCTCCACCATCAAGTCCATGCTTCCGATAACAAATAACTAACTAATCCCATACCCGACATGGAATGGTAACTGGACGAGAGGCTGTGTTTCGCCCTATGGTTAAGCCGTCTCATCGACTTTCCTCTCCCCCAGGATAAATATTGATTAAACTGTGATTTGAAAAGTCAAATTTATTTTTTGATAAATAACTTGATCTACTAAAGTTTGCGGGCTCCCGAAGTATGCGAACCAAGATGGCGGACATAGGAATGTAATATGTGTACTAGGTTAGGGTTAGGCCATAATTTAGGTATAAATACTACGGGAGGCTCTTGGCTAGTCTTCGAACTGATAATAGGACTAAAATAAGGAAAATTGGAAAAAAATTATCGCCTAACCCTAACCTAGTACACATATTACGTTCCGATGTCCGCCATCTTGGTTTGCATACTTCGGGAGCACCAAAGTTTGTACTTTGTGTCCTCTATGTAGGATATGAATAACGTTTTATTTTTGTGTTTTCTGAAACTCATCTCGTAAATATTATTAGATATATCATATTTTTATTTTATGGGAATTGGTATTACATTGTTTTTAGATAAACTATAACCTTGTTTGACATTGTGATAGCTTTGATCACATTCAGAATCACAGAGTCAGAGTTTGGCTTGCCCCTATTGATGATCTGTGGAGCCAGAGTCTTGTTTGCAGACTCTTGGGGTCGGGAGAAGGTGGAAATAGATGTATGGACTTCTAATCGTGATAATCGATGTACAAATTCAATTGGAAACTAAAAAAGCAGAGAGTTATGTGGGAGCTTGAATTGTCAATTGGAAATCGCTCGAAAGCTGGTGTCTGGTCACATGTTTCCGTATTTATAGTTGATGATAATATTACCAAAACAAAATAATCATTCTGTACATTCTTTTCAGGCTCTCAGTCCCAGTATTGGATCCACGGGTAAGAAGACCAATTCTAACAGTTGTGGAAGCGGCCCATGTTGTCAAGCATATCACTACTACATAATAGTTCTATTTTGTATTCGATTTATATTATTTTCAAGTCGAATTTACTCCTGCCTAGTACGGATGGACAATGATGATTTGCGCTTAACTTATGTATATATGTTTAGATATTGTTTTGAATATATTAAATATTGTTTTTAAAATATTCCAATAATACAAATACATGTATTTTCGTTTGCTTGTATTTCGAATAAAATAGGATATAGAACGTGTGTATAAACTTGAAATTTTAAGAACATGTACGTTTCACGGTTACATCTTCATCATTGGTATATTTTAATGAATAAATATTGTGTATTTTGCCAAAACTCTTTTCCCTTAGTAGTCTTCTTAGTATATAGGTATAAGTTTATTTCAACTCCATAATCAGCATAACAGACATTGAGATATTTGATAAATTCGAAGAAATATAACTGATTACAGAATCATTGGAGAAACCATGAGGTTTAAAACGCACAGAATTCAAATTGGAAGGTGTTGTCAAAAGAAATGTTACCGGTACGTGTTCCCTCGCCTAAAAGTATTAAATTAATTCACACGGACTCGCACACATGGTAAGGTTTATTGAGAAGCTTGCATTAACACCGCAGGGCGCAGATGCACATTCGTGCAAGTGATCAGTTATAGGGCTTCCATATTGTCTACGATCAATTTCAACGCGGAAACTGAGTTTTTAGTATACCTCGAAAAAGCATATAGTAAAAATTTAAAATATTTAAATCTAGGTTGTCTATGAAATTTTTGTAACAAAAGTCAAAAATACATAAAAAAAATAAAACAGCGGAATTTTAAATGAAATATCAGATCTAATAGAAAATTCATAAACAAATAAAAGTAATAGCCTTTTAGCGAAAAATACAATCTTTAAGCACTGGATAATTTAAAACAATTGGTCTAGCAGTTATGAGAACAGCAATTTTTTTTATTCGGTAACAAAAAGAAGAAAAGTCTAACAACAACAACATAAATACAAAACGATCCATATATCTACTCTGTGTCCAATAAATAGTAAAGCGACCTGAAGCGACTGAATCCGTATTTCGGATAAAATTGGGGCGGTGATTTTGAAGACTAGGCTCGTGAATTTAGTGTTCGGGGCCAAGCTGTTGCGTATTTTAGTGCCAACAGTATAAAGTGGGTGATATATTATGTTTGAGCATCACCTCTAATTACCCTGTATGGGTTCGCATTCGAGCTTGGCTCCTCGCCACCGCAGGGTGGTTTGAGTAACTGCTGGTCGGTTACGGCTTCCTCTATCATCAAGTTCATGCATCTGAAACAATTTACTGACTGACAATTCCCATATCCGACATGTACTGGTAACCGGACGAGAAACCGTGGTTCGCCATATGACTAAGCCGTCTTATCGGCTTTCATCTCTCCCGGAATCAATAGGTAAATCCTAATCCTAAAACCGTGCCCTATATACACACGATGCCCAGAAACGCGGAAACAAAAAGTTACATTTTAAACTGAATATCCATCTTGAGTATGTTTATGTGTGGCTATTCACATCCATTTGAATAGGATTTTATTTTTTAAGATTGGATTCCATATTCATCAAATATAAAAAAAAGTATAAAAGTACATCCTCCTGTCCAATCCTCCTGTCCAATTATCATTCTGATAAGGGTATTAATTTGAGTAAATATTTTGTAATCTAACGTTAACGCAATTAAATTTAGTCACTAATCAAATTAATAATTCGACCACTTCCTATACTTAACTATCGATATATATTAATCGAAATTTTATTAACTATTTTGAAATTGAAAGTCATCGTGAAAATTGCTTCCACGAAATAATTAAAAAGTGACGAAATGGAAAGAAATTTACTAACCACATTTTTAATCTTCGAAAGTGCACGATAATCGCACACTAGCAAAAAATATCCATAGCCTATTAGGCTTAAAAATTTGTTATATATATATAATCGACCTAGAGTTGATCTTCATTTCATAAGGACGTGTCTACGGAGAACGCACCTCATTATAATTTCACCGGACAGGTAAACTGTTGTTGTATTATCTAATGATTTTTAAGGTAGCAATATGGAGACATTCTAATTTATATCCCAACCTACTTTTTTAGATCCTCCGACTGTTGTAGTAGGCTTCAATAAATTTTAGCCTCTAATGGAGAAACAAATATTTACATATATATGAGGTTTTTTCAACCACCAAAAAAGCACTGTTTTTGCTACTTTCTCGTAGGTTTTCTGGAAATTTCAGCCCGAAATGGTATGATAATTTAGTCCGGGACTTAAGTAAATAAATACAATCTGTGTTAACCGAACAAATCTAGATGTATTATTTGTAACTAACAGTAATTAACATGAATATTTAAATATTTTTATCTTATACTTAAGGCTGGTATAAAAATCATCAGTTTGTTTAATATATTTTACAGCCAATTGAACAAACAATGATGAAAAACCTCTTTATTCTCGGTTTTGTTCTGGCAACATGCTTTCTGATGTCGGTATCTGCTGGAGCTAGAGGATATTACTGTCCATCATGTCGTGAGTATTATACTTACGTATTAAAATTGAACCAATTTCATGTTTTTTGCTTGATTTCAGCCCCATTTTGTATGACGTACTAGCCATGTTTTACTTTATTCCTGAGATTCTTCTCGATAACAGTAACGAAGTGAACCTTTGGAATTATTTGCGAAATTGTTATTTATAGTTAGTTATATATATTCTAGTCGATTTACCCGTCATTCACATTTCATAAAAATTTTACTATTGTACAAAACTCAAACTCCGTTTTGCTGTTTGCACCAAATTGCCAAAAAATTTAGTATAATATAAGGCCTATATATGAGCTTGGCTGCTATAGTGTGGTTGGAGAGGATTAAGAAAATTTCGAATTAAAAGATTACATTTATTTGTTGATATATAATACAGTATACGCTTTAAGGAAAAATTCCAATATATAGAATAATTCCAATTCTATTGTTCTATTTATATTGCAGCTTACTTTCAGAGGAATATTGACCGATGTCCACAGCGATGTAAGGTGGACTGCGTAGCGGACCCGTGTCAGTTTGAACATTGCGACGGTGCAGTGTGTGAAGCCTTTTATTGTGGAGGGTGCCAGGCTTGCTTCTACAAAAACGGGATCCTGGTAAAGCATTGCCCGAATATTAGTTATTAGTCGAATAAAATTGAAGTTTTGAAACATGTGATGGTGTATTTATTTCATATATACGTGAAAATATTTTAGTTTGTCACATCAGGATTCACCTGTTTCGAACATGTTGACGTATCCTAGATTCGTGGGGTAATAATTCTACCAATCACGCGTTTTTCAATGACCTGAGCCAGTTGATAGAAAAAACTCGACTTGAATTCACCAGAGAAACTCAACTCGAAAATAAATTTTGACGAATTTTTCAAATAGTTAAAAAATTCCGGAAAAGTACGATTTACGGCGCTTGGTAATGCTATACTGAAAAATTTAAAATTTGCAAGATTGTTGCATCAACAACTCGTACCAGGCGTAACCGATGTAACTGTTACCAAATCCTGGTTATATTTCACAATAACGTTGGTTTAAGGTGGGAATCGGCAACATGACCCCGTCGCGATGTTTAAATTTGTAACTACAAAACACGTCTTGTCTAATATCAGGTATTTCGTTTTCGTGTGTCATCGATTGTGTCTGTGTCAATTGATTTGTTGCAGTCAGCGGTTTTAGTACGTCTACGACCATATACCAAGCATCAAACGACGACTGCGATTAGCAAAATTGAAATCTTGCCCGAGCAGTTTTATTAAGATTTGATCTTTGTCAAAATAGTCTATCGTCAAAAAATTTGCGTTAATTGATTGCCACCTTGTCGGTAGCAGGCGCACTTTGTCTTCATTACGTGTATGGCATAAAATTTTGGGCTCATTTTAAATTTAAGCTGCCTCGATTTGGACGAAAACTAGACATCGGATTGAAAAGAGGCCATATATACAGATTTTTCATGATTTTACTGCGGTTTCATGCAAAATTAATAGAAAATCTACAATATTTTGTTTCACCCACTTAATTGTAAGTAGAAATCCTAAACGGCCCGCACAGACTATGATATGTCCATTTCGTTCCCGACATAAAAAGGTTGCCGGTCTCTGGTTTGAAAGAGAAATGGAAAGAATCATTTCATAGTTTTAATTTAACTTACATTTATCCATTTCACTGGTGTTTATATCTGTTATGACTCCGGACTCAACTTTTTATTTGGAACATCTGGGACCTAACTTGACTGATGACTCAGGAGTGCATAAACCATGACTCGATTTGACTCGCGACTCGACATTTAGTGACTTCTACCCAACGCTGAAAGACATTGTATACCTAGAAAAACATTGTGGCACACTTATGTGTTTTTATAAAAACTTTCAACGTTCAATTTCACCCTGCAAGATAACAATTTTCAACAAAATTTTTGATAGCTGAATAACGAATATGTACCAATTTTTCGGCATATCAAAATCGAAAGTTGTTTTCTGTTAAAAATTCACACAAATAAATATGTATAATATATATACATATACTGTTAATTGGGTTGTAGGCATGAGGTCCGAACTGGAGAACTCGGGACGCCAACATGTATGGTCAAACGTGCTTACTATTCCACTCAACGACAATCTGATCGATCGCTTGACGTCATCGTGCTTTGAAAGGCAAAATAAATGCACACAAGCCACACATGGATATTAAAATAATCATTGATTTACTAGAAACAAATCTAGTGCGATTACATTCCTTAAGTTTGATTCTGAGAAGTATGGATATGGTGTCTCCTCGACTGACGTGAAACGACTTTGCAGCGTGCTAGAGTGTTTGGAAAATCTAAATAGTATTTAGTTAAAAATAGAATAAATATCTGCTTTCACATTATTATACAAAAAGATTAAAAGAAGCGCCCGGAAATTGAAAGTCATGGTGAAACAGTTTTTAATTCTTTACCAACATTTAACACAAACAAACTTATCACGATGCTATGTGCAAAATTACAGTTAATTTAATCATTCTTGCAAAACGTCTGTCACATTAACGGCATATATGATCGGTATGCCCGCAAGGCCATTCATTTTTCTAGCTTGCAAAACAAAAAGTAGTTGAGTTTTTGGGAATAGAAAAAAGATCTAGAATTTTTAATGAATTATTTCCACGGCTTCACTCTGAACAAGGCCCTTTACGTGCTGGCATCGATCCCTATATGAAGCTATTACTTAAAAAAAAAACGTTTCGGCGTTGCGCACTCAATGTAATACCCTGGGTTAAATGGTGGATAGGGGATTCCACCAGCAGCCATCTTTAACTTGCAATTATATTTACCAGCGCTCTGCGGAACAATTTTTGATTTACTTGCTTCAAACATAAAATGTATAGTATATATTGAACACTGTTAGAAGTTTTCGTCGACTTTATATGCTGTTTTAAATTGTTTCATCATTTACCGCAAAAATTATTACAATATAGAAAAAATTTCCCTAATCTATGCTATTTGACAATGAAATCATTATTTCAAAGCAATGCCAACATAGAAAGGTCCAAACTTCGATACATATTAGAATTATGGAAGTTCTATGTGATTCACTAACTTGAACCAGCTGATATAAACACTCAAATTTATTCAATCTGGGAATGCTGTACATTATTGTTAATAGGAAAGAATGGTTTGTCGTATTATATCTGACAACATTCAGTAAACAATGTTTTTGGTGTTTTGCAGAATTCGTGTCTGTTCAAGAAACATTTTTGCATAAAACCGTCTTTGTATCAAGAACATATGCCTACATTAATCAATTTCCTAGAGTTTTATTTCAACTTTAACCAATAGCAATAATATAATTATATTTACCTACGGTTACTCACATATCGATTTGTCGTGCAAAAGGCTATCCAGCAAAATGACAGCTATATCTTGCTTTGTGCATAGCGTCATAAGGTGGTTCGAAATACAAATAAATGTTTTAAACTACTCATTACGAATGCAGACTGTTTCACTCCAAAATTGGAACCTCCAGAAGTATGAACATAGTATATGTACCAGTTTAGGGTTAAGGTTGTGAACCATCTTGATGCACATACTTCGGGAGCGCCCAAAATTGATGGGTAATTAGAACACGAAGTATTTGGAAAGGAAAAGCAGCATGACCCGTATTCTGTACATATTTATTTACATTATTATACAAAATTTTCATAATATCTCAAATTCTCAAGCAAAGCAGTCAGATGTCTTCAAGGATATCTTTTCTGTTTGGTGTTTTCTGGTCGGAAAGCGTTGATCTGGCTTTACCAAAGGGAGATTTAACAACTCAAATTTCTGCTTGTTAAAATTTTTGGCGGTACATCAAAATGCATATTTTCATTACACATATAGAATTTCTTAGAATTTTTTGTTTTCCGATTGTGTTGTTGCTGACGCTTTTGAAAGATTCAAAAACATATATATATATATATGATAAATAAGTATATGGATCATGGATAACTAAAATGTGTAATAGTCTGATTCAAGTTTGGGTCGATCGCAACCAGCTACAACACAATATTTGCATTTATTATCAGCCTTGAACCCGACAGAAGGTGAATATTGCGAACGTGCAGAATATGAAGTAGACAAAGGAGCCATCGTATCAGGATGCGATAAGGTGTGTTTATAGCGCTAACGCGAACTCTAACAGGTTACATTTTTCAAAAACTTCACGTTTGATCACGAGCAGGAGACAAACCAACATGTGGTCAGACATTTTTTCGATCACATACATCAATTCAGCATTCAATACTCTCTGTTTTATTAATTTATTGATTCAATTGCTCTTGGCACAACCAATATCAAATTTCATATATAAAAATTGTTAGACTCATTTAATTCACAGTATACCTACATGATTTAAACTTTCCATCTAAAGGAAATAAATCCTTCTTTGTATACTCATTTGCGCGACTAACGTCATAAAGCATTTAGTTTTTTAAAACAAGCGAGACGTTATGTCATTGACCTCCATGAAACAAGTTCATGATTTTCGAATCTGAATGCGTTTTAGTGTTTATTTATCATCTGAATAGATCCTTGAAATTGAAACCAGGGCTGGGGAGCCGGAGCTGGAGTCGGAGCCTGGAGCCATGGAGCCGTTACATTTTGATGGAGCCGGAGTCGGAGTTGGAGCCAAGCTTTTCATAACAGATGGAGCTGGAGCCGGAGCCGGAGCTACCAAAAATTTAGTGGCTCCAGGCTCCAGCTCCTAAATATCTCATTTTTTGTTTTTCAAATTTATAATTTTTTTCTGATAGCGTTACAAATGATAAAATCTTTTCTTTTCAGCTTATAATTCATTTTAAAAATTTTAGTTCCTAATATATTTTGAAAAGTTTTCAGTTATTCTGTATGTTTGAAAGTTTAGTATCAAAATTTGAAGCGGTTCGCTTTTATCAAAATTTTGATTCTCATTTCCACTAAGCTGCAATTTTTCATGATTGCGGTCAAGCTCAAAAACCCTAATGGCCAGGGATTTTCGAAGAAGTGATTTTGGAATTTCCATGTAACATATTATGATTTTTTCGTGGCGTTGAATATCCAATCCATTTCAAATGTCTTCAATTCTGTTCAACGTATCTCGAGATTGAGTCGTTTTACGACAAAAGAAAGGTTTAGTTAGCTACTCCAAAATGCACCGCAGCAGTCACCTATCATAAAAATGTATGGCAAAGTGCCCCATTACGGTATATCTTGTTTTGATCCATTTCATAGCATGTTCTGGAGAAAAGTCTCATCAATTTCCGTTGTTATTTTTGGAATATATAAAAAGTATATCGCGAGTAAGATTGATTGCGTTTAGATTTATTTTAGTGACTGTATAATTTTCAAAGTCAACCGGTAAATAATATGTCGTAGGCAAAAAAAATAATGAGATTAACAAGGCATTTTTTTTAGCTGTTGGAAGTCTCCTAGAACGAAGTTTATAGTGTTTTCCGTTTCATTTTAGTATCTTATAATAACTCACCATATTTGTGAGAAAACGAGTTATTACATAACCATCGGTGATGAAATTCTAAGATAAATAAAGAAGTCAATACGCAAACCAAATTTTCCTGATTAAAAAGCGACATTTGAAAATACTAAAAATAAAACAGAAAACACCATAAGTTTTGCTTTAGAATGGCCCACGACAGATTCTATTTGGCCGCATGATTGCCAGTTATGTTGAACACAATTAAATTAAAATACAAAGACAGTTATTATGGGTTAAATATTATGTGGTAGAAAAAGTCTTTATGAGCTATTTCACCGAATGCGCAAACGCTGCGACCATTCCAGAAGCCGATTTTCCTTCCCGTTTTATTGTGGGGTTATATGTAAAACCCTTATATGCGGGGTAGACCGATTCGCCCGGAAATACAGCATATAATAACTCTCAGTGGATTCACAAGTTACATGCAGGAACAAAAAGGAATTATCATGACACCGACTTGAAGGGTGTTTACAGCCTAAATAACATGCCACACTTAGAAAACAATTAGCAAAATGCGTTATTGGGCTGCACTACTGATAATGGCTATGGAGCCGGAGCTGGAGCCAGCTCCGGCATAAAAAAATGAAGCTCCGGAGCCGAAGTTGGAGCTAAAGATTGAATACACTGCGACTCCGGAGCTGGAGCCGGAGCCATCATGATTTCGAACCAGCTCCCCAGCCCTGCTTGAAACAAACCAAAATTGTTTCAAATTAAATCATATAGAATAGATTAATTACAAAGGTACCGCCAAATTTACCAATCACTCGATGTTTGTGTTTCAGGTTGTATATCTTATACCAAACCACTTCCAATATATATATATATATTTAATTGTTTTTTTACCTATTTCGACCAGACAATAAAAGTACGACGCTTTAAATATTATACATATATGACATTACTATATCGATCATACCAAAATGATTCTAAAAGTTAATAGATTTTCATGGAATAGTGTGTGTCGTGACAGAATTCCTGATGTGGATTTCTTAGTACTAAATCTTTTCTATATTTATTACATATGAATTATTTTGTTCTACACCAGACAATATTTCTCTTTTGGAATGCAGGTGCAATTCAATTTATTTATTGTTGGGGGCGTTTTCGAATAGATGTTCATAAGTTGAATTCAAAAACCATAATCTTGAGGGGTATTTTTTTTAGCTTGTTTGCATCAAACCATCGAAACGTAAATCAAGACAATCACGAACTGCCAGGAAAATGGAGTACTATCTTTGCGTTATTTTTAATGACAATAATGGATAGTGCGTAATCTCCATAAAATAAGCGCGAACTCTAATGCGCATGTAGTTCGATGGTTATGTAATCCTACCGATCTAATCGAAATATAATTTGCAGCAGGACAACATGATAATTTATTATCGTGAATGCTTGATATTGAATTTGAGTATAGCGAAGACGAGTGTCCAACTAAGTGCTCTGCGAACAGTCCTTGCGCGAGATTACATTATCATTAGAGCAAACATAAGTTTTAAAACGTACAGAATTTAAATTCGAAGGTGTTGTCAAAAGAAGTAGTACGTGTTCACTCAACTCAAAGTATTAAATTAATTCACACGTAGGCCACTCACTCGTGCATGTGATCAGATAGTTATAAGGCTTCCGTTATGTCTACGCTCAATTTTAACGCGAAAACTGAGTCTCGAAAAAGCATAGTCAAAATTTAAATGAGTGAAATCTTTTTTGTAACAAAAATACATAAAAAATAAAACAGTGGAATTTTAGATGAAATATCCGATCACATAAAAAATTTATGAACAAATAAAAGTAACAGCGAAAAATACAATGTTTAGGCATTGGAAATTTCAAAACAGTTGATCCAGTAGTTGACGAGAATGGCGATTTTTTTCATAAGGTAACAACAAGAAGGAAAAAGACTAACAACAACAACAACAAGATAATTACAAAACAATCCATAGGTCCACTTCGTGTCCATTAATTAGTGAAGCGACCTATTGAATCCGTACTTCTGATAAAATTGGGGCGGTAAATTCGAAGGCTGGGCTCGTGAAGTTAGTGTTCGGGGCCAAGCTGTTGCGTATATATATATATATTAGTGCAAACAGTATAAAGTGGGCGATACATTATGTTTGAGCAGCACCTCTGATTACTCTGCACTGGTTCTAATCCTGTGGGGGATAATCATGTGCGGGGGGATTGCTTAACTCCTCGCCACCGTGGGGTGGTTTCCGTAACCGCTGATCGGTTACGGTTCCCTCCACCATCAAGTCCTTGCATCTGAAACAATTTACTGGCTGACTATTCCCATACCCGACTAGAGGCAGTGATTCGCAATGTGATAAAGCCGTCTTATAGGCTTTCCTCTCATCGGGATCAATATGTAAATCTCAAAACTGTCCCCTATAGCCTATATACACACGATGTCCAGAAACACGACAACAAACATTCACATATTATTCAATTGAGTATCAATCGTGGGTTTGTTTATGTGCGGCTCTTTACACCCAATTTAATAGGATTTCATTTTCTAAAATAGAATACCATATTCATCAAATATAAACAAAAATAGAAAAGCCCATCATCCTGTCCAATTTGCGTTCTGTTATCTGACGTTAAGGCGAATAAATCTAGTCTTTAATCAAATTATTAATTCGACCACCTCCTACTATCGATATTAATCGAAATTTTATTAAATATTTTGAAATTGAAAGCCATCATGAAATTGCTTCCACGAAATAATTAAAAAAGCGATGAAATGTAAAAAAAAATTCTAACCTCATTTTTAATCTTCGAAAGTGCCCAATAATCGCACACTAGCAAAAAATATTCATAGCCTATTAGGTATAGATATATATATAATCGACTAATAGATGATCTTCATTTCATAAGGACGTGTCTACAGAGAACGCACCTCAATATAACTTCACTGGACAGGTAGACTGTACGTTGTATTATCTAATGGTTTTCAAGGTAGTAATATGATGATATTCTAATTTATAGATATCCGTACTTTTTTAGATCCTCCGTATTTTATAGTGGCTTCAATAAATTTGGGACTTTGTTTGCTATATTTCCTTTGAACTATTACGAATGCGCATTTAATAAAGAAACACTGTTTTTTGCATTTTCTCGTAGATTTTCTGAAAATATCAGCCCAAAATGGTAAAATAATTTGGTCCATGAATTACAAGCTATGTTACCAAAACATTGCAAATGTTGTTGTATTAGTTTATACAGTTTTAGTATTTCTTTCGTTTTCTCTCATAATCATGGCTAGTATAAAAATCCTCAAACTTATATATATATATATATATATTTTACAGGCAATTGAAACAAACAATGATGAAAAACCTCTTTATTCTCGGTTTTGTTCTGGCAACATGCTTTTTGATGTCTGTATCTGCTACAGAATATCAGTGTCCATCATGCCGTGAGTATAATATATATATACTTACATATTAAAATTAGACCAATTTCATGTTTTTTGCTTGATTCCAGCGCACATTTTGTATGGCGCACTAGCCATGTTTCACTTTATTCCTGAATTCTTCTCAATGCGATAGCAGTAACGAAGTGAACCTTTGAAATACTTTGCGCAAAATTGTTGCTTATAGTTAGTTATATATATATCTTGTAGTTGATTTACCCGACATTCACATTTAATAAAAAATGGTAATATTGTACAAATCTCAAACTCCGTTTTGCTGTTTGCATAAAAAATTCTGTATATTTCATATAAACTTTGCTCCTATAAAGTGTGATTAGAGAGGATTAGCAAATTTAGAATTAAAAGATTACATTTATTTGTTGATATATAATACAGTAAACGCTTTGGAGAATACTTTCCATATATGCAATAGGTCCAACTTTACCTGTCTGTTTATATTACAGCTTACTTTCAGTGGTATATTGACTCATGTCCAGAGCTATGTAAGGTGGACTGCTTTGTGGACCCGTGTCAGTTTGAACAATGTGACGGCGCAGTGTGTGAAGCTTTTTATTGTGGAGGGTGCCAGGCTTGCTTCTACGAAAACGGGATCCTGGTAAATGATTGCCCCTAATATTAGTTGAATAAAATTGAAATTGTGAAACATGTGATAGTGTATTTATTTTATACGTAAGGATATTTTAGTTTGCCACACCAGGATTCACCAGTTCCGAATATATATCAGTATAGACGTATCCTTCGTGGGGTATTACTATCAATCATGTAAGGGTTATGTTCTCAATTCTCAAAAATCATTTTTGTGGCGTCGCCCTGGCTGAAAATGTGCGATTAATTTTTACTAACTATAGGAAACTTGGTATACGTATAACGTGGTCACTGGTTTGCACACTTTGTCTGATATTTACATTACAACCGAAATTCAAGCATAAACTGTTGCATCTTCAACCCAGTTTCAACTTCTACCCTATTGTGATTGAACGTTTAAATAGCTAAGTTTCGGTCAAAATAGATTCCGATGACATAGTGTTTCGGAGACCCAGTTATTGACTCGATTCGAGACACGTTTTTAAATGACCTGAGCCAGTTGATAGAAAAGACTCGACTCGGACCACCAGAGCAACTTTACTTGAAAATAACTTTTGACGAATCTTTCAAATAGTGAAAATATTCCGGAAAAGTACGATTTACGACGACTGGTAATGCTATACTGAAAAATAGAAAATTTGTTAGTTGTTGCATCAACAACTCGTAACAGGCGTAACCGATGTAACTGTTGCCAAATCCTAGTTATATTTCACAATAACGTTGGTTTAATTAACGTAAGGTTCAGTAACATAGTCCCATCACGACGTTCAAAATTGTAACTACAAATTGCTTTAAATCTACACGTCTTGTGTATGTTAGGTATTTTGTTTTCGTATGCCATCGTTTCTGTGGCAACTGATTTGCTGCAGTCAGCGGGTTTAACGCGACCCTATATCAAGCAGCAAACGACGACTGCGATTAGCAAAATTGAGATCTTGCCTCGGCAGTATGGCGATTTGATGCCCAAATACTCTATCGTCAAAAAATTTACAATAATTGTTTGCCAATTTGTCAGTAGCAGGCGGAGTCCGTCTTCATTACGTGTATATCATTAAATTTTAGGACACGTAGTGGACATAACGATCGTTTCAATACAAGAGTGCTATGCTCAAATATATGGACACGTAGCGCCACCCAGTGGGAATAATTTTGATGACGTAATAGCGAGAAAAAAAGGGAAAGGGCCTTCTGGAGAAAAATTTTATCTTCAACCACTGAAAACTTCAAAGCAATTGGTCCAGTATTCGAAGAGAAAAGCGATTTCTTCAAAACGTGTCAAAGAACAAGGACACTAAGAACAACAACAACATAATATTGAAACGATCGCTATGTCCACTACGTGTCCATTTATGCTGTTGTTCTTTGACACTTTTTGGACACCTAGTGGAAAATCTAAAAAGTCGCTTTTCTCTTTGATTACCGGACCAATTGCTATGAAATTTTTAGTGGTTAGAGATGAAATTTTTCCCCAGAAGGCTATTACTTTTATTTATTGGACACGAAGTGGACATAATGATTGTTTCAATATTGGATATCTCTCTTGTTCTTGTTGTTTGACACGTTTTGAAGAAATCACTTTTCTCTTCGAATACTGGAAAAATTTCTTTAAAATTTTCAGTGGTTGAAGATAAAATTTTTCTTCAGAAGGCTATTACTCTTATTTATTTTAAAATTTTCTGTGGACTTCAAGAGATTCGTTTTTTGTGTTCGAAGAAGTGATCAGAATAAAAATTAGCGACACCTTGTGGCGATTGCGGCGAAGTAATATCAGCTGAGAAGCGAACGTGAATCTTGCTCCGCTACAGCGCTAAGAGTTGTTAATGGGGAATGGAGATGTTTGAGGTTTCCGGTACCCGCAATGCAGCAATGCAACGGTTTGCGATTACTTCTTAGCTATTTGACTGATACAATAATACTGGTATGCGGTTTCCAGCTTATTGAAAAAGGGTGTCACCGTAAGCTGTTACCCGGTACCGGTAAGTGCCGAACACTGGAATATATCAAATGTCAGAATGCCTGGTACCAGTGAAATGAATTTCCTTTACCAGGTTTGGCTACTTCGCACAAAAACCAAAATTTGTACCGGTATCCGAAAACTGGAATATACGAAATGTCGGAATTCCTGGTAGCGGTAGTGAAATTAATTTCATCCACCACATTTGCCTACTTCGGACAAAAACTAAAATTGGCATACCGGTATCCTTGCCTGACAAAATTTTGAACTGGATAAATATTTAAATCATAAAAGTATAACTTTGCAAATGCTGATACTGTGAATGAATTTCATTTACCAGATTTGCCTACTTCGGAATGAAACTAGGGTGTTGTAGCCAGTCTGCGGACAATTTCATTCAAACCGCTATAAAACGAAAACCAATATTTTTTCTAACCCGTTAATTTTTTCACCGTGGGTGCATTGGCATTTATTCTACACGCTAAACCTCGAATTACCTTTCTACGGCCAGGGGTTAAAGCTATACAAATCACCAAAGTACGACACTCAGAAGACGTATTTGCGACCGACCAGTGTGCGACAACGGATTTCAAGCCTTGAGCATCGTTTCTGCTGCGTCGAGAATTGCATTTCTGACCGTCATACATTTTAAGAACACGGTTAGGCTATTTCTTTATTTCGAACAAAACTCGTCAAATTATAAACAAAGCACCGCATCACAGCAATCAAACAGACAAAAACACGATGATCGCAAATTGGTCGACAAAGATAATATCGACGTATTGGAAATGCGCAACCCCCTATTCCCACTCCTGACAAATTGCTTTGAAATTTTCAGTGGTAAAAGATGGATTTTTCTTGTCCATATATTTGAGCATACCTCTCTTGTTTCAAATATTTCTGTTAGCTCTGTGGGATTTGTTTTCGTTTGCTATGACGTCACTGAACGTTCTGCGGACGCATATGCTGGCTTTGATCACGTGCCATCGGACGTCGGTGGTTCGTAACGGAGTCCTTGCTTTGCTAAGTTTTTATTTGAGGAATAGTAAATGGCGAATAGTGCCGTACTTGGTGTTATATTACAGTAGTGGGGTCTCATGTAGTTTCTTACCTAACATACTTCTAGTGGGCGTAGCATGACAATTTTTTCACGTATCAATCCTAACCCCCACTTGACTACACCATCCAAAAATTACGTCATTAAGACGTCACAGTGACGTAATAGAACTATGTGAACTTCAAACTATACGAACTGCCATCCAAGACGCGCAAACGAGCACCCGAAATCGAACAGTTAGTTCTCTCGTTTTCTCGTCGCAAAGATTCCAATAGGAGAGAGACCGATAACGTCGGTCAGTTCTTTATCGTCGGCGCCAATGCCATTTCGGTCGATCGTGCGTATGTTTGGCAAGCTCTATGACGTGATTGTGATGTCGTAGTGATTTAATTTTTGGATGGCGTAATCAGATGGGGATTAGGATTGACATATCAAAAAATTGTTATGTTACGCCCACTAGAAGTACGGTAGGTACGAAACTACACGAGACCCCAGTAGTGACTTGATAGGGCTTGCCGAAGTATAATTACGATCGCCCGAAATGGCATCTGCGCCGCCGATGACAATCTCGATAACGCCGGCAATCTCTCTCCTATCGTGGTGGCGAGAGAACGAGAGAAATAGCTTGCTCAATTTCGGGTGATAGTCTACGCGTTTTGGACGACCATTCGCATACTTTGGTGCGCCCTATTACGCCACTGTGACGTCGAAATGACGTGATTTTTTGGGAATATAGTCAGGTGGGGGTTAGGATTGACATCGATAACGCCGGCGATCTCTCTCCTATCGTGGTGGCGAGAGAAATAGCTCGCTCAATTTCGGGTGATAGTCTGCGCGTTTTGGACGACCATTCGCATACTTTGGTGCGCCCTATTACGCCACTGTGACGTCGAAATGACGTAATTTTTTGGAGATATAGTCAGGTGGGGGTTAGGATTGACATATGAAAAAATTGTTGAGCCAGGCCAACTAGAAGTGCATGTGGTACTAAACTATACCAGACCCGTGAGTCGGACCATCTTGCAATTTCAATTCACGCTGTCACAAGACAGGAACTTCTAAAGATAGAGCAGTTCTGGTACCGTAACACAGCGCGGTGACACTGAACTAACTCGTAGCTGTCTCGTAAAAGCGAGGCTTGTTTTTTTTAAATTTTGTTCCAATAATGGAGAGGGAATGAAACGGATTAATTAGTATTTCAATTCATGTTGCAATTGAATGGAGAAAAATAGATCATTGCCACGGGACATGTGAAATGGGAAGCAGACAACTCGACTACACACGGACAACTCACCAGAGACAACTCGGCTACAGATAGGCCTGGTGAGTTGTCCGTGTAGTCGAATTGCCCACCAGCCCTAAACGGCTATGACAGTCACAGTACCGAAATTTGTACCCCGATTCGGGTGGTGTTATGTTGACGCATGTTATTTAATAACGTTTTTATGTGAAATGTTTGACTGTTGTTCGGTACCTGATCCGATAATACGGTACATAATTGACTCATATCACCAGATATTTCAACTGATGTTTCAATATAATCAAGAAGAATAGATCATTGTCACAGGACCTAAAATATCTATGACAGTCCCTGTACCATCACGGTACCCCGATACAGGTACTGGTAAGTCGCCGCATATGATTTTTGAGGAATTGTTCTACGTGTCCATATATTTGAGCATTGCTCTCTCTTGTTTTTAATTAAAACTGCCTCGATTTTGACTAAAACTAAACGTCGGTTTGAATGAAGCCAAATATATTTTTTTTTTGATATTTCTGGTTTTATAAAAAAAAGTTAATTGAATACCTACAATATATTGTTTCACCTATTCAATTGTAAGTAGAAATCCTATACGGCCCGCTAAGAATATAATATGTTCATTCTGATTCCCGACATTAAAAGGTTGCTGGTCCCTGGTTTAAAAGAGAGATAGGAAGTTTCATTTCATAGTGTCATTTTGACTTACATTTATTCATTTCACTGGTGTTTATCAAATCTGTTATTACTCGGGACTCGACTTGGGATTAAGAGTCTAAAATTTACTGTGACTCAAACCATGACTCGCGACCCGGCGTTTAGTGATTTCTACCCAACGCTAAATGACGAGATATACATAGAAAAACATTGAATCATACTTATGTGCTTCTAAAAAACTTTCAACGTTCAATTTTACCTGCAATATAACAATTTCCAACAAAATTTTTGATGGTTGAATAACGAACCAATGTACCAATTTTTCGGCATATCAAAATTGCAAGTTGTTTTCTGTTGACAATTCACACAAATAATTATGTATAATATATATACTATTAATCGGGTTGTAGGCATGAGGTCCGGACTGGAGAACTCGGGACGCCAACATGTATGATCAAACGTGCTTACTATTCCACTCAACGACAATCTGATCGATCGCTTGACGTCATCATGCTTTGAAAGGTAAAATAAACGCTAAAATAGATGTTAAAATAATCATTGATTTACTAAAAAAAATCTAGTGCGATTACATTCCTTATGTTTGATTGTGAGAAGTATGGATATGGTCTCTCCTCGACTGACGTGAAACGACTTTTAGCGTGCTAGAGTGTTTGAAAAATCTAAATAGTATCTATTTAAAAATAGAATAAATATCTGCTTTCACATTATTATACAAACAAAAAGATTTTAAAAGAAGCGTCCGAAAATTGAAAGTCATCGTGAAACAGTTTTAATTGTTTACCAACATTTAACACAAACAAACTTATCACGATGCTATGTGCAAAACTACAGTTAATTTAATCAATTTTGCCAAACGACGTTCACATCAATGGCATATATGATCGGGATGCGCGCAAGGCCATTCATTTTTCTGGTTTGCAAAACAAAGAGTAGTTGAGTTTTTATGAATAGAAAAAAGGATCTAGGATTTTTGATGAACTATTTCCACGCCTTCACTTTGAACAAGTCTCTTTAGGTGCTGCTTTATTTACTTCATTCTTTGCTTCAAATATAAAATGTATAGTATATATTGAACAATGTGAAGAGTTTTCATCGACTCTTTATGCTGTTTCATATTCTTTCATTAGTTACTGCAAAAATTATTACAATATAGAAATAATGCAAAGAAGCATTATTTTAAGGCAAAAAACTTACTTTAAGTTTTCTAATGCCAACATAGAAAGGTCCAAACTTCGATATATATTAGAATTATGGAAGTTCATAATATATTTTAAGATTTAAAATTCAATAGGAATTCACTAACTGGAACCTGCTAATATAAACACTCGGTTTGTTGTGGAAAGCGCTATCCAGCAAAATGACAGCTATATCTTGCTTTGCGCATAGCGCCATAAGGTAGTTCGAAATACAAATGAATGTTTTGAATTACTCATTACGAATGCAGACTGTTTTACTTCAAAATTGGGGGCTAATTGGAACGCGAAGTATTTGGAGAGGAAAAGCAACATAACCATATTCTGCACATATTTATTCATGAATTTCCACAATATCTCAAGAGGATCAGATGTCTTTGATGTTTTCTGGTCGGATAACATTGAAATGGCTTTACAAACGGCAGACTTAACAACTCGAAATTATGCTTGTTAAAAATTTTGGCGGTACATCAAAAATGCATATTTTCATTACACATATGGGATTTCTTAATTTTTTTATCTTCCGATTGTATTTTGTTGTTGCTAACGCTGTTGAAAGATTCAAAGCATATATATATCATATAATTATATGGATCAGAGATAAATAAAATGTGTAATAGTGTGATTCAAGTTTGGGTCGATCGCAACCAGCTACAACACAATATTTGCATTTATTATCAGCCTTGAACCCGACAGAAGGTTAATATTGCGAACGTGCAGAATAAGGAGTAGACAAAGGAGTCATCGTATCAGGATGCGGTAAGGTGTGGTTATAGCGCTAACGCGAACTCTAACAGGCTACATTTGTCAAGAACTTCAAGTTTGATCACGAACAGAAGACAAACCAATATGTAGTCTGACATTTTTTATATCACATGCATTAATTTAACATGATTTAAAATTTTGATTCAAAGGATTTCTTTTATATAAATCTCTCTTTGTATACTCATTTGTGCGCTCACCGAGGACAAACGCCAGGAAGCTATTAGTTCTTTACAACATGCGAGACGTTATGTCATTGACCTCGATGAAACAAGTTCATGATTTTCGAATCTGAATGCGTTTTAGTGTTTATTTATCATCTAAATATATCCTTGTAACAAACCAAAATCTTTTCAAACTAAATCATATCGAATAAATTAGGAAGATACAGCCAAATTTGCCAACCACTCGATGTTTGGGTTTCAGGTTGTATAACTCACCAAATCATTTAAATATTTAATTGTTACTTTTACCTACTTTGACCGGGCAATAAAAAATGATGCTTTAAATAGTATATATTACTTTACTATATCGATCATACCAAAATTATTATAAAACATTAATCGATTTTTCATGGGATAGCCTGGGTTGTGACAGAATTCCTGATGTGGATATTTTAGTGCTTTAGTCTTTCTATATTATTACATATGATTTATTTTGTTCAACACCAGACAATATTTTTTTTTTGAATGCAGGTGCAATTCAATTTATTTAAATAGTCTTCACATATTGTTGGGAGCGTTTTCGAATAGATGTTCACAAATTGAATTTAAAAACCAACATATTAAGGGTAATTTTCTTTAAACTTGCATCAAATCATTGAAACTTGAAACACGGCCATCTCGAACTTCTGGGAAAATGGAGTCCTATCTTTGCGATATTTATATTGACGATAGGATAGTGCGTAATCTCAATTAAATAAGCGTGAACTCTTATGCACGTATAGTTCGATGGTTATGTAATCCTAGCGACAATGGTTATCATTTTAACCAAATCCATAGACATCGTTTTAGTTTTCTTTGCTTCGACTCACCGAACACGAGAAAGGTCACGTACGCAAAGCTACTTCGCGTCGCTGATTCAGAGCTGCATACGTCATCGCGTCGAATCAACAACACAAAAACAGGAATCAATGATTTTCGGTACTGCAGTCTCAAACATTTTTCAATTAAAATGTAGATATCAGACTTGTCAGAGAGCAGTGCGTCTTTGATATCGCAGGAAAGGATGATATCGATTTGAAATATAATTTGCAGGACAACCCGCTAATTTATTATCGTGAATGCTTGATAAAAACAATTTAGGAATAAATAGCGAAGACAATTGGCCAATTCAGTGTTCCACGATTAGCGAGAACAGAGTACAGTAGTCGGTTTTGTATGTAGGCTATCTGAATACGGTACTAATTCGAAACACAAAAATAAAAATCATCCTGTAGTGAAGAGAGGTACATAAGATGACAAAAGATTTGAATAGATTTCATCCAATATATAGACAGGTTCACTTACAACGAAAATTCGAATTTTGCTCTAAAGTTTATGGTTGGCAGATTTTGTACTTGGTTTACTGATTTTTGTACCCCATTAACAAACTGAAGATATGTTTTAATTCATATAATTGGTCAGATGATGTAACATGGACTTGGGGACGTCCATAGAAAAATAAATATCCTGGCAGAATGTTACACGGTAAACAGAGGTGCATAAAATATTAAATTTTTATAGTAGAATGTTAGGTATAAGATTAGACTAAATTTAATGATTTTATCATGTATTTTGTCATAGAATCCTGCAAATTAAATTGTGATAATGAACATAAATCAAACACATCGTCCTATTCCGGTTATGTCTGTTCCAACGACAAACTTATCGTTTTATGAAGGATATTCGACCACAAGAGAAAACTTACTCAAGCATTTTAATGCAGGCTTGACACTTGCAAGTTTATCCAGACACCCATTTTCTCTATCACAAAACAAAGTGTCGGGACCTTTCGGGGAACCCCATTTATCAAACCTCCAACCTCAGAGCGGAACACCAGTTTCTGTAAGCTCTTCGACATTGCTATCTAGTCGTTTTAATGGAATTTCACCATTTTCCTCATTAGCATGGTCAAATGGAGTAAGCAACATCAGGAAACGACCATATCCATCAACTGGAGTTTCAGCATTTCCAAGTGACGGCAGTTCGCCTAAAAAGCGGCCAACTATAAGAGCAGGTCTATGTGCTACCGGTACAAAAAGATCACGAAGAGGTATTTTCAAGAAAGCATGGTGCCCAATCATTCTAGGAAAGCAAATATCTACAGCAAAAAATTTGAACGTTCTTTCTCGGGAGGGATGTCGAAATTTTAGAAGACTAACAGTTTCTAAAACAGAATTTCCGGACCAAAGCATATTACGTCTACAGTGTCTAATTAGGAAGTCACTGAAAAGGCACGGAATCTGTGTACTGAACCGTTTCAACGGTTTAAACTTTGGTTCAAGTATCGAAAATGAAGTAAAAGAACTTCATAATAGTCGATTTTGTCATCGAGGCCAGTCTATGGGTGGGCAGGACACCAGTAAGCAAGTTCGTCAGGACTTAGTAACATGGATTGACGGATCAGAACCTGCTTATCCACAACTGAGCTCACTTTGCGCAAAATTAGATCAAATCGTAGGAACTGGAGAAGGGATTACTCAAGAATACGATATTTGCGGAGGCACTAAGGTGGGTAGTTATTTATGATTATGTGATCATATCGGGGGATGAGTAAATTAACAAAAAGTGAATCTCTAAGTGTAAATAGGAGTGATTGAAGTGATATCTAATAAGTTTTCGGCCAAGTCGTCGAATTGCGAGAATTTCTCTGCTTTCATGCCATGAATTCTGAATGTACTCAATATGGGTATAAATATCGTATGTTGCACAATATGTGGCTTACTATTTTGGCGATATTTATATTACTGTTGTACAAAACACGATGTCAGCACAATTTTATCCCACAATGGATTATTCAGTGCAGGGTTGAACGTCAATCTTTTGTTGCAGGCGATGATAGCTCGTTATGCGGGAAATGGAGCGGGATACCAATTGCATGTTGACAATCCCTCGAAAGATGGTAGATGTTTAACATGTATATATTACCTGAACAAAAATTGGAACACCGAGGTAAGAATCTATATTTCGATGAATTTACGGAACTGACTTTAACTACAGTACCGAAAAAATAATATAATATAATCTTAAACGAATGTGATGTGATCCATTTTGTCACGCGTCTTTTAGTCTGGGAGTAATGTGTACTCCACCGAACCATTCTCCAAATTGGAGACTCATTTTCTATAACAAGTCTACAATGGAGCCCGTTTCGTAGAATCTTGGATAAACGCACGTAGCTTAACATGCGGTCAGACACTGCTACGTGACATATGGCGGTCGTGTTCAATGAATATGCTGCTTTTTGAACTTTCCCCTCACAATTTGCATTTCTCTCGCATTAAATTATTATATTGTTCAACACAGACGATGGGAGGAAGCTTGAGATTATATTCAAGGACAAGCCGCAAAATTGCCAATATTGAACCGTTTTTCGACCGAATTGTGTTTTTTTATTCCGACGAACGGAACCCTCATGAAGTATTGCCAGCATTTGAAGATAGGTTGGTATTATTGTGTTTATCACTTTAGATTGAGAAAATTTGAGGCGCTGGCATGAAAGACGGGAAGTATAATAATATAGAAATCACTTAAAGATATAAACATTTTACATACCGTAAATAAAATTTGACTTAATTTTCCTGTAAACCTGCCCAATAATATTTGGAGTATGATTCCAAATGAATATATTATATATATATATACTTAGCCCAGCATGATATTTAAATCGACTATCCTCCGGGTTGGGTTCTGTCGATGACTCATATTAGACAAAAAACATTTTTAACCCGTCACTGAGTCAGCGTTACCAAGTAAACAATTATTTTAGGAAAAGTGTTTTGGAACCACGGCGTGAGCTGTTTCTAGATATCCATATTTTAAAGTTTCTATCAAAACCATGTCAAGAGGATTTGTAATCCTATTGCGCATAGCGATGTATTATAACTGGCAATATTTCGTTTACGATTATGATAGTGTTTAAATATTCATGAGTTTGGCGATGACAAAAAAGTAAGCATCGGTGGCTCTTTCTTACTCATCGGACAAAAAAACAAATTGAGTAATTTCAGAAATTGAGATAAAATTTTGTTTGAGGCAAACTATTTGTCACTCATAACAGAATACCACCAATAGCGTATTCACAGTTTTTTCTTCTTCTTATTCATAATCATGTATAAACAACTAAATATCCCGAGAGCGGCAAAGTGATATTCCAACTGTATTTTTTTCAGATATGCGGTTACATTATGGTATTTCGATCGAAAAGAGCGGGCAAAAGCAATTAAGCGGATGGTTGAGCAAGCCGGAATCTAAACCTGAGAATGACAAAATGTGTTAAATGTTTTATATGTATTTTGCGATAACTATTTTTCGCATGATTGCCATAGAAAAGCATTTTCGACTATTGACGATTCAATGATATATATTATATATATTGTCTCTTTCTTGTGACCAGTGTTATTTTTTTATTAGTCAAAACTTTTTTGTTATATTTATTGTATGTTTATTAAATTGTATACATATTAGTCATTTATGTCATATTTGTCGGTTTTCTTACTGCTGAAGCTTAGTAATGGGATTTCAATTTATGCCCGGGGATTGGGAAAATTGAAAGGCAAACGATATTTGAGTGTGTGATGTAATATATGTACCTATATTTTCCATAATCACTGCCAGTATAATTTTACTTATTCTGTGATAGTAGATATTATTCCATTCGTCATTCCAATTTAATTGCAATATATAGTTGCCCAACCTACAGTTCTTTCTAAGAGTTTTTACTCTGGTCGTTTTTGTATTGGGGGCGTCAGCAGCCATATGCCAGGGGGAGCTCTATAAAAAAGAGAACTGGGCACAGGATAAAGGAAGAACCGTACATTCTAATTCTCGTTTGTACTCGAATGCTGTTTATTGCGATGTTGAATGATTTTGTCGGCTGGTCACCGTGCTCCTCCGGTATTCTGAAGTTTATATATATAACTAGATGTCTGACCATTTTTAATTTTCTATTATCCCCTCCATTGCCATATTTAATAACCCCAATTGATTGATTGAAGAATGAAGTTCCAATAACAAAACTAGATAAATAATTGTTAGAGTTAGCTAGAGTTATATTGTATTGTGTATCACACATTCGGGGTCATCAGTATTATTCATTTCGATTAGCATTGGAGTAATAAATTCCGATACACCGCTAGTTGGCGCTGTAGCATCGCGGAAATGTTTGGTTTCGGTATTAAATAGGGAGAAAGAATTTCGGTATTTATTGTGATCGTCTGAGGTTTGCGCTGACTTGATTAGCGAACATTCAAATGCCAGGTAACTGCAATGCGCATATATCTGTCAATTCTATATAACCTCAAAGTTAGGGGCATTAAAAAATATATATGAGGCCGCACCGTGAAATATATTTTCAAAATAAGCGTCAAAAATTTTGCAACAGTAAAGTATAGGAAAAATATTTCTGGGGCACAGGGTCGGAAAAACATCCATTCGATAGAACCGGTAAAATTGCACCCGGCTGATCTGGTGAATATATATTCCATCCACGACACAAGGAAAGTTATAACACATACACAAATTCGAACCGTTTTGCACATCGAAAATTTGTCAAGACGTTAACATGTAATTTTGTCATTTTCTAAAATTTATTTATTGATACGTAAATGGAGCTTAATTGAGCATACAGCCATAATCAAATAAATTCACAAATCTTTACCGTGTTGCGGTTGAGAACCAATCACTTGGAAATCGTCGACACTAAATTGCCGCTTTTATATATATCATATATAGGCTGAAACATATGCTTTTTTATCATTACAATAAAGACCTAGTTACAAATAAATTAGATATTAAAATATGCAGGAGATGAAGTCTTCACGCAAGCTATGCTAACAGTGCATAGAACGTAATAAAACTTAATATTTGTCCTAATAAAATCGATGATTTCGATCGAGCGCCATTTCCACGACTTTTCTCGCATTTGCTGCAACAAAATAAAACTTCAGTTTTTTGATTCGTTAATAGTTGGTTACACACCGATATCGTTTCATTACAATGCTTCAGATATGTTTCGCCTTCTCCAGCGTGAACGGTTACTGAAATGAAATATGAGTATTAATTCGGTGATTAGGATTATCTTTATTTAAAGCATAGACATGGCATTTTTCAAGAACTATTTAGCCAATATCCTCTCAGTATGCTGTGAATTAGGACATAAAAGGAAAATTCTAGACTGTAAGCAGCCATGCATGACAGTTTGTGGAAATGAAAACCTGCTGCGTTTGGCCACATTGAAGAGATTCGCTCAAACCTAATCTGAAAAAGTATGTCAATACACCATTCGATCCCTTAAACTCGAATCTGGGATAGCGATTTTATTAGCTTATCAGAATAAGTACCGCTTTACTAAGCTGTTATCTCGAAAATATTCTTTTGAAAATCATTTCGAATTCGTGCTTGTTCCGCCAAGCGGTTCCCGACGAATCGTGACAAAATCGTAGGGCATTGCAGAAAACTGTGCCGACAGTCTACTCGGACTAGCTTTGCAGTATCTTCAAATTTCAAGCATTAGTTTAGCTTTACAGCTGAATCTTTGTAGAGCTGAATAAAGGAAATGTTAATTCAAAACTTCAAATTACTTACTTGTGCTAATAGTGTTGCACGTTTGGGGTTCCGGGTTTTCACAAATTTTTCGATGTCGTTGAATCTCGTATTTAGCGCAATGACCTAAGTCGTCTAGTTTGCAGTAGTAGCATGTTTCGTAGCAGTTGACTTCGCTGACTGTAAGAATAGCTGCAAGTGAAAATAATCATGCATACATCCTGAATTAATCAATAAATTTAATCAGCGATTTAAAAATGATGTCTGACATATGTTGCCTTCACAAGTATGAGCTGATACCTAACCGCGACTTGTATATCGCTACTTGTTTGAAAATTTTTACTTGATGAACTTAAATGGACGCCGTTTACAGTAATTTGTAGTTTATTTAAGCCCAGATAGATGTTAATAATTAGACTAGGGGGATAGTTGCGTGGCTGAGTCAAAATTCTAACAGATGACACTTTCTAACTTTTATATGTTGCATTTTACTATAACTAGAGAATCTAACTATGTACGATAAAATATTTGCGTTCGCGTTCTTGTTAGTCATTCGATAAGCCTAATAATGACAGCTCACATATAACAAATTGGTTGAGTTATGACAAAATAACATTATGAGGGATTTTCTAGTCTACTGGTCCTTCATATTTACGGAGCCGCTTATAGGAAGCTTTTATAATAGGGAAGGTTAAGTTATAAATTGGCTGAAGAAAATGTACTTACCTATCAACGCTCCTAATTTTATCCACGAAAGCTGCTTTCTGTAAATACAGTTCATCAACATCGCCACAGAACGCTACAATACAATTAACTCGTTCGTCGTCGTAACGCAATAGCTTTGACTAAAAATTGAGCCCCGGGCGATTCTGCAAGAATCGTAAATTTAGAATTGATTCTCCGTAGTCCATTATGCTCTGAAATAAAAATTCGTCAAAACTATATTACACTACCGTACGGTATCACCAAATAAAAGCTTTTTTTAAACTAGCGTTCGTTAGAAAGAATAAACTGGTCATATGATTGAGCAAATTGTGGCTTATGGCTTGGTGAGCATAGCTGATACACATTGCTTTATCATAATTGAAATATCTATCAAGGTGGTTCCGCCATTGCGATTAATTTTTCTCGATTTTCCTCCGCTGTTCGCTGCCAGTCATGCGTGATCTAACATGAAATCATTAACCATCACGGGCTTCTGCATTTTTGATTTTCAATATCGCACTGAGTCATGCTCAAGATGCGTTAGTCCATAATACGCACGGCGTGTGCAAGCGTAGCAGTTTAAATATTTCTGTAGATGAGAGATTAGATTTAGCAGAATGAATTTTTTTATTGAATGCATACTTCTGACTTTTAATTTGACTTCTATATTTATGATGAGTCTATTAAGGTAAGTTTCATTTTTATTATTTATATATTTTAACCTGAAATAAAAATTGAGCATCCTTTTTAAAAATATGTTTTACTAAACTCAATCAAATTCTGAAAAGGGAATGTTGGGTTAACTTCATGCTGATACAACATATTATCTTGCAGGTGGATTATACCTACAAAGCACAAGTCAGTTAAAGATGAGGTTTGTCTAGTAACTGGTGCTGGTAGTGGCATTGGGAGATTATTAGCATTCGAATTTGCCAAACGCGGAGCCGTTCTTATATTATGGGATATTGACAACATAGGTATGTTTTTACCTGTATGATAATGTTGTTACACAATCGAACAATTGTATCACTGATTTTCACCACAATCTAGATTCTAGATAGCATGCGAGCTATCTTGAAATAGCGGCTACAAATGAAGATCTTTTTTTGCCTGTATTTCCTGCAGAAAACTAAGAAAACGTCGCACTGACTCAATGCACTGTCATTCTTGAAGATCCCTAAAGTGGTAATTGCGAGTCATATATTGTATACTTGCATATTACTTTTTATTGTTAGTGTTCGCACTGTAAATAGTGCTCACACTGACTGTACCATGTATCAATACTTTATTAGGAAATCGGGAAACTGCGGATATGATTGAAAAAATTGGTGGGAAAGTTTTTTTCGAAAACTGTGATGTTTCTGACCGAGAAGAAATCTACAAAATGGCACAGAAAGCGAGAATGGAAGCTGGGGATGTTACGATTCTGGTGAATAACGCTGGTGAGTGTGTGATCAGATCGATCAACATTTACTGGGTACAATGAAATGTAACGATACCTATTATATAATAGAACCTCACTAGAGATCGCCTCTTTAAGATTCGTTCTAAAAGAGGCGGATTTAAGGCACAAACGGTCCTATGTATATGATGACTCGAACAGTTCCATACTTTTTATAGTTACGTATTGAAAATATTATAGTTACATATTGAAAATATATTAATAATGCGCGTGCTGATTCGTTATGATCGTCTTACTCCACTGGAGCAGCGTTAATTCCCAGTCAATATTGATTAGTAATTGATAAATTTTGGTTGAGATCATACACTTTGTGCTGATTAGACATTTTTATTTTCCAATGCAATATTGACTTAATGTAACGCTATCGAAATACACTGAAAAATTGAGATATATTGAAGCTGTGTAACCTATACGCTAGCGGGATTTTTTTTAATCTTTGAGTGAGTTTAAACTCGTGGCAAAATGTGAGAATGCATTTTATAAATAGATATTTCTGTTTAAATTTCAGGGATAGTTTACGGGAAAGATTTTATGGAAATAACGGACGAAGAAATAGAAAAGACGATAAAAGTCAACTCCTTGGCTCATTTTTGGACTGTGCGTGCTTTTCTCCCACGTATGCTCGAAAATAACCACGGGCACATTGTTACCGTTGCAAGCGTTTTAGGTAAGTAAATTAACACAATGTGCGTGATCTGTGAGTGTTTTGAGTCATAGGAAACTGGCAACATTATACGAGAAAATGTATGTTCACTACAAGCTTATCGAACACATTTGGCCTTCTTATTGTGAACGATTGCAGTCTCTTGTGAATAATGACAGAAACATTTTAATAATATAGAGGGTGTAGCGATTAACTGAGTAGTTTATATATGGCCACGATAATACCATTTTTTTCGGAGCAAAATAGGGGGTTATTATTGGGTATTGGATACAACACTAATGAATTTTGCGGCAATTTTCATAACCACGTCAGATCGTGATTTTTACATTGAATTCTGTAAACATGTTTAGAAAAATATGGAATTATCAACATTGTAGAAATCAATTGAACCCAATCAAACATTGTTTTATCAGAACATTAAAACAAAACGTGCATTATAGTTTCAAGTACAAGAATCCCGATGGGAAAAGGGGTAGGTAAACAATCATCGGTTCTAGTTGTCCGAATTAACTATTCGTTTCAATTTTGATTTTCAGGGCTGATTCCTCTTCCAGGAATGACAGAATATATTGCAAGCAAATTTGCATCTGTTGGTTTTAATCACGGATTGGAACTAGAATTGAGAAAATATCAAAAAGATGGCGTAAAAACTACTCTCGCTTGTCCTCACCATACCAATACGGGAATGTTTAGGTATATCTTTTGTGTAATTTCTTTTTGATACACTTTATTGTATTTCCGATGCGCGAAGAAGAAAACTATTTACAATGATATAAATAGTGCTGAACATATTTAATTCTTTCGATTAAACTTCCCTAGTGTGTGCGATATTATTCAATCCAGATAGATTTATTAACTCATAGGATAATATTAATTGATGCTTTCCATATTAATAGCAATAATAAATCATATCCATCAATCTATTCTAAATTGATAACCTCCCAAAATATATATCAAAGAATCGATTTGAATTATTCGTTTTATTTTTTTTATTATGTAATGTGGTTCCGTCGAGTTTACACCCGGTTGTTTTGCTGCTCGATTTGAGAAAACTGCAATAATTAAATATTAAAATCTACATTCTTGATTTTATTACTAAAAATCAGAGGTTTGCAACTGGTAAAATGACTTCTTGGGTATATAAATGACCTGGAGCGGGACTCAATTCTGCAAGCAATAAAGTACATGGTGACTAAATGTGACAGTTATTAGTTTACAACTATAATTTTGCCACATTGTCGTATCATGTAGGCCTACTCATTTCTCCAAGTTTATTTCCCGTTTTACCACTGACATGAACGTTATTTAATATTTGTTCAGCGGAATAACATACAGATTTCCTAGTCTTCTGAAACCCTTGGAGCCTTTTGAGTGCGTGGAGTCCATAATGCACGCTATATTAACGAATCGGAGCATGGTGGTAATACCACGATCAATGTACTTCTCATATAATATGTCAACTTGGATGCCGCATGCAGCTACCTTGGCCATATCAAAATTTACAGGAATTCTTAAAAGTATGGAATCCTTCATTCCAACACGTGACTATCAAAAAAAAGCAGCAAAAATTGAATAATTGATATAGAAACGTTTGACATTTTGTTTTGTAATTATTTAACTTGATTACTTTGAAATAAAACAAAATAGAGTTTGCTCTATTAGACAAGTTGAAAGAGTTGTTGTTCTACGTTCAGTTTGTTTGATAGTTATATAGTTCAATATGTAGATTTAGAAATAGTGATATAATATGCATTTGCATCTTTACATGTCTTGTGTCAATTATATAATAAATATATATTGTATATACAAATATTATTACTTTCACAGATTACATTTCTCTATTTCATGTAAAATCCAGTTGTATTAAAGAAGTATATTTGCACAACGTACAGTTTTTGTTTTAACTTGTGTGGCTAGGCTTGGCTAGCCTATAGGCATGGCTTTAACCATATTGATGATACACCCGTTATGATAACACAAATCGAGTATAAGAACTCAAGTGTTATACATCAATATACGGTATTCATGTAGTGTGTGAACCAAGACTGCGGACACCGGAACGTAGTATGTGTACCATATTAGGGTTAGGCCATAATTTCCGTTACAGATACTACGGAAGCCACTTGGTTAATCCCCGGACTCGTAATAGAAATGAATGAGGAAAATTAGGATAAAATTATGTCTTAACCCTAACCTGGTACACACCTTTGAGATGGTACACATACTACGTTCCAGTGTCATCTTGATGCACATACTACGGGAGCGCCCAATATACAAGTCGTTTTAAATGCCGTATAGTTTATTATATCACATGATATCCAGTGTTACTGTTTTCTATATTGCTCAATTAATATATAGGTGACAACTTAGTTGCGAATATATTATACTTCAACAAGAGCTATTATTAAAAGCTTAGCTAGACTGTAAGAGCCTATTGTAATACGTGCAACCGCCAATATTATTTGCAAAGACAGTCATCTATGAACCTACAAACGATTATTCATCCTCAGCATCACGAATCAAAGTCGAGGTAGTTTTTGTTGTTAAAACCTTTTTCATACTATTGAATTTATCAGGTTATTGGACACCAAGTAGACCTATGAATTGTTTCGATATATGTTGTTGGTCTCTTCTTACTATTTTTTTCTTGTGGAAAAAATCGCTACTCTTTCTGACTACCCGACCGATTGCTTAGAAATTTTCAGTGGGTAAAGATTGTTGTTGTCGCTAGAAGGCCACTACTTTAATTTGTTCATAAATTCCTTATTAATCCTACGAGATTTGATATTCCACACAAAATTTCGCTGTTTAATTTTATTTATGGAAACACGGATTTTATTCCGCCAAGCGTGACGGTTGTCTTCCGTTTAGATTCTGCGAACGCTACACGAAAGTCAGAAGTTATTCAATGCCGGTAACGCACTGTAGAATGGATACGGTAAGTTGTCGTAAAAGGCAAAGTAGCCTACTGTAAAAGATTTGATACTACAGTTGTGAGTGGAATCATTTCGTATTTCAGACGCATGGATCATCATCGTCACAGGACCTGGTACAGCTAAGACGAGACGTACCAGTTAGATCAGATATGGGCAAAGTACGGGCTTCTTTACCTTGAGATTTCACCGTTCCGAAAAAGTTTCTAATCCCCGAAGTACGTCCAGTCCCGGTTAATTCGAGTCTCTAGTCAAGTCCGAGTCCAAAAAAACTTTAATGTTTAAATCCCAATTTGAATTGAGTTACTGTATTCTCGAGTGTCAAGCCAATTCAAGTTCATGCTCATTCAAAACAGCATTGAAATGGACAAATATGAGTCTTATTGACCCAAAAAACTTCACAAACTAACTTTTATTTTAAAACGAACTATATTCCTTATTCCCGTATTGACAATAATTATCTCTGAAGCAATACGGACTATTTTAAGCTATTGCTGCCACAAGCTAGTCAATTTTCAAGTCTCTTAGGCTGACTTATCGAGTCATTTCGTTTATAAGACTCGAGTCAAATTTGATAGTCGGCCCAACATTGACTTATCTGTCCCTCACAACCCCGATTATACGATGCCAAGATTCAGTATTGTCATTTAGATCTTTTTTATTAAAATTACAGTGGATATACGATATTTATATAATTAAAAATACTATTCATGGAGAGGTATTGCTAAAATAAAGGACAAATTCGTATAATCAAGGCAAATCTGTAATCTTACTGTGGTGCATTGACACGCCTAATCATTTGCTTGGCCAATCATCAATGTAGGTCTACAAGAGTCGTACATTCCTCAAAAAATGGTAGTTCTAAGTTGAGATAGAAGTTATGCTGTAGTTTATAATTAAGTAACAGACAGCCTTAACAAACTTTTACATATTTTTTTCTTCTGAAATCTATGATTCTGTTGATATACTTTTTTGATATCCTCTTGCCGGTACAAAACCAGTCATGCTGTCAAACGATCCCAAGAAGTCATGTAGTAGCAGGCCTACTTTATGTGGCATCCATGTTTGTATGTTATAAGAGATGTACATGGAACGGGGTATGCATACCATTACACGATCTGTTAATACTGCATGCATAATGCTTTCTACGCACTGCTCAGGAGTCAATGACGGCAATAAGTTTGAAAACCTTGTTTTCACTCCGCTAAAAAAATAAAAATTACGATTAAATCCAGTTGATTGGACAATTTGTACTTACTAACGACTTATACTGGTTGTGCCGAATGACCATGTTCTGTGGTGTTGATAACGATAATCAAAGTTAGGTCTTACGTAAACATTCCAGTCATTATATGATAGGGACAGACTACAGTTGTCCTAATTCCGTCTTTTTTATACTTCCGTAAGTCAAGCTCTAGTCCGTTGTTGAAACCTACTGCAGCGAATTTGCTTGCTACGTATCCAGGCATACCAGGAGCTGCGAATAATCCTAAGAAATGCACATTCGAAAACATATTTAAATATAAGACATGTACTTGTTGGTAAATGCATTAAAATAGTTATTCTAGTTGTGAGGGCATTCTTGGGAATAAAATAAAAAAATGACTATTATCACACGTATGTGATAAAAGCAGGAATCACATTTTTCTCATGTGGTATGACGGATTTTTTAACATATTAATGTCACATTGACAGTAAGGCGACTGGAAATTAATATAACGTGAATAGATAATACACATTTTAATATTAAAAGATATTAGTGAGAAAACAAAATCGATACTGACTCATTCAAATTAACGTTGCTTCATTGACCAAAAAGCTTTTGTTGGCAATTACGGAAGCACGAAATAAAATTGTAGAAATCAAAATAGATTCGATTGTAGCTTTTTATTCAATTTTTGTTCTGTTATTGCTCGATTGTTTGAGGTTTTGAAAATACGAAATTCAACAATTTATATTACCCATGACACTTGCTATGGTGACTATATGGCCGTAATTCTTTTCCATCATACTCGGTAAAAAGGCACGAACTGTCCAAAAATGCGCTAGTGAGTTGACTTGCATTGTCTTTTCGAGTTGCTCGTCAGTGATTTCCATAAAATCTTTGCCGTAAACGATTCCTGAATATCATTTTCATCAATAATAATGTTCAAACAAATATACAAACAAATATTGTATCAATATCATCTAAAATGAATGTTACCAGCATTATTAACCAGGATAGTGACATCACCAGCAACCCCTTTAGCTTTTTGGGCCATTTTGTAAACTTCTTCTCGGTTGGAAACATCGCATTTTTCCGCAAAAGCTTTTCCACCAGATTGTCTTATCATT
This sequence comes from Styela clava, assembly GCF_964204865.1. NCBI lineage: Eukaryota > Metazoa > Chordata > Ascidiacea > Stolidobranchia > Styelidae > Styela > Styela clava. Next base: position 20,704,150 of record NC_135250.1, read on the forward strand.
TCTGCAGTTTCTTCGTTACCTGGTACAAATAAATGAATTGCACGGCATTAGAAAGTTTAATATATTGCTAAAAATTTACGACGGTTTATTCAGGGTTTTGAACTGATTTGAAGCATTTGTAAACTTTATGAGAAATATTCCAAAACGATTTAATTTATTTGTAGGTTGGAGAGGGGATATGAGGAAAGTCATGTAGAGTTAGACTGTACCAGCGGGTTGGCTTAATCACCACAAGAAGAAAAATTCATGCTACCTTTGACATTTACATCCCACAATACTAAAACGGCTCCCCTCTTGGCGAATTCCAACGCCATCAACCGACCGATACCACTCCCTCCACCAGTTATCAAACAAACCTCATTTTCCACTGATTTGTACGTCGTTGGCAAAAACCACCTGAAAAGCAACATGAAATGTTTCTGGGAGTACTTTGTCCCAGTGCGAAATAGTATTAAGTACCATAATATAATAATAATCGTTGTAACTTTGGCATTTCTAATTGAACTTCACACTGCCTCAGATATAATTTATCAATATTAATGTCATTCGCTGGGTTATGAAACGAAATACAGGTATGATATAGTAAATCATAGTTGGCGTTTCTAAAATCATATATCGCAAAGCCTCAGTTTTGTGTCTTACATGTCGCATAGGACAGACAGAATGAACTAAATGTCTTCTTCCCCTTGGCGTAACTGAATACCAACATAAGATCAACAAACAATACGTACTTGACAAGAGACATCAGCATTTCATAGATGACGTGTAGAATGAGTAACACCGTTTCCACTACAATATGCATGACTGTTGTGAATGAGTGTATGTAGTCTACAACTCTATTAACAACTCCAGAAGGAATGAGACTTTAATTTCTGGTCTTGTGTCACGAATAAAATAAACCAAAGTTAGAATCATATTAATTTACTTAGTATTATTGAAAATTAATTCCCACGAATGAATCATTCGAGCGTGACTATCCATAATGATTATGTGCGAACTGAATATCACTGATGCTGTCATTCCGCTTCGTTGGGTTATAACTGCGTGCTGCACAAAAAGCTTTAGATAAGATCTGTACGACAGTTGATCGACGCGTTTTTACCTAGAGCAGATCAGAGTGTTATCGGAAAATTCATACACGGTTTGCAATATGTTCGAGAAAAAGAAGAAATATTTCCGACTAGCTATTACTGGAAAGTTCCCGCTATGGTAAATCGAGATGACTACCTAATATCCTTAAGCAATACAATGTACTCGAAAGACATCAATATCACAATGCCGGGTTTGTTTACCGAAAATAGGCGATGTGTTTTGTCAACTTGTTGAAGCGTGGCACAGGCCTTTCAACACGGCTTTTGTTACACTCGTATTTTGACCGTTCACTTTCAACGTAAATTTTACCAGCCGTTAAGTACTGAACTGTGACACACGGTTAACTGATATCGGAAATACTTAGTTAGATGCTCAGTAGAGCTCTAGCATTTAGAAATCGTGGCAATATTCTAACTGGTCTCTAAAATGGCCACCGCTCGATTGCTTGCCTTCAACTTCGCAATCTTCTCGTCACTGTAATTTTGCAGGCGTAATCAGGTTAATAATAAAATAATACCAGTACCTGTTCTAGTCAGACGCCTAAACCTTCGCAAACAAGCTTTTACGTCGCATACGTTACCACTTCTGTAAATATTTAACTAATTCATGAAGAGAAGAATGGTAATCGTTCACTCTTGTGATTAAAATATTTCCCATATAGTCCCAGCGACTGGCAGCGAGCCATACGCGAGCTAATGCGATTAGATTGTAGATCTACACGTATATATCGGCTATAAGACAACGACATAAGTGAAAATATTGTGCATCACACGTTTCCGTTTACATAAAATATTACACAGTAGCGGTGGTTACCCGACTGGGTAAGTCCTTTCTGGAATTCATCAAAGCAAGTGTCATATTGAACACACCTAATTACTGACATCCGTAGTCCAGTAACAAAAAAAAATCTGTTAGCCATGCCGCCCTGTAGATTACACAGCTGTTCCATAATATTTTTCCATTTCAACTGATTTTATTTCATTAGAAATTACTTGTTATGTGAGATGTGAACTCACTCGAACTGAACATGGAGAGCGGCATGTCCGTTGAACGATTTCGCATTGCCCTTCCGTCACGACCTGTTATGTTCGACAAATTAGATTATGTGTATTTGAATAAATATAAGGTCAGATAGGTTTAGCTTGCATTGCTAGCGCTTGCTCGCTATGTTGCTGGCGATAAAGACCCAACTGTCATGTCATACCACAATTCTCATAAGAATAAAATGACTCTTCAAAAAGGTATTGGTTTTAGCTGGACGTTGAAAATTTGTCGACTTTATGCATTTCATTCACTCATCTCATGTGCATGTTAAAATGTAATACATATTGAGGAAACTATCATTTCCCGTTTGACCATATTGAACGGTCCTACATACCGTCTAACACAGTTTTTTTAAAACTTATTAGCTTTCCCAATACACCAAAAATGACTGTTTGTCTGGGAGAGTGCTGAAATGATGTCCACTTCCCAATAAAATAACCAATAAAACCACCCTTTGACATCCACGCTTTCCTCAACAATTTTATTGTTGTTTCATTTCGATTCTTCATGGAATGATTGTGTTATATTTGTACTGTTTTAGATTTATACATCTATTCAGGGTTTATATACATAGACCCGAAAAGGCGTGAAAACTATTATAGCTATCAACAACCGTTAAAACACTTTCAAAATGTGTTGTATATTCGTTTTGTTTATCTGCGTATCTGCCCTACATTTAAGGACAAAATTTCTCAGATGTTTTATATAGAATACAGATACATGCCATTAAATTATGTTTTTTTTCTGGCAATCCATCCCTATATACTATACATTTCCACATAAGCGTTTTCAGCATTTGGATCCTCGTGGGGTAAGGTAAGGTGACATAAAAAGCGAAAAAAACTTTTATAAATATTAATAGCCATAAGAACAACTTCAAAACGTAAGTTATATTCGTTTATCCGCAAATATGCCCCATATAATGACAACAGAATCTCCTGGGGATAAAGATATATTCAAGGATATTTTAATTGATTTATGTTAGTAAATTATTATTATTAAAATACTTTTCAGCTAAATTATAATGAAGATACTAAACGTTGTTACGACCAGGTACCATCAGTTTATTGTTGATGATAATTGTTTTTTTTTTGACACAAGGCAAGTATTGCATCAATATTAAGACTGGTATCTTGCTGCGTTTTTTGTTTATAGCCGAAAATATCATGTTCATATTAGATGTATAAATTGTTAGCTGCTCAATTGAAAATGCTCTGCCCTACGTTGATGCCACTGGAAAAGGAGTAAATTTTTATGCATTTAATTAAAAAATGAAATAGAATGTCTGCATATATTGCATTATCTGCGAGGACGAAACTAGGACAGTCGTTTTATAATAAAAAAATTGTTGTCAATGAAAGACAAAATAACATGTAATTACATTATGCTTCACCTTGCAGGCGAGCTTGATATACCAAGTCACACATTATAATCGACGATTGAAATGTTGTGCAGCTGATTTTATCACTGAGAGGTTTGTCACATCAATGTCACATCAACAGCAATTACATAAAATGTATATTGCAGTTCAACTTGATTTAGGATATGATTGAGTAGTTATCATTATTATCCAAGTGTTTCCTACTTGAACAAAAGTGTAAAATTTGCTGCGATCTAAAAAGTTGCTATAAAATCATGCCGAACGAAAATTGTACGCTTCGGTCGACATACGTTTACAAGCATATATAGTACAAAAAAAGTACAAATCAATTTAAAATGACAAAAACGTGACAGAGGAAAAACAGAATAAGACAGATAACTTTAGGCTGATTGTAAATCGCATTGAGCCAACCAAATGAAATAAGTGCACATTAAATAAACGTAGTGCGGGTCGGATAACACGGAAACAGAGGTTTAGATCAGATATGATTTTTCCCTCAAAGGGGCGGTAGTTGCCAATGCACATAACAAGGATATAGAGTGGCGGACAGGTATGGAACGCGAAACATCGCTAAAAGATGGAGTCAAGTCTTTCAAACGCTTGAAAAATAAAACTGAACGTTTTGTATATAAATATTTAAGAACCACTCTCACCTTCGGTTGCTGTGCTATCTAGAGCCCATGTATCATTCTTAGGAGCTTTTAAAAAACCTCGTGCCCACAATTGATTTCTGTAAGCGTGTATAAAAGTAAATCGTTGGAGTTATCAGAAAATAGATTTCAATAAAAACTTCCCTTTATGGCGTCGGTGGGTTATGTTGTATTTTAATTATCAACTAAATAGTTCGTACGTTGGCACTGAGTAATTTACAGCTTGACTCATTTGATACCACATGCTGGATTACATTGCAATCAACGGTTTGTGCAGACCTCTACACCATAAATATTTTGGAGCATGTGCAGAAAGGTTTTTGTAGAAACGGACTTTTGCTAGAAATTAGTTTTTTTAATACCAGATTTTAGCCCAAATATTATTTGTCAAAAATGTGTTTTTTCAAGAACAAAAACGTAATTTGATAATTTTGCGGATAAGTAGCCTACATATGAAAACTAGATTGGCATATTTTTGAGCCTATAGCTTTGGGTGAATGGGTTTTGCGAAAACGAAGATTCTCCATTGCAGTGATAATATTTGGTATTGTGAATATTAAAAAAATGGCTGAACGCCGCTCACAGTTTTGAACTTTCAAAAATCTTGCTTAGGTGCGGCAATGTCACATGCCTACTGATCCACATTTAATATATATGTCGTATAACAAACAAGCCTCTGTAATATGTTCAAATTCATTTGCCAGCTGGTATATTACGACAGTTGGACACAGATGAAATTAAAAATCCACAGAAAATTAAACAAAGAGAAAACGAGTTATTAGCTATGATTTCATTCGACGTGCATGAGCAATGGTCGCTGTGGATGAGTGGAGTAACTCTTTTTAAGAGAGAGAGAGAGAGAGAGAGAGAGAGAGAGAGAGAGAGAGTTAAAGGTAATAGATTTATTGCGTTATAACTCATTTCCATTATTTGATGCAAATCGTCATTCAAAATGAATATACAACTGCAATATCTGTTAAATGATTTTGGGCCTTGCAACGAGAAAATAGCACAACAAAAGTTGTTAAATGATGATCATTTTTGAACAACTATTACATTTCCAAAAAAAAGTAACTGTTTGTAAATACTCGTAGCATGGATGTAAAATTAGGCGATATTGAGTCGTCTTTACAGAATGCATTTGTCCAGATTATTGACTTTATATTCAATTTATTGCTCCCAAATGTGCATAGTGCTGGACTTCAGAAAAGTTTTAAAATAGAGTAAAACCATCATTGTCATCTATATATCGAATCCACAAAATCATATTTTTTGTTGCAAAACCTAAATATGACTAACAATAAATTACTAATAGTTGCATCGTGACAGGCGAATGGAATGATATTTTGGTCTGCTGATGGCAGCGTAATAATCATGCGTAATGACACTCATATCGTATGAATTAGCTTAGCGATCAAAACCTAGTCAGGCGCAGTTATAGTGTATATGTCAGTGATCGGCTAGTAGATTTTTTGTATACATGACATCTATTGCTTCTTGAAAGTCGACAAAATTATTGGTGGATATAAAATAATATAGTTTGCTAATCAATTTATTAGAGTAAAGTCCGGTGCTTTCGTGTACTGTAGGCGGTAGTTATCAGCTACCTGTGTACGTCCGTTATGAATGTAGTTGATAAAGGTTAAATTAGTTGATTCTGAAGTATACTCCGAAGATAAGGTGAATATCCTTCGCCAAATTGTTACAATAACTGCAAGTACTGCAGTAAGAGATACGTCAGTAAATCCGCCGCCTCCAACTTCCTGATGATCGTTTGTATTTTATAAATGAAACAACCATCTATTGGAGATCACGTTAGCCTATATGCTATAATTAGTCGGTAACTGAGTCAGATCATAGGTTTATACTGCCCGTGCATAGTTATTGTGGGTTGGAAAGGGCTTTTAGGGTTGAATTTCGGCCAGGTGTGAATTTGAATTTCGACAGAATCATTTTATACGGTCTTTCCATCATTCACGATAAACTTGTTCTGTATACAACCAGATTATATACCCGTAGATAGGCACGTTTAGGCTAAAAACTTCGACATATACCGTTCTGTCCTATTTCCGGTTCGTATTCATGATTGTATTTTTATGTTGTGGACGAGCCCGAACAACATTATTAGGCCGATCTAAAACGTATTAATGGTTCAAGATTTCTAAAAATTACATGCCTGTACGCGTGAGTGGAGATTCATTTAGTCTTTTTCAAATAAAGGTAGCAAGTATGGCACAACTTGGCACAATATGCCACTGTGATAGAGCAACAATTTATTCAAGTACAAATTTATAAAACTATATGTCATCTGATGCCATTTTGGAACAAACACATACGTTACGTCAATTGCGGAAATGTTACTCATTTACGTTTTGAAAACAGAAATGAATTAGTTCGCAATAGCAATGTTTACTGCAACAAAAGTAGTTTCGCTGCACTTCCCCGTTGAAATAGCTGAGAGAAAATTAGGAGTGTGCATAATTATGGACTATGATTCTTAGTTGTGTTTCATTTCTTCGTCAATTTTTATCCAATTTTGTCTAATGATGCTTAAATTATATAAAAAATGGTCTAAATTACACGAATTACATAATCGGGATAAAAATAAAATCGTCATAATGAAATCAGTTACGGCCTACTGAATTTTCCTCAACTATATACAGACTATAATCCAGATTGTCGATATGATTTACTGAGCTCTTATGGGCAGTGATGGCTCGGGCAAAAATAATAATTGTTCTTTGAATTGATACGTTTACAGTAACAAGAATATGCCACATAAAGTAAATGCTTTAGGTATATTTGGAATCATTTTATCATTATTAGGTTTTGCATTGCTTTGCACTAGTATGTTTACTCCACATTGGATATATAATTCAGTCGGATCCAGTTCTGGGATTATTACTGAGTGTGGCAAAAATGAATGTTTTTTATCGGGTAAGGCGTGTTATTATGCTCTTAGATTAAGTTATTGGTCACGGAATGTACTTATGGATCTTTTGTGATTATGTTTTTTTTGGTATTTTTCTTCACATTGTTACAAAAAAAATCGGTATTTTTCGATAGATTATCTTTATTTATTTCAGAAGTTTTCTTGGGCTCTATGGGATTCGGTTTTTGTGTGCGATGACGTCATCAAAAATCGTGCACCTTGTGGCGGTTCCGCGTTCGCATTAGTCGTGAAGGCTGCGGTATCTGTAGTGAACTGTTGCAAATTGCATATCCGTACTAATTCGCTTTGGCTTTCGTGTCCATGTATTCGAGCATCGCTCTCTGTTTTTTCGTTATTATTTTTATTCGTGTATAGAACTATATGTCGTTATACTTTTCTCTTATCGGATGAATTTTTCGTACAAGTGTTCTGGCCAATCTGTAATCACACCAGCAGGCTGATTACGCATAGCTGGGCGTGGAATGTTGTGTGTCGGTCGTATACGTATGGTATATCAGATAACGTTATTTTTCCGCATATTCTTCTTATTATTTATATACACCAGGTAACAGAATAGAGTTACCAACTTTCGACATGAGAGCGCAAGTTCTATTAATTGCCACAACAGGTTTGGTAGGTTTTAAATGTTGAGCAGCAAGATTTGCTACATTTATATACGTAATATTTCTATATATTTTCTCCGGAGGAAAATGAATAACGTAACGAAACACGAAGAAGAAAAGTTGAAATGTTTTTCTTCGGCGATTCCCTGACCACCACCAATATATATCTATTGAAATCGGCTACTGGTCTGCATGCACAGTCCTAGAATTCTCCTACTATATTGGACGAACTAAAAATTAATTTTACAGTTACGACGCAAGATGCGAGGATATTGCCAACAATCATATGTTTAATTCTGGCTTGCATCCTAAACATAATCGGAATCGTGGTGGGAATAGTCTCTTGTTTCAAATCAACGAAGATAACCTTGAAGGGAGCTATAGATATTGTTGGAGGTAAAATATTTAACATGTGGCGCAGTTTTTATGATTAGATTAAAACATATTTTTCAATGTATAGCGGATTAATGCAGCTCGGATTAGAAAATCCAAAAAAACTCGACCAAACGGCGCGGTTGTGGGCTAAATATATTTTTTAATCTCATATATTATGATGGTGATATTCAAACGAATATAACCAGATCAAAAACGTTTAGGAGAAATACAAAAATATGATGGAAAAATTTAGATTTAACTATTATTTTATTGATTCTTTTTTCTGATTTCAATTTCAAATGAGGGATAAAATAAAATCTTCGATCTGTCATATAATGTAAATACTATTTTAAAAGTTTTTATTTGCCATGCACTGAAAAATTATTACTTACTAAAGTACGTACTTCTCAAACATTTATCATTATGCACTTATGTAACTAAACGAAACTCATTGACTGAGTGTATTCAAAAATATTTGGCATAGGCAGGCATGTAGATTGAGTGGAATTATTTTTGAGGCAAGACAGAAGAAAAATGCTCAATGAGTATTTTATTTTACATTTCGGCATGACAAATTCACGTTAGTTGCAGTTATTTTCTTCAATTTAAATAATTTCATACTGTTTGCTGTTTAACACAATGAATTTTAAAACCTCAACAATTTTGACACTTGTCGTTTTTTCCAGGGCTTGTTGTTTTAGTAGCAAACGGAGTTTTTACGTCGATGGTTGTTTTAGAAATTCGTTACAAAAATGGCGATCCTGGTTTCAGTGATTTTGGTTGGTCGTTTTACTCATGTTGGTCGTCTGGTGCTGTTATTATTCTTGCCGGAATAATCGAGGCTAATGGAAGGAGTACAACCCACCAGAATGAAGAGGTGAAAGATATTACCGGACTTATAGATATATAACGGAACTCTTCATTGTTGGGTATTCTCAAATGGCTGCATGTTATTCATTTCGATGGAAAATAGTCTACATTAATTCACTAAAGCAACCAATTAATATAACTGGAACAAGGCAAAAATTACTGATATCAAATATTTTCGAATATCAAAATTATTAATATATTATCTTTTTTATAATCAAAAATTTATTACAGTTTTGTTTACCGAAATTTTAATCAATTTAAAATTATTAACGATACGATGAATTTCACAACCACTCAGCATATAACTATCTGACTAGGCACTAGGCTATATTAAATGGCCAGAAAAATGATAAATAACCTAGGTATAGGTAAACCACATTATGATGGAACATTCTCGCCAAATAAATTAGAAATCTGAAAGTATCAATTATTTAATAATGTATATATATGCGACTACCGGCTATGAATTTTTTGATGAATGATTTTAGAGAAGTACGACTTTAGCATTCAAGTCTGTATTTTAAATCTTCGTGAATTAAGAGACCTTTTTCTTTTGCTCCAAACAGATTCATCCAACTACCATGCAGGCTCACGTGTTGTATGTTAAAACTCCACAGGCTCGCAATGGCACAATTAGCCAAGCTGGAGAGTATCAGATGGCATTAATTAACGATTGAAAAAAACTATCGTCGATTTGTAGTGGAGACAACAGAGAGTGTATTACACCAGGCGTTGGGTCGTAATTATATGGAGAAAATTAATCGTTTTTCATTTTTTACACAATGAAGTTTTGGCGCTCCTGAAGTATGCACACCAAGATGTCGCATAACCTGAACCCTAACCTGGTACACATATTATGTTCAGGCTGTGCGCCATCTTGGTGCGCATACTTTAGGAGGTCCGAAGTTTGTTATAATAGGCTATTCCTGTCAAATGTTCATAATTATTGAAACATTTTTATTGCTTTTAATAATCAATGACGTAGCAAACTTATCCTTACGATTTGGAAGTTGTTCCAGGATTACGTTTTCAATTTTGTTTTATTTACCGACTTTCCTAGTAAATTCACTTCCAAATTAGTCATATACGCCAACGAATGACAACACAACTGTGTATGATATTTTATTAAAAAAAAAAAATATCTGACTCAGGAATAATCAACCGACAGGCTTAATTTTGGTTTCTGAAGCAGGAATTAAAAACAGAATTATGTATAAACATTACGTATGATCTGATGCCGACTTAAATTTTAATATTGCGAGAAGTTGTTCAGTTTTACTCATATGACACTCGAAAACTGACGGGACCCAATTCATATTTACCAGTAGAGAAAGTTAGGCGATAATCCAGGCTAAACTCAAAACCTGGGCTTAGAATCTTGCAAGTATACAAATTCCGGGTCGAATCCAGTTCAATGACGTTATAGGTGATCAGAACTGTTTTTGAGGCATCTATAGTGGTTTGGTATTGAATGAAAAGACTTGAAAACAATATTAATATACCCATTGCATTCAAACGGGAGGGTTTAATGTTTTCTTTTCATAATTAACATGTATCAAAGCAGAATTTTTTTCATGTTTGATCGCTTGGTTAGTTTGATTGATATCTCTAATTAACTCTTTTTTTTAGCCGAATACGATAGAATTCAGTCATGTTCAAGCAGCAAATTTCAATGTGAATTATTGTAATTCGTCTCCCGTTATTTTATAGTTTTATAGAAATATCTTATTGTGAGGACAAATTTTCAACAAATATAATTTTGTATGTCGTACTCAAAACGATATCTAAACGGGGAAATTTCGGCATTTAAGTTGTATCAGCACTCAGCAGCATTAGGACGATAAAACGTAGGTATCATCACTGAACCTCACCTCAATTAAGTTGTATACCCAAATACGGGATATCAACCCGTTATCATTTTAAAAAATTACTCTACTTTCTTTTGGATCTAAAACAATACCATTAAATGGATCTCTGTACTCCAATTCTGTGCCTCACTCAATAAAAGTCAACCTCCACTGGAAGCAATACTGAGTATTGTTCACGTATTAGATCACACACTGGATGAATGAACCACAACAACCCTTAAGAAAATATAAAAGAGACTCAAATTAAAAACGTGCGATCAACCAAGATTGCACTTGACACGTAACTGGTACGCAATACACCTTTTCGACCGGGATTTAAAAAAAATACTTCTCTAACGCGGAGCGTCAGGCATCATATCTCATCGTCATAGATGGATTTTTGTTTGGCCACAGGAAATGGCGATACGGAACTGTTCACCGTGATGAAAATGTCCGTCTAATGAAGATGCACTGTAAACAATGTACTTAAATTGGCAATCATCACACTAAAACATAACTTGGACAGGGACAACCGATACAACAACCAAATTAATAAACCTGGATTGCTCAAAACCGGCTATCGGAAATTCAAGAACTTAATGTTTATAGTTAGGGATCGATATGACTCGATAGATCTCTACAATCTAACCAAAGAATGGAAAGAAATGCTGGATTCAATTGTAGGAAATACGACCTGAAACGTTCTAATCAGCCAACACAAATGGTAGCCAAAATGTCGCGTAATACTGCCTAATAATTTCCAAGCATGACGAGTATTCGAACGAGGGACGGTCGTAGCGAGCTTTGAGACAGTGGGTCGAGGATAGGGAAGTTGAGGGGGATGAGCGTAGTGGGTCGCAATAGAAAAAGCCGACAGAGCTAGAGCAGTGGTTTGAGGATAGAAAGGCTGAATCAAATGGGACAGTAGTGGGTCGAGGATAAAAGCTTTGAGGTTATCGGATAAGGGTAACAGATGACATGGGCAACCTATGGGCCACATGTCAAATCCGACCCGTTGGATGATTCAATCTTTCAATTTCCGTTTTTAACCAATTCTGCATGCACTTCGTATGGCGCAATAGCCTTGTTATATCAAGATCGTAGTCTGTGTAAGTTGTATCTTAAGTTGTCACCGACTTTCATGTTATGGGAGCGTTAACAAAACTTTAAGTTTATTCGATTCGATGGCGTTCTTCTCAGACATCTTTCTTTCACCTAATACGCTCGTCGTCTGCGGTCACGCTAAGCATCGAGTTTCAATTTAGTGCTGACAAAGTTTTGTTAACGTCTCCATAACGCTGTCTTGAAGTTTTTTTTGTTTATAGTTTGCGCATTCTGTTCATAAAATGTAACTTTTTACGTCACACTTATGGCCTGTCAGTCTTGGTGGGTAATAAGATAGGAAGGATAAATTGGTGGTGCAAAGAGAAATGAGGCATTGGGTCGTTTTTTTTTGCTTGGTGAATACTAAAGGTGCGATCATTTGGTATTTCTATTCACGTTGAGACTGGAATCATAAATCATCATTGTCCCAGGACCTGGAAAAGCTAGGACAGTCTAGGTACCGATACTGTGATACAGGCGGTGGCATGAAAATGTCGTGTCACACGTGTCCCACTTGTTTCACGTGTCCAACTTATCCCTCGTGTTCCACTTGTACCACGTGTCCTACTTCTCCCACTTGTTCCACGTGCCCCGAAGGACAAGTGGGACACAACATATTTGAGACACTCCAGAATCTGTAGTGATTTATAAACAATCAATCACGTAATCAAAGAAATGAATGCTTGTACTTATGAACATTGTACTTATCTTGGGCAGTTTTCGGGTCTAATGCAAGACTGTTTTACAGCTAAACTGACGCCCGATTATTTTTTCTGAGACGAATATTCCAAATAGAAACAAGCCTTTAACAATTTCGTTCAATGATCAATTGGTTGAACTATTCGGTGTCGAGTAAAAAGTTTAAATCTGTCTTCGAGAAAGTAGAATCGCATTATAAAAATCGCGAAAAATTTGTAAAAAGTACCGACGAAATACGTCAGAAAAATTTGTCATGTGGAATATCATTCTGCAATTCGGAATTTTTTGTAGATGTGAGCGATTTGCACTTTTTTTAATCCCATTTGCAGTTAGATGAGTTGAAACTTTTGTTGTTATTTCCGATATAGAAATGTTAGGACTGCATTGCTATCTCGGGTCGAGTTTTTATCGGGTAATACATGCGTCGTTGATAAGTATACGGGTTAGAAGCCGGTTCCAGAAAGTAATATACCGATCGATTATTTTAAAGCAGGCGTCGGCAATCAGTAGGCCAGTTTAAATCTAAATTTATTTGCGCACCGCTCTTCAAAACACTTCTTTTACTTAACTTGAAAGGCCAACTCAAATGTATAATACAAGATTCTAATGTTCGATATTGATTACCGATAAATTTTCTTTGTTGACTATTATTTTGCGTAAACTTGTATCATTCCATCATACCGTGTTCACATTTTAGATAACAAAATACCATGGTCATATAGCCTCCAACAGTGTCTAACGGTATGATATTTCACTGGTTCCCGTTTCAAAATACGTACAACGCTTGAAATATATTTTGACTAGATTTCTATATTATTATTGTTGTTGTGATCTTGAAAGATTACGAAATTGGAATTTGATGAATTACGTCAGTATGCCTGAATATCGATATCCTCCGACTGAGACAATAGAAGAATATTATTAAAAATGTTTGATCTGGACAAATCTCAAATCGGTCGATAACAAAAGTCTCCGAATATATTGATAGAAATGTGTATGAGAGAATAGGATATCTCTGGCTATTCCACCCTTATGCACACAGGAGGCAGTATGCATGTAGCGACCCCGTCAAAGATTGGTAACCGCCGATTCTCTGTATTTTTCGAACCATAAATATGCAAATTGGCGAAGACGAAACATTTCATTTACATGGCGTTAACGAATAGGTTCTATTTGTATTTTTTACAATGATAAAATGGTATTATATTATCAACGCCAATCAGCCAGGTCCTAAATTTATTTGATACAAAGAAAGCAAATCAACGAAAGCAAACCAACTACGATTACTCGTACTTTATATCGCTATTTCGATCCACATGGCGGGGTCTTTGTAACCATTTCCTGTGATTGTTAGGCCAATTCCAGAATCAAAGGCGAATAAAGCGTGCATCTATAGTCAAAGCATGATTTTTGGTGAAACTAAACGCTGACAAAAATTCCTGCGCATGCAAATTTCTCAGGATAAATATTTTTTTGGCCTCGAAACAAAAGCACTCCAATAATAACGATATGATGGAAACAAGTGGGACAAGAGTGGCACGTGGGGCAAGTGGGACACCTGGTAAACGTGAGACACGTGGTACAAGTGGTAGATGTGGGACACGGCATTTTTGAGACACCCATGATACAGGAACTGGTATGTTAGTGTGGCTCAGGGTCGGCCAACCTTTTTGGCCGAAAGGCCAAATGTGGTTCACTAATAATTGCGCGGGCCACTCAACATGGTAGTTATGTTCTAGTTTTGCTACAGTGACTACAGGTTAATGAAAAAACAAACAATATCCTAACAACAAACTTTCACAATTATTAGAATAATAAAACTGTTGTTTCCCATCCAGTGATGGGGCGCGATCAGTGGTTATTCCCGAAAGTTTCGCCAAAGACAACCCAAGACCCTTGATAATTTTTATCACCGCTCTTAACAAACCAATGCCTCTAGTCGTACCCTCAGGGACAATGGCTGCGAGCTCCACGGTAATTTCATATCATCATTAACTCCCCGCAAGAAGATCGCCAAGACGCCAACTGAGCAGTAAACTTGATGTCAGTGCTTTCGTCAAGCGCCAAGGAATACGATGAATATTTTCCCACTTTTGCAATTAAAGTTTCCGCTATAGAGTTCCCAAGCTCTTCAACACGACGAGTTATGGTCTGTCTTGACAGGCTATTTTTGCAAACACCTCTTTTATTTCCGGTCGTAAAACATTTTGGCAACCTGAACAATACCTAATATATGTTCCTTAACGAATTCTCAATCTGAGAATGGCTTCGATTGTTTTGCGATAAATCATATAGACTAGTAAAAGAACAAGTGCGTGAGCGACTATGGCACATTTATGTATCGATATCTCCTCTCAGTTGCTTTCGATTCAAAATGGCTCATGGCTTGTTTGGAAGGGCTGGCAGAGTTCATTTCAGAGCTAAAACAAATCGTTTGTATCACATCTTTGTATACTAAATCACACAAAAATAATTTTACTCAATTTTTTTTATTCAATTCTGAAAATTCATCGCGGGCCACTCGAAATGCTTCCTCGGGCCACTCGAAATGCTTCCGCGGGCCACGGGTTGGACGACCCTGGTAGCTGTTCCAAAGTTCCAGCTTCGTCCCGTATACGATTTTCGTACTCACTTATGAAAATTTGCATACGATTAGTTTCATTTTGGAGAGTTTGTTAGCGAGAATCATAACATGTTTATATTTTGATGACGTATTGGTTTGTTACGCAGACGATTTGAAAGTATTGATGCAGAACTATTGCGACATAGACGTGTTGAGTTTAGATTAACCCCGGGACTGAATTATTGGCGCGCTTCTTCGATAAGTTGTCAATGTCTGGCTTGTACTCTTCCAAGCTGCTAATCGTGTTTAGTATCGGATTTACGCAGTGGCGGCGCGTGGTCATTTTGACAACAGGGGCAAGCTACTGCGGGACCAAGTCACCCCCATCTACGGGGACAGGATGAGCGCTGTAAGTTCTCCCATCATTTTATGAGTATAAAAACCATTCCATCGGTAACAACCAATCGGCAAAAGCGACAATTTTTAACGATAAGAAAGTGTCTTTAAAACCGGTCCAAGTCAAGGGATTAATAAATATAGACATAGTTTATTTTGAAACCTCTTTCAAAAGGAAAGGCAATATTTACCCAGATAAATACAATGACATATTAACAGAAACTTCGGGAAAGCAGACAAAACCTAAAATAAGGTTTAAAACGTTACTATGAAGAAAGGAAAGTTAATGCAAAGATAAGGACATGCGTCGCTCACTCATAGATATATATGCCGCTAGACTTCTACTGCTTGAACATATATGCAACACGCCGCGGTTTCTTGGAAGCAAAATGCTCAATAACGCGTTGATTAAAGTCATGCGTCCCAGAAATAACGTCTCTGTGAATGGATAAAACAGCCAAGGAATTTAATCTATCTTGCTTCATTGTGTTTCTGAGATACGTTTTAATACGCTTCAGCGTATTAATGTTCGCTCTGCGTCGGCGGAAGAAATAGGCGTCGTCAAAATGATGTTCAGAAATTTTGCAGACGCCGCAAAGGTAGTTACTGGAGTGTTATCTATGAGGAACCCATAGAGCGCGCAAGTTGATGTGATGTTCAAAAAAGTTTGATTGGTGTATACATCGCAATTCATTTTCCAATTTAACCACGTTTATCATGGGGTAAAATTTGGAGACAGTAGCCAACAAATGGATGGGAAATTGACGTGCAAATTTTGAAAATTTTTTGGGGTTCATCAAAGAGAACGCGGCAAGGTGTTCAGTGCGCAGACGATCGCCTATTTGATTCACCAGAATGTCACAGCATTCCTTTACAGACAAAATCAAACGCTGCGTTGTTTGCCCGCGGCGTAAAGAAGCACTCCATGTGTCGTCGTATTTTATTGTTTCCCGGATACGAGATACAGCATCGCAGAAGTCTGAAATACACGACTGCACAGACGCTCCATCCATTAGCCTTGACTGCAATGCGCCGTATAATACATCCACGTGATAGAATATTGTGGAGAAAAAAGCGAGAAAAAATGAAAACTCACCATCTTCTAGCGGACGCTTTAGACCTGCCGCCTACCTTACAGAGCGTTCGTCCCAAACCGGAGAGCTCTGAATGCCATTGAAACACTCAATGAGCTCAGACCTATTTCGGACACGCCCTGCACCACGCGTGATTGAAAGTTGCAACGTGTTGGTGCACAATCTGGGAGACGGCGGCTACATATCTGGCGAAGGAGGTCAGAGCGCTTCGGCGAAAGGGAAAAAAATGAAGAAAACCCCGAAACATTTGCAAAAAATATACGGACGAGAGGGGTATCAAGACACATATTTTTAATAACGAGGTTAAATTGGTGTGCATAACAATGTAAAAAATGCGCATGAGGAAAATCTTCTTTTATATAAACTCGAACACCATGTTTCGACCCACTCATGACTGCCGCGCCGTCATAAGTTTGAGCTATCAATTTTGACTTCGCGTTGTAAGGCTGTAACACTTCTTTCAGTACAGCCGATATCCCGCAAGCCGTGCGATCAACGATTGGTACAAAGCTGTGAAATCTCTCGGTAGGTTTACCATCTTTCACAAACCGAAAAATCACAGCCAGTTGGGAAACGCACGTGATGTCAGTTGTATCGTCAGACTGAATCGAAAGGAACTGGAAAGGAAATTCTCAATTTCCAGAGCCAAATGTTGTAAATAAATTTTATACATTGAGTCGAGCAAATCATTTTGGATATCCTTTTGGATGGGCGGTAGCAAAAAGTAGGCAATAAAAACAAAAAAGTGCATTTTTGTCCTCGCTGTAACACAACCATTCGTGTTTTTTATACCAAGTTTCTGCGCAGAATGTACGCCGACGCTTTCCTCCGTCATGGGATTGTTCCAGTGAACAATTTTTTGGTTGATAAGGCCCAAGACGTTGTACCTCTAATTTTTGTTCCAGCGGCAGCTGCGAAAACGGAGTGCGAAGTAGTGCATCTACCTTATTCATTATGAGGTCTAAGGCTAAGAAATGCGAAGCCGGAAAGAAGTGAGGAGCTCAAAAGGAATGTGGAAAATCGAAAGCAAATGGACTAAAAGTCTCTAACTGATTCAAATAGCGAAACAAGCGACAAAAACGAAGGCGAGGAAACTATCAACTCTTCAAGCAACCAACGAACGGGAAGGAATGCGTGAATATGTCAACACGTTGTTGTAAGAAACGTCGGCATTGTGTCGTCATAATTTCGGGGCTAGCCCTGATGATTTAGTAAAAGAAACAGAAAACAAACGAGACAAACGCGGCGAGTGGAAGATAAGAGAGAGAATACGATATACAATGAGCAACCGGGGCAAAATCGGCGTCGCCCCGTCGACGTTCGGCGAAGGCTTTGCGAGCGAAAAATGAACCATGTCGGGAGAATATGGCTAGTGTAGACAGTCTGTGCAACCGATATTGAGGTATTTTTCGAATATTTTTTATTATACCGAAAAAACAACCGGGGCATTGCCCCGGTTGGCCCTATTGACGCGCCGCCACTGATTTTATCCATATGAAAATGTTCTCACTTTAAAAAGTTCTAAATAGCATCCGGAAAATAATGAACTACACAATGTACATCATAAGTCAACAAACTATATAGCATATCCTGATTTATTTTAGATCATAAATAGATAATCAATTTCATGTAACAGAGTACAAAAATGAGAACCTATAAACTATTATTTACTTTTATAAATATAAAAATTCGTTTGAAATTGATGCAACAAAACAACATTTTTGTATTTAGATAATGGAATGTGTGTACGTAAAGAATTGAAATTGACAATATTATAAAATATAACTTGATGAGCTAAATTCAAATTGATTTTGTCCGAATGTTCTCTATCGTGCGTTGTGTAATCTGGATTTGAAATCACTACAAAATGAGAAAGGGTATCAGTTAATATAATCATTTGATACAGTTTTCTACAATACATCCAATACTATGTAACTACACCAAAGAATATTGTTTGTCACATTTCGGACTTAGATGGTGGATGACGAATGCTTAGTGGACCCGTTGTTGCTTTTGAATTGCTACCGAATTGTCCTTTGTTGTCTGTTTTCGGCAATATTCGTAGGGATTTACACAATTTCATATGACAAAATTTTTATAAACAATTGGAATATATTTGAAGCATTATGAACAACTAACCATCACCACAGTTAATAAAAGTTGTCACAGTCACCTCATTTTCGCGGTTCAATACGAACAAAATGAGTTACTGGAAAGCAACATATTGGGTACTGTGCAAGACTCCAAGAGTTCTAGGTGTTTGAACTTATTATAAAGTTCCTTGACGTGAAACAGGAACTCAGAAATGAACCATTGGTGATGTTGCTGAAAAATAATGTTAGTAAAGTTAGCCTAATTATTTTTAGAAATTTTGGATGTCTATGGTGGCCCATCGTTGTCACGCGTAAAATTGAAAATAAAAATAAAAAATAAAATAAAAAACCGAAAATAAAAAAATAGTTGTGAAAAAACATAAAAATAATTGAAAAAAAAAATGATAAAAAAAATTAAAATTAAAAAAAAAAAAAATTGAAAATAAAAACGAAAAAAAAAAAATGGAAAAAAAAAAAAAAAAAAAAAAAAAAAAATTGAATAAAAAGAAAATAAAAAGGTTGACAACGATGGTCCGCCTCGTGGCCCATCGTTGTCACGCGTGTCAGGCATAATCCTACGCGCACAAATGTGTTCCCTGGGTTTCCAACTCACTACTGATTTTCTTGAGCAATATTCAATATGAAAATGTTCTATAAATTCTCCATGCTACAAGTTCAACAAGACGTAATATATTTATAATAATGATAAGAGAATACAGAATTGAATACGAAAATCGGAAAATTTGTTTTTACGTGTAGAAGGTAATTGAATTGGAGAATGCTGCTTAACTACTCAGTTGTCTGGACACTCGCGATGCCGGTACCGTACCGTCTTACCAAACACCGGTAGTCGGTTATAGTCCCTTTGCGTCTGACCGTACCGGTAGCCATGCAATCACTCACGAAAGAATGGGAGATACGGATAGTCTCGTAGAATATAGACTACTGAGACACTCTCTGCGCCTGCCCCATACCGTACAGCCGTAACGTACCGATCCAGACAAATGATAAATCGCCCGTGCTCAACCATTTATTTCAATCCATACCTCGATCCTAGTAGAATATAGTGAGTCGAGGTATGAATTGAAATAAATGGTTGAGCAAGGGCGATTTATCATTTGTCTGGATCGGTACGTTACGGCTGTACGGTATGGGGCAGGCGCAGAGAGTGTTTCAGTAGTCTATATTCTACGAGACTATCCGTATCTCCCATTCTTTCATGAGTGATTGCATGGTCAGACGGTACCGTACCGGCATCGCACGAGTGTCCAGACAACTGAGCAGTTAAGCAGCATTTTCCAATTAAATTACCTTCTACACGTAAAAACAAATTTTCGTATTCAATTCTATATTCCCTTATCATTATTATAATTATATTGCTTGTGGTTGAACTTGTAGCATGAAGAATTTATAGAACATTTTCATGTTGAATTTATTAAATATTGCTCATGAAAATCAGTAGTGAATTAGAAACCCAGGAAACAGATTTGTGCGTGTAGGATTAAGCCTGACAACGTTGGTCCCAAGCAGCATCAAATTTTCTAAAAATAAAAACGCGTGACAACGATGGGCCACGAGGCGGACCATCGTTGTCAACCTTTTTATTTTATTTTTATCTAATTTTTTTTTTTAATTTTTTTTTTTTCAATTTTTTTTTTGTTTTTTTTTTGTTTTTTTTTAATTTTTTTTTTTAATTTAAATTTTTTTTTTCATTTCTTTTTTTTCAATTATTTTTATGTTTTTTCACAACTATTTTTTTATTTTCGCTTTTTCATTTTATTTTTTCATTTTTTTTTAAATTTTACGCGTGACAACGATGGGCCACCATAGATGTCCATGTAGTGTTTTTTATTTGTATGAAAAACGAATAGGGTGATGATTTTTTTTTTATCTTTTAGGACCTCGTTCTCCTGTCATTTAATGACATTACTATGTTGCTTGTATTCCAGAATAAAAATTATAATTTCGGACAAATCTATTTCACACAAAGAATACGAGCTAGATACGAGTTATTTAGTTCATATACTATAGTTCAGCAGTGCCGTATTTAAATTCGTGAAAATATCATCAGCATTATTGCATTCCTCGTCGTCGTGGAGTGGTTCACAATAACCGATGTTTACAATCTACTTGGTTCTAATTAACTACTTTCTCACCCAAGGGAACGTTATGATAGCGTTAGAATCAATCATCTTTGTCGCATTAACAGTTGTCCTGTCTCTCAAAATTGCGACAAAAATGTCGAACTGTCTTTTCCCGCAGCTGGCGTGAAAGCAATTATTATTCCTCCAAAAAAAAAGGTGAATTACTTTACGTATATGTCGTGTTCCTGTAACCATGTTCGTTTTCCATGTTGAATACACATCATTGTCAAGCATATCGAACAGCACGGTATCTTTCTCATCCGCCTAAATGAAGCAAAACACAAGTATATAATGAAATACATAAATTGGTTGCAATTGTCCAAACTAAGCCTATAATAAGCAACCTTTAAATTTGTCGGTCTAAAATTTGCAACAATTCATGATGTACACTAAGAACATACTAAAAGTAATTGTGCTTCATTCTACTGGCGTTCTCAAACAGTGGTTGTTTAATTTAAATTCAATTCAAAATTTATATTTTCTTTCACAGTTTTGGGAAATTTAATATCAACTTGATTCATTCATTTTGATATCACACATTTATTTCGATCAATGATTGGTGTGAAAAAGATTAAGATTTATTGTAGGGTAGTACAACAATTACAACAAATTTAATTTCGCTGATTTGAAACGCCTGAAGCTTCTTATTTTCCTACTTGGAGACAATATTATAAAACTGTTCTTAAGATTTCCATTTTTTCTTTCTGAGGTTTAGCGAGTTAGACCAGTTGTCTCGTTTAAACTGATTTTTGACTTGTTATTGTACCAGTTCTGATGAGATAGAAATGAACTTTCTTTTCATATAATTTATATATTTGATATTGGTCCTGTTAACTGTAAATCAAGAAATAAAAGTGAACATATAAAATCACGTCTATATTTGCTTACAAGTCTTCATTTGTAAAACATTTTGTAGCAGGTTTGCCCTATACCCCATGGGAGGTTTCTTATTATATACAATAGTAATAATTAAATAGAGTATATTATTAGATA
Source organism: Styela clava (assembly GCF_964204865.1). Taxonomy (NCBI): domain Eukaryota; kingdom Metazoa; phylum Chordata; class Ascidiacea; order Stolidobranchia; family Styelidae; genus Styela; species Styela clava. The sequence continues at coordinate 20,726,050 of NC_135250.1, forward strand.
CAACAAGGTAATTCAAAATCTTACTGACTTGTGAAATTAAAGAGATAGATTCACTGTCATCTCGTCGCATGTTCATTGCATTGCATGTCGCATTCAAGTACTTTTGTACAGCTTTGTAACTTGCGGACAACGACTTTTCGTTCACCCTCAATATGTTTTTTAAAGCAATTGAAGACATTTCCTGATATCTCTGTATCATCTCTCTAAGTCGCTTCTTTTTTCTGATCATCTTCTAAAAAGTTATACATTTCAATGCAAGCTTTCATAATGCTTCCAATACATATAATGATGTAATAATAGAATATATGTATATTATTTAAAATGAAATTTATCTGATTTATCACTTGAGGCAAGAGTGGGTGAAATGATCATAATTTATATTTTGCTATTAAAAAAAACTATATCATTTTTTCTTTTCTTTTTAAAAGTAAGTTTACTGCGAAATGCGTTAATAGATAAACACTCAAATTTATATCACTTTGTGTAAGAGCGAATACGCCATTGATGCGGCGACGAACGATTTTGGAATACAGCTTACTTCTTACGACTGCAATAAAGGCATAAAAACTGTATTTATCTTGCATGACTTTATTAAAGTATTATCTGTGGGATTTCCTAACTTACTCCATGTTGCCGTTGCATTGTCCATTTGCTGACGCCGATTGAATCCTAAATATTAAAATATTATGTTAACAAAATGAATATCCTGAATATAATGTTTTATGTGGAACTTATCTCAAATACTAAAAGTATCTATCTACTTAATACATTTTAACCATTTTTAAGGAATTTATATTTATCGTTGGCATCTACAGTGGTCTGGGTGGGAATACAGAAAATGTTCTTTTTTATACTCGACTCAGCGACTCTAATGGATGTTTCCCGATCATCAACTCCATTGTTCGTTTCCGAAACAATGACCAGCCTGCGTTAATTCAGCGGTGATGTAACAATTGGAATTTTCTCGGCAGCTAATACACTTTCCCTTCGACAGGATTGACAAGCATATTTGTAAACACTTGTAACTCAATGGTTAGTTTGAACCCTGGGAAGTTTTAGTTTTGTTGCAAATTAATCCAAAATTAGTTCTGATAAAGCAGCGATAGACCAGGTTAAAATTACCTAGCTTCCTGTACCTTTGTATTGCAGATGATCGAATATTTTGACTCGAAATGATTCATTTCAACGCATTTCAATTTAATTTCAGTAATTTTTCCATAATTACCAATTCGTTTGTAATTCTAGTTAATTGTGTCATTACCCCTCCATTATACTGTCACCCTGTGGTATTTAGGCTATCTTGCATCAAGAGGGATCGCGCTCCATAAGTAGAATGATATAAATATAAATAAAAAGAGTTTAAAATGGTACCTGTGGTGCATTACTACTTTACTCTAACGGTCAAATGACACCGATATATATATATATAAGTCGATAGTCTTTGTTTCTACAAATGCATTTCTTCGTGATAAGTAAGCAAATTACCGCCAAGGTATCCTGTGCTAAGAAACAACTGAGCGCTTACCATTATCATTTGAGATTTTTGAATGGCTTTTCCCAAATTAAGAACGGTATCACATTGCAGGAATGAAACCATACAATGTGACATATTAAAAAGCGACCGGCAAACATCAGTTTCAAATAAAAGATGATTTTCTTTGAATCTGTCGTTTACAACTCCCGAATGGAAAGATTTGCATTCGCAGTTTGAGAGCAGAAGCAATATGCCAGCCGCTGGAAGAATATCTGTTTAGAACGAATGAAATTAAACAAAATCAGCGTAACATATCTATAACATAGAAATGCAAACAGTCAGCAAATTGTCATTTGTAAAAAATAACAACATCTTTCATGACAGCAAACTGAAAATCATATGGATAACAGTCTTTATACTATCACTATATTTTTAAGCTACACTAGTACTCACAAGACTTTGCGTGTATCATAGTTGCCTTTTTATGTCTTCAGGTGTATCCAACGCGACTGCCTCTTGCTTTGGCATTATCCATTTATATATAGTGTGCGTTAATGTGTATATTAAGAAGCAGGGCAATGCACGGAGGAGTTCATGAAGAACATCGTGCAATATACAAAATAAGTGGATCAAATCATTTCGAGAGAAAATGCCTTTTGGCGTTTGGAGCCTATTTCGCCATCAAACCATCCATCATATTTAGTGGCAAGTACAACAATAAACACATTTCAATTGAATATACCGGTAATACAAAATTTATTGCTTGGCGGCTGAATAACCTCAACATTATCACACCAGTCTGGCAGTCACGTCCGCAAACAAGTTTTAATTTATCCCAATTCAACATTAATCAACGTGCACAGCAGACATCAGTAGAATTGAGATTATGCGGCACATAGTGGACTAATGAGAAGTTTTCTCAAAGTGTTCGTAAGTCTATAGTTCGCAATTTTGTTGGTATGAAAATCATCCTTTCTATTATAACGAAAAATGTTGCTGCTGTTGACCGTATGATAATAACATAATTATCTAGAACAGCTAATCCTAGTTTCCCACTGTCCTTGTCGAATCTATTTTATTCTAAGTTATTCTTTTTAAATGGGCTCGGGGTTTCTCGATTTAGTGAATAATTTCTTTATCTATATTATTTATTTTTTTGAAAAAAGGTCTTTCTGTGACCAATCTAAGACTATTGTTTGTCTCATTTGTGATAGGAGGAATTTGGAGTGCGCACAGCGATTGTTGTTTATTTCATTGGCATTGTAATTTAGGTCAAATATCTTGTAAAGTTTTGTGGAATGACTTAGTTGACGTTAAAAATATCGATCATGATTTATTGTCCCGTGAATATGATATCATTGTTTTATACTGATGGAAAATTACGGGTGTTACGCCGAAAATTAAATTTTACAGTCAAAAGGGAATTTGGTGCTTATTCGATAATTTCAAAGTGACAAATTGAAAATTTGTTACACTATTCCAACCCTTGAATTAATAACGTTTCAACATTGAAGTTTTCAGTGGTTAAAGATTGTATTTTTTGCTGGAAGGCTATTTTAGGGCCGTATCATGCCTTTCAGGGTCTCTAAGCACTTGTGACTTTGGGGTGCCATATGTATAAACTATAAAGAGTATTAATAATGAAACCAGTTTTCTATGTTATATGAGCTTGAAAAAGTAAGCTTCGGTATGAATGTTTCCACGAGAATCGATTTATTTGCTTGTTTTCGTAACAATGACCAATCACGTCCAACAATGTCCAACCATCGTTATGAACGTCGCTTCGTTTTTTGGGGGGTTTGTCGATTTCAAATATACTTTGAAAAATTAGTTCTTGATCAAATAACTTAATAGTCATTGTGTCTTCCGAGGAACTTAAGTTTAGATCCAATAATCAAAAATTAGGCCCACAAACTCTATGCCAGACAAGGCCAACCTGTGACCGGCACGTACTCAAATAGTTTTAATGAAACTAATGTTTTTAAACAAGCAAATCAGATTGTAAGCGCCAACTTCCGAAACCCCTTTAAAATAAGCATAACATTTTTTGCAATAGTACTGTTTAGGGAGAATTTTTCTGGGGTCAAAAGGTCGGAGAAACATTCATTTACTACTAATTGAGGGCCAAGTTATGATAAAGTTGCATGACGTTTTAAAAAAAAATAGTTTTAATGCATTCAAACATTTATAGAGAGATTTAAGATGCTATTTGGGAACAAAAATATGCACAAATTTCAACCAGGCCAATATTGAGGTCTGTGCCGCCCGACCAACTCGAATTACACTATTTAACACTAATGCACCATTGAAGATTCTTCCATGAACATTTTCAGGGGTCCCCCCATTTCCCTTGGTGCCCCAAGCACGTTCGTATATCGCTTAATGGTTTATCCAGTCCAGCTACTGTGACAGATTGCATATCCGCCCTAAGTCGTTTTGGCCTTCGCGTTCATAGATTTGGGCATTGTTTTCTTGTTATTTTTATTTACAGTGATAACTTTCCCATTCAATCCACTGATGTCCAATGAATATTGCACTCACTTGTTGGTAAATTTTATTTTTTTTTCAACATCTCGCATTGCTGAGCATAACGTTATTTTATTTGAGATATTGAATGGTTTATTTATTAATTAAAAAGTAATATCATTTAAGTGGGATTATATCATATCAATATAGATATGTAAAACAGCGATCTCGTTTCTTGTGGTTTTGCACTTAGACCTACATGTTTTTATTTCATGGGAAAGTCAAGAGCAGATGAAAATGTTTCCGCTTGTCAACGAAATCTAAAGTTTTATCATTTTTATTTCGTGTAATTTTATTTATTTATTTTATTTGTTTCAATATTTGGAACGTCCTCTTTTTCTTACAGTCTGGATGACTTCATTAACTTGAATTATAACAAGTGTCGTGCTGATTTGTATTTTTAGGCATTTACGTCACAGGACAATCTGTAAATGTAGATGGCGTGACAGCTGAAGTTTACGCATCCGTTGGAAACCTTTGTTGTTGAAAAATAATTCCACAAAAAATTTGATGGGTTTTCAATTTTATTTAAGCATGACTTTATGTTTTTCATTTTTCAATGAAGTGGAATAACATGTTTATACAGAAGATTTAAATTTAGATTGGGAAGTATACCATATTGCCTCATAAATTCTCTTAACCAGTATAAAGAGTGACGTACCGTGAAACCAGAAACGATACCATATCGGCTCCATTTTTTTGCAAACCATGTCAACTGTTTATAATTGGTTTTTATACATTAATTTATTCATTGATAACAAAAGATACAATCAAACCTAGTATTATGAGAAAGGCCGTTTCTAGCTCCTAATGTCGATCCATTTCAGAAATTATTCCGTACATCTCTAGTGGTAAACCGCTAAAGCTCATTTTTTTTTAAAATATTTCAACTTTTTTTTCATGATTTCAAATATGTTTCTATTTTTATGCCTAGTCTTCAGCTCATTGGAAATTATTAAAAAATCGCTATCGATTTGCAACTTTTATTTATTGCACTGTGATTGACTATATTCTTTAGTTGAGGACAACCACTCAGAATATTTACCACTAAGAATTAGACAACAGAATAAAAATAATTGGAGAAAATCTGCATGTGGTGATGAATTTCTTTCATTATTTTGTAATTGGATATACCATGCTAATTACATTGCGAAAACTGAATAAAAATTAGTAAAATTTATATCCTGCAATATTTACACACAACTCTGTGGTAAAACTTGCGCAGATGTGATTACACGAGATTTGGGTTTCTATTCACGCGAAGAAATTTGTCCTCCGATAACCTGTAGTTTAATTAATTAAACCGATTTGACTTGAAATGTTTCATGATGGAAAAAGATGCCATTGTCGGTATTCATTTCCTAGCTTAACCTCATCGCAAAACCGGTTTGCAACATTCACATCTTAATGAGATCATCATAACGAAATCGCATTGTCTGATTTTTTAATTTGGAGTTTTTCAAATTTTGGTATTTTGTGGAGTAACGTATTTCATAAGTAAAACAGCTTTTAAACAAAATTTTGAGATACAATTGTAATGTGAACTATCAAACCAATTATACTAATTTTGCACCCATGATTTTGTCTAATCATCCATAAAGTGTCTGTCACAAAATACATGCTGAGGCAACTAAAAACCTCCCACATTTGAAATTCTTCATGAATGAAATAATTAATGAAATATACTGAAATTTCTGCCCCACCCGTGTATGCGACTAGCCTCATGCCATTGAAAAAACGCAAACATAATGAAATTAATTGAACGTATATTTTCCAATGTGTTATCTAATTTCGACTGAAACGAGAAATATACTTTTGTATATATATATATATATATATATATATATATATATATATATATATATATATATGAATATATTCAATTTGTATTGAATCTTTAGAAAGAGTGTTATTCTTTCTTCCGTAATCGTGTGAAGCATTCATGTTGCTGATATCGGAAACAATTTTACTTCCAGGACTGATCCTTGGGGAAAATTTGACACATCTCGAACAGCAATTTGCTATTTCACAGAGATGACTTACATATTCTGACAATTTGACAGTGGCGCGCGTGGTCATTTTGACAACCGGGGCAAGCTACTGCGGGACCAAGTCACCCCCATCTACGGGGACAGGATGAGCGCTGTAAGTTCTCCCATCATTTTATGACTATAAAAACCATTCCATCGGTAACAACCAATCGGCAAAAGCGACAATTTTTAACGATAAGAAAGTGTCTTTATAACCGGTCCAAGTCAAGGGATTAATAAATATAGACATAGTTTATTTTGAAACCTCTTTCAAAAGGAAAGGCAATATTTACCCAGATAAATACAATGACAACAGAAACTTCGGGAAAGCAGACAAAACCTAAAATGAGGTTTAAAACTACTATGAAGAAAGGAAAGTTAATGCAAAGATAAGGACATGCGTCGCTCACTTATAGATATATATGCTGCTAGGCTTCTACTGCTTGAACATATATGCAACACGCCGCGGTTTCTTGGAAGCAAAATGCTCAATAACGCGCTGATTAAAGTCATGCATCCCAGAAATAACGTCTCTGTGAATGGATAAAACAGCCAAGGAATTTAATCTATCTTGCTTCATTGTGTTTCTGAGATACGTTTTAATACGCTTCAGCGTGCTGAATGTTCGCTCTGCGTCGGCGGAAGAAATAGGCGTCGGCGGAAGAAATAGGCGTTGTCAAAATGATGTCCAGAAATTTTGCAGACGCCGCAAAGGTAGTTACTAGAGTGTTATCTATGAGGAACCCATAGAGCGCGCAAGTTGATGTGATGTTCAAAAAAGTTTGATTGGTGTATATACATCGCAATTCATTTTCCAATTTACCCACGTTTATCATGGGGTAAAATTTGGAGACAGTAGCCAACAAATGGATGGGAAATTGACGTGCAAATTTTGAAAAATTTTTGGGGTTCATCAAAGAGAACGCGACAGGGTGTTCAGTGCGCAGACGATCGTCTATTTGATTCCCAGAATGTCACAGCATTCCTTTGCAGACAAAATCAAACGCTGCGTTGTTTGCCCGCGGCGTAAAGAAGCACTCCATGTGTCGTCTTATTTTATTGTTTCCCGGATACGAGATACAGCATCGCAGAAGTCTGAAATACACGACTGCACAGACGCTCCATCTATTAGCCTTGACTGCAATGCGCCGTATAATACATCCACGTGATAGAATATTGTGTAGAAAAAAGCGAGAAAAAATGAAAACTCACCATCTTCTAGCAGACGCTTTAGACCTGCCGCCTCCCTCACAGAGCGTTCGTTCCAAACCGGAGAGCTCTGAATGCCATTGAAACACTCAATGAGCTCAGACCTAATTTCGGACACGCCATGCACCACGCGTGATTGGAAGTTCCAACGTGTTGGTGCACAAGCTGGGAGACGGCGGCTACATATCTGGCGAAGGAGGTCAGAGCGCTTCGGCGAAACGGAAAAAAATGAAGAAAACCCCGAAACATTTGCAAAAAATATACGGACGAGAGGGGTATCAAGACACATATTTTTAATAACGAGGTTAAATTGGTGTGCATAACAATGTAAAATATGCGCATGAGGAAAATCTTCTTTTATATAAACTTGAACACCATGTTTCGACCCACTCATGACTGCCGCGCCGTCATAAGTTTGAGCTATCAATTTTGACTTCGCGTTGTAAGGCTGTAACACTTTCACAGCTGTGAAATCTCTCGGTAGGTTTACCATCTTTCACAAACCGAAAAATCACAGCCAGTTGGGAAACGCACGTGATATCAGTTGTATCGTCAGACTGAATCGAAAGGAACTGGAAAGGAAATTCTCAATTTCCAGAGCCAAATGTTGTAAATAAATTTTATACATTGAGTCGAGCAAATCATTTTGGATATCCTTTTGGATGGGCGGTAGCAAAAAGTAGGCAATAAAAACAAAAAAGTGCATTTTTGTCCTCGCTGTAACACAACCATTCGTGTTTTTTATACCAAGTTTCTGCGCAGAATGTACGCCGACGCTTTCCTCCGTCATGGGATTGTTCCAGTGAACAATTTTTTGGTTGATAAGGCCCAAGACGTTGTACTTCTAATTTTTGTTCCAGCGGCAGCTGCGAAAACGGAGTGCGAAGTAGTGCATCAACCTTATTCATTATGAGGTCTAAGGCTAAGAAATGCCAAGCCGGAAAGAAGTGAGGAGCTCAAAAGGCATGTGGAAAATCGAAAGCAAATGGACTAAAGGTCTCTAACTGATTCAAATAGCGAAACAAGCGACAAAAACGAAGGCGAGGAAACTATCAACTCTTCAAGCAACCAACGAACGAGAAGGAATGCGTGAATACGTCAACACGTTGTTGTAAGAAACGTCGGCATTGTGTCGCCATAATTTCGGGGCTAGCCCCGATGGTTTAGTAAAAGAAACAGAAAACAAACGAGACAAACGCGGCGAGTGGAAGATAAAAGAGAGAATACGATATACAATGAGCAACCGGGGCAAAATCGGCGTCGCCCCGTCGACGTTCGGCGAAGGCTTTGCGAGCGAAAAATGAACCATGTCGGGAGAATATGGCTAGTGTAGACAGTCTGTGCAACCAATGACATTAAACAACATGATGCGCAACTCCGGCATTTTTGGCCGAAGATCGTATTCGATAGCACGCTCCAATGCACATACTTGACGAGACGAAAACGAGCGGATGTGTGTTGCGTTCAAGGCATAGCACGAATGGTGTTCGAGCCTGCTTCGACAGTTGTGGTTTTTAATGATTTTTGGAAAATTGAAGGTAAAAAGAAATCGGAAAAAAGTAAAGTAAATACTATTGTTGTATATCACACCCGGGCATCGCACTGTTAAGTACATGCGGGAAAGCCAGCTTTTGTCAAATACTACGAAGTTTATAATTCAGTACGGTACGTAGTTGGCCATCTGCCGAAATTGCATATTTACTTACCCCTTATGGTTTCAAATAGTTCATGCACCTCCATTTAGATTTTTTTAATCAGTGAGGATATATACTTATTGCTGTAACACACTATTGCTCATTCACTTTTATTTGCGTATTGAATCAAAGGGTTAACAAGTTCACCTAAAATTTCACTCTTACCGGTCTATATTGTATAGTCTGATCTCTCAAGTATTTGGAGCCACGAATGCTTATAATTTTCTGACTAAACCCCTTTATTAGTTGGTTTATATACCAAATTCAGTAAAACATTTTTTAAAAAAAACATAAGATATTGGATTTATTAGCTTTTCCATTCTGAATCATATAGACTGCTTTATTTATTCTTAACGAAAATTAATACATCTCCTCTCCTACAGATGTGAAAGTTGTGGACAGACCTGTCTAAGCATTGTGAGACTCCTGCAGCACAAGAGGCAATAGCAATAATAGTAAGTATATCAATCAAGAAATTAGGCCGACATAAAACAAAACTTTCAACTATTCGTCTAACCTCAATTTCCTATTATTTATTCACAGGACAACTGTAGCAGAAGGGGAGATATCAGAAGTCTGGCGACATATCAGTGACAGTTTGATTCCAAGAAATATGATTAGAATACTCCATAAATGTTTGCAATAGAAGAACAACCTATGGAGGAATGCAAAGACATTTGACCCTCCGGTAAAGTTGTGTATGGCCCCTACATCCTGCAGGGCTTGAGGGAAATAACTAAAAATTCCAAAGCGTAAGATTGCATAAGCGGTCTTCTTTGTAAAAAGGCACAAAACATGCCAGACATACTTAAAACAGCTTCGAAAAATGAGGATTACGGGTCACTGACTACACCTGTGTTATATTTGGTTCATCAAATTTTGGTAGTACTATAGAAGAAATTCAGGAAAGGGTATAATCATGATTCATGATAAAATAATGTTATATATTTTGGACAACTTCAATCTAGACCAGGGATGTCAAACTCGCGGCCCCAGAGAACTTCCAGTGCGGCCCTCGAACGCTTAACACTAATTGTGATAGTATTTTGAAATTTTTTTTTATTTAAATGTAAGAGATTTTTCAAACCTTGAAATTGAATATTCACACAGAAAACAATTTACTGAAAGTAGTTTTAGAAAGTTAATTTTTTTTTGTTCACATTTTGACTCAATTAAGAATACACATCAAGCTAGCAAAAGAATACTGAATAAAACACTTGAGTGATTAAATTAAAGTACATGAAGAAGGTGGCATTTTCGAAGAAAATGGGAGTTGCAATATTTCTGCATTTCACAAAATTCTGAAGCACATTGTTAAATTTGTCATATTTCCATCAGTACAATGAAAAAACACAATAAGCTCAGCAGTCAATATGACAATTCGAAGACCAACTCCGAACAGAAAATTTCCATGTGTTTGTATATTAATATAAATATACAACGACTTAGTTACTAAAAATCAATATCAATAATAATTCAAGCAATCCTATGCCATGCAATGTAGCGCGAAATGTCTTGTCGAAAAAATCTGTCATTTGTTTTTTTACTGATCTATACATGAAATGATAAAAGTAACTTTTTTGCATTACTGGAATTAATTAAACTTTTGCAAAGATACAGATTAACCCATGATCATGTGACCTCGTTAGTTAGAGTTGGTACTATAAAATCATTTCAGCCTGGCCTTAGTATGCTGGTGACACAAAGAAGATGCCAAACGTCAGGACAAATGTAATTAAAAAAACATTGAGTTTATACTGAAGTATTTTTGTTAATTTTAGGTTCATATATTTAGATTAAGTCATTTTTAGTGTATGTATTATTCTTTCCATAACCAACGCTTGTTCAAAAATGATTTTGATGGTTGTACATGTATTGTACATGGTAGTGGAATGCAAATATTAATATGTAATTGCATTTGAAATTAAAGGAAATTAGAAAACTTAATCCAACTGATTAGTTGCATCACAATATATGTCACAAACTAAAACTATCTGAAAAATACCTTTCAAGTATACATTATCAAAAACTGTTTGCGGCCCTTTTTACAATTTCCAACATGCAATGCGGCTCTCGAAACCCAGGAGTTTGACACCACTGATCTATTCTAGACGATTCAAGCATTGCTTTGGGAAATAATATCACTTCAATTAAATTGAAAAAAAATCTCGCTATATTAAATACAAAACCGTTGCTATCATAAAGGTAAACTAATTCAGCCACTCGGAATATATTGGCCTTCACAAAGCAATGGAGGCAGAATTGAGAGTTCATGAGCTATGAACTTTTGTTCTTTTCTTTGTCTTGAACTTTTCATACTCCACAGCCTCTATTAATTTTAATTACCATGTGATGGTCATACATACTGTATCTTTGTATTTTCTGTCATGATGTATTATCTCAATGTATCAAACTTTTAATTAGTGTGTATATTTTGCTTCCAGATGACATAAATGTATTGTCTTGCTTATTACCTCAGCTTGGAGTATTGACAAGAAAAAAGTGCCCGTAAATTACGTAAAAAAATGTTTAACTCTTTGTTATAATCAGAATTCGCATTTAATAGGAATTATAAACAGCCAACAATCAATGAGAATTATATGCCAAATCCTTCAAAATAAATTTGTCTTCTAAAATCGGGAGAAAGGCAAAACATATAGGTAGTTTTCATTCACACAAGTCTTTCAAGAAGACTTGCTCGAGACAAACTAAATGAGCATCGTCAGGTGATCGGTAAGGCTGCAAGTTGAATCAGCCCTGCAATCTCCTGCATAGAAGATAATATTAATTAGCGGGCTATGAGCTAAATTCCTAAATTTAGACACAAACCTATCTACGAGGCATTATGTACCAGCAATGTTACCTACGATTACCTGAATATGTAATATGTCTAATAAATTCACCTACTAAAGCAAATTCGATAGGTGCAAACTTTGTGTTATGGAATTGTATCACAGCACCTTTAAGATAAGTAAAAACAGTTTTGCTGTTTTGTATGACACCCTCTTCTTTTAATTAAATTTCAATGTTTAAGCGCAAACTTTAAAATTACTAACTTGGAACTTTGTCATTATCTGCAGAATGTTTCTCACAAATCTTTACGCTATCGCGTTTGTAATATTCTCTGATAAAAAAAAAACGTCTATGATGTTCAGAATTACTCTTTACAGCTTGTCTGCCATTCCAGCTTTCCAAATGAGCAAAACTTCTCAGATATAGAGATTATTTTCTTTCGTTACAGGCGCAAAAAGGGAGGTACTACACGTAAAGAAGACGCCGAGTAGCGAAAGCAAGCGGAAAACCGTCGCGAAAGGCGACGAGAAATATGTGCATTGGAGCGTATCATGAAATACAATCTTTCGCATGTAGTCTTATGGAGTGACGTCAGAGTTGCCTATCATGTTGTTTAATGTCATTGGTGCAACCGATATTGAGGTATTTTTCGAATATTTTTTATTATACCGAAAAAACAACCGGGGCATTGCCCCGGTTGGCCCTATTGACGCGCCGCCACTGCAATTTGATAATATGTACAAAAGTCGTATTTACCAGTTCACAGCAGTCACATGACTTCCAATGTGCAGCCTTCTTTCTTTTACCGTCACTAACAATTCGGAGATACCCGAACAGCTTTTTGACACCTGTTGCCGCTTCGCATGATAATCTAGTTAGAGGAAATACAAATGAAAACATACAAAAGGAAGAAATTCTCGAGAAAAACAATTTTGGACAAAATTTGCTAATGCACTTTGTGTTGAATTCAAATGTTCAAATTAAAGTCTTCGGAAAAAAGCGCCTCTGCGATTCAACTGGGTAATATATATAGTCGTTAAAGATAATTTCGGTATAGACTCAACCTCCTTAGCTGATTTTGCACAGTGCTTAATGATCGAAGGCCACAGTTCCACTACTTGCCAAGACATTAACTTATGATGTGAATATGATTCGTAATTTTTTTATGATATTAAAACATTAACGATACCGAGATGCCAGGCGCCGTAACAAATATAATTAAAATGGCGGCCGGTAGTCCGAATTAATCCTGTATACATATTGTAGGTATTACGGAATCGAAATATAGAATATTCAAGGCCATCCGATTTTAAATCACTGCTCATTTTGACTAAACAATGGAATTCCTTTTAATTCTGTATTGAATTTATATTATGACCTAATATTGTTAAATATCTTGAGTGGCATATCTTGATTTGTGGTTCCCATAAAAAGTAATAAAAATGTAGTGATTTATTATAAAACCGCCATATTATGAAGGCATTCAACTAATCCTACACCTCATCCAATATTTCTATTACTTAGACGTGACTTCGGTCATCTATACATGTGATGTCATCGGTCTGGTTCAGCAACGGATTTCTTTCATTACTACCGAGGCATGTTGGTCATGACCTAAATCGGCTCAAGTACGCGATACTCATCTTGTTGAGGTGTTTTTATTAGAAGCACGAGCAATTCCTTTGCAGCAACACTTGGCCACAAAATGAAGATTTAGGATGAATTTGTTTATAACCGAATATTTGGTGTGCTTATCATAAATATTCTTCCGGATTAATTTGCACGAAAAAACCAACAGACGATTTTTATCTGGCGCTTCAAGCCAGAACCACATGTCGAATATTTTTTGAACGATAACATATTATAAGATACATGACAAGTTCATAATGAGGACATGTGATCTTTAAAAAAGCACGTTTTGTATAGGAAAGTAAGTTATGAAATAGCTTTGAATAAAATAAATTAAAAGATAAATTTCGCTGACAAGCGAAAACTTTTTCAAATCCCGTTTCAGGGAAGTCTTACTGCACAGCAACAAGATCGGTGTTTTACATGCAGATGCTGATTTGATATAATTATTTGTTTTGGACTGATTTCTTTAACTGATTTTGTATATTGCCCAATGTTCTTTAGGAACTTTTGTGTTGCACATATGAACTATATATATATTATTGTTACAGCTGGAGACAGTTGCGTTGAAAACTCCTGCTGTAGGCCCACCCCTGCTGTAGGATATCGGAGAGAATGGGGATGCACCATTAGCATCCGTTTTAAACTGTGTTTTTTATTTATATCGCTAATATGAAAAGGAAATGATACAATCCATTATAATAACAAAAGCAAATGAATTTAAAACAAAACAACTTTGAAATGAGGTGACAGCTTAAACGAAGAATGCCTATTAATGAATAGAGAGAGAGAGAGAGAGAGAGACAGAGAGAGTTCATTGCTTTCGTCAAACCACAAGAAAAAAAACGATCATACACATATGTACAAAATAGAATTCAAAGTTTTCGGTATATGACTGTGCGGTAACGATACGACCGATCAGGTCATCAGAGTCTGTTATCACCCAATACAAAATACAGGAATAAATAGTTCATAGGTTCAACATTTTTACTCTTAACGCTCTCACCCTTTGACTCAAAGAGTTATGTTCGAATGATAATTGTATCGAAATTTGTAACCCTTGTAATGTTACTCTTGTACATAGGATATACAAATTTACAAAGGCTCAATGAACAAGCAATGCAAATAGGAATCAAGATTTTTGAATAAAGAGCTACTTAAATGCTGTTTGACTTAATGTATAGAAAATAGGACAAATAAATGCAATGATTTGAGACACTTATATACATTTACATATGGAAATTCAAAGGCTGATGCCTGATGCCTATGCATAATAATTTGTTTATTATTGAACATTAGGAATAGAATCTCTATTTAGGCCAATTAGAACCGTCTGATTTCTCTGTATTGCAAATTTGGTTTTACACAGAAAATAGGCGGTAGCATTTTATATAAACATGTACAATGTTTGGGACATTTATAATCATTAGGAAATACTAAATTTGAACGCCTTTAAATTATACACCATTCATCATAATTTTTTTTTTTTAGAAGACGATATCTATTCAGCTCAATTTGAGACATCTAAGTTCTTTATATTGGATTAATAACATAAATGCAAGTTTGGCTTACCATATAGAAAAAGACGTAGAATTTAATATTATTTATTAATCATTTGAAATATTTAATTTCTTTATATTGGATTAATAACATAAATGCAAGTTTGGCTTAGCATAGAAAATAAGATATAGCATTTTATATTAACATATACAATAATGATTCGAAACATTGAATTTCAATGTAGGTGATTAATAACCTAAATGCAAGTTTGAATAGAGAAATTTCATTGAATGTTCCCTCGACCCTTGATCCCCAAAATTCCTCTATACTTTACCATTGTCAAATTTTTAATGCTTGTTTGAGAGTGTTTTGAGAGCTGGCACCTACGAAACAATTTACATGTTCATTACCGTCATTTGGATTCAAAAATATTTAATCACGTGCAAAACAAAAGTACTGATAATTATATTTATCCCAGTCTGTCGCAGCGTTATCAGGATTAATTTCAGATTAAATTTTTACTGCAATTAAACTAAAATTTCCCGGGATCAATCATTGAATTATTCAATTTATACTTAACTTTCAAAAAAAAAAACATAAAATAGAGTGAGTAAAACTATAAAAACGAGTCATTGTTTACAAGTATATATGTTTGACAATCTATTGAAGTCTTAACTGAGGGAAAATTCCAACTGTTGCATCGCCGCTAAATGATGGCTGGCTGGACATTATTTCGTAAACAAACATGGAAGCCGATGATCGGTGAAACATCCATTAGAATTGAAAATAAATACTTGCATTTTCTGTATTGCAGATCCCAGCCGGTTAATTTAGATGCTGGCCAATGCCAACGATATATATCAGGGGTGGCCAACCTGCTTTTGACCGCGATCGACTAAAATCTTCAAAATAGCTCACGATCGACTGATCGGTAATAAGGTCATACACAAAAACGAATGGGGACTGAATATTTAGATAACTACACACACGCATACAAAAATTCCACCCCCGCCAATGAGCTCGATTCCGTAGGCGCATTCGTAATGTGATCGCCACAAAAACTTATATTTTTTATGCTTCCTCTAATTTGTTTTGATTACGAAATTATCAAGTATTATGAAGTAAATGTTTCATCCTTTATTTAAGATTTATTCACATTACACAATTCAGATCTACGGTCTGCCTACTTTTAGTCGTAGGTGTTGAAAAAAACTTGCTAAGTATCCTTGTATTATCTAAACAGCGAAAAATAAATACTTCCAAACCATAAATGTTACGTGACTTCTCAAACTTCAGTACCTAATTTACAATTTTCTTCTCGGACTTGCCCCGACTCGAATACTGTATGTGTATATTGTATCTTTTGCGCATATTTAGTAAGTACTGTATTCTTCCTGTTTTGAAACACACAACAGGCGCTGCATGAAACTGGTTCAAAATATTTTTTTGAGGGGTATAATATTAAATTCACTCAACATCGAAACCACTCGAGACGTGGCGATCGAAGTGTTGGCCATCCCTAATATATAAAATTGCTTAAACATTGGATTAAATATAGAAGTATAAACAAAATAGATACTTTCAGTCAGTGGTTTTTTAGAGTTGCGACCCACTGTTTATTACCACAGCTTATGGCGACCCATTTGAATTAGTTATAACATAACACAGAACACAGCAATGACTAATCATCATGAAACTACCGTGTTTCCTCGAAAATAAGACCTGGCCTGAAAATAAGACCTAATTTGATTTTTAAAAATGATTTTAATTAAACCGTTCAATTAAAATGAATTTAAAATGTGTGGGAGAGGAATAGTTAAATGACCTGAGGTAAGGTGAAGATCGCGCAACTATTCAAGATTGTGTGATATCACAATTATGATATTTGTCACTTGATTTTTGTATAGGAAATACAAATAATAACAATGGATGTCGGTTTTTGTATATTGTTCATTAAAAAATCTCGTGATTTTCTACGATGTAATTTTCGATAAATGAACTCAAAAGACCTCTTCCAAAAATAACCATAGTGTCATTCTTCAAAAGAAAATAAATCTAAATCCTGTCTAAATTTCGAGGAAACACGGTAAGAAGTGCTGTACATTGTACAAAACTGCTATGCGTAAAAAAGCCACATTTTTTAGCAGCAAATTTTTGTTCATTGAGAAGATCGTAAAGAGGTAAACTTTGCCAGATTAGAATTTAAATTCAATTTAAGTTGTTTTTTTGAAGATTTACGTATTCGAATCGCCACCGATCCTAATAACCAGTATAATTAATCAAAGCTTTCTACATCTTTTCACGACCCACTAAGATTTCTTTTGCGACCCACCAGTGGGTCGCGACCCATAGTTTGGGTACCGCTGCTTTAAGTGATTGTTTAATTAAAATAAGCTCTTATATATTTTTGTAAAGTTGCAATAGCGTTTTATTCATGATATTTATTTCCTTAATATAGTATTTTCATATTTAGAATTCAATCGGCGCAAATTGAACAATGCAACGGCAACACGAGGTATGTTAGACAAACACACAAATAATACCTGATTAAAGTCATGCGAACATGCAAATAAATCAAACCAAGTAGCCTATTTCTATATTCACGACAATTATATTGGAACATTTGAAAGTTCATCATTCTGAAAGGATTCCAACTTTTATGCTTACATCGCAGTCATGAGAATAACGCTTTCTTTCAAAAAAGCATTGCTATGCTCGATGACGAACGCGAAATTTATTAACAGATCGCTGTTGAAATACTTGACAATTTTGTAAGCGTGTACATTGTGCTTGAGATTCGGTTCGTCTACCATGGCATTAATATATTAGCATCCATATTTGATATATATATCGTCTTATTCAAAGTCCTATATTTCATGTTATATATATTGGATTCAAACAACAAAATGGCGTAACCTATCGGCACGTTTTTGTCTGGATAAAATCAGATAATATACGGCTTTCTGAACGCGTTGAGCCATAGCCGCCGGTATGGCCGATGTAGTACAGTTACTGGTCTCGCCAAATGGTGTAGGTGACTGCGATGGCTTCCTGTCAAACTCGGCTATACCCTATCATAAATATTGCTGACTTTTTTGACAATTTGTGGCGCTCTCGTTTTACGTCGGCCGCTGAAATAACGAAAACGGCTCTTTGGGTCCGCTTTCTTCAGAGAATGGCTGAGTTATGTTTGTTTTTTACCAGTGGCGTGATTGTTTCATCTGCTGCCCCACAAACAGAGGTATTGTCGTCTCCTTTCATCAGGTCGAAAAATTTGTGTTCGTTATTATAAGGTCTCTAACTAATTGTCTGCGGGCCCCAAATCTGGGTTTTGAACTTTGTTGGTTATACGAGCTATACCTTAACCTAATAAAATGTGTAACCACAACTGCCCAGGATTCGGGAAAGATGCCCAGAAATTCGTCTTTGCTTCTCGAGCATTTTTGTTGTCCTTAAGCGTTATGCCACTCTTCTGATTCAATTAGACCAGGGGTTCCCAAACCGCGGGCCAAATCCGGCCCGCATTACAATTTAAAATGGCCCGTCGAGCTTAAGTGAAATAGTGTTCAACAGACTTTGTTTCTACTTTTTTGTGATTTATAGACACTGCCAATTGTTATGTCATTATTACAGTTTAAGCACACAGGTCTCTCAATTATACGTATTAGGTATTAGGATAACATAGGGCAGTAATTCAGATATCAACCATAAAAGAAAGCTTGAGATGTCAAATAACAAACATAAACTACACTCTGGAAACAGATTTTATTTAAATCTTAAATAAAGAAATGATTGAAAAGAATCAAACTTCAGCGATTTGTCTTCTTTGTCAGCAAACCATCCCAATACTGAAGGAATACGTCATAAAGCACCATTATGAGTTAACAAACATGTTTCAAAAAATGGCATGACTAAATCATCGCGCGCTACACTGTTCCGGCCCTCGAACACCCTTCCGATTCTAATTTTGGCCCGCGGCCAATGAAGTTTGGAACCCCTGAATTAGACGCTTGCTATTGCCATTGCCTGGCTTTTATGTTGCAGACTAGTCGTGTATGGGTAACATTGTTGTAGCCCTTCCGCGCCAATGATAGTAGTAAATGTGCAGTTGTTGTAGGTAGCTTCCTGAAGTTGATATAACTTTACCAGACCTCTGTCCATGCGACATAAATATTTATACAAGGTATAATAGCTGTACAGATTATTATGGTCATTTCGTTAAACATATTTACGGTTAAACAAACTGAACCTCTATTTTTAAGGGTTGTGTTACCTAGCCTGCAGGTGGGTTCCAGTCGAGGGACCCTTATTGAAGAGTACGTTCCTCCTACCAGTCGGCTTACGCAACCGACGTCCTTTTTCTCAACTGGGGTCAATCCAGTGCAAGCATGTTTTCCAAAAGCATAATAACTGGGACGCCAAGATACTTACTGCTACTTTTTATACCAAAACTTTACACAGTTACTGGCACGTTTTTCACCATTTGTGATTTAGACTAAAGACATTCGAACACATTATTAAAAGAACAAGGTAGGGAAATTCACAAAGAGAAAAATGTTGGAACGAAATACGTAACAACATTAAATAATATTAACTAAATGATATATTTCGTTGACAAGCGGAAATTTTTCTAATTTCTCTTTTGAGGAGGTCCTAGTGCGCAACCACAAGAAATGAGATCGGTGTTTTACATGTAGATACTGATATAATATAATCCACCTTTAATGAAGACCACTCAAGTGTTTTTTTGATTTATATACATATCCATCTGAAAATAATAATTCACCCATCTAAGTAACGCCATATGATGCGTATTTGAGTAAATTACTCATATGTCTATTACGGGTTCAATAATGTCGATTCTACTGATGTCTGTGCAAAGCATAAATTAATTTGGAATTACGAAACATTGAAAACTCGACGTCATCTCGTTGAGGTTTTATAATTTATTCAGTCGCCGAGCAATTAATTTTGTATAACATTCAATTAAAATGTGTTCATATAATTGAACTTGCCGATAAATATGATGATTTGATTTTCTTTACGAAAGAGGCGCCAAAAGGCATTTGTTCTCGAATATATTTCTTCAACTTATTTTTAATTTTGCCCAATGTTCTTTATGAACTTTTGTGTTGCACATATATATTAACTATATATGGAAGATTATTGGTAAAGCTGGAGGTAGTCGCGTTGGAAACTCCTGAAGGCAAAAAGAAGGCAATTATGATACACGCAAAGTCTTGTGAGTCTTAGCGTAGATTAAAAATATAGTGATGGTATAATGACTGCTATCTAGATGATTTTGTATTTGCTGATATGAAAGATGATGTTTTTCATAAATGCTAATTTGCTGACTGCCTGCATTCTTTTATCGAAAATAGCATACAATGATATAATACGACACAATGATTTCTTCGTTTTAAACAGATATTCTTCCAGCGGCTGGCATATTGCTTTTGATTTCAAACTCCGAAAGCAAATTTCTCCATTCGGGAGTTGAAAACGACAGATTCAAAGAAAATCATCTATCATTTGAAACTGATGTATGTCGATCTCTTTTTAATATGTCTCGTTGTAGGGTTTCATTCCTGCAATGTGATACCGTTCTCAACTTAGGAAATGCCATTCAAAAATCTCGAATGCTAATGGTAAGTGATCAGTTGTTTATTGGCACAGCATGCTTTACAAAGTTTATTTTCTATAGGCACAAGGAAATGCATTTGTAAACATATGTACTTCTGACTTCAATCAAACAGAAATGAATGTTGTGTGATGTGTGTGTAGTATGAAAATATATGCGCTCCTGATAATTTAAATTTTTTGCGCCGGACAATTTGAAACCAACTTTTATTATGTTTATATTATTCTCCTGGCGGACTTAAAATAGCTTCGATTTGAAAATCAATGCCATAATCGCGGCATTTGTCTTCCATTGCTATACGCACGAAAAAATTCATTAGAAAAATCACATATGGCAGTATTATAACATTCTATTTTACGTTTTAAACGGTGTTTTAATCTATATCGCTTAAATGAGAGGAAAATGATACAATCCATTATATTTACAAAAGCAATTGATATTTACAAAAAAAAAAATTCTGAAAATGATTGACAGCGTAATCGAAGAATGCATATTATTGAATTAAAATATTCCATTGATAAACCACTCGACCTTTGAGCCCTAAAATTCCCCCATATTTTACCATTGCTCAATTTTTTATGTTTTTGTGAGTGTTTTGCGAGTTGGCGCTTACAATTTACATGTTCATAATCTTAATTTGGATTCAAAATATTTAATTACGTGCAATACAAAAGTACAGATAGCTAATTTTATCCCAATCTATCGCACATTTACTGTATTCTATGTATTCCAGATCCCACCCAGTCCACGTATAAACTCAAATACTTGAAGTGATTGAATAATTAAAATACAATTTCCAAATTTATATAACTATTTATTCATTATATTTATTTCACTATTAAAAGCATTTTCATATTTAGGATTCAATCGGCGGCAATTGGACAATGCAACGACAACATGGGGTATGTTAGACAATCACACAAATAATACTTGTTTGAAGTCATTCATATGAATCAAATCTGTATATCAAACCAAGTATTTCTATATTCACGAGTCACGACAATTAGTTTGAAAGATTTTTAGTTTGAATGTTCCTCATTCTGAATGGATATCTAACCTCTATGCTTATATTGCAGTTATGACAATTAAGCTCTATATGCGTGTACATGGTGCTTGAAATTCGGTTTGTCTACCATAGCTTCAATAGATTAGCATCTATATTTAATATATCATCTTATTCAAAGTCCTACTTTTCATGGCATATTTGATTCAAACAACAAGATGGCGAAACCTTTCGACACGTTTTTGTCTGGATTAAATCAGATAACATCACGATGGTTTTCGATAAATATTGAGAGACAGAAAATACGATGAGTTCAGACATGTTCTGCGGTTTGATCGTAGTTAAGTACTGAATGTACGTACGGTGTGTGCAAAGAAACTTCGCCATATGCAAAATGGCAGCATTTATCAGAAAATTTGAATAATTGTCACGCTCTTCATTAAATTCCAGGCCACCACATTACCAAACTTGGTTCAGGTAGAATTGCTGAATTGCAAATAAACAAAGTGATATAAATTTTATTATTTATCTATTTTAACGGTTTTTGCAGTAAAATTACCTTTAAATAAAAAAATGTCAATATATGGGAATCAGGATAAATTTACTTTTGAAATATATTTTCTATAAGTACATCTTAATATTCATTGAAAGCATTGTAAAAGCTTGCATTTAAATAATAAATTTTTTGTCAGAGGAAGATGATCAGAAAAAAGATGCGACTCAGAGAGATGATACAGAGGTATCAAGAAATGTCTTCAATCGCTTTGAAAAATATTTTCAGGGTGAAGAGAAAGTTGTTGTCTTCAAGTTACAAAGCTATACAAAAGTACTTGTATTCTACATGCAATGCAATGAACATGCGACGAGATGACAGTGAATCTATATTTCATAATTCGCAAGTTAGTAAGAATTTAAAATGCCAACTTTCTTTCCCCAAATTAAGCATGATAAGTATGAACGTATATACCAAAACCAAGTTGATATCTTTCATTTCGACTTCATTAAAACTGACACAATAACAAGCCACAGGGCTGTTCAAATAAACATGACTACTTACTGAATCGAGTCGCAAAACTCGGAGGAAAAAAATGGAATATACATATCAATGTCTCTTGTGGTGTTTCAAATAGGCAAAAAGTTAAAGTGGGTGGAAGTTATTATTGCAAATTTTAGATCAACAGATTTAAGGGTTGTTAATTAACCTTAATTTGAATAACTGCAACCAACTGCAACAACACGTATTTTAGTATATATATAGATGTGCTTTGCTTCATTTAGGGATATGGGGAAGATACCGTGCTATTCGATGTGCTTGGCGATGATGTGTATTCAACATGGAAAACGAAGATCGTTACAGGAACACGACATATACGTAAAGTAATTCAGTTTTTTTTGCTCTGGATAAGTACTATCATGGCAGCAGCGGGAAAAGACAGTGTAACATTTTTGTCGCAATTTTGAGAAATAGGATAACTGTGTATGAACGACTAACAATTGCAACGAGTGAGACGGGATATTTTAACGTTCGCATGAGCTTGAAAGTCGTTGAGACGAATTACCTTGGGGTCGTCGGTTATTGTGAACCCCTCCACGCACGACGACGAAAAGTCCAGTAATTCCAGAAGATATTTACACTGAATTCAAGCTTCTAAGAATCGTGCTACTGATTGCACACATATCCAGCCAAATATAAATATTACAGTAATTGTATACAAGTTCGAATTGTGCATAAAGATTATAAATCGTAAAAGTTCATTAGAGATATTGATCTAATTAAAAGTGCAAGAAGCTCAAACTTAATACCATTTCCCAAATACGTTGTGACATCCATTGCAAACAATCCTCCGAAATATTAATATTGAACTAACATGTATATTGAACTAACTAGTAGCGTGTATGTATTCTCTGAGTGAAATAGATATATTAAAATGATGATTTTGAAGCTGTAATATAAACCATAAACCAAGCACATGTGAATATAGAATAGGGTCCTTTTTATAAGAACAACGATACTCAATTTGTTATGTATTCAAATAGGAAATTTCTCAAATAACTAATTTTGGTTAACTTTACTAACATTATTTTTCAGCAACATCACCATTGGTTTATCGCTGAGTTTCTGTATCACGTTAAAGAAATTTATAATAAGTTCAAAAACTTGAAGCATTTGGAGTCTTGCACGTTACCCAACATGTTGCTTTCCACTAATTCATTTTGTTCGCAAGGAACTGCGAAAAATAAGGTGATTGTGACAACTTTTTTTTTATACCGCAGTGATAGTTAATTGTCTAAACTGCTTTAAATATACAAATCTATTCCAGATGCAGATAATTTTCTTATTACATGTTGGTATGAGATTGGGTAAATTCCTACTAAACAAATATTACCGTATGACGAAATCAAAGAACCGTTCCATAGCTATTTAAAAACAATATCGAGTTTACCAGCTAGACAAAGTCGAATACAATGAACGTTGCATTATATATGTCGTTGTACAAGTAAGACCACCACCATTGCTCCAGATTCATAATTAGGTTCAAATGCAAAAATATATTTAACCCTTTTTAAGCCTCAAGCCCTGCCCATTTTATGGGTATTTTTAAACTTATTTTTTTATGTCAACCATTAATCCCTAAAGCTTTATTCATGGGTTTTTAAAAGCGTCTGCTAGAGTTCTATTCAGCAATATATCTTTAAAACACACCCCTCGAAAAAAATTTTTGCAAAAAAATTTCAAAAATTTCTAAAAAAAAAATTGGACTTTGAGATATTCTGTGTACAGTAGAGGGTTAATAATTAATTCCTAATTAATTAATTTTTTCTTCAACGTTTTTCCTAACATAACAATACCAAAACGACTATTATAGCATAAATGGTTATCACTCTGAAATTCACAATTGTATTTACAGTATTGTCAAGTTCAAGGTCAAATTACCGATACTGATGACGTCACAGCTCTTATTATTACTGCACAGACCACCCCCAATGCAAAAAAATTAAATTTTTTCGACGGAAATGCGCGTAGAACGGCGTAACCAATCTCATACGCGCATTTACGCGTTAAAATTACCATTAATTTTACGTTTTTTTTACATACAAAAAATCTCCATACCTCTGCCAACTATGGAGCATTCGAAATCATATTTATCAAAACAACACAGCGCCAGGGATGGTCAGGGATAGTTAGTATGACTGAAAATACATGCTAAAACAATAATAAGTCGTTATAAAGGAGTATTTCCTGTCTGAAGGGAGTCACATTTTTCAGACGTCTGACAGGTGATTTTGAAATCCAGGATACTTATACGATTCGCACTTTGCGTCACGGCTGGAAGGTTTTATCGCTTCTCTCATATCAGGGCATTACGTCGATAAACAGCTAAGAGCGATATTGACTCTATAAGTACATAAATTTTACAATTTATCAAAAAGTACACCCATATGGGGGTTAAAATTAGAATACAAAATCGGCAAATGAAGCACGATTTTTCAAATATAAATGCTAGCTCTCTTTAATACAGACAGTTTTTTTTTAAAATAGTCAATAAATATTTTGAATCATGCCGTTTTTTTTTAGAATTTGGGCCATATTTTATTATCGGCCTGTATTATTCAAGTACGCAGCTACGGAGTATTATATATAGTGTAAAAACTGTATCGAATGATTATAATAACTACCTAATATACTTTTTCATTTTTGCAGTAATTCCAAATCCAGATTACACGTCGCACAATAAAGAACATTCGGACAAATTTTGGGTTTCGCACAGCATACAAGTTTTATTGTATAGTCTTGTGGAATTGAATATCTAACTTACACATATTCCAATATACAAACATAAAAGTGTTACATTGTTGTTGAAACATTACCTTACCTTTATATTTTTAAAAGTAGGTATTAGTTTATGCTAGATTCTCAGTTTCGTGGTTTGCTACATGAAATTCCATTTTATGAATAAATATAAATCAAGATATGCTTTGTTGACTCATTATGTACATTGTGTAGTCTGTTATTTAGCTGTAGTTGAACTTTTAAAATTGAAAATTTTATTAGAATCAATAACATTGTAAAAGTGAGTTGAAAAACGAATACCTACGACTTATCAATTTGACAGCAGGGTTGCAATTGCGCAGTTACTGAATGATTACTCATTATTGCTGGAGTACATATAAACCAAACTTAAGAATATTCTAGATGTCGCTAATTTTAGCACCCATACAGAAAATCATCATTTTCATAAATTTTGGTATTATCAATTAGGATGAAACGAGTCGATAAAAATTACTCAAGATTCTGTCCCTTCAGATATAACAGGAAAGGAATGCTCAAATATAGGACCCGAATGCCGAAACGAACTAGTAATAAACCTTTGCAGTACCGAAAGTCTGACCCCCAGATTACCATGACACGGTGCGCAATTTTGATGGTGTGATCACACAAAACTTCGAGGCGAAAGACGGCTCCAATAGAGTCCACAGAAATTTTTAAAATAATCTAAATTTTAAAACAATTGATCCAGTAATTAAAGATAGAAGATAGTTGTTTCATAACAACGACGTGAGAACAAAACGATTCATAGGTTCATTCCGTGTCCACTATCAAGAGAACAAAGCTTGAATATCAGATCCATTGACTAACTGCTATCTATGTAACTGACACTTAATTCCGTTACCTGGTCATCCAAAAACTCAAAATTACAAATCTCATTCCATCATCGTATCAATTCACATCCGTACCGATAAGACAGACGGCGGGATAGTCTGACGGAATACGCGTGTTGGCAATATTCGTACGAGTGACAAAATTTTGGATAAAATATCGAGATTTATGGGGATAAAAAGAAAATTTGACGCAATGACCTTCTCGCGTCGTCAGCCATCTTAAAGTACCGTGAATTTTAACACAATTGGTAAATTACTGTCAGGAAAGTACGAGTGTACGTACGGCGAAAAGTAAAGGTGTAAGGCGGTACGAGGTAAGTACGGTTTTCTAAAGAAAACATAAGAACCATATTAACAACAGTTAATGTGCCGGTAAGAAGCATGTCAACGAATTAAATCGGTAACTTATCAAAATTATGCAAATTAGAACTGAACCCAAATAAACACATACAGACCTGGCCCAGGAAAAATAACAGTTACGGCTGATTACAATACAGGCATTCACATAATATTCTACAGTCGAAGAAATACTCCCTAAATATAAAAACAATAAACTGAAATACGTACTTGACAGTGTAGCTCCCAGCTTACAAAACAATCGACAGTTGATTGAAAATAGTTTAATAGGTTTAGGTTATTGTTATTAATCTAAATATATGACAAAGACAATTAAAACCTTGCACCACAAATCTACAATCCTGAAATGGTTGAATCAAGCAGGGTTGCCAGATCCCAGCGATAAAAAAAGCCAAATCAAGATCTAAATAAAAAGCCACAAGTTTATTAACAACAAAACCCCCATTATTTGTCAGAAATGAAGCCTTTGGCACCATACTGATGTCAGGATGTAGAGCCATCAGTTCATTTATTGAGCCACGCAAATGTCTTTTTCCATTAGTGAAAGTTGCCTTTTGGTTGCGATCATGGCGATTTCCACTTCAGCGGGATGAAGGGTTTAAAAGTAAAAGGGATTAATTGAATGGCAGCGCCAGAATCTACACTCTACACCAGGGATGTCCAACCCGCGGCCCGCATGCGACCCACAGGAAGAATTCGTGCGGCCCACTTGAAGTTTCTATATAAATACGGACATATAAACATATTTAACATAAAAACTTCCTGGTGTGATATCAAATCTTACTAGAATTTAGGCTATAATTTCACGTGACTCCGCAATTAGAAAAGCGTTGTTAAGCGCCACAGAACATGATTTTACAGAAGGCCACTCATTGATATGCCGTAAATCTGTTTCGAGCTTCTTGAAGTCTTATAATTTGAAAATTATGAAGGCGAAGCATAGGAGTGAGCTGACGAACGAAAATTTGACAAGCCAGTTAGTTACATTGCTTGGTATCAAAACTATCCGTTGATATAAAACAGTTGAGCAATGACAATCAAAAGTTTCGCATTAGCTGAAGAGAAAAATTGCTGACTCTATTTTATTTTTCACGCAAATGTATGTGCATTTTGCATAAAAGCTGAGTTGAATTTCATGGTCCATGGTCTTTGTGGGCATCTTGTGTTCAGAAATCCGCAAAATTGTTGTGCAATCTAGGCGTTTAATTTATTGCGGCCCGCAATGAATTTTCCCATGTTAAAGTGGCCCGCGACACTAGAAAGGTTGGACATGCCTGTTTTACACAACACAGTCAAGCTGACATCTATATGAAAAAGCTAAAAAAAATAAAAAAAAAATATCAAGCGGACAGCATTGTTTTACAATGCAATATATGCAATACATGGTGCCGCTTCAGTATGTGATATACCTACATGTTTCTACTTGAACTTGTGATATATCTTGAAAAATTGTCCTTATACCATACTTAACTATTAAAATTTTTTCATTTTTCAAATTTCGAAACCATCAATTTTATTAAAAAATTATCTAAGCACGTGCCGCTTACAGCTGTACAGGGGGACTGACTATACTGATAGCTAATTTTAGCGTAGTTAATCACATCGTTCGTGAGACTAAATTTTGATTACTGCAACTAAACCAAAGCTCAACATGACCTAAGTCATAATGAAAATTAAGTTAAACAACTATTTTTTAGAAACGAAACTAAAAACTGACAAATAACGCGCAAAACGATAAAAACGAGGCAATGTTTACAACCCTGCCTGAACGGCTGCAGAAACTGCAAGGTACCCTAATAAACAAGGAAATCGATGCTCGGGGAAATTCAAATGTTAAGTAACTAAGCAATAGGCTATTGTTACACACTAAATATTGTATTTCATGTGATTTTAATAATAGACACTAGAATAGAATTTGAAAAAGCCAAATAAACGCCAAAAAGCCAAATAGAAATTCTGACGCCAAACGTGTTTGAAAAAAGCCAAACATGGCAAATTTGGCATTAAAAATCCAATCTGGCAACCCTGGAATCAATCCCTTCGGAGCGTCACATTTCACGTAAGCGCGCGAGGGTATTATGAAGTCACAATCAGTAAAACGGGTAAACGTATATACGGACTTTGAACGTATGTACCACCAGCGCCTCAAATGGTAAGCAACCAAGATATATTAATACGAAGAGGCGGTTTTTATGTCGATTGCCCAAATAGAAAAGAGTTACCACTCATTCATACAATATCGTACAGCTGCCAGCACGTTGATCGTTCATGTCAAAATTATTAAGTCACTCTAGAGTTTTTTTACTTTTGATTTGGTAACCACACTTTTCTGAGCAAAGTTTTGTAGCTTCAAGCAAACGATTTATTATAGTTTACAAATCTGGGTGGTAGATATTTTAATATTACCGATGAAACTATTTGTAACTAATAAAAATATGTTACGTATGTAACATAGTCGTTCATACGTGCTAGAATTACCAATTTTCCGCGTGAGGCTGCTAAAGATCGATATTGCTATTCTCCCCACCATGGTGAGCTGTTGAAACAGAATTTTCAAAAATTTTTGCCCGAGAATTTTCATTCAAAGTCAGCCGTTGTCAACAGAATAGCGATATCAACTACTTGTCTATTTACGTGAATACTACTTTACCTTCCCTTCCACAAGGTATTAATCATGGAAGTCGTGCAGTTGTAAACATAGCTGGATTTTCACTACGATATGACGTCATATGTATTCTGTTATTTATGCCAAATACACTATTTATGTATAATTAGAAACGTTATTTCGGTCTCTTTATGTCAGTTCTCTCAAGAGAGTGATAACTGGTTTTGTTTCTATTGCAAAAAATTTGGTTAAAAATATTTAAAGCAAAATGTTTTTATTTTGCATCACTATAATATACAAAGATGTGATAAAAACGATTTTTTTACTTTATAATATAGGGTAGTATGCATCAGGTCTTGCCCAGCAGCACGATTTGCAATATCTGATTACGTGTTTCTACATTTTAACCATATATAAATTCTCGAATTCCAGAACCCACAAGAACCTTTTTCTATTTCTGTGACGTATTCTCTCGTTCAGATAAAGCAATAACTTATTATTACAAGATCATACATTGGGAAGGCGTAAAGTAATGATTACCAAGAAGTTACAATCAGGCATGACCCACCAAAACAATTTCTGTCATTTTTGCCGATGACGCGCGAAGCTTCACGACGGACCTTTCTGGCTTGCATTGCGTACCTTAGGAAGGAGCCTAGGTGCATGTAATGAATAATCCAGAGTCAAGTCATGACCTAGGGTCAAGTTGCCTACTTCATATAAGAGGGGCCGATCCAATTGGTTTCAAAGTTTTAGAAGGATAATAAAAATGGCTGCCTATGCTGTATATCTATCTACATTCAGTGGTCGGTAAACCGTGGGCCGTCGAGCATTTTTTAGTGGGACTACACAATCAATTTCAATTATGGCAGTGATACACAAAAAAAATCAATCTTGTTGTTGGGTCTTGGGCCTTAAAATCTTTTCCATTTTACTATTTGGGCTTCATTTAAAAACTTCACTGACCTGTTTCTACATCATATCAATGTGTTGGAGCATTTTATCAAGACAGAATTTTATGGAAGAAATTTATGAAAAATCGAGCACTGGAATCATCTCAATTTAATTTCATACTGTATATAAGATTTTCAAATACAAAATAAATGGAATATATTGGTCATCAAATTATGTACGTATAAATTTAAAATTTTAAAGAGTTAATATAAATTCTTAGTCTAATTGGTTTGAAAGTTTAGATGCATAAAAAAGGTATGCTGTGTATCTATCTACATCACACCAAAGTATTGAAGCACTTTATCAAGACATCAGCAGACTTCATTCATTTCAGGTCACCAGGAAATCCTGAATATTTTACCGTTTTCCATATTCTACCCAGACGCTAATTTGAATCACAAAAACCCGATATCGGCCAGTAAGCAATTAGACGCATCGCATTCGCACCATTGGGTAGAACTCCAAAGTTTAAACTGTGTTATTTGAAATTACAATTCAAGTGCACTGACTTAGTCTTTTCAGCCTGACTTTGGAATGATAACAGTTTCTCTGAAACAGTCAAATAGTACATCACTCTAACTCCATCTGCTACCAAAACAAAACCAATTGCTTACCGCCTTTTTTTACCCGAATGTCCCGATGCCTACACAATATCTCAAATAAAAGATATATTATCTGCAAATACTTTATATTGCTTTCTGTCTTTTTTTCTACCGAGTATCACGATGCGTGAAGTATATCTCAAAAAATATAAATAAAATATTTATTATATGAAAATGCTTGCGAGCGACTGTTGCACAATTTCAAGAAAGAATATAAGCTGGAAGCAAAATTAGGACAAAGTCATTTTATCGCATATTTTCTTGTTTTTCTTATTCTTCCCAGACACTAATTTCATTTTCGAAAATTCGAAAATGTCCGGAAGACGCCAGACGTCATTCAATCTCTATCCGTTACCAAGACAAACTTGAGTCTGCTTATGATATCACGTTTTATATCGTATGTCTATTTTCTTTCTGACTTAGTTTAATTCTGAGCAATTTTCATCAATTCGTCAACATTCAGCTACTGCACTGGAAATATTCCTGACTAAAGACTACTCCACAACTAAAGAACGCATAGGAATATCAAAACTTCTTTTTCCTCTATACTCAACGTCCTGATGATTCCGATTTTATATTTTCTGTAAACCATGTGCGTCTTCTGTTTTCATACCATTCCAAGCTTATTCATATTATATACATCATATCCTATTATTTATTTATATTGGCCTATCCTAAACGAAATCCTAATTTATGGGATAATTTTTGATATTTAAATTTATGGAACAATTGCTTGTTTGACTCCAGTCTAACCGATCGACAGTGATCGACATTAGAGTATTTAAAAACGGATATCAATGAATGCTCAACTTTGGAAAAATCCGAAAAAGCGTTTTGAAGATAAAAAATTTAAAAATATATGATCTAAGTTACCAATTACACCGAATAGAGTTAATATAAATTCTTAGTCCAATTGGTTTGAAAATTTTAGATGCGTAATAAATGGTATGCTGTATATCTATCTACATCACACCAAAGTATTGAAGCACTTTATCAGGACAGCAGCAGACTTCATTTATTTCAGGTCACCTGGAAATCCTGAATATTTTACCGTTTTCCGTATTCTGCCCAGACGCTAATTTGAATCACAAAAACCCGATATCGGCCGGTAAGCATTAGACGCATCGCATTCGCACCATTGAGTAGAACTCCAAAGTTTAAACTGTGTTATTTGAAATTCCAATTCAAGTGCCCTGACTTAGCCTTTTCAGCCTGACTTTGGAATGATAACAGTTTCTCTGAAACAGGCAAATAGTACGTCACTCTAACTCTATCTGCTACCAAAGCAAAACAAATTCTATAACTACAGGATGAAAGAAATGGATGAAAAAACGATCAGTGGAATCATCTCGATCTAATTTCATACTGTGTATTAGATTTCAAGTATAGGATAAACGAAATATATTGGTTATATATTGGTCAAATTATGTACGTATAATTTGGAATGTTCAAAATGGTAGAAATCACAAAACATCATATTGCTTACCGCATTTTTTTACCCGAATGTCCCGATAAAAGATTTATTATATGCAAATGCTTGCGAGCGACTGTTGCACAATTTCAAGAACGAATATTAGCTGGATGCAAAATTATAGGGGCATTATATTAAGCTTTTTTATTGCATATTTTCTTGTTTTTCTTATTCCTCCCAGACACCAATTTCATTCCTGAAAATTCGAAAATGTCAGGAAGAGGACGGACGTTATTCAATCTCTTTCCGTTATCAAGACAAACTTGAGCCTGCTTTAGTTTTAACAAGTCTTATCACTTTGTCGATAATTAGTTACTTCACTGAAATTTTTACTGACTAAAGTCTATACTCCACAACTATAGAACGTATAGGAATCTCAAAACCTATTTTCCTCTACTTAACGTCCAAACAAAAGATTTGTCGTCTAAGAATGCCCGCGAGCGATTGTTTCACAACTTCAATATTAGCTGGAAGGAAAATTAGGGCAAAGTTTATCGCATGTGATACATTTTTATGATATGTATATAACAATATTCTATAATTATCTAAGTCCGCTCGGTTGATGCTACATATGGAATAAAAGAATAATCTACAAATATGCCTGTAAGCTATAGTTGCCCAACCTTCCCAAGAAACACTATCAGCAGGAAGGAAAATTAGGTCTGCGTGTTGGAATTTATTTAAAGCACATAAGGTTAACGGAAACAGTACAGGAAATTGGCAATTCCGTAATCAGTATTATTTTTAAACCATACGGCAACACACTAGATATATATATTGCAACAAAATATGAAAAATGCATTTCTGGGTGAGAAGAGCCGCCGAAAACTAACATATTGTTTATCGAGCAGCGGCACCACTTTGACACCAAACACTAATTTTATTTCATTTCATTTCAATGTACAAATGAGTTAGATTTGAATATTGTGAATGTATATAGTCTGGCAGAATCAGAGCCGAACCTCGTTTTAAGACACAAAGTTTTTTCATTGTTTAGATATAATCTTGATGACATGAATAATGATACCCAGATGAGTGTGGAACTTATAATGTTGAGCATATTTTCTGTATACGTTTTCCTCTGCATACGTGAGCGTAAATTCGACCCCCCAAGAAAAAATCTGCTTTTTTCATATTATTTACTCTATTTCTGTTTATATAAGCAATTGTTTTAGAACAACATGGATTATTTTTGAATATATAATTACATTAAATCTCTTTACAATGTCAATTTAGTCTTAGTACCTCAAATGGTAATTATTTGACTTTTATAAGCCAATATCCGTCGCACCTCGTGTGCGATTTTTAGCGTATTCTGTTGCGATTTAAGGCGTCACACATCGCCGCCAACGATAACATAACGATAAATATAGAAACTTCAGCAAGCAAAAAGCGTTGGATTTGACGATCGGGACGAGTAACTTACCTGCTGACGAGGCAGTCAACCGCGATTCGCTGTTTATTAAAGTAAGTCCCTGAGCGTTGCTCGTAGCCTTACAATAGCAACAGGAAGAATCAACAAACATAATGAATTACGCGAAAGCTGTCAACGTAACACCAGGGAGAGAAGCTGCCTCCTCTTCAAGAACAACCCGGGACTACCCTGCGGCTGTCTCCTCGACTCCACCAGTGGAAACATCACCAGGAGAGGCAAGGCCAAGAACATTCTTTCCCAAAACGGAAACGGATTTCACCTTCGCTTCAATAATGGAACTACTTAATGTCAACGAAAAAACCAAGGAATACCCAAACGAAATTAAAGGAATATACGAGAGCCACAAGGGCCATTGGATATTGACTTTTGCAGCTACGGTTAGCCCAAACAACAGCTGTCGGGAAAGTTTTATGGAAGTCACCCAAGGTTTACTTCAAACATCAGATTCAGGAGCAACGATTGTAGTACAAATGCCAAGTGAAGCACCGGTCAGAATTTCGGTAAGGGATATACCGCGCGAAACCTCCTACGCAAAAGCGGTTCAAACTATCAACCAGCTTGGTTGCGGAAATGTGAAAAGTGCAATGAAAAACTGGCACAGAGGGACAGACGTCTATAATGGAAACATTGCCTTCATAATATAAGATTTTAAAAAAGAGCGCCCACCCTACTATGTGGTTTTCAAAGGAGTCAAACGTAAAATCTATCTCCCGAGATTATATATCCCAAAATGTGGAAGATGCCTACAATCCGGACATACATTCATTGACTGCAATAATACGCCTGTCTGCAGATATTGTAAATGGGCATCTACAAAAGGATTGCCAAACTAGAGCAAGAGATTTTCCAGCAAAAGCGAACACAACAAAAATCTGGACTTTGCCCAAACAAAGGAGGCTGCAAACGAATAGTTCTACAAATTCACCCAGCAAAACCAAAGAAAACAACGGAAACACCAAGCAAAACCCAGCGGTAATTACACCTAATCAGAGTAATAGCCAATCAACTGAAGTAATTACACCCACAATACCCGAACAGGCAACAACGCAAGGTGGAAAGGATATTTCCGTCTCCGAATTCTCATTATCGGCCTTGGAATTACGTGAGATAAACGACTGGTCGGAATGTGAAGATCCCGGAAACACAACAAGTCTGCTTTAAACACCCAAAAAAGACGCGCAACCTAGAATATCACCAAAAGACGCACAACCTGCAAATACCGATCAAACGCCAAATCAACAAGAATCAAACAGAAAACTTAATTCAATCATCGCCAACACGCCTTTCCATCCTCCACCAAAAGGGAAGGCGTATGTTAAAGTCATGGTCCATAAATATGAAGCTCACGACCCAACTATTTAGCGACACTCCGAATGAAATATTATCGGCTCCAGCCAGTTTAGAAAATAACGTGCACTCAACAAGTATAATAGATCTGACCGACTCAAACCTGGATAATTCCAACCTTAACAATAAAAGAATCAGGGAAACGTCATCAGAATCATCCTTTTCGGCCAATACAGAGAAAAAATCAACTGGAAGAAAGAAAAAAGGAAAACAAACGTGAGTGAGACCCAGAAAGGAGAAACATACGTGAGTATACATCGAATCTTAGTTTTTCTATACAAATTGAACTTTCACGTTATACTGGCGTACTCTCAAAAATCATACAATAATTAGTTGAACTCAGGATTTTTACCTTAAGTAGTAGCATACACCCTTTTATCGCCTATATACATATATATGACTAAGATAAAGGCAGTATCTGTAAACGTAAATGGTTTACGACACGATATATATGAACTGGAAAATTTAGTAAATATAGAAAGCCCAAATGTTCACTGTGTGCAAGAAGAGCATTACCTAGAGTAGACAAAGTCCTCATAACCCAATGGTCAAGTGATATAGGATGTAATATATATTATAATACGCTCGATAGAAAGGACGTCTTCCACATTAACTACAAGCGTGGCACGTTGATAATGGTAAAAGTTGCGGATACCATCACACCACCAAAAATATATATTATAATACGCTGGATAAAAAGGACGTCTTCCACACTAACTACAAGCAAGGCATGTTGATAATGGTAAAAGTTGCGGAGGCCATCATACCACCAACTTACCGCGCATATCATACACCAGCAAGGCATGTTGATAATGGTAAAAGTTGCGGAGGCCATCATACCACCAACTTACCGCGCATATCATACACCGTTACGACAGCATAGGAATAGATAAGCGGATTATCAAGATCATTATTGTTTATGCCCCGGCACAAATCGGCCAACAGAAAACCGAGTTCTACCAAAATTTGACCAACATACTAAGCAATTACTGCGATTCGATTCACTTAATTATCGTGGGAGATTTCAATACCGTTTTAGACACTCGTGACGTCATTGATACCAGTATTTTCAAGCCGCGACCCTCGGAAAAAATCTTTTAAAATTTTATTCAACGAAACAATATTTTTGATACGTACCGGGCGAAATATACAAGTAACGAATCTATATATTTTACTTCAATACACAAGAACGGAGAATAGACCGGATATGTAATTCAGCCAATTTAAATAGCATCATTTCAGACATAACCCATATACCCAACACTGTTTCAAAATAACCAGGATAAGACAAGTCACATTTTTCTTGAATGTCCGGAATAACAAAATCGACATGAGGCACTCAGGTTAACAATGGAAAAATTCTGTGGTTCATCCACAGATGTAAATAGTTTGGCAATCCTAAAAATGTATAACATACTCAAGTTGGAAATCATCTCACTCAAACATAATCTGGACAGGGATAATTGATACATAAATCAAAATGATTTATCTATACGTCTCGAAGCCGTCTTCCGTAAATTCAAAACCTCGATGTACGTAATTAAGGTACGATATGGATCAACAAATCTCTACAACAGTGGCCCCCAACCTCTTATGGCTCGTGGCCCTCCTTTCGGCGTTTTTTTGCGCTCGTGGCCCCCCTGTTCGCCATTCCAAAATACTAAACGTGCTGGATTGTATGGTGTTTTTTTCGACCTTTTATGGAATGCAAAAACAAACCACAAGTCCCGATTTTTAGTATACAATCAATGGGAATCTTGCGATGGAACTGTCTGACGAAGTTTCTTCTATTAGACACCGTCTTTGATATTATAGCCTGACGAATATCACTGTCAACATCAAGGCGGTTTCTAGATTTTGTTTCCTCGGACAGATACCCAATCTTGGCCAGTGTTGCTTCCTTGTCAAATCTAACTCGCTTGGCAGCCAAGAAACCTAACGTCTTTCACCTGGTGATGATTTTTGTCACCATCATTGCTCATTACATACGAGCAATGCAGGCATTGCGCACATTCTCTCTCATCTCGATTTACTTTGGTAAAGTCAACGTAACTGTCGTTCGATTTTCGTATTTTGGGCATTAGGGATTTATATACGGGTTTGTGCGTCTATAATACAATAGTGAAGGTTATCTCGCAGTCTAGTGAACCGCCTGTCTGCAGGTTAGACGGCTTACCAGAGAAGTATTTTAATTGGTATATTTCAAAATCCATTATGATCAACTGATTCACGCACAGAATACACCCTGTAATCGCAAATAACCTATCCAAGTGATGGAACTGCGGTAAACGCCTGGACGGGAAATTTATTTTAAAAGCAAAGTTTGCAAACGAAGTCGCTTAATGATCAATTATTAGCCTTGTGTCGAGGGCCCGTGGCCCCCTTGAACTGCCTCGTGGCCGTCTCAGGGGGCCCCCGGCACTTGGTTGAGACCACTGCTCTACAATTTGTCCAACGAGTGGGAGAAGGCGTTGGACGAGCAGGATGCACGACCGTAATTGGCTGAGACGTAGGACGCACAATCTGGAACATACTAATCAGTCACCACAAATGCTAGCTAACATCAGTCGTATTAGTGCCCCAGGCCTGACATATACAAATCGTCCAATAATAAATGAGTGGGTTTGACGACTATCTCTGTACTATTTCTATTGACCGAAACGTCTAAAATTGATTGGTTTTGGTTTTTATAAAATATAGGCAATACCGCCTCAGATTGCGGATATGTTGCGAGCAAGCTTATTATTAGCTTGGTGAGACGATCCCTTTATCGAAGGAGAATGAGTCTAATACTTCCGTTGGCATCACTGGGCATGAAGGCATTGGGCTGGATTTCGGTAATGTCATCATGATCCGTTGAGGGGAAATTCTGATTTGTAACAAGAGAAAAAAAGATTCAAAATATATATGTGTTTTGCGAGTATGTCGTTTTTCTACCTTCGGTGCCGGTAAATATTTTATTAGTTGAATTAGATCGGGTGATCGGCATTTACATTTGTAGGAACAGTTAAGAATGAGCAATTTCTCGCTCTCTTACATTGACTGACCGCAAGTAAAGTAATTTAAACTTCAAACGAAGCACTCTTACCAAATCCTCAGTCACAAACTCTGTCATTAAATTTCCGAAACAAGCACATAAATACATTAACAGATGAATATCATCAAATCTTAAGTATAGATATTGCGGAATTGGTCTTTGTTTCACCATTTTGCATAAAATGCTTTTTGGTAAAAAAAAATGCTATCGTAAATATTTTGATCATGTTGTAGTGGAACTCATTTGGCCTCTCTTTTTTTGACATAATTGCCGCTGGATCTGTTAGGGCTCTGTCCAACAAAGTTACATACAGATTATTGATTGTTTTTCACCACCCGTATATCATCAATTTCTGAGAACATTAAAGTAATCAAGACTAGACCACGTTCTCGTGAATTCTTTTGTTGTTGCTGAAATTCGAGAGACAGCATGCGGAGACAGGCAAGAGATGCACGGTCGTCTATTTAGTTTGTGAAAGAGTTTCTCAACAGAAGACGTCGGTCCCCATCGGAGGCCACGGTCAGGTTATCTGGGTGCCAGGTTATCTGGGTGTTTTCGTGATCGTATTATCTTTCACTACATCGTCGTGATCATCCCGCTGCATAACAATCCTTGCTAACAAATAATAGACTGTTGTCCACCGGGTTTATATTTGCGCCAAATCTGCGCGCAATCAACTTGAACCCATGTCGACTACATTAGGCAGGCTTGTATTGTTATTGCAGTGGTAGCGGATATTTGAAACGGGGCTTTTCATTTTATGTGTATGTCATACTGTGTTTCCCAATCTACCGGTCGCCTAAAAAAACTTTCGGGACGTTTTTTTTTTTTTTTCAACAAATACCTAAAAATTTAGGTTTTTATTTTCTAGTAAACTTCACTATTGATTTGGATTCTTCAGATACTGTTAGTTGCAGCAGCAGATATTTTTGAATGCAGCTTTCTATTATGCGCGTATGTTACAACAGTGTTTCCCAGATCATAAGTCGCAATCCAAAGCTGGTCGGTGTATTTTCAGCAAAAACCTAAAAGTTTTTTGATTTTATTTTCTAGTAAGTTTTACTATTTATTTTGTATTTAGTATTGAATAGATAGATTCGTGTTGGAATTCACAGCGTGAAAACTTGAAAGTATCTACTTTGCATATGTAGTACCAAGCCAGAATTTCAAAAAATCAACAAATAATACTTACCTTTTTATACTTACTTGTTGCAAAGGAGGCTTCCAGGTGTTATGATGTCTTTTTCTGGAAAATAAAAGACAGTTCAACAGAATGCCCGGCTTCGACGAAATATTTCCCGCCATATAAGAGGGTTGGGAGAAATGCACACTCATCGAACCCTCTAGTGGCGAGTATTCCGTCTCGGCCAGGCAAGAAAAAAAAAGTAGATAAAGGGTCAGAATGACGAAGTAAAGGGATTAGAAAGGAAATGATAGTGAGGAAGGAAAGAGCTATAAAAGAGGGGAGAAGAAAATAACAAAACAAAAAAGTGAGGGTATAAATTAAATGAGAATAAAGTTGCCACTTAGGTGTATGTGGCGTTATAGTTTGCTTTGTTTACTATGTTATGTTACTATAATAATCAGATGGTATTAAACTAATAATGATAGTGATGTTGTTATAAATATTATAGGAGTGATAAAGTTATTTGAGTAACTATGGAGGAGTTAATTGACAATGAGATATTATACCACAAAAATTATTAGGCACGCCAAATTTTTCATACATGGGAATCATATCCAGAGAGGATCTCTTTCAGTTTGGGACCAGATCGTATAGAACAGTGCTCTTCAACCTTTTTGTTATTGTGGAACCGCTTAAATAATATTTCGTTTTTTATGGAACCCCAATTAACAAAATTAAAACTTTTTTTTTAACTTTGGCAATTGAATTACATTTGGTTCGCTTCGGAGGAGAAGCAGGTGCCGCTTTTGCATTTGAACTACTTTGCTCATTGTAGTCCTGACCTTCACCGTTGTTAATCTTCCGCCTTCTTTATTTCTATTGACTAAATATTAAAAAGTTGGGTTTCGTAGGGTTCCGCGGAACCCCTGTTGAAGAGCACTGGTATAGAATGATATTTCCATATTTCATCTCGCGTGTCAGCAGATGTTGTTTAAAATCAGTAATAACTGAATTTATTATGTTGATAGAGTTGTCTGCCTTTGCATAGCGGTTTTCTTTATATAAAATCTTTTTTCTTTTTATTACGTGTACTTCAAAGATGTGAGAGTACAAGTATTCAGCACCGGATTGACCATTAAACAATATAGGCACGTGCTTAGGGCGAAGAGGGGCACCACAGAAATGTTAGAGCAAATTTTTTTTATAGTTTATCATTGTGTATTAAAATATTACGAGTTCACCAGACGACTCAAACTTCAAAATAGTCGCTTATTTTTCGTCTTCAAGTATCATATTAACCTTCTTTATTAAAAATATACACTGAAACTTGTTTTTTGGACACGAAATGGGCCTATGAGTCGTTTTCCTAAATTGTTGTTGTTTTTCTCTTTCTAGTATTCTCCTTGTTGCTGCATTTTTGTTTTGAAAAATTTTATTTTTTTTCAACAATTGGACCAATGAACTATTTACACTATGTGGCGGTTCCACGATCGCACTTCAACGATCTAGTGGTCAGCGAAGTCGGGAATTTTTTATAAGATAGACCAGGATGGTACAAACCCTGTCATGCTGATACATTTCGTGCGGCTCACGGAACAATTTTAACGTATATTTGTACCTAATGGAGGAATGTTTTTAAGTTTTTTTCAGTTATTCAGCAACTGGGGTCGGGATCCCGAGATTCAAACCCATTTTCTGACGCTTTGTGCCTTTATTTTAGTAAAAACACTCCTCTGTTTTTAAGCGACGGCCATGTGACAGTATACTGACGAAACGCAGAGCCGACTTACCGCCGCGCAATCCATTTTTTTAGCTAGGTCCCGAAATACCAACTTAGACGCATTGGTTGGTATTTGACGATGGAACTAAGCTTGCTCAAGAAAGGTGACATAAGGAAAACACGGCGGAAACGTATTTCCCTGCCCATCACACAGTGTCTGGTTTGATTTCAAGTAATATCTGTCACGAAAGAATATAATTTAAAGCGAGATGCGGAAAATACAACGGTAATTCTCGGGAATTACATATGAAATAACTGAAGGCTTTATATATCTTCTTTAAAAGAACGTCATCCAGGCAACATAATGATAGTCTGATTAGAACGGTAAACTCTCATTGTTCATTAAATTTAAAGTATAAGTAAACTCGCAATATTTCGATCACTTTTTGGGGTTTTCTCCGACTTGCGGCCCGCGAGACCTCCTCAGAAATTTTTGCGATTCTTCAACCTAGCAACCTCGAACCACCCTGAGGTAGACAACAAGGTACCGGTAAAATTTCAAACTACAGTTGTGACTTGTATCCTTTGATATTTCGATTCACGTTGAGACAGGGGGAATGAATTTTTATTGTCACACTCCCTCAGGATTAGAGCTCAACCGATATATCGGCCCGATATGGCGTGTTTGCCAATATATCATATCGACATTATACAACAGTTAAAAAACCTAAAAATGTTCGTGAAAGTTGTTTTATTTACTGCTGGTTGTGATTATTTTTAATGGATAATACACTTATGTGGTTTATTGTTTTTATAATTAAATTACACATGAGGGGGTACCAAAGTCTTCAGTGCTTAGGACGCCAAAGGGGCTTAATCCGCCCCTGCCTATTATAGTTTATTTACCAGAAGGCAATTCCGAAAAAATTCTGGATTTAGTAGGGGGAGAGCTGAAGAAGCGCCAGACAATTTGTCTTATCGTCCCTGAGGGCAGAGGTTTTATCAATTTTAGAATACTCCCAGTTCGGACCCGGCTCCTTGGACTTGGAATGAGTACGAATGTTAATGCGAAAAGACGCGTGATCTTCATCTGAACTCCCTGAAAGCTTGGCAATATTTAGAAGGCCAACTTTCAGGGAGTTCTCTTCATCGACGGGTCCTTTATTATTGTTTTCTGCCTCACTATTATCAATTTCCGTCAAATTTGATGGTCTCGACTCTAAAGAGTCGAATATCTCCTGAATCTCAGTTGGGCTAGGGTGGATGTCCACTGCCACCCGACTAAAGTTAAGATTACTGGAAGAGTTTCCCTTTTTAATATTATTTTTCTCCTGTACTGGCGTTGATGCAGCACTTAAAAAAATTTTTGTGGGGCGCCCTCTAGAAAAACCTTCTGTCTGAAATCAACGTTGGGCCCAAAAACGCCACTTATCTGCCGGACTAATATGCTTGCACTTGAATTTAAACAAAAAGTTTTGGCCACAGACATTCGTAAAAACAGAAAAGTTGTCATTTCTGCTAATTTTTTCAAACTTCAAATCATTCAATAATATTGTGTTTGAATCAGAATGACGAGGTTTGCAGTTTGTGCATGTTACGTCATTGGTGGATGGTTCAACAACAAACAAAAGTAAGCCAATTAAACAAATATTTGTTGTATAGTGTATGATAATTCTTATAATATCCTGATCATTGGTATGCACCGCCAGTCAGCGCATTATATAAATTTGATGCTCTTGCTATAAGCAACTTTGCTCGTAGATAGCCATATCCCTTATATATTTCCTGTAAGAACTTGATTAACAAGAATAATACAACTTTTTAATTGGGAATAAAACTACAGCCTATGCAGAAAGTTTTGCGTTTCGCCTACATGTCAATATTTATGAAATATGTATGAAGTGTATATTATAATTTTTTTTCATGTTTTAAACATGAGACAGAAGCATTTGATGAAAAATTTCTTGATTACAGGACAGGCCTAAGTGCAAGATATTTTATTGAGGCTGTGAAAACATAATATTTTTTCTACTTCAAACTAGATTACTTTCAAAAAGTGCGTTTCGTATGAAAAATCATGGCAAAATATAGGATAATATATTTCAATCTTATGGCCAGAGCTGAGCTCGCTAGATTGATCCTAGTTCAAGCTGGTGTTGAGTTTGAAGATGTCAGGGTCACTCAGGAAGAGTGGGCAAAAATGAAGCCAGGTAACAGTATATATACGTATATATATGTATGTTTTTACATGTAAATACTGCAATCACTCAAATAATTATTCCAATATCAATCATTGTAAATTCATCCAAATATGTGACGAAAACTTAGATATTCGACAGAATAGCTAACTACTGGTATGCTACGAACGGCATGTTGTTCTATCAAAATGATATATGCGCCATCAGCTAGGACCAATCCTAAATACGAATGCTCAGTTTGAAATATTCGTGTCACGTCGAGTCATTCATGAATATTTTTTATACATAGGTTGCAAATTTTTACATTTTAAATTTACACGTGATGAGAGATTTCGAATTTTGTTGGGTGATCCTCAGCTTATCTCATTCCTATTCCAGATACTCCTTTCGGCCAACTTCCTTTACTGGAAGTAGATGGAGTTCAATACTGCCAAAGCCCTGCTATTTGCAGTTATCTTGCACGAAAATACAACCTTTTGGGTAAAACCCCAGAAGAAACTATGAGAGCTGAGATGATAGGATTCTGCATGGGAGATATGATGATGAAACTCCCATTTACAGAAAAAGACGAAAAAAAGAAAGTGCGTTGGATTTAATATGTTTCTATTTATATTTACCTATTTTATTGATTCAAATTTTTCTGTTTCAAATTTTATAGGAAGAGGCTTTTAAAGAAGCATTCACGACTGTCATTCCACCGTTGTTGCAAAAACTCGAAGCTCTGCTGAAGCAAAACGATGGCGGAGATGGATATTTTGTAAGCCAGGTAACAAAATACAACAACGAAAGTGTATATACAACTTAGTGTTCTTTTTAATACATGACTTGGGTTCGGAATAATTTAAACGTAATCGTAATCTGTAGGATTAGCGATATTGCGATGTAAATGAAATGTAGAATC
Source organism: Styela clava (assembly GCF_964204865.1). Lineage (NCBI taxonomy): Eukaryota > Metazoa > Chordata > Ascidiacea > Stolidobranchia > Styelidae > Styela > Styela clava. Next base: position 20,769,964 of record NC_135250.1, read on the forward strand.
TATATTTTTTGTCTTCTTTATTGTGGATAGTCGCACGTGAGCAAATTTATATTTCTCGTTATTTATTGAGTTCAGTTTTGAGGCTAACAATTCCATATTCTGGTGCAGAATATTAACCAAGCATCACACCGACTCAATGTTTATTGTTTTAATACAGCTGTCGACTGCAGACTTAGCGTGGATGATGTCATCACATTTTTTGGGGAAAATGTGCCCAGATTTGTTGAAGACCGTCCCAAAATTGTCTGCGCTAGCAAAGAAAATTGAAGACTTACCGAAAATTAGTGAATGGATTAAGTCAAGGCCTCAAACCCCAATATGAGCCGTTTACATCACAATTTGACAACAAGGCTAATTGAGTTTGAAATCATGCGCTGCTGCTGCAGATGAAGCCATACCTAGTCAATTATTATTCACGTTATGCAATACTTTGATAAGAAAGCAAACAGTTTGTAATCTATTTGCAGCATGTTATAAAATGACTCATCATTTTATGTCTGCCTCCTGATTGGTTGATTATCCGCCGAGTTGCAGATTATATCTGTCTATGCGCAGTAAAATTGATTCTCCTGCAAACTGTATAGAAGCATCATGCCAATTTTATATTTATCTCCCGCCAATATGAAATGATTGAATATTTTTACTATGGATTCGTTTCAAGATTATCATTATCTTTCCATCGGCTAATTTAAGCAAATAAACTGCATCAAAGCATTACAATTTTATTTGTTCTACAGCAGTATTTTCAATCCAGATTTAACAAATCAGTTTAGTAACGAAAAATTACAGTTATAGATTAGTGATCAGCATTAAGAATGATAGAATCTGGTTGCACATGATTATTAATCTCAATTCGATATTTTAACTGCTAAATATTGCACAGTCTCGATTCGAGTATAACTCAAGGTACTCAAAAAAAAAATAATCTTGTGCTCCGAATAAACTAGCTGAATAAGGTAACATTAACCGTATAAATTTTACAGTAAGCAAGTAAAGCTAACAGACAAAGACAAACATTAAGTGCCAACACCATGGCGAAACAAGACAAACATACAGCAACATATAAAGCAAACGGATATATCAGCAATTTGACAAGTACAGAAAGCTCTTAAACCGAAAGAAAAATATTAAACGCATATTACAAAATTGACTGAGAAATAAGTCCAAATTAATCATTCATTGTATTTTGATATCGAAGAAAGTTTTGGCTGCTACTATGTCAAATTACGGCTATGCATTTCATACTATTGCAACATCGTTACCTACACACATAAAGACGAGACAAGGACGAACAGAGACAAGACAAAAACACAAAACTAAACGAAAATTTAACATCATATCCTTTTTTACGATATGTTACTTATTCGTGGTAATTCTTGTCCCGTCAAAAATTTGCATTAGGCTACAAATATTTCAATTTAAGATGATGTTGATGATAAGATATATAACCAATAAAATAGTGTTGATAATAGTATTCAAATCCATGATTAATGTCCAAAAATATATTCATATTTGATTAAGTGAAATCATATTAAACAACATCAAGTTTTTAGTTTGGTGAAAAAACGGTATGGCGTTAAATTTAAGCGTAAATTAACTATACGATAACTATAGAATGACTACTGTGACTGACTATTATGATATTTATGGCTGCTTGTTCATATTCTTCACAACGATGTGTGGAGCAACGGAAAAGTCGAACTGGCCGTAATAACTCGAAAGAGCATCTGCAAAATATTAGGTTAGCGAATTAACTTAGTTAACTGCGAGGTAGCTTTATCTGAACAAATTATTACTGAAGGGTGAACGAGAATATCGGTCAGAGACCGAAGACTTATCGATCGAAAGTTAGGGGATCCCCAAAACAGCGCTCTTACTCCATAGTGACACCTTGTGTCTCATCACTAATTAATTAATAACTCGCTAATTATACGACAAAATTCAACCAAAATCAATAGGCTTTTGATCCGAAATATGATGAATGCATATGCAAAATTTGGAGCGGATTCATCCTTGCTTTCGTGAGATATCGCGTGTATCTAACAGACAAACAAACAAACAGACAAATACCTATCAACATACTTACTAATCTTAAGATCGATAAGTATTAACAGAAACGAACTACAACATCAAAGATGTTTCAACTTTTATATCATAATATTCACGCAACTTGAGAAACCCGAAAAAATAATCAAAGCAATGGTTTTTATCTAGTGGGGTTGAATACAACAAAAAGTACATGTCAAGAGTAACGATATCTTACCGCACAAATACGACAATCCACACTGCACACAGCGTTTAATGCCCTTTTTATTAGGACATTGACAGCCGAGGTTACGACAGCATGCGCAGTTCATTTTTGTAGGATCATGATTGCACTGGCAGTTTCCGGGAAGAGTCCATCCATCGAGAAAGTAGGGATTTTCTAAATGCACCATATTAATTACGTTTTTTTAAATAAAATATATACTATAAATGCTATTTTTAAGATTATTATCAAAGTATTCATACCGCATGCATCAGCTCCCTCAGTTCCCTTTATTTTTATTCCAATTCTTGAAACACAGAAACAATTTCCGTCGTTGTCACACTGTCGTGGAACATAACGGCCTCTTGTGTCACACTGTCCCCTAGAAGCGACAAGTTTTCCCAATTTGGAGTTGTTGAAAAAGCAAGGTGCAGCAATTTCTGTTTGAGGGAAGTAAATGGTTAGCAATGCTGACAATTCCTCTATAAAGAGTGAGCAAGATTCTTGAACTAATATTCTAGTATTCAATTTCATTCACAGGAAGACTATAGGTCGTCTGTTCGCGAAAAGTGTTCGACTGTGTTCAATGTCTCTCAAGACTGCTAGCGTAAAAGAACTGTTAGGCCTCGTACTTAAATTAGGAAACCAAATATGACCTCGTAGTTTAGCTTTAGATCATCTAAATTTTATGTACCGCCGCGTCCTTGCAGCAATCTGTACTTCATCATCGCCCCAGCATCAGGAAAATATGCAAAATTGTCAAAATGGTAATTAAACTAGCATACTAAACGTGAGATGGATGATTTTGATGATTTATGACGATTTGTGCAGACATGTTATAATTTGTGCGCTATTATTGCGATAACTCTGAGAATGCTCTCGTGCCCCCTAAAGACCTCTTCTGATTTTTCGCCCCGAATTGTATTTCTTTCGTCCCAAGGGGAAATATAGAATTCATTAATCTCAAGTGGTAGCAGTTTTTTTTGAAAACTTAGTAAACTTAGCATTAGGGGCCTAGGTAATTGCTTTATTAAAAGTAATTCCACACCGTCGATTGAAATAGCACATGTATCCCCGTATCCGCACTGGACACATCTTGATGGGTTTCTGCTGTCGCACTGGCATCCGCCGGGAATGCAGCAAGCACAATCTGTTTTCGTCGGGTCGTAATAGCATTGGCAAGTTTTTCGACTGAGAGTCCATTCGTCGACAATTTCTAAAATAAAACTTATTTATAATAACACACTTTAAGGATCGAACTAATTTATATACTTATGAATACTAGGACGATTCGAATGCTGTTCCTATGTTACTAGTTTTTTATTTGTTACCGAAATTTCGACAAAATTCGAATTTTAAGGGCTCAGTACCGGTAACCGATGCAACTGAACAGGTAATGTCAGTTGTTGTCTTAAAATAACTATTTAACAATGATGTGGAAAATATAGAAATGATGAAATTAACTTTTGGGTTTACTACATATACACAGTATCGAAGCTTATTTTCTTAATTTTATGCTGAATATTGAGTTGAATAAATTGCAAACAAAACTGACGTGAAATATTCAATTCTAATTCATTACTCACATATATATGTACTATTATAGGTTATCGGCATTTGTCGTATTTATCATATTAACGATCTGATGAACATATTCGTTTATCAATACCGAATATTCGGAATGCTCTAAAATTATTGATATGATCAGCTTAAATGGTGCTGATATCGCAAAAAATTAAACGCCGCTTGATATTCGGATATAGATCGACTGCGTAAAAATTCAACTCTGTATGATACCAATATATTTACACTTTACCATAACAACTCTTGCCATCTTGCCAAAGATAATAATTTTCATTACAAAGGCATGTGAAAGATCCATTGTTATTAATGCATGTATGCTCACATCCGTGATTGCCGTCTTCGCATTCGTTGACATCTAAAAAGAATAAAATATCGCAAGTCATTTTTAAAATAAAATACCAAAAAAGATATGGGATTAGATATGCGGATGATTTTTGTATGTGTGTCTGCAAATCAGGCATAATTATGCACCAAAACGAAAATATGAGAAACCTGATACATTTGGAAGCTCAATATCAATTCTTGACTCTAACAGGAACATAATACTTCTGTAAATAACAAGAGAGCAATGCCCAAATATATGGACACAAAGGTTAAAACGTAATATTTCACTAACAATTTCCCAAAACCATATCCTGAACGAGGCTGTAACTATGAAACGGCTACCGTGCATATCAGTCTAGTGTAGTTGAGTACAACAAGCTTTCTAGTGAACGTGGTGTAACAATTTTAGCAGATGTTACAATCACGAAATAGAGTCTGCCAAAGTCTAGCGACGATCGCCCGTAATAGCGTTTGTTACAACGAACTCACTAAAGCCAGTTTTTTTTCGTATTGACGTGATTGTGACGTCGCAGTGGCGTAATTTTTGGATGACTGAAAACCGCGTCTTCACGAATAAGAATAAAATAGCGAAAGTTGGATAAAATATCAGTTCTCATAAGATCCATAGTAAATTTAGAAATAAATAGAAGGAATAGCCTTCTAGAGACAATAACAATCTTTAACAAATAAATATTTCTGATTAATTGGTCCAGTAGCCAGAAAGAGAATCGATTTTTTCAAAAAAACAACGAGAAGAAAAATACCAACAAGAACAATAACATAACAACAAAACGATTCAAAGGTCCATTTTGTGTCCAGTAAATCGAATTTGTCCTCTGAATGGTGTTGAATATAAGAAGCAATCGGTGAAAAATTACCTTCACAGTTGAAGTTATTACCGCCGAGTGACCACCCTTCGTTGCAACTGCAAGAGAAGGAGCCTTCAACGTTATTACAGTTGTGTTCACAGCCATGTTCGCCAGAGCATTCATCCACATCTATACAAAAGTAAATTTAGAGTAACGTAACAGAACTTTACAAAACTTTTATGATTAGGAATGTGCGAGAAAAAGAAGTCAAGAATATGAAAACAACATATCGTTAGTGTTATTTTGTGATATTTGAGTGGTATTATCCAAGGATTCTAAATTTACAATCGTACCAATGCAAGTAGTTTGGTCATCAGACAAAGCATAGCCTTCGTTGCACGAACAGAAATAGCTTCCTTCAAGATTGTTACATACTTGTCCACAAGGCGAGTCGGAGAAACATTCGTCGATATCCTGATCGCAACTGAAATAGAAATCAATATGATATAAAAATTGACAGTATTTTACAAGAAATTATTAATTAGTGCCGGTTCGTATATGGAATTATGACAACATATTCAGTGAATAATTGGTATTTCAATGACAAACTGTATTTATGTCATAATGTAAAAACTGTATCACGTAGTGTTTGTCTGGCTAATAGGCGATGAATTTTAGCTTTTTATATATTACTGATACTTAATCCAATCATTTAGTATTTAAAAATACTTATCAAAAACATGAAATAATTTTTTCATTTACATAAGTACTGAAGTTGTCAATTTTATTTCAACTTTGTACGGTGACAATGTGGACGGTTTGTACGGTTACTAATATTTAGTACTCACATCCTGTGAGTGCAGCATTCTCTAAAATACAATTTACCAACTCATATGCGACTGTACATAATTCTGCACAAAAAGAGCAACAATTTATAATTAAAATTATACTCACGCTTTGCCGTCCCAACCGTTGTCACATTTACACTCATTCGATGTTTCAAGTTGCTCACAAGTTCCGAATTCACATGGGGGGTAGCATTTAGCTGTTAACAAAACCAAGAATAAATAGGAAGTTTCAATGTGCTAGCGACGTTGATTGTCAATCCAAATTTCTATTTTATGATCGGGCTTTAACTTTACAGTCAACTCTAAAACTTTTGGTTTTACGTTGTTTTGAAATTTTTTAAACAGAAACAATAAACATGTTTGTAACAAGTTGGAGTTAAAGCGTTTTATTTCGAAATCTGACTTCTACTGGATCGTTTTTAATCCAAAAATGCAATGCATCTCATTGTTATTCGTAATTATACCGTATGTCAGTGGTCGACAAACTTTATGTACTTACGGGCCAAATATACATATTTCCGGTAGCGCGCGGACCGCAATATTTCCGCCTTCGAACAATCGCTACATTAGACTTCAAATTATGGCGCATTTGCACCTTCTATTATCATGTTAAAAGTCTGCAACAATGAGGCGTGTATGCGGCCTTTTATAATATATTATCTAACAAAACATCGTTTTTATTCACTCATTATCAATGTGATGGATGATGTTTTTATGGCAACTTGCCCGCGGTACGTCGTCCAAATTACGATCTGACAAGCGAGTACGAAATTTATTCCAAGTGTAATGCATTTTAGATAAAGCATTATGAGCTTCCGAACATGCAGATTACACGTTTTGCACTGTCGCACAGATGAGCTGTGGCGCAGTCCCGGGTCTCGGGAATTTTCGATGACACGTTTCGTGACGAGTTTAACATTAAATCCCTTGATATCTGCGATGCTGATTGGGCATATCGAGCAAACTGGTTTTGGAATGCGCAAAAAAGTAAAATATTTTTGCGTCCAAGCACTTCGGAATGTTGGACCGAACCTCGTCACGAACTTCCTTCCGCTTCCAAGACATTTTTAAATTTTAATAATCAAAATTATCTCGAACGACATACTACTGACGCTACTATTCCAAAACAAACGACGTGAAGCTGCACTTTTTACCACATAAATCCGTGTACAGACAATAATAAATTTCGGATCAATTTTTGTTGTATGTATTAAATGTCAGTCTGTTCAAGGGCCGCAACAAATTGGGCCACAGTTTGCCGACCCCTCCCACATGTATACAAAATCATTATTTCATTTTACCGCTCGGAATCGGGTCAAACTATGCCATCATAAAAATTATGGGCGTTATGCAAGGATTCGGGTCGATATTATTATAATGGTACATACGTATAGAGCAGACTTCTCCGTGGAAATCTATCGTACAGTTGCAAACATTGGGTGCGACACAAATTCCGTCATTCTGACAGGCTTCTGTGCAAATGGCTGAAACACAACAAAAACAAGTCATCTATCAGAAGAATTTAATAAATTCGAAAAGTATTTATCATTATTGTTGGCAAATATATAAAATCGTTTAACCATATTATTAACAAACTCAAATAAAAATAAAGATGACTAGAATCATTTAGGATTGATGTATTCATTAAACTGATCAAAGTTATATAAAATAGATTCAGTGAATATACTCACGATTGCAAACGCGTCCCTCATCTGCACTAGCGAAACCATCACTGCAGGAACATTCGAACGAGCCTTTGATATTTGTGCAAATTTGTGCACAGTCGTGCGTACCAATTGTACACTCGTCGATGTCTGTAAGTAATGAGTGAAAACACGTAAACAAAACGACTCAGATTAAATCAAGAGATAACTATATATCACGATTTTAAGGAATTAAAAATAACAAAAAGACAGAATAGTAAACCGTGGAAGAAAAGACGCAACGTAGATTTATGTGGTTATCATGGTACCTTAACTCTTCAAATCGGTTGCTAGTGCACCACAGAAAATAAAAATAAAAAACTAATTCACGATGACACGCAAAACTATGAAAAACGTTAAATTTAAAGCTGTTTCCGGCACCCTCTGGTGTTTATTTTTCATAAATTTAAAGGTGATTTGTCCAGAAGCGAGAACAAAATGGATTTCTGGAACATCAACAATAATTTAACAAAATGATTATAAATAGATCCCCATCATGTTGTACAAGTTTGAAAAAACTCAAATCACGTGCGTTCATACAAAATAATAAGTTTCACCGAAGCATTTCAGTTCCTCTGAGATATATCCGGCCGCACAAGAACATGTGTATGATCCTTCAGTGTTTGTGCATGTCTGATCACATTCGTGTGTTCCAAGTGTGCACTCATCCAAATCTAAATTTATTTATTTTATAAAAGTTATTTTTGGAACTTTGCTGATGTAAAGGCAATATTTAACGAGGTTTTTCCTAGGCAAGGATTATAACTATCCAATTTAATTAAATGGAACAGAAGAATAATGGTGGCAAAATTTATCAATCCGAAAACTGAATATTCACTAATTAGTAAAAGGTATTGAAGAGTAATTTATTTTAAATGCTGTGGTTTATAATTTGACATCCATATATTGTGGAATATTCGAAACGAAAATAAAGTGCCGAAAAAATGACATACAGTTGAAATTTATTGGTAAAATAGTTTATAAGACTAGAATTTTCACCCGATCATTTCCAACTCACAAATTGTATATTTTTTTCAAAGTACAATAACGAATGTTCATATTGTTACCGTTACAGTTAGATCCTTCTGCTTCATATCCTGCTTCACAACTGCAGGAAAACTTCCCTAACTCGTTGGTGCAAACCTGTGCACATCCGCCGTTGTTTGTTTCACATTCATTGATATCTACGTTTTAAAAAAAAACTTTTTTTGAACCTGATCGAATACTTTTTTTCCAACTTGTGCATTTTGGAATCTGGAAGCACGAGGTGCAATGGATACTGGAACTCGTTATTATGAATTGAAGAATAATGTAAAAAATCAAACTTCATGAAATTATTGATGAGATGAATAATCGATTTACCCCAAAAGAGAGAAAAGTTATACGATATTTATCAAATATCGTCCATTGTTGATTATTTTACAGTGATGTATATTTTTACATTTCGAAAGAATGGGGGCGAAAACATAGCTGTTCAATAATAATCTTCAAGCAAAAATGAGGTTCCATATCAAAATATCTCGAATCAATAATTTAACTTACCATGACACCTATGGTCATCAACCTTGTATCCGGATTTACAAGTACAGGTATAAGATCCTGGTTGATTTTCACAAGTTTGTTCACAATTATGTCCTTCTTTACATTCATCAATATCTTTAAAACAATTTTGATAGTATATATCATGTTTAATACCTGCTTTTCAACTTAAATAACCCGCATGTGTTTACAAAATCTTTCATGTTTGCGTTTATTAAAATCAATTTCACTTACACGAAAAGCTTGTTTGGAGAGTAAATGTAAAATTCGAACATTAGTTTAACTGTGCTATACAGCGGATGTATCGAGGAGTATTGGAATACTAGTCTAGCAATCAGCAATAAGTAAACGCTACGACTCAAACAATAGCGCAGAATTCAAATTCAAAATCCAGGTTTTAGTAATGTTCATTCGAATTTTTATTTCTTTAGTAGTGTCTTTATGAGGTATATTCACTGGTGTTTGAAAATTTTAAAAGTACGGATAAATGGCGATCGCTTATTTTGCGAGACAGGTTATGAAAACACTCTAAAAATAAGCATTATAAATATTCTCATGGTGAAGTATAGAAAACGAAAGGCAGGGGAATGTTTTCCCGGTAAATATTTTTTACTTTTAATTATTAGCAATCTTCAAAAAGTTTAGATTTTACTTCTGACACATTGCGTACAATAATTATGTATACTGAAGCGTGTTGTTTGTCAAATCAGAATCGAATGCCAATATCAAGTAAGTTTTTTGAATACCTGCACAATTTACTTTGTCAGACCCAAGAACGTAGCCTGGATCACACCCACATGAATAGCTACCAACTTCATTATAACAAAGTTGGTGACACACATTCCCTTCGCATTCATTACGATCTAAAATTAACAAAACGTGGTTATTATAAAAAGATATTTATTATTTTGAACTAAAATTCAAATTCTCCTTCTTGTTGCTGTAAAGGTATGCAACAGGCGTAGGACTATAGTGTCCAAAATTACTTAGATTACAAATTAGGTCGTGGATACTACTAACATCCCCTAATACCTCGCTTACATAGTTGCTAGAATAAATTTAAATAGTACGACATAAAGATAATTCAAAGAGAAAAATGTCCCTAACAACTACATTTGATTTGTTTTTACAATTGTAGACACAAAAACGACGCGTAACAATTAATTAAATTATATCAATTTACCTTCACATTTTTTCTTGTCTGATGCCAAGTTAAATCCAACACGACATGAGCACGTATATCCGCCGTTGTGATTGGTGCAAACTTGGTCACAGTCGTCTATAGCCTGAGCACATTCGTTAATATCTGAATAAAAGGTGACCTTTTTATAGTAGTAGACCAGTGGCAGTTTTTATCCACTCAAAAAATAATTTTCTGATGTATTGCATTTACAAAACATGATAACTGCCTGATGGTCACGGTACACTCAGTGTAGTATGTTTGATTGTATAATAACATAGTTGCCCTGATTAACGAATACACCAGAACCGTCTACTTTGAATTCTTTCTAATTTTACGTGTTATGATTTTATAAAAATACTTTGAACAAATAAAGATCAAATTACAACTCAGAAAAAATGTATATTTGGCAATTATAAATCCTTTTCAAGTTTTATTTATGCTCAAGAAAATACTCAGCATACCATTGCATGAATGTCCGTTGGTAGCCAGAGTATACCCGGGGTCACAATCACATGAGAAGTCTCCGATCTCGTTAATGCATTTGTGAGCACAATTATCCAGATCATCTTGGCACTCGTCGACATCTGTGAATTGTCAAATTGCTGTAGTTAGAGACTATACCTAGTTTAATAATACAGAAATGAATCGGATCATTTTATATTTCAATTCACGTTGAAACTGAATTATAAAATATAGATCATCGTCACAGGCCCCAACAAAGACCTAGCAGCCCCTGTACCGCCACGGTACCCCAAACACAGGGACTGGTAAGTTACCGCATATAATTTTGGGAAGTTTTTTATGGGGAGTGGTAGACTGCGGTGCCTGATCTGGTAATACAGAAGTGACTCGGATCACTTGGTATTTTATTTCACGTTGAGACTGATTTATGAAGAATGTATCATTGTCACATGACCTGTAAAAGCTATGCCCCAATACAGCTACTGGTAAAGTACCACATGGGATTTTCGGGGAATAGGTAATAAAATATTTCGTTTTGCCCTCCGTGTCCACATATTTGAGCATTGTTCTTTTGCTCTATAATCAAATCTAACTGATAATTCGGCAGGCTTATCAATTATTCAATCAATTATAGATTCGATTTTAAAAATCTCGTCAAAACTATCATACCAACGCATTGTTTTCCATCGGAGCCTAATTTGAAACCAGCGTTGCAGGAGCATGTAAAGCTTCCATCATTATTGTGGCAAACATGAGCACATCCATCAGTATTTTTTTCACACTCATTCACATCTTAATAATAAATACATTATCTTTTAGTACATGATTTATGTGAAAATTTCTGAAATACGAATTCGGTATAATTATCAATAAATACATATTTCTGTAAATAAATTCTGAGAGTAAATTTTTCACACTTTTTGTTGTAAGCACGTACAATATTTGGGTGGAAGAATTATTGTTTCCAATCAGAAAGTGTTATGACCCAAGTTGGGAGTACCATGCTACCAGTAGAAACTGATTAGCGCAATTATTAGTTCAACTTCCAAAAAAAAAAAAATATTTGTTCACAAATATAGGCTTCAATAAGTTTAAATGAATACACTCACCATTGCATGATTTTCCGTCAGGACCTAAAACTTTTCCATTTGGACAACTACATGTAAAACTTCCTACAGAGTTTGTGCAAGTTCCAGCACATCCATCCGTGTTAGCAGTGCACTCATTTATATCTGTAGTTCCAAAATATAAATAATGATTCACATTTATATTTTGTTTTAAAGTTAACGCCTGAATGTCACGCCTAAACCAGTATTACCATAGGAAGAATAAATTACAATTGGAAGAATAGATGGTATCCTCTTTGCGACATTACAATATGCATTCGTTAACATCTAATTGCAAATAACTGTTAGTTTTTCTCGCACTAATAGACGAAATGTGGAATTTACTACTTTTTATAGCTGCTTTCCTTATCATTGGCTTCAACTATGTCACGCCTTTCTCGTTAATCAATATTTTTTTGAACATTATGCACCTCCACAAACCTATATATTTTTATTATTTCTAGGGAGTTTAGTCGACGACCGCTGTTGTGCTCAGTGTTACGTCTTTTCACTTGTGTGTGAGTGTGCGTAATTGAGTTTGTTCAAATTCTTTTAACAAAATAATCTCAATTCAATTGGTAAAACAGAAGTGGCTCGGATCAGTTAATAGTCACGTTAAAAATGATTTATGAAAAATGGATCATCGTCATAGGACCTGAAAATACCATAGCAGTACCTGTACTATCACGGTACCCTGGTATAGGTACTGGTTAGTTACCGCATAGGATTTTCGGGAAGTTGGCGATAAAATATTTCGTTTTGCCCTCCATTTCCACATATTTGAGCATACCACTTTTGTTTTATCATTCAAACCAAACTAACTGATAATTTGGCAGGCTGAACCCAATCAATTATTCAGTCAGTTTGTTATTAGATTCGCTTTAAAAAATCTCGTTAAAACTAACATACCATCACATCGTTTTCCGTCGGAGCCTAATTTGTAACCAGCGTTGCAGGAGCATGTAAAGCTTCCATCATTATTGTGGCAAACATGAGCACATCCATCAGTATTTATTCTACATTCATCCACATCTTAATAATAAATATATTATTCGTTTAGTATATAAATTGAGAAAAATTTTCTGAAATACGAATTTGGAATAATTATTAATACATACATATTTCTGTAAACAAATTCTGAGAATAAAGTTTTCTCACATTTTTTGTCATAATCATGTACAATAGTTTGGTGAAAGAATTATTGTTTCCAATCAGAAAGCGTTATGACCCAAGTTGGGAGTACCACGCTGCCAGTATAGAAACTGATATATAGACGAAATTATTTGTTTGACTTGAAAAAAACATAATCGTTCATAAATATAGGCCCATATAAGTTTAAATAAATAAACTCACCATTGCATGATTTTCCGTCAGAACCTAAAGTTTTTCCATTTGGACAACTACATGTAAAACTTCCTGCAGAGTTTGTGCAAGTTCCAGCACATCCATCCGTGCTAGAAGTGCACTCATTTATATCTGTAATTCCAAAATATAAATAATGATTCACATTTATATTTTGTTTTAAGTCAACACTTGAATGTCACGTTAAAACTTATAATACCATGGAAGAGCACCCGAAAAATAAATGATATCCTCGGTGCGACATTTGTTTTCGTTTGTTAATTTAGTTTGAAATGAAAATGGCGAACTATTTTATAAAAGACATAAATGATCTCAGACTATTTTTGTAATCATTATATCGTAAATTATAATTAGCAAGTATCTACAGAATAGTATGTTTTAAAACCGATATTTTTGCTATACGTTTCCATCACCAATAATGTCAATTACCCAATTGAAAAAAAAAAAACAGAAAAAATGTATCATTCCGAATACCATGGTAATGCTTTAATTGTGTTAAAATTCCTTGCAGAGTAGTCATATTCTATTTTAAACGTCGTTTCTATTCTTAAAATTTGTTTTGCATATTATTTAGAACTAGTGCAAATATTCAATGACAACTCGTTATAGTTCATTAGTAAAATAATCTAATTTAAATCATTAAGATTCTGTTTCTGCCACTAATTTGCACTCATTTGAGTTACAGATTCTATTCCAACTTTTCCCTATCGCAAGAACACGAATATCCTTTGTTAGAATTTTTGCAATTTTGTTCACACCCGTGATCTCCATCACATTTGTTGATATCTAATTGCAAATAACTGTTAGTTTTTTTTTGCACTAATAGACAAAATGTGGAATTCACCGCTTTTTATAGCTGCTTTCCTTATCATATTGGATTCAACTATTTTACGCCTTTCTCGTTAATTGATATTTGCTTGAACATTATGCCACTCCATAAACCCATATATTTTTTATTATTTCTTGGCATTCTAGTCGTCGACAGTTGTTGTGCTCAGTGTTACGTTTTCTTCACTTGTATGTGAGTGCGCGTGATTGAGTTTGATCAAATTATTTTAAAGAAATAATTTAAATTCTGCAGCTTCGGATATTTTTTAACAATAATTTATTATTACATATAAGAAGACTCTTTAAATAATAAACCGCTACCATATAACTTAGTTTGTGTTGTTGGCATATTGAAGTTTGATATTTTAAATTGAAGTTGTATTTTATGCTTATTTATTTCTGATTGGTAGAAAAAGAAAAGTTCATTTCTAAATACTTTTTCTGAAATTCTTGGTAAGTTTACATTTTTATTCGTTTTACCGTAAGCACACGATGCTCCTTTCCAACCCGAGTCACACATACATTGACTTCCGCCACGGCAATCCCCATGCCCGGTGCATCTTATCTTACATAGTCTGAGTAAAATAAAAATTCGAATTGAAATTACATTCCCATGAACCGATTACAAATATCCAACTGATGAGAAACAATGCGCGGCTCGTTCGAACTATTTTTGTTTCTTTTAACTGACAATCCACAAAAACTGTGCCACGGCGGAAAATTAAAGCAATTCAATGGATTTCAACTACAACTATAGTATAAAATATGAAATAATACTGTTCAAAATCTTTCAAAAAGTTTTATAAAATATGTTACTTAAATTATAAAATAAACTTACTGGTTTAGCCTGTAAAAAAAATCAAAGAGAAATATTGTTAGTAAAATGTTCTGGAAGCAACAAATCAATTAATTCATGTGTGTTCATCGTTTTTATTTGCCATAATATACTACAAATTTTAGGAAGAATAAATGAAGAATATAGGAAGAATAAAGATTACCCTCGGTGCGACATTACTATATACTAGGAACTTTACGCTTTCTGAAATTTTGTTTGTCAAATTAGTTTGAAATGAAAATGGCGAACTATTTCATAAAAGACATAAATGATCTTAGACTATTTTTTTGGTTCACTTTATTGTAAGTTAGAATTTGAAATTTAACTTAAATAACTATCTACAGCATAGTATGTTTTACATTGAAAATGACTGCAAAAGCAAACTAGAGCTAAAATAAATTAAAACAACTGTATCTTCAAATTTATTACATAAAAATAATCATGTAGAATAAATTCTGAAAGTGGTTTTTACTCACGCAAAATTTGAAACACTGAAAGAGTAGAAATAATTTATTATTAAGTGATTATTAACAAAGTAGATGCTGTTTAATATTCTGTCTTCTTTTAATATGTAAAATCAGTATAAATACAATTAAGGAGATATGAAAATATTGCTTTTTCAGATTTGGATAATTCAAACGGCTCACAGTAGATATGTGAAATTCGAGGAAAATTGTGCTGAATACTGTTCTGCGGTTTGGTTCTGGAATACCGATTCTTAATTTTAACTTTGTTTTATGCTGATGTAAACCAACGTCCGCTGCATCACAACAAAACCTAATTATTGCTGTACTATTATTTTATCAATGATGCCTTATGTATATTTAAGAAAAGAGAAAAGACATAAAACATCAATTTGAAATCATATGAAACTGTATTCTCATTTACACAGTCAATTCTAGGATACCAAAAAAGTAAAAATATTAAATACTGAAATCTCATAGAAATTAGGTTCCAAAACTCCATCAGACATTTTCAGGCATAACAGACTTTTCAATAATGAATGATTTTGTTATGTGAAGTATCAGCCATTATTTTACCATTATTTAGAATATGAAACTTACGCTGTCACACTGTAAAAAATAACAAAAGATAATTTTAGTCAGTAAAATATTTGAAAGTGAAATTCATTAAATTTATATGTGTTGTAGCTTTTTTATTTGGTTCAATGTCACAAACTTTTTTTCATTTCATGCGAAATTTTGTAGGTATGACCTCAGTTTACTACAAATTGAAATGAAAGGAAGGTTGATTGATAGATTTTGTATTAATCAGCATAAATGATATCTTCAATTCAAAAATGCTATGCTATACATGACTTGACATCTAAAAATTAGCTAAAATACATATTATGTTACTGAAACATGATGAAAATTACTTTCCAGAGTTACATGGCAATTGCAGACATTTTAATTAATATATGTATTTGACTTTTTTTTTCGGTAGTTGTAAAAAGTCCAATTTTATTTCGTTGAAACATGGTTCCAGATTTTGCAGTTCCTCATGGGAAGACATAAAACCTATAAAATCCAAGTCCGAATGTTAAACAGAAAAATGTGTACTCACGCTTTCTTTGCGCTGAAGAAATAGAACATAAAATGGAAACAATTACATATAGGGACACGCCTGTCCAGGAAATCGGACAAAAAGATAAATCACTTAGGATAAGCCATTGGTTTATATTATTCCTCTAAAATCTCAAAAATGTTTCATAAAACTTTCCCATCCAGATTTTACTGTTCTTTATGGGAAGACATAAAGCCTATAAAAATCCAAGTCCGAATGTTAAACAGAAAAATATGTACTCACAGTGTCGCGACGCTGAAGAAATATAGGACATAAAATAGAAACAATTAGGAAATTGAACAGAAGGATACAAACAGAACAGATACAAACAGAAAGATACAAAGCCCTACAAATCACAAAAATATTTGCTGAAACTTCTCGTAGTTTTCATTTAATTCCAAGGGGATTGCGTTTGGAGTGAATATATATATATATATATATACATAATATTCACCCTTCACTTAGACCGTATTTTCGGATTGGAATTAATTAGATCCATATTGCATGGTTTCGTAGAATTTTTAATGTTCTTACTTCTCTAATGAGACTGATATTATTAAATAGAATACAATTAAATACAAAATAATATCATCTTACAACCACGCGTCAGACTGATCCACATGCATCGACAAGATGACGACGAGCACGGTTAAAATCAATATTGCTTTCATATTTTTGGTGTCTCCAAGTTTCCACTTAGGAACTAGAATATCT
The DNA here is from genome assembly GCF_964204865.1 of Styela clava. Classification (NCBI taxonomy): domain Eukaryota; kingdom Metazoa; phylum Chordata; class Ascidiacea; order Stolidobranchia; family Styelidae; genus Styela; species Styela clava. The sequence goes on from NC_135250.1 coordinate 20,787,075, forward strand.
AAATTGTTCTAAATGACATAAAAAGCACATTACCTTCTGTATATTTGTATGAAATTTACTAATGTTCAAGAAGATTAATGTTCAACATAGGATAACAAGCGTATAATTATTATTTTTCAAAACCCCTAAATTGGGTTTGGAGTAATTTTAAAAATGCTTAATTTATATTGTTGCGTTGTTTGCACATCGACGATAATCCAGCCTTCGTGACATGAATCTCCATATTACTATTTATTATTTTGAAGTTTTTCATAAACAATTTGAATGAAATCAAGGATTTGAGCAATTCCATTAGTGCCACTTGATTTGACAAGATTGAAACGAAACACGGTTTTGTGACATTCAAAATTCAAATAATTTAAATTAATCTGGGAGTATACAAATAAAATTGTTTAAATGAAACAGACATCCGCACAGAACATAAATTACACCAATAGCAAATTGCTTATTTACAATCTGTTCGTCGAACACTCTTGATTAAACTACATGACAATTGAGAGTGAAATTCACTTATAAGGGAAGATCAAAAGTGGCGAAAAAAGCGATTTTTCCATAAGTATATAATATACGTTTCAGTATATTTGAAGTTATATTATGCCAAAACAATCACTTATTGTTTTAAAATCGACATTAGAAAAATTAATTACTTGACAATTACTTAAAATTATTTTCCATTCAATCGCACCTAACGCCAAGCATAAAGTATGTTCTGATGATTTTGAGCGACAGCGTAATACCTCTAATTTTTCTTTGTATACGACGGTTATGGGAGTGCCGCTGCTATAGACTCAATTCTGATAGCTACGTTATATTGAGGCGAATTCAATCATAACTAATGCACGCACGTGCGTGAGAAACTCAAGAGATTAAACGAATATTAATTATCGCCACCTAAAACACTTAAATAAGAAAAGCTGAAAGTTCGTAATCAAAAGTAATTTGTTTCCGCCATTGTATTCAATCTATATATAAATTATTTTTATTAAGGCATATTTTCAGTAGCACATATACCTAAAGGTAATTTTATTATTTAATTACCACATCAATTAGAACTTCAAGTGATGTTTTATTCGATTACTTACTTAGCGTTCAATTAATACTCCATTGCACTTAACGTAACGTGCACCTGGTCTGGTTATTTAACAATGTATTGTAACATGAAAAATTGAGCCCTGGGCCCGGAATCACTTGATATAACAGGTACAAAATTATATGAAATCCGCAAAATGTGTGTTCTAGAAGCAATCTAAATTTTATTGTTATTATGGACATACCTATGGATCGCTAAGATAAAACTTCGTTGAAGTGATTGTTGTTGTTGTGAGAAGTATTTCTACTGACTCATTCTACTTCAACTTTCCAGTACTAAAGGATAGAAAATATCGAAAGAATAAAACTTTATTTTATTTCGAATCACGAAACACTTCTTTCTATCAGGCTTCCCGCAATCATTTGCTACTTTTTTCATTCGGCATTACCAGGCTCGCATTCTCGCCGAAATTCCATATTTTTGTTGTTGTTTATCTTGTTTATATCCATCCTTTAAATTCAACCACCCAGTTAAATTTACTTGAATTTATTAAAATAGGGAGATTTGTTGGGTCGGCTTATTTTAGTTATATATTTTATTTCAAAAAAATATCAATATATATACAATGCGTAGTATAAATGGTCTCTGTGCAGTAACAGGTAAATATAACGATCTGTGTGAACTTTTACAGTGTTTCTCACGCAACTGCAAACAAAGCTCTAAACAAGTTGGAAGTAATCTCTTTATAACAATCACTGCAAAGCTACGTAACACTAAAATATGTTTCATAAAATATTTTCCTCATAAAAAGCATATAAAATTCGCTTCAGAAATGTAGCTAACGGAGGTACCTAATTTTGTTTGCCCACTTAACATCAGGTTGTGTAAAGGGAATAGAACCTATGAACAGGAGGGTATATTCACGTGGCTGACATAGATAGTCCCCGAACTCGTAAGAGAACTGAAATAAGGAAAATTGCAACCCTAACTAACTAACCCTAAACTGATACACACACTACGCGAGTACCTAAAAATCTACTCGGAAGTCAAAAAACTCACTCTTGGGATCTCAACTAAAAATGAAGACCACAGAAAACTTGAAAACGCTCACAGGCGTGTCAAAGGCTGGGGTATTTGGGTTTATCTTCGTGACAATGATGTCAATTCAATCGATAGTCTGTTTGGAAAGAAGTAATAAACATCCGTTCATGCGCCATTCAGATACTAGAACGTTTATGTCATTCAGACAATTTTTCTACATTTTTCCTGGTTTTCATGTTGGTAATCTTGCAATTTTCAAACGTGGGGTTTGAGGTCTTTACTACATATGCGGAAGCACCGATAAACACTCATACATAACAAACTTAAGCCAAAGATGATTTTTTATTCGTAAACCAACAAGCAATTAAACAACTATTTTTAACCATGACAAAAATTGACCAAGCATGTATCAAACACGTTTGGATCACAGAAACGTGAATTTAGGGAGAAGAAAAGCTATGCAGCTGATACATGGTTACAAACTGGAATAAATATCAATGAGTGAAGGAACACTGGTTTCAAACAAAATGTAAATGAGAGAAGAATAGCGTGACTTGAAAGAGAGAAAATAAAGAGAAATTTGAAAAAGGAGATAAAAGTGTCAACAGCTTAACTATCATGGAAATTAGTTGTTTAAATTGGGTTATTCGCTTGAAAAAAATAAATAATTCAAACCGATATCTTCAATGTATTATGTAAAAGAATCATTTCAACAACAAAATATACATGGCGTCCCTAAATTCTCCTTATTAAATTGTAAAGAGGCCGTATGGATACTATGTATTATAGGCACGTAAATTTGAAATAAACAATCGCTAATGTAAATTAAGGATGTATAAAGCTAAAAAGCAAATTGCAGTGCTTCTGCTTTGGCGTGAGTATCTATTTGAATCCTCTGGGAAACTTTACTGTATGGTCCAATCCCTCCATTGTTTACAGCGCAAACACGAAATCGATAGGAAGTAGTTGGTCGCAAATTCTCAACTTTATAAAGAGTATCTTTGATGTTATCGCTTGCGACAATCCATTGCATTCCAGCTTACAATAGAAAATAGAATAAATCTTTGAATAAATGAAATACCAATATCAGAGATATAAAATTTTTTGACATATTTATAATTAATTTGATTTATTCCAAAAAGCAAAAAAGCAAACAAAAGCCGAAAAAATCTTAAAAATGGTTCAAAAAAACAATAGCTGATGTTGTATTATCATAGTCACGCTAACCAAAATACACACAGATAAATAGCATAGATAGAACCCACACAGCCATTTATTCGCAACTATTCAGGGAAATGTTATTGGTAACTTGAAATCTTTTTTATTTTTGTTCAAGAATTCTTCAAAACCGTTAGCATTTAAGTATTTTAAACAAATTATATTTTTATATCGGTAGTGTGAACCTTTGATGAAAGAGAAACTCAGTCAGGCTCTCGCAACTAATTGGTAACGAAGGGAGTCTTATACGGATTGTTGTGCTAAATTTTTGCTTTTAATTCCGTTGTTAATGTTATTGTTGAGGTTAATTTACATTTTTCATGCGATATTTTCAGCCAATACATTTCCCGGAGGACTTAACGTACTGGTACGCGTATGATCATACATTTGAGCATTGCTCAATTGTTATCTCTTAAGCAAATCTATCACAGGATAATGGGCGGGTGGTATGATTGACAGCGGCCAAGAATATTTACCAATTACAATAATTTCTTATTGTATAGCTTTGCAACATCGGTAGTTATTTACTCACCCATTTCTCTATACTGCAAAATGTACGACATAGGAAAAGCCGCACAATTCGTTGGTGGATTCCACGAAATCCAGACATTTGTCCCATCCGTTCCTGAAAAATCTGGCACTGATGGTTTGTCGGGGACAACTAAAAACAAATGATAATATTATATGTTTTATGTCTATAATAATGATTTAATAGGACAAATAACATGGTGCATGTTACTTTGGCACATTTTCTACTTTTCATATAATATACACTCCTGAGCAGAGGGTGATGTTGTTATTATTTTAAAAAAATACGACGAGTGGATAGTATTAATTAAGTTTAAGTTAGTCAAGACATAAACTAAATCCAGTGTACATTTTTCAGTTTAATACAGGTACATATCCGAACAAACGCGGCCCCAAATCTAGGGCTCAACTCCAAAAAAGATACCATTTAAATAATTAGGGAGCATCGAGTTCAATATTCAAACTAGTTTTCTTACAGTGCAGATAGATTTTGCCAAACTGATAATAAACCTGATGTCAGTTTCTGCTTGTCCACCACCTGTTTTGGAGCGGGAATAAGAAATGCCTCATTGATATATGAGTTACTCGTATATTAGAAACTCTCACTGTAAAGAATTTGTAGTAACTTTACCAAAAATTTGTACGATTTTAACTATAAAATGAATATATCACCTGCTAATTTTATTATACATGATGTCTTCAATATTCCGACAGAATTCCGAGCCTCGCATTGGTATTCACCATAATCATGCGGAAGTTTCAATTTTCGTATTTTAAGTTGAAATCGTGTTATGGAAGCTTCAGAGATTATTTCTATTCTGTCGGATGCAATAATTTCTTCTCCATCTAAAAAAATGAACTAATTATTTCGTCGTATTTTGTGCAGAACTTAGACATTCCATTCAGTTCCCACGCGCATAAATAAAAAGTGGCATAAAAATATTTTCTAACAATAAGCTTCATTATGCCTTTGTAATAACCTTTCCTGTTCTAAACAAAAAAAAAAAGATGACAAGCCGTTCTGAATGGTTGTTTGGGCCCATGGCGATGATAAAGGGAAAGCATTAAATATGATGATATATGTTTTAAACCGTGACGCAAGTGCATGTACTTTGATTTAATTGGCAGTTTTGAAAAAAAAAAAATTGTGTTCGACACAGAATAGGTGCATTATATTGTAAACTACGATTGGCATAATGTGTGCATTTTACCGGCCTATTGATACATTCAATTTATGACAATTTGACTGGGAACGACCACGCGATACGACCGGAAAAAGTTTTTCCTTGATGAAATTCCAGTGTCGATATTAGAATTTTTTTTCAAAAACTACCCCCCAAAATAGCTGTTAAAACAAATGCCAAAGTTCACGATAAAAGCTAAGAAAAACTAAAACATCAAGAAAAGCAATTTCATGCAACGGTGTATTTTACCAATGTTCCCATCGTTTTTGCTACTATTTCCACATGGGACGGATTTTAATGACTGATGTATAAAATATATTGAACTTGATAAATGAGGTATGTGATACTGAAGTACGATTAAAAGTTTATTTTACATAGACTTGTTACGGCATAATTGGTTTTTATTATTATAAAAAAAATAATGATATGCCTAATTCACTTTATACTTTGACTTGATTAGTTGCACCATTTGTAGGTGTGTCGATTGAATGAAAAGTGGCACGGTTCTATCATAACTTTATATTTCAACGTAATTAAACCCTATAAACAGTCATATACTGGAAACCATACATAACTATTAAAGTAGCCTTTGTCCTTACCTTTGTACCATGTTATTTCTGGCAATGGAAAAGCATCAATCAAACATTTTAAAGTAACGCATTCTTGATTTTGAATAACACCTTGGTCGACAAGCGGAACTTTTAGGCATGGTGGGTAACCTGAATAGAGTTATAATTTGAAAGTGAAATTAGCTTCTTTTAACATTCACTAAAATGGGACTTAACTACGGCTAATCAAATGAATTAGATTAATTTATGTTATGTTAAATTGATTTCATGTTATGGTATTAATGGTAACTCAAAGAGAGTTATACAAAAATATCAAGTTCATCGAACAGTCCAGTTAAATTAATGTAATATACTGATATATGGGCATTTCTTCCAACGCAAGGATGGGGAAATATCAAAATTAAATGTTACAGAACTATGTTTAAATCGAAATAGTATTAATATTTTCTCAAATGATCATTGCCTGCTATAGGAGTCGATATATCACTCCACATTTTGTTATTTGTGTGCATCCTGCGGCACCAACTCGTCATCGTTTTAATACTCAGAGATCAGCTACGATACTGCCGATACCGGTGTGAATTTTAATTTATTTGGCGCTTAATTTGTAATGAATTATCAGGCAAGTTGAACAGGCCACCGGTACTTCGTTACACCTTGACTTTGGGGTCCATGCATTTGAGCATTGCTTTCTCGTTATTTAATAATTAATATTCTCACTCTCTGTTGCAGATCGTTTATCCGAACTTTTGCTTCTTCGACCTAATGGACGATCTTGTGATCTTGACCTTGGCAACGTTATCCCTGTTGTTGGAAGTTGTGCGGATAACGATTTTTTACCTACAAGTTATATTGAATATGGAGAAGAGATATTGACAGTATAAACCTAACAAAAATATATGTTATTATGATTTCAAATGTCTAGATTGAATAATCAAGAATATCGACTAATTAGTAAACGGCACCATTTTCACTTGTGGTATTCTGGGTATGGTATCGCGATAACTATCGTATCCAAGTGCAATATGCAAGGAGATTGGAATGTGGACCGATCGGGATCAATAGGAGCGTGCTTTCGTAAAGAAGCTATGAAATGAGCAAAAACATCATATTAAATCAGATATGATATTAGAATGATAGCGTTTACCTGTCATACGTTCTTCGAATGTCATTTTTTCCGACGGTCGCACACTCGATATATCAACTGACTGACTGAAGTAAGAGCGGGAGAGAGATGAATACTTCCCCATAGGTGACGGCAGAGGACCGCGAGGCGAGAGGGCAAGAGGAGAAAACTTTCCTCTCTCGAATCCCGGGGAGTGGAGATTCAAAGGCCCACTGTAGGACCGTGAATGATTATGAAGACTACCTGGAGATGAAGATATTGATAAAGAAAATAATGATTCTTAAACAATATCATATTTAACACAAGATTAATTTTTTTTAAATAGATAGTTTTTATTAGTAGATATGATAGATAGTCAAAAGTGAGCAGAACGCTTCGTTCATGACGCCCATACGTTCGCTTGAATAGACTTAAAAAGCAATCTAAACCCGGCCCCATCAGGACAGCGTCGTTGTTGGTGGACGAACAAACAAGGCAAATCATACTTCAAGACTCAATAATGAAATTTTTTTTTTCAATTCCGATTATCTCCTTCATTTGAATAATTAGGTAATATAGATATTTGATAATACATATATATTTTGATATTATTAAAAAATACGCAGAATAAATTTGGAAAATTGGTACCTTGTGCGCCTCCAGGCAAAGAGCGTCTGAGAGACATCCCTGCCATAGGTTCGTCTTCGTCATCGCCTCCTTTTTCTAGCAACGGGCCTCTCAAGCCACTCACACGTGACTTCGGTGGAGGGTTAAGAGCTGATTCAGCAGACGACCCTCTGCGTAGCTGTGTTCGACGCCTTTCTGCAGCAGACTTTATTGGCCTTGTTCGATTTCTGTTAGAACCATTTTCACCATTGGATTCTGCAACCTAAAGTAATATCGTTCATTCAAGATACGTATATTGACACAAAATATCTTTAGTTTGACTTATCTTGGAAAAAGAATGTTATAAAAGTTGGAAGTTGAACCACGTAATAGACAAATTACCCTTATTTCTTAAATTCACTCGACAACGCGGAGGCCACTACTTCAACAATATGTTGAAGTGTACGTAAACGTCAAGTGAAATTCTGAATTTATAGCGATTAAAGAGTTTTGCTGCACAGACATACATAGTTCAGCTATAATAAGAAAAGTTGTTGCTACATCGTTACATATTCGTGGTAGTGTCGAGCAAGACTTTTGAATCACTCAGGATAGTTATTTTCTCTCTTGCTATGGAATCCTCGCAATATATGCATACGAATCCACCGACGCAAAAATATAGAAGAGGGATAAGTGGTTAGCACCGCAGAAACCAAAGCAATATCAGGATTTAAAAATGCTTATAATTTGTACCAAATTTTGTTTATAAATACAAAACTCAAAATATACAATAAAGTTACCAAATCTCATTTTCTGCTTGTACAAATGAGCAATCTAATTTATCTAATACAGCCTAATATTTCTCGAAATAAAAGGAAGATAGCTACACGGCACTGGTTCTCAAACTCAAAGCACACTGATGTGCCGTGAGAGATCCAATTTTATTTTAGAGGAGCTACTGCATTTAGTCGGATTGAATATAGCATTGATAATATATGGTTTAGATTAGATAACTCTTTACCGCCGCAAAATATTAAACTAGCTCCAGTTTTTATTCCGTTTTAAAGGCTTTAACAAAAAGAATTTTGGCTACATGCTTTTTAGTCACTGGTGCTATTCAATGCGAGAGAAAAAAAGAAATTAATGTCGCCATTTGCATCTTCATGACTCTGTGAATATATGATATAACAGAAACTAAAAGAAAAATATTTTTTACTAGAATTGATGACAAAATGGCAATAGCAAAACTTCAGTCATATTCCTCAAAACAAACATAATGACTCAAAAAAATTGTTCTGTAACAAGTGTGTTATTCTAGTTTATCACCAGCTGAAAAACGAATATAGATGAATCACTAAAATTACTTTACAACCTCTGCGACGAAATCTAGTAATGAGAAGATTGATTATGTTACCATATCTAAATCCAATGACACTCCTTTCGCCAATGGCCGCCGTTGATATTGCTTAGGAAAATAAGCTTCCATGTTCGAAATAATCTTCGGACTTGGCGTTCTTGAACTATGAAGAGATTTTTGTATATACGGATCACTGTGTGAACCTAAAAATACCAGAAAACACATATTTATTATGGTATAGGACATGAGAGCACCAGGTTGGTAGAAAAAATGGCGAACTAGCCTGGCCTTATGTCACGCGGTGACAAAATATGGGATGAAATCTTGGTTCCCATAGTACTCAGATAAATGTGTAAAAAATGGTAAGTGGACCCTAATATAGCATTCTGAGTTGCTTGGTAAAGCGATGTTATCATTTAGCTAAAATCGCGCATATACATGAAACTATCCAAGAAGACAATTTATATATAGTGATCTGTAACATTATAAAATCAATTTCTGTATTAGTAATGGTAATAAAAGCATATCCTATGAAAGTCTCCAGACGGCACAATTAGACCAAAAGCGATTTTTCTCACGATTACCAACAATTATACACATTATTTTGACTAACTTTCACAGATTTTCAATATACATATATACTTAATTTTAATACTTCATATATGTTTATTCGAATACTTGAAGATAATTCAGAATTCAATTATTCTTACTTGTATCTCCCGCTCCTCCGTGTTTTAAGATGCCTTTGATAGGAGTTGTTTTTCCACTGTTTATCTTCTCAGTACCCGGTTTGGTATTATTCCCACCTAAATTTATGTTTGCCTGCTCTTCTTGTTTATTTTTTTCATCAAATTCTTTTCTCATTTCGTTCAAATTCAGTGAAGAATCAAGAGAGCTGCCTTTCACAACTTGTTTTTTTCGACGAGAAAAAAATGATAGTTTTTTTGATCTGCTTGAATTCGGAGAATCTTTATGTGTTGAATTTTTGCTCTTTTCATGATTATTTGCTCTTAGGTCTTCTTCTGAACTGGAAGAATGTATGTCAAACGAACGATGCCTCCTTGAAGTTATTGAACTAAACAAAAATTAATCAACAAAATTTTGAAAAATGTAACAAATTTTTTAATTACTATAGTCAAAGTTTTACCACTTTATGAGATTGCGATCGCTTTTATATCAAGCTAATAGCAAAAATGTTTTTTTCGAAAACATCATTAAAATACCTCAATTTCTTTTTTATTTTGTCTTTCGTGCTGGTAGATTCTATACCCCGCACCCTTCTTGGTTTAATCTGTCTTCTGTCTTCCTTTAGTAACTGTTTGAATACATACATTAAATATTTATTGGACCTGAAATGTATCATTTTGCTATGTTGTTGTAGCAATTGGAGTGATTTTTATTGTTGGAAAAATCGTCTTTCTCTTCGACTAATGAACTAATCAATTTTGTGTTGTCAGTACTTACAGGCGGTTGAAGCCGCTCAAAGAATATTACTTTTAATTTTCGAAATTTTTTCAGAAACTTTTAATGGCTAATATCTCACAAAAAATGTTACTGTTTCATTAGAATCTTTTCAGCAGAGCAAACTCGGTGTTCCAGGGCCTTACGGTAACAGTACCGATGTGCGACTTTCGCGGTCTTATCGGTACCGATGTAAGATGATAGGGCTGTGGAATTTTATTTGTAACGGTACTGCCGTTATATATTGGACACCCGCGTTAATATATTCAAGCATTGTTCTCATGCTTATCAAAATATTGATCTATGAAATTAGTATTTTAATCTAATCACATTTATGTGGGATTTTTGTTTCGTTGAAAAGATCTCCCTTTTTACCAGATCTTGTGAATATGTCTGAAAATTTCTTAATTTATTTTTAAAGCTATCGTACTATTGTATTATTGTATCTATACAATGGCTTGAGCATTTCCTCGTTTTCAACCATTCCATGATTTTCTGTCGTTAATAAAATATTAATATATACTTTTACCTGTGATACACTCTGCGGCCTGTCCAGTGTAATGCCGGGCGGTCCTGACGCAGATTCTGGCACTGGTAATTCAGGCATTTGGGCAACTGGTGGCAAATCCAATTCCGCTTTCTGAAGTTCGAAAAAACAGAATGTATTATTGTTAGGGTGATATTGTTAACTTTGTACTGCAATAATAGCGAGGGCGATTGGGTAGTGATTTAGAGCATTGGACTGTGCTGTCATCGCAGGCCAACTAATTAGTTGGGAAATTTCGAAACGGAAAGGATGTTATTGGACACGGAGTGTAGATATTGATCATTTTGCAAACTTGTTATTGGGGTGACATTGTTTGTTTGAGAAAAGCGCATTCCTCTGGAATTAACGTACCAATCCTTTTCACATTTTCAACACTTGAATATGACTGAAGCCGATAGAAAGATTGTTTTTTTACCCTACAAAGATTGATATTTTAAACAAAATTTTGCTATTTATACAAATGTTGCAGTGTGGTGACGTTAGACCAGTCCGACATCACTGCTCTGCTGCGATCCTCCTGATATTCCAGTGTAAAATGGATAAGCACTTTATAAAGAAAATTAAAATTCTTTTTTACCTGTTCCCCTAATTGAATAGGAGGGGTTGTTTCTTGTATTTCAGCTTGTTCGCATAGAACCATTTCTTTTGTTTCCTCGAAAACAATTGGATTGATCGGATGATCATCGAAACTCACCTATATTATGAAGTTTTTGCAGTGTTAAAATATATTCTTCTCGTTAATTGAAATTACAAATGAACACATGGCCTTGAAAAAAACTATACAACAACACATGTTAATAACGATACGAATGAATAAGATATAATACCAAAAACTCGCTATTGTTGAGGAGGAAAAGTATAAGAAGCCGTATGAAAAGATGGTTAAACGCCCAAGAAACAAGTACATGTAATAGATTGAGGGGCATTGTATAAATTTAAAAAAAATGTTTTCTTTAATAAATTAATATAAACTTGAAATTGATAAAATTTAACTTGGCTAATAGATATTGAATCAAGAAGATTTATAGGCATGGAATATTTAACAAAAAAGACGTTTTGTGGATTTCTATGCTGAATAATTTTTTCAATAACTTCCCTTTATAGATTACCTATCTTGTTACAATACTTTTGACTGAAACGTTGACAAGCCTCGTTCCGAACGATATCCCCGTGAAAACGGTGAATCTAACTAAAGGGGGCATTGGATCAGGCACCATGTAAACAAGAATTGTCGAAGTCGAAAATTTACCCTGTTTATAAATATGGTATATGTAGGGATAAATTTTACCTTCTTTCCTATCATTTGCAGTTTCTTGCGCTGATTTACTGGTCTTGTTTGACTTGCCAGATTTACGTTGGATACGTCAAAACTTGAAATAAAAAAAGGCAACAATATTAGTTAGAAATTTGTTAACCCTAAACAAAAAAGAAAAATAAAAGAACGAAATATACCTCTTTCCTACATCTTTCTCAACATTTTCTTTCAACTCATTATCTAAATATACGAGGAAATAACAGGATATTTCATAGAATAACAACAGTTGAAAAAGTTACTCTTTAAACGCTCTGATATGAGTATGTATTGTATAGTATTAATGTATCTTTTACATTTAACACCAAAACTCTTTTAAGCTAAAAAATGTAAAACACACTTTAAATAAGCTAGTAATATTCTCCTATGAGAGTAACAAAGGCCGGTATTAGGACACCCTATTCTGTAAAACTACTTATTCTAACGGTAATGTCCTGTCTGAAGCCGAAATAAAATTGTGTCTAATAATCGGGGTAACCACGTGGAAGTCCTAAATTTGTCTCCAATTGAGGTGTAATGATCATATAATGGGGCCGTTTGGCCACTGTATATAAAGTGCTTAGGCCGCTTTGATAAATGACATTTAAATTCAATTGAGACAATTTCTTATATGTTACGTTTTACTCCAATTTGAAATTTAAATTAAATCAATTCAAGATGGTAGTTTCATGTTCTGAGTTCTGAGCTGTGGTTTGATCCTACTTCTCAAAATGGAGTCGGGTGTATAAAAGTATAAATTTCTGTCTATCGGAGTCGGAGTCATTTTTCGAGTTGCCCGTAATACGAAAATATCTAAAGTCAGACCAATACCCACTGGTGAGCGATTCAATCCCACTAGTCAAGCTTGAGTCCTGAAATTCTGGTTTTATGACAAATTTTCGTTCTTTAGTTGGTGAAGATTTTGGAGTCGAATCAACTATTTTCACAGTAGGTGGGGTGATCTGTATATAAAAAACATATCAAGTTTTTCCAAACGAAAAATATTCATCATTTTATTCTATAAAATTTACTTTCCGCAAAAGGGATTACAACTATTTTTTTTTTTCTATAATGTCACATTATGTTACAGAGATCAGTACTAACCACATCGAATGATGAGTTCTTAAACGGAGCAGCGCAATATAAATAGATTGGATCAGTAAAAATCCGAACCTCTTAACGGGTGAATCTGGCAACCGTATGACTGTTTGTCAATGTTTTGTGCATTAGGGTTGCCAGGTTTATCCATGGTAATATGACTCTTTAAAAACTGTTTGGAGTTTGTCATTTGTAATCTTGGCATAAAGCAAGAAGAGTAAAGTGCGATCAATTTAAAATAAACGTAGTGGCGGTGAAAATGAGCCTCACCTCTTCTTTTTCTTGTTCCAAAATATCCTCAATTGAGATCGAAGTTATCTTTTTACGTGGGGAGATTGGTGGGAGATGTTGTTGCTGTTTATAAGAGCGTGGTTGAAATCGTGGTGACGTTGGCACTGAACTTGGCGTGACGTCATCTTCTGATTCCGTCATGGTTGATGAACTGATATATTCACTTGCGAGAGTGCGAGAAATAGCAACTGAAGAAGAGTCATATTCGCGTTTCAGAAGAGAAGATATCGACCGCAAAGTTAGAGATGTTTTTGGACTGACCAAAGATCTCTGTCAATAAAATATATCGATGCAGAATTTCAATATGTAATTGATTTGAGAGCCTTGCTGTCCACCAACAGAATTATGTTACACTAACGTTCCATTTAACCAAAAGTAATACTTTCTTGAGAAAACAAAATCCAGCTAAGTCAGCAAAGAGATTGTCTGATTTAGAAACAACCATGAGAATAACGCGATCCATGAGCATGATGAAATCGTAATTTATGGACCTCAAAGACATGCCATTGTTGCTTGTGTGTTGGCGGTGGCCTACAGTGGGTGGATAGACATCGTAGGTTAATGTATCAGCGTTGAGTCATGGGTTAAATTTCTAAACATAGAACATGAAGTCTTTTTGTTGTATTTTTGAATTGGGGTATATGGTACCTACTTTCCTATGTGATTAACAATCTTTAACGTTTTTCATCTCCCCAGGAATAAATATGAAAATCTTATGGTATAATCACCTGCCATTTTCTCCTAGTTATGAAGTATTTCAATCTTCCGTCGGGAAGAGGACCTTCATCGTTTACTTGTTGACACAACCAATTATGTGATGCTGCTTCAGTAGCTGACATACGTTGGGTCGGTTCCAAAACCAACAATTTTTGAATAAAATCTTTAACAGGCAGAGAAACTGTCGAAAACCACCGTGAATCTAGATGCCATTTACCGTCTCTTACTTGCAATACAGTTGCGTAGTCACTAAAGAGTTAAAATAGGAATTTTTACAATACTTTATAGATATTAAATACGAATAACCCAGGCTGTATAAAATCACCAAAGCGGAGAGCTACGAAAAGGAAAAAAGAGCAACGACGATCTGGGATTCTTTTAGGTAGGAAGGTTTTCTGAAACAGAAAATTATTAATTTTCGACAAAATAGAAATTTGTGGTGTTTGTTTTAGAATTTAGATTATTGACGATGTAGCTTATAGTCAGTCTACGGTCTGGGAAAATTTAAATAGAAAACTTTTTTATTATTAACCCCAATTCAAATGCATACCAAAACCTCTAGGAGTCTAGATGAATACATCGAAAGACTGCTATTAAAAACTGATTCCTTGGGAGACTCCGTGGCATATATATTAGTTAAAACGTCGAACTTAACTATGTTGGCATCGCAAGTTACACATTTCGGTTTCAAATCCCATTCCCACCATCTCACCAAGGGTGAGACAATGTCAAACCAGAAAAATTCTGGCCATTCTAATATAGTGGCACTTGTGAGTAAAATGCGTGGAAAAGACCCATGCTAATGTAGCACTATACCTCTCTCCAAGAAATGGGGATATTCCGCTGATGACAACATAAACGATCACCCCCAAAGACCACATATCACTGGCTGTCGAAACCGGAATTGATTTGACTACTTCTGGTGAGACGAATTCAGGATTTCCATAGTTCCACATTATTTCTTTATCACTCTGTCCACAAATTAGAATCAATTATTCATGTCATTCTAAAAAATACCTTACAATAAATTAAAATAGAAATGTATTCTGAGCTGAAAACAAATTGTGATAAATATAAGCCAATGCCCGTGTTATACTATTGTGTTGAATTCTACGCAATCGTGCAATAATTCTCTCCAAATAATAATTATTTATGCCAGATAGTTGTTAACTGAAAACCCCAAAAATTATTTATGGTACAATGACGTTCACAAAATATATTCATTAAAAAAATCACATAATAAGACTTCCGAAGATTGCTGAATTTAATCTATTGGAGGTGCTCGGTAAGAGATTTAGGGACAAAATGGACATCTGATGAAGATAATACGCCTTTCCATAATTTGATTTATTTATACTGACAAAGCTGCGATGTTTTTTATGTGTTTAAAAACTACAGCAATAATGAATATATATGTTTTGAGGTTTTAAATAAACGTTAAAAAGTGACTACTATTACCTTTACTTCTTTTGAACTTCCGAAGTCAATAATTTTCAACGTACTTCCATCAGCTGTAATCATAATATTCTCAGGCTTCATATCTAAATGAACAACTTGATTCTGGTGCAAATACATTAGACCACAACAGATATCCTTGACGTTTGCAGCAATCTTGCAAAAAAATATATTAGTAAGAAAGTAAAAATAATAACCTAAAAAAAATAACTATCAAATCCTATTTAAATTTAAGCATCCTATTCGAATACATTTGTTCGCGGAAAAGGTCTTTTCACAAATAGACCTATTCTCCGTGCTATATTTTTGCTATTTACCTCTCTTTCGTAGACACTTTCTTTTATTAAAAGAAACTCAAACCATTCCATATCGATGTATTCCATAACCAGTACAATATGCTTCTTTGTTTCGAAGTATTCTTTGTAAATTACAATGTTTTTGTGAGATAACCTAAAGCACAAGGAGAAAAATAGTATTGAATCAATACCACAATAAAATGCAAGACACAATTTAATAAAATCAAGATGGACCTATACGAAAAGTTTGATTAAGATAGATTTGCAATGTGAAAGATAATGAATATAATAGACAGATAAATAAACGTGAAGTTCTCCTTTAATATGTTAAATATAAATGTTATATAGATAGATATATTTGCAGTCGAATATTAAGTTCTCATACTACCACAGTAGATAGCGCATGAAAGAAAAAGCAAAAATAGGAAAATTATAAAGCCTTACAGCAGGTTTTATTTTTTCTAGAAAAACCCAAATGTATACCATATATTTTAGACTACAAAGATTAGTGAACGGTTAATTTTTTTAATATTTTTTTAATTTTGAATTTTCCAAAATTCATATATCGCAATTATATATGTGTTTCTCCACACTGTCAAGAGGCTTCTGAAATAGAGAAACTGATGTGTAATTTAATTGTCTTACTTTTTCAGGATTTCAATTTCAGATAACAACTTTTCCCTCGATTTCGTGTGAGAACATCGTATATATTTTGCAGCATATTCATCAATTTCGGTTTGTTTATCTTGAACCAAACGCACCAATGAATAACACCCAAAGCCAATGTCGCGACATATATTGTAATAATCTGAAAACAAGTGAATCAAATTCTGAATCAATGGATTGCCGAAGTAATTTAAATACCAATGCTAATGCTGGAGAAAGAGGATATGCTGGATATGTTTACTCATCTTTTACGCGGTACTATCAAATATTCATTTTTTTAATACTTTCATGACTTCTATGGCGGCCCTGGGGCCTTACGTCTTACCTCAATAGCCCTTCTACCACGTGACTTCTCAATGATCACGTGATTTCTCCGCCTGATCAATTTCATCGAGTATCAACAAGCAACGTTTGGCGGTAATTTTACCATTCTGTATCCATATATTTATGCTTCTTTATTACAATTTTGAGTATTTCGTCCACAATAATGAATTTTCATTTACAAATTGGATGCTAACTCAATTTTTATATACATTTGAAATTGAACAAATACTTCAATTCGAAGTTAAAAAAAAATATATAAAATAACCTTTCAGGTTCCACTGTTCAATTTCCGACAGTGACTCATTTGCAGACGAATCCGAAGTAACGTCGGCTGCAGTGACAACTAATTCGGCTTTGCATGAAACATCCCCCGAACAATTCTTAACTGTACAAGTATATATTCCTGCGTCACTTTCTACAACGTCTCCAATCGTTAAGACGTGAGTTCCGAAATCAGGTGATTCCAGTCTAAATAAATACTTGTTAAACAGACAAAAAAGCAAGAAAAAAAAGCAAAAGTAGCAAATTTACAACTGTTTACAGCAGTTCAACCTAGAAATATGAAAACTAAAACAGACTAACAGTTTTTTGTACCTGAACCGATCACCCGATATTAATTTCCCTTCCTTATACCAAAAAACTTCAGGTGCGGGCCAAGCGAGAACACGAACGGCAAATGATGCTTCTGAGCCGATTGAAACTGTGACATCATCAGTGACGACATCAAAAAATGGGGTAATCACCTTGAAACATAAAAATAAAATATGGACGTTTCAAAAATAATGTTTTAATATTTTTGTTCTTTTTATCCGTTTTTTTTTTTACAATTGATCCAGCTGTTTTAAATATTTCAGTGAGTTAAATTCTTCCAGTCACCGAGTTACAATTGAATTTTCTTTTAATCCGGAACTGAGATGAAATTTAAATTGGTTAGAAGCCTGGAACTGCGTAGGTAATATCTCCAACCCACCCCCTTTAATAAACATGATACAAACTTATCTTTAAATGTGAACAGTGCCAAAATTTCGTGTTGACGTAATTTGCATGTCTTAGAATGACAAAAATTAGATTTTTAGAGGCTGTGTCAGTTTGCAGAAAATTATTTCTCAGTGTACAATAAAAGAATTGGAAATTTCATAAAGGCTTATTCTATTTGTTTATTATCTTCGTAACATTTCGAAGTCTGCACAACGTCGAAATTTGAATTCGCGATGTCGCATTTTTAGAATGCTACCACACGTCGATTATTGAGTACTGTTACGTACTGTCAAGAGTGTAATATTCTCTCTAGATATATACCGGTAATATTTAATTATCTTTCGAATTACTTGCATAGCCAGTTGCTCCTTGATATTAAGCGTTCCATATTCACCATCTTCTAAATGTTCCGGCCACTGGAAAAATCTAGGATGTAAAATTTATAAAATCAATTTTTTTTTTATCAGTTAAATGACGATCATTTGATAATTTTACTGTAAGTCACGTTTCCCAACCGTTGGGGAATCCCCCCCAGGAAAGGAATTTTTGTCGTTCTTGGGGAGAAATCATGTTTGTATTTTTTTTGTAGTATACTGATTTTTCTAGGTTTCCATCATAACTATAATATATATGCACCCATTAAAAATTACTAAACTGTACAAAAGCGCTAGAGGCAACTTGTGCATAACACAATAACCGAAGATCTATAAAGATTGAATTTTCGATGCCATATCCTATGCTGTGTTTGTTTTAAATATCTAAATCTTTTATATTTTTGTTTACAAAAGTTGAAGAACCCGAGTTTAAACCAAAGGTGTGCCACCTCACCCTAAATGTTCAATTCGAATCTATTTAAACAATCCGATTCAATACGAACTTTTGACATCACCCCCAATCGATGTGAACGCAGACCTTCGACAAACGTCATCAGCAGCTGTGATAAGTTTAACATAAACAAACTTACATACCCTATTTTTCCCGGAGTTGGAGTTACGCTTCTCTCGTCAACAAAAAGTTCTGCAGAACATTCTGCACATCCTACAACATTCATCGCACAAACACGAATCTCACCTTCGTCCTCTAGTTGCAAGTCTTTTATTGTTATTATGTAGCTGAATATTAGAAATCATAGAAATAGTGACACATAGCATGGAATGTAGAGGTTTAAAAATTAGGTATTAAACCTCACCTAGGAAAGCTTAAATACAGTGCATCACAAAAGAACACTTTATTCATAAACCATACCGATTTGAATAGGATTTGCTAATAAATAAAAATGCCTGTATGGACAATTATGTATCGACACAGTATCGCCGTTTTTAAAGGTGCATATTATACCAATTCGAACACATCATGGGGAAATTAAAATCTGAGTACTACTCTAAAAGGTGAACTAAAATATATGGTGTCTCGTGCCATAAGTATGACAAAGTAGGACAACAGTGGGGCACGACATATTTGATACTATTACGATAACGCTAAAATATCCAACTTTAGGTTCCAAATTTCATCGTCTGTTTAGAGACCTCATTTATACAATAAACCTAGAATAAAATAAAAATACTAAGAGAGGAATTATAGTCTGGAGTCCAGGTTTGACGTTTTTGCTAGTATTGTAGTCGGAGCCGGATCGAAATATTTAGACTCCGCGGAACTCTAAACTCACAAATGAGAGAATTGAGTTCAACTTAATTGTCTACATATAGTTTCCCTGTATTCGGAGTAATTTTTTTGTTTTGGACTCAGAGTGGGGTGCTAAAAACGGAGTCAAAGTCTATCTAAATCCGGAGGTGATAATCAGAGTCGGAAAAGACATTTCTCCAACCAACAGACCTAGCGACAACAATAGTTGTATTTTGTCCAAAAGCAGCCTATACACTCCCGCCACGGAAGGGACTGTTAAATATATATTGGGGCACTGTTTCACTCATACCCACTAGAATATTTTTACAAGATTATAGATCTTTCCATTGCGATAAAGATATAGAGATAGATGCCTATGCACTTTATTCTATTAACTCAAAATGTCTAACTTACGTTCCACTGTCGTCGGTACTCAGTGTAAATTTTCCTTCTTCGACTTCTTCTCTATTATGAAAAATGTTAATATCCGGTTCCGGTTGTCCAGAGAGTTGAAAGGTCATTGTCGTCTCCTCACCAATCATTCCATCGGAGTCCGTGATTGTCGTCACGAAATGTGGAGCGGTGAATTCAGAAACATTAGAATCAGGCTCTTCAAGGCTGTTCTAAAATGTACAAAAAATAGTTTTATTTATGCAAACAGCATTTTATTACTGTTTTTATCAAATATATTTGGTAATTTGGCAATTATCTATTATACTATACGAAAGAGCTCGCAACCTCGATGGTGAAAACAAACGAAAAAAGCAAATCTTAAAAATTACCTCCGACTTGATAATAATTCTTGCTTTGCTCATGATATTTCCGTAAATGTTAACAGCAGTCACCAAATATTCACCAGCATCCGTGTTTCTACAGTCGCTTATTGTAAGCTCATGAGAGGTGTATCTGTAAAAGATAAAATCTCCCCCTTGTAACTCATGATTCAATTACATTTGTCACATTGTTCGCCTTACTCTCCATCCATTGCTGGGAAGACTCGACTCGAACCCGAGTCCCCTTTTACAATTCAAGTCATTTTGTGTCAATGTGACTCATATTTTCCATTTCACTAGTATTTAAGAAATCTACCATGACTCGGATTAGGATTGATTTACGACAATTTCGACTTAGCTTGACTCGAAACTTTGGAGTGCAGTTATTCTATCCGACTTGGGACTCGAAATATGAAGTTTGCTAGTACTCAGATTTGACTCTAAAGTGACACGTGACTCGGGTTTTCGGGACTTGTACTCATCACTGATATTAACTCTACCATGATGATCTTTCACGTGTGCGAGTGGTCAAACGTCAGTAACCTAAATTGACTTGTTTTCAGCCTAACATGCTGTGTGAGAGAATACGGAACAAAGATTATAAAACGAAATAAAATGATCAAAAGCTTTGCTTATTTCACAGTGTTTGTTTACATGTATAAATTCATTAATTTACAAATGTATGAAGATATTCCAAACTAAAAAGCGATGCTAAAATTTATGGAAAAAAAAAAATTTTGGGCTAGAATATCGAGTCCTTACAGGAATGGTGAAAAAATTGAAAAAAAAAACGGCCTTTTCAACTTTTTATCGTCGAGTTCTGAAAACTCGAAATTGATTTGTTCAGTTGTTGCACCGAAAAGCGATTTTTTCATAACAACAAGAGCTATTTAGCAAGACGATCAAAAGTCCAATTCGTGTTTTAAAATGTTACTGATATAATTACTCACTCGAAAGCACTTCCATCTTTTCCTACTTCTCGTTTTACTTCGGATGTTATGTTGAAACGTTGATGTGGAGTGACGGACGAGAAAGAACTTATGAAAGTATGAGGAGACGTTTTCCCAGAACTTGGATTTGGCGGCAATATTCTGATACCGTTACGATACCAAGCAATATCGGGTTCAGGGTCGCCAATAACACAGCAAGTTAATGAGCATGATGCTCCTAGTAACATCCTCGCATCTTTAAGCAAAATCTGAAGTAAGGTTAGGAAATAGTAAAATTTGGCCGGTGGTATACGAAAATGCAGCAATTTTCAAATAGACAACACAGATATTAATAAGCTAAAGAATTGAAATTCAGTCAGAAGTATACGCATTCCTCACAAAAATGATAGTATGACAAACGTCCAGCAACATGTACAAATTTTTTTGGTATTTTAGTCATTTTTAAATTTACCAAAAATTTTGGACTTCTGCACTTCATCGCACTTTCATTGAATCCTGATTGTTCGTCCCGAGTTGGAACTGGAGTAACATTTTCACTCCTTGCGCTTTCCATTTCTTCAGACAGGTCAAGCTGAAAATGTGAAATTGCAAATTTATGCTATTCGATTTGATTTTATCTACTAGTTCAAATTAACTCTTTGTACAAAAAATATCCTACAGTCATTTGCAAAGCTTTTATAAAGTCAGTAATTTTAATTACAAAACCGAATTCAACGAAAATGCACAGCCGCACAGGGCACGTGTGTAAATCTGATTGTCACGACTCCCAATAGATACAAGTAACCAGCATTACCGATAGTAGTCTTGGATCCGTTGGCCGCCTTGTGAATGGACGCAATTTTTTCTCAGTCGCAATCTCGTATATTAGTGGAGGATTTGGACTGGCTGGTGTTGGAGTCAAAGGTCGTGGATTGAAAAGATCATCATCACTGTCATTAGTTTGACATCCGTGGCTAGGTGTCGTGAGAAAGAACGAAGTTGCATTTCCACTTCAAAACAAAATAAATCGCACTTTATGTAAACAATTCAGACTACCCACATAAAAAGTTATGGAAATACTAATACCTTCGACCAAATATTATATATCAAAATTACTCAACCCAATATTGATCAGGAAGTGCTCGACAATTATCGTTTCGCTTGGCCGCTGATGTTTCAGAAAACTCGATGCTTTCAGAAATTAATGTACCGGTATCGATGCGACCTCCGTTTCCTCATATTTGAGCATTTGTATTATACACGATCGCCTATAGGACCTCGATTTAGATCAATGTAGAACATTGGATCAAACCAGGATTGAATAAAATAATGGAAATTTGAGTAATAGTCAAATGGAAATTAGAAGTGTACGTACGACCAGAATTTGGAAGACAAGATTTCAAAATGAACAATATTCAAGAAATACAAGACATTAGGTAAACATTATAATGCTGAAAAAATACATGAAAACTTTGTTAGAAGAAGTTATTGCAAACACGCCATTATTACTACTCTGCTCAAACTGAAAAATAAACGATGTATATCATTAGTCACTAACCTATTTGTCTTCCTTTCAGGAAAAAAGAACTCATCCGTAGACATGAAATCTTCTTCGCCCGTTGACATAACGTCTTCCCAGACCGCTGAGAGGTAAATAAAAAGGCTATATCTCAAACCCCGGATATCCGGTATCATTTTCTAACGAATTGTATGATAATTGAGTCAACATTAATACAAGATTAAATTTTGCTTTACACTTACCATCAGATGATGTCAATAAGCCTTCGTCCGCACTTTCAAAAGAAGTCGTTGATATGCTGGCGAGGCTCAACATAGAGCCGTAACGTAAAGTGACGTCATCTCGCGTCAATCCGTCAACACCGGCGGGAATCCTACGCAAACAAAGTGAAAACAACTTCACAGCTTTGCAAGAGATCTGCAGTTTAATTACCTGGCCGAACATGTGCCAAAGATAAAGCGTAGTAAATGCGATATCCCCATGTTCAATACATAACTAATTAGTATTTATAATTAGGGCAATTAGTTCATTGAAGACCGAAAGGTTGTTTTGCGTCTAACGCCATTATTTCTGCAACAGAGCGATTTGCACGTATCTAGCAATTTTGACATAAATAAGCAATGTACTAGTTAAGCCTCATTATCGTGACCTGTAACGAAAATGTCATGCCCATTAGGTTATAGGGTTGTTGACGACAATGAAACATAAATAAATTAAAATAAGGATAGATTTTTGCAGAAATTGCTTAGGCATAAGATTCGATTATTAATTCGAACCC
Organism: Styela clava; assembly: GCF_964204865.1. NCBI lineage: Eukaryota > Metazoa > Chordata > Ascidiacea > Stolidobranchia > Styelidae > Styela > Styela clava. The sequence goes on from NC_135250.1 coordinate 20,810,459, forward strand.
AAAGTTGTTAACGTTACAGTATAAATATGGTTTGGTTCGGGCCCGATGCCAAACACCTAACGAAATGAAAAAATGTAAATATTTGATTTTTCCAAATGTACTGACTATGTACATTTTAGGTAGGTAGGCAAACTGACAAATTAAAATGCAGCCATAACCTGGTTTCAAATAAATTTATTCAAAATAATTGCCAAGAGGCATGGCATTATAAGTATACCAATAAATATTTCTGTCAGATGATTTCTAAATCCTAATACCGCCAGAAAGATAAAAAAAAAATCAACAATTACACATTGATTAATATAGCTCATTGAGGGAGATCTTCATAGATTTGGGAATGAACCATTTTGTGACCCATTGTATATAAGAATGATACATCATGTTCATTGAACTTCCATATTTTATGATTTTAAACTTACGCTGTGAAAGAGGCGGTGTCTATTATTTCTTCTGCCTTTAAATTTTCAGTCGATATTTTAGCTTGCTGAATTAATTTTGCTTTCCATCGTAAGTAGTCAACCAGAGAAGCTGAGATAATCTTAATAAAAAATTTCAACTTTTAATTAAATTTGAAACACATTATCATTATTTAACTTTGAAAAATTTAAAGAGTAAAATAGAATTAACATAACTACCATTTTCGCGAATTAATGTGTAAACACACAAATACAAATACTGATTTTTGAAAGTTGATTTTTAATTGATAATAAATCATAATTTTTACAATATTTCTATTCTTATTCACTTTCCGCAGAAACCTTTCTGAGTTGCAATAGGTGAAAGAAATATTCTGAACAATTTCATGTACTTTATCATTAATTACTCCAAATAATGCTAGTACCATGTAATTTTGCGTCGGAATAGCGCATTTGATGACAACCAACAACATGTTATAATGGGGAAATTATTATAACAAATAAATATATGATTTAACGAAAAATTCTTGTCAGATTTCGAATAATTTGATATGCATACACAATATAACATGGTAACACGATCATGAGACACCAAGCCGCATTTTTTAACCTGATTTTTATTGTGCTGCAAGCATATATATAATGCATACACTATGTAGCACAATTAACAGATAAACAACTTGAAGATAAATATGTCACAACTAACCTGGGATCTTCGTATGTCTGGTGGACGCTGATTGGTTGGTTTTTGTCTCAATTTCACTCCAACATCATCACCTGCAGATTGTTCGATTCCCGGAGAATTAGCATCATCTGTCATGAATTTAATGGAAAAATTGAAGGTATATACTCAATTAAAATTAACAAATGAATTCAAACTATTTGAAATGTACGGTCTTTTATTTACAATAAAATAAATCATATATCTATATATTTCTTCAATTTGATATTATAATCTCAATCCGCTTAATTTTAGGTATATAGAATATAGTTGAACGGTCAAATTACCGATTATTTTTTGATTATTCTCTGACTGACTTTCATAGGAAAGTTTCTCGCTTATCTTACCATAACTGCACCAATTCATCTCTCTGTATTTTAATAAACATCTGATGAGCATATCTCGATAGGGTACCAAACTTGAAACTGTTTTTGTATTTCAATTTTTCAGTTTGAAATTTGCAAAGAATAAAAAACAAAATAAAAACATGGACAAGGCCTACACTAGCGACATAAGTTTTGAATATTTTACTGCCGAATCAGAATGTTCCGATTCGAATAGTTTCGAATCTGATTCTATCTAGTATAATTTCATATCGACTTTGAATCATATTGAAATTTGAAAACACTTCGAATGGATGTATCAACTACCTAATATATTACGACTGAGAAAATTTACATGGATGTGCACTCAATTTTATATTTACTTTTCACATAAATTTATATTCGGAAACAGTACAGGATGTACAATGATGTTTCTTCTAATATTGACCTTTAAAAATTTACTCAATGATATTCGTTAATTAAATGTTGGTACCGTTTGCGCCATGGTTTTAAAAGAAGCAATGATTACGATGAAAATATCACAGACCTACGTTTTCAAAATAAGAAATATTGCAATAATATTTTATTATAATGATAATATATAGGCGCTTAAAAAAACATTTATAAAATTTATATGAAAATATATTTGTAAAATTTGTTAATAGTTGTTATAAAGTTGCGACCCATATGAAATATAACAACCATCAGGGTGCAACGACTTGGAAAGCTGTAATAAACGCTCGATGTCGAGACAATGCCGCTGCGCCGTGCAATGTCGCCTCCTGTTAACTAAATAATTTGTTTTTTAAATGGAATCAAATCTTTTTCAAATTGGTTCGAATCGATTCGACTTGATTCGAATCACTCAGATTCGAACTTGGGAAACACGCGTCCCCGCGTACAACACAGGCGAGAAAAGAATCGTTTATACTCATTTGTTTTAATTATATCTTACTACACACTCAAAAAAAAGAGCAAATCGACTTGAATGACGTACAAACCTATTCTTTTTAAACCATTGAGGGGAAATTTACAATAACATATAGTTTTTAGCTCGATCTTAAGTCGCACACCAACTAGGAAAAGTTGTGAACACAACCTGTGTGTTTATTTGAAATCGAGGTTACGTCATCACGCACTCGTGATAAATTAAATTCTACTATGTTGAAATCGGGGAAAATCATCTGCGAATCACACTTGATCATTTGACGGTAGTTCTTTGTCTATGTATCAAGCGAACAGCTGCAAAATTAAAAAGTGTTCCTATTGTATACTGTAATCACCTCCGAGAAAAAGTGCTCACTACAATATTTCTAAAAACAATATATTCTGCAGACATGTTCATCAATGTGGTAATTTTTCTTCATTTATTCAAATTAAAAAAACAACAACACTTTATTATATTTATTTAATAGGGAAACGGTAAGATTCAAAGGGAACACTGGATATAAACAGATGCGTAAAAATTAAATGAAACGATATGAAAGCAACTATGAAAAATAGTTAATCAAAATGGAAACATATAAGCTTAAACTTGAAACAGCTTGCACCACTTCTGTATAGCTTTAAAAACACTCATGATGAGTCACTAGTTGTCTCTGGAGAAATGAGGCGGACGTCTCCTGTGAGATTGGTAGTCATATGATCCCTGCTCCAACAATAAATATTACGTCATTACATCTATGACGTCATTTCCCCATTAATTCTCTAGTCCGCTGCGCCTTCTTCCTGTCTGGACTTGCATTGTCGCCATTCTTTTTTGCGCCAGTTTGGAAACGGTTTATGGCTCGGACAGCATTAATTGAACGCTGTTAAAAATAAAACAAAAATAAATAAAGTTTTGTGGAATAATCGACTTCGGGAAAAATGTTTGATCAGAAACCTACCGCCCATTTCCTACGGTTCACAAATTTTCTCAAATGCTCCACAGCTGTTATTAGACTCAACTTTGAACTCATTTTCCTGTCAGTTTTCATTGCTTCCCCACTTATCCATGGATGTTGAAGACATTTCACGCAACTTGCTCTCATACTGTGTTGACATAAATACATGAAAATTGTACCGTGAGTCATATAAATATAATATAAACAGATATAAAAAAGGGAGAAACCACAAAACGTACTTTTCTTTTGGGTGAAGAATAGTCTCAATAAAATTTTTTGCGTTGTCAGAAATATCCTTGAAACAATCTTCCTCAAAATCCCATTCACAGCCTGTGACATTGGAGAGTGTCTCAAGGTCATCTTCTCCCATAAATGGTGACAATCCAGACAATCTACAAAAACATTTTCAGCATTAAATAAGTAACTCAAAATAACCATGACACGAGTTGTTGAGCAGTCGTAATCTAGAAATAAGCTCTTCAAGGCAGAAGAGAACGAAAGGTCCGTCAGCATATTTCATTTGGTGAAATAATACGATAGAAAAACAAGACAAATCAGCACAATTTAGATCAGTCAAATAACGGTTATGAACAAATTATTCCACAAACTACTGTTTGGTAACTTTTGCTTCATGCATCCAATTCACGATTCTCTTATTATCGATAAAATACTGTCCCGGCTATACAGTGGGCTTTCCATCCATTGGAAAGTGGGGTATTGCCAGCAAGATGTTCCGAAAATCGACTATTAGTGAAACGTGTTATCAAGTGCCCATGTTAAATTTGGTATTAACAAATATATTTCTGAATGGGAAAATGAGTATCAGTCTGAAAAATAGGCTTTCGTGATAAACTGACTAATTTGTATGGTTAATTTGGTTTCTGTTGAAAGGCCGCGTGTATTTCAATGCAAACATTATGTTCATAGTATATTCAGCTTCGTCTTGGCCGTATTTTCTTCTTTAAATACAATGTCATTAGGCCTATCAAAATAGATATGTTTCCTAATAACAAAAATGCAATAAAGCTAAAAGGAGGATGCAATAATGAATCATATTGACTAGATAAGTTGTTAATTTCCGATATTAAAAAATGCTAAACGCGTAATATGTCTACATTATTACATGCATGTACGTTGTAAGTACTTACAAAACATATGTAATTACGCCGATGCTCCACATATCTGTGCCAGGTCCAAGTGGATCAAAATTGACGACTTCTGGAGCTACAAATTCTGGGGTACCAAACATAACTTTGAGTTGTGCGCCTGGAGTGTATTTTCTAGCAAATCCAAAATCGATTATTTTCACTTGGTCCAACTTTTGAGGGTGAAGACAAAGAATATTTTCCGGCTAAATTGCAAATATACGATAAAATTTTAGCAAGTCCCTTACTTTTTCGTTATATTATAAAAAAAAAGGAAATTCCAACACCTACTTTTAAATCCAAATGCAACACCATGTTTGAATGTATGAATCCAACTCCTTCGCAAACTTGCTTCACGTACCCGCTTGCAAGTTCTTCAGTCAAATCGAACGACTCGTCTATAATTCTGTCAAAAAGCTCTCCACCCGTAATTCTACAAAGCAAAATGAAATGGTTATAACAAGTATAACCTTACTGTAACAGTTACTCGAGGTTTGCAAAAATAAATACCACTTACAATTCCATTATCAAAACAACTTCTTTTTTACTGACGAAAGTATCGACAAGTTGCACAAGTTTGTCATGTTTTAATAAATTCATCAGTTCAATTTCGAGTTCAACATCTTTGCGCTGACTAGGTCGTCTGCAAACGCAGTTTTTGGCGGCGAATTCCTTGCCGGTATCTTTTTGCTTTGCTGTATGTACTGTACCGAATCTTCCGCTGAAAATCACAAAATATTAGCAGTTAAAACACTGATTCGAACCTAACGTATATACCAGGCACAAAAATGCAACCTACCTTCCAAGGAGTTCTGTTATTTCGTAAACCTTCTCTAATTCTGCAATGTCGCGAGATTTTACTGTCGATGATGAATTGTCTGAAAAATTCATCAAAAATAACGCTCTCAAGAAGTTACACAGACTTTATTATACTCGAAATTTAAATTAAAAGCGCTTACCATTACAATTTGCCATTTCATCAAATTATCCGTTTCCGTAGGTGACTTGTCTTTATCGATGTGTAATCTACCTACTAATCTACCTATTTACAGCTAGGTTATAATTTCTGTTAAAGTGCATCAAAGTACTGTATTTATATGCTTGAATATTATAGCCTGGTAACATAAACAGCAGCTTCTTATGTTAGCCTGCTAGCCTGCTTACCGTCGCTAGATACGTCTTCAACTCCCTTCACGATTCCCGTCTTGAGTTTTAGCAGCTGCCAATTGCGCACTGCATAACATGACATAAATAGATTTGTTTTCGACGACGGACGCATTGCGATGTCGCATATACTGTGTGAAGCCGAAGCGACCGTAGCGATGTATCTTTTGGTGGAATGGTCAACCATTGGCATTCCAGAAAAAATACATTAGATTAGGTAAATATTTGAATACGGTAAGCTGTGCCAATATGTGGGACGTTCTGGTTTACCGAATAAGACAAATTGTTTCGCACTGATTGCTCATAAAAGGCAAGAGCACAAAAAGCTTGCTGATGAGAAGCGCCCTTCGTCAACATAAAATATAGAATTGAAAACGCCTTTGTACATAGTATCTGTTGTCGAATAAGGAACCACTTCAGACATATACTGTATACAAGGGCAAAACCGTATACTCAAGGATTACCTCCGGAAGCTTTTTCATAATTCCCAATAATCCCACTGTTCACGGGTACATAAATGAAAATAAAGGTTTTTGTTGCCAATTTTCTCTTGGAACGGACTTACAAGACCAATTTAAAATATCATAACAGTTGCAAATATACTGGATTAAAATACAAATCTTTTCTCGTTTGCAAAACCTAACTTTGGTGTAGTATTCCACGGGCTCTTATAACGGATTTTGTTTTTCGGACATTCCTGACCTTTGTCCAGCCTTGAGAAGGATGTATTTCAGAAATCCTCAGTAACGTAAGATTACAACTGTGGCGCTTGTCGTGCAGTCTCACATACAGCTCGTTCGTTAAAGTGGCACCACAATTGGGACAAACCCAATATATATATATATAGTATTGTATGAATAATGCCGGTAAGCGCTATTTCAACTATAGGTTGACATCTAAGTGTTATAATAACAGCAAATTCTGCTCAGCGCTTACAAAATCTCAGGTTATCTTTGGCGAGCGATTGAATCCAAGTTTGTGTTACTGATCATGGTTGAACGCTGCTGACCCTTAAATTTTAAGAGTCAACACGTGGGAAAAAGAATAATAAAGCAACAAAATATTTGAAAAATGAAACAATGGCAAAAATGCAGTAAACGCCATGGAACGTTCTAATTTACTGCAAACATTACGGGTGTTAAAACGTGTCATTATAAACCATTTCGAGAGTTGTTTGCAGCTGCGGAAAAATTGAAACAAACTTATTTTGATTGCGACGCGATTGACGTTAGTTGGATATTTTATTTGGCACTGTGTTTTTGTCTTTTCATGTGAAAAACATTTTCTAAATATCCGTTAAATTTTTCAAGAAAGAAATGAGATATGTTGTAATGATTAATTAATATAGTAAATGAAATTGGGATCTTTAGTACAAAGCAACCCCCCCCCCCCCCGACACACACACACAAAAACACCCCCGCGAACGTTCAAAATAGGAAATTGCCTAAGGTTCGTTGCTTACACTGTAAATTATTATGAGTGACATTTTTGACCTATGCGTAACAAATGAAGTAGTCAACATAAAATGTGCTGAATTTCATGTTAGACGACATATTCATAGTCTATATATGTCTAACGACGGTAAATTATCTAATACGCATATTATGTTCCTTGTTGATATATCCTGAAAAGTCTACATGGCCATTTTATGGTCATTAATCGGATACAGAATTAACGTGCTGACCCACGCGAGCATCATTTAAAATGATTAACTTAATAAGCCCATCAAGGCGCGGGACCCACTGTTGCCGCATAGGTAGAAGTGGCCTAAGCAGGCCCCTGGTTCCTGATGTTTTACAGACAGAGAAAACTCCAATTCATAATTCAATTGGAGTAATATATCAAACGCTATTAAATTCTGAATGCCATGTGAGGGACAAACAAAACTTACGAACGCGATTAACGCTGGAGCCACTTCGAGTTAGAAATCGATGTAAATTGTAGCTTATATATATAGTATATATATACAGAGGCTACTCGACTGGCGGATAGGATCGCGCGCGGATCTTTCGAGTATTAAACTTGGACCGCAGCTGCTTCTTGACTTTAAATACATCGTTCCTTTTCATTTCGAAATCGTAATGTAATGCGCAACTAATATATATATATATATTGCAAATTTTCAGTCTCAAATATATTTAGTATTACGGGTGCTATGGGGGCGAATATTTAATATATACCTCATCTACACAAGTGAAGCCTTGTCATACTGGCATCAAATCGCGATATTGAGTATTGCTTTTGTACTTCGCCAAACGATACATTTGAAATTTTGTTTGCATAGTTAAAATATATATATTTTTGGGGTGACCGGACCCCGGTGCTTTTTAAGTTTTGTGTGCGGACCTTTAGTGAAAATCGTTGAGTATCCCTGGTGGTGACAACACATTTGAACCCAAGTACATTTGAACTCACACATTTTCACCTGTATATCCACAGGGTTCAATCTATATGAGAATGCTAAAATCCATGGATTAGGGTTAGTATGGGTTCAAATATTCGAAGGTGCAAATTTCCATAGGTGCAATTGTCGTGGGTTCAAATTACGGGTTCAAATGTACGTGGGTTCAAATGTAAGGGAACCATCCCTGGTATATACTATTATAATTCACCTATCAAATACGAATAACGTTTAGAATAAGTAAGTTATTCTCAGTGATAATTGTTGTATATGACCGTGCGCCATCATTCACGTCGTGAACATACTTCAATTGCAGTTTAAATGATTGGATTACTTGAAATTGCCGTTAAATATCATATTCCACATTCGAACTAGTCGATTTAATTTTTTATATACATTTGCCATTTACATAATACTAATCGCAATTTGCTCTGTGGCAAGCCTGATATAGATCTGACTTGGTCCGAGGTTATGCTGTGCAAACCGCTTATTCATCTTGTGCATGCGATAATTAGCATCTTCCGGCTCGGTAATGCACAGGTTGAGGTTAAGTCTATTGTTTTGTATGATACCCGATGGCTAATGACTAATGGGAAAATCCAGTAAAATTTGCTATGATTTTAACAATAACTACGACACACAATATTTTACAAATTAGCTTACCGGTATACGTTTATTTCATTGATACTATTCTAAATAACCTATCTGCGCGTTTGAAATTACTAAACAGTGGATAATCAACGTTTCTTGGTTATTTCGGATATCGCCGTTGTTTGATTCTAGTCAATATCAGTCTGAGCAGTCAGTTCCGACAGAAAACGCATTACAACAAAATTGCTTGACTCGAAAGGCCTAAGCACTGACCGTGTACGCTTTCTGTCGTATCCCTTATTATTTCGCGTGTCTATTTCCCTTGTCCAATCAGACTGGACGAAGGGACGGACATCGGCGTATCACTAAAGCGTCTTATTGGATTTCTTATCTGCCGGGATAAATACGAAGTTCTTAGCAACACGATGAATCCTGATTTTTTATCACCCGGATCTAGACCAAAACGTTATGGAATCACTCTCGTACAAAGCCAATGGTTATTCATACAACATTTAAGATCAATGACAAATCAGGATAAACCTATTTTGATCAAACCTGTCATCACAACTCTGCACTGAAAAATATTATTATTGTTAATGTGCATCTGATTACTGACTATTTTGATTCTTCTTTGCACGTTATTTTCACTACAATAACTCAGCACTCTCTCACGCTTTCTGGTAACGCTTGATTTCCCCAATTATCGAAGAATTTCTGTGCATTAATTAACTCAACCAATGCAGCAATAACGCATTATTGGTAAATTGTTTTTGATTTCGGCTAACTTGACGGTGCAAGCAGTTCAAGCAAAGCAGAGAGCTGATCCGTATACTCCAGGTGAAGGTAGCTTGCAGTTTCACGTTAAGGATTATGTTTTTATCGCGAGATTTTTACAATAGATGACTCCGACTTCGTAGTCGATGTGACAAAATCAGGCATCACAAATGCTAATCCCATATCACTCTGGTCACACAGGAAAAGTTCTGACTAACGCAAAGTCACGATTCTGCGCTGATTGTGAATTGAATTGAAACAAAAGCCTGGTTTCGTTCAGTCTTTTAGCGATGCGAGGAAACAGAAGTTGGTACCAGTAGATCAGTCGTGACAACAACCAGATAAATTGTTTATGCTGTTCCCTATAAACTTTCGATAGAAGTAGTCACTTATTTAATTTAGAACTGTTTAGTATTGTCTGATCTTAATCCCGAAGAAAACTAGATAATTTTTCATTTAAACATAAAGTACACAAATACGGTAACACTTGAACCATATGCGGTGAAAACTAGGTTGAAAAACATATGGTTCGTTAATTAAATTTAGCAGGTAATCGAACTAGGCACTACAATGCTCTCACGAAAAATTATTTTTGATCAAGCATGACTACTGAATTCTTTAATAACTGATGACGTACTGTGAAAATAATTGTTGTAACTGTGAGTGTTCTACCTGTACTATCAAATATGGCTGGGCATTTTTGAAGACCTGATGATTTCAGAATCGAATCGAATATTATTTCCGAATTAAATCGAATTTCGAATACTTGGAAGATATATGAATTATTACAACGACGTAATTGTATGTGATGTTTTCTATTGTAATGAGTCCCTTAGACAAATAAATTACAGGAAATAGAATCTATCATTCAGTCAGTTCGCTCAGATGTTTCACCGAATAAGAAATACTTTTTATCAATAACTCGACTAGGAAGAACAGGCTCTTATGTAGGGATTGCAATTTAAAAATACAAGAGGTGCTAGTCTGGGCATGTTTCAGACACGCCACAGAGAAAAACAGCTATCGAAACGTCCCGACGGGTGATGGCTTCACAAAAAATTTGAAGAATTCACCATGACATTTTGCGGACAAGAATAAAACGAGACGGCGACGATTCGAATCTGAACCGAATCGAATAATTTACTACTCGATTCAAAATGCCCAGCCCTATTATCTACAGGGTGAGAAACAATCATTGCCTTTTCCGTAGGCAATTCTAAGCTTTATGGAATAATTTCACGTGCAATTACTAGTATATATATTGCTATAATATAACAGGTATCTCACATTATTTCTATTGTGCGATCAAACATTGTATATGGCGTAAACTGAGAAATACAGAAAAAATCTGATAGAAATAAAAAACTACCTGAGGGAATTAGTTGCTTTATTGTTATGGTTGCTGATGTCTTTGATTCTCCTAATGTATTTTCAGCAACACATGTGTAAACTGCTTTCTGATATTTCAAGTTGTCGTGTATAATCCCGCTTTCTTCTTTTTTACCTAATGGTAGACCGTCTTTGAACCACGTTATTATGGGTGCCGGAAATCCGGTAACAGAAATGTTGAGTACGACGTTTTCGTCCGAAGTGACTTCCATGTTCTAGAAAGTAAAAGAATTTTTTAGTATTGGAAATGTAAATTCGTGATTTTGTGTCTCGAAAGAAATATGGGTATTTACGAAATAATATATTTCATTCAAAATTTGCTTTTTTCGTTAACTTGCATACATCATTATTTATACAACCATTTACATGCCTTTTACTCCAGAAAAGTTTTTGTACAAGGATTCCCTGATCTGAGACGATCTACTGCTATATTCTTGAGGGGGCCGACATCTTTCCCGTTTGCAATTGTCAACCCAAATTTTTACAATCTGGTTATAAGGTGGCAGAATTTTAACTTGTGATGCCACTATATTCAAGTCCAAGGCTTTAGCGACTTGTGCAGCGGAATGGCACATGGTGGCGCAACACACAATATCAGCCAGCATACGAGCTCAGTTTGGGGTGAAATTTGAAAAGAAAAAAAAATTTAATATCATTCCATCTACTTCTTCCGTCTTTAAGTACTGAAAATTTAAAATCAGGTAATTGGGTAAATTGAAATATGGTATCAGCTGCTTCAGTGAAAAGTCAACTGGGGGTTGATGACGAATGAAAGGCTGACTAAGACTAGTAGTTTATCATCAATCAACTACAATTCCACTTACTTCAAGAGGAATCACAAATTCTGGCGCATGAGGCTTAACTTCATTTTCATCATTTGCCGTCATATCGATCGGGTGCATTGGAAAATTTCTTCTGTCGTGCTGCATTTCATTGGTACTCATGTAACTGGAAGATTCATTGCTTGCAATTGTTTGCGTTATTTCTTCGGGACAAAGAGTATCTTGGTCAACGACATGTTGACTTTTTTGACTTGAAGGTCCTGATAAATTATACCATGAATTAATATATCTTAAAGAACTCCGTTGTAGTTATGTTGGTGACCGTACATTTGAACCCACGTACATTTGAACCCATGTGTATATCCGCGGGTTCAATCTATATGCGGGTGCTAAAACCATGGGTTAGGGTTAGTATGGGTTAAAATATCCGTAAAACAAAAAAAATTCCCATAGGTGCAATTGTCATGGGTTCAAATGTACATGGGTTCAAATGTAATGGAACCGTTATGTTAGCACCGCGCTCTTGATGTGTAAATGGTTGTTTAAACCCAGGTCATAACATCATCAGGCTGAGCAAGATAAAAATTAGTTTCTATATCGTATACTTTTTAGCATACTTTTATAACAAACCGAATGAACCGTTACTTTATTGAGCAAATACGTTTTGAGAGGTCTTATTTATGTTTCGTTTTCACGCCACCATTTCGAATACAGTTCTGAACAATCAACTAATATTAGTACATTGGTGTTCTTAGAAGGACTGGAATCTTTTGATTGGAATTAGCAATGTCTATTCAATTTGATATACCTTCGGTGAAGTGGTGGGAATAGTGTTCTTCAATATCTGTAACTAGCACTCAGTGTCGGTCGCGTAAAAGTAATAATGTGACGCAAAGCGCGCCTACGTTGTGCCTTAAGTTGTATTTTATGATTTGCGTGAGTACTCATACATAACTATTGTAGCCAAGACTAAAAATATTCTAATTAGACGGGCATATCCATATTTCCAAGTGTATAGGGTCGCTATTGCGCGAAAAGTGAATTATTGACGACAATATCATGTCCTATTTATTGTGGACCTGTGATAAATCGATTAAGTATACATGTTATATATTCATTGTAAATAAACAATTAAATGAATAAACAGGTAATTTTAGAACAATTTCATTTTTAGATTTTTTAGATTTTATTTTACAAAAAAATGACGCTGGAAAAATTCCCTATTTATTTTAATTACTACGCTTTGCGCTGTTTTAGGTTCTTCGTCTTTTCGTGCATATAGTACTACAGGCGTCACCTCTTCGCTGCTTAGAGTTTCGGAAACGGATATTTGTTTTTATAGCTGGAGTATTGATGCTGGTATCGACGCACAAGTAGGATTGTAAGTAGTAACCGTGTCGCTTCTACTCATTTCAAAAACATCATTGTCTCGATGAGCTATAAATGTTCAATTTGTAGTTAACTATCTTTTTCCAATTGTGAAAGTAGCGTTTGATCGGCCATCAAGCAGTTATCGTCTGTTTTACCGTGATTACTTCACTCGATTTCGTTTCAACATCTTTTTCTGTCATATCCCTTTATCGGAGTTAAAGCGAACGAAGTTGGCCTTTCTCCACCTATATTCTATAATCTATATTCTATAGCATGCCATCAAGTATTTTCATTTTGTTAATTTCTGGATCGTACGCAACTTATCGAAATACTGAGTAATTCTCCCCCTCGTTGTTGTCGATTAACAATTCGTTTCGGAAACTACAACCACATAAAGCAAAAATTGCTGCGTGCGGACCCTCTAACATGGGCTGGATTTTCGATTTGGATTTAAGTACATACCGCGTCGTGTAACATACGTTTAGATCCAAATTTACATGCGTAGGATAACGCTCTATATGCTCTTGGACTCTATATGCTCTGACTTTTGACTAAAGTTCCTCATTAAAAGTTATTTTCGAGCAATGATATATCAACACAATACCTAAATAAGCTGTATGCTGCAGAATGAGATGTAAGTGTTTTGCTATTTGAAAAATAAAGTTAAAAGTTACGCCTAACGTCAATGTAGCATAATATGTTGAATAATCGTGACTTAGTTTCATGATACATGATACAGCAGAGTTAGTCAGGTCCAACACATATGTGAAAGAAGTAACATTAAGAAATATAACTTCGCCGGTTGAACAGTACTAAACATTTTATGGTATTTTTTTACTGATCTTTGACTTCATTGACTATAAGGTTATTTCAATTATACATATCATCAAGTACTTTTGAAACGGTAAACGACCAGCTACGGTTAATTATTTATTATGCGACTATTATTTATCTGATTGCAAAAAAGTATTTAAACATATTTACCGGATTTGTAGGGCATATACAAGTTAATTGAAATTGTCGAAAGTCCACAAATATACGGTAAGACCGGTAAATATACGGAGGAGTGCTATGGATTTATCGTAAATAGGCACAACAAATCACTTTGAGAAGTCTGAATAAGGATAGGATTGGCGAAAAGTGTTGGCAATAATTTGTCAAGTAATCCTTAGGTCAAGCTAAAGTAAAAACTTTTTCGTTTTCACAACCATTTCCCCTCAATATTAAAAATCAACTTACCAACTTTCAAACTGGATACTAGAACGTAATTTCTCTGACTAAACTCAATTAGTTTTGCAATGAGTTCATCAAGCTCTCTTGCTGCATCTTCACCGACTTCAAATTCATTCTTCCTTTCAATTTGGGAATCAATGATGTTGATAAGAGATTTTGGCTCATTTTCTATTGGCTCTCCATTGTTTGTTCCTTCATTATCTTAAGGGAAAATGTATCAGAGTTCTATTTAGTTTACATTAATTACACAAATTAATTAATTTACAAGATAAATAATTCTCGCGACAGAAATGTTCTGCACAATCAGTGCAGAAGTCATTTTTATAGCCAAATACAAATACAGCCACATTCACAATCATTTAAATTCTGTTACATATTCCTGGTCATATCTTTGTTTACAGTTTATTTTTATATCTATGAATTGACGAAATCTAGAGGTAAAACTCAACATACTTGACAGAAAATCGGGGTCGCAGACCTCTAAATCGCCAAGTACCGTACACTCGGTTTCTTCGGAAGCGTGCGCTTCTATCATATCCTCTGAAATGCGTCTTATTTCTGACTGCTCAGTACATCTACTTTCATATTGTGTTGAATCTTCATCATGGAAATCAGGATTTAGATGAATAGTTTCAGCGTTTGTTTCTGAATCCAAGGAAAGCGGAGAAATATCAGAAAACGTTGCAATACCATTCACAGTTTCAACTGTGTCGAGACTTTTTGATTCATTGGCCACATCGTCTTCAAATACATCAGCAAATGCACTTCGACCTTCGTAATTGTTTCCATTCTCACGAAACTGAAATATGCCCCTGCAAATCGAATATTGCAATCGTGAGATGGTTTTGCTCGTAAAAATGGTAAAAAATACAAATACTGCTGATCCAGATGCTAATATGAGAATGTGCGTTTGTCTTTTTGTATATATATTATACGCGTATGCCTGTATACGTGCCACATCACGACATTTAACGACAAACGGACAACAGCTATTCTGTGAATGAAAACAATCAAAAATCCTGTTTCAGCGCAAGTGCTTATTTCTAAGTTCTACTCTTTGTTTTTCTATCGCATTCCGAATGATAATATTGGAACGCTTTGTAACGCACCAATGCCAGAGATAATCAAACCACAAATTTTTATATCATAAATTTTAAATAGTACATAAGGTAAAGGGCAGAGTCGCCTTGGCTCATATTGTCCTTTATGATTTTTGATTGTTTTCATCAACAGATCGTCTTACTCTGCAAGTGGACTGTAGTCAAAAGGAGAATACGATCGGGTGGATCGATCAAAAAATCGATCGAAATATTCGTTTTGTGAAATAGCACGAACGAATCTTGCAATTACTCCTGTCCCGACACTGCTGCTAGAAGAATGACGGCATCGACTGTCGAAGAATTGTTCAAGTTTCAGCATCAGATCAGGCAACGTTTAGGAAAATATTTGAATTTTCAAACTTAATAATTTAAACATATTCCGTTATAATAAAGCAACGATTATCATCAAAATTATATTTTTATATTTCATTACATAGAATATGTTAAATCCACTGTTAAATATATTTAAACTAACGAGTTATGGCATCTTTTCGAATAGTTATCATACACTTCTCGTCTTCAGAGTTCGTGAATATTTGTTAAAAATACTGGCCTTTTCAAAAATGCTAAGCTGAACCAAAAAGATCTCATATTTCCCAGATTCACAGTGGATCAATATCGACCACTGCATGTCAAGAGTATTGTTCTAAGCGAAATAACTCATATAAAATGACTGTATCTTACTTATGCTCGTATAGTTAAAAAGAATATTGCGCAGCCCCTGTCTGTACGGATTTCGACCAATGAATGTGACAGTATATACAGAGATGCTTGTGAAATGATTCTCTGCCTTACCCAGTAGAAAACAATCCAGAACATCCTCCTCCAACTGTATCCTTGCTTTCCTCTTCGCTACCTTCCTCCCATGCCCCACTTTTTCTTCTCCACGAAGTCAACCACTCGTTTTTGGTATTTTCCACCGACGTTTCATCTAACGAGTTTCCAGCAGATTCCGGAGCAGAATTTGTCTTCAAAGTATCGTCTGAATGCAAAATATCATTTTGCAATTTAGATTTAAACACAATCCGTAATACCCGTGATGCCAAGTTTTTAAAAAATAATGTTTTATAGTAATTCTTTTTATCTTGTTCAATGAATATATTATTAATTTACGAACCAGTTCAGGTTTCTCATTTAATATTTATATAATAGGAAGATTGTGAACAACTGGAATTTATGAAGCTATTTCGAATGTCATTGAAGTGGGTATCGAAAAGGTTGCCAAAGCATTCACGGCAACCTTTTTTTCGATAAACCGATTATTTTGTACACACGATCAGATGCCCAAAAAACTATAAATACACATTTTACAAAATTAACATGCTAAATTCCGAATATACTTTTCTCTTCGCTACGCCATACGTTATATGCACAGACACTGCGAACTTACAGATACACAACGCTGAATTAGGGTTTCTATCTTTATGCAAATATGAATAAAAGTGGGTAATGAAACAAGACGGCACTATGAAAATATTGAAACGAAGTTTAAACGGTCACCACAATGTCAGCAAAATATCCAATTCTAGCCAAACATTGGGAGAAATATACCAAATGCCACATGGAAGAATATGCCGCACTCCATTTTTGGGTGGTGAAAATTTGAAATCTATTTGTCAATTGGTTACAAAGAAGACCAAAAAGTAATAAACTGTAGCAAGCCGATCTATTCATACACTCCGCGTCTAACAAATGGAAATGTATTCAGAAACTTCCTTATCATTATTAAAGCTTCATATATATCGTTTGACGAAGCAGCAAGTTATCGGATTAAAAGAGATTTTGAAATATTCAAATGAAGTTATTATCATGATTAAGGTTCAATACAGAGGTCAGTTTACTGACATTTTGAGAAAAAATGACGAAAAAGGATTAACTTATAGCTTGTCGAACTAATATAGAATTATTATGCAAACAACACTTGTTATGACCTTCGTTACATGGATCTCTAGGGAAATCGCGTAATATTTTCATTGAAATCCTATTAGTGGTATTCCACAAATACCTTCTTAGGTGTCAATGTACAAACGAGGAAATGTTTTCCGCTCGTGAACGTATTGACACTCCTTCTAAATTTGTATGATACCAATATGTATGAGTATTCGAAGACATCTAGTACTTTCTATTTTTAAGAGATTGTCATGTCATGTCACTTTGACATGGATATTTCCCTAGAAAATGTTTTTCTATTGTTCGACTATATGTTTCATTACTGTTATAGACTGGACATTAGGCGTTACGTCGTTCAATAGAGGCCCGGAAACTACTAAATAATATTTATGAAAATATTTGTATATATGATAGAATATTATAGCATATAACAGTGGTTTACATTCATATTGGAGGGTTTATATTATTATAAGTATATTGTTTAAATATAATCAAATACCATAGATCAATGGTTTCCAACCTTTTGAAATAAATTTTGTAAAATCTCGCGACCCAAGGACAAGCTCAAATAATAAACTGCATGTAGAAGTTTTATGGCTGCAAACATAATGACTGATATAAAAAACCATTTTTACATAACATTTATTCCCCCAGAATTTACCCGAAAGTGAGAAGATAGCGCTCGCTTGCCATTAACGAGTTGACATGGTTTACTTAGCTAAATGAATGCTGCCAAGTTTTTACAAATTGATACTTTTCCACATATTCAATTACTATTGAGAAACACATCGATACCGAATTTAAAATAACTATAAAATTTACTAGGAAATAAAATTAGTAACTTTTAGGTTTTTACTGAAAGAACAAGCGACCCAAGAAAATTTGAAGGCAAGTCAGTTTTGGGTCGCGCGACTCATAGGCTGGGAAACACTGCGATAGATTGTCACTATTATTAAACTTGCTACACTTTCAAGATCATTTTGCCAGTATTAGGTTTGCTTATATATTTATAGTTTCTTCAATTCCTCGGGTATGTCTGTCAAAAATACAACCCAATCTTGCAGAGCTGTGCAAGAAACACCAGGCTCAAGTTTCCGTTTATTTTTTCATGAAAACAAATGTAATTTTTTCACAGTTTGTATCTTGAATTATGAAAAAAAAACTGAACATGAGTAAGTCCTTTCAATTTTAGTTAAATAATTAAATGATGTTTTTGCACCAAATTAAATTAAACTATTGCACAGAGGTTCCGCGAGCATCTGGAATGTTCATTGGGGTTCCGCTCCTCCAAAAAGATAGAAAACCACGGACATCGGTTAAAAATGGGTTTGTGTTGTGACCATTCTCTCTTAAACGGGGGTACAAATATTTTCAAATAAAATTTGACAATCGCTATATGAAGTACCATAAAAAATAAATGAACATTATAGTTTAAAAAAATAGCAAAAAATGTTCAGAAATTTTGTATATATATATACAAAATTTCTGAACATTTTCTGCAATATATATATATATATATATATATATATATATATATATATATATATATATATGCTTATATTTTACCAGATTTTGCCCAATAGATGTACGATAAGTACTTTTTTTTCGACTGGCATTTTTTTGTCCCTGTTTATCCATTTCAAAATAGTAAGATCCACTTGAAGGCTTACCTGTATTTTCAGTAAGGCATCGTGGTATTGGATACGGGCTGGAACCTCTTCTGTATTCTGAATCTGAAGTTTCTCCACATTTAATCCAGTCAGCAATATTCTTTATGTGGCCTTCGCTATCAGGAGTATGTACAGTTTCTGAATCAATTAGTAATAAAAAATTTATGTCAGCTGAAGACAAGATTTGTGTTTTTACTTTGATATTTTGTTGTATGTTCATTGCAAAACGAGTAAATCTAATATTACCTCGTTTGCCATCCTTTTCTAGTCGCTAACGCGTTAATGCACATCTAATTAATGCGAGATATTGCATAATTAAAAGACAAAGACACTATGTATGGGCTTATTGATCGAGTGGTTAATGCGTTGACCTATGGAATTTAGCATTGTTTGTAAGGTTACTAGCTCCGTATATGAAGCAGTTGTAAAAAAAAAACGGTAGTTTCTTATGATCCGGAATTATTCTATTTCTTCTATAATATTGTATCCATCTTACAACTAAAACCTCTTGAGCGTTGCGTAGAGAAAAGATATGAACACCTAAAGTAGTAGGTCGTGGCTGTGGGTATGAAACTTGATGTTCATTATTACACTTTACATTCTGATTTCAAGAAGGCTACAATGAAAAATATATATAAAATACCGTAAGATGGCGCCAAAGCACTTGATGAAAAATATGTAAATCATTAAACAAATGTATATTACCAGACTTATCTTGTGTTTCGCTCTTCGGTTCAATATTCAATTCCAGTTCCATGTCTGAATTTGAAACTCTTGTTACAGACTCTCGTCTTTCCAATTCTTCTAATTGAAATTCTCTATTTTATATAGAAAATTTAACAAGTTCATTGGAATTGTGCAGATTATATTTCACGAAATTTTTGTTCATAGACGACTGTCATTGGTAAAGGCCTGATTACTGTTGTAAAAACATAGTTGGAATAAAATTTAGTAAAGTTAGCATACTTTATACTTTCGAATTAAGATAAATTGTACCTCGGTGTTGCGTCCAAATCGTTCGTATCGTTACTTTGCTCTTGTGTGATTGCCTTTAACGTGTCAGGGCCGTCTTCGGATGACGTAACTGTTAAGCAAAACAGATAAATCAAGTTGTCAATTAAACAAGTTAGTTTATGTACATCCTATCAAGCTCTAGAGCAGTGGTTGGCAAACTTTATGTACTTGCGGGCCAAATATACACATTTCCGGTAGCGTCCGGTAGCGCGCATTATTTTCGCCTACGAACAATTGCCAAATTAAACTCCAAACAATGACGCACTTGCACTTTCTATTACTGTGTTAAAAGCCTGCCATTGGGAGACGTGTATGTAGTCTTTTTTTATTATATTATCAAACAATGCATTGTTTTTATTTACTTGTTATCAATGTGAAGGATTATGTTGTTTCTTTGTATGGCCAAAGCGTTTTATTTAATCGACAACTTCGTTGCCTCGCAGTACCTTGTCCGAAGGACGATCTGACAAGCGAGAACAAAATTAATTCTTAGTATAACATTTTAGATGAAGCTTCTCACGGCAATATATGCTTCCGAACGTGCACATTACACTTTCGCACTGACGCACGTATGAGCAGTGGCGCCCAGGGTTAAATTTCGTATTTGCAGTGACACGTTTCGTAATGACGTTTAACAATTAATCCCTCAAATATCTGCGGTGCTGAATTGGCATATCAAACAAACTGGTTTTGGAAAGCGAACAAATTTTTTTTTCCATCCAAGTACTTTGAAATGTTCGACGTTCATCGCAACCTTCCCTCCGTTTCCCAGAAAATAAACGACATAGAACTGACGCTACTTATTACAAAACAAGCGCAGTACATAAGCCATTGTTACCACTAAAGTTCGAATCAATTTTTGTTTTATGCATTGCAAGTTGGGTCGTTCGAGGGCCGCACAAAATTAGTTCGCGGGCAGCAGTTTGCCGACCTCTGCACTAAAGCATAGTTCATATATCGTGGGTACTCGATTTAAGAGTTGTTTATTGGAGCAGCTTTGAAAATGTGGTTCGTTTAGCCCCGGCACATTTTCACCATTTATATTTAGATTAGAGACCTGGACATGTTATGAAAAAATAAGTTTTATGTATAGTTTGCACCTGATTGGCATCACAAATCATGTACGTGCAGTCTATATGGCATCCGTAATACGGAGAAGACCGTCCTAATGCCGGAACATATAGTCATTCCTATTCGTAACAGTACTATTTATTATATACTAATGTTTAACCTTTTATATCATGTGTTTCACATGAAGTAGGAACTGCAAACATAATTGTCAGCATATCTTCGATTGTCTTGTTTCTTTGGTTTGCCATGACGTCGTCTTGCACAATGGGTGTAATAGCGACGCTGTTTTCTTGGTTTGATATCGCGTATGAGTTTGCAAGTGTTGAATTAATTTTGGTTGGGGATCGTCGTTTTTCACGGATAGTTATCTTTTCTTCTCTGAAAGTTTATACAATTATATTCGCCCATTCTGATAAACTCACTATAAGGAAGTACACCCTCTCTGTGCTCACATTACTATCCGAAAATTCAATTCAATCTTATTATCATTACCATAACCAATGTCAGTTGATTTATAATTCAAAATTAACTTTAGATACAGAAATGAGTGATGTTGTTGTTTTGTCTCTAGACTAGCATCCTAATTTAAAATATTTAAAAAAGGTAATCGCTAAAACAATTCACTTTGTACGTCTTAACACTTTATTAACAATGAAACGTTACTTAGACACAATGAACTTTGAACTTCCATTTTCCATCGAAAGATATAGAGGGATAATAATATTTGTACTCACATTACTAATTTTTTCTTCCGTCTTTTTGAATCTATAAAACAAAATAAGATACAATAAATGAGGTTTCTCAAATATGTTGTACGCCTGTGCTACTTGTACCACTATCAAAATCGTACCTGCCAACTCACGCTAGTGGTAGTTATTATCGTGTACTCACCAAATACATTATACATCATACATTTTTGAGTTTGATCGCATAGAGTTTAGCAAATTAGCAGCTACTCACGTTTACTAATTTTGACGGGCTTGTTGGTTATCGATGACAAATATAACGTTGCTGTCGAGCGAGCCTCACCTACTGTGTTTGTTAGCTGTAAAACAAAAATTGTTATCAAAATGTCTAGATTTTTTGACGAGTATGAGAATCATGATTCTCATTGCATAGCTGATTATCTTCAATATCGGGTTCAAATCTCGTTCGGAAAAAACATGCAGAGATTGATTGGTCAATGAGTTTATATAACAAACTGGCTTGTTATGATTTCTACCACCTGGCGTTGGCATACACATATATCTCATCTCGTACATCTAACTATTGGACTTTAGTATCTCGCCGTGTGAATAATCTCTTTATTTTTCCAATAAACATTAGAAACCTATTTTATTCTTGTTGATGCTATTTCACATAGTTTACTACTTCCCAGATTCTATCTTCTATATATTCGGATGGAACTAAATTCATTATTATCGTACGCGTTCCGCTATTGTATGAAATCGAACATTCAGCATTAAATAAATCCTAAAGTTTCGACGACAATCTGCGATTTAGATTTTCTACTGAATAGTCATTTTGATAGTTTCTAAGCATCTTCTAACAAAACCCTATTAGATCATAACCGAGGGTGTAAAATAGATAGTGGCTAGTGTCAAAATTAGCGATTTTTCCTGTTCGAATGTAGCAGCGCACTTTAGTCCAGAAACCGATTCAGAAGTTTTAGACCTGTGCACAGATTCTATGAAATGTCTTATATAATATGACTATGACTTATTAATAATACCAAGTTTCCTACTGCTGCAATTGCGGTAAAACAACCTGAACAATGCTAGTTCCGAATAGTTACTTATACGCGGGCAACTTTGATTTGTCTTTAGCCAAGACTGAAATCATAATATACACGTAAAATTGTTCTCGAGTTTTCTCGTTATTCGTTGGAACACAAATGCGTGAAAATAACAATATGAGCAGAAAATATAGACAGATACACACAAAAATAAACATAGCATATAGAAATGAACTTTAAAGCGCATTGCTTTCTGTAAATCCTCACAAAATACTGACCTTACAAGTGTATGGTCCAAAGTCTTCTGCTAATATGTTAGTTATTATTAACATAAGATTCCCACTGTTGTTCGATGCGTAGTATTTGTATCCAATACATTCTTCCTGTAATTCAACATCACACGCTTCTAAAATTTTCTCAGGTCCTTTAAACCATTCAATTTGAGGAGGTGGAAAACCGGCAACGCTGCAACGAAAACGAACTACCTTTCCATCCTTATATAAGACGTTTCGTAGGTGCTCTTTGAAGAACGGAGGCACTGAAAAAGTTACCGGTATCTCAAGTTAGAAGCGGGCTGTTGGGAGGCATATATAAAGAGCAGCATTGTAAAAATTTTAAGTGTGTTTGGTGGCTGCTAAACAATTTAAACGAACAAACCTCTAAATCAATCTCAATTTAATATCTAATCCAACAGTAGTTATCATACTTTTAAACGGAACCAGTGCCCTCTGCTCTTTTATAAAAATACCATAGTTTAGCTTTCACGTGTTTCCGTCGGCTACTCCATGCGTCATGTTTAACAATAAAAAATTCACCAAACGATAGCAGAATAAGAAAGACTTTGCATTTGAACAAATTGCACTCAATTTACTTTAAAATAATGTGGTCATCGCGAATATTACCCGTGAAGGCTTTTGATCATGACATCCATAGGATTGCTCTGCAGCTCATTTTAGGAGCTGGGAGCCCAATTTGAGAAACCCTACACTAAATCATGTCTTTCTCAAAATATAATACCCAACCGCACCCTAGTTATCCTGTTCTATTGCTAAAGCACACTTCGGCGGCATCAGCGATATCCATTTCTGTCTAATTCTACACTACATACGCATGAAAGGAGAGTATAGAACGGGAAAAAAGACGGCATCAGAAAATCAAAATCGAAAATTTTCAAAAAACGCCGGAGAAAGGCAACAGAAGTACAAAAAACATTTTTAATATTGAATCTTGAACAGGGGTTATGTTATTCAAGACAGTTTGGATCGCCAGCCCCGTTGGTGCGATGTGGCATGGTGACCAATTTCAGAGTTTTTTATGTGAAAAGTTATTAGAAAAGCTTAGGTAACAAGACGTTCAGCGTCATAATTTTAAAAAATAAGATTTTATTGTAAGGAGTATAAACCATATGAATCGTTTTAAACAACAGAATAAAACTATTTAGCAAAATAGTAAAATCAATATGCCATGAACATACACTCGGCGTTGATAAAAAATAGTAAATATAAATACATCGCTGTCGAAACTGTTGATACCTAAAGTATTTTTAAATGGATAATTAATCAATAAAATATTTTCGAATTTTTTTCATTTCTGAATTTACTGTGAAACTACAGTGAATATTTTGTAATTTTTAGTACATTTTGTTTATATTTTTTTCACGGTAAATAAAGCTATTAATATCGAAAATGTGTTTCCTGAAATAACATCAAATATGTTGCATTAAATGGAGTTACAGATGAGTAAGATAGAAAAACATAGCAGTTTATTTCTATTTCTTTTATATTATAAACACGAGTCACTATTTTACCACCTGGCTTTTCGACAGCTCTGAATAAAGAAAAATTTCTCAATATAAACATCGTGGTTTAACCCATTAAATATTCCATTATAGGTCCATTAAACCGGGTCAAAATTATTTCATGATCTTAGAAAATTAATCAACAATAAACAGCTTTAAATATTTGCATCCCAAGAGACTATCAATGTTAACGACAGTTGGAGATGGGTCAAATTTGTATTCAGATGATACCGATAAAAGATCTATATCTTTAGGTGGTCTTTCGTATCAAATTATTCATGTTTTATATCAGATAACATAACATTCGTACTCTCAAGCTGAGATGTGAGTTTATCTGCGGTGATTACATTTTCTGAACAAATTTCAATTAACATTTGTTACGTTTAGTCATGTAGTAAACTTGGGCTTCACAGCAATTTGAACATTGAAAATTAGGACATATTTTTTGGCTCAAGTTCCAGTTTTTTGAATGTAACAAAATAAACCTTGATTTATATTTTAACAGAGTATACGTAACAGATGTCAACTTGTTGTCAAATATTATCGTCCTTTTCATAAACGAAATGTGATTCTATTGAGACTGTTCATTTAGGATTTGTAAAGAACAATATTTGTCTTCAATTTCTGCCCTCGCCAAGAGCAAGAATAAAAATACTTACTGATAGAATCGAAAACTTGGCCATTTTACTACATTAGTCATTTTCTCTTAACTATGAACGTGATATATACTTTTTTGATTATTCACGAAACAGTGATTAATCAGCAAGATATTGAATTAAAGTGTTAGCAGCCGCCATAACACTTTTTTTGTCAATGTTGAAGGACAAAAGCTCGTTTTTGTGACTTTTTTTTAGTAATTTATCAGTTTTTAGTTAGATTTCCAAAAATAGGTATAAATTAAATAAATAACCCCTATCAATCTGGCCAAAACGTTTTCGCTCAGTTGCAGTAATTGAAGATTAGTCCCGAAATAGCTGTCAAGGACTAGGTTAAAACATTATCTATATCGGTACTTTTAACTTTGCAGATAGTTACAAATTTGAATCAAAATGATGTTTATGAATATGTAAGACAATTTGTGAGCGCTAACTCGAAAAAATATTTTTAAAAACAACCATAATAAATTTCGCCATTGCAAAGTATACGCAAAAAAGGTTCTAGGGCCAAGAGCCGGGGAAACATCCATCACTTGAATTACTGCAAGTTTCCTATCAAGTGATGTCGACCTTTTCAACCTCTAGTTTAGCCACATGGCGCATATGGCATTTAAGTAAAAATAAACAGAAACAAATCTTGATGCGCTATTAATATTCTTTCATAAACACATATATTATAATGTAAGTTACTGTAACGTGGTCAGTGTAATAATTCAAACTCTTCTCATTTTTAATATTTATTTTCTGTATTACAATATCAATCATTGTCATGCTAACTTTTCCTTAAAATAGATCAGAATATCAAAAGTTAAAATATGCAAGATACTAAATATGTTCCCTAAACATTCTGAAATTGGATTAGTAATAGCCAGGGTGGGTTGAGTTAGGCCTAATACTTCTTTAGTCAAACTGCTAAAAGTGCGTTTGGGTTACTTATTCGGGAGCGCATTTCACATTTCAGTCAAATACAACATTCGAATATAAATTTTCCCTTTACAGCTGTGTAGGTGCTTGGGTATATATTAATATTTTTCCAAGGTTTGGAAATTGACTTCATTGTGTTCTTGTATAAGGTTTTGCCTAATTTTATAATAAACATACGGCTCATGTATCTTATCTTCAAAGCGAGATTGTTTACCTGAACTAATCTTTTCTCCTTACCCGTAAGATGTAAGAGGGGGATCTTATTTCTGACTTAATTCTTTTAGGGTTTTAAATATTAATGCGATTATGTGAGATCCAACGAGACTATCTACGACGTTTCCGGCGCAAAAATAAACCTAAACCTAAAAAGTTTCCAGGTTTATTTTGTCGATTTTAATAGGATTGACCTGAAAAATATTGTGATTATCCATAACCACACCCGATATCATAAGATAAATGACTCGAATGCGAGATATTTTATGCACAATATGTTAAGTTCGTTTTACGTGTCGTCTAGAATTTGAATTAAAGTTGTATTCGTGACAAATTTCCGAGGCACCTTCATTGCATTGCAAAAACTTTTTCATTAAAAATTAGTTTATGTTAGGTACAGAATATTTTACACTTCCATTTGCCTAGTTTTACAAATGTATTTCTCCAGATAACCAGGACTGGTGTCGATGACAATGTATACAGTGCCGATGACAATATGATACTTTGGAGAATTCAAATTTCTCTTACTGATTGTACGACATACCGTTCTGGCAATTTGAATTGTCGGAGAAACCATGGTTGTGCACAATCAAACTCATGTTGAAGGAAATTGCGATTTTTTTTACCCTGTGTATAACCTGTTTTTAGCTCCCTGTTATCTTTTCAAAAACATTTCACAAAATTGAGGGTGCTGATCGAAAAATATCAAACATTCCCACATCCAGTAGTCGACGCTTACAAGTAGCTACTACGCGATGCCACCACAAGCCTTGTACACTACAGACGAGGGTGATATATGCAAAAGTTCGCCCACACGATGCCAGATTTGGTAAAATAAGATGGCAGTTTTTGTAGTAACATACAGTACTTTGTATTAGCTATATTCTAAGACATTTTACAAATAACTTCATTTTCGATTTTTTTCTTCTGATTAATACTTTGGGTACACCTTACTCGTATGATTTAAAATAATAATAAATCATATTCGCGTATCAAAATACCATTTTATGTCCTTTCAAATGTGAACCATAGCCTATATGTCTTCATACTAATATCGAATATTCATAAATAACTCAAAAAACATCTTTATGAAGTCTAGTTTACCTGCGAATTCATGTCGTCGTATCCGATCAATATAAAGGACATTAACAACATTGAACACACGTTTCTTCTGAATGGTCGAAGGAACGATAGCACGTTCTTGATTATCCTCAACATTTTCAAGATCCGATGACGCCATTGAGACACTCTTGATTCGGCTTGTATCTGAAGTTTCTGATATTTCCATGTTGAGATTTTATTTATATATATCTAATCTCTAACATTGTCCGATACCTTTGTAGTAGGCCTATCTCAAACCTGAAATCGACGAAGTTGGGGAATTATTTTTATAGTTATTCAATATTAATTAGCTGTAATTTTTGTTGGAAGTTTTTCAGTTAAAAATTTTGTTACTAATGCTCCGAAATTAGAGTGTATAAATCTAATTTACGTTTGTAAATGAAATTGGATATTCATACTCTTGTTAAAAAAATTAAAATAACAGTTTATGTATGTGCTAATTTTGGGTTGAATTTTTAGCAATTTTGCCAAGTTTATTCATTTTCCTACTTTTAAGTATTACATAACAAACTTGCATCTTGAGCGGATATAATCTGTCAACGATTTATTGCGAATACAAATAGAAGCTTCATCTCAATCGAGAGTTTCTTTTGAGAAAACATCGAATAAATGCAGAACACTTCTGCTGCTTTCATCATTTATCAAATAAGTTATGTATTCAATAATTCATATTTTCGGTGGTTTTGACCGTATATTTAGTCTGGAAGTGACACTGCGACAGAAATTTACAATTATGTTTGAATAAACTAATACAGATGCAATGGGGATCTAGTTAATGGTCTTAACTAAATGATGTTACTAAACTTTAAAATAAACTACATAGGTCTAGAATATAATTGGAATATAATATATTGTTCAAGATAAGAGCGATCAGCTGTTAGATGTATATGACCTCATAAGTTAGCTGTCTCGTACATTTTCGTCCTGAATAATATATATTTAAATACTTTTTGTATATCTATCTATCTTTTACTATGCCGCTGACTATTTTTCCAGAAAACCCAGTCTCAAACAAATTTCAAATGACTCTCCTTTCAGTTGCTTTACTGCTAATGTATTTGTATTTTACCAGCTAAGCGTGAATCCAAAGATATCGATATTTTGAGGCATCTATTATATATTCCGTATGTTTATAAACTACGGTGTACTTAGGATTAGATTATAGTATATCACTCTGGCGAAAGCACCCTTTCCTAATGTTATTTGTATTAAAAATCGATTTTGCTGGTAACAAAACACAGACAGCATTAATGTTGAGTTCGAAGAAACTAAAACAGGAGAAAATACCGTAAAACATTCCATATTTACTCTCAAAATTAATTTATGGCCATGTTATTTGGAATTATTGAGAAAAAAGAAAAGGAGTCATTCAATGCTGCTTGAATCAAATCGACTATGATGTAACCAATGATTGAATATCAAGATGCTGTGATTCACAGTAATTATGACTGAGTTTTACATATACTTACTGAGGAACACACAACGACATAGACAAGACATAGTTTCGAATCTCCTATATACAGATTCAGAGCGCTCGAGATATGGTCCATCACCAGCATAATGTTCTTGGCTTAATGTGACTTATGTTTATCGGAAAGTTAATTTATAAATATTGATTTTTTATTAGCTGATATGGAAGGTTGGTTTTACCAATAATAATGATAATTTATTTTATTACTCTTCCTATGGTTTTTACTGAGGTAATTACTAATTTGAATGAAACTTTGGAAAAAAAAATTACAAACTAAAATGAATTTGTAAATAATGAAACTTGATGCACGCACTTGCTCATGAAAGCTTAGTATTAAAAATTGATGGTCAAGAAGAGAACCTGCGTTAAACATGATTAGACGAAAAGAGCACCAAAACGCAATTTTGCGATACGAATGAAACCATTTCATTCTATTCTAGTTGCGTTCGCAATTAATATTTTTAATGGAAATTGCTTTCTGAAATGGAATGTTTAAAACCACAATGCCACATTGCGTTTTATTTGTCGTATAGCTTTTCTCTGAACTTCAGCTCAGCTAGCTTCTAGAATGTCTTCATATTTTAAATCCCAATCCAAATACGACTGATAAATCTAATTCAGATTAAAACTTCGCTAGGGACATAAAATGCTATTATATAATCACTTGTATATGTTGCCATAGACTCAATGCATTTGCCCCTGTTTGTTTTAATACGTTAATGTTTGTTTACTAATTCCTTTGGTCCGGCTGAAAATCGAAATTCATATGCAATATCTAGGCTTGATTCCCATTATTGAAACTTCTCCTCCTTCAGACTCACACCTTTGCCTAATCTCAACAGATGTCACTTACTATTCTCAACCCGACAAAGAAAAGTGTTCCCTTGCTAAGCGACCTAGCAATTTGTTCTCTTTTACGTAAATAGTCCCTCGAGATTTCCGATGTCACAAGGTTAGAAATGTATTTTTGGCATTTAAACGGCTATAGGAAATGGTAATTGCTACCTAAATTGACGGACTGTCACTGAAAAATACTAAAAGGGTACTACAAAATATTGTGCTTGACGAACGCACCGACGAGCTGCGGAATTCATTTATTATTCCTATGGGAAATCGTTGATTCGTTTAAGCTAATGTAACGTAACCTCCACTTCGGAATACTGAAGTTTGAATTATGATAAATGAACTGGAGTACATGGAAGCGCAAAGACAAAAATTTACCTTTTCAAAAATTTCTCTATAGACTCATACTTAATATCGGAATGAAATTTTTAATCGGCGCGGGATGTGACTTTGTTCTGAACAAACAATTATCATCGTATTTAAATCATCGGCGTAGTAGATAGAACACCAGGTCAACAAGTCGTCAATGATCATTGTTCTCCAATCTAATAAATTGCGCTAATCCGATTTTCCAAACTCATTCTGAATAGATAGATTCCGTAATAAGTGGATATTCTTAACTATCAGGTTAATCGGCGAGATTAATTTTCATAGTGACTTTAGATCACTTGTGTGAATCTCTGTTATGTCAGTGACATCTCATTTTATCTGGGCCTCGCTTGGATATGACTGTTCGCAGATACAGATAAGTGTAAACTGTACGTACCCACCGTCGCAACAAACGACAGATACGAAAAAAAGCACAAATTTGCAAAATATTAGACGTTTATTGTGGCCTTCCATACCTCATTAATGCCGAACCCAGATCTCGATATCTCCCAATGTCTACGGTAGTAATCACAATTGAAAAGTTGTACGAAGTGAAATATCAAAATTGTATACAACGACTCTAAGGATTTGAAAAGACGTAAAATATGCCATTTGCCATCCTTATTCTTTTACACCTTTCCTTTTCTTGACACAATCTATAAATAAACCCCCCTTATTCATCACAGACTCATAGCTACTGTTTTTCCTCTATTCTATACTTCAAATATGTATTCTCGAAGGTTTTAAAAACTCGAATGGCCAAATCCAATCGTCGCTGCAATAAAGTTCCCTAAGAAACGACGTCGTAATCTTCAAGCGGTATTCTGTTTTGAAATATAGCCAACATCACTCAACACCAGTCCACAAGCGGTTTAGGATTCTTGTTTTTGTAATGTAAAAATTGCATGCAATATTTATGACTCGCTTTATATTACAAGAGCTTTGTAGCTGAATGCCATACAGGTTTCATTTCAGATCGTTGCTCTACTTTCAGTGAATTGCAATTCGCGTCGAAGTGATTTGCAAGTTCACATGTTGCAATCAACGTGGCATCTTAAACAGATAGCCTATGTAACGCTAATGGGGAGAATCATCCACCGCTCACATATATACGCATTTCGGACAAAAGCCCAGTAGTGATTGAATTAATTGTATGATAGCAACCGGATAAAAGCACGGACGATTTTCAGCCTATTTTATTTTTTTGCAAAGATGGCACATTCATTTTGTATGTTTTAGGAATAATTACAAATTATTGGCGCTCCTGGTCTGCTAAACTAATTAACTAACAGGGGAAAAAATTAACGACAATTGAAATATGGACGTTTTTTCTATGTTGGTGACACATTCTTCTCTTCTGAGAATTTTCACAAACTAAGTAAAATTAATTTGAAGTCAGCTACACTCGGGACTACTGGACAAAGATATCTCTAGAAATTTTAGAATGAACAAACTGTTGATGGACCGGAATGCGAATCCGAGATGTTTAACCCGCAACGTGAGCAATTGAAGTTATAGTTAGGTTCCATATACCTACGTATACTTGCACTTGCACGCGGGTAAAAAATCAAAGTACGTTCTAAAATTAGAATTTATATATTTTGAAATATTTTTAATTTTCATCGAGTTACAATAATACAGTATAGTTCTAGAATTCCCTCAACTCAAAACATAAAATTCTAGAAATACAGTAATATATTTTCTCAAACCTGGCACGTTAAAGAGAGTTTTGATGTTTAAGTCAATACGCCCATCATATCTTCCCTCCGCATATTTTACAATGCCGTGGATTATGTCATGCATTCCAGTGCCGGGATCGTGCTGCTTAATATAATATGCTTTCTAGTCGTTGACGACACACACTCTCATGCAATTAGCACTTTGCATAATAACGAAAAACAGACGTCAGTTCAATTGAGAACCGACGCCATGTCGCTCAAGTCATCGTCCCCTTTGTATAATGCTTAAAATAATCATTCCATTTAATTAGCGTTTGTAGATAAATAAACTAATCTTGGTGAATATCATTTATTATAGATTAGTTCGTAGACCATGGTCATCTATTTTTAATAACGTTAACTAAATGATGTTAATAAACTCTAAGACGAAAATCCACAGATTTAAATATGATTGATCCGTGAGGCATATTCGTGACTATCAATCGTAGAATGAAAGTAAAAAACCAAGTCTGACAAACGGTGGTCAAGCAACGCCAAGATAAGAGCGATCAGCTGTTAGGTGTAAATAACTTTATAAGTTATGCCACGTACTTATCCGGCTTGAATGACTTGGATCTGTATGTAACGTGACGCCAATGTTACGTGTAGAGTTTATCGCTGAGCGATGACGGAAACACATCGAACATTAGATATCTTGTATGCTAGCGATTTAATACATCTACTTTACACTTTGGCCTCCCGAAATTAGGTTTATATTTATCAAATTAAAAAATTTATCACTCACTAATTACTGTTAGTCTACTTGGGCCACTTTAAATAACACATTTTGTCAGAGAGCTTTGCAATATCTTAAAGGAAAACATACCGGTTGTACTTGAATTAAACGAAATTTAACGTGTGCATTGGTAATTAGCAATAAATACTTATTAAAATGACGGGTCACTTGTTTATACCAATGCTCAGATGACATGCAGAGAATGACTCAACAATTACGTCGGACGCCAAACATCTTGAGAAGCATAGCAATTAATTGCATGCATATGAAATCAAATATTTGTTGGGTACATCACTTGATTGACTGTATGTGCATGTACCTGTATTTTATTGGCTGTATATGTGTATCACGTTGGTAAACCATTCGGTTGAAATGCAAGAATAAAGTTTTGAAAAATTAAAATGGTCCAATCTATCTCCGCAGTTGCAAATGCAGCAGTGGGCAAACCACGAAATCAGACTGAAAACTACGGGCATTAAAAATTGATAATTATTAATCTGCTTTTGGAATAGCTAGTTGTATAACACAAAAGAAATTCGTATTTTCGCTCGTTTTCATGGATATTGGATTTGGAATAGAAAATTCCTTCAACTTGGAATCGGGAATCGGAGTTCAAATTTTTGTAAACTGAGAGTCGAAGGCGCAGTCAGCTCAGAGTGCAGCGGATCAACCAGGGTTAATATTAAAACTGAAAATCTTCTAACCTAGAGCGGGTTTATTAACACCATTTATCGGCAATGTTCCGTTATATTAATTGAATACGAATCATACACGCTCATCGTTTTTCAGAGAGAAATTAAGAGACTCTTTCTGTTCAAGTTCTTCGTCGATGGAAACCGGTCGTCTGCTATGAAATTGCTTCGGTACAATAGCCGAACGAAGTTTCTAAAAGTGAAAAAAGGATTAAGCAGTTCTCTCTAAACAATTTTTTTTTTATAATTGCATTCGTCTGTAAACATGGTCAGATAGGGAGAGAGACATTATTTCAGAGCATGTTTTAAACTGTGAAAGTTTCTCAACTTCCAGTATATCAAAAACCGACAATCCGATCTCAAGTTCAATATCACAGAATTTTGACTCCAGAAGTTCTTATCCGGCACTAATGCTTGACTTTGAAAATAGGACTCTGTCTCATGGTTCAACACGAACTAAAAACGCCAGATTCAGAATCCACAACCTGCTGACAACAATCACTGAAATGGATTATGGGTAAAATTTCGTTAAATAGTTAACTACAAGCTTACATCCAGCAAAGATTCTCCTTTTGCTTTCCAGAGCACCAAAATAGCCAGGATCGGAACGCACAATATGGAATTGAGTACAGTCATCCATCCCAATACGTTTGCCCAGACCGGATACACATAGTTTTGGTCGTATTTGAGAGGTTGGTATGATACCAGAGAATTGATCATCAATATCTGAAATTTAAAGGACTTACGGTAATTTAAACAAACTGTCAAAGCGAACACTGAGGCACGCACCTACACTACTCATAAACATACCGGATCTTCAAACAAAGGACCTAAAAATATATATGTTTTCTATAACCTTTATCCCGAAGCTTCATCACTACCAAGTTTCTGATATTTATTTTTACGTTTCCGCATTTATACCTACTGATGGGCCACAAAAAAATGCATTTTCACGTTTTACGATCTGTTATTATAAAGTATTTTTTATAATATAGCTCTCACGCTGCCCCAACTTAAAGATGTCTTCTTTAAAGCAGGTCTTCAAATAATGAAGAGACAAAATTACAGTTATTAATGCAAATGTTCCGTCTCGCAGTTTTCATGGTTTTTCTCTTTTCAGTGCTTAGAGTCGTTATTCTTATGGTGAATTTCATTGTTGCTTCGTTTTTTAATGGAATTAGCGACTTCTGATTATTAGGTCGAGATGTTCAGGTCGACCAGATGTTAACTTTTTCCTAAAATGTACTGCACGACTCAGGTTGTATTATTTTTTGTTTTATTAGTTACTGTTAGGCTACATCACAAGTGTCGTTGCTCGATAACCAGTTTTGTGATTTTTTTGACATTCTGTATGAAGTGAGTGCACTTACAAATAAACTAATGATTACTGATTACTTACCAAACTTGCAATTGGTCCGATGTACTTCCAAGAAATTTTCATCCACAGTCGAGGCACGTTATATCCGATCATGAGATTTATATCATCAAGCATTTTGTCTCCTCCATATAGCCAACCGATAGTGATCATCTCAGTGAATGCCATGAAATACAAGCACCATCCACTAACCGAGTACGAGTTGAATATGTTCAAAACATATTTTCCTCCCTAGATCCATGACAATTTTTGTTTTATTACACATTCATAATTAAAAATGCCGCATCACAGATCAGTTAGAATTAAAATTATGTATGCCCATAAACGATTTAAAGTTGCCATGTCGCCATTTTCGATTAGTTACTCAAAAACAAGTCGAGTTTGTATGTATAAACTTATATTTACGGCAATTGCGATTGTGAACGAACTGTAAATTAGTCCTATATTCACAAAATTACAATAGTGTTTCAAACAAGAGAGCAGTGAACGATAAAATATATATACACGAAAGTCCAACGACCAACCCCGGCACCGGTAGCCTTTGTGACATACTTTATCTTATCATTCAAAAATTTCAAATTAAAATTGCAATCAGCAAGATCGAAAATGATCAATGAGAATCAGCAAGGCTATATTCGTAGAAATAAAAAAAAAATCGGGTGAAGTTTTATAGGACCGTATAGAAATATGAAAATATAAAAGCAATTGCCTTAAAGCAGCTTAAACCATTCTGAAGTATATACTGGAAAACAATTGAGAGTTTGGTTTCGGAAAAAAATAACAATGTCAACTCAACAACGACAACAATTTAACAAAATAATCTATATATACATTTCGTTTCCAATGAGTTTGAAATATATTGTAATCTCCACTACTTCTGTGAATTTAGATATTGAAAGTTTATAAACAATTATGACGTAAGGTTATAATATATACCCGTGTTGTCATAGGCAGTCCGGCAAGATACATTATAACGACTACGATTGCGATAAGCACCTCATTTGAATATTTCTTTTGGAACAATTTTGGGGAAATATCTCTCAAACACGCCATGAATGTTTCTAGATAGACAAACTGTAAAATAATAAAATGTTTCAGAGTGAGATTGTGAGAGATGAGTATTAATTAGTAAGCGTCTGAATCTCTGACATATGAGATTGGCAACAAATGTATACTACAGAAAATAGACATTATAAAATAGATATCTTTGAAATTACTAAAACAGCGCTTTGTAGAATTCCCCTAAAACAACCTTTTCCATAAGAGCAATGACTTGAAGTCACAAACATCGTCTATAACAGAAAAGCAGTGCCAGTAGGCAGTAGATCTACATATGGCTCCAAGCGCGCTGGTGCGTGCAATTCCCTTTATCATCTAGAAATTTTCAATTTGCTTCTATAAAAGAGCAACTCCTACCTTGAGCAACGTTGCAAAAAACAATACATAGCATAATACACAATAGATAGGTACTCACCAAACTATCGTATCCCAAGAATATCAATGCGAGAAAAAATAGAGCAATCCAAAATTGAGGCAGGGGTAGCAAAGAGAGAGCTGTTGGATATGCAACAAATACTAACCCCGGTCCTGAAGCTGCAACTTCAGCGACAGTCGTGTTCTGCTCAGAAATGTTGGAAAATAGTCAAACATCACGAACTATGGGATATTTCTTCAAGCTTTAAGCCGGATTAGAAAGTATCTCCCGGTGTTGCCAAAAGTCGTATAAGAAAATTTGCGCGACGTTTTGCAATGCTGTGTGTAAACCATGAGGTCTGGAATGTTTGTTATAGTCTTGCTTGGGATTGGAAGAAAAGCTAATGTCCTACGCAGTAATATACGAAAGAAATCTATATGACATTTGGAAGTGATAAAAAATCGCTTACATTTCGAGCGTGTACACCCCGCTGCGATAGAAAACGTCGCACAACAAGAAAAATAATTCAATAATTCTGGACGTTGCGCGCTAACCAATAATCCAAAAAGTCCGATAAGGTCTTATTTTGAAGTACATTTCATATGCTACCCAGTATAAAAGAGTGAGCCTTTTACAACATCAGGAAAGTATGCAAAGAACGAGTGGTTTTGTCTCAGCTGCCGTTACAGAAAGTCGGACAGAATAGGAGAGGTGAAATTTTTTTGTTATCTTCTAACGTTTCGAGAGACCTCATCAACACGGGTTAGAGTTTACGGTCTTCCAGTGACATCTAGCGTATAGTGCTCAAAAAGACCTTTCCAATGATGTATAATAATTGATATATTATGTAAACCTTTGGTCGTATGACATGGATAAAATCTGGCATACAAACTTGGGCCAGATTGCTGGTCCAACAAAAATGAAACCCGCTTAGAGATCAGCTTCTCGCTATTTTCACTTATATTACATGTGATGTCACAAAGTGCGATTTCCCATTGGGTACTTTTTCTTTCTAATTATAAACATCTATTTGAAGATTAAGAAACTTTTGTGAATTTCCCTACTGCTCTAAACCGCTGTTAAAAGAAGAATGGTAAAATTTACACTGACCTTTATGTGAGCCAAAAATCCTAGTACGGAGAAGATGGCAAGTCCTGACATAAAGCTTGCTCCTGCATTTGCTGCCGTCAGTATTATAGAGTCTCTGTAAAATAATTTATTAGATAGTAAATCTTAAAGTATACTCTTAATTTATCGAATAATGTAATTTGTACTTCTCGACTCCATTATCTTCATATCGGCATCTCTATGATAAGATCGCTTATATGTGGAATTCTTAACAATTTAGATTCGCTGAAATATATTATAATTTGTCAAAAAAGGAAGCAATGCCCAAATACAAGGACACGAAAGTCGCACATGAGCACAGAGGTTGATGAAAAGACCTGCGTTTAAGCATGACGAAATTAAAGTGTTCTCATTCGATTGAATTAAAACAGCGAAATCTTCGGCCAAATATCAGTTCTTATAAGTCTCAGAGGAATCCGTCCATTAGTTACGGAGAACGGCGTAACAACCCCCTAAACAACAATTTAGCAAGACTGTTCATATGCACACTTAGTGTACAGTAATATTAGCCTCCATTGTGCTTAAGATGATTTGACCTGAAAAAATTATGATTGTATCTGTTGTAAGCGCTGAGAGCTGTAAGTCCTCCAGTACACGTTCCGAGCGAATATAGAACTTGCGAAGCTGCGTCCGACCAGAGCTGAAACAAATTACGATAAATGAAATAAAAACTTTATAAACGACGAGTCTCGAGTATGTAAAAGTCATCTCGAATCAACATCAAACAAAACTTTAGTGAGTGTATGTGGAGATTAACCATCTTACCTGTATTGATCTTCCAGTAATATCACGGGTCAGTTAATAATGTTCCGATTATGACAGCACACAGATGTCACCTGTCAAGAGCACGCTATTTTGCACGCCCTTGGGCCTTGACAGACTCGAGGTGAGTTCGTGGTTTCAGGTTGTGCTTAGCTTTGCCGTCAGTGGATGTCTATTTGTTTATTATTGCTACGTTTGCTTACATGGTCTA
This sequence comes from Styela clava, assembly GCF_964204865.1. Taxonomy (NCBI): domain Eukaryota; kingdom Metazoa; phylum Chordata; class Ascidiacea; order Stolidobranchia; family Styelidae; genus Styela; species Styela clava. The sequence goes on from NC_135250.1 coordinate 20,848,564, forward strand.
ACGTTGATCAAGCTTGTTCGCCCTATAACGGTAGACTTGTAGTTGATAGCCAAAAAATTCATTAAATATACAGCAAGCAATACCTAACGTGATTATAATATTACTGCAGCATGCAACAGTATGCTGTAGCTTATTCATGCATTTGCATTGCTGTATTATCTTTCGTCGATCAAGTATCAACTTGAAGATACTCGATATTCGTACTGGAGTAAATTTAACACATTGTTATATGCAAGTCATTGGCATTTGCAATCATATTGGTCAGCCGAGGGAATTTAGGAATAGGCCTACAGCCCGGCTACATAGTAGTTTACGAAAGTCATCTCGATCGAAACGCATTTGTCGCTTTCGCGCGGTCAAATGGTATGTATAACTTACAAGTATACCCTTCAATATATAAATCAAAGAAACATCAATAGACCGAAGCTGCAAAACGCGCCAATTATTTTATTTTAAATATTATTTCTTGCATTATTAAAATTCGAATTTTTGAAATACCAATAGTTGACATTTTATATATATTATATTATACCAACTTCTGCAAACGACTCAGACGCATGTTTAATTTTTTGAGTGAGTTCGAAGTAAAGGCAATTTGAATCTTCAAATATGTGTCGTGTCATGGGAATTAGAAATTGAGAATGAGTAGTCTACCTCCATCCTTTTTAGGCTGGTGAAATCGGGTTTGAGATAAACTTTCAATCCGTCCAGCGCTCCTTCCAAAGTTACGCCGCGAATACACACAATGATAATCATAACCAAGGGTAGAGTAGCCGTAACGTAAACAATCTATAAAATAGAAATGTAAGGATATTTAGAAGTATTGATGAATATGTAACATCACCAACAAATTTTATCCTACAGACAGATAATAAAATTAATCAGCATTTCGATTAGATATAGTTAATACTCGGAATTAATTTGATAAAAACAAGCAAAAAAGCTGTTCATTTTTTTCACGCCGAAAAACAAATAGTTGTATGATTATTTTAAACATGAGGCTTTACAGAAATTCTGTAACCAGATCATAAAATCGTACTTTTACTTTAAGTATGTTGATAGGTATTTGTCTGTCTGATTGTCTGTGTGTTTGATGCACGCGATATCTCACGAAAGCGATCTGCTCCAAATTTTGCATGTGCATTCATCATAGCCCGGATCAGATGCCTTGATTTTGGATGGATTATGTCTTATAATTAGCGAGTTATTAATTAATTAGTGATGGGACACACGGTGTCACTATGGAATAAGACCACTGTTTAGGGGATCCCATAACCTTCGATCGATAAGTCTTCGGTTTCTAACCGATATTCTAGTTTATTGTTTTAGTCCAATTTCGTCTTTTTTCCCTGGAAGCCTATATGTTGTTTGGGTATTTTGTCTTACATGTGATGGGTAGGGATGGCGGAATCGACTTCGGATTCGATTCCAGGATCGATTTTTCGTGGATTCGAGTAGAATCGATTTCGATGACTTGGAAATGATTCTTAAAGTTAAAACTTGGATTGAAAAACAAAGTATAACGATTTGTGAAACATATATGTATAATCCGCTTTGTGAAGTTGCTACGCCGGCGCAAACTTCCATATATTTTTACACTCTCCTCCCACTCGCTCGTTTGCGCGGGTCAAGGACATGTGCCACGTTTTATTCGTATACTTTTTGTCCTACCTATTGCTTTCATAACTTCTATTTACTTGAAGCAAGATTCATCAGGAAAAGTGAAACGCCCGTTGCTTTTAAGTTTAGAATGTTTACACCGCAATCCGGCAGACCGGAATAGCAAATACCTCTTCAATAGAACAAATTAAGCATAGTATATATATATTGAAAATCTCATCAATGATGTTATTGACAAGTTTGAAGCAAAGGGCGGCAACATTGGTGAATTGACCAGGGAGGTGGAGGCTTCAGCTGAGATATTACAATATTTGGAAGTCAGAAATTTTAGCATATCAGCGATCTAAGAAGGAATGTTGCAATGGTGACAAAAAAGAAAAAATCTTATCCAAACATCGCAGTTGTCGTCCAGAAGTAACTCTGTGTCTCATCAACATCCACTGCATTAGAAAGACAGTGGCGGCGCGTGGTCATTTTGACAACCGGGGCAAGCTACCGCGGGACCAAGTCACCCCCATCTACGGGGACAGGATGAGCGCTGTAAGTTCTTCCATCATTTTATGAGAATAAAAACCATTCCATCGGTAACAACCAATCGTCAAAAGCGACAATTTTTAACGATAAGAAAGTGTCTTTAAAACCGGTCCAAGTCAAGGGATTAATAAATATAGACATAGTTTATTTTGAAACCTCTTTCAAAAGGAAAGGCAATATTTACCAAGATAAATACAATGACATATTAACAGAAACTTCGGAAAAGCAGACAAAACCTAAAATAAGGTTTAAAACGTTACTATGAAGAAAGGAAAGCTAATGCAAAGATAAGGACATGCGTCGCTCACTCGTAGATATATATGCTGCTAGACTTCTGCTGCTTGAACATATATGCAACACGCCGCGGTTTCTTGGAAGCAAAATGCTCAATAACGCGCTGATTAAAGTCATGCATCCCAGAAATAACGTCTCTGTGAATGGATAAAACAGCCAAGGAATTTAATCTATCTTGCTTCATTGTGTTTTTGAGATACGTTTTAATACGCTTCAGCGTGCTGAATGTTCGCTCTGCGTCGGCGGAAGAAATAGGCGTCGTCAAAATGATGTCCAGAAATTTTGCAGACGCCGCAAAGGTAGTTACTAGAGTGTTATCTATGAGGAACCCATAGAGCGCGCAAGTTGATGTGATGTTCAAAAAAGTTTGATTGGTGTATATACATCGCAACTCATTTTCCAATTTACCCACGTTTGTCATGGGGTAAAATTTGGAGACAGTAGCCAACAAATGGATGGGAAATTGACGTGCAAATTTTGAAAAATTTTTGAGGTTCATCAAAGAGAACGCGACAAGGTGTTCAGTGCGCAGACGATCGCCCATTTGATTCACCAGAATGTCACAGCATTCCTTTGCAGACAAAATCAAACACTGCGTTGTTTGCCCGCGGCGTAAAGAAGCACTCCATGTGTCGTAGTATTTTATTGTTTCCCGGATACGAGATACAGCATCGCAGAAGTCTGAAATACACGACTGCACAGACGCTCCATCCATTAGCCTTGACTGCAATGCGCGTATAATACATCCACGTGATAGAATATTGTGGAGAAAAAAAGCGAGAAAAAAATGAAAACTCACCATCTTCTAGCAGACGCTTTAGACCTGCCGCCTCCCTCACAGAGCGTTCGTCCTAAACCGGAAAGCTCTGAATGCCATTGAAACACTCAATGAGCTCAGACCTAATTTCGGACACGCCCTGCACCACGCGTGATTGGAAGTTGCAACGTGTTGGTGCACAAGCTGGGAGACGGCGGCTACATATCTGGCGAAGGAGGGCAGAGCGCTTCGGCGAAACGGAAAAAAATGAAGAAAACCCCGAAACATTTGCAAAAAATATACGGACGAGAGGGGTATCAAGACACATATTTTTAATAACGAGGTTAAATTGGTGTGCATAACAATGTAAAAAAATGCGCAAGAGGAAAATCTTCTTTTATATAAACTTGAACACCATGTTTCGACCCACTCATGACTGCCGCGCCGTCATAAGTTTGAGCTATCAATTTTGACTTCGCGATGTAAGGCTGTAACACTTCTTTCAGTACAGCCGATATCCCGCAAGCCGTGCGATCAACCATTGGTACAAAGCTGTGAAATCTCTCGGTAGGTTTACCATCTTTCACAAACCGAAAAATCACAGCCAGTTGGGAAACGCACGTGATGTCAGTTGTCTCGTCAGACTGAATCGAAAGAAACTGGCAATTCTCAATTTCCAGAGCCAAATGTTGTAAATAAATTTTATACATTGAGTCGAGCAAATCATTTTGGATATCCTTAGATGTCCCTTTCGAAACAGTTGCGGCATCAAGATGATCTCTCAATACTGTATCTAGGGATGCGGTGTATTCCACCATATCCAAAAATACCCCTCTATTAGAAGAGCCAGCCCGTTCATCGTGCCCACGGAGGGACAGCTCGTGACAACCAATGAACTACAAAACATCTATCAATCGACCGAGAACATGGCGGTTTTTCTCGACGTTTTGGATGTGCCGACGAATAGAAACCGCGCGTCCTTCATCCAACTGTGCTGCAATATTAACATTTCCGAATGTTCGGTATTTTACTGCATTGTCCAGATGCTCCATAGAAGATTGGTGATCCCTGGCACGCTCGGAAAGATGTTTAAGATCTCTAATACCAAATTTGCAGCAACGTGAGTCACGGGCGGTAGCAAAAAGTAGGCAATAAAAACAAAAAAGTGCATTTTTGTCCTCGCTGTAACACAACCATTCGAGTTTTTTATACCAAGTTTCTGCGCAGAATGTACGCCGACGCTTTCCTCCGTCATGGGATTGTTCCAGTGAACAATTTTTTGGTTGATAAGGCCCAAGACGTTGTACCTCTAATTTTTGTTCCAGCGGCAGCTGCGAAAACGGAGTGCGAAGTAGTGCATCAACCTTATTCATTATGAGGTCTAAGGCTAAGAAATGCGAAGCCGGAAAGAAGTGAGGAGCTCAAAAGGAATGTGGAAAATCGAAAGCAAATGGACTAACGGTCTCTAACTGATTCAAATAGCGAAACAAGCGACAAAAACGCGCCGCCACTGCAGAAAGAGCATTTAGCACAGCGGAGCTTACTGTCTCCAAATTGAAATCGAGTCTCACAGGAAGGCATGTGAACGAATGGAACTTTAAATTGCAATAGATTTTTGTTAGGTACGACAGCGATTTTTTGGACTCAAAGTGAACATAAAAATCGTTTTGTTATTATGTTGTTGTTGTTAGAATTCAATAAAAACTGTCATTTTTTCTCTGGAAGAATATTACGTTTATTTTATGTAATTCGAAAATTTCTGTGGGCTCTAGGAGATACGTTTTTTATGCGCGATTTTAGTTTTGGTCTCTATGTCCATATATTGAAACATCGCTCTCTTGTTCGATTTTATATGATATTGTTTAAGTGGGTATGTTTTCTCGGAAGCTATGTCGAGGAATCGATATTTGGAATCAAAATCGAAAATTTAGGAATCGAATACTTGTAAGTAGTCATACTTAGCATCCTTAGTGATAGGTTTAAAACAGTAGCTAAGGTCTGTTATCAACCGTAAATGGCAAGCCTGAAGATTTGAACATTTTAGCCTATTGATCAAATAAGGTTGAGCCTACCGATTAACGGAGCCTTTATGTTTTTTTGCAAATTGTCATACTGAGGAGCACCCGTCTAGTGTTTATTATTCGGAATATGATTTTTGTTCTAAGAGGAAGAGGGGCATTTTATTGATTTTTTAATTTTGCCAACATAACTTGGTTTAATTTAAATTTGATACAGAAACAAAACTGAACATAGATATTTAACTTAGCGATATTAACACGGCAGTTAAAAAATGTTTGTGTACTCATTCCAAGCTTCGATTACCAAGATCTACCTTGCTCGTCCACCCTATTCCTTTCCAAATAGCAAAATATGCCCCAATCCAAATAACAGTAAAACAAATAAGTAATTCCGTTTTTATTCCTCCAAGATCATTAATGTCGGCTGTTGTATCAAGAATATGGTTTCTGAATAAACGAAAGTCAAAATTAAATTCAGGTATTATTGTGCAATGCTACAAGCCTAAAAATTCATAAAAGATATGGTGATATTTTCTGTAAACCTAGCAATTTAGTTTTGAGCTGATGATATCCTAGAAATACTAATGTCTTGTAATTAAACAACTTACTCCCAAAATTCTTCTACAGATGAAACGTATGTCAAGTTGTGGTAAACAACGTCAGAGCTTGTGTTGGTTGAAATCTGGCCAGTGGAATTCTTTTGAAATATAATATTAAAGATTAGTGCAAAATAAAGTTGTTTCATAGTGTAAAGCTGATAGTCTAGTCGAACTTGAGTTTAAACTTTAAATCAACAAATTCTAATTTATCAGTGTTGTGAAACGAATAGCATTGCTTGTTTTGGATGATAGACAGTTTATTACATCATTAGAGTTGTCTTCCATAACGGTCTAAGGCAGGGGTGTGCAAGCTTCGACCCGCGGGCCAAATGAGAAAAATTGTGCTGCCCGCGGAAATTGATAGCTCGAATGGTTTTCGACCCGCGAAAAGAGTTTCTAATTTAGTTCAGTGGTTCTCAAACTGTGGTACGCGTACGACTAGCGGTACGCGGAAGATGATCAAGTGGTACGCGAGCAGCTTTGAATTATTGCAATAACTGACTTTTGGGTTGGCCAAAATATGCCGCAACGTTTTATCTGCCATACTGTATGTATTCGCTGAACGGCCTTTATTAATGTTTCCCCGTGCATCAATTTTCATGTTTATTTTCGTAACCAGTAACAATCAGTAAAGATTTCCTCGTTTTTGTAGTTTTGCGTGTTATTTGTCAGTTTTCAGTTGCGTTTAAAAAAAAATAGTAAATTGAATATCTTAATTGTCATTATGTCTCCAAAGGAGCATTAATTTAGTTGCTGTAATCAAAAACTAGTTTCGCAAATGCTGCTATAGACTAATTAATCTAAACTAAGCTACAGTGCCTGTAAGCGGCACATGATTGAATAATTTTAATAAAAATGAGAATTTTCGAACACGTAAACCAACTTATAAGCGCCAACACATCAAAACGCTCTCAAAATATGTATAATTATTTTTGCAATAGTAAAGTATAGGAATAATTGCTCTGGGGTCAAGGGTCGGGAAAACGTCTTATGGGCCCGTCCAGTCTTTAGAGATTGCCCTCGCCTGCTATTGTCCACGAACGAATCGAGATTGCCTTGTTTTCGTCCTTCTTGCGAATTAGGTCACTAAGGATGTAGTGCCACATTATAAAATACTCCCATAGCGCGTGTCTTGTTCACAGCGCCAAAAAAGGGGCATTTTCAGTGGTACACGGCCAGAGTAAAAAACAGTAAAGTGGTACGCGGTCAGTAAAAGGTTGAGAACCAGTGATTTAGTTTCGTCTGGTACTTGCGAGTAATTCTAATCCTTATATGTAGCAAAGCCTATCTTGAGTCCAAATTATCACCTATGACGTCCGATGCCAAAACAACTAGAATCTAGATTGTGCAAAGCGAACAACGCATGTCGTGAGATCAAGAACAAGAATTTTTGTGCCTGAAACCACCGGAAAGCATATGTTAAATAAAAGTGCGGCCCGCGGTTTCACCCAGTTATTTGTATCTGGCTCTTCTGTGTTGAAGGTTGCACAAACCTGGTCTATAGAATCACTCGTGGGTAGGTGTATCACTAATTTTTAGATCGAATCTCCAAATTCTAATTTTGTGAACCACAAATATGAAAGGCAGAAGTAGTTTACTTAGGTTTGACTCACTCCATTGAAGTCAATTGCAATCTCGGACAAAGGCAGACAATTGAACGAGTTCCATTCATTATTACATGTTGTCCATGGTTTGGAAGCAGAAAAACTAGCGACGAACCATCGCAGAGACCATGCCAAGAGAACTGGGTAATATAGATTGTAGTAGAACATGAGAAACAGCACAGCATATCCAATACCTGAAAATAATAGTTTAAATGCGAGATAACCATTACGTAATAGGAAATGCGCGCTTTGCAACTTTCGCGGTAAAAGATCAAACAAGAAGTGTGAAATGATTTATTGTTAAATGACTACATGATTTACATTACTGTCAAATATATCAATGGCACACTGAACTTCAGTCTTGCAAGATGTTATCGAATTGCAGTTGACACAAGACTCGGATTGAATCAAGTCAGCATCGCCACAAACTATACTTTTTATTGAAATACTCCTTGTATCGCCGTGAAACTACGTCAAAATGTGTTCGGGCAGCTGCACATGCTGCCGGCATAATAATTTGGCAAAACTTCATTGAATTCTCTGTCAATGCAACAGCTTAAATGAATTAGTATATGTAATTATATATCGATATACTTTTTTACATCAGTTAATTTATTAGCATACTTAAGATTAAAGGAATAGGAGAGGAGAGTTTTTCAAAATTATACAAATTTACTTATTCGCGGTATTTGCAAATAAGACTGAAACAAGGCGTGATATACCATGCGTAAAGTAGTCATTGAAGTATAACATCTAAGCCGACATAGCATTCCTACCGCCTTGGATAATTTAGCAGCAGTGTTTGTTATTCGAATGTTCCACTGCATTTTGTTGTCAATGTGAATGCCGAGGAGCTAACATGTTCAGGAATAGTACTTTCAATCTCAATTTTTAAAGCTGTCCGTGACTTGGATTTGTGTGGAGCTAATAACATAGTTTTTGATTTGTCTACATTCAAAGTTAATTTATTGAGTTTCATCCAATTTGCAACTTTTTCAATTTCAGTGTTCACTCTGGACTGAAGCACATCGGGCGACTTATCACTATCTATCTAGAAGGTTGGTATCATCAGCGAACAATTTTGAAAATAATTTTGAGCTGTGTGCAAGATCATTGATGAAAATTAAAAATACAGTCGGGCCCAAACGAGACCCCTTGGGGAGCGTAACAAATTATTCAATGAAGCATTTCACCACTTTGTTAACTACGTAAAATGATTTTAGAGGCAGCAATCATTGGGTTGCAAAGTCACTGCATAACTTAACACGATAATACATTTTTTGTGAATGAGTATTTCTTCATTGCTAGCACCGGTAAATTAGTATTAACCCAAAAGTTAGTGTGTCAATTTTATGATCTTTGAAAAGACGACAAAAACAGGTGGCTAACAAAAATTTTCATGTAACGTGCATATTTTGACAATACAAATTTTTTACTCTTGCTTTGAATAGTTAGTTAGTGAGGCATGCTCTTTAACTTACTTGGAATATCATTTCACATTTTTACAATTTCAAGTTTGGAATGCGACAAACGAGGTAAACAAAATTAGTTGCACACGAGCCACAAAGTTGCAGAAAATAGCTTGCAGTTTTCTATCATTAATATTGTAATATCTACATACCTTTTGATAGTGGAACAATGTTCCAGGCTTTAAAAGAGCTCCGACCAGTTAACTGTCCTAGAGCAGTTTCCATAGTAATCAGAGGAAAAATCATAACAAGAATACACGCCCAGTATGCGATCAAAAATGCACCTAAATAAAATGATATATATTTTTGATGGTAAATATACACACAAAAAGTCAAAATGATCTAGATTCTAGAAAGACTTCCTTCCATTAACCCTCTGTCATTTTATTTGAAACTGATATTGGTAACGGTTTTTTGTTACTATTGGACAATTTTCATTGAAAACCATAATTCTGTATCATAGTTAGGGCTGGCTGGAATACCTTGTGATTTCAGAATCGAATCGAATAATTTTTTCGAATCGAATCTCGAATACTCGAAAATATATAATTGTAAGCGACTTTATTATAGTAATTGGTCCTCTCAACAAATGAATTACTGAAGACATAGAATAAATCACTCAGACAAATTACTGAGCGTTCACACAGAATAACAAACACGTTTTATTAACAACTCACTACAGAAAATAGTCATATGTTAGAATTTCGTTGAAAAAATATGTCTCCAATGAAAATGAAAAAAAAATTGGAGATTTCACCTCGACCATTAGCGGAACGATAAAAACAAGATGGCGGCGATTCGAAATTTAGCTCTGAACCGATTCGAATAATTTACTATTCGATTCGATTCGAAATGCCCAGCCCTAATCATAGTACAATTCTATATAGATCTGTAAAATTTTTACCTCCGCCATTCTTGTAGCATAGATATGGGAATCTCCATACATTTCCGAGCCCAATCAGGAGTCCCAGTAAGCTGAACAAATAGTCAAATTGCTTTTTCCAGGTGATTGCTCTCTTCTCTGAGATGGCATTTTTCTTTTTTCTCATTTTGTGAATCGTTCGTTAGTCGTGGTGGCACAGAAAAATTAATTTACTATTAATATTCAGATTGATTACTTCTACCCTATGGTGAATGTTGCAACGTAATGATAGTTAAATAGGAATGTTGTCGCTCTATTTAGCTCCATAGGTTTTACCGAAAGATGTCACGCATAATTGGATGAGTTATCACTGTGAGTACGATGCGGTGTCATGTTCACCAAACATTGTTATATAATGACTATTGAAATGAAGTGGTGCAAGAGAAAAAAGCATCATAATCAAACAACTCAGACTCGGAATATGTGCAGTCTATCTTAGATTTTGCCTGTCTGGCTACATTTGAAATATTCAATAGACGTATTTGAAAACCTGTGTAATCAACGCCAGTATTATGACAAATATTCGCCATTGAAGTATCAGACGATACCTCAATACCATATAAGTCATAAAACCAACTACAAACATTTATAAATATATATACACACTACGGATGTTCAAAATATCCCCAGATAATTTTGGGCATTATCCATCCCTTTTATAAATGATCGTTGCGTAGGCGATTATGATTTCAGCATAATCGGTAACGGATACTTTATCCAAAGAAAATAAGTCTACATGATAAGCAACGAGACTAAAACTTTTTCCTACGAGTCACTCACCCGAATTGGCGTTATATTGTGAATTTCTAGTTACACACGATTCTTATACAAATTACCTTAAAACCCTTTTATTGCTAATATGCCTCCTGGCTGCAACACACTTCAAAAATTATCTCGCGAGACAGTATATCACAACATCTCATACCGTGCCTCGTAAAAACTGAAACCATGCCGGAGGCAGCATTTGATCGTATCCTGGCGTAAATATAAATGTATTTATACATTTTAGCAACAAGACTTTCTACACAAACGGGTAAAGTATCCACGGCATGATGTTGAATTCAGTTTTAAAGTGCATGAGCTGCACATCCTATACCGGTCCCGTATTAGCTCCTTCTAGTTTTATTGGTTAAAGAAAAACATTATCCCTTCGTCTTTTTACGCTTCCATTTGACATTTTGATGATTTATCGGCAGTGCAGTTAACGTTGTGTGTTGAATTATCGAAATGAACATATAGCTTAATACCTATGACGTAACAACACACCAGTTCTCTCTTTCTCTCCGAAATAGTGGCTCAGAGATAAATTGAATGCTTCCGTTAAAAAAATGTAATATTGTTATATAAAAAATGTTTGTTCATGACTGACATGCTACATGACCGGGATATTTAAGTCTACCTGGCGGGACGCCGGGACAGCTCGTAATAAACCTGGGACTGGCAAATAGTAACGTCACCATTGACGTAAATACAAAAGAAATACGATGCTTGGGAACACACCGATCAATTTTTTGAGTATGCATTGCCATTTTTTTTTGATATCGGAGCAGTTCAATTGTTCGGTTCTCAGACCATCGCAGAGAGAGTCACTATTTCACATATTTCAATTTGTTAGTGTGTGGCTGTGTTATCTCATTCATAATAAACTTTCCGATAATAAACGATTAATGATGGAACAAGTGACGTATCAAACTTGTGAATTGAATGTATTAAATTGCTATCCTATGACCCCAGGGTCTTCAATGGCCGATGTTATTTGACATCCTACAGCGATTACGTGTGTGTATCTCGTGTACAAATATTTCCTATATATTTTTAGGGTGCAGATATCAAAAAGCGTTTTACCACAACGAGGCAATTTTTATTGACTTTAACCCAAGAAAATAACCACTGCACCGAGCATTCAAAACATTTTCTATTTATTTCATTATCAAAAATCAAAGTAATATTCATATGTTATACATTAATACGAATAATATAAGAATACTTGAAGTGAGATAATGCTAATAACATTCAAATCAGGCAAGAGGAAGAGTGTTAACAAAAATGCAATATATGTAACGATTATATCAGCATTGACGATATCAGCCAGTTCAGATTAGATATGAGATTTACGATTTTGAGGGTTGACATCATTAATGTCTTGAAATGCCGTACAGGTGAAACAAATGCAAAGAAGGGTCGCTTGAAACTGCTTTTAATGAGGAAAAATCTCCTTGGGGTGAAATACATTAAAAGAGTACAGATTTAGGATCTTGAACTGAAAAAAAACGAAGGTAGTCTAAAATGTCGTGTCCTACTTGTGCGCTTTTCAGCACACTTGTCTTAATTTTCCACACAAATCTCTGAGACTATATATACATTGTGCAGTAAATGATGAAAATAAGCATATGAAGTGGGATCCAATCTATGTTCTGGGTGCGAATAAATGATACAATACTTTCGCAGCAGAGTATTCATACCATTGGAACAAGTAGAGATAAACCTGGTACGAGTGGGGCACAACATTCTTGAGACATTCCTGAAACGATATATGATGCTCCATAATCATGAAATTACTACATACATACTACAGTAAATGAGGAAAACAAGATTGTAACGTTTTAAACAAGTCTACCGCGCTACTATCGTAAAAACAGGCGTAATTATGTGTTGAAATCATTCTCGTACATAGATAGATATGGGCACAATACAAATATTAATTTTTAATGTAAAAGTAGTATGATATATCACTCTAATTGTGATATTCCAAATGCATGAATTGCCAATACAAATGTACAAGTCTACCGCGCTACTATCGTAAAAACAGGCGTGATTATGTGTTGAAATCATTCTCGTACATAGATAGATATGGGCACAATACAAATATTAATTTCTAATGTAAAAGTAGTATGATATATCACTCTAATTGTGATATTCCAAATGCATGAATTGCCAATACAAAAATAATTTCAGGATTTTAAAGAGCGTCGAAAGTTTTTAAACTGCATAACATTTTCATGTAAACAGAAAAAATATGATCGCTTGTCTTCATTGTTATGATATTCTTTTTCTTGAACAGAACAGAAGAATTATTTTCGGGTTTGCAAATATATCTGATCTACTTAAAACAAATACAATTAAAACACGAAGGAGACGCTATAAAATAAAAGGTGTTCCTTCATCAATTGAAAGCGCACTTTGATGAAATACCGGGTTCAAAAAGACCCATAAGAAGTTTGAGAATAAAGAAAAAATTAACAACCTCCTAACGGCTTCAATCATTATCAAGAACAGAAAATTTAAAATTAATTTATCCATTATCTACGAAAAGAAGCGATTTTTCTCAACAACAAAAACAAGAATGAAGCAAACCCATAGATTCATTTCGTGTCCAAAAAAAAACCGGAAAATATCAAAAATGATTCCCCACAATCTACCAAGTGTTTTTTGTCTAGTCTCTTGTTTGAAGCAAAAAGCGACTTACTTAAAAATAATCTTACCCTGATTACTGTGTGGATTTAATCAAACGGCATAATCTTCTGCACCATGATCGTCTGATATCTCCAGTTTTAACTCTTAAAAAATATTTTCTCCTTTGCCAGTATCCGCCGTTATAATGAAAGTCCGATCGTCAGCAAAAGCATTTTAGAATGGGAGATGAGATTGTAAAAAGCACAACTATTAAAGATGAACTAAAGGTTGACCAGAGGTAGCAGGTTCATTATTTATTCTACAGAATTGTTCATCGGTTATGTTCTAAGCATTGTCGGTCAATTATTGACAAAAAATCGCAAAGAAAATTATAATGAAGATAAGAAAGTAATGCAGAATAGCCGAAGAAAAGAAGATATATATTCACCTCAAAGTGCTTGGCGAATTCTGGAAAAACATCAGGAAGGTGGCTAGAATCGGGGAGACAAAGAGAGAACTCGAGAGAAGACGGCTGAATGAGATAGAAAGCCTTTATTTGAAAAGCGAGCGATTAATTTTCATCTCCCAAATTTGATGGTTCAATCGGTTTCAGATTTATTGAGAAATAGATGAATTCAGCGAAAAATATCATTTGTATAAACAGTATGTGGAATTAATGATTTTAACACTCAAATGAAAGAAAAGGGCAAAAACAAGCAAATTAAAACCAGCACTAACGACGTCTATATTTGGGCGGAAAGAATGGAAAAATTTTAGTATGAAAAATACGTTGTTAACCCTATTTTACGTAATTTTGATCGTATTATTAATGCAGAAATTATTAGTCTTTTTTAGGCATACAATGACTCCGAGCAGCAACTAAATATGTTTTTACTTTGCATGGAAATGATAGAATCCTTCCAAATCACCAAATATTTCAGGAATTCTGTCATCAACCGCAGCAGTAAGATCAGAAATTTCTTTGATTATATGATCAGCTCTTCTCAGTATTGCAACAAATTCTTCTTCCTCGAAAATGAATCTCTGCGCTAGTTGCGTGTCGTAACTGAATTTAAATTCTTTACATCAATGGAAGTTCCCTCAAGAATCTACATTCTTGTTTACTTCCGTAACAAGATAATCATGACGACGCTACAATTTAAATTTTATAGACACCATTTTTCACTTAGATGACAGATTTCTAGGTATTGCTGCAAGTATTGGCTCGTTTTCGTGTTGTTGCTTGCTATTTGACAATTTTTATGTGTGTATCTGAAATCTATGTATAAAGTAACTGATTCGATGATCATTTTATTTTCTGAAGAGTTTTAGTTTAGTTCCCGCAATCGAATGCGATAGATTAGGCTAAGTTTTCAACCGATATATCAAAATGATGGATTTAATTAATTTTAGTGTATTTAAAAATTTATCCCTTCAGGTAACCTGAACTGGTACGTCTACGGAGTTCGACTGTACGAGTGTCGGTGACACTCTGATACTATAGACTAGAGAATCCTAATATATTTTACTGTTGGTACATATCTATGGTAATACCGTTCTAGGAATTTGAATTGTCGGAGAAACCACAATCAGGAACAAAAGTATGTCGACACGATGCCAGATTTGTTAAAAACATATATGTCTTCATACTAGTACCGAATATTTATAAATAACTCAAAAACTTCTTTATAAAGTCGAGTTTACTCGCGAATTCATGTCGCCGTATCCGATCAATATAAAGGATATTAACAGCATTGAACACACGTTTCTTCTGAATGGTAGACGGAGCGATAACACGTTCTTGATTATTGTCAACATTTTCAAGGTCCAATGACGCCCTTGAGACATTCTTGATTCGTCTTGTTTCTGATATTTCCATGTTTCGATTTTAAGTATATATACCTGATCTAACATTGTCCGATACCTTTGTAGCAATCCTACCTCAAACCTGAAAACGACGAAGTTGAGGCAATATTTTCATAGTTATTAAATACTAATTAGCTGTAATTTTTGGTGAAGGTTTTTCAGTTAAAAATTTTGTTACTAAAGCTCCAGAATCAGAGTGTATCAACCTAATTGACGTTGCAGCTACTTTTTTACATTGGAAATCGCTTTCTGAATGAAATACCAGAGTTTGAAAGCACAACGCGACAATGCGTCTTATTTGTCGTATAGCTTTTCTTCGAACTTCAGCCCAGCTAGCTTCATAGTTTGTCTTCATATTTCAAATCCCAATCCAAATACGACAAATAAATTTAATTCAATTTAAAACTCTGTTATGAACATAACAAAATGCCAGTTCAGATCAACAGGACGTCAATAATCATTGTTGTCTAATACACTAGATTGCGCTAATCCGATTTTTCATTTTCAAATCCGTTTGCATTCTAAATAGATAGACTCCATATTGAGGTGAATATTTTTCACAATCGGGTTATTCGGTGAGATTAAATTTTTTCGTGACTTAAGATTACTTGTGTAAATTGCTTTTATGTCAGTGATATCTAATTTTATCTGGGCCTCACTTGGATCTGGCTGTTTGCTTATTAAGATGAGAGTCAACCGCACCCACTTCCGCAACAAAAGACAAATACAAAAATAACATGAATTTTCAAAATATACGACGTTGATCGTGGACCCCTATCCCTGTTTACTGACGAGCCAAGCTCTTATTCTCCCCAAATATCTTAGGCAGTAATCACAATTGAAATGTTGTGAAAGTAAAACTGTTTACAACAACTCTAAGGATTTAAAATATGCTATTAACCATTCTTATTCTTTCATTCGTTCTTTTTTTTGATACATTCTATAAATAAACTACTCTTATTCACCACAGTTTTATAGCTATTGTTTTGCCTCTATTCTACCTCAAACCTGTATCAGATATGTAACCGTAAAATGGGGAGCCCGATCAACCGTCGTTATCTACACGATTTTTCGACAAAACATAGCGATTGAATTAGTTGCACGATAGCAAGCAATGGAAAGAGCACTGTCGATTTTCAGCAAATTTTACTTTTTGCAAAGATTGCACTATTTGTAATGTTTTGGAAATAATTACGAACTATTGGCGAATCTGAGATATTTAACCCGCAACGCGAGTAATAGAAGTTATAGTGCGGTTCCATATATTTACGCATACTTGCACTTGTACGCGGGTAAAAAATCAAAGTTCCATGATTTCTGTGTTTTCTAGTCATGGACGACACACTCACGTGCATTAGCACTTTGCATAATAACGAAAAACAGACGTCAGTTCAATTGAAAACTGACGCCATGTCGCCCAAGTTATCGTCTCCCTTGTATAATGCTAAAAATAATCATTCCATTTAATTAGCGTTTGCAAGCGAATAAACTAATCAGCATGAATATCATTTATTATAGATTAGTTCGTAGACAAGGTGATCTATTCATAATGACGTTAACTAAATGATGTTAATAAACTCCAAGATGAAAATCAACAGATTTAAAATATGATTGATCCATGTCGCATATTTGCTTCTAACAATCGTGGAATGAGATTAAAAAGCAAAGTCTGAGACGGTGGTAAAGCAACGCCAATTATTCTTCAAGATAAGAGCGATTAGCTGTTAGATGTAAATAACTTAGCTGTTACGTTCTTTTCCGCCTTGAATAACTTGGATCTATAACGTAACGTTACGCGAATGTAACGTGTAAAGTTGATCGCTGAGCGATGCCGGAAACACATCGAACATTAGATATCTTGATAACGTTTTAATACATCTACTTCACATTTTGGCCACCGAAGGTTATCTTTATCAAATTAATTAATTTATCACATACTAATAACTATTAGTCCACTTGGGCCACTTTGAATAACACATTTTGCCAGAGAGCTGAGCAATATCCTAAACAAAACCACCCCGGCTATACGGTGGAACGACATTTAACGTGGGCATTGGTAGCTGGAAATAAACACTTATTAAAATATTCAGTCACTGGTTTACTACCAATGGTCAGATGACAGGCAGAGAATGATTCAACAACTACATTGGACGCCAAACATGTTGAGGCATAGCAATGGATTGCATATATATATAATTGATTAATTGTTGGGTACAGCCCTTAAATGACTGTATGTGCATGTTGGGTTGGCTGTATATGCATGCTAGCAAGCTTTATATTTAGTTTATTGGCTGTGCATGTGTATCACTATAGTAAAACATTCGGTTGAGATGAGAGAATGAATTTTTGAAAAAATAAAATGGTCCGATTCATCTCCGCGGTCGCAAATGTAGCATTATGCAAACCATGGACTGTTGCCTGAAACAGCGGGCATTAAAAATTAATCCGCTTCTGGAACATCCAATTGTACGTACAACACTAAAAAATCGTGTCGAAAATTCCTTCAACTTGGAGTCGGGAATCGAAGTTCAAATTTTAGTAAACCAAGAGTCGAAGCTGGAGTCAGCTCAGAGTGGAGCGGGTAAACCAGGACTCATCATTAAAACTGAAAATTTTCTAACCTAAAGAGGGTTTATTAACACCATTTACGGATAAAGTTACGTCACATTACATTGATATATATATATATAATCGGTTTGCTCAAATTTAAAGAGATGTAATATTAAATTATTATACGTAAATAAATGAGTCATTAAATACAAGTCAAACATTCTCATCGTTTTTCTGACAAGAGAAATTGAGAGACTCTTTCTGTTCAGGTTCTTCGTCGATGGAAACCGGTCGTCTGCTATGAAATTGCTTTGGCACAATAGTCGAACGAAGTTTCTAAAAGGAAGAAAGAAGGATTAGGCAGTTATCTAAAACAAAAATTTTATTTTAATTTCGTCTGTAAACATGGTCAGATAGAATTAAAGACATACTATTTCAGCGCATGGTTCAGGATGTAAACTTACAGACAACCGAGGTTGCTGAGGAAAGTTTCTCAACTTCCAGTATATCAAAAACCACAATCGGGTCTCAAGCCAATATCACAAAATTTTGAATACAAAAATTCTTATCCGACATTAAGGCTTGACTTTGAAAAGACGACCTTGTGTCATGATGCAACACGAACTAAAAATGCCATTCAAAATCCACAACCTACTGACAGAAATTACTGAAATGTATTATTGGTAAAATTGTCGTTTACATGCAAGACAATACAACCCATTGATGCTCAAACAGTTCGCGAAAAGCTTACATCCAGCAATGAGTCTCCTTTTGCTTTCCAGAGCACCAAAATAGCCAGGATCGGAACGCACAATATGGAATTGAGTGCAGTCATCCATCCCAATACGTTTGTCCAAACCGGATATACATAGTTTTGGTCGTATTTGAGAGGTTGGTATGATACCAGAGAATTGATCATCAATATCTGGAAAAATGTACTAAATTTAAACAAACTGTCTAATAGAACACTGAGGCACCTACACTACATTCTGAATATTCAGACAAAAGGTTTTGAAAATAGCTATAGGTGTTTTTTATACTTTATCCCGAAGCTTCATCACTTTCAATATTTTGATATTTATTTTTATGACGTTTCCACATTTATACTTGCTGATGGGCCGCAAAAAATGTAATTAACGTTTCGACGATCTGTCACTGAAATTTTTTTTTTATTATAGCCCGCAATGCTATACCCCAACTTATAATTGAAGATGGCTCCTTTAAAGCTGGTCTTCTACAGTTACTAATGCGAAGGCTTCATTTGAAGTCCCGTCCCGCTGTTTCCATGGTCGATGCTTGGAGTGGTTTTCTTATGGTGAATTTCATTGATGCTTTTTTATGAAATAAGCGACTTCTGGTTATATTAGGTCGACCAAATGTTAACTTTTTCCTACAATTTACTGCTCAACTCAAGTTGTATTATTTTTTTTATTAATTACTGTTAGGCTACATCACAAGTGTCGTTGCTCGATAACCAGTTTTGTGATTTTTTTGACATTCTGTATGAAGTGAGTGCACTTACAAATAAACTAATGATTACTGATTACTTACCAAACTTGCAATTGGTCCGATGTACTTCCAAGAAATTATCATCCACAGTCGAGGCACGTTATATCCGATCATGAGATTTATATCATCAAGCATTTTGTCTCCTCCATATAGCCAACCGATAGTGATCATCTCAGTGAATGCCATGAAATACAAGCACCATCCACTAACCGAGTACGAGTTGAATATGTTCAAAACATATTTTCCTCCCTAGATCCATGACAATTTTTGTTCCATTACACATCAATAATTAAAAATGACGCATTATATTTCTAAATGATTAAAAGTATCCTAATTGTCATTTTTGATTTGTTACCATAGAAACAAGTCGAGTTTGTTCGTATATATAAATATTTGCGGCAATTGAGATTGAAAATAAACTGTACTACAAATTATTGCTATATTCAGAAAATGATTGTATGAATATTTTTGAGGAATGCTCAAATATATGGACACCAAAGTCTAATAACCATGCGATAACCAGCCTATGCGATATACTTTATCTGATCATTCAAAAACTTCAAATTGCTAATCACTTCCCAATGTGTAGCGATGCACATATTGGTAAGACTGCAGATAGGCAGTGAGCATCGTTTTTGTTGGGAAGAATCGCCCTGAAATATATACTGGAAATTTGAAAACAATTTAGAGTTCACTTTCAGAAAAAAAATAACACTAAATGTCATCTCAACAACGACAACAATTTAACGAAAGAATCTATATGTACATTTTGTGTCCAATAAATTTGAAAGTAATGTAATCTCTACTGCTTGTGTGAATATATATATTGCAATTTTATAAACAATTATTACATTAGGTTATAATATATACCCGTGTTGTCATAGGCAGTCCAGCAAGATACATTATAACGACTACGATTGCGATTACAACCTCATTCGAATATTTCTTTTTGAACAATTTTGGGGAAATGTCTCTCAAACACGCCATGAATGTTTCTTGATATACGAACTGTAAAGTGATAAAACGTTTCAAATTGAGATTGTGAGAGATGGGTATAAATAAGCGTCTGAATCTATGACAACCTATATGCACTACAGAAAACAGACACAAATCAAATAGAAGTGTTCGGAATTACTAGAGCTACGATTTATAGAATTCTTTTATAACAAGCTTCTTCTCTGTGAGCAATGACTTGAATTACTTGAAGTAACATCATCTATGACACAAAAGAAGTGCCAGCGGAAATAAATGTGCGCTGTTAGCGCGCTAGTATATGCAATTATCTATAATCTATAATTTGATTTCTTATGACAGCTACTACTACCTTGAGCAACGTTGCATAAAATACATAGCATTAGGCACCATAATGTATACTCACCAAACTATCATATCCCAAGAATATCAATGCGAGAAAAAATAGAGCAATCCAAAATTGAGGCAGGGGTAGCAAAGAGAGAGCTGTTGGATACGCAACAAATACTAACCCCGGTCCTGAAGCTGCAACTTCAGTGACGGTCGTGTTCTGCTCATAAATGTTGAAAAATAGTTAAACACCACAAACTATAGGATGTTTCTTTAAGCTTAGAGCCGGAATAGAAAGTATCTCCCCGTGTTTTGCACTTTTTTATCATGTATCAACGGTTACAAGATGAAATACGCTTAGAGGTCAGTTTCTCGCCTTTTTCACTTATATTACATGTGATGTAACAAATTGCGATATCCCATTGGGTTCCTTCTTTTTCTAACTATGAAAACATATTTAAAGATTAAGCAACTTATGTGAATTTCCCCACTGCTCTAAACCGCTGTTAAAAAAGAGAGTACAATTTACACTGACCTTTGTGTGAGCCAAAAATCCTAGTACGGAAAATATGGCGAGTCCTGAAATAAAACTTGCTCCTGCATTTGCCGCCGTCAGTATTATAGAGTCTCTGTAAAATAATTTATTAGTTGGTAAACGAATGGGGAATATATACTAAAAAATGTTACTCCATTATATGTCTAGCAATATTAGTTTTAATCGTGCATAACATGATCTAACCTGAAAAAGTTATGATTGTACTTGTTGTAAGCGCTGAGAGCTGTAAGTCCTCCAGTACACGTTCCAAGAGAATATAGAACTTGCGAAGCTGCGTCCGACCAGAGCTGAAATAAATTACGATATATGAAATAAAAACAGTATAAATAGCATGTTTCTTATATGTAAAAAAATTATCTCGAAAGAGAGTGTATGTGGCGATCAACCACCTTTTCCGTTTTTGATCTTCAGTTATGTCCCGGGTCAGTTGATACGGTTTCTATTTCGACATCCCATATATGTCACGTGCCACGAGCGTGCGCTTTTGCACACTCTTGATCGAATCAGACTCAATGTCAGTTCGTTGTTTTAGATTGTCCTTTGCTCTGCTGTCAGTGGAAGTCTATTTGTTTATTATTGATACGTGGTCTGTTTGTTTACTTGATCTAACGTTGATCAAGCTTGTTCGTCCTACATCTGTATAGCCTAGTTGGTAGCCGAAAAGTTCATTGCATATACAGCCCTAACGCGACTATAATATATATTACTGCAACAATCTACTAGAAGGCCGGACGAAAATGAGCTTGTGTTAATAATGTGCAGCCGGAATCTTGAATTACATAGTATAGTCTTATTTTCCTGCTACAGCCTCCTTACATTACCATAAAGGCACAAGGGTAGGATAGGGAGTTAGTCTCGCAAAACCCAACTCGTAATTACGCAACAGTGTGCTGTAGCCTATTCATGCATTTCCATCGTTATATTATCTTTAGTCAATCAAGTAGAATAAACTCGATATTATTACTGAAATAAATTTAATACATAGCGCAAGTCATTGACAACCGTATTTGTCAGACGAAGAATTTAGGAATACAGGCGGGCAACATAGTATAAGACGGAGATCTTGATCGAAACGCATTTGTCGCCTTTGCGGGGTCAAATTTTAGAGAAATCATTATGACGAAGCTGAATTTTTGTAATACCAATAATTAACGTTTTTTTCATACAGACTTTTGCAAACGAGTACTATGTTTCCCCTAAAATAAGACCGACCCTGAATTTTGAAAATGATTTTAATACGAACCCTCCCCGTAAAATAGAACCTAGTCAATAACGCAAAATTTTGTTTGACCCATCAGTCGATAGCAAGAAATCTCTCCTACACGGTTTAAATGATTGAACAAAATGCGTGCGAGAAGAAAACGTGGTATTCATAAGTAAATGGACATCGGTTTTCATACTTTGTATATTTGAAAATATCGTAATTCTCTACTTTGTACTTTTGTTTTTGATGAATGAAAATAAAAGAAAAAAAGCCTTAGTGATATTTTTCGCAAGAAAATTGGAATAAGATCCACTCTTATTTTCGGGGAAACACGTTTTTACGTGTGTTTAATTCTATGCGTGAGTTTGAAGTAAAAGCAAGTTACATCTTCAAATATTTTCCGAGTTACGGGAATCAAAAATTGAGAATGAGTAGTCTACCTCCATCCTTTTTAAGCTGACGAAATCTGGTTTTAGATAAACTTCCAATCCGTCCAGCGCTCCTTCCAAAGTTACGCCGCGTATACACACTATGGTCATCATAACCAAAGGCAAAGTTGCCGTAACGTAAACAATCTATAAAAAGAAGTGTAAAGTGTTGATGAATATAATAAATCAGCAAAAAAATTAATCCAACGGAAAGTTATGAAGTAATTAGCGTTTGGTATTATATGTGAATTAATCTGTAAATAAAACAAGCAATATAAACTGTTCATCTCTTCCACGCGAAAAAAAACTTGCATGAACATTTTAATTGAGCTTTAGGGAAATTTTAAACCAGAGCATAAAATCGTACATATTATTGTTTTAGTCCAAATTTTTTTTTACTCGAGGCTTAGGTTTACATGTATTTCTTCTTCCGTATGATGGGTTCAAAGCTGTAGCGCCAAAGTATGTTGTCAATCAAAATTGGCAAGCCTGAGGGTTCAAACCTATTAGCTTATGGATCAAGTAAGGGTAGGCCTTCCGATTAATGGAGCCTTTCTGCTTTTTTGCAAATTTTCATACTGAAAAACGTCTATATCTCCTAAAATTGGACTGGGATTTTTATTCTGAGAGGAAGAAAGGCATTTTAAAGATTTTTTTAATTTTAAGACGCGGGGAATAATTTTTCTAACATCTTGATAATTTAGTGTAATTTAAATTTGATACAAAAATAAAAACTGAACCTAGATATTTAACTTGACAATATTAACACGGCAGTTAGAAAATGTTTTTGTATATACTCATTTCAAGCTTCGATTATCAAAATCTACCTTGCTTGTCCACCCTATTCCTTTCCAAATAGCAAAATACGTCCCAATCCAAATTACAGTAAAACAAATGAGTAATTCCATTTTTATACCTCCAAGCTCATTAATGTCGGCTGTTGTATCAAGAATATGGTTTCTAAATAAACGAAAGTCAAAATTGAATTCAGTTATTATTGTGTAATGCTACAAGCATAAAAAATTCATTTCTGTAAACCTATCAATTTAGTTTTGAGCTGATATCCTAGAAATACTAATTTCTTGTAATTTTAAACAACTTACTCCCAAAATTCTTCTACAGATGAAACGTATGTCAAGTTGTGGTAAACAACGTCAGAGCTTGTGTTGGTTGAAATCTGGTCAGTGGAATTCTTTTGAAATATAATATTAATGATTAGTGCAAACTAAAGTTGTTTCATAGTGTAAAGATGACTTTATCAGTGTTATGAAACGAATAGCATTCGTTGTTTCATATGATAAACAATTTATTACATCATTAGAGTTGTCTCTCATATAGGTCTAAGGCAGGGATGGGCAACCTGACCCCACGGGTCAAATGCGAAAATTTGTACAGTTTGAATGGTTTGCGGCCCGCGAATAGAGTTTTTAAAAAAAAAAAAAAAAAAAAAAAAAAAAAAATTCAGTTTCATCTGGTACCTGCGAATAATTCCAATCCCTATGCGTATCAAAGTCTATCCTGAGTCCAATTTATCAACTATGACGTTCAATGCCTCAACAGCTAGCAACGAACAACGCATGTCGCGAGATCAATTACCAGAGTTTTTGTGCCTGAAAACTACTGACTGGAACGCCTATGGTAAATAAAGGTGCGGCCCAGGGTTTCACCCAATTATTTGTATCTGACCATTCTGTATTGGAGGTTGCACACTCCTGGTCTAAAGAATCACTTGCGGGTAGTTGTATCACTATTTTTTGATCGAATGTTTGTTCTACAAATCGTCACGCTAATAACCGAATTGCGTATGTCATTTTTGGCGATTTTGAGTTTTTTTTATAAAATAGGTATTTATGTAATGCTGCGCACCTGTCAGTTAACTCAGATTTTGTTTTAAGGATTCCGAAACCCATGAAAATGGAGATTTAGTATGACATGCACATTTGTGCAATTGTTTCGTCATAATGAATTATCATTGTTACTGCAGAACTGTTGTGACGTCACAAAGGCAAAATAACCTCGGCGAAGTATTTTCGAGTTTTTGCATCTCGGATTCTAGCTTAGCCGTATTAGTTTGAATTTATACTACAGTATAGGAAGACGTGCACTTGTGATATTTACTGTCCGATTCAAATTCACCTTGGTTGGCTTTCACCGTCCGAGTCAAATTCACCTTGGTTGGCTTTTATATTGGGTGCATTGCTGTTTTGTTATTTATATTTAATCTTATTTCGGTGGGTGTGCAGAACGTGTTATATTGATGAAATATATATTTTTAAACAGAAAAAATAATCTAATTGAAACTGATTAGCTATTTTGGGGATTAGACATTGTAGATACTGAGAACTACATTCGGTTTTGGAATGTTTAGTTTTCAGGACTGGTGCCTATAGTAAAGTTGCAAAATTGCGTATGTCCACAAGTCATAGTCACAGTGCGCCATTATGACGTCACTAAACTGCGTCATACAAATTAACTTAAATCCGGCTACGATCAAAAAATTGAACCATGGCAAATTATTGACTCTCAATGACATAACAATATCATTAGGAAGGTTTTTACGTTTTTCTCAAAACTGCTAAAAATGACTTACGCAATTCGGTTATTAGCGTGACGAAATTTTAATATTGTGACCCACAAATAAGAAAGGCAGAAGTATTTTACTTAGGTTTGACTCACTCCATTGAAGTCAATTGCAATCTCGGACAAAGGCAGACAATTGAACGAGTTCCATTCATTATTACATGTTGTCCATGGTTTGGAAGCAGAAAAACTAGCGACGAACCATCGCAGAGACCATGCCAAAAGAACTGGGTAATATAGATTGTAGTAGAACATGAGAAACAGCACAGCATATCCAATACCTGAAAATAATGGTTCAAATACAAGATTTCGTAATAGGAAATGTGCGCCTTGCAACTTTTGTGGTATAAAATCAAACAAGAAGTGTGAAATGACTTATTGTTAAATGACTACATGATTTCTATTTACATTAAAGATATCAATGGCACACTGAACCCGATATGCGACTTTAGTCTTGCATCTAAGATGTTGTCTAATTGCAGTTGACACAATACTCGGATTGAATCAAGTCAGAACCAGAACTACGCTGGGTGGGTAGAAGGGAATTAAAAACGAATCAAGAGTTTTTGTATAAACAATTTTCATAGAAATGTCGTTGATAATTTAGAAACACTGTAGTATCTGCAATCACACCTACGGAGACTTAGTTTTCGATTAGAATGAACGTAAATGTTTTGGAGGGAACTAGCGTAAAGAGCTCAAACAAACATAGTTCTTCATATATATACAGTCACATTTTGTAACCAAGCAAGAATTTTAAATTACATTCAAACGTTGTGCTGTTTTCAGGAAAGATGTTCGTGCAGCATGCTTATTTATTGATCATAATGCAAGTAAATGTAACGCGTTGGGTTTTGTTTTTTATCAATTCTAAAAAACGTCTGTTTTAAAACAAAGGATTGTTTTAAATTAAATGTTTTTTGTATTTTTTATTGGAATACTCTCTGCATCGCCGTGAAACTACGTCTAAATGCGTTATACCACATTCCATATGAAGAATTCAAATCGTTGACAATGAAGCGTTTGGTGTTTATACTGAATCTATACTGATGTTTTATATGTAATCATAACGAGCCGTGTAATTCACGATTTTCGACATACTGCGATACATCAACGAAGGACCTAGAAGTAGTGATTTATCTTAGACATAAACCAATTTGAATTAAGAGAACGTTGAATTTTTGTATTAACTACGTCAAACACCCGAAGCAAACTTTTTACCTACATTATGTCGTTCAGGTATCGTGTTTTAGGACCATGCCATGCATAAATTTTATCTTTGTGGAAATTTTGTTATCATTGATAAGTAAAGTTTTTGTTTGTAACAAATAAAAAGCAATTCAAATATAAGTCATTAAATTAATAATACAACTTTTTTGAACTTCTTCATTGCTAGCACCGATATATTAGTCACTTTTATACTCTTTAAAAAGACAGGTGGCTAACAAAAATTTCCACGTGAATTACTTATTTTGACAATACAAGTTTTTTACTTCTGCTTTGAATAGTTAGTTATTGAGGCACGCTTTTTAACTTACTTTGTATATCATTTCACATTTTTACAATTTCAAGTTTGTATGTACATACCTTTTGTTAGTGGAACAATATTCCAGGCTTTAAAAGAGCTCTGACCAGTTAGCTGTCCAAGAGCAGTTTCCATAGTAATCAGGGGAAAAATTATAACAAAAACACACGCCCAGTATGCAATCAAAAATGCACCTAAATAAGATGATAATTATTTTATATGTTAAATATACACACAAAAAGCCAGAAGGCTCTGGATTCTAGAAAGACCTCCATTAACCCTCACGTTATTCCATTTGAAATTGATATTGGTAACGGTTTTTCTGTTACTATTGGACAATTTTTATTGAAAACCGTAATTCTGTATCATAGTACAATTCTATATAGATCTTGTAAAATTTTTACCTCCGCCATTCTTGTAGCACAGATATGGGAATCTCCATACATTTCCGAGCCCAATCATGAGACCCAGTAAGCTGAACAAATAGTCAAATTGCTTTTTCCAGGTAATCGCTCTCTTCTCTGAGATGGCATTTTTCTGTTTTCTCATTTTGTGAATCGTTCGTTAGCCGTGGTGGTAGAAAAAAATTAATTTACTAATATTCCGATTAATTACTTCTATCCTATGGTGAAAATCGCAACACAATAATAAGAATTAAATACGGAAGTTGTCGCTTTATTTAGCTCGATAACTTCTACCGAAACAGATGTCATAAAGCGCGTAATTGGATGAGTAATCACTGTGAGTACGATGCGGTGTCATGTTCATTGAACATCGTTATATAATGACTATTGAAATGAAATGATGCAAGAGAAATAGCATTATAAATAAATATAAAAACTCGGAATATGTGCAGTCTATCTTGGATTTTGCTTGTCTGACTACATTTGGAATATTCAATAGACGTATTCGAAAACCTGTGTAATCAACGCCAGTATTATGACGAATATTAGCCATCGAAGTATCAGACGATACCTCAATACCATATAAGTCAGAAGGCCAATTACAAACATTTGAATATATGGGCTATTCCAAGTGACACTATAGGACAATTCCAGAAATTTTGCATGTTGTTGGATGCAATATATTTTCACATTTTCAGCTACATGTTTTGTTTCATTGTCCAATCAGTTGCTTTATTGAATATGTAAAAAATTGCAGAAAAGTTACACCCAAGACTTACTTAGTAGATAAAAAAAATATAGTAAAATATAGGGTGACACTACAGGACGGCAAATCCACCATGCACTAACAGTACGTTGTGTTGTGCTGTAAATTTTTGCGATGGTACAGTAGGAGCCCATAATATTTTCTGGTACAGTAGCTGAACTACCCCTCTATGTGTTGCTCAAGTTACTTAATGTAACACTGTAAATCCATGCCAATAATGTGCATATTGTATGTGACACTACAGGACGTGACACCACAGGACATTTTTCCACTTCGGAATAGCGCCCTCTATCATCTCTTAAAATTCTGGTAATAAATCGTAATATGGGTGAAGAAATGTCCTACAGCACTGCAAACATTTAAACTTCATTAACTTAATTCCAGTGCGTCAATTCCATATGAAATACCTGTACCACACAATCAAACACTTTGTGTCAGGAATCATCACAAAATATGTCAATTATACCAAAATTTCTACATTTCAGGCCATTTTTTATAAACCATCCGAAACTTGGGTGAAATTTTAAATTGTTCGATGAAATGAATGCAGTCCAATAAAATTCCAATGTCTTTTGATATCAAAAATAAAAAAAAATTACTTTCACTACACTTTTTAAAAAATTGATGGAATTCAACTTTTGCTTGGAATGGCCCATATATATATTTACATAACAATATATTTACATACTAAGAAGTTCAAAATATCCCCAGATATTTTCGGGCGTTCACCATCCCTCTTATAAATGAACGTTGTGTAGGCGATGGTTACTTCCGCTCCGCATGCTGGGTAATTAAGAATTATTTTCATCACAGATCAAATTTTTAATAACTAATCGGAAACGGATACTTTACCTCAGGCAAATAAGTTTTCTTTATGGTAAGCAACTAGACTATAAAATAAAATTTCATTGGTGTTACTAACCCAAATTCGATAGTAGCTATTATATTATGAATTTCTAGTTGTACACGATTTTTATACTAAGTACCTTAAAAACCTCTTTCATTCGTAATATGCTTGTTGGCTGCAACACACTTCGAAAATTATCGCGAGACAGTATACCACGACATCTCATACCGTGCCTCGCAACAACTGAAAGCATGTCGGAGACAACAATCGATCGTTTCCTGACTTCGTATATATACAGAAAAGCCGTTAGCGGAAATACACAAGGAATTCGACGCTCGGGGACACCCCGATCAATTTTTTGAGCATGCATGACCTTTTTTGATATCGGAGCAGTTCATTTGTTTGGTGCTCAGACCATGTCAGAGAGAGTCACTATTTCACATATTTCGTTGTGTTAGTATGTCGCCGTGTTGTCCTATTCATAATAAACTTGCAAGTGAGTTATCAAAAGTGTGAAGTAAATGTTCCAAATCGCTATGATCTTCATGGTCGATGTCATTTGACATCGTTCAGGTGTTCAAGTGTTCTCATGTACTTTACAAATATTACCTCTCATTAGTGTGCAGATATCAGAAATAGTTTTACCACAACGAGGCATATTTTTATTGACTTCAACCCAAAAAATGAACACTACACCGAGTATTTGAAGCATTTTCTATTTATTTCATTATCGAACATCAAAATAATATATCTATGTTTCAATACATAATAATGCGATAAGTAAGATACGACTAATAACATTCAAATCAGAAAAAAAGGAGGAGTGTAGCAAAAATGCAATATATGTAACGATTATATCAGCATTGGCGATATCAGATTTAATATGAGATCTGCGCTTTCAAAGAATGACATCATTAATGTCTTAAAATGCCGACAAAGAACGGTCGCTTGATATTGACTTTAATGAGGAAAAACCTACTGGTGGAGTGAATTACATTAATTAAAAAAAAGTACATATTTAATATCGTAAACTGTAAAATCCCAAATCTTCCATCACTGTTTTGACGCTAGATATATATTGTGGAGCAAATAGTTAAAGTAATCCTATGAAGTGAGATCCGTGCAATGTTTTGGGTGATAATGGATATAATACTATAGCAACAGACTATCCATACCATTTGGAACATGGTGAGACCAACGTGGTACAAGTGGGACCCAAACATTTTCGAGACACCCATGAAACGATATTTGATGCTACACAATCATGAAATCACTACATTTATACTACGGCGAGTGAGGGAAACGAGATTGTCGAATGTGCGATATTTGCAAAGTTTTAGATAAGTCTACCCCTTTACTATCGTAAAAACAGGCATGATTGTGTTGAATTCATACTCGTACATTAATGGGTACAATACATTTATATAAAATATTATTTTTTAATGTAAAAATAGTATGGTTTATCACTCTAATTGGAAGATTTCAAATGCATGCAATAACAATACAAAAATAATTATAGTATTTTATAGGCCGCTTGTCTTCATTGGCATTATATTCTTTTCTTTGGTAAACTTAAGAATTATTTCCCGATTCACAAATATATCTGAAGTGCCTAAAAACAAATAGAATTGAGATAAAATATAACGTGTTATCCTCCAATTGAAATAAACAGCAAATTTTGATAAAAAAAAACGGGTTACAAAAGACCCAGCAGTTTGAGATTAAAAAAATTAACAACCTTCTAAAGCAGGGTACTCGGTGGGTCGGATTATTACAAAAAATACTTCGGCATTCAGTCTTTGTTAAATGCTCGACACTCTCTGTCAACTTCACGTACGTTTCTTGGGATATTCCATGGTTAATAAAACTTAATATAAAATCTAATTTCTAAAATCTATCCATATTTAGAATCTAAATATAACTGATAACAATAGCGGGGAATGTTTACAACGCTCTCTGCTTTGACCTTATATTGTTTGTTTACCAAGTGTGCTAACCAGTGGCGTATCCAGGGGGTGGTTTTGCGGGTCGACCCCCCCCCCCCTCTACTTTTGAAATGTAAAAAAAATAAAATCATTTTTCTGTATCACAGATAGCAATTTCCCGCAGCTTGAAATGCTTTTTAGACTCCCAATACTACTAAAAACACGCGTATTCCAGCGTTCGATCGGACCCGCTAGCAGTTTCGATCTAACTTTTTGGCAAAAAAATTTCAGCTCAGAAAAGAGCGATTTTCCCAACAAGCATAAAAAAAAAACATAAAAATAACGAAAGTAAAGCCACAGCAATCTACTAAGTGTTTTGTGTCTCGTCTCTTGTTAGAAGCAAAAAGTGACTTACTTAAAAACACCTTACCATGATTAATTTGTGGATTGGATCAGACTGCATAATCGTCTGCACCATGATCGTTTGATATCTCCAGTTTTAGCTCTTAAGTTTGCTTGCCAAAAAATATTTTCTCTTTTGCCAGTATCCGTCGTTATAATGAACGTCCGATCGTCAGCAAAATCAGGGGACTCTTCAACTTGGAGTTGTTTGATCTAAAAATGTATACTTCAAAAATAACTAACTTGAATTATGGTTAGAATTACTCTCACCAAAGTAAAAGTTCACGTTATTCGTATACATTTACAACAGATTAACTTCACTAAATTCAAGTGTCAGTATGGTGGACTTTATAATCCGGAACGATGGGGATTGTCAAAAAACATTGTGTTTCTTTTCATTGTGCTGAGCATTGTAGCACATCCTATTGTTGATAATTACATGCTCAAAAAAGCAATTGGAAGTCCTATTATAGTTTAATTAGGTATTTGAAAGTATTGCAACGCTTTTGAAGTCAATGGGTAAATCGGCTTGATAATTTCCCTGACATGCCAAGGATCGAAGATGAGATTGTAACAAAAAAAACATTAAAGGTGAGGTTTTCAAACCAATTTGTTGACACTCGAAAGCACGACGAATAAATCATCAACAATCACGTACCTCAAATTGTCTGTGATATTTTGAATGAACAATTTTCCGTGATCCGACACGGCGACTTAGTTTGCATACAAGCAGATATTTGTCGAACAAAAACAATTGACGCATTTTACATTTTTTGTGTGTTGGTACAAGAGTGGAATCAAGTAGCTGAAATGCACCTGAAACATGTTTTAAAAAACGTGGAAAAAATTCGAAAATTCTTTTGTACTTTCTACATGAAAATAGTAAATTATAGTGTTTATGACTAATTCGATGTTTGTATTTCGATGAACTGTCTCTCTTATACACACAAGTCAAATCAAGAGGCAATGTTAGCTGTCTGTAGTTTACACCAGTCAGATTCATCAGAGGTATTGTCTTTTTAAGTAACATCTCTGTCATTACCGCCAATTTTTGACTCCTCAAAATACTTATCCGCAACATTCTACAAATTAAAAACGTATTTACATACAACTTACCCTCTTTTATTAGCTGTCCAAGAATCGAAGCATCCTTCGGTTTACCTTCGATTTCGCACCAACTTTGCATTAGATGACTACGTTTCGGAATGTCATCCAATATTTTTATTGCTTTTTTGTAACTTGATGCTAAATTAGAGCTTGTTGCATCTATTCCAGAAAATTGCTTGACAGGAGAAAAATTTAAATTTAGTTCAGAAGGTAATGTACATTACCAAAGTCTGAGCTAAAGTAGTCATGCCAATATATAAAAAGCTTAATTGGTAGGCAGTTTGATTTAAATATTTTAGATAAAAAATTATAGGTGTGGACATAGGGTCGGGGTTTTACGACCGACAAACATCAAGATCGAAAGATTCTGCGCCAATCCATAGTATTCAGTTATTTAAACCGATACTTTTCGGAACTTCTATTATGTTAATATATTAGTAATATTTTTTATTTTTTTCAACATAGATGATGAGGCATTCAAGTCATTGTGAATCATCGAAAAACAGTGTTTCAAAAAAGGGTCGAGCGCTGTTGTCTTACGCTTATCGCTTTTTTAGCACACTTGTCTCACTTTGCCACACTTTTCGAATTTGTCCTACACTATCCCCATATGCCCTTTTTTTATCCCGCTTTCCCCACTTGTTTCCCGCTTGTTTCAGTTGTTCCTTATTTGACCCACCTAAACTTTCATTTATTATTACTTCTCAGAATTACATCAAACAAAAATTATATGTTAATATGACAATACCTTCAGAGTCGATCGATACTGTTCAATTCTTTGAATTGGTTTCTTGTAAACCTCTGTCATATCGAATCCAACTTTACACGACAACTCGTGAACGCCTTCCACTAATTGAGCTTGTGAGTTGAAGAGTTTGGAAGCTTTGCTGGTGTTCATGAAATGACTTACGTGCAATTGCTGTAAAAAATTTAATCTCGCTCATCCGCGTGGTATTTATTTTAATTTAACTAAAACATCTTTACAAACACAAAACTTGGGTATAGTATGGCAAGAGGTAGCAGACCAATTATTATTCATTCTACAGAATTGTTAATCGGTTATGTTCCAAGCATTGTCGGTCAATTATTGACAAAAAATTACAAAACAATATTAATAAAGATAAGAAACTACTGCAGAATAGCCGAACAAAAGAAGATATTATATATTCACCTCAAAGTGCTTGGCGAATTCAAGAAAAACGTCTGGAAGGTGACTGACGTCGGAGAGACAAAGAGAGAGTTCGGGAAGAAGAAGGCTAAACGAGAGAGAAAGCTTTATTGTGTAAAACGAGAGATTATTTTCATCTCTCACATTTAATTGCATCGGTTTTAAATTTGTTAGAAAATAGATGAATCCAGCGTAATGAAAAAAAATTATTTGTGAATTAAATATGTAAAATTGATAGCTCTAATTACTGAAATGAGAAGGAGGGGCAAAAACAAGCAAATGAAATTAGTACTAACCACGGTATACCTGGGCAAAAAGAGGGAAAATTTCAAGTATGAAAGGCTTTATTAGCATCATTTCACATTTTGAACGTATTTACTAAAGCAGAATTTATCGATACTTTTTGAGCATACAATGAGTCCGAACAACTAAACATGTTTTTACTTTGCATGGAAATGATAGAGTCCTTCCAAATCACCAAATATTTCGTGAATTCTGTCATCAACCGCAGCAGGAAGATCAGAGCTTTCTTTGATTATATGATCAGCTCTTCTTAGTATTGAAACAAATTCTTCCTCTTCAAAAATGAGTCTTTGCACCAGTTGTGTGATGTAACTAAAGTTTTAATATAATCTATTGCAAAAAATAGAAAAATCATGTTGCATTGCAGATTGGGGATCCCAGGATCTAGTTCTATGTAGTTATCCCAGACAGATAGAAAGAACTCCGCTTGGCTATACCGAACCTTAAGCCAAAGCAGCTGCTTGTATAGAATAGGGTTACCATATTTGACAAAGCAAAATTCCGGACAGTGCATGAATATTTTCGGCGCTACCGAAGTATGTGCACCAAGATGGCGCACAACCTATACTATGTTCAGGTTGTGCGCCATCTTAGTGCACATACTTCAGGAGCTCCGTATTTTCAGGAGACCATATATATGCGCTACCGAAATGAGAAGTATTGTCTTCAGTCACAAGCAGAATCTCACACCAGGCGGGTAAGCATTCTCTAAATATAGCTCTAAATAAATCTCAACTTCAGAGTGGAAAATAATAATGAGAATTAGGTTGTGCCGAAAAGAAAGAACAGCAATTACATGCTTAAAACAAATTACAGGCACGCTTGTAAGTCGAGTCACTACAAATTTACTCTTCTGACCATGCATATTTTTCTGGAGATCTAATTCTCCTCAATGGGGCATTTACAGTTGTCTCCTGTAAATGCCACACATTTTTTCAAAAGCATCATTTCTTCTAAGGTGTCTATTACATAAGTGGCTATTGTGTCGGCAGTCTCGTTTGCCTTGTTCGTAAACTCAATCAATTTTGATTGCAAACCACCTTTCATCCAGTCAAAATATTGAATAATTGTAGGAAATAATTTCAGTTCATTGCAACGCCAAAATCGGTGCGATATCGTTTTCTTCAAAACTTTTCAGAACAGCATCGATAGAATATTGCGCAAGTAAGCTAGTAACAACTTTTTCTGTCTTTATGCGGCCACTACTAAACTTCTTCGTTTCATTAGAATCAGGAAAAATCTTTTTGAGTAAAACAGTACTCTAAAAAACAAAGTAATTTACCACCAGACTAACTGAACCAAATGGCTTCAGGGACTAGCACTTTCGATCCCGAATTCCTGACTAGCTTTTCATTCAAATAAAAAAATCCACAAGTAAAGCTTCGTGGTATAAAACTTTTGTATTCTGCTAACTTAACATGGAACTAACTGCTATCAAATACACTTGCAGCTGCTCAGCTAAACGGGTAAAACAGTCAGCGAATAATATTCAGAAAGTTCTAAGTGGTAAACATCATTGATAAGGAAAACGCTCTGTTACATCATAATTCCACATAACCTCATAGTATTAGCAGTGTGCACAGTACGATTGCAGATGCAGTAAAATTCCGGATTCCGGACATTTGAGCATTTTTTAAAATTCCTCCCGGACGTAAAATTTAACCCTAAATTCCGGATATGTCCGGAATTTTCCGGACGGTATGGCAACCCTAGTATAGAACCTAAGTAAAGATTCGATTAACGTGATCATGTTTGAGGATTTGAGTTTCATCTGACGTTGACTCATCATGACTTTCTGATTGTGAACTATCGTATGTTTCCCGGACTATGACACGTTCTTTTACTCTGATTGTAAGGGTCTTTGGGATAGTTTGAGCTTTAAATACAATTTTAATGTTAACGAGTATTTATATTATTGTGAAAGTTGTTAACGACAGTAATCAATACCGTTAATGATAGCGAAAGCACGGTTAGCTTGCGATATTTTTTATGGTAAAAACATACAACATATATAGTTGAATCTTTCAAAGCGAAGGTTGATTGTAGTCATCAGTTCTGCCAGTTACAATAATTTATGACTCACATTCAAATATAGAAACATTCAATGACACCAGATACACGTTTTGTAGAGTTGACATGACAATAAAATTCAAAAAGTAATTAAGCGTGGATTTGAGTTCAACCTCAATATAAGTAGTAATAATGATGTACGAGTAAGTTACATCTAATCAGTGCAATTTAGTTTTCGCATTAATGAAATGTCATTTATCACCTTCCTGACAAAGATGCAATTTCCGTGTCCACATATATCGACTCCTCGGGTATTCCTGCCAGCAACACAGAAGCGTTGACACTCTGAAATATGTCCGATTTTATATCAGGCCAAGACGAAACAGTAAAAAGTGATTCGGATACAGTGTCATCCAAGTCAAGAGATGTTGGTTTATTTATAGATCGACTCGCGCTGCATTCCGACATTGGTAAAGGACTTGCAAATCTTTGAAATGGAGACATATCTGACCTGTGATAAAAACAAAATTAAAAGCTGTTTATGGAAAAATATTTGTATTTAGCAGTGGTAGAGTGTTGATTCTACTTGAACAGTTATTTGTAGAAACACAATGCCGCATAAATGCGGTACATCGCAAGTGGACAAATGCTTTTCAAATTGAAATTATTTTCCCGTATTCTCGAATAAGCATGTCCTTGCTATTTTTATACAACATACTTTAGATAATTCAATTATGACGACCAAGCAACGACTTTCAGTCTACCTTGTTAACGCAACTTCGGCGTCCTAAACGAGAAAAATTGAAATGTTATCAATTCTTCAAACATGTACTTACTTGAATGATTGTGAGGAATTGTTTGTTGAAGCCAGCAAAACAGCTTTCCTCAAATCATCTTCTGAAGTAGATTTGATCCTGATGACCTACAAGAAACATAACTATTTGTTGAAACATTTTCAAACTGAATTAAAAAGCGAATGAGGTTGCTTTTAGAGAGAAATACAAAGGATTCAATTTGCTTTCAGCTTGCGCTATATTACAACAATCGATTTTGCTTTCAACATTAAGATACCTCTTGAGCGTGATTATTAACTGATTCCTTTTCTGTGTCTCCAGAATCGATCGATGTCGATCTTTCGCTTGATCTTTCAAAATAGTCAGGCGATGGAGGTCTTCGACGCCATTTTCTTCTTTGTCCTACTTGTTGGCAGTCGTCGAATGAAGACGGAGAAGACGTTTCATCTGACGTTGACTCATCACGACTTTCTGATTGTGAACTATCGTATGTTTCCCGGACTATGACACGTTCTTTTACTCTGATTGTAAGGGTCTTCGGGATAGTTTGAGCTTTAAATACAATTTTAATGTTAACGAGTATTTATATTAATGTGAAAGTTGTTAACGACAGTAATCAATACCGTTAATGATAGCGAAGGCACGGTTAGCTTGCGATATCATTTTTTATGGTAAAAACATACAACATTTATAGTTGAATCTTTCGAAGCGAACGTTGATTGTAGTCATCAGTTCTACCAGTTACAATAATTTATGGCTAATTCAAATATAGAAACATTCAATGACACCAGATACACGTTTTGTAGAGTTGACATGACAATAAAATTCAAAAAGTAATTTAGCGTGTATGTATTACGAACTGCAAGATTAGTTAGGACTTAGTATAGGCAACCAATAAAACGTAAAAAGCTATTGAAGTTTCACAATGTCCAGATGCTTTCAAGTTGGCATAACTTAAATTATCATACCTTGGATAAAGTGTTTGCATGAGGCGTGAAAGTGACATCTTTTACAGGTAATTCATACTATGATAAGACCCTATACGCTGACCACTACCTAGGCGTCTTTACCTATTGGGTCAAAACAAAAAAATGTGGAAGTACCTGACTTTATTGTCATCGATCCTTCATTGTTGGGAAAATCTTTTCTTGTGGTACTAACTTCTACATTTTCCTAAAAAAGACACAAAGTACATAATGTAGGTGGTATTTGTATAATAAATTATTCGCTTTTTCATATATTTTCATGTCAATCTTGAAACAAAGTGTCTCACGAAATGATTTCAGTCGACAATGGTAAACTAATTATTAGCCTACCTCGGGTTGTAATTTGATGATTCGTAACATTGCTGAACTAGAAGCGAATCCAACATCATTTAATGCAATACATGTATATTCTGCTTCATCTTCTATTCTTACTCGATGGATCTTTAGTATGTTTTCCTTCGTGTATCTGTAACAGGGTAGTTTCAAATAACTCCAGGTTTATTTTTAGCTAATAATTAATCGTATAGGACCAAATAAGAGTAACATTTTATAATAAGATGAGAGTGGTCTGAAGAAAAAAATGCAGGAAGTCGAATATAGTAATCGAGTGACGACAACTGAAATCACAGATTCATTTTATATCAAATGTTTTTATATATACCAAAAATTTCATATTATTATGTAAATATTATCGTTTGAAACTGAGCCAATTAAAAAAGGGAAAAAAAAGGATTAAATAATTTAGAAAGACTGAAGGTAATCATCACATCCCATTCAGCCAACAATACTTCTGTTACATTGTGGGCGAAAATTATTATTTATTCAAAACGCCTTTCAACATTCGAGTGAAAATTTGAAACCCTTCTCGCCGCCATCTCAATATATAAAAATTAAAGCAGTTCTTCGAAAACAAGGATACATACATGTCATGTTTTATCTCCACACCAGCAGCGTTTTCGTTCAATATTTCAACTTTTCCTGGCACAGTTCTCTGCCATCGCAATGATGGTTGCGGATGACCTAAAGAGTAATATAAAATATTACCGGAATAAATCTAGCGGAACCGTTAGTAATACCTTGTCTGTTTCACTCAGTATTATCCAAACTTTTATGATTGGATTTCGTGAGCGTTATATTCACTAACGTGCCTAGAAACGAGTCTTATGACGTCACGTTTTCTGATAGTATGTTTTATTACAGCTTTGAACTTCTTAACTTGTTTTCAAATTCACGTCATCACAAAATATATTCGCTTATAAATACGATTTTATAATTCACGCAGATTTTTTACAGTTCCATCGATGACTTCATAATATTTTGGGGGCAAAAATTAAATTACGGAAATTCAATGTGACGTGTTAATCAATTTTGCTGTTGAGTAAAAACTAACTATAACGTCCTATTATGACAGCACAAAGTTTCAGTTTATAAGCCCGCTATCAGCGGAATCTTTTGTACTTCCCAGATTTTATTCACATATATATCTTACACATGTTTCTATTAATCTCGAAGGTAGATCTTTTTCATAGGGTATTTCACACTTTCGATCAAGATAACGGTTTAAAAAAGTGAACATTGATGTGAAAAGGCTACTATAAATCAGCTTCTTTTTCAGAAAATAATACAAACCTGTAACTATGCAAATGAATGTTGCAGTTTCGCCTTCGTTCACCTCTTGATCTGCCAGTTTTACGACAAAAACAGGTTCCTCAGTTTGAAGTGGGAAATCTTCAGATCTGTAAAACAAATAACTGTTTGCTTGTTTTGAAATGCGAGCTTGTTTTATGAATTAAAAATCACTATAAGCACAAGCCCGTGAAACATTGGTCTATCCAGCGCTTAGTCGTAAATTTTAATACCTGTAAAATAATGCTTTATTATATTTATTAATCTCAAAAAAAGGATATAAAACCACCTTTCAAATATACAAGACAATTCTTCTTCAACGTTTGCAAAGCTTTCCCGCTCGCTATTCGCTTCATGCTTCATTGTACCGAATGACTTTTTATCCTCGACAGAAAGTCCACTTCCATATGTAACCCATGAACTCGAAGCAATCTATTGCAAAATCATAAAAAATACTTAGATACTATGTTTAGATGAGATCTCCAAATAGTATGATATTAGGGCGACCGAATAGAATCTTTCATCAAATTTATATAAAAAATAAACTTAATATTAAATCGACCCATTGTATTCCATCGATTTTCCTAATGAAAATGTTGCTCGGATATAAATCGTATCTTCCGCCTCTCAAAAACGAAAATATACTTACTCCCAACCCTTCGCCGCCAATGGTCCGAAAAGATTCTTGCATTTCCAGTAAGTCAACATGCTCCTGATTATTCATATTCAAATTATCTGTAAAATCTTGTCCTGAAAATTGAATTCGGTAAAAGCTGTTTTAGCTTTTGCTTTGAATATTTATTGACTGACAGATCATTTGAAACATACCGATATTCGAAATATAAATCCCTTGATTTTTTGCTTCGCTTGTCTGGCATGATAGATCCGCTTCACTTTGAGTTGTGGGTTCTGTGGGAAAAAGAATTTGTATAATTTAAATTTACCAAATAATTTTTTTCTCAGTTGAAATCAACTAAGGTAGCGTAGCCTGGCTTGTGTTTATATATCTCATTTATATGCAGTTTTGTAATATAGGCAGTGAGATACTACTTAGCGTTACTTCTACTGGATTATTTGATTTGATTCTACAGATTGTGATGGTCTACGTCTAGTTAAAATCTAGTCTAAGTTTATCATAATACCTTCGGATAGTCCAAACATTCGAGCCATCTTCTCTTCAGCTGTTTCATTGGGCAGTTTTATGTCTGCAAAATTTGGGAACGATACATTAACAACTTCATCAAAAGCAGTCGAAGTCTCTTCAGTTTGATCAACTCCAACAATAATATTATTTCCTCGATCTTTTGTTGGGAGTGTTGAAGTTTGTGGCCGAATGCCAGCATTATCATCTTCGTTAGATTTCTTGCTTGTCGATGACTTATCCAGGGTTGTCGCTACGCCTGTTTTCATATCTATAATCAGTGATGCAACATTTCGTTCAGTTGATGGACCTTCGCGGACAATTACTGCAATCGGAGATCCAGTAGTCGTCGTTGAATAATTGCTTTGAATTTGCGAGGTCGTATTCACGGTATTTTCCCTTTCCGATGAAACAATTTGCGAAGTAGGTATATTATCTACAAACTCTATACTTATGCTTGGATCTGCTCCGTCCAAACAATCGTCGTCAACAGCTACAATTTCACTGTTTTTATGGATTATTTCCCCAAAACTGACATTTTTATTGTCAAAATTTGTTTTCTTATTTTCGTCTTGCATATCATTCACAAATTTAGTTTTTTTTGTCGTTTTGCTGGAAGATTGCATTATCAAACTATTTACAACATTTTGGTGATCTACAATTGAATTGTCATTAGTAGAATTCTTCTTGCTTACAGTTTGTTTCCTAATTTTACGCATTGACTCTGCAATAGATTCTGTCATTGTTTTGGAAGTTGTCATCGTAGTATCAGTCATCGAATAAGAGACAGAATTTTCTTCATCGGATGGTGGTGAGATTGTAATCTTAGTTTTACTAGCATTGGTGAATTTTCTTTGAAGTGCTTCAACAATATTTGCTGCTTCAACGCACACGGATGATGAGTCTGCAGTACTGGACCCGCCAACAAATCTCCTAACACCAATTTCGCTAACGTGATGGCAGAAATCGCCCTCACCAGATGACTTGATAGAGTTCAGAGTTGCGTCTGGTCTCTCAACTTCTAATGGCGTGTTGGATCTAGTCGATTCAGATGATTCAATGCGAAGAGCATCTGATATTGATTCCATATTTAGGATGTTTTGAGTTAATTCCGTCTCAAATGGTGTGTTGCACCTGCTCCCGTGAGTTAATTCAAAACGAAGAGCGTCAGATATTGATGCCACATTGATGTTTTTCTGAACCAATTCCACCTCGAATGGAGTGTTGCACCTACTGCCTTGAGTAGATTCCAAGCGAAGAGCATCAGATATTGATGTCATATTGACGTTATTCAACGTTGTTTCATCTCCAAATGGACTGTTGCATCTACTTGCTTGAGATTCCAAGCGAAGAGCATCAGATATTGATGTTATATTGACGTTAATTAACGTTGTTTCATCCTCAAATGGACTGTTGCATCTACTTGCTTGAGTAGATACCAAGCGTAAAGCATCCGATATTGATGTCATATTTAAGTTATTCAACGTTGATTCATTCTCAAAAGGACTGTTGCATCTACTTGCCTGAGTAGATTCCAAGCGAAGAGCATCAGATATTGATGCCATATTTACATTATTCAACGTTGATTCATCCCCAAAAAGACTATTGCATCTACTTGCTTGAGTAGATTCCAAGCGAAGAGTATCAGATATTGATGCCATATTTACATTATTCAACGTTGATTCATTCTCAAAAGGACTGTTGCATCTACTTGCTTGAGTAGATTCCAAGCGAAGAGCATCAGATATTGATGCCATATTTACATTATTCAACGTTGATTCATCCTCCAAAGGACTATTGCATCCACTTGCTTGAGAAGATTTCAAGCGAAGACTGTTACTTTCTTGAGATTCCAAGCGAAGAGTATCAGATATTGATACCATATTGACGTTATTTAAAATTGTTTCCTCTTCATATGGAGTGTTGCACCAACCTGCTTGAGAAGATTTCAAGCGAAGAGCATCAGATGGTGGCACAGTATTGCGTTTATCTTGAATCATTTCTTTTTCAAATGGCGTGTCGCATTTATTCACTTGTGTTGATTCTAGACGAAGAGTATCAGATATTGACTCCGTATTAGGTTTATCTTGAATCGTTTCTTTTTCAAACGGATTGTTGCCTCTGCTCACTTGAGTTGATTCAAGACGTAGAGCATCGGACATAGACTCAGTATTGAGTTTATCTAGAAGAGTTTCTTCTTCAAACAGCGTGTTGCATTTCTTCATTTGAGTTGATTCCATACGTAGAGAATCGGAAAGCGACTCAGTATTGGGTTTATCATGAATCGATTCCTCATAAAATGGCGTGTTGCATCTACTCACTTGAGTGAATTCCACGCGTAAAGCATCGGATAGTGACTCAGTATTGAATTTATCTTGAATCGATTCCTCTTCAAATGGCATGTTGCATCTAATCAGATGAGTTGATTTCAAACGTAAAGGATCGGATAATGACTCAGCATTTAGATCATATTGAAAAGTTTCCTCGTCAAGTGGCGTGTTGCATCTACTCACTTGAGTTGACTCCACACGTAAAGAATTGGATAGTGACTCAGTATTGAGTTTATCTTGAAGAGCTTTCCCCCCAAGTGGCGTGTTGCATCTACTTACTTGACTTGACTCCAGACGTAGAGCATTGGAGAGTGATTCAGTATTGAGTTTATCTTGAAGAGTTTCCTCTTCAAACGGCGTGTTACCCCTGCTCACGTGAGTTGATTCCAGAAGTAGAGCATCGGATACTGACTCCGTATTAAGTTTATCTTGAAGAGTTTCCTTCTCAAGTGGCGTGTTGCATCTGCTCACATGAGTTGATTCCAGGCGTAGAGCATCAAATAGTGAATCAGTATTAAGTTTATCTTGGAGAATTTCCTTCTCAAGTGGCGTGTTGCATCTGCTCACATGAGTTGATTCCGGGCGTAGAGCATAGGATAATGACTCAGTATTAAGTTTATCTTGGCGAAATTGCTTCTCAAGTGGCGTGTTGCATCTGCTCACTTGACTTGACTCCAGACGTAGAGTATTGGATAGTGACTCAGTATTGAGTTTATCTTGAATAGTTTCCTCTTCAAACGACGTGTTACATCTACTCACATGAGTTGATTCCAGAAGTAGAGCATCGGATACTGACTCCGTATCAAGTTTATCTTGAAGAGTTTCCTTCTCAAGTGCCGTGTTGCATCTACTCACGTGAGTTGATTCCAGACGTAGAGCATCGCATATTGACTCACAATTGAGATTATCTTGAATTTCCTCCTGTTCAAATGGCGTGTTGCATCTACTCACGTGAGTTGATTCCAGACGTAGAGCATCGGAAAGTGACTCAGTATTAAGAATTTCTTGAATTGCCTCATCTGCCATAGGCGTGTTGCATCCACCCACTTGAGTTGATTCTAAATGTATAGCATCGAATAGTGACTCAGTATTGACATTATCTTGAGTTGCCCCCTCTTCAAATGGCGTGTTGCATTTACTCACGTGAGTTGATTCCAGACGTAGAGCATCAGATAATGACTCAGTATTAAGATTATCTTGAATTGCAACCTCTTCAAATGGCGTGTTGCATCTACTCACGTGAGTTGATTGCAGACGTAGAGCATCGGATGGTGAATCAATATTGAGATCATCTTGAATTGCCTCCTCTTCAAATGGCGTGTTGCATCTACTCACGTGAGTTGATTCCAGACGTAAAGCATCGGATAGTGACTCCGTATTAAGATTATCTTGAATTGCTTCTTCTTCAAATGGCGTGTTGCATATACTCTCGTGAATTGATGCTAGACGTAAAGCATTGGATAGTGACTCAGTATTGAGATTATCTTTAATTGCTTTCTCTTCAAATGGCGCGTTGCATCTACTCACGTGAGTTGATTCCAGACGTAAAGCATCGTATAGTGACTCAGAATTAAGATTATCTTGAATTGCCTCCTCTTCAAATGGCGTGTTGCATCTACTCATTTGAGCTGATTCCAGACGTAAAGCACCGGATAGTGACTCAGTATTAAGATTATCTTGAATTGCCTCAACTAGAAATGGCGTGTTGCATCTACTCACGTGAGTTGATTCTAGACGTAGAGCATCGGATAGTGACTCAATATTGAGATTATCTTGAATTGCCTCTTCTTCAAATGGCGTGTTGCATCTACTCACGTGAGTTGATTCCAGATGTAAAGC
Source organism: Styela clava (assembly GCF_964204865.1). Lineage (NCBI taxonomy): Eukaryota > Metazoa > Chordata > Ascidiacea > Stolidobranchia > Styelidae > Styela > Styela clava. The sequence continues at coordinate 20,892,942 of NC_135250.1, forward strand.
ATCGGATAGTGACTCAGTATTAAGATTATCTTGGATTGCCTCCTCTTCAAATGGCGTGTTGCATCTACTCACGTGAGTTGATTCCTGACGTAGAGCATCGGATAGTGACTCAGTATTAAGATTATCTTGAATTACCTCCTCTTCAAATGGCGTGCTGCATCTACTCACGTGAGTTGATTCCAGACGTAGAGCATCGGATAGTGACTCAGTATTAAGATTATCTTGAAGAGTTTCCTCTTCAAATGGCGTGTTGCATCTACTCACGTGAGTTGATTCCTGACGTAGAGCATCTGATAGTGACTCAGTATTAAGATTATCTTGAATTGCTTCGTCTTCAAATGGCGTGTTGCATCTACTCACGTGAGTTGATTCCAGACGTAGAGCATCGGATAGGGACTTAATATTGAGATTATCTTGAATTGCCTCTTCTTCAATTGGAGTGTTGCATCTACCCACGTGAGTTGATTCCAAACGTAGAGCATTGGTTAGTGACTCAGTATTGAGATTATCTTGAATTGCCTCCTCTGCCAATTGCGTGTTGCATCTACTCACTTGAGTTGATTCTAGATGTAGCGCATCGGATGGTGACTCAGTATTGAGATTTTCTTGAATTGCCTCCTCTTCAAATGGCGTGTTGCATCTACTCACGTCAGTTGATTCCAAACGTAGAGCATCAGATAGTGACTCAGTATTAAGATTATCTTGAATTGCAATCTTTTCAAATGACGTGTTGCATCTACTCACGTGAGTTGATTCCAGACGTAGAGCATCGGATAGCGACTCAATATTAAGAATATTTTGAATTGCCTCTTCTTCAAATGGCGTGTTGCATCTACTCACGTGAGTTGATTTCGTACGTATAGCATCGGGTAGGGACTTAGAATTAGGATTATTTTGAATTGCCTCCTCTTCAAATGGCGTGTTGCATCTACTCACTTGAGTTGATTCCAGACGTAGAACATCGGATAGTGAGTCAGTATTAAGATTATCTTGAATTGCCTCCTCTTTAAATGGCGTGTTGCATATACTCTCGTGAGATGATTCCAGACGTAAAGCATCTGATAATGACTCAGTATTGAGAATATCTTGAATTGCCTCCTCTTCAAATGGCGTGTTGTATCTACTCACGTGAGTTGATTCCAGACGCAGAACATCGGATAGTGACTCAGAATTGAGATTATATTGAATTGCCTCCTTTTCAAATGGCGTGTTGCATCTACTCACTTGAGTTGATTCCAGGCGTAAAGCATCGGATAGTGACTCAGTATTAAGATTATCTTGAATTACCTCCTGAAGAGTTTCCTCTTCAAATGGCGTGTTGCATCTACTCACGTGAGTTGATTCCTGACGTAGAGCATCGGATAGTGACTCAGTATTAAGATTATCTTGAATTGCTTCCTCTTCAAATGGCGTGTTGCATCTACTCACGTGAGTTGATTCCAGACGTAGAGCATCGGATAGGGACTTAATATTGAGATTATCTTGAATTGCCTCTTCTTCAATTGGAGTGTTGCATCTACCCACGTGAGTTGATTCCAAACGTAGAGCATTGGTTAGTGACTCAGTATTGAGATTATCTTGAATTGCCTCCTCTGCCAATTGCGTGTTGCATCTACTCACTTGAGTTGATTCTAGATGTAGCGCATCGGATGGTGACTCAGTATTGAGATTTTCTTGAATTGCCTCCTCTTCAAATGGCGTGTTGCATCTACTCACGTGAGTTGATTCCAAACGTAGAGCATCAGATAGTGACTCAGTATTAAGATTATCTTGAATTGCAATCTTTTCAAATGACGTGTTGCATCTACTCACGTGAGTTGATTCCAGACGTAGAGCATCGGATAGCGACTCAATATTAAGAATATTTTGAATTGCCTCTTCTTCAAATGGCGTGTTGCATCTACTCACGTGAGTTGATTTCGTACGTATAGCATCGGGTAGGGACTTAGAATTAGGATTATTTTGAATTGCCTCCTCTTCAAATGGCGTGTTGCATCTACTCACTTGAGTTGATTCCAGACGTAGAACATCGGATAGTGACTCAGTATTAAGATTATCTTGAATTGCCTCCTCTTTAAATGGCGTGTTGCATATACTCTCGTGAGATGATTCCAGACGTAAAGCATCTGATAATGACTCAGTATTGAGAATATCTTGAATTGCCTCCTCTTCAAATGGCGTGTTGTATCTACTCACGTGAGTTGATTCCAGACGCAGAACATCGGATAGTGACTCAGAATTGAGATTATATTGAATTGCCTCCTTTTCAAATGGCGTGTTGCATCTACTCACTTGAGTTGATTCCAGGCGTAAAGCATCGGATAGTGACTCAGTATTAGGATTATCTTGAAATGCCTCCTCTTCAAATGGCGTGTTGCACCTACCCACGTGAGTTGATTCCAAACGTAGAGCATCAGATAGTGACTCAGTATTGAGATTATCTTGAATTGCCTCCTCTGCCAATGGCGTGTTACATCTACTCACTTGAATTGATTCTAGACGTAGAACATCGGATAGTGACTCAGTATTGAGATTATCTTTAATTGCCACCTCTTCAAATGGCGTGTTGCATCTACTCACGTGAGTTGATTCCAAACGTAGAGCATCGGATAGTGACTCAGAATTAAGATTATCTTGAATTGCTTCCTCTGCCAATGGCGTGTTGCATCTACTCACTTGAGTTGATTCTAGATGTAGAGCATCGGATAGTGCCTCAGTATTGAGATTTTCTTGGATTGCCTCCTCTTCAAATGGCGTGTTGCATCTACTCACGTGAGTTGATTCCAAACGTAGAGCATCAGATAGTGACTCAGTAACAAGATTATCTTGAATTGCAATCTCTTCAAATGGCGTATTGCATCTACTCACGTGAGTTGATTCCAGACATAGAGCATCGGATAGCGACTCAATATTAAGAATATTTTGAATTGCCTCTTCTTCAAATGGCGTCTTGCATCTACTCACGTGAGTTGACTCCCAACGCAGCGCATCCGATATTGACTCAGTATTAACTTTATCTTGCAGAGTTTCCTCTTCAAGTGGCGTGCTGCAGCTACTCACTTGAGTTGATTTCAGGCGTGAAGCATCGAATAGTGTCTCGGTGTTGAGGGGATCTTGAATTTGTTCTTCTGCAGATGTTGTGTTGCATCTATTCACTTGAGTTGATTCCGAATTTGGAGCATCGAAAATTGCCTCGGTTATGAGATTTTCACGATTCATTTCCTCTTCAGATGGAGTGTTGCACTCACTCGCTTTTGATATTTCTAGGCAAGATTCATCAGAAATTGGCTCGTTAATGTGGTCATTTTGAATAGGTTCATCTTCAAATGACGTTTCACAATTATTAGCTTGACCTGATTCTTGGCGAAAAGTTTGTGATATTGATCGTGCATTGACAGCGTCATAATCTGAATCATCTTCGAACGACGCGCTGAACCAACTCGCTTCAGCAATTTTGAGACAAAAATCATTCGAAGTTGATGCGATGTTGGAAGTAAAATTTGTTAATTCATTTGTCATGTTGGAACAACTGGATTGTTCATTTTCTTCACATAAAGGCGCATGGAGTGCCATTTGATTCGCATCTACTTGTTTAGTTAATTCTTGTCTAGTATCATCATGAATCGGATCCGAAATCGTCTGCTCTTTGTCGAGTTTTTTTGTGCTGGAGTGCTCTTCATCACTATTGTCAAAGATTTTTTCCCAAGACAGTTCATCAACTGCAGTTGAAAATTGTGTTTGTGATTCGACAGTGGTATTTAATGACATTGAGTGTGTATGCAAGTGTTTGTCAATATATTCTTCAGTTACATCACAATCTTCTTCTGTGTGTATTTCCACTTTAATCAATGGACGAATATTTTTATTTTCATGTTCAACTTCGTCGCTTACGGATGTCATCTGCTGGCATGAATCATCAACCCGGAATACTGTAAATCGCGTTCCTGCGACCTTGTAAACGAGTTCTTCACTTTTGTAACCGCTTGGTGGTCTACTATTATCAACAGATATATTGTCTTCGTGGCCAAAATCCTCGTCCTCAATTGGTGCCAAAGCACTCTCACAAAAAATTTCGTCTCTCACTTGCTTTAAAGAAGATGTATGTTCTTTATCTATATCTGGCAAACAAATATCATCGAAAAATTTGTCGTCATCTTCATGAAATTCAATTCGCATATTTGTTTGCACGTTAAGCTCATTGTCAGTTGTCATAAGCCAACTACTTTCTTGTTCTCCTTCTGGAATGATTTCAAGTTTTGACACTTCTTCTTGAATTTCATGAATGTTACATTCCATGTCAAGATCAGTTTGACATGAAGAAACTGTTACATTGGATTCTTGATCGGATTCAACGTAAGGGTCCACTTGTCGATTGTATACATCTTGATTCAAAGTTGAAAGCTTTACAGGAATAGTGAGTTCGGGTAAAACTATTTCCGCAGTTTCGTCACTCAAAACGTTGTCTAAAATCTGCAACATCTGTATGGAATTTGGTTCATCTAAAACATTCGCATCACTTTCAATGAAGTGAGAATCTTCCAATTTTGTGACGAAAAACAAATCTTGCACTGTGGATATTGTTTGACATTCAGCAATCTTAGCTGTTTCAAATTCGTCATCACTGACAGCTGCTTCGGTGTATCCAACGTCCAAGTAAGCGCTACTCGCAATGGCTTGTTCAACGGGTGTTCGGTAATTCACAGACCTGGCAACATGTTGATGTTCGACAAGAACATTTTGTTCTCCTTGATTCGCCATATCTGGTGAAGCAATAACAAGTTCCCGTTCGCCGAACGCGAGTTGTATCTGAATGTCAGATGTGTGTTCTCTGAAATATGTATGTATATACGATTTCACAATTGCAATTTCATACAAGTTTAGGACAAGTCATGTGCAGCTAATGTTTAACTTATTAGCATTGTTCACTTTAACAGCAGTTGTTTTACGACCCATTTGCTTCATATAGACGAGTGATGTTTGCAGTTGTTAAAAAATTGCAGTCAACTCCTCATCATTTATCTCAATTACTTGATCATACCTACATTGCAAGTGCTTCAAACAATTTATAAAAATGTACATACCTTATATTTGCCTCATGATCTTCTGCTTCTGGACTTGAAGATCTTGACGAATTAGACCCACATCTGGCATGAAATGATAATAGTTTTTTCGAAAAACGGTGATAAAAAAAACACCTTCTTGAATCTTGAAGGCAAAATATACTTTCTCGAAGATAATATTTCAAATGATTCTCCAATCATCAATAGTAAAACTTATAAATCATTGTCGAGTAATAATACAGTTTTGCCAACTAAAGTCAGAGAATTCGGATCCAAATAGCTTCCCTATAAAAAGAAGACAGCAAATGCACAACACCCCAATAAAATTCTGCTGAAGCGTAATTTCGAAATAATAATGCATTTAGAGAGTTAGAGAGGTCATGTGAGAGTTTTTACCACAGCTGCGCCAAACAATTCCATCTTTAATAGCCCCTTTTCAGTAAACATTTATCATACTCACAGTGTGTTGACATCTGACATTGCACTTATATAACTTTCGCCTTCGGTTGGAGTGGAATCAGTAGCAGTATTATAGCTATTCAATGAAGTCATCGAAGAAGCCATACTCAGGCAACTTGCATGCGGTGTTGGAGATCTAAAACACAATTTCAAGATCAGAATTTGATCAATTGTGGGCGTGCTGGCCTAGTGGTTGAAGCGTAGGACTTAACTATGATATCAGAGTAATACGAATTACACTTACTTCTTGTGCACAATATCATCATCATTTTCTTTCGAAATTTGCATCGTCGTTTTATCTTCTCCAGTATTCATCATTTCAAGTTGTATCCGATTTTCTGTAATTTCTTCCCGGTTGTTTTCACCGTGTTCTGTGATATCCTCAACACTAGTCATATAAGGTTTTTCAAATTGCATATCAGTATGTACCCGCTGGCTCGTCACCGAGAAATCGTTTGATGGTATGTTTTCAGATAAATCAGTGTAATCTTGTTTATTCGCATCAGATTTCTGGTCGATATCTTCTAACAAATTTGCATGATCACCATCTTGAATTTTTTGAAAATCTCCGCTCACTGTGCCGTCAAAACTAAGACTAGTGTTGACGGCAGAGATATCTGCTTCATCATATACAATCGACTGATCAATTTCTAATACACTGATTTCAGACGAACTTTCACGTGTAAAATCTTGTAGACCAGCTGCCATATTTTCTATAAATGATTGCGATTGATCATGGCTATGGGTGAAGTTGTCATCAATGATTGTAACTTCGACTTGCTTGTAATTTGATTCTTTGACTCCATAATTAATATCAAGAATCTCATTAACATATATTGCATCCAGCATTTCACTGTCCGTAGGCGCTGATGGAGACTCTGGTCCCGAATGGATCTCTTTATTCAAACTATCTGGGAATTGTATTTGTCCATTTCTCTCAGTATCAACATTATGTTGCACTGGTCTGTCGTCGTACACTTGTAACCCAGTCGTGCCTAAAGATTGAAACGTTGGTATGTCGTCATTAATTGTTTTCTCATGTTCGTCAGTAACATTGGATGTCTGGTCGCTTGAATCAGGGTCAATTTTTTCAATGTCATCCGTAGCCGTCTGCCTCACCGTTATATTATTGTCGACTACTCGGCTAACAATGAATGCCTTCATCTCATCAGGGTCATTTTCGAATGATTCTGTCTTTTTTTCATTCACTACACAAGAAATTATGTCTTGAAATTCATCTATTTTGCCCATGTTTTCTTTGATAATGATATTATTCGATTCATCATCAATTCCCTCACAAGTAGTAGGAGTAGAAGACACGTTGGAAATATTAAGAAATTTCTCAGAATCAGCTTTCAAAAGTATGCAATCGCTTGTCTCCCTATTCTTTTCGGGGGATTTAATTTCAACAGGGGATTCCGACCTTTCCACGGTGTCATGTTTTTCTGTTGAAATTTCAAGTCCAGTTTCATTGTCCAGGTTTTGATTATTATCACCAGTAACAAATTCACTCGACGATTGTATGATTTCAAGTTCGTCCAAACCAGAGGACGTTTCAGTCAAATGTTCCATATTGAGGTTTGAAACAGGACATGTTTCTTTAAATATTTCTTCAGCATCGCGGGTCTCACAAGACTCTGACGTACCGCCGACAATGTCTGTATATTCCTCAAGTTGAGTAGATTTTTGCTGGTCTTTAAATGTTTCGCTCACAGCAGAACCGATCACAAATTTGTGTGTCTCGTCAATATCGTCATTGTCAACAGAAGAGATATATGTTCCAATCGGAGATTCCTCCAATTGGACTGTTTGTGCAATATACTCTTCATTGTCGCATTGTGTGTTTTCGTCTTCTGCATCATGGCCAGAATAGGTTATTGCAACAACGTTACTTGATGGGTTTACATCTTCTGGTAACATCTTAATTTTATCGTTTATTTCAATATTTTCGCTCACGTCCACAATTTCCGCATGAGATTGATTTTTATCTCCATTGTTTCGGTTTTCAAGAACCAATGGTTCCACATCCTCTTCTGATGCCAAACTTTCTTCAAAAAAAGCAGGCTTCAAACCATCATTTTCGTTTATATCTTCTTCTGTCGTAATTGATTCAGTTGTACTTTCTGTATTCAAATTATGATCTAAACAATATTCTTTTTGAACATCATCGGGGGATACTGATATAACGCCATCATATTCTTCCGATGTTGAGGGCATGTTGTTCTGATTAGTAGATTGCACTCCATCCGTTTCAGCGCTTACAACGTTTCTTGATATGTCGGCTCCATCTTCAGTTTCTTTACAAGGCAAACAAGTTCTTTCAGAGATTTGAGCATAAACGTTACGTAGGGATTCATTTGAAATATCACCAAGCAACGATTCACCATCAACGTTCTTCGTGGATTTAAACTTACAATCAGTTTTCTTGCTAGTTTCATCGATTCGTGTTGCATCTCGATTTGTAAATTCAGTATCGGATGAGATAGGTGTGCTGTGTTCATTTTTATCTTTACAAATTTGTTGTTTCGAATTTATTTTTTCGCATTCAAGGCTTTCCGCTTCATCTTCAGATCTGACGTCATCAGTTGATGATGTCATTGAATATGACGACACGGAATTCGTATTTTCCGAAGATAAAGATAGTTCTTCTTCGTTGTCGTTTTCCAAATGCTTCATTTTTTCCATTGGCAAATTTATCGTTAGGTTGGAAGATGTTTTTGCTACGTTTCCCTCATATAACGAAGCAACACATTTATACATTCCGCTATCAGTGTCTTTGGCATTTTGAATACTGAGCCAGCGCTGGAAACCATCATTACCAAAAACATACTTCTCCTGTAAAAATGACATTCCATTATTATTAATGAATAGATTATAGATTTAGTATGAATATAAAACTTTAGTTCGCTTTAACTTCGATGAAGAAACAAGAACAACAAAGCGGCTCATTCACATTGAAAACCGCCGCCTATCTTTTTCAATTTTTAAACCTTGATCTTGCATCTGATTTGCCATTACAATTGTCCAATGAATGACCCCAATTGTAATAATAACCGACATTGACCCAATATTTTATTATTAACATGAATATGCTCTATCCATACCCAATACCCTATTAGTGTCAATAAATAGGATTGTAAAAAAGCGTTCATTTCATAATATCTATGTGGAGATTGCTAAACAGTATATTTATGTAATTACTCACATTTGGCTCAATGAGTAGTTGATTCTTGGTCCAAATACACTCAACTGATGGGTCTGAAACCTCACAAGAGAGTGTTGCAACGTTACCGAGTATACCTTGTACATCAGTAAGGGGAGTCAGAAACTTTATAGCGGCATCAACTTGAACATGACATGACGAACATATGTCATTGGCTATACAACTGTAAAGAATAATGGATTCACGTATAATTCAAAAATAGACTTTTGTAACATTGGATAATAAGCAAGATGCCATAAGTGACAATGTCAATTTTTTCAAGCATGATTGTGTACATTGGCTCCTACTCATAGCATTGTCAGTTTTTAGTTGCGTTTCCAAAATTTAGTTAAATAACTTGATGTTTATTTTTAGTTTAGGCGAAGTAATTGACCCAAAATTGCTGCAGTATACTAGACTGAGATTAGTCATCAGTATTTTTTTCAAACGCAAGTGGGTAGGTATTTTGAATCAAAATAACAAGAATGATCATGTAAACAGTTTGTTTGTAAACCATTCAATTTCAAAATGAACAATAAAAGTTTGCACATTTAAAATGTAGGAAGAATTTTTTCTGGGGACAACCATCCAACGGATAACCATTCGTGTGCGACTGGTGCGAGGAGTAAAAAGAAAAGAAAACAATAAATTGATTGCGCGGGAAAACGACAAAACAATCAGGTAACAAAATTGAAATACGGTATTGCGAAAAATAAGCTTAGTTCACCTGTAAACACCAGTATCTGAAAGTTGTGAATCTTCAAGTACCAATTCTCTAAGTACAGAATCTTCGAGAAGCATAACTCGTTCATTTTCCTCAATTATATGACCGTCTTTCTTCCATATAGTGTGACCACGAAACGATTTTGAAATCTAAAATAAATGGGTTAAACCATACGGCAACATTGGCATAACTACCATGTAGATGGTAGATATACAGTAATATATACATATATACGATCAGAGGAGTTGATTGGAGAGCATAAAAAAAATTAAAATAAAAAATATTTTGTGCATTTGAAATGTTAAAAATGGAGATGAAATGGACTGATGATTTAATTATTTTAAGCCATCAATTAATTTAATCTTTTTATAACTTGAGGCAACCAAGATAAATAACATGTCATAAAAGAAAAAGCAAAAATACTGGCTGATGAAATCTGAAATCACATTACCTGAAAAACTATTTCTACGCACTGTCCTTCCTTCACACGAATATCTTCAGGTTTCCTAACGAACTCTATCGGACACGTGATTTTGACACCGTCACAGATAGAGGTTTCTCCATGCCCAACTGAATTTACAGCCACAACGCTTAGCCTGTACAGGAAAATAGTATAAGTTGTTAATGGAGGGGCATAGTGAATACATGGAAAAATTATAACAATATTCATAAACAATGAATATAAACTAGTTGTTTCCAAAATATGAAAGAGGCATTTACTTTGGTAGTGATCGGGTCAGCGAACAGGATTTTTTTTATTATTGCCTTAATAAGATTATCACTTCGATCAACACGAGGCAGTATTGCTGGGCCAAGGGTCTACTTAGGTCTGGCGTGAAAAATTCAATTTATCCCATTATCGCTATCCGTAAATAAAAACACATACCTATACTCTACGTCATATTTAATCTCCTCTAACGTGGCACTTAAGGTGTCGTCAGACGAGGCTGGCACTTCTTTGTATGTCTCTACGGAATCATCTTTCGTTAGAAGAGATACAATGTAATGTTTCACATCGCTTCCATCATTACTTGCAGGAGGAATCCAGAAAACATCCAATGAGTTGTTGTCGAAATTGTATTCGTGTGATAGGTTGCAAACTTTGCCGGGAGTACTGACCACTGCAATTGTCGACCTGCGGAAGAATTCAGATTTTAACTTCTTCTGATTGAGTTTTTGGGCGCTTCAGAAGTATGTGCTCCAAAATGGCGCACAACCTGATAATTCTAACCTGGTACACATACTATGTTCGGGTTGTACGCCATCTTGGTGCACATACTTCGGAAGCACTAGTTTTTGTGGTAAAAAAAAAGTTAGTGCACTAAATCTGTCGGGAAAATATCAAACCTTGACTCGGCGTTTCTGCATTTGAATTCCAATATGGCTTCATTCAGGCTTTCTTGAATATTATCAAACGAGAGAGAGTGTAACTTCCCGATTGCTCTTCTGCGCACTTTTCCACATCCTTCCTGCCACGATGATGTCGATACCTTCTCTCCGTTTATGAACCATTCAACTTCATCGCGATCAACAGATAATGTTAAAGTACATTGGAATACAGCGCAGCTTCCTAAAGAAAAATACAACTGATATAGACAAAAATATGACATACAAGAACCTCGTAGAACAAGGTGAAAAAACATGCGCAACTGGTATGAAGCAAACGGTGTTTTTCTGTCAGCGTTTCAAACGTCTATACAGCCAATACTTTTTATTCTGTTTTAGGTCTACTCATTTCTATAATGAAGTACGTATGTATAGACATTCGAAATATGAACAGAACTATCACGTTTCATATGTTTTGCAAGTTTTACTACACATATGTGCCACAATTAATAGGTGGCCGACATCATTTAGATTTTTTTAGAAGAAATTGAAATGGAAATAAGCAATGAAACTATTTTTCGGAATTGGATATAACATTTGTAAAACAGATAGACAAGTACTTTCATACGTGATTACCGACATGTAATTTAATGAGTGATTGGGACGTCCGTGTCTATTTTCTCGTAGAGTAAAACAGTAAAAATTAACGCATGGTGGTTAGGTACTGACTGACTTGTTGGGTTGAGTGATAAGATAAAGTTGGTAATTATATCAGAATTCTGATTCGTCACTATACAACCGTGTAATAAGTTTGATAAACTATGTCAAACTGTAAAGTACGCGCCAAAAAACTCATGTACACTCTACGGTCATCCAAAGTTGTAGTGTGCAAACATTTTGAAAAACTATCGTTTTACCCACTTAACATTGACTTGAATTTTAACACCAAATTAACTTTACCTAGTTTCACTTTTGTAGTACTTTGCAGAGGTGATTCGAATTGCACTTGATACTCTGTTACAACTAGATGGCCTTGAGTAACGCAATTCCCTTGTAATGCCTGACAGGTATATAAACCACGGTCAGATACAGAAGGAGATTTGATTTCAAGATAATGAATCTTCTTGCTATTTCCAGATGAAATAGCATGCTTTTCTGAATCCTGAAAAATCAATGATAGTGTGTATATGCAACCTTCAGTAACTTTATCAGCATAAAGTTACTGAAGGTTGCAGGTTAGATGGAAGAGTCTGAGTTTGGCATGTTTTCACGAGAGTGGAAGCTGTAATCGTATTTTCGAATTTCCATCAGTCGACAGTCGGAATTTCGGACTTTCAAAGGTGATAAAAAAAGTAATTTGATACAAGATCTCGAAAAGTAATAGGTTTACTAAGCGTTTTAACAGTCTTCCAGAAAACAGCAGTAACTAAATCCGAGTCTGTATTAAGGGTAAATTCGGATGATTATATATATATATATATATATATATATATATGGTCCCAAATTCCACTTGAATTCGAAAGTAATTAGTAAACAGAAAAGATGGCGAGACATGTGAATTGGAATAACGAGTCCGTGTAAGAAAGATAGCGGATCATCACTATTGAAGATAGAATCAGGCGTTCTAAGTCAACCGCTATTAGAAAATATATGCTCACATAATAAAATTGACATAAATAGAGGTTGGTGGTTAGATTGTCTAACGAGAAACAGTTATTTGCCAGTGTTTTGGAATATCTCGTACGCATGATTCTTGGAAAAAATTTAGTGGTCAGTAGCGACAATAACACATTTTCATAGACGAGCATAAATTTATTAATTTACACGTATCTTATTTTAATACCTATATAATAATACCTAATACTTATATACTATTAAGAATAAACAACATGTGTTTTTATGCTTGTTTGTGTAATTTGACTGGGATAACTAATAAGTGGTAACTTAACATTTACCGAATTTTGTAACAAATATTCAGTTTACTTTTAGTTTGTTTGTTTAAACAAAAGCGCTTGACGTTATTATTTCAATTAATGCTCAATTAATTTTTACATTCTATTCACAAGGGTCAAATATATTGGCGATTGCCAATAACTGATATGAAATATGATGAAACAAGTCACAGTAGAAAAATGTGTTGAGTCCAACCAGTGGCGAAAGCAGGATTTCGTTGCGAGGGCCCCATTTAAAATTTGAATATTTTTGACGTCTTAATATGATGTCATATTTTGCATTTTACGCAACAATGAAAACCTATTGTGGTGTTTTTTGGATCCCCGGAAACTATATTATTACATCAGACATGATTTTATTTTTTGGGGGGATATGCGTTAACTGCAATCTTGCAATTCAATCGAACAAATTAGGAAGACAATAACCACAATAAAACGTCATAATACCAAAAAACGTGACGTCTAATAAATATTTTTTTATCGGTCTGTGTACGCGCAGTTTAGAGATTTTGAATCAAAATTCCAGGTCATTTCATTACACAAGATTTAAAATGGGCAGGGTATGCATAACGGGGATATTATTGCATTCCAAAATATGGTAACTCTCCACAGGACCGGTTACTCAGTGTATTTTCTGGAGTCAAAATCATTAGTCCAACCATTATCACCTAAAAATTATGATTATTTTTAGAAAACAATACTTGTTTATGAATTTGATATTTTGCTTTATATCAAAACTTCATATATAAAATAAGGGTTTTGGAACTTGGTAGGAATTATATTCTCCAGATTGACTGGATTCTGACCAAAAGACCTACATTCAAATTAACGCACCTATTATCGTAACGATCTCAATACTAAGTTACTACTCACCCAAATTACCCAAAATAGCACACTGGAGTATGTTTTTATGCAGTTTTATTGCAAATATCAATTAGAAAACTTTAAAATCTATATAATTTTAAATCAAATAAAAAAAATATAAAATCACACCCTTTTTCATGCAATTTTTTTTTTTTTATAAAAACATACTCCATTGTGTTACTCTCACTATTCTAAGTATTTTTTTCAACGTAAAAAATATAAAAATTGTGTTCAGCACCTAAAAAATTGTTACCCACAAAATTGTACTATTTAGAAGTCTGCAATATTTTTATTGCTTTATGTACACACCGAGCACGTGTGATATATGACGTGCGTTACATGGCAATTTTAATCCTTCATATTGGTAGTTTCGTCAAAACCTAAATTTTCCTAAATTGACTTAAATCGAAACTCGCTCGAGGCGTGGGAATATTTCGAGCATCTACGATGTCTTCCCAATAGATCTAAGCTATGTACTTTTAATTTCTTGTGGTCTTTTTTCCATACGACATCTGTGCTTCCAGAGAATTCACATTCCATTTGAGTACTCCCTGCATCATCTCTGACGTAAGCGTCTTCTATCTCACGCAAAATTGTCACAGGTGCGGGGCGTACTACAACCTGAATATTGAAAATGAATACACTTGAGGATGGATTGGCCTTATATAAATGTTATTCCAGGTTGTGGGACATATAATTATGTTGAATGCCAAGTCGATTGGAGTTACTGCAATAAAATCGACTAACAATCGTCAGCGGTATTTCAATATATATCACGGGTTAATTATGCAAATAATTTTCATATAAAACTTTACCGTCTATTTTGTAACGCTGGGTCATAATTCAGCTTTTATTTCTAATATGTAAGAGCGGTTTAGGTTATTTTATGATAGAATGAAAAACGTAAGATAGCCACTAATATAGGATACATGCCTTTGAAGTACTGAGAAGTCTTTCTCCCATCCATATTTCATATATTGCCGATGATGAAATTTGCGATTTCACGATTAGTAATGTGTGCTTTGAAAAATGTTCTCCCTAAAATAAAATGAAAAATCATGAATGAAATATAAAGATTAAGTCGGGAATAGCATTTCATGGGGGAAAGAGACGCAAAAAGCAATACTGGTCTTCGAGCCGCGATACCTTTGCTGAACTCTAAACAGTAATTGATAAAATGAATAATGACAAAAGTCGATCAGGGAATATTTCAGAGGAATTTTGCGATGTAGTACGTCGATATAACCAGAAGTTGCTTATTCCACAAAAAACTATTTTTAATGTCTTTGATTACCAGATGAGTTTTTTCACGCCCTTACTCCGTATAAGTCTCTGCACTAGAAACTACGAATAGGTAATAAATAGGCTACTGTTTTCGAATTACCGGAATTCATTACTTATTCAGACTGCTTTAAGTTGGTATTCTAAGTTCGAACCTTTTCTGTATACGTTTGAATTTCTGTTCCAACTATTTCTCCGTCTTTCTTCCACGTAACTTCAGCTCCCGAGTACGATAAAGTACATTCCAATTTCGTCTCCATACCCTCAGATAAGGTTACATCGTGAAGTTCCTCAATTACGTGAACCCGTGGTTCGCGGATTTTGATCTCAGCTGATGTTCTGAATTAGAAGAAATTGGACAATTTTGATGTGTTTAGGTGCAAATATGCAAATGCATTGAGGTAAAAACACGACCTATAAGTACGGGTCATATTGTTTGAGATGAAGGCTAATCTTTGGATTTTCCAAGTAAGTAGAATCTCCAATACGCATTTTACGTAATGTATGAAGTATGGGTATTTGCTCGACCAAATTCAAAAATTTTAACTTCTACTTCATAAATGAGACGACATGATTAGGTGCTCGACTAGAATCGGACGACTTACATTATTTGCAACAATCAAGTCGAGCTCAATGAGAGTGAGAGGATTTGACTTGACACTTTTGTTGGAGTCGAAGCTTTAATTCACAAAATTCAATAATGATTCCTAAGATTGGAAACTGGCTTGGACTAAAATTACGTATTTCACATCTGAGATTCAACTCAAATTCGGTCGTCAATGGTTTTTCTTCTAGTCCTGCGTTTAGACAAATTCGTTTTGATTTTTTCGTGCTTGACTTCATTAAGTTTTTGAATTATATTTAAACAATAGTTCCACCATACCTTCTATTTTTATATCTGCACGTATAATTTCCTTCGTCGTCATATCTGGCATCGGTCAGTTTCAGAATGTGTTTTGTACCTTCTATTGATATCGACATTTTCTCTGATTCTTCAATCTTTTCACCATCATATAACCAAACCGCCTGGAGTGGGAGATTCAAGAATAAATATTTTGATTGCGTGTCCATAAGAAGTTTGCCAAGCCAAGCTCTTCATGGTCGATTTAATTAAGCTTAATTTGTATAAGAGGCCTTAGCAAAATTAACAAGTTCAGTGAAAATGATATTGACTGAAACACATAGTAGAGTGTTCATGATCGAATTTTTATTTCATAGAAATAATATCCACAGCCTGGTTTCGCGATAGTTGTATGTATAAGGGTTCAAATGGAATTCAGCTGGCGAATAGATCGGGAAAGCCATGTACAGGGCGATTCAAAAGGAAAAATTACATTGATTTTCCAATTACTTCCACGAAAATAAAGAAATTTGTTTAACATTTAACATTTAAACTTTTGTTCGCGTATGGTTGTACCCAACCCAAAAAGTTTTAATAATGGAAGCTTCGCACAAAAGTTATGTTCTCTCCAGATCTAGAATATGTTTCAATGCATGGATCATGTTTTTTTTTCTTGGGTCACGCTTTTACCTAGGTCATAGGATAAGCGTTCCGATATATGGGATGGGAAACCCATCTGCTTTATTGCAATGAAACGGGCTGAAAATGACAGAACTTCCATCTTCAAATATGTGTGTATGACTTTATATCAATTCTCATTTAATTACTACTAAAATCTACAGTAAATTGACGACTGCAACTTAATTCTGTTATAAATACGAGTATAATTCATAAATATTAACTTACATCCAGTTCAGGCTGATTGAATTCGCATTCCAGTATGATGTTATCCCCTACTCGAACATTTGTGTCAGAAAGTCGTCGTACTATGTTCACCGGACGATCGGATACTGTTAGTTTGCATGTAGATACCACGTTCTTAGCAGCTTTGAAAGAGACAGCGGCAGAATCTTTAACATTGCTGATTTTTAATACTCGCAATTCATGTTCCTTGTAAAATTCAATCTGAAAAAGAGGTTGGACTTTATTACTATCATTTTTTCGTTTATAGCACGTTAAAAAATATTTTTAATTCAAAAAATTTTCAAAATTTAAAAAAATAGATAGTTAAACATTATACAGGATTTTTCATTAGTCAAGTACGTACCATATAAATTGTCCGTGACACAATGCTGCGTTCTATAAACATGGCTCATAACAAACTATCACGACTATTCGACCATCTATTATTTTTCAAATCACATTTTAATTGTCGATACTGAGCATATTATATACAGTTTGTCCCCAAAAAATAACATTCATAAATTTCTTGGTTACTTCTACAAAAATGAAGAAAATTTAAGTAACACTTAATCTTATGTTTGCGTATGATTGTACCCAAAAGTTCAGTAATATATGACGCTTTGTACAAAAGTTGTGTTCCCTCTAGGATATGTTCCGAATGGTCTATTTTTGATTAATCTTGTAAATGGGTAAATATTATGGGATCTTCTTCAATCCTAAACTATGTAGGATTTTGTGATGTACAACCCTGTTTTGTCATCACACTGGAATGCTTTATTGATTTACAGAAATATACTAAAAACAATCTGTGGACAAAAGTGAACACCGCTTACATTATCTCCAAGGTGTAGTCTCACGTTATCCAACATCCATTCTCCATCGACTTCAGCACAGGATACTTCGGTTCTAAATTCAGCTTCTTCCCCAACATAGACTTCGACGTTTTGTAATTCTTTGATAATTTTCACATTGGGTACTAAAATTATCATATGAAATTACTATTGTTATAAATTATGAAAATAATATGGGCATGGCTGTAACTCAAAAAAAAAAACTTTCCAGCCAGTAAAACAATCCCGTGATTTTATGTATTCCTGTTGTAATAACAAGCGATACTGTGAATCTTAATTCGCAGTCGGTGGTGAACAATTCCTCATATATTATATAAAATAGCCTGTACAATTTTCTTTTCATACATTTTTTTTATGTTGAAATAAACACATATATTGTGCACATAAACTTCCCGACATCGGTAGTACTTCAATAAATTAATTATTGATTAATTAATCAATTATTAATTATAAATTACAGCCGATTCCGCATATACATTTCCACTGTACTCATGAACTATTATGCACTTTAGAACACACTTTGAGTAAATGATCTCTAATGCTTCCATATTTTACTTACGTCGAACAAAAAGTTCGCATGCACATCTATATCCACTGTCGGCAATTATGCAAGAATATTTTCCTTCGTGATGAACGGATGTTCGTTCGATTGTCAACCTACGAACCGTACCTTCGTTCAATAATCGAAACTTGAGAAACGAGTTGTCTTCCGATTCGGGTACAATCTGTGCAACGAAGTGTTTCGATTTAGCATTTTAGACAAAGAATATGTTTAGAAAACCACATAGATGAAAATCCCGTTTCGATTTCTTCCATACAATGTCCCGTATAGATCGGAAAGGGCACTGATAGAATCATAAGCGATCATTGAATACTTGTGCAAGATAGATATTTGCGCTACAGACATATTAAATACCGATTGGACTCAAACATTTTGAATGAACATTGTTAATAGTAACGATCCACGCGGAAGGGAATTCCGCAAAAAGGTGAAAGTGGAAAGTGTGGTGCAAGTGGCACACCATATATTTGACACACCCGAGGTCCTTGGAAAAAAATCTTGGCATAGAAATTTTGTGGACAACGGGGAAATCCATAGTCAGGAAAATTTAAGAAACGTTTCTTTTTTGAGTCGAACTTACTAACAACAGATTTCATCATTTCTGAAAACTATGTCGACGAACAAATAGCTAACAGTGCACCTTAACCGTTTGCTTTGGTCGTCTAATTTCGAAATCAAAAATAAGAACTGGTTCGCTGATTACCACGACTTTTAAAAACAGGTTCGCGCAAACCAGTTTGAACCGCCAGAATCTCACCACAGTCAGTCATATGGATGACAACTATAGAGTGAAATCCAGTGGTAGCACATTTTTCGTTCATACAAAAATCAGGTTTGTTATTTTATGACACAATAAAAAAAAATCCATTACTGCATATACACTCCCCAGGCTAAAAATATCTACCTCAATATCGTCCCTGTACCAAATAACGCTGGCTTCTGCATCAGAAACTTCACATAAGAACGTTGCTGTCTTCTTCAAGTCAATCACTTGGTCGAACAGCTCTTTTGTAAATATTGGCGGTGGCTCTGAAATGAAATTAAGGTTATATCAGGTTATGTGTAAATTGGAGTAACAAGATTGTAAATTTATTCTTTTACTATAGCACAAATTTAGATGAAACGCGGCTGATGAAGCTTGAACCATACATCCTATATTACATGATCGGTATTGTATCTCCGATGCATACCCTTAGTCATCCTAGTTTTTCGAAGCGCAATTTGATCGCACTCTACTTTCTAATTCTTCACAGCTTTATAAACAAAAAGTAAATGTCTACATACTTTTTACTACTAAGACAGCTTCCGTCAGAATTTTGTCTTCAACCTTCACACGTATCAAACCAGAATCTTTGAGTTCTAGTTTTCGCATGTGTAATGCGTGCCATCTACCTTCACTCGCAATTTGAATCCTGAATAAATAAATAAATAAAATAATGTGTATTTGTTATTCAATGCATAAAGATGTCCATTACAACAATGAGTAACTGTATATTCGTTTTACCTCTTTTCCACATTTCTTAATACTTTTCCGTCTCTGAACCACGTTACTTGTACATTAGGTAGAGATAGATTGAGAGTGAACGAAGCGTTTCCACTCAAAGTCGTTTCAACGTCCTCAATATCTTCAACTATTTCAAGTATTGGAGCTATAATAAAAGTGGTAATGATAATATCATTTAATACGTATAGTGCTATACCTTTCGATATGCAGGTATGAAAAGGGAACCTAAATTTTGGAAGAGATACCCCCATGCTATTTGTCATTTGAGTTTTGCAAAATAAGATTTTTGCATGCCCCATAGAAAAGCTTGCTGAAAGTGTGTTTCGGCTATAATAATTGGCACCTGTTACTGACCTATGATCAGTTTATACCCTCGCAAATATTGAGATTGATTTGGTTTATCGAAAGATACATTGAATAGGTTAGCAGACGAAATTACAATAAAATACACCATTCTTGGCTTAATTCAATAATACGTCTAACCAACTTATTTCTATTATAAAATACTAATTTTATAACTTCACCTTCAACTGTGAGCTTTGCCTCAGTTGCGTCGACTTCCGTGTGGCATTCATACATTCCAGCATCATCAAATAGAATATTTTTGACATTCAGTGTTCGTGATCTTCCAACTTTTGCAATGACATATTTCTGAGAACTTTTTAAAACTTCTTCACCTGTAATTTAAAGTTCAAGATGAACAGTTTTAAGCAAATACAATAGCAAAATAATTTTTTGATTTTTATTCTATCAAACGATAAAGTTCAATTCACTCTCCTACAGTATTAAATACCCGTTAATTATAGTATTTATTTTTACTTAAATATATATCATCTTTTTTGCTACACAACCTTTTCTCCATTCCACAGTTGCAGATTCTGCTGAAACCTCGCAAGTAAAAATGGCGTCTTTGCCTTCTAGTACTGAGATGTTGGATATTGGCTTGGAAAATATTGCGGGAGGAGCTGAAACAAAGACAAATCTTGGTATGGATGTTCATATTGTATTTAAATTGATCTAATTATTATGTCGTAAATCTAAAGCAAACCTTTAACACTAAGTGTAGCTGTGGCAACCAGATCTTCGCACTGAAATTTTACGACGCCGCTATCCGGTCGCATTAACATTCGTACAGTCACGCTGCAAGTTGTTCCAGAACATGTCACCTGTCGTGTGAAATAGCTATGTTATTATGAGATTACGTTTCGAGAAAGGAAAAGTGAAAGGTGGAAGAGAAAAACGAGAGAATAAGCGAAGAAGAGAAGAAGAAAGCATACTTGAGATCTGTTAGAGTTAACGATGCGTTTATCGTTTAGTTTCCAGGTTGGACTGTCAGTAGGTTTTCTTGAAAGCTTAATTTGGAAAGAAGCAGTATCCTTTTCATATATTTCAACATCTGACATTTGTTCAACGACTTCCAGAGGTGGTACTGAATAACGAAATCATTCACTGTTAATTGTTAACTACTCACATATGCTGAATACAATTACATACTTACTCAGATTGTTGAAGATTTTTTGTTTTTTAAATGGCATTCAATTCAACAAAACTTCGGCGAAATAAGATCATAAGGTTATTTCCACCAAAACGCTTGAACGTTAAACCAGAAAGTTTACAATCGATTTCAACCCCGGGTTGTAAAAAAATATTTTTTTTTAACTCCGACTGACTACAAATTGGTAACAAGTTTGACTCCTACCCGAGCCAAGCTTCTGTGAAACTCCAACTTCGATAAGAAAATCTTCACGTATGCAATCCTTTAATAAACTGTCAACAACGCTTAGTAAATTCAACTTTTAATTTCTATAGAAAATTTTGACTCCGACTCGACCTCCATGTAAAACTTGACAATCGCCTATCAACTTCGATTACAACAGCTGAGTTAAAACTTTTTACTACAAATGTCAATTATCAAAATACGAATGAATGTATTTTAACATTTCCTTCACCTTCCACGATTATTTCAACGGTGGTAGTATCGTGTTTTGTTTCGCATGTGTATTTTCCAGCGTCTTCCTTAGTCACATGATTGATTGCTAGAATCCTCTGGTTCGGGTCATCGCCATCCACTTCTTCTTTTATGCGCTGAGATATCGTTGCACCTTGCACAACACAAAGTGAATTTGAACAAAATCTTCTATTCGCGTATTTTTGCAAACCACACTCTATTCTTGTTTAATAAAAACCCGTCATCGTTTCATAACAATTGAATATATAAGTAATATTTTTAAAACTCTAGGATTATGTAAGTATTACTTGTTTATCTTATGTGTTGACTTCTTCGAGACTCACTCAAATAAATTTTTGCTAGAGTTTAATTACGTTGAGGTTTACAAATAATTTGCAATTTAATATTCCTCTGAATGAGATTGAGTAAGCTTTTCGAATACCGACTCGAAAATTTATAATAATTCTTTTATTGCAATGCATTCATTATTATGAATTAAATTAAAGTATATTTTTTAAAAAATTATTCTTTGAACCATACAAGCTTCTTTAAAACATTAATTTTGTCATTACCTCTATTCTTATTATGGCTACTGCTAGTCAGAATCAACTTTCCATTTTTCAACCATTTGACTTTAGAATTCGAGTCCTCCAACGTAACCCTAAGTTTTAAATCTTGGTAGAGCACAACTTCCATCATAGATGGCAACTTTGTGGATATCATCTGATGCCGCTCTAAAAGTAAGTTAAAAAAAATATTTCAGTTTTACAACCAAGTCTGGTCTGCTTATGGACCAAATGATGTCTGAACTTGGCCGAATAAATAAAACAGTTTGTTGAGGTTTAGTAAGTTGAAAATAAGTTGGTTTATCGAGGAAAAACTAATCAAACGTTAAATATTCATGAATTTTCAGAAAATTATTGGATTTTAACTCTTGTTTAAATCTTATAATAAAACACTAAATTACATTTAAGTGAAAACAAATGACTTGGATTACCATGAAATTATGAAATACTGCAATGAAGTGCACATTCACTAAGCAGAAGGATGAAAAAATATGACGTACGACAATACTGGAGTTTGGACGAATTTTATTCATGTAAAAAAGTTGCCTAATCAACGCCTCCTGAATTGGGCGATGGAGCTAATTGGACAATTGGGCTAGATGTAAAGATTGATTCATAGCTTGCAATGTTAACAAAGAAAGACTGCGCAGCGCAATTATTACCACCAGATCAACTCCTATTTATTCATTCTGGTGATTATATCGATGCGTGAATAAGCAGGGGTTGGGTTTTCATTGTTTACTACCTTTGATGAAAATGTCATATTCAATACAATCGTTAATGTCGGACTTGATGCAGCATTGATATTTTCCAGATGTTGAAAGCTCGATGTTAGAAAAACGCAGAATATGTTCTTTTCCTTCGATAATCTCCTGAAAATAAAAACAGTCTACTTGAAATATAGCCACGAAAAAAGTTCCCACAAAACGTCCATATTATATTAGTTAGGTAAATCTGCACATGAATAAACTAACAAAGCTGCGACGTTAGGAGTTGCTTGCGAAAGCAAAGTGAATGAGAGAATCAGCGGAACAAGAAGTTTCCTATCAAAAATCTATGGGTCGTACCTCTGTAGTGCGATGTAGAGTAGAATGGTCTTCCGGAAAACATATATAACGAATTGACGGAACACACCTCACGCACAGTGAGAATGAACGAACTCGATGTCGATCAGTTTTTGAGATAAAAGGTACACAAAGCATTTAAAGCATCGAGTGTGGCCAAAGTAAGAGCCAAACCTCTGCTTACAACTGTACATGTAAGTTACTGTGTAATCTCTTACAAAGGCTTGCAAAGGGTACATTAAACAAGCCTCTATGAAATATATACATATAAATGTGATGCGTAAAGTCCAGACAGTGATAGAACAATAAAAAATATTTGGAAGAAATTCATTCCGATTTATTGATATGCCAGAAAACAGAGTACCAAGAATAATTTACTATATTATTACTTTTGTAGATAATTATTTTGAACCTGAATATTTTCATTGATAAAATCAATCGGTTTTCCGTCTTTCATCCAAACCACCTCTGTTTCAGCATTTTGTACTTCGCATCTTATTTCACCCGCTTCTTTTCCTTCATTTAAATTTACCAGGACCGCTTTTCCTTCCTTTGATTTATTCAAAAATTTTGAAAGATTTGCTTCCGGCTCCGGTATTTGCTTGAAATTCAATTAATAACGAACAGGTTATATCAATGTAAAATCTATTAATATTGCATAAAAGTATTATTACCCGTATTGCAATTTATTTTTAATTTTAAGAATTGTATGCACATATAATGGTTATGTCTTACATATTATTTACCAGTATTAGGAAGTCATTCACTTTGATCACTAATTTCCATACGTGAACCTGCTTTGTGCACATAGACATAGACTGTCGAAGGTTCGATATCGTCAATCGATCTTCTCTATCATCGTAAATATTTAGATTTTAACGGTTTGTGACAAATTATATATGCGGTAAAATGATATATTGACATTTTGCTACACGCTTCAAATTATCTCGCGAGGTACTAGTGCGTTGCAACGATTATTTTGAAAACCCCTGTGTTGAAGCAATAAAGGTGAGCAACACGCAATTTTTAATTCTTAATCTAGATTCTCAAAGACAGTGCCCCTCATCAGGTTGTTGCATTTATATTTGTCCTATTAATATAAGCGAAAAGATATAGTGTTCCTTCATGACAAAACTATATTGTCTAAAAAAGTCACAGCACGTACCAACAAAAGCATTGTAGGATTGATATTATTGAAACAAATGAAATTTAGCTCATTCATGTCAGGAAATAAATGAACTAAATCGGACTAAGAATTACATTATTTACCTCTATCTGTGCTTGTTCTTCGACAATTATTTTCGTTTGACAATGATCTTTATCTACCGTACATTCTATTATACCGGAGTCGTTTATTTCAACATCCTTGATAATAAGTTTTAACAAATCGTCTTCTTGCTTTATCACATATCTTGAAAACAAAATAGTTCACCTAGGTAAGTGCGCTATATTGGGTAGTGGCTAGGTTTGATAAAATACATGCCATGAGTGTTTAGCTTGTCATCCAACACTTTAAAATGTGGAATATTGAATATGTTCTACGGTGGGTAATTTTTAACAGAGATAAAATACAAGTCAATATATATTCAATGTGTTTGAATTCGGAAATGCAGACAAGTTCAGTTGAATAGCGGTTTATCTATTTTTATAGTTTTTTCAAAACTGAATGAAGGCGTCTATGGTCGTAAACCGAAACATCAACTTCTCATAAAGCTAATTTTTTAAATCAAACTGGAACAAAGTATTCCTAGAAAATATTAACACTGGCTGAATACCTATACTCAACTTACTTTTTGCTCTTTGGGGCAATGATTTGGTCATTATGAATCCATTTTGGTCGACATTTTGATGAACTGGAAATTTTGAAGCCTATTTCAACGTCTTCTCCCGGCGTGGCAGACATTGTTTCTGGAGGGGTTTCCACGATCTTTTGAAACGGTTCTGTGTCGAACCAACTTTTAACATACAGTTCAGCGCTCGATTTCGCTCCTGCCTCATCTGTGATATTAAAGGACAAGTTAATATCAAAATGCATTTACGGGTAATTATTGCAAAAATATAATGTAGTTATCTGTATATAACATCTATATATAAGTCTTCGAAGAGCACCACACAATTTGCCAGATAGGGCCCTTCGAAAGATTCAAAGATACAAATGAGTTAGGTATCCAGAACATTACGATGGCAATAATCTTATACCAATTCTTGAATGGCTACAGTTTTTTGAAATATGATACTTTTTTCCAGGGTGTTATTATTATAACAAAAAGCAGAAATAAATGGGGATTATGAAATATGTACAATATTACAACCAAACTGACCAGGTAGACAAAATTCAACAGTTCCAGCACCAGTGCCTTTCACATTTTTCATTGTTAATGTTTGATATTCAGCTTTCTTTTCTATCACAATATCATGATTGTTTCGAAGAAGTTTTCCCTGGAGAAAATCATATTTATAGAATTTTTTATCATAAACAAACTATAAAACCAGTATGAAAATTTTTCAGGGAGATTGTCGAAACCTTCGAGACGTAACTACAGTAAGCTTTTTGTAAAGGTCCAATATAGCTGACTGAAACATATTACATTCCTATTTACGAGGTATGTAGCAAAATGGTGTAATGTGGCAAATTTTGCCAAGTAAAATAAATCAATTTTGAAAATTCAAATTCAAAGCAAATTGAATTTTCAGCACCTAAATATTAACATGCATTTAGTTACCATATTCATATAAAAATATACATATTTAACCAACTTCCACCAATTACCTTGTATCGCCATTGTCCCAAGGTTCTCACGTTTCGAGAAAGTGCAACTGTAAAAGTTACATCTGCATTTTCTACCATCGTGGCATCTTGCAGTCCATTTCGTACTGTGACTGGTTTTCCTGCAAATTGTAAACAGTGTCTATTGGCCTAAATTCGTCAAAATAAATCATGAAACGATGAGAATTTAAAAGTATTTTATTTGCTTTTACTTACCTTTAATGATAAGATTTGATACGGTGGTAATCTTTTTGTCAACAGTACTGAATTCTACTCTCGCGCTTCCGGTCGCAGATAAATTTCTCATGATCAATGAGTGAGATTTTCCAGTTGAGTGTATTTGACAAGATTCTCCCCTTAAAATAAAGCAGAAAATTTAATCATTTGAAGCTTTTGGCGATGTGCACATATCGAAAAGTACCATATGTATCGTTTGTAATGATTTCTTCTTGATTTTTCACTCGTAAAAATGAATGAGAAAAAATTTAAAAACTTTATATCGGGAAGTATTGAAGTCCCAAAGTAGTAAAATCAAGTCTAAAGATTCCTTTTTACTGTAATACATGAAGAGATGATTACCTGGTTACGAGTTTTACACCGTTAAGAAACCATTCAGCCTGTACATCCGCCCTATTGAGTTGGACAGTGAATTGAGCTGTTTCTCCTTCATCAATCTCCTTATTTTCCAACCCATGCAAACAGCAAATCTGTGGGGCTGCAGCGTTGAAGTCGTGCGAGAGAATAAAAGTAAAGAAAAAAAGAGTCAAGAGAATTGAGAAAGAGAGAGGAAGCGAGAATGTAAAAAAAAAAGTAGATGGAAACTGAAAAGGAGAGAAATATGCATCGGAGTTGAATAAGATGGCGAGTTCCGTGTGCAGCTTATTTGATGCTGTGCTAAATAGTAAATGCTCAAAAGCTTTGAAGGTCATGTTATGGTGATCCAGCTTTACATACCGACAAAGTATTTTTCCGATTCTGTTGCTTTTTTGCTGATGCCAACATTGTTTTTGGATCGCACTCGAAATATGTATGTCTCTTCAGCAAGAAGTTTTGGAATTGTATAAGAATTCACAGTGGAAGATACCTCAGACACCTGCAATAGTTTAATTGTAAAAATCTCGTTTTTTGGTTTGTCAGTGCAATAGCACAAATAGAAATTAAATTACAATGTAAAGAAAAAGTTGATCAACAATTTTTATGAACCAGAATGTGTGAGGAAAATGAGAGCTAAATACTCAAAATACTATTGCAGATCAGACAAAGTTTTTAAAGTAGATGCCAGTCCTTTTTATTGAAAGCGGCTTGAACCTTTTAAGACAAAACGATGACTTTAACTATTCAAGCGCCAACTCGCAAAAATACTTTCAAAGTAAGCATTAACGAGGTTGGAAGTTGATAAATTTTCTGAGGTTTGAGGAAACAATCATTCTTTCAAATTATCAAGCATACCTTCTGCCATGCGTCCTCTTTGAAAGTTTTCTTTTCGATAACGTACTTTGTGACGTCACATATTTGTGAGGTCGAATTAGTTGTAGATTCAGCCCAGGAAAGTCTAACTCGCTGACCATCCAACTGAGATAATCTAAGTGTTGCAGGTGGTATCGGAAGAGCTGTGAGAAGAGTTTCACGGTCTTATACATTTATTACATTGCGAATATTTTTAAACTGATTAAACTACTAAACTTCATCAATAAATATGATTAGATTGCTGCAATTTATTTTATATCTAAGAAACTAATGATTAATAGAGCCCAATGGTGGAGGTCTGTCTTTGAAGTCCAAATAAAATTGCTTGAAGAGACAGCGACAATTCCTATGCTTATGGTCGTGATTGTAGTGCTACACTTTTTATCTGACCGAGGTAAGACTCTTCAGCAAAGAATTTTAGAACATTCAACTTTATTCTTGATATATATATCATCGTTGCATTGCCATCGCAATGACATAGAGCCACTTGTCCCAAGCGGGAAGAAATTCCTCCCGGGTAAGAATTTTGTCGTTCTTGAAGAGGAATTTTGCTTTGTATTTGCTGTTGTATTACTAATATTGAAGTAGTTTTTATGTCAGTGAGTAATAAAGAGTTCCGAATAAGCGAAGAGAAGAATTTTACAAAAAAGGTAGAGGAAGGATAACGTCGCGTGGCTCCAGCTGATAGTCACGTTATGCTAATAGTAGACAAAATATTTTCAGAAAGTGCAAACAATCATATTCATCACTGAAAATCTCACCTTCAACCTCTAATGTTGTTGTGCATAGAGAACCATTTTCAAGTTTGAAAGTTACTTCTCCGGCATCCTCTGGTTTGATTTGTCTCATTTCAAGACAATACTTTTCGTTAATTGAAATCTGAATTTACAGAAACAGAGTTATTTACCCTTCTCACTTTTAATTATTCTGGTACTTTTTTTCGAAGTCTTCACACTTACTGTACATCGATCCATGCATTCTAGTTTTGTGCCATTCAGTTCCCAGGTGCATGATTCATTCATCTTATCAACACTGTGCTGAATGACCAAGGTACCCGTTTCAGGTACTTTCATGTACGTTGGAAGCGGATTGGTGATAATCTGTGCTGATGTTGTCAATTCCTTTGCAGGTACAATAACGCTATCCGTTTCATCGGTTTCGACCGGGGTATTCTCAACAACGCCGCCAATGAGATTATCTGAATTGTTGGGCACTGAATCGTGTTGATCAGCTGAACTTTTCCCATCTAAGATTGAAAAAATGTTTAAAACACGATTCGATACACTTAAAATAGTTAATATTAGTATCGGCGTATGTCAATTGCAATTTTTGTCCCTCCAAGTAATTTGAATTAGTATCTGTGGCAAAATTGGTCACCTAACTAACGGTGTTATTATCAAGGATTCTCAAACGTTAATTTCTCGTTTACTTTTTGGTAAATTTTAAAAGTACTTCCAAAAAGAGATTAATTTTCGTAATTTTCAACGTGGTCAACAGCACCATCTGGGCACATACTTTCTGGCTTGCAAAAATATTTTTCTAAATCGATGCTTGTTAGAGGAAAAGGTGATTTAGTCAAATTCCAGCCATCTTATATCTCGTTTGAATCCGATCTTTTTGCATTGCCACTTCTTCCTCATTTTGATCAACATAATAAAATTATATTCCTACAGGATTTATTTTACAACTCGCGCTTAAACCGGCAAAAACAAAATGTATTTCTGACGTAACTTACTTGAGCTGACGTCATCATCGCTACTTTCATCACAGATTTTGAGAGTGCTTGTTACTGTCTGATCTTTAACTGTACATGAGTACTGCCCGGAATCTTCCAAAGTAACATTTTTGATCACCAGCTCTCGCAACGAACTTATATACAAATATAGAACAATAATGAAATAATATTCAATTGATTACAATTTATTGAGGCATAGCAAGTAGTGACTCAATTTCATATTTCCACGTAAAAAACATTAGTGGGGGCCTCTAAAATGGCATAGTATTCGAAACAAACGAGCAATGCTCAAATTAAAACCGCACAATTTTGTTTGGCATATCAGGTACCATAAGACTCGAACTAAAATTGAAAAAAAAAATAAAGCAATAGTATTTTAAATTTAAGTACTGAAAATTTGAAATCTGGTGATCCGTTGGTTGCGCAGAAAATCGACTTGTTCTCCACAAGAACCCAACAAACACAAGAGATTAACAAATCTATACATGGTTCATGGTTTTCAATGATAAACGTGGCAACACGGATCTCGGGGTTGGCCCACAGCCTTTACCGGATCGTAATAAATATGAAAAGCTATATAAGGAATGGAAAAAATATGGTACCTCCCTACGTAAGTGGTAACTGGCGTATGGCCCTGTTCCGGAGAATATTAAAATCCCCTACATTATTTATGTATATAATGGAATGGCATAATTAGAATTGGATATTTCAATTAATAAAAAAAAGTCGGGAAATAAGATACATCATGAAAACTATTAAAAATAAGAAATTTACTGAAACATTATGTTTATATTAGTCGCTTTTACTCCTTTTAGTCCTACTTGAAGCAACTTTTCATAAGACATTATAAATTTCTCACCCTTCATTGTTCATTTCATATTTTTCCGTACTTTGGTCAACTATCACATTATCATCTTTTGTCCATTTTGCAGATGATTCTCTGGCAGTTTCTTCCAAAACACATCTTATTTTTGCATCAGCACACTTGTGGAGTGTTATTGAACTATCGGGTGGAGTTTGGAAAACCGGAACGACAAGTTTAGCTAAATTAAATTTAGTTTAAATCAAAAGGGCGAGAAATTCAACAATCATCTATATTTATAACGTAACGGCTAGTTAGTAACTACTGTCTCAAATTACCGTGTCGTACTTGTCCCACTTGACCAAAATTATGAATCTCACGTCATAGTAATAATTTTATCAATCATAATCAAGAACAGTGATAGAAGTGGTACAAGTAAGACACGTGTGGGACACGTCAAGCAAGTATGTAACAAGTGGACAAGTATTGCATAACAAGGATAAGCGTGCAAAAAGAGAACAATTATGATACAAGTAAAACACGACATTTTTAAGACATCAGATTCAAAACAATCTGGAGAAACTGGATTGAAATCTGATTTTAATTTACAGCAATGATTAACCCGAACTGTTCTGGTACTTTATCTATTAAAATTGATGCATTGTCAATGCTCATTTTAAAAAGTGCACAATTGTATATTTTATACACTTTGTTCCATAGACAACCTACCTCGAACGTGTACGATTAAGTTTGATATGGTGATTCCAGCTGAGTTATAAGCCACAACTGAATAAGATCCTTCGTCAGTCTTGTTAACACGAACTATTTTTAATATGTATTTATCATTTTCTGACGAAACTACATATCTGAATTGTAAAATGAAACATTTAACCTTGCGCAGTAGCTTAAAATATTCGTTAGTATACTAGCATGAATTATGAATTATTTTCACAAACAGACAATAACAGATAATTCAAAGCTGCAATGACGCTTTAGTATGAGAAACTCGAAAACTAGTTTTCTGTGGTAATGTACAAATATTGCAAAACAGATAATTATTATGAGCACCGTTTACTTAAATATTAATTGTTATGAGCACCGTTTACTTTCCTACTACAAAAATACTACATATCACACCTATTTCCACTGCATATTCGTTTTCCTTCTTTATTCCAGGTTACTTCTGGCTTTGGTGTTCCTCTAACCATGAGTGAAAGTTTGATCGTCTTCCCAGCATGAACCCAAACTTCCTTCGGGGGTTTCTCAATGTTGCGCTGAACAACTGATCCCCGTGCTGTATGAATTTGTTCATCTTGATGTGTAGCACCAGTAGAAAATTGAATGCTCGGAGGAACGCAGTTTTCTCTTGCTTTTACCTCGAGTTGAGTACTACAGGACACCTCACCTTGAAGTTGAATATTATAATGTAATTCAACAAAATAGCATTTTTCAATATGTTGATGATGGGAATAAGAAAACAATGCCAAAATATATACACAGAATTCCAAAATACACTCAAAAATAGCACTATTTGGAGTGAAATACTAAGCCTTACAATACTTGAAAAAAAAATTAAAAATAGATGTATTATCCTAAGCGCGAGAAAAGCTATTTTCACCACATCAGCGAACGTGTCATAACACAATAATAGGCATGTTGGTATAAAATGACTTTGACTTTTTTAATGCCAATTTGACATTATGGTATTATGGTATACTCAAGAGTAAGGGTTATAATCAATGTATAAAATCGACTTTTGCGACGCACCTATAGGATTGGTAGCAGTACACATGTAAGTTCCTTGATCTGACAATTTAGTCGAACAAATACGAAGACAGTGATGTCCAAATATATCTTCAACCTGAAAAATAAAAAATTAATATTATATTTCATGTTTCTTTATTATGAATAACACCAATTTGTTTTTCACTCACAACAGGCCCATATGATTAGCCCATCTTTGTCACTTCACCCAGTGGGGAAATCTGATGATTATTTACAGATTGCGAGCTTGCGTACCCCCTTATAAGTCCCGTGTCCGGATGGATCATAAGAAACTTAAACTAAGGTAAAACTGTAACTTAAGTTTCGTAATACAACCAAACACTCCAATCAGCTAAATGGCAAAAAATACATACACAATGCAAAGAGTATTATGCACACTGAAGACCATTGGTCGTAAACAATATGTATCATACGCTCCACAGAACAGATCAAGCAAACTGGCATATTCCAAAAACTATGTGCGTAAATAGTTCGTTCTGTTCGTTCAATAACAAGCCATCGTTTGTCTTTAGAACCGCATAGTCCAATATTGTTATTCAGAAATATTACATAAAGTACATTACTCCATATGGTAAAAGACGAATTTTATAATAACAATCACCTTGAAATGCATATTGGTTGCAATTTGGATTCCATTCCGAAACCATGACACAGTGGGTTCAGGTTGACCAAGCACCGTACATCGAAAAATAGCTTGCAATCCAGATCTGACTATCGCACGATGAGGCCGGGTAATAAAAGCAGGAGCGACTTGGTTCAACTTTGTCTCTCCAGATGTGGAAGGGCCAGAATGTTTCTCAGAATTTTCATGAAATGTTAATGGTTTTCTGATTGTAGATTCTCCTGTTATGTAAATAAAATGATTTCAATAAAAAGAAAATAGTTCACTGTAATATCAGCATGTTCAGCATGTGGAGCTAATTATAAATATAGTAAAATCACCGAACACAATCTATCACTGACACTGACATAATAGTATACATAATGATAAAAGTTGCATTAGGATTGAGTCATTTCATCGGAGATTATATCTGGCATAGTGTTTCATTGAGTGCTTTTGGTCAGAAATTATTCTATCAACATCTTTCTAACAAAAATATAATTTGTTTGGTCCATCGATTGAGTTTTTTTTCTTTTATTTCAGATTTTTGTATAAAATATTGGCATTGAATTTTTTGGTTTATGAAAGAGTCTTGTTTAAGGTGTCCCAGTGTACAAATTTGCGTCACTGACATAGTTACGTGAATTTAGAAAATCAATTATTCACATACCGTTCATTTTTAAGAAAGATACACAGTGTGCAACTCCTCGCTCATTTTCAGCAACGCATTCGTATTTTCCTTCATCAGAGGAGCCTGTTTTAACGATGATTAAATCGTGTTTTCCTCCCTGGCCTAAGTTCATTTGACGCCTTGAATTTGCATATATCACGCGACCATCTTTTTTCCAGTGTATCTAGTGAATTACGAAACTAAGTTTATATGAAATTAGTATTTATATAAATTTACGGATAAAAAATCTAGTTCAACAAAGATTGATAAAAGTCAGAAAAGACTGAAGTCTGAAAAAAGTACTGTGCTAAAATCCGAGCCGGAGCTTTCAGGGGAGAGGGTGGGAGATTAGACTACTTATAGGTGTGTTTTGGATGAAAAACAAGGAAACAAAAATTATTGTTTAAAACATCATTTTGAGTTCGAATCGGTTCTTTCACTAAGACATTAGTCCGTCATAAATTCGGTAAAAACAATATTTCTCTTCGAGCTAAGAACTTCGTAGAAGCCTTTAGATGGGAACTAAGTAACATATAAAGCTTCATAGAGAACATTACAATATGTAAAACACTTTTTATGATTGTGGTATCGCAAATACAAATATTTATTTTTATGTTTTTCTCAGAGCATATATACTTACTTTTGGTGTTGGAATTCCCGCAACTGTACACTTGAACACTACGGTGTCCCCGATCATAAATTCAGCAGACTCGGTTCTAGTGAGAAACATTGGCGAACCATCGAATTCAACTGATTGGTGCTCTGGTGGTTCAACATACAAATCCACATGACAGGACGTCTCTCCCAAAGTATTGATTGCTCGGCATTCGTACTTGGCGCTGAGAAGCAAAGTGTATATATATATGATTAGAATTTGTGATTAGATATCGCGCTTCGGCAATTACTTCAAGGAGGTTTACACCGCGTTTTGTAAGAAATGTTCCCTCAATTTATTTATGGACAAGAGTTTGTGTTCTGGAGAAGTCTTCCACTCTTTCGCAATATCTATTTTTGTAGTAATGCAAGTCTTGCGAAAATCAATAAATTTTATTGCGCAGCAGATTCGTATTTGTTCAGCAAACTGAATTCTTATCCAAAATTTGATCCAGTTATTATTTGCTGGTATTATTTTCTTGCTTTAAAAACACCAGAATCCCAAATATGCTTCAAGTGAGCCAACTTGGCTGTCTATGCCGCCGACCAATAATCTGGCATTTCTGAATTTTCACCCATGTGCTTTCTTGTTTCTGGGTTTTTAGTGAGCACGCAGTGAGTCGTTGAGCTCCGGAATTTTGTCAGTTATAAGTTATATTTTTATGTTTATTTTTATTTATTTAGCTACTATTTGAGTGATAGTCATAAAATAGATTAAATTGTGTGTAACTGCCGGAAGAAACTGACTCCCTGATGTCTATTCATACTGCGATACTGCAATAAAGTCAAAGCAACAATTGTTGTATGGTCTATTTGGGAAGGGTTTTTCCTTTATATATTTCTGGTGTAACCCGCACATTAAATCACGCAATATTACTCCATATCATAGTTAGGTGATAGCAACAGATATTACCTTCTGGTTTTGCCTAACATATTTTCGTCAATCCGAGGCAATTTGTATAGCTAATGGCGTCAATTAAGATATTATTAAAAGGCTAATAAACTCGGCAAATATTAGGTTATGGGTACTTGGGTAGTGTTATTCAAACAGTTTCAAAATTATATTCTAATGACACAAGTCGTATTTATGTGAAATGCCCTTACCTGTCATACCAATGTGTATCCAATATTGTAAGAGAGGCGTTGTTTCCTTCCTCTGCAAAACTACAAAATATGATATATATCATTACAAACAGACAGCATCATGTCGGTACGATCGTACGACTTGTTACGTTAATAAAATAACGATTATGACTTGATAAGTCGAACGCTCAAGTAATGTAGCATAAAATGGGCAGAACAGGTATAAAAGATATATGATATGCGAAATGCGAATATTTATACATGAATGTTGCTTCCAACATTTATATAGTTTCAACATTAAAATATTTAATACCCCACCTGTAACGAGTTCCAGGAAACACCCTTGTTCCATACTGATACCATTGAATGATAGGAGCTGGATTTCCCAGTACTGAACACTGAAGAACGGCATTCACTCTCTCTGGAACTGACTGGTCTTGTGGCTTCTTCACAAATTGCGGTGATAAACCTTTCAACTTTTTATGCAACATGAAATCTGAGAGAGATAATTGGGGAAGTTAGTTATGACATCTCTCACTTCTAATCCTCTCTAGCCCATTAATGTGGTTCTACTCTTCCGTATCTACAAGCTCCAGTGCGAAGAAATTTAGATCCTCGGCGATTTTCATAAGGTGTTTTCATATATTTATTTTTCAAATCTCAGCATCCGCACAAAACTTTACAATTCGGGCGGATGCAAACGTTCTGAATCACACTAGATATTGTTTTTGTCATTATATCGTCACCTTATGCCAGTAGTACTGAAACTGTGAGTGCAGATTCTCCGGGGTCGCCTGACTTCCACTTGTAACGTAAAATATGGCACAAGTCCGTAAGATTTGAAATATGGATAATGAAATTTTTGCTGGTGATGATGCGAAATGTTTGATATATATATATTTGTTTATAATTGGAAGTGCTGTGAGCATCTTTGCGTACGTACATTCAAAATACTTTAATTACGTAGTAAAATGCAATTTAGTCTAGTGACACACCAATTAATAATTTTAATCACAAATACGAATTTGACGTTGTGCATTCACGTGTTCAGGTATGTCTGGATATATGCTCTTTTACAGTTGAAATAAGGCCCGCCAAGTCACTGTATATACGAATGAGCCTAATTTTAAAGTCATATATCCAACTACTGGCAGAATTTTGTCCCAAATCTCATGCTAGCTAGAAATGTACCGTTAGATCTAAACAAATATTTTATTACGTCTACTCAAAAACATTGCACACATAGTGATGAAAGTTACATATTATTTGAGTATCGGTAGCGACGGC
The DNA here is from genome assembly GCF_964204865.1 of Styela clava. Lineage (NCBI taxonomy): Eukaryota > Metazoa > Chordata > Ascidiacea > Stolidobranchia > Styelidae > Styela > Styela clava. The sequence goes on from NC_135250.1 coordinate 20,928,900, forward strand.
TTTTCATTTGTATCAAATCGGTATCTGCAAAAAATGATATCGTTAAATTTCTAGCTAGATTGAGATTTAGGGAAAAAAATCTGCCAGAAATTAGATATATAGTAGGTCGGGAGAAGTCGGACCCACTAATAAGTTATTTTGAATAACTCTTCAAATAATGTCGCAGCTGCATTCGTTCTACGTTTGATTTATGCACCCACCCTCCAGCTATCTTGTCACATTCGCACATTGTTGCCATAGCAACGAATCGAAATTTACGCCCGATTTTCAACTAAAAAAATATCGGAGTAAGTTAAACACTTTGTGGGCAAGACGAACACACACCAAAATAAACTTGATGGTGTCTAAGATTTCGGTCATAAGACCTCGGTCAACGCCTAGATGGCCCAGGATTATGTCTCTTACATTTTTTTTTAAACAGATCACTTTTCTTGCATATTAAAAAGTATGTCCGTCTTACCCCATAAAGGACATAACAGGGCAATTTTCAAAAGAGTTTGAACAGTTTTAGGAAAACTAAAAATTTAAAATTTAGTCTGCACTTTTTCTTCTTTACACGGACTACCTCTAGAAGTACTTATTTTGTAACTGCTCGGCATAACCTTGGGCGTATTTTATACGCATATGGAAAAAAAATTTGGACAGGGTAAGATGAAATTTTACGCCGGGCCTAACTTCTAAGAGACCCAGTATAAATATGGCGATGAGTGTGCTTTTGATCTTTGTTGTAAAAGGGTACTTAGTACCAAAAAATAATTATTTATAAGTTTCGATGACGACGGCCCATTAACATTCCCAACAGAAAAATGAGTACTGGCAGTCCGCTAAAGAATTTATTCGATCTAATGCAACTACTTTCAACAAATAAACAAAATAGAACCGAGTTCGCAGACTTTTCCGGCTAAAATTATTTATCGCCACCATGGGACTCTATAATTTGACGTTTTTCTATCCCAACAACAGAAACACCCTTTCCCCAAAAAGCACCGCCTTGTAAGTTGTCGAGCCTGAATGTGAAATCTTGGTTCTGTCTTTGTTCGCACGATGTCGCTCTTTCACGCGAAGCGTTTTGAGCGACGAAAAAGCGCGTGGTGTCGCTATTAGGAGGATTTTATTTTGACTGACCATCACACCCCGGGTGTCCGATTTTCCCCGACCTACTATATGACTTTAAAGTTAGGCTCATTCGCACATCCATTTCCTTTCTTTGTTTACCTATCATGAATTATATTTCCGAGTTATTGTGGTTTAGAAGTAAGTTTCGTTTAATCATACTCTATTCGCGGTCAAGATTTGATATGAGTCTGGATAAAACTTTGAATCAGGGAGACGCAGTGACACCTGTTAGCCTCTACGATCTTAGAATGATGTAGGTAGAATTGATATTTGTGAATGATCGTAAACTTCTGACTATATATTTGCCTAGATGTGTTATAATCCTGGGCTTACTGGCGGGCTTGCTACTTTTCTAAAGTTTGCAGTTAGGCTACATGCTTTTCTAATTATTCCAAATAAAATTGAACTGATATCACAAATACTTAAAATAACGTCTGAAATTTCAAGAAAACGAACTTATGATGAAACGTCTCTCAAATTTGGCTTCGCTTAAGTATATCATGAACCGAAGCGTGTTTCTTCCCAAGGAATCAGTGAAAAAAAATATGCCCCATCGCGTCAAACCATTCAGGTTGCGTCAAAATATTTTCAACGTAAATTTTAAGCGCTATCAGCGCAGGCGAAGGTTATGAAAGTATTTACTACAGTGATTAAATCCGCTGTCTATGCTTCTGATATTGCTTCTTACGAAATAGCAAGATTGCAAAAATCGCAAAAAATATACAGCTGCATTGTTCGCATTAATTGAGATAAATGAATAGATTTTTGAAAGTCGTGTGCTTTTCTGAATGTGGGGTCGCGAACATCCGAAATTTGATATTTAACAAAATTTGGGATAGCGGAAAAAAAGTTTAGGAACCACAACCTCATGCTATATGTGGCCACTTTATTTATATATATATATTTACATATATTTAAAATCTCTTGTTGCTTCACGTACCTTTCAAAATCCGAAGCGTGTACTTGATTGTAGTAGTCCCATTTCTGTCTACGCATTCATAACTCCCTTCATCCTGGGCGGAAACATTGCATATAACCAAAACACTGGTTGTCTCGGGAAACCCATTTTTGACTTGATTATGTCGAATGTGAATTCTGTTACTACATGTTGCCAGTATTTCTTCCCTTATGGAATCACCCTCTAGCTTGGAGCCTTTGGTAATCCTAAACCATTTTGGTTGAGTAGCGTCGTCGATGACAACACTAGAATTTCCTTTCTTATCGAAACTATTGACTAGCGACTCAAAAAGAAAGGCAACTGATCCGCCAGGTTGAGCCCAGAAGACTGGAGGATAGACAGAAGTATAAGAGAGAGATGTCGAGCGTGACGAAGATGAAATTGAGTTCAAAGAATCTGATGAATCATTTGAGACTGAAAATATCAAGAAAATAAGACAATCAACATTTAAGTAGATGTACGCCGTTGTTAGCGCGATAATGAGCATCCTGCTATTTTCATATTTTGTGCTGTACTACGGTTTTACTGATTACCTGATTTTATATGACCCCTGGGATTCATAGACATCGTTAATCAACGGTTAAAGAAATGGTGACTGAAATGTTTTGTTTTGAGTTACCTTTTTCTTTTGAATATGTTGGTTGAATTACTGAACGATTGACACAAATTGAGGATAGTTCGGCATAATAACAGTAGCAAACAGTGTCTATGAAAACTGGTTAAAGAAGAAGTAGAGAACTAAGTACCGGTAGACCTTCCTGATTACATAATTTTTTTGAACGAATGCTGAATTTATTTCACTAAAATAGACCATTTCACTGTGCAAACTCTATCTTTTTAAACTAGCATGCATGCAGTTCAAATTCCATGCTTTCGTATTTATGATAGTCAGTCGCAAATCGTTTATATTTCAATATCATTAAAATGGTACAGTAAATCGGACACATACATATAATAATAATAATTCGAGTCAATAATAATACAAAGATTGGTGCAATGATAAAGAAAAACATAATAGCGAGCTGTTCAAATAATGGTTTTGTTGGATCAAGCATTTAGCTTTGAATTCATTAATTATTTTTTATCGCATTAACGTATTGTTGCGGACCATATTGTGATAGAAATTTTTAATTTAACGTCACAATTCTTTCGAAATTTTTAAATTCATAAAAAAATATTCATTCCATAAAATATTGAAGGGCATAAAGTATCGAATAACAATTTTTTTTTATCACAAAACTAAATTCTTGAGATAATATTGTAACGCGAAACACAGTTTTCCATCCACTAGATATAACCTACTACCATAATAAGAAAATAGCTTGATTTTGTGCTTAAGTGATTTTTAATGAATTGTGAGTTGTACCATACTTATTACAAAAATATGATCCAAGCGACACTGCGTAAAAATTTGCCTTTTTACATAAATGCTTTTCATATTGAACTAGAAAACACCAATAACTGCTTATGTCGTATGGGCTATATTTCATCGTTTATAATAACACCTTATCCATAAGAAAGAAACTTGCCTAATCACACACCAAACACACAGTCGGTACAATATACTCAGTGGTTAAAAAGTAGCGTTTTTGAAGTAGCATAAAAGAGCAATCAAGCGTGCAAAATGCAGAATTAATGTGAAGCATTGTGGCTATATAGAAGTGAACATGTCAATTATCGTTTTAAAGAGCTGAGCGAAGCAAATCAATGCTGAATTTGTTTGCTATCTTACAATTTAATTTTTTTTAAATTCGTTAAAATTCGAGATATCAAATGTGTCTATCTGGATTTATTACACTATTTTGATTGAGTTTCAGCCAATTTCCCATTTTTGCAACATTTCAAAATTTGGGGCGATTAAAGTAAAAGGCACTTGAAATGAATAATAAACAAAGAATGACAAAACTACTAAAATCACATAAATACAATAATTTTCTACTGCAAAAAATAAACGAAATTATAACTAAAAATTAAAAGAAAAGAAGCGGAATGAATGTGGCTAAGAGCATCGGCGATATTTAGAGTACAGGGCAAAAAAAACTTTTCAAGTACACTTAAATGATATTTTCAATGAAAATATATACTTGTACCCTTTGATATCATATCTTTTATTCATGGTCGCAAATTCAGTGGAATTTATGGGTAATCCCATAGGAAGAATAATATGTTGTAATGTCTGGATTGAGGGTGGATGGCGTCCTGTGTAGTTGTTATTGTTGGGAGTTATTGAATACGAATTTAGATTTAGACATTGTGCAATTATGAGGTAACTGACTTTTATGACAGTCTGGAAGACAAATATTGGAGATTTTGAACTTCAAATCAATAATGATCAATGGATGTTTCCCCGAGCAGCGACTTCCTGACCTAACAATTGATATTTAAGCAGCCGCTCAGACACTATTTTACTCACAAACATTTTCGATCGTGGTTCAAAATAATGTCTCGTTCTCACACTTTCAAGTGATATTTGTTGGTTTTGTTTAGTTGCAAATATGCTCCTAAAATAAGCGCTAAAATGGTGTTATGGCCATGTGTATGTGTATTTGAATCAATGTGTATTTGTAAAAATCTAAAATCTGTTTCGATTATCTCAGTTTTTTGGTTTCATTATATGCATGCAGTCAAAATATACAAGCATTAAAAATTCGTACGGTATCACATAAACAGTGCAAAAACGTGCATTGCAGTCGTGAAAATAGATTGTTGCCAGAAATGAATTTTAGTGGTACATAACAATTTATAGAGGAGCACTTCCAGCAATTTTTATTTCGTATGGCGACAAGCCAAAATCTGGCAACCAAAATCCAATCCCAAATATTCAAGTTCGAATAATTTCCATTTTCATCCAGGTACAAGGCCTAATGTATTTCATATTTTATACGCCATATTTGATTGGACTCAATATTAAATGTTTGATCAATATACCGTGTAAAATTAAAGTGTATATTAACGTTTGTCACAATGCAAGAGAAACTGTTCACTTGTCCAGGCTCACAATGGTGCTTGAGTTCACGTCATCGGACACGTGACTACATACCTGGCGTAATGACAATCAACTCGGCTCTGTGTTCGGTCTCTCCTTCGCAATTGACAGCCTTGCATGAGTATTCGGCTTCATCCGCTTCGGTAGTGTCCGTTATGAGAAGAGTACAAACGTCATCTTCGGTGTACGAAATCCTGTATCAATTTAAATATTGTTATAATATATACGATACTCATTGGATGTTTCCCCATGTACTGACTTCCCTATTTATATCCGTAACATTGACTAATCAGTAAGATGTCAAAGGTGGCATCGCAATTGAAATTCTAGCATTTGCTCAAATACTTTTTACTTTGGAAATTTTCCAGACAAAGTGGTCCTCGTGGGTTTGCTTGTTAAATGCAATTTTTAGTTGTGTTTCCGAATTTTATATATAGATTTAACAATTCAATAGTATCTTTAAATGACAGGGTTTGAAATGTATTGACACATAATGACGAATATGAAACATGTAATCCAGTTTGTAAGTACCAACTCCAAAAAACAAAAACAAAAAATTAAAGAAACAAAATGATCAGTGTTGAAGGGTCGGGGAGACATCCAGGGTGACAGAAGGATCTTGGGGCATCCCTCAAAAATTGACTGTATTTTGTATTTCCTGTTTACTTACCTGAAATGTCGCGATTCTTTAATCGGTTCTCCGTCTTTATACCACATTATTTCAGGGTCCGGAGTTCCTATAATTGTGCATTCGAATTTTGCTGCAGAACCTTCAATTACCTCAACATCATCGAATAATGTATCGAACATCGGCTTGCAGTTTTCGTGAAAATCCTGAAAAATGGAGTCACAAATAACTGGTCGCAATAAATATTGGCCCCGATCAGTAAAGTGAGAAGAAATAGGTGAATTCCCAACCTGTTCCTCTTCATTCTCCCGCAAAAGTTGGGCTTTGAGTGCCGCTAAAAATCCAGATTCTCTCGGTTGTCCGTTGGATATTTTATTTGCATTGGAGTTTTGTGATCCCAGGTTAGCGAGAGATGCGAGTCGACCTAAAGCTCGGACGGCATTACCAGTTTTCTAAACAGAAATAAAAACTTCGGACGAACATCGGCACAGAAATATAGCAAATTAAGGTATACAGAAAAGCAGTAAGTTAGTATTCGGCCACAGAAGGCAAAAGGCAACAAAATAGAGATGCTCTTATGTACAGATATAGAGTGAGATATTTATCATAATGATTACTTTTCCCACCTGCCATTTTCTTCTTGCAAGAAATCGTTTAAGATTCTTTGTGTTGAGTTTGCTCTTCTGCATTTTGTTTATGTCTTTTTTCAGCCATTTGTGTTCAAGTGCTTTGTCGACTGTGTATCTTTGGCTATAAGCACAAAGGGAAAATAAATGTAGGGCCTGAGAACATTGGCATACATTTTGTATAAGACAACTTAAGCATCTCACGAACTTGTGTAATCGTGCAATGATAATTTCTGTACATACAATTAATATGTTAAAATAGTTGGTTAATAGCATAACATTCGAGAAATTCCAATAATTTTCAAGAGCATCAAGTTTCAAATTGCAACTAAATATTGGGACTTACTTTAGTCTTTTAACGAGCAATTTGCGAATAAAATCTTTGGCTTCGTATGATATATCATCAAAAGCCTCATCTTCAAAATCCCACTCAGCGGCGGTGATGTTTGAGAGAGTTTCTGAATCGTTGTCACCCATGAATGGTGAGAGACCAGATAACCTAAAAAAATAAAAATAGAATCACCATTGGATGAGAGTTAACCATGATGAAACTTAGAGCAATGCTTCATAAGAAGATTTAATTTGGTTTATATCCATTTTTAAATATACCATTAAAATTTAAATCGCATCTCTTAATGTGATATTTGTTGTTCGCTCTTAACCGAAATTTTTAAACCAAGCGACCAAGTACTTAACGATGGTTGAATGCACTACTAGACTATTTCTTTTCAAATTTCCTACGAGTTATTATGAAGCTCGTGATTTGCATTTCTGCGAATATTGCGCCATCACGTAGTTGTGACACTAGAAAAGTCCGACATCTTTTCAACAAAACTGATGCTTCGGTTACGGTACCGGTACGAATGTGAATTGCTATGGCGATGGGACTTGATCTGCAACTTTGATTCGAAACTTTGGAATGATAAGACTGATTAACTGATTAACTGATCTCACTATTAGTCGCATACGATACCGATACAACCAACGGTTGGTGTACATATATATTTGAGCGTTTTATTCAATTTTTATAGGTACTTTTTGTGTTTTATTTTGTCTCACAGAGAATGGATGGACACGCATTTCGCATTTTTTCTAGATTTAAAAAAAATTTAAATCCCACTGGAACCCACATATACATTCCAAAATTTAATTTTACTTACAAAATGTAGCATATGACACCAACGCTCCACATGTCAGTTTGAGGTCCGATAGCATCATAATTGATAACCTCAGGTGCAACAAACTCAGGAGTTCCAAACATCACCTAATAGCAGAGTTCAAAATGAATAAGCTGGCTATAACTGCTAATGGGCATCGCTTTTAACAACTTGGAAAACACAAAATTTGAAGGGGTATATCGCACACTTGTCACAATAGTTTGAATCTCTCTCCATATGCTTTTCTTACTTCTGACCAAAGTACCATAACTAGCTTAACCCATAACATGACACGAATGCCACCTCGTATGCTTACTTTAACCATTTACCTCACATTATAAATCTAAGCCCAACTCAAAACAGTTGGACAAGTAATAATTTTATACAAACCCGTATAACTTCTTTTGGATTATATTTTCTTGCAAGACCAAAATCGATGATTTTGACTTGAGTTCCTGTTTTATTAATGCACATTATATTTTCCGGCTTCAAATCAAGATGAAGAATCTGGAATAAATAAACAAATATAAAAACATTAGAATTCGAAAATAAAAACTTGAACTACATCAAAATTACATTTTACTTTACTAAAATTTCTTTTCATGTCAAAATAACTTACGAGGGTATCATGCATATATTTAAGTCCTTCGCATATTTGAGTCATGTATTTTATACAAGCAGCTTCTGTTAATTCAAAATCTTCGTCGATGACGCGCTCAAATAGTTCACCGCCGGAGACCCTGAAAATTAAACAAAACCAATCAAATTTAAGATACACATAATCGCAATCCCTGGATTTTTATTTAAGCATCGACTTCCTGTTTATATCCGTGACCATGGTCAATCAATAATATCTTAACGGTACGCAAACAATCGAAATATTGGTAGTCGCACAGTCGCTCTTTAACTGGGCGGATTTTCAAGCATGGTTGTGAACATTGACTCGTTTTCGTCGTTTTGACAGGCATTTTCCAATTTTTAGGTGATATGTCGTGTTTAAGTAGAAATTGAAAATATACAGTAATTACTTTGTCTTCTGAAGATTTTAATTTAGTTGTAGCGACTAAAAAACGTCACCATAAAAATGAATTAAACCAGACTTGAATTAGCCGACAGTACTTTATCACGACAGAGGCTTGAATGTATTGAAACAAAATTGTGCTTTTGAGGAAGTATACCCGTTACCGAGCTTTAAATCGCTAAGACGCTTTCAATACATACAAACATTAAAATTTTGTACGAGTGAAACATCCATTACAGAAAGCTTGGCATGGAAACGAACCGGGATTAAAATTTTCTTTTACATATTTATATTGAGAAGTAAGTATTTGCTACATATTACTCAAGGCATAAGTATAATATATAGTCTAGTAGTTGACCGTACAAAGGATTAGCATGACCAACGAAATAGGACTGAAGTTTGAAAATCCTTAAAATAATAATTTACTCACAGATCCATGACCATGGTTATTTCTCTACCGTGACTGTACGCGTCTATTAACTGCACAAGTCTTGGATGACGTAAACTATTCATGACGTCAATTTCCTGCTGGACTGCCTCTTTGTCTTTCGCTTTCAGTGCTCGCATGATTTTAGCAGCATATTGCTTCCCAGTCTCTCGATGTACAACTCGATGAACTTTGCCGAAGCGACCCCTAAGAATAAGAGAGTTTGACATTTGGAGTATTCGATTGAATATTTACTCACGCTACTGGTCCAGTTTGTAGCATTTCGAAGAACTTTGAGGTTTCCAACTTTTTATGTATTCAAGTAAGCCCTTCAGCTGTGCTTAGCAGTATGAGCTGTTGGAGTGCGCCTTTCTACCACAGTAAATACACAAAAATACATGCTTTGTCGTTGTGTGAAGTATAACCTCTACCGATAAACTTGTATAAGTTATATTGAACAAATCCTTTTTGAGGACGACCCCATAACTACAACACCGATTCACTTTCTTATTACCAGTAGAGTGTCATGATTATGCATAAAGTTGATAATTTTGTATTATTTTAAAATAAACTTACTGTCCAAGTCTTTCCTTTGTTTCATATTTATGTGAGAAATTTTCGTTCGCTTTGACGACAACAATGCCATGAGCTTCGAAGTGTTCATCTTCATCTGAATAAATTGAACATAAATATAAGATTTATGAAAATACACAAAATAACACAAGTTTTATCGATGAATTCCTATAACTCGAAACAGAATTTCTTTTTGAGATTGGAATCGACGACCGAACTTACATTTTGGTTATTTCTTATTTGATGGTCAAATTGAAAATATAATGTCTTCCAATCACATGATTCACAAATTTTTTTTGTTTCATCGCTGTATAGCCCAGCTGAAAACTGAACACTGTCCTTGAAACACCCTAAATTTGCCTGGTTAGATATTTTATTCGAAGGATATTCTAATTTTTTACAACGTATGCAACATTTCTTGTGTTGGTGTGCTCCATCATATTGGAATTTCGATTTATATTCAAAGCGGACAATCTTTCAAATTTCAAACTGCACAATAATTTAATTTCTTTCACAAATATCTTGAACTATATATGCCACAAACATCTAGTGCTGTGATTATGATACCGCACAAATATTTTTGCTCTATATCTTTCTATATCATATTTGGGGTCTTACCAGAACAACCGCCCAACATGCTATCAACTGTCATCTTGTGTAAAGAATGCAAAACAAACTCAAAAATGTGAAATTGATCTCATCGCCAACAACAGAAACAGAAAAAAACTTCTCACGAAGTTGTGTTCAGGTCTTATGGACCATATAGCACATAGAGAAGTTTTAAAAATTTCAAATTACAGAATACAATTGTTTTTCAATGTACAATGTAGATTATAGATTATAAGCTGTAATGCATTTACGGACAATAAAAACATCTCAAATCTATTTAGGGACCTCCTGATGTATGCGCACCAAGATGGCGCACAACCTGAACTCAGGTTGTGTACCAGGTTAGGGTTCAGGTTATGCGACATCTTGGTGCGCATACTTCAGGAGCACCCCATTTAATGCTAATTTATATCTGTGCGTCAAATAACAAGAAACTATAGATTGTCACAACGCTGTATTTAGTACGCTAAAGCAATACCCTTATCAAAATGGAGTGCGTTCTAACACTACACTAATACAACACAGTATTTGTTATCCCCTTTTTAATCTTACTCAGAACACCACTCATGTAGAAACCATAATACTGGAAACTGACTTTTTAATTTTATCCACTCTCACATATATTATTTCACTATCATATAATTTTATGTAAACATCTGCACATACTTCTGATTGTAATTTACAGTTTTTCTTCCCGTTACCTCAATTAAAATCAGTCTGGTGTCAAATTATCAGCATTTTTCGATTGATATTGAAACACAGTACATAGCAATTACAAGTATGTAATTTGGAAACCTTTCCCGACCTTTTAGAAAAAAAAACATTTAATTTTGGATTAATTATATATTTTTTGGATGTTTTTCTATTAGAAGAATAAATTTATTGCACGCCTTAAAATCTTTAATGCCGGATGCAAATGACAGAGAATTAATTGCACATTCCAATTTTACAGAAATATTTCTCACACGAAATTAATATATCTTATTCAGGATAAATCAAATTGGGTTTTTCTCCATATTAAAGGTATCTAAAATCGGTAAATTTGTCCTATTTCATAGATCAATATAACACGGTAAAAACATACATGTATTAGAGCGCATTACTGGTCGCTTTCAACTTTTCTAACAGTACTTTATCTTGAGTTAAAAGACCTGACTCTTCTTCGAAAAAACTGGCAAAAAACTTCGATAATCCCTCAATTACTCATTTCTGTAAAATTTGCGATATCACATTAAAATAGATCTATTCAGAATCAGACTGAATAAAATCATAGAAGTCTAGAATACCAAGTTATTCGGAAATAAACATCCTTAGATGACAATACGGCGATGCTAAGCACAAACGACCTTGTTTACTATTTCAAGGTCAAATTCAAGACTCGGTAGACATACATAACCTACGTCTACACTGTCGCATTCTACAGAGTACTTCGTCTAGATTTTGACATTTGTCTAATTCCATATCATTAGCACGGTTCTGGTTTATTTCACCCCTCGTTAGCTGCCTTTTTGAGGCAGTGTTCCCTGTCAGAATTTTCGTATCATAAAATCAATTTCCAACGCCTGTTAACGTTTCGCGAAGGAACACGAAAAGGCGACATTATCGCCTCTTGATTATCTCAGCTGTCCTCTATTCGCTCTTGTCTTATAGAATTATATATTTTATATCATACGTAATTATTAAGATGCTCACTCGTGAATTTTGCTGTTAATATAGGGTCAAACATAGTACAACACTTCAAATTATTTTATAAAAAAAACTCCATTAGGCTAATGAGGTAACTTAAAAACAAAACGAAATCAGTTGAGAATGTAAATTGAGATAAAAAATTTAAATTTGGTTGTGTTTTTTTTTAATGGCCCACAATTGAATTGAAGAAAATTAAATCAAGCACACCTTCAGATGATTCTACCACTTCTGTAACGGTGTTGATGACGTCATCTGATTCTTCTCCAGGGCGACTAACTCCATATTTGTTTTCCGCACATATCCTATATTGAGAATTTTTCGAATTTATGAGCATATAGGTTGATGATCAAATAATACTAATTTATATTTGTGATCTGACTTTGAAATAAGACGAATGATTTTCTTTTGTCTAAACTTTAGCCTTAAATATCAATCATTCACTATTAGTAGATATTTAAATTCGCGATTACCTGAAGGTATATTTTGAATTTGGTTTCAAATCTTTCACGGTACAAGATGTACTTTTTGTTGATGCAACACGTGACCATTTGCGAGATACACTGGACGCAGAGATGATCTGAAAAAATCAAAAATAGTTTTTTAAAACTTGTAAAGATATGAGAAGAAGACAAATACACTGTGGATATAAATACATACGCACCTCTGCTATTTCGACTTGGTACGACGTGATTGTGCTACCGCCATCATAACCAGTTCCATACCATGACAAAACCAAAGATGTACTACTGATGTCACTTGCATATGGTTTCCCAGGTGGATCGGGAACATCTGTGTATACATACCGATATTTATTGCTACTGGGGTGGCGATGGAAATAGCCCTCAACCTTTTTCCGATACACTCAAATCAGTTGGACCAAATCATATAAGAGACAAGCAATTGACTAATTGCAAATAATAAAAACTCTATACTTGACGGTAAAATATATAATTCACTCACATATTCCTCATTTATCTCACTTTCTCAAGTGAGTGGGCACGTTAGGTTAAGTTACTATCTCTCAATAGTTATACGTATAAGTATAGTAAAACTATTTGATTAATAAAAATTATTGGCAGATATCGTTTCGAGAGTAGCATTGATAACAATGGAATTATATTTAAAAACTATTTTTTTACATAATTTATTATTTCACATATCGGCATTGAACTGGAAATAAAAAAAAAAGGACAATCTCGCTAGTAAATCTAATATTTGTATATTAAGTATGTACAACAATAGCACTATTTGATGAGAGCGCGAAATTTAACTCATAGAATGTAACAATGGAAAATGCGACTAAGGAGAGCGAGTCATGACGTTTCAACTTTCAATATTCTCAATTATTCATGTTGTTACTAATTTGTACAATTTCAGTTTCAACTCTCAATGGAGCGTTTCTTGGGCATGATCAGGTATTTTTTTAAATTATTCCAGCTGAAATTTCCCAACAAAACCACGCGTTATAGATAGTAATACGAAAGTACACACATTAATCCCATTTAACATTATCAAAACGCATTCGATCCAAACAAAAAAGTGAAATTTAGATAAGATATCGCCATTCATTTATCAATGCATCATCTAATGGGGGTTAAACTAGGAATATCCGGTTTTAAATGTTACCGATTTCTTTCTTACCCACTATAGACACATTGACCGAAAACTGGTCTACTCCTGCTGAGTTTTTGACTTGAAGGGTATAGCACCCCGAATCGTCTTTTTCTCCGCTACGTATAGTCAAAGCTGCACTTGTATTTGTGACGTCAATACTACATTGACTGCTCGATTTGATCTGAATATAAGACATAGTTAAAAATATGCCAATCAAGTTGCATTTCCTAGTTATTATAAAAAAAACAGGTACAGAAGTCGATTTTATTGATAGAAATCTATTTATTATCTGTTATAGCTTTTTTTTCTCGAAAAACAGTTCGATTATAATGTTTTAAGATGAATAAAAATTTCTACAGAATATTCTTGAATGTAATCATTCGAGTCCAAAAAACTTTTCAGCATAAAATTAAGATTTAAATAATAGATTTTCAAAGGCCGGTTTAAAGAGCAATCACCATGCTTGTGATCTTCCTATAAACAGGGCAAAACTGTCAAATGTAATAATAACCATTTTTGACTTTTAACTCACTTCATTTTTACCCTTTCGCCATACAGACTTTAGTGGTGGTGTTCCGCCTAACGCACAGACCAGACTGACAGGATGTCCACGTATAATGACTGTGTCCTTCGGACCGTCTTTTATACAAGCAGGTACGATCTCTGTAACTGAAGTTTGTTTCTTGACAAATTGAGGAGCAGATCCGCCAGTATGGGGGTCTGAATGTAGATGGATTAAACATTTATAACAAGAAATATAGAACAATATTTATTTTGCTTTCACGTCGATACGAGCAGAGAAATTTTAAGATTGAACTTTAAAAAATGTGGACAGATAACAGAAGAAGCGAACTAGTTCGCGAATGTCCATTCGATAGATAGACGTCATGTACGAAAAAAGAAGGTTTCAGCAAGGAACTTTATAAAGGCTCTCCTAATACACCATCAAATTTACATATATACTTGATATAGTTTTGATATTGGGCTCTCAATAGATGTATCTAAAAATGTTGATGAGATAGAAAGAAAATATAGGCTAATATCTGTAACTTAAAATGGCTATCCACAACAAATAACAATATAAAATTGTTTGGTGAAACCAAATAACATCGTTAAAACACCTGGAACATGAAACAACAAAGTTCCGTGTAAAACTTCAGCAATTGACTTTCTTCCCATTCTCATTCTCTGTCTCTGCAAATGCGCTTCCATTTGAGACATATCTACAGAATTCCGCCCTGCCAAAGACGCCGAAGAAGGTGACCTGTCTCTACCAGAAAATCTGGCATCAATACAATCAAACTCACAAGGCAAGGTACTAGACCTCGCTCGGCTAATTGCTGGAGGTGCAAGGGAAGACGAAGACAACTCCTTAGCAATTTTTGACGCTACCGGCACTGAATCTACTGCCAAAGGTGACGGCTGTAATGGAAGTCTTTCTATAATACGTAAAGGTACAGCAGGTATATCGCCTGACAGTTTCCGTTTTGAAGTGATCAAATGTTCTTTGAAATGTAAAACTTCTGGTCGAGTGTTGACGTAAAACCAGTCCCCGGATTTCTTTTTAACGTCGATTGTTTTTTCACAAACTTTACATAGCCATTCACGATTACGATCTCTTGACGTGGGATTTACTTTTCTTTTCAATTTCTCAAATAAAAGCTTTGCGTTTAAAACTTTTCGTGGTCTATTAAGCGAGGTATGTTGACTTAGGTCCGGTACATTTACACTTTTGTCTTTTTTTGATTCAGACCTGTCAAGATCTATTATATTACTATCGCTCTGTACATTTGGCGTAACAGTGGCAGTCGATTTAGCGTCTAGTAAAATTGGAGGATCTGAATAACTCGGTAAAGTAGTACTTCTGACCCTTTGTAGAAATTTCCCATTTTCGCTTTCACTCAAATCGCCAGATGACGAATGGCGCCTTTTTGCTTCGTTGTAAAGACGTTCTCTTATTGACCTTTTACCTAGTCTGCGTAAGCTACGTTCTCTCTCCCGGGCCCTACGTGATAAACGAGTTGCTCTCATATATTTACTCCTTCGCTTTGCTTTCAAATAATTTTCATGTGTGGAATACCCACTGTCCTTTCTACTAGACACATTTAATTGTTTTTCGTTGTTAATTGACTTTGCGTAACGATTTCTTCGCCTCGACGCGTGATAATAAAAATATTCCTCGGAACTTGACGTCGACGGTGCATTAGAAGATGATGACTCTTTTGGACGATGAAGATCTTCGTCTGTTGCCCCACTAAACTCAGAAATGAACCCTGTAACGTCGTCAGTGCTGGTAGAATACATAAGATCTTTTCTGCGATACGGAGAGGTGGGGTTTGAATGGTGCAGGCGAGGGTTAAGGTAGCCTCCTCTGTCGGATTCGTCTCTTATTGCCATTTCTTGTGTTTCAATCGACATCTCGCGTTTTACAGGGGTTATATTTACTGGGCTATTCAAAGTATAAAGCGATATGTCCTGTTTTAGCATTTCGTCTTCTTTTGGAACAGACCTATTCGAAGCCATTTGAAACAATTTTGCCGCACTTCCGTATTTTTTTGTAATGTCGGGTTTATTTAACGGCCTTTCTAGCAACGGGGTATTTAGTGTAAAAAGATCCTTGAACTTTGACACCACATCCACCGTTTTTGGTTTTGGAGTTGAGGTAGTGAATGCCCCAGGAAATGCTTTCTTCTGTGGCGTTTCGTTTGTTATTTTATTAGAGGCAATTTTCAAATCTTTTGCCATATTTTCAAAAACAGAAAACGTCGACGACATTATGGATGAGAATTTTGTCTGTTTATCCACTCGCAAATTTGGTTTATTTTCTATTGTGTCGGTCTCGGTTTCGTTATTTTTCAAAATTGAACTATCCTGTAAAGTATCTTCAAACATTGGAGTAGTGTGCCGATACTCCTCTTTATTATACAACGTAGAATTTGATTCTGACAAATATATAGTTTCATCACGAACTACGGATTTGTGATTTTGCAACGTCTTCTTTATAACGTCAATATCTTGTACTATATTTTTCGTTGGAGATTTTTCTGATTTGATGTTTGGGGTAGTTCCAATTTGTAGTAGGAAATCGATAGCTTCCTTTTCATTGAAATCGCCCAGCGCCGTGAGATATCCCGTGGAATTAGATTTTTTTGACAAACCTCCAAGTTCGGATTTGTGCGAAGGAGAAGAAACATTAGCAGTCATATACGCACTTGAATCAGAAAATGCATATTGGTCATCAGATACGTTTATAGTTGGCAACTGCTGACTATAATCTCGACGCGGAGTGGAAGTCAGTAGGCCGTGATTGCCAACATTGAAGTTGGGAAAATTACAACCGTTATTTCTATAATTGAACATGGCTTTTTCTCTAAAGTCTCTTCGTTTTTTACGCATATAAGTTATATCAGAAAATCTTCTGAAACCAGAATCGTGTGTATATACTTCGTGGCAGTCTCCATTTGGCACACTTACGCTTGATACTAGAGGAATGGTACCAATATCTCCTCCAACTAGGGATTTTCCCAAATTTTCGTTATATTTTAATGGTACGTCATCAATGACCTCACATTCTATCGTGGGTAGGTGTTCTTCTTCATCTTCAGAGTTTAAAGTCCTGTTGTTGAATGGATTACCATATCCGTTGGCGGAGTCATTTTCTCTAGCTTGGTTATCTTCGAATGGATTACCATAGCCGTTATTAGCATTGTTTTCTCTTTTATGATTTGGTTCGAATGGATTTAAATCTGAAGGATAACTCGCCGAGGAAGCGCTTCGAACTACCGCAGTCAATCCCTGATCTTTTTCAGCAATAGTAACGTTAGTATCGCCTTCTGTCGCCTTTGGGTCTCTTTCAGAAACCAACGGTGAATTTGAAACGGCCGCCAGCTTATAAACGCGGCACTTTTTGCAGACGACATGCTTACAGGCTGGGCACCTTTCCACGCCAATGAAGCTGACTTCTCCCTTGCAGCGCGCACAAACTCTTTTCTTCGGTGTTGCATCTCGTCCGGGGATCAACGCCCCTTCTCGACGTTCACGGGCAAGATCGATTCGCAGTTTCGTTACTCTCTCCTCTTCAGTCTCTCGCAAATGTCGATCGCGCGATAAAACCGCCATAATGGCAGTTTTTTCGCTCAGTGATAACTTTTCGAAAAGATTGGCACCCATCATTTTAGTTTATTTTGCAATTATGAAATCTAATCCTCAAATCCAAGTAAGCAATAGCAGGCACTTTGCCTCATAGGCCACGGACGACATCATTTTAAAGTAACGCTTAATAGTTTAATCACTGTAGTATCTTACTCATCGCCTAACTGAAAGTGAACATATGCAGAATATAATATTGCACGTTCATACACTTCTCTTCCGCGTGCTATTGGCGGTACCTGCGGTAGATCGCTGCAATTCATACGTATAAAAATGCAAATCAACAATGCTGTATAGTGAGCATTGGAGGTGAACCATTACTCACACTCAAAGTTTACACTAGCAAATGCGAATCACAAACGACTATGAAGTTCCCTGTATGCATTTTCACACTTGATTTATTATGTTTGTTATATAGGATGGTACATATTAATAATAAAAGCAATTTCGACACACGACTCGGTGGTCTCGTATAGGTTGATTAAGTTTGGGATTTTTGCAGTACACTATTTAGTCAAAACATAATAAGTAAGATGGTGTCCTCTGAGAATTTAAAACTCAAAATCCAATTGTTTCATTTGATTTGCCTTATATGCCAACAAGCTTATTGAATGAATAGGGTTGACATTTCTACTCTAATATTTCAGTTCTTGTCCCTGTCATTTGGGTGTTTTGGAATAATCTGCAAACGTGAATTCTATCGAAAAGCATAGAATCAAATAAAGATGCTTCAATTTTAATTTGCATTGCAACGAGCTGCCACATAATTTATCAAACTTCTGATTTTTAAAAATGTAAAAGAATCAATTTTAGCTCATGCATTGCCCATTAACAACCTATTTGTTCAAATTTGATAAAAGTTTTGAAATTTGTGGGACATAAGAGTGTTTTCCTATCCCATAATGCAAAGATATTAGCTAAGATTATGAGCCTTGTAACACTATCATATTCGCTAGTAATGATCTTGGTTATCGAATCAATTTTAACATTACGATAAAGATAAAGCGAATCTTATATTAATTACCCCTGCCAGTTATTTTACTCGTTCATCTTTAAATGTGCATATAAATTAGAACATAGCAGCAAGAAAAACTTGAGGTTGCTTGTGATATACTCAAAACACCTTCCTCTGTCACAGACTACCTCCATATTAACTGCGTATTCTACCTGCCTCATTGCATGCAAATAAGTATATCACAATATTTAAGATGCTGACCATACTGCAAGGTTCACTACGTAATGAACTGCACTCTAACAATGGATCTAGGAAGCGTAGTCGACTTCCTGTATATATGGTATGTATATGTGGTACGGGTTTATATTCATTCGATCACTGAAGCAGGTAACACGTCGGTAGAGCTGAAAATGTCAATTCGAATTATAATAATAATAACCGCTAGCTCTAGCCTCGATTTTTCACATTCGATTGTAGATAATTTTCGACCATGGCCGCAGCCTGCAAAATGCGGTTTAATTGCCAAGATAGCTTCAGATTTTCGCGCCGAATGGGGCAAGAATTCATTAGGCCACCTTTGACGAATTATATTTCACAATGCAAAATATAATTGCACTTCATCTTATAATTACTATACTTCTGATTCAACCAATCGACTGTGAATTAAAATTCTAAATTTTGTTGGAAAATCTCATTTAACTCATCAAACGCATTTTTTATTTACTGTGCTGTTATAACACCAATAAAACTTTTTACATTTAGTCATAATCGCCAGATACTGGTCCTTGTTACTTTAAACTCGTTAGCTAGTTCCAGCAGGTTACGTATAGATAGCATGTCGCATGCCCAAGAAAGCATATGTGTTTACATGCGTTGACTAAAACGATGACTGTATATAAATGGCAATTCAAAATTTCATGAAGTGCTGCATATTACTTCCGTCGTTTAATTTTACGAGTTTTTGCGTCATTGGAAGCCTAGATGAGCCGTATTATTTGGGATGTTGTTATCTGCTTCCGGGAAACATTTCGGAGATAACCTGCGAATAACAATAAGTGACCCATTTGAAAAGCAAGAGCATTATGCTGGGGCAATAACGTTAGAAAGAATTCTTATTTGATTATTGAGCGATTTGCAATGGGAAGGTTACAGAAGACTAAGGGTTTTTAATATAAAGTTTACTTTAATATTACGATGGGTTATACAGTTTGATGCTATTTAACATCCACAGTAATTTAAAAAAAAAAATCGGGTAATACTTCCTTCAAGGTCTTGTAAATCTGGCAACACTGCCTTACTGGTCTCGGAAATCTGGCAACACTGCGAAACAATTCGAGTTGGTCAGACAACACAGACCGGTCGAAATAAAGTTCATGTATCATCCAAAAAAACATGCAAATTAATCGTAACTTGACCTTCAATTAGTAATGAATATTGAAACTTACTTATTCAATTTCAGATACCATAGAATACCAGTTCCATTATTATTATGTTTGGACGCGAAGTGTACTTATGGGTCGTTTTGTGATTATTAATATTATGTTGTTGTTTTTGTAAGTATTTCTTTTCTTTTTTTTCTTGTAAAAAAAAATCGCTTTTCACATTAACTACTGGGCCAATTGGTTTGAAATTTTTAGTGGTTAAAGATTATATTTTTTGCTTCTCTTTTTGTGCGCGATGACGTCATCAAAAATTGCGCACGTCGTGGTGGTTCCGCGTTCGCGTATGTCATGAGGCCGCGCGGTACCGGTAGTCTACTAGGACAGATTACATACCCGCACTACTTCGTTTTGACCTTTGTGTCCATATATTTGAGCACCGCTCTCTTGTTTAGTGATAGGGCACCAAAAACTTAAGTGCTTATAAAAAGCATGAACAGGCCCTGGTTGAAAAAGTTACATTTTTACATATACGATAAAAGAGGTCTTAATTTACTTAGTTCTGCGTCACCTTGGCTGGGTTCCTAGTACCCATGACAGAGTAGAAAGTAACCTACTCCAAGTCACCGACGCCATATTGAATCCATCTGACATATAGAATCGTACCTCAATTTTTTTTCGTTGTTCTATAAACTATGTCTACTGCTGCCTCCTTGTCCCAGTTCAGTTAGTCGTGCTTTTGCACATAAATACAAGACGATTTCTTGTGAATATTATACAGAATTATAATATATTTTCGCGTGTTAGTCGCTTCGTTGAATTACCAACATAAGCTTTGCATCTCAATTAGCTAACACAAATAGTAATACAAAAATGGTGAAATTTACCAACTTTTCACAGTAACCCATCATTTTACTGCTTTTTACATTCTACGAAAAACGCGCCATTATTCCACATACATCAAAAACATGCTTGGCAATGGGGCAGTCGAACCCACAATTACTACTTAAATACTTCTTAATTACTTATAATACAAAACAATACAGAGTATAACAATTAAAAAAAAAGTGAAATGACATTATGGTTATTGTTATTGGTATTTTTAATAGTAATTCGGTCAGTAACCATGACGATGATTTTGCTTGATAAACATAACTGCATACAACGGATTGACTTGGATACAAAATGGCAAACATGGTCGTTTGGCGTTAGCACTCATATTCAACTTAAATTGTATGTTTATATATATATATAATGGAAAAATACAAAAGCCACCCAGAAGTAAAGTATTTATAATTAGAATAATTGCAACAATCCGTACATATACTGCTGAATAAAGGCACGTCCGTCAAGTCAAATATTAAAAAGCAACCAAAAATATAGGCACCCCATTTTATAGTAATTTTTTGCGTCACGAAAAGTCCATATCATTTCCCCCCTTGATTTGCCCAAAGGTCGTTTGAAAAGCTTTTCTCTGATAATTTAGCTTTAAAATCCCAAACTAATATTTAATGTAAACATGCTTGAATTTAGACTGATGGTTAATGTAATACATTTTTCGTTTTAACTTGTCAGTATTGCAGAGTACCGACGGGAGAAATACCCACCCAAACAATCTAAATATAACGTATTACCGACTTTTTTTATTGTGATCTACAGCTATCAGCCAATAAAACCCAAATTTTTAATTTTTTTATTCGCCCATGATAGGTAAATATATTCAATTGCTTATTTTTATAATTATATGAATATCACACGCCACTCATATGAAATAATGCTGGTAAGGCAGGTAAAATTTTTGCGAAAGCATAAAAAAGCTATTGCGGTTAAAAATTTCGATCTCGGCCATTTTCATTTCATTTTTGTTCTTTAATCTGATTAAGTTTGGTTTACTTAAAATGCCACCGATGTAACACCGCGGATACTGATAAGAACACTGATAAAATATATAGATAAGATAAACAGTTTGTTCCTGATTTCAACCAAAAAGGCGAGTTATTACTCCGCTGTGCAACGTCTGTGACATGCCTGCCCCTCTGGTATTGTCACTTTGTTCATACATATTGTATCCAAATACTCAGTAACGACGTTCTGCTCTTCTCAACAAGCACTGTCCAAAGCTTATCAGTTCCATTCAGATTAAGTTTATCAGAGTAAGCATGCGTGCCACAATTTCACTGTTAGTAAGTGCAGTAAATTAACTGGATTTTTTCCGTAATATTTCGTGATAAAATTTTGTCAACCATAAATCATATCTGGACCAGAAATAAATAACTGATACGCTCGGTGGTATTATTCAAGTTTCCAACCGAGTTAATATTTTTTAAATCACAGAAAAATACCGGTTAATATACTGATTTTAGTAACAGTGTAGGCTAGGTTATAGGTTAAAGAGAAATTGGCCGCACTGGGTGTGCATGGAATGACACGAGACGTCAGTAGAAGGTCAGTTGTTGAGCATAAAAAGCCCTCAGTAACTTTTATATGCAATGTAGATAGAGAAGTTAATTCATTCGTTCATTTTTTGTAATTGTTAGCATGTCCCTTCTGCGGAATGGTTCTTCCTACAAAGACAACGCTCTGTTTAGGCGTAGATGACGACGATGACGGTCCGGTTCATTCGACACACACTCAGGCGTCCTGGCCACACTCTAACTCACCGTCAGAAATCACGGTGACGCGAGCTGAGCATTTGACAACGCCATATTCGTTTTCCGCCCGGCATTCATATATTCCATCGTCATCTGGGAAGCTTTCAGGGACTTGTACCTTGCACTCATCACCTGTAAATAAATAAGTATACATGTTCATAACAGCACCCTACAAACATAGGAGAAAATTGGGCGGACACCAGAACGTAGTGTGTGTACCAGGTTAGGGTTAGGGCATAATTTCATTCTAATTAAATTCATTTTAGTTCTATTACACGAGTTCGGGGACTAACCAAGTGACTTCCGTAGTATTTGTACCTGGAATTAATATTAGTAATTAAGTTAATGTTCGGCGGCAATTCTAGAGAACATAAACAGTTATATTTTTGTGAACCCAGAGTCAATCTGAACCTGATAAATGTTTTGTACAAAAGCGCCCTAAATAAACACAAAAGGTTACATAAAAATATTTTTATGGCTATCTTCAAAAACTTTGGCGATTGATCTCGAATGCATGTTTATCCTGGCATCAACTTCTTCGTTAAATCTCACGAGGACTAATCCGGAAAAAGACTACAATGACGTAACAATTGAAAAATAAGCAGCAGCTTAGACAATTTTTACTCAGATAGAATTTCAAGCATGATTATAAATAATTGACTCAATTTTGTATTTCGATTAATATTTGTTGGTAATTAATTATCCTTCCAGAATTTATGCGAAAATCACATAACTCTGTCTTTATTTTGTTTTCATTAGTGTTTTTTCCTAGAGATGGCGTGGGATTTTATTACAGATATAATTCTCATACCATTCCTGGTAATCGAAATGTCATTGTCAGCTTGTATTTCCTCGTCTTCCAAAAACCAAGTTACGTTTGGCGTTGGATCTCCAATAACTCGACAGACTAATTCAAATGGTTCAGAGTCATTCACCTGAAAAAAAATAAAAATAAATAAATACAAACATAATTGACAAACAGTGTATTATAAAGGATTCGAAATTGCAATTAATTTTTAATTTGAATAATTTATTTTTAATAAATACATTTTACAAAAAATCATGTAATATACCACACACTCCCCAAAAGTGAATGTTTTATTATGAAAATGGTTCTGTAGCAGGAAAAATAATCTTCAAAAATGTTTCGATTTGAATCATATTTTGAATTTTGTTGGAAAAAAAAATGATACAAACAGGCAGAACTGAGAGTGGCACAAGTGGTGTAAATATAAAAATGTAATATGCAAGTGGTGTATGGTGTAATTGATACATAAATACCGTGATACATTTTGCAACTTTATTAAAATGAAAATCTAAACGCTATTTTCGCAATTCTTGGACTTACTCTGTCAGAGCCTCACTCGGAGCGAGTTTAAATGAAAAAACTAATATAAACCAACCAACCGTGACGTTTTTCAGAGCTTTTAAAAACTCAGGTGCTTTCCCTTTCGGTTCTTCCCGCTCAGCTTTTGTTCTCCTTGTCGTAGGTTCTGCACCTCTAGTTCTTGTTCGTCTAGTTGCTACGGTAGTATGATCCATTTTGATTTTCATTTTGGCGGGAGCAGCAGGAAGTTCAAAACTTTTCGTTTCTTCCGTGTCTACTTCCGGGTCATCTTTGCTTGTGTGACGCTTCGAAGGAGAAAGTACTTCTCGGAAATCGACTTGTTCCGCTCGTTTCATCTATAATTGTGTAATATCTTTGAAATTGCTATTTACAACATACGGATATGCTTTACCCGCGCTTTATCAATAGACAAGTGCATACTCGCTATTGTGATATAATAAAGATATTTATCAAATAATATAGAGCACACGAATTTCCGGTTGTTACGTCATAACTTAAGATTTGATGTGATTATAGTCGATATAGAAAATAATTTGATGATATAATATAAAAGTAAATAAATTGCAATGTCAATGGAGCTTGATCAACATGAAACATATGCGCCAACCATATGGCCAGAGATAATTCACATTTAAACTTTAACCAATTATAATTACTGTAGAAGTCTAAGTGAACTATACAATTTTTTTGCTGGTATTATTCATGGCTACATGTCTTGTATTGAGAGAACTGTTTGACTCATTGTCTTCATGTCATGTTCTGACGTCATAATGAAAATACCTTAGTGTTTTCTTCTTTGTAGGCTTTAGTTACGACTTTGGTTTTGAGTGCTTCGCCTCTAAAATCTTTCTGTTCCGCCATTTTAGATTTTATTTTGTCCTCTTCGTAGGCTTTTGTTCTAACTTTGGTCTTCAAAGCTTCGTCTCTGAAGTCTTTCTGTTCGGCCTGTTTCACTTTAATTGCGTCATTGGTCACTTGCTTGGTTTCTGTAAACACAAAATCCGATATATAAAACTGTAGCCGTCAAAGAGTAATAGTCATGATAGACCAATGAGGAATTAGTTATAATCAATTCGAGTGGCTTTTAACTTAAAATTGTTTGTATAAATATTGTTAAAAGAGCTAGATAAAGAGGCCATCAATTGGAAGCAGCATAATTTTGCAATTCTAAAATATAGAAGTTTTATGGGGTCATGGGTCGGAAAACTGGTCTGGATAGAATGGTAACAGGATGCTGCCAGAATGAAAAAAATAACCATATTTTGTAATGGTTATTCATTGTGATATGGATGTTATAAATTGGGAAACAAAATATAAATGAGTCCGAACTTATCGACTTACCAACTTTTCGGACCAAATTTGACCGAAAATCTTTCTGTTCGGCTCGAAGTTTTTTACGCTCATCTTCAGAAAGTACTTTCGTTCTTACTGGTCGAGATAAAACTTCCCTAAAATCAGGCTGTTCTTCTTCTCTTTTAGATGAAGTTGGTTCCGGGCTGAGTGGTTGTTCAGTTTTCTTCAAAACTCCCCGAAAATCGACCTTGAAAAAAATATTGAAAAGGGGGATTTTTGATTTGTATAGCGTATATAGCATAGACAAGTCAGAATAGGTTATATATTGAAACGGAAGTCAATTGGACAAATCATGACGCAGACTGTGACATCTCGTGTTGTTACCAGTAAAAAATGGGAATTGCTGAACATACTTTGTTCCATGTGAACGACCGAAGGCTTGCACGAATACGTTCATAACTAGTTTAAAAGCTTAAAAAGAGATGATCAGGTTGGCACTAGTCATCGAAGAAGATTTTACTCTCACATTGTTGCCATTTTTCCAGTTGAGTATGATCCTCACAATTGCATATGCTCCAAATAGAGACAGAGCAATTTCAGGCACTGCGTCAAACAGACACCGTGTGTAACTAGTTAAACTATCCATTCTATTCTACAAATCAACAAATAAGTTCCGACACCAAGGGTCACACCAATGTCAGACTATCTATTTAATGTGGCCAGATATTGACGCATAGCGTCTTCTGCTACCTAATAGATGAATTTAGTATTTTATTTTCATTGATATTGAATTCAAATCTATTACCCAGTTAAAATATATATGTTTGCCTTATTCCTTGTATATTTACTCAGAAGACGAAGTCAAAAATTCAAGGTAGAATAAATCCTATTCCTGTGAACTTAGCTTTTAATTTACACAAAACTTCCATAAGAAGCCCATATTTCTCCCCTGCTATACTGCTCACAAATGTAACATTTAAATCTTAATTTGATAAAAACAAATCGCTGTCCTTATCCAAAATGTAAATATCATTCAACCATCCATATAATATGATATTACTATGCTATTGCATATGCATTAGTCCGTGTTGCCATTAACAATTTCTGGCCTTTTTGAGTTCGCGACAAAATACGCCGAATTTGAATGAATCATAGCTATCACTTTTGCCAGTCATTTTATAATTATCATTGGCCACGTATATATCATAATTAATTGGGCATGATTACTAAAAATTAATCAAATGCGTCACTCTCATCCTATATGTCATAGTTTTTAGTTTAGTGTCAATTATGCCTCCTACCCATTTAGCGTGAAATATTGAAATTACATCAAACCATGTATGGCTGGCTTGGTATAATTCAATGTAAAATAAGATAAAGCTGAATGAGAGTTTCGAGGAAGTAAAGTAAATGGGCATTTAAGCCATGAATTAAATTTTAGAGCCATCAAATTCGAAAGTTTGAATTTCACCTGTTCAGGTTGGGAATCTTGAACCATTTTGCCTTTTGACGTAGATTTCTTCAATACTCCTCTGAAATCTTTTTTCTCCTCTTGTTTTTTAGCTGCGTTAACGATCAAGGACACGGTGCATGTGACGTCACCAAGGAGGTTGCTAGGCAACAAAAACAAAAAACATTACGACATATTATGGTTTTCACCAACATAACTCTATATATGAGCGGAATCAATTTTGAAAACATGTACGGCATTAATTACTTCAATTCATATGACGCCATTGATGACGTAATCAACATATCATAATATTTGATATTACCTGCTGCACGCTGCATATCTGCCAGCGTCCTCAATTCTGGTTTCAACAATTTCTAATGAATGCGTGTAGCCATTGCTGCTATTTGCGGCAGTGATCTTCAGTCTCTCGTTTCCAGTAATTGGGCGATTACTAAAATATAAAATTATGAATGTAATTTCAATCAAAATCAAGCAATAGAATAGTAACAGGGGTGCATTACGTGTATTCGATATTTTGTAATTCGTACAAAGCAAAACTGACATAATATAGACGTGTTGTTGAGAGAGAGAGAAACTATCTCACAACAAATTTGCTCTCAGATGACAGCAAAACTGAGTGAGAAATAGAACTCGTACTGGTTTAGCCGAAAATAAGTTCGGCAAAGTTTTGTACTGGTGTGTCAATAAAATTTCTCTGCTGAAAGTTTTTCCCAAAGCGCTTATTTTATAGGTATACAATTATATATGAATGATAGACAAATACGTACCAATATAACCATTTTACTGTCGGAGTAGGCTCTCCGTCAACTTTGCATGTTAATAACGCAGTTTCTCCAGCGTTTACTGTAACAGGTCTGGGTTTCAGCATAAAATTTGGCGGATCTCCGTCAATTTCTACAAAGGAAATGAACAACTTGACGTTTTAATAAAGTATAATTATATAGCATTTAAAGGTACAGGCTATCGTCAAGTAGTCTGTCAGAAATTTATTTTTGCGACAACATTGAACATTCTCTCAAAAATACCATTGGAAACTGACATTTCACCTCTTCCGGAAATGAACTTTCGGATATAAATATTATGAATAGCTGCATTCATTTCAATTTTTAGCGTGAATTAGAATTATTTAAAAAAGCATGTTCATTATTTTCCAAACCAAATTACAAAACTATTATAAGAACCAAATCGAAAATATTGCAATAATTGAAGTCAAAGTGGACAGCAACAAAAGATTTCTAATATTACACAATATGAGTGTAACTTCACAGGATGAAAGATGAATCACAGTGGCAAAACAGCAACAAATACCTTCAACGGTCATTTTCATTTGCGCGTTGGCTTCTCCTGCTGCGTTTTTAGCAACGCAAGAGTAAATTCCGCTGTCTTCTGGAAAAATTTCAGCAAAAACGAGGGTTCTTGTCTCAGCATCTGTTTCATATTTGAAATCATCTGATTCCTCAATTTCTTCGTCGTTAACGAACCACTTAACAACAGGAGGTGGACACCCTGCCAAGGAAAATAAAACAAATGAGATGGTAGTGATGACAGCATTACCTTTTTTCGTGAATACTGTTATTCAATCAAACTTCTAGTGATTTCTATCAACATCTTGAGCGATTTTTTGTGATAAATATGATGTTTAGTTTTTTCACTCAAATATACCTGTTGTGGCCAATGCTCAAGTATTTTAGTTCACTGAAGGCCGAAATTTCATTTTTTTTAATGGTGGAATTGAAAAAAAAATTTTGTTCCAATAAACGACAAATTTTTCTTCGGAAATTCAAAGGGCATCAAGTGTTACCTGTTGTGGCCAATGTTCGAGTATTTTAGTTCACTGATGACCGGAATTTCATTTTTTAATGGTGGTATTAAATAATAATTTGTTCCAATAAAAGACACATTTTTCTTGGGAAATTGAAGGATATCAAGCTTATTAAGCTTTTCTAACGGTATATAAAAGGAGTATAGATACGTCAATGTTTTTGGTATCAAAAGTTAATTTTGTGATTTTTTCCGAGTTGGAGTCGGAGTCAAATTTTTTTCAGTACGAGGCTGGGAATCGGAGACG
Source organism: Styela clava (assembly GCF_964204865.1). Taxonomy (NCBI): domain Eukaryota; kingdom Metazoa; phylum Chordata; class Ascidiacea; order Stolidobranchia; family Styelidae; genus Styela; species Styela clava. The sequence continues at coordinate 20,957,621 of NC_135250.1, forward strand.
ATTGAAATTTTCTCCCGACTCCACGGCCCTGAATAACATGAAACTGCAATAAGAAATCAGTTAATTGTCAGCAATTAACCATATGTAATGTGTGATAACTTACCAGCAACACGAGCCGTTAGCCTGTAGTTTATCGAACCATCTGGGACGATTCTGTCTTCCAAATCTTCCAAGAACGTTGGAGGTCTATCTGGACCATCATGAGCCGTTGTTTCGTCTTCCGATGATTGCGCTTGATGACTGCTTTGTACTTTGGCCGTTCCATTGGTTCCATTCATATGAGTCATGCTTGTCGTAGGTGTAGATTTCTTGCTTGAAGCAGGAGATTTGACGGGCTCTAAGTAAAGTATATGAATGCTGTTTTATTCGACATACTGACTCATATTTTGGCTACAATCAAAACTACTGTCAGATGAAGAAGTTTAATAAAATGCCTCAAAGTAATGGGTTGTCTAAAAACAGCAGTTATAACCAACTACTCGATTGGTGGACGTTTGAAAAAATAATATAAACTAAGAAAATCAAAAACAAATATTTCAAACCTTTTGGCTCAACTTTGGGTGTGACATTTCGTTTTGGTGGTTTAGGATGTTCTGGAAAGAAAAAAAAAAGAATGGATTAAACGTTTCTCCAGAAAAGTTAAAAATCTTATTTTACAAAAAAGAAACACTCATATTTCAAAATATAAACAATTACAGCTAAGAGCAAAAATCAATATACCTTTAACAGTTACTTTGCAAGAGCACATCACCCTTTTTAGTTTATTTTGAGCGATGCAAGTATAAACTCCTTCGTCTTCCGGGAGTGCTTCCGGTAAAAATAATTCTATGTGACCATCTTCCGCATATTTACAATCGGCATCTGTCAAGGGGTCACCATCCAAAAGCCAAGTAATCTAAGGAAAAGGGACAATTGTGTTAGACAAATATCAAAATGACAAATGAAATGGCATTTTCAAAACTGTAATTTTCCTCACCGTTGGGCGCGGATTTCCTTTTACTTGACATTTCAACAATATATCTTGATCTTCTTGTATGGTCATATCTTCTAATTGGATGGGAAACGAAGGACCTTCTTCCGAGACTTTTTTAGCTAAAAGAAAACAATAAAATTGAAACAAGCACAGATAGTAGAAATTTAGTCGCGTCATACATAGATCTAGTTTAATGTGTGCCACTAAAATGGTGGTCGAATACACAGAAAGGAATTTAGCATATTATAAATTTTAGCCACGTAGCACCTTTGTATCAAAATTGGAGCGAATCCTACAGGAAAGGGAACAGACAGTTTGGACTTAAAATAAACATACTTTATTGCAAATTTCGAGGTTAGAAATGTAGATTTTGTACAGATGCGAAGTGATAACGAGAAAAGGAATAAAGTACGAGAGAATCAGGGATTCTGGGAATAAGGAGCTTTTCGAGAGAATCTTTAAGAAAGAAAAAAGAGAAGAAAATGAGAGAGTTCAAATGAAAGCTCACCTGCTACATTAACTTTGCAACTTGTCTTTGTTTCCCCGCCTTTAGTTTTTGCTATACATTCATATACTCCAGAATCTTCCTTCATGGCGTCTTCTAATACCATACGGGCCACTCCATCTTTATAAGAAGCATCACCGTCTTCAGCTTCTAATTTTTGACCATCCAACATCCATATTATCTGCAGATCAGGCGTGTTTGCAATTTCGCACATTAACCTGAAATGATGTATTGTTAATCCAATGCACTACATAGATTAATTGAAAACAATTGACGAAGAAGGTAAAATTGTAATAAGAGTGTTTGTAATAGGAAGATTGACCACTATTTTTGTGAAACATAAATACACAAACCTAATGTCCTCTCCTTCTTCTAAATTTAGGTTTTGCAGATTTTTCGTAAAATTAGGTTTCTTGATTTCCTGTTTCGCGCAAACCGTAACGACACAGACCGACTCTGATTCTCCAGATAAATTTCTCGCTGTACAAACATATTTTCCTCCATCGCTGCTTCCAGCTTTACGAATACGTACACTGGCTTTACCTATGACAAAATTGATGATAGATTTGAGTTGTTGACGTTTTTAGCCTTCAGCATATCTTTATTATACTGGATACGTCCGATGAATTTAATGCGACATTGTTCAAGTTATATTATGCTATTCGAAAATAGATTTTGGAGAATTCACAAGATGAAAAATGTTTATTTTCTTTTAAGCTTACAATTTCCGCAGTGAAATTATAGGTTGTGTTGGATTTTAAAAAAGAGTTATTGAAGCCTACGATTGTCAGCTACCATTATCGAAATAGCGGTCACGTATAACGTTATTATGTTTCTACCTTCTTCATAGGATGTCTCTGAGTTCAGAACGCTGAGTGATCGGCCATTTCGTGTCCACGTTACGCGTGGTTGAGGATGACCTTTAACCTGGCAACCGAAAGTGACTTCTTGTCCTTCATCGACTTCAACAGATTCGGGTAGTTTTGTAAGAAAACTGGGTGCCTCTCGTTTGGCTGCAATAAAAAATTAATTTGACTATTCTTTTTTGTGTGCGAAGTTTAAAATACCTCTACCTATTAAAACTACAAAAATGTTACCCATTACCAATTTAAGAGATGTTTTTGGTCAGACGCAAAGGTTACTTGAATACAAAATAAACTTACAAACCTAATAGGACTGTAGCTTTTAATAAATAAATATGAGATAAATTGGAATTTAAATTCGAGTTGGTAAGACAATTATACGAAATTAGCCAAGGCCAGAAAGAGGGTAAGCTATGCCCGATCAGGAGCACTATTTAGCCTCCATATCAATTGTATTCTAACATCACTTCATACATAACAATTTTGCGTAGATTGAATTGCTTTTCCGACCCTATGGCTACGCAAAGTCCGGTATATTGCTCAGTTGTCTGTTAAAACATATCAAAAGATTGGCAAATTTTCGCAACGAGTTCTCACCTCTAATATACAACCGTCCTTCATTACTAGATTGGCCGGCAGCGTTTTTAGCGGTGCATACAACGTTGCCTCCGTGATCGGGAGTAACAGAATTTATTGTCAATATTGCTCGTCCGTTCTGAAGAGAAAACAGTTCGTGAAAGAAATGTTTGCAAAATAGTCTCAATGTTTCGTTACTAGCTTAATTTAGACCTTTCGCAGTAACACAAAACGTAATTGCTTGTTTACCTCAAATGATTGTTGTGCTCCTTTAACAAGTTTTCTATCAATTTTCCACGTTATTTCCGGTTCCGGTGACCCTCTGACCTGGCATTCAAACGTCACCGTATCTCCTTCCATTGCTCTCGTGTACTCTTCGAATTTTGAAACGAACTCAGGCGCTCTTTCAATAATTGGAGGCGCTTTTTCAGGTAGTTCTGTATATATAAACATATATTGGTTATAGTAGAATATTGAACATTGTATTTGGTATTGAAATGAAATTTGAAAGTATAGCGAAGCATTGCTTGACACTTTTAGTGTATCATGCAACGCAGACTTTGAATAATTGGTATTTTAAAAGTATTGACAACCATCTTCTATATAAGCACCATGCTTTATGAAAAATGAAAAAAAAATATCACAAAATTTGATGAATTCTTAGACAACTAAAATGAACCATAAATATTTCAACAGTCATGATTACTGGAAGATATTGTTTTGCAAAAAATAAACAAAATTTGAATTACCTGAAACTACAACTTGACAGCTAGTCTGTGCTCGGCCTTCATTGTTTGTGGCAATACAGCTATAACATCCTGAGTCTTCGGGAGTAACTTGTTCAAGAGTAAGTATGGCTGCCCCGCCTTTTAGGGTCATTTCCAATCCGTCTCCCGGTTCCAAAACCTAGTTTTGTTAGAAAAGAATGTATAAAAATCGATGATGTATAAATACATCATCATCATCGAGTTTACAAAAAACTGCAATATTATCAGTCCCAAGACAGAGCAACACTCATTTGGAAAAAAGGAAATGGTTGAATAAGAAATTTCTTATTTATATTCTAGTCGAGACTGTATAGACTTTTTTAGCTAACTTTCTGCTACCAAAAGAAATCAAGGAAAAATAATTAATTTTCAATTTCATTTACCTCTTCATTTAGGCACCATTGCACCCTGGGCTCGGGTGTTCCGGTCAGCATACATTTTAAACAAATATCCTCTCCTTCCTTTGTCTTGATATCAGACAAAGGTCCAGTGAATTCAGGAGGTACGTCTAATCTCTTTTCTGTTGAATAGATAATAAAAAAACAAGTTATAAATATAGAAATTTCAATGACAATTCATCGAACTTTTCATGTTTCTTGTTTCATAATTGTTCGCTCTTCGTGTAATTGTAAAAACTTATGTCTACCAGTTAAATTTCCAGGTGGAAAACATCTATAATTTCAAGCCTTCAAGGATCAATAATTTTGTTTTCAAAAATTTTTACTTACGTTTTATCCGAACTCTGCAAGCCACTGAATCCTCACCTGCATCATTTATTGCAGTACACATATATTGACCGCTACTTGCCATTGATACGTTGCGCAATACAAGTCTAAAAATAACAAATTCATTTTTATGGGAAGCCCATACTATCGTCCCTAGCAAGACTTCACATATCAAAAAAAAGAAATAGCTGAGGTTGGGAATAGGGATGTCCAAAAAAATTCAATTAAACAAAACAAATACTTTCGAAAAAATACCCATTTTAGGATTTTTGATAAAAAACAAAATTATTTTATTCGCCGTTTTAGCTGCGAAATATTGATTTACGCTTTTCAAATACTCAATTTTCCTGAAGTAAATTGAAGTAATTATAATTAATAGCGAGATAGAATTCAAGATGACAGAATCGGTCGAAAATGGGCATAGTTTGGTTCGAAAAGCTTGAAAACCTGAATCATTTCCTATTAACACACATAGCTTCACGCCAACTAATATTATATGCTATTAAATCATGTTTATTTACATAAAATATTTCATATCTTGAATTATTTAATTAAAAATATAATTTCTCGAATATTGTCTATAGGAATTGCCGATTGATGACAACATGATATATCTACATGTGTTTGTTATAAATTAACACCTACTTTGCGATGTTGTTACGATAAAAGCAATCGCCGTCCGAAATTTCTTCTCCATCTAGTGACCAGAGTACTTCCGGAGAGGGCATTCCGCTCACTTCCGCTTCCAGGGTCAAAGTTTCTCCCTCGGCAATTCGAACATCTTTTGGTGGTTTTGTGAACTTTGGCTTGCTTTGTTTTTGCTTAGCTATAATAAGAAATCATGGAACTAAATAATTGGTGATCCCGATACAATTGGCCACCGTTATGTCAGGGCATATTACCGGATAACTTCTTATCATTTTGCGCACCCGTATTCGTCTTGTATTATACTACACCCATACGTTTATTATGCTAATCTATGCTATTTCATACATATTCGGCCAAGATGCAAAATCCATTTTATGTCTATAGCTTACTTTTTACTGTCACTCTGCTGCTACATTTCGAGTCACCAGCATCGTTTTTCGCTAAACAAAGATACTCTCCAGCATGTGAGGACTTCACTCCAGATACCCTCAGAGTAGCGACTCCATTTCGAACGTTTATATTCGTATTCGCCTCACGGTTCGAAATAGGAACGCCATCTTTTGTCCAAGTCAATTCGGGTGTAGGAGTGCCGGTTATTTCGCATTTCAATTCCAAGTCTTCGCCTGGAAAAAAGAAATTTTTCTTTGTTGATTGAGGAATGTACAAGGATTTAGGAGTTGCTGGTCTGATGCCGAATATCATCTTCTGTGATACCCGAATTATCATTAACATTATCCCTTGCACTTACTGTCTCCTAAGGAGACGGTTTGAATAGCAATTGCGACTACATAAACATCTCTACTCCTAATCGATCCTCAAATCACATCGTACGGTAAAAATTTTAATTACGGTGAACGTTGATTACTAATCATTGTTTACCATTTTATCAAGGCAGACGTGACGAATTGATAAAGTATTCGAACAGTGGAAATTCCACTATCGTTGAACTTCTTTTAAGCTTTAACAGAATTTATAGTAACTTTTTTATTTATACGGCAAACCTTCTAAAACTTGAGTGCTTGAAAGCCTTCTTGTAAAGGTTGGTGCAACTTGATTCGATCTTCTTGATCTGTATGGTGACGTCATAGTATCTTCGTTGGATGAAATCGAGCGTGACGAAGATGTGGATATGCGTGATGAAGCTAAATTTCTATTTGTCGAATCTATAATATAGAAAAGATACAAATTAAGGTACTCCCGTAGTATGTGTACCAGGTTAGAATTGGGCCATAATTTTATTCCTATTTTTTTTTTATATTTTAGTTCCATTACGACTTCTGGAGAGCCCAAATTAGGGAGTATGTGGAAGGATAGCTGTTCAAAAATCAAAATTCGGTATTAAATAACAAGAAAGCAATGCTCGAAGATATGGTACACGCAGATTAATGACTAACGCAATGTCAGGAATACTTGACTTAAAAAAAAAATAATAGTAATAGCGAAATCAGATATTAAAAATATGAAATTTATTGAACTATTATTGCGAGGAGGAGCAATTTTTACAACAATCCCAAACAGATCAATAACAGCAACATCGCACAACGATCCATGCTTGGGTTAACTTTGGGTGTAAAATTTCTTTTTCTATCCATGATACTTACTTATGGTAATTTCAAGGTGTTGTGACTTGTTGCCGCGAGTAGTGTTGTTATTGAGCTTATCTGTAATTTCATTGCTATGGACAACGGTACGACTTGGCTTTTCGTAACCTGTATATTAGTACAAAAAGAAAATGATATGGTTAATAGAACCGTAAAAATATATACTTCTATAAAAATATATAGTTTTGTTTTCAACGCGACTAATAATGCATTACATTCAAAAAAAAATTGCAGATAATTTATCTCAAATTGATATACTCTTCGCAAATGATACTTAATGAAACCTATTTGGTCATGGCCTACAGAGAACCGCTCCGTGGCCAACTAGATGGGCCGAGGACCCAGTTTGAGGAAGCCTGTACCAGCTTATTTAGAAGGAAAGCAATACACACACCAACTGAAGTCGGGCCATGTTCACAACACTACGTAAGTAGTCCACTTCTAGCTGGCGTGACACAACCGTTTTGCATATGTTATTCCTAACCCCCACCTGACTACGTCGTTCTAAAATTACGTCATGCAATAACATATGCAAAAATAGTTGTGCCACGCCAAACAGAAATATTTACGTCGTTTAGTGAACATGCGCCCGGAGGTATGCTTCATATCGACCGAGACGAATACTAAGAGCTCGGACAAACTACATCAGCCAGATATTTCGCCAGCTCATTTTTACACGGCTATGCTAGACAGAATTTTTCATATTTGTCACAGTGAGACGGATCAATCATAGAGCAAACGATTGGCAGTAAACAATTGCAAACACAAAAGTACCTTTGCTTCCCGCTCCAAGAACATGAACATCCACGGTAGCTGTTTGCCTGCCCAGTGAATTTTTAGCCTGAACAGAATATTTCCCAGCGTCGTCTGCATTACAGTCTTCAATTTCAAGGTAATGGTCGTTTCCATCTTCACGAATAATCACCCGATCATCGTTGATATCTTCAAATTTGGTTCCGTCGCGTTCCCATATTATAGTTGGTTTAGGATGACCAAGTATGGTGCATTTGAGAATGAGCCTAAAATTGATATAATTGGAGTGAAAATGCTTAATGAGAGTTTGTTCAAAAAGTTTATTGAATTACAACACAACAAAACGGGAAAATAACCTTTAAAATTTTAAAATATTGCTTGTGGGATTTTTCAAATAAGTGTACCTAATTCCAATCAAAATAAAAAAGACTACTATTGGTTGCCTACGTCTGTAAATATTCATCATATCCCATACAAATGATTTGCTTAAAATATTTGAATATACAAATTCAAGGAGCGCTGGCCAAACGTAAAGATTTCAGACAACTGGGCCCAACACCTCATCTAAGATGTATTAGATTGGGTTGGCAATGATGAAATGGAACGATTCTGGTACTTCCAAAAATCGCAGCTCCTTCAGTATGAGTGATCTCTTGTACAAAGCCTTGTTCATGGCGAAAGAGCAATACGTCATATAAAACTTATAAAAAAATGTGACGGCGTCCGCATTTTTGCCGAGAAAGTGTCACTAGTTTACTACAATACTTACTTTTCTCCAGCTTCGACATTTTGGGGTCTTGGTCGTAAGATAAATCCCGGTGCTCTGCGTCTTGGTGACGACCCACTTCCGCTGCTCGAACGAGATTTCTCTGTAGTCCATGACGATACTGATCCTGAAACTAGCCGCGAATTGGCGGCGCGCCCCAATTTGGGCGACATGGATGGAGAACTCAGGGCTGACGTTGCTGGACTACCGGAGCTAGAATAGGTGGGTGTGGCTACTTCAGAACTGTCCTGCCCAGATCGACGACCTCTTGGAGTACTAGAGCGGCTGGAGTATGAAGATTCTAGAAAAAAAATTATTACATCAGAAAGGTATTCAGATCATTACGGAGTAATTTTTATTATGTCGTCGCCTAATCAGAATCTGGCTAGGACCAAATATTTCAAAAATGTCTTGACTATGAATATTTAGAAATTAGATTCAAGATTGATTTTGTTCAGATATTCTCGCAAAATACGGTATTTGTTCCAATTTTGAAATGCAGAAATCTGATGATTTTATATCAAAACAAACCATGTTGGAATCTGTTCTCAAACATTAAAAACGATAATTATACGCCAGTGTAACTTGTTTCATTTTCGTTCTACCAACACATAGAAGTGGCTTCACAATAATGGCAGTTACAAATGAATCAAATATTTTATTGGTCTCATAAAAGAAACAGCTGGTATGGTTTAATAGTCGGCTTACTAACTCCAAAACAAGTAAGCAATGCCCAATCATATCGACACGAAGATCGCTACAGGTACAGTAAGGCCTGAAAGCATCGAATTTGCTGGAAACATACGCGGACAAGTAATACATAGCCGGTCGATCAATGCGGAACAAATAGTGTTCCAATTTAGGTAAAAACGGCAATATTTTTGGTGAAATATGGCGTCCTATAGATTTCATAGGAAAAATAAAAAATAACTAAATAAATGTGATGCCTTCATCTAACTTCAAGTAATAAAAATTTGAAATTGATTGTTCTATTGGTGACGGAGAAGAGCGATTACTTTCCAACAACAGCAACAAGGATAACAACAAAAAGTAATTAGAAAACGATCCACAGGTCCACTTAGTGTCCAATAAACACTGCAATGCAGCTTATTTTAAAGAATGCCCAATCAATTGAATTATAATAAAATACGAAATAATAATATGAAACTAAAAAAGTACTGTAATTAAACAGAGCGGCAATTAGCGCGACCCCGATTGACCTATGTAATAAAGACTTGGGAGAATTTTGTCGTTACAAAATAGATATTAATTAAGTGTAATTTAGCTCCTTTAACATCGAAATTTTCTATGTCTAATTATGCACCTGTGTCACTTTGGGCAACAAACATTCATGGGTAATTTGGTCAATGATTGATCGTCGTTAAAATATCGTTTTGCGTACTATCAAAAATTTTCATTATGCTAAGTTATTTTTGTATGTTATTACGCTCTAGAAATTGATTTCATAATTACATAAGTTAGTTTGTACATTCGAATTGGAATACAGTTAAATTCGTGTCTTTTTTCTGCTTTTTTTAGGATTGACCGAAATCACTTAACAATGAAGACGTTCTAAAATCAGCAATGTAGCATTAGAAGTATTATTTGTTAAATTAAATGTCTAGTTTATCTATGCCAAGGTCAAATTGTATTTTGTACGGTGATTTCAAGGTCATAATCGGAAGGTCATATGAGGTCATGAATTTTTGCTATAATTGGGGTATGTTTAATTATATTAATACAGTTTTAAATAATAACAATTAGGGTAGCGATAATTCGCCAAATGAACGAAATGGAAATTTACGTTATAGTTGGGATGGAACAGCAAAATTACGTGGGAACATTGGAATAGATGCAAAAAAAATCAAAAAGGGGTCAAAGTTTCAAAGATTACTAGTTAGATGGCTTTATGCGTTTTATGTTGTGTTTTTTAAGCATTGTTAAAAACATGGATTTGTACAATCAGTAACATGCAGATTGGGAGCTTAGCTGCTAATGTGACGGCCCAAGATCAATTAGATTGGACAAACCTTTAATACTGAATAAATAAAACATTGAAACCGAGATCTCTATTTCGACAAGAAAAGATTGCAAATAATAACCAAACAAGTCATGTATTGTATGTTTATTCTGGTATTTGAACTCATTTTAGAAAATTACCTTTCGTTTCGACCGTGCGCCGATGTGTTTATTATAGTTCCTTCTCGGAAAAAAATGCAGAATTAGTTTAACTTTGAGCTTGTTTGAGTTAATTGCTACTTATAATGTGTAGACTAAATTATGTCAGCGGAAGCAACAAAGAATGAGAATTAGCACCTACTCATCGGAAAACTCATGTTGAATATAACCAAGGTCCAAAGATGTATCTTAGATATTATTCGCTCCTTTCTTAACAGCTAGAATTGCATGTACTCACCTTTCACTCGCAATTGTGCAGAACAAGTCTCGTTGCCGACGTGATTAGATGCCCGAATAGAATATGTTCCTGTATCTGCGTGATCCGTACGTGATAATACTAGGCTATGAGTTCCATACATTTCCATAATACGAACACGACTACTTGCTGTGATCTCTTTTCCGTCCTAAAATGATGAAAATAAAAGAAACACTGATTTTATTCACGTGGGACTGTTTTGAAAAAACTTCCAAATAAATGAATAACAGAAAACAGAGAGATATTGTCCTTCAGAAATCCCAGGAAGGCCACTGGCGTTTTGATAGAAAAATTTAGGATATTGACGATTCGAAACACATTTAGCGATTATTATATTAATTTCTCGACACGATTTCTCGGAACAGATGAAAAATAACAAAACTCAGAAATAGGACTCTTTTCTATCAATTTTAATACAATCATCATCGCCTTCACAGCCACTATCACCTCGCCATTTACATTACAAAGACACCACGCCGCAGTAAATACGCTTGGCTGCATCGCACCAATCTCTTTATCTTCAGAAGCGGGACGTCGATCAAAAGTTCAAGTTAGCATCAAAGTTGTCGAAAAATGTAAATATACAAATTAGAAACCATTTAAGTGCTTTGAGCGACAGGTTATCGACAATATCACCACTAGAGATCTAGATTTTTATTTTATCGCTAAAAAGCGACTTTCATAAAACGATGGCCAAAATACCAAGGGAATTTTAGAAAGAATGAAAACGCATTGTTAAAAACTGGGAACTAATCGGGTATCGTACCGGCATTTTTCTAATCTATTTCTTTAATTTTGTTTATCTCCGGCTAAGATAAGAAATAAGGCAATATCCGAACCTAGCCTAATGTAAACAGACTACGTAAATAGACAAACAGACAAAAAATTATTTACGGGAAATAGCAGAGTAGAACCGAAACGTGTTTTAATAATAGTATTCATAATTTAAACCCTTTTATGATTGAAATTTGCCCTGTTCATTTAAATGGATAATTCCGTAGTTCAATCATCGCGTATTTCGAACATATTTGTATTTCGTCAATAATGATATTCGCTAATATAATATTTAAATATGGGCTCCCTTATTTGCCGAATAACCCTAGCCGTAATAGATCGGTTAAGATAAGCCACATTATTACCGTCGTCACTTCGTCTCATAACACTTCTTTACTTTATCATTAAAACATACAATTCAATCAACTTTGCAGCCCTTTATGAATAACAAATATAATCGTTATGCTAGACAAAAAACTCATTTACTCACTAATGCAAACAAATTTTTATATTTTTTCAACAGTTTCTTGCATTTCATTGCACAAGCACAGTCAAGTATGAATTATACAAAAACATTGTTTTAATGTCTCTTCACGTTTGATCGATTTTCATTTTTTTTTATTATCGCTTTCCGCGTCATAAATATTTATTGCCCAATTTTATGTTTTTATTTCTTCGCGCGTGCTTCATATTAAATAACCCTCCTTAATTTAAATGCTACATTTAGTATTGCGTATGCTACACTCGGCCGAGCGTTAATACGAACATTATTTTTTATAAATATCTCAGACAAGCAAGCTAACGAACAAAAAATAAATAGTTAAGGTCGGTAAAACTAATTTATACCGTTTGCCTACCTTGCCTGCAGAATCAATGCCGGCGGCACCATAGAACGGAGAAGGTAACCTTATTCTCCAATACTGCACAGCCTAAACAACGACAAAACAACTGAGAACTAAAAATAAAAACGGCAACACTAAACCATTTCCCAGTGTCGTCTTCGTTACGCATCAGTGAATTTGGGCCGACGGCGAAAATTCTTGCTCAGAGAAAAACGTTCGGAATAAACCGCATAGAGCCGCTCCATATAAGGAGTTCGGCAACCCGACCATAGAGAGATTGCATTCACAGATTGACGTTGTAAGCTTGCGTCACTTTCACCGCCAAAATTGGAATCCTTTTTATGACAAAGTATGTTTTTTGCCAAAAAAACAAGAGAAAATATAGCTCTGAAATCTGACTGAAAATTTTGAAATTCCATCATCAACATGGATATGACTATACCACATTTGAAAAATGAAACATCTCAATAAGAAGGGATATAGATTGTTAAGACTAAAGTGGAAAATATAGATAATGCCCGACTGCGTTTCAGTTTGACGTACCCAAAACTACAAAAAGAGGAGCTCAAAAGTGCAACATTGAAACGCCCGAGCCAAGCTTGACAATACATAAGGTCACGTTTCCAGTAAAATGCTATAAATTGCAAAGTTGACCTATTTCCGTTTTTAAATGGGGTTTTATGGATGTAATAAATCATAAAAATTGCCTAAGTTGACAATGAAATGAATTTAGACTATTCAGTATCCTAAATTTGGTGTGTAATATAATTCTACTATAGTCAATTTGTTGAATGGGAATATCTTAACATTCCGAAATCTGACTGTAGATAAATTTTAATCAGAAATTACTGAAACTTATGATAACAGTGTATGGCAAACGCGGCCAAATCTAATAGAGATACAGTATAAGTTTGGATGACAATTTCAGATTCCCACAAATATAAATACCGTTATACAGGAAAGCAATATCTTACCTCTTGAATGTATCGCGTCCAAAAGATTGGCTCAAGAGGCCAACCGGCACCCAGTTCAATACCTGACATTTAATTCCAATTTTCTATATATACCGAATTTGTAGTTATCTTATCCCTAACCCCATACCCAGCACCCTAACTCTACATATGCATATAAAACATTGAATAACAATGGCAGTATGAATGATGCACACAGGATGCACAAGAATGATGAGCACAAAAAATAACATAAACATGCAAAATTATTGTCATTTAATATCGTTAAATTATACATGAGCATGTCAATTTGGAAAACATTAAAATTACGGCAATATATAATATCACATTCTTACAGTTGCTGATCATGTCAAAACGTTGTTTATTCTTTACTTTAATGACAATATAGTCAGCTCAAAAACAGCGATAAACCTGGTAATATCATTCAGAGATAGGTCTTATAGAATAATATTTTATCGTTTTTGGTGCGATATTTTGCTCCGAATAAGGATCTACATAAGCGGACCTGGTAGATGAGGACTTCTATATTTTCGAAAAGCTGAAATTTTTCAGCTTCCGCTAATAGTCCAGCCAATTTATTACATTTCTGTGAAACTAATTGTTTTTCATATCTACATATTGATTTTTTGATTTTTTTTTTACATTTTTGATCTTTGGTTGATTTTTGATTTTTGATTTTTTGATCTGCGAAAATGATACCAACAAATATCTGACACCGACTATTACTTTATTTTTTTCTAGGAAAAAGCTTTAAAAAAATGTTGCAACGCAATTGCAAGGGAGCCTATTTTGTAAGTAGGCTGTAAGTAGGCTACCTGAAAGATATTACAAAATTTTCGACTTGAAGTTTCTGGATCCTCTCTCATGACAGAATGTGAAGCGAGTTAAATAAATAGCGTGAATACTGTTCAAATGTTGTAACTGTCTGCTCTGTTCGTAACTGAATGCCCGCAAGTCGAAATCAAACTCACTTCATAAACTCAACCCGGGAATAGGTCCGAAAATTTTGGTCATATTTTGATCCTCGTTACCGAACAAGTTATAACACAGAATAGACTAAAATTTCAAAAAAATCGGTCAGAATTACAGGGTAGTTACCGTTAAATCAGTTAAAACAGAGCATACATTAAAATGCATCAAACATTAACTTGGACTCCTAAATTGAGCACAACACACTTTCTCAAAAATCCACAAATTTTGAAGAAATCATATTTCATTGGAGCAGGTTAAACCCGAATCATGTGTTTATCCATATCCCAAGTATGGGCCTCGCATGTTCTCAATTTTATTCTCAAACTAGCAAATACAAATCTTTCCTAAACTCCCAAAAAGCAACTAAAAACCTAAACCAATGCTACATTACTATTCTCAATAAAGATATCTTTTCATAACCGACTATGCTATTGTCTTTCAGACAAACGTGGTTTAAAATAGTTGGCATAACTTAAAGCCGCGTTGCCGTATTCAAAGAGATGCGAATTTGTTTTCATAGGGACACAAAATCGCCGATATACGTAAATAGGATAATGCGACGCGTGTTCCCTCCCATTGAAGATAATTTTGTGCGCATATAACCGGATTTCGACACTTAATTCTGGCTAACTAGTGTCTAGCAAGCAAACTACGCTAAAAGGAATGTTTGAAGTATCCTTCTCAGATAATTACAACATTCGCAAAAAAAATTCTAGTTCGAATAACTTTCACACGGAAACACACTACCCATTAATGTAATTTAATTCCGTGTTAACCCAGAGACAACACGTCGCGATTATATCAAATTTGCATAACACGGGTGAAAATAAGTAATAATATAAAATCATATCACCGGGTTAGGTTATGAACATGTATGGAAATGTGTCGTTTCTTATCATATCAGACAACTTCACGCATATTGAACTATATGTTTAAAATTTGGCCTAGTAGTCGCTGATCTTGCTTAATCATACATGTCCCCGTGATATATTTATTATTTAAAAGGTACAGTTGACTTAAACCACATTGACACGAAGCAAAGCCACATCCTCATAGTTTCATGAATTTTTATAAACAAAAAGAGTATATTTGTTTATATTTTTGATAGATAGATATTTTTAGGCATTTCGCATCATGTAAATATAATATAGACAAAAATAGAAAATTCGCTCGTAATTTATATATCGGCCCGGATATGGACAAGTGCTAAAGGAGATTGGTAACACTCCGTAACTACATCTGGTATTGCATTTTCCGAATGAGTCGTCAAGCAATCAAACGCTTGTATGAAATCATGAGTATGAAATCCTTTCGTTATCAATAATGTTGGCAAATATGTTCAAAACATAGGTTCTTTGATGTGTGAAAATTTGTTAACACCGGTTATGCCTCAAGGCTAAATGTCCGATGATTGTTGAACCTGATTAACGTCACAAAATAAAAACGGTCCATCTGTGCGTCAATTCTTCCCTTAATTTCAAAAATATGCTTTGGAACCGTTATCTTTTATTTCATTGTCCTACGGAGTAGTCACATGTATGAATGGAATACTTCTGCATTGAATCATGTAATTGTACAGCTTTAAACAAAATTGGGCTCAATATGTCTCTATGACTTTTTGAACCGTTTCTAGTTGCTTGATGTCTTTTCTTCATGCCTTGTCCAATCCTTACTGTGTTTCGAATTTGTCTATCAATCTGGCCCTTTCTTCGCTTTTCCTTATACAGTATCTCTGTTTACTGCATCACATTTTCTTCCAATAAATTACCATTTTTTATGGCACATCTTCGTTTCACGCTTCCGTTGGCTAATTTTCAACCGATTCATTACAATATATGCCCTCTAAAGCGTAACCACTGCATTTCAATATCATCGAGGAGGCATATCTGCACACAGGCAAACAAAATGCTTATACAAAACCATAGATTTACGTTCAAGGTTTTTATAAACTGTGACACTCCTCCAATAAATTAATTCAAAATGGGCTTTTGTTGACAAACCAGCAACTTTTTCCTATGTGACCACTTATACAGATGTTTTTAATATTGACTTCCTCTGGCATGCGTGGTCTGCTCAGAAATCGCGTATTCAGACCAATTTTACTGCCCGTTTAATTAAACCCTAAAATAGTTGAATCTAATTGAATGCTATGAAGACTGTATATGGCCGCCAACGTTGCCCATCGAAATAACTTTTGACCAGATACAATGATATATATTTAACGATAGCCTAAAGCTGAATGGGTCAAAAAGATCAACAGTTAATGAAAATAACGTCAAGAGAACGATTTAAGCAATAAAACCTTTAAATCAGGTTTTCTGTAGAAACTCGTCTATCTAGAATTAGATAATTAAGAACGATTTAATACGATTAAAAGTTCATGAAATATGCCTTGGCCTAGTATTTCAAGATTTTTGATTGAGACCTGAAACATCAAATCAAAATATTATGGTACATCGAAAAATTTCTTATCTCCTTACATATCAATTAACTTATAGAGCTTAAAGTGAAGATGATGAACACTTCAAACAAACTAATTTTAACCGACTATAATTAACTGCGAATTAAATTTTTCGTTAAAATAAAGCTATGCTTACACTGGAAATTGTCACATATAATCATACCCATACAGTATATTCTCCGTTGTTATTTGATTAGGCAAAATGAGAATCAATTTGTTAATCTGTCTCATTTCTTACTAGACAACCAGAATATATAATATTTTCAGACAACAGTCAATATTTTTCATTCAAAGATTACAAATTCTAATCATTTTTTGAAATATAAATGATTGATACTAGTTTCCATACCTCAATAGATTATACTAAACTCCAAAACCCGCGAAACACTAACAGATACGTCTTTCCTACCGTAAACTTCTTTAGCTACTAGTGTAAAATCCAGCGTAACATTTTCGATAGCGTCCGCGCTACAATTATTGTGCGTCAACAGAGCGATGAATGATCGTGAAAAGGGTAGATATTATAATATTATAGACTGCCAATTATTGATAACATAGAGTGACATATAAGTAGGTTTAGGCGAATCAGAAATTCCTAAAATGTTTGAAAGAGCTATTTCAAAATTTTGTGGTGCGTGATAATGAGGTTAATTTCGAACGATTCCATATTTGACAATTCGTTTGGTTTTTAATATTTGCGCAATTTTTTCTATTCATTGGTCGTAACAGCCAACAAGGTATCGATCAAATAATACATACTTATACAAATAACAACAATTACGTCTCCTCTACTTCCGAATGACCCTGTTTTGAAAACAGTCTTGCAAAAATGTGAGGCACTTCATTGTGGTGTTCGGCAGTCATATATTTCCGCTAGACGGCGCTCATATTCTCGAACTTGAAGGAGTATATTTATGCGCGAGACTAATATAAGCGAACAGCTGATTTAACGCATAATACTTCAGGTAACTATGAATTGATATTAAGTCTGAGAGCATGAATCTATAATACAATAGAAAATGGTAAGAGAAAGCTTTGTATGTAGAATCCATGGCGAGATTAGTGTTTCGCGCATAAGGGTTTTCGCATAAGATACCAGTATGCAAAACGATTCAAATAGATAATCGGATAATCATGTTACCTTTTCCCACGTGACAGTAGGTTTTGGTTTTCCCTCAATTTTACATTCAAATCGAGCTCTTCCACCTTCATTGACTTCAACCTCAGTCAAAGGCTGAGAAAACGTTGGTGCAGCATCGGTGACAGATTTCGTTGGTCCTCTGGCTGTAATTCAAAAATAAACAATATGATTCAGAAATGAACATCATGATAACATATTCGTTTATGCTAAAATTTCTAACAACTAATATATAATCAGGCTTGACTCAAATATAAGTTGGCCCATAAATGTAATTTTGGATATGATTTAAGCATGATTTACCACAAACACATAACCGAGATGTTCGTACATTTATAGCGCTATTGTGTAAAAAAAATTCTAATGAAAAACTGTCCAATTACTTGATCGATTTGGTGATTGTTAACGCTTGATAAATAATAAATTTACGAATATGTGATTTCCACACAGCGTCCAATGTTTGTTATGGAATGTAAGTTGAAAATATTTTATTTTACCTGCAAGCCTCAGCTCGAAGCTAACTGTAGATTTGCCTGATCTATTCATGGCTACGCACTTATATGTGCCAGCGTCAGTTGCTTTTAATTCATGTATATTCAAGAAGTACGTTCCCAATTTTTCCGATATTTCTATACGATCGGATGGCTGTAATTTTATAGATCCCTGGTGAAAAAAATAATATGCTTATTCAATTCGTAAATTGGAAGGTTCGCGACTGTAAACGAACTGCAAATTGTCCCGAAATACCCGTGTTAAAGAACATAACGAAAGGTAAATAACACGGAGAAGAGCGACAAACAGAGTTTCACATAGGAGCTGTATTGCGATACCCTTTTTAAAATTTTATCTATGTTCTTGAATCGTTCCTTTAATAATCTTTTTCTTTAATAATCTATTTAACCCTCGTTAGGAACCGATCATATAGCCTGAAATGAGTAAGAAGTGGGGTATGGTCATAAACACACCATCAAAAATTAGTCACAGACGATTAAAATGTAATATTGCTCTAAACCGTCATGTGAAATGTAAAATTAGTATAACATTTCAGGCGCATATCATTTATTGATTCTATAGGCTAAACAATATCAAATCTTTTTCAAATTCGCTTTCCTAGTTACACTCGGATCATGCTGGTTTGCGTTCAAATCACAATTCGTTACCACAAACTATGAAAACTTATTTATCGTATCCAGAAGATCGTGCACATCTCGTCGAAAATAATCCAATACAGCTCAAAGTAAAACTTGAGAAACCACAGGATATCGGTATAAAGCTCACATTGCATTGAGATCAAATCTGGCAACATCACCGTAACGTTACACTATTCTGCTGCAGACAACGCAAATTGTAATATGAAATCGCCATTCGATGCTACAATGTTTTTCAATTCTCTCCCCACAAAGCTACGTTTGGCATGCTGATCTACGTAAGATAATTTATCAATGTATATTTTATTTCCAATTTATATTGGCTTGAAAGGAATGCATTGGACAGTCGATCAAATATTTGGGAGTCATTCATCGCTTCATATTTACATATTCTATCTCGATTATCTGATAAATGGGTCGTGCTATCTACCCACAAGAACAAATATTACTTGTTCCAGCGATTTTTTTTTTCAACGATTAGATATATTTGCATACTTTGTTAACTGTAAAGACACGTTCAATTACAGTACCCTGCAACTAAAATACGTTACGAAAACCTGGCATCCTTGAAAACTTTTATTTTGTAGGATAATTTTTCTACCGCGATCTATCACGGACTATACCAGAGATATGTCCGATAAAACGTAGTAAATGTGAAGAATTATTTAAAATCTGATAATTTATAAGTAAATGGGAAACAAAATATGTGTTAGGCTAGGTTTCGTATAAAACATTTAGGGATTCATGAAAAAATTTTGACTGAAAGGTCCTGTTACATACTTCATTTTTTTTATTTTTCACGTGTCTGTATACGTCTAAATGTCCTTTTTTGATAATTTACAGCACTTTGACAGGGAGCATAGAGTCTTACCGCAAAAATCACCCACTCTTCCGAAATATTCCAACACGAACCAGGCCATTAATTTAGGAATCAGACTATCAGTCCGGAACAAATATGCTATCTGCACATATCAATGTCACAATCAAAGTTGAAAATTCGAAAAAAAAAACATACGGAAAAGGCCACAGTCCGTTGGTGTTAAAATCAGGGAATCGCTGTATGTACGTATAAAGTATATAAGATCGAAACGGGTTATATTATCTTGAATAAATATTATTCCACATCCCGGTAAAATATGTCAAATTTTACAAAACAGCTTTGAATATATCTCACACTAATTATGTAATTTTCCATATCCATAGTTAAACCAAGCATAAATGATATTATAAACACAGTTTATGTGTGGGCCATACGCGAACGGTTGAGCATTTTCACGTTGAAGTATCAAAAATAACACGACTTTTGAGGAAACCGCCCCAGAGTGACTCAGAAATTTAGTCGCCGTGAGATATTTTATTATGCTATTGTGACTAGACACCAATAACAGTATGTATAATATATCTAAATTAAACCTAATATATTGAAGTGACTCCCAGTGTATGTGATAAACAAATTAAAATTAGTTCTTTGCAAGCATGGGTCATACATTAATTTCGCAATGCAGCTATTTATCAATGACTCAAATTTTACCACCAAAAATTTCAAAATATCGTACATATATACAATAGAACATATTCAATCCTAAATGACGCTCAGCAAAATATATCATGGTTTTCTTGATCCAAAAATCGAAAATAAACCACATAATTTTGATTGAAAGTAAAGTACAAAAACTGGGCACTGTGTTGTCTATTTTTGGTTTAAAATCGCTAATCTGTAGCTGATAAGTTTTGGGAAACTTTATTCTACATAATATAAAATTACTAAATTTGCATGTGTTTTTAGATCAAAGCTGGGTAATTTTATTTCGTTAAGATGTTGACGCACACATACCCGGTTATAATTCTAACTTTTTACTTTATTACGTATTTTTAACGCTAAAATGTATTTATTTGAAAATTTACATTATTATTCATACAAATTCCCCTAAAAAAAATGAAATCGCATTGTACTGAAATTTCAAGTTTAAAAATAGGTCGAAAATATGTTAAAACTTTTGCTAAAATGTTTACCATTAAAAGGCATTCAACCATGCAACGTAAAACATTTTCAAAAAACTGCAGTTTTGTTTAAACATTTATTTCTTAGATAAGTCAAGCATGAAACTATAATGAGCACTATCTCTGGGATATTCTTATCAATGTTCTACACATGATAGTGAATTAAGTATGCCAAGTCATGAATTATTTTAAACAAAAATATTTGAACTTTGACACCCAGTTAAAATCTCGAACACACCCTAATACGTCAACACACTTAAAGGGGGGATTCATATGAGTAATTTAGGAAAATTTCACCATATTTATCATTTCTTAAAGGACAAAAGGTGTTTAAAAAGCCTCCAGTACTTAAATACTCAATTCTATAAAGCACTGAGTTTTAAGATCAGAAAATAACTGTAAAGGATATCAACATCATAGCCCAACAATTTACTGGTATTCGGCGAGAAACTGGGAATATTTGATGAAAAGATAAGTCATTGGAAAAACCAAGTAATTCGCCGTGAATAAATTAAACAATAAAAAACTGAAAATTACAAATATTTTCCACATCGTAGAAATAACTCACAGCCCTGATCTCACAAAATGTTCATACTGTAGTTCTCTGGATGCGGATTCACTAAAATTAACAAATCATGACTCCTATCACAACTATAAACACCGAAACAGTATACAACAGCCTACTGATTACATGCACAGAAAATATTAAATTTAAATTTAAAATTAAATTTTGTACCCAACAAGACTAACACAAGCAAAATAAAATGAACCGAGCTAAATTAATATATTTTTCATTATACAGTGTCCCAATTTCAATCTCTGTTGTAATTAAAGATTTACGATCATCAATTGAGTCATAAAATAAAGTTTAGGGCTTCTCAGCTGGAAGGATATCATAGCGACTTATCGAAGTGCTGTAAACAAATCTGAATTGTCCGCAATTAACGACCATTCGTTATGTTTAATGTTGGAAATAAAAAAGTTTGCCTAGACAATCTCTCAAACAAGCATGGTCAACAGTTATGTCTTCGAGTAGAAATAATGACGTGAGTAAATACAGCTTAAAGGTCTTTATTACGAAATGTTGGTACTTTTTTACAGAAAAGCGGGAATACATAATTGTATCTTTCAACTTTTTATTCGACAAGCAATGGTCTGCAGATCTGTTTTCATTCAAATAAACTATAAATTCACAGTTGTAAAAAGTTATTCAGTTGTCGTGTCTCACTCTATTTATCAACGCAACCCCAAAATCATATTTTATTCTCTAGTAACCATAAGGGAGCCCAGACAACAAATTCACCTGACAATCTAAACACAATCCCATTTCTGAGGCATTAGTCTATTTTATCCAATGAAGTTATTATTTTGGAATAATATGGTGAAACAAAGTTGGCTCACATGTCCGCATCGGGCCTCATTACCTATAACAGGAAAGCAGTGGTCGACCTATTGAAACTTCCATATTCCTTCTTCATATTAACCGATTTACACCCTTCTAACCACACTGCCTTTATGAACATAATCATAACATTCCAACTCATTTAATCGCTAACCGCCCACCCAACGTATAAATCAGTCTAGGTTCATCTCGTCTATTGTTGAGAGTTCGCACATCGTATTCAATCAGCCATGCATGTTACTCTAATAAACTGCACTGAGATTTGCGTCTCATGTATCGCCCATGCTTCGTGTTGTACTTTATCAAAAGAACTCGATAATTCAACCAAAAGATAGATTAAAAATATATTTATGTCGAAAGATACATATCGCTGCACTATGAGAACTTTCTAGGTCATCAGAACAGCGACAGTTTCGTCTTTACTGACGACAGGTAGGCTAACCACATTCAATCGAGCGTAAAACACGCCTTTTTCGAAAATATGCGATTTTTATTAAAAAAACAAAAATACCAAAATTCGTTACACGGTAGACTAGGCCCGCGTCAATTTACGCAAAGCCGTAAGCTTATATGTGTAATTTTATACCAGTATACCAGCTTATATAATATCTTCTTAAAAAAGTAAATCTATCAACATTTAAGAACGTTTTCTCCAAAGGAACGGTGTTAGATTTCCAAACATTTTTGCAATATTTCTGATGCTGAACTGAGGTAAAGGGCATAACTATATAAAATAAATAAATTCTTTATCTTTATACGTTATCAGTAGCAAATATGAAACAAGAACATTTTGAAAAACAATGTGTGTTTCTTGTTCGAAGTTTCGATCTTCAGACTCTGAAACTTATCATACACAATAGCACACTAAAATTAATTCGTCGGTACGTCCGACAAAGTTCTTATCGTAGTAACTTGGTGAAAACGGAATTTGGTCCGAACTCTGAAATATCTGTTCGAAATGTAATGGGAATTTTAAAAATCAGATTCAATCATGTGAAATTTTATATCTACTAAGTACCATCTGTCCTATACACGATTCTGAACGACCGTTTATAATCTGTTGGTCAACACAAGTCTTAATTTTTGAATTATGAGCTTTGTCTTTCATTGAAAATCGAAGGCAATTATTACAGAATGATACGCCTCGTTAGGTTCCTAGCCTAATATGATCGCTTGTTATGAAAAGATTACTATGGCTGATATATAAATGTTATAATCATAAATCAGAAAGCAATGTATCGGTAGATAACCTTGAATGATTGATACTATATATATCTAAAAAATACAAATAATACCACCATCGTAACTAAAATAATATTAGGGATGGTGATGATGGAACGGTTGGTCAGTTGACCGCATTTTTGTGGTTAATTATAACATTTTTAACTGAATCTTTATGTATCAATTTCCATGTTTTGAAATATAAAAACCAATGTTCATGTTTTTTTTTGTTTTTTTTGGATCCATAACTCAAGTAATTCATTAGGGGTAATCGTATTCTCCTTTTCGCAGCGATTAATCGGTTACTTTTGTTTCGTTAACGGTGAAACAGTTATACATTCTGCAAAATTTTTATACTCAAATAGCACAGAATAGCTAAAAATACCAACTATGAGTAAACTGATAGAATTGAGTAGTAAATATCAGTCATTGATATTAAATATCCTGAGAGCTTGCTAAATTTCCATACCTAATGAAGAAAACTGTTTTTATTAATGCCCAATGGTAATTATAAATCGAGTTTTCCGAAGATACAGAAATCTCGAAATTGAAACCAAAAAAAAGTGAAATTCGAATATTTATATCTTGCATATATGCTGCCCTAAAAGCAAAACTCGCTGCCACACGACATCCCATATAACCATCTTTGTTTCCAATAACTATCAAAAACTCCTAATTCTTTATCTCTTGAAAAGTAATTCAATGCTGTACAATTTCTTATTCAAAATCCTCCGCCTTCTCACAAATAACACAATCAACTAGCTAACAAGCGATGGCAACCGCACAATACAAATATACAGTTAGCATCTTAAATCAGGGCTGTGAAGTTATCCAAGCATTTTATTTGCCCAGTTTTACACTTGAGAAGTTGCGTCTGCACGTTGTCTTTGGCCAAGTACGGTACGAAAATAATTGAAATTTTTAAATTTGATCGTGTGTATCCCAGACATGAATGATCTGTATATTAATCTTAATGAAATATTGGAATTTTGACAAGTTTCAAAGTGTAAATAAATATGTTACTAATGAATAATCGGGTTAACGTATCAACGGAAAGTTTTCACACAAATCAAATATGATATAAAAGTCTCAAACTGGAATGGTGCTTGAATCAGTTCGCCGCTCATTTGCGAAATTATATTGCGCAATAACGCACCACTGAAGATTTGCGTGGACAAAACAATATTTTTGACCACAAGTGCACGCTACACAAACGGAGAATTTTTACATGATTGTCGGTTTTTATCCTCGGCCTGTTTTAATAATTTTGTGGGGAGAGTTTCATGAGTTTTGGGTCAAAACAACCCAAAGTACATCCATCTTAATAAAATCGCTATCGAAAAACGATAATTTCAAACTAATTACTGGATTTTGCAAAGTACCAGTTAATCAGTCATACCAGCCCCGAATTAGTATTTCAACATACAAAAACAATTTTTCAACATTACCATCACGACGTCGTCATATTGAAACTGTAAAATCTTAGAGGAAAAAATGCACGTCATTCCATCATGACTGCAGATCGATTAAAATGAGTCTTTAAAAAAGTTAATGACTTTTAAAAGTGACAGCATGTTATAAATGGCCTATATGATACAGATAAAGTGAATACAAATTGAATTTACAATTCCGGCCTATGTGCTCATTTACCCATAATTCCTCAAATATTTCTACAAAATACAAAAATATCATTTCTCCCAAACAATGTTGTTCATATTTCCTTTCCACAAATTTCTACTCTAAACCACACAAAGTATCAATTTCTACCAAAATTATCACTTGATTTTAAATCCTGCCAATTTTCCAAAAAACAAAACAAAGTTCGAATACTTCGAACTCGCAGACGACGCCACGGCCCCCACCCAAACAAGCCGCATAGAAAAATACAGGATGCAATAATAAATATATCTCAAGAACACTTACAAATACTCAAGACGCATTGACAACCTATAATTTCAATCTCTATGACTTTACAAGCCACACGCTGCTCAACTTGCCATGAAAAATGTATCAGTGACACCTTTAATCTAATTTTTGGTAAAAAAATATTGCAATTTTTTTTTTAATTTGCTCAATTACTTTAATTTACTCTACAAAACGATTGTGAATCGTAATTTACAGATGCGTAACCCTTCTTAGGACCGACTTGAATGCGTTCTAACTGTTTGTTTATTCGGAAATTCATACAATAGGGAACACTACACGTGAAAAATTGCTGAAACGTAGCCTGAGGGCAAATCGGGAGCGCACATGAGAAAATTCTGTGTACAAGTATATACATAAACAGATTTCAACGATATCATACCTGACCGACCGAGCATTGTTAAACAAACTACTCCATATGTATGATCAAACATAATTCGAACATAATATTCCACTAACCATGATAAGTCATAGAACCATGATAAGGTATAGAAATACTTAGTGCATACTTAAATGGACATTGAGATTGTAACTCGAGACGAAGGTCATTTTCCTTAAGCCGGAGTTTAAAGCAATTTAAGAGCCATTTTATGTGGTAGAAGAAATTTTATCATATCACGCGATTAGCTTTCGAAATCCGCATAAAACAACTCAAAAGGTATAGAATTTCAATCTAGAAATACGTACCATAATTTTGGCATATAATACGCGGAAATTAGGTATATATTAAGGGTGGGGTCACAAGGGATGCTGCTATGCAAAAAATTCATAGGATTGCCAAGGACGTAAGCGCGAAAATGAACTAGCGCATGTGTTATCTTCCTTCTCATATTTCTGCTAATGAAGTGATAAAAAATAGTGAATAGGACATATTTGCTGTTTGGAGCGAACGCCAACAATATGTTATTGAGTTTCAAATATAACTTTCTACATTCTCTTTTTCGAATACTTTGCCGGGGAAATTTTTGATCTCCAATTCGCCACTGACGAATCTGTAACACACTGATCCAAGCTTGGGTTGCATCGTTGGACTGACCATACGAAAAAAAAACGAAGAAATAATCCAACAGGATCTAATCTACTTCTAATCTATTCGTTCAAAATCGGATCACGAAACTGCACTAAACCTCCTTCAAACCATGCGTCACTATTAATGATACGCTAAACCAAAAACTGGTACAAAACATATCATACACATATTACTATTGGCGAGGTTATGCGCTCTTGACGACTCTTCAGACAAAAAGAACCATTTCTACATATTTGAGTGTTCACCCACAAAAGACCATTTTTAATAATACTCAAATTAACGAAATATCATTTTTTTAGATATAAAAGGGAACACGACAAATACAACGCCACAAATACCCAAAATATATTACAATTTACACATTGTTGAAAAGGGGGGTATATAATTTGGTTATATCGGGATTGGTACGATCATAAATTTCGACTAGTATGATTATGAAGTATGATTATGCATGACCAAAAATATATCATGAAATATTTTCTAATAACTATTGAAGCGGTTCAAGTTATTCCAACCGACCAATTATACCAGCGACGGTTATCATAGCTGGCCATTGTTCGTTGTTCTTATAAAGGAATCGGACAGGCTATCTGTTGTTTTTTGGGTCAATTTGTTTACAAAAGAATCTATTGTTAAACTTTTCTATTCTTAAATATCAGCTAAAATCGTTTTTTTTTTTTTTAGAAAGAACCTAGCCTGCCCAACATACCGACGAATAACTAACGTTCACACAATTACGAATCGGTTGAGGTATCTCGAACAATTGGCCTTTTGAGTTTGAATGAGTCACATCAAATAGATTATTACGTCACCAATGACGTCATAAAGATCTTCAGTCATACAAACAACAAAAGCCTACTTATAAACACCTGAATTTGTAAACATACTAAACAACGATCACCAAACTTCTTTGCGCGTAGCATTATCTGGTGAGATCATAATAAAGTTTGGACGAATATAAATCAACCTGCCTATGTTCAGTTGCCCGTAATCAACAACCTACTCAATGACTATAGCTGCTAAGTCATATTATGACAAAATATAGATGACCTAAAACATTTTTATTCGCCCACTGCCTACACAACGTATGCACCTACCATAACACAATAACGTTCTTGAATCTACGCGAAAGCGACACAAATTTGCTCAACAAGCCTCCAGACAAATAAATTGGTAATAAAATCTGTATTGTTACCGGTAACAAGAATATGAAGGATTATAGAGTCATGAACTGAAGCTTTTCGGTAACCATAAAACGTATACTTTACTGCTCGCACGTGTTCTTTATATACGAAGGAGAAATGGTAATACAGTTATCCTAGCTTTCCTAAACTTTTGGGTCAAAATACCAGGCTACCTTTACCATTTGAAACAGTAATTTAATCCAGTAATGCATGAACTTTATATAAACTTGTTCGGCAAATAATAGAATATATACTTATGGGAAAACAGAGGTTCTCTCAATCCAACCACAAATGACGCTCTATGCGACCCCAATTTCAATACTTGATCCTAACCTCAAGAAAGCCACGGATTTTCCTGTTGTCTACTCGCGCTATTCAACACAAAAGAATACATAAATACCATCAATATAGAAGAGTTTCGGTGACAGAATGTGTAAATAATATCTTTATTTTTTATCAATTGTTGTCCGTGTTCTTGCATCCTCCCCTGAATCAATTCAAAAATACCTTTCTATACGGAATAATTCGAGAATACCTCTGCTTTTTTAACAAAAGTTTTTGCTTCATCTTGATTGGCCAAACCTTTCTATCAAGTTTTTAGCTGATATATTTTGCCCAATAATATAAAGGTTGACTATCAAGAGATTTGTCTATGTTAGTATTTTAAAACTTTTGCTATTGGGCGTCATTACACAAATTCTAATATTTTTCTAGTTTCGCATGCATTTATCATTTATTTGCATTCATGTCAACAACTTCTTTTTAATTAATTTCCGTTTCTAAATATTCAAATGGTAACCCTGCCAAATCGTACCTCCCCATTGCTCGTTACGGAAATATGTCAAAGTAATTATAATTTTTGGTTTGCCGATTCGACAACGCGATTTTCAGTTCCAACTAGGTATTGAAGCGATGCTATATACAAAGTATGTATTATCATTGTTACATGATGAATCATGAGCTGTTTCTATCTCAGGGATAGGCAATGTATTATCGACATAGAAAATATTATCTATTAGATCAAATTCCGTGCAAAGAAATGATGACCAATCCCCTTTTAAACGGAAAGCCCCTTTTCCGGTCATGCTGCATGTTCGAAAATAGCAGTTTATTCAACGGTATCAGTCTTACAATAGTCTTTATAAAACCCATCTTTTTGGCCCCATTTATTCATGACGTGTATATCAATAATCGAGTATTAAAAATTTGGGGTTGCGAAAACAACTTTTGTGCGACTATCTGACTTGAACCGTAACTATAGCTAAACCGAAATTGGATACAGATATTTAATCTAATTTGGGCACACAATATAGGAAATGCCCTAACTCAGCATGTAAAGTAGGTGGAAAAATCGATGGGTCTTGTTTTACATAAGACGCTGATCCAAAATACTGTATATTTGCCGAAGGCATTTAAAAAACGTCTTTCTCACCTTAAACCAGGATACTGTTGGCTTCGGACTTCCTTCTACCTTGCAATCAAAAGTAACGGATTCCGCTTCTTCGACCACTTGAGGTCGTGGTTGATTAGTAAACTGTGGCGGACGATCTCCTGAAGACCCCATGCTACCAAATAAAGAATCCGGAGAAAAGAGTCCTGGTAAAACAATAGCATATCAATATGTTATAAAATTAACGATAAAATCGTATCGGCTAATAATCCTCCAGAGGCATTATAGTATGAAACCGACAGAGAAAACGTATAATATAAGCAAAACTGTGGCAAATGAATATGACAAGACTAACATATTATAGTAACCAACATTTTTATTTTACAATCCCGTTACAGCGCAAACATGTAAATTCTTTTCAACCTTCTAGCGGTAGCCACTTATTGTAGGAGTATAGACCTAAATTTCACTCAACGACGGGGGCTCCAGAAGTGTGTGTACCAATATGGAAGCAACTAATTTTGTTCGTCTACTTTACGTCAAGTTGTGTAAAGGGACTGAAACCTATGGGCAGGGGGTATATTCATTTGGCTAACACCGACAGTCCCCGAACTCGTAATAGAACTAAAATAGGGAAAATCGGAATAAAATTATGGCCTAACCCTAACCTGGTACACACTCTACGGGAGTATCCAGTGACGTTTATTCAAACTATCTCACTCATTCAACCACCCCGACGACTCGTAGTTGATAAATTATTTTCACACAAACTGGACGTGGCAGCTTTCCCCGTGCTTCAAATTTTTTTGTGACTTTTCTTTATCCTGTAATCAACCTCCTACCCTAAATTCCTATCTTTATTTACTCAAAGAATCCATATAACTGCATAATATGCTGCATAACAAGCCTTTTAAAATGTAATAAATACCTACATCAATTTCAGGATTTAGGGTGTGTGTATTCGGTTACAAATTACAACAACAATTTGTTTAAATATTGCCAAAAGGCATTTTCACGTATCTATCACTGTCGCGACGCGGAAGACCTATTACATTATTATTATTATTTCTGCGGAAGTGGGAAAGTAAATTGTTGATCTCAAACCACAGGTGATTTCATTTGTACTGTTTTCAGACAACAACTTATAATTAAATCACATCGTTGTAAAAATGAAAGTAATGACTCAAGTAGATTGATCTAGAAGGTTTAGGTGTTGTTTTTGTAGATTAGAAGTAAAAAATTTACACCCACAAAAAGACGGTGTTTTCGTGTTTCTTTTCATGTGTTATTGATTTAAAAAAAAATGCACAATGATCGTAGATTTACATTAATAAGCAATTGCACATTTTCAAAATCACATATTACTACACAAAAATGATGGATATGGGGACTCTGTGTGTAATTGGAAAACACAAAATTAGGACACATAAAGCGTATACGTATTTTTGTGTGCTTTTCTATGTAGTTTAATGATTTAGATTCCTAAAAACACACAATGGCCAAAATGTTCATTGACATATATATTTAAGTTGCATATAAACACAAGAATATAGATGGCACGTGAATTATGTGTGTGATTGAAAAACACAAAATAATGACACAAAAATGTTGCGCCTAATTGTGTTTTAGATTAAGAATATTATTGAAACACGCAATGACCTGCCTATACAGAAATATCCAATTACATATACGTTCAAAGTCATATATATGCAAACGAATATAGTGGTTATGTGAACTCTGAGTGTAATTTTGGAATTTAGAACCCTATACACCGAAGGATTACAACGAATCATACGCTTACCTTGTGAAGACGCTGATACACAGTCGCTGAATACTGAAGGGGGAAAAAAACTTGACGAGGAATTTGTTTCTCTCGATGAAGGTCTGCTGATTCCACTGTCACTACTTTTAATACTATCACCACAGCTGTTGAAATCTTGTTTCTCCCTGTGAAAAGTTAAAAAAAATTTTGATGTTATCGGAATTTAATGGTCAATATTTTTTGAGGATCGCACATTATACATTAACATGGAAATAACTGCATAGAAAGTCAGTATAATTTGTTATAAAATTACTATCATTGAATCAAACCAATGTAGCTGTGACGACAAAACGAATATTACTCGAAAAAAATATATTTCAATTTTATGGGTCATTTCAACTTTGACCGAACAGAAGTGCTAATAGGATTTAGAAGACCATTCTAAGATTTATCAAGGATTGACCCAAAGAAATCACCCTTCAACCTCTAGTCATACACAACAAAATCGTAAATTTACGTTTCGTTTTATCTCGTGATATCGTATTATGTTAGCTGGCGATAACATTAATTTTATTTCCCACTCGAGAGTTACAAAATATGTATGGAATTTTACATTATTTTGAAGTGATAGCACGAGACTTCTTTATGAAAATACGTAGAAAACGATTTTCCGAGTAATCTGTCATTATCAGTAATTAAAATCTTTATTGAACGAGTAATTGTATACCAAAATTAGTAGGAGTGAAAATTAAACCTAAGATCCAAACACACCTACATTTTTCGGTGTAAAAATACAAATAAATTTTACTAGAATATAAAAGTTATAGCCGACTCGTCGTTTGTGTGGTTGGGAGCTGTGATTATCTATAACTATACACCAGAAGAAAATTCGTCTTGAATCTCCAATTATTGGCAGGTCATGCTGGCTCAACAAAGGCTAATTTGTAGGTAATAAAATTGCAAAACTAAATATGTACGAATGCCCAAAACAGGCAAATTGCAAAAATATACAAAACACATAGCACGAGACAAAATAGACGAGCGCAAATAAATGGGTTCATTTTTCTGTAACACAGGGAATTTTTTAATTACTTTGTGGGACCAGATAATGTTATGGTGTTTTCTATTGTTGTGGGCTAGTACTTCAGAAAACCAGAAAATGGAGTAACAGATACTTCAAATCCTCTTGAAATCTTGAAATATCAATCGAGAGTACCGTGAAATAGGGGTGTTAGATTCCATTGTGGGTTTTGGTTTTCCCTACAGTTGAAACTATACAATGAAAATAACGTTTGCTAAGGCTAATTTAACTCTTTCTGCCCTGGACCGCGATATCGAAAAAACACTATATTCCTGGCGTTTTCGAACAAAATTCACAAACTTTAAAAAATTGTCAAAAGCTAACCATAGGCCCAATCCCTACAGTTCTTGGTTTTTTAGAAAGGCAACTCCAAGCACAGCACCAGGAAACTAAGTTTTTCACACCTGTTCTAACAGCAAGCCAGTGGCATGGCTCAGCTTTGACACACTTTTTACGGCTCTCAAATTTCGTCCGAAATATGACTAAAATGACCACTTTCAAAGACAAAATACTCACACACAAACTATAAACACTACACATATCAAACTTACTCACAAGAAGGGTAGAGGTGTAACCTTATTGGGAAAATTTGCAGTTTTTCTCTAACTGACATGAAATTGTCATGGTAGGCTGATGAATTTCAGGTAAATGGCAGAAATTTTCGAAAAAATTGAAAATTTTGTTTCCGAAAAATCAGATATTTATATTTACATACGAGTAAAAAATGACACAAAAAAATTAAACTCAGTCAGTTTTGAAAGAATGTGAATAACAGTGGTGAAAAACAATGTGAAAAGAAAGTGTGCATACGAAATAATAATAGCGAAAATGAAGAATTACACAGTATGTACATAAAACACCTTGGTGCACGTAAAAAGAAAAATCAGTCTCTGACAAAGTCAACAAAAATCACAGTCTCTGGCAAAGTCAACTAAAATCACAGTCTCTGATAAAGTCAACATCACAATATTGCACATAAGTTTTGATTCCTATTCCCAATAGTTTGGGAGGGTGTGAAACTTCTCGAAACACGGGGTAACACAAAGTGTTACCTGGCATTTCTCACACCAATATGAAGACCTTTTTTGTTTCAATTTTCTGCTACTGCCTTCTCTTTCTCTTTCTTTTTTGTCCGGTTCAGAACACACCCTGCAAACTCGTGATCGCCGAGGGCTCGAAGCTCCGAACATTCCGCCCGTTGACGCTGCTGCTTCAGCTGGTACATCTTCAGTGCTTGCAGCATAGCGCCTAGCCGGGACTGGGACAACCTCTTCATCGGAGCTAGATGACTCACTCGTCTCTTCCCACTCGTCACCAGAACTAAAAGAAAAATTGCGTTGATTAACGACTGGATTATTACTAATAACAAGTCCAAGCTATGAGGCTTGCTCAAACAATTGCCACAGTCAGCTTACAAACTATCATTTTCTCAGAATATAAAGAAAATTTTTTTTAAAAAATAGCAGAAGAATGCATGCAGGTATTGCACTTACCTTGCATCAAAATCGCTCTCACTCTCCATTACGGTACCTTGTCTGATTTATAGCTACCAGAATCCTCATAAACTTACAAATACGTCTTATATAACAATATCCCTTTAGAACCGAAATCAACTGCATAACAATAATAAAAAGACGACTCTCGTCCGCAGTCATAAACACTATTCCCTGTGTCGACGACAAATGAATAGTCCAAAGTCTACTCTG
Organism: Styela clava; assembly: GCF_964204865.1. Lineage (NCBI taxonomy): Eukaryota > Metazoa > Chordata > Ascidiacea > Stolidobranchia > Styelidae > Styela > Styela clava. Next base: position 20,991,238 of record NC_135250.1, read on the forward strand.
AAGTCTCAAAACAAAGAACGAATGTTCCCTAGCTATTTTTGGTGGTTTACGAGCTTCAATTTTCAATGAACAAACATACAACTGCAGAGAAAAAAGCAGAAAAATATCAAAAAAGGGGAACACCCTTTAAATCGCCCAATACGCTCGAATGGTTCGAGCGATAGCTCATAATAACGGGCTCGAAACACACTAACGATTGATACCAAGATCGTATGCCTCGTGCCCGTTGAAGCGGAGATATGACGTCATATTTTACCCGCAATATACTGGGGTTCAGGTTGGGGGTGTTTCTCGCCATCCACATTATAGTGCGGCTCAGGGCGCAAAGAGTTAAAATCATTTTTTTCAATTGAACTGTATTAAAAAAATGTGGACGAATTATCTATCTATCTGATATTGAATTTAGTGTATTGAATTAGTGTATTATTGCGAATATACCGCGATTACTAAATGGCAAAACAAATTTCCATCAAATATGAACATAATTTCTAAATGTTGAATTTGCATATTCCCTATTCTCAAAATTTTAATGGAGGTGAAAATGAAGGTTTAAAATCATTTCGTACAAAATAAAATTTATCAAAACACAATTGCGGGCAAAATTCTGAATCCCTGCTGAGCTAAAGCATCAAAGCTAAAACAAAAACATCAGAACAGAGTGAAGCCATGGATTGGCGAATTTGGATCACAAATGACGTCACAATTATTTTGTCTGAGCGTTCAACAGTGCCATCTAACGATTGATTATTAAAAAAGTTGAAAACGGGAAAAGATAATTATCAGAAAGGCAGGCACAAAATGTGCAAAAATATAAAACTCATCACATACCTATCGAAAACATCTCCGAACCAATGTATATATTTACAATACAAGAAGCCATACTTAGCCAACTATGAGAATTTGCTTTACTCATCAATAAAAGTAAATTTGTAAAATGTCTCAGATTCTCAGCACGTTGTTGCGGGTGGTCTTATGTGATAATTGCATAAATTTCCGTTTGTGGTCGGAAGAAATATAAATTGCGCGTTTAGTTACGCATCAGAAGATAAAAACCGTAAAATGCGAATGCAAAAACTAATATGCAATTCAGCCGTGGAGAAAGTATCACCACAGGCGGAAATAGAAACCACTTCAAACGCGCAAACCAATAAATGTTTAATATTAAATATGATAGTTATTCACAGAGGTAAATATATGAATGAAGTATGTCTTATGAAAATTATGACCTTGGCCAACTTTGTGGGAAGAATCTTTGGCTGGAATGAAACGTAATTTACCATCCCGATTCCGAATAGAAGAAGAACGTTTTATTTGAAGCTTTGCAGAATGCCCGAAAATTGAAATAACGCAATCAAGTGAATAGTGTAGATAGATATATCCCGGTTATCCATGGATCTACAACTCTGAAATGGTACAAATTAGGTGGTACCGTTCTCTTTGTGAATATGTTGTAAATATCTGTCTAATTTTTGTCATATTGTTATGGGTATTTATTGGCAACGTTATCAAGCAGGTTTTGAACTGTGGCTTAAACTGCATTGTATGCAGGTCTGCGTAGTTGAAGAAATTTTACATTCAACTTTGAATCCAAACTACGAAGCAATTTAAAAAAAAAAGACTCCGACTCACGAATTCGCGTTAGCAAAAATTGTAACTCTAAGTACCGAGTCTGGGCTGAAGGAATTCTGACTCCGACTCCAGCTCCAAACTCCGAGAAAACCAAGCATTGACAACAGAAACTTTGACATAGGTAAGCCATCTAATATTATCTGTCGAAAAAAGCCAAGTTTTTGTCGGAAGATTTGATTTCAACATTAAAAATTTGAAATATCTACTCCGGATTCCAGGAAATTTAAAATTTCGACAAAAGCTCCACCATAAATATAACAAGTTAAACTTCCACTCCAGCCCCGCAACACGATTTGCATGAATTGTGGCATTCCATACCACATATGCTGAACAATAAAGATTTTGTTCATAATATACGGTGAACGATTTCAACAAAATTTCACCCTTCGCCAACTGTACAAACATATAATACTTGTACGTAAACAGAGATTACATTTGTCGAAGTAAAAGATACAATACGCATTGGTCAACTGGTCAGTTTGATGCCCATTTTACGAACCATGTAACGTAACCCCATTTGATCTTGTATATAAGAACATACGGTGGCCTTTATGTTTGGGCACGTAGCTAAATACGTCATGCTTTTCTTTTCCGCAATGTTTTAGGACATTCCAATGTAAAATATTTGACACACCTGCTTTCACACGTGTTTTCACGCGATTATACTTTTTAAAAATGTGTCAACGATACACAAAATTACATAATGTATATTTTCATATACTCAAATTGTTCTGAATTTAAATAGAGGTTGTAAAATACCAAGTTTTGAAACAGAATTCAAAAACAAAAAATATTAAAATTGATAAAAAAAAATGTCAGATGTTTTTTGATATATCCCCTACGCCTAATACCTGACCCCGCGTACAAAACTATATAAGTAAAAATTCGAGATTGGTAAATTTCCCAACATTTTTAACAGTCTGATATCTATATCCAGTAAGTATCTTACGATAGAAGTCAGATGAAAACATCAATTCCATTAGTCTTATTTGAAGTTCTCATAAAAGTAGCTTCCTGTTGCATATTCCGAGTGAAATCAACCATGACGATGCACGTGATCGTGTTAACGAAATTCACCCAAAGCGGATGAAATTACAGAAGCTTAACACCGCGCATGGTTTTCATTTATTTTGGTATCGTATCATAAAACGAATATCACTTGACCTAATCCCGCGATGAAAGGGATGCATATGATACGTATAAGATTGCCAAAAATGAAATTTTCGGATCTTATTATTTTTGTGTTGTAACTCAAATTGTTAGATTTTTTAGATACAACAAACCACTGTTCTTCAAAATTAAATTGAATGTTTAACCCTTTAATGCATGGCATTGAAGCGTTAAGATGGTCGCAGTAAAACGAAGTGTACGAAGTCAAAAAATATAAGGGAAAAAAGTATATAAATAGCAAAGTTTCCCAAATTTTTGAAATACCGTGCGGATGAACAGAGTTGAGAATTTTTGACTAGCGGTAGAGACAGTGACTGCACCGATACAACTTTATATGGTTATTGAGGTATTGAAGTTGTTTGATCCCATAAATCTTGAGACAATTATAATAGAATACCACTTTGAAATGACCACAAACGTTATTGAATACACAATGGGTCGTTTATGATTAGTTTCTGTTATTGGAAACTAAACTTTTGATCCGAAGATGCGCCGCAACACTCTTCCTGTTACTGCTTTAAAATTGCATAACGCAATGTACTTTCAGTTACCAAGTTTCCGAAAGATATGTTAAGACAAATATTGAAGAAGTCGCAATATTTATTCAACGAATGTAACCAATAAAATATAACTTTCATCTTTAATCCAACAGGTGTAATATGAATTTTAGCACCGGCACATTCGTACATTTGATTCATTCCCAACAAGCGTAAAATTAATTCAATTTTCCGCGTGGAAAAAGTTTTCAATTTGTGGAAATACGTTATCCGTCTATTCCGTGTCACTTATTTTGTATAGAAATGTACAATGTATATATTTCGTTTGTTCCGATTACAAATGAGGCATTTCGATAACAATTCGAAAATATTTTATCACGCATTCAAATGAGTTCGAAAATTTCCAGACAAAAAAGCCAAGTTAATATACTTTAAACATGAAAGCATGTTTCCCCAGCATGGACTTCCTTGTTTATATCCGTAACATTGGCTAATCAGCAAGGCCGGAAAAGTGACGTAAAAATAGACGTTTTAGCAGCTGATCAGACACTTTTGTCACCCAGACGGATTTCCAGGCATGGCTGTAAACATTGACTCATTTTCGGGATTTGCAGGCTATTAATTAGTTTTGGGTTGTGCTTCGGAATTTTGAGTAGGATTCTAATAAATCAATAATCATTTTGTCGTCATAAATTTTGGTTTAATTAATTACAGTTATCGAAAATTAGCCTGGAAATAGATGTGATAGATTAGGCTAACTTTCCTAGCGGTACTTTCAAACGACAGGTCGTTGAATGTTTTGAACCAAAATGATGGTTTGAAACATATAAATCGATTTATAGTCGCCAACTCGCGAAACCACTCTTAAAATAATCACCAAAAATTTTACAATAGTGAAGTATAGGAAATATTTTACAGGGGTCAAAGGTCGGAGAAACATTCATGAAACCATTACAAAGACCTCGGCAAACATCTCGACATTTTACGTTTTGTGTTGTTGCCAAATTCCGTGACATTTCCTTACTTATCATTCTCGTGAGAGAGCGAATATCTATTCCTGCTCTACAAACTTTTTGAAATTGGATAATGAAATATGACCGATTTTGTTGCTAAAACTCACGCTCGCGCTAATTCCATCAATAGACGATATGTTTTTCTGTAATTGTATCCCAAGTTTTGTAGTCTAGTTGACTGTCTAGTTTTCCCGAAAACAATTTTGTCAATTATGTCACCAACTTGGAATCCGTTCACACAAAAATAGCACTCATTCATAATTACCCCACAAAATGGCTATTTCATTAAATTAAGTTTGACTTGGCATGGATCAACGAAAAATAGTTGTGAGTAAAATTAGAGGGTTGACGCAATGTGACAGAACTTAATGTAGCGTACAATGTCTAAAAGCTTCTTCGATCAAATATGGGATGTCCATGGCCCACTCATACCGTCTATCCATCACGTTTGATCAAGGATAAGCCTTATTTGACATGATAATATCTTGATGATGATAAATTCATTAATTTCTACGAAAATATTGTTTTGTGTGAACCGCAATATTTGAACCTAGAAATTATATTTTATCATAGATAGTGCATACATAATTATTAAAAATAATATGCGTTTCAGGCTCGATCCATGATGCGCAACCCTACGCCCGTAAACAATCTTGGCAAATTCTTATGAGTGATTAGATTAATATAATATTTGAGTAAAACAAACGAAGATTTTTTGAAAGTCCAAAGACCTATTGAACTTTACCAATTTACCAATAGGATTGTTAAAATGAATAATAAAATCATTTTCTCAAACTATAATTTTATGTTAACATTTCTATGTGGAGTTTACACGCCGATATTCGGGAATGAATTCGGGCGGTACGTACCCCTTGGTGACAGACAAAATTTGGTCTCCGGGCATATTATTTTAAACGTGTGTCAATAGATACGTGTTTAAATCCAATATCTCCATTCTAATATTGTTAATAATATTTTGAATACAAATGTATGATATAGTATCTAGTATGATGATGTTACTATCGATGATAATATTGCCAAGCATTTCTTGTTTATTTGAAGACCCAATTTAACCCCAAACAATGAACAAGCGTTGGGTCATATGATGGATCTTAACCCCAGTTTATAAATGAAGATCCCTGAAGTTGTGGGTGGCCTCTGAAGAGCAGTAAACACAACAGAAATGTTAAGCTAACTAATTTGATTCTAAAGGTACAAAGAATAAGGAGATTCTTGAACCGAGCTTCGTAAGAGGTAATTAAGGTATGTAAAAATAATTCTGAAATACTGTTCTAAGAATTCATATAACTTACTCGGTATTTGAAGTTTTTCTCAGCGATCCTTTATAACTCCTCGGCGTTGATGGTGTGGAGCTCCTCGGAGTTGCAATTTCTGAAATTGATGAGATAAGGGTTAACTATCTCAACGCATGAGCACATAGGCAGCGAGCAAACTTGTTCAATAACTAAACGCGTCACGCAAGGATATCTAGTTTCAATATCTGACTCCACAATTTGGAAAGATTCATATTCAAGTAATGTTTTCATGGTAATTTTATATACAGATGGTGTACCGCGTATATATTAGTTCTTACACCTTACCATTTGTTAAGAATGGGAAACTAGTAGACGGTGGACATCATATGTATGGCGTCACAGTTTACATTTATGACGCCACAATTTCTGACTGAATAGTTGTAGTCAACCAAAAAATATATAAATTTTTCTCATGGTCTTAGTTCTAGTGCTATATATTTCTGTCATAATTTTATTCTTCTCGATGAGCGATAAATTATTTGAAAACGAAAATATAGTGCGATGCTTCTGTGACGTTCCAAAATTAAACTTGCCTCTTTACTTAGTTCGCCACCCTAACTTGGATTAAGTTCATGAACCCCGGTAAGGTTAAATACAAATCCTTAGTAAATCTGTAAGATTATTGCAAGGGTTAAGATCATTATGGGAATTGCAAAAGCCTCAAAAACCTGAAAATATTTTGTAGGACCTAGGGTCGGAAGTAAACACGACAAAGTTTCACCCCGCGATGAGTTTTTTTCACTGACCATTATAATAATCTAATCAAGTTACAGCTCATTTTTATTCCTATTATATACTGATTTGAGTATGAACACAAAATTTCATAGACTAAAATAGAACCACCGATATAGAAATTGGCCTAGCGTAGTAATAGATAGGAATAGGGTGACCCAAGCGGTTTTCGAATGGTATCGTATGGGGCGGTTATAGACGGTTTTGGATTTTCGGGCAGCTAAACAAGATGTGTGCTATCAAATGAATATAGTGACAACATTCCATCCCGCGATTGTCGTTAATGCAAACATAAAAACGTTTAATTTAATATTCGCGCGTGGTGTTATTAATTGTCGTGTTTCTATGTGCTACTGTTTATATAAAAAGTGCGAAATATAATAGCTTATGTAATAATAGGATCATTATCATTCATTAAATGTTTAAATGAATAAGACATTAATAACACGGATATCTTATTACAAGAAAAGGAAATAACCCGATCAATGTACCAAACAGCAAAGTTCATAACCGGTAATAGAGGTGTTCATATAGCATTGCTTGAATCATAATCATATAGATTTGTTTTGAGGTAAAGTCTCCAAAACTAGCAAATCTGAAAGTTGACTTCAATAAAATTTATGTTCATATAACAAATTTGGAATGGAAAATGCAACAGTACTACTTCCAATTAGTCGAGTTGGAAATTACTTTCTCTCAAATTTAAACAATATCAAATTAGTTTGGAATTTGATTCAATTTTTGGTAATATCAGTGATTAGGGAAGTTTTTATGTATATTCGTTACACAATACAATAATTCAAAGTGAAAACCAGACGTGAATATTTTCTGTAATTTCAATATATCTTTTGAATTTCCCCCCATATATCTTTCTTGAATGTTTATGATCGTAGCCTCAATCTTTTCGAGTTGGCGTTTGAGAATGACCTATGTTACCGAAGCGTGAAGTTATAATTTACCAGAGGTCAAAATAATCATGTAATTACTGGGCATTTGATACCAAATCTAGTGTTAGAGGTCGACCCTTAAATATATGTTAAGCAACATGATATCTGTGTGAGAAATAGCTCTCCTACGGGCATATTGACTCACAGGATAATTAAGAAAAATAAACGAAATTCATCGCAATGACACAAGCATTTTAGATCATGCTATAAAACCTGAAATAGAAAAATTGGCGTTTCAAAACGTCTATCAACCTGGGGTGAATTAGGCATTTTTGGAGGTAAATTTTTTGAGCCAGAGGCCATCAGTGTCACTTCGTTACATGATCAAATGCGGTAGGTGTTTGTACTGTTTGTACATGTTAAAATATAAAGATTTGGGAATCATTTTTACTTTTCAAATTTGCAAAGAGGTAAATGAGAGAACAAATATTGAAAACATCTGGGTTAAATTAAGATTTAAGGAACAGTAAGCCGACAAAGTTCTTAAATTTCATTCAGCCTAAAAAGGGTAAAATAATAAATAACGTCTGAGTTCTGCCTGCTACGACAGTGACGAATTGCAAATCCATTTCAAATGATTGCTGGACAATTGCATACTAAATTTTAAATAGAATTTACTAAGAAGTATCACTGATAATGAAGGGTAATTAATGTTCTTGACCACAACCGTGTTATGGGTGATACCACAGATTTAATTGGATCAAATAAAGGTTCAAAATGAGTACAAGGTGTGTGAAGTGCTTGTTGATGGAATTTACAGAAGGTATTGTTGTCATGTTAGTTTTTTTTTTTATCAGAGCATCTTCTCATTAGCGGCAAACAATAAACACCCTAAAGTTTAACGCTAGTTGACGTATTACTCAAAAGTCAACTCTCTTGCATTTTAGCTGGAAATACACATCCATAGCAAAGTATAAACATGATGAATTCCGAAGTTGCTAAGCGGATGACAGCCTATTGCCATTTAATTATAACGTATTTTCAATAGTAGTAAAACAATACATGAGACAGAAGCCCAGATGCCACGAAAGATAAAATTCATTGTAACCCCGGGGCTCCAGAAGGCAAATTTAAGACAAATTCAGCTTTGAATAAAAAGCACAACTAAACTGAATAAAGATAAATCACACTGTTATCACCCATTAATAAATAATCCTTTAAAATAGGCAAATGAAAATACTATATGAGCAGAACAATGATGCGACAATTAAGGGTATATACTGAGATGGTAGAAGAAAAAATGATTATCCAATGTCTGGTATCACTGCAAAAAAATTGTTTAATTTACCACTCCTTATTTACAGGGTGATAACAAAGATTTTTATTTCGCAACACCGTATCTTTACACCTGTTTTGTCAATAAAACGGTACAAGCACAAAAATAAAAGTTTTTTTAACCACATTGCCCTTCATGATACGATTTCGTGGTTTCACTTCAAAGAACAAAAACAATAGAAATAGTTGGTTCTGGGAAGTTATAAAACTGTTGTTTTAAAATCTATTTCTCATTAATCAAATATACTATAGGTCGTTGTCGTGTGAGGCATCTGGAGCCTGTTAGTCCAACAGAGTTAGAGAGTGAAAATTATTTTTTCATTCAGATTCTAACATCGGTTTGTTCATCGGTAAAGATTTCACATTTAAATATTTTTTTTCTTTTTTTACAATGAAGTTGTAGTAATGCTTACTTCCATATTTATTATCTGCAGAATTTTTTTTTGCCTCGTAAAATTAGTAATGTTTCTGTATTCGATAGAGGGATTTTGAGAACAAGTATGTAATCGGATTGTTTCCCAAAACAAAACACAATTTTTTTCATTCAAGTTGGTACTGAATTTTGTTAAAAGTAAAATAAAGGCCTAAAATATTTTTATTGTAGAATATTATAGCTCGGTTGACTCTTTCCATCAAAATAGATACTTATGGAAATTCAATTTTGATTTTTGAATTAATTTTGCAAATATAAAAAAACCTAAAAAAAGGCAAATTATGTTAAACATAATACTAGTGAATATAATACTATGGGAATATGAAATGTTAAGAAAAATTTCCAACTGTCTACAAATGAATATTGACCTTGGTCAATCAAACTTTATCCATCATATCGATAACCCTTAAGCTAACCTTTTCTCAGTCTTCAATCAATCAAAAATTACGCAAAACATTAGATATAATTGATACAAAAATCTAGCGTGGCCATCAGTGATCAATATGCAATTTGTGCTTGAACAACTATAGTGCAGAAAAATCAAATAAAAAATGATGTATTGCGCGCGTAAAGGCCAAAAAATGCATTACGTAAATAAACGAACTCGATGGAGATAAGTTGATAACCCACCGTTTTGGGGGTCCAATATATTTTTGATAGGGGTAGGTGGACACAAGGGACTGTTTCCGCCTCCCAAAGAGTTGTCTTCAGTCAAGAAAACGTCGTCTTCAAGATCTCCGTTTACCACTTTTGAACGAACGCAACCGGTGCAAAATGAAATCCAACGCTTTCGCCTAGAATGCTTTGGCATATTTATTGCCTATAATACTGTTGAAAAAATTCAACGCATTTAATAGTAGTATCGTATTAATCAATCAAACAAAATCTATCTAAATATAGGCTGAGGAATCACTATTAATATATATTAATCTGCTTACAAGTGACAATAAATGCTTACAACTCTACCTATCAAAACCCTTTCGATTGATTTCCACTTTTATGCCTACCCTACCTTAATAAATGATTTTTTTTTTTGCTTTTCCCGTCGAATAAAAGTTTGTATTTCTCGGGAACGTACTTTCTAAACATTATTTTTAATTAAAATCGTTATTCCAATAATTTTGAAACCCTATCTCCACGCCCAATGTTGACAAACACTACGTATTCAGAGTGAAGTTTGTGACCTGACCTCTGTATCTGCACGCTGCAATGCCTCAGGCCCGTGGATAAGCCCAACAATAACAAATGTGTTTCGTTTGTCAATTATGTGAGCATGAACTCTGAGTTTGGCGGAGCAAAGGCACGACGAAATATTAAATCTTTTTCCCATTTCGAGCCAAATTGTTCCGTTCTCAAAACTATCTAACGCAGCATATACCAATCACACACTCACTTTCTCTTCTATAAGGACCCCCGATGCTATTTTCTTCCAATTTATTTATACGTAGAATACCAAAACGTCTGTTTCGACATACAAAGCATGGCGTACGAAGATAAAAAGCCGTCCAGTTTCAACTATATTTCTGCTTATTCCTGATTGTCTTTTTCTCCGCTCACCGGGGCACTAGAGGTAGGTAGCATTTTGTGGGGTGGTTCTAGAATGAAGGGTGGACTAACCTCGATGACGTTTTTTTTGCAAACTTACTGATCGTCCATAAATAATTTTCACAAATTACAATAATCTGGCGTTTTCCTGCTTTGGCCAATCTCGTCTACCTTATCTTGCTTTATCCCCTGTCAACTAATCAAAATCCTGATCTCAATGAGAACACCTCTGGCATTTTAAGGAAAACTTTTTTTATTAACTGCAGTAAGGAAGTCCGCGGCTTCGGATTTCCTTTTGTCCCCAACTTCGACACAACAATGTTTCGGTTAAGTTTAACTTAACAAAGAGTTACGGTAGGCAGTAAAACACAAAAAAACTGTAACTAAATACCCCATGGTTCGCTTATTTGCGGTGCAAGCGAAATGCACCGCATTATGTAGGTTCTTTTTGGACACTTTATTTCTTCCGAAACTTTTTCAAATTGTCATTTTCCAAGCATGGTTTATACATAGAGTAAATGCAAACCTAGTTTACGTGTGGCTCATGCCCAATTCTTCTAAACGTGTACTAATCTTAACATGTAACCTGTCAATCTGAATAAAGCCTATCCTCGCATCTTGTAATGTTACTGACACCTAATCTTTAAAGCAAATCTTTTAATTTCAAACGATTCTAATCTACTAAAAACTTCCCCAAAAATAAGCAAACTAATATAAAGTTTATTTTTCCTGCATAAAACCGCGACGGAAACGAAATTAACGCGTGCAACAAGTCACAGATATGTCTAAAAACCACTCTCAGACACGAACAACGAACGATGTGATTTTGAGCCGGAAGTTTCGAGAGTGAGAGAACTTAAAACGAGAGAGGAAGTCGTGTTCATATTTGAGATAAGTAATAAGATATAAGTTCTTCGCACCCTTGTCTTATGTGGAGCAAATTGCACACCCTTGGTCCACCCACACATAACCAACCTTGGCAAGCCCAAATACGTACCTGGAAGTACTTCCATTTCTGAATATCTATATTTAACAATGTGTACAATTTTATCAGTGTGTATCAATGCTAATATACTCACAAATAACTAATACCCAAATAAATATTTCGGAATGCCAGCAAGTTTGGGCCATACTGACTTTGTATCGGTTGGAAGTTTCTTTATACGTTACTCAAGAATGCAATAAATGTAACAGATTTCAAAAAAAAAAATTAAAAAAGTATGTCATCATCAAAATTGCTCGGAAAACCTTGTATAACGGAAATTTTACTATCAGATAAAAATCTAATAATGGTTACAGCACACTTGAACTTAGGCGCTTGATTTTTGCATTTTATCATATATCTTAGATTGTCATCAAAATCCCGCGTACGAAAATCGTGACTCATATTATTACGATAAAACGTCTTCCGCTATTCAAAGTTATCTTTGATCGCTTGGTTATTTTTCAATTTTATTTTTATTGCATATTTTGTGCGGTAAGTGATAGAAAATCAAGTTTTAAAATCAGAGAGAAATCAGAACAAGACAGGTACAATACAAACAATGTCTGTACTGAAATTTGGTATAGAAGCATAACGGTTCTATATTCAAATTATAGACAATGTCACAAGTTCACACATGTCAGTATGACAAGTCAACATATTACCGCTTACTCACCTAAATCAAGGTCAAGGTCCCAGCATAAAATATTCAAACAGAGAAAATATTACGGGTATAAAATGTGAAAGAAATTGTACTTTGTTGCGAGTGAGCCATTTATATATCAGGCACCAATGGTGGCTTATATATATATATAACAGCATATTGCAATTAATATTGAAGGTAAACCTAGTTACGCGTTTCTTAGTGTTGGTGGGTACTGGGATGATAAAAGCACAGAAATAAGTAACGGGAGGGATGAAATACAACTTCATAAATGAATTCACCTCAGTTACGCTCACTTACGGTACATTTAGCTTCATTATTAGGAGCAAATAATTGGTTTTTAAAGACTATCAACAGTCCTTTTCCGTGGGAAAAACCACATTTCTATTCAAATTACCAGTTTCTGTTGTTAAACATCCTGAAAGTTGATTTATACGTCACAATTTAAGTACTAATTGACGTTTCCGTAAAATTACAATTATTACAATCTTTAAGAGCGGGAATTAGATAATGCTTATCAATGGAAACTAAAATAGCATTCGCAACTCGAACAGAAACAATGCAAAGTTAACGTTAGTATAGTTATACGCCACCAATTACTATGTTCCAATATGACCAAAACAAGTATTTTTCCGGGGCGACGACATATTTCAACGTTCTAGTAGTAGGCATAACAAGGCGCTATGAAAAAGCGGGGTCGGAACCCCCCACTTTCGTCATCAAATACGTTTTTCAAGAGTACAATCGTGAATTATCGACCTGAATTCCGCTCTATCTTGTTTAGGAATGAGATACATGTGAATGTTCTTCTCCGCAAAACCGGGTTCAATTTCATGACAGCTACACAAAATGTGTCCACTACTTTCCATATCGAGAAAATCAAAAAGTCACATAGCAAAAAAATTACGACGATATTAGATACACACTAAAAATGTCTAGTAGTTTTTACTCTATAGAACTGGGAGGTATCAGGAAACTATTACTTTGGTAAGTGAATAATTGTTTTGTTTGTGATCGGTGAAACGTAACCACTAAGCGTAATTCTGCTCGCTTCTTTTTAGTTTACCACTGAACCCCCGCTTTGAAAGCGACCCGTGGGGTAATTTTACCCTTCTACGGGGTCAAATTACTCTAGTTAAGCCACGAAATTCTGAGATTTCACGAGATATCTGTGTAAAAAGTCAAAGTCGGATTTACTAAAAATCTTAATTCGTTAATTATATGGGTATAGGTGCGAAAAACAAACTAAAGTTTATTTCTGTTTGAGTTCTTGAAAAAGTATCATATAATATTATAATATAGTAGAATCACTTTTGCAAACATTCCAGGTAGAATTCTCAATCATGACTGATGTATTTTGCATGCGTAAGTGTTTGAACAGTTGATTGGTCGTAGAAAAACATTACAACACAGCAGTCATGTAATCGCCTTCATCCTTTGCAATTTGCAAATACGTTTCAAAATCAGTGTTTTTTTATTAATATTTTATCACAGCAACTAAATCAATAATACTATTTGTGGTACTGGTCTCAATTCATCATATATTATTGGACATATATTTTAACTTTTCTCAGTTCACTCACACCCAATACTTGCGGTTTCACGATCCATGTACAATGTACATTATAAGCTATCATGTGACAGTTGAAAGACTCATAGCAGATATTTCAGATTGAACATGATATATTTGAGATAATGTTATAAAGCATCTGACAACGCCTGATTCACAAGAATGTGAGAAATCCCAAATTCTTGTTGAATAATTATAATGGATTAACACTATACGTAGATACTATCAGAATCGGAAAATAATTTTCTATTCAGATGCTTCGAATATAGCTTGAAAATAAAGATGAATTTCCACGAAATTGCCCACATCGTTTGTATATGCCATACTCATTCACCCATAAACAAACGTGTGTTAGTTCATCGTAAAGCTAGGAGTGAAATCGAAAACTAGGTTATTGGTAGCTATTCGATTAAGAAATAGCGAAGATTCTATTGTCACTTAGTTTGCTAAGACTGCGTTAAAATAGTAACCCTTGGGTTGCCAGAACTATCAAAAATTGATATCCTAGTTTTGTGTTGGTCAAAATGAGAATCGACATTTTAGAAATCTGCTTATAACCACAAGGAATTTATATTCATTGTGTAAAGCTATATTTATTCATGTAAATACGCAGAAAGACAAATAGCATCGTTTTCACAGCGTTCAAAATGAGTCCAATGCGCCATCTGTCGGATAACAACTTTTACCGACGCTGTGATAATATGTGAATAGTAACAATTCATTTCATGGTCTTCAACCACAATACCGCCACGCAAATCTACATCGGACAAAATTATTCAACGCTGTTTTTGAATCTTGAGTTAGCAAAATTTCAGGAATCTACCAAGTTTAATCCATTGAGAATGTGTAATACCATTCCAGAACAAGTTCTTTTTCATCCACGCAACAGGATGTTAACATGTGTAAAACATTAAAATTGCATTCAAACTATGTTTTACAAGTTTACGCTAAAATGTTGCTAAAACACAAGTGTAAGTTCGGCTAAGAATAGCCATAAATTAACTTAATCGTCTGGTTTATCTACGTGTTACAATTGTTTGGTACATAAATTGCTCTTATTTGAGTCCATACAGGCCTGATGCAGAGAAAAAAATGAATGTTTACTCGAAAGGCGCCAAGAATGTGCGTACTTTATTTATTCAAATCCTATGTGTAAATAATATTAGCGCGTATCAGACGATATGAACCTAGCATGTGCTTATCAAATATTTGGCATACTGCGATGAAAATGTACCATATAAAACTCATCAATTGAAGCTAATCATTCTAATAATATCAAAATGTATGCGTGATACGATTTATAATGTGACTGTTAAATTATCTATGGTGACAGTGAAAATGAATGAAAGATATCGAAATAAATATGACAATATTTCTAACTAATTCCTACTCATTTCATTTCTAATATACTAAACAGCTTAAAAATATATCTCTCAGTAAGAATTATTACTTAGAATTTGTTGTGTTACAAAACAATGAACAATCACAAACAAAATTAGGTAACAAATGAACTGTTTTTTGTGAGGCTCACGTCATGTAATTAACAACCTCAAAATATTCAACTATTAATACATGCTATTAGTAAATCAATTTATTGTCGACGGTAAGCAATGCATATAATCAGCAGGATAAAATATTAACAAAATAAATCCCCATCACCTAGAAATAACTTATGACTCCAAACTTATTTCGGCGCTCCAGAAGTGTGTTCCAATATGAAGGAATCTAAGTTTGTATGCCTACTTTACTTCAAATTGTATAAAGTGATTGAGGCTTATGGGCAGAGGGTTTATTCACTTGGCTAATACAGACAATCTCCGAACTCGTAATATAACTAAAATAAGGAAAAAGCTAGTTGTTATCATTAAAATCGATGTTGTTTTTTGCGAGCATTCCAGCAGTTCCTATTATATTTAATTATCATCGTATAAAGTTAGGCCTTTAAATCAGAGGAGGTGGATTTCCGCGTACACATTCGCGTAGGCTGTTAATTGGAAGAAATTGTGGGATTATATCGCTTGTCGAACTAAGATTTATGTGTGTAAATAAAACGGTCGCATATAATTTAATTGTTGACTCTCGTCGGAGCACACATGCATTGCACATCGTAACATCGTATATGACTATCTGTTTTAGCAGCATAAACTATTAGCTGTGTCTACTATGTAATTACTTGATGTCCCGATCTAAAATTATAAAGCACAAGAGCATTTTTATGCAAAGATCTACCGAATTGCAAAGTATTTGGGGCGACTGCACACGGTAAAAATTATCGCATTAGATGTCACTTCACTGGTGGCATGTATTGGAGCTGGTCAAAAGTGGAAAATACACCACTTTATAATTACAGTCAACTCATTAAAAGCATTGTCATTGTGTCAGGTTCAACCACCAGAAATGGACAATAATGGTTCTTCCGCTTTCAGCTGGCGATAAGAGGGAAGGAACCTTGTGTAACGCCGTTGTGAACATTTAAAATCGTAACGTTAAAAACGGTTTCATATATTCAGCATCAGAGTATGGTTTGATATTGGGAACGCATCAAGTTATTTATTACCAAAAATGGTACTGGGAATGACAGGTTAACAAAAGGTCTCTATCTGTGTTTTAAAATTGTTCGCGGGTGGCTTCCGCACAATCACATTGTTAACCAAGCCATTCCTAATCATCTCGCGGGTCACAAACACGACAGAAACCCAATAACCTTATGAATTTACGCTGTGATTATGCACCCTCCGCGTCTGACATACCTAGTTATATATCATAATTGATTAGGTCACCTATTATTACGTCATAGTAATGGAATAGCATAATAACGACTTACCTCCAAACTTCCGTGCAGCATTATTGAATCCTACGCTTATGTGTACATTCAACAATGCCGCTGAATTTGCCTTCCCCAATCTATTGGAAGCTATACATGAGTACCGTCCTCGATCTTCTGCTTTTGCAGGGTTTATTGTGAGAATATATTGTTCGTCATCAACTTCTAGTGACCTGGAGACATATGGTATTATGAGGTTTAATATCTTATATCTGAAAAATTGGACTGCATATGTAAGAAGCTCGATATTTGAATATTATATAATAATCGATTGCGGAACTTTACAACAGATAGTTGTAGGTTGATTATATGGTCCCAGTTGCCATTTGAATGGCTTCCACGTACAAGTCATATTGGTCCGCCATTCGACATCAGGTTTAGAAGTTACACACTATGTGTGTATATTACACAAATGTCACAGGTGCATTCGAAAATATTAATGCAGTCAAATAGTCTATTTTCCACGTCATGATAATTCTGTTAAGCCTATCTTGATTTAAAACTTACATTCTGTCAGTTGGTAGATTCAACACATCACGGTCTTTCATCCATGTCACCTTCGGCACTGGATTTCCAGTTATCTAAATATATATAATAATATATTGTCGATTTAAACCTTTGTCAAAACTACTCAAAATGTTCGGCTTGATTGCATTAGTTTTAGTCGGACTGAAAGTTAACGTAGGAATGGCCTTGTGCATTCTTGAATCACATTTCCGCTAGCCGCCAGTTGCAACACAAATAAATCCCATTTACCTTGCAGCACAACTCCGCAAAAGCTCCTTCTCTCACTTCAACTGATTTAAGTCCTTCGGCAAACTTAGGAATGGCCGGAATAATTGACCGATCCCTTCTAGAAACAGGTGGGACTTTGACATCATTTTCAAATGATGAAGTTCTTATCAATGGTTTTCTAGCTCGTGGTGGTGTCACAGTACCAAACTGCCGGGGACCCTTTTGCCATCCGATGCTTGACCTATGAACCTCCGGGTTATTGTTCCGAGGCGAACTGGGGTTACTCGAGTAAACCTTCCGGAACATATTTGCCAGTTTAAACTCCAAAATCGATCATTTCATACTGAATAAATACTTCCTATGTGAATCACTAGGCAACTTAAAACTAAAAAAACAAAGAAGCAATGCTCAAATTTATGGACACGATGGTCAATTGACTACCGCAATGCCAGAATAATTAAAGCTAGTTGTTAGAAGAACTAACCAGATGTCATATGACGGTGTTTGCACGTTCTGTTGTCACAATCCTGACCGTTGTATATACCATCAAGTCAAGCCTGTAAATCTGTTAGGCATACACATCTCATTTAATCAACGTGACCTACACCGCCTTTTGTATCGTAGTATTGAGATGAAGATATACGAGAATATCTATACAAGAATAGCTATAAGGTACTAAACCAGGTTACATTTTACAATATCATAACTCCAACCTGTAAATATTTGTCGAGAAACACTCACTTATATATATATGATAAATTTGCCCAATCCTGAAAATACATGAAATCCACGTTCCTAGGCGCAATATGTCAACGGCCAAGCCTGGTTATGATATATTTACACTTTTCCCAGCTGAACTTCATGCCAAAAATATCGACAGAAACACACAGGTTGCCAATCATATTGTGATTTAAAAAAGGTAAACCTATATTATTGAACCTAAACCACAAATACTAGTCCTACTACGAACAAGTTTTATCTGTTATATTCTTATGGACAAATACCAATTCTTGGTAACAAATGGGCCCGGTTCCAATATTTTTCATTTATTGATTTATGAATGACGTCATCCTGGAGATAATTTGGAATGCCCCTACTGTAATGCCCTATAAAACACACATAAAACGTTTTATCTTATAATCGGAATTGATCTTTGTAAAAAACTGTTTAAATGACAACAAATAGAATGCGGATAATAGATTTTATTAAATTGTGTGGCGCTATGCTCAACATGTTACTGATTCTAACCAATTTAACATATCTTATATCAAATCTCACTGGCGCGCACAAATGAATCATACCAAACGATTAACAAAAGAAAGTTAGCAATATATTCGAATTACCACACTCCACCCCTAAACATATAATTACCAATGTAACTCATATTTGTTCAATATAACTGAATAGGCAGAGGTAAACCTACACTCCTTTTGTTAGGCGAATTCCACACGCCTAGACAATGGCAATACTTTTGCTTAGCTTTCTATTATCTATCTACAACTCATATTTTGTATTTTCGCTATGTTGTGCCATTCGTTGGCCTTGAATAGAGAAACCATAAAAGTACCCGTTATCAAGCGTGCGTGCATGATCCGAAGTAAAAATATTTCAAACCAACGCAGACGGTAGAGTAGGCAAGTTAACGCTGCAGTGAAAATCGTTCAATACAGCTTTAAAGGTTCTATCTCTGTAGTCACGGTCTCTCAACTCTCAAAAGCCTTTACCCTCATGTGCATTAGGCCGAATGTATCACACATAACTTAGCGCATGATCAAGCTTAAAATGAGCTAGATCCTAGTATATCATTTCTCAACTGAAAACACACAATACCCTCTTATCAATTAAGCACTGCTCTTGAAGTGGAATTAAACCTAACAAGTTGCATAGCGTACAATATTCCAGAGTTTGGTAAATTATATCCGTGAGTTAGGAAAATCGATGGTTTGGGACATATACAAGAAAGAGCATTCGTTTACATGAAATTTTCGTACTGAATTCCAACTAAAATTTTGGTTATTATAAATATAATAACAAATATGCAATTTTTAAAAAAGGTGTTAAAAGTTAAAACGCAAATGATAATATTTCAAATTAATATTGAATTTAAGCTGATACTTCGTCCGCTATTGCCTACGGCTGTCCTGTAAAAAATATTCTTCTCGTTTGCCACGTTTAAAGATACACTATAACAAATAACACTGTAACAAATACACTATTCCTGTATATCTAAATATGAGGTATATTATACAAAATCCTCGGGTAAACGCAGATTGAATCTAGACCTATTCTAATAATAATTATTATACACTATTTAGTACCTTTATCTGAAAATGGTAAGGATATTTTAAGATTTGGTCAAAATATATAACGTGCTATTGCATTACATCACTCGTTTTCGCTCCAATCAAAGTGCCGGTACGTTTCGCCGGTATACAGATGCCACAATGCGCATTGTAAGGGAAATCAGTCTAGAATTCGATACAGCAAATCATTGAATTTGAAGTACCTCTGCAAGGTTGGCCAAGTTACGTTACTAGCTTTGTTTTTAAAGTAATTTACTCAAGGCATTTAGGAATCGAAGAAATTCTGTTTCATCATCGTTTGCGATTTATTCAGTTGTTCATAATCTAAAATTACTTTTGCTCCGAAGCAAAAGGACTAAGCACTTCACCATTTTATAGTAGTCCAGAACAATCGAACAAACAGCAAGCCGCTTGTATAAGAAGAGTTTCAACAATATCTATTGTGCTGAAATGATGGCAATGACATCATACCGTATTCAGAAACAAATCGCTCCCCTTTATTCTATATTTTTTATCCTATCTTCAGATAAACCAAATGTAAATATCTACCTTATATGTGATCATGAGCTTCCCATGGCCCTCAGGCATTAACCTAAATTTCCTTGGATATCATTAAGTCACGTTTGCTTTCCAATTATCCCAATTACTTTTATCACCGGCACACTTTGATATCCGATGAACGACCTATTGGCCACTTTGTTTCTATTTCCTATTTAAACAGTCTATCTGCTTCCCTCTCTTACTTCCTGCGTTGTGAGATAATTTATGACGTTAAGGGTGGGTTGTAACGCAATTATAATTAGTCGATATGTGAGCATAATAAAGTAGTAATACATATTTTTGAAAATATGCGAAACTTCAGAACATGATTCCATTTAGCTGAGTAATAAATGACAGAATTCCATATTAGATATACCCAACGGCAGTACTTATGTACTACAAGAATTGATTCTGTGCACCCCTTGATCTTATAGTAAGATATTGTGCTATTGATTCAGTAAGCATAATATATTCTGATCTTGTACTAAATACTTCAACCGCATCTGTACATAAACTTTTTACTGTATTACGTTCGTCTGAATTTCTATTCCTGGTTCATGTACTTATCGAAATCTACCAAAAAGCACTATGAGTAGTAGCCAATACGTTTGGTTTCGTACAAAGCGGGCTATTGTGCACCTTACATATCCATTCAATGGAAATGTATGAATTGGTATTGGTAATAACAATCACGCGTTGTCGACGGCGTACTTTATTCAGACTACTACGTCTTTTTGTGTCCACGGGACCATAAACAGTGACGTATGTTTATCTTTTCCATGTACTCGCGGAATTAAGACGTGGTATGTATATGCTACATGTAATGGACGTAGTATTTAATGCTGTTTTGCAATCAATTGAATTACTCACTATCCGAGAGTCGTTAAAATAGTATATTTTTATACATATCTTCTCTGGCAACTGGACAAAACACAGTAATCTTAAAATGAGGCTATACGCAATAGTAAATTTTTACATATAACTGTTTCATAGCATGGAATTTTAAAGTAATTAAAGTAATTTTAGTAGAATTTGAAAAATGAATTTCCTACCTATACGATATCCACATAACGTTGGGCCGGAGGATAACTATTCTAGTACACAAACCCTCATGACATTTTGTTTATATAATATATATTTTTCTGTAATTGAACGACACAGTGCAGCAGTCAGGTGTATGTTATATAAATAGTTCCGCGTCATCCATCAAAGTCTAAATATATTCCATCCTAAAACAGTCAGGATTTTAACATTTCAATTGCACGGAGTTAAACATATTTGTCAACCGTGAAGTACAGGGCAAATAAAGATTGATATACATCGCACGAATGATGTTTTGCGATTTTATCGGACAGTCTTAAGCTTCGCTTCCGTTTTTGTTCAATTTCAAACAATCCAAAAACAACTAAACTCAGTCTTATAGCAGAATGTATCATCGTTCATTCATAGTGACATCATATATTACGATACATTTTATTGGGATGTTATTTTTTTGTTGTAGAATCAGATGCATTGTATAATATTAAAAAATATCTCTTCGAGATTATTAATAATTGTTATTTTAATTTGAGTAATTTAATGTAAACTACGATATGACTAATTCTAATAAGTTTGTTTTCTTTGCAATCGCTGTTCTCAGCATATCGACCATTCACATACAGTATCACCCTTTTCCTCGAATACTATTTCAACTAATTCCGATATTTCAAGTAAATATATACATAAAAAATCAAGCGTCTCCTGAACTTGGAACATACGAACTTTCACATGCTAACATTATGCACAATGCATAGATACAAGCAACCGTCGATATTTATTTCACAAAATAACGCTGTTCATCGCCCTAGTCCCTATACGCATCGACATGTTGACGTACAGAACGCTTGATAATAAGCAATTACTTAGAAATGAGCTTAGTGTTTCTGTGAGGCAACAAATCCAAACGTAAGTATGTACAAAATACGATAAATATCGTACTGCATTATTCTAACTCAAATAAGTATACTGGAAAACAGAATTGCAACTAGCAGACAGACATTTAGTTGGACATGCGAGACGTAACATAGACCAACACATAGCTAAACTAGCAGTCTAAATTAATAGTATATTTACTAGATCCAATTTATGATAAATTATCAGTTTACCTTTCACTTATTCGCAATTGATCATCATCATATGACTTGTTGTCGCCCATGCACTCAATGCCATATCTTTAAACTGTAATAATGTTTCTCATTGAAGGTAATCATTAACCAGAAATGATAAAATACCGCTGAAATATGTCCAACTTGGGAAGCTAAGTCAACGGCGCATATTTATGTGTATAGGTCGCACGAGTGATTTATTTGGATTTTAGATATGAGAATATTTGATATTCAATCTGTTGTCGAGAATATGAAACGACCTAATTAGGATGTGTGGTTCAGTAGACAGAGTCTTATATATGAATACACATAATTCATCGTCTCTTCTCGTTTCAAACCAGACTGCAGGACAGTGTTGACTCTATTTTTTGACTCTATTGAGTATTTTAACCTAACCTCACATTGCTGACTAATTTCAGTCACATGCCCAAATTTTTACATATTGAAGATTTTTACACTTTACACAACAATAAATCTCTTCCAATTCGCGGATATTTCACAGAAATTCACTCGAATTTCCTTCACTAACTACATTCGTTTGGAATTGTCTCGATAAGGCCGGATCCCGGATGGAAAAGCCACACAGAAGATGGCGTAGAACCCCATCTCCTGTGTGGCTTTTCCGTCCGGGATTAAGTAGGTAGTTTGGTATGATCGTAACTTCATGCCAACCAAATATTGACAGTGTTCAATATTGCGGTCGTCAGCATAGTACATATCTGCCAACAGACGAAGACTGTTTGTTCCCGCTTTTCAAATAGCCCTCAAATGATATGATGACCTCATTCAAAGCTACGTTGATCTGTATAGGTTGTCTTATACAGAGTAACAGAGGCCTGGGTTGGTCTCACAATACCTTTAAAAATCGATGTCATTCGTATAAACCAAGCAGACTATCGAATTTTGTTATATATTCTTATATCAATAAAACATGGGTTCTGTGTGAACAGGACTGGACAATTTTGAGTTTAGGCTGTTGATGTGCGCTAGATGTTTCCAGTCACTTCTTTGCTCCTGTTTTTTTATTGGCCTTTGTTGCTGCCTTGGTTTCTTTCACATTCCCGGACTTTTTGGTAGTTTCCTTGATGACTCCAACACGCAGCAACAGTCTGTCGCAGTCGCCGAAATGCCATCATAACAACTGAACGAACAAAACAATAAAAGTATTCCCGATTACCATTCGTGAAATACACAACCACAAAATTTGTCATTCGCAGAAATAACATGGACCACTGAAACAAATGTTGCTCTCTCAAAAGACGCACTCACTCACTTAGTTTACATTTAAATATAAAACCATCGGAAAAATAATGAAGAATATGATATACTTCACACATAGATGAGACGCGATTCCAGGTTTCGTGTTATCTTGCTTCACCATAACTATGACAATTTCAAAATACCTTTTCTTTTTTAAGATTTGGGACTCACTTTGTAGCATCTGCAAGAAATGTTGTTGATGAATTTTACTAGATACGATTTAACCAAGACTAACTTGACTTAACAATTAAAAGTCAGCATTGGCAATAAAATTATTTATTATTGTAGCTATTATAGATTATTATTTGCAAAGAATACCAACCTGCAATGCTTGTCTGATTTTTATTGGTGTAGCTTTCTTTTGACTTGGACCTTGCTGACTTACTTGGGATAACACGTTAATAGCAACCCCACACAGAATTGATTTGTGGAACACACCGATGCTGACAGCTTGTGATATTCCACTCTAAATCAGAAATACTATCATAGCATGCAATTATTCCTTCGATATTATTATTTAGCTATTTACCTCCAGATTTGGCGTGAAGTGTGTTTCCCAATCAGTTTTATCTACATTCAGATGTGAAAAAAACGGTTGCTTATAGGTGAAATTTTTAAGTAAAAACTCCATGATGTCTTTCTCTTAAATATCACCAATTTGTAATATTCGATATTCTAACCCGGAGTCTTTCATTAATACAACCATTAACGAAACTTGTTAAAAAGCTATAGTCGACGTCGACCAAACAAATCAAAGGTAATATAAAACAAAGTTATTTTTCAAGCAACCGTCTTGATATTC
Organism: Styela clava; assembly: GCF_964204865.1. Taxonomy (NCBI): domain Eukaryota; kingdom Metazoa; phylum Chordata; class Ascidiacea; order Stolidobranchia; family Styelidae; genus Styela; species Styela clava. Next base: position 21,015,619 of record NC_135250.1, read on the forward strand.
ATTTCCCAAAATAAAGCTGTTGACCTCCATGTAGGCATCGACATGCTGACGTACAGAAAGCTTGATAAAAAAACAGTTTTCTAAAATGTATTAAATATATTTCTCATTGAATGTAATCATCAACCAGAAATGATAAAATACCGCTAAGATATGTCAAACTTGGAAATCTCAGTCAACGGTATGTATTTATGTGCATAGGTCGCACTTGTGATTTATTTGGATTTTAGATAAAGGAATATTTGAGATTCAATCTGTTGTCGAGAATATGAAACGACTTAATTAAGATTAGTGGTTCAGTAGAAAAAGAGTCTTATATATGAATACCAACTTGTTTAAAACCAGACTGCAGGACAGTGTTGACTCTGTTTTTCAGAATATTCCAAACTAACCTCACATTGCTGACTAATTTCCGTCATATGCCCAAATTTTTACATATTGCAATAAGATCTTAAAGATTTCGACATTTCACACAACAATAAACTGTTTCCATTACACATAAATATCCATTCCGGATATTTTACAGAAATTCACTCGAGTTTGATTCATGAACTGCATTCGTTCAGGATTTCTGATTAGGCGAGGGGTTGAGCGCCATCTTTGAGTGACTATTCAATTCGGGGATTAAGTAGGACGTCTATTTTTTCTACTAAATCTTAATGGAGACGTTCATTTTTGACGAAACTATCCAAGTATTGGAAACATCATTTTAGTTCCTGTAATTCAACTTTTTCAATCAATCGAAGACATCCAACGGAAAAAGTTTAGTATACGATCTTAAATTCATGCCAACCAAATATTGACAGTGTTCAATATTGCGGTCCTCAGCATTGGTCATATCTGCCAACAGGCGATGGCTGCTTGTTCCTGCTTTTCAAATAGCACTAAAATTGATATGATAGGTCATTTATGAACGTTGGCTTCTGGTCATCCCACGAGTCTGCGAAGTTATGGATGCACTTCATTGTCATATCTTTTCATTTGAAATCGGACGTTGGAGATAAAAAGGGAAACTGTGTTGGTAATACTGAGGTCATACATCTAAAAATTGACTATCTCATCCCAAGTTATGAATAATATATTTTTCACAATAGCTGGTACATCTAAAGACGCTTGATCATGAATAAACAACACTCGTGTGGTTCGGGCATTGTCTCGAATATTTTTTCACTTGTGATCGGATCGATGTAGTCTTTATAAAAAGTCTTTTCCATCGTTTGGTAACCCAGGCGGTTCGCGGCTCTTTGCATGTAGGCACTTGTGCAAGTTATTGACAGACAACTAAGTCCGAGTTTTCTTGCTATTTCTTCAGATCTGTGAATCAAATTTGTTTTATTAGTAACTATATAGTGCTACTGAGTATTAATATCAATCAACAGATCATTGTAGATGTGCCCATGGTTATCGCCAATTGTGTTATCATTTATAACCTTATCAGACTTACATTTATCAATTTGAAAAATATTTTCTTGTCAGCAAACAAATTGCAATGAAATGTTTTATTTAGAATTTTAGATGATGAACTTTCCCTTAAAAACTTTTCAAACTCATTGGTGGCCGACCAGTTTTCGGAAGAGTCTCGCTAGACTCTAGGTGGGAAATGCCATCATAATCACTGGCAAGAACAAAAAAAATATTACCGATTAGGATTTTTTTTTCAAATACATAACTACTATATTTGTTATTCACATAAATAGCGCGGACCACAGAAGAAATTTTCCTCTATCAAAAGACACAGTCACTCAGTTTACATTGAAAATTGAAACCATTGAAAAAAATAATAAAGATTCTAATATACTTCACACATAGCCGTGACGCGATTCCACGTTTCGTATAATCTTGCTCCACCGTAATTATGAAAATTTCAAGAAAATTTTTTTCTTTGAAATTTTGTGACATACTTTGTAGCAACTGCAAAAAATATGGTTATGAAATTTACTACATGTGACTTAACCAAGACTAACTGACTTAATAATTGAAAGTCAGCATTAAATTAATTAATTATTGTGACTATTATATAATATTATTCGCAAAGAATACCAACCTGCAATGCTTGTCTGATTTTGATTGGAGTAGGTTTCCTTGGACTTGGACCTTGCTGGCTTCCTTGGGATAACACGTTAATAGCAACCCCACACAGAACTGATTTGTCGAACACACCGATGCTAACATCTTGTGATATTGCACTCTAAATCAGAAATATACTATCATGCTGGCATGCAATTGTTCCTGCAATATTTTTTTATTTAGCTATTTACCTCCAGAACTGGCGTGAAGTGTGTTTTCCAGTCAGTTTTATCTACATTCAGATGCGAAGAAACCGGTTCCCTGGAAGTGAAATGTCTAAGTAAAATCTCCATTGTGTCTTCCATATCGCCAATTTGTAATATTCGATATTCTAACCCGGAGTCTTCCATTTATACAATCAGTAACCAAACGTTTTGAATAGCTATCGTCGGCGTCGACCAAAAAAATCAAACCCAATATAAAACAAAATTATTTTTGACAATACCAGTAGTGTTAGATAAAAGCAACCGTCGTGATATTTATTTCTCAAAATAACGCTGTTGACCTCCCTGTAGGCATCGACATGCTGACGTAAAGAAAGCTTGATGAAAAACAATTACCTAAAATGTATTATTATTTCGCATTGAAGCCTGAAGGTAACCATCAACCAGAAATGATAAAATACCGCTAAAATACAGAATGGCTCAAAAGTAAACACTTTTAATTTTGATTCGCTTTTCATGTACTCATCATAGAGCGTTCATTTCTTCAGGAAACATTGTATGGATAACTAGTGAAATTTAGGTATAATTTGCATTTTATAACAAGCCACAAAATGACAAAGAGATTATCCAACAAAATGAGGAGCAAAATTGCCGATTGGCAAGAAACATATAAATCAGTAGGGCAAACTTGGCGCATTTTCAAATTTCAGAATTTGAAATTAATTCAGCTTCGAATGTTTCCTCAGAGCGTCTGATCCTTGGTCTTCCTGATCTTTGTGCATCAAACTACGGATGCAGTTTCCATGACTTTTTGGTGAATTGCGTAATTCTTCGTCGTAAAAGCACCGAATGCCTTCTGTTTTATATGCTTCTTGCCAAACAGCAATCATAGTGTTTTCCCTGGAGAAATGAACGCTCTATGATTAGTACCTGAAAAGCAAATCAAAATTGAAAGTGTATACTTACTTTTGAGACAACCTGTATTTCAAACTTGGAAATCTCAGTCAACGGTATGTATTTATGTGCATAGGTCGCACGTGTGATTTATTTGGATTTTAGTTAAAGGAATATTTGAAATTCAATCTGTTGTCGAGAATATGAAACGACTCAATCAAGATTTGTGGTTGAGTATAGAAAGAGTCTTATATATGAATACCCACAATTCATCGTCTCTACTTGTTTCAAGCCACAGACTTTAAGACAGCGTTGACTCTATTTTTCTGAATATTCCAACCTAACCTCACATTACTGACTAATTTTAGCCCTATGCCGAAACAAACTTTTCAAATCATTGGTGGTCCACCAGTTGTTGGAAGGGGTCTCGCTAAACTTGGTGGAAAATGCCATCAATTCACTCGAATTTCCTCTACTAACTTCATTCCTTTAGGATTGTCTCGATTAAGCATGGGGTTTAATTAACGCCATTCGGGGATTATGTAGGAAGATTGTGACGTTTTATGTTACAACCATTTTCTCTAAATTTGATCTTAATGGAGCCGTTCATATCTGACAAAACTATCCAAGTACCAAAAAACATCATCTTAGTTCCTGCAAATCAACTTTTCCAATCAATCGAAGACGACGGCAAAAAGTTTAGGACGATCGTAAATTGATACCAACCAAATATTGACATTGTTCAATATTACGGTCGTCAGCACTGGTCATATCTGTCAACAGACGAAGGCTGTTTGTTCCCGCTTTTCAAATAGCACTAAAATTGATATGATGACTTTATCCAAAACTACGTTAATTTGTATCGGTTATCTTTTATATACAGACCCCTGGTACTCCCGTAGTGTGTAGACCAGGTCAGGGTTGGGTCAAAATTTTATTTCAAGTTTCATTATTTTAGTTCTATTACGAGATCGGGAACTGTCTGTGTTTGCCAAGTGAATATACCGCCTGCCTATAGGTTTTAGTCCCTTTACACAACTTGTATAAAGCAGGCAAACAAAATTAGTTACCTCCATATTGGTACACACACTTCTGGAGCGCCCAGACCCCGTGCTTGGTCTCACAATGACTTTAAAAATCGATGCCATTCGTATAATGCGAGAAAATTTTGTATTCCGTTCTGTATTCTTATATCACCAAAACCTGTTTTTTTTTTAAAAACAGATTTCAATAATAATTCACTAATTTGATTTGCTCGTTTCATCGTCTACAAGTAGGACCAAAGAGAAATAGGTATGTCTTTATGTAATACCAAGCGTGCAACATTGTGCGTTTTACCAGAATACAACTTAGACGGATAGAAACCCTAACTAAGACATTTAATTATGCTGTCATACATTTATGTCGCTACGAAAGAAAGTTCACTTTAATGGACAATTTTTTATAATGTGTCGAATACCACACAAGATGGTATACAAATCTTGTAAAAAATTGCTGTAAATTTATTTAAAAATGACAATCTTTAACCAAAAATGGAGAATTTACACAACCATAAGTATAAAAAGGAGCGTTTCAAAATTGACATAGCAGCTGGTAATGATTTAACAGACTAATCGAAATAACAATCATTCGCGGAGTGTAAAATAATTCAGTTTTCTTAACGTGCAATATTGAGATGTTTCTTTGAGCACTCGATCACAATAACCACAATCTTTCTGGGTTGGTGTCTAATTTTCTGGAGTATGAAGAGTATATTTTCAATCATTACTTATCGATTTTTAGGTGTTTGTCTGTTTGGTTGTCTGTTAGATGCACGCGGTATCTCACGAAGGCGTGTTTGAATATGCTCCAAATTTTGCATCTGCATTCATCATATCTCGGACCAGAAGCCTATTGATTTCGGATGAATTATGTCGTATAATTAGCGAGTTATTAATTAGTGATGGGACACGCGGTGTCACTATAAGGTCATGAATCGAAACCGCAGTTTCGATCGATAAGTCTTCGGTCTCCGACCGAAATTCTCGTTTATTTTATTTGTTAATATTACCTAAACAGTGATGGGCCATTCATTAACGTTCACTTCATGGCTTCTGATCAACTTCTGGTAACTCTGCGAAGTTATGGATGCTCTTCATTCGCACAACTTTGTACTTAAAAATCGCTGGACGTTGTAGATAAAAGATAAACTTTGTTGGTAAGAATTGACTATCTCATCCCAAGTTCTGAATAATATATTTATCACTTTAGCTGGTACATCTAAGGACGCTTGATCGTGAATAAACAACACTCGTGTGGTTCGGGCATTGTCTCGAATCTATTTTCACTTGTGATCGGATCGATGTAGTCTTTATAAAAAGTCTTTTCCATCGTTCGGTAACCCAGGCGGTTCGCAGCTCTTTGCGTATAGGCGCTTGTGCAAGTTATTGACACACAACTAAGTGCGAGTTTTCTTGCTATTTCTTCAGATCTGTGAATCAAATTTGTTTTTATTAGTAACTATATAGTGCTACTGAGTATTAATATCAATCAACAGATCATTGTAGATGTGCCCATGGTTATCGCCACAATTGTGTTATCATTTATAACCTTGGCTATGATCAGACTTACATTTATCAATTTAAAAAATACTTTCTTGTCAGCAAAAAAATTGCGATGAAATGTTTTATTTAGAATTTTAGATGATGAACTTTCCCTTGAAAACTTTTTAAACTCATTGGTGGCTCACCAGTTTTCGGAAGGGTCTCGCTAGACTTGGTGGGTAATGCCATCATAATCACTGGCAAGAACAATAAAAATATTCCCGAGTATGATTTTTCAAATACATAACTACTATATTTGTTATTCACATAAATAGCGCGGACCACAGAAGAAATTGTCCTCTATCAAAAGACACACTCACTCAGTTTACATTAAAAATTGGAACTATTGAAGAAAATAATAAAGATTGTAATATACTTGACACATAGCCGAGAGTCTCGGCCCGAGACGCAATTCTACGTTTCGTATAATCTTGCTCCACCGTAATTATGAAAATTTCAAGAAAATTTTTTTTTTTTGAAATTTTGTGACATACTTTATAGCAACTACAAAAAATATTGCTATTTAATTTTACTAGATATGATTTAACCAAGACTAACTGACTTAACAAATGAAATTCAGCATTGGCATTGAATTTATTAATTATTGTGACTATTATAGATTATTATTTGCAAAGAATACCAACCTGCAATGCTTGTCTTATTTTTTTTTGATGTAGCTTTCCTTGGATTTGGACCTTGCTGGCTTACTTGGGATAACACGTTAATAGCAACCCCACACAGAATTGATTTGTCGAACACACCGATGCTAACAGCTTGTGATATTGCACTCTAAATCAAAAATATACTATAATCGCATGCAATCGTTCCTGCGATAATATTATTTAGCTATTCACCTCCAGAACTGGCGTGAAGTATGTTTTCCAGTCAGTTTTATCTACATTCAGATGTGAAGCAACTGGTTCCCTAGACGTGAAATTTCTAAGTAAAATTTCCATTGTGTCTTCCATATCACCAATTTGTAATATTCGATATTCTAACCCTGAGTCTTCCATTTATACAACCAGTAACCAAACGTTTTGGATAGCTATCGTCGGCGTCGACCAAACAAATCAAACCCAATATAAAACAAAATTATTTTTGACAATACCAGAAGCGTTAGATAAAAGCAACCGTCTTGATATTTATTTCTCAAAATAACGCTGTTGACCTCCCTGTAGGCATCGACATGCTGACGTAAAGAAAGCTTGTTGAAAAACAATTACCTAAAATGTAATAATATTTCGCATTGAAGGTAACCATCAACCAGAATTGATAGAATACCGCTGAAATACAGGGTGTCTCAAAAGTAAACACTTTTAATTTTGATTCGCTCTTCATGTACTCATCATAGAGCGTTCATTTCTTCAGGAAACATAGTATGGATAACTAGTGAAATTTAGGTATAATTGGCATTTTATGACAAGCCACAGAATGACAAAGAGATTATTCAAAAAATGAGGAGCAAAATTGCTGATTGGCAATTGGTAATCTCCTTGTCGATCTGTGGGTTGCTGGAAAATGCAAACAATACCTAAATTTTACTAAGTCTCCATACAATTTTCCCTGGAGAAATGAACGCTCTATGATTAGTACCTAAAAAGCAAATCAAAATTGAAAGTGTATACTTTCTTTTGAGACACCCTGTATTTCAAACTTGTAAATCTCAGTCAACGGTGTGTATTCATGTGCATAGGTCGCACGTGTGAATTATTTGGATTTTAGATAAAAGAATATTTGACATTCAAACTGTTGTCGAGAATATGAAACGACTCAATTAAGATTTGTGGTTCGGTACAACGAGTCCTATATATGAATACCCACAATTCATCGTCTCTGCTTGTTTCAAACCAGACTTCAAGACAGCGTTGACTCTATTTTTCTGAATATTCCAAACCTAACCGCACATTACTGACTAATTTCAGCCCTATGCCCATATTTTTAGATATTGTAATAAGATATTGAAAATTTTTACAGTTCACACAACAATGAGCCTTTTCCAATTTGCGGATATTTCACAGAAATTCACTCGAATTTTTTTACTAACTGCATTCGTTTAGGATCCAGGGCAATCGTAAATTCATGCCAACCAAATATTGACAGTGTTCAACATTGCGGTCGTCAGCATTGGTCATATCTACCAACAGACGATGACTGCTTGTTCCCGCTTGTCAAATAGCACTTGAATTGATATGATGACTTAATCCAGAGCTACGTTAATGTGTATAGGTTGTCATTTATATACAGCGCCCGCGCTTTGATTCGCAGTGTCTTTAAAAATCGATGTCATTCTTATATAAGTCGAACAGGCAATCGAACTTTGTTCTATATTGTGATATCACTAAAACCCGGGTTTTGTAAATGCGTTTTCAATAATAATTTACTAATTTGATTTGCTCGTGTCATCGTCTACAAATGTGTAAACAGGACAATATGTACGATTTTATGGAATACCAAGCGCGCAACATTGTGCGTTTAACCAGAATACAATTTAGAAAAATAGAACCTCGAAGACTTTGTATTATAAATAAGCTGTCATACATTTATGTCGCTACGGAAGTAAGAAATATTACTCCAATAGACAATTTTATATAATACGTCGAATACCGTACAAGCTGGTATACAGATTTTGCAAATATTTACTGTATATTTCATTACTAAATACCAATTGTAAAGATTTAAAAATGATAATTCTAAAAAAATGGCGGATTTTACACAACTATATGAATAAAAAAGAGTGTTTCGAAATTGCCGTAAAAGCTGATTCTACGTGCTAATCCAAAAAAAATCAATTGTGGATTATTTCTGTGTAACATACAATATTAGGCTTTTTCTTTTAAAGCACTCAATCAGAATAACCTCATGCTTCCTGGGTCGGTGTCTAACTTTCTGGAGTATATAAAGATATATTTTGAAGTGTTTATTTTATTTATTAATAATACCTAAACTGTGATAGGTCATTTATGAACGTTGTCTTCTGGTCATCCCACGAGTCTGCGAAGTTATGGATGCTCTTCAGACTCATATCTTTTCATTTGAAATCGGACGTTGGAGATAAACTTTGTTGGTAATACTGAGATCATAATCTAAGAATTGACTATCTCATCCCAAGTTCTGAATAATATATTTTCACTATAGCTGGTACATCTAAAGACGCTTGATCATGAATAAACAACACTCGTGTGGTTCGGGCATTGTCTCGAATATTTTTTCACTTGTGATCGGATCGATGTAGTCTTTATAAAAAGTCTTTTCCATCGTTTGGTAACCCAGGCGGTTCGCGGCTCTTTGCATGTAGGCACTTGTGCAAGTTATTGACACACAACTAAGTCCGAGTTCTCTTGCTATTTCTTCAGATCTGTGAATCAAATTTGTTTTTATTAGTAACTATATAGTGCTACTGAGTATTAATATCAATCAACAGATCATTGTAGATGTGTCCATGGTTATCGCCAATTGTGTTATCATTTATAACCTTGGCTATGATCAATGATTGGCTTTTTAAAAAAAAATTTTTTGTCAGCAAACAATATGCGATGAAATGTTTTATTTAGAATTTTAGATGATAAACTTTCCCTTAAAAAATTTTCAAACTTATTGGTGGCTCACCAGTTTTCGGAAGAGTCTTGCTAGACTTGGTGGGAAATGCCATCATAATCACTGGCAAGAACAACAAAAATATTTCAACTACTATATTTATTATTCACATAAATAGCGCGGACCACAGAAGATATTTTCTTCTATCAAAAGACACACTCACTCAGTTTACATTGAAAATTGATACTATTGAAAAAAATAATAAAGATTATAATATACTTCACACATAGCTGTGACGCGATTCCACGTTTCGTATAATCTTGCTCCACCGAAATTATGAAAATTTCAAGAAAGTTTTTTTCTGTGAAATTCTGTGACATACTTTGTAGCAACCGCAAAAAATATTGTTATTTAATTTTGCTAGATATGATTCAACCAAGACTAACTGACTTAACAAATTAAATTCAGCATTGGCATTGAATTTATTAATTATTGTGACTATTATAGATTATTATTTGCAAAGAATACCAACCTGCAATGACTGTCTTATTTTTTTTGATGTAGCTTTCCTTGGACTTGGACTTTGCTGGCTTACTTGGGATAACACGTTAATAGCAACCCCACACAGAATTGATTTGTCGAACACACCGATGCTAACAGTTTGTGATATTTCACTCTAAATCAAAAACATACTATAATCGCATGCAATTGTTCCTGTGATAATGTTATTTTAGCTATTTACCTCTAGAACTGGCGTGAAGAGTGTTTTCCAGTCAGTTTTATCTGCATTCAGAAATGAAGCAACTGGTTCCCTAGACGTGAAATTTCTAAGTAAAAACTCCATTGTATCTTCCATATCTCTATTTTGTAATATTCGATATTCTAACCCGGAGTCTTCCATTTATACAATCAGTAACCAAACTTGTTGAATTGCTATTGTCGACGACAACGAAAAAAATCAAATCACATATAAAACAAAGTTATTTTGTACAATACCAGTATTGTTAGATGCAAGCAACCGTCTTGATATATATTTCCCAAAAGAACGCCGTTGACCTTTCTGTTCGAATCGACATGCTGACGTAAAGAAAGCTTGATAGTAAACAATTACCTAAAACGTATCAATATTTCCCATTGAAGGTAATCATTAACCTGAACTGATAAAATGCCGCTAAAATATGTATAACTTGGGAAGCTCAGTCAACGGTGTGTTTTTATGTGTGTAGGTCGCACGCGTGATGTCGAGAATAAAAAAATACTTAATTAGGATGTGAGGTTCAGTATACTTATACAGAATCTCAGTCAACGGCGTGCATTTATGTGCATAGGTCGCACGTGTGATTTATTTGGATTTTAGATATGAAAATATTTGATAGTCAATCTGTTGACGAGAATATGAAAGGACTTTAATTATGATGTGTGGTTCAGTAGACAGAGTCATATATATGATTACTCATGATTCATCGTCTTTACTTGTTTCAGACCAGACTGCAAGAACGTGTTGACTCTATTTTTCTGAATATTCTAAACTAACCTTACAGTTAGATGAATTTTATCCATATGCCCAAGTTTTTACATATTGCAATAAGATATTGAAGATTTTTACAGTTCACACAACAATAAACCTTTTCCATGTTGAGGATATTTCACAGAAATTCACTCGAACTTCCTTCACTAACTGCATTCGTTTGGAATTGTCTCGATTAGACATGAGGTTTACCGCTATCTTCTGTGAGGATTTTCCATTCGTGGATTACGTAGCAAAGGTTGTAACGTTGTATGTTACGTTCATTTTCACTAAACCTAATCTTAATAGAGCTGTTTATATCTGACAAAACTATCCAAAAAGTGTTTAATACAGTCGTAAATTCATGCCACTATAGCTGGTACATCGTTACTCCCGAAGTATGTAAACCAAGATGGCGGACACACCGGTGTGTCATGTGTACCAGGAATACTTACGTCAGGAATCGGCAAACTTTTGTCGCTCGCGGGCCAAAATTAAGGGTTGCAAGTCATTGGCGGGCGTACATATTTTTAGAAAGTTGAAAACCGAACGTATGATACTTTGTATAACAAAAATCAAGCAGTGATACATCTCTCGAATAAAATATAGATTTATTTCCTCATTGCCTTGCATCTCAAAAAATTCCATTTGATATTTTCGGCGCCATTTAACCCTTTGCCCTTAGTATCAACTTTTCTGCGTTTTGTTGCCATTTGTTTAACTATAAAAGAACAATTGTGGATTATATACTCGTTAGGTTACAATATATTCTGTTACGTAAAGAATATTATCATCAAAACAGCTGTTTTTTTTTACAATAATTCAGTGAAACGTCGCCGACCCCTGACTTACGTAATCCAACCATATTATTCACAAGTTTACAACTAGTAAGGTGTGTAAATGGCGAGAACATATAAGGTCGCCATAACAGTTTTGCACCCGATTATTGTATCGTAAAACGTTATATTTCGGTATCCAACGTAAATAATAACATGTAATCAGGTTTTCACTACTACATATTTGAATACAAGCGATCAATTCGGAGAGATCCAATATACAAAAAAATATATTTGTTCACTTTTTTTGCTAGCTAATATTTTAAATATTTAAAGCTTTGTAGAATATTCTAAATGCGTCTTATAATTTACTTCAGTAACTAGTATTTCTATCATTTTCAGAATCGCGCGAAACACCTTTTTAAACCAATAGATTAATCAACATATCAGCACACTTTAAACCCCGAGGCACAAGATCAAACTCTTAAACAGGTATATCGAGTTTCTGAATAAACAATTGAACTCACCCTATAATTAAAACACAATAGACTGTGCGATAAGCGTCAGAATGATGCCCGATTTAGGATGCAAATACACCATGATCTGGAAGGTAAGTAGGGCTTGGATGATCACGTAGATAGTGTGCACAACCTGTGGCCCGCGAAAGTTTTAAAATTGACATGCAAGAAGAGATTAAGTCTGGAGTTACACAAAACTAAGTTTCGTACGACTAGGCAGCAGCCTGAATTCAATGGTAGAATGATGAATGTCACTTGCAAGAGTATGTATAGTCGACAGAAATCAATACTTCGTTTCTCTATTTGTGAGACTCAAAGATAGTAAATAAATGTGTAAAATTGTTATGATTTTGTTGTTTCTAAAAGTTTAATATAGCTATAATTAGGTCTACTACAAAATGATGAGGTCTACACTTATCGCGCTGGGTATGACTCTACTAGCACGAATGTTATACGACCCGATGATAACAAACGATGTGTCGGAGGAATACGACTTCATTGTTGGTAAGTTAATCACTAATTAAATCTGTTCATTTATTGGACACGGTAGTGGACATAATGATCGTTTCAATATTATGTTGTTGTTCTTTGACACTTTTTAGACACCTAGTGGAAAATCTAAAAAGTCGCTTTTTCTTTTGATTACTGGACCAATTGCTTTGAAATATTTAGTAGTTGAAGATGAATTTTTTCTCCAGAAGGCTATTACTTTTATTTATTTCAAATATTTCTGTTGGCTCTGTGAGATTTGTTTTTGTTTACTATGACGTCAGCGAACGTTCTGCGGACGCTTCTGTTCTTCTAATCACGTGCCATCGAACGTCGGTGGTTCGTAGTGGAATCCTTGCTTTGCTAAGATTTGAGGAATGGTGAATGGCGAATAGTGCCGTACTCGGTGTTATATTTCAGTAGTGACTCGGATCGTTGGTGTTACTACAGTTGTGAGTCGGACCATCTTGCAATTTCAATTCACGCTGTCACAAGATAGAAACTTCTAAAGATAGAGCAGTTCCGGTACCGTAACACAGAGTGGTGACACTGAACTAACTCTTAGCTGTCTGGTGAAAGTGGGGCTTGTTTTTTAAATTTTGTTCCAATAATGGAGAAGGGAATGAAACGGATTACTTAGTAGTTAGTATTTCAATTCATGTTGCAATTGAATGTAGAATAGTAGATCATTGTCACGGGACATGTGAAATGGGAGGCAGACAACTCGACTATAAACGAACAACTCACCAGAGACAACTCGATTACAGATAGACCTGGTGAGTTGTCCGTGTAGTACAATTGTCCATCAGCCCTGAACGGCTATGACAGTCACTGTACCAAAATTTGTAACCCGATTCTGGTGGTGTTGAGTTGACGCATGTTATTCAGTAATGTTTTTATGTAAAATGTTTGACTGTGGTTCGGTACCTAATCCGGTAATACGGTACATAGTTGACTCATATCACGAGATATTTCATTTGTTGTTTCAATATAATCAAGAAGAATGGATCATTGTCACATGACCCAAAATATCTATGACAGCCCCTGTACCGTCACGATACCCCGGTCCCCGATACAGTTACTGGTGAGTCACGGCGTATGATTTTTTGGGAAATTGTTCTGCGTGTCCATATATTTGAGCATTGCTCTCTTGTTTCATTAGAAGTGCAAAAGCAATGTGAGGTAGGACCTAAAATTAGTGTTTTCCATTTTTTTTCATGTTTTGGAATGAATAAAAGGTATATATAATCAGATACGCAAAATTGTAATTTCATTAGTTGATAACTTTCACGCGGTTAAAAGACAAATTTGTCATTAATAATGGTTACGTGCCACATGATTCTCAATGTTATATATGATATTTTGCCGTACGAATATATCTTATTGTATCTTCAATTTCATTTGGTAACAATACACAGATGATCTATTCAATTAGATATGTAGTAAAGTAGGCTATTTGCGTACATTTGCATGCCATTGCTTCACTTGTACGAGCCTGGTGTACTATCCAATGAAGATCCTCTGCAAATTCTGCATTCTGCGATTTTTATTTGCCTTTTTTTTATTATCTATGATGAGCATGAATTCGAATCGTGTAAACCAGCATTTTAGAACCAAGCCATGTTACCCACTTATGAAGCATACACTGAGCATCACAATAGAAATACTAATAATAGATTAAAACATTTTAAATTTTGAGACATTTGGAAAGTTTAGGATAATTTTTGCCGGATCGTGTTCGCTTGTAAAAATTATCTTACAAATGTAGAGTGGATATATGTATATAAATATATACAACGGATAAAATATTTATCTATTGTATTTTTCATTTCGCAGTTGGCGGAGGTGCATCAGGAGCTGTTGTTGCAAGAGAACTTTCAGACAAAACTGGAATGACGTATGCATTGCACACTAATTTATTATTGCTGAATACTCCGCCTTGTCTTTAATTAAGCAAACCAAGTTTAGCGAACAAGCAGCATAATATGTCAATGTTAGCCAAAACTATAATTAACTACAAGTAATATCTAATGAAAGTGTTTTCATTATCATATAGTTTTTGATAGAACAAAAAGAGCAATGCACAAATGCGCCACCACTAACTGCCGCTACGAAGACTACTGTAACGTAAGCAAACGGCATTCGTATTATCGCAAGTTGGACATCCACATGAAGGCGCAGCTTCCCGCTTACAGCAAAATGATGTAATACAAAGCCCCCGAATATAAAAAAAAAAACAGGCACTTTTCGTTTATTGCACTGACCACATGTCAGCACCGATAGAATCCCAACCTTACCTATGTTCAAATGCCCCACAACCCCACATGTATATATACATATTGTTATCCGCCTTAGATCATCTCCTCGCCAGGATAACACAAAAAAATGCCGAGAAATAGGCATCTGTGTCTCTTTCATCTTTATTGAATCAATTCTACTTTTGATTTCGGAGAATTGATGAGCTGTTTCAACTTACTTTCCTTTGATCACTTGTTTTAAATATATTCAGGGTGTTACTGCTGGAAGCGGGTGACTCAGATTGGGGCAATCCTTTAGTTCCCAGTCCAACGATGTTTGACATGTTGCAAGAATCTCCTGCCAACTGGAATTACGATATAGCAAAACAAAAATATTCTTTACTTGAAATGGGAAAGGTAACCATATCACATTTTAGTGTAAAATTGGATGAAAATCAATTGAAAACACAGATAACATAAAGTGAAAACGATAATAATGCCTGAGCAACGGTTATATCTTGAATCATATACTTTTGTTAGAATGCGAAATATCCCGGGGGAAAAATTCTTGGTGGATCAACATCAATTAACGCAATGAATTACTTAAGAGGAAGTCGTCATGATTATGATTCTTGGGAAGATCATGGAGCAAAGGGATGGAGTTGGAAAGATGTTGAGCCAATTTTCAAAAAAAACGAAAACGCCGTCGACGAAAACATCTCAGAGAAGGCAGGAAGAGGAGGTTTGCTAAATATCAGCATTTCATACCAACATCCATTTTCTGTAAAGTTGAAGACGGCGGCAAAAGAAATCGGTAAGAACAAATCAAAGCATGAAACTGCTGAGTTTCTTTATCTATTTCAGTTTTATGGTTAAATCTAGTATCTGTTTCTCTAGACATCATATTATGTTTTTGCTAGTTTTTGATGTTATAGAAAATAATGGGAAATTATCCAACTTATTTCATATTTTATATACAAAGGTGTGGAGGAAGTTGATTATTTTGATGAAATCGAAGGAATATCTCCACTTGTTTGCACCAAACACAAGGGAATAAGACAATCGTCCTCAGACGCGTTCTTGCGAACGGGTTATAAAGAACGGTAAAGCATTACGTCAGTATTAATGTTAAAAGTTTACTTCACCCAATGGTATTTAGCTACTTTTAAAAGTAACGCAACATCTGAATGAAAATTTGACTAAAAAATCCGATCCTGTGTAGCCTACATCGTTTGCAAATACTGAATACCGAATATGGTTTTTGATTATATTCTACAGAGAAGAATATTTGCACATTGTAACAAATGCACTTGTAAGCAAGGTTCACTTTGTTACTGGCGCAAAAACTAAACAGAAAGCTACTGGTGTAAGTTACATCAAAGATGGTAAAATAAACACCGTTGAAGCCAGGAGAGAAATCATTTTATCAGCTGGTACAATAAGAACTCCACAACTACTGATGTTGTCAGGAATTGGACCGAAAAATCATCTTGAAGAGATGAAGGTAGATTTTTTTTGGTACTCACTGAAACAGAGTTGAATTTATTATAATTAATATGTGATTGTTTGCTGAACAAATTAGTAGAAAAACTATTCACACTACTGAACAGATACATAAAACAGTGGCCCAATAGGCTCCAGTTAGGAATTTATCAGGACAAGAGTGAACTGCTAAACGTTTTAAAATGTCCTGGAAAAAATGACAATCAGTTGCTCATACCCAATTTCCGCAATTTCTAGACAGACCAGGAACGCCAATACAGAACACTGAACTTCTAACTTGGGCCCTTCGAAGTTTATAAGTATATTATTAAAAGGGTACTCCTGAAGTATGCGCACCAAAATGTCGCACAACCTGAACACTAACACTAAGTAACTATGAAGATAAGAATAATTTATCCACAATTTTTGACTGATCCCATGATGGATTAATCGTTCTCATGACATTTATCAACAATTGAATCTGATATGCCAATTCTGTATTTGACTTGTATTCAATTTGAAATGTTTACTCATAATTATATTATTCAATACAATTACACCTAAACACATAACGTGTACATATATAACTTGTCAAAAATTCCGAATGACTGACTAAAATACTTTTGTCTTCCAGATAGAAGTTGTAGAGGATTTGCCAGGCGTGGGAGCAAATTTACAGGACCGTTTGGAGATACTTGTTTTTCACGCAATTGACGATCACCAGTATGCGACACAATCAGTAAGTACAATGGGTAAGAAAAGTAAGAAGAGATTTCATGAATTTCCACTTCGAAATTCACCGACTAATCAAATATTCAATTCGAAAAAACTCTTTTGAAGACTTTTTTGAAAGGTCTGCTTTTGAACAAGTTTCTCGATCCTCCTGCATTTTTTTATTGAAATACCCACAATGAAACTGAAAACTGGACGATCACAGTTTGGGAGTTTAGCAATGTCTAACTAAATTAACAAAAATTTTGGTTAGAACAAGTAAAAATCTTTTCTAGACAATTCTCAACCTTATCTTTCTCTATATGGTCTTGCAAAAACGTGGCCTTTAGTACCATTAGTTAAGTTCCAACAATGCTAAACTCGGGAATATATTATACAAGTTTTATGACTTTATGTTTTATATCTTTTTTTAGGATATTTAGCCTAGAGTTAACAAGTGGAACAATACGATTTAGGTAGCAGTGTCATAGACATTTGGTATTGTGATTTTATTTTGCCCATTAGTTTATCATTCTTCTCGACCAGTCCCGTATTATAAAAAGAAACACTGGTACCATATCTTACAGCATTTTTAAATTTTAAATGAATTTTAACAAATCTCCATTTGGGTGGATATGAAAAAGTAAACAAACATGCAAATCGAAAATTAATTGAGACCGATATTTAGACAATGGAATCTATCATGGAATACATCATTAACGGCACTGGATATAACTCAGCAGTTCGGGGTAGTGGTGTTGTTCTTCATCATAAGACAAAGTATTTTGGAACTAATGTGAGCCTAAGCACCAAGTAAGCGAATATAAACAATTATTTCAAAATTAATCAGAAAAAAACTGCAAGAGTATTTTTTTTCGTAAATGTATTGAAATTTCCGCGCAATCCAAGAATTATATGCATACTATTTGTGATTTTGAAAATTGAGCTTATACAGCTAGTTGTGGTTATTTTTACCAACTGCGGTCCGACTAGTTCGGTTCGATAAAAATATCAAAAATACCCTAATATCGCAATATATCAATATATTTATCTGCTTTACGCCAAAATAACACAATATGTGCGGATTGTAACACAATGGTAAATTATGATGAATATGATGTTATTTATATACTGTATACAGTCCGGTAAATAGTAGTTTATAGACTATTGTTATTGTGTAATTTTGTTGCCTGTTCTACATCATGTAAATAACATATCATCACACGGAAACATTTACATATAAAGAGAGTTGTTTCAAGACAATATATATATATATTATAATTTCATTTTTAATTTTAGAAAACGACCATTTCCAAGTATACAAGAAATTTTTACCCCAAAGGATGCACCATTGCCTTTCAAAACAAGAGAAAACGTAAGAAAAAAAATCGCAATACACAGTCATTGAGATATTTGCCGAGTAATGAAACAAATTTATATTTTAGTATAGGTTCAATACTGCACTGTTATTGGGAGTTCAGCATCCTAAATCAAAGGGTGAAATTCGATTGAAGTCGAAGAATCCGTTTGACCAACCTATTATTGATCCAAATTATCTATCGGAAGAAGATGATATAAAGATGTATATTGAAGGTAACTCCCGCATGAAAAATTGCTTTTATTATCAACTAACATTGTACAGTCAAACCTTTCTACATGATTTCTATTTTAAGTACAATCATGATAACGCGACCTGTCTAGACTAGACCCCCATGATAAAACCGCCTACACCACTCAAACAACCATGATTACTAGACCTAGGTGATAAAATTGCCCACGCCAATCATACAGCGGTTTATGAGATTATCCTGGTTGTGGACGCCTTAACTTGTATGATATATAACAACCTATCTCAACTAACTAAATATGGACATCTTTTCAGCGGTTACAAAACTGAATTTTACCGGCATAAATCTCCTCCTGGCTAACGTTTCGTGTTATGATTTGTAACAACTTTGTTACCAGTTTTAGGCCACTATTGCAATAGGTTTATCAAAATTTATCATGCCCATTGTTGAAAAAATGCAATAAAAATATCCAGAATTTATATTTCGCTAATAGAATTCACAAACGGTTTTTATAAATATTAATGGAGGTTGCGCGAAACCAACTCCCAATCCTTCATTGATGCCTTTGCGCTAGTGGATCCGTATGCGTATATGCAAGAATACTGTAGCAAGATTAAAGATACCATAATATGCAATTCAAGAGTCCTGCTGCACACTATTACAATGTCTTTCTAAATATGAATAATTGTTTATTCATTGTTTGGTCACAATCAATTTAAAACAAACTTTTTTCGCCGTATTTACCACATGATTGTTCTTTTCTTGATATTGTTGTAAACTGCTTATCTGAGGAAATTTTGGTCAGACGAAACGTTACAGAAATACATTTGTGTTAGTGTGCAGCAGAACTGTTAAATTGCATACGGTAGTTTTTTTTATAAATGCAGAAATTTTTGTCAAGTATAAAAAATTGACTATTCTATCCAATTAAAGAGTCCAGCTGCACACCAACACAAATGTATTTCTGTAACGTTTCGTCCGACCAGAGTCAGACTTCCTCAGACAAGCAGTTTACAACAGTTTACATTGCTGTTTCCGAACTGTGGTCGACTTTCGTCGGTGCGGTTTTTAAATATTCATAGGTAGAAAACCAAGTCCACTTCATGTAAAGAGCAAGAAAAAAAAAATATAGAATCAAATTCATCAAAAAAAAATGTTTCCGTGATAACCCACCTTTAGGAAAGCTAAACAGAAATCAGAAACATTTAAAACAGTTTCGCAGATTCAGTATTGGACGCATGCATGCGTATATGAGCTTCATAATTCATATTAGCTTAGTTCAGTCTATTTTCAGGATTCAGAAAGCTGGAAGAATTCGAAATGTCACAAACTATGAACGAAATTGGGTTTAGGCTGATAACACCCGAAATATGCAACGGATCGCTCTACACTAAGCCTCCCAGGTGACGTTCCGATACTATAATATCCTACTTTCTTTGAAGTACATTTTACATTGTTATGAAGCATCCACTCATACAACATAGTTTAAAAGTATAACGGACTGAATTTTATAAACCATGAGAAGTAAGTAAGAAACAAATAGGCCTACTCATTGTGATAATATTTAAATGAAGCTGAATGCTGCTGTCTACAGAAAACTGCCAGATTGTCCGTGCAAGTATATATATAATCGATTGTAAATTTGTTTTATTTCTCGTGAAAATGACCACTGAGATCGAATATATCCATAACAGAAATTCACATCATGTTATATAGGCTGCAAACAGCTGGCAAATGTATAGATAGCCTATATTACATTACTATTTTGGTAGCAATTTTACTTCAAAGGCCAGATGAATTTTACCGATGTTACGAGAAAAGTTATGGTGTTGGATATCACGCATGCTGTACTGCTAAAATAGGAAAAGAAAATGATGAAATGGCAGTCGTTGACGAACGACTTAGGTATGTGAATAAATCAATCGTTCATATGCTGTAAAATCATGGCAAGATTTTTGTGGCATAAAATATATCTGTGATAAATACATTTTACATTGAACCAGTTAAATTCTCAGGCTTGCCCATGGGACATATTTTTCTGTCCCATCCCATGGCAATTCAAGCCCATCCCATCCCATGGGATTCCCATTGGAAATAATTTTCAATAAAACCTTTTAAATTTAGGTTTAGCGTCTACTGATTAGGACTACATGTACAAAGGGACATATAAAACTTATTGACTTTGTTAACTTAATTTAGAACAATTATATAACTAACAAGAGAACTATGCTCAAACATATGGACACGAAGTTCATAACGAAATGTTCTGCCATCAATTTCCCCAAAATCCTACGGCATCCTTAACAAACTTGAACAGCAACGGTAACCTACCAGTACCTGTATCAGGGTACCGGTAACGGTGCGCGGACTTTCCTATCTTTTCCAGGTTGTGTGACGATGATCTATGCTACATGATTCAACTTTAAAATCGTGTTCCCATGAGTAGAAAATAATAAAGCAAAATTTTAGATGAAATATCAGATCTCAAATCATTCATAGAAAATTTGGGAATAAACAAAAGTAATAGTTTAGGAGAAAAACGATTTTTTTTATAACGATATGAAGAAAAATTCGTGTCCCACGAAAATACAAATGTGTGTTGTCCCGTTCCATCTAATGTGGCGTTTCTCATCGAAATTCCATTCATATGGACAAGCCTGTGAATTCTGCATAAAATGTATATACTTACTCTGTGGAGTCGCTCCCGCATTGATGACCTCTTACCTCTTGTTCTACAGGGTTCGATATGTCGAGAGCCTAAGAGTTGCCGATGCATCCGTCATGCCTCATGAGACTTCATCTAACACCCAAGCTCCTTGTTATATGATTGGACGGAAAGCGTCAGAAATGATAAAGCAAGATTGGAACATATAATTGCAGTACCGTAACTGTACTGGATTTCCCCCTGTCCTTGGCCTCAGAATAATTCGTCTATACTTTACCACTACAAAAATTTTGGTGCATATTTTGAGAGTGATTTCTTGAGTTTGCGATTACAAACTGGCTTAAATGTTCAAAATCATATTTAAATTCTGCTGTTTTGAAAGTGTATATTCATAGATAATGTTAGCCAGATCTACCATACCTTTTCTGTTTTTTTCTTTATTACTTAAACTAAACCAACTAAATTAAATCTTCACAAGAAAATTGACAATCAAGTTATTTGATTCATACCTAAATTTTGTAAACCTAACTTCAGATTAATAGAAACAATATTTCATATCTCTAAAAAGAAAACCCATTGCTATATTTCTTTAACTTCTCCAAGGAAGCTATTCGTCAGCTATGGCGTTTGCATTTATGTGCTTGTGCTAATCAAGGTTTTCCTGATTTACTCAAATAAAACTTAAAATATCGCGCAAGACTGTTCGCAACGTTTTACAGAGTTTTTGAAGTTTGAAGTGCAAATACGTTGCTCTCATCAAAACGATCCAGTGTGCAGCATTTGATACTGTAGTAAGTTTTATTTTTCGCTATCCTATTAAACTTACCATCCTACCTGACATTTAGTAAATACTTCATTGCAGTAACGTTCACCGCTGTTGGAAAACGACGCGGCCGTCAGCGTTCGTAGCGAGTTAGCCTAATTAAAACCGAAAAGCTCGCCGCCTGGGAATTTAACGGCTCGCAAGTCCAGCAAGGCCTTTTGTTATAAATTCTCATATTTTGCATTTTATAGGTCATGACTAAATATAAAACGAGTAATATTGTTATATATATTTAGGCTACTGTTTCAGATTCAGGCACTCAAAATCACCAGCTCAAATTAGGCATATTACCATAGTTAACTGAATATAGTTCGCTCACAGTCGGTTCGCTACGCATGAGTGATGCGTTACTACGTCATCAGTTTCCTATATTTTGAAGCTTACGGTAGAGGATTTTCTTTTAAATTTATTTGCATTTTTGTTGGTTGAAATACCTGAAAAGATATACTGAGGCATTAGGATTAAACAAGGGATCGTGGCATCTGCCGGTCATCTCTGCGTCGGTACCATAAGTTATCATAGTGGAGTGGGGACAGAGTAATTCTGCTGTAAGAATTCAGATACTCCCATGTAGGGATGGACGATATAGAATACCAAATACGGAGGGTTCGAAATCCTAGGATTCGGTTTCCGCCTCTTCGGTGCGGTGCGTCAATTTTTGTATTTCGGATTTCTAATTTATTAATCAGTGACGAGCGTTTTTCTCTTTCGACGAAATCGCAAAAGCGTTTGCGACAGACATCAAGTACTGTAATCCCGGCTTGAATATTCAAAACGCGAAGACGGCGTTATTGCACCATTTTCGCGTTTTACAATTTTACTATGTATTTCGCTTATAATAATGATTAATATTTATTGGTGCCGACTGCCATCTCACAAGCAATTTTCCGATTGCAACAATCCTAATTTTTTGGAATAGTGAAACATTCTTTATTTTAAATTAAGTGTCTTTCCGAGTTCTCCCGGAAAATGATGAGTACTAGACGTTAGATGATAAAACATTATTTGCTATTAATTCAGATCAAATTTTACTTTTCGCGACACCCGGTGTCGTTTTAGTCGACGATAAATTAAAAAAGTCGCAACACGTGGTATGTATAACGATGGTAACTGGAAATTAAAATTTGGTAACAGAAATGAATTTGTCTCGATTTGTTATTTTAGACGTTCTGCTCGCAGGATCAATCGATTTCTGGCACGATATCATATCATTCCGATAACCTACATCCCCATTAGACACCGACTACAGTCAGGACTATTGAGTCAAATAGCTGAGGAGTACACGCGCCACAACATCGCGTTGAGAGAATACCATTACGCGTAACGAGAGAACCGTGTAACATAAATAAACAAAGACGAAAAAAGCGTGAGCGAACTATATTTAGTTAACTATGATATTACGATATACGAAAGGTTAGGATGATACTGCGGTAGTCTAACTCTAATGCCACACGAGTACACAACTTTTCGTTTTATTCACAAGTTAATTGCAATTAGTATCTGGCATCACAGAATCATTAACAGAATGAGCATGATGAAGCTGACAAAATTTGTTAATAATATATATAGCAGGTGTGTGCAAGTATTTCGACAATACATTGTTGGACTAATGTTGCGGACCATAGTGTCCGCGTTTATATTGTGTGTATATTTATCTACCGCAAAATATTGGCTTGATTGGGGTCCATCAGTATTATTTACGAGTTTACACAGACAACTGGATTTTGGCGACAACTGGTGACAAGACAATACAATTAGTATCTTAATGCAAGAGTGTGTAAACCGCGGCCCGCGGGCTAAACCCGGCCCACAGGGAAAAATTGTGCGGAGAAATACTAATTTTGAATGATGTGAGACCCAGAAATTTTGGTGCGTGCAAGTGATTTCAACACCTTTGCGTTGCAAATTCTATACCTAAGTCCAATTTATTATCTATGCAACAAATGTCATAAGAACAATAACCAAATTTTTTGTGCTACTAGAAAGCCTATGTTAAATAAAGGCGCGGCCCGCGGTTTCATTCAGTTATTTGTATCTGGCCCTCCTGTATTAAAGGTTGCACACACTAGTCTTAAAGCATGTAATTTTCCCCAGAATTTTTATCTATATATATAAATATATTATGTAAATCGTAAAACGTTATATTCAAGTTTAAAAGCATAGCGTATTCAGCTTTGCACTGCCACATTGTTTTGATACAAGAGATCAAATCAGAGAGTCTTCCAATAAATTCACACAAAGCAAAAATGCTCATTAATATTCTTTTGTTTTCTCATCCCTGAAACACAGAATAAAATGAATTTTTAAAATGTTGCAGAAAATTCAGACTACACCTAATAAATTCATACTAATACCCACTTTAATAAATATCAACACACTTCAAACCCCGAGGCAAACATTTCTTGAACGATTTTTGTCTGATCGCTAAAGCAAATCGTGCACATAAAAAAGTGTTCGCTAAATATTAATTATTGGAGTATGCGATTGTATCAAGATATTTCAGAATGCTCATACTTTATAGTCTGTTGAGTAGAGCTTTATGCTTGGTGAATAATGTTGGTCGTTGAATAATATAGATGGCGATGGATGCCGCTTTTGAATGACAGTTAACCACTGATCTGCAAGTCTTCGTTTATAGAGTTGTTACCAATATAAGAGAACGGAAAAAATGCGAACATTTTTTCTCTGTTTGTGAGACTCAAATTTAGTGAATAAAAGTGTAAAATTGTTATGATTTAGTTGTTTCGAAAAGTTTAATATCACCATAATTCGGCTTATTACAAAATGATAAAGGGTACAATTACCGCGCTGTTTATGACTCTAATAGCACGAACATCATACGATCCGATGATAACAAACGATGTAACGGAAGAATACGACTTCATTGTTGGTAAGTTAATGACAGATTAAACCCGTTTATTCATTTTATTTGAAGTGTAGGGTGGTAGTTCTATAAATTAGATATTTTCCATTATACGCCATGTTCTGGAATAGAAGATATGGGCAGTTGGGGTATAAAAAAATCGGAATTGCATTAGTTGGTAAATTTCATGCGCTTAAAAGACAAAATTATCAGAAATATTGGTTACGTGCCACATATTCTCAACGTTATAAATGATATTTCGCGGTACGAATATATCTTATTGTATCTCCAGTTTTATTTAGTATTGATACAAAAATATTCATCCATTCAATATAGTAAAATACTCGTTTATTCTATCTTTTTGTTATGAGGAAAGAAGGATTTTGGAAATGTAGAAAAACATTCGCTGCATCTGCACGAGCCTGGTGTATTACTCACTGAAAATCCTCTGCAAAATTCTGCATTTGAATTCAATTTGAACATGATTGCGAATGAGCACCTACTTACATTTAGTGATCGTCGAAAATGAAAATAACATTAATATATTTGAGCCCTTCAAAAGCTTTGCATAACATTGTTTTGCCGGATCCTATTCGCTTTTGAAAGTCAGCTTGCCCACAACTATCAAGTGAATATTCTATTGAATAAGTATATATATGTCTCATGAAAAAGAGGTAAAATATTGGAATATTTTCTTCTTCATCTTGCAGTTGGCGGAGGTGCATCAGGAGCAGTTGTTGCAAGAGAACTTTCAGACAAAACTGGAATGACGTACGCATTGCACACTAATTTATTATTTCTGAAAACTCCGCCCTACCTTTAAAATAGCAAACCAAGTTTTGCGAACAAGCAGCATAATATGTCAGTGTTAGCCAAAACTCTAATTAATTACGCACAAGCAACATCTAAATGAAGGTGTTAACATTATCATAATGATTTTGATAAGCGGAAAAATCAAATGCACAAATGCACCATCATGAGTATTTGACTCAAGCTGTTTCATATTAGTTCAATTCATTGATCACTTATATATTCAGGGTGTTACTGCTGGAGGCGGGTGACTCAGATTGGGGCAATCGTTTAGTTCCCAGTCCAACGATGTTTGACATGTTGCAAGAATCTCCTGCCAACTGGAACTACGATATAGCAAAACAAAAATATTCTTTACTTGAAATGGGAGAGGTAATCATATCACATTTTAGTGTAAAATTGGAAACTCAGATAACATAAAACGAATACGATACTGATGCCTGAGAACCAGGTAAATTTCGAATTATATACTTTTTAAGAATGCAAAATATCCCGGAGGAAAAATTCTTGGTGGATCAACATCAATTAACGCAATGGATTACTTGAGAGGAAGTCCACATGATTATGATTCTTGGGAAGATCATGGAGCAAAGGGATGGAGTTGGAAATATGTAGAGCCTTTTTTTCGGAAAAATGAAAACGCTATCGACAATAAAATATCAGAAAAAGCAGGAAGAGAAGGTCTTCTAAATATCAGCATTTCATACCAACATCCATTTTCTAGAAGGTTGGTGACGGCGGCAAAAGAAATCGGTAAGAACATTATGAGTTTCTGTATCTATTTGAATTCCATGATAAAATCTGCCACGTGTTATGCTTTAAACATCATATTATGTTATCTGCTAGTTTGGTATCAGAAGGTATTTGGAAATTACTCAACTTATTTATTCTACAAGGTATAAAAGAAGTTGACTATTTTGATGAAATTGAAGGAATATCTCCACTTGTTTGCACCAGATACAAGGGATTAAGACAATCGTCCTCAGACGCGTTCTTGCGATCGGGATATAAAGAACGGTAAAGTATTACGTCAGAATCAATGTTAATTAAAAGTTCACTTCACCCAATGGTATTCAGATACTATTAAAGATAACGTACATTTGAATGAAAATTTGACTGCACAAATCCGCATATACATATTTTGCAAAATATTGAATACCGAATTTTTGATTATATTTTGTAGACAAGAAAGTTTGCACGTTGTAACGAATGCTCTTGTAAGCAAGGTTCACGTTGTCACTGGAGAAAACGGTAAACAGAAAGCTACTGGTGTGAAGTACATCAAAGATGGTAAAATAAACAACGTTAGAGCCAGAAAAGAAATTATTTTGTCGGCTGGTACAATAAGAACTCCACAACTTTTGATGTTGTCAGGAATCGGACCGAAAAATCATTTAAAAAAGTTGAAGGTAGATTCTTTTGTTTGTACTTGTTGAAACAGAGTTAAGTATATTGAAATCAGATTATTTGCTGAACAAACTAATAAAAAAAACTATTTACACCACGTTTTGAACAGATACATAATAAAGTGGCCTAATATGGTCCCGTTAGCAATTTTCAAGGCAGGAGTAGATTTCAAATCGTTTGAAGTATGTCTTGGTAGAAAAGATAATCAGTTGCTCATACCAACTTGCCGTCATCTCTAGATCGACCAAGAAGAACACAAATACAAAACACTGAAATTTTGATCTGGGCCCTTTGGCGTTATGAATGGGTTCACAAAAATGTATATCATCAAAAGTAATTATGAGAATGAGAATATTTTATCCACAATTTCTAACTGAGTTCACAAATAAAAGGTGATCGCTCTTATCACTCTGATCAGGGAGAGCATTTTTCAACAATTGACTCCAATATGTTAATTCTGTATTTGACTCGTATTGAATTTGAAATGTTTCTCTCCTAATCAGATTATTCAATACAACTGAATCACCATAAATACATAACGTGTAGGCATGTATGACATGTCGTTAATTCCGAACGTTCGACTGAAATACTTTTGCCTTCCAGATAGAAGTTGTAAAGGATTTGCCAGGCGTGGGAGCAAATCTTCAGGATCATATGGGGCTTTACGTTTATCACGCAATTGACGACTACCTGTATGCAACACAATCAGTAAGTACAATGTGTGAGAGAGTAACAAAAAAAGATTTCATGAAACTTCACATCGGAGCAATGTCTAAATTAGCAAAAATTTTGGTTAGAACAAGTAAACCCGCAACCTTATCTTGCAATATACGTCCCTGTAAAAACCAACAATAAAAACAAAACGTGGCTTCCAGTACCGTTACATGAAGCTCTAACAATGTTGAAGTAGGGGAATATATTCTAGTCTTTTGACGTTATGTTTCCAATCATTTTTAGGATATTTATCGTCTGAAGGTAACAAGTAGAATAATATAATTTAGGTAGCAGTGCTATATACATTTGATAGCGTGATTTTACTTTGCCCATTAGCTTTTTATTCTTCTAAATCAGTCCCGTATTATAAAAAGTAACACTGGTAATAACACCACACATTAAGCATTTTGAAATTAATTCCAACAACTCCCTATTCGGATGGATATGCAAAAGTGAGGAAAAACTGCAAATTGAAATTTAATTGAGATCTCTATTTAGACAACGGAATCTATTATGGAATACATCATGAACGGTACCGGATATAACTCAGCTGTTTGGGGTAGTGGTGTTGTGCTTCATCATAAGACAAAGTATTTTGGAACTAATGTGAGCCTAAGCACCAAGTAAGCGAATATAATTTTTTTTCCAAAATTGAAAATGCACTAATATAATTATCTGCTATACGTCAAACCAACATATTATTTTACAATGGTAAATTATGACGAATATGAATATACTGTACACTATTTTGTTGATTTGATATGACAGTCCGGTAAATAAATAGCAGTTTAAAGAGTATTGTTATTGGGTTGTTTCAAGACCACTGTTATGTAAGATGATATATATATACAAATATATATTGTAATTACCTTTTCACTTTTTAGAAAACGACCATTTCCTAGTATACAAGCACTTTTTACCCCAAAGGATGCACCTTTGCCTTTCAAGACAAAAGAAAACGTAAGAAATTGAATCACAATGCATGGTTCTTAAGACTGTTGGCGCGTAATGAAACAAATTTATATTTCAGTATAGGTTTAATACCGCACTGTTATTGGGAGTTCAGCATCCTAAATCAAAGGGTGCAATTCGATTAAATTCGACGAATCCGTTTAACCAACCTATTATTGATCCAAATTATCTATCCGAAGAAGATGATATAAAGATGTACATTGAAGGTAACTCTCCCAGGAAAAGTTGCTTTTATTATCGCCCAGTCTTGAACAGTGAAACTCATCTACATACTTTCAATTTTAAGTACAACCATGATAACGCCACCTGTCTAGACCTCCGTAATAAAACTGCCAACACCATTCAAACAGCGGTTCATGATGGTCATGAACGGCTTAATTTGACAATCTACCTCACCTAACTGAATTAGGAGCATCTTTTCAACGGTTACAAAACTGAAGTTTACCGGCATAAATCTCAACCAGGCTAACGCTTCGTGTTATGATTGGGGACAACTTGGTTACCAGTTTTAGGCCGCTGTTGCAATGGTTTTACCATAATCATCATACTTTTATCATGCCAATCATTGAAAAGCATTTGACGCAGGATATCATACAAAAAATTTTCCAAAATTTATATTTCATTATTAGAATCCACCAAGAGTTTTTTTATGAATAAAGAAATTTTTTTCATGTATATAAAGTTAAACCATGAGTCTGGCAACTACATTAAGATGAGCTAAACATAAAGCAGAAACCTTTCATTAGCTTGGTTCTCAACAGGCTATTTTCAGGATTTAGAAAGCTGGAAGAATTCGAAATGTCACAAACTATGAAAGGAATCGGGTTTCGCCTGATAACACCAGAAGTATGCAACGGATCGCTCTACACTAAGCCTCCCAGGTGACCTTCCCATATTATAACTAATTTTCTTTTAAATACTTTTTACATTTTTATGAAACATCCACTCATACAGCATAGCTATAAAGTATAACGAGCTATATTGTATACAGTACACGATTGTATAATTTGTTGATAAAAAAAATACATCATGATACCATTTAAATGAAGCTGAATGTTAACTGCTGTTCAACAGAAAATTGCCAGATTTTCCGTGCAGGTATATGTTTAGGTGACCGTACATTTGAACCCATGTGTATATATACGATTGCTAAAACCCATGGGTTAAGTTAGTATAGGTTCAAATATCCGCAAAACAAAAAAAATCCCATAGGTGCAATAATAATATGCAGCTGCAACTGTCGTGGATTCAAATGTACGGGAACCATATATATATTTATATCACCGATCGCAAATATGTAATGCATTATCGTGAAAATGAGATCGAATATATATATATTTAAATATAAATTTCACATCCAATTCTACAAGCTGCAAAAAGTTGTCAAATATAGATATATTACATTACGATTTTGGTAAGAAAAATTACTTCAAAGGCCCGATGAGTTATATCGATGTTACGTGAAAAATTATGGTGTTGGATATCACGCATGCTGTACTGCTAAAATAGGAAAAGAAAATGATGAAATGGCAGTCGTTGACGAAAGACTTAGGTATGTAATTGAATCAATTGTTTATATATGCTGTAAAATTATAGCAAGATTTTGTAATTAAACATATATATATATATAATATATATATGATAGATACATTTTACATCGATACATATAATGCTGAAATGTATAAAATTTACTTTGTGGAGTCGATCTCGCATTGTTGACCATTTGCCTTTTGCTGTACAGGGTTCGTTATGTCGAAAGCCTGAGAGTTGCCGATGCATCCGTCATGCCTCATGAGACTTCATCTAACACCCAAGCTCCTTGTTATATGATTGGACGGAAAGCTTCAGAAATGATAAAGGAAGATTGGAACATATAATTGCAGTGTCATTAACTCTACTGGATTTCCCCCGACCCGCGACCTCAGAATAATTCGTCTTTACTCTATGACAAGAAAATTTTAGATGGATATCTCGAGAGTGATTTCTTCAGTTTGCGATTATAAACTGACCTAAATGTCCTCCAAAATCAATATTAAAATTCTGCTTTTCAAGTGTTCATAATCATAGATTATGTTAGCTAGATCTACCATAGCTTTTATGGGTCTTTTTGATTACTTCAACTGAACCGAAAGAAAATACGGTGCTCTCATCAAAACAATCCCGTGTACAGCATTTGATACCATATATATTATAAATTTTGTCATCTTCATTCTGCTAATGCTTCTATCACGCCAGATACTAATAGCAATTACCTTGTAAATAAAACGAAAAATTAGGTACTCGTGTATGATTTATAATATAAAGACACAGTGTGCCACATTCTAGCAGAATCTAGGACATAGATATTCAAGAATACCATTTTTTTTAATTTATCTATCATAAGATTAATATGATATTTGTTATTCAGGGGTGAGGGCTGATTACAACGAAACAAATTCTTTATTTTATTTTGCCAAATTTATCCATTGCCAATTCGGATTTAAGAACTTTTTTTGGTGTAGCCTAATAGAGTACTTTAATTTTCTTTTTAAACAATAAGATACATTTCCAATTTCTCAAGCACTTTAGGTGTATAAGTTTATTTCGACTCCATAACAAGCATAACAGGCAATAAAGTGGCTGAGAAAAAACAAATAGATTATCAAAACCGATTATCTAACAAAATATATAAATTATTCTATCAAATTAAAGGGTCCAGCTGCACACTAACACAAATATATTTCTGAAACGTTTCGTCCGATCAAAGTCAGACTCCACCTACCTCAGACAAGCAGTTTACAACAATGACAAGAACGAAACAGCAGGACTCTTTAATTGGCTACAGTATCCTTGCAGTATACGCATACGGATCCACTAGCATAAAGGCAAGATGGGGAGATAGTCTCGCGCAACCAAACTCAACGTTAATATACGATAAAATATAAGATAAAACTACTCAATAACAAATATTTGACAACCAAGTCAAATTTACCTATTTGTTTCTATATTTCCGATCTCATTTACATTTATGTTCGTCGCTGTGAAATCGAGAGCCATATGCCTATATTCCGATGTCTCATATTTTTTCGGGTCGCGGTGTGGCGCATCGGGAAAGCGAGATTATTATTAGGCGGGAGGCTTGCTGGACTCGCTATGTTGGTGGTTCATGTCGGTTACGGCTTTGCACTAACCCAGGGTCGTGCAACTTTTTTGACCGAAGGGCCACATTTAGTTTACTATTATGTGCGCGGGCCCTCGCCACTCGACATGATAGTTTTGCTACACTGACTACAGGTTAATGAACAAACAAACAATACCCTCACGCCAAACTTTCACAAATATTAGAACAATAAAACTGTTGTTTACCAACCACTGATGGACCGCCATCGGTGGTCATTCCCGAAAGTTTTGCCGAAGACGAACCAAGACATTTGATCATTTTCATCACAGCTCCCAACAAATCAATACCTGAGGTCGTGCCCATAATTGGGACAATGGCTGAGAGCTCTTCGATAATTTCGCAAATCATCAATAACTCCACACATAATTAGCAGAAGACTTGATGTCAGTGCTTTTGTCAAGCGCCAAGGAATACGATGAAAACTTTCGCGCTTTCGCTCTTCAACACGGCGAGAATCGTCTGTCTTGACATGCCTATTTTGGCAAACGCCACTTTTATTTCCGGACATAAAATATTGGCAACCCGAACAATACATTGCTTAACGAATTCTCAATCTGAGAATGGCTTCGATTGTTTTGCGAATATTTCTGCCATGAAGTAGCTCACTTTTATGGAGGTATTGTGATTTTTGTGTATGTACGTAGCGACTATAGCACTTTTATGTATTGATATCTCCTCCCAATTGGTTTCGATTCAAAATGGCACTCATGGCTCGTCTGAAAAGGCCGGCAGAGTGCATTTCAGGAAAATAAATAAATCGTTTGTATTTTTGCATACTACATCACTCAAATAATAGTTATACTCAATTTTTTTTTATTAAATTTCAATATATATAACAAGAGGGCTATGCTCAAATATATAGACACGTAGCGTCACCTAGTGGCAAATTCGAATGACGTCATAGCACACAAAAAAACGGATCCCATGCAGCTAACCGAAATATTTGAAATAAATAAAAGTAATAGCCTTCTAGCGAAAAATATAATCTTTACTCACTGAAAATTTTAAAGCAAATGGTCCAGTAATCAATAAGAAAAGCGATTTTTTCATAACGATACCAAGAAGAATACAAATGAGAACAAGAGAGCTATGCTCAAATATATGGACACGTAGCGCCACCCAATGGCAATAATTTTGATGACGTCATAGCGAAAAAAAAAGTAATAGCCTTCTGGAGAAAAATTTTATCTTCAACCACTGAAAATTTCAAAGCAATTGGTCCAGTATTCGAAGAGAAAAGCGACTTTTTAAAAACGTGTCAAAGAACAAGAACAACAACAAGGATAACAAGAACAACAACAACATAATATTGAAACGATCGTTATGTCCACTACGTGTCCAACAAGAGAGCAATGCTCAAATATATGGACACGCAGACAATTCCACAACAATCATATACGGTGACTCACCAGTACCTGTATTGGGGCACCGTGACGGTACAGGGACTGTCATAGATATTTTAGGTCCTGTGACAATGATCCATTCTTCTTGATTATATTGAAACATCAATTGAAATATCTTGTGCTATGAGTCAATTATGTACCGTATCAGGTACCACAATCAAACATTTCACATAAAAATGTTACTAAATAACATGCGTCATTTTAACACCACCTGAATCGGGGTACAATTTTCGGTGCAGTGACTGTCATGGCTGTTTAGGGCTGATGGACAATTCGACTACACGAACAACTCACCAGGCCTAGCTGTAGTCGAGTTGTCTCTGGTGAGTTGTCCGTATGTAGTCGAGTTGTCTACCTCCCATTTCACATGTCCCGTGGCAATGATCTATTCTTCTTCATTCAGTTGAAATATGAATTGAAATACTAAGTGATCCGTGTCATTCCCTTCTCCATTATTGAAACAAAATAAAAAAAAATCTTTTCTCTGATATTCACATGCGGTACGGTTGCTTTAGCTTACCAATATACCTGTAATGCCAGATGCATCTTTTTTGCAAAACCAACTAATTCGATTTATCACGGTATTATAACATCAGATACCACAGTCTACAAATATATTCACACCAAGCAAAGCAGTGCAGTTCGGTTTACCGTACCTTTAGCCTCACCGGTATCCTCGAAAAACTTACAATTTTTGAGTAGCAACGATTTTCAGAATCCGCCTCCACGCCGACGTTTGATGGCACGTGATCATGCGTCCGCAAAACGTTCGGTGACGTCATAGCAAACAAAAACAAGTCTCACGAAGCTAACAGAAATATTTGAAGTAAATAAAAGTAATAGCCTTCTGGAGAAAAATTTTATCTGTACCACTGAAAATTTCAGAGCAATTGATCCAGTATTCAAAGAGAAAAGCGACTTTTTAGGTTTTCCACTAGGTGTCCAAAAACGTGTCAAAGAACAAGAACAACAACATAATACTGAAACGATCCATAGGTCCACTACGTGTCCAATTAAATATATGACGGCCAGAAATACAATTAGAAGCCCAATTTTTTCACGCATTACTTCTTATGCTCTAGTCTCGACGCAGCAGAAACGATGTTCAAGGCTTGAAATCCGTGGTCGCACACCGGTCGTTCGGGCGCAAATACGTCTTCCGAGTGTTGTACTTTGGTGGCTTGTTGGACACTTTAGTGGACATAACGATCGTTTCAATAATATGTTGTTGTTATTGGACACGTAGTGGACATAACGATCATTTCAATATTATGTTGTTGTTGTTCTTGTTCTTTGACACGTTTTTAAAAAGTCGCTTTTCTCTTCGAATACTGGACCAATTGCTTTGAAATTTTCAGTGGTTAAAGATAAAAATTTTCTCCAGAAGGCTATTACTTTTTTTTTCGCTATGACGTCATCGAAATTATGTGACTCTACGTGTCCATATATTTGAGCATAGCTCTCTTGTTTTTCTTATTTTTCTTCGTCACCATCATTATTATAAAATCGCTTTTCTCTTCGAAATTTTCAGTGGTTAAAGTTTGATTTTCTTTCTAGAAAGCTATTACTTTTATTTATTCCTGAATTTTTATATGAGATCTGATATTGCTGATATTGCAAAATTTCATCGTTCTAAAATTTACTCACGGGAACACTGTTTTAAACTTATTTCAAGCGGTTGCGTAATTGAGCCTGCAGGTACGGTACTGCCCAGTTACCGTACCACAGTGAAATTGACTTATTAGACACGTAGTGGACATAACGACCGTTTCAATATTATGTTGTTCTTGTTGTTTGACACAGAATAACATACCTAGTGGAAATATTAAAAAACCGCTTTTCTCTTCGAATACTGGACCAATTGCTTTGAAATTTTCAGTGGTTGAAGATAAAATTTTTCCCCAGAAGGCTATTACTTTTATTCATTTCAAATATTTCTGTTAGCTCTGTAAGATTTGTTTTTGTTTGGTATGACGTCATTAAACGTTCTGCGGACATTGGACGCCATTTTGTGTCCTACTGTACTGCTTCGCTTGGTGTGAATATATTTGTAGACTGTGATCTGACGGTACGGTAAACCGTACTGTACTGCGAACAGACGTGTCTATATATTTGGGCGTAGCTCTCTTGTTCCTTTCGCGATCTTACTATTGCAGTAATGTCATATGTAGGTTTTCTAGCAAATCTAGCCAACCGTATTTGTTAATTTTGATGAGAGCGAATTGAATTGAGTTTTTATATGTCAAAGAAGAACCGTTCCACGATCGAATAGCAGGCCGACAGTACAGTAACAGGTACTGGTAAGGTACCGTACGGTACCTCTGTGAATTACGCTCTCATCTTTTCGTTACAGTTCTGATGTAAACAACATAAATCATTACCACCGGACATGGAAGAGCTATGACAGTCCCTGTACCGTTATTTGTATCCAAGTACTAGTAAGTCAGTTACCATAGCCATGTAGCTATTTCAATGTTCAGATTCGTCAGGATACCGTACAGAAGGCGTAGGGTACCCTATGGGTTTCGGTGAAGTGATGATGATATATTTCGTTCATTCTACGTGTCCATATATTTGAGCATAGCTCTCTCGTTTTAAAGCAATTGGTCCAGTAATCAAAGAGAAAAGCGTTTTTTTTATATTTCCACTAGGTGTCTTATTCTGTGTCAAAAAACAAGAACAACATAACAACAAAACGATCGTTATGTCCACTAACGTGTCCAACAACATTTGCTCATTTCGGTTTTAATCAGGCTATCTTGCGACGAACGCTGGCAGCCGCGTCGTTTGCTAACGGCGATAAACGATACTGTAACCGTAATGAAGTGTTCACTAAATGCCTGGTAGAAAGCAAAGTTTGATATGGTTTATCTACCGGGAAATTTGGCTTTATACAGTGAAAGGTAAAACATTGCAGTACAGACAGGGTGTGCACATTTTGCGACAATACATTGTTAGACTAATAGATCGCAGGATTGGGCATTCATACGGAATTCAAGTGTTTACATTCTTATTTCCCCGGTATTTTCTGATGCTGAACAGGCTGTTCGTTTTAAAATAAAAAAAGTAGGCTGCGCTACTATCGGAACCGAAATCGTAAAACATTGCGTGCTTCTATTTGGGGTCGCCTTGCTAGAAGAGCACTCGAAAACAAACGTGGGTACATTTTACATCGTATATCTATTTGACAGTTTAAAATGCCATTGGTTTAATACAGCCCGTACCGAAAGAAAGTTCCATTTCATGTCAAGATCCTCTTTGTCCGTTGCTTCAGTTGGTAATATTTTTTATTTGTGAATTAAGTTTTTGTTTTTTAGCTCTGGAAGTATGTGATGCTTTGCACACATGGAACCTAATCCGCCATGAGTCGAGATTACAATAAAATTTGGTCAAATCTAATTAAATAAATCTGAATTATTCTTGATTATTATGCCGTGCTTATATTCTAGTTTTTTTTTTTATGTAATCTTCTGTAAACTGCGAAGTTTCAAGTAATCGAGGTATGTTCAGTGAAATGAAGTAGCCTATATGTATATTGATTTAGAATTAATGCCATGCCAGATCGACATATTCCCTGAAAACGGCACTGATTCGCCATGAATCGAGATCACAAATCCAAGATTGCAAATAAATCATAATTATATATATATTGTACCGTGATTAAGCTATCAGTGTTTCACATAAAAATGACTATTTTTAAAATAAATATCAAAACACTTCAAACCCCGAGGCAAATAAGTGAGTCCTTGAACAATTTTTATCTGACCACAAATGTAAACCATGTACGTAAAAAACATGTATTTGCTAAACATTAAATGGAATTGGAATATGCATTAAGATTGTGACAAGATGGTTCAGAATGCCCATACATTATGGTTTGTTAAGTAGAGTATTATGCGCATGTATATTGGTCAGGTGTACACAACCAATAGCAGCCCAAAAACTTGAAAACAGCACGCAAGCGATGCATTTCTGTTGCACACAAATTATATGCCACAACAATTAGAATATTATTCGTTTGAACCCTTGATACCGTTTTTGAATGACCGTCAACCACTCGTGTAATACGCTCTATAGAAAGAATTACTGTAACCGATCTCGTTGATCAGCATAAATGTTTTTTGAATATCTTTTTGCAAATTTCAAATTATTCTGGTTTCAAATTGGGTATCAAGTTTTTATATTATCTAATACAGCTCCTTTCCTGATCAACTTTATTAAGTTCAGTCCAAAGTGAAACTTTCTTGGCCAAATATTCGAGTATGTCAGTAAAAATGGAATTACAAAAAGGGATAGAAGAGGGTGAATAGTTGGCTGCAGATAACCAAGTGATAGCATGTATCAGCTTTATTTCTTGCGAAATTTGTGATAAGTAACGGACATTAATATGTCATTGTGAAATGTTGGATAAATATTCCAATCTTGAATTTGATAGGATTAATCGATGTTAGAATAAGGAATATTATTTGCAGGTATATAATATCCAGAATCCAATATTTTGTTCTTCTATCTGTGATACCGAAAATACAGAGAATGTAAAAAAAGTATTTTTTTTAGTTGTTTCGTAAAGATTTTGTACAGCAGTATATGCAAAATCAGGCCGATAATTGAAAATGATCAAGTCAACATTAGTAGCGCTGCTTATGACTCTACTTGCACGGAAATCGTACGATCCGAGGATAACAAAAGATGTTTTGGAAGAATACGATTTTATTGTTGGTAAGTGGTCATTGGTTCTATCTTATTTTGATTATGAGAGCAATATATAAAAAAAAAAAACATAACAAAAACATACATGTCGAAGGAAACTTTATAGTCGCTGAATAAAAACAACATTTACCTCCATCTGCATTAGCCCCGCAAAATGAAATGAATGTGCAGAATATAGGGCCCAACATATGAAAAAGAAAAAAGGGTCCCAACCTTCTCCTACTTTTCAAAAAATTCATCAGTCTTTACTTTTACAAATTTGCAACAACCAGATGTTAACTGCTTGCTAAACTTCTTCAAAATTGTGTCAATAACTTCCTGTTAGTTAAGAACGAATTAATATATCCATACACAAATGTTTGAGGAATTTTTGAATTCCAAAATATCTTTTTTTCCTTCTTTTTTTGCAGTTGGGGCAGGTGCATCTGGAGCTGTGGTTGCAAGAGGACTCTCAGACAAAACCGGGATGACGTGAGCAATTATTCCAATTCAAGAACTGGAGAAACCGGCTTTTAATATTATCAAATAAATGGCAATCACCAACCTTAACCAAAATATTCAAATATACTTCCTATTAGTATCTCAATCCATATCTTTTCTGAAAATTTTCTCACGATTTATAAATGTACTTAATATGGAATACCGAGCAAATTATTGCAAATTTATCTCTAAAACTCTATAGATTAAAAAACTGAGTTTACATACAAGTCTAAAAATGTTGTTACATTGATATGTTTCTCCAATCATATAGAAGTTTGTTTAATTATAGTGCTCTATACTTTAGTCACGCGTAGAAAAGATAACATACCATGAACCGATGCCTCACAAAGAGAAGATTTGACTCATGTAGTAAAATAGCTATATTACAACATGAATTATATGTGGCTTAATATTCTATTTAATTTATTTTCATTGCTTTACAATCAGGACCCAACGCGAGTACCAATCAAAACAACGTCAATGATTGTTGAACTCGAGCTTTTTCAGATAGACTCCCATTGATCAGCGTTTGTTTATATCCAGGGTGTTGCTATTGGAAGCGGGTGACTCGGATTATGACAATCCTTTAGTTCGTGGTCCGATGGCATATGATATGGTGCAACAGTCTCCTTATAATTGGAACTACGACGTGGCTATGCAGAAATATTCGTTGTATGCAATGGGAAAGGTAGTCGAGATAGCTGAATTGTGTGCTATATTTTATAACCTTTCTCTACCACAAGCATTTACCGTTAGATTACAACTGCTTTATTGGGGAAACCAAGATTTTCCCGGTTGGGCGTTATTTTCCCAATTTTCTGCGCCCTGGGTGAGAAGATGGGAATGATGTCTAACCCCGATTCTACGCAAAACCGTATACACAAAATTAGAATTAATACGGGGATAAGAGTCCGTATGTTTTTGGATGTACCGGAAAACAGTTACCTCCACTTCAGCTTCAAAACACAGTTATTTAATATTTCTCAGAATCCTAAATATCCTGGAGGAAAAATTCTTGGTGGATCAACGTCAATTAACGGAATGAATTATTTGAGAGGAAGTCCTCATGATTATGATTCTTGGGTAGATCATGGAGCAAGGGAGTGGAGTTGGAAAGATGTCGAGCCATTTTTTAGAAAAAATGAAAACGTTGTCGATGAGAAAATATCAGAGAAAGCAGGGAGAAGTGGTTTACTAAATATCAGCATTCCAGGCGAAAATCCATTTTCTGCAAAGTGGGTGGCGGCGGCGAGAGAAATCGGTAGGAACACATTTAAACTATGGAACTGATAAGTAATTGTATCGATTAAAATTTGTGACTGAATCCACGTCATATTTCTCTCAATGGCATATGTAATTTCATAGTTTATGTTGGAAAATATTGGGAGTGTATTTACCTTTTTTTATATACAAAGGTATAAAAGAAGTTGACTATTTTGATGAAATTGAAGGAATATCGTAATTAGTTTGCACCAGATACAAGGGATTGAGACAATCGTCCTCAGACGCGTTCTTGCGATCGGGATATGAAGAACGGTAAACGTGTTGATATTATAAAATAAAATTTTGCCATATGCTTAAAAAAACTACTAATTTAACTGATTCGTTCATTTCACTCAATGCAATTTTTATGGAGTTAGCAGCTGTGGTCTTGTTATTTGAGTAATCAACGAGGATGATTTCACCTTTGTGGTTTCAATTGCCGTATTCGAGCGAATTTTTGTTACAGCCTTTTTTATGCAGTAATTGTACACAAATTTCATACACAGTATCTACAAAAGTAAACAACAAATTTATCCTTGTAAGATTTGCATTCAAGAGTAAACTCATCTGAATTCTATTTTCTTTGGACTAAAAAACTCGCATACTATACTTCTCAGAATATATTTTATAGACAAAGAAGTTTGCACATTGTAACAAATGCACTTGTAAGCAAAGTTCACTTTGTTACTGACACAAACGGTAAACAACAAGCTACATGGGTAAGTTACATGAAAGAAGGGAAAATAAACAACGTTAAAGCCAGAAAAGAAATCATTTTATCAGCTGGTGCAATAAGAACTCCACAAATATTGATGTTGTCAGGAATTGGACCGAAAAACCATCTTAAAGAGATGGAGGTAAACTTTTGCGGTAGATTTCACTT
The DNA here is from genome assembly GCF_964204865.1 of Styela clava. Lineage (NCBI taxonomy): Eukaryota > Metazoa > Chordata > Ascidiacea > Stolidobranchia > Styelidae > Styela > Styela clava. The sequence continues at coordinate 21,056,298 of NC_135250.1, forward strand.
GCGAGCAAAGAATTATATTAAAATAGAATTAACATATCCGTGTTCAAGTTTGTTCAAACAGTAAGCGGAAAACATTTACATAATGTCTCAAAAACATACATAGCTGAAGTAGATTGAGTAAGAATCAGATTTGGCCTCACATAGGAAAAATAAATTTCCTTACAAAAAGTTTGAGCAATAACCAATAATACAAAGCTGGATGAAAGTGTTTTTTTTTTGCTCAGATTGAATCCTAATTGATTTGTTCATTCTAAACTTCCTTGATTTGATTTTTTCGCAAATCACAGTTATCACGAGACTTTGGCAAAGTACCTACCGTAAACCATGACACAAATTTCAATGTTAGACTACAGTATTTTTTATTTTCCAGATAGAAGTTGTGGTGGATTTGCCAGGCGTGGGAGCAAATTTTCAAGATCATTACGGGATATTTGCATATCACGCAATAGACGACAACCAGTTTGTATCACAATCGGTAAGCTGAAGTCGTTTTTATACAGGTATTGTGGATATGAAACCGTAACGTTCATGAACAACTGCTTGAATGGTTATGCGAGAATGGTTTCGCAGCGTTAACCGCAAAGTAATTGAGACTCATGTTCAGACACCGGAATCGATCAAAGAATACATCATGAATGGCACCGGATACGACTCAGCAGTTTGGGGTGGTGGTGCTGTGCTTCATTTTAAAACAAAGTATTTTGGAACGAACGTAAGCCTAAGCACCAAGTAAGCGGATATATATTGTAAATTATTTTTCAAATCAACCCAAAAAGGTGGCGAGGATCTTTTAGTATCGTAAATGCAATAAAATTTGCTGCCATTTCAAGATGTTTTGCGTACCATTTCGTGTTTTTCAAACTAGGTAGTTTACCGTTTCGCCGTGAATAATTTCTACTGAGAGCAGTATAGAATATTCATCCGACATACAAATTTTTGAATACTAATTATTTCGCGCAGTATCTATCATACTATGTTTTCAATCCATACAATTCGAATAAATCTAAGAACATATCACAATGTATACACTATGATGAATACGTTGCCATGAATTATGTTGTAAATTTCAGGAAAATACTGTTATGTGGGCGCTCCCGTAGTCTGTGCACCAAGAAGGCGGACACCAGAACGTAGTATGTGTACCAGGTTAGGGTTAGACCAGAGGTCACCAAACTACGGCCCGCGGGCCGGATCCGGCCCGCGACGTCATTTTATCCGGCCCGCGGCGTCATTTTATCCGGTCCGCAATAACACACAAAAATGGCTAAATTTTTTTCCAAGGGAGATTTTCACGAGCATCGTCGTCTTTGTTTATTTCGTAACATTGGCCAATCGGCAAGATGCAAAAAAGTGACGTAATAATAGGCCTTTCCGCGTCCGCTCAGACACTTTTGTCACCCTGACAGATTTTCAGTCGTGGATGTAAACAAAACTTCGTTTTTGCGACGAATGCTACCATAACGTAACGTTTTCTGCGATATACTTGTACACTCGTGGCGCGTGCTTTCGACGAAACTGTTTGTTTTTTGTGCTAAAATAAAAAACTGCTCCAGTGGAAAGATCTGAGTAAAAATAGAAAACAATACCAAGTTTACAATAAACGGTCAAGAAATAACGGAGATATCGGAATTTTAGTACCGCCCGACAGGTCAATTTTTTCCATAATGATTGTATTGCTTTTTTGATAAGAACTGAACTAAATATGGAAAAATAACACATATCAAAATCACTAATCTTTCGTTGTGCATCACATCTATGGTATATTGAGACTATTTCAGATTTTTATTCTGGCAACGGTCATTGACACCGCCGAAAGATCGTCGCAAATAAACGCTGGAGTGGTGCATGATAGTTTGACAGTGGTTCATTGTGGGTAATAATTAACGATGTTCTGATTGTACGAACTTCATAAAAGTTGTATCAAGTTAAGAAAGAAATACACACGTCCACATACATTTTATTGGTGTCCATTGACAATATCATTAATTTGCACTACGTATAACTGGAGCGTAATTTTTAAAAGCGTCGAATGTTGGGAAATTTATGCGCTAATGAAAAAAAATCAAATACCAGATAATAGTTGTTTATTTTATCTAAATTATGTCAAAATTTCATAGAATTCCAAGCTACAGCAGGTAGTCGTTTTTATGAGAGGTATTTCAACACGGCGTAACGGTACTTAGCAGACCGTAGTAGTATATATATATTTACGAGCAGACGTGATGCGTACGTTTTTTGCCGCGGATTTTGTAACATTTCTAATTCATGACAGCAACGTTTTGATAACAGCTAAACTCAGGATAGTTGTCTAGGTATAGAAATCTTGTTAATTTTTTTCTTAGGATGTTCTCGATCTATATTCTGCGATATTCCCAACATTTGTGAATTTATTGTATTGTATTGACAAAAATATTCATCCGGCCCGTTTCAACACAATTTGAGTCATACCCGGCCCGCGGTCAGAAAAGTTTGGTGACCCCTGGGTTAGACCATCATTTCATTCCAATTTTCCCTATTTTAGTTCTATTACGAGTTTGGGGACTAGCCAAATACACCCGAATTGTTTGCACCTGAAAATATGACCTAACCTGGTACACATACTGTACTACGTTCCGGTGTCCGCCATTTTGGTTCACATACTACGGGAGTACCGTTATGTGTTTGTGGTGCTACAGCATGTCAATTTATTTAACCTTTTTGGATCAATCTCTCAGAAACCAACAAAAAGAGAATTTGTTCCAAGGTTTGTGATATTTCATAAAAATATATAATACTAATTTCTCTTTAGGAAGCGCCCATTCCCTACTATTCAAGTAATTTTGACTTCGAAAAATGCGTCTTTCTTTTTCAAGCCAAGAGAAAACGTAAGAAATCAATAATTATACACGATTACTAATTTTTCATAACATTCAACTTTTCTGACTTGAAGTTTTCACGTTTCGTAGTCTAAACTCATTTATTTTTAATATGTATTTATTACAAAAATTATATTTATATAAAATTGACTCCAGGTTTTTAAAGAACAAATTGTTGATTTCACACTTCCAACGACGATATCCAGCATAAATTGCCACTTGTGTATATATATATGGTATAAATTCATATAAAGACTGGTATTTTGCAGGTATATCTTGTAGTTGATTGATGCTAAATGCGTAAACTGCTGTAATTTTCAAGGTTGTACATCAAGTTGACAAAAATACTGTGAGCCTGTAATTTCATGTTTCACGATTGATCGTCATGTATTTGATTCATTTACGAAGTTTCGACAAAAAGTGCTGGACTATAACAATTTCGGACAAAATAAGACTCAAACATGAAAAGGGGGAAGAAGCTGACATCTTAAAAAATATGATATAATTTCCGCCATGTATACGATTCTACCGAGTATAAAGTTTGATTGCAAGATTACCTATCTAGTATTGTGACGTATTTTTAGTATAGGTTGCATACTGCATGGATGGTAGGAGTTCAGCATCCCAAATCAAAAGGTGAAATTCGATTGAAGTCTGCGAATCCGACTGACCAACCTATCATTGATCCAAATTATCTGTCGGAAGAAGATGACATAAAGATGTACATTGAAGGTAAATTTATTCTCTGAAAACAAAAACATTCAAACATATATTTATCTTGAACGATGAAACTATTCTGTATTTTACAATACGTGAACAATGAACATACTAGCCAATTTAGTAGATTTAGATTCGCGCGGCCACGAATTAACTAAAAAGCGATAAATTAATAGTATAGTATATAGTTAGTTTCTTTTATTGAAGTGAGTGAAAAGATAAAAGGAGATTCAATTGCGGAAAAATAAATCAGTGATTCGGTGATGGTTGAGAGATTTTAACAAGTAAATTTTGCTTTCATAACGATCATTCAAAGTAGACACATGACAGCCGGACTACACATCTCACAGTATGAAAAGCTAAAAATTTCAATACAGCTTATATTTCATCCCATTTATGGCAGTTTTATGTAACTATATTAAATTCCTAAACACACAATCTTTTATTTGCGCTTGAATTGAGCGAAAATCCTAGTCAGATGTCACAAATTATGTTGTGTGAAACTGGTCATACCTCGAGACCAGAGGTCCACTTAAACCGGGGTTTTTCGATATGGCGTCCCAGGACCCCTTCAGGTTCGTGATGACCTTTTATTTAAACGTTGCGACGTATAACCATTGTTGTCAGAAGAGACAATTGAAATTTAATTGCGTTTTGCAACATGTGTAAGGCAGCATTTGTCATAAATTGTTCCAGAAATTGATGAATTGTGTGTGAAGAAGAAAGCTCATCCCTCACATTAATGTTGAAGCCCTGACTTAGACTACACTGACCGGGAGTTAGGATACCGTACTATTATAAACTTAAACTTCTTAAACTAAATGACTTATATCGTTATGAAGTTGCAAAATTTATGTACCGTACGAAACAAAACTGTTCTCCAAATACGGTAATGAAATATTTTCGAAACATGAGTTTAATCCACAATCATGGCACTAGATATTCATAGCACAACCTATTTGTTCCAAGGTCAGACTCTTCGATTTTACAAAAATCCATATTGTTTCAAGGTCCGGTTATTTGGAATGAAATTAGTCAGGAAATAAAAGACTTGCATGCTTCGCCCGAAAACTTGAAAAATATATTGATAGCTACAAGTGACATACTCACACCATCGGTCCATCCACCATTTTTGAGCGGCTCCAAAACTGAACTTTATCGGCATAATCTCATTCTAACCTGTCGTTACAAGTAAGATCGCTAAGGCATTGGGTATGTCATGCTCGCAAAGTGTAGAATTTTTTCAGATATAAAAAATCAAATCATGAGTCTGTCAGCAACACTTATATTTTGCCATTGCAAAATTTTTGGGGCTTGTTTTGAGAGTGGTTTCGAGAGCTGGCGGCTGTAAAATGGGGTATATAAATGTTTCAAACCATCGTTCTGATTCAAAGCATTTAACAATCTGTTTTTTAAATGTACCGATAGAGAATTTTAGCCTAGTCTATCACAGCTATTTCTACACTAATATTCGATTACCGCATTTAAACTAAAACTCCAACATGATCATTGAATTATTTGATTTATACTTAAATTTTCGAAACACAACTGAAAACTAACGAATAGAATTCAAAATCGTGAAAACGGGATATGTTTACGACAACGCCTGAAAATCTGTCTGAGCGGATGGGGAAGAAGTCTATTGTTACATCACTTTTTGCATCTTGCTGATTGGCCTGTTAGGAAGTAAACAAGGAAGTCGATGCTCGGGGAAACATCCATTTCCGAATGGCATAAGAAGGAAGAAATCGAAGTTTCGCGTAATTTTTACTGGTTCCTCGTTTTCAATATTAAACTAGTCAAATGTCGTAACCTAAGTTTAGTTCATTACTTCGCAAATAATTTCCCGTGTTTCACAGATATGAGGCTTTAATTCACTAAAATAGCACCTTAAAACATTTTACAAATTAAAGCACCCAAAAACATGACTGAGATAAAAGTATGGCATGAATAGAGCAGCAGATAAATCACAGTTGGCAGTAAACAGATACAAAAAAAGTTAAGAATACTAAAAGCAATATTAATCATGCAAAATATGCAATGTGAATTACCAAACTTATGGTAACGTGTATTTAATGTCAAGTTAGCTTTCATTCACGCTTTTTAGGATTCAGAAAGCTTGAAGAGCTTGAAATGACAAAAGCTATGAAAGCAATTGGGTTTCGAATGATAACACCTGAAGCATGCAATGGAGCGCTCTACATTAACCCTCCCAGGTGATCTTCCGACAATATAGGAATTTTAGGGCTTTCGTTTCAAGTATCCACTTATACAACAGCCAGTGATAACATGTTAAAATTTAGAGAAATGGATTTAGTAGGAAGCAAAAACCTTATATTGTAACGCATTTCTCATGCTTAACTTTGAAATGACTACTGGGAGAGAATACATATATACTTAAATAAAATTTCAATCATTCACGTGTCATGTTCAAACAACTAAGAAATCCAGTTACACCAAATTACTGTCATAACAATTTTATTTCAGGCCAGATGAATTTTATCGATGTTATGCGAAAAGTTATGGGTTTCCTGCAGCCCACGCATGTTGCACTGCTAAAATAGGACGAGAAAATGATGAAATGGCAGTTGTCGACGAACGACTCAAGTAGGACAATCTTTCTCTCCCATTTTTTGTTATTTACAGTTGAATTAGGATAAAGCTATCTGACTTAAACTAGAATGTCTCTGTACAATTTTTATTGATCCAGCAGTAGACACAGAATCCTAATTTACCACTAGCATTTTTTGTCCCCTATCCGCCTTGTTGACCTATTGATTTTTTTTTGTGAAGGGTTCGACATGTTGAGGGCCTAAGAGTTGCCGATGCATCAGTCATGCCTCATGTGACGTCATCTAACACCCAAGCTCCTTGTTACATGATTGGACGAAAGGCGTCAGAGATAATAAAACAAGATTGGAACATAAATGAATAAAATGCATTTTATTGAAAGAAATGTGTGTAACAATAAATAAGGAATATGATATATACTTCCACTGATTCTGTTGTTCAGTTCAACAATACAAAAGCGCAGATACAAATGATCTTAGTTTATAGGTAAGTTAGTGGTACTGGTAAAAGCGCCGGATTTCGAAAATTCTCCATAAATGGAACTCACCATAAATGGAATTTTCACCATTATATTTATAGAAATCTTCTATATACTATCCAACACCATGCAAAACAATAATATTAATGTCAACAGACATCAAACCCGTACGCCAGGGGTCGGCAACCTACGGGCGCGAGCCAGATCCAGCCCGCGGAGTAAAACAAACCGACCCGCGACGCCCCACTAAATTATAGCGACAAAACGGCGGTTTTGACAATGAATTAATTTTTTTTTAATCTACATTTGAAGAGTACATTATATTCTTTACACGTAGCCTAACAGAATTTATTGTTAGACACATGTACACTAAATTATATTATATTACAGGGGTTCTCAACCTTCGGTTCGCGAACCCCCAGGGGTTCACGAGAAGATTTCCAGGGGTACTTGGACGGCAGTCGAGTTTTTGTGTGTCGCTGTTTTTTAAAACTCCTTAATACTATCAGAGAAAAATGCGTGTCGATTGAAACTAGATGCCAATTGAAACGTAGATTTTCCCTGATGGGTTGCGTTGTTATAACTGTGACGCAACAATGTAAAATTCAGGTCTTTCGGTGTCTGATTACCAAGGGGTTCGCGTTGGTTATTTCGAGACTCGGGGAGTGCTTGACAGAAAAAAGGTTGAAGGCTCGTTTAATGAGCCCACAATTTAATTATAAAAAGAGAAATGGCAGAAAAAACGCAGTAAAGTTAATGCTGAGTGCAGAGGGTTCAAAGGCGCAGAACAAAAAGAAATAGAACATTACACGTCATTATGAAACGAAACATTCCAAAATAGGCTTAGAAAAACAATTCAAAGAAGATATTTATGGCCAAAAGAAGAAGGATAAGATTAAACAATTCAAAGTCGGTTTAGAAAAACAGAGCTCTTCCTTTCTAAAGCAATATACAACGAAAACGAACAAAATACTGTTGCCTCTTTCGAAAAAGCTTTTTCAAATTGCGTAACACATGAAGCCCTTTGTCAATGAAAAAGTGGTATTGTATGCCATGAAAAATAAAATTTATGTCCCAATATCAGCCTTTCTGCTATAACCGTGAATAGGCGAATAGAAGAAATGTCAGGGGATGTGAAACGTCGTCAAAAGAATGCTGACGTTCGTCCTCTTGAAAATGAATTTAGGATGTTTAATACTCCGTCTATTGCCAACATGAATACGGTTGCAGAAAATATTCAAATGGAGCATCTTGAGATGCAATGCGGAAATAATATCTATATTCGAGAGATGTATCACTGCTTGATTTTTATAAAAAGTATTCATGAAGGAAATCTCTATCCAAATTTGACAAGTCATGCGAAAAAATTCACATCGATGTTTGGAAGTACATAGGCGTACGTACAATTATTTTTGAAAATGAACATTACAAAGAACAAGCTGAGAACTCGGATTGGTGATGCCCATCCAGTGTGCCGCCTTATGTCGCCTTATGCCATTTGTAATTTTTTTTTTTTTTCGGTTAGACGACTGAGTTCACAGTCTTCGCACGCTGTTTGAAATCTGAAATTTCAACTTTTGATCTGTTGAAAAAAATTTGTGATTCATTGGCCATCCGTTCGATTTTTAACATTCTAAAAATATATGTGGCCCGGCAAGACTTGCAATCCTCAATTTTGGCAGGCAAGCGACAAAAGGTTGCCGATCCCTGCCGTAGGCAAATAACCATGTACCTAAACAGGTTCCATCTAATTGCTGAATCGCACATAACAAACATTGGATTAATAATCAATAGATATGCAATATGTATCACGATGGTATCAGATTTAGAATGCAAGACAAGCGCAATTCGAGCGTAGTTGAATCTGCTACATTTCTGATGAGTATTACGTTTTTCGAACCAATTGATTGAACGGAATATAACCACCTTTATGCTCCCATTTTATTACGTGCGTAAGACGTAAGGGTAAGAGTGACAAGCACCACAAACATAATATGTCAGTTGTCAATTTGGATCTAAGCAGATATACACTCTTATTTACACACTTTTTTTCTCGAATGCGGTTAGGAATAAATGATGTTTGCAGTAATACAGAACAAGTTCATGTATGTAGAAATGCATCCAATATGTAGGGAGACTTTTTTAGGAAATATGGCTTAGTTTTACCTGATCAGTGTATTTACTAACAACGGTTCATACATTCTGTCACAGAGTATCGGTCTATCATCGCAAATAGCTTGTTTAGACTAAACCACAACCGCGTTGTAGCAGTTCAATTGGGGTGAATTCTGCATTCAGATGCGTGACGAAGCTTCTAGCATTTTATGTGGACCGTTTGTTAATATAACGTCGCGCATAAGTAACTTTTATCGACTTATAAAGTTTGACTTTAAATTTAGGCAAGTCGGAGTTTTAGAGGCAAGTTTATACCATTAGGTACCAAAGTTGTAACACAAGTGTGTTGTAAATGATAACTCTTAGGTAGCCGTTTAAAAGATTGTCTCGTTTTTTGGGTGAAACACTACTCCATTGTACCTATACGGGCGTGTGTATGTATTGCCCTTCTCTGTTCATGTTAGTAGGAAATTGTTAGAGATAAACAGAGAAAATTGCGGCGATGACTTAATCAAAGAAATAGAACACAGGCCAACAGCTCAGATAATTGTCGGTAGGCTGAAACATGAGGTACCAAAACTTTAAATAAACTTTATCTTAATTTCTTAGTTAAGATTCTATTTATATCTTGAGTTTATTATTCATCCAATAAATAATAAATTAGTGAAAGGGTGTTATCGTAATTCCGAAGTGATACTTGGGTGCTTGCCGCCGTACTAAAATGTATCGATTAGTTCTATACCAATTTTATAATCGATTTATATTCGATGAGTCGTTTTAGAGACATGGCGAATTGTAAATTTCATTTTTCTCAATAATTAGTGTAAAAAATGGATTACTGTCATTTCCGTGGAATTGTTGAATGAAAAAGGGAAAATATTTGTTGATTTATACACAATCTAATATGGACAGCATATAAGAGAACATGGTTGGGCAACATGACCTTGGCAATGTTGTTACATCAAAATCATTCCGCTATCGAATGTTTGGTTGGTGAATGTGGTTAATGTTTTACTCGAACACGATGTATAGAAATCAGGAATTTGGGAGTAATTGTTAGATAAAGAGCAGCAAACATAGTTTTTGGAGTTAAAAATATTAAAAAATATGTTTTAGAATATTGATTATTAGTATATATTATGAGGTCTTACTCTTGGCTGGCTGACGAAGATAATGGCATGGAATCTATGCCATAGAATAAATTATAGAATATTGCGCATTTGTAAGTCTCGTGAAAATCGATATAATGCTCTTTGTAAATATACATAAAAATGTTAGCTCATTTTCAAAATTGTCTTCTTGAAGCTTTGTACCTACCTTTAAATGTTTTATATAGTCAATAAATCAATATTAATATTTCTGAACGTTCGTATTATTTTGTAGTTTCTTTACAATATAAATCAAATAACATTTAAACATGCAAAATAATCTGGATCTTAACTCAATACAACTGCATTTAACGGAACATATGAAAAAGTTATCAATAGCGACTAACGGCCCAGAAGATTATAAAGGCTATCAATTCATGCCTGGATTTGGTTTTGAAGCCACTAAGTATGCCCACGATGAATGGAACATCCCTGAAAATTCAGTTTTTGTCTCAAGCTTTCCAAAAACAGGTGAATATTGTTTCATTTATCAAAAACTGTGGCCGCACGAGGGATGAATACCATTAGCATTGATTTTCAGTTTCATGCCCGAAATGCAGGTTCGTTTTTCTTATCCAAGACAAAATAATGTATAAAATAAAAGTATAAAGAATGGAATTAAAAAATAAGATATTCCAGTATAATATTGTTTTTTTTTACTAAATACTAGACTTCTTCAATTTTTGCTACACTTTGGCTATTATTTGTACTGAAACGAAATCATTAGTTAACATTTAATTAATTTTCAAAATGGTTGCGTGATAGGTACGGCATGGTGTATGGAAACTGTAAAACAAATATTGTACGGCAAAGATAAGAAACTTCTAGATATGTATTGTGCTGTTCCGATGCCAATGTTTCTGTTAGAAATGAGTTTCCGTAAGTAAATTTGTTTCCGTATATACATAATATACATACATACATAAATATAAGTACCAAACGTCAAGTCCACAGCCATTCATCGTTAGAGTCTTTGGTCAAGACCAACTAATTGCATATTATATCGCTGATATAAATTGAGTCCCAACTCTACTCAGTCACAATTCCGTTTTTTTCTAGTCCAGTTAATTAATGGCAAAGTGCTTCATTTCAAATACTCTAATCAAGTAAATCTTGGTAAGTATGAATTCATTTAATCTGGAAGGCCATTGCCATTCTGATAGTCGGTAAAAAAAATAACCCAATTCGACTTAATGAATCGGGTCTAAATAGTCCAAACAAGTAAATTCAATAAAATTATAGTGATCCGAATACATATTTATACTTGACTAATATTGATAATACATCCGTGTCGTATGGTCGTCTTTTAACTGGAATATACATTGAAGCCCAATTTACATTTTGTGAAAATTCAATAACACCTCTCACAAAGAAATATCAGGTTAAATCAGGTTTGGAAAGCAATTTTTGCACGTGTGTATACATAATTACGTATAGTATGATGATGATGATAGTATAAATGATATAAAAATATTTAAACCACCAAATTTAGCGGGAAAATTCGATGTGTTTGACAAACTACCGCATTCGACAAAAGTGTTTGCGACTCATTTACCAGTGGAACTTTTCAATTATGAGAAAATGAGAAGATCAAACAGTAAGGTATGTTAACGCAATCGATATTTTTATTTTATCTTTATCGCGTATTTTTATTGCGTAAATATGCACCACCAACAAAATTACAACTAACGCATACTGAAACGCATTCTGAATCATAAATTACTTCTTCTGTATCAAAATTTAGCCTTAGCGAAAGTGTTTGTGGTTCGAACAGCATCCACAAAGACGAGAATCAAACACACGCAAGTTAATGATACTTTAAAACCATTTATAAAATCATTTGAAGTGGCACAATATACAAGTAGTACAATATATACTACCCCGAAGGGCCATTCGCTAAACTTGATTTCGAAATTATACAGAATTAAAAAATATTGCAATATCAACCCTGAATTTATACCGGCTTCGCAGTAATTTTACTATTATGTTACTGTTACTTTCGTAGATGATATACGTCATGCGCAATCCCAAAGATCAAGCTGTTTCCTGGTTTCATTTCTCCAAGAAAATACCACTGCCTGATGAAACTAAGAAGCAAATGGGAGAAGAGTGGAATAAATTTTTCCATAATTACGTAAATGGTATAATTAAATGTACTGTATAACAATTCTGCTTGAAATAAACAAAAGTATTTTTCATTTATATTCATTTTAGGGCCTGTTTGCAAAAAAAGCCCGGATCAGAGTTTCAATAGAAATACTTTTTATTGAGTAAACTCTGCGGGAATTAATTGCGAGCCCCAACATATCGCTTACGTTGTAACGTATGCTTAAACTATGCGTGTACATGATAAACGAGTAGCAATTGTCTGTGCAAGGCACTAGATTCTGAACTCAACGTGTTTTTATATCGTGTATTATACAAAAATTGAAATAATGATAGATTTACATTTGAGATATTCTTTTCAGGACAACATCCACAATGCAATAAAGAAGGTCAGTGGTATCCAGACCACATCAAGGAATGGATGAAATATAAAAATGATGAAAACTTTCTCGTGGTTGTGTACGAAGATATGAAAACGGTAAATATTTTTTGGCAAAATATTTAAATGTCCGCCCGGTCATGTGCCGGTACGGTAAGGTCTGTGCTTAATAAGCACTAAGCACCAAATAGATCGATGGACAGGCGTGGCGGGGGTATACAAGCCCGGCGAAATATAGTGTTGCAATAAATTATAATAAAACAGCAACAATTTAAGTGAAATACCAACTCTCATAGAACTCGAATTTTTTTTTTAACAAACAAGAGAGCGATGCTCAAATATATGGACACGAAGGCCAAAACGAAGTAGTATAAAGTTCAATATGCCACAGTAGACTACCGATACCGCAGTCATCACTACTTCGCTTGACTAACGCGAACGCAAGACTGCCACAGGGCGAACATTTTTAATTTTTATGACGCCCACAGTGGCCACAGAACTTTTTGAAATAAATAAAAGTAATAAAGAAAAAAATACAATATCAACTACTGCAAATTTTGAAGCAATTGGTTCAGTAGTTAATGAGAAGAGCGATTTCTTTTCATACAGAGAAGAAAAGAAATACTATCAAAATGAACAACAACTTAATAATAACAAAACTATCCATATGTTTACATTTCGTGTCCAATAACTGTGATAGCGTCTCCAGCAATGTTCCCTCTAATTTTTTGTAGTATGTGTGCGCAGAAATTTCGGTGTGTGCGCACTTTTTTGGAAATGACTAATATTTGTGCAAAAACCAATGAAGAAATTTTGTCGTTCTAACCGGGTAATGGGTGGGCCAACAACAAACTTTCTCAACCTGCCAACCGAGCACATTTTTACATTACATCGAAATACGTCTGTGCGCAGTAAAGTATGCGTGTGAGCAGCCTCTGAAAGCTGTGTGCGCGCGCACACGCGCACACCTTAGAGGGAACACTGGACTCTCCAGTCATCTTTGAGTACTGAAATTTTAAAATTCATTGATACATTATTTGCAAGACTAGCGATTTTATTTCTCGACAACAAAAATCTTCTCAAAAATATTAACAACAAAAATTTAGCAAAGCGGACCATATGTACACTTCATTTTCAATAACATACACACATGCGAATAAACCATATATATATATATATATATGTATTTATCTATTTTATCGTTTTGGTCGGCAACACGGGGTTATTTTCGCTGTATTTGGGCGTCGAAAATATTTGGGCAACATTTTGCTGTCGCCCAAATAATTTGGGCTTTATTTTTTTTATGAATCCCGTGATCAAAAAATTTCCAACATTACCCTCAAATATCACCATAAAATGTTGAATATGAAATTCGAGCAAAAAAACTCTGGTTTTTGTCGTCAGTTTCTAGGCCTAACTATCTTTCATGTAGTTATTTTTGCTAAACTGTGGCTACAAATATATATCATGATTTTCTCTTTTCTAACTTCAATACTTTTTATTCGACCAGAATTGGAGGATTAAAATTTTGCTATCGTATTGTATTCCAATGATTCATCAGAAACTTTATCTGGAAGTTATGACACTGTTATGGTAAATTTCACCCTGATAAAATGTGCAAATTTGCAGACGAGACTTATGTCATATAATGTCTGTGTCTGCTTTGTCAAGAGAGATGAGAAGTTGGTTTTAGTTAACTAGCGATTTAAATCAAAGATGAATTTAGTTTGTACATAACGATAACGTTCGCTTTACCGTACTTGGCATGGATTTCCAATATTTATTCGATTGGATGGCGATACTTTTTTAATTGCTAATATAATAAATTATCAGTGACTATAACCAATGACTATATATATATTTCTTGCGGTGTCGACCATTTCCAATGATGTTCCTCATTTCCGCAAATAGGCTAAAAAAAAGTAGTCTCTCGGAATTGGGCAACTCGACTATATTTTGAACAAACTGTATTACTTGCGTGAAATTTTGTCACACAACTTTTTATTGAATACCGCTGAAAATAGCTCACTATTTGCTAAAGAAAACGAGAGGCCCAATTGCAGCATAAATTAGCATGTAACCACAACGAAGCAAAAAGATAAATATATATATGTTCAATATAACTTTTTGCAAGGATGGTGACTTCTCACCTGTTAAAATATGTCTGCAGTTTTAAATATGTTTTAAATGATAAACTAGAATTTGGTTGGAAACCGAAGACTTATCGATCGGAGGTTAAGGGATCCCCCAAAACAGTGGTCTTACTCCATAGTGACACCGTGTGTCCAATCACTAATTAATTAATAACTCGCTAATTATGCGACATAATCCATCCAAAATCGATAGGCTCCTGTTCCGAACTATGACGAATGCACATGCAATTTGGAGCAGATTCAACCTCGCTTTCGTGAGATATCGCGTGTATCTAACAGACAAACAAACAAACAAACAGACAAATACCTATCAACATACTTACCAATCTTAAGATCGATAAGTAATGAGTGTATTTGTGTGTGTTTTATTTGAATTAATATCTGAAACTAATTCCAGAATTTTCAAAGTGAGATTCGTCGAATCGCTAAGTTCTTAGACGTAGATATTGGCGACAATGATGTCGCTAATGTTGCTGAAGTATGTTCTATCAAATCGATGAAGGAACAAGCAGATGTTGAGAAAACAGGATTTTTGAAGATTAATGTACGGAAAGGTATGATTATGACGGTGCGTTTTCGCGTGGAAGAATTTTTTAACCCTATCAACGTATGAAAATGTGTTGTTCAATACATGGTTACCAAATTCCTAAATATTTTATTTAAGACGAGTTAATCCAACAAATATTACCGACGGTTGCACTTGAATCCCAGTTTTTACGAAAGACAAAGTTGAGACTAGTCAAATGAAATTTGGCTTTTTATTTTTTCCAGCTGTTAGTATTTGATACGCATTTGATACTGGCGAACTGCCGCGTTATATTTTTGCGATTCATGATGACAAACAATAGTGTCACCATAAGCTGAGGGCTCCCGTTTCTATAAGCTTTGTTCGCAACTCATGTGGCAATACTCGTTGACTGTCTAACGCTAACGATACTTTGCAATTAATTTCCCACAACCAACACTGCTGGAGGTGCGTAAATGTGTACTTTTCATCCAGGAGAGATCGGTGGGTGGAAAAACCAGTTCACAGTGGCGCAATCTGAACTAATGGATAAGCTGATAAAAGAACAACTAGGCGACACTGGCATCGAATTCACATACGAGATATGATTGAATGGGAACTGAACCTCGTGATCACGAATAAAGCAAAATGACTTTGGTCACACTTATCGTCGTTTCGTCTTTTTTACCAACTTTCAAGACATCAATTTTTTCATTAATGTTGTATTTTACATGCCGAAAAATATATTACTCGGTAAGCAAGCAAATGAAAACACTCAAGTTTAATGAAAAGTTGAAAAGTCAGTTGACTTCTAGTTGACTAGAAGATATTTACGCCCAAGATGAGAAAACAAAGCGTTTAGTAACAAAGGATCGTCTTACAAGAGGTCGAAAATACGTAGATATAAGCGTTTAAGCCATTTGGAATGAATGCTGAAACTTCAATTAAATATGGCCACGTGTGTGCTATCAAAACCTATGAAATAAAGGCATCCATGCGAAACAGTGCAACATGATTGGGTGAGCGAATGTTTATAAAACAATATTTACAAACAAATGTACTAACATTACACACATACAGCAACACATATTGTTGCAGAGATAGGTAAACGTTTATAATAATGGGTAGATTATCATTTAGCTTAATGTTGATGAATTATCAAAAAAAGGCCATTTTGATCACAACAGGAACAAGGAGTAGGACAAACGAATGTACTTACATTACAAACATACAGTATCACATCTTGTTTGAAGTTACAGATATAGATGGAGTTGGCAGATATAGGAAAACGTCCATAACGATGGTTAGATTATCATTTAGCTAAATGTTGAAGAATTATTGAAAAAAAAATCAATTGGATCACAGCAAGGAGTAGGACAAACAAAGGTACCAACGTTACAAACATACAGCATCACATTATGTTTGGAGTTGGGGATATAGAAACAGTTATAATGATGGGTAGATTACCATTTAGCTGAATGTTGAAGAATTAACAAAAAATGTCATTTTGATCACACCAAGAGGTAGGCATCATTTTATCTAACTTTTCTGCTTGGTATTATACTACTCCTCGCATTTCTCGGTCTGTCACCCAACAATTCACGATCAAAATCATGCTGACTCACTGTTGAAAATCTGGCACTGACACTCTGGTCCATACATGATGGTCTACTTTCGATTGTTTCACTCAACATTGATAGTGTACTTTGCTCTGCACGGCTGCTTATCTGCTGAAAGCGAAATGTATTTAATTTACATTTGTAATAACTATTTCTAGTATGTACAGTATATGTGATTTTACATCACTTGGTTTGGGTCAGTATAAGGGCACTCCAGATTTAATTCAAATATCTGGAAGTCAATAAAAGATATCTTAGTTCATAATGAACCATCCATTTTCAATGAAACAAAGCAAAAAAAAGTTCTTACGAATCCACCAGTGGCAATTCGAGTGCTTTCGTGGCGTCTCTTTGGCGTGAACATTTTTGATGGATTCGTTGCTGACGGCAAAGGTAAACGGCTACCTGTATGGTTGAAAGGGGTTTAAAAATTTTGGCAAAAAAAATATGATCATGGTTTCAAATTCATCGCAAAACGAAACATAGCCTCGGAAAGAAACAAGACCGTTAAGTCGGGAACCATTGTCGTACAATAAGAACAAGTATTTTAATTAAATAGAATTCTATTCGTGCGGGAGATCTCGATTGAAGCATTACTAAATTGCACATTTTTTGCCAGTGTCCTATTACATTTCTATTATGAATTTATATTTATTATTAGTTTAAATGAGGTAAATGCTTGCCTGGTTTATAAGCAGATAACTTAGAATGTTGTGTTGCGTTATCCTGTACCATGCAGCTAAGCGATTTTGATCGTCTACGCATTTTTCGATTTGCAAATGTTCCACTTGTTGACGGTTCCAGCAGATTGTCGGTGGTAGCAGAACTTTTTCTGCAACCTGTATATTTCAAATAAATATGAATTTATTAAGCATACAGATTTCAAAATAATATGAAAAACAACATTTACGTATATTTATGCACAGAACACAATTTCTACTTCATTTGCCTATGCCTCGACTTGACACAATAAAATGTGGTTTTACAAAATGTCCCCTGAGCTGCAATATAAATTTGTACATATGGATACCTACTTATGTTCGTTTTCAGTACTTTTGACGTATATTGTTTTATTGCGACTCCGACCTTTGTCATCTTCTTAACTTTAGAATCCTTAGACGTAGTTGTTTTTGGTGCAACTGGAGGTTTATTAGGAGAATATCTCATCGAACCCCAGGCTGTAAGTTTGACCTCTCCCAATGTGGAACCGTTTTGCGATGACGTAGCAGTGTCGTCATCATCTTTGCTCAAAATTATTTTAATATCAGTTCTTGACTTCTTCGCCCTATGATGATTCGAGCTGCCGTACCTGATGATAGATAAATTTTGAAATTATAGCAATGATTTTAAGAAAGTTCAATATTATGCTAATCTAGTTATACGGACGATTTAAAAATTCCTTTTGGGAAGAAATATATAGTTTTGGGCTTTTTGGTCATAAATGAACAAACTTGCAAAAAAAAAGACGTACCGATTAACATATTCATTAAAATAGCAGCCTGATTTTTCTTACTTCAATCTTGTAACTAGCTTGTATTATGGACTAAAATGACTATCAATGCTCAATGCAATGACGATACTCTTGACAATATGACGAGTTGATAATAGACAATACATCTGAGTAATGAGTGCCCTTCAGGTTGGCTAGCAAAAAACTCATGTTGCTTAAAAAGCCTGGCGTCCATTGACACATGGCTTAAAATTTGAGTATTGAAATTCTAATGTATGAGCAACAATGGTAAACAACAACATCGGGCATGCTGAAAGCTAATTATAGAAAGTTTGTAGTACATGTTCGCAGCTAGCAGAACGTTTATATATATTGAAAGATGACGTGCGAGTGAACTAACAGTATTGTATTGTATTGCGTAGTGTTTTGTTGGGACGTATTCTTGCAATCATTAGCATCCACAAATTGGTTAGCTATTTTTATAATTAGCCTAGGGCAGGGGTGGGCAAAGCGCTAATGCAGCAACAGAAGTATCACTGATATAGAATAAGAAAAAGGTTGCCCCTGGCCTAGGGTATCAACCATGGCCTAGGGCATAGGTTCTCAAAGTGCTCCGTACGGAGCCCCAGGGCTCCGCGAGAGAAACCCAGGGGCTCCGCGAGCTATTCGATTACTTTTCAAAATAATGACTAGTTTTGTAACTGTTCAAAGAAGCAATAACAACTTTGATAAAATGTGACAACAATATAGCCTCGAAATATGGCAAAGAGGCGCAATTAAAAAATAAAAATATTATTTATAAGCTGGAGCACAGCCAGGATTCTCAAGAGGTGGAGATTTGAATCGGAAATTTCCGCGCAACATTCTTTGCGATTATAAAAAACGGATAACGAGATTTCTGTTGCGTAAAATATTCAATGTTTGGCCGATGCGAGCATTTAAAGTGTCTTGTCGTAATAATTCAATTGTACTCATAGTTACTCAAGTTTCATTCGAGATTACTATTGGGATTACTAAAATGAAAGAATACTATTCTAAAAATTCATAAAATACGTGATAAACTGCCAACTATAAATAAATTGGAGTCGTATTTTTGCGATCTTGGAATTTGTCAAACTTGATTTGTTCTTTTGCACTCGAGATTATTATTAAGCAAGATATCGTCGTCTAAAAAATCACAAGATCTGGGCAAAATACGATTGGACTTTATTTTAATGCATGCGGCTCCGTCGGTAGTTTCAAAATAAAAAAAGGTAAATCGCGCACACAATTGACTGTGTTTCGATTTCGCAGTTACTATATACGATGAATAAATATTTTAGAATGCCGTTTTTCAATTAAGAAATTTGGGTTGCGGATTTACCTCTTTATTATTAATTATTATTTTTAGCATTTCGTCGCCGATGACTATATGGTAACATGTTTTTCACATTGAATTCATAATTCCCCACGAGAACAAAAAAGCAATTATCGTCGTCATTGTGGAACAATACATGTATATGCCGAAGAAAAGTTTTGATTTAGAGAGAATAAACACCGGCGTAAAGATGTTTAAAAACATGCCATGCTGACGAAAACTATCGGTGATTGTAACAAAATGCAATCGCGCACGTTATTAGCGGCCTTTTAAGTCTTCCGAAAATGTCAGAAGGGAAAAGATTCGACCCCTAGTTTATTAATATGTTTGTCAAGTGTCAAATTTACAGCTTTAGTAAGAGTATATATAATTTATCTTTGAAATTTTGATTTATTTAAGACTTGCATTAACCCCATTAAAAAAAGGTTTAGCATTTAAATCAAGTTAAGTACTTTTAACTTACTCAGGAATATTTATCGGAAAGCTACAATTTTAACATTTCGTTTGGGGCTCCGCGAATAATAGTCAACCTTTTCAGGGGCTCCGCAACACCAAAAGTTTGAGAACCCCTGGCCTAGGGTATCAACCATGCGAACAACTGCATTTCCTTTGGGCTATTAATAAATAAAAAACCGGCCATATTTTTTGAAATTTGGAGTAAAGTCTAAATTCTAAGCTTACTTCATTTCGGTTTCCAGTTTTCGTTTCTTTTTCTGTTGCTCTTGCGTCTGTTCATTTTCTTTTTCTTCCCTTACTCCTTTTCTAAAGTCATCAACAGTTATTCCATCAATAAGAAACTCGCCATTATTCTCTTCCCACATGGCAATGTCTTTCATCATAGCTGCTGTTATTTTAGGCAATGATTTTTCCAAAAGTTTCCGTTTTTTCTCTTCATTGAGAAGATTGCCTCCTCGATTTCTGAGACGAGAAGGGTCTTTCGCTTTGATCGCGAATGCTTTCAACTCATTAACCGTGTCTCTCCAAGAATAGACTTTTTCTAAAATAGGTTGCCTACTTTGGAGTAGAATTTTAGTTTCTTCCAATGTATTTGTTATCAAGTCAAGGGATTCTTCAGAAACTGGCTGGTTTACAAAAATTTCTAAATCGGGAGCCAATAAGCGAGCTTGTCGTCTTATATTATGTAGCTCATTTAAAGTTTTTTCTGTCAAGTTTTGAAGAGAATTACGGCGCAGTTCTTTTAGCTTATCTAGTTCGGCGTATAAAATTGCCAAGTTTTTTTGTTTTAAACCGTTAGCCTCATTTTCAATTTTGACTCTCTCTTCAACCGATATTTCCATAAGATCCCACATTTGAGTTACTTTCAACTTTATATCTAATATTTCTTTCTCTCGTTCATCCCTGGAGTTTTTGGTATTTTTCTCAAGTTGTCTCAAACGATCCATGTTCTCGTTTGTGACAATAAATGCATCATCCGGTTCCACTAACAAATTGATTTCAAATGTGTCATCAGGCGATATTCCGAGCTCTGTCATCCACTTGGCAACGCGTGGTCGAGTTTCTCCGAATTCTTGCAGACTGAAGAACGAAGCAAAATATGATTCATTATATTTTGCACATCGGTTATTTACAATCGGAAATTTTTTTTATAAAATAATACCAAAAAATAATTTAGGTGCATTTGCGCCAGTGAATTTCCCTTTTTGGGTGTAAAATCTGATTTTCATTCAGTGTTCCGTAAAAGACCTCCGAACGTTCCGTATAGAATTGTTGTTTCACAATATTTTTCCGACATATTAACCAATTAATCAGCACGAACTTGATTTTGGAAAGAGTCGGTTGCGTTATAATAAGAATATATGAACTCTGAAATCCCAGAATCTCTTTTGTGGTTTCATTTGTGGTTTGCGGATACATGTTTGAAAACAAAAGCTAAGTTACTTGAAATACTCACCGTTTGTCCTTTTCTTTTTTGAGATCATTGGATGAATTTAACAAGTTGTCAATCTCAAGAATTGTTGGTATCCTGTCTCCAAATTTCACAAAGGTAAGCTCGTGTGGAATAGAGGATACTTCACGCGATAAATTCCGGCATTCGTCGATGAGCTTAGTTGTTTTTTGAATTCTTTTCACTTTGAGTTTTTCTAATACTTTGATTGTGTCTTCCAGTCGCTTATTCTAAAAAAAAATCGGGATGGAATACCACACTACTGGTTTTATATGAACTATAAAGACCTTAATAAACATAATATAATATTGAAGAATAAACTCTTTGAAATTACAACACATACTCAAGCATTACGTTACAGGATATACATGTAATCGTTTGCGTTATATATAAACACGATATAGAGTTGCCAATCGATTTGGCCCTACTGAGTTTTACAATATCGATTCCCACTCATAGCTAAAATGTTCAGGGGACCCGCCTAAATTTTAAACCGAATGAGTGCTTGAAATTGAAGGTGTTTGCAAGCCAGCGTATGTACCTGCAAGTACGGTAGAGTAATTTCACTTGTTTAGTTATTTTAGGGAACTTAATTTACATTTAAATTATTGAAAATGAGTGAATTTTTACTTTTTGTAAAATTTGCATATTCACTAAAGACCCATATTTACACAAACAAAGGCAGATAATTTGACCTTAACCAAAATAGTTTCACTCATTGCTTCAGAAGGCGCTTGTTTGATTAATATTTCTTCTTGCTCGCTGAGTGTTCCCAATTTTTCTTGTAAGATTTCTGATATTTGTTCGTTTGCACGAATATTGTCGGAAATTCGTTTTTCCGTTGCTGATTCTTCTTTGACCATGTTTTCCACAAGAAAGCGTAAGTGATTCACACAATCACACCGCCGATCTTGTACCTGAAAAATTAATGTGATGATAATGTTTATAACTTCATTTCAATCTTTATCAGTCTTTTTAATTAATCTCCATTGTTCATCTTTGGTAAAATCAAACTTGCTATATGCTAAAGTTATCACGTTGAAAATGACAATATTTGACGTGTGATATCATCTTAAATCTGATTGAACATTGAAATTCAGTCACCTATTGACTCATGAGATCATAACAGTTGTCCTCTAAAACTACCATTATGCAACTCTTACTTTATTTTCTGGTATTCCAAGACGTTTCCAAATATCTTCAAGAATAATCATGTTGCGATTGAGAATACAATTTATCTCACGTTTTGTTTCTTCCATCCTGCTTTCATAAAAGTACTCGCAAGAGCTATAAATAATCGTCACAAAAAACTAGATAGCCATTTGAGAGAATCTATATATAGCGAACGAATGTATTAGCAGATGCTCACATTGATTATTCAACTAATATACCCAGTAATCAACTTCATTTTGCCAATTGAATTACATTGCTTTCATTAAGCTTTGTATATTATAAAATACTATGAACTAGTCTTCAAACCTACTCACTGAGCATGACTGTGAATAACTCCTCTGTGCAACTTCACGTTAAAGTTACCTTGCGTTTGCCACGCTTCGATTTTCGCATAAATTGTTGACGCTGCTAAAACCAAAAGCCTTCAGTGTCCTTGCTTCATTTCCGAGACGTCACAAGGAAAAACATTTTGTTTATAATCGTACGGCACACGTAATAAGGCAGATGATTGGCTCTCCAATTAAAGAGAAAATTAGGCAAGTGGGACTGATTGTTTTGCGCAATAAAATCACGAGAGCTTTGCTCAAATATATGGGCAGTGGACACGAAAGCCAAAACGAAGTAACATCAAATCTTTCACAGTACCGTAGTCTGACAATCACATCGCTGAAATGCGGTCATGGAACCACGGTGAGGTTCGCATTTTTCAATTTTGATTTCGTCATCGCACATAAAAACGAATCCCAGTCTAGCGAAAAATACACACTTCAACCATTGAAAATTCCAAAGCAATTGGTGCTGCGAAAAGCCATTTTTTCATAACAATAAGAAGAAAATACTAACAACATAAAAACACAGCAATTCATTCGTACATTTTGTGTCCAACATGAGGTAACGCAGTGTTCACGACTAACACGATGTTAGTGTGTTATGTTTGGCTTTTTACACTGATAGTTTAAAGCTTTTGTGCGCAACGCGTGGCAACATGCCAACACCATTAGTAATTAATAACCTAGAATTTCCATTTTTACTTGAGGCGTCATTGACAGATTTTTTTCCTCTGTCCATAATTCTATGTCGTTTTGCGAAGACACAAAAAGAAATTGTATTAACATGAAAATTTTTATTTGACGTGTTTGGCTTGAACTATTTTGGGTAACTATCGTTAAACTACGTAAAACACCATTAGTACATATTTAATCAGTATTTTAACGGAGAAATGAAAAACGCATTCATCACTGAAATGCTGGGTCCTCATGCCGAAATCTGAAATGACGACTTCGAGGAAGAAAGTCAACATTATCTGTTGCCGATGACCGCTTGAGGGATTTTGCGTTCGCTTGGCCAAACGTATAGTTTTTCAGGAAATAAATTTCAACCAAGATGTCCGCTACGGCGCATGATTTAGTAATATTTGTGAGAAAAGAGAATCGACGGAGGTTCGATCGAAAGCATGCACAGGAATAATCACACTGGAAAACGAGATCAGCTATTATAACGTAATGATAAAATCGAAATAACTCGGGGACTCGAGAGTATCGACCATCAGTCACCCGCCTCACTTCCAACCCTAGATGAAAACTGTATTTAGATGCTGTATATACCCTATGACATTCATTAGAATTATTCCATTCAGTAAAAACATTCGAACATCCATCGAAACTTTTTTCAGTGAATTCGTTATCATTTCATGAGAGATTCAGATGCAAGTCAATAAGATATACCAAGAAAAACCAATTTTTTAACCGCAGCTAAATACTAAATATATATATCTCTTGAGGATATCGATCTCGCTGGCGGTTGTAGTTTTTCCTTAAAAAAGGTACGATAAAGTGGTCGTTTATAGAAAAAAGTTGTACTGACTTGATGATAGACTTTTTGATAGGTATTCGATATCCGATACGAATTCATAATCCAAAACGGCTACATAATCCGCTAGTATATGTCGCCTCCTTTCACACTGAAAAATGCCACATATTTTTACTCAATTCTGTATTATTCAGTATGGTGAACCAGTGATTTCCCTACACCCCCTAATTTTCGGGTGTGACACCATACTTTGATGCCTAATCTAGATAAAATTGTATTCGAACATGCAGAAAGTGACTCATATGCCGTTGAAGATGATCAGTCAAATACATAACACATTTATATAAGTTACAAATAGTTTTATCACTAATAACAAAATATCTCCCCCCCCCCCCCCCACGAATATATTCACGAATTTGTTGAAATTCACCAAATTTGCTGAGCCAATAATTCTATCGCTTAAACTGAAAATCTTCAATAGCGTATCTGACACGAAACTAGCACATTTCATGGATAACAGCAAATCAGCAAATACAACAGTTCAGTGACATTTGTAACTGTTAATCAGACATATTCGGTTTACTGTTTTGTCATGTCTTGCTGTTTGAATTTTAAAATCTGTGTGGGTAGTTTAGCAGTTTTTTTCATTCTAAAAGTTCAGTTAGTCATAGAAAGGTTCACTATGGACTTAAAAAACATGTATGATGGTATTCATACAGTGCTGTTTAGATCAGTGCTCTTTGTGCTTTTGTTATTTTGGAACCCCTGATATAATTTTTCGTTTTTTATGGAACCCTAATTAACAAAATAAAAATAAAAAACACGAAATACTCGTGACACGAAATAATTGTAATTCAAATATTTCTACTTCAACAACGAAACAGAAAGAATGTAACAAACGTTAAAATCAATGACTAGGTTGTTTTTGCATTTACTTTGCAATCTTGTTGAATCGTGATATTTCGCGCCTAAATTTGAACACACTAGCCAAAACTTTGCCACGAGACAGCCAACGAACTTCTGTATGTAACAGAAGAGTGTTATTATCAGCATCCATTTCTTCACACAGTTTTTCAAAAACTCTGGTCAAAAAATCTTTCTTTTACCACTACATTTTATGTAATTCCAACAATAGTTAGTTGCATAACAACGACTAAAGTGACGCAACAACCGAATATATTTCTGTTTTGTCTATTAACTGCACTATGACTAAACCTCCTGTTTAACGAACTGGCCTACTTGGAGTTTGAATGCGACACGGTGGTCTAAGAATATTTATAATGACTCATCAACATGCTGGAGCAAGAAATGATTTCCCCCCCAAAAAAACGGAACACCTAAGGAAGCCTATAAACTCACGGAACCCCACTGCATGTATTGCGGAACCCCTGTTGAAGAGCACTGGCTTAGATAGTAAAAGACTTTGATGTAAGGTAACTTTGAAATAAAAACACATTTTGGTTCCTCTGAAGGACATCCGCATACTTATGAGGACTGAAATACAAGATCAGAATGCAATCAGCCTCACTCAATCGAATACTAAAATGCTGGATTATCTTGAATGTAGACAAATGTAATTTTGTTCTATATCACCGGATTACTTTAGCAAAAATGGTCTATACGAAATTTTAACGATACCTGTGTAAAAAGTTGTTCGCCTCTCACTTCCTATTGCATCATTATTGGGAATCTTGTGTTTGGGGTATGTAAGTATGATAACAAGACGAACATATATGGATATTTTTGATTTGCTAGGTCTTCTCCATCCCTTGTCATTCAGCATAATATTTGAACATACGAAGTCTACAGTTTTCTTGTACTTAAAAAATTCTTACCGAGCTAGCTTTATGATCCTGTCTCGTTACAAGGAAAGATTTAAAAGGAAACGATTTTTGTTTTCAACAGGCAGACTTAAATACCTAACTATTTTCTTATTTATTTCGTTTAATATTCAAATTTCCTTGCGGAAATGTATGAATCATACGAAAACACCTGATTTCAAATCGTCCATTATATTTCAGGTTTTATGTTACAACACAGCCGTCAATGAGACTAGAAACCTATGGTAAACACGAACTATTGGTTTACGGAATCAGGGTTTTGTCCCACACTTCGGATTTTATATTTGGACCCATCCCAATTTTCTGAATTGCACTAGTAAATTTCATCTTGTAAATTAAGAGCCACGATTATCAACAGAAGTTTTGACACAGAAATATCATTCAACTTCCTATATATAGCTCTGTGATAATTCAAAAAGAGATAAAATAAACATTAAAAAAGACTTTTACTACGCACTAACAAGAATATATTTCTGTAACGTTTTGCTAGACCACGGCCAAATTTGCTCGGCAAGACTTCTGAATCACTTAGAATAGTTGCCGTGACTCTTGCTACATCATCCGTCTATTATAGATCAACCAGAAAGACTTTTGATTCGCGCAGTCTAACTGCCTTATTGCAGCAGTATGCTTGCTTTAGGTATCCACGAGCAATTTTCCGTATTCACGTAAAGTATTATTCTTCACTGTAGCTACATTGAATTCTCGTTTGTCAATTCATGGACAGGATTATTGATTGCCGTCCTCACTCGCACTTCCTACAGCATTCTTGCGTTATGGGTCCTTTAGCAAAACTTTTGAGTGACTTAGCATATCTGTTTTTGCTCTCGCCAGATCATACTTGCATGATAGATCCACCGCAGCAAGATTCTCGAATAATCATTTCGAATAGTTGCCTCAACTCCTGGCACAAGATTCTCGCACTATGAATTCACCAATACGACTATTGAATCACTTAAATAACTGTCTTCACTTTTGTTAGATCATCCTTACATTGCGGATACACAAGCAAGAGTATTGAATTACTCTCAATAGTTGACTTCACTCTTGCTACATCGTCCTTGAATTGCGAATCAACCAGTATGACTGTTGTATCACTTAAATATCGTGATGGTCTTTACCCTTTTTGCAGGAACCACCAAAAGAATCTTGATTCTAAAAAATGTAACTGTCTTTACTCTTGCTACGGTATCCTTGAATTACATATCCAAAAGCATATGGGATGAATAGTTTACCCCGCAGAAACCCGTTTGATAGCATTATTGAATTAGATACCAATGGAAGATTTCTGTGTTTATTTGGAAACAGCAACATGGTCAGTTGTTTCGGCGTCACAGTAGTCTCTGAGTTGATGATGAGATAAGAAACTTAGTGTTCGTAACCCCGCTAATTTGATCAATAATCTAGCATAAGTATTATCCCACATTCCTCTCGAGGCCGTCATGCTTTGATGCAGCACTTGCAACAGTATATCTTGGAGTTTACGAACAGATTTATTGTCGACAATACCTGATCTATCTAAATGCAAATGTAATAAGTTGACAAACCCACTTATTCGTATAAACTAAAACTTTTTATGTTACTGTATTAATGTAAAAAGGACTTGCATTTCCATTTTAATTCAAATTATCACGTTACAAAAATAAAATAATTTTGTAACGATTATGTCAATATAATATTTATGCTATAGGTCTACGTCAATACTGAATCTGAACCACCAGTAATGATTCATATACAGTAATTCTTTTTTTCTCTTTAATATGGCTAACGCGCCTGAGATTGAAATAATATTTTGTGTTTAAATTTGGTCATATCTGTTTACACCAATTTGTACTACTCACCGCAGGTTATCAGTACCAATGCTGTGAATATAGCAACTTCTTCTGGGTGAAGACCAAGGGAACTAAACTGTTCAGCAAAATCGAATGTACATTTGACGAATTCTCCCAGATCTGAGTCAAAATATATGTCACGTTAAATTGTTCAATTGCATGATTGTGCATTTGTATGGTATAACCAACTCATATATCATATTTGTCGATATAGTAATAGAAACTGAACATACCATTGGAAACTAATTCAGATAAACCCTTCCGTTTTCCATCTGGAAATAGAAATGTTTGGTTGACCGGGTTATAACCAGATACCATAACGATGAGCATGACCTGTAAATGAAGTTAAAATATTTCTATTTATATAAATAAATCAATTATAGTTACATCTGTGAAAGTCTCGGCCCACAGCCGGCCAGAGAAGGAGACATGCTAATTTGAACGGTGCATATGAATAGAAAAAAAGGGAAACATATAAAAAGAATTATAGACATATCAGTTCTGCGTCCATATCATATCACAAACGTTGCAACATAGTTGCCTTGGGAAACTTTGTGATCGAATTGTTAATATTGCACAAATTACCAAACTTTCTTGTAATAATCAGCGAATTTGATGATTGAATGAATTTGGTCTATTTCATCTGTGAACTCACCGAAAATCAACACGATAAAATTTTTCGAAGGATCAAGATTCAATATAAAATAGATTATGTAACGTCTGAATCAAAGATTATTTAATTTTGGCCATATTGTTTGTTTTGTCAATTACCTCGAGTAATCCTTTTTTTAAGAGATGGATTTGATCCACTACCTTCAACATATTGGTAAATCCAGGTATTTGTTTCGCGAATTCAACGACTTCACAAATCGCCATGTTGAATGGTGATGTGTCTTGAATTGTAACGTTATATGTTGCTTTCTGCCAGTTTCGTATGAAATTGAGTACAATATTATAACGTTTTGTACATTGCGCTAGTTTATTATTGAAAAATGATATTATTTCATTTTTTGTAAAATACTACTTCGTGGTATTGGGCACGTCGTTATAGTCCACCAACAGTTTTATTGTTCAATGCATCGGATTTTTTTCTGAAAAATCGAAGTCAAAACAATGAATCATATCAAACAACACGCATCCGTGGGTGTTTTCATTTTAGCATAAAGCTGTGTATTAGTTAGTTATGTTATTATACTTTACCTCGAGTTGACTGTGTCTCTTTCCCTCGACGTCTGCGCTTAGAAAAAATCCTCGCTTGGCCAGAAAAAAAGTGGCTTGAAAACCGACACGAAGTGTATTTGCAATATCATCATATACACAGGGGCTTTGCTTGCTCTCCGAATGCTACAAAATATAATAATGGTAGAAATGGATGGTATTTAAATTCCTGAAGCTTGTTGCCTTCTACTGATTCAGTGATTATACTGTACAGCTTGTATGAAACTTATGTTAAGCATAAATGTTAAGAATAGAATATATAGAATATATATATATAACAAATAACTGTTTCAATGCAACCTGAATGAAGCATGGGTGGAAGCAGTCGATGAAATTACAACAGGCTCTGTTACTTATCGATTTTAATCGGTAAGTTTGTTGATAGGTATTTGTCTGTTTGTTTGTCTGTTAGATGCACGCGATATCTCACGAAAGCGAGATTGAATCTGCTCCAGATTTTGCATGTGCATTCATCTTATCTCGGACCAGAAGCCTATTGATTTTGGGCGAATTATGTAGTATAATTAGCGAGTTATTAATTAATTAGTGATGGTACACAACGTGTCACTATGGAGTGTATATAGTGCAGAGCTGTTTTGGGGATCTCCTAACTTTCGATCGATAAGTCTTCGGTCTCTGACCGATATTCTCGTTTAAATGTTACTAGTTTCGGTAATGCAATATTTAGGAGTTTAGTAAGTTCTGATAGATATGATACAACGTTATATGCTTTAACTTAAAATATGAAATAGGGAGCAACCAAAAGTGAATACTTCTTACTACCGCGTTCTATGCTAAAAATGAAATATTGCGCTTATTGAGGTATGTAGGGCTCACCTCATTATGTAGGATTTGGTAGGTCATACTGAGAATCACAATGAAACGATATTTATCGTGATTATCAGGCCAGCACGTATTTTATAAATAATTTGTTTTCGAAACAGATTAGCATGATTGTAATCATACATATATGTTATATATTATTGGATAATATACCTATTGGATATATGTGATACGAATAAACAGTTGTATTGTTATGAAGTGAAAATTAAGTTATTTAAATTACCTGATTGCTCAAATTTGTGTTTACCACGTTGTTCATGCTCGCCAATGTGTTAGTACTTTGATATTCACTGTCTTCACTTGAAAATTTGCGCTTAGTCCGTGAGGAGCAACAACTGTCGTGGGATGATGCTGACCACAAACGCTTCTTCTGGTTGTATGGTATGTGAGGCGAGTTTGAGGCAGGCAAGGAATTGCCCTTCGCATTTTCTTCCAGTCGTTCGGGAAATTTATCAAACGACATATATTTATCTTCTCTGTTCAAAGTCGACGACTGAATATGCCAATGGTCCATTTTCGTTGAATCATATTGAAAAGCTTTGATTAAGTTCAGGTGCCTAATTTTTTCAGATGTGGATTTTTGATTTTCAACGACGACTTTTGGGTTCCAATAAGGTTCATTTGGTTTACAGGCGGAATATATAAATTTCTGACGTGTTACTGAATTCTCTCTGTCTTTGAAAACGTTGGGGACGTCATCACCAACACTTAGCAAGTGCGAATGGTTCCTCCTTGTTAGAGATTGACCGCTCCCGTCATTTTCGATACGACTTTGTATTAAATATTTTGCAGTTGGTAAATGTTTACTTTTCGGTTTCTTGGCAGGGTTTAGTAATACATTAGCGTGTTTTATTGTTTTGCGGTCGTCAGTTGTCTGCTTTAGTAACGTTTCGTTTTTACAGTGAAAACTCCCGGTAGCATTCTCATCCGATCGTGCATAGCTTCTAAAAGTTAAATTTTTACTTATGAATACCATAAACCAAAAATGACACCGGGTAGTTAGAATGCTATAAATTGCCTAACGAACAAGACAGAATTAAAAAAAATCCGGGGTTAGAAATGACTTTATTTATTACCGTGTAGCAATTCCAAATCATAGAAGTTCTTGAAAAAAGTGTTCCATATTATGCAATTTTCTTCACATTGGACAAACGTTACGTCATTTTCAATCACGCAGGTATAGAATGTGGAATTATCGTATATACGTTTGTTATTTTAGAATGTAGATTATTTAAGCCGCGAACAATATTTTCCGCCAGTAAATACATTAATACCTCCACGCTGAATATCTTCGTGTCAAAATTTTAACCTTTTCTCTTTTTGGTATTCTTCCATACTTGACGGCTAAACAAGAGATAAGAATATGATTAATTTTTGTGGCTTGAATTTATTACTTGTAGATGAAAAAGCAAACATATAAGGACCCGTCTAACCTTCTCGAGACATTCCGACTTTCAGGCATGTCTCATATCTACATGACTGACACCTGTTTCTAGACTCTCTGTTTATTTCGCAATTTTCTCCTAATTTGCAAACTGGATATTTCAGATTCTGTCCCGTGGTTCGCCGGAAAAATCCCTGTAGAATTTAACACATGAAAATAAAAATGCAAGTGTATATTTAGGTGTATAATTTATCACCAGACAAAACAAATAAACGATGGAGAAAATATTGATCAAATAATCTATTCAACCGATAAATACAAATTAAAACTCAAATATTTTTCAATGAGGAGTAAGGAATAATGAGCGTTCCAGAATACTGTTTTTTTTTCGACCTGTACTTTCACACAGGGGCGCCGCCAAGATTTTCGAAAGGGCGGCGGTTACAAAATCGAAATCCGATGAAACGGTCTTCGCGATTACGCGTTTATTGAAAGAGCAGGCGCAATTTGCGGACGGAATAATGTGTGGTAAACTGTCCGATTATAGTTGTTTTGATGCGTATTTTTGCAAATTCGTCATCGCCGTTAGAAAAATTCCAAGGTCTGCAATAAAATCCCAGAGATTACAAATAAATTTAGTTTAAAAATACATATAGAGTATATTAGAATATCAAGAATACACCTTCATCGCCTCGAAGTTTGTAGCGAAATGGCTTTTAAAACGGTCGTCGCGATTACGCCACTCATTAAAAGAGTCGACGTTTTCAAAGGATATATAATGATTTTTTTGCTGCATAGTATTCACTCCTTGACCGATATGGGCATATTTAAAAATGCCTTACTATACTAATTTAATTGTATTCAATTTTACCTGCGGTTGCACCGGCAAAATAAAAGCATCACAATTCTAAATTACCATGGCGAACCGTGGACAAAAAAATGTGTAATTAATTGCCTGATTATATCTTGTTGCGATTCGTAGTATGTTTGCGAATTCAGCAAATCTGAGCTGTTCTTGCAACAGCTCTATCGCAATGCTGCCATTCAAGATTATTTTCAAGATATCATCGTTAAAAAAATCCCCAAGTCTGGAATTGAGGAGTAAGGAGTAAAATTTATTTAAACAAATTAGTTGAATATACTTCACGTTAATTATCTTATATCATCATAATCCGGGAGAAAGTCGCGTCAGACCCGTTGGTAGTTTTAGAATGAATAAAAAGGTACTTCGCGTGCACAATTTTGAGACTCTCGACATCTAAAGAAACGTTTTAATCTGTTGCGATTCTTTTCCAACAAAACTTATGGTGTTGTCCGTTTTTTTCTCAGTATTTTATATTGCCGCTTTCAATCTAGAAAATTTAGGTCGTGGATTCACCTCTTTATTTACGGCTTAAAAGTAACACCAACGCCGACGAAAACAATGGTTGATTTTAACAAAATGCAATCGCACGCGTTATTAACTTTTTCATTCTTCCACAAGTTTCAAAATAGGAAGGGGGTGTTTGATTTCCATGTGAAATAATTCAACAACTTCAATAAAATCGTATTTTAGGGCTATTGGCCCCACATTTATTTCAAGTATTTTACCTTACACCCTTCGCACGCATCTACTCCGTAATGCACACCCGAAGCCTTGTCACCACAAACTCGACAGAGTACAGCAAAATTGTATTCACCATCTAGAACAGAAAATAGACCATGACCTCGGGTATAAAAACTGTCGTTTTGTGACGCTTATTTACGTTATTTGTTCCGAACATCATCATCACGTGATGTGTTATGAGCTACCATTTTTGGAAAGACCGGCATATTCACGGTTCGTCATTGCTTACCCAATTTATTACATCCGGCGTAAGTTGGTGAGCCTGGTAACCTGTGGAACCAAGATAAATAATCAAGTTTAACGCTTCAGCCACTAGGAAGCTGCTACTGTGGCATTGTTGCTTGTGATCAGATCATTGTTGCTTGTCCCATGAATTTGCGACGCTATCATCATTACATTTCGTGTTTTAGGATTACCTTCGTATGCCCATCTAAATATTTTGACTAAAAACATTTTTCAGATTTTCAATTTGCTAATGCAGTATAAGTTACCGACGTATGCCATGTCTTTTTACTATTCTTGGTTTGAAATGTTTGAAATAAACGAGATTATCAGAGACATATACGATCTACCATATTTCTCAAAAAATTTACGATTATAATTCTATTGTAAAAAATTATATTTATGATCAAAAAATAGATTTGTCGATAGCTTGGTTGTTAGTTTATCATGAAAGAAATCGGATAACGCTTTTGTGATAATATTATAGTGAATGGTAATCATTCAAGTTCACCGCTGTTTACCTCATAACTACGCCGATCTCGCCCAGTCATCAGAATTCTAACCTTAATTCTAACTTTATTCTGGCCTGGAGCTAAATGACACGTCAAGTGACCCAGTTTGTATGCAAATATGTAGTGAAAATTCGACTGATTTAGAGTTAGCGATTTATCTTTTTATCTTCAATGATGTAAACATTTCATTTTGTCCATGACCGTGGTCACGTAGGCAGAATTCGTTAACTATATATTTTTATTTAACACCTCCAAACAATAATAATGGAATTCGTGTAATTATTAAAGTGGGATCCAATGTTTTTTGACATGACCTGATTTATACAAAAGTCATATTTTTGAGCAAAATTCATTAAATTAGCGTTCGCGAATCGCCATTAAAATTCATATAGTAATATACTTGCTAACCTATAAACGAAATAAACATCACGTTTAATTTGAAATAAGTGTTTTTAGTTTTGTTCGGGGTTTTAAGATATTTATCTTCAGATAATCCAAAAAATCAACAGAATTATATATAATTGAATTTTCTCAAGATACGTTTAATAAATTTATCAATCCATTAGCATTCAAGGCACCCGTGGCAAGTTATCAACTACAACGTGAAATTCATATAACCTAAAGTTTCTGTTTAAGTGTGAGAGACTGCATTATCAAGCACTGGTGTTCTTGAAAACATCTCTGAGTGATTCGTAAACATAATTTTTATACATGAAACAATTTACATGAAGATAGTTTACCCAATATTTGATCCAGTGTAGGAGTCTGTGTTTTTGTTTCATTCATTATAACTGTCTTTATATCATCGATTCAATGCAACACAAACTGAAATAGCAAAAAAAAATACTTTTTGTCGTAGAATGTGACAGTCGTAGAATAGTGTGATTCTCACAAATGCAATCAAGAAAATCACTTCTCGCTTCTCCAATGGTGCTACATATAGAATTACAGTGATCTATTAGAAAATAACGAATTATATTTACATATATTTTAATGTTTATTAGATAGCTGTTCTAAGCTAATGCTGCATTGTAGCCCTTTAGACGATGAGAGATGCCCTAGGGCCTAGGAACATTCGGAACACCAATAAACAATGCAATGCAGTAGTGTATGTAACTTTCCTACGATTTCTAAACGGATATACTGTATTAATTTGAATGTGTAGAAATGCCATTATTGTCAATTTTATCGGCATTCCAAACCGGAAAGATTCCGGTCCTACCAATAATAATAGCTCCTCATATATCGCGAAAATAACAAAGACATAATAGAATATATGAATAAAAAAACAACACATTCTTGGGCCAGTGGTGAAGATACTGTTCACTTTCATTATACAACGGCTATAAAGACGATTAAAACTGACGTGAAATGTAAAAATCAGCATGCAATTAATTGAAAAATGTCTTGTCACCTATAATTGCGCAATAGCTTTCGCTATAGTCTGACTAGAGTTGCAGTTCTGCGGGGGGCGAAAGACTTGATACAGGCGCGACGAGGAGAACTGACGGAAATGTAGCTTACCGAATTCGGATATATGGTTAAGTGGTTTCCAACTTAACCATATCCAACTCTTTTTCAAACGACCAAATTTTGTAAGAATAAATTTCGCCAAGGATATGCTTAAATACTGTACTGAATGGGCACATGGTACTTCTGTGACCACAAAATTAAATTACAACTGAAAACAATCATTTTTACATGAGATTTATTTTCATTATTTTAACATTAATATTTGTTTACCATCAACGATTTTTTGAAATCACGGCGTGGCTTAACTTAAGCAAAATAGATGCTCCCAAGCCTTCTATGCTATGATACGTTCCACATATAGAATTACTCCTAAGCAACACCTCAATACAAAATACAAAGTGAACAATAAAATTACTAGAAATGAAAATCAATACATTTTAGATTTTTGTTGAAAAAAAAGACCCAAAAGAATTTCCAGCTTTTGGTCGCGAGAATTAGATGACCCAAATACTCACGTCAAAATCACAAATCATACTTGAGTCTATGAAAGGTATCAAAAATGTCTGATTACAGCCTTATTACATCGCAGGCCGCTTGAAACAGCCTTGCCCTAGCCCACATTTCGGCAACCTTTACCTTTGGAAGAGCCATTTAGCATCCTTACCGTCAAACTCAAACCTACTCGGAGCCACAACATCTACTCTGATGTCAGTAGCTACTCACTGGAAACCATTTATGATACGGCGAAATGAAAAGAACTTGAAAAATGAAAAGAAAAAGTTTGTTTTGGCAGATTTGAATCTCCAAATGCGACCTATTTTCCCGCTCTGGACTTATACCTGCTGTGACGTGTAATTAGTGAGTAGTAATCGACTTTATGTCCCCGACTTTCATTGAATTGCCACTGTTCTAACAAAAAACTGTTGTAGCCATTTTGATTCAGGGGAACCAGACCTCCTTGAAAAGTAGCTACATCCGCAGTTTGCCGATCGCGGCCCTAGCCTATGTCATTTTTGAGTTTAGGAATCCGTTATGACGTCATGTATGTATTTCACCGTTATGTAAAATGTACTGGGTGTCCATAAAGTCCCTTCACAATTTCAATTTTATTATGAAGTCAGTTCTCAATATATATTAACCAGGTTTGCTGTTTTTTGATCAGTAATTGTTTAAGTATTTTTATTTCATTTAATACATCTGTGAGGTCTCGAAAAATTCCCTTTGCAATTTAAAAAAATTAAGACTTTGAGGACACCCTATATTATGACGTCAAAATATATAATATTGCGTGAAATGCGACGTTTCAGAGAGTATTTTAAGTATAGTGAGTTCCTTTGAAATAACTTTAGAGAAAACTAAAAGCTGTATTGAAACTTCACGGCACCAGAAAATCCCGACTTCATAATACCAGTTCTGATCACAATGAATGGGGGAGGAGAGTCAAGGTCAAATTATCGATAAATAAACAACATTAGTGATGAATAAAATTTATTCCTTTTTAATGAAAGTGTCTACAGTAAAAAAAAATTAAAAAGTATAATAATTTTTAGATTTGTTGTAGCTTAGATAAATTAGTATAGATATATTCCTAGCATTTTCATAAAATAAAGACATTAGTACGATAAAAACTATAGAATTATTTAAAAACAAGTATGTTAAAGGGGGTAGTTTTTCAGCTTTAGATAAATTCATTTATTTCACCGTATTTATTTTTTACCCATTTGAACAAGA
Source organism: Styela clava (assembly GCF_964204865.1). Classification (NCBI taxonomy): domain Eukaryota; kingdom Metazoa; phylum Chordata; class Ascidiacea; order Stolidobranchia; family Styelidae; genus Styela; species Styela clava. Next base: position 21,093,301 of record NC_135250.1, read on the forward strand.
CTTATTAACCTCATTGAAAAATTCAAAAAAAAAAATAACGACCAAAACAAAAAAGCTATCTTTACCGTGTGTGTCAACGCACCACCTTGACGGCGTCGATTATGTGGAATTTACGTCTCTTTAGCAGTCATTATTCCATGAATATAATTTATCAGTAGAGCCTCAACAACTCGTAACTTTAGCTTTCGTGGCTGTAATTTTATAGCAATGTAGATAATAATTTTTTAATAATTGTTGTTTTAGTTTTCCGAACTGCCTGCCCTCAAAGCAATCGAATTTTGTAAATTTTTACGTGAAAAACAACAAATAAACAGAACCTAATAACCAAATATTGCCTTTACTCATCTTAGATTTGGCGTTAAATGTTTGCATACAAAACCTGCCCTTGATAAACAAAAATTTCCTATTTGGAATTAAAAATCATGAAACGTTTCTTCAATTTCATACAAAGAATTCATCCTAAGCTTGCTTGGCTAGCACAATAACTATATCTATCGATAATATTTATAATAAAACTATGTCGACTCTCTATTTTGTATACTTCGTCTCTCCAAAATGGCGACGCGTCGAAATCATTTTTTCCCCGCATGCGCACGGCATGATTTGAAGAATGATGTATATAAACAGACATTGTGACGTTACAGGTATCGCAACATTTTCTAAATAATCTCGCAATAATCAAGTTTCATTACATCTATATGCAATATGCAAGTAATATAATGCAGTCTACCAACAAAAGAAAATCTCAATATTTATTTTATCTATTTAGCTGTTATATTTATAGTATGTGATTTAGATAAATCATTAGGATTATTAGTATAGAACAGTATAGAACAAGTTATATATATGGCTATATAGCAAGGGAATGAACGAAAAAATCAACTCCATGATTTAATACTACACGATCTGCGCTTGCAAGTATAATTGCACGCTATACTATCTGATATAAAGATTTAATTGATTCGAATTTTCATACTTAGATAGAAAATAAATTTAGAATTATATAGTCTGGATCACAGTCTCAATTTCAAATATGCATTGCGCAATATCTGAACAAGCCGTTTTTCTCCTTTGCTTTCGCTTTTATTCGAGGTATTCAATGAAGAAAAACTACAGTGAGAGTGCGACGGTATATAAAGTTTAGGCGCACTCTCCCGATCGCGCTGGTATCGCTGACTTAATTGTTATGTATTAGACTCCTAGGTATAGTCAATTATTTCATAGCAACTCATTTTAATCACTGAAGCAAGTTGAGCAACTGTATAGACAAAAAGTTATCGAATACACTGCTGGAAGATTTTGGTAGACATGAATTCAGAAGAACGTAACTCATCTGAAGTGTATCTCATAGTTACTAAGCATTTTATACAAAAATGCAAAGATTTTGGTGTCTTTCCATATACTTTTGATAAAAACAATGTCAAGAGGTCTTACATAAAGGTAAGTAGATCCCTGATAAAGATATACATGCTGTTCAGTAATTTCTGAAATCTTTTAAAACGCAAAGGGAATTTATCGATACCATATATCCCAGTGAGTCGCGCCAAGGTCGGCAGAGCAAGTGCGATCTAAGAGGAGAGGCCGAATCTTTCATCTGGTCCAATTTAACTTTGGTATTTAAAAACAATGAAATATTACTATCAGTATAGGTGCGCGAGATTCCCTCTCAATCCTTTCTCAATGCCTTTGCGCTATAGGATCCGTATGCGTATAATGCAAGGATGCTGTAGCAGGATTAAAAATACCATAAAATGTTGTGAACTGCTTGTCTGAGGAAGTCTGATTTTGGTCAGACGAATCGTTATAGAAATACATTTTTGTTAGTGTGCAGCAGGACTTTTGAATTGCATATAATGATATATCAAATGTCATTTACGAAAAGAATTGTCTTGAACGCATTGTTGCATCAAAATTTATATATGTATACCAGTCACGTGCCTTGTGTTATGGTGTCGGTAATCATACACGACGCTAGTTGTTGTTAACACCCTTCGTCTTTCTGTGATTGAAGACCCAGAAACACAGCGTCTTCGATCGGCTTTTCCCACAGGTTCCTTGTGGTTGAGTGTGTTGGTTTGGCTGGAAAGATAAATAGATGTGGGATGTCATGCGGACCGGTTTCGCATTCAGGGCAGATTTCTCTTATTGCTGGATCAATGCGTGCCATGTAGTGGTTTGTTTGGCGACTCCACCCAGAGCGTAGCTGAAAGAGCGTGCAGCGTGTAAAATCTGGGCAGGGAACTTTCGGATTTGCCGGTTGGTGGTAGACGCTAGTCGTTGTGCTGAGCGCGCACAATGCCATTTTACTGACGCAAAATAACCAAAAATGGATGACTTCTTTGGTAATGTGAACTCTAATATGGAAGGTCAAAAAGAAGTTCATCTCTCAACATGAGATGTTTCAAGATCTAGAGATAATGTGGTTTCAGCTCGAGGCCCCAGTTACTACTAACAAAGCATTGTGTGCACATGTGGTGAGTGCGAGGCAGAAATATAGCTTAGCTGGGATGTGTGTTTGTGACGGACAGCGGTACATGTAATTAGAAACGAAGCCAATAATTGGAAACTAGTCAATAATATTTCTAACATCATTCGCGACCACGCATCTGCGTGAGCATGGAATTTCGGCACCGACGGTAATTAAAACTAAGGCCCGCCTCGATTCTAGTGACGATTTGCGCATTGCGCTCATTAAAATAGAGCCGTGTATTGAAGATATAATGGTGGGAAATTTTAGTTTCCCTTTTCAGGCTGAGTCAGTGGAATGTTTCTAATAAATGTATTCGAGTCAAAGAGTACTAACATTAAAAATACATTTTTCGATGTTTAAGATTGGGTCGCGAGTATTCATAAAACTATTCATAAAGGTTTGGGTCGAGCTCAAAAAAGTTCAAAAACCACTGATATATACAGTTAGTTAGTAGTCTCCTTAATGTCTTATTTAGTGTAAAAACTTAAACGAGAATATCGGTTGGAAACCGAAGACTTATCGATCGATAGTTAGGGGATCCCCCAAAACACAAACTGCAGTTTCGATTCATCCGCTCTTGTAACTTGCGCACTGCGCATCGCACACACACACTCGGCGGGTTTCAAAATTCTCTCGTTTTACAAAAATCTAGATCACTATATCAATAATTGATTGATAACTCGCTAATTATACGACATAATTCGCCCAAAATCAATAGGCTTCTGGTCCGAGATAAGATGAATGCACATGCAAAATCTGGAGCAGATTCAATCTCGCTTTCGTGAGATATCGCGTGCATCTAACAGACACACACACAGACACACAGACAGACATACATACAGACAAATACCTATCAATATACTTACCGATCTTAAGATCGATAAGTAATAAGCAGTGATTGAAATAAAATAAACTGGTTAAGATAGATTGAGAACTGACTTCATAACGAAGTCGAAATTGTAAGAGACTTTATGAACACCCTGTATATCTCTATCAATAGCCTACTTACCTTCGACCTTAACGTATAGATAGATTGGGTAGGCAATGCCAAATGTCATGCGAACATGTGCCCGTAAATATTAAAATCAGCAAAATTTGGGGTGAAATATCGGCTCTCGTAGGACCAGTGCGCATAAAAAATATGGAAGCGATTGGTCTAAAACTTTTAGACAAAAAAGTTTTTTTTCATTTATCACGACGGAAACAATTTAGTAAAATGATCCAAGTTGACTCCGCGTTTATCAATAACATTATTTACCATTACAGCAGAACAAGACTAACATCAGAAAATCAAAAAAATCTATACCATGCAATACAAGTATTTTAAGTGATTGATTTTTAAAAGCGATAAACACCAAATCGAAATATTTGAAAAACCGAGCTTTGATCTCGTAGGCATCTAGAGTAAATCCCATATCTGAAAACACAATAGATGCTGTGCTAAGAAGCCATTGACTTGCTTTTGTTCCAACAGTTATAAATATTTCGTTTATTTGATATTGATATAAATTGTTTTTGTTTTTTAAAACGGAGGCAGCCGATTTACCAATAATTTCTCTCACTTCACTCACTCACTTCACCAGTTCAGATAGAGAGTGAGTGATAGATAGTGCCGTGACGTTTTATTACAGCCTTTAGTTTACTCTAAAGTTATTTCAAATGAACTCGCTATACTTAAATCCCTCACTAAAACTTCGCATTCCACGCAATATTTTATATTTTGACGTCATAATATAGGGTGTCCATAAAGTCTCAATTTTTTTTAAATTGCAAAGGGAATTTATCGAGACCATATTATATTATTCCAGCCCTCACAGATGTATTAAATGAAATAAAAATACTTAAACAATTACTGATCAAAAAACAACAAACCTGGTTAAAAATTATTGAGAACTGACTTCACAACATAATTGGAATTTTAAAGGGACTTTATGTTTATGGACACCCAGTACATTTTACATAACAGTGAAATACATAGCATGACGTCATAATGGATTCCTAAACTCAAAAATGACATAGGCTAGGGCCGCGATCGGCAAACTGCGGATGCAGCTACTTTTCAAGGAGGTCTGGTTCCCGTGAATCAAAATGGCTACAGCTGTTTTTTGTTTGAACAGTGGCAATTCAATGAAAGTCGGGGGCATAAAGTCGATTACTACTCACTAATTACACGTCACAGCAGGTATAAGTTCAGAGCGGGAAAAATAGGACGCATTTGGTGATTCAATTCTGCCAAAACAAACTTTTTCTTTTTATTTTTCAAGTTCTTTTCATTTCGCCGTATCATAATTGGTTTTCCGAGAGTTTTAGTAGCCACTGACATTAGAGTAGATGTTGTGGCTCCGAGTTTGACGGAAAGGATTCCAAATGGCTCTTTTAATGGTGAAGGTTGCCGACCTGTGGGCTAGGGCAAGGCTGTTGTTTCAAGTGGCCTGCGATGTAATAAGGTTGTAATCAGAATTTACATTTTTGATACCTTTTATAGACTACTTTTTTTTTCAACAAAAACCGAAATGTTATTGATTTTCCTTTCTAGTAAATTTTATTGTTCACTTTGTATTTGGTATTGAAGTGTTGCTTAATAGTAATTGTGTATGTGGAACTTATCACAGCATAGAAAACTTGGAAGCATCTATTTTGCTTAATACAGACACGCCATGATTTCAAAAAATCGTTGATGGTGAACAAATAAAAATAAAATTAAAATAATGAAATAAATAATAAGAAAATAAATTTTATGTAAAAGTGATTGTTTTTAGTTGTAATTTCATTTTGTGGTCACATAAGTACCACGTGCCATTTAGTACAGTATTTGAGCATATCCTTAGGCGAAATATTACAAAATTCATTTTTCAAAATTTTGGTCGCTTGAAAAAAAAGTTGGGAACCACCTAATTACATATATCCTAATTCGATGAGCTACATTTCCGTCATTTCTCATTATCTCTCCTGTATCGAGTCTTCCGCCTCCGCAGAACTGCAACTCCAGTCAGACTATAGCAGAAGCTATTGTGCAATCATAGGTGACAAGGCATTTTCAAATTAATTTCATTCTGATTTTCACATTTCACGTCAGTTTGGATCGTTTTTATAGCCGTTGTATAATGCAAGTGAACAGTATCTCCAAAACTGGCTCAAGATTGTGTTGTATTTTTTCTGTTTATATATTCTATTATGTCTTTGTTATTTTCGCGTTGAATAAAACTTCCGAAAAGTCGTTATTGTGTTTACGGTACGGTGAGTAATTCGTCAGAGCTGTTTTACCCGTTAAATTCTGATAAAATTGACAATAATGGCATTTTTAGACATTCAAATTAATACAGTATATCCGTTTAGAAATTGTAGGAAAGTTACATACAATACTACATTGCATTGCGTATTGGTGTTCCGAAATTAAAACAAAACAGCCCACTAATAGCAAAAGTTGTAAGTAAAATCTTGCGTGTTCATCTGAAGTCGGCACGTGCTTTGTGCAATCCAAGCGACAAGTGACACAAGGCTACGTGTTACCTGATATTCGAATAGTAAACGCCTTTTGAATATTCTAATATTCGATTTGGTATTTGAGCATTTTTCGCAGTCATACACATTAGCGAGTAATTACGAACTTCATTGATTTTATCTAAACAAACTCACGTTTCAGACTTTTGTATTATATAAATTGGGTAGGCATGGCCTAGGGCAAGGCTCGGCAACCTTTCGCGCTCGCGGGCCAAAATTAAGGGTTGCAAGTCATTGGCGGGCCGCACATATTTTTATAAAGTTAAAAACCGAACGGATAGTACTTTTTAATGTTAAAAATCAAGTAGTGATTTCTCGAATAGAATATAGACTTTTTTCCTCATTGCATTGCATCTCAAAAAATTCCATTTGAATATCGTCGGCGCCTAGCATCAACTTTTCTGCGTTTTGCTGCCATTTGTTTAATTATAAGTAAATTATAGGCTCATTAAACGAGTATTTGTGAATTTTATTTTATACTATTAGATTATAACATAATTTAGTCTACACGTGTCTCACAATAAATTAGGTTTCGTAAAGAATATAATCGTAAAAACAGCTGTTTTGTTACTATAATTCAGTGAAGCGTCGCGCGCTGTATTATATTACCTATATTTAGCCTATTTACGACAAAAAGTATTTTCTTTTTGCTATTTCAGTTTGTGTTGCATTGAATCAATGACAGTAATCGATAACTAAAAAGACAATTATAATGAATGAAACAAGAACACAGACTCCTACACTGGATCAAATATTGGGTAAACAATATTTCTAAATTATTTCATGTATAAAAATTATATTTACGACCTACTCAGAGATGTTTTCAAGAGCACCAGTGCTTTTTAATGCGGTCTCTCACACTTAAACAAAAACCTTAGGTTGTATGAATTTCACGTTGTAGTTGATAACTTGTCACGAGTGTCTGAATGCTAATGTTGATTAATGAATTTATGAAACATAACTTGAGAGAATTCAATCATATAATCCCGCTGATTTTTTGGATTATCGAAAGATAAATATCTTGAAATCCCCAACAAAACCAAAAACACTTACGGTATTTAAAATTGAAATGTGATGTTTATTCCGTTCATAGGTCAGCAAGTTTATTCTTATATGAATTTTAATGGCAATTCGCGAAGGCAAATTTAATGACTTTTGCTCAAAAATATGACTTTTGTATAAATCAGGCCATTTCAAAAAACATTGGATCACTAAACATCCCACTTTATTACTTATACGAATGCCCTAATATTTGTTATCGTTTGAAGGTGTAAAATAAATATATATAGTTAACGAATTCTGCCTATACGTGACCATGTTCATGGACAAAGCGGAATGTTTACATCAGTGAAGATAAAAAAAAAATCGCTAACACTAAATCAGTCGAATTCTCACTACATATTTGCATGCAAACTGGGTCACTCGACGTATCATTTAGCTCCAGGCCAGGATAAAGAAATTAAGATTAGAATTTAGATGACTGGGCGAGATCTGCGTAGTTATGAAGTAAACAGCGGTGAACTTGAATGATTACCATTCACTATAATATTACCGCATGAGCATTATCCAAATACTTTCACGATAAACTAACAACCAACTTATCAACAAATCTATTTTTGAATCATAAATAAAAAAATTTAGAATTAAAATAATTATAATCGTAAACTTTTTTGAGAAATATGGTAAATCGTATATGTCTCTGATAATTTCGTCTATTTCAAACATTTTGAACTTATAATAGTAAAAAGACATGACATACGTCGGTAACTTATACTGCATTAGCATATTGAAAATCTGAAAACTATTTTTAGTCAAAATATTTCGATGGGCATACGAAGGTGATCCTGAAACACGAAATGTAATGATGATAGCGTCGCAAATTCATGGAACAAAAAACAACAATGCCACAGTGACCTCCTTCCTAGTCTAGTGGCTGAAGCGTTAAACTTGATTATTTATTTTATGGCATCACAGGTTACCATGCTCGCCAACTTATCCAGGGTGTTTGGGTAAGCAATGACAAACCGTAAAGATACCAGTCATTCCAAAAATAGTAGCTCATAACATATCAGGCGATATCAGATGATGCTTCAACATGGCCTTGTTCGGAACGAATAACGTAAATAGGCATCACCAAACGACAGTTTTTATAACTGAGGTCATGGTCTATTTTCTTTTCTAGATGGTGAATACAAATTTGCTGTACTCTGTCGAGTATGTGGTGACAATGCTTCGGGTGTGCATTACGGAGTAGATGCGTGCGAGGGGTGCAAGGTATGATAATTGAAATAAATGTAGGGCCGATAGACCTAAAATACGATTTTATTGAAGTTGTTGAATTGTTTCTCACGAAAATCAAACACCCCCCTCCCTATTTTGAAATTTGTGGAAGAATGAAAATGTCTAATAACGCGTGCGATTGCATTTTGTTGAAATCAACAATTGTTTACGTCGGCGTTGTGTGTTATTTAAGCCGTAAATAAAGATGTAAATCCGCGACCTAACTTTTCCAGATTGAGAAGCGGCAATTTAAAATACTAAGAATAAAACGGACAACACCATAAGTTTTGTTTTAGGGGGACCGCAACAGATTAAAACGCTTCTTTAGTTGTCGTGAGTCACGAAATTGTGAAGTACCCTTTTATTCATTCTAAAACTACCAACGGGTCTGACGCGACTTTTTCCCGGATTAAGAATATATAAGATAATTAACGTAAAGCATATTCAACTAATTTTTTTAAAAATTTTTACTCCTTACTCTTTTATTGCAGACAGGATTTTTTAACGCTTATATATCTTGAAAATAATCTTGAGTGGCAGCATTGCGTTAGAGCGGTTGCTAGAACAGCTCAGATTTGCTGAATTCGCAAACATACAAATCTTAACAAGATTTAATCAGGCAATTTACCACACATTTTTATGTCCGCGGCTTTTCATGGTATTTTAGAACAGTGGTGCTCTTATTTTGCCGGTTCAACCGCAGGGTAATTTGAATAAAATTAAATTAATATAGCAAGACATTTTAAATGTGCCCGTATCGGTCAAGAGTTGAATACTTTATGCAACAGGAGAATCATTATATATCCTTTGAAATCGTCGACTCTTTTATCGAGTGGCAAGTTTAGAAGCCATTTCGATATGAACTTCGAGGCGATGAAGATGTACTTTTGATATACAAATGTACTTCATATGTATTTTAAACTAAATTTATTTGTAATCTTTGGGATTTTATTGCAGATCTTGGAATTTTTCTAACGGCGATAACGAATTCGCAAGTTTGCATAAATATGCATCAAAATCTATAATCGGACAGTTTACTACACATTATTCTGTCCGCAAAGTGAGCCTGCTCTTTCAATAAACGCGTAATCGCGAAGACCATTTCAAAAGCCTTTCATCGGATTTCGATTTTGTAACCGCCGCACTTTTGAACATCTTGGCAGCGCCCCTGTGTAACAGTACATGTCTAAAAAAACAGTTTTCTGAAACGCTCATTATTCCTTACTCCTCATTGAAAAATATTTGAGTTTTAATTTGTATTTATCGGTTGAATAGATTATTTGGTTAATATTTTCTATATCGTTTATTTGTTTGTCTGAAAATAAATTTGAAACTTAATTATACACTAGTATTTTTATTTTCATGTGTTAAATTCTACAGGGATTTTTCCGGCGAACCACGGGACAGAATCTGAAATATCCAGTATGCAAATTAGGAGGAAATTGCGAAATTAACAGAGAGTCTAGAAACAGGTGTCAGTCATGTAGATATGAGACATGCGTAAAAGTCGGAATGTCTCGAAAAGGTTGGACGGGATTTTATATGTTTGCTTTTTTATCTACAAGTAATAAATTCAAGCCACAAAAATTAATTATATTCTTATCTCTTGTTTAGCCGTCAAGTATGGAAGAATACCAAAAAGAGAAAAGGTTAAAATTTTGAAACGAAGATATTCATCGTGGAGGTATTAATGTATTTGCTGACAGAGAATATTGCTCGCGGCTTAGATATTCTACATTCTAAAATAACAAACGTATACACGATAATTTCACATTCTATATCCGCGCGATTGAAAATGACGTAACGTTTATCCCATGTGAAGAAAATTGCATAATATGGAACACTTTTCTCCAGAATTTCTATGATTTGGAAATGCTATAAGGTGATAAACGAGAATATCGGTCCGAGACCGAAGACTTATCGATCGAAAGTTAGGGGATCCCCCAAAACAGCGCTCTTACTCCATAGTGACACCTTGTGACCCGTCACTAATTAATTAATAACTCGCTAATTATACGGCATCATTCGCCCAAAATCAATAGGCTTCTGGTCCGAGATATGATGAATGTACATGCAAAATCTGGAGCAGAATTAATCTCGCTTTCGTGAGATATCGCGTGCATCTAACAGACAGACAGACAAATATCTATCAACATACTTAGTGATTAAAATCGATAAGTAATAAAGTCATCTCTAACCCCGGAAAATTTTTCCAAATTCTGTCTTGTTCGTTAGGCAATTTATAGCATTATAACTACTCGGTGTACTTTTTGATTTATGATATTCATAAGTAAAAATTTAACGTTTAGAAGCTATGCTCGATCGGATGAGAATGCTACCGGGAGCATCGAAAAGTTACTAAAGCTGACAACTGACGCCCGCAAAACAATAAATCACGCTAATGTATTGATAAACCCGGCCAAGAAAGCAAAAAGTAAACATTTACCAACTGCAAAATATTTGATACAAAGTCGTATCGAAAACGAGGGAAGCGGCCAGTCTGTAACAAGAAGAAACCATTCGCACTTGCTAAGTGCTGGTGATGGCGTTCTCAACGTTTCCAGAGACAGTGGGAATTCAGTAACACGGCAGAAATTAGTATATTCTGCCTGTAAATCAAATGAACCTCATTGGAGCCCAATATCCGTCGTTGAAAATCAAAAATCCACATCTGAAAAAATTAGGCAGCCGAACTTCATCGAAGCTTTGCAATATGATCCAAGGGAAAAGGAACATGGGCATATCCAGTTGTCGACTTTGAACAAAAAAGATCAATACTTTTCGTTTGATAAATTTCCCGAACGACTGAATGAAAATGCAAAGGGCAATTCTTTGCCTGCCTCAAATTTGCCATACACACCATACAACCAGAAGAAGCGTTTGTGGTCAGCATCATCCCACGACAGTTCTTGCTCCTCCCGAGTTGAGTGCGAATTTTCAAGCAAAGACAATGAATATCAATACAGTAACACATTGGCGAGCATGAACAACGTAGTTAACACAAATTTGAGCAATCAGGTAATTTAAAAAAAATAATTTTCACTTCATAACACTACAGCCCTTTATTCGTATCACATATATCCAAGACATTGAGTTTATGTAAAATTACAATCATACCAATCTGTTTTGAAAACAAATTATTTATAAAATACGTGCTGGCCTGAAACCGATGTAAATTTAAAGTTTAAAAAATCACAGCTATGGTCTTTTGAGGCGTCCCGCTTTGAGGTCACAAAAATATGGTAGCCCTACCTATTCTTAACATTTAGGCTTAACATAAGTTTAATACAAGCTGTACAGTATAATCACGCAATCAGTAGAAAGCAACAAGCTTCCGGAATTCAAATACCTTCCATTTCTACCGTTATAATATTTTGTAGCATTCGGAGTACAAGCAAAGCCCCTGTGTTTATGATGATATTGCAAATACACTTCGTGTCGGTTTCCAAGCCACTTTTTTTCTGGCCAAGCGAGGATTTTTTCTAAGCCCAGAATTTGAGGGAAAGAGACACAGTCAACTCGAGGTAAAGAATAAAAACACAACTAACTAATACACAGCTTTATGCTAAAATGACAACACTCACGGATGCGTGTTGTTTGATGTGATCCATTGTTTTGACTTCGATTTTTCAGAAGAGATCCGATGCATTGAACAATAAAACTGTTGGTGGACTATAACGACGTGCGCGATACCATTAAGTAGTATTTTACAAAGAAAGAAATGATATCATTTTTTTCAATATTAAACTAGTGCAATGTACAAAAAGTTATAATATTGTACTCTATTTCATACGAAACTGGCAGAAAGCAACATGTAACGTTACAATACAAAACACATCACCATTCAACATGGCGATATGTGAAGTCGTTGAATTCGCAAAACAAATACCTGGATTTACCAATATGTTAAAGGTAGTGGATCAAATCCATCTCTTAAAAAAAGGATTACTCGAGGTAATTGACAAAACAAACAATAAGGCCAAAATTAAATAATCTTTGATTCAGACGTTACATAATCTATTTTATATTGAATCTTGATCCTTCGAAAAGTTTCATCTTTTCGATTTTTGCTCAAGGTGAGTTCACAGATGAAATAGACCAAATTCATTCAATCATCAAATTCACTGATTATCACAAGAAAGTTTAGTAATTTGTGCAATATTAACAATTCGATCACAAAGTTTTCCAGAATGCAACGTTTGTGATATGATATGGACGCAGAACTGATATGTCTATAATTCTTTTTATATGTTCCCTTTTTTTCTATTTATATGCGTCGTTCAAATCAGCATGTCTCCTTCTCTGGCCGGCTGTGGGCCGAGACTTTCACAGATGTAACTATAATTGATTGATTTATATAAATAGAAATATTTTAACTTCATTTACAGGTCATGCTCATCGTTATGTTATCTGGTTATAACCCGGTCAACCAAACATTTCTATTTCCAGATGGAAAACAGAGTGGTTTATCTGAATTAGTTTCCAATGGTATGTTCATTTTCTATTACTATATCGACAAATATGATATACGAGTTGTTCATACTATACAAATGCACAATCATCCAATTGAACAATTTAACGTTACATATATTTTGACTCAGATATGGGAGAATTCGCCAAATGTACATTCGATTTTGCTGAACAATTTAGTTCCCTTGGTCTTAGCCCAGAAGAAGTTGCCATATTCACAGCTTTGGTACTGATTACCTGCGGTGAGTAGTACAAATTACTGCAGTGGCGGCGCGTCAATAGGGCCAACCGGGGCAATGCCCCGGTTGTTTTTTCGGTATAATAAAAAATATTTGAAAAATACCTCAATATCGGCCAGCCAATATCAATATCTAGCCATATTCTCCCGACATGGTTCATTTTTCGCTCGCAAAGCCTTCGCCGAACGTCGACGGGGCGAAGCCGATTTTGCCCCGGTTGCTCATTGTATATCGTATTCTCTCTTTTATCTTCCACTCGCCGCGTTTGTCTCGTTTGTTTTCTGTTTCTTTTACTAAATCATCGGGGCCGATCGGGGCTAGCCCCGAAATTATGACGACACAATGCCGACGTTTCTTACAACAACGTGTTGACATATTCACGCATTCCTTCTCGTTCGTTGGTTGCTTGAAGAGTTGATAGTTTCCTCGCCTTCGTTTTTGTCGCTTGTTTCGCTATTTGAATCAGTTAGAGACCTGTAGTCCATTTGCTTTCGATTTTCCACATTCCTTTTGAACTCCTCGCTTCTTTCCGGCTTCGCATTTCTTAGCCTTAGACCTCATAATGAATAAGGTTGATGCACTACTTCGCACTCCGTTTTCGCAGCTGCCGCTGGAACAAAAATTAGAGGTACAACGTCTTGGGCCTTATCAACCAAAAAATTGTTCACTGGAACAATCCCATGACGGAGGAAAGCGTCGGCGTACATTCTGCGCAGAAACTTGGTATAAAAAACACGAATGGTTGTGTTACAGCGAGGACAAAAATTCACTTTTTTGTTTTTATTGCCTACTTTTTGCTACCGCCCGTGACTCACGTTGGTGTAAATTTGGTTTTAGAGATCTTAAACATCTTTCCGAGCGTGCCAGGGATCATCAATCTTCTATGGAGCATCTGGACAATGCAGTAAAATACCGAACATTCGGAAATGTTAATATTGCAGCACAGTTGGATGAAGGACGCGCGGTTTCTATTCGTCGGCACAACCAAAACGTCGAGAAAAACCGCCATGTTCTCGGTCGATTGATAGATGTTTTGAAGTTCATTGGTTGTCACGAGTTGTCCCTCCGTGAGCACGATGGCTCTTCTAATAGAGGGGTATTTTTGGATTATGGTGGAATACACCGCATCCCTGGATACAGTATTGAGAGATCATCTTGATGCCACAACTGTTTCAAAAGGGACATCTAAGGATATCCAAAATGATTTGCTCGACTCAATGTATAAAATTTATTTACAACATTTGGCTCTGGAAATTGAGAATTGCCAGTTCCTTTCGATTCAGTCTGACGAGACAACTGACATCACGTGCGTTTCCCAACTGGCTGTGATATTTCGGTTTGTGAAAGATGGTAAACCTACCGAGAGATTTTACAGCTTTGTACCAATCGTTGGTCGCACGGCTTGCGGGATATCGGCTGTACTGAAAGAAGTGTTACAGCTTTACAACGCGAAGTCAAAATTGATAGCTCAAACTTATGACGGCGCGGCAGTCATGAGTGGGTCGAAACATGGTGTTCAAGTTTATATAAAAGAAGATTTTCCTCATGCGCATTTTTTACATTGTTATGCACACCAATTTAATCTCGTTATTAAAAATATGTGTCTTGATACCCCTCTCGTCCGTCTAGTTTTTGCAAATGTTTCGGGGTTTTCTTCATTTTTTTCCGTTTCGCCAATGCGCTCTGACCTCCTTCGCCAGATATGTAGCAGCCGTCTCCCAGCTTGTGCACCAACACGTTGGAACTTTCAATCACGCGCGGTGCAGGGCGTGTCCTAAATTAGGTCTGAGCTCATTGAGTGTTTCAATGGCATTTAGAGCTCTCCGGTTTGGGACGAACGCTCTGTGAGGGAGGCGGCAGGTCTAAAGCGCCTGCTAGAAAATGGTGAGTTTTCATTTTTTCTCGCTTTTTTCTCCACAATATTCTATCACGTGGATGTATTATACGGCGCATTACAGTCAAGGCTAATGGATGGAGCGTCTGTGCAGTCGTCTGTGCAATCTCGTATCCGGGAAACAATAAAATACGACGACACATGGAGTGCTTCTTTACGCCGCGGGCAAACAACGCAGCGTTTGATTTTGTCTGCAAAGGAATGCTGTGACATTCTGATGAATCAAATAGGCGATCGTCTGCGCACTGAACACCTTGCCGCGTTCTCTTTGATGAACCCCCCCAACCCCAATATTTCAAAATTTGCACGTCAATTTCCCATCCATTTGTTGGCTACTGTCTCCAAATTTTACCCCATGATAAACGTGGGTAAATTGGAAAATGAATTGCGATGTATATACACCAATCAAACTTTTTTAAACATCACATCAACTTCCGCGCTCTATGGGTTCCTCATAGATAACACTCTAGTAACTACCTTTGCGGCGTCTGCAAAATTTCTGGACATCATTTTGACGACGCCTATTTCTTCCGCCGACGCAGAGCGAACATTCAGCACGCTGAAGCGTATTAAAACGTATCTCAGAAACACAATGAAGCAAGATAGATTAAATTCCTTGGCTGTTTTATCCATTCACAGAGACGTTATTTCTGGGATGCATGACTTAAATCAGC
The DNA here is from genome assembly GCF_964204865.1 of Styela clava. NCBI lineage: Eukaryota > Metazoa > Chordata > Ascidiacea > Stolidobranchia > Styelidae > Styela > Styela clava. The sequence continues at coordinate 21,108,829 of NC_135250.1, forward strand.
GCGTTATTGAGCATTTTGCTTTCAAGAAACCGCGGCGTGTCGCATATATGTTCAAGCAGTAGAAGTCTAGCAGCATATATATCTATGAGTGAGCGACGCATGTCCTTATCTTTGCATTAACTTTCCTTTCTTCATAGTAACGTTTTAAATCTTATTTTAGGTTTTGTCTGCTTTCCCGAAGTTTCTGTTAATATGTCATTGTATTTATCCGGGTAAATATTGCCTTTCCTTTTGAAAGAGGTTTCAAAATAAACTATGTCTATATTTATTAATCCCTTGCCTTGGACCGGTTTTAAAGACACTTTCTTATCGTTAAAAATTGTCGCTTTTGCCGATTGGTTGTTACCGATGGAATGGTTTTTATACTCATAAAATGATGGGAGAACTTACAGCGCTCATCCTGTCCCCGTAGATGGGGGTGACTTGGTCCCGCAGTAGCTTGCCCCGGTTGTCAAAATGACCACGCGCCGCCACTGCAAATTAGTATCATGTCCGGTTTGGTCTAAACTTGCAAACAGATATGACCAAATTCAACAGAAAATATTATTTCAATCTTAGGCGCGTTAACCATATTAAAAAGAAAAAAGAATTAAATGGATCATTACTGGTGGTTCAGATTCAGTATTGACGTTTTACAATAATACAGTCACATAAAAAGTTTTAGTTCATACGAATAGGTGGGTTTGTCAACTTATAACACTTGCATTTAGATCGATCAGGTATTGTCGACAGTAAATCTGTACGTAAACTCCAAGATGTACTGTTGCATGTGCTGCATCGAAGCATGACCGCGTCGAGAGGAATGTGGGATAATACTTATTCTAGATTATTGATCAAATTAGCGGGATTACGAACTCTAAGTTTCTTATCTCATCACCAACTCAGAGACTACTGTAACGCCGACACAACTGATCATGTTGCTGTTTCCAAATAAACACAGAAATCTCCCATTGGTATCTAACTCAATAATGCTATCAACCGGGTTCTCCGGGATAAACTATTCATCCCACTTATATGTTTTTGAATATGAAATTCAAGGATACCGTAGCAAGAGTAAAGTCGGTTACTTTTTTTCAAATCAAGAGGTTTTTTTTGGTGGTTCCTGTTGGGTGGACACTGCAAAAAGGGTGAAGACAATTGCGATATTTAAGTGATACAACAGTCATACTGGTTGATTCGCAATTCAAGGACGATGCGGCAAGAGTGAAGTCAACTATTGAAAGTAGCCTAATTCAATACTCTTGCTTGTGTATCCGCAATTTAAACATAATTTAACAAAAGTGAAGACAGTTATTTTAAGTGATTCAATAGCCCTATTGGTGAAGTCATAGTGCGAGGATCTTGTGCAAAGAGTTGAGGCAACTATTCGAAGCGATTATTCAAGTATCTCGCCGGTGGATCTATTATGCAAGTAAGATTCAATTATTCTAAGTCCTTCAAAACTTATGCCGAAGGATTCATAATGCAAGAATTAATACTGTAGGAAGTGTGAGTGAGGACGGCAATCAAGAATCTTGTCGTTGAATTGACAAACGAGAATTCAATGTAGCTACAGTGAAGAATATTACTTTACGTGAATACGGAAGATTGCTGGTGGATACATAAAGCCAGCATAAAAAATGAATTCATTGAAGTCACAAAATTTTCGGAATAAATAAAATAAATGACCTTCTAGTAACAGCACTGTAAGACGATTTTTTTGACGTCATTATCAATGCTCAATGACGCCTCGTGCTATATGTTATATCCATAATATACTCAAGCATCCTGAATAGTTGTGTGTTTACCCACAAACAAACATGGCGTCAGAATCGGGCTTGAAGAATTCAAAAAGTGTCATTGAGAAATTAATTTAGAGATGGCTGATTCGTCATTGAACAGACCAGATCCTCAGTTTTTTTTATGTGAATGCTGCTGAAAACTGGAGAATATTCGTTCGTCAATATGATATTTTCATCAGGGCATTGCATAGCGAAAACACTGACAAATCTAAAGCCTTCATATTGCTTGATTTAATTGAATGCCTGGAAAGAAAATTTAATGAAATGTGCCTACCCAAGCAAGTCAAACATAGGAACAACAAGACATCAATGTAACATGAGAGCACAGATGCCAGGTGAATCAATTCAATTATTTGTTGTAGAATTGAAAAACAAAGCAAAGTATTGTAAATTGAGTGATCTCAAAGATGAGTTGATTGAAGATAGAATTTTGACGTTTCTTATGATAACCTGCAACGACAATTGCTAAAAGAAGCTAATCTTACATTGAAAAAAGCTATTCATATATTCGTGATACATGAACTTATAAATGAGAGAATGAAATCGCTATTCGTAACTGCGACGCAAGAAGTTGATTCTGTTTCTCACCATTAAAAAAGATACACGTGCATATAACATTTCCTGCAAACAATGACAAATTTCATAAGCCTGCTGGTCATTTTCAGAGTGTATCAGAATTTAATTGTGTTTGGTAGTACTGTGATTTATATCATGTTAAATCTTGAAATTCTTGTCCGTCATTTGGCAAGAAATGTAATTTTTGTCACAAAATGAACCAAAGTATGTTTTAATTGAAAGTGCTCAATCGAAAGAACCTTATAAGCATTTATATGATGTTCATAAATACCAATGAAAACCAGATACCAGTGCTAAGATTAATGACATGTATATTGCTGATTATTATTGTTGGTTCATTTCATTTTTTTTTTTCAGCTAAGAATACTGATTCTGATGAAGCTTATGCTGGTTTAAATGTGAATATTAACAGTGTCAGTGTCAAACACAATATTGATACTGGTGCTAAATGCAATATTCCCAATATTCACAAAATGACTTGAGTTGAGTCTTGGATTTGGCCTCATTCTCCATTCACTTTCACTAGAAAAAGTTATACCGGGCACAAAATTAGAATTATCCTGAATTTTTTCAAAGCAATGAATTAGCTGAAAATGCTGTAAAACGATCTCGAAATTTACTTGAGAAATGTAGACGATTTGATCCTTACCTTGCTTTATTAAACATTCGAAATGTGTCCAAAGATAAAATGCTTTGTTCCTCTGCACATCGTTTGTTATCGCGTCAAACTAAAGATGATATACCTGTATAAAAAAGAATTTGGTGAATTCTAGAAAGAAAAAACGGTACTCCTGGAGTATGTGAACTAAGATGGCGGGCACCACAACGTCTATACGTAACAGGTTAGGATTAGGCCATAATTTCACTCCAATTTTCCCTATTTTAGTTCTATTACGAGTTCGGGGATTAGCCAAGTGACTTCCATGGTATTGGTACCTGAAATTATGGCCAAACCCTAACCTGGTACACATACTTCGTTCAGGTGTCCGCCATCTTGGTTCGCAATACCACAGGAGTACCAAAAAATTTAGTAGAAGTGCATGATCAATTGCTTCACACAAGAAGCCATTGTAAATGATAATTCCAATTTTGTGCCCAGTATGACTTGTACTAGAAGTGGATAGAGAATCCAAGATATTACTCTGGTGATTTTTACAGTGAATATTGTATTTTATAGCATTGTTGATGGATGAAAAATTGTTCTAAATGAGATGTGTACATTCCAATAAGCATTGCTATCATGTTGTGTTATTGCATTAGTGTTATATTTTCATGTGTAGATATTGTTGGTATTTTTTCAAAGGAAAAGGGGATGTAAGGCGATATTTATGACGTCATTATTACTGCTTTAATTATGTCATTGTTGAGCTCTTTCTCTTGCTGTACTGCATTCTGCCTAGTGCTATAATTCATGTCTATATTATATCCATAGCACATTCAAGCATTCTGAACAGTTGTGTTTTTACCCACAAACAAAAAACACCATCCTTCAACACTGAAATTCCAGTTCAGTGAAACTGATCCAATAATTAAAGAGAAAAGCGAGTATTCCACAACAACAACAAGAATACCAAGATGAAGAATACTGACACCAATATATTAGCAAAACGGTCCGTAGGTCCGCTACATGTCTAATAAAAACATTAATTTGATAGCGATGAAATTGAACTACACGAGGGGCAAACAAAGGGCTATTAATTATCAGAGTAGGTAAGCTTAGACGTAAATCGCGAATACTGAAACCTTTGGGAATTTCCACGATTCAACTAGGCCACAGGTAAGAACTGACATGGGCCAACTACCGCCAAATCCGGCCCGTTGGGTAATTCAATCTGGCCCGCCTGATGCTGCCACGACCAAACTAAAACCAAAACTACAGAATTCTGCAATTTACAAAGGTCAATAAACCTAATTTAGGCAACTTTCACATCCCAGCAGCATTTTCTAACCCCCAGGAGGCATCGGATTTTATTATTCAATATCAAAGAGGTTTACCTCAAGTTTTTTACATAACTCGAACCTATGCCTTCTTTTTTCAGAATATAGGGTATTCTCGTGGCGAAAATGGCCTTATTTGAAAAAATTAGGTATAGCGAAAAAAGCTAATTCAGCCAATTTTAAAATCCCAGCAGCACACTCTTGCGCTCAAGCGTCATCCGATTTGATTATGTAGGATTAAAGAGGTTCACCTGAAGTTATTTACACAACTCGAACTCAAGCCTTTTTTTTAGAATCAAGGGTATTCTCGTAACGAAAATGGCCTTATTCGGAGAAATCACGTATAACGAAAAAAGCTAATTTAGTCAACTTCCAAAGCCCAGCAGCACACTCTATCGCTCAAGAGGCATCCGATTTGAATATATGATATTAAAGAGGTTCACCTGAAGTTTTTCACAAAACTCGAACCTAAGCCTTCTTTTTGTCAGGATTTAGGGTATTCTCCTAGTGAAAATGGACTAATTTGGAAAAATTACGTATAGCGAAAAATTCTAATTTAGTCAAATTTCAGTTGCTGAGAGTGTTTCCTTTATCCAACAGGTGGACAGATACAAATAGCTAAGAGCACCATTGATGTATCATTGCCAAGTAAAGCTTCTATCCGGAACTCCATACGGGGAATCCCGGCAGAGACTTCATACAGCACGGCGGTCACGAAGATCAACCAGCTAGGCCAGTGATTCTCAAACTAGGGTTTGAGAGCCGCATGCGGCTCTCAACAACTTTACCTGCGGCTCTTGTTAATGCTTTAAAAATTAATTACTTTCAAAGAAATTTTTTCATTGAAAACTAATCATTGACTTAAAATTAAAATGCGGAAGTCTATTAGTTAGTCGAACGGATTCCCCCGTGTTTATTTGCGTAGCGTTGACTAATCTACAAAATGCAATAGTGACGCAACAGCAAGCGCTTTCGCGACCACTCGGACACTTTTCACCTGGAAAGATTTTAGACATGGCTGTAATCATTGGCTTGCTTTCGTGGATTTTTAGTTTTTGTCGCATTTCCGAATATTATGTATAAATCAAATGACCCAATGATTATTTTACTTTATAGAGCATTTTAATTTTGTTCCGGCAATCGAAATTAGTTCCAAAACATCTGACGATCATCACAAGCAGCTACTGCACCTTGCACCCTCCACGATTACGACCCGCTTCGGCAAACTTATTAGGAATTAAAGCCAAATTAAATGGCTGTTAGTCTAGGGTAGGCAAAATCGAATCTTTTTTCGAATCGAATAATTTGAATATTTTTAATACCGAATAGTCGAATAATGAATATTTTTTTTTGTACAGAACAGGGATCCAGATAGTCGGAGGTCGATACTTCATTTGGAAATTAATAGAAACATTGAAAAGTCGGCAATAAAGCGTTTTTTACTGGGTAATGGGTAATTTCATCACAATCGCTTATTGTCTTTGTCACCGTGATCGTTTCGGCGGCGATATCCTGAAGTTGGTATTCTATATCCCCGCCCTTTCTCGTTTTTTTTTTTGCAAGTATAACGGTTCGACGGATATCGAAGTTCCATATTTCTAGTATACCCCCGCGTTCACATCAGCGATAAGCTGTTGAATACATTAACGGCTGATTTCAAAACCAAATTAAGTTTTATCCTATGCCCTGGATTTGTTCTTCATTATCGCCGCTTGTAAATTAACCGTGCCTGTTTAAAGTGAACGGTAACCGAGATGCAGATATTTATTAAAATGATAATTGAGTTTCTCATGCTTTTCTATGGTGTTCGTGTTATTTTAGTATTAGATAGATAAACCTAGCAAATTAACGAATGCGTGAATCCTGAATGTTGATTTAAAATAGCGAATAAATGAATTGGCAATAAAGGCATTTCTAGGCCTTTGTGCCTAATAGAGGATCAGACGCTAATTATAACTAATTCCTCCAAGTTTTAACTTTTTTTTTTCTTCAACAAAACAACACCCCGATGGTCATTATAGCTAAATTACTTACTCAGTAATGCTCAATTTTCTTTACGGAATTTGCAAATTTGGCACTTCACTATGATTTTGATTACGTTATGCCTCAAGGCTTAATTTTTACTGCCCAAATGCTTCAAATTTAACAATTGTAATCATTTTCGATGATAATAGATGCAACAATTCGTGAACGAGTCAGTGTGCATTGTTACAACGAAATTCACGATTGATTTTACGTTCTACTCTTGGCTAAACGACCATTCATGGTCGAGTAAAATGTTTACATATTCGAAACATTACTTGGCCAAGGATGGAAGGGATCACTGAAGAGCTAATAGAAAGTGCTTTAAAGGGAGTAAGATATGACATTTCTTATCTTCTTATCTTTTGGCCATTTTTAAATCCATTCTATTTATATAACTGTTTTCTAACGACCTAAAATCGCCCTTTTCCACAATGAAACGCCGAAAAGTCATTTTAACATTTAATTTTAATCAACTTTATGTTCGGTTATGCAAGAAATGGCTAATGACATGTAACCAAGCATGCGGAGTTTAAAGTCTGGGTAATTTATTTTAAATACCTAATCTGGTTTGACGTTTCTAAATTTACGGAACGGTCGGGTACGTTTTTTTGCAAAATATGGAATTGAGACGATACGTTATTAGGTGCAAAGATAAGCATATAACAACATAACGCAAATTTGTCTTTTTTTCTGATAGCGAGCGCCGTTGGAAAATCTCGCTGTTTTGAGTTGGAGAAGCGTGAGTTCGGTGTCCAAGCAGAGCGGCGCAGGTCACGTGGTACCGGATATTCAAATAGTAAAATGCCATTCGAATAATTTATTATCCGAATATTTTGCCCAGTCCTAATTGTTACGTGTGTTGTTGATACGATGCCTTGGTAATTTAAATACGCGCTCAAGGTTTGTTGATATTTTACCTTGCGTTGTTTGTGTGCGGCTCTCCATAACATTGAGGTTTGAAATGCGGCTCTGGGACTAAAAAAGTTTGAGAACCACTGAGCCAGGCTGTGGAACGGTACGAGATGTTCAGAATCGGTATCGAGGGACCGACGTCTACAACGGTTACACGTCATTCCTAATAGACGGTTTTGAAAAAGACCGTCTGCCGGAATACGTGGTAGTCCATGGCTTCAGCTGTAAGACCTTCCTCCCACGAGAGTTATACACTCCGTCTCCACAACTGCTATCGAGACCATCAAGGCAAATCCACAAATTGAAGGAGTCGTCAACTATTGGAAACACTCCATTCTTTCCCCTTCCAAAGGGCAATCCTTACATCAAAGTGAGGATTAATAACTATGAGTCCTGTGTCACCACGTCTTCGTCGGTTTTCGAAACAACACGGGAAGCAACGGGAAGCAACGACATCAGCACCAGCGAACCTTGAGTCGAATATACCGCCGCACTTTTCTCTGATGTCTCTCATTTCGGTTCTTTGGACACCTCATAAATCAATTCGGCTTCTCAAATCCCTTGTATATAAAACGCCCAGTTGACGGCGCAAAACCGCAACTCAGTAAATACCATCCCACATATAGCGGATGTAATGACAGGAAGCGATTATTCGCTGTATAATTAAGATCTACAGGTTTTAAATCTAACCTAAAATAGCTGAGTAAGTCTAACATTCCAATATCTACTGTCAACTTCAACCATCTGTTCTACCAGCAAAAAGTCGATCAACAACTATATTTGCTGTCTACCTCAACATCAAATTTTACCAGCAAAAAATTTAACAACAACAACATGGCTTCATTAAGCAACATCACAAAGCCAAAGCCTAAACAACGTTTAAGTAGGAGTCTGCCAGATCCTGGTTTATCACCAATTGGTCCCTTCACTCAAGATCCTGAGGGACGTGCAAACTTCCAGCTAGTGCTGCAGGAGGCGATTCAAAATAACATCCTAAATCAGCTTCCAAATCTGATAGCGACATGTCTTGCGGATAATTTTAGCTCGGCCAACTTCTCCTCCGAATATTTTCCTCTAAGCCCAGGATTGAAAGAGTGTATGCAAGAGCAAATGACATCTCTAAAAGAAATTAAACAAGATATCGCTTCGATCCGAGAATCCCAAAATTTTCAATCCGAGAAATACGATGAGATTTTGGTCAAACAAAAAAAAACAGAAGATATACTCACACAGTATGGTAAAAGAATACGAGATCTTGAAGACCTCGTTTATGATCTCGAAGAAGAGCTATTCAATGCCACAGAAAAAATAGAGGAACATGAACGGCGTTTAAGACTAGACAACCTGGAATTTCACGGCATTGCTCCTAAAGTAAATGAGGACACAGACAATCTAGTTATAGAAATTGGCAAGATGATTAATGTCGACATAAAACCTTCTGACATTTCTATTACCCATCGCTGTCCGACTCGCAACTCCAAAATTTACAAGCCCATAGTAGCAAAATTTACTAACCGAAAAATTCGTGCCAAAATCCTAAAGAATCGCCACCTCATTAAAACTTCTGTCAACTCAACATCTATAAGAAACATATCAAAAGTATTTATTGTTGAAAACTTGACTGACAGAAATAAAAACCTGTTCTACCAAGCAAAAGTTCGTAAAAATCAGTGTGGCTATGCTTTCCTATGGACTTCTAATGGAAAAGTGTTGATTAAAAAGAATAAAGACACCAACACCTTGCCCATTGATGATGATGAAGATTTAAATAAAATAAGATAAGTCATATCTTCTTTATAACTCTTTTCTTATTTTTTACATGACCTCCATTATTCTTCCATGAACCACCCAAATCACTCTGTAACATGTTTTATTAATACCTGTAGTATGATTTGTGACCCATTTAGCACTTGTAGTGTGACTTATGCCATCCTTTGCTCCATATGCTATGTATTTTACCTCCCTATAACAGTCTCCATGATGGTGTTTAAGATCCCCAGCGCAAAAATTCTAATCGAACAACCTCATCGGTCCAAGAACTAACTTCTAATCACAACTCGCAGTGGGATTCAGAAAGATTTCATCCGCATTTTGCTTCAATCCCATGTCGGTACATTGAAATACCGGATATCAATAAAGTAACATCTAGTTTTCTACCCTCAGATCTCACTATTTTACATTTCAATATTAGATCCTTGGGTAAATATGTTGATGACCTAGCTGAACTAATTACTAATTTTTATTCCCCGCCACAAATTCTTGCGTTGAGCGAAATCAGGATAAAGAGGGACGCCGCTGTTAACAACGTTGACATCCCTGGTTACACCTTTATCCATGCTCCATCCCCAACTCAAGCAGGTGGTGTGGGGTTCTATATTAAAAATGACATGAATTTTCAAATAACGCAAGAATTTGACTTTGTTTTCGAAAACTGTGAGAACATGTGGATCGAGTTGAAATGCTCTGAACAAAATCCAAAATCCCAATGCCTTGTTATCGGTGTTATCTACAAGCATCCCCAGCGTAATATTCCATCCTTCACTGGAGCGATGTATTCTGTATTCGAAAAGCTGACATTAGCCAAAAAGCAATTCATAATTTTGGGTGACTTTAATATAAACCTCCTCAACACCCTCGATACTCCAACCTCCAAATACTTGGATATGCTCATGTCCAATTTTGTATTCCCAATCATCACTAGACCAACAAGAGTTACTTCATCCTCCCACACCTTAATAGATCACATTTATACCAACACCTTAAAATCATGCTCATCATCATTTATTATAATTAGTGATCTCACCGATCATTTTCCTATTATGTGTACTTTATCAACAACTAGTGCTCAAGTCCAAACAAAAACACGCATGAAGCGTGACATGGCAAATTTTTCTGCCGACACATTCAGATTGGAAGTTGAGATGATGTGTAGAAATTATGCCAGTGGTATATTATCCAAAGAAAATTTTAATAGTTCATTTGACCTCTTTCTTAGCCATTTTAAGTGGTTGATAAATAAGCACGCACCATTACGCCCTCTGTCACGCAGAGAAAATAAATTGTATTCCAAGCCCTGGATAACCAGGGGAATTCGCAAGTCCATCAAACACAAAAACGCCATGTTCAGAATAATGTTTCTGAACGGAAACGCATCGCAGCGTCATTACTTCAAAAAATATAAGAATATTTTAACACACTTGCTAAGAAAATCGAAACAGCAGTACTACCACAATATTCTAGTCAACAACAGAGGAGGCGTCAAACGCACATGGCAAACCATCAATGAGATTATAAAAATTAAGACAAGAGAGGTCCCCACCGTCTCAGAATTAAAATTGGAAAATGGTACTACTGTGACAGACCCCGTCTATGTGGCCACTGAATTCAACAAATTCTTCTCTTCTATAGGGAAAAAACTCGCAGATGAAATCCCACATAGTACCAAATCAAATGCTGAATTCCTGGGTGTCCCTTTACAGAACTCTTTTTTTCTTGAGTCAACATCACCTTTTGAAGTTCTCTGTGTAATCAGGGACCTGAAAAAGGGTAAAGCGGTTGGACCGGATGGTATTTCCTCTTATTTTTTGAAATTAGTTGCTGATATCATATCACCAGCTTTGAGTAATTTCTTCAATTCGTCATTCAATTTAGGTATATTTCCTTCTTCATTAAAACTTGCTAGAGTTATACCAATTTTTAAATGCGGGAAAAAAAACAACCCTTCAAATTATAGACCAATCTCTATTTTATCTTCAATTAGCATCATAATGGAAAAGTTGTTGTATACCAGAATGATGAGCTATTGTACTAAATTCAGTTTGATAAACAAATGTCAATTTGGATTCCAGACCAAACACTCCACCAGTCATGCTATCCTTGATCTGACATCATTTATATATGATAAAATAGACAAAGGCGAGTATGTTTGTTGTGCCTTCCTAGATCTAAAAAAGGCTTTTGATACCGTAGACCACTCCATTCTCATTCACAAGTTAAGACATTACGGTTTTAGGGGTAATGCAGGAAAACTGTTATCCGATTACCTGACAGGCCGGTATCAATTTGTTGAAATAGGTCCCCATAGATCCCCAATGTTACCCATCCACTGCGGAATTGTTCAGGGCTCAGTAGTTGGCCCATTAGCGTTCTTATGTTTCATAAACGACCTTTCCAACAGCTCGAATCTTTTGAGTAAACTATTTGCAGATGATGCATGCTTGCTCACCAGCGCGAAGGATCCGACTACACTTCAGCTAGATATGAACACTGAAATAAATAAAATTTATGAATGGATGTTATGCAACAAGCTAACAGTGAATATAGATAAGTCAAAAGTCATGGTGTTCAGTTCAAAATCTCACACCAGATACCACAACCTCGCAATTGGAATCAATGGCAGAAATTTAGAAGTAGTCCAGTCTTATAAATATCTAGGACTCAATATCGACCACCAATTAAAGTGGAACACCCACACTGCTGATTTGCATAGAAAACTATCAAGAACGGTAGGGATCCTGGGTAAGCTTAGATATTACTTACAGGATACCACACTAAGAACCATTTACTTCGCACTTTTTCAGGCCCACATTCAGTATGCCATAGCGGCATGGGGTTCTACAGCTAAAGTAAACATGCGTAAATTGGAAGTCTTACAAAATAGGGCCATTAGAATCCTTTCTTGGGCACCTTTACGTTCCAATTTAAACAATCTATATTATAAGCATAGAGTACTAAAATTACATGACATCTACAAACTAGAAATTTCTAAGATTATGCACCATTTCCAAAACAATCAATTGCCAGCGGCTTTCGACCAGTATTTTCTCACCCTAACTTCAGTGCATAAATATAACACCCGCTCCTCAACAAAGAGTAATTTTTTTGTGCCTCGCTTCTCACTAAGCAAATCCCAAAATTCTTTGAAATATCAAGGTGTTTCAATTTGGAACAGTCTACCCCAAGACCTACGTGAGTCATCTTACATGACTTTCAAATTTAATTATAAAAAATTCCTGATTTCCTCTTACCAACCCACCTGAATTTTCCAAGTCGCTGTTTCATATTTTATCCTTGCTTTGTGTCCATCAAGGTCATATTCAACTCGATCCACAGCCTGCCTGTAATGAAGAAACCTGTTTATTTGCTGTTAAATGCTTGTTGTATTTTATATACTGCAATGTTACTGTGGAATCATCATAATTCATCCCTATTCTTGTTATACTCTATATATGTTGATGTGCGCAATCTTATAGAATTTTTGAACTGCTTTATTTATCGCCAGTTTTCTTACCTCCAATCTAACTCAGATTTCCGTGGTCATACAGTCACACACAAGTGCCTATCTTTGAGTTAACGCCTAATAAACAACTATCTCTTAATACTACAAGCGTTAACTCGTATTATTGTTATTTATTAAGATATTATTATCAATTATTGGTATTTATTAAGTGCAGCTTTATTTAACAATATAGCATGATACCTTACCGGTACTATAGTGGTTCTCATCATCCTATTTGTATATTTCTAGTGCATTTTGTTGCCTCATGCGCTTTTGTACTGGATCTATCCTATGATTAATAGCTTAGCATTTACCAGAAAAATGCTTACCTTTTACTGCTTTTTTGCCCATTTTTGTCACATTTTCATGTTTACATCTGCCTCCACCTTCGGTAGAGACCTATACGATTTTATATTTAAAAATCACTCAAATTCTGAGTGTTACTGAATTCACTTATACTTTCCGGCGGTCTCTACCCTCCTATGCCGTACTTCGGTACGGCGTCAAAATATAACACTATTTCCGCATGGATTGGAATAACTAACTCGACTTTATCTTACGCATTTTTGAACGGCGCAGAAAGATTAGATTGACAACAATGAACCAGCACTTAAGGAATATCAACAAGTAAAGGCCGAAATATGAAATTACATGGCAGCATAAAGGCAACATACGGACATCATAACAGAATCGAAAGATGAATACAACAGGGATTGATTCAGATATTTTATTTTGTGACAAAGAGTATGATATACTGCTATTTCTAGAAATTCCGCTTGAATACTGAGTATTCAACTATATATGTGTAAATAGTTTGCAGTGTAACTTACAGTGTAACATTTTTAAACATTCATTTAGTGGCATATTTTTGATTTGTTCTCTCTGTGTGTATACCGGTACTGTTTTAACAATGTTGGCCACGTCAATGTATCAATTAGGCTACAGACCTGCTCACGTGTGATTAGTGTTTTTCCTAATAATTGCTTTTATGAGTGTCCGCACACCGAATTTGCCGCCATGGTTTTGCGTTTGTTTGTATATTAAACCACTTATCACCTTTTCCGCAATGCCCAATTTAGCAATCAGTGTAGTTTTTCATGGCTTGGTTTTTCTTAAAGCTTTCATGGCTTCATGAGTATGACTATCGTCGCAAATTTATTACATTCCACTCCCCACATTATCTTTGCATGAGGTTGTAGGTATTGGTCATTATCAACGTAATTGTTGAAAGAGAGTACAACAGCCCGAAAGTTTATTACTATCGTGTATTTTGTTTTTTAAGTTTGGCCCAAGCCTCATTTAATTGGGCTTGTGTTTTTGTGTGCGTGTTGGTGGGCAGGCACATGAGATACTTCATGTTTTAAACTTTTTTGTAGGTTTTGCCTGCCCTCCAGAATTCTCCATTTTAAATTTAGGTTTGTTATGGAGTTTTCGAAATAAACTATCTATCTATCTATCTTTCTGTTTGTTATTCAATAACCAACTGCTGTTACCATGGCTACCTCGACCAGTGGTGTCGGGAGTCACATTCTCATATTAACTAGAGTGACACCGTGATATCGGTCACTAAAATGTGTAAAAAGGCCGTCTTCGACTTTATTATTTTATTTATTATTCACGACTTTTGCTAGTATCCTGTTTGACTTTTTTCTCACTATGATTTAATTTTTAGACTCACTCCCCCAGGGTGACGCTGCTCGATAACCTCTTCTGGTTTATCGCGCCTCCCTTCACACTGAAAGTATTGTTTTATATGTGATTCGTAGTTATTTTTGTCTATTTGTGTACTTTTGGTATGTGATAAAATAAACTACTGACTGACTGACTGACTGCTTACCACTTTACGTAGTATATATACTACGGTGATCTCTATTGAAGAGCGAATGATCCATAAAACTTCCGTCGGCATAGTCTGCATGGGTATAAGGGCATTGGGCTGGATTTCAGACTTGTCGTCCTGATCCGTGATTGAAAAAAAATCATGACATGTACAAATAGTTTCTGTAGTGTAATTTGTGTTGTAGTTCTGCCAGTTTGTTAAAATAGGTTTTGCGCAAGTAGCGATACATACATCAAGAATTTTTATAATAAAATGTGTATCTCTTTGTATAATATTTTTGGCCTTTTTGGGTGTTGATTTATCGAGTGAAGTCGTATATGCTGACCGCCGAGCCAAGTTATCTGAGAAACATGTGCGAAAATTTAATTTTCAGAAGAATGTTCATTCGCTTTGCCGCTGCTGAAGTTTGGTCCGAATTATTGAGCATCGTTTTTGTTTTTTATTCAACTGTAACCAACGTTCTTGAACGTGGCAAGTACCGTAAATCAGAGCGTATTGTTTGCTGTGATGAGTTCTGGAGGAAAAGAAAAACCACAGTGGCACCGTCCTATCACGATGTCGCTAAGATGGCACTAAAAATGCTCATTCAATTTGCAACAACTTACGAATGTGCAGTAGCTTTTTCTACGTTACTCGCTATTATAACAAAATGTTGAAACAGAATGAAGGTGGGACACGATATGAGAGTTGCATTATCCAAAACAGAACCCAAGGTAGAAGAACTAAAGAGAGCCAAGAAGGCGCACCCATCTCATTAAAGTATTTTAATGTCATTCAATAGATGAATGCTTGATATACCGCGTTGCCATTTGCTTTCATTTTTTTCAGTGGACTGCGAGTCACCAGAATAATTGCAAGGGGACCGTTATGCATAATTTTTTAAAAGTTTGAGAACCACTGACTTAGTTAGGATCATACAGCGATATAACTCTGGACACAAAATGCCAATGTGATTTTTCAATACAATTATTACCAACTTATAGCTGCTCGGAGGCTTGACGTTAGTGAAAAATTACACAATAATTAAGGATGTAATTTTTTCTCTCTGCAATCTCCCAATATCAAATACACTGATATTGAATAATGCAAAAATTCATATCGTTTGCCACTTATTTCTTTAGACATTCTTATAGACTGTTAAATTAGTGAACAACAGTACTAGTGCGGCAGAATCGGGTCTTAACATTGTTTTGGGACATAAAGTTTTTTTTATTGTTTAGATATAATGTCGATGACCCAGGTTGGTGTGGACTATATAATGTTGAACAATTTTTTCTAAGTGGATTTTAGGTATTCGTACCAAGATGAAGCAATCCCGAACCCTTACCTGGTATACATACAATGTTCAGGTTGTGCGCCATCTTGGTACAAATACTTCGGGAACACTTTTTTTGGTAAAAACAATTATTTCATAACTACATGGGTTAGTTTTGAATACATAGTAACATTGAATCTTCTTACAATGTCAGAAATTCAATTTTAGTAGAATAAATGGTAGTTTATTTCACTAATATAAGCCAAGATCCACCGACAGCATCTAGCCACTTTCTTCTGCTCTCTTCAAACTACATTTATGTTGCCGCGGGCATTTCGTTTTCCTGCTTTAAGCTCAGAACTTGGGAAATATTTTATTAGTTAAAATGGATTGGAATATTCGACCCCGTCTTTCACTCCTAACAAAGCCATGTAAAACCATTCACTGGTATCTAACGATGTGTAACGTGTTTTCTTTTGGAAGAACCGAAACCTTTCAGGTGCAGCATTGTCTTTGGCCAAATTAATATATACTTGTGGGGGAGGAAGGTATGCACCTGTCATGCCAACATAGATGAGTCAAACATTTTGATCACTAGTACATCACACACATTTTCCTGCGTGCTTCGGTTGTACGTAGTAACGCGCACATTTTTGCGCACATGCATCAAATTCCACTTGTTTACTGAGCTATAGGTTTTTGACGAGCTTCTGTGTATTATTTCATTCCATAGAATTTGTATGCTGTTCTGAAGAATACTACTTTCAGATTTTTCATTCATTCAAACCGTGTGTTGGAAGTAAGTTTTGTAACATTGCGTGTTAGTTTTCAACTGGTTTATTTATATCCATCACTTGACATTCTTAAATTGGTGATGCCAGTAAATCTTTAATACAAAAGGATCAGTATCATCTGCAATAAAAACAGCAGTACCCACTCAAATGACAGCTGAGGGATGGATACTCATAGTATCTGCTCCATCGCGTCCCTCTTACCAGTTTACATGATTGCCAATTGGTATCTAAGCTCAGCCAGAGACAAAAAGTTTCGGACTGCGGTTGGCGTGACGAAATGTTTTTAAATATATATTCTACGATCGCATATTACTAATGATTGCATATTACTAAAAGTTACGCCTTATATGTCTTTTCCAATTGCACTATTTCTTTACTGATATTCGATAATATGACGCTCATCTGACATAGTTTTTTAAGTGTGTAGATAGGTATAATCTTTTTCCACGCTGTTCAGATGGGAATGCGCGAATAAATATATATATCTGAGAATCACATAAAATGCATATCACCAAGTCCTAAGTAGATATTGCTGAATTGATACTGAATTGTAACTTTTTTGGCCTCACATTTTTGATATTTGTAGTTAGATCACTTGCGGCTCTGCCAGACAAAGTTACATACAAAATACTGGTTGTGAGTTGCAAAACATGATCATGTTGTTGGAATGCCTTGGCATTTTACCACCCGTATATCATTCATTGTCGAGAATATTAATGAAATCATAAAATTTAAAACCCGTTTTCGTGAATTTTTTGTTTTAGCTGAATTCGAGGGACAGCATGACAACAGGCAAGAGAAGCACGGTCGCCTCTTTTAGTTTATGACAGAGTTTCTTAAAAAGGGGACCCCGGCTTTTTTGGAGGCCACTGATCGGTTATCTGGGAGCACGAACAAACAGATGGAAATGCGAATATATATATAATAACAATGTATTTTTATAGAAAAGAAGAAGCAAAAGTGTTGAGAGTCTTTGGTACTTTGAAGAGCATTGGCATGGAACATTAGAATGAACTACATTCTTTCCCAGGGATATATATACTATAAAATGTAGCAATTTTCTCATTCTTGTTCTCGTGATAGCATTATCTTTCACTGCATCGCCGTGATCATCCCGCTGCATAACAATCCTTGCTAACAAATAATTGACTGTTCTCCACCGGGTGTATAACCACTTGAACCACTGCCGACTGCATTAGCAGGCTTGTATTGTTAATTGCAACAAAGTCGGGTATTTGAAATAGTACTCTTTATTTTACGCGTTTCAACAGTATTTCCATATATATATATATATACATATGTGTCGCGACCGAAGCTAGGTTCAACAAATACCCTAAAAGTTATTGATTTTATTTCCTAGTAAATTTGGTGCTTCAGTAGTTCATGCACCAAGATGGCGCACAACCTGAACATAGTATTGTAACAGGTTAGGGTTCAGGTTGTGCGCCATTATGGTGCACAGATTTGACGAAAAACACTAATACAAATATCAAGTCGTAAAAAAAATTTCTCAAGGCTGCAAACTCCACACCCATGTAGAAATGGTAGGCAATGACCCCAAGATGAATAATCACAAATAAAAAAAACTTTATGTCTGAAAACAAGGTTGGGCTCAAAAGGCCGCCTTATCTGCCGGACTACTCCAATATCAAACTTAAAACAGCCTAACAGATTACATCACTAAAGAACTGAAAACACGACCGGCTGCCAGCGCAGCGACCGGAAAGAGAGAGAATGACAGTTATTTTTACCTCACATGTAGTACTAGTGAGTGGTCGGACTCCAGATCCGAAAAAAAAGCATTAAAATGCACTTCACATCTTTGCCGCGAGAACAATGCAAAATAACATTTGTCAAAATAATCTAAATATATCTGAAACTAAATGAATGCTAAAATAATCTAGAAAATAGTCTAACATCTAAATGGCTATTTATTACATCTAAATTATACGATAATAATCTAAATCTAGATTAAAATAATGCAAGTTGGCAACACTGGGTCACGATATTCATGCTCGGGAGGCAGACAACTCGACTACGGAGCAATGAGAGGCAGAAAACTCACCAGTCGAGTATTTGCTCTTCGAAGTTACGACATCGATACTCAAAGGCAGAATGGGCACTGTCGATGCGCCTGGCAAAGAAACTGTTTCGAAATATGAATACACTATGAGATTCCGTTTTTTGCTACGAATAAGGAATTTCATTTGATTTTTCATTTTGCTATGAAGATTTGTTATATACTTACTTTTTGCAATACTGTGGCACATCTTTGGGCGCCTCCAACAAGTATCTTTTATACATTGTTTTTATACATTAACTGTGAACCTTAATAGTGAATTTGGGGGAGCTGACTCTGATGACATTATGGTCGTATCGATTCTCCCTGTCTAAACCGAATTAACTTGTATATTTCGTATATATTTTTTGTACCATTGCTTGTTTTCTGGTCGACAAAACAATAAATATATATCTCTCTCTTCGAAGACGGGATTCAGCAGATAACCCTCCGTCTGTGAAAACCCCCCATACATGTACCTTTTCCGTGTACACGATAAGGTTCAAAATCGGCGATAGCGAAAGCGCAAGCCGAGATTACAGCTCTGCTATCGCCGAGTTCAGATTTCATATAATATAGGGTTAACATATATATGTTTTGACTTCAAAGCGGGACGCTTCCAAAGACACGGCCCCTTAGCTGTGATCCTGAAATCTTACCGTTTCCGATTTTACTACATAGGCCTACATTTAAAGTCACCCCGACTGTCTTCATTGACTTTGCGTAAAAATGCTTATTTAGTCATTACTTCCGGACAAAAAAAATATTTAGAACCACATAAACCCACGTCAGTAGCATGTTTTGTAGCTTTAGCAATATTCAGATATAGTAATTCGGCAAAAGGATTACTCTCACTCCAGTCTGCATCTGGTAAAAGTTCACCCGATGCTTCATGATCGAAAACACATTCGGGTGGGGGTGGAATATTTTGTTTTTCGATACGCTTTTTCAAGTACGACCAGCTATTATCAACAAGATTCGAATTCAGGGATATCAATAATATTGTCAACTGATAAATAATTTTGCGAAGTTTTTT
This sequence comes from Styela clava, assembly GCF_964204865.1. Lineage (NCBI taxonomy): Eukaryota > Metazoa > Chordata > Ascidiacea > Stolidobranchia > Styelidae > Styela > Styela clava. Next base: position 21,128,323 of record NC_135250.1, read on the forward strand.
AATTTCCTTGCAGCAAACAAGCAACCCAAATATATGCATGAATTCCTGCTTTACTTTTGGAACCTTATTACACGCCAATTGCTTTTTTCATTGTATGGCTGGTGCATAGGTGAAGAAAGGGTCGGAAAAGCATATCCGAATTTGCACAACCTTGAATGACAGAATAACAGCGTGGTATGTGGGCCTCTAAACTCTCGCGCATGTTTACTTGAATTATCGACTTAATGAGGGCCATACTACCATCACATATAAAAACTTTTGCGGGAAATCGTTTGGTCAATTTGGAAACATCAGAACGGAATTGTGACAAAAAGTTCGAAATATTTGCAATGTTGTGCCGATTCGTAACAAACGTTGCAACAGCAAATGGGGATTTGCTTTTTTTGGGGATGGCAGGTAACTATTTAGTAAATGTAACACTCATTTTTTGAGGCAAAATACGTCTTTTTGCCATTTTTATCATAAACTGACTATCGGGCCATGTTCAAACGATAATTAAAGTATCTTCCCCCCATACAACTTTTCCAAACTCGCTGTATAAACATTTTATTGTATGTACTACTGCTGGTCTTGTATAAATGGGGGGACCGTAATTGCAAGACACTCATTTTTTGGGGTGAAATAGTTTTTTTTTGCCGTTTCTATCATAAATTGACTATCGGGCCATTTTAAGCAATACTAAAAATATCTTCCCACCATACATTCAAACTCCATTCAAACTTGCTGTATTACTTTATTATATGTAATACAACTGGTATTTTGTAAATGTGGGGACCGTAATTGTAAAACACACATTTTTGGTGGCAAAATAGGTCATTCCGCCATTTTTTTCATAAGTTGACACTTATATTTGGGGTAGAACTATGATTTTTTGACAAATATTCACAGTTTTTATGATTAATCTGGCAACGCATAAAGCATCAGCTGATTTTGCATCGATTCTTTCTTCGTAAACTCTCGCATCGCTCAATTGAAATCTGAGTTCTAGCAACGGTGATCGGCGCGTTCAAAAACGAGAGAGATGTCTTCTAGGCCTAGGGTAACTTCGCCATATGGTTAAGCCGTCTTATCGGCTTTCCTGGATAAATATGTGAATCTTATCCTAATCCTAGTCGAGTTGTATTCCTCCCGAGCATCGACAGCGTAACTTTGCTGAGCGATTGCTCGACTGGTGAGTTGTCTGCCTGTCATTGCTCTGTACGGTAGTCAAGTTGTCTGCCTCTCGAGCATCGGTACCGGTACCGGTACAGCGGTATGGCTGAACAAACTGACTAGCCTACTGATGAATTTAGCTCATAAGAGAAATCCTTGCCCTTCGGACATAAAGGATTAGAGCATTACAAGAACACGAAGAACAGCGCGGCGGTGTGGCTCAATGGGCTAAGCGTTAGGAATACGCTCGCCACCGCACCTCTAATTACTCTGCGTGGGTTCGCAGGTTCGAATCCCATGCAGGGATGGTTATGTGCGAGAGGATTGCTGGACCCCTCGCCGTCGTTAGGTGGTTCACGTAACCTCTGGTCGGTTACGGCTTCCTCCACCACCAAGTCCATGCTTTCGAAAACGAACAATATAACTAATCCCATACCCGACTTTGAATGGTAACCGGACGAGAGGCCGTGGTTCGCCATATGGCTAAGCCGTCTTATCGGCTTTCCTCTCCCCCGGGATAAATATGTAAATCCTATCCTATTTGTTAATATTATAGTTCACTAATCGTCGTCAAGTATCGGTACTTCTAATTCAGTAATTGGGGTGGCATAACCATTTTCGCATAACTAGCCTACATACCGGTATCGATATGTCATTTCTAACTTCCACTTGACTACTTCATTACAACGTCACAGTGACGAAATAAGCCCTGTCATCAAAGTATACGGATTGTCCTCCAAAACGTGCTGACGATCACCCGAAATCAAACAAACTATTTTCGTCTCAACGATCCAGATATGGGCAGATGGGAGAGATCGCTGGCATTAGCCTAGAGAGTTCGTTATCGTCGGCAGGGATGCCATTTTGCGCAATCGTAGCTTTTCTTTGGTAAGCGTTACTGCTTTATGATGTGATTTTGACAGGTGGGGGTGAGGAATAACACATGCAAAAATGTTTAGGCCAGGCCAACTAGAAGAACTTACAGACTTACCACATTTAGTGATCATGCACCCATTATTCTCCTTGCAGATCATATAATTCTGTTATTTCTTGTAATACCTATGGCTCCAAGACCACAAGAAAAACAAAGAAGTATTCAATGGTCAATGTGGGCAAATGAGACTGCACTCATGGGTGCCTGGATAGTCGTATTAGGTGGAATTGTTGGGATTATAGGTGGAGCCGTAGAGGAATTTCAATACTGGCTTCCGTTTGGAATATATAGTTTAGTTTTTGGATTACTGGTTGTGATGTTAGAATATCCACGAGGGAAGAAAAACAAAGGGAACACTGTTACCCGAAGTCATCAAGAAATTTTCACCAAAATTAATCATAAAATGTACAAGTTCACCAGAAGCTACTATATCCGTGCACTTGTTCTATTTCTGGTTTGTCTGCCAGCTGGAGTCATTGTTCCAACCTTCTTTGGTGCCTTCTGCCTGTTATCCGCCAGTATAATCTACCTTGTTGCTGCTATAAGAAATGAAGAATGGACACCGGTTGGAATACAACTTGATAGAGCTCAACGAATTGATACAATATCATCTCCTCCGTCGAAGCCACCACCTCGTTTGCCGCAACAAATTTAACATTGTTCAGTTGTTACTCAAAACTTGATAAAAATCATTCCATATTCCTGTTTATTCAGAAATATGTCCATTTTCAGATTATTATAAATTTTCATGTGTTACAGGCCACAGCTCACAGTCTGACTTACGGTTTTCAAGATAATAAATGTGATTGTGTTTTTACTACAAAAATGCCATTCCAGACCCCTATTTGACTTGCTTGTTATCTTAAATGCGCTTATTTTAAATTTCTAGCTTTCTAAATTTGTGATAATTTTTAAAATAACAGACATGAAGCATTATAATTTTACATATCATATTTTTATTTGTGAAAATGTTCTGAAACAGAGAATATTTGAAAATATTTATTGGTGTCAATGAGTGATGCACTGGCATTTTCTAATTGTAACAATCTTCAATTCTTGTTAAGCGCATCAGGTTTCTTTTACATTTCATGATTTTTCGCATCTTACAGGTTGTCCTGAAAAATGGACAAAGAAGATTTTACAGTTCAAACACAATATTATAATACTTCCTATACAGGAAAATAATTTTAATAAAAATCTGAGAATTTTGTGACTCCGTTTTGTGACTCTCCACGGAGTGACGAGATTTATCGGAGCACTGCGAAAATAACAACAAGCAACTATCAACTGTCAAATTGGTAAATTATTGGGCCTAACCCCTAAAGCGACATCTCAGTTTTTGTTGCAAATACCTACCGTAGGTATTGAAATATATCAGATAATTGAAAAAAAATGTTAAAAAATCGTCAAGTTGACAATACAAGGCAAATTTCCATCAGCTCTGTTTAGCCCAGTGTGTCCAATTGAGCATTTTACAATATTTATATTAAGCACAGGATATCAGAAGTAAAATTTAACACATACTTTGGTTGACCAAATACATTTTAAGTTAACATAAATAGCATAAGAGTTTATGATATGAAACTAATGAAAATTAGACAGAAAACCATCAATTATTCCATTGATTAAAAAACAATGATTTTGAGTCTAATCGGTACCTTCCCATGCGATTTTGAATACTTGTCCTGTATGTCTGTATGTCCTATACCTCCTTCAGTTTAATATTTCAATTAGCCAAGATTTAACTTTTGCTAAATTTTCAACTAATTTATGGAATTGCTGTTATGCCATTGCGCAAATTAATTTCATTGATGTCATTGTAGTTACCTTACCATGTGGTATACATTTCTCATGTGAAGTTTAAATTTTGACATATTATAGTGATCTGAGTTTTTGAGACAGTAAGTGCGAAACTTGAAAAATTCATTTTGAGAAAATGATGATAATGATAACGTATATTTTTTATTTTTAAACTGTTATAACTTTTTATTGAATTACTTCCATGAATTTTGCTTCAAATTATTATTAGATTTTCCCTTTTGTCTTGAAATCCTCGAACAGTGGAAACATGTTTTTTTTTTAAAGTATTATGGAGAGTATATATTCGTACAAGTATTACATGAAGTAAAGTGAAATGTGTAGCAATAGGAGAAAGATTTTAAAATTGCTTTTTAGTAGATATCATTGTTCTTCTCTGTTTGGGATGTATGTTTCACCCAAAAAGTTCCCAAAAACCCTGTTTGGCACATAAGATCAACAATGCCCATTTTCTAAATCAGAAATCTATGGACAATTTTATTTTTTGTAACATCTTGTCTGACCAATGTCAGCCATCCACAGACACTTTGTTACAACAATAATATACCATTATATCTGCTAACTTTTCTTGTCCAGGAGATTTGCCGTAATTAAATTATAATTCATCCTCTAAATCAATAATTGCAGGAGCTAATTTCTTCCATTTCATGGATTTGTATTCGAGAAATATTATTTTTAAATATGCACCTTATACTGTCTTCATATTATGGTAACTTTTCGTCATACCAACTATTTTAATTTTATTTACTGTAATTTTGTCACAATTTTAATATGATGAAGTTAATGATTTCATAAAGCTTTGTGTAATGTTTCAATATAAAGCCGCTTTTGTCTTCTACTTGTCTATTCAAAGCTTACTATTCTAACATATTTTCTTGTATTCTTTATAACATAATTAACAATAGTATTTAGAAATGTTGGTAATATAATGCCTTCAGTAAACAAAAAACGAAAAAATTCGACTAACTGTGGAGAATCAACAGCTAAAAAGTCAAGATCAAGGTATCGGTGCTTTTTTGTTAAAATTTGTTATAATATGGTGCTTTCATGCTTAAATATGTCTTTCACTTTGAACAAGGCCTATACAAGCAAACGAAACAAATTTGTAATTATCAAATTGTTGTGATTTTTAATCGACCTATTTTAAGCCAGAAGTGTCTTTTTATCTGTATTTTACATTCTGAGAAGTGGGCATAATAAGAGTTCTAACATTTAACGACATAAAAGTTGTTTCCTATTTGGAATAAGTGTTATAAATTTGAAGACCAATTTATTTAATTATGTGAAATAAAAGAGCCAATGCAGTTATTGATCTGTATCAATATAGCCAAAGACTAATGAAACACATTAGTATGACTGGACATTTCTGGGTAGTCATTTCACATATAATTCATCAATTTCGCTGTCTGAATCATTCAATGAGAAAGATAGTGTTTCTTGGTAGTCCAATAACTAAGACTGCTGGGATTTATATTAGATTTGCTTGCTAGTTTACCAGCAATGATAATAAGTTGAACAGACATAGTTTAAGATGGCGATTTTGATTTAAGTATTTTTGGTAAATTAAAATAATTCTATTCTAAGGAAGCTTATATTATCATTAGTCTGGCAGTTTCATTAACAAACATATGCCCAACTGATTACAGGTAATATTCCAGCTTAAATGTCACAATATAATAACATAGTTACTTAACAACAGTGGAACTTTGTAATATTGTCTAGACTTGAACTGGTGTCATTTTATGTTCAGGCAGTCTTCATATCAGTTTTAGAAATAATCTTTTATGAGGTAGAATGTTTTTATGGAAAATGTAATATATTTTATTATTTTTTGATCAGTTGGGATTTGTAATTGTATGGCAAATATAATACAGAGGCTGACTATGTTTTCCCGTCATATAGGCCTAATTAGGAGGCTTAATGAGTTCATGGAAATATATTATGTAGAAAATGATTTGGAATACTGCCACTGTAAAGTTATTGAGATGCAGAGTCAAATTCTCAGTTCTGTTTGCTAATTAAACTGTGAGATACCTTTCTGATCAAACAAATAGTCTTTAAAACTTGATCAAATATTTGCCTATTTATAACTGATCAAGTTTGGCACATCCCATCCCATTCTAACCTCCATGGACCATGCAAGTGTTATTTCTCGCTGTATACCATTCATGGTGGTTCTTTGTTACAAAATTGATGAAAGGAGTTCTTCCTGGGGAATGTTTTCTTGAAGCTTTTCTGTAATATTTTCAGCTGGTGTGGAAATACCACGACATAAATTGATATGTCTGGTGTAAGTGAATAGTCCTAAATAAATAGGTCTGAGTATATTGTTAATTAGGGATCTCCATATATCCGCATTCCGCAGAGTTCAATATTCTAGAACAGTGGTGCTCGAACGGTGAGGCGCGCCCCGTAAAGGGGCGTAGACAATTTTCTGAGGGGGCGAGGATCTTATTAATTAAAAATAAAAACATTTGTTAAAATTAATCTTGTCCGCCTTATTTTAGATAATAACATATTCTTATTTTGTCAGCCAAAAACAAATGCACCAATAAAAATAGCAAAAATTTTTTATTGTTTTTGAAATTTCACTTATATTATTGTTTACTCCATCCCCGTGATGTGAACGATAATATCATGTCCGATATCCATGAGTCATTTGTTCAACTTTTTCTTCGGGGCCTGACATTCATTAAAATATTTTGCTATTCCATTATACTTACCTTAAATGGGATTGCTTTTTTTTCTTTATTGCCCAAACGTTATGTTTATGTTATTCAAAAAGTATCCATAACTTTTCTCAGTATTTTTGAATGCATCTTTCTCCCCATCAATGATGCAATGATGACTAAATCATCAAGGCATTTCTGTTATGTATCACTTTCTTATGGTATTTTAAAGACCATTTTAGGATTACTGTTTGTAGTTGGTATAATAATAAAAGCTCTGTCCGTTTAATATTGCCATTTCTATTAAAATTTGCTATCAGTCCAGTCCGGCTGAAATGGAATTGAATCAAACCTTTTTTATGAATCTAATAAAATATTTCGATGGACCTAAAAAGGGTTATCTTGAAACCTTGAACAAGGCTGTGTAGGGTTTATATGCAAATCTGGTATCATATAAGCATATGCATAAGCATATTTGACAACATGGCACATCGTTCTAAGTGTTAGGAATACCCATACCATTACACCTAATTATCCTGCACTAGTTCGCATTTTGAATCCTTTGGGGAATAATTACTGCACATGTGAGAAGATTGCTGCCGGTTGATAACGGCTTCCCCCGCCCACCACCAAGTCCATGGCTGTGCTGTGCCATATTATGATTAAGCCATTTTATGTCTTTTCCCTCTTTTGAAATAAACATGGAAATCCTATCCCAATATCAAATTCTAAAAAAATAAAATTTTTAATACTTGAACATTTTGTTTGGTTAACCTTTTTTTTTTTCTATCTATTAATGCAGTAATATGAATCGACAGCGAAACATCAGTGATTTGTTAATGGGTAGTGGAAAGAGGAGACAGCCTGCTAGTGCAAGATCTCACGGAAAAACATCCTCGCACTCTCAATCTTCGTTTTCCACAAAAAAATGTTTAAAGTGGTTCCAGGAATATTCCGGTAAATAATTGTAACAGATTTGTTAGGTGAGCATTTCATTCTTTCCAGTATTCAGTATTTCTTCTGTTCTTTTCAAGGAATGAATGATGTCATTGATCCTGAAGGGATGGAAAAATTTTGTGAGGACATTTCTGTAGAGCCAGAAAACGTTGTTATGTTAGTGCTTGCTCACCAACTTGCCGCTAAACAGATGGGCTATTTTACTCAGGGCGAGTGGGAAAAAGGAATGGGGAATCTGCAGTAAGCAATTTTTTATATTATGTATTATAATTTTGGTTTTGCACTCACATTTTGAAAAAAAAAAAACTAAATATTTGGCGCAAACTTTACTCAATTTTCTGTTGAGAATCATTAATGAACTTGAGCTAAGGTCATTTTTGTCTCTGATAATCGCGTGCCCTGGGTACTATAATGATAGCCGAAATCCATAACAATTAGCAAAAATAAATTTTAGTATGCCTGACTATAATGTGTACATGGACATACTTTTGCATGCAGTGCGGTTGTTGCAGCTTCCAGAATACTCAGTTCGATAAATGACCATATCACATTATTATTGAAAATTCATGAAATACTTTATGCCAGGGGTGTGCAACCTTTTTTCGCAGGCGGGCCAAATATCAATAACTGGATAAAACCACGGGCCGCACCTTTATTTAACATAGGCTTTCTATTAGTTGCAGGCACAAAATAGTGTCTTTTTGTTGTTGATCTCATGTCGTCATCATTAGGGGTCCCTGCAGATAACGCATAAATTTCTTAAAACTGTAATTCGAATATATTGTTACACCCAATTTAAACGAATTCAGTGAGTAATTTGCTGCTGGATTCTTTTTCCGACTACTTTTATCCAAATTTGCTTTAATGGAAGTGCTAGCAATTAGAAATGACGCCCATGTTAGAAAAAAATATGTAACCGAAAAGTGCCATATTCGAAGCGATGACTTTTTTCAAATGTGGAAATTTATCTTAGTTGAGATGCATTTAATATAATACGACAAGATCCATTTCCAAATACTCTGCTGTCAAGTGTCAAATCTTATTCTAGATTAGATTTAAACAAAATCAACTGATAGGCTGGAACCAAAACTCGTCTAGATTTTGTATCTCTCAATATTAAATTTTTTCAAACTGCTTTCCAGTTGCCTAATCTTCAATTGTCTGTTCTTACAAATTCATTAGCGTCAGCTCCGCATTTTCCTTACAATTGTTCGCTGCTCGGCAAGTGACATTTTTGTGAATCGCGTTGTTCGCTTCGCTGTTAGGACGTTGTAACAAAGGCATAGATAATAAATTGGACTTGAATATAAGCTTTGCAACGCAAAGAGAACCAGATCAAACTAAATTAAAACTAGTTTAGCTGGCCACATCATTTAAAATTGGCATTTCTCCACGGGCCACACAATTTTCCATTGGGGGCCGCATTTGGCCCGCGGGCTGCACTTTGCACACCCCTGCTTTATGCTCTAAAAAACTGCGCTGTTTTGTTCAATGTTGCAGCATGCAGCAAGAGTTTATGGTTTCCTGCGATTGTGATAATTACTTTTCAGGCTGTACCAAAAGAATATTGTTTTTTACTGTTGAGTACTGGTCTGACCTTTCTAACTCGTTAATCAAAAGTATCGTGTTCCAGTGACCGCATGGTATCCAGGCAGCCATTTTTCCCATTATATTTTTCGTTACTCCCTAAGTGTGTGAACCAAGATGGCAGACACCAGAACGTAGTGTGTGTACCAGGATAGGGTTAGGCCATAATTTTAGGTACAAATACTACGGGAGTCACTTAAAATTATGACCTAACCCTAACCTGGTACACATATTACGCTCCGGTGTCCCATTTTTCTTACATCTGTGTTGACTGGTAAAATAGTAGTATACAGCCGCTCCATGCTTTTGTAGATTTTTAGACACAAAGTGGACCTATAGTCTATAGATCATTTTAAAATTGAACCTAACCTCCAGCTTTGAACTCCAAGAAAAGCAAATTTTAATAGCAAAAGCTTTTGCGAATTCTTGATTTCTGTATTTGGCTGTTGAGAATGCATATTTAACTTAATGCTCTTTGAGTTCCTGTCGGAAATCTTAATTTTGATTTTCACCATTAGAAGTCTGAACTCCAATATGAATAAAAATCTCCAATTGGAGATTTCGACTCTAAGCCTGGTTTGAATAGTAAATATTTTACACGCATGAACATACCTTTTTTTTTATCCAACTTCAATTTTTTTTTTCGATTTCAGATGTGACACTGCAGAGAAATTGAAATCGAAACTTGATTATTTACGTTCTCTTCTCAATGATCCTTCCGAATTTAAAAATATTTATAGATATGCGTTTGATTTTGCAAGGGTAAGTTCGTTAACTTTGTGACTTTTTTTCATTAAATTCCCCCTACGGGTTAACCATGAATGTAAAATAATTTGATAATTTTAGGAGCCTGATCAAAGATGCATTGATATCGAAGTTGCAAAGGGAATGTTGCAATTACTTCTTGGATCAAAGTGGTCAATGTTTTCAAAATTTTATGATTTTTTAGAGGTTTGTATATTGGTGCTTCAAGTATGGTCCGAAAATGGAATCTGCTAAATTGACCTCATCTCACACATGGCATGTACCTAAATAAATAATTATTCAAGTGGGACTCCAACTCAAGTCAAACAACAAAATATGGCATTGTTTTAAAAAGAAATTTATTAATGTGTAAACGAGAATATCAGTCGGAGACCGAAGACTTATCGATCGAAAGTTAGGGGATCCCCCAAAACAGAAACTGCTGTTTGATCCATTCTTACTCTATAATGACACCGTGTGTCCCATCCCTAATTAATTATTAACTCGCTAATCATACGACGTAATTAATCCAAAATCAGTAGGCTTCTGATCTGAGATATGATGAATGCACATGCAAAATTTGGAGCAGATTCAACCTCGCTTTCGTGAGATATCGCGTGTATCTAACAGACAGACAAACAAACAGACCTATCAACATACTCACCGATCAAGATCGATAAGTGATAACAGCACTGGCCAGTTATCTTATCTGATTCATGATTGTTCATAGAATTTGTTTGAAATTTGAAAAGCATCATCAGTTTCCATATCTGGTACAAGTTCTCTCACAAGCGGTGTCGACTCATTCAACCACTAAATTGAAATAAACATGAAAAATACTGATTGATTTGTAGTAGATTATAGACATTTGAATTAAGTACTAGTGTGCGAACATTTTCTTCATGTTAACCTACTTTTGAGCTGTCTACAAATTTTGTTTAGAAATCAAGATATAAATCATTGAACAGAGATCAATGGAATAACGTTTTAGAATTCAGTCGTGCGATCAAACCTGACTTTTCTAATTATGATGTGGATGGAGCATGTGAGTCTCTGTTTGTTTTGTTATTCTCGAGAAAACTGGTATAACTGAACTTACGATAATTCACCATTTATTGCATATAACATACGGTACTTGATTGCCTAGGTATATTCTACACTTCATGTTAATAGAATGATTATCACTTTGTAAAATGTAGGTTTTTTTTTTTTAAAAGGCCATTGAAATATTGAATATTATTAAAGCATAGCTATTCTTTGCAAGTCTAAGGAAGTCTGACCAAACGAAGTCAGACGAAACGTTACAGAAATAAATTTGTGTCAGTGTGCAGCAAGACTCTTGAATCACTTAGGATTCCTTGCAGTGTTTTGATTCCATTTTCATTGCTTTTGCCCATATTATGTATAAGTTATATATTATATAATATAACATGAAGTTCATGGACACAGTGATCATAGGCCGGTTAGCATCTCCCTCATCCAGATATAATAAATCTAATAGGCTGTGCCAAATTTTGAAGGTTTCCAGCATTTCCAATTCATATGAGTCCTATCTTCAACTTTATTTGTTATTTTAAATTTGATATTTTTTTACAGGGCCAGTTCTTATTGATGAATTTGTTGAATGGTACAAAGAAAATTCTTAATCATTGATGTTTCAGTCATTCTGATTATTCTGTTAGCAAGGCACTGCTGTCATATTATTGTAGGTCATCGACAATTATAATCTATGACTATAATTGTATTACAGTCAAGTACACAGGATTCTAATATAGGAAATTTTTTTAATCAATGCTACATTTGCAAGGTATAAATGTAGTTAAAAGTAGTCTGCCGGACTTTACTGCTTTGTTACAATGTGAGTTCCAAGGACTGAATTGATTTGGTCAAGTTGCGCTGCTATCATTTTACTATGAAACAGGATGTCAGTGAATTTACACTTTTGCATCTTCTATTTTTTAACTGGCAACAAAATCATTTCAAAGTGTTTGAATGCGCACCACACTTTAGAAAATTATTTGGGGCATTTTTACACTTGTGAACTGGAAACAATAGGTATTTTATCTAGTTGTGCCATGATCTTACATTATTTGTCTCAGATATAGATCGAAATCAAACAAGCGTATTTCTAATAGTTACAATTTGTCACATCAATTTAATCTGACCCACAATGCGATAAATTGTAGCTTTGTTGTGAAATACACCACCATGTACTATGTTTTTGTTACAGTATTTTTCATTTTTCAAAACATTTTGTACATATTTTTTTTTTCAAAATTGCTTTGAAATCTCCAACTTTAAAAATCGTCACCACGATGAAGTACTCAAGAAAGCAACTCCTCATTGATAGGTGGTATCTGACTCCGTTTATACTGTGCTGTTGCTTACCATATTATAATGTTAACTACCATAACATGAATTTTATTCATCTATCGCTGACAAAAATCCTTTTCATGTATTTGAGAAGCGAAACTTCTTTTCTTGTTTTTCGATTTTTTTCTCTTTTGTTGATGTTTTAGTTTAATATTTCCATGTGTACTCCATTTATTTAACAAATTCTTCGCATTTGTTTGATTCTGTGTAGGAATATTTTTATGCAAGTTCATGAAGATAATTAATATTGGGATATGCTTTGTTTTTATTATCCCCCCCCTTGCTCAGGAGTGGGTATGCACCTGTATAATATTTTAGGTTTTTCTCTAAGTTACCTTTCTTGATTGCATGGAGAAATAATATACTTAGTTTGAATTGAATACTTCCTAATTGCTATGTATTACAAATTCGGAGAAAGGATTGATGATTTGATAAATGATTAGGTAAATATTTCTGAAGACATTTTCACGACACCGTTGTTACATTGTTAAACCTTTTAATATCCCAGCTAGATCTTACGAATGGGTTCCCGAGTATCGATTTTCGTGTTTACTTCTGTTATCTTGGTTAGTCCGTCAACCGTGACGTAATAATCAGAATTTTAGCAGCGACATGTGCACTTTTTTCTCACATAAGTTTCTAAAAGTCTGTGTGATACTGGGGTTGAAATAAGGTATCGGTACTTCTAAATGGCAGGTGACTATTTCGAATAAAACTATGATTATGAACCTGTTGACCAGCTTGTGAGCGATAGCTTGAGGAATTACTCTCCGAATGAACGTCTAAAATTTCCAATGGAACTGTATTGATACATACGTTGGATCCGATAACTTGTCTGTTTTCTCTCAAATAATGGGTTGTAAGCGGCTTTCCTCTCCCCGGGGTGGATACGAAAATCCTATCTTGTGAGTTATCTGGCCAGGTGGGGCGTGCTTTAATATGTACATAAATTGTATTTCCCAAATTGTCGGAGTCTGGTATTACGTTTTTCCAATACTGGTAATCGAAGCAACAATTTCTGACACCACCTGAATTAACTTGAGTGTTTTCAACAGATAATTGAAGAAGGCCCGTATACGCCAACGTTTTTGCTATCTTGCGAAGCCAAAAAGTTTGTTAACTCGTGGCCGAAGTATTTTGAGTAGCTGAAGATCTGTCTAGTATTTCCACACATACATGATAGTTTTAAAATTTTCATGAAACTCCATGGCAGGGGTCGGCAAACTATATGTGCTTGCGGGCCAAATATCAACTTTTTCGGTAGCGCGCGGGCCGCAATATTTACGCCTTTGAACAATCGCCATATTAAACTTCAAATTATAGCGCATTGCACATTCTATTGCTGCGTTGAAAGCCTGCCACAATGAGATGTGTATGTGGCGTTTTTTTGGATAGTGAATAACACTTTTTGTACTGCCGCACAGATGAGATGTGGCGCAGTCTCACGGTCGAATTTCCGATGACAAGTTTCGTAACGAGTTCAACATTAAATTCCTATCTGCGGTGCTGACTGCACAAGAAAGAAAAATCTTTTTCCGTCCAAGCACTTTGGAATGTTCGACCCTCGTCGCTGTTCCTCAGATATTTTTGAATTTTAAATATCAATTATCCAAACGGCACATAACTGACGCTACTTATTACAAAACAAGCGCCGTACAGCAGCACTTGTTACCACATAAATCCGTGTAGTGACAATAATCATTTTAGGATCAATTTTTATGTTTTATGTATCAAATGACGGGTCGTTTGGGGGGCGCAACAAATTAGCTCACGGGTCGCATTTGGCTCACGGACCGCAGTTTGTCGACCCCTGCTCCATGGGATTGACGCATTATTTTTCAACCAAAATTATGAAGGCTGGTTTTAATTTTTGTTGGAAATCAGAATTTTTCACATTTTCTATTAACCTTTTGTGTTTGTCTTCGATTTGCGTAAACACAAATTCAGATCCCGTAGATTCATATATTCAATTCAAGCTGATGGTTTTTAACTAATTTCGAATATATACTATAACATTAAACAGATTTGTATTGTCGAGTAAACATAATTTGATCATTTAAATGAACTATTACTTAGAAGTCAACAAAAGCTTCTTCCACTAAAAGAGCGCCAGATTCGGATGTGGCTAGATGCTTGCATGATCCATTTTCCATTTTAGGTGTTCCATTACTTCTACGACAACGTACTATGTCAAACTGGTCGGATTTAGGCGACGAGATTTATGGTCGCCTTGCTTTGTATAAGGACTCAATCAAGACCCAATAGTACAATACTCAACATGTGCCATAGAATATTTTTACTTACAAAACTTTAAAATCGTCAATAAAATTGGTGTTAACTTTTCTATAGTGAAAGAAAAATTTATTCTCAATAATACTCGTTGCCTTGCCACCCCGACTGAAGTAACGGAAGAGAAAGTTGTAACATATACAGTTAGGAAAACATTTGGAAAGACATTTCCACAACTTCGATGAATAAAAAATAGAAACATTACAATGTGCTTTACAAACAATCTCTTGTGTTTCAAATAATATATATATACTTAGGTCTTAGAAAAAAAAAGATTCGGATTTCGTAACATTAAAATCTCTATGAATCTAGCTTTTATAACTGAACTGGCTTAACTTTCTCCATAATAGAAAATAATTATTGAACTTTCGATAAGTAAAAGCTTTATAAATTTGAAAAAAATATTACCAAATAGAATTCTAATCACATGCTGGTATAGATAATGTGTGAATGTCTTTTGAAATCATGAAAAATAAATAGGTTTTCGCTGTAACTCGAAACGTTTTAACATTTCAATATTTGCATACCTCGCAATTTTTTTTTGTTCTGCTATTAGTTTTCAGCCGCATTTATTCTACAATAAAAAAAATGTATTTGTACTATAAAAGAACATTAGTGGGTGCAACGTACAGTTTCGAACGATGAATTTTTGATGTAAACATATTTAGAATATATCGTACGTGTTTAAAAATCCCCGGTAGTCGAAAGTGATTATACTACGCGAGAGTAAACGAAAAATTGCATTTGGTGTTGTTTCGTCATAAAAATATCCATATTGTTACATCACCAATGTCACTGAATTGACAAGTGTTATGGCTAGCGGAGGCTACTAGCGAAGTTGAATAATGTGCTTCGCTAGTCTAAGTTGTAACTGGCTTTCTAGTTTTTGGCCGGGAATATATTATGCTAGCAAAATAGGCTTTATGGAAACATAAAAATCAAATGAGGAATCTATTATGCCTGATAACTAAATATTAACGTAATGGCCGAACAATATAATTCCTGTCGGGTGTTTTTTTGCAACCAGCCTAAAAAGTATTACAAAAAATGTATTAAGTTGTAAGCTATTTTGTAACCAATGAGTTCGAAAAGAAAGCTGACCAATTCACACATATTTTTTACTGGATATGGGAGGGCAAATACCACAATGCTTAACTTATTTGTAAGTTGTGTCGGTGAGAATCTAATACGGCATTTTCTCATTATGGTACATTCTTCGTAATGAAGAGTTTGAAATGTAGAACTAAATGTGGATATAGTAAGATTTTTGCACGTTTTAGCTTAATAAATGACAAATGAAGATCAATGTGTTTGGACAATAAAAGTGTTTGTTTTGTATTGTACTATTTACCTTTTCTCGGCACTATTGTGGCCCGCGAACAATACAAAAATGATAGTGTGGCCCGCGAGGCCGACAACCTTGGATCACCCTGTACTACGTAATAAATAACATTTTCATTTTTATGAAGACACACATTCAAATTGATTGGTGCTAACAAAAAACAGCAGAGGAATTGTTTCGTTGACCAACATCAACAGTGAATCACATTAAATCGATATATATTAATGAATAATTGTGCTCTCTTCCACAAAAATCTCTACATAAGTGCAACATGATAAAAATATACATAATAAAAAATTAATAAACTACGTGAACTGCTTGATTTTTTGCAAATTAATTTGGGTAAAGCCACAGAAACTCACCATCATTCTCATATCGTCATCCTCTGATTTTATAGATCAGAGATGACCTTAATCGCTTCGGGGGTTGTTACATAATTAAATCTATTTATCCAATATCAAAACAAGTATATGATAGATTTTCTCTAAAAGTAATAATTTTTAATGTGCGTTTAATAAGTAAGATTACAAACCTGAAAAACGTTCAAGAGTTGAAAGACGATAAGATTGGGCCTAATTACCTGTAAGTCTGAGTCAAAAACTACGAAATATATGATTCGAATACTCCGCAATACGTGTTGCTTTCGAATATTCAAATTATTTGGCCAGTCGCTATATTCTCATAAAATCATCAAACAATAATTGAAGGTTTCATTTCACTAGATATTTTCCTGTGCTTCAAAAATATAAGGTTGCCACAAAACTCTATATTCAATAATTTGTGATCATTTTAAACGTTTGATTTTCGTGTGTCTGGTCGCACACCAACTGTATCAGACATAAATCGTTTATAGTCAACTTTTCCTTCAAGATCTTTGTCATACTGAGAAAGAACATGATACACTTCGTCTTCGTCCAACACTACGTTGCACAGTTTTAGCACGCTACGAAATTCTGGAAGGGTAAGCATTCCATCTGATGACATGTCCATTTTTTTGAAAGCTCGGCGCAACGTACGCCAGTCGCCAGCTAATTGCTGCTTCAGCTTCGATGTAACGTTTTCCAGTCCACCTATCGGTTTCCCTGGAATCATTGACGTGGGCAGCTCCGCCTGTGAAAGAAAGTACATGTTAGGCAAATAGTTTTTATATGGTTGGTCATCTGTTGAAGCGAAATAAGACAATCCACACCCATCTACAATCACGTTATTTGACTGTTGAACAAGAAAAATCATACAAGTGTACTAACTTCGGTGAATTGTCAAAAAATTAGAGAACTACTGTTTTGAAGCATTTGAGATGACTTTTTAATTTCACACGCAAGTTTCAACATCAAAGTTTGAAAATACTTCAAATAGAAATTACCATTTTATTCTCTTTAAGTTATACGTAATTTAATTGGGTAACTTAGTTAGTCTAGTCGTCATATACTAACCTGAGGATGGGTCAGTACCGATAGCATGTTGTTTCCTTCTCGCCACACTTGTCTACGCAGAGCGAATGGTTTCAGAAATTCAATATACGAAACTCGACCATCCTTATTTGTGTCAAAACGGTCGCAGAGCATTTGAGCTTCGTGATTCGTAAGGTGCACACATAATTCTATGAGTAAATCACGAAATTCTTCTCTTGATACGAAACCAGTGTGAAACGGATCCATGTCGACAAATTCCCTTCGCAAGTCTTCCCACATATAGTCGACCTTTGCCCTCAAATTATCTTCCAGCATGTCAGCATCGCAATTCAGCTTTCGTGATCGCATCATGAAATCGTTGTCCCCTCGTCTTGGTGGTGAAATTTTAGCATTTGGAAAGGCAGCCGATTTTTGCGAGTGACCGTAAAACCTGATCAATTCCAGGAAAGTGAACGTGCGGTTTTTGTTGATTATGTATGTGTCCCACAAGCGTCTAATTTCTCCTCGGGTCATAGGTCGCTGTATATTCATGTTGTGGAGCAGATTGTACATCATTTCCTGCGTGAGTCTACCCGAGTTGTATTCGTCTAATTTTCTGAATTCAGTTTCTAATTTATTCATATCGTTTTTCACCAAGTCTCGCAAAATATCATGAAGTTCTTCTACGGAGCGTTGCTTATCGACTGCAGGTAGCGAACGTTTTTGTTTCTCTTTGTTAGTTGCAATAGTAGCAACTGATTTACCTCCCCATAGACTAGGGGCTCCCTTTTTGGCATCGAACTGGGCCATGAAGTCTGGATAACGAACATTTCCGTCCTTGTCTAAAGGAACGTTTTCCATGAACATCTCGAATTCAGAATCTGATACTTCAATTTGGAATCGGCTTTCTATGGCTGCTCTGAATTCTTGTTGTGAAATTATGTCTTGATGGTGTTTATCAATTTTGTGAAACATTCCAAGAAGAGCCAAGAAGTTTGACTGAAATAAAGTCATCAATTTTGATTCCACTGCTGTAACGGTAGACTTTGGTGTAACTGCTCGAGGATCTTTATTAAATCTGTGCTCTGGGTTGGACAGAATTGCATGGGCAACTCCATCTTCACTCCGATCTTGAAATTTTGTCAGGAACTGGACGTAATTTATGTCCCCTCTTTCCGACAATCCACATCGCGCCAAAAACATGTTGAGGGCGGAATCCTCGCGCAGATACAGATCCATCTGTGCTAAAACTCTTCTAAAATTATCTCTTGATACGGTTCCCACCTTATCCGGATCAGCTTTACGGAATTCGGACCGCATTCTATTGAAGCCTTCTCTAAACTTGTCTTTGAGCCAACGCTCTATGTTGATTGACGTTTTTCGTTCTACTTCGCTTCTTGGTAACGAACGAGCACTGGATGGCGGTGATTTTTCTTTTTGAGTAGCTGACTTTGAGCGACTCTTTTCTCTGAGATCCAAAGCTCCCTTCTCTGGCGGCGTATTCCTTTCCTCTCTGAACTCAATTCCTAACTTTTTAAGCAGAGTTTGGGCATTTATCACACCAATATTTCCCATGTCGTATTTTTTCCATAACTTATCAAACTCTTGTTCGTCCATATAGAATCCTAATTTGTTGAGAACATTGCGAAACTCCGGTTGAATAATACTTGATGATCCACCTGGGTTCATTTGTGGAACCAAATCTGCCAGATCTAAAAATCTCTGTTTGGCATGTTCTTTTAATTGAGCATGAACTTGTGAAGCGGTCATCTGGGATCGCTCAACTTGTTTTCGAGCAATTGGATCAAGCCAGCGTGGATATTCTGATGATACACTTTCTCGAAATTGGCTGTAAAATTCATCAAATTTTATTACTGTACGTTCGTCCAAATGGAGTCGCTTCAAGAGCATATGGTATTGCTTAGGTGAAATCAATCGGCCAAGTACAGATGTCATTATATGTAAGAGAGCTTCTGTAGTTACATTCCCTCTACCTTCTGGGTCGTTGTTTTTGAACATTTGCCTGATAGCAAAAAATCCTCCTGCTTTGAGTTTTTCTTTCAGTATGGCTTCGAGCTCGTCGATCTCAATTCTGGTTCTGGTGCTCGGTCGTGACATTGTGCTCATGCGGCTGACATTGCTAGCTCGTGATTCTGCTCTGCTAAAATTTCTATTTGATCCAAAAACTGGAAGCCGAGGCTTGGTTTGATCTGTAGCAGCCTGAACTTTCACGCCCTCTGGTATGGCGTCTAATGGAACAGGTGAAAACACCTTTTTATGAGCTGCTGATCCATTTCTAGACTGGGCAGATCTTCTAACCACCATTCCTCTTTGGGATGAGGTATCTTGAACGACTTCATTTTCATTTCTGCTGCCACTTCGACTAATGCCTCTTACCGACATTGTTTCCGGGTTTCCTAGCCTAGACAAGGGGTGCTCTATTCTAGGTAACATACCCACCCCTTTGTCTGGCTGTCCAAGCCTGCTGACGGAGACCTGAGACATATGGCAGTGTTTTGCGTACAAATTGGAATCTCAAACGCGACAAAATCAGCGTTATACAATGTTTATACCAAAAATCGATCTTATTTGCGCATGCTGATACCAGCAATACCGACTGATACTTTTGATACAAACAGATATCTCCCATCCCTCCTGACAATGGAAATATCACTCATAGCAACGGCCGGCTTAGCGCGTCTCTCTCGTCCCGGGGCCTTTGGAACGATACTGATTCGCTGTATACCTATTGTTCTTCACGAAGCCTCTTCACACGACTGCTGCCTTTGTTTCTTTTTGTTATGTGAAAACACTCAGAATCGCTTTTTACATTTGTTGTATATTTCCATTGTGTCTCGCAGCTCGAGTACCATTTACTTTACTCTCAAATCTGAAACAGATACGACCAAAGCAAACATACTGAATAGATAGTCATCCCATTCATAGTGTTTATACACACCACTTCCACACGTTACCCCACAATTGAAACAGTTGCTTAATCACATTAGCCTTTCATAACCCAAAATAGTCATTTTGTGATAAAAAGCTCGAGTTTCATTTCTAAATTCCAATTTAAATTGAAAACGTCAAACTCTTTAGGTCGCACAACATGGAACACATTAAAATATAAATATTGTCGTAAGGTTAGGGTCAATTGTCACTAGGAAATTTGTTTCATCTCTCCGTTTCGACTTTATTAAAACCCATCATCTTATAATTCACTGCCAAATGTAGAGAAATTTTCTACCTTCAATACCTTATCGCAAATTAAACCAAGCAAAATTAAAACACAACATGTAAAAAAATTTGCATTTTCGCACGAAAACTTGGCTAAAATATGTGTTTTAAATAAATGTCATGGCGAGTTATAGGCACAAATTTCAACCATTCAGTCACTGGAGCTTTTTCGCATGTCTAAATTACGTTGTGGATTGCGCTGAGCAAATACGATTCCTAGTTTCAAATCAAAAAACTCATTTGGCAGTGTTGTCAATCACATTATCGCAGTACGCCGTCACTTTGTAGAAGACAAAGTTCGAGTTTGTATGCTCAAGTAAAATAATTTCGATATCACTAAACATTAAAGGGTCATTGGACCGACTCAATGACCAAATGTCCTTTTGTTGAATTGTTTGAAGTTACGAAAACAGACCAAGACTTAGCGTTAAAGATATACGACCGCATTGTTTACACAGTCTTCTCGAGATTTTCTATGCAGTTCGTGGTAACTGACAGATTTATTGTATTATCACTTTTCCACACTTTGAGAAATCACAAGTAAAAGTTAACACAAAAAAACAAGACTCACAGTAACATCATTTATTTAGATTATTCAGAAAAAGCAAACATAAAAATACAAAAACTGTATGATTTTTGGGAATCTTGAAAGCGTCTTGATCCCTGAGCAAACTCAATGGGCGATAGAAACGATGCTTACTTTTATGCCTACACTAATATGTAGACATACTTTTCAATGAGAAAACGTCTAAGCGTACGATATGAAATATATGACAGCAGTATTTTATATAACATCTGGGATTATTGCCGTGAAAAAGCTTGCCTGTGCATGAATACACAAAAATATACATCATATCACCGATTACGATAAAATAGCTTATCTATTGATTTTATTGGTACTTTTGTAGCAATTAACAACGATATCCATCTCGCTTTAAATAAGATTGACTTAACCGATGTTGACTTTGTCTGGATTATGATAAGTCAGAGTATTTGTAAATGACTGAAAATAAATCTCTGTGTAACTCGAAGCCAATTCCCAAGAACAGTGTATATCATTAACCAATATTCCCAATAGATTCCGTAATAGCTTTAGTTTAGAGTAATTTTGGTGCATGTACTGTGAAGGATAAGACGTTGTCCTGGCGACGCTGATACTGTTAGTTAGAGATCTCATTTTCGTCGAAGTAATCCAGTGCCTGGATATCCTCACATTGTGTTCTTCTTTGTGGGTACACAAATCAGCTCAGAGCAAAAGCATACCGTTGTACAAAACACCACAGGACGCTGGTGAATGGTTTATCAAAAGCGTTTACAAAAATGCTGTGGTCTTTTTTATACAATTGAAAATCAGAATTATGATATTTCACAAAAGTAAGTAAAATTAAAAACACTGACAATACTATGTGAATTGCTTTGTTAGAAATGCGTAGTAAAATAACAAAAATTTCAACAAAAATCGATTACAATGTCATCGAAGAACAATGACATATATTATGACAAGATGATGTTTTTAAACTATGCTGACTAATGAATTTCAAGCATGACGCATCTGATTGATTCAACTTTTCCTTTTCGCATTAAAATCTAATGAAAACGAATGAATCAAATAGTTCGTTTATACAACGTAAATAAATAAACGTATATGATTGTAACAGTGCACCCATATGATCAATAATCGTCGGTCTGTTTTGACTCTCATGGCCTTGGTAATTACTGGTGTTAACAAGATGCTGAACACTTTTTAACGAATAACGCCGAAAAGATACTAGATGCTACAATTGTAGCATAAAGACTGAAAATGGGGATTTTAATTTTGTATTTAACAATTGACTGGCTTTACTGAAGCTTGGTAACCAGGCGAAATTCAGTTGTCCGCCATATCATTTATACGTCTTATTGCCTTTCCCCCCTTCCGATCTAGAGATGGAAATCCAATTTTATAGATTTTCGATGCGATTTGCGGCCTGCTGTTTATATTTAGCTTTTGAACCATGACAATTTGTCAGTTGGCAATAAATTCGCCCCTATACAAATTTTGAATTTTAGATGGTAGGCAGTTAGAATTACCAGGTAATCTAGATAGCCATTTTATGGTGACCGTACATTTGAACCCATGTACATTTGAACCCATGCGTATATCCACGGGTTCAATCTATATGCGGGTGCTAAAACCCATGGGTTAGGATTAGTATGGGTTTAACTATCCGTGACACAAAAAAATTCCATAGGTGCAATAGCATACAGGTGCAATTGTCATGGGTTCAAATGTACGTGGGTTCAAATGTAATGGAACCCCATTTTATTTATATTTTATTGTGTATCAGTCGGTGTTGTCATAAGTTATTTTGAGACTCAAGAATCTCCTACACCACTATCGCGTTTCGACGGTTTTCTTGAAAGAAGATATAACGATTTCATAGCCAAAGCTTTTTTATAACTTGATCTAGCGGTCACACGCATCATATCGGAGTCATCTTCCGCTTTGGGCGACAAAAAGTCAATTGCATTAGAGCATGACTTCGCGATATGGTCGTTGTCGATAAATACATCTGGAGCGTCGTA
This sequence comes from Styela clava, assembly GCF_964204865.1. Lineage (NCBI taxonomy): Eukaryota > Metazoa > Chordata > Ascidiacea > Stolidobranchia > Styelidae > Styela > Styela clava. Next base: position 21,151,381 of record NC_135250.1, read on the forward strand.
GCTTTCGGTCAGATCACATCCTGAATTGCTTTGCTTATTATTCGAAGACGCAACGCACGTATTGTGGATGTGATTGTCACTACCAAAATAGGAATCTGTTGGCAGTCTCCCAGTATCGGGGAAGTTTTTTGGACTTCGATCGAACACACATAAGTCAATAGGATCCAAACGCTCAATTTCGTCAGAATTTTCATTTCCGTGTTGACAATCCAAGAAAGTATGTGCTTCCAGTAATCCTGGAGTACTCGAAGAGCAGTTTCTATGCATATTTCTTATGTAAGCGATTTCTTTCGCTCCAGATATCCCTGAGGAAGGCATATAGCCCTCTGAAACAGTATTGCTACGTTCTCGGTTCGTTTCCACGTCAAAAACGTCATTATTTTTCATGGAACGTCCATATTTTCCGGACTTTTGCTGTCCTGATGTCCACACGAAGGATTTTCCAAATGGCATGCAAGATGAAGTCATTGCAGGAGGAGTGATTAACATTTTTTCAACGCTGTCGTATGATTTTACTCCACTGCTTGACGACGGTTCACGAATTCTCTGCTTATACTTAATTTCATCTCCTAAGTTCTTTTGTCTCGGAAACGAAGATCTCTAACAAATAAGAAAGCAATGCTATAATATAGGAACACCAAGGTCCAGTGACAGACCGTAGTACCGTAAAATTTTGGGTAAAAATCGAGCCCCCAGGGACTCAGTGAATTATTCAAAAAAGAGTGGTGCAACCATCTCCAAGTTCTGAAAATTTGTAAACTATTCTTCATTAGCTCCGAAGAAATGCGATTTTTTTCTCATTAACAAATATTCTCCGAGTACCGGGTCGAGTCTATCTGTCCGAACTATCGTGTATTTCATTACCAATACCTTTTGTTTTGTATCTTTATCCGGTACAATGAAGGTATCCGGCAAAAACGCCGAATTTCTTGATTTTCTTGTCCCGCTCGCATGTTTTGACGTTCCTGTTGGCGAGGTGGCGCTATTGTTCAATGAATTATGATCCGCCAAAGTTTTTCGCCTGCTGCTACGTTTGCTGTTTCTGCTACCTGAAATTTATTTTATAATATCTATATTATTTTACATAAGATACATTAGGTGGCCCAACTAGAGTTTTGCTCCGAGTGAAATGATAAACGTACACAAAATGCGGCAATGTTGCAATACTTTACGCAGAATTCATGTGTTTACTTTCAAAATATTATTTTTACTTCTATACTGAATATACCTCTTCGGAATTTCTATTTATCTTTCCACGTAACGAGCAATATCCTTTCTAAAGCGAAGCCAATAAAATTGAATTGTCTAAAACTAAAAAATCTTGGTGTGGGAGAAAAAGTAAGTGAGAAATCTAAAAGTAAATAGATAATGAGAAATTTTTGAAAATAATGAGTTCGAACAAATTACCAACGTAATTTTTCTTTGTAAAATCGGGATATTTAAATTGTTTATTTATTTATTTAATATTTTCCCCGTAGCAAAAAATCCCGATTTATACGAAAAAAAATTTTAAAACAAAATTTGTTGAAAATTAAGAATTTAATACAGAAATGTATTCATATGAATTTGTCAATTTAAATTGTGTAGACAGGTGTCAATATGAAGATGTAATCTTCTCCACTCTAGTGCGGTCTAATCGGTGCTCCATTTAATATAACTTTAGCATCGAAAAAGGTTTATTTTGAAGTCAATGGCTCTACACTTAAAGATGAGATTTGCTTATTAATTCTTGTAGCCCGTTTGTCTAGCTTTTTCGCTTATCAAAGTCTTGTATTTCATGCAAGTTTATGTTCTACATTTTACCCGCGGGACGGGAGGTCGGTCGAGATATTGGTTGTAAAAAAAGGTTAAGAGCGAAGAAGGTCCTTGGTTCTGCAGGAATTAAGTTTAAATCAGGGCTATGAAGTCGGAATTTCAGATTTTTAATGATAATGAAATAAGTGAATTTTTTTACAACAACTCAAAACGTGCCGGAAGTTTGCTAAGTTTTTTGACCAGTATGTTAATGTTATGTTATGAAAATTTGATTTCCTAGTGGTTTGGAGCTGGAGTCGGAGTCAAAATTTTTTCAATCCGGAGTAGGGACGAAGAGTTGATTGTGAATTTTCTCCAACTCTTCAACCAATTGTCTAAATCCAACTCAGTAAAGCAGGGGTCGGCAACCTTTTGTCTCTCGCGGGTCGAAATTAAGGTTGCAAGTCATTGGCGGGCCGCACATATTTTTAGAAATAATAAAAATCAAGCAGTGATACATCTCAAGAATAGAATATATATTTATTTTCTCATTGCATCTCATAAAATTCCATTTGAACATTTTCAGCGCAATTGAACCTTTTGCACTTAGCATCAACTTTTCTGAGTTTTGTTGCCATTTGCATAATTACAATTAAATTATATGCTCATTAAACGAGTAATTGTGACATTTATAATTGTTAGGTTATAATATAATTTAGTTTAAAGAATATATCCGTCAAAACGGATGTTTTGTTACTATAATTTAGTGGAGCGTCGCGGGCCGGATTATAGTGCTCCGCCGTAGTGCCGTAGTTTGCCGACCCCTGCAGTAAAGCATCCATACAGCCCTCTAGAACCATTTTACTGGTGTTATATTTAATTCATAATCTCAAATATTGACTTTTGTCAATAACAAAAAATATATATTCAACCGTAAGATGAATACGAAACTATGTATGTTTTTATAGTTACGAAATAAAAACACTGCACCCACTTATATGGGGGATAGTATTCTATAAGAGGTATATTATTCTACGGTCTATCTTACAGCCAGTTAATATATTAGATTAAGAAAACTCGTTTTAATGCGGCGCACGGAAATGAGTCACTTGCAAATATTTTGATTGCCTAGTTTCGTCCCACAGCAGTTGGTGGCGACAAATACAATTTCGAAAATATAATTTCAAACAACAATTTGCTTTCGTTTCAGACTCGCAAAATCGTTATTGGCATTGAGAACCGTCGGCCTATTGCAACTTCAACGAATATTAAGATACTATATTTTTGTATTGTGGAGTCATGTTGTTGAATTATGACGTCACGTAATTTTTACATCTCATAATGACTCTATAACAGGGTTTTTCGAACCGGACCATCGGCCCGATCAGGCGACCACGTCCCGGTTCTCTGGATGCCACGAACAAAGAGAGACCTTCAAGAGGTATCATTCGCTACGACTACATTAATTTAAAGTGAATTGACTTTGATTTGCTCAACTCTTTGACTGTAATACATTCATTCATTTGCAAAAGAGGTGATGAAAGCCAGGTATATTTTATAGAAGAGCAAAGATCATAAGGGTTGAGAGTCCTTTTAAGGGGACAACGGATCATAAAAGTTTAAACACGACTGCTTTATAGGTTTATACGAAATTGAGTAGTAATAATTGACTACTCTTTAACATATCGATACCTGGTATTACAAAAGATATTATTAAAAGGTATTTATACTAACTCTTTATACTGAACATTGTTTTATATAGGCTATGCCTGTGTATTGCAAATGATTTTCGCCATTCGAGGAGTAGTAATAGACAGACACTCGCGTCTGTCATGCTCCACAGTATGCCATGGTCGAGATTATTAAACTACTATGCAGTCGGAGTATCGGCATTTTTTTCCGATGGAGTCGAATTTGGAGTCGAATTCTTTGATTTTGATTGTAAATATTCCCCGACTCTGAAATTTAGAAATATGCCGAAATCTCGATTGCAATCCGAAGTACCACCAGATTCAGAACCTCTGGTTTAGAGACTATGACTAGAATTTTTTGACGCTGAAGGTGCATCTAAATTTTGGATTGGAAATAGCCTAGCAAACAGAAAACATTTGGCATTGACGATTAATCATAGGTTTAAAAATGGTAAATTAATATTTTTCTTAATTCTTACCTCCGCTTGAAATTCGTCTTCGAAACCCGGAGAAGGCGCCTCTGGAGCCATTGTGAGTGACACCGCTTTCCGAAGAAGTCTCCCAATCTGATACTTTAATATTTTTTATCAAAGCCTAAAATGAAAACCTTGAAACTACTGCGTGCACTTTTAAAGAATAAACGAAATCTAATAGAATTTTACAGTAATCAACGTGGGGTACTTGATTGACTAAATTGCCATGATTGCAATTATTCATCGACATGGCGTTGATATAATATGAGAACAATGAGAAATCCGTATATCCGGGTTTGGAATCACATTATGAAAACCGGTGGCCGGTTACTGTGAAATCCGGAGATGATATCTTTAATCAAATGTTCACGAGCTAACTTGACTTTGGTATTTTGTTTATACTATACAGCAGTTTGCGCTCTGAAAGCATATCTTAAGCATTTCGATTTGCAATCGAAGTTTCTTGTGATTAGAGATAAATTTACCGAAATATAATGGGTTTCTTAAACATAATTATATACTATCAGTTACCTGAAGTTCCTTCCGGTATCTTGCGTTGGTACCCAGGTATACTACAGGATTAAGAAGCGGTTGTAAAAATGCAAGACCAAAGGTCATCCAGGTGATTATAGTAGGAGACTTCTGAAGAGTTGAAGCCTCGACGAGGACCCGAATCTGTGATAAAACAATAGAATTATAGGATAGGATAATTTTTATAAAACCAACAACCACTATCTTCAAATATAAAATAAATAAAAATGTGTTGAAAGATTCAATTTTACGTACCACATAAGGCATGTAGCAAATGATGAATATACAGCAAACTGCCATTGTTGTCAATGTAGCATTTCTTGTGCGTCGTGAAGATACTTTTTTGCGAGCCTTTGACTTTGATTCTTTGTGCTGTGGATGTGAGAGAAAGTGATCATTTATTCGTATAATGGAATATAATCTAACTTCATGACGTATTCCATAATTATAGATCTTAAATTTGAAGCCATAGACAAAGCATATGCTCCAGATACGACGCGGGATAGGATGGGATTAGTATCTCATAGGAAATAATAATTGTCAAGAGTCAAAATATTTTACAGAAAATCGAAAAATGAGTTGGCTTAATGTCTCTAACAGTCTATTGAAGATAGATTGCAAACACCAAAGATTTTATTATAAAAATTTAATTTTTCCGAATTCGAACTGGAGTCGGAGTCAAATTTTTTACAATCTGGTGTTAGGAGTCGGAGATTTTCTTAATCCGAATTTGTATTCAAATTTGTCCAGCCCTGCCCGGTGTTGATTGTACATTTTCCCCGACTTCCGCAATCATGGTGAAAGGTCAATTAGGCGGTTGAACGATATAGAAAACCAAGACACATCGTCTGTTCACCGTGAAACATATCGAATGCTTCTATTTCGCTATTTTCACTTCTAGTCGTAATTATGTAAGAAGGGTATATTATTAGCACAAAACAATATCAGAGCGACTAATTCAATCGTTTGGAAATCGGAAAAAAATAGATGGCGACGAAAAAGCCAAACCAATAGCATAATATACACAATGAAGCCTATTTGCAAAACAAGATTCCAAATTTCAAGTTGCGAAAAAACCCAAGATAACTGCCCCCGTCGTAACCTCAAGCAAGCCACAGGCAGATAAAAGGACTGACTCATATCTACTTTATCAGACAAACCATTTGGAAGTGACAAATGGTTTGAACTGATATTGACTGTTATTCGTTTGTTTTTGAAACTTGAAAACAAAACAGATTTGCTTTTTCCTTTCTTATCTTACTTAAAAACCATTTGACGTCATAACGACGTCATAGAGGAGTATTTTAAGTATTACAATTCCAAATGGAACAGATGGCCCTAACAAATTTTTTAAACAAAATATAGATAGCGGTATTGCAATTGATTTTAATTTTCTTAAAGCATTTGAGCTTCCAAAATTTGTTTAATGCAAGGGCTTCTGCAAAAAAAGACATAAGGACGCCGTGCAGTTAGTCAGTCTACATACTATACAACAAAATGGACATAAATTTAGGAATTTATACATTGCCAAAAGAATATTGTTTTAAAAATGTTAACAAACCGCTTTCCTTCCCAAATCCTCCAATTTTATTCGTCGGCATGACAATATCACGGCGTCACTAGGCGAATGAGTTTCATGACAAAAATAAATGGACGTGAAAATTGCCCCCTCGACCTAAACGATGACCGCAATGACCTTTTTGCGGACGCAAAACACGGGAGAGACGTCTCGTGGAGCGCGAATAGTAATGATTCAAAATACCCAAATTTTGTAATTTTTATCGGAGACATTTAGGGTAGTTGGAGAATTTTCCACTTATATATAATCTCTGGCGCACTGATTCCACTGAAAACGCCTCGTGCTGTGGTCTCTTCTAAATATATATTCAAACGTATTGATTACGAATTTTTATATTTTGTCGTTGTCTGTATGATTTTGCGACTACACAGAACAAGCATAGCGCTAGACGAGACGAGCATACACAACCAGCATATTTATTGCTTCATATAATTTCCGATTTCTATTCATTCGATGTCTTTGTTCTAAAATACATATTGTATTGCGGATTTTTCTGCGGGAAAGATGTGGCAAGATAATGTTGAACAGTCGTTAAAAGTCGAACATCCGGGAAAAAACTTGCAGTCGACACTGGTGTTTCGAAATCGAAAAGAAATTTTGCCTTCGAAACGAAACGAAACACACGTTTGTCACAAACAGTAAAACATGTCACCATTATTACCCATCGAATTTAATGTACAATGATGGCACACAATTCCCAGAAATGAATCCACAAAAAGGAAGCATTGGAAAGTAATTCAAGAGCATAAAACGATAATGATACGAAGGTTTTTGCTTAATGACAGAGCAGTGACCAAATGGCACCAGAATAATACGAATTACGTCATTGTTAGAAATGGGGCTCACAAGCAGCATAGCATGGGTTCCCGAAACGTCCCTGCCATTATCTTATGTAATAATTGGGCTCATTTTCTACTTTATCCGATGCCACAAATCCTTGTGATCCAGTGGGGTAATTATACCATGGAGTTCCACAACAGACTATTTCAAAGACATTCTAAAAATGTATTTTTGAATCTGGATTTCGAATATATTCGAAAATCGAGGAACATAGGAATTGGGCTTTTCTGATATTATCATGATTGAATTCATGATTGAAATTAGTTATTTTGTTGCTTTAATTAAGCCTAAGTAAATAGACTTATTTATCAAATATTACAATATTTATGAATTGTGGTGCATCTTGGCAAGCACAAAAAAAGAAAAACTATACGCCCAGTGAAATGTTTTAATTTATACAGTAAAGTCAACATTAACTCGGATTTTTGACACGGCTAATTTTCGTCATGAATTCTGACTGTTTATCGTCATCGACATCGTTGAGCTAAATTCCGCCACAATTATCCCTCCTAACAGATATTGACTGTTGTGCTACTGGGGGGAATTAATTTTTATTTTGCTCAAAGGACTATGCGACAGTTCAGAAAAACACTATGCGATCATTGTCATAATCAAATGTGGGGACCCGATTCACAAATTTCCATCCGCCAGTGACGGAGAATTAAGACTGAAATATTTTTTATTATTTTTAATCAAGCCAGCTCTGATTTAAATATTTCATGTCGGCTGTTATGCTTTTATTATTGCTTATAAATTAATACCGCAAACTCGAAATGAACGATAATATTATCAACGACGCCATTCTAACAGTAAAATCTGCGATAGATACTAAATAATATTTAAAAGCTATTTCATACGGGATAAATTGCAAGAATGCATAAAATGCTCGGTCACTATCGAAACTAAGGATGAACACGATTAATTATGACAAAATTTGATTTTAGATTCATTGCCGCGGTAACCTAGCTAGACTATCTCGACTACGTTGAAATATACGATAATAATTGTAAAATATTATCAATCAAAAACTTCCTCGACGAGTACTTCAAGTCGTCGCTGACCTAAATCCTTTCATGTTGGCATTAATTTATTGCGCGTCGCGAAAAGTGTCTTAGATTACAATAAAACATAAAATGAAATAATTATAAAATGTTTTCAATCAAAACATGGGCAATTTGAGAGTCGCGATATTTGAATAAATTCTGATATTAAATTCGAATTGTACGTCCCGAATGATACCTTGACTAATATCAGGTTGCATTTGCTATGACGTCATACTATCTGTTTCGAAGGTCGAAACAGCGCCGTTTCGACATATCAGTGTTTCGAAACGCCCAGCCCCACATATATATACTACGTATATATATTTGAATCGTGTTGACGACTTTACTCTCTCCGGAATATTTATATTATATACAAATTTTCGGACAGGTACAAATATGAATTATCAACAAACCTTTTTTGTGAATGACATGCTCAGCAGTTTACTTTGAAAGGCTATAGTGCAGGATAACATGAACAAAAGAGCCAAGAAAAACACACTGTGAACTCCAATAACGTAGGAACGATGAAGAGAATTTTCTGAAACAATAACAATAGTTTTAGCCACGATATTAGTGCTAACGCAAAATTACATCGGACTCACGTCAAAATGAGATTCCGTGGTTGTAAAACTTAACTGTTAGTAAGTGGCAACGTTAAGCGAGCATGAAAATGTGACTATTCCATACATTATGTAGTATTTGTATTTGCTTAATTGGTCTTTCAAGTGTTTAAAAATGTTATTTTCTAAATTGCGTTTCTAAAACTAATTTATATCTATCACTCAAGTGCCGTCTAACCATGAACGGCGTGGGTTTTCTTGATGACGTCATTTTTTGTTGCCAAAACAGCTTCCCCGCGTGACGTCACGGATGTGTATCATTCGCGCGACCCATAGCAGTTCAATCTATGGAGTATGTATTAGTGTAAAGAGTAAACAAGGTAATCGATATTGGCCGTACAACATTATTGCGTATGCCGTATGTTATAAATATAAAATACTTTTATCCGATCACACCCGATCAAATATAAATCGGAGATAAGAGTCCTAATTAGTATCTAAAAATACTGAGCAACGAAGAATTGGGTGTATTTCGATACCGTATTGGCTCCTTGCAAAATCATTGGCCGCTTGTCTAATGCCTTTTTCCAAGAGAAGATGCGAAAAACAGTAAGTTTATGACAATCAGCGTGAAAAAAAATAATAAAACGTGTCCTTATATCTTCCTAATGCTTGTATAACTGCAGATCCATTTATTGCTGGGTATGTTATTAACAGTGTATCCTTTGGCAAAGTACACTTATATACTGTAAAACTTTATATGAATGCTGCAAAGTAGCTACCGGTAAGTAGACTAAGTAGCCAAAACACTCACGGGAAATTACACCAGAGCGTAACAACTATGATCATATTCGGATCTTTTCACGTTTATCTACGTAAGTATGATATCGATAATATAGGTTTGTAAACAAATTGTGAACTTTCACTCATCAATTTTTTTAAATTTTTGCCAGTGGATACACAGTAGTACACATCCGTGTCCACTTGGCTAAAGTCTTGTTAGTAGAGAAGCACCCTCTTATAAATGACGATAACAAAAAACCTCACCTGTAATTGTGTCTAAAAGACAAAACCTCCTTCCCTTGACCACATGATATTCTCCAACACCAAATATGGGCAAAATTGTTGTTATAATTACAAGAATACATGCTGACGGTAGAAGAAATTTCAAAAGCTGAAAATAAAAGTTTGATCACATGATTAATTTGGCCAAGTGCCACAAAGCAGCAAAAAGCTGAAGATTTTTCATCATGTGAAATGGTCCCGTCGAAGACAATTGTGACACGCCCTTTCGTGATACAAATAAAACTTTTTTTCAAAACTATTTTCAAACGTTTAAAATCAAAACCAATTGTGCAAAGAGTACAAGCTTATTCACTTTGCAATTCGTAACTATCATCGTCAACGCAGGCCTGTCGAAAGTCATTGTCATGAGCCTTTCTGATCTTCCCAAAATCACTTGGGTACATAAACAAGTCATCAGTACCACCAAATCAGTCGATTAAACTGGTGTAATTTGACTTATTTTTTGATTTGTTCTCTCTATATTAAGTTTGGTAGGGCTCATGTCCCATCTTTTAACGTATCCTAATCGAACATAAGACAAGAAGCTTCGAAGAAAAAATATTTGGGGTGAACAATTATAAGATATTACCAGGATTTAATCCAAGCGTTTATTGAGATCAACAATAAGCATTATCTATGAAAAGACATTTTCTGTGAATAGGCTTTAGGATTCCTCATTCTCAAATAAAGATATGTGAAACATACGTAGAGGTCAGAGGACAACAAATGATGCTATTTGCCTATAGAGAAAATCGAAAGAGGCTTTTTAGTAAGGTAACCAATATATATCGCATTCTACCTTTCCAATTTGCCACCGACGGAAGCGACATTTAAATAAGGCCGGATAATAATAATTAAGCTCCGCCATACTGTTATTTCCTATATATACTGTACTACCATTTCAATAGATTATGCTTGGTATTTGTTCGAATGAGCTAAACAATTTGAAATGTGCATACGTCACACGTATTATACGTCAGGAAATTGCCGTTATCCTGCATGCAGTTAAAATTTCGTGATGAAATATTTTCCATAGATGAATTGCACTTAGTTGATCATGTTTATCAACACCCTGTGCTTGGCGCATTATAACTACGAAAAGAATAGTTCTATTGGGATATCAAATTGCGATTACGAAGCTCGTTATTTGTTTTTAAAGCAGCATATTGTCAACATTTGGGTCTGCCTTTGCACTGGATTCTAGTTTCGAATACATTGTTTTCTTTGAATTTTTAAACAAAAATCACTTGTAACCATAATAAGCTCTGTAATCAATTCTACACAAGAAAAAATGCTTCCCTAAGCTTTTTTTTTGATATTCATATGTAAATATAAAATTTTAATAGGTTACAATTTTGGTTACACCATTGAATATAATGCTAACTTCGTATGAAATCATAATATCGTGTTAAGTTCTTGGAGTTTGGGTTAATTAGGATACTGTTATGATTGAAATGAAAAGAACTCTTCTCTAATTCTACTAACGTAAAGAATAAGATCCTTATTTGGGTTTGAAAATATTCTCCAATCAAGTCTCTGTCTAGAGCAGCCTTAAGTATATATTGTACAACCGAGAGTATCAACCCAAGTTGTTAAAATTGACATTAGCTGTGTGAATGTGTATGAACTAGTATGTTCGTTTTTGGTCAGTTTGAAGCTATCCTTAAATTCGTGATTTCACTTGATTGAATGCATAAAATGTCTTCTGAGAACAAGGCTGTTTATTAAACATATCGAGTTGCTATCTTCTAACATAAAATGTTTTCAAACAATGATACGTCACTAATGAGTCCAGCTTCGACTTTTCGATATACCAATGAGTTATGCACGGCCATACTTTAATCAACAAACTATTTAATTCCCAACCTTTCGTATTTTGTTTTTCCGAAGCAAGTCTACGCATGTCTGATTATAATCGGATGCACAAATCTACCAATTGCATGTCATAGTGATATGAATTTCCTAAACAGGAATGCAATATCCCAACATATTGTATTTATCCTATGATGTCATTTTCTCACAAACTGTTTTCAGGAAAATCTAGTTGTCGTCTGGCTTTGACACTTTTGTGAGGATTGTCCTTTTAATGAGACAAGGTAAAAATCTTTCGAGTCACAACTTTCACACATGTTTGTGACATAGAAAGTCTGGTCTGGAAAACGGCCAGCTCCAATCCCGACCGTGAGGAAATGTTATTCAATTATTATGGACTGTACTTTCATTTTCTATTAAAATTGAGGTGGTCATTTGTCACCGACGATAAACTTATATATCGCAATTGTACACGCAATACTGTCAATTATGGGAAGATAATGGCGCCAGAAAGTTCAAGGCCCTTTTAAATGACATGCATACCGATGTGAAGGTACAATGTAGGTAATGATGTGGCAAACCTTCGGGCTTAACGACCTTTTCAAGCTGAAAGTTGATGAAGACTTTTGATAGGTCGTTGTTTTAACCAACAACAAAAAAACGTTTATGATAATGCTCATTGTAAGTTCAATGCAGTAATGTACTGGGTATTGATATTTTCATAGTTCATAGACACCGTGCTCATTTTAGACTTAAACCCCATTGAAAAATATATATTTCTGAATGCTGACTTATTTAAATTTTTAAAAACTAAACATTCACAGCATGTTTTCCCTTACCTTCAATCCTAGATGACTTCGATATTTGAAAGGCCAGTAAAGAGCAATAACGCGATCAAATGCCATTAAAATTGTAATAAGCGGAGAAACGAGAAGAAAAAATAAGACAATGAATCCCATTATACTGCAAGATATTTTTCCACCGAGCCAATCGCATTCTGGAGTTGCGAATGCTGGCATCAAAATCAGGAAAAACGCCTAAAATGAAAATTGATTTTGTCAACGATCGATTGTTACCTGTTCAACCATACAAAATATAATTTTGGGGTAAAAAATTAAGAAAAAATACGAACATCCCGTAGTAAAATGGTTGGCTGAGTCAAATATAAAAGGTTTTGACAACGATATAAATACGCAAAAAGGGACCTCCCTCCCCTACCTTCTAGACAACAAAAATCTTTGTCAAAAGATATTATCAAAAATATTCACACTATATCCTCACCTGTAGGACATCACAAATGTTCAAAAATCGTATACAAAGATATACTGGATTACTCCTTCCTCTGACAGTTACCAGTGGTACACGAAATAGAACAATGGATGATAACACGTTCAGTGTAAATGTTAAGAAAAGAAGACAAGCCATTCCCGTGTTCAAGGAGTTCCATTTGCATTTGGGAGGAAGCAAAGTCAAGTTCACATGTTCATCAATACCGTATTGTCCTGACAAATTCGAAGCAACAACCGTGGGAAAATTGACGTCGTAAACTTCCGTCACAGACTCCATTGATAATTCAAGTGTGTGTCACTGTAGAAGATCAGCACATATTCAAACTCCCTTTTCTATTTATCACTAGTTATCAGTTGAATATAATGTATCTATAACTTTAGTATACAGTGAACAATTCGATTAAGTTAAATACAATTAACAAACCGTTTGTTATCCTTGCAGCCACAAATAAAATTAATTCCGTTCGGCTATATTCGTCATGCTTTATTGATAAAAATGTAGGAAATTCTTATGGATTCTGCTTATGACTTGTAAAATATCATATAATATATTGTTACACGAACACAGCTGGATAGATTAGGCACGCTTGCGTTCTTACAAAACGTAATAAAAACACATACATACAATGTTATTAGTAAATGGCCCGATTGCCAGTAAAGTTAGACTGTTTCAACTTGGCTAAATTCAGTATTCGAAATATTCATAACATATTTAATTCACGACAGTCGAACATGGCTAAAATACCATTTTAAACGCTAAACCAAAAAAGTTCAAACATTGTCGAGGCAGACGCTTGTTGCCTGAATACGATTTCACTTTTGTTCAAGCTTATATGGCAAGTGAATATCGAAGAACGCCCGGCACATTTCCGAATACCCGCAGTCGATGTACACCGAGACTCTCGCAATTTCAAACCGAACTTATAAAAGCAAGTAAGAGTTGCGTAATGGCGGATATTTCTCGGCCTGCACAGGATCAATTCGAAGATTTTTTGACACGTTTTGAAAGATAACAAACATGCGTGATAAGCGGTACATTTACGCTAGGCAAGTAAGTCAAGATTGTAAATAAATGTCACTTTGACAATATGTATCTGACTGAAGCAAATGTCTAAAGAGAAAAAAAATGAAATGGAGAAATAAACAGGAGAAATTCACATTTCAGCGGGTAAATCACGTCACCTACCTCGGATTTCAAGGTATATCACACTTCATTGTATATTAAATTGTTGAAGTTTCAAATTCGAGTTCCAATTTTTCTCATACATTTATATTTTTCAATAATCAAACTGCAATTATTTATTTTTTTTTATACAAGTTCGCCCAAACACTCAAAAAGCAGTGAAAAGTTGCTGACAGAAGCAGTCACCAATGCTTATCCACAAGATAGTGGTATTATTCTGTTTAATCACAATCCATTTATTGGCAGTTCTATAAAAATTAAAACTTGATACATTTCAAAATTGCAAAAAAAATGAACTAAATCTATAGACCATTTGCTTGCTGTAATATTTCTTTCACATTTTCTCGCCTTTTCACCTCTTTATTTGTCATAACTGAGAGATAAAGTTGCGTAATCTTCACTCAAAATGATAGTCAGAAAAAATTCCAAATTTTTAATACAAAACTTTGAACCTTGTTCCAGAATGAAAAACTAGTTTGTAATATTTCCACTCGGGTATGAGAAAATACAGAATCCCCACGAGTAAGCTAAAATTCTCTGACTATAATAGAGTTTTTACCGAAGTTAGTGTGATAAATGTCTAGCTTCTTTTGATCTGGCTGTTGTTTATCTCACGAGTGATTGCTGACTAACGCACGCCACAAGGCTATAATGTCATCAATTTTAACCGGAATTAGATTTCCCCTAGTATTGTGATGACTGAATCAAAATTATGATGTAACACTTTTAATGGTGCAACAATAAGTACCGAATACCTTTCATATTTCGTAAAAGTAAATGAGTCTGTAATGTGATTATAGAATGGCAGAGGGACGAGGTGTAATATAAGGTATCAATTTATGCTTATAAGCTTCTATTTCCACAAAATTCTTCTAAAATGAAACAAGCCTCTTCTCAAGCTACTCACAAGATACATTCGGCGCTCTTATTCACTGCAGTTAATGAGAGGTGACTATTCGCGCAAATGATTTTAGGACAAAATTGCTTCTACGTTTTCAAAAAGCCACTGCCCTATTTTCGCACGGAGCAATCCGCAGAATCAGCGGAATAATGCTCTGAGGGCGCTGGCGCAGTGATGAGGTCATGTCCCGGTCACAATAGTTTTTATTAATAACAAACGTTAGGAAATAAATTTCTGCTATCGTAGATCGTCCGCACATGTTTGAGATATGCTTAACTGTTACAAAAGTTTAACCGTTATACAGACTAGAACAACATACGCTATTTGTCCATTGACGGGTGGCATCATCAACCGACGATAACCATGGGCCCACACACATATCAATGTCTAGTTTGTTTTAAACTTTAGAGTATTGTTATTCATTTTCTGGATACTCGCGAGCCATGCGTCGTCATATTCAAATCTACATCTCAATCACCATTAGCCAATTACTACTAATAATTGCCTATTTAATGACACAATTTGATTGACAAACGCGATGCTTTTAATATACTTCACAATATTGTTACAAATGAATGATATAATAATCATGCACATTTGTGCTAATGACTAAATCAAAAGTGTCCCGTGTGGTCACAGATTTTACGCATCGACAGGATAAGGAAAGGCGTTGTATTTCAATTCACTCATGTCAACGCTTGTCCATTTCAATGCAAAAGAACGGACATTAATATTATTATACTCAGCTACGATGATCTACAACGGAAAACGTCCAGTTAAAATCCCACGAGAGCCTGTTTTGTCTCGAATGACCAGATCAACTTTATGCCGATCACAAAGAAATGAAAATGATCAACTGATTGGTAAATACTTGTTTTGAAAGCTATTCGGGCTAAAATAATTACAATCCATAACACCAGGTCAATTGCAGGACATGCGTCGTGTGTCTGCTATCAAGTTTCACTCAGTATGATCAAATGAACCATATGACATCATCAACAGGATAATCCTTCATATTATTGATGTTTTACTAATTACAAATTTACATTCGGTTTAGCCTGTCGCAAACTGAAACATATGCCAACAAACGATTTTGCAGAGCACCCATCTACGCGATTGCAGCGCGTTCACAAGGCGTGTACACCAATCAAACCGTATATTTTGATTTCGAGTGGGAAAATGTAAAAATTCATCTTTTTTCTCTGGATTGTATCCCAACTGCGCTACAAATCTTCAAACTATATTAAAATAAAAAATTACGCCTAAGCTTTGTTTACACTACACACTAAAACTGATGTGCATACGCACTAACGACGTAAAATATGACTAAATTATCGCGATGAGTATGTGCACATTCGTAAATAATTATTCATTGTGTAAATGGTGGACCAACCTTAAATCAGCACTGTAGAGTTTGAAGTAACATAGATTGATATTATAATTTTTTCATCTTACTAGATACAACATTGAAGACTTCGTCAAAACTATGGACATGCGGGAATATGTGGGTAAAAAAAGTTTGTCAGGCAAATCTTCATGCTATGATTTGTTCAGTCCACTAACAACTGCAATTGTTCCATTTTACGAGTTATAAAATTGATCCACGCAGGATTGGATTTTTGCCAGAATGCTGTAACTTCGATACATTTGTTCTGCTGCATTTATTGCACGTTTCCAATATCTATCTCACGCCATCTCAATCACCATCAACCACCAGAAATGCTTCGAAGGATAAACTATGAGATCACTTTTCACTCCAAATGTTTTATATATCTTCTTTAAAGAAAATAGTCACCGTGTCCAACCTAAGTCCCAATTTTCTACAAGTTTGACGTACAAAACTGGTAACAGAAACACATGCTCTAGCAATTTCGAGCAGATGACAATGTCCAGTTTCCCGCCAACTGCTCATTCAAAGCACAGTCACGATCGGGACAGCACTCGGTATTTACCGGAAAGCGCCGTGTTATTCAGATTACTCAGTGCCGAGAGGGCGTTTCAGTTCATAGCAATATGTTTCAGAACAATGGGTAAATACAAATTTATTTGATATACATCATAGAAGCTTTCTCCAAACAGAACAACGCTAGTTATACATTTCGTGTGAATAGTTAAATTGCTCGGAAAAAGTGCAAGGGTGAGCGTAACTGACATCCTCCCCTACCCAGATTTTATCCCAGGAGTTTAAGTGGACATTACTAAAGTTACTTGCTGTCACTATTAGGAAACGTCACTCGTAACTATAAATCTATATTCTGCATCGGTGATGTGGGCATTTTGACCCGAAACTCATAACGTGACACGCAATAAGAAATCTACATTACAAAAAGCAGTGCTTTTATTATTTGAATAAAATCAGTTAAGATCATCACTCACTAGCAATGTTTTCTTTCAAACTAAATTATAATCTCGATCCTATACCTTCCATCTAATACTATCTTAAAGCGTTGAACCTCTGCTGGTGAGTGGCCAGCTTTCTTATGGGCATCGTGCAGGCGTAAAACATTATAAGTACAAAACCGGCTCGCTGCATGTGAGTGCGCAATCGTAGCCGACTTCCTCTCGTCTCCGATTTCATTCCAGTTAACAAAAAGAGTTGTGCAAAATGTATCATAAAGTATTTCGAATTACATCATCTGCCAGGAACCACTAAAAAGTTTCAATCATGACATGGCTGTGTTGCATGCCAGAAGGCTAGGGGTGCGTCTGCTTTATAAACTACTGGTGTGGAATATTTCTATTTGTGGGAGAATTAGGGACGACTGAGAGGCAATAAGATTTCGACTGCAAAAATTCTAGACTCCGATTCCGTGGTTCTGACCGTAATCTTCATATTTGTGAAGTAGAACGTGTGTAAACTGGACGAGGTCTAGACGATATGAGCCCGAACAAACATTTAAAATATCACTACTTGAGTATTTTCCCATAGCACCAAATAATAAGGATAAACAAGTTCAGGAAGCAAACCATGGTTTACGTTTGCTTTTTATTGGAAAACTATGCGACCCGTACTGTTTGAGGGTATTCCCGTAGTGTGTATACCAGGTTAGGCCATAATTTTATTCCGATTTTCCTTATTTTAGTTCTATTACGAGTTCGGGGACTGTCTGTTTTAGCCAAGTGAATATCCCCTTGCCAATAGATTTCAGTCCCTTTACACAACTTGATGTAAAATACGTGAACAAAATTAGTCACCTCCATATTGGTACAAACACTTCTGGAGCGCTCTTCTTTTGTGCATATATATGGTTATGTTGGGAACTAGTTGCTGTTAGGATTAGGAATGTAAAAACTGTACGAAGCTCCTGTTCGTTATCGCGATGACACTGCAGATAGCTGTTAGCATACTGCCATTTATCGCTAATCAACTTGAAATCGCGTGTTGTTATTTTCATTTTGTTCTGTGTGCATATCGTTTCAAGAATATCCATCTTAGCGCTATCTGAGAATTTACACTACCTTGTCGTCATAAGGAATACGTCTCGTTTAGCACACTTCAACTGCAGTCGGAGTTGTATTTTCAAACTCTCCGCATTCGGAATCGAATTTGGTTTTTCGAAGCCAAATTTTCTTCAACTTGAAGGCGGGATTTTCTTTTTAAATTGCTCTGTGTAAGTTTCCTCGAATCCCAGCTCCACCACAACTAACTTCACTGCCTTGAACAGGAGATAAACATAAATAGACTCATGCAATAACTTTTATTTGTCTCAGATAAAAAGAAACGAGTAGCGGCAATGGTTTTCAGATAAAAAGAAACGAGTAGCGGCAATGGTTTGTAAACTGCAATATGAAGCGTGCCTATCAATTACACAAGAATTATATTTGCCACTAACTCCCACACAGAAGAATAATATGTTCCCATAAATAATCAACATGATTTGAGAACTTTTCTTTGTAAAACTTAGAATAACAAACGAAAATCTGTCAGAAAATTAAACCTACGAACTGGTTAGAATATATTATTGGTACAATAGGATCGAGGTGTGATCCAGCTTGGGCCATGCCAAGCCCAAACATATGCTTAGGTTGAGACAAAATCAAATACATGATAAGTCTTGAATAAGAATGAAAAGGGGAATCATAATCACAGAAAGAGAATTTCATAACAGTAAAGTTATACAAAAAAATGTAACATGATTTACAATATATAGTGGTACCAGAAAAATAAGTGCCAACATTAGCTTTAAGCGCTCCCAAAATCGGAGTAGTGGACTATACAACCATCCCCATAACAGGTATATTAAAATTCCGACATTTTGTAAGAAGCCCATTTTTTCGTACTGTATGCTATCTGGTCAAACCAAATAGATTAGTGGTGAAATTCTTAGAGCAATTTATTATAAATAAAATTTGAACTTTGAAACTGTTTTTTTTCAACCAGTAATCTGATTCGATTATAAATTTTCAACTACTCTACTACCCAGAATGAGGTACGAACTAATGGGAGAACAATAACAATTGAATCAAATAGTTTTAGTTCCAGAAAATTTTTAACACAACAGGTCTTTTTTCGGGCATGGACCAAAATGAATACCTTACTCTCTTCCTTATATATACATAAATGTGTTTTGTTTATATATTCTACAAAAAAATAGAATGAAATACATACAATGTACCACAACTGCAATAGAGTTCATGAAAAAATAGTACAAGTGGCAAGAAGAGAAGAAAAAGCAATGTGTATCAGTGTACCGCACAAAAAAATAGGAGTGAATACTTCAGTAACGACAAGTAATTTGTGTATTCAGTTCATTGACTGTGAAATAAATAATCTGATAGAAATTGCTAATCGTTTCAATTATTTATTGTAATGTAGGATAATCGTAACCTTGTGTGAAGAGCACACTGCAAAAAATACTATATAGTCTTTGCATAGCCTAATGAATTGTGAATTCTTCGGGTTCCAGATAGATGTAAAAAAAATGAAATTAGTATAAATGACTAAGGATTTTTAGTCATATCAAAAGTGTATTTTAAACAAAATCGACCCCCCCCCCTCATCTGTATGTTTCAAAGAAACCCCCATATTAGGATTAATACAACTCGATACCGGGAAAAAATCCTATCAATTTTTGAATGGCCTTTTTACAAATAACCCAATTTTGTTAAAACTATGTCATTTGTACACTCCTTTTTTAAAAAAAAAAAAGAAAACATTTCTAAAATATGAAGTACTAACACCGCTACCATGTACCAAAAAATGCTAATTATGAAGTAAGAGATATCCTCTGCAATTGTACCATACTGCTTGCAGTTGTAAATAAAGAAGACAAAGGAAAGAACGACAAATAAGGTAAGCGCTTCTTCCAGCAAAAAGTTTGTGTCATAATCTACAAACTATTAGAATAATAAATAAAATGTCTAAATCTTACATAATTCTACCGAGAAATTTAATAGAAACAAATAAGGAGCGGAGACATAGGAGCACCACATAATCATTGCGAGATGAGCCTGCGAAACTATTTTCACATTCATGGTGCTTTTTTGAGAATTCACATATATTTTGGTATATGCTGCATACACTCAATAGTTAAAACTGATGTCAACTTTTTTGATGTAAAAAACATATTGGTCGCGCATCATCTTTCGACACACAAGTGAAGATGCAAACCATTCAGTATTTCTCGAATGAGTATATTCTGAATGTATTTGGTCCGGGAATAGACAACGGACCTGATGTTACTTTTTCGATTTAAAAAAACATATTGGTGGCCATGGGCTATAGACACAAAAGAGAGGGTTAAAGCAAGGATGCACTCAAACCATTATTTCCAAATGAGTATATTTTTGAGTGGATTTGATAAATATTGAATAATGGGACCTTATGTTGCTTTTTTATGTAAAAACATATCAGTGGCATCATCTATTAACACGAAATTGAGGTTTAAAGCAAGGATGCACGCAAACCATTGAATATTATCCGAATGAGTATATTTTTGAGTGATTTGGTTTGAGAACGGACAATGGGAACATTAAGGTGCAGTGTATAAAAAAAAAGAAGAATAAACGTAACATCAACTATGTGCCATACTTGTATGACTATCATATGATATACAATTTCGATATAAGACATCTTCACCTTTTTTTCCAAACTAGTCGTATATCTTAGGTATTTTTAAGATGATCAATAGAATTTTAATTTTAACAAACCTATCAATACAATTGACACCAAAAGCAAAATATTTACACATAATTTTGGTAGGAGCCAAAAGTTCTAGATAAAACTCTTCATAATATAGACTCCTATACAACACAAGTGCTCTCTATCACCAATTGTGCAGGCAAAAGCGCCCTTGCCCTCAAATATATATATGACAGTGTACTTAACAGTATGAAGGCTTTCATATAGTATTTTGGGTGTAGTTCACCCTCACAATTAATCCGCTAGCTACGTGCTCTAATGTGCACAAATTTTGTGCTATTCAATTCATTCAAAAACTGAAAAATAGGTATTTCTGTTTCTCGCAATCACCACTATCATTTATTCCATCCACTGTTTCTAAGCAACTATTACTAAATTTATCTAAAGTTGGTTAAGATAAATGATACATTTCATCGAAGAAAATTGAATATCTGAAAATTTAGTTATACAAATTACTAAGGAAATTAGCCTATAGCAACATTAAAGCATCTTGACACAGCTATCCCAAAACTGTGTGATATTGTGCACTGCTATTCGCCTACAAAAGCATTACCAACAATGGGCCTGTAAGCAAGGGTGTATTTTGTGGGTTGCCACATATAGTTTGTCAGAATAAACGCGTAATATATAACGTCCTTTTCATTCTGCTATTTTTCATCTTCTTTATCACTAGATGGAGGATTTGTTGACCCGCGGCGTCCAGAACGAAAGCTCAAATTCCGCTTCAGCGATGTCAAAACGTGAACCTATAATAAAATGTTGTAAGATTTTTTACATTTTTGAACGATAGCAATATTTAGGAAGCTCAAGTGATTGACTCGATCCGAGTCACCATTCATCTAGGAATCAAAGCAGTTTGAGTCATTTGGAGGAAATGACTTATACTCGTATTCAGTTAAACGTCAATCAGACTTAGCTCAGTTACTGACTCGATTTCAGACGACCCGTAACTGGACGTTTTACTTAAGGTTCTGGGGAATTCTACCAAACACTGACCCTGTGACAGGTAGAGGTGACATTACTGTGCCAATTTCTAGTTGTTGGGGCAACTATTTGCTTTCTCATCCAATAATGGACCAACCAATTCCAAGTACTTAAAGATTGGAGTCACGATCAGTATATTTCAACTTTTCAGAAACTTCTGTTCTCAGGCATTACGGTAACGATATGTGACCTTTGTGGCCATATTTGAGCATTGCTCTCCTGTTTCAAAAATGCCGACATAATTCGTTAGAAAAATAAAAGCAATCAACATATTACCTGTAAATGTGTTGACGGTTGAGATGACGAGTTAGTACTTCTGGCTAATGCAGGATTATCAAACATGCTCTCAGGATGAGTAGCTCGCCAGTATGCTTGTAAATATTCCGCAAGATGTTCGCAAGCGTCTTCCAATTGATTTTCATCAAGAAGAACATCGAAAAGATCCTAAAAGTATACGACAAGGTATAACTGTATGTCTCATTTGAAGGGAATTTTCTCTAAGCAAGGTCACTCATACTCAACTCGGAAGTAACATACCTTTGAGCTGAGTCCTATGCAACCATTGAAATATCAAGAACTACTGAAACTGTATGGTTATTGTGTAACATTACACAGCTTTGAATACTAGTTGGCATGACACTTGAATAAGTCAAAGTCGATATGATCAGGAAACGAATAGTTTTGGTAGTTTTATATTCTAGTATTCATCTCTCTAAGATTGTAGAATGGAAAAGTACTTTTATGAGATAAAGGCGACTGACGATTTTTTGAAAAATAAAAATATTTTTGGCTTATCTGGTATACCCAATATTATTACGCCCTGAATAAGGTGATGGGAATGAAGACATACAACTTGGTGAAACTTTATCGACTCTTGAACTATATAATCTGGCACATCTTAATTTAATTAAAATTATAGAACCAGCCACAGGAGTAGTGTGTTTTTGTGGTCGCTTGTCCAAAGCCTCATTCAGAGCAAAATAGGTGCATGAAATAAGAAGATATACATACCGGGTTGCATTGTGATAATTTTTCCGCTGCAACTATTTGTACATTCAAATGCTTCGACTGAGATTTTCCTCGCGATTTTATGAGCCTTTGAAGAACCTGGCAGGATGTGAAACATTATTTAAAATTGGGATTAGAAAAAAAAAGCATGATTATTCCACCAAAAAATTGTCAGAAAAAAAAATAAATAAAAAAACTTAATGAAAACGAAATGAAAATATGAATTATTTCGCTAAATTCTTGTTATTCGGGTAAAAAAATCGCTTGTGTCGGAACTAATAGTTCATAACTTTCTTCTTCAAATTTTCTTTTCAAGTCTCATTGGACCTTGACATTTCGTCCAGGATTTAATTGCTTTATTTTAATTAACTTTTAACCTCGGGGACCTCTCTTGTATTTTGGAAATAGTTCACCTTTAATAGCAATAAATTCTAATTTATTACTTTTAAATCGAATTTGGAGTACATCTTAAAAATATACAATTGTACTTTAACATAAACTTACTTTTGGGGATGATATCTTCAAATACACCATAATCGGAGCAAGCGATGTTTTCAACAGTTGTGACGGATGATTGACAGTATCAGCGTCCAAAACGACAAGTTGAAGAGTTCGTGCAAGTTCAAAGATACGTTCAACTTCACTTTGCACTTCAGCTAAGTTAATAACACAAAGGAGATTGTCACATGTGTGGAATAGTAACTTACCAAACAAAAGGTATATATAACTTCAATTAACACAACTTCAACATAATTTCATGCCCACATTTATCCCAGCAAATAGCAATTCCTTACCTAATAAATGACACTGTTGTGAATTTGTTGACAATTCGCTGTCAACTTAATGTTTTTTGAGTTCCAGTTAATATTTTGACTTTTTTCTCAACACTGGAAGTTTCAGGGTAATTCATACTGCGACAAGTTTGAAAAATACGACTCCGGCTGGGACTCCAGGGTAAACATGTCAAACTCTGACCCCCAAACCCCCCATTTTAATCATAATTTTTTAAAGTTTATACACGACACATACCTATGCTTGATCTTGTGTTTGATTTCTCAATTGCTGCTCTTTTGATGGGGTTGTTCAGGACTGATCTTTTAGCGAGAGATATATCAGCAGTAACTCTTGTGATTGATATTTGCCCTTCGAAGCGTCTTTTCAGAAAATCAAAAATAGCTTTTTGCATCATGTCAGTCACCTGAATACAGTAAATTTATATTGAGTTACTTCACTTTCTCTTGGTTCTAATAAGATAAAATTCTCATGTTCATCAAGAGAGGAACGCTGGGAAGATGTCTTAATCCTGTAGCGAACCATGGCCTCTTGTCTGGTTACTAGGCTATGTCGATTATGGTGTTTGTGCCAGATGCATGGACTTGATGGTGATTAAAGCTGTAATTGACCAGAAGTGTCATGAATCACCTTACGACAGCAAGGAGTCCAGCAATCCTCATACACATACTTAATTAATTATTTGCAACCCACAGAGGGTAATTAGCGGCAAGAATCTCCGTAGCAAATGTGCCAACTGCCAAACTGAATATGTAAAAAAATTATTTAACCTCATATCCTTTTAATGATGGACCACACAGAACAACTGGCCTCATAGACGGAACGACATCATATGGAGGTATTGTCTCCTGCTTTTTGAAAAAGGTTTTCTTTTTTCCGTCTCGTCCTATTGTACCAGACTGAGATGAAACTGATGTCTTTGGACTTCTGTAAATGGAACAAGTAATAAAATCAAAACTTCAAATCAAAATTTGTTATTTGTATTACACAAATTAAGTGCAATATGAGTGTAATATGAAAAGCAGAATTGACTTAGTTGAAAAGCGGTTGACATTTAAAAAGTGCAGTGTGAACACTTAACTGGAAGGAAGCTGGAGCCAACATTCTAGATAATATGATAGTCTTAAATAGGGTTATGAAGTTGGAAAATTTATAATTGAATTTGACTCCAGAACGGCAAAAATTTTGGCACAACCCGGGTAAAAATTTTTTTTGAAATTGAATAAGAAAATAAGATAGAAAATTACCGTTGACTCGAAGTCATTGTAGGTGAATCTGAATCATCATCTTCGGCACCGTTCGTGTCAAGATCAGCAACTATTTATAAAATAAATTGTATTTGAAATATGATGATGACAAGAGCATGAATAGAATCAAAATTGGGAATATTAGACAAATCGTTAGCAATAGTGTCATTTGAAGTAATTGACATACAACAGCCAAACAAAAATACGCTTCATTATTCATTATCAATGTTTTCCCTGACCCTAATCATCGACTTCCTCGTTCACTTCTGTAACAATGGCCAATCAACAAGACACCAACAGTTATGTAACACCCTGGATAATTTTTAAAAAATTCTAAAAATTTTCTCTTTATTTGATACATCCAAGGCAAAATAATATACCAAAACAAAATCTGGTATGCATGATAATTTTGCCACAATCTCATATTTGCAAGAACACGGTATAAACAATACTAATGAAAACAAGAAAAAATATTACCTGATGATGGAGGTGTGGAACGTCTAGACTGACTCACTGTATCACCAAGACTTGATGTTGAAGTCCCTCCAGATTTTGACATATAAAATTTATTCGATTTCGAAGTCTAAAAGAAAGAAAGATTTCTTTATATAATATTTTCCAGGTAAAATGGTTTCGGAGTTATCGTGGCCTCGTAGAATCCCAGCTATTCACTCCGAGTTCTATGATGACAATATGACTGACAACTTTCTTTTCTTTGCAACTAATAGACGAATTGATTTCAAATTTTCAATACTTGGAAGATATAGGAAGCCGCTAGGAAATTATTACTTCTAAATGAAGTATGGGAAAATTCACAAAACAATCTCTCCGGTGATAGCATATTAAACATTGATTGCGCAAACAGAGGATGTTGCAATCAGCTATTCGGTCAATGGCAACATTGGGTCATGTATCTTCTTGATTGAAATATTTACGAACAAGGGGTGAAAGGGGCAAATCCCCCCTCCCCCTAGTTCAGTTACATAGTACAATATCCGAAACGGGTGAAACGATATTGTACATGATACTGTTTCGCCAGTGTTTTGAAGTATATTCTAACAAACTTCCTAAGGGCAATTATTAGAAAATAGAGGTTACTTTATATATACAACTGAATAAAACATAATTTCATCTATGAGATCTGTCTAATATGGGACCAAATAACAAGCATACACGGGTAAATATGGCATATCTGAAAAATATGCTGATTTTATTTAAAATATTCTTCTATTTTAATATAGTGTTTTCAATTTTGTATACTGCTATTACGATGCAGTTGAAAAACATTAAAAACATTCAAAAAGTATTTTCATTCAAATTAATTATACTAGGAAAATAGGAGAAATGTTTTGATATTCTCCAAATTGTGAATGAACGCTGACTGAAACCACAATGCAACAGGGTATAGCGATTATTCAAATTTGAATGGCAAAGTAATCCCATGGGGAAATTCGATTCAAAATAGTCAGACAGTAAGCGATCTGGCTGCATCGCTCAATGCAGAGTTTATAGTAGGCCTATACTTTAATAATCTCAAGAGTTGGTCTTGACTTGATTATAGGCATACTAAAAATGAATATTCAAAATAAAACGAGGTGTATGTTATGTCAAAGCATTAAGTGTTTCAAACACCTCACAAATTTATTTTGTAACATTCCATCTGACTAAAGACACATTTCCTCAAACAAGTGATTCACAACAATGATAATAGATGAATGGAATTACAGAATAAGAATGTGTTATTTTGTATTTGCTTGTAGTATTATCAATTTAATTAAAGTATTTAGTATTATCGTAATATATACAATATTTATACAAATATGATAAACTATTCGAACTTAACAAAAGACGGAATGTGAGTTGCGAGTGTCACACTCACAAGCTAACGATGCATAATAGATTGAACAGCAAATAAAAACAAGAATTTCCATGCATAGGGAAGGAAATTAAGATTGAATAGTTTAAAAATAAGCAGAGGAGGAAAATATATCAAAGCAGATTGGGAACCACTGTTTTAAGGTGATTGTTATAAATTAGGTGAGCTTTTCAAAACGACAGATATGGTGGTAGTAACTAAACAACAGTAAATATCAGCAGCTTATCAAAAAACTTGTCTAGGACTAAGGTGTGATACTCCTAATGTAGTATTCAAATTTAACTTTCGTGAGCTGTGGCTGTGGCCCATTTCCAATACTCTGAACACCTGTGGCCCTTGCTCTTCAATGGAAATACCTAGTTTTAATTTTAACATGCTTTGATCAGATACTTATTTATTAATAAAAAAGCCAACAAACAAAAGAAAAAGTACATTACAGTCAAGGATAAACAAATCAGTAAATTAACTTTAAAATTAATGTAGTCATCGTGAATGGTACCCAAAGAGGACCAAGCCCCCAGGTAGTCGCCGTGACCCCCTTAGTTCAAAAATTTCTGTACTAATGCGAGAAAGCAAGAAAAATCATTAACCTGTTGATTGCGTATTTGTTCCAATTTAACAGGTGACGGTATAAATCCCACTCCACATCCCTCCTTTACCAATCTCCCAATCCACCAATCATTGTTGTATCTCTATAATAAGAAAATATAAGTGTTAATATGAATTATGTGTAAGATTTAAAATAAGAAGAACTAAGGACACAAAGTGTGCATATGGATTTGTTCTTTAAATTGTTATTATGGTAACATGAATTGATGAAAAAAAAACTTTTCCTCCGAATCTAATGGACCAATCGTTTTGAAATTTGTAGTCTTTGATGACGGTTGAACCTGCTAGGTTTTTCCAAGCTTTTCACTGAAGTCTTATGGCTCCATATTCCTCCCTATACTATTTACGAAAAATGAGCACCACTGTGTGGTATTATATCAGATAAGTTGACATCTTTATGCCAAAGCTGGCATGGTATGTAAGCTGCAATACATACAAGAATTGCTACAATAATGGGAATTGATTTGCAATATTGATTTGAAACATTAGAATGATCAGATAGTGGATTTTAATAAGAGTTGAATAGGCTACTTGAACTACAGTTAGTGATTGGACGTCCAAGTCCAATATATTTTAGCATTGCTCTCTTGTTTAGAAGATATTTCACAAAATCGTGAATGACTATAATTTAAAAAAATGGTTTCCAGAGTTCATTTATAATGTATAATTTTATATATTCGAATTCGAATTAAAAACTTTTTAGTGACTTCTTCCATTTTTGATTACTAACAAATTGAAATCAATTAGTTTACGTCGCAGGGAAAAGCAATTTTTTTCCAACACCGAAGACAAGAAGAATTTATCAAACTTCGAGTCTGATAATAGTAGTAGAAATTGATTCTATTTGCATGATCTCAACATTAAAAAAACAATAGAAAAGCTTTGTTAGGTAAATACAAAGTGTAGCATTGTGTTCAGTGCTAAGGCCATGGATCCACTTAGACTAACCCTCGACCTCCACACTTAATCATGGAAGGTGTCGGTTTATATATGAACGGAGTATAGTTTATAATAATATTATTATCACCTCTTTAATGTGTAGAAAATCCTTAGCGTCGAAAGATACGGCTTTTCCTTGCACTGGGGAATCATCATCAGCTGAGCAATTGTATGCAATATTTGTGCGCACAGCGAATGCTACTTGTTTTGTCTAAAGAAATAGTACAGGTTAAAAAAGTAAATAAGTTGTATAAGTGAATAAATAATTTAAAATAGTACGTTTTATTCTTGAACAAAAGTACGTGACAGTGCTCCCAAGCTTATAAGTTACAATCATGTGCTATCACAAAGATACAAAGCCCAATTAGTGAACATCTCGCTGTGTTTTTAATTTATATTCTATATCACAAGGTAAGATAGTCCATATAGTATATATATATATGCTATGTCTCCTGTTTTCAACCTTTAGGCTTTAGTTTAGGAAACTTTCCTGAATTTACGTCCTGTGTAAATGTTTTTTGTACATTGTATAACAAATCTAACAATCGGGGATATATAAAAATAGTTGACAAATCGGGAATTCGATACTGCTTCAGTGAATAGGTTTATATTAGGAAATTTATAAATACCACTTCCTAAAAATAAAAACACATGAGAGTAAGCTTGCTAGTTAGTTAGAGGGATTCATTAAAAAATAATTACACAATGGCGTTTTACTAAGAAATTTTATCCAATGTATATTTATCACTGGTTCTAAGTATTTATGTCATTACCTCGGCTTTTTCAAGTTGAGCAAGAGCCTGTCGTTCGGTTTCACGCTTCAGTGCTTCTTTATCTTCCTCCAAAGATATGTCTGAATCTGAGGGCCGACTGTTGTAAGAGTCTGCTGAGCCCTGCAACAAAAAAAATTGACACGGATGTTTAACATCAATCATGGAGAAGAAAGCTGATAAGCCGATCATGCTATCGACAGGGCTGTAGAGTTGGAGTCGAATTTTAAGATCATTAAGGAGTTGGAATTTCATACTACAAATAATGAGTTGGAGCCAAAATTTTTCTTAAGCCGAAGTCGGAACCGTTTGTAAATTTTCCCCAACTTCACAGCCCTACCTATTGAGTATGGAAATAGTCGACCTATTATTTATTTCAGATACATGGACTTGATGATGGAAAAAGCCATAACCAATCTGTGGTTATGCAAATTACACTACGTTGGCGAGAAGTCCAGGGAACTTCTTGCACATAATTATTCACGCAGGATTCAAACCAGCAAGACCACGCGATGACGAGGGTGTTAATGAAATCAAAATCATAGTCGAGTCCAATGTTCTAACTACTAGACCACTGCGTTGTTAATTTTGCAATATTTGTAAAAAAATTCTAATTAAAATCAATCTACATTATTACACAAACAATATATATAATGATGATTGCAAGTTGCAACTTGCAAAAAACACAATAAACTGGCATCTTGGGTATTTTAACGGAGGAATAAACAACAACAAAAAAAACATATTTGACTGATAATAATGAGACATGTTTTTTAATTATCCCTAGTTAAGCAATACATTAATCCTCTGAGAACAAGCTATTCATTTGAACTCTGATAAAATAAACTCAGCTCACAAAATAAAATGCAGAGAACTAAACTTTTCATAATAAATATCTTTTTCCAGTCAATGGAAATTTTACCTTCTGCGTCTGTGGTTGAACGAATGATTGGCCCATATTGCCCAATGCACATACAAGCTAGCATACTGATGCTACCCCATTCCATAAAACCACAAAATCTTAACTACCGGTACAATAATATTACATAAAATGGTAGTTTTTGAAGTACAGATATTCAAATTATAATTTATTCTCAAAGAATTTCTTTCCACACAAGTCAAAATTTATTAAAAAAAAATTGAAAAATCCGGAATATACCAATGATTTGCTGAAGTATTATTTTCCCAAAAATTATTCATTAACAGAAATTACAAAGAGCATAGGAAAAACGGATCCCATGAAATTTATTACTTCTTTTAACAATTGAACTTCTGTTTGTGTATTATTATACCCAAGAGTTTTAAATTTTTTTAGGGCACTGCACAAAAGTTCTCTCAAGAGCATGAAATGATCTGGGTTCTTTATTTTGGGTCGCCCGATATAAACAAAACTTTCTCTTATAATGGTATCTGTACTGCCAACACTTGATAATATTATGAACTATTAAATTATCAAGCATTGATTTATATTATGAGTTATTATTACAAATAACAATGATGATTCAACTGTCATAATCATAAACATTAAAATTTATCGTACCTGGCTTCATCATAGACTACATTTTTAAATTAAATACGGGAATCGTTAGTCAATAATAATAATCAAATGCTTTTTTTTCACAAGTTCACAACAAGAAAGGTGTTGTAATATGAATAATTATCGATAAGCCTACACCCCAAAAGTAAAAAGAAATGGAATGCCCTGAGTTTAAAACAACTGTGTTCAAAACGAATTGTATATTCGATTCAAATCAATATCAATTTTTCCATACAGCATATTCACACCCTTTGAACAAGGCTCTACAAAAGCTGCCTCTGATATGTAAAGAGCTAACCTATTTTTGAAATACCTGAAGCATTTCACTGTTGCCTACCTAATTTATTACATCCCCGAGTGAGGTGGGGAATGAGTTAAGCGCCCCAGTTCTAGACTACGTATCAGCCAGTGTCGGGTATAGGAATAGCCAAAAAGTAAAAAGTTCCGGTGTTTGCAACATTTTTTGTTGGTGGGCTGTATAACCAACTTCAGACATCTAGCTGGGCCACACAAAAAAAATTGACATAAGTTGAGGCATAAACTGTCGGGATTAGGATTTTATGCTTGATGGGAAAAAATCTGAGTGTTGTTAAAAGCCACACTGGATGGCTTGGTGGGCAAAGCAGATCAGCAGTCTTGTGTATTAGATTAAAACAAAGATCTACATTGCAGCAAATCATTACACATAAAATTTAAACCTGTGATCCATAAGCACACAAATATGACAATGCAATTAACAGGTTAGGCCCATAGCTGGGTAACACTTTTGGCCCACTCAGTAAAATGACAATACGAGACAATTTGCAATAGACTTCTATCAGATTAGCTCTTCAGATAAAAAAAAATAACTTGCATACTGAGACATAAAGAAATCTTATATAAGCTTATTTAATCCCTTTTAACATTCCATTCAATCGAAGCAAATTAATTTTTCTAATGCATGACTCCAATCATTAGTAAGTACTTTCAGAACAAGAATATTCCTAAATGTTTTTATTGATCTTTTTCATGTAATGCATTGCAGTTTGAAGATGAAAGCTTTCAGACAAATTCAACAATAACACCTTTTTTAGAACAAGAGTGAGTTTATGAGTGACCAAGCAAATTTTCTTTTTTAATAAGAAAGGTAATTTAAAACAATTCAAATACAATTTACCATTTTAATAGTAAAAAATGACAATTCTCCGCAATAATATAATGATTTATGTCAACTTGCTAAAAAATATATTTTCCAAAACTAGTGAAATTCATAAAACATATTATTATTATACTCACAAATACTCTAGATCGACTTCTTTGTCTCTCATGTATGATGAGCAGAGGAGCAGTTTTATTTGTATAATTCATTCTCAACTTTTTATTAAAACTAATCCCCAGAAATTCACAGATGTCGATTTCCAAATATATTCCACAAGTCAAATACCAGGTTAGATAGTAAACATAATAGACGATGAATAGACTGCTGCTCGGAAGGTCAGCTGCCGCTAATAGGGAATGTTTCCCTCTTTTCTTGCTAACAACATCCCAAGGGTAATGGCTCAAATACGTAACTGCCGTGTTTGGTATGGCCACTCACACCTTAGTATACTAATTGTCCAACATCTGTTGGTCAAGTGCGGGAACAGTATGTATATATGGAAAAATGCTTTTACACACTGTAAAATATGTCTTTAGATATAGTATGATTATTCATGTGAGAAAAAATAGTGATTCATGGTCCATAGGTGGAAAATCGAGTCAATTTGCTTAACACAGCCAACAACAAAACCAACCTATTTTATAGTGAGTAGTCAAACTCAAAAAGCTAGTTTATGTAAAAAATAGCCTTTGATAAATTTGTAATTTCAGAAGCCGTTTTGTGCTTCTTACCAGGGTATTGTGACTTGCGTTTTGATAATTAGACAGTACAATATTTGTCATGTTTCATTGCTGGCCCATCCCTCGTTCAATTCTTATATGTGAGAAATTAATAGGCCATTTCTTTCAGATTCAATTTGAGAATGCAATTTTGAAGACAGCTGGCCACAGTGTGGAAATTCCCGTTTCAAAATGTCAGACTCGTAATGAGATTTTCAATGCAGTTCAGCATAACCAGCATATACTAAATATAACAAAATTTATATGTTTACCAAAGAATTAATGGAAATTGAGATTAATTGCGCAATAGAATATTTAAATACTTAAGTTACTTAGATATCAAAATCCCGATTCGAATACTCAAAGTCCATTTCATGATAGAACAATAGCGAAGAATGCCAAGGAATTGTATGAAAAGTCATATGAAATATTAAAAAAGAATTACATAGAGCGAAAAAAGCAAAATTGTGGGTAAAATATCACTCATTAAAACTGAAGTATATTTGAAGAAAAAAGTAATAGTTCACAAATGCTGTCCAAGTATAGACGGCAACTTCACATATAATCAAATAGCCGACATCGCCATATTTAATCAGAACTTTCAGAAGTGAACTCAACATAAGAATAATATGGTGGAGCGCAAGTATACCTTTCAGAACAACGATGCCAGATATAAAATAAAGTTTTTAATCCAGCTGACAAAGTCGTTTTCCTTGAACGCAGATCGATATGGTGAACTGAGGGGTGGCATGCGAACTGAAGAAAAGTTCGTGGCAACTTTCTTACACTATGAGATGTCGACAACTGACGCAGACGAGGGGGAGGCTGTTAATAAACGTATGAATACATCATACGTCACAATTTGGAATGTGTCATGACTATGCCTACCACGAAGCGCTATCATGGGTGCTTTTAACGTGTAAAATTCAACTCCACTGCGCCAACTTCAGTTTTCAAATAATACGACCGCCGACCGCAATAAAACCACAGTAAACGTAAACGACTACACGGGTGATGAACGATATCCTATATGTCGCCGCTGTCAAATTTTACACATATACTTCATTTTTGGTGGAAAACGACGACTTCCTAAACTCAAACAGACGATTTGTTTCGCAGACTAGCATGGGCGCCCAAGATTCAGAATTTCGTACTCAAAAAAACTGCTCGCGATCTCACTAAGATTGCAACAAATTGGGTAGACACGGCAAAGCTTTCAGTTCTTTTATAAATAGTAGTCTCTAACCGTCTAACGTATCTGAGATAGCTTTTTATACACGTATTTATACGAATTCCGCTCCGAGCTTAACTGCCCGCTGAGGAGCTACTGCCTTTAGTGTTCGGAATTGATAACGCAACGAGGTGATAGGCATAGGATTTGATCAAAAACTATCAAATTCTAGGATAGCGTTTTATTTGGACATGAACATACATATTTCAATCAAATACGACTCAATCAGAAACGCAATACTAATGTAGAAACACTGCATTGTGATAAATGGTTCTCACTGATTGTGGTATTATTTTGCCGTGGTGAATTAAACCTTTAAAGTATTTGCGTAAAGTTTTATTTTATTGAAAACATTGTCATTGTAAACATATCTTGTTATCAGATACTGTACTGGTATTTATATAAAATAGTGCCGAATAATAACCACGAATCACTGAAAGCGAGCATTTACATGTGACGATAACATTTATGGCGGTGTATCGTGTATCATCAAAATTTTTCCAAACATAGAACGAAGATATATGGAACAAAAACCGCTTTGTTCATATCCCTCCTTTCCTGTTTATTGAAGCATCGCGGGTCATAATAATAATTACTATTCGCGATACAAGTCACCTGCCAGCTCTCATGAATTTTGCAAAAGGATGGAGTCGCATACACTTTGTACGCGTTCGGTCGGACAAATTAGTTCCCATATGCGAAATGATCCGAGTTCAGATGGAGTTGTTTCCATATATACACAACGTCAGAAAACATCGAAAATAAATACAATTTGTGGGGTTTTCATGAGTCGCGGAAAGTTCTGTCACGTAAATCGAGTACTTGATATCTTGCACATCTGATTACTGCCCAAAAACATGTATAAAACCCATATTCATATGGTTAAAATCCTGGGCAACAGAACTTTCAAACATTTCTTTCGGCACGTTCACACGGGCGGCATCGCGCTCGACCAAACGCTTTTTTTATTCGCAAACACGCAAATAACAGAAAACGACAGGTTAAATGACGATAAAATATCATTTGTTTACCACATTTTTCTTACTTCATAGTGAATTCACTCAAAACTTGATTAACAGATAATCTGGTTTCAAATTCCCAATATGACCACGAAAGTGAATATAAATTAGAAATGTTGTAAATTTGTTGCTCAAGTCAAGCCTAATTTATAATTGTGTATTAGAAAATAAATTACCGTACTTCACGCATTAATTAAGGGGCATTAAAATCATGAACGAGGACTAAAATATAAATTCCAAATCCGTTTATCGGAAACGTGTCCGATCGTTTTGCTAAATTGTTGTTTTTATCTTTTCACTCTTCTCCGCAACTATTAGAAACTAGACCAATCATTTTCAAATTATTTTTTTTTACATTTCGTTTGTGGCATATGGGACCAGATACAGTATCGAAAACTTTGATGTTTTATTTTGATCAAAACTTATTATTCCATTGTGCTTGAGAGGTCCGCCACGCTTGTCCGTCGAACCTATTAGGAGAACTCGGTGCTATCAGCCTTACCGTAACGGTGCCGATGTGTGACGTTAGTGATTAGTATCTATATATTTGAGACTTGATCCCTTGTAACAGCTATCATGGTTGGTGCCATTTTAATTGCGATGAATCTTCTTAATAACTACAATTCTACTTTTCGTTATGAATACAAGTATTTCAATAACATTTCAACGTTGTTAAGTACATGGAGTGCATTGAATTAGTGCAGCGTTTCCCAAACTTTTTCGGCCACGGAACACTTACACTTTTTATCTCGCCTCGCGCAACACCAAAAAATGAAAAGTTAAAATTTATAAAGAAAAACGGTGTAATGTAGCGGTTCCCAATGGGTTCGCCGTGACGAGTTGCCAAATGCGCCGCGAAAACTAACAGAATTGTGTTAAACATACCTGAAATATGATTGAATATTTTACATATTGCATTTATTATGTTTTATTGTTTCTTAATTTAAATGCTGTGTATATGAATCAATAAATTCACCAATTCATATTTTTTTACCTGTCTATGTCGTTTACTTTCTATCACGTAGTGTTTGCCTCCAATGGAGATAGAAATACTTGCTGCAATTCCGCGAGATGCAGACCTGCAGTTTATTTATCTGCTGAATTGAATTTAGCGAACATGAGTAATTTTTTCAGCATTTCATAGTAAAACCAGGCAGAGATGGGGGAAGAAGAGTTGACCTTTTGCCTTTGCCCTTGTTTGCCCATAGCAGTGGTTCTCAACCGGGGGCCGCTGGCCCCCCAAGGGAGCCACGAAGCAGTTCAAGGGGAGCCACGACACAAGGCTGATAATTGATAATAAAGCGACTTTGTTTGCATGCTTTCCTTTTAAAATAAAATTACCCGTTCAGCGTTCACCTCTGTTTCATTGCCTGAATAGGTTATTTGAGATCGCAGGATGTATTCACTTTCTTGTGCATGAATTGTTTGATCATAACGGTATTTGGAATCTACCAATCAAAATAGTTCGCCGGAAGGCCGTCTAACCTGTAGTTTTACTAGACTGCGAGATAACCTTTACTATCTTATTATAGACGCAAAAACACATTTGTAAATTCCTAATGCCCAAAATACGGAAATAAAAGTGCAACGAGTGCAAAAAAAGCGCTGGAAGGGGGCTACGAGCCATACAAGATTGAGAACCACTGGCCTATAGCAAAACCAGAAGGATTTCTGTAAACTTGACAGTCAAAAAGTTACGCCGACGGTTAACGAAAATGCCACTACTCTACCTTAGTTAGTCCGTTTTAGGCGGACGATGATGCGATGATATTGAATGGTCAGTTGGGCGACAACTTCACGATCCCTAGATCGCAATGGCGATATTTCCTTCTCTATGGAACACTCGGAAGACGCTCGCGGAACACAGTTCGGGAAGCGCTGAATTAGTGTATTGAAATTGTTGGGCGCATTCATTAAATATATCTAGCGCTATTTAAAATTAAGAAAATGGAACAGGCGACGGGCCTTGATAAAGCATCCATTTTTTTTGCGACAAAAAACGTAAACATTCACCGCTTCTTAACTGAGTTGCGGGTACAACATTAGAGTCTATCCATAATTTATGATGATAAGTCACGTGACCGATGGACTAGGAACGTCTGCAGAGAAAAGAGAAAGCGATTATAAAGACCTTTTGATATAACGACACAATGGCCAACGATCGCTGAATATGGAAGGCGTTCTGGTAGGAAAATTAATTCACAAAGTGAAAGCCCATTGTCGAAAACTATTTTTCAGATATAAAGGATGCACGACAATGTAATGGATTTTGTGACTGAATAGTCTATTCAGCGAAAATGTATATTTTTTAAACAATCAATACTGGGCCTACGCAGCTATAGCGCAATTCACGAATGCATGAAGAAGTCCGATCTCGTGTTACTGTAGGTATAACATCCAGCTCCCCCTTATACAAATTGAAGTAAGCCGAAATTTAAATTATGTTGTCCATTGTATGATGAGACACACTGAACATAAACCCGAAGTATCTTAGTGCTTGGAACTGTAGTGTATTTACATTGTAACACAAAAATTAATCACCAAGTTTGCTCAATTACGTATATTTATAAGTAAAATTTTCAGTATTCTCATCATAATATTACATTGTATATTTTCGGTTGTTTTTGTTGTTCCAAATCAGATAAAATGACTATGGTCATTCCAAAAATGACTGAACTGTATATGTGGATTGACTAGTCTCCTTTCAAAGTAATAATATATTTCAAATATAAATTCTCTTCACTTATCCCCCCATTACAGCGAACTGCTTGAAAAATAGTGGGGAAACACAACATTCTACACGACACAAGGGAAGTTATTTCGCTATTTAGGTATCGGACTCGATTGTATATTTTCTCAACTTCACAGCCCAGTCGAAAACAATTGAATACGTCCAGCGACCCGTTAACAACACCTGAGACTACACAGAAAACTAAAAAATGTGCAGAACAGAATAAAAATTTCATTTAATTCGTTAATGCCTTTTTGTGGATAGGGGGGTCATAAATTGAAAAATTTGGAACACCGTAGATGGGTACTCTCATTCTCTTAATATCAAATTCTTTCTTAGGAAAATGATATACCAATTTATCGGAACTGACATAATTAACATTACGTGTTGAGGTTTCAAAGTTCAATTCCCCACTCACTTCAATTTCACACTCTGCCGCATTTGCGTAGGAAGGAACATGAGGCGACGTCTTACGTCGGACGTCGATATATTTTTGCGTGAGAGACGTCGATATCGCCTTGCGTGACCTTCATCTCTCACGACGTAACGTCGATACCGAAGAGATTTGCGGCCGACGACCACAACAATCTACGCATGACCACGTAAAAGACTGCACTACATTGTGAGCAAGAGAGTGATACATACAAAATTAAAATTGAAAATTAAAAACTCAATCGGAAGATTTAGGCTTGATCTCCAGATAATACAATAAATTCTATCGGATGTGTCGATTATATTTCTGATAAATTTCAAAATTTAAATCAAAAATTTGATTATTTTTCAATTCGAGGAATATCGATAACCTAATATTTTTGTATCAGATGAATACTTTTGGGGGAAAAATACTTCAACGCGCTAAGCGCCCTTCATATTTGCTAACGCTAGGCAACATAATTCTCACCATTA
This sequence comes from Styela clava, assembly GCF_964204865.1. Lineage (NCBI taxonomy): Eukaryota > Metazoa > Chordata > Ascidiacea > Stolidobranchia > Styelidae > Styela > Styela clava. The sequence goes on from NC_135250.1 coordinate 21,189,730, forward strand.
AAACAACGGAAACAAAAGAATATAATACTTTATCTAGAAATATAATTTGGAGAAGCTAATTTGTATTACGCCGTACTCCATTCTCGTATATGAGCAGTATGCAGCAGATTTTTGAGGAGTTTGTTTTAACCAAGACAGATGTTATGATTATCTTTAAGTTAAATGTACACTTTTTCTCAATAACCGAAATTGATGATGGTAAAATATATCAACCAAGTATGTATATATTCTACGATAACTAGGTATTGAGCTTTTTTCCTAAATTCACATATAAATTCATTAACGATGAAATTCTAGGTAAGAACAACTTAATTTCAAATTTCTATGAACAATTCAGAACTATAAACCAGGAAAAGATCGACTATCGAACGTAAATGCATTATGGGTTTCCACGGTTATTCGTTCAATAACATTGCGAACGATTTTTTTGTAGCGAATACGCAGGAAGCCAGCTATTTATAGATCAAAATCAAGTTAAAATCAGATTTGTACGATGGAAGCAACATAATGAATATATATAAAAAAATCGTTTTATTTCATAGCACAGAACGAAAAGATTTTAAGAATCATGGTACAAGGAATGGGCGGTCAAAAATTAGTATGTGTTCGTAACCTTTCGCAGTACAGAAACGGTACCGTGGTCTTAATGACCTCGACGGACCACCAGAACGCAATGCTCACGGGGAGTGCAGATCGATTTTTTCATAACAACAAGTACAAGAATAAAAAGTCTAACAACAACAAATAATACCAAAATAATCTATAGGTCCGCTTCGTGTCCAAATAAGTTAATAGGAAATAATCTGATAGCGTCCTTTTGGCTCCTCTACAAATCATGGCTATGTACAAAAAATCCACCAATTAGCTAATATCGATAGCATCTGCCTTTCACAGTACATACAGTATTTCATATTATAGGGTACAAATATCTTGCAGCACAGTTTCACAAATTAAATTCTGTAATGTTCTTTCAGACCTCCTCAGAACAGCAGTTTACAGCAAATTTTATTATTCTACACACCACTACACAAAAAATAAATCAAAAGAAATAAACAATAATCACAGTAGTATGCAATCACTGTACAAGTAGTATTAGAGAATTCGTCTTTTAAAAAGGTTTGGTGTGATTTAAAACGACTCCAGAGCATTATTAAAAGAACAAGTATCGGCTTATAATAAGCACATCAAAGCCGCAAGTTAAATGAACCGAATATTCCTAGATCAGTCCTAATAATAGATAAAACCGTTACATTAATGATATTTGTACGCGATAACGGTCGATTCGAACAGCTAACCGTAATTTTGTCGCCTACTATTTTGAAGGAAAAATGAACTCATTTTAGCGGTAGAGAATATTTTAAGATTAGTTCACGCAATGCATACACCCAACTATTGTCAATAACGATAAATCAGCTATTCATGATACATTTTAAAATGATGTTCTCTATATGAAATGCGTCATGTTTAACGAAGAAATTATATAGAAGCATTATATAGTCAGTGAGTTTAAGATAGTAGATATATATTATATATACCGTAGTTATAAAAAAAAAAAAAAATAATTGTCCATATTACGAGGCTTCGATCACTCGAATTGATAATTTTTCAGATAAAATTATTCTGAAATTCAAAATGTTTTTATACGGAATATATCTAATTTGGAATATTCGACTCGTTTTGTATACCCTGCATATACCATTGACACAGTTACATTCGCTATTCCTAGTCACAGCGACGAAAAAAAGGAGCTCAATTTTTGAGCAGGCATTCATAATATCGAACCCAAACGCGCTAGAGCGGCCAATGAACAACTTATTTCAATCAACTTTCCCGCTATAAAACACAGATATCCTATTAAACTGAATATGAATCCACATATGGGCCTTGCATGCAAATAACGAGCATTCAGATGGCTGAAATGAGCGCGACTTAATCAATAATTGAAAAACATCATCTCAATCCGTGTGACGTCATCACAATACAGGAGAATTAACTCAAATCCCTCGAGACTCAACTTCGATCATAATGATGTAACAATCAACAGATAAGTTTGAGAAAGTACAGCGCAGTGACGTAACAAATAACCTGCCGTATAAATTGTAAAACAAAATGTCAGAATATAACGAAGTCTTACTTGAGATTTCCAGTACAAGAGCTCTTCAGTGGATGACATGGGTATAGTATCTCGCATAGCACAGCGCTATCATGTGTCTAGGGAACAAGCCACGAACATCGTATAATTCCACTTGTTGCTAGCAAACGACACCTACTTTCACCTGTTGCCAGATATTCAATATCGCATCCTAAGACTATTTTATTACACCCGTAGGTCTACAATAAAACAACGGTTTTGAAGAATTTTATAAGGAAATTGGAAAACAAAATCAAATACGATATCGCCACAAAAAATACGCCATGATACGGTTGTGGGAAAACTCCCAAATTGTGATTCTACTTTTCAAAATCTACCAGCCGCAGTAGAAAAACATAAATAGAGTCTTTATATCTATAACGAATGTTTATACCGTTCCCAGGTATGTTATCTTATAAATATCAATTCATTTCCGTCCTGAAATCGGTGTAAGTCTGCGCTATCACAAGCTTACTAAAAATAAAGTAATGATTCCAAAACTTTTCTTCCAAGTAGCTCAAATTTCATCATCATCAACTTTGCCACATTTCAGCATAAACCAGTATTAAACGTCTCCTTCTGTAACATGTAACTCGCTCTATTGGAAATGAGTTTGATCATACCAATTATACTGGCTCGGGTAGTTTCAATGATCTGGGTAAATGGTCCCCCTTTTTTCATTCAAGGAGTATATACCGGGACAAGGCTAATTGCACAACAAAGGTTCACGATAGAGCGTGTTACTGCAAAAATGTGGTGGTCGCGGTCGTCGGCACACTGAAAACCTTAAAATGAACACTGTATCTCTTTAATATATTTATTTTAATTGGCGAGATTTTCAATTCACAAAACACCAGTTACTTAGTCTCCAAACCTGGCGATTGGATTAATATTGTAGAAAATTAACGGCGTGGATTCCATTGTTTATATAAGCTTTCAACTTAGAAATGAAGGAGGATGTTTCCTAGAGTATCGACTTCCTCGTTTCTCGCCGTAATAATAACCAATCAGAAAGTAAGTTCATGTTGGCGTAGTAAAAAATAACTTTTAAAATTTTTTCAATAGTAAAGTATAGGAAGAATTTATCTGGTGTCAAGAGTCTGGGAAAAATCCATTGATGAACAAAAAACGACCCGAGCGAACTACAATTCAGAGTGGGCAAGTAGACTTATATAATTCTATGCAGCACTATCTTTACTACATCTATCTCGATTAGAGTTATAATATGATACTGTCTCTTCTCTGCTACTGCCCTTCCCTATAGTTACAACTGTTTGTCACTTCAAAAGTTCGTAAAAAATCAACTACGGCGGTTTATTACTTAATCTACAAAGAAAAATTGACTCATTTCTTTCGAGCACAGCAAGTATAAATCCTTTTTGTATGTTGTAAGCAATAGCAAACAGCAGCGGTGGTTCGCTTTCCCCGTGCATAATCGAAATAGAAAAAGGCGACCAATCGATATTTCCAACGTTCCTTTGTCGCACAGGGAGCCGACGTCAAGTGAAATTACGGGATACAAGTAATCATGCATGGATGATACTTGATACTCTTTCGGCATTAGGTGCGTTAAAAAACTCACTCTAAGCTGCAGCAAGCGAGCAAATTAGAGGGCTACCGTTAATTTATATTATGCGCCACCATCATTACGTTACTTGGTTATGATATACTGATACCATTAGGAACATGTAAACAATTTAAATCAGGTATGCCAATTACAAAACAAATGTATCACGGACTTAGATGATTTCTTTATGATATTAGAACCTGGGTGTCTCTGCTTCATAACCAGCTTCGCTTCCGCAGTAAAACTATGTGCTAATTTTTTTCTGATAATTTGAATAAGATCGATTATTTTGCTAGCAAAAAATAAACCTGGCTCGTCTTTCTATGAAATTAGTTTTGGACCGAAATGGTGTTTTTCATCAAAATTTTGTAGAGTACTCCCGTTAAAATATTCAATAGATTAAAATTATTTCTAACTAAAAATCTTTGCCAGAACGACTGACAACTGTACCATTTTTTTGTTAATCCTTGAAGCATGAAAATTTCTGTCAATGATTCAAATACTATTATTTATTGTCTTTCTCCATGGCTGTGGAGTGGCTGAAAATTTACAAATAAAATTTTTTCTTGGATCTGACCTTTGGCTCCGACCTAAATCTTCTCCCCAATTTAGGTACTCGAAATTTGAACACTGGTTCTCAACCAGTGGGCCATGGTCAACTGCTGGGCCACAAACTTTTAAAAAATTACAAGAGTTATTGATAAATTAGTTCAACTTTGAGTGTATTAGCAATAAATGATAATAATACTGTACTAAGCTACTAAATGGTAATTTTTATATTAATTATGGTAATGGAAGTGTCTAATTATGTATGAAAATTTTTTTGTTTTTCTTGTAGTTTTTCCTTTGCATGAGAAAGTTAATGGGCCACAGAATTTATTGTGCAACCGAAGTGGGCCACAAGAGAAAAAAAGTTGAAAACCACTGCCCTAGCACAAATACATCTCTGTAATGTTTCGTTTAATAGAGCTATGTCACTCACAGGGTTGACTAAACCCAAATAATTCAGTATTTCAAATAGATTCTAAAATAATCTTCTGGAATATGAAATATCGAATATATTCTGAAATGAGTCTGTTATACAAGAGAAAATTCTTTAAGAACATTGTAAATTTTTTAGAAATCAATTTGGTTAGGCAGAATAATTGAGACGAACACTAGTTTGATCAGTATTCTTTATTGTATTCTGTCTGAAATGAACTGATTTTTTGTCTATCATAATATTTAAAAAAAATATATTCTTAATTATTCCCGAAATCAAGAATTAACTAAATCGAATATACCCAATTTCAAATATATATTCAATTTAGACATTCCTGGATACTGCAATGATGGTGGAAAAGAGTGCAGACAACTACTGCAAGTGATTCAAGAGTCTTGCTGAACAAGATTTCACCATGTTGGCCAACATACTCAAATTTTGATAATAAAAACATACCGGTAAGCGTATTCAAGCCTTATCCAATTAACAATAATAAACTGTTTGGAACGCTCAGGTACCTTAATTTTTTTGAGGTAAATGATTACGGTCTTCAATGTATATATGTTTGTTACCAAACATTCTGTGATAGCAGTATAGCATAAGCTTTTTTTATTCATAATTTCAAAATAATTCATATGAAGGCGCTAACAAAATATCAAAGCGTAAATATTTATTAAAAAAATATGTTTATTGCGAGTGTTTATGTTAGAATGCTCGATTATACCTTGATAAAACTGTGATATTAACAACACGTCAACACATGAATATGATGAGACTTATGCCCTTTGAAAATGTGCAAGAACTTGTTTTGTGGTTTGACTGGTAATATGCTGAGGTATTATCACCTATTTAGCACCAAACTGGAGTAAACCGTCTAGCGCATGATGTCAAATAAACAACATAAAACATAGATTATCTAGAATCTAGATAGACACCACAACAAGGAACATTTAACATAATTTCTGACACACCATATAAATGATAATTTTTGTCATTTTCAGCTCAAGCAGAATTTGCCGGTATATATTTGTTAAAACTTTGGAAAAAAAAAAGTTAGAGCTTTTAAACCCTTGTATCATATTTTTAAGTCCAGTTTCCACAGGCGTTGTGCTTTATTTTCCTGACTATACACCGATTGCATGTATTACATTGTATTATCATGCTTCCACAAAACTGCATTTGGACAGATATTTCATGATAGTAATCACATTTGAAAACCTCAGTAAATATGGAGCTGGAGCTGCTGTTATTCCGAACCAGCTCCTCAGCCCTGATTCTTAGAGCAGAGCATATTTATATATTCTATATACCGGTAAATATATCCAGCAATAACCAAAGTTCATTTAGTAACCCATGGAAATTACTGTGCTTTCATGGCAAAATTATTAGATCATATTCATAATTATTAAAAGTAATGCAAGGGCAATATTTGCATCAAAAAATATAGGAGTACAACGAATCTGCTTAAACTGACATTATTAATAAATGAATAGGTTGTATAAAGACTCAGCTAACAAATTTACAGAACTATCAACTTATAACTAATTGGCACCTCGGTAGTTTAATATAGCTTTGTTTATGACTGCACCATCTCAAATTTTGATATAGTGTCTGTGACACTAACAGGCATTTCTTTGATCAAATATCTATTACAAGTATTATGACAATGATCTGGAAATCTAACCTGTCTTACAAGAGATGATTGTCGAGGCAAACCACCACTTGCAAGGGGAGATACTTGAGTTGGAACAGTTGAGCTGTGTATCAAGTCCTTTCTCCGAGCACCAGTACCTTTGCTGACAGGGCTCTAAAAAGTAAAATAATATAAGAATTGAAAATGCATCATCCCACAGCATATATGGAAGCTAACAACATTCTTGGAATGCTAAAGTGATTCAGAATGTATATATAGATCACATGCTTATTAAGTCTGCATATTCTAGATTAGATGGATCACTGCTTTACAAAATTGTACTTATTTTTAACTGAATCTGTTTGTAAATTGTTTACAGAACTCCAAATGATAATTCCAGTACAACCACAATCCCTATCTCTATCAGTTTTGGTAAAGAAAGGAGAAGACAAGTAGCTCATCAATTTGAGTTGAAAAAAGAGCAAAGAAGAAAAAGCTAAAGTCAAATAAAAGTATTTCAGAATCGCACAATACTGAAATACCATGATTATTATCTAAGACAAGCTGTAAGAAATAGCAATAACTTTTCCACTTATTAAAGCTTGCCAATATGATATGAGCACAATTTGGAAGAGACATATGGTTTTAAATTTATCAGGTTTTTAGTTTTTCTTTTCAAAGATATAATGTGTAGTACACATAACATTGGCAAACTGACTACTGCTGGCAAATCTTAATAATGGCCAACTTAATCCTTTGTTTTTTTTGGGCATGAAATATGCCAAGCAGTGAAGCAGAGAAAAAAAAACAATTCTCATGGAAGATCGTTTCTAGAACAAAAACAAAAATTGTGTATCAAATGACTCAAAATAGCAGAGACCAGAACCACTTTAGCACCATTTGAATCAAGAAATAATGAAAGCATGGTTGGATCTCATTCAAACAGAAAATGTAAAGAGTTCTGAGAAGTGAATTTCTACCGAAGCAGACCAGATCTAAATCATTCAATTCAGAACATCAAATAAATAAACAAAATAAAAAATGCAAACCGGGCGTTCCATAACCCCAAGTTCAATATCTCTATGATTCTGTTGAATAGTGCTCATCATATTGTGAGCTTGGTGTGTCATGTCAGTATCGTCCCAATCTCTTAGAACCATGACACCAACGCTGCTGGTTCAATATTCAGAAGTTCATTTAGAAGAATAATATCATCCAGTCCAACCATAAGAACAAAGATCATTGGAAATAATCTATTTAATTCAATATTTTCTGGAACAAAAAATTCATGCAACAAAATATAGGTAACATACATTCAAATGCACTTTACTACCAGACAAGTAATACCAGCAGACAAGTAATATACTTCAGTCATTTATCCAAAATATATAGATTGGATCCTTTCCTATGAAATTTCTTGTACATTTACAAACAAAATGAAATAGACAATACAGACTGAGCAAAACTAAAATGTGTTGCCCACTGGTGGTATATACCTTCCAAATGATATATACATACAAACTACCTTTGGTCAACTATTATTAATCCAGAGCAATCTAACCTTAGTCCGATAAAAATTGGTACACTATATATCACGGCTTCTCAAACTGAGGGAGTCGCAGTACAGTTTCTCTTGGGGCTACGAGCTAAGCCCTTTACTGGAGGCGCAGTTCTTACCACTTCGTGGCAGCTCCTGTCACGAACAAACCGCGGCGTCTTATGCCATGGTTTTATGGTGCTATTCAGTAATCAGTATTACCGGTATATTCACAGAGTCATGTACAAGATTTTAAGTTTATCATGCGAAATTATATCTATTTAAACCTGAAACCTAACCTCAAATCCATCAAAACTGTATCCATAAGAAAAATGTTCCAACCTACCCAATATTTATCACCATTAGGGGCAGCCCTACCATACCAGCCGACATGCCCTGGTTATGGCAGCAAAATTTTACCCGCCTTTGGTTTTCTATCTGCTGCCGCGGTAACAGCAGCTCGTGGTTGGTTTGTGGCAGCTAAAAAGTCGGTCGCCATAGGTTTGGCTATAGTGGCCATGGTTTTGCGGCAGCTTTAGACACCACAAAATACCTGAAACTGTACTTGCTTTACTGGGTTATTCACAATTACCACATAAATTAAAAAATTGACTGTGTTTTGCCTAACCATTTGACTGTAACAGATTCATTCTTTTGCTTTTATTGTTATTAAACATAGTGATTGAAATAACTGATGAGATTATGTTTTATAGAAGAGCAGGGGACCAGTCTATGAAGTCTATGGAGGAGTCACAGGTCATGAAAGATCAATAACCACTGCTATATATAAATATGCTTCGTTTTTTATGTTGGAAAAACAAATAAGACAAATAGTGATTTAATTTGAAACAGGCTATCACTACAATGCCATTTTTCTGTGCTTCAATTTATATACAAAGTTATTCACACACTTACGACTGTACCATAGATTAAATCGATGGTAACTTGAATAAAACCCACGTAGATCTCTAGCTCTCACAAATAAATAGTTAATACTTGGTTCTACTATAAACATAGGCAAATAATTCGAAGCCGACAAGGCTTCAATGTTCACCATTACTTTGAACAAACATTGGTACAAACACTTACTGAGAGCACACGATCACATGGCTGATGGCGATCATTTCTACAAAAATATCAAAAAAAAATTGAGTAAAGGCTAGTTGTTTTGTTTCCTGTTTTCCGATGTTTACTCACGGCATAAAACGATCTTGAAAAACAAGTCTTATGATGATCAACAGATAAAAAAAAAATTATTTGAAAAACAGGTCTATGATGATTTGAATATTTGGGTACTTCCTTGAAAGTGTCTCCTATCCCTAACAATATAGAACATATTTTGATCTAAAAAGGGGTTGTTAAAATAAACACAATTTGATTTGAATAACATGCCTGCGCAGATAGACAATAATAAAACATTTAAACAAATCCTAACAATAAGTGATAAAATAGGCAATTGCTTGGGTAATGATAATGATATGACAGTATGATGGCATATTGTGATAATTACACATCTAAGAATCGGGTACTCACTTCCCAAAAAAAAATAGTTTGTCGACCAGACTACGCCTAGGCTATGTCTCATTTCCTATCTGTCTGTTCACTAACTAGACTACAACCAATGTAGCAATAAAATTAAACTTAGCGATAACAGGATGTGAGCTGCTGGTTCTGACATTCCATGGTCCTTCAGATTGTAAATCTGAATCGAATTCAGAAATTATCATACACCGATACAGTCATAATCTCATAGGTACCCGTACCGTACGGGCGTACGGTAAATAACCCTGTAACCAGAAGTTAAGCAGGCGAATTATTTGACATCGAATGTCTACAAAACTTTGACAACAGCAGTCGAAGATCCTGCGGTCTGAGGTACGATACGTTATAATATCAGCCGTTCAGTAACCCAATCAAAAACAGCACAAACTGATGCCGTGATACTTCTCGCCATTTCGCGCAATGACATATTATCGATGCAGGAATCGGAAATCATAATGATGGTCGACATTCGCTTGCCGAATGCCGATGCACAAACTTCAGTTCGCCCTCTTGTGATTTAGCTCATGAAATGGATAGGATAACACAATTTTATTGGACACGTTTAGTGGACATAACGATCGCTTTTGGACACGTAGTGGACATAGCGATCGTTTCAACATTATGTTGTTGTTGTTGTTCTTGTTTTTTGGACAGGATAGGATTTACAGATTTATCCCGGGGGAGAGAAGAGCTGATAAGACGGCTTATCCATATGGCGAACCACGGCCTCTCTTGTTCTTGTTCTTTGACACGTTTTTAAAAAGTCGCTTTTCTCTTTGATTACTGGACCAATTGCTTTGAAATTTTCAGTGGTTAAAGAAAAAAATTTTCTTCAGAAGGCTATTACTTTTTTGTTGTTGCTATGACGTCATCAAAATTATTGCCGCTAGGTGTCCATATATTTGAGCATAGCTCTCTTGTTTTAAGTTAACTACACACAAACAATAAATTGAACTAAATAGAGGATGTAGTTATAGTTTTAAATTTTATTTATCATTTGTATTGTGATGTATTTCCGCATCAAAAATGTTTCATGTAACTTTCATGACAAGATTCATTTTATCTGAGTTTTTAATTTACATGCTACATCTTCAGCTCAGTAATTCTTCTTATGGTCTCACTATTTTTGTACAAATTCTATCTACGATGTCTTAGCACAGTTTGTAACGATAACACTTCTACAAAACAACATTGTACTTTGTTGAGATATAGATTTTAGAGCACTGTTTCTCGTTTGTTTTGGGGCTAACGAATCTTAATGGCTTCACTCTTTCTTGTCCAACCCTTGACGAACGTTTACATGTTCTTTCTTAACTAAAATAAACCTATTTCAAGAAAAGATATGTTTATCTTATAGACATTACTTTTATTTTAAACAGCAATAAATGCATACAGGGATAAAATATAAATATGTATGTCAAAAACTCGAGAGTTAATGTCACAGCTAATGTCGTTTTGCGATTAATAATTTTGAAATAGTTAGTTTTGTAATAGTTATTAGATGGGCTAGCTAGAGGTATAGCAGCATTTTGTTAAAATATCAGTATCTAGCAAATGTTAATATCAATTAAATAGTTAACACTAGAAAATATATTTATCATTTCCATATGGGTCACAACCGTTAGTCGTTGGTCACAACCAACTTAAATAAGTTTGACTTCAATGTCAGGAGGAACCCAACCTAAGCGGCAAGTGGTTGAATAGTTTCAATAAAAATGATGTTTTTGAACATGTAAATCAAATTGTAAACGCCAACTATCAAAATAAACATGATTTTTTTGCAGTAGTGAAGTATAGACAAAATCTTTCTGGGGTCAAGGGTTGGTGGAACCATCCATTCACTACTAACTGAGGGCCAATTATGCACAATTTGCATGGTTTTTTAAATAGTTCTAATGCGTACAAACATTTATATAAATCAGGGGTGGCAAACCTATTTTTGTCCGCGATCGACTAAAATCTTCAAAATAGCTTTCGATCGACTGGTCATACAAAAAAACGAATGAGTACTGAATATGCAGATAACTGCACAGACGCATACAAAAAATGCAATGCCACTGCTACCATTGCAAATAATATTTATCACACTATACACGTTTGTCAGTCAAGACACAAAATGTTCGGCACGTTCATATTAGACCTTGGTTGCGGCGAAACTTGCGTTTTTTGCGTAATAAAATTCTCGATCGGGCTTGCCCATAATCAAATACTGTATACCGGTATGTATTTTTGTACATGTAGAGTACTGTATTCGTCCTGTTTCAAAACACACAACAGGCGCTGCATAAAATGATTCCATGAAATTTTGGGAGTATGACGTTATATTTACGAACATCAGAGGCGATCGACCACTCGAAACGTGGAGATCGACATGTTGGCCAACCCTGATATAAATCATCTATATAGATCAGGGGTTTCCAACTCAAAACATATCGTGGGCCACTTTTTGAAATTTATTGGCCACGCGAGTCGCAAACCAATAAATTAGGTACAAAAATTGGTATCTGAGTGTATTGTGTTGAAATTACACTTGATTCTTACAGCAAACGAGACATGAAACATATTCATTTACTTGTGCTGAATATTTGATTTCGATGTTTGGCCTTATTTTGCGTTTGTTTGCTAGTCTTAAGACAGCATGCAAATGCTCGTCCGTTGGTCATGTGCGGAGGACTTACTTTCATAGTTGCATAAAACCGCTCGCAAATATAAGAACTGCCAAGCATCGCAGGTAAGCAACGTGAATGTACAATTAGCTTTGCAAACCTTCTTGGGCACAATCATATGTTAGTCGTTGGGCACAATGGACTGACCGAAACTCGTTTATTTCGTCCTAATGAACATGCGAAATGAAATTATTGTTTTTATAATTGAATTATAACATTAATGAAACATGAAAGTGGTGAAGTGGAATAACAGGGGGGAAATTTTTGCTTCACTTCTCACAATTTGTCGAACCGGACTCTTGATGATAAATGACACGATAAAACCCACTAATAGTTGACACCGTACTATTTAAGCTTTTTGTGGAAAAATCCCAACCATGTCGCGGGCCGCAAAAAAAAAAATGCCTGGCGTGTTGGAGACCCCTGATATAGATGATACTTGTGAACGAAAAGTATGCATAAATTTATTTCAACTAGGCCAATATTGCGGTCTGTGACGCCTGACCTACTCGAATTACCCTATCGCCCATCTAATACTGCGACATCACTGTTCACTCTTGTTACTTATCGATTTTAAGATCGGTAAGTATGTTGATAGATATTTGTCTGTCTGTGTGTCTGTTAGATGAACGAGATATCTCAAGAAGGCGAGATTGAATCTGCTCCAAATTTTGCGTCTGCATTCATCATATCTCGGACCAGAAGCCTATTGATTTATGAATTATGTCGTATATTTAGCGAGTTATCAATTAATTAATTAGTGATGGGACACGCGGTGTCACTATAGAGTCATGAATCGAAACCGTAGTTTCGATCGATAAGTCTTGGGTCTCCGACCGATATTCTCGTTTACAATATCGATATTCAAATTGGCACCCCTTGAAAACCACAGTATTGCAAAGAGTAAGTATGTAACGCAACAAATTTCCCCAGAACGTTCAATATTCAAATAAAATTCATTATTCGTAACAAATAAGTAAACAAAATCTTATATCCATTCTTCGGCCCAGTTTCTTTGCCAGGCGCAGCGACAGTGCCTATCAGTTCCTGGTTTTCTTCTGCAAAAAGAAATTCCAACTCTAAGACTGAAACCTTGTCAGGTGAGTTGGCTTACAACTAATATAGGTCGGCACTGAGTAAACGCTATACAAGTAGGTGAGTTGTCCAACTCTCGAGCATGTGTTTTGCAGAACAATTGCTCTGTAGTCGAGTTGTCTTCTCCTCGAGCATCGATATCGCAGAGCAATTGCCCGACTGGTGACTGCCTCTCGTTGCTCTGTAGTCGAGTTGCCTTCTCCTCAAGCATCGATGACGTCAGGTCGCAGAGCGATTGCTCGACTGGTGAGTTGACTGTCTGTCGAGCGTCTGTTCGGTAGGCGAGTTTACTTTAGACTACTGCGACCATAGACTACTAAGCTCACATTCATGAATATATAAGTGTTACTGTGAAGTATGAAGATTTTAATATATTTAAAGGTGTAATATATTTAGTATATTTAAAGGTGCATTCAAAACATTTAATACCAATAAATTTTAAATGCACACAGTCCTATAAGTCAACAGTCTCTAACTTAAGATAGGAGTTATAGGGTATTTATCCCGGGGAGAGGAAAGGCGATACGACGGCCTAATCATATGGCGAACTACGGCCTCTCGTCCGGTTACCAGTCCAGGTCGGGTATGGGATTAGTTAGCCAGATGTTTTCGGAAGCATGGACTTGATGGTGGAGGAAGCCGTACCGGTAACCGACCAGCCAGCGGTTACGTGAACCACCCTACGGCGGCGAGCAGTCCAGCAATCCTCTCGCACATGATCATCCCCGCATGAAATTCGAACTCACAAAGGGTAATCAGAGATGCGGTGGCGAGCGTATTCTTAACGCTTAGCACGATGCGCCACACCGCCGAGCCGTGCCTTCGCTAAAGTTACTTCAATTTCGTCTGTAAAGTGTATTTGTATTCATATAACATGAGCAAAATAAGCCACTTACACAAATTAAAATTCTTTCTAGAGGGTATTTATGTATTTTTCTCAACATTTGATCCCTGAAAATATCAAAATCACATTTCTATAGATCTGAAACGCCGCCGTAGAAAATGCGAAAAGATGGACAACTCACAAGGCCTCTCTGTGGTAGAGTTGTTTCTGGTGAGTTGTCCGTGTAGTCGAGTTGTCCGCCTCCCGTTAACATCATCTAAGAGCATTACCAGCAACTGTCCAAAAGTTTGTAAAGCTACATTAAAGTGTTGCCTTAACTCTAAACGTGCAATATAGTGTGATGAAAATGTTAACTCGGCTTTGGCGTGAAGAATCCTCAGAGAAAAACCATCAGAAACTCCCAATTTGCTATCTTGCTTCAACTTGGTGTTTTTTCTGCATGTGCTTACGTAACACGATCAGTGTTCTTGATGAATAATTACATTTTTCACACTGGTACTGTTTCACGTCACTGAAATAAGACAATATTTTTGTATTTCGTTTCTGAACTGTTAAATTACAATTAACAGAACATGTACACTACTTATTCATGTATGTTTGCCTTAAAATGGAGTAAATAGGGTTGGGTCGAAAATATTTGTGTAGTGCAGCAAAGCCCTCCCTTCGGAAATCTATTAACATCCCAACAATTTTGGACCAATCTGTAGGTGCGGGAAGATTCCCTTCCTTTTGAACTGCAGTAGATTCTTACCCAGTTGCATCCCAACAATTTTGGACCAATCTGTAGGTGCGGGAAGATTCCCTTCCTTTTGAACTGCAGTAGATTCTTACCCAGTTGCGAGCCATGTATGGAGCGAAATGTGTATCAATAAGTCATATCAAAAAATAAAAAAAATTCAAATTTGAACTGATTGCTTAAAAATAAAAGCTTCAAGCAACATAATACAAATATTTATACACTCCTCATTTCTTTCACTTTAATGGCAAAAGTAACTGTTTTTAATATTACTGATCAATATATTGCGGCCCGCGGGTCGCATGCGGCCCCAGAGAACTTCCAATGCGGCCCTCTAACGCTTTTATTGCTATCTAAATGTAATACATTTTTCAAACTTGAAGAAGGTGGCATTTTTGAAAGAAAATGGGAGTTGCAATATTTCTGCATTTCTCAATATTCTATAGCTCATTGTTCGATATTTCACATTTCCATCAGTACAATCAAAGGATACAATATAAGTAGACATTATCAGAAAAAGCTCAGCAGTCAATATGACAAATTTAAAGATCAACTTCGAGCAGAAAATTTTTATGTGTTCGTATATTATTATAATTATACAACTACCTAGTTACTAAAAATTAATATGAATCATAACTCAAGCGGTTCTATGTGATGTAATTGTAGGAAATGTGGAGGGAGATGCCTTGTCCGAAAATTCAGTCATTTGTTTGTTTACTAATCTATACATGAAATGATAAACATAATATTTTTGCATTACGGAAGTTATTCAAACATTCTTAACAAAATTCACAGATTAACCGATGATCATGTGACCTCGTTAATTAGAGTTGGAACTGTAAATCAGCCTGATATTAGTGAGCTGGTGGCACAAAAGAGATGCCAAACGTCAGGACATATGTGATGAAAAAAACATTGAGTATATTCTGTAGTATTTTTGTAAATTTTAGGTCTATATATTTATATTTAATCTTTTTTACTGTATGTATTATTCTTTCCTTATCAAAACTTTGTTCAAAAATGTTTTGGAAAGTTGTACATAAAAATTTATGATTTTTTGTAATAAATACAGTAAATTGCGAATTGAAATAATAGTGAAATGCAAAAATTAATATGTAAATGGCATCTGAAGTTTAAGAAAATTATAAATCTTCATTCGGCTGTTTAATTGCATCACAATATATGTCACAAACTACACCTATCTAAAAATATGCTTTAAGTACACATTATCAAAATATATCGAAAAAATTGTTTGCGGCCCTTTGCGCAATTCCCAAAATGCAATGTGGCCCTCGAAAACCCAGTTTGACACCCCTGATATAGACAGACTACTAAACTAATGTCAGGTATTTTTACAATTTTGACTCACCTGTGTGTCAATTTATGCTGCTTTAAATTACTAGATTTTGTGCAGGAATAAGGACAAATATTGCAAAATTGTACTTGAGAAGTGACATCAGAAGTATGGCTTTTCAAAAGATGATTTTTGACATCCAAACGAGTGTTAAGATCTCTTTTACAAATCTGAATATGTAATGAATATGAATCTGAATATGTAGAAAACAAAATTTGAACCAACAATGACATATGTCCTTGGGCAAAACTCGGAAGGGGGTGTCGCAAAAATTTTAGACATTTGAATCATATATTTAAAATAGACTTGTAAATGTCAATGTTTTTGCAAAAAATTTGTTATCATGACGTAAGTAGCAGCAGTCAAAGTCACTTTGTGAACTAAAATTGTAATGGTGCATTGTATAAGTGGCCTCTGCCCCTGCCTTGCAGCCCTATCTCATTTATAAACACTAAAATTACACTACCCGGTAAAACAGAACCCATGAATCTCTTGATTACTTCAAGCAAATAAAGAAACTTCATTTATTACTTCTGTTTGTGTATAATTGTACTCAAATTTTATTCTCAAAATTTTCAGTAATTTAGGATGGAAATTTATGTTCTGTCTAGATCTATAATATGTTCCAAATTCTTTTTTTTTTAGGTTACCCAACTCATCAGTGTTGTAAGTACCACTCAGAATAAAAAAAAAACATACTGGACATTTATGTCTTGCATTCTTCAAATCATGAGTTAACAAATGTTTATTAAAACTGTCACGAAAATTTGTTCTGTATGAGCAGTGAGGACAAGGAAAACGCATTTGGTCCTGATCAACATGTTTCGCCAATCGATGTCGTCTTAGAGTAGCAGAGTTCTTTGTTTGATAATCACAGTGCTTGCATTGGAAGACCTTATTTGAAAAATAGAAAGGAGTTGGATTTGAAGTTGGAAGTAAGTAAAACATGATGCCATTGCCACAACCACTTACTTTCATATGATGCATTGAAATATGAAGGTCCCACTCATTCTGATCTGAGGTAACAAATTGACATTCTTTACATACCAGATCACCAGGCTTACTGTGTTTTGTTACCATGTGCTGAAAATCGGATATTGTAATTTGTAAATTTCTGAATATGATGACAATAGAGGCAAAGAGCTGCTATTCTAGGGCAAATGAGTTGCTCAATCTAATATTAGACACTTAAATAAGAGGCATCATGCCTAAGTTGATAAAATTTCGACTCCAGCAGCGAATTTTTTAATAACAAAAACTTCATCATATATGGAATCCACCTTTATTGGAAATTTTAAATTCATCAGAGCCAAAATTTCATACTTTCAATGATGATAAAATAAGTCAAAATTTCCTACAAAAACTAAAAAAGCATTAATTTTACCTAGGGTTTTTATCAACAGTCTAGTAAAGAAGACTTGCATTCGCCAAAGTTTTCATTATCAAAATTAGATTTTTTCGGAGTTCAGTGCTGACCTTGAGACACAAAGTTGAGAGTCAGAGTGAATTGTAAAGTTTCTCAGACTCAACAGCACTGTCTATTGTAAAATATTGGAGAATAAAAAATATAATCACATTCCTTCTTCAACAATTAGATGCTTTGACAAAATTATACATTTTAAATCATCAAAATTCTACTTCAAGTAAAATGTAGCTACCTGTTTAAAATGCCTGGGTTCTCTAGCTGTGAAGTCACATCCACTTATTTTACATTTCAATGGTCTTTCCCCAGTATGCATCAAATAGTGCTTTTCAAGATGATGACGTAATCTTAAAATTGTATTATGATTTGTTCTGATAGTTATATGAATAAAGCAAATAATATTTTTTGTGCATTCATAAGCGCCTTTATACGTCTTTTTGATGTTATTAAAAATAAATGAACTGGTACAACAAGGTATAAGTTCTGGAATATTGCGAAACTTACATATTCGTAGTCATTTTCAAATTTTTTCTTTCCAAATTTCTTGAAAAATTAAGTTCAAATAAGACATGGAAGATATCCAAAAATATAATTTTGCGATACCAATTATCAAAATAATGTATTTTAACGACACTTTTCTCGAGAATTTCTGGCTCAAGAATTTAATTTGGAATGCTAAAAATTAGTATGATTTCAAATCCCAATACCAGACTGCATATGGACTGGATCTTATCTCAACGTTTATTCTATTGTTTACCTTCTGGCAAATTTTAGGGTAAGGTAAAGAGAGGAATTACTTGAGTACCTAGTTCCATAACTTCATTAAAATGTAACAAATCGAATGCATCAGCAGCTAGAATATAATACAATTATTACATACTTAGCAACATAGTTACATCGGTCACATATAAAACATTTCTTTCCCAAATGATTCTGTGTCATATGTGCATGTAGATGGTGCTGAGTTGAAAATATTTGTGTAGGCTTGCAGTACTTGCAAATGTACCCACTCTCGTGCCTTGAATGCATATGCTTTTGAAGATCAACCTAAAGAAAAATGAACTAGAGTTTGCCAGTAAATAATACCACCTGCTTTTGGGAAAGTATCAACCCAGTGTTTCCCAACCAGACTTTATAATCATCCATGAAAAATAAAAATACCCAGTAAATCTAAGTGTCTTCTTAACTGGACTTTTGTTATGAGAGACATGACTGATAAAATATCAAGTATCAATAAATAACAGATCCTAGCTACTAACCTCATTGTTACAAGTAAAATTGCATCGATAGCATGTATATATCGTAGGGTGACTTTGCGATTTGTGTTGATAAAGGTTATATTTAGAAGAAGCTTCATAACCACATGTGTCACATAAATGTTTTCCTCCTAGATGTTGAAATCTCCTGATAACATAATAAATAGGATACTTTGAAATATGTGAAACATCAAATGTAACAAAACTGTACAAAGGAAATTCAAGCTTATAGACATAGCTGCAGCAAAGTAATATAAACTTGGTAGATGAATCAGATATTGAACAGCAGCAACCCTGCTTTGCCATAAGATATTATTATTAGTTATAAATAATTGTACAAGACAAGGTCACAACAACCTATTCAGAATTGAATAATTGACTTCTATAAATATCAACTATACATTACCAGTGACTATTCAAAGCAACTTGGCTTGCAAATGACATTGTACATTCTGCACAACTGTTGGTTTTTTGAACATCGTGTATCTGAATATCAAAGTCACAATTTAATTTAATAATCTGTAAAAATTGATGTATTAAATTTGCACTAATGTATGCCTATGGTTTGAAATAACAAATCAAAATGAGAAAAAACAATGGGCCAACAACAGAGCCTTGAAACAAACACTTTGAAAACAGCCTTGACTAATAATAGGGCAAGCCATTATGTATTATACACAAGCTTAACCCAAGTTAAAATAAAGTACCAGTATATATAATGCAAAGCTCATGTACCACCCAAAATTTTTCTGTTGACCCGTAAGGGCCCCCGATTAGACCCACGGGTTTAGAGTTAACACACTGTCATTTAAATTAACATACCATACCTTCATATGATTTTTGATTTCTATCCATTGGGAATTCGTGTAATCACACTTTATACATTTGAATGCATTGTTTTCATAATGTGATTCTTGATGTATTTTCATTTCTTCTTCATCTTTGAGTCTTCAAAAAAAAGGAAAAATAACTGTTTGTGTCGGATAAATTTTGTCTAAAAATTGAATTACCCTTCACACCGATTAAACTACAAACCACCTCAGAAGAACAAACCTTTGTGAACTAACCAATGATTACCATGCAGTAATTTATTGTACAAGAATCACAATCAAATTGTTGTTGTATATTTTATTTTATATATACGGGTATATGTATATTTTAGTAGAGAAAAGCCAATGAAATGCTTTGAGCACATGGAGAACCACGGCCTATCGTCCGCCTAACAGTTAATGTGGGCACAGTTTCAGATGCATTGACTTGCTGGCTGAGGAGCCTGTAACTGACCAGCAATTATGTGAACCATGATGGCGGGGAGCCAGTTATTCTTTTGCACATAATTATTTCCTACAAGAATCAAAGCCCAGACAGTAATCAGAGATGTGAGTTCCTAATGTTTGGCATGATGCGCCAGCTGATAAGAGTGCAAGTCTGACCACAATTACATTAAAAATTGATTTTAATACAATTCGATTTTGTCCCACTTTTATACAGGAGTCAACCTAATCAAATTTAGTACATTAACTGGATAAATTGAACATTGCCATGAAAAATGGCGCGCGAATCCAATTGAGATTACCGGCAACTGAGAACTAACCGATTATTACACAAAGTGCATAGTAATGCTTTATATCTTCCTCCATGTTTCTTCGTGTCTTCTTTATTGCTACTTTTATTTTCCCTCCTAATAATCTCATCAGTAAATATTTCATTTACCGATTCCAAACATGATGCTGCATTCATTTCAATAACACCTGTCGCTAAAGAGAAAAAAAACTTGATTGAATCATTATACAAAAAGCCTACCTAGCCTTAGATATATAGTATAGATCAAAAACAGTTTATAGACATAGTTGTGAGAAAGAATATCTGAATAACCCATTGTAGGTCATGTGTCACCTTGGCAATGGTTGAGTCTTCTTACAATGTTTTTTATTTGAAAATTAGTCAAGTCGAGTTTGCATGTTTTTTGAGTTTTAAAATATGTGGATGTACTTTGCCATTTCGCGATACAATGCAAAAAAAAAAACATTTTCTATTTGGTTGGCACATAACAGATTTCAGTGGTGTTTATAAGCTGGAGCTGTGTCACAGGCTGTAACAAGCAGCCCACAAAATATATTGGAATATGCCCACAAAACAAGAGCCAAAGGTTTAAATTTTATGGGAGATATTTATCACCATTCTTTGTTATTGTAGGGTGAGAGACATAAATGCTTCTTTAACCAATTAGGTCCATACCAGGGGCCGGCAACCAGCTTGCCTAATGTTAAACAAGTTCATGGATGCCATCTTGTGCCATATTTGGGAAACGCGAAACAATGGAGTCCTATGGAAAATTTTCGTCGTGTGGTTGTATCGAATCGAATAAATCAGCAGCCATAAGGGCTAGAATGAAGCCGAAGGGTGGGTTTTGAACTTTAAGCTATATGCTACCTAAATATAATGATATTGAGAATAAAAAACTATCTACCGGTAATGCGTTAAATTTGACCACAAACACAACGTAAAACCATCTTTGGTCATTTTTTTGAAGATTTTATATGGAAACGCCAATTTGACGCTGTAAAATGTCTCCGCAACAATCCTACAATGTCATTTGTTCTTCTAGTACAGCTTGGAGCTGAGCAGTAGGGCATTATGGAGCTTGACAAACGAAAAATATTAACCAGAAAATAGAAACGACCATTGAAGCAAAGTTGAGTCGGCCGGTAATTTCGATGAATAAATACAGCTTTTCATCTGTGACGTCATAGGGAATGGTTTGGTTGGTTAATTATGACGATTAACAATTGGTTTATTATGACGATTAGAATGGTTAACTTACTTCAGAAGCAACTCGGAACCGGTATACTTGTCTTCAAGGACAATTTAATGTACTATAAATGTAATTTGGCAAACATGGAAGAATATCAACGTGTTAGGCTAAGATTCTCCTTAATAACGCGACCTTCAAAATTTTTCTGCCTAAAATATTAGTGAAAATAATAGGTATGTTTCAATGATTGTGTGCGAACTTCTCATAAGGCAAGGCAGAACAATAGGCACAAGATGGCGTCCATTGTCGGAGCGTTGCCTCGCTTGTATTATATATACGCTTTAGTCAATACATTAGAAAAATTGACCTGCTCAGCAACATGCGGTGTTGAAGAGACATGAGTCATTAAGTGTGTTTCCATGGACAATATTACTAGGACGGACTAGGACGCAGTAGGACGCGCATTCCTTATATGGTCAACGATGTGACGTCATGGCGCGTCCTAGTACGTCCTACTTCTTCACCGGGTTTTCGTCCTACTGAGTCCTAGTATTCAAGACGCTTATACGTTATTTTCCGTTCTAGCGACTTTCGATGTTTCTCGCAGATGACATTTTTGCGGCTTTTCTTCGTGGGGGATCCACATGGGTTTAAACTTGTCAGTTGTAAGTAATGGCATTGCAAGATGCGGTACCGTACCTCAACCTTCAAACTCACGATGGCAGATGAAGAATTACCGGTAGTGTAAACGGTACGGTAGCAGACTAAACATTCAACGGTACCGGTACCGTATCTCTCGATAACTTTTTATGTAGACTAATGCTTACTTCTCAAGCCTGTATTCTTTTTATTTTGTATCACATATGCCGTATGGACAACCTATTGGACCATTAACTTATTTAATTAGGATTGTTATTTCACAGGATCATTCCTTCCTTTACTTAATGTAACGCAATTGATATCAATTCAAATTTATCATAGATGAGAAATCAGGCTGCCAATTTTGATGACGTAGATCTGATATTGATTGAAAGAGTCATGAAATCACTTAGATTAAGACTATCATTGAATTTGAGGTCACTGACATCACTAGAGCAAATATATACTGCAGTACGGTACTGATACGAGTTGTTGTACGTACACACTAAATTTATGCTCAATATATGGCTAATATATTACCCACGGTGCCATTATAATTTAAAAACTTACTGTAGTTTGTTTTGTACATGCCTATATATAGAATAAAAGAATTACCGGTACTCCATCCATATTTTTCTCGGAATTCTTTCAGCTCCCCACTGAGTTAACGCCAGCAACGTCCTAGACCGCCTTATTCTTCTGGTGTGCAACCATAAGACCAGCGCCTGCACCGCGAAAAAAAACGCTAATAAAGTCTTCGCCCTGTCCATATTCAAATTAATACTATGATAATGATACCGAAGAGAGAAACCTAAAGACAAACTCGGGTAACAGTAACAGCTTTATACGAATTGGGGAAATCCCAACAACAAAATATTTACAGCGGAGATCACTCAGGCTGAAAGAAGATGACACAAATCAACCCATCCAAGCGTGTAGTTTTACCCACAATGCAACTCATTTCCGAGATCACGATTACATGGAAACAGGTCGCGATTTCGTGTCCTAGTCCGTCCTAGTAATCCCGCCCGACTGCGTCCTAGTCCGTCCTAGTAAACTTGCCCATGGAAACACACTTATTAACTCAACTTCTCAAAGTGACTCGAGTCATCTAAATGAGGTGATTCAAACACATACTCAAATACTCCATTGAGGAATAGCTCAGAGATTGACTAGACTTCGATGACCCACGGTTCGTGACTTGGAATTTAGGGATTTCCTCCCAACACTACATAATCAGACAATCTCAAATAACGGGTTTGCCACAAGACTACATCAACTCGTATCTAGCGGTACTTACAATTTTCCGTTGCAAAGTTGGCCTCTTCAATAATTATGTTAATTTGATTTTTTCCTGTTGTTTCCACGTTCTCTGTATTAGACGCTTCATGACCATGATCCTGGACAAGGATAGGATTTGTATCAGTAATTAAAATTATAATCTATCTTCATGTGCAAACTATACAATAGTATGGTATACAAACATATTGTGATTTTATTTTGCAATAGAAAATACCAGAAAACAAAAGTAAATAAACAGATTGTAAGCTAATTTGTTTGTTCAAATTCATTGTCAGCAATCAGCATGTTATCAAAATAGAATGAGATTTTCATACAGGAATATTGTGATACAATGGCTTAATCATATGGCGAATCACAGTCTCTTGTCTGATTACGGGTCCAGGTCGAGAATAGAAATAGTCAACCAGTTACTTGTTCAGATTCATGGACTTGGTGGTGGAGAAAGCAAAATACAATTCACAATTCAAACTTCCGACATCTAAATTAGAACCTTAGGTGTCGGCGGTGCTTGATAACCAAGAGAGATGGGATTCGAACTACCCACATTCCAGCATCGGGTCTGGTATAGTTTCTGAGTTTAGTACCACATGTACTACCTGGCTCAACAATTTTTGCATATGTCAATCCTAACCCCCACCTGACTACGTCATCGAAAAATTACGTCATTTCGACGTCACAGTGGCGTAATAAGGCCCACCGAAGTATGCGGATGGTCGTCCAAAACGCATAGACGATCACCCGAAATCAATCAAGCAATTTCTCTCGTTTTCTCGTCACATTGATCACTATAGGAGAGAGATCGCCGGCTTTAGCAAGTTCGTTATCAGCGGCACAGATGTCATTTCGGGCGATCGTAATTATACTCTGGCAATCCCTATAACGTGTGGTGACGTCGTAGTGACGTAATTTTTGGATGGCATAATCAGGTGGGGGTTAGGAATAGCATATGCAAAAATTGTTGAGCCAGGTCAACTAGAAGTCCTTGTGGTACCAAACTATACTGGACCCCCAGCATCAAATAATATTAGTTTTGGTTAGTCATATCAGGGATCTACTAGGTCAAATACTGAATGTTCAGAAACATACCGGTACACAAAAATACATGAAATAAGATTTACCAAAACTTCATTTCTATGTGTCTCTGCAACATGCGTGCGTAGTTTTTCGATTGATTCATTTTCAAAAAGGCACAAATTACATTTGTAAATTACACTTATCATGGAATCCAAATTAGCCATCACTGCTTTGCGTGAAACGAAGACAGGTCTGGCTACTGTCCAGTACAGTAGTTTCATTATGAGGGGAATACCCAACACAAAAACAAAACAAAAAATTATGTACGCAGAAAAGGACGTTTACCAATTTTATTACCTTGTCTTTCCGAGAAAAAATTTTGACGAGTAAAGTGAGCTAAGTTTTTAAATATATTTTACAGAATTTCTGAATGTTCAAAGATTTTAGTATATTTATCTGATGATCGTAAACACCGATATTAAGAAGCGAATAGCTCATAAATTATTTACATGTACCAGTTAAGGTCAAGGATGATGCGTTATATTTTTTCCTCTATCAGAATCGAAGATGAAAAAATTAATATTTCTTAATTATTGCATATTGCATAGATAGTCCACGTTAAAACTGAAAAAAAGTTAGATTGATTACCATATCAACAGCGCCCCCTAAGTCAACATTGCTAATAAATAATTCGTATCCCGTAGCGACCATTAGAAATTGAAGGATTGTTGGCTTCTCGTCGAACCCTTTAGTACAGTGGCAGGTTGATGTGAATTCTATTCTGGACTGTCTTTTATATCTATAATCGAACCGTTGGATTTGGACTTATGCAAGGTCGGGTTAAAATCTTGTTGATTAGTTCATTAATTTTTATTTCTGTAACAGAGTACCGGTAATGAATGTAGAAATCTTGAAATAGTCTAAATCTTTTATTTGCTAAACTAAGTTCTGAAGAATGAAAGTTATCGTACCGGTAGTCTGGTAGTTGAATATTAGAAAATTTTTATTATACTGGAATGAATGACGTAATTTATTAGAAATAGTTATAAGCATTCCAACTCCGAAATTCATAAATTGTGTGAAAACAACTAATGATATTTCTGTCTTGATCTCATTAGTTGTAACTTCATAAATTATACAGTAATACTTTTATACAGTTAATTCTTTCGAATACAAATACAAAAAATTTCTTCAAATGATGCGAACATTTGTATTCTGAATATTTATATTTTGTTCTTATTTGTAAAGTGAGTGACTGCGATCATCGAATTTTGATTATACATTTTTAATTAATATAACTTAAGTCATTTTTAAAGTAATTTTATAAGCTAAACAGAGGTTTAATAATTGAGCAGTCTCTAATTATTATAGTAAAGTAGACTGCAAAGCCCAGTATTTGGTGCAAAATTGGCCGATTGTTTTTTGCTAACAACTCTTGACCAATACGCTAGGATTTTTTTTCCCTCTGTGAATCAATTCTTATTTACTGAGTAATTTAATGATGACATTTTCAGTTTGCTCTTCTTTTTAGTTTATCGCACAGCTCCAGTTTGCGACAGTTCCAGAAAGTACAAAAGTAGGGGATTATATTAATCGCTATACATGATGTCTTATAAATAATCAAGAATATTTGTTAATACTGTATATTCTGGAATATACGCCCATCGCGCGAATAAGTCGACTCCCTAAAAACGGCCTCAAAACGACGAGATTTTATGAAAATTTGCATATAAGCCGTTTCTACAAATCTCGTAACACGCTGCACGCATCTATGTTCAAATTTATCATTCAAATATCGCTTATGCTACCTTCTTGTATTGTTTTTAGTGTTTATATTAATATGAAATATGGCACACAGATTCTAGCACCGCTGACCACGTTTTGATTAAAACAATTTTCGATTATTATATTTTCTGTTTTATCATAATGGAAGACAGCACTTTGCAGAACAACTATGGTAAATTACTGCAGACATGAAAGGAATTGAATCAGTGCCGACTTGAAGTACGTATAACATGAGGAAGTTTTTGATTGAAAATATTTTACAATCATTAATTTATATTAACGTTGTCGAGATATCCTGTGCGATTAGGGCAATAAATTTGGTTTATTTTCACAAGTCTTCTCAAACATGATTTTTGTAAGCTTCATATATGGGCTGATATATTATGCCAAAGTGTCTGCCAATTATTCAATTGACCAATTATCAATTGATCAGCTGTTATTTGTCTTAATTCTTTTAAAAACAAAAACGTAGCCGGTGGGTGCAATGAAGCACTTCCTGCCTGATATCGGCACTTGGCACTTCAGAAAGAAAACGGCTACCACGAGATAAAGTGATTGATATATGACCCTTCCGTTTTGCTAATTCAAAAAAAAAAACGGAAAACACAGCTGTTGCCTAACCCATGGATGTACAGCGCAGTATTTATCACACCATATTTATATGTTATTTCAACCTTTCAGTTAAATGGTTGTTCAAAATGATTAAAATTATAGCTTTATTGTTGACAATTAATGCTGTAGTATTATTCTATCTGAAGCAAACATTCTAACCATATAAAATTATGAACGCAAATTAGTTCGAAAATATACCGGTAGTAATAGGTTCCTAAATAATATTTAGTATATATCGCGGATGTTATTTGTTAGCCAGACGGCCATTAATGATAATATCCTTCAGTTTGAGTTTGCCGTATTAATTTATGAAATCTCAATTAGTTCAAGCTCGATCAGAGTTTTGCGCTTATAAGCCAGTCCCTTAGTTAAGTTTTAAACTCGGCTTATATTCGAGTGGTTTTACTGATCACCGAAAACTTTGCAAATAAATATCATATTCATTGCTTTTATTTTAGATTCATACTTAAGAAAGTATATCAAAATATATTTAAAATGCCATCAGCGAAATCAGGTGATAGTGCTGACAATGTCAAAGTTGTTGTTCGATGTCGACCTCTAAATGAAAAAGAGAAATCATCTCAATTCGATACTGCTGTTACAGTAGATGAAGTTCGAGGTCAAATTGCAGTGAAAAAACAAGTATCTGATGTTGAACCACCAAAGACGTTCACTTTTGATACAGTATTTGGTCCAGATAGCAAACAAGTTGATGTGTATAATCTTACTGCAAGACCGATAGTGGATTCTGTTCTCCAAGGTTATAATGGAACTATCTTTGCATATGGGCAGACGGGAACTGGAAAGACTTTCACAATGGAAGGTGTTCGGTCTGTGCCAGAATTGAGAGGTATTATTCCGAACTCATTTGCACAGATATTTGGTCATATTGCAAAAGCAGAGGGCGAGAGTAGATTTTTGGTGCGTGTCTCTTATCTTGAGATTTACAATGAGGAAGTGAGGGATTTGTTGGGGAAAGACCAACATGCACGTCACGAAGTGAAAGAACGTCCTGATATTGGAGTTTATGTTAAAGATTTATCAATGTTTGTGGTTAATAATGCTGATGATATGGATCGAGTAATGACACTTGGGAACAAAAATCGCTCCGTTGGTGCTACTAATATGAATGAACACTCTTCACGATCTCATGCTATTTTCAGTATTATTGCAGAATGTAGTGAAAAAGGTCCAGATGGTCAACAGCATGTTCGAGTCGGTAAGTTACATCTTGTCGATCTTGCAGGATCTGAACGACAAGCGAAAACTGGCTCAACAGGCCAACGACTCAAAGAAGCGACAAAGATTAATTTGTCTTTATCAACTCTTGGGAATGTAATATCTGCTCTTGTTGATGGCAAAAGTACTCATATACCGTACAGAAACTCTAAATTAACTCGTCTATTGCAAGATTCTCTCGGTGGGAATTCAAAAACTATGATGTGTGCCAATATTGGTCCTGCGAGTTATAATTATGATGAAACAATATCTACTTTGCGATACGCAAACCGAGCAAAAAATATCAAGAACCGAGCCATTATCAATGAAGATCCTAAGGATGCATTGTTGCGGCAATTTCAAAAAGAAATCGAGGATTTACGAAAAAAATTACAAGATGGAGGAGGCGAGGAAGGAAGTGAGAGTGAATCAGAGGAGGAGATTGGTCCTGACGGGAGCGTGAGGAGAAAGAAAGGACGAAAAAGGAGAAATTCATCAGGGAAAATGGCGGCAATGCAACAGAAGATCGAAGAAGAAAGAAAACGTTTGGAGGAACAAAAGGAATTAGCTGAAGAAGAAAGGAATGAAGTAAAAGCGGATCTTGAAAAACGAGAGGAAGAATACAAAAAAGCAAAGTTGGAGCATGACCAAATGATGGAACGATTACATGCTATTGAGAGGAAAGTTATTGTTGGTGGCGTTGATTTGTTACAAAAGGCAGAAGAGCAGGAAAAACTCCTAGAAGAATCAAACCTTGAATTACAAGAAAGAAGGGATCAACAAGAGGAACTGCGGAAACAAATTGAAGAAAAAGAAGCTGAGCGTATAAACATTGAAGAAAAATATAATTCTCTTCAAGAAGAAATACAGGGCAAAACACGAAAGCTTAAGAAAATATGGACAATGTTAATGTCAACAAAATCCGAACTTGAAGATATTCAGCAAGAACA
This sequence comes from Styela clava, assembly GCF_964204865.1. Taxonomy (NCBI): domain Eukaryota; kingdom Metazoa; phylum Chordata; class Ascidiacea; order Stolidobranchia; family Styelidae; genus Styela; species Styela clava. The sequence goes on from NC_135250.1 coordinate 21,218,771, forward strand.
TCAAAGAGAAATGGAAGCTTTGTTGGATGGAGTGCGAGAACTTTCACAAGATGTTCAATTACAAACTTTAATATGTGATGCTTTTATTCCACCGGAATATTTTGAATTAATTACTGAACAAGCACATTGGAACGAAGATATAGGAGAATGGCAAATGAAATGTATAGCATACACAGGTAATAATATGAGAAAACAGTCTCCAATTCCAGAAAAAAATGTAGCTGATGATTCTGATCTTGATCTATCTCACGTATATCTTGCGTACAGTGAGCAAAGCTTAAGAGAAGCATATCGACAAAAATCAGCAAAAACAAAATCAGGTCGTCCAAAAACTGGACGCAAGAAAAAACACACAACGCAAGCTGACATAGATGCTGTATTACAGTAAATATCATATTTATTTGCTCTGTCACTGCCTAATTTTAGATAATTATGTATTTATACTGATATGTTATCAGTATTATGAAATGCATGTGAAATTGTATGCTGCATGATGTGATTGCTTTGTCCGAATTTCAAGTCTTTAATAAACCCTGAGTCACAATTCATTCAAGTCCAATGTTGAGGTAATCAATGAGTTTACCCTCACTGGCAGTTAATTGAGTACAAGTCATTTCCATTCAATGACACGACTCACTTCGAGTCGTAACTCAAGTTCAACTCAAGTTGAGTCAATGACTCCAATCACCTCAACACTGGTTCTTGTTTCTAAATCAATCTATGAAAAATAAAAAACCCAGTTATTACATTTCCCTTTTTATATTATTCATAATACTTTCTTTAAATTGTTTGTCTGTGCCATGGAGGATCCTATAACAAATTTCACTCGCAAAAGTCACTCCTGCTGAGTGTTATATTGTGATTTTGAATGATATATCGATGTACTCTATTTTATTGAATTTTTTGTTATACTCGGCATATTGAAAATCCAGGTACCATACATACCCCTAATACAGGGTGTACTAGAATAACAGTGATTAGTAATTAATTAATTGATTTAAGAAATATTACCGTATTTTATGAACCATGATGAACACTTTGGTTCCTTTTTTTCTCAAAAATTGATCGTGCGTCTTATTAGCAGGTGCACCTCATGTATGGATCAGGTAGTGCTTTGTGCTTTTTTACTCAAAACCAGTACCAATATTGCTTTAAAATTCCTTATGTATGAATATACTGTAACCCCAATCTTAGCAATTTAATGTCAGAAAGTCTTATAATACAGTGCACCGTATCTTGCATGAAATACGATAACCTATTTTTGGGCCTCTGTGTATATCCCATAGGTTGAAATACATTTTTCACGAATAAAATAACTTTTCATAGATCAAAATTTGATAGTGAGTGAAATTTTTGCACAAACTATTTTTATTGAACTGAGTTTTATTGCACAAGTTTTCTTTCTTTAAATCAAATTATCTGTTCACACTTAATATTTTTATATTGTCCATTTGTAAAAATGTTGCGGCTCATCTTTTCTACTGAATATAAAATATAGTAAAATTATACAAGGAATAGAAGATTCCCTTTTTCGATAAAGTTCTCCATTTGCCTATTTTGGATCTCTTTATTCCTCCTCGTAATGCACTAAAACTCTGTTATTTTTCGTTAATTTCTCATTTTTAAAAGATCCTTAGCTAGTGCCATTTCACACTCTGGATTTTGCAGTTAGTAGGCCTATAGTTTATAATATATTTATAAACACATTTTTCAAACACACTAAATAACTAAACAATATTTGTGAAACTACCAAATATGAAGTGATATTCACTCCCTGATAACTTCGAAATTTCTCCCCGGTGGGAAACATTGGCTCATGTTATCGGCCATTATATTAATTCTCAGAAATGCACATTGGTTTACACATACAATCTTTCACATTATTAAGATGTTGTACGACTCAATTAGCAACTCATTATGGCCCAGCCAATACTTTATGTTATAAATATTATATTCAATTCTTACCACTACATCTAATAATTGTAACAGTTTATTGTTGTATTGTATCTGTATTTTGTAGTATTAGAATAGTACAACTATACCAAGTTAAAGATGGGAGCAGCAATTGCGAGAGCTGCGCAGTGGACATCTGTGTTTGAGAATGGAACCGGAAAACTAGAATTTTCGCCATTGAATGAAAAACTTCTCAATGATATTATCCAGGTATGTTTCGTTCAAGCCCATTGTTGTTATTTTTTTTATATGACGCTTTCGCTCTGAACAAGGCCCTGTAGAAGCAGCCACTGATTTTCAATCTGTGTTTATTTAGATCTTTTTATGTCACTCAATAATCCTTTATATGCCGTAAATTAGTTGCACGAAGCACATCAAAGTTTTTTATGGGGTTTAATACAGGACTTTATAAACACCCTGTATATTTAGAATCTTATTAAAAAATTTTTTTGTTTGTATTACCACAGTATGTGGAGAACTTTGGATCAAAGCATTCTCAAGAAGCTGCTCTAGCTTTTAAAGACCCATTAACATGGAATTCTGTTCTTCCTCCAACTGCATTTACAGATGGATTTGAAGCCAGGTATATTATGATATGATGTCCTAAATGTATAAAAAATGCATTCGCGGTTGACACATGAGCTAAGCGTTAGGAACAAAATTGCCTTGTCAATTCTGATTACTCTGCCAGGGTTTGCAGGGGCGAATCCTGTGGGTGATAATTATGTGTGAGAGGATTGTTGGGTACCTAACCGTCATAGGGTAGTTCACATAACTATTAGTCAGTCACGTCGAGATTGATTATTACCAGACGAGAGGCTGTGGTTCGCCATATGATTAAAGTCATCTAATTGACTTTTCTCTCTAGTCTTTGGATTGAAAAAAAATTGATTCTAACTTCTTGTTAAGAAAAAACATTTGTCTCCACTTCCTAGTTGCCAACTGATAAAAATTTAGATTTCACCGCCGAAATCCTGAGAAAATCGAATTTTGGTAATAAATACTCTCAAGCCTACTTCAATATACTCCAAAACGCTTGAATGTAAAAAAAGTTTCTCTGTGAAAATTCTGAAATTCTGACTCATATTTTCGTCTTTCACTCTCGAAACCTGAGTTTAAAAATTCAACTCCAATGATAGCATACCCTGCTAAAATCAATTTTATTCCAATTATCAGTTTGTTACATTTCCCTGAAATAGAAAATTAAAAAAAAAAAGATACAATTGAATTCCTAATTTTAAAAAACAAAAATAAATTTTTGAATAAAATTTTTCAGTGGTTCGAAGGTTGTTTCACGAGAGAGTGATACTCAAGGAAATCCATTAATGTTATATGAAAATGGAAAAATTCAAATCAGAAATATGAATATGTTAGCAAACGTCATGAAAACTGCTAAAAATCAAAAACTGGCAGAAGCAAGAGCATGCTTAGAAGGTAATGATAAACATTTTTAACTGGACTTAACTTTTTTATATGTTATGGAATAACTCAACTGAACTCATTTTATTCTCTGTCATTGGAGATTCAAATTCTCTTGGAGCAAGCTTTAAATCATACTGACTTGACAGAATGATATGATTTGACTCGACACAAGTTGACTTGGAGAAGTTGATATTTAGTCCCAACTCATGCTGCATAGCAATTGTGCGTGTCCGGAAAAATTCGCCGTAGGAAATTTCGCCGCATAGGAAAAGTCGCAAGAGCATTTTGCTGTGGAACAAGTATTTGTGATTAAAACGGTGACCGTACATTTGAACCCATGTACATTTGAACCCATGCGTATATCCACGGGTTCAATCTATATGCGGGTGCTAAAACCCATGGGTTAGGGTTAGTATGGGTTAAACTATTCGTGGAACAAAAAAAAATTCATAGGTGCAATAGCATACAGGTGCAATTGCCATGGGTTCAAATGTACGTGGGTTCAAATGTAATGGAACCGATTAAAACAGTTAGGTTTATGGGGTTAGGATATGCTCTTAAATAACAAATATTTTTTAAATATGGCTTTTTTTCATACGGCGATTTTCCCTACGCTGCGAAATTTTATACTGCAAAATTTCCAGTGGCGAATTTGCCTAGAACCGTAATTGAGACAATCTGTCTGTTTTTTAACAAAAAAGCAGTTCTCAATTATATGAATATGAAATTTGAGCATTGGTAATGATACAGTGAAGCCTGAGAGCACTAGAGTTTACTGAACAGGCAATAGTAGACAGTCGAACAATACGGAATAAAAAGTGTTGTCATTTAACTAAAGTAAAAGAGCCAAAATGTTGGTAAAATAATGGATATTTAGAAAAAGTATAATAGCCTTCAAGCAACTTATACCATCTTTAATTAAGTATACTGTAAATTTGAAATCGATTAGTCCTTTAGCTGTAGAAAATTGATAGCTTTTTTTTCTTTCGAACACTCATAAAATCTTTCAATTTTTATTTTTTAGCAAACAGAGATCCACTTGTTAAAATTCTGGGAGCTGGTTATGCCACTGTCGAAGGAGAAGATACAACTGTTATTAGAATGATAGAAAAGGTAGACTTCATCACTCAAAATCAATATCTTCATTTTATACAAATCAACTGTCTTACTTTATTCCAGCGGTCCTAAACATTTACTCTATTGTTTTCATTACAAAAGTAAAATTTACCGACCTAATTTTGTATGCAAACACTGTCTTTTTGGTGTGTGTTGACTTGTGAGTAAAATATGATAAAATGGCCTCCAGTTAGAAAGTTTTTCTAGATAGAGAGAGACTGGAAACATATTATGTTACCAAATAGAGTGCATTGCAGTCCCCACAACGTTGCAAACTGCTATTGTTAAAAAATTTCTATTTGTAGTAGCACTTTCAAAATTATATACAATTTTTGAATAGCTTTTTAAGCTGCAATTATTATATTTCATAATAATATCATTTTATTTTTCTTGATTTTTGAAAGATGAAAACTGATGGCCAAGAGGAAGTTTCTCTTCAGTTGAGATTTCTTTTACTGATCCAGCAGTTTGACATGCAACTTCTTAACTCTTCATTGCAACAAATCTCTAAGTAAGTTCGGAATATACCGGTAATAAGGATTGTTGGCCGGTCCCTGTGTATATCCTTAGCATTGACCAATCAGCAATAAGTTATTGACGATGTAACAATTCAACTTTTATAGCACCTTTGACACATTTTTCCAAGCAGGGTTGTAAGGATTGCCTTGTTTTTGTGGTATGGCCTACTGTTAGTCAGTTTTTAGTTGTGTTTCCAAAATTTAGGTGTAATCGAATAACTCAATATCCATTATGTTTTCCGAGGAGTTTTAGTTAAGTTGCAGTAATCAAACTTGACACATTAAATATAAACTGAATATTGTGAATCAAAATAAGAAAATCAACACCCAGTCTATTTCAGGTTTTAATAAGGATTAATTTTTCATTTTGTATTTCATTTCGTAAATAAATCTTTTCAAAATATAAATTGACCATTAGGTTATTTTATTAGTACTTGGATTTCAGAAACATGACTAAAAACTGACAAATCCTGGCAAAACAACTAAAATGAGCTGATGTTTACTACCATTCCTGAATGAGAATCGGTCCAAGTGGAAAAGTATTTTTAATTTTTCAGAGAAGTTCGTCTTGCACCAACCACTGTGAATGAAGATGTCGCATTGTTACAAACATTTTGTGGAGAAGATACATCCACACCACTACTTGATATCCAATTCACTTCCAGTAATTTCTTTTGTTATTGTTTTTTTTTCCTACATAACTAAATACCAGTACATGACTGTTAGTAAGAATCTTCACGTTTTGCTTGAAACAACGCTATTAATAAATAAAATCTGAGCATTCAATCACGCTTGGTCAGAATAAGCTATCAAATTTTGGTAATTCCATATTAAATAACTCTGGGGGGATATGCAACGTTAGGTAAAAGTTCCCTAAGTCTCAGTTCATCCGAGAGTCGAGTCTGCCCTGAGCTCTAAGTTGTTTCACTTAGGTGACACGATTCATTTTGAGGCTTTGATGAATGTTGACACTCGTACAGTCAATGACTAGAGGCTTTCGCTCACTGGGTCATGGTCGAAGCTTATACCAAAAATCTGTCTGGAAATGTGTAAACGAGCATGTGTCATTCTTTTCATAGAAATTTCATATCAAACATATTTTATTACTATTGCATGACTCCCTCTGGCTGTACCAAGGCAAAACTTTCCCTAAAAACAGTCAAGGCCATTTGTTTCCATTTTTGCCTTACTTCAAACAATGCAAACCACGGTGGGAAAAAACTCATCAATTTTCCTATTTAAGATTATGTCTTTAACAATGGATGTCGTGCTGTACCGTGGCGTCAAGTACATGGTGACATCTGCTACATCATAGTGAAACCTCATGATGGTGACAGCTTTTGTGTGACAGCAAGTACCTATGGCTGCTTCATCAATGGGGTAAATATTTCAATATACAGATTGAGGCATAATTTACTGCTTTCTCCGTGCACAACTGTAGGCTCGATAGATAGATTTTAGTAATTGAATGCTAATAACATTTCAAAATTAAGAATAAAATTTGATACTCGAGTGCAGTTGCCCTATCATACCTTTGCTCATTGGGCCGTGGCCAAGTTTTCTGATACTATGGTGTTTTATTACAGCTAGATGGTGGTTTACGTAAGATTAGGTTGGATTAGGATTGGTCTTTCTACACAGTGAATTTCATGTATCTGAGAATAATAAGTGGTTAACAATACCCATGCCCGACATTGAATGGAAATCAGATTAGGAAGTTTGCCATATGATTATCATCTTACCTCTTCTCTGGGAAAATATGAAAGATAGTGAATGTGTTTTGCATGGTAAGCATTGAAAGCTTACCATAACTATTGAATTATCTATCAATTAATCACTTTTAATTTTCAAAATACAGGGTGTGGAACAAGATACCAAAGAAGTTAATTTCGAGAAGAAATCTGACATTTACAAAGATCTTGTAGCATTAATAACAGCTAAATCACCAAAGTTTGCTCAGAACATTGAAAAGAAGGTAGGTTCTATGTTTATTGGTCTCAAAGTTTCCATATGGAACTTGGTTCATTCACTGCTTCACATCGAAACTAATCGTTTTCTGCCAGTAGAAGGATGTTACTTTTTTTTTCAAATGAAGTTCTATAAAGCCTGATATTTTACCCAAAATTCTGCTATCTCTAAGAATATTGCACCACATATTACGTCATACCATTTTGAATTGGGTAGTCCATTAAAAGTCTCACTAGCCTAAGTGTATAATCTTTTATATTAAATGTTGAAACTTCTTGTGCAGAATTTCTCGAAGCGGGAAGATTCTATCATTGAGCTTGAGAGAGAAGCCGCTGATTTGAGAGAGAACGTCAAAGAAAAGGAAAAAACTGACGTATCTGCGGATGATAATAAAGTACAGAGTATGCAGAAAGCTACTGGGAAAAAAGGTTGTCAAACTTTGATGATATTTAATATCAGTAATCTGTAGTATATTTTTTGGTACTTTTGAAGCGTGTGTACCAAAATGGAGGTAACTAATTTTGTTCACTTACTTTACATCAAGTTGTGGAATGCGACTGAAACTTATTCACTTGGCTAACACAGACAGTCCCCGAACTCGTAATAGAACTAGAAGAAGGAAAATGGGAATAAAATTATGGCTTAACCCTAACCTGGTACGCACACTACGAGACTACCTATTTTTTTCACTATACTTAAAATACACTTTATATAAGCAAACTACCGAAAATAATGTAATATTGGCTCTTCAGGTGAGAGGACCCATGAAAAACTTATACTGGATATCGAGCAGTGGCTCTTGTGGTTAAGTCCAACAGTAATTAATATACAGATAGAAAAAAGTCAAACATTGGATATTGAAAAGGTTGTTTCAAAATGTTGGATTTTAAAATCATTTGAAATATTGTTATTTAGAATTTGAATTATAATGCGTTTAACTAGAATACGAAACAAAATTGTTGTTCTTTATATTATTACAGTGGTTGTTGTGGAAAAATCACCTTTCCCTAGAAAAAATAAACTACGGTAAACGATTTTAAAGATATAAGCGGCCACTGGAAGACCATAGAACGCTTTTAATTTTATTTTCTGTCAAAATTTATTTCCACTGGGTTCGAGAGTTCACTCCAAATTTCGCTGGTTTTCATAATTCATGGGCAGACCTTTATGTGATATTCAGTAAAGTTTTTCTAACATTTGGCTATTGTGTCCATGTTAGTCATTTGAGCTTTGTATCCATATATTTGAGCATGGCACCCTTATTATTCGAACTATAGGCAAAGCAGGGAAGGACAAAAAGAAACAACTTCAACCCTCTTTGAAATGGAGAAATCTTGGCGAAACAAGAAAAACTGAGGAAAAAATTGGAAAAGAAAAAGGAAAAGATGGAAAAGTAAAGAAGAAATCTTCTCCTAGTGCATCCAGGAGAGCTTCTCTTTATAACAGGTAGTAATTCTGAATGGTACAATTCGTTAACCGAGGAGTGTTAAAAATATGATGTCCATCGCACCACTGATTATGCTATATACATTCGCAGGCTCAATTTCTGTGGCAGTTTTTTGTGTATGAGAGGATTATGCTTGCTGTTCTAAGTTCAGTTTACAGTTTTATTCTGTCATTGAATCAACTGATTATTGGATTAGTGAACCAATAGATCATTTTGCTAAGTTATTTTTGTTATTATGGTGATTGTTGTTGTTGAAGGAAATCGCTTTTCACTGCATAGAACCAATTTATTTCAAATTTTCTCTGACTATGGAACCTGATGTTTTACCAAAAATTTCTCTGTTTTATTTTAATTAAAGGGGAACATATTTTATTCTGTAATTCTTGAATGCAGATATTTTCCGCAAACTTGGTGCTCTCAGGCCTAAAGCTGTACCAGTACCGATGTACAAACTTTGTCTAAATATGTGAGCATTGCTTTGTATTGTTTCATTCATTTCCATACCAATATATTATTCAGGTGATCGCCAGTGATTTGTTATACTTGTTAGCGTTCTTTGAAGATTTTTCTTTTATTGGAGGAATGCAATGAGATTTCAAAATTTTTGATATATCAGCCAAGTGCATATCTTTAAATTGATAAGAAACTAAATTCAGAATTTCTTTGTGGCGTTAGATAGAAGCAGGTTACGTGTCTTTAAAGTTGGTGAATTTGAGGGATCAAACTAGACAATTGTTTTTGGTATTAATAAAATATGTTAGATTTTTATGAAGTAACATATGTGCAGCATAATAATATACCAGAAAATGCAATGGGATGTTTCATCAACTTTAGATTTCACAGAAATTCTCTTCTATTCTATTCCTATAATTTATTTCACCATTGCAGAATTTTTAATGCTTAGAGCGAGTTGGAGTTCACAATCACCATTTTGATTCAATATTCAAAAGTACTGATGCCTAATTTTATTCCAGTTTTTGCAGGTTTTTCGGGACTAATTTTTGATAACTACTAATCTGCAATTAAACTAAAACCTCTGGAAAGACTAAATGTCCATTAGGTTATTTGATTGATACCTAAATTTTGGAAACACAACTAAAACTGACAAATATCATGTAAAACAATGAAAATGGGACAATGTTCATGACATTGCTTGAAAATCTGTCCGGGCAAAAAAATGTCTGATCGACTGCACAAATTTCAATCATTTCATCACCATTAACTTATTGCTAAATGATAATTATTACGGAAATTCAGGGAAATCAAGGTTTGAGATAAAGTGACATATATTGGAAATTGCTAATTGGAAACTGTTTTAACTAAATGGAAGTAATTTACCTACCATAGTTTATTATCCATACAAATATCTGTGAGATTTAACCAATTTTCATGGCTTTGCTTCTTAAAAACTCGAACAGATTCAGTCATTGCTCTCTGTTGTTTGTGAGATTTCATCATATTTAAAACTGGCAACAGTGATATTTCTTGAAAATTATATTTATGACATCATAATACACCAAGTCCATTGTTGCAACATAGTAGATGAGTTTAACAATTAAAACTGTTCAGTAAGCAAGGGAAAAGTTGAGGTTCATGAAAAGATAGCCCAGAAAAATGGTGAAACCATCAGACAGAGAGAATAATATAACAGATAAAGATGTTAGAAGAAGTATTGCTTACTTGATGCAATACCAAGCAGGAAAAGAGTAAGTTGAATTGTTTTGATAGCCTAGTTTGATCTAAGCTGTAGGATTAAGGTGAGTTGGGTGCTTGGAGAGATGGTTATACAACTCTAGCTCCTAAGATTATAGCATTACGTCATTATGGTCAGGTATGCAACCACATGTACAGATGTAGAGAGTTGGATTAAACTTTGAAAATTGTTAAGATACCGTGCATAACTCCTAGTTATACTTTCCGTTAAATCAGCCAGTTAGAAAACTATAAAAGGCTTTATAGGCGTATGTATAATCATTGAAAATGAATTAATATTCAGAGAAGATGAGGATGAAATGTTTTTGCAATATAGTACCATAAGGGCTCATGATTTTGAACTTTTTTTAACAGTTTAGCTTGAGGGTAAACATGCCTTGCCCAAGGATACCATTTAGCAGTTTCATAGCAAAATGCAGATTTGATTACTGTGGTCATGATTCTTGATTTTCTATTCAATGTTATATCTCATACGAGGTGTGGCTAAAAAGAAACGAGACTGACGTCACAGATTGCGCAACACGATTAACCATTGGTAATCAACACTTTTACAGTGTGGTGTAATATGTGTTCTTTGTTCAACAGCTTTTTTGACACAATATCGCAATTATTTTTGCTCTTTAGGAGCCATAGGTGAATGTGATTAATTGCTTGTTGAAAAAAAAATTGCCGTGCGAGATCTGATTGAGTTTTTTGGCGATAGGGGGTTCAATTGCAGAATGACGATTGAGCAATGAATTAACATTAAATTTTGTGTCAAACTTGGAAAAACGGCGACTGCGACTTTGAAGAAATTGTGTGATGTTTATGGAGATTCTTCCATGTCCAGAACAAGAGTTTTTGAATGGCACAAGCGATTTGTGGGATGCAGGGAGGATGTGGAGGATGATTCGAAGTCAGGAAGGCCTTGCACTTCCACAACTGATACCAACATCGAAAAGGTATCAGTTGTGAGTTCAGTTGTGAAAGGCAGTTGATTCGCAGCGACCGTCGCTCAACAATTCGCGTCATTGCGAAGTTGGAAAAGACAAAAAAAAACGGTTCGCACCAGTTTGGTTGACACTTTTGGCATGTGAAAGGTGAGTGCCAAAATGGTGCCAAGGCTGTTGACTGAGGAGCAGAAAGCTCAACGATTAAATGTTGCCCAGTTGACATGCATTTTTCCAAGTTTGACACAAAATTTAATGTTAATTCATTGCTCAATCGTCATTCTGCAATTGAACCCCCTATCGCCAAAAAACTCAATCAGATCTCGCACGGCAATTTTTTTTTCAACAAGCAATTAATCACATTCACCTATGGCTCCTAAAGAGCAAAAATAATTGCGATATTGTGTCAAAAAAGCTGTTGAACAAAGAACACATATTACACCACACTGTAAAAGTGTTGATTACCAATGGTTAATCGTGTTGCGCAATCTGTGACGTCAGTCTCGTTTCTTTTTAGCCACACCTCGTATGTATGAATTTTTCTTACGAATATGCAAATTTTTACAGAAAAGTCATTCTATTTTGTGAAATATTTGCTGTATATAGCATTTTTATATATCTCTTGTTTTAGGAGAACGCCGGGAGTCGATGAAGAAGACATGAGTGATAGTTCTGAAGAATCTGAGGAAGAGGACGAGGCACAAGATAGAAGACAAGAAGCTGGAACTGATCTTCCGTCAGAATACTGGCAAATTCAAAAGCTTGTTAAATACTTGAAGGTGCAAATTTCTGTTATAAAATAGGGGTACAAAAGTTTAAATCAGAACTTGCTATTGAAGCCAGATTCTACTATGATATGGAGTTGAAGTTATCAAAAAGTTTAGTTCTCCCAACTCCTAACCATCTAATTAGTTTTCATCTTCATGATTTCCTAATCCTAATACCTCATACAAATAAAAAACTGAATAATGATGAATGAAATAATTCCTTTTCGGCTGATTATTCTTTTTTCCTTCTGATATTAATTCTAATTCATGATATATTTGTGGAATTACTAGGGCTGGGAATAATCAACCGGTTGATTAGTTAACCGATTTTAGATGGTTAACGGTTACGATTCATTTTAATCATTAACTGACATCTTGGGTACAAATCATTTTTATAATGTACAATTCATCCAAAAATGATTTGGTCATCGCAAATTCATCTCCTGTTACGTTTAATTCAAAAGAATATCACTAACTGTATTGGTAAGGGCCCAATAAATTTGAAGAATAATTGGAGTACCAAGATTGCTGATTATGAAAATTTGACAATGATGTATTCAGAATCAGTTTTCGGTCGAAATATATTGTTCACAACTTTATTCCAAAAGCGTATATTCAATGTCATCCAACAAATGCGCAGTTGATGTTGTTTTTCTTCATGGTATCTCAAAGTAGAATTTGTACATCAAATTTGTCACACAAATGACATTTAATAACGAAATTGGGTTTCACTAAAGTACTTCCATATGTCCGAAGCACGCTGCATATCTCTTGCAGCATAACGATCATGGATTGATCTCCATTCGTGAATAATTTCGAGCAATATGCAGGACTGCAGCCTGTCATACGATTACCAGTCTATATTAATACTTATAAAAAGATGATGGTAGAGGTCTGTGTCAGGTATAGGGATAGTCCTGTAATGAAATATTAATAGTTTTCTTGTTGATTCTTTATGCTTGTTTATTCTGTTTAGGGAGGAAATCAAACAGCTACAATAATAGCTTTATGTGCCATGAGAGATTTCAATCTGTCTCAAGAGACTTGTCAACTGGCTATACGAGATGTTGGTGGACTGGAAGTTCTCATCAATTTATTGGACACTGAAGAAAGCAAATGCAAGGTCAGCTTATGATTTTAGAATAAATGAGAAAATTTTTGTTTTTTATCAAAATTTATATTTAGTATGAGTTTTTTTTATTAGTATTAGCTCATTACAATGTGTCTGTGTTAGAACTGTAGGGCTAACATATTGCACGGAAGGTCATGGCATTTTGTCAGGCAAGCTTCTGTTTTCTTTGGCAAACTCGGTGCTTTGCTACAGCCTTACCTGATGGTACTGATGAGAATTACTACTACAGTTGTTGAATCAGTACAGTACAGTACAGTACAGTAATCACTAATTCTAAGCCTCATATTGGTTATTTGGCCTTTGTGTTCATTTATGAGCATTGCTGTCTTGTTTGATACAGATTGTTGTTGTTGAGCTTTATCTTGTTGTTGTTGTTGTTGGGAAAAAATCACAGTCAATTTTAACCGACATTCCACCAAAATTTTTGTTCTTAATATAAATTGAGGGGGAATGCTTTCTATTTGGTATTGATTGTCCACTGAGCTTTTCAGCAAGCTTTGATGTGCTTCCAGTCTTTAATATAGCAGTAGCAATGTGACTACTGTATCCATATATTTAAGCATTGCCCTCTTTCTTTTTCTATTGTAAGCCAGCTTGGTAGAGGTTCATTCAATAAATGTCCACATCCATCGTAGTAAAAGGAATATTAAACTCTAATCTAATGCGAAAATGTTCTCACAACAGATTGGTTCTTTGAAAATCTTGAAGGAAATCAGTCGTAACGTTCAAATTCGTCGAGCAATTGCTGATTTGGGTGGATTACAGACCATGGTTAAGATATTGAAAGAGTCAAATAAAGATCTTAAATGCTTGGCCGCAGAAACAATCGCTAATGTAGCCAAGTTCAAACGCGCAAGAAGAACTGTTCGTCAACATGGCGGAATCAATAAACTGGTTTGTAATTACGTTATTATTGTAAGCTGAAATAATTCTGACAGTTTAAACTCTTTTATTTACTCTTTTTTTCAAATCGTGGACATAAATGGGCATGAAGATTCACAATTTTTTTTCATTTCTGAATTTTCGTTTGATGAAATTTCCTCGTCGCGTTAATTCAAATTGTTTCGAATCATATGTTAACTGTTTTTGCTAAAATCTTTGTTGCAAGGATTAATTTATGTATTGTTCCATGTCTGTGGTTCCTCACACCTCAATGTGATAATTATGAGACAACAATTTTTCTTTTCAAAATAATTTACGCTGATAATTTTAAAAATTGCCCAAAAATGTAGTTTGTAAATTAAGATTTTATCAATGTTCATATTTAGGTAGGGCTCCTTGACTACAAACCGACTGCACCCATTCAAGGACACCAAACACAAAACGTCTCCGCAAAAGATATTGAAGTGGCAAGGTGTGGAGCATTGGCATTATGGAGTTGCAGCAAATCAACAAAAAACAAACACGCTATTCGAAAAGCTGGTGGAATCCCTCTCCTGGCACATTTACTGAAAACTCTACATGAAGATATGTTGATACCCGTTGTCGGTACATTACAGGAATGTGCATCAGAGGTACAAAATGATATACTGATAAAAATTTCATCCTGGTAAATTATTCTTGCTCGAAGTAAGGTTGTATTTATGAACTCAGAACTGAAAGAAAGTAACCCATGTGTGAAGTTCCAAAAGTTTCATTAGATATCAGTTGGTTATAATAATTTCAACGAAAATGGTACTTACTGCTTGGCTCGACATTACTGGTAACAATGTGAACTGCTACGGCAGTGTATCCTAATTTTCAGCTTTGATTCAAATGCCCAGCTAACAGATTTCAGTGTAAGCCGCATACCGGTAGGCTACCAATAATATGGTTGGTCATTGGACCTTCATGCCCATATAATTGAGCATTGCTCTATTCCAGGGGTCGGGAACCTTTTTGGACAAGAGAGCCATGAAAGGTACGTTGAGGGCCTTGAACGACTGCTCACGTGCAGCACAAGTTGAAATCACCCATCTTTCATTTGGGTGTCTCCGTAGTGCCTTGAAAATTAGTTTTGCTAGTTCAGTCTAAATATTACTAATAAACAATACAAACGGACGGAATACTTTTATTGCTCCGCGACTCTATCTCTTTGTGATATCACAAAATATGTTTCAGAATCCCCTAGTTTTGTCACAATGCCTGTCTGGCAATTCTCTCACATAACATAAACATTCGCCGAGCGCTCGCTCTTTAACGTGTTGGCAAATTTTCTGCCAAATTTGACTATAAAAGAGAAATCTGATAATAATAGCAAGTTTAACCTTAGAATATTGAATTTTTCTGGAAGCCATATGCCGTCACCAAAAGAGCCATATGTGGCTCGCGAGCCATGGGTTCCCGACCTCTGCTCTATCGTATCTTAGATGTGATAAAATATCCTTTCCATATGATTTGATTTGAAGTTAAATTGACCATTTAAATTTGTTCAACAAAATCTCATCTGACGAATTTTATATTTGTTTCAGCCGAGCTATCGACTTGCAATTCGCACCGAAGGAATGATTGAAAATCTTGTCGCTAATTTGGAGAGCAACAATCCTGAATTACAAATGCATTGTGCCGCTGCAATTTTCAAGGTTTGTTGAGTGATTGAGATTTTTTCATGCAGCGTATTTGTATGTTGTTTGTTCTGAACAAGGCTCTACACAAGCAATCACTGCTAGGTACAGAGCTACTATACTTTGGAATCTTTCCGGTTCATCTTTGCCTGCCAAGTTTATTACACTCTGGATGAGGAGATAGGATTTAAACCCGAGATTCTTAACAAGGCATTAAGCTCACTAAGCAATCTGAACAAACAACTGAAAAAGGCTTTTATTCGCCAAAGTTTTTGTTATAACAATTAGGTAATTTGAGTCCAGAATCTCAAGTTTTTTCAAATCCGCAGTCTGAGTCAAAATTTTTATCAAGTCAGAACTGGGTGTAATTTTTTCCCGGCTTCACGACCCTGGTTGCAAATATATTTATTTACTTAGTGACCTTTGTAGTATTAAATTAAATTCGATTATCTTATCTGTTTTGTGCAGTGTGCAGAAGACAAAGAAACGAGAGATCTTGTGAGACAATATGGAGGATTAGACCCACTAGTTAAACTTCTTGAACAATCTGATAACAAGGAGTTGCTTGCAGCTGCAACCGGAGCAATTTGGAAATGTGCCATAAGCCGGGAGAATGTTGAAAGGTATTTTAGTGGACTAGGGCAGGGGTTCTCAAACTTTTGGTGTAATAGAGCCTGTGAAAAGATTTTCTATTATTCACGGAGCCTCACAATAAATTTATAAAAATAAAGGTTAATTAAATAAATTACTTTTTTTAATGACTCAGACGTATGTGCTGCTAAAAAATACACTTGACATTTGACAAACATATTGATACAGTGGTGACGAAATGTGGCAACAAGGTGAAATATGGTGTTATCTGTTGGAACTTATTGATAATGTCATATTTGAATTACCGCCTTGTTGCCACATTTCGACACTACCGTTGACAAATTTTATCAATGCTGTTCATACTTCTTTGGAAAGTTACAAAATTAGCCAAGTGAGTATTTTATTAAGTAAACGAATAGAAAGAAATTTTTTTGTTTTTTAGATTTCAGGAACTGAAGGCTATTGAACGTCTTGTTCAACTTTTAACTGATCAACCAGAAGAAGTTCTTGTGAATGTTGTTGGTGCTCTGGGAGAATGTGCACAGGTATGATCAATTACGGTCCTAACTTATCTAATTTGCACCAAAACTATAATTATAATTTGCTAGTATTGGGAGTGCGGTGTCACATGACCATTCAATCATATAGCTAACAATGACCACTTGTCTAATTGTGATTGAAATCTCTTACTCATTTCAATTTGTTGCAATAATATGTGGGCGCCCTAAGCGGGGTTGGTAAAGTAAGTCATAGTCAACCAATAGCTACGTCAACCAAATTGCGGCGGCGAGGAGACTAGTAATCATTCCACCACAAAATCGTCAGTGCTGTAATGGTGACTTTGATTTTAATGCTTTGATCAACTCACCTACCGTTGATCATCCAGCAGAGTACTGTAACATTTTTTTGGAGCTGTAGCTACGCTTATTATATTATATGGATCTGGAGGCGAAGCTTCCAGTAATTTTGTGGCTCCAGCTCTTAACTATTTTTTCACATTTATAATTTTCTAATACCCCAAAGAAATGATGGAAATCTATCATTTCCAGCTTATATATTTTTTTAAAATTCAATGTCTAATATTAATTTTTATCTTTCATTGTGACGACCATACCAAAAAACATCAACGGTTGTAGAGCTGAAGCTTAGTTCCAGGGCAAAAAGCTCTGGGGCATTGTGATTCATAAGCAGTTCATCTTAACTAACAATATCCCCTTTTTGTGATGATTCATCACATGTTGCTGTTGGTCAATTCTACTTAAAAACACTTGATTTTTCAGGAACCTGCTAATCGTCTGGTTATTCGCAAATGTGGAGGTATTCCTCATCTGGTACAACTTTTAACCGGAACTAACCAAGCTTTGTTGGTTAACGTAACAAAAGCTGTCGGTGCTTGTGCAACGGAGCAAGATAATATGACGTGAGTTTTTTAAAAAAAGGCTTAAGTGTAATATCAAAAGGTATCAGGAATAAATCACTTTGTTGATATATCTCTCGAGCTTCCCTATCCTGGTATAAGACAGAATTTTGTGATCGTGATGTCCTAGCGCAGGAGTGGCCAACCCTCGGCTCGCAAGCCGCATGTGGCTCTTAAACCGGTTCCATGCAGCTCTTTCCGCCTTGGTTGTTCTAAGGAAAAAGTAAGTTGCAAAACACGATTCATCAATTTTGATTAAACATATTATCATTCATTGTGCATTCTTCTTCTACGCCGAAGATACTCCTTCATTCACTTTACCATGCGATCGTCCATGGTTACGTCACAATCAAATTCTTTGTTGTGAGACACGTTTATTGCACTACAACTGCTGTCATAATTCAGTTCGGCGAGCAACGCACAATTTACCATTTGGGTGAAGACGCGAAGTAAATGATAAAACGTCACACATTATGTCGTTGACTTGACGACTCATTTAATTCTACGACGGATAGTTTGTCCCTCTAGTCTCAGATGAGGCTGCAACTGAGTTAAAGATGATCGAACTTTGTTATATAAGGAAGACCAGCTGAAATGCGCTTTTCTGTCAGAATCATGTTGGTTATTGTTATTTACAATAAACTAGCATTCTGGTACAGCTGAATAAAGGTATCTGATGTTCATGTGTGGCTTTGTTTATAATGTGGCCATTCGCGTTATCAAGGTACAAAATGTGGCTCTTGGTCTCTTAAGTAGCTCATTGCATATCAGTGGCTGTTTGTGCAGAGCCTGTTTAGGGGAGAAAGGCATATAAATACGTCCTATAAAAATGTCATCCGATTTTTGATAAATTCACAGAAAAAGTTTATTGTATGCTTCTTCAATCTTCTTCTTTTTCAGAATTATCGACAAACTTGATGGAGTTCGCCTACTCTGGTCTCTTCTGAAAAATCAAAATCCACAAGTACAAGCATCAGCTGCATGGGCTGTTTGTCCTTGCATCGAGAATGCAAAAGACGCTGGTGAAATGGTTCGGTCTTTTGTGGGTGGATTGGAACTTATCGTATCTCTCTTAAAATCTAATGACTTGGAAGTAAGATGATCAAGATATATTGAGTAGTTGTGTGATTAGCAATATAGACGTCAGATTGGTAGCTTTTTATCAAAATAGTAATGAAACATTGGCCTTGAAATGGATTTATGGATTCATTGAAAAACAGGTTGTTGTTTTTAATACTACTGGTCGTTTGCTTCTATATCAGGGTTGTGAGGTCTGGAAAATCGACTTCGTGGTTAAAATATTTTCTCGTACTTGAACATATCCAACTCTGGCCTCAAACTCATTTGGCGCATGCAAACCTTTTTCAATAGACTTGAACGGAAGCTCCCAGTTTCTGCAGATAATCTTGACTTCGATTATCACCATAAAAAATCTGTACCCTGAGATACAACTCTGGCTTCAAATTTAATAAAAACATGCTAATCTTATTAAACTCTGCAGCTGCAGAGCTCTGCTCTGCATGTTTCATTATTTCAGTAATTTGGATGAAGTGTGTTCTAAAATACCTTACTACCAGGCCACTATGCCCTCAAATAATAAAACACAGCACATTATCTGATCTTTATAACAATCTAGATTAACTGTTCATGTTCTGACAGGTATTGGCAAGTGTTTGTGCAGCAATTGCTAATATTGCAAAGGATGAGGAAAACTTGGCAGTTATTACAGATCATGGTGTTGTTCCTATGCTTGCTAAACTTGCAACAACTGTAAGTTTGTTATTCAGACTTATTTTCAATGTTTTTTGCACAGTAGTTTTACGAACTGAGGGTCTGTAAGTTTGAATCATATCAAGGAATGTTCACTCATTCATTGCTCACATATTATTGGAGGTATTTCACTCTCATTACATTCGGGACTTCAATGAAGACCTCTTAAACCAAACTCAAAAAAAAAATATCCAATATGATCGGCTTTCCTATCGACAAAATGTTGCTGTGCTCATTTCACAGATATTATAATGAACTGTGTTCGTTTGAACTTTCGGAACATGTTTCTCCAAACAAAGTTTTCAGTCGTCAAACTTGTTTGGCTGTGAACTCTCACCTGTTCACTACCAGTGTACCTACTAGGCGAAAAAAAAATTCATGCCCGAAGTTTTTTTCCAAGAATTTCATTTATGTGGGATTCACTACCTCATAGCTGTTTTCTTGAACTTATTGACACGATCTGTATCAAGTCTCGTGTCAATTGGTATTCTACACTATAATAATTTATAGTCTCAGCAGCTCTTGGCACTTTAGTGGTTGCCTGCTACTTCACTCAGAAATTTATGCCATATATTGTTGAGCGAGTGCACTGCAGTTCATATAAAAAAGTGTTGTTGCATTTGAATTGTATTTTTTCATTAAAAAATTTATATTTCAATATTTTCACAGACAAATGACAAGTTACGTCGTCATCTCGCTGAAGCCATTGCAAGATGTTGTACATGGGGGCATAATCGGGTTTCATTTGGCAGAGAGGGGGCTGTTGCACCACTGGTGCATTATCTGCATTCCAAAGATGAATCAGTTCACCGTGCTACTGCTCAAGCTCTCTATCAACTCTCAAGAGATCCTGATAATTGTATCACAATGCATGAAAATGGTGTCGTAAAAGTATGTTATAATATTATTGAACCATTTATCCAATGAGTACTTAAAAATTTAAATTTTTTTTTTTTTTAATATGATGACTGTAAGCATGTTTGTACTTGACCCAGCGGGTAAAGTATATGAGACTTCTAACTCATTTTTTAAACTATGGCCCGCTGTCACATTACAACATAAAATGTAGGAATAAATAACCAGATAAACGAAGGGCCGACCTTCGACCACTGCACCTATGTGACTGCAGCCCTGTGCTAATTCTAGGTGATGAGCTGATTTTTTACCAAAATTTAAAGACTAAATCTTTTTCTATTATATAATCTTAATTTCAGTTATTGTCGTTACCCAAACTAGGCTCCACGCAATAACTTTCACATGAGGCCCAGCAATAGCTCTGTATGGACCTGGACAAATGTCTAGGTCAAGGATGGCGAACCACTGACTCGCAAGTCACAAAGTGACCCGCCCTGTTTTATTCGTGACCCACCAAGGCACGAATAAAATAAAAAACTGCTAGCATATTTATCATTTATTTTTATCAGTGATAGTCAGGGCTGCAATCGCTCATATTCAAATTTTCGGGATGGTAATTTTTGAAACCCCTAATCTTGAACGCCTGTCTGCACTGCTGTTTGTGTACCGTTATTCAGCTATCGGCTCTGACATCGTTTATGACATAACAATGCAATGGATCTGTTCATTACTTGCAACGTCTTGTCTCTTTTGTAAGTGCATCTGCAGACTGTTTTAGGGGTTATACGAGAACTGCTTTGCATTTGACTAGTTTCTCGCTTACAGCGCCGTTGAGAAAACAAAATCTTTCAGACTTGAAATAAAAACCTAGAAATCTGAAATAACAATGGGGCAGTGTAAAGGTGCCTTAATGTGGTTGAAAGGTGATCGAAAAATATAACACTATCAGAGTGGAATTCCCTCCAAACTCTTTGGAACCGTAAAATATTTTGCCATATCTTCCTAAACGTTTTTGGTAATTCATGTGTTTTCGTACTCTTAATTT
The DNA here is from genome assembly GCF_964204865.1 of Styela clava. Lineage (NCBI taxonomy): Eukaryota > Metazoa > Chordata > Ascidiacea > Stolidobranchia > Styelidae > Styela > Styela clava. The sequence continues at coordinate 21,239,957 of NC_135250.1, forward strand.
CATAAAAATCGATATATGTACCTAGTGCTTAAGTACATTTAACCCACATAGTTTTGTACAGTCATCGAGTTTCACATACTGATAAAAATATATCATTCTGTACGTTTTCAGCTTTTACTCGACATGGTCGGTTCGTCAGATGAAGTGCTTCAAGAAGCTGCAGCGGGATGTATTGGAAATATCAGAAGGCTTGCACTCGCTAATGAGAAAGCAAAGTTTGCTTGAGATAATTGTTTTTGTTTTATTAATTGCTTTTTGTATAGAAAATTATTGAGTGTTTTGAAAAATATTTTTATATGATTGATAAGTTTCACTGAGTAGATTTCTTGAGAACATTCACAAATATATATATTGACAAATATATGACTGTTTATTCTGTAATGAGTGAAGACAGGACTTAGATTTGTATTATATTAACTACACCAATGAGTCCGATATATAATAACTGTAATAACTAATATACTGCCCTTCACAACCATGTTCATGGTTTAGGTTCGATTCCCTTGGGGAAAATTATGTGCGACATGATTGCTGGACTCCTCGCCGTCGTAAGATGGTTCTCGTAATCGCTGACAAATTAGGGTACTTCATCATCAAGTTCATCTGGAACAAATAACTGTTCTGAATATTCCCATACGCGACATGGTTTCCTATAATTACCAATCTGTTTTCCCAGGTAGCCCTTTACGACCAAATTCGTGTTAAGGAAAGTCAAAGTTTGTGATAAATTGTCACAGCTGGTCGGTTACCGTACCGTTTTCTCCACCATCAAGTTCTTGCATCTGAAACGAATAACTGTCCCATACCCGACATGGACTGATAACAGGACGATATGGCATGGTTGGCCGTATGATTAAGCCTTATCGGCTTTCCTTTCTCTCGGGATAAATATGTAAATCCTGTCCTATTTCAGTCTGGTTCCATGAATCTCCAACATTTTAGTCAACGAAATCGTACCGTAACGGTACATACGAGATGAGAAAGTTTTCTAACTTTTCGCAAGTGCTGTTTGGCCGTTCTTATTTTAAAGTGAAGCTATGAGGGTCAAATTGAACCAAAAATAAGGCTTTTGAACAAAACAAATAGATACAAAATATCTCAGACGCCACGACCGTGGTTTGAAACAGAATTTCAAGAACGTTTATTTTTTTTTTCTCGAATCCGAATTGCGCAATTCCGGATGTTTGCTAGGACTGGGCATTTCGAATCGAATAGTTATTATTCGAATCGGTTCAGTCTGAAATTTCGAATATTCGCCATCTTCTTTTCTTATTTGGACGTACAAAGGTCAAGCAGAATTCCTCAGTTTTTTTTTATTCAAGCCATATTTTTGCCATGTAATTTTTCTTTCTTGTGAGGTATTGATGAAACATGTTTTTTATTGTGTGTGAACGCTCAGCAAACTGTCTGGGTGATGGATTCTATATTTTCAGTAATTTATGTGCTTGGAGGAACCATCACAATAAAGTCACACACCTTATAATATCTTCAAAATATTCGAGATTCGATTCTAAAAAAATACTCGATTCCATTCTGAAATCATCGGGTATTCGAAAGTGCCCAGCCCTAATGTTTGGTAAGACGTTGATAGCCTTTTATTTGACGTTTTCCACGTTTCGATCAATTCAAATGAATTTAACAGTATCAGTCAGAAATATTTTGCATCTTACGGCATCTTCTTTATTGATAAAACGGAACAAAATACAAATGACAAAATAAATTAATTAATAACGTTGACAAATATTAGATTGAATATAGGATGTTCAGCAGTTCAGATCACTGTATTGTGATTTTGTTTCATTTTAATAATGTTATCGCAAGAAATGGTGGTCCAAAAAAATTGCGTTCTGCCAAACCACATGTAAAGATAAAAGGGCTGACAGAGCTGTTAGCCCCTCGGTATATTGCAAATGTCTCGGCGCGATGTGGCATCCGCTTTACAAAAAAAAGGCGCTGTGGCCATTTGTGGCAAAACATCAAAGGGTGTAAACGCTGAACACTCCATGAGTGATGTTTGCGGTCAGCTCGCATGAATTTTTTGTGCATGATGATTGGGGATTTGAATATATATTCAAAATTGAATACTGAGCATCGGCCTTAATCTGCGACTTGGTTCTTCATCGGAGCAAGTGCATTGATAACAGTGAGCATTGGATGAAAAAATGAAACACGTAAATAATGTGCAAGTACTGTAACTTGAGGTGACATGCAAAAAGACTATGGAATGAATAGAAACTTGAATACTTTTATACAAAAAATAGTGCAGGGTGTGACCACAAGATATATGACATTATCTGGGTTTATAAAACAAGCAAACATTTTACCAAACTAATGGTCGAATTTACACCATTTAGTTATATCCAGATATAAGCACCGCTACAAATATGTAGACTCTGCCGGCTTACTATCCCAGTCGGAGATCTATTGAATGATAGTACATGCATTGAGCGATGACGTGTGTAACCCGAGTTTGGGTATCCTCTTCCTTTTCATCGAAATTTAGACCTTGCCATATCGAACGATAATAACGCACATATCACGCGTCACAGTGTGGTTGTTGTGCATAATCTTGTCAAAGAACGATCTAATATTTCCAAAACTTTTGACGCCACGTCGAAGGAGGGCTTTGTTGACTTGGGCTAAAAAGCAAACGACGAATCTCAGCTGGCTAATAAAAAAGCGACACTGAAAATACAACTTATACCGCAAATAAATGTTCATTCCCGAACCGGCTATGGTTAAACATCATCAAACATTGATAGTAGATTGAAGAGTAGGTTGAGTTTAAAAACACTTCAAGAAACTCACGGCTGTAATTAAAACGCCATGACATGCGACGCTACAATGCCCGTTTCTAGTCGAAAGGAGGAGGGGGGGGGGTGCTTATAAATAAAGCAATAGAATTATCATACCAGTTTTTGAAATGAACGGATGTAGGATAAAAGAGTCCGACAAAATAGGCTATAATAATTCTTAGTTACGCTGTTGCTTAAATGAAGTAGTACATCTATATATCGATATTTTATTATCCTAAAAAATAAGGGCTACACAATATCCAGTTCAAACTTCCCAGTGCAGACAAATATATTTATTCCACCGTAATTAATTTTTTAACCCTGTTAACGGAAAATATTTGCAACAAGAGTTATTATTATTGAAAAAATAAAATATCAGTTTCGAAAAATTTATTGCATCCATTGAGTTCTGGAACAACTCGTGAAATTTGAAAACGACTACTAAGGAAAAATATTTCAATATTAAATATCGAGGCCCTTATGACTTGATGTCAGTGGTAAATGTGGCCCTGCGTATAAGCCTAACACAGTGTTAAAATCCAAGAAAATCAAATTTCAATTATACAACGTATCATATTTGCATAATCTGTTTAATTAAAAGAGGCGCATTTTCAATACCATTACGAATTATCAAAAATTATATTAGGATGAAATTTTGACAAATTCAAATGGTACCCATTTATAAAACTAAAAGATATTGAAACCTTAAAGACTGAAACGTATGATCTTACAAATAGCATCAATATATATTTCTATAATATACCTCTAGAACCAAAATAAAATGTTGTTACTTCAACACTATTTTACAGTCAAATTTTTATACTATATTTTAGGTGCGTAATACGGTGCTTTTCACTCTCACAATAATAAGAATTTTTTCATCAAAAAGTCCTTTATTTTCTGCTTTTTTAAATGAGAATTTTATTCTTGAAATTGGCCCATACCGCTTTTTTATATTGGGAATCGATAATATCCAACAAAGTATCAGTAACCATCTTGTAACAATTGTGTGATTATGGTATCACTATAGGATGCTATAGCATTACCGAGTCGACACATGTGTATTCGATTCGATCACATTTACCCTAGATAAACCTAATTAGAATTTAAAAGAATTGTTTGTATGCTATTTTTGAGGCAATGTGGGATTTTCCGAATGCAAAGCATCCATCTCAAATTTATCCGACCACAATAACAGATATTATTTTTAAACAAAGATTTTCTGTCTTTAAGCTATACTTTGTGTACCTGAAGTACTGTTAGAGATAGGATAATTTGAAGATATTAAAGCTAATTTGCGCTATTTTGGGTAATGATAAGGTTAGAATACGTGGGTCTCAAATGATAATTTGGTCGATACTCGATAATGACAATTTATTGCAAACCAATAAAAAAGTACTGCTGGCGTTATATGAATATATATCGCATATAAGAGTAGAAGGAATAATGTATATATATTGCGTGGCAACTGAAACCAAATATTTTTTTATTAGTTTCATTAGCGCTTTTTCACAATTCAAAGCTTTAAAATAAAGTGCGATTTGAGGCATCCGTTTTTAAACTTGAAGCTTTCTTATTGAAAAAATTCCCAATTTGCGAGCATTGTATAATAGTGAGAATATATATGTGTGCCAATATACTACTTTGCATTATCTCTATTTCGTTTTTTAAGTGACAAATTTCTATAAACATATTGCCCTTGGCGCAAAATAATGTCATTGCATAGACTTCCACTAGCGATAATGGTGGTGATAACATTTCTAATAGTCGAGTTTGAATCGAAAGTATATTTTTATCATTATTTCCAAAATTGCTCTAGAAAGGCATTATATATATGAATTTGTTGTAACTGAATATGTCGAGCCCTGTCTAGAGCTTATGCTGACGCGTATGACGCAACTTTTTGCAGAAGGTATGAAAATTTGTTTTGTGCTTTTTTGTACCTAAACCACATCGCCATCTCGCCATTTTGGTCACTATTTATTGCAATAGTTGACGGGGTGATTTATAACATGAATTTACCTCTCTAGAGATTAGCGAACCCAACATCTCTTACAACTGCGCCAAAAGTTGACACAACCTAGAATGGATATTACATTTTTTGAAGGGTTTGTGTTCGGCATATCCATAATCAAAGACAATCTGACAATTGAAGTAGTGATAATAAACCTACATAATTAATCAAATACTCACCAAAATTGGAACGTTTTGAAGATCACAAAAACACTGCAAAGCAAAAAAATTATGAAATATTTTCTAAATTTGAAATGTATATTATTTATACAATGTATACACAGTAGAACAGTGTAATGGAATGACGAAAATGTTTTTACCTTCCAAGTATAACTTCTACCGAAACCTATATTTAAACTGCTTTATGTGTCTTATTTTAATTGACTGTTTCACATTATCTGACAAGCTCGGTCTTGAACGGAATCACTTATATTCTACATATATATACGTATAAAAGGAGTAGGTTATATAAAAGGAGCTGATTATGTATAGCCTATGTGCAATTGCATACATCTTGAGCGGAGTACAAATTTTAGGATGACCGTTGTTGCTCTGTTAATTTGTTAACTTGATATCAAGTTTACTAACGAGGGTTTAAACCCTCAAGACAATTGGACGCCACCTACATCTGCTTCATCAGAATCAAATTCAACTCATTGACTTTCTCACCATATGATTTAAAAACACCCTGCCGTCCATTATTATATTCTTTATGCTAAACGCTTTTGAAGAAATTCGCAGTTGTCTAACTTCATGTCTTCTATGTTGAAGTTTTCCAGCATGTTGCCGTAAATTTTGATAAAATTTATCAAGGAAATTCAAGCAAGATGTTGCAGTACTTGCTGCCGCTTGTAGAGATTTTTCTCTTATCTTAAAAACAAACAAATTTTTTTTTTACATTCGAGTAGATTGAAATAGCATGAATCTGGATTACTATCGAATCAAGATTATATAGCAATGCCAAGCATAGTCGGTGTATTGGAATCGTGTTCGCCCACATGAGAAACAATAATGCAATAATAGCTTATGCTTATGTTAAAGGTTTAAAAAAGTAATCTAACTAAAACTACTTCATGGGTATTACGGGACACATTATCACAATTTATCCAAAGAATCAGCAATCACGTTGGTATCTTATTATTCGCGAAGTAGGTCTGTCGGACGTTTGTAAAAATTTTCCTGAGACGATACACTATCAGTAGGCCACTCGTTCTTCATTATTTATAGTCTCCGAGCTTGCGCTTCCTTATGTACCTACTTCCGTAACATTGGCTATTAAATAAGATGCTTATGATAATATAACAATTGAAATTTTAGAATTTACTCAAGACGCTTTTTTCAGTCGAAATTTTAGAAGCTACTCAGACGCTTTTTTCATCAGACAGATTTTCAAGTATGGTGATGAGCATTACGGTAGCTCATTTTCGTGGTTTTGCTAGCTATTTCTCAGTTTTTAGTTGTTTTCCAATTTATGTATAATTCAAATATTTCAATGATCATTTCCTTTTCTGAAGAGCTTTAGTTCACTTGCAGTTATCAAAATTTAGTCTCTATGCTGCCATCGACTAGGCTAAAATTTTCTACCGGTACGTAGTTTTAAAGAGCAAATGGTTGAATATTTTGAAACAAAATGACGGTTTGAAACACGCAAATCAGGTTATAAGCGCTAACTAGCGAGAACAGTCTCACAATAAGCATCAGATATTATACAATGGCAAAGTGTGGGAAGAATTCCCTGGGACCAAAGGTCAGGAAACATCCCGACTTCCAAGATTGTTCCCATAACACGGCTGAGTGGTTATGCCAAAGGTTTCCCGCCAACTCTAGGCGAACGAGATTTCGAAAAGCGGCGCTTGTGCTGTAGCCTATGTTAAGATGAAGTGGACTATTCAGAATTCCATTTGTATTAACTAATACTAATTTATTGGTAGCAATTACTTAACTAAATTGTAGCATGCTGCGGACGATCATCTTAAGGATCCGTCGACAGCGAGGTATGTTTGCTTCATCAATTTACATCACTTGTTACAAACTGGCATCCACTAAGAGGTGGAAAGCAACTAGACCTCGAAGAATCTAAATGTATTCGATTTGAAGTAGTCTACCGACCTTTTAACACCTCACCCGAGGTGACGGACACGTGTTGATAAAATAGCCGGGAAGAGCAAGAAGTATAAATCCAAAAAAACATACACAATCCAATATCTAATGCGGAGTTTTTCAGGTAATATTTGTCATATTTTTATTTATAAAAATAACATGGTATCTCATTGCATTGATATTCGCATAAATTACCCCAATATTTGAGTATGTTAACGTTACTGCAAAACAAGTTTTACGATGTCTAGGATTAAGTTGAGACTCATGAGTAAAGTTAGCTAGTTATCTGATTTAATCTAGTAAGCGCCGTGGTTTACAACAGCAAAATGCATTGAAGCATATTTTTCCAAACATAACATATTACAAATAGTACTTCCAAATTAGTTTTAGGCAATGGATAATTATTTATAAATACGTGATGCCAAGTTCATTTTATGTATAACGAGCGTTTCCAGTACAATAATATCAAATCTATTCAACTGAATGATTGGAACACGAGTTCTGCAATAACTAGTACAAATGGCATGCAATCATCACAACTGTGGTCAGTATACAATCCAAATCAAATTTTTCTGTTTTGCGAATTGTAAAATACATGTGGAAGCGATGCTCAATGTGGTCAAGGTCAAATAACTACGTCAACGGGTATGATTTAGGACGGAATTATGCTGTTTTTTCCAAGCCATTCTCCCAGACGCCATCATTTCGCCGACAAATATTGTGTTTGCTTCGTATATCAAAATATCGGAACAATTTCGGAAACGGAAAGGGTGACATCATTTTACGTATTTAAACATTTATTCGGTACTTACCATTTTGCGTTTTAAAGAAATCGGAATAATTAAAATATGCCATATATTAGTCAAGAAATACCGACTTAAGAATTCCCATCCGAGTTTAGGAAGCCATCTGAAGTTTTGGGCGAATGATCGGGTCCCACGGGACTCGAAAAAAGCAATAGCTTTTTGGCGACATATTGATTGGTCCAATCGATTAGTTGCAAAAAAGGCAATATTTCCCAACGAAAGTAACGCCAAAAAATAACTAACAACAACTATTTACCAAAATAATCCATTTGTTGACTTCGTGTCAAATACCGCGCTTAACCTGCGGGATGCGTGGGCTAGGTCGCTAGGGTGCATTTATAGCTATAATTCCTATCCTAGTCTTTGAAATTTAATACTGAAAGCGAAAAACAATACTATAAATACAGTGATTATAATACACATGTATTATTCATTCATTTACCTTTAATACAGAAAATCCTTCCATAGCCAATCGTCTTTCTGTAAAACCAAATAATGCTCTCAATCCCGTGATATCTCGTTGAATTGATTGTCTAATTCTCGATATGTCCAAACTTATCTCGTCTGGATTCAAGCGATAGTCAGGAGAAATGGAGCATCTACTGCAATGTCCTACTCGTTTGCAATTCTGTGGAAGATAGGGCGATGCTTGAGTAGAACAAAAATTGAACACTTGTACAACAAACAGGAAAACTATGATATTTTGTGTTTTAAATGATAGGAACAATTTATCAGGTAATTTTTGACAGTCCGTTACTTTTTCCGACTTTTTAGCACCGACACGGTGGAGCATTTTCCCTGTAAACATAAGAAATTTCTTAATTAACAATCAACGCTGGTGGAGTAAATTCATCATGTGTGAAATCAACATTGTAGCGCACAATTAAAAAAAAAAAAACGGAAAATTGGTGAGAATAGAAGGTGTTATAGATAGATAATTAAAAAGTCTATGAATTGTCAATTTACTCTTACGGGGTTGTACGATTCAAATCACACATGCACTAGCCGGTACGACAAAATACGCAATTATGTAACATTATAAAAGAAATATTCACATAACTCCATATAAAATAAAGTTCACAGTTACGAAAACTCGATGAGCTGAATAACCAGCTAATCATTGCCAGTTTAGTACCACGGGCATGCTGATAGTTGTGTCAATTAGCAATGCTCAAACTCCTGTTTTTCTAAATTCTGATTGAAGAATATGTTCAGTCAAGGTATAAACGGACTTAGTTTCAACGGTACGCATTATCCTTACAACTGAAAATCTAAATATATATAATTATTATTATAAGAGACTACGCAGGGTTTATATAAATGCCAAAATACTTACGCAGAAGTGTCTTTAGAAAGTGGTATCATTTTCATTGCTTTTGTTACTAATCCAAATTAGTGACTTTGGTATAATATAATTCTAAAGTTAGTCAAATCTATGATCAGTTTTGGTGACTGAAAAGTAAAATTATTTTTAGTTATAGTCGCTTCTTACCTATGGAGTAATGAAGCTGAATCAATATACCAATGAAATGTGCCTTTATTGTGTTATATCAGTCAACTCGATTTCTTTTTGCGATGTATGACAAAACGTTGTATAATTCTCGTAATCAATATCTCGGCGTTCAATATTCTTGTTATTTGTCGTCAATGAAACGATGGTGGATGAGTAGCATCTTACTCCCACTGCCTGTATTACTGATCGTTGTGATTTGATATCTACCATGTTTTATATCATTCAATGATACCAAAACTGCTTAATCCAATTAATATCTTTCTATATAACCTTATGTTTATTTATATGTTGCTAAGAATAGCCCATATGTATTTTAGTTTCTACAATCAACATTATTTTTGATGTTTATACGATATAACTTTTGCCTCGAAATGCTACACAGTTCTACCCTAGTCCATATTTCATAAGCCCGCGCAAACGTCCACACGCTACTTTTCTTCGGTCTCCGTTTTTGGCCTGGGGCATTTGATCGGATAGAATCGCTTACGATAATGCTTTTATCTATATATTTGCTAACTTTAAGGGTTAAACTTAGGGTTAGGAATTCGTAAAGATATAATTTCATTTCCCCGGCAGATCAATACTAGTTGGTACCAAACCGCTCAGGTTACAAGTACATTTATTGTCTTCTATTTCCTCGCTTATTTTGATCGCGGTTGCCCTTACACATACTTTCCTACGATAAATGAAAGCTTGATCACATAAAAGAGCGAAGTCATTCAGAAATGTTTTGACTACTTTGCGCGAAGAAAATAGTAAACATATGCATCGTCCCATCATCCCTCCATTTACTGTAAAGGTTTTGCCAATTATGACAGACCTTATAAAGTATAAATCCATTAATAAAGTAAAATAAGTTTGAGCCGAGTTTGTGGCCCGATGTAGTTTCAGTAATTACAGTTTATTATAACGATAATAGTAAAATTAAATTCATAAAATGAGGTTTACAAAATGTTCCAATTTTTGAAAAATCTTGGAAAGCATTTATCGTTAAGTTCATTGAATTTGATCATTCAACCATCACCAACCATCATTCAACCACCAACCATTTTGCTTATACCACAAGTTGCGTTGCGTCACAATTTCATAAAATATCATAATCATTGCTCACGCTTTTGAGAGTATCCCAATTTGCATACCACACCCTATAATTGTATCAGAAATAAAACCACTAAAAAGCAGAGTGTCATATACGTCATATGCCAACGGAAGATTTCAATTAGTGAAATTGTCCCGAAGTGAAACTGCAGCGTAAGTTGCCTCCGACTTTTCATAACAATAAAAAAATCAATTTTGATTATATATATAAACAGGTCTACCAATCTGGAAATGTGGACTTTGTGTCATTATTTATAGTTTTTAAATTAAATCACATCAACGAGTCATGTCGTGTTGAGAAAAGTTCACGGATTTGAAAATTTTCGTCGACAAATGGAAACTAGCGTTTACAATCATGCACATTATCGTACCATTCACAATATTGACTTCGGACAAATTAGTTGATGGTGCAAATTAATTTTCAAAACCCCCCTTGTGTTTTTTTTATTATTTTTAGAACATAAGTCACGAGCGAATACTTAAAATTCAAACGAATGAAAATTGAAACGTTTTCGAAGCAATGCAACACACTACCGATGAGAAAAGTTTCGCTTTGAAAGTTTATAACGAAACTGATTATAAAATTGTACTTGAGTCAACTCTTTCAAAATTCTATTACTAATCGTAAATAGTTTTACGCAATTCTATTAATTTCTAAATTACCGCCATAATTTAAATAGGACGTGTACCATTTCTCTACAAACATCTGCCAGTATGCACTCATTTCAAACTTTTTATGCAAAATTTTCTACAACTTGGGTCATTCTTGTTTAAAAGCGACCGATAGCCGAGTAGGACAGAATACCACAATTTCATTCGGGTGAATGGCATTAGACAGATACGTCTGAAAACGGGTTATAGTGGTGGGCCATGTGACAAGGAGATCCTCATAATCAATATAATTGAATTTGATTTGGGATTATCAAGAAGATGAGCGGTTCTTCAGCAACGAAAACATAAATTTGTATAAAACAACAATGTATGACAAAGTTGTCAATGCATAGGTGTACGTTTCGTCCATATTTTTCACTTCTATGTCTATATTATTTAACCAAGCGAGTGCCGGGTTTCATTTTAAGGTTTTCTAAAATATATATATTAAGTGGGTATTAAAATAATGAAACTCGAAGAAGTCCGTTTTCTATTGTGATTTTGGTCGAAATCATGTGTAGGTAGCACATAGTTTCTCCCATATTTTGGAAACCACACAATATGCGCTTGAGAATCGTACCTTTTGGCACTCTTCACCAACACCACTCTACAAATATCGGTGAGGGTGTTCCGTTTCCACCGAATTCACAATGAATAAAAAGTATATAAGGATCTGAAACAGACTGACTTATTTGTCCAGAAATTCGGAGTTGCATTGATCGTACTCAAATGTTCGGGGTACCTTAGTTATGTCGCATCAAGAACGAAGGTGTACACAAATGCACGGTATATATTTTCAAATCCTCTCCTTTAAACTGCTATTCTCGCTTTATACTATTTTGTTTCGTACCATTAAAGTGTTTGGTTGTATTAGAAATTATTATTGTAATCTAAATTTGTGAATTATTCCACAACCAAGTTTCGATTGCTTTGTGAACTGGAAAGTACACTGTCGATTATGTATGTACCATTTAGTTACGTCTGTCAGCTTTATTTGTCTCTAGAATTTAAGCAGGCCAATGCAATTAATCTCATATTGGGAAACACGAATATCATCACGTAAGCAATTTCCATTTATTGTGCCGTCAAATCCAGTAAACTTTCAACTTCGGGTGGAAATTTTAAGTCGACATTTCTCGACTAAAATGCGGCATATTTTTACCCATTTCAAGTTCTACAGTAAGCACAAAATGGTAACTATCAAATAGTTGCCTCAAAGAGTAATTTTGTCGTCGCATGGACCAGATAAATGTATCACAGTGAAAAACTTGTCTTTACTTGGACTATAACTGGCGGAGTACTTTGCAATATATTCGATTCACCTTCTCTTCCTAATAAAATGCGGAGTATTTTATTTTAATACCCACACCAAGCACAAAACGTTAAATACAAATGCCTCGCTAGGTAAAGTTGGTGTCACTTATCGTTATAAATAGGGTACCGGTATATATTTTTTCAAATGAGGCTCTTCGACGTAGTCATTTAACTCGCATGTCCATTTTTGAGCCTTGCTCTCTCGTCTTTGTTAGTAATTTTATGCTGTTCTTCGTCGGTTCAATAAGCGTTGTAAATACTTTATAGAAAAGCGTAATTATTGTATCAAAGGTCAAGTATTGAAATACTGCACCCCGTTCAAAGGAAAATTCAGTACAGCTGTACTAGAGTATCGCTACGACTAGCAGGCTTTTGTTTATTGACTGCTCAACTACTGTTTTATGTATTCCGTTTTTTATGAGTCATTCCTGTACCGCGGTCGATTGATGCTACAGCGTTTTTTTGAGATTCTTATATAGAAAACGAGGTCAAATTTATGAGAATAGTAGGCGCCAGAAACCGAACGAAATGCAGTACAGCAATATTTTTTCTAATAAATCAACTTGTTTTTCCGATTTGCGACAATTTTTACAAGTACGAAAATACGAATCAAAAATTGGGCAGTTTACTAGACATTTTAGTCCACAGATCGCCATGGTGTTTTGGAGGAATATTTCTTTTAATATTTCGTAAGTACGAAAATAGGAATCAAAAATGATTTATAATCGGGCAGTTTACCACGCATTTGAAGTCTACGGATAGCCTGGTATTTTAGAATAGTAATCTTTTTTATTATTTCGTAAGAACCAAAATACGAATCAAACATTAGTTATAATCGGGCAGTTGGCCACACATTGTATGTCCACAGATTGCCGTGGTATTTTAGATTTGGAGTAGTAATGAGTTTATTTTTTCGTAAGTCGACGCAACCACATTGAACAAAATTAAACGGTATAAGGCATTTTATATGCCGTTATCGCTCTTGGATTTGACTATTTTGCGCAACAGAAAACGATCCTATTAAAAGTCGAAACTTTTAACTATCATTATCGAAATTATTTGCCAAGAAGGAGGAAAATTATGACTATACTTCCTAATAAATCATCTTGTTTTTTCTCAACTTGCGACAATTTATTGGATATCGTAGCAATTGCGAATTTGAATAATTTTCATTTTTTCGACGTAATGCAAATGAATGCGTAGATTAGAAACCTTGCAAGGGAATAGCGAGAATGCCAATAACGCACGCAACAATATGATGCGCACGCTCACACAGAAGATAACAAACAAGCACAGTGCTGATACTATTTCATCTTCATTAAAATATGTGGCAAAGCACGGAAAATCGTTTGAAGATTCCTCTATTAAAAACCAAACACCTCGATTACGGCAACACTTGGCTGTTATTCGAAAATCCGCCGATACTTTGATATTCGAATATTCGATTCGTTTTGGACAACCCTGCAAAGCAAAGAAAGCGACCGTACAGTTATAGATGTAGCACAATAATATAATCATTTCTTCCCACACTTACCTATTTATTCTGCTGTGCCAATTTGCCCAACCCACGTTCATGACTCATAGCTTCAGTTTAAAATTGAGTGACCAGCACGTAATACATGTATTGCGTCAATTGTCAGGTAAATTTCAACAATCCATTTTGTGTTGTTGTAGATATGCTTCGCTTGAATTCACACTTTCCGGGCAAATTATTCCAATCTGTGTACTTCTGCCACACTTGGATGGGTGATGCTGCAGTTGTTATAAAAAATTGGCTCAAGCTAGAGAAACCTTTTCCGACGATAATATGTAGCGTACATGATAAAACGTAACTACTTCAGAGTTTCAACAAACTTTCTTTGCTAGAAATGTTTATCCCAAACCCTCGTCTCTTTTTAATCTTTCTCAACCCAGCTCTTACATGGCAGTCTTGGCTTAAAATGTTTTATTTCTCATTCTTATACAGAACCATTTTATACAGCTTTTAGCGCGGAGGAGTTATCGCACCGCCGACTGCTTCATCAGTACTACATTTTTCCTCTATGCTTAAATGTTGTTAAACCTGCGCTGAGCGGTTTCCTGCTTTTGCTTTGCTGTTTTGCCAGTTTGGGAAATATATTTAATGTTTGATAGTTTCTCCACAACCCAGGTACTTTCATTAATGTGACAATTACTGAGAAAATATTGTTATTGACGTTTTTTTCTAGATAAAAACACTTGAAACCCCAAATTTCAGCCCAAAAAACCTATTTTTATTTTATTTCATAACCTAATTAGTAGTAGCATGTTGAGTGATGATGGCATGTGGTTTCGCTTCCGATCAATGGTAATGGAATTTTCTGTAGTGCAATGATAACGTTGTAGCCTTGCCAAAGGACTAGTCATTCCAAGTTTCCGATCTTCTCTCTACCCGAGATGATATTCCCGTTATTACAACCGTACTAACTGGGAGGAACGGTATATTAATAATAATTTAATTTTTGGCACTTTTCCGTCCAGCTGCTTTAAATCCAACAATATATATATATTTTGCTATAATTACTATGAAATCCAGAATTGTTCGTGTTTTTAGATTAACATTCCATTAAATGTTGGACTCAGTCCAGATTGCTACGAACGTTTGTCGATCGTCATTGACTGTCTTCATCTTATATATTGATCATTCTGCAGACCTCATGCGCTGTTTATTTTCCCATAACTAGTCCACACGATTCATGCTTTGACGTAAGCTATTTATGGTTTTCTAGTCAATATTCATTTTTCGTGTCAAACTGCAAGATTTTGTAGTGCAGGGATAAGATGACCTTTTCCGACGATAATATGTAGCGTACATGATAAAACGTAACTACTTCAGAGTTTCAACAAACTTTCTTTGCTAGAAATGTTTATCCCAAACCCTCGTCTCTTTTTAATCTTTCTCAACCCAGCTCTTACATGGCAGTCTTGGCTTAAAATGTTTTATTTCTCATTCTTATACAGAACCATTTTATACAGCTTTTAGCGCGGAGGAGTTATCGCACCGCCGACTGCTTCATCAGTACTACATTTTTCCTCTATGCTTAAATGTTGTTAAACCTGCGCTGAGCGGTTTCCTGCTTTTGCTTTGCTGTTTTGCCAGTTTGGGAAATATATTTAATGTTTGATAGTTTCTCCACAACCCAGGTACTTTCATTAATGTGACAATTACTGAGAAAATATTGTTATTGACGTTTTTTTCTAGATAAAAACACTTGAAACCCCAAATTTCAGCCCAAAAAACCTATTTTTATTTTATTTCATAACCTAATTAGTAGTAGCATGTTGAGTGATGATGGCATGTGGTTTCGCTTCCGATCAATGGTAATGGAATTTTCTGTAGTGCAATGATAACGTTGTAGCCTTGCCAAAGGACTAGTCATTCCAAGTTTCCGATCTTCTCTCTACCCGAGATGATATTCCCGTTATTACAACCGTACTAACTGGGAGGAACGGTATATTAATAATAATTTAATTTTTGGCACTTTTCCGTCCAGCTGCTTTAAATCCAACAATATATATATATTTTGCTATAATTACTATGAAATCCAGAATTGTTCGTGTTTTTAGATTAACATTCCATTAAATGTTGGACTCAGTCCAGATTGCTACGAACGTTTGTCGATCGTCATTGACTGTCTTCATCTTATATATTGATCATTCTGCAGACCTCATGCGCTGTTTATTTTCCCATAACTAGTCCACACGATTCATGCTTTGACGTAAGCTATTTATGGTTTTCTAGTCAATATTCATTTTTCGTGTCAAACTGCAAGATTTTGTAGTGCAGGGATAAGATGACCCCACTTTGCGTGTCCCTAGCCCAGTACTATTTATCGTACTCCTTCAAGAGTTAATAAGCCAACAATAAGATTGTAATGCCAAATATTCGTATATTGCAGAGTTGTGCGATCAAATTGAAAATCTAAATACAGATACGGTATATTGAAATATACACCTAAGTGACCTAACCTTAATACAAGTTTTACAGTTAAAATCCAAGTCAGTAATACTACGAAGAAAATATACAAAACACTATTATTTCAACTCTCGGAGGCCGGAAACACGTTATTATTTGCTCGATACACAGAAGCCCTACATTTAGGCATATGTGGTTGATAAATCGCCATTAAAAAAAAATTGCCAAAATACCATCTTTTCATTGAATTTAACACGGGTCAAACAACACCAAAATCCACTACTACATTTCACATTCGCTACAGTAGTTATATACACTTTGTATATGGCGGTCAATCTTAACTATTTTTCTTTTTCGTATCTGATTCAAAAGTTACTTTCTATACACGTTGTTTTGAATCACTGCGTTCTTTGTCGAAGCCAATTTTTGAATGTGTTCAAGGGAACGATTTCGACCAATTTGCTGGTTAGTGAAGGCGACATTACCAACCGCAAGGTGGTGTGCTAACACCACATTTTTTCGGGGTTTCGCGCTTCATTTGGAGACCTAATACCACTATTACTCTGATAATGTTTTTCACGTGGTTTTTATCTACTGTTGAGTCAATAAATTGTTGTTGCAACAAATTGCTATTCAATATATCACAACTTTGCTCGATGCCTGGTTACGGGGGTTCGCGTTGATTGCTTCGTGACTCGGGGGGTACTTGACAGAAAAATGGTTGAGAACCTCTGCCATAGGCAATAACGCAGTATGAAAACTACCCACAGATATACGTGGCACTGTAGATGTGACGAAGTCAAGCCTCAACTCTTGGTACATAATGATCACACTCTGAATCCACCAATAGGACTATTGAATCACTGTAAATAACTGTCTTCACTCTTGTTAGATCATTCTTACATTACGGATCCACAAGCAAGACTCTTGAATCACTCATAATAGTTGACTTCACTCTTGATACATGATCCCTAAATTGCGGATCAATCAGTATGACTGTTGTATCACTCAAATACCGTAATTGTCTTCACCCTTTTTGCTGTATTCACCAAACAGGAACAATCAAATGACTTTTGGTTTTATTAAAGTAACTGCCTCTCTATTGCTACGGTATTCTTGCATTAAATATCGAAAAGCATATAAGTGATATGAATAACTTATCCCGCGGACACCCGTTTGATAGCATTATTGAGTTAGATAGCAATTGAAGATTCGTGTGTTTATTTGGAAACAGCAACGGTGTCAGTTATTCCGGCGTTACAGTAGTCTTTGAGTTGGTGGTGAGATAAGAAACTTAGTGTTCGTAATCCCGCTAATTTTATCAATAATCTAGCATAAGTATTATCCCACATTCCTCTCGAAGCGGTCATGCTTCGATGAAGCACATGCAGTAGTATATCTTGGAGTTTACGAACAGATTTACTGTCGACAATACCAGATCGATCTAAATGCAAATGTAATAAGTTGACACACCCAGTTATTCGTATGAACTAAAACTTTTTATGATATTGTACTATTGTAAATAAGACTTGCATTTCCATTTTAATTCAAATTATCACGCTACAAAAATAAAATGCGAAAATAATTTTGAGACGATTATGTCATTATAACAATTATGCCATAGGTCTACGTCAAGACTGAATCTCAACCACCTGTAATGATTGATATAATTCTTGTAATATGGCTAATAATGCATCCGCTGTGGCCGATCTCGTGTGCAAAGTTTGTACTCGAATTTAAGAGCAAGAGTTTTTGAGAGAGTCACTACCCTTATTAGAAAACCTTGGTTACCATTCCTGAAACCCGGCAATTAGCGAGAACTTTGTATTTATATCTTGCGTAACCGCCCATACATTTCGACCAATAAATCAGGGGTATAGGGAAAATGGAATGTCCAATATTTTCTTAGTTTTTCTTTCTAACAATTTTGCACATTCCACAAATTATTAGTCTTGACATGCTATTTCATCCCAATTATTTAATTGGGTAATACGAGTTCAACTGAGATCACCAGGGGTCAAAGGTCACGGAAATCTGAGGGAAAAAAAGGAATTACCGCTTTGATATAAAAGATATAAAAAAGATATAAAAAATTACAGCATAGATCAGATCAAGGTGTATATCATCTGTACAATCTTCAACAAGTGCTATGTATGAATGAAATGTCTCTTACCTCCTCCCGTTACTCTTAAGTTATCTAGTTAAAAAAGAACACGGGAATATCGGTCAGAGATCGAAAACTTATCGATCGAAAGTTAGGGGATCCCAAAACAGCGCTCTTACTTCATAGTGACACTAATTATACGACATAATTCATCCAAAATTAATAGGCTTCTGTTCCGACATTGGATAAATGCACATGCAAAATCTGGAGCAGATTCAATCTCGCTTTCGTGAGATATCGCGCGCATCTAACAGACAGACAGACAAATACCTATCAACATACTTACCGATTAAAATCGATAAGTAAAAAGTTCACAACCAACATGTCACACATCTATTGTTGTGCTCTTGGTAGATGACTTTTGTAGGCTATGGCTACGGCCAGTTGAGATTCCCTGCGTTTATGCGGATGTTGAATATGTCTGGTACATTTACCATGCTAGAGTAAGTAGCGAAAAACTGACTTTGATTGATCTTTATCGTTTTTCTTACCCATTTCCAAAGCAATAACGTTTAAATGTGTGATATGCAAATTTTTCTGGCAATTGTTTTCCGACCACAGCTAAAGAACACATGGCCCCGTTGAGACCCGTGCATCTGTTGACGGGCGTTGTTGACCAGACCGTTCTAGTAGATCAGGAGCCGGCAACCTACGACGGATTCGGCCCGCCGGGTAAAATAATTCGGCCCGCGACGCTTCACTGAATTATAGCGACAAAACGGCGGTTTTGATGATGTATTAATTTTATAATTCACGCTTGAGAAGTTGATTATATGGGCTATTCCAAGTGACACTACAGGACAATTCCATAAATTTTGCATGTTGTTAATTAAATTCAATATATTTTCAGATTTTCAGCCACATGTTTTGTTTTATTGTCCAATCAGTTGCTTTATTGAATATGTAAAGAATTGCACAAAAGTTACACCCAACCTTACTTAGTAGATAAAAAAAATATAGTAAAATATAGCGTGACACTACAGGACGGCAAATCCACCATGCACTAACAGTACGTTGTGTTGTGCTGTAAATTTTTGCGATGGTACAGTAGGAGCCCATAATATTTTCTGGTGCAGTAGCTGAACTACCCCTTTATGTGTTGCTCAAGTTACTTAATGTAACACTGTAAATCCATGCCAATAATGTGCATATTGTATGTGACACTACAGGACATTTTTCCACTTCGGAATAGCGGCATCTATCATCTCTTAAAATTCGTGTAATAAATCGTTAAATGGGTGAAGAAATGTTCTACAGCACTGCAAACATTCAAACTTTATTAACTTAAATCCAGTGCGTCAATTCCATATGAAATACCTGTATCACACAATCAAACACTTTGTGTCAGGAATCATCACAAAATATGTCAATTATACCAAAATTTCTACATTTCAGGCCATTTTTTATAAACCATCAAAAACCTGGGTGAAATTTTAAATTGTTCGATGAAATGAATGCAGTCCAATACAATTCCAATGTCTTTTGATTTAAAAAAAAAAAATTACTTTCACTACACTTTTCAAGAAATTGATGGAATTCAAATTTTGCTTGGAATGGCCCATATTCTTTACGTAACAGAATTTATTGTGCGACATGTGTAGATTACATTATATTATAACCTAACAATTTAGTGAATAGCAGCTACTCGTTCAACGAACCCACAATTCAATAATAATTAGGCAAATGGCAACACGCCGAAAAGTTGAAGGTTCCATGGCGTAGAAAATATTCGAATAAAGCTTGTTGTGGTGCAATGCGATGAGGAAATAAAATCCATATTCTATTCGAAACATGTATCACTGCTAATTTTTATGAAAAGTATCTTCTTGAATGAAATTTCTTACCAAATTTGATAGGACTTATACGTGCGAATGATTTTCGAAAATGAACATTACAAAGAACAATCTGAGAATCTGATCCCATTTAGTGTGTCGCCTGAATTCGAAAGCTATCAAGCGTGATGATCAAGTGTCACATTAAATGTCATTTGTAATTTTGTTTTAGTAGGGCGACTGAGTTGAGTTCACGAGTTGTCGCAGTATTCCCCCGCTGTTCAAGATTATTTATCTATTGAAAAAATAGCGTTTCATCGACCATCTGTTCGGTTTTAACTTTCTAAAAATATGGGCGGCCCACCAAGACTTGCATCCCTTAATTTTGACCCGTGAGCAACAAAAGGCTGCCGACTCCTGTAGTAGAGGATTCAAAATGAATAATCTGCCAGGATACTTCTACTTAGAAAACGGTAAGAACCGAAAATGGACATAATTGGGGATGAAGTTGAAAGCATGCGACTGAAAGTTGTAACCCAGAGTAAATTTGCCCATCATATGGGTAACTCATGCTACAAAGCATACACGATAAAAGCTCATCTTTAAAGGATTTTAGTTTAATTTATGTCTGATCGTTGAATGCAGGGATGCAGATGAGGGATGCAGATGTTGAAAGAAGTGTTTCAGGGCTGGGGTGGGAAGCATTCTTCAGGCAGGACGGAAGGAGAGCTAAATATGAGAATGTTCTTAACAGTCTTCGACTTTTAGAGTAAAAGTCCTCATCCCCACACATCGCATCGAATTTTAAAAGATTTGAGCATTTCTCAAATGCATTTTTGTGTTTTATCGCCTACTCAACGAAGGATGCTGAACGAATTGACTTAGTATTTGACTCGTACAAGAAAAGATCGTTGAAAGATTCCGAACGTCAAAGAAGAGCGACTTACCGTAACCCATACAACTGCTCGAATCCACAAAGATGCACTTTAAAAGAATTCGTTTCCACGATGCCATTGTCGTAACTTATGAAAGCCCTGCTGTTCATTCTGTGATTGTCATAGTAGCATCTCGAGCGGTGGTTACGAATGCCAGAACGCTTTTTTGCTTTGCCGATGCGGACAGGAGTTGAAATGGATTTTTTGTATTAGTCGGTGGAACTGTTCGTTTCAAAGTTTCACAATAGAAATTCAATCATGTGAGTGTTTCTATTTATTCATTTGTTTGCAATATATGGCAGTAAAATGCATTATTACATCGACATTCTTGCTTCGATTACAAATTACTACTCGAATCCAGCACAGGTGCCACTTTTGTATCCGTATGGAAGGGACTGCTGTTGGTCGCTCATATGCTCATCTAAACTCCTATTTCCGTGACCTCTTTTGAACTCGTTTTAGTCTAATTAAAAATTGCGATGAAATAGCATGCCAGGACTACTAATTTATGCGGTTCTTAAGATTGTAAGGATGAGAAACACCGAAGATATTGGACATTCAATTTTTCCTATACCCCTTATTTATTTGTCGAAATGTATGTGCGGTTACGCAAAATATAAATTCCAATTTCTCGCTAATTGCCGGGTTTCAGAAATGGTAACCAAGATTTTCATGCTATAAATTTTGGGTATAAACTTTGCACACGAGATCGGCCACAGCTGATACACTATACCGGCCTGGGATTGAAATATTATTTTGTGTTGAATTTGGTCATATATGTCATCGCAGGGGTATCAGTACCAACGCTGTGAATATAGCGACTTCTTCTGTGATAAGACCAAGGGAACTAAATTGTTCAGCAAAATCGAATGTACATTTGACGAATTCTCCTATATCTGAGTCAAACTATATGTCACGTTAAATTGTTCAATTGGATTGCGTGATTGTGCATTTGTATAGTATAAACAACTCGTATATCATATTTGTCGATATACTAATAGAAAATGAACATACCATTGAAAACTAATTCAGGTAAACCATTCCGTTTTCCATCTGGAAATAGAAATGTTTGGTTGATCGGGTTATAACATGACGATGACCTGTAAATGAAGGTAACATTTTTCTATTTGAATAAAACAATTTTAGTTACATCTGTGAAGTCTCGGCCCACAGCCGGCCAGAGAAAGAAACATGTTGATTTGAGCGGTGCATGAGAATAAAAAAAGGGAACATATAAAAAGAATTAGACATATCAGTTCTGCGTCCATATCATATCACAAACGTTGAAACTTATTTTTGCCAAAATACGTCCTAGTCATCTTAGGAAACTTGATGATTGAATTGATGATGTTGCACAAATTACCAAACTTTCTTGTAACAATCAGCGAATTTCATACTTGATTGAAAGAATTTGGTCTATTTCATCTGTGACTTTACTTTGAGCGAACATCAACAAAAAAATTGTTTTGAAGGAATAAGATTCGATGCAAAATAGTTTACTGCCATACTGTTTATTTTGCTAATTACCTCGAGTACTCCTCTTTTTAACAGATGGATTTGATTCACTACCTTCAACATATTGGTTAATCCAGGTATCTGTTTTGCGAATTCAACAATTCCACAAATCGCCATGTTGAATGGTGATGTGTTTTGAATTGTAACGTGACATGTTGCTTTCTTCCAATTTCGTATGAAATTGAGTACAATATTATAACTTTTTGTACATTGTACTAGTTCAATATTAAAAAATGATATCATTACTTATCGGTCTTTATATCGGTAAGTATGTTGATAGGTATTTGTCTGTTTGTCTGTCTGTCTGTTAGATGCACGCGATATCTCACGAAGGCGTGGTTGAATCTGTTCCAAATTTTGCATGTGCATTAATCATATCTCGGACCAGACGCCTATTGATTTTGGATGAATTATGTCGTATAATTAGCGAGTTATTGATTAATTAGTGATAGGACACGCGGTGTCACTATAGAGTCATGAATCGAAACCGCAGTTTCGATCGATAAGTCTTCGGTCTCCGACCGATATTCTCGTTTCATTCTTAGTAAAATAATATTTAGTGGTATTGGGCGCGTCGTTATAGTCTACTAACAGTTTCTGAAAAATCGAAGTCAAAACAATAGATCACATCAAACAACACGCATCCATGTGTATTGTCATTTTAGCATAAAGCTGTGTATTAGTTAGTTATGTTATTATTCTTTACCTCAAGTGGACTGTGTCTCTTTCCCCCGATGTCCGCGCTTAGAAAAAATCCTCGCTTGGCCAGAAAAAAAGTGGCTTGAAAACCGAGACGAAGTGTATTTGCAATATCATCATATACACAGGGGCTTTGCTTGCTCTCCGAATGCTACAATATAATATAATGGTAGAAATGAAAGTTCGCGGTATTTGAATTCCTGAAGCTTGTTGCTTTCTAGTGATTCGGCGATTCTATTGTACAGCTTGTATTAAACTTATGTTAAGAATAAACGTCAAGACTAGGAAATGTAGAATATAACAAATACCTGTTTTAATGCAATCTGAATGCAAAGCGAGTGGAAGCAATCTATGGAATTACGATAGGCTTTGTTACTTATCGATCTTAAAATCGGTAAGTATGTTGATAGGTATTTTTACTTATCGATCTTAAGATCGGTAAGTATCGATCTTAAGATCGGTAAGTATGTTGATAGGTATTTGTCTGTTTGTTACTTATCGATTTTAATCGGTAAGTATGTTGATAGGTATTTGTCTGTCTGTATGTTTTTCTGTCTGTCTGTTAGATGCATGCGATATCTCACGAAAGCGAGATTGGATCTGCTGCAGATTTTGCATGTGCATTCATCATATCTCGTACCAGAAGCCTATTGATTTTGGGCGAATTATGTCGTATAATTAGCGAGTTATTAATTAATTAGTGATGGGACACAAGGTGTCACTATGGAGTAAGAGCGCTGTTTCGGGGGATCCCCTAACTTTCGATCGATAAGTCTTTGGTCTCTGACCGATATTCTCGTTTGTTTGTCTGTTAGATACACGCGATATCTCACGAAAGCACGGATGAATCCGCTCCAAATTTTTGCATATGCATTCATCATATCTCGGATCAGAAGCCTATTGATTTTGGATGAATTATGTCGTTTGATTAGCGAGTTATTAATTAATTAGTGATGGGACACAAGGTGGCACTATGGAGTAAGAGCGCTGTTTTGGGGGATCCCCTAACTTTCGATCGACAAGTCTTCGGTCTCTGACCGATATTCCCGTTTAAATGTTACCAGATTTGTTAATGCAGTATTACGAGTTTAGTAAGCTCTTATGGATATTTTACAACGTGAAATGCATTTTTTTAGAATATGGAATAGGGAGCAAACACAAGTGGATACTTCTTATTACCGTTTTCTATGCTAAAAATGAAATAATGCGCTCATGCAGCCGCAGGTATGTTAGGCTTACCTCATTATGTAGGTCATACTGGAAATGACAGTGAAACGATAGTTGTTTTGATTATCAGGCCAGCAGATATTTTATAATAACGTGTTTTGAAAACAGATTAGTATAATTTTAATCTTACATAAGCCTGATATTGTTAGATTGGTTTTGTTCTTGGATATATGTGATACAAATAAAAAGCTGTAAAGAGATGATGTCATGTTGCGCATTCAGTGCATTGTTATAAAGGGGAAATTAATCTATTTAAATTACCTGATTGCTCAAATTTGTGTTTACTACGTTGTCCATGCTCGCCAATGTGCAAAAATATTCATTGTCTTCGCTTGAATTTGAAAAGTCGCATTCAGTCTGTGGGGAGCAACAACTGTCGTGGGATGATGCTGACCACAAACGCCTTTTCTGGTTGTATGGTATGTAAGGCGAATTTGATGCAGGCAAGGAATTGCCTTTTTTATTTTCGTTCAGTCTTTCGGGGAATTTATCGAACAAAAGGTATTTATCTTCCTTGTTAAAATTCGACAACTGGACATGCCAATGATCCATTTCCCTTGAATCATATTGCAAAGCTTCGATGAAGTTCAGGTGCCTATTTTCTCAGATGTGGATTTTTGATTTTTACGACGGATATTGAGCTCCAATGAGATTCATTTGGTTTACGGGCAGAATGTACAAATTTCTGACGTGTTACTGCACTGGAAACGTTAATTAAGAACGTCATCACCAACACTTAGCATGTGCAAATGCTTCCTCAGTGTTACAGACTGGCCGCTTCCCTCATTTTCGATACGACTTTGTATTAAATATTTTGCAGTTGTTAAATGTACTTTTTGGTTTCTTGGCTGGGTTTAGTAATATAGAAGATAAAATGTGAAATTATCATGAATACGTTTGATATTATAAAATTAGATTATCTAAACCGCGAGCAATATTCTCCTCCAGCAAAGATATATACATTGATACCTCCACGCTGTATATTTTCGTGTCAAAATTTTTGACATTTTTTCTTTTTGGTATTCTTCCATACTTGACGGCTAAACAAGAGATAAGAATATAATTATAATTTTTGTGTCTCGAATTTATTACAAAACAGCAAACGAATAAGGACCCGTCGAACCTTTTCGAGACATTCCGACATTTATGCATATCTCACATCTATCTGACTGGTACTCTCGAAGTATGTGAACCAAGATGGCGGACATCGGAACGTAGTATATGTACCAGGTTGGGGTTAGGCCATAATTTCGGTACAAATACTACGGGAGTCACTTGGCTAGTCCACGAACTCATAATAGAACTAAAATATGGAAAATTGGAATTAAATTATGGCCTAACCCTAACCAGGTACACATATTACGTTCCGGTGTCCGTCATCTTGGTTCACGATAATAAATAATACGTGTAAGTAATTATGTGCGATGTTTAGTGATCCAATATTTTTTGACATGACCTGCTTTTATTTATACAGAAGTCATGTTTTTTAGCAAAAGTCATTAAATTTGCGTTCGCGAATTGCAACTAAAATTCATATAATAATATACTATACTTCGGGAGTACCGTTTACTTCGTAATTTTCTCTCAATTTGCATACTGGATATTTCAAATTGATCTGAACTGTTCAAATAAAATATCGAAAACAAATTGGAACTCAAAAATTTTTCCCACAGGGGACAGAATAATGTGTGGTGAACTGTCCGATTATATTTAGTTTTGATATGTATTTTTGCAATCTTGCGAATTCGTTATCGTCGTTAAAAAAATCCAAGATCTGCAATAAAATCCCAGAGATTACAATTACATTTAGTTCAATAAAAATACATATAAAGTATATTAGTATTTTAAAAATACATCTTCATTGCCTCGAAGGCTTCTAGAACGGTCGTCGCGATTACGCCACTCAATAAAATAGTCGATGTTTTCAACGGATATATAACAAATTTTCTTTTGCACACAATATCTACTCCTTGACCGATACGGGCATATTTTAATTGTCTTGCTATATTAAATTTTATTGTGTTCAGTTTAATAACCTGCAGTTGCACCCACACAATAAAAGCATCACTACTCTAAAATACCATGACAATTTGCGGATATAAAAATGTGTGGTAAAGTGCCTGATTTTATCTTATTGCGATTTGTATTCTTGCGAATTCTCTGCAAGAGCAACAGCTCTAAATGCTGCCACTCTGATCAAGATATCATCATTAGAAAAATACCCAAGTCTGCGATAAACGAGTAAAGAGTAGAATTTATTTCCAAAATTTAGTTGAATATACTTTACCTTAATTATCTTATATCATCGTAATCCGGGAGAAAGTCGCGTCAGAACCGTCAGTAGTTTTAGAATGGATAAAAAGATACTTCGCGCGCAATTTTGCGACTCATGACATCTAAAAAAACGTTTCAATCTGTCACGGACCTTTCAAAACGAAACTTATGGTGTTTTTCGTTTTATTTCTAGTATTTTATATTGCCGCTTTTCAATCTAGAAAATTTGGGTTGCGGATTCTTCATTTTATCTATCTTTAGCATCTTGTGTCTAAAATTTGTGATTTCGTGAGAACAAACACTGAAATAAAGATGTTTACGGCTTAAATAACACGTCAGGTCCACGAAAACACGTACGCGTTATTAGCGACTCATTCTTGAAAAATTTTCGAAGAATGGTCGTATAAATGTGAAACAGTTCTACAACCTAAAAGAAATCCTATTTTATGCTATCGCTGCTGTCACAGTTATTCAAATTATCTTACTTTGCACCCTTCGCACGCATCTACTCCATAATGCAGACCCGAAGTATTGTCACCGCAAACTCGACAGAGTACAGCAAAATTGTATTCACCATCTAGAACAGAAAAATAGACCATGACCTCGGTTATAGAAACAGCCATTTTGTGACGCTTATTTACGTTATTCGTTCCGAACAAGGCCATGTAGAAACATTATCTGATATATGTTATGAGCTACTATTTTTGTAAGGATAATCTTTCCGGTCCGTCATTGCTCGCCCAATTTGTTACACCCTGTGTGAGTTGGCGAGCATGGTAACCTGTGATGCCAACATACACAATCAAGTTTAACGCTTCAGCCCCCAGGACGCCATTGTGGCTTTGTTGTTTGTGATCAGGTTTGTCCCATGAATTTGCGACGCTATCATCCTTACATTTGGTTATTTAGGATCACCTTCGTATGACCAAAGAAATATTTTGACTAAAAATAGTTTTCAGATTTTTAATATGCTAATGCTTGGCAGTTCAAGTTACCGACATATGTCATGCCTTTTTACTATCATTAGTTCAAAATGTTTGAGTTAGACGAAATTATCAGAGACAAATGCGATTCACCATATTTCTCAATAAATTTACGATTATAATTCTATTTAAAAAAATTATATTTATGATGAAAAAATAGATTTGTTGATAGCTGGTTATTAGTTTATCGTGAAAGAATTCAGATAACGCGATAATATCATAAAGGTAATCATTCAAGTTCATCGATGTTTACTTCATACTTACGTAGATCTCGCCCAGTCATCGGAATTTAACCTCAATTTATTTATCCTAGCCTAGAGCTAAATCACACGTCGAGTAACCCAGTTTGCATGCAAATATTTAGTGAGAATTCGACTGATTTAGTGTTAACGATTTATTTTTTTAGCTTCACTGATGTAAACATTCCATTTTGTTCATGGCCATGGTCACGTAGGCAGAATTCGTTAACTATATTTCTTTTATTTTACACCTTCAAACGATAAAAAAATAATATGGAATTCGTATAAGTAATAATGTGCAATGTTTAGTGATCTAATATGTTTTGACATGACCTGCTTTTATTTATACAAAAGTCATATTTTTTTAGCAAAAGTCATTAAATTTGCGTTCGCGAATTGCAACTAAAATTCTTATAACATTATACTTGATAACCTTTAAACGAAATAAACATCACGTTTCAATCCTAATTAAGTGTTTTTGAGGTTTCGAAATATTTATCTTTAGATAATCCAAAAAATAAGCGGAATTATATAATTGAATTCTGTCAAGTTATTTTTAATAAATTTATTATTAATTATGAGTGTGAGAGACTCCATTAAAAAGCAATGGTGGTCTTAAAAACATCTCTCAGTGAGTCGTAAATATAATTTTTACACATGAAAAAATTTAGAAAAATAGTTTACCCAAGAATTGATCCAGTGTAGGAGTCCGTGTTTTTGTTTCATTCTTTATAACTGTCTTTATACCATCGATTCATAGCAACGAAAACTGAAAGAGCAAAAATAAAATAGTTTTTGTGGTAGATAGGCTGAACATTCATTTTACCTGAATAGTGTAATTCTCACAATTGCAATCAAAAACCCACTACTCGCTTCTCCAACGTCGCCACTTAGAGAATCACAGTGATCTATTGGCAAATAACAAATTATATTTACATTTATTTTGATGTTTACCTTGACTGGCCCACATATCGTGCTAGATAGGAGATAGCTGTTCTATGCTAATGCAGCATTGAAGCTCTTGAAGCCACTTCGTTCAATCAAGGTCAAATGCGGACGAATCAATAATGACGTGGTATGTATATATATATATGTGCCCATTGTGTTACTCGAGCATGTATAGATTTGCAATGACCTGGCTAAATTCACAACAAAGAATATGTGACTAGTTCTGGCTCTTTATGAACACGGTTCAGAGACGGATGCAGACGAGAAATGTCCTCTAGGCCAGTGGTTCTCAACCGCCGGTCCGCGGACCGGTGCCGGTCCGCGGCAACCTTGCTGCCGGTCCGCCAAATATATTCAAATATAAATATATTATAAGCAAATTGCAAAATACAGTATTGAAGTATTGACGGCATGTCCATTAATTTTATGATTTTTCTAACTCTTATCGATTCGTAGTCTGGATGTTTGTTAAGTCTATGACCTCATAACGGCGGCTAACGTCGTAACGGAGGAGCAACCCTAGTAGGGTTTGGATTTCGGAGCAAGTTTTCGAAATCCAGGTATTGAGCCGTGAAATCTCGGGATGAGGTAAAAGATGGAAACAACTTGCATGCCAATAAAATCACCTATTTATTTCATGTAATATTGACACATAATAATTATAGCATCTAGGGCAGTGGTTCCTAATCTTTTATATCGTGGAACACTATTTACCTATTTGAATATTTGCTGCACACCTATCACAAAACACGAACAGTTTCTACTCATAAAGAGTGCGATAGTCGAATGCGAACAAATGGTTAATAGTAACCGATATTACAACTGTTTTCTTACATTAATGTAAACGAGAGCGTCTTCGGAGCACCTCACATTTTTGTAAACGTTGCGCGGCCGCACGGGTAATACGTGGCCTTCAAATGCGCCGCCGATCACGCGCTTAGGTTTTGCTCGCCTTTCCACGTTACGCCCTTATTATTATCACATGTACATGAGTATTGTCACTTATTCACTTAATTCATTTTTGTTACCTTTCAATATGTTTCTCCCATTTCCAAAATCATTCAATAGTGTTATTGTCGGCACTTGCGAGAGAATTGAAAAAGGCAAACAAACTGTATTTCATTACAACAATTAATTATTATCGCTAAAATTCTAAATAGGTTTAACGTTGTTATAAACAATTTTGACCGCTGTACGTATCTTTTCACGTTATGAATTTCGTGCAAGGCCCGAGCATAATTTGATGGCAAAGATCATAGCATTTACTATTTCGAAACGCTTATTCGACTTTTCAGACTGCAGAAACTATCCGAAAAAGATTTTGACCGTTTTTGAGTTCGAGATATGAAATAATCGTCAATTCCACCACGCTTTCGTGAAGTAGTGCAATTTACTAAATTTATGAAGGTTAATTTCAGTTTCATTGCATCAGTGTTCGGACTGCCACGTGTTTCGCCAGATTGCTGGCGTGATTACAGATCGCGTGGGCAAAATAGTATATCTTCATCGAATCGAATAATTTCAACGAATTGTCGAATATCGGGTTGAATTTGGGATTTTTTTCCGATTTTTATTTTTTGGGTCGGCTTTGATCTTTTTGTTACAGGTTTTAAAATTAACTGTCTTAATTTTAAGCTAAAAATATTATCATTTCTGACGCCGGAATGCGGATACTTTTGAAGACGATAGTTGACATTCTTGATTTTAATTTTCTATTGTGGCTGTTTTATTTTCGTATTCAAATAGTGAATAAAAACCTTGCAAAGTCATTGCGTGAATTCTAAATGCTATTTTGAGTTCAAATTATGATTAATTTGTCAGCAATAATGGCAATTCTACTAGTCAAATAATAATTCCTTGGTAAAATTTCGCACAATAATTCCACTTAGTCTGACTGACTCAAACTGTAAGCGTGGATTGCTTTTTTTTAAATAAGTAATAAATCAAATGGTATAACCTACAATTTGTGAGAATATCTATATGTGGATAACAAGTCATTAAAATCCCTAGCTTTTCAGGAAATAATTGCGGAATCGGGATTGGAAAAAACAGTTCAAACCCGGGATTTCGGGATCGAGATTTCCCGGGGTCCCAACTCTACATAGCACGGTACCTGATTGAAAAATACTAAGTTCGCACGTTCCGTAATTTGACAGTAGGCCTATAATTTAGCGAGATTTGATAGTAAAATAGAGGCAAACAAACAGCAAAATATTATCCAGTTCAAACAGCTCTCCTTCGCCTTGCAGAAACTTCATTAGAACAGCGTTTAACACGTTTAATATCTAATAAAAGACAGCAGCAAATTTCTCATTGGATTGTCCTTTTTGGCACCGCCTAATTTTGTTCTAATTGCATTCCTTTGATTACATTTTGTGTTTATGACATTTTTGGTTTAATTTTGAAGATCCGCCGGTCCGCAAAAATTATTTTGAAATTTCACCGGTTCGCGTCCTGAAAAAGGTTGCGAACCACTGCTCTAGGCCCAGGTGGTCCATGGTTGTCGGCTTCCTGGGCCACAAAATTATTTTAGCATTGCTCGCGGGTCACAATAGTGCCAGGGATAGGTAAACAGTGCAGTACACAACTAACACTCTTATTGTGCAAAAACATTGATCAAGCTGAGACATATCACCAAAAAACTCACTAAAACGTGCAAAAGTCTTTCTATATCTACATTTAGTGTAAGATTTCAAACTGTTCATAACGGAGAAAGTTCTTCCGCAAATGCAAGTGCTGTTGAACATCGATAAGATTCTGAATGCAGAATCCCTTTACTTTGGAAAATGCTCATTGATCACGAGATTTCAAAATATCGTTTTAGATTATATTTTTTGTTACCTACACAACTTGCAGACATATCAAGTATAGGAAAACATTGTGGCATTCCCCCCCCCCCCCCTCCAGTTAAAAATCTGTTATATTGGTAAGCTTTCCTTCTTAAATTCATGTTAACAAATTAACTGCAGATTGATTGATTACCAAATGTGTGAGCACGGAAAAGTAAATACTAAAATTTTCTGACATAAAGGCAGCATTTATTGTAAAACTATTTAGGATGGGTCCAAAAAAACACCCGACAGGAATTATATTGTTAGACCATTACATTATTATTTAGTTATCAGGCATAGCCAATCTGGGCTAATAGATTTCTCATTCGATTTTTAGTTTTCTATGATGTCTATATTGTTGGCATATATTCCTGACCAAAAAGTTAGAAAGCTAGGTAACAATTTAGACTAGCCAAGTACAATATTCAACTTTGCTAGTTGCCTCGGCAAGCCATACTACTAGTCAAATTAGTGACATCAGTGATGTAACAATATGTCAAAAGATTTTTCTGGCTATTTTCATGACGAAACAACAACAAATGTGATTTTTTGAATACCCTCCCAGCCAGCAAATGCGACGCGGGCCACAGATAATCAGGCCTGGGTTTGGGCCACCCTGCCCTAGGCCATGCCTACCCAATTTACATAATACATAAAACGCGATTTTATTTAGATAAAATCAACGAAGTTCCTAATTACTCGCTAATGAGTATGACTGCGAAGAATATTTAAATAATAAGACATAATAGAATATATGAATAGAAAAAAGACAACACATTCTTTGAGCCAGTGGTGAAGATACTGTTCACTTTCATTATACAACGCCTATAAAAGCGATCAAAACTGACGTGAAATGTAAAAATCAGTATGAAATTAATTTGAAAATGCCTTATCACCGAT
This sequence comes from Styela clava, assembly GCF_964204865.1. Lineage (NCBI taxonomy): Eukaryota > Metazoa > Chordata > Ascidiacea > Stolidobranchia > Styelidae > Styela > Styela clava. The sequence goes on from NC_135250.1 coordinate 21,272,668, forward strand.
GCTCGCGCAATAGCTTTCGCTATAGTCAGGAATTGCAGTTCTGCGGGGCTAAAGACTTGATACAGGAGCGATATTGAGAACTGACTGAAATGTAGCTTACCGAATTAGGATATATGTAATTAAGTGGTTCCCAACTTTTTTTTCAAGCGACCCAAATTTTGTAAAAATAAATTCCGTAAAATTTCATTATTCTTATTTCGTTAATATTTGTTTATACCATCAACTATTTTTTGAAATCATGGCGTGGCTTTACTTAAGCAAAATACATGCTTCCAAGTTTTCTATGCTGTGATACGTTCCATTACTAACATTTTTTCAAGCGACCCAAATTTTGTAAGAATAAATTTCGTAAAGTCTCGCCCAAGGATCTGCTCAAATACTATACTGAATGGCACGTAGTACTTCTGTAACCTCAAAATTAAATTACCACTGAAAACAACTATTTTTACATATGATTTATTTCGTTAATATTTATTTCATTATTTCAACATCATTATTTGGTTATCATCAACGATTTTTTGAAATCACGGCGTGGCTTTACTTAAGCAAAATAGATGCTCCCAAGTCTTCTATGCTATGATACGTTCCACATATACAATTATTATTAAGCAATACTTCAATACCAAATACAAAGTGAAAAATAAAATTTACTAGAGATGAAAATCAATAACTTTTTGTTGAAAAAAAAGTGCCTCAAACGAATTTCCAGGCGACTAACCTTTTGGTCGCGACCCATAGGTTGAAGTAGTTAGTAGATGACCCAAATACTCACGTCAAAATTACAAAACATACTTGAGTCTATAAAAGGTATCAAAAATGTAAAGACTGAATACAACCTTATTACATCGCAGGCCACTTGAAACAACAGCCTCGCTCTAGCCTACAGGTCGGCAACCTTTACCATTGGAAGAGCCATTTGGCATCTTTATCGTCAAACTCAAGCCTACTCGGAGCCACAACATCTACTCTAATGTCAGTGGCTATACTAAAACTCTCTCAATTATGATACGGCGAAATGAGAAGAAGTTGGAAAATGAAAAGTTTGTTTTGGCAGATTTGAATCACTAAATGCGACCTTCTTTTCTCGCTCTGGACTTATATCTGCTGGGTTGTGTAATTAGTGAGTACTGAGTAGTAATCGAATTTACGCCCCCCAACTTTCATTGAATTCCCACTGTTCTAACAAAAAACTGCTGTAGCCAATTTGATTCACGGGAGCCAGAACTCCGAGAACGTACAGGCCGCATTTGCAGGTTGCCGATCGCGGCCCTAGCCTATGCCATTTTTGAGTTTACGTATCCATTATGACGTTATACGATGTATTTCACTGTTATGTAAAATGTACAGGGTGTCCATAAAGTCCCTTTGCAATTTCAATTTTGTTGGGAAGTCAGTTCTCAATATATCTTAACCAGGTTTGTTGTTTTTTGATCAGTAATTGTTCAAGTATTTTTGAAAACAAGTATGTTACCGGGGGTAGTCTTTTAGATTTAGTTAAATTCATTTATCTGACCGTATTTATATTTTACCTTTTAAACGGTAAATATTTGGGACAAGAATTATTAACCTCATTGAAAAATTAAAAAAAATAAATTAACGAATAAAACAAAAAGCTATCTTTACCGTGCGTGTCAATGCGCCGCCTTGGCGGCGTCAATCATGTGGAATTTACGTCTCTTTAGCAGTCATTCATTATTCCATGAATATGATTTATCAGTAGAGGCTCAACAACTCGTAATTTTAGCCTTTGTGGCTGTAATATTTTGTAGCAATGTAGATAAAAACATTTTTTAATAATTGTTGTCTTAGTTTTCCAAACTGTCTGCCCCCTAAGCCATCGAATTTTGACATAGAAAACAACAAATAAACAGGACCTAATGACCAAATTTTGCTTTTCCTCATCTTAGATTCGGCGTTAAATATTTACATAAGAAACGCCCTTGATAGACAAAAACTTCAGAAATTATTTGTAGATGCTTTCCCATTTGGAATTAAAAATCATGAAACATTTCTACAAGTTCATTTAAAGAATTCATCCTAAGCTTGCTTGGCTAAAGCACAATAACTATATCCATCGACAATTTTTAATGCGATATTTATAATGAAACTATGTCGACTCTCTATTTTGTATTTCGTCTCTCCAAAATGGCGACGCGTCGGAATCATTTTTTACGAATGCGCACGGCATGATTTGAAGAATGGCATATATAAACCGACACTGTGACGTTACAGGTATTGCAATATTTCCTAAATAATGTCGCAATAATCAAGTTTCAATATATCTATATGCAAGTAACATAATGCGGTCTGCCACCAAATCAAAATCTCAATATTTACTACCGGTACCTCTATTCAGCTGTGATATATATTTATAGTATGGGATTAGGATTAATTATTAGGATTATTAGTATAGGACAGTTTTGCAATAAAATTGGACGTTTAGGGTTACATTTTATTCGAATTACTTTCAATATTTAGAGCTATCCCAATACGAACCTACTTTTTATAGCTTTCTTGGTAAAATTCACATGTTATAGATATATATGGCTATATAGCAAGGGAATAAACGAACAAATCAACACGATGATTTAATAATACACGATCCGCGCTTGCAAGTATAATTGCACGCTATGCTATCTGATACAAGAATTAAACTTATTCTAATTTTCATGCTTAGGTGGGAATTTTTTTTTAGCATTATATAGTCTGGATCACAGTCTCAATTTCAAATATGCATTGCGTAATATCTGAACAAGCAGTTTTTTCGCCGTTTTTTCGATGAAGAAAAACTGCAGTGAGAGTGCGACGGTATATAAATTTTAGGCGCACTCTCACGATCGCGCTGTTATCGCTGACTTAAATGTTATGTATCAGACCTCCTAGGTATAGTCAATAACTTCATAGCAACTCATTTTAACCACTGAAGCAAATTGAGCAACTGATAGACATAATATCCTCATCGAATACACACAAGAAAAAAATGCTGGGAGATTTTGTAGGCAGGAATTCAGAGAATGTAACTCATCTGAATTGTAGCTCTCAATCAGCAATTAGTATTATCGAGCAATTAGATTAGAATGCAAGGAATCAAGATTGCATTGTATTTTTATTACGAAAATGAATAATGCTCCCCGATATTTAGCGATAAATCAATTTTCAATTATCTTTGTACTTATCTTATAGGTTAAGCATTGTATACAAAAATGCAAAGATTTTGGTGTATTTCCATATATTTTGATAAAAACAATGTCAAGAGGTCTTACATAAAGGTAAGGAGATTACTGATAGAGATATACATTGTGTTCAGTAATTCCTGAAATTTTTTTTAAACGCGAAGGAATTTATCGATACCATATATACAGTTAGTAAGTAGTCTTCTACAGATGTCTTAATTGGTGTAAAAACTTAAATAAGCAGTGATTGAAATAAAATAAACTGGTTAAGATAGATTGAGAACTGACTTCATAACGAAGTCGAAATTATAAGAGACTTTATGAACACCCTGTGTATCTCTATCAATAGCCTACTTACCTTTAACCTTAACGTATATATAGATTGGGTAGATTCTGGTCCTACCAACAATAATAGCTCCTAACATATCGGCGGTTGTCTGTACAGTCGTACAGAACCTTGTCGGGGGTGATAGGCTTGAAGAATACCATTGCATAGGAAATTTTTAAAATTTCGTTAAACAAAAAGGTTTAAGGTAGAAATAATGTTTTTTCTTCCTATCAGGCATTTTCTCATTCCTTTTTTTGCATTCGTCGTGATCAAATGTTTATCTCAATTGAGTTATGAGAGTTTCGAAATACTAGAAAAACAACTTCATATTTCATAAACGTAATGGCATAACTTGTAGCTTTGCGTGACCAATTTCTTCGGTGATCGTCACAAACATACTTTTGTGGCGAGGTATATGTCTGTTTTTAATAAAAGTAATCTGCGGCATCATCAAATCTTTAAAGCGGGTTTACATTTTATTAATAAATCAGCCGACATTTTGTATTGTCGAATGCACGATTTTACGTTAGGATAAAATATTGGAAAAAAAAAGAATCAGTACATATACGAACTCTGAAAAAAATAAAAATAAAATCTGGTATTCGTCAATACGGTGACAGTGGCTCGTTTTTTTCATTTATCGGGAAAGCAGTCAGTGCTCTAATCATTATCATCAATACCTGAATCTCTTATAATTTTTGTGGGCGCTTCATTCATCGCTGTTAGCGAACAGGAATATGAACATATATACCGTGTTTCCCTGGAAATAAAACCGAGCTTGAATTTTAAAAATCATTTTAATATAGGCCCTCCAATTAAAATAAGACCTAGTCAATAACGCAAATTTTGTTTTTTGACCTAGTGTTCTAGTCGATAGCAAGAAATCTCTCCTACACGTTTTAAATGATTAATAATCTACGTTTTGCAGTTATTTTGAATAAAAACGTGTTATTTATAAGTAAATGAATATCGGTTTCATATTTTTCATGTTTGAATATCTCGTAATTCTCTACTTTGTAATTTTGCTTTTGATAAATGAAAATATAAGACATCCCCCGAAAATAAGCCCTATTGTTTTTTTTTCGGAAGAACATTAAATAAGATCCAGTCTTATTTTTGAGGAAACACGGTAGTTAGCGATGCAAGCGCTTTGTGTTAGGATAGGAAAATAGGCATAATACATATTTCAAATAGTAGCGCGTACAAAAATCTCAAAAATATTTCTGAACGTTTTATGAAGAACCCTATCAAGAAAGCGGTTATCAAATCAGCGCCGTTTATTGGGAGGAACGGGTAACCTGAATTGTGCGCTCAAGTTTGATTTTTTTTTTTTGTAAACAAACCTAAGTCTATTGAGTTACAACGTGGTATAATATGAGTGCAAATTTGGACGAAAGGATTAACTCTGGATAGATACCAATGATTACCACTGAAACAGCAAGATAGAAATGTTCAAATATATGGAACATATAGAGGTCGAGTGACTGATGTCGGCCTACCACCTCAATGTCGGCAAAGTTCCAGCCGTATGCGTAAATAATTGTACCGAATGCCATGTGAAGATGTGCCCGTAAATTATAAAATCAGCAAATTTTGGTGGGAAATATCGGCTCTCGTAGGTCCAGTGCGCATAAAAATATGGAAGCGATTGGTCTAAAACTTTTATAGAAAAAAGATTTTTTCATTAATCACGACGGAAACAATTTAGTAAAATGATCCACTCCACGTTTAACAATAACATTGGCGCTCCAGAAGTATGTGCACCAAGATGGCGGAGACCGGAACGTCGTATGTGTACCAGGTTAGGGTAAAGCCATATTTTTATTTCAATTTTCCTGTGCATCACGGCGACACATCTGCACGATTTTAATGGTTTTGACGAACCCTCCGAATTTTATACGCATTTTTTGTAAAATGCGAACCATGCTTAGCTGACTGTTTATATAATTTTGCCTTTGTTTCTATAGTTACTTCTATGAAGATTATTTTTGGCGCTCAAAAACTGGTAAATAAGGGGAATAATTTTAGGAAAATGTATTAAATTCATTTTGTAAACCCTGTTTATGATTTTTGAGGAAATTTGCTTAGAGCAAGGTTACGCGCACTCGCTCAGAAATTAAGGAGATTTATATCTGAGCGAAGTTACGAGTACATCTGAAATGTCGAAAGCTACTGAGACTTATATAGCTATAGTGATGAATTGTGCGTTAGGAAATAACGATTAAAGTGAGACTTACGTACCTCTTTGAACTCTGAAGTCTCTAAGCGAAGTTACCCTTACAACCTGAAGATTCACGACGCCGTTTCGGTAGCACAATGAAACAATTCTAAATATTGTTTATTTTCAACGTTTGTCATAACCAATAATGAATAACGTATAGACGGTCATTTTAAACGAAAGCAGATTTTATCGTTCAGTCCAAAAAATGTTAATTTTGAAATAAATTTTGTCGATAAGTTAGAAATTGATTTCAATCTAAATATAATTTTTTCTGCTTGTAAGTGAGTTATGAATCGAATTTTTTTTTGTTCGAAAAAATCTATTACCACTTATACCTGTTCACATAGGGCCCTTTATGTTACTGGGGCCCATTGATAGTTTCAATATAGTAAGAACCTCTTCAATCTGAAGCTAGTAATTTAGCTCTTATGTGACACCGCTATAGAGTAGTGGTTCACTTACTTGCATTATTGGTCAAGACCTCTTCGGCAAGAACATGTAACCGAGTGCGCATACATTAATTTGCTTATCTACTGTTCTCGTTTATCATAGGACTATTGGCTGAATAGACGCCAATTGTCATGTACCGCAACTCATTCCTGTATAGTGCTTTATTGCAGGGGTGTCAAACTTATGGGTTTTCGAGGGCCGCATTGCAATTTGGGAATCGCAAACAGATTTTGATGCTATATACCTGAAGCATATTTTTAGATAGGTGTAGTTTGTGACATATATTGTGATGCAATTAAACAGCCGAAAGAATATGTTATTTTCCTAATTTTAATATTAATTTCTGTATTTCACTATTATTGCAATTTGCTGTATTTATTGCAAAAAATTATAAATTTTTAGGTACAACTATCCAAAACATTTTTGATGTGGAATAAATAATACATACACCAAAAGTTAATCTAAATATATAGACCTAAAATTGAAAAAAATACAACAGAATAAGCTCAGTGTTTTTTTATTACATATGTTCTGACGTTTGGTATCTCTTTTGTGCCACCAGCTTACTAATATCAGGCTGAAATGATTTTACAGCACCAACTCTAATTAACGAGGTCACATGATCATCGGTTAATCTGGATTGTTGAGAACGTTTGAATAATTTCAGTAACGCAAAAATATTACGTTTATCATTTCATTTATGGATCAGTGAACAAATAAATTTTTTGGACCAGACATTTCCTACCATTACGTGGCTTAGGATTGATATTGATTTTTAGTAATTATGTAGTTGTATAATAATAATAATAATATACAAACATATAAAAAAGGTTTGTTCGAAGTTGATCATTAAATTTGTCATATTGATTGCTGAGCTTATTCTGATAATGTCTACTTATATTGTATTTTTTCATTATACTGATGGAAATGTGGCAAATTAGAGAATGTGCTTCAGAATTTTTCTCTCATTTTTTTTTAATAATGTCAACTTCATGGGTTTCATTCAATTCCTGAAGTTTTTTTTTTCATGTGTTATTCTGCAAGCTTGAGGTGTATCCATAAATGGGTCAAATTGAAAACAAGAAAAATTTCAATTTTTCCAAACTACTCTCAGTAAATTGTAGTTGTCTTTGTGAATATTCAATTTTATTTTAAAAGGTTTGAAAAATGTATTACATTTGAATAAAAAAAAATACAGTTACAATTATTATTAAGCTTTCGAGGGCCGCATTGAAAGTTATCTGGGGCCGCATGCGGCCCGCGGGCCGCAAGTTTGACATCCCTGCTTTATTGGATTATATTAAATAACTGAAAATTCTTGTGTCGGATGATCAAGTCGCTGAATATATAGTACCGCTGAATATAAAAGTATACAGTATGTTTTTTCGAAAGAAAAATTTCATCCGCATGATTCACTAAGCCTTAAGCAATCTTTAGTTTTCGGATGAACAAAGTTTGAACGCCTTTAGCTATCCTAACATTGGAGGCAGGTTTTCATGCAGGAAGCCAACCATTCCTACGTTTCATGAATTGTGTTAAGTCGCACCTCGTCCATTATGGTTTCATGTTTTTTATTGTTCTGCGGTTGCATGTATATGTAGGCTTATCATACGTCTCGTTTTGACTGCGACAGTCCCGATTTTAGTGAGTTGTTCCGACCGGTAGACCTAAATGTCCCGGTTGTGCAGTATGAGAGTCATAAATATTTTGTTTATTTGATATTGATATAAATTGTTTTTGTTTTTTAAAACGGAGGAAGCCGATTTACCACTAATTTGCAGCTCACTTCACTAGTTCAGATGGAGAGTGAGGTTATTATAGTTAGGATATTGAGTATCATATGTAAATTTAACACCCAATTGTAGGATGTCAATTATACTGTCTTTGAATCATCAAAATCAATTAAAACAATCAAAACAAAGTGCGAGACTTCTAATGAGTTGAAGATGGATTTCAATTATTTGAAGCAAAGACCAATACGGGATATTTCATCGAATTTTAGTGCCGTAAGGTTGGCTTGTCCAATACACACTGTCCCGATTTTTTGCTTCAGATATATGGTAAGCCTATGTACAGGTTTATCAGGGGTGAAAGGCTTGAGGAATACTATTATATAGGGAGTTCTTGAAAGTTCGTTAAACAAAAAGGTTAAAGATAGAAATAAGATTTTTTTTCTATCAGGCATTTCCTGATTCCTTTTTTGCATTTGTCGTGATCAAATGTTTATCTGAATTTAGCTATGAGAGTTTAGAAATACTAGAAAACAACTTCATATTTCATAAACGTAAATGGTGTGTAAGTGAGGAACAACAAGACTGCAAACAAAAAGCACCGGATTTACAGGGCTCTGGAATATACCATCGGAAACCTGGATTATAAATGAACCGACTTATGTCATAGGCGAGTAAGGAACCTTCAACAAGAAAATCTCCACAAACAACAGACCGAGATCTTTGTTTATGGAAACTAACGAGGATCTCGATTTTCGAAGTCTTTACCAAATAATCACCGAAGAACTAACTACTTATTACGAGATACCAAGACGAAATAATAGGCATGTACGAAACAAGAAAAGGCATTTGATTAATCTCATTCAAGCTCATTAATCTCATTAATCTCATTCAACTTCTGATAACAACAATAGTTGTCGAGAAGAAGTACTTACATACACAGGAGATAAATTAGAAACAGAACTCGGGAGCATAAAATTCTCACTTCCCGCAATCCCTGATGAACGACCATACGCAAGAGTAGCCGATAAAATCAAACAGCTCAACATAGGAAAAATTTAGAGTCAACCATTGGATATACGCCAATTGAGCCACAAAACATTGGCAAATTCAACGTTCGTATTAAAATCAATGACTATAACAAAAGTGACTCGCCTATGACATCGAACGGATCGGAACTGAAACGAGGAAACTTCTTCGCCCCTGCTTACATTGAAGAGGGAAATGGGAACGAAGAACATAACTTACTCATAAAACTCTACATCCTCAACATTTATAGGAAATCCAAAAACGAAGAAAGAAAAGTCTAATGACAAAACAACATAAAAGGAAATACGGATTTATCATTTGGAATTAATAGCTATAAACAGTTAACTGGATATAACAATTGGATATAAAGTCAAACATTGGAATCAACAAATAAAAAAAATAATTGGAGAGATTCAAAATCAAGTAAGAATTTACATATTATTAATATATCTTCACGTACTTTTCTTTATTGAACTTCGTCCAGTGAATGAAAATACCTTTATTGTAATAAGTACATTTTTATCTTCTTTAGACAAAATAGAAGTTGGAATATTTTGAAAAGCGCAACTCAGCACTACTAGTGGACAGCCAAATCGAAAAACATAACTAACTTTATATCGAAGCTTTCGATAACATCAGTGAATGCAAATGAAATTCATAAATACTGAAACAAAATAACTTTATTGAACACCACAATTTGGATTTAATTACTATTGAGCAATTACTACTATTCTACACGAAGCACATCGCATAGATACTAACAAAATAGATCAACTAATACTTTTTTGGGGTGGCAACACTAATTAAAGAAAAATATACGGGAGAACAAAAATAACCCATCAAATTATAGTACCAGGAAGGGTTGGCTTTATTGAAATAGAAAAAGAAGCCACCAAAGATAGAATAACAATAACCAATATTTACGCGCCTCAGAAATCGAGAAACCATTAACGCAAAGATTCTACTAGAACCTCATCGTGAAGCTCAATAACATCCGAAATGTGAAAAACAATTTGTGGAGATTTTAACATGTTAACTTCTAAAGTAAATGCAAAAATTGACAAAACTTTCATACTAAAGAAGACGGGTAAAGCATGGAAAGAACTTACGGAAATGTACGGTTACATGAACAATAGCTAAATCCAAATAAAAAACTGTACACGGTGACAATTAGAACACAATCAAGGCGCAATGACAGAATATACGTATTGAAAGAAATTGTCCACGAAATAAAAAAATACTATACAGTATACACAACAGCGGACCATCATTTTGCGGTGCGTGTAACTTTCAGAAAAACAAATGAAATTAATCAGGGTAGAGGGAGTTGGAAAAATAACGTATCAAGTATCCGTAAAATAGAAGTGATAGAAATGATAAAAGATTTATGTAAATTTGAAAAAGAGAACAAAAAGAGGTACGGAACAATTGCTGAGTGGTAGGATAACTCAAAAGGCAAATATATAAAAGCGCTTATTAAATGTGGCATTGAAGATTCCAGTATAAGAAAGAAAGAAATGAAATAAAACGAAAAACCGAAAGTATGGAGTAAAAAATATCGAACCCTGAGAAGTACCACCAAACTACCCAAGGTTAAAAGATATCGGAACAAATTTTAGTAGCGCGTAGCGATAAGTTTTAAGCAAGCGATTTTCATCTCGGCGGTAATGCGAGGAACGGGTGACCTCGATTCCGCACTCAAGTTTGAAAAAATTAAACCTAAATCTGGAAAAATATAAAAACCAAAATATTTGAAAAACTGATTGCCCTCGTTTACTGCTAAAGTGCGATATTCATAATGTTTCGCTACAAAGTCTTTATTAATAATTTGGTGTAAAATAAATATATTTCGGGACGGTTTTCTGCTTTTATAATAAACAATTGTTTCTCATACCTGGCCTGGCACCTGATAATGGGAAAATCTTAATTACTTTAAAATGAAAGGATTAATTCTGAATACATACCGATGATTACCACTGAGACAGCAAAATAGAAATGTTTAAATATATGGGACCTAAGGGTTGAGTGACTAATGTAGGCCTACCACCGCAAAATTCCAGCCGAATGCGTAAATAATTGTACCGAATAGCATGTGAAGATGTGCCCGCAAAATATAAAATCAGTAAAATTTGGTGTGAAATAGAATTCTGTATATCGATTGATCTACAACTTTTGAGGAAAACGAGTTTTTCATTAATCACAACGAAATTAATTTGGTAAAATGATGCTTACCGGACAACATCTAAAATGCCAAAAGCTACTGAGACTATATAGTTAAAGTGAAGAATTGCGCGTTAGAGGATATCGATAGACGCCATACTTGAAGCAAGTTCATGTCCATACGATAAAGAATACTGCTGGGTAGTGAATTCCACATAACGGAAATTCTTAAAAAAACAAATTGTGCATATTTTGGTTGGTAGATTGATTGAGTTTGACGACTGAAAACTTTTTTTGATGTGGCAAGTTCCAAAAGTTAGGAAGAACACAGTTCATTATAATAGCTGTAAAATAAGCACAGTGATGCAATATTTCGTCGGTGGGAAATCAAATAGTATTTGTTATACACTTACTTTTTATTCATCAGTTTCCCGCGTACAAAAAGTGTCCTTTGAGCATTTTGGAAACACTCTCTTCATTTATAATATTATACTGTTACCCATTTTGATGCTGAAAATACCCCAATGTTCCAGTTTCGACGTTCTTTCGACCTTCTTTCGACAGAATATAAATGGATGTACTTTCTTTACAATTTCTTGTGTCAAAATAAATGCTACTTTTAGTGCTACGCAAATTGAACAAAAATTACTGTAATCCTCAAAGAATACATCGTCCAAACATTTTACTGGTGGATAATCGCACGCACTGGTAGAATGCCCAAGGATGTGATGCATATATATAAACAAGTCCATGACTTTTTCTTTGTTATATCTAAAAATTGATATATACCTAATTTTGTCAAAAAATTTCTTTCAATTTTGTGTACCATTTCTATTTTTTTGGGTACTCCTGAAGTATGCGCACAATCTGAATCCTAACCTGGTACACAACCTGAGTTCAGGTTGTGCGCCATCTTGGTGCGCATACTTCAGGAGGTCCTTTTCTGATTGTTTATGGCTTCGTAGTAATCAGTAACTATCATTAGTTAGTACAATTATTCTTTTTTACACAATCCGGATTAATTTAATTTTTGATATTTCACTCACTTTCTCATGATATATTATCACCCATACGCCATATTGAAATCTTATAAAATATGGATCCATATATATATAGAACAACACTTCCAGTAAAAAAATACTTCAAAATTTTTACGAACATCCAATTCAAAAATTTAAAAAATCAATATTCATCGTTTATGGAAATAAAGTTGCAACGCCACGTAGTTTGAAGTGTTTTCACTCACGCAAAGTTGATTAAAAAACATTCTAATTACATCTGGATATTCCCTACTTTCTTTTCTTTGTTTGCAGATCATGATATGGGGATAGAAGGGCCCTTTTTTGGTTTATGACATGCTTTGTAATAAATTTACACATTGAGCGTTAGTGTTATTTCATGGATAAAATCACTTTGATTTGCATAATTCCCGGGCTATAAATTATATCAGGAAAGAGTACAATCATGTGTTGCAGTGTGATTAAAAGTTCTCTTACCGAAAGCCTCTCTTTTATATGTATTACAGCAGACAATTTCATGTTAAAATTATCCCAAACTGTAGCCTAACCTGGTATTTTTATGGTACTGCCGTGCAGCTGAGGGTTTTATAGAACAGTTATTGGGAGATAAGCGTATATGGCAATAGAGAAATTTTTCAAGTTATACTTTTATAGAACTGAAGCTAAAATGTTTTGCCAGGCTGTAAGGTAGCAAGTGTTATAACAACCCTGGCAATGAAATATCTTCTTTGTTGATGTGAGGCAGGAGATATTGAATGCAGAAGAGGTGTTGAATCGACTAGATGAGGGTGGCATTGACCTTTCTGGATACGAGGATCCAAATTTCTGCAGTATCAATAATAGCCTGGTAGTTGCGACTAGCAATGAAGGCGAGGAAGAAAGTGAGGAGCCAGCTGATGCTGTAACGTTTACAGTGTAAACAGTAATAAGCAACAGAAGCAAAAGATCAAAATAGTGTGGCATTCGCCAGATAGAAATCCATTTCGGCCTGGATTTCTGGCCTGGCAAGAAAAATCAATTGCTGTAGATCCTCTAGACTAGAGCAGGGTGGTCCAAGGTTGTCGGTTCCGCGGGCCACAGAATTGTTTTTGCTTTGTTCGCGGGCCACAACACTGCCAAGAATAAGTAAATAGTACAATACAAAACAAACACTTTTATTGTGCCAACACATTGATCTGTCATCTGTCAAGCTAACCCATTCATAAACCACCAAAAAACACATAAAACTTTTTATATATTTAAAGTCTTTATAAATTAATTCTTTAAAGTCTTAATATATCTACACATACTGTAATATTGCAAACTCATCAAAACGGAAAAAATGTTTCCGCAAATGTAAGTGCATTCAAACATCAATAAGAATTTCAAAGCAAAATCTTAACTTTAGAAAATGCTCATTGCTCACAAGATTCTTAAATGACGTTTGAAATTGGATTCTTTTGTCACCGACACAACTTGCCTACATATCAAGCAAGTATTGTGGTATTTTTCCTCCCACATCCAGTTAAAAATCTGTTTGAATTCGTCAGCTTTTTTTTTCAAACTCATGTTTACAAAATAACTGCAGATTGATTGATTATCAAATTTTAGGTATAGAGGGGTAATTAGGCACGGTACTAAATTTTCTGACATATAGGCAGCATTTTTTGTAATACTGTTCAGTCTGGTGTCAGAAAATACCCTGCATTAAATATATTGTTAGGCCATAACATTAATATTTAGTGACAGTAGTGATTTAACAATATGTCAAAAGATTTTTCTGGTTAATTTTATGACAAAACAACATGAAATGCATTTTCCCACTACTCACCGAATGCGACGCGGGCCGCAGATAATGAAGAGGCGGGATACAGATAATGAAGACAATATGTGGCCTGCGGGCCCGGGTTTGGACCACCCTGCTCTAGAGTCTAGATACACCTGCAAAATACTTCTTTGAATACTTTCAACCAGAACTATTTCAACTTTTTGCAAATATTTATCACTAGCAAGCAAAAGGCACTAGGGCAGAATATTAGGAACCAATTCGGTCGAAATGGGTCGCTTTTTTGGGGCGTCGATTGTGATGGCTAAATTGGGTTTTCCACGAACTCGGATGTAGGCTACTGGCAAAAAGTGAACCGTGTTGACAGGATTGCGGAATCCATGCCCGTGATTAATAGCTACTTCCAGCTTCAAAATAGCCTACACGTAAATGCGGCTAGACAACCTCCTACTGTAGAAAATTGTAAATTTGGAAAGTGCAGCCAGTGATTAATGCAGTTTGCAATCGTTGCATCTAGTTGCCTCGTGAAGAAGTCAATGCGGTTGATGAGCAAATGATTCTTTTCACTGATAGAGTACCTGCTAAACAATTTGTCAAAGGTAAACCCAATCCCGTTGGTTTCAGGAATTTTGATATTTGGGGTAAATGTCGATTTCGAAATTTATCAAGGTTTCGGCACAAGAATTCCAAGAGAAACTAAGCAAATTGGTCTTGGTGCACCCGTGGATCTACGCTCAGTGGATACCATACTGAAACTAAAGAACTACAAAATTTATTTTGATGATTATTTCACCGGAATGCCACTCATAAGAGAATTAAAATCAAGAGGCATTCATTCACTTGAAATTGTTAAAAGCAATCGACTGATGGGGGGCGAACTAAATTCTGAAAAAGAGCTCAAGAAGAAAGGAAGAGGTGCAATCGATTACAAAGTATCCAACAAAGGTGATATTTGTGTAGTCCGTTGGATGGATAATGGCGCTGTGACACTTGCTTCAAGCTTCGCTGGCGTTGACGAAAAAGATCATGTACGACGGTGGAGAGAAAGCACAAAAGAACACATGCTATAGAAGGGCCAAAATGTGTTTAGGTGTACAACGATGATATGGGAGGAATTGATAAACTAGATTTCCTCATTTCGCTGTACAGGACCAAAGCTAAAATTAAATAGTGATCGGCGACCGCTGACTTATCGATCGTTCGCTACGATGAAAGTTAGGGGATCCCCAACTTTCAAAAGGCTTCTGGTCCGAGATATGATGAATGCACATGCAAAATTTGGAGCAGATTCATCCTCGTGAGATATCGCGTAACATACGAAAGTGTCTAACAGACAAATACCTATCAACTTACTTACCGATCGTGATTGAAAAGTAACAAAGAAGTGGTCAGTTCGAGTAATTTTCCACTTTATGGATTTTGCGCTCGCGAACTCATGGCTAGAATATCGCGATATTGAACGAGCAAATGGAACTCCAAGATCACGCATCATGGAATAAGTATAACGTCTTCCTGTGCCTCACAAAAGAGAAGAATTGCTCTTTGAGCTTTCATAGCAAGTGAACTTTTAAAACCACACAATTTGAAAAATATCTTAACAGATCTGTGCTTTAAAAACTTGATTTTTTAATCAAGATATCATTCATTTTGGTCGATTTCACAATTTTTGTGTAACAAAAGACAATTTTAGAAGATTGCTAGTTAACTTGATGTTTTTTTTGAGAATTTTCATTCTTTGATATTTTACAATTTTTGGTGACATTTACTTTTTTTTCAGCTTTGACACAAAGTGTACACCTAATTTGTAATAACCTAATCAATTTGTAATAAAAAATATTTTTTTCCTGAATTGGTTGTGCGTGACTGAAAGGGATAATGAGGTTACCTTCAGTTCAAGCTATTTGGTTCCAGGAATTTTGTGTTTTCGCATGCGGTATTGTACAACCTTTTTTCTCGATATTAAAATGTCATGTACGGTTTTGGTAAACTTCAGCATAAACAAACAGTTATGTTATCGTGTTAGGATATTCATGTGATAACATTTTTTTGTGTCTGAAAGTCGATTATTATCCCGTGTCATTTTGTCTTGGATAAAAATTTATTTCGGGTGTGGTTATTGCATTAATCTGATCAATGGCAAAATTTCAATTGCGATTCCATGCTTACTTTTATATTCTAATCTCGGCCTGTATTCGAATCTTATAATAAATATTATTTTAGGACACTTTTAATTTGTTGTCATAGGATATTTTTATTGTGCCAATGTTCATCATTAATAATGATATGAAGGATGAAGCATTGGGGAATCTTTCCTCGTGGTCTTTGAATACTCAAATTCAAAAAACCATTGTTCTAAATTTAACCAGTTGTGTAATTGTGTATTTATTACAAATAACCTAGTTGCAGCCATTAGCCACCCGAAAAAGGGTAAGCTGTTCACGTGAACGAAAATTACTGAATTCATTGTTAATGAAACATTAAACTAAATAATATGATTTAGCCCGCGAATCTTTTGCTCTATATTTTGTGTTAACCTTTCAACAATATTATTCATAAAATGACCTATTTTGTGATTTAGACTGAACAACTTATATATTTCTCAATGATGTTGATGTATTGTAGTACTAATCAATTAAATTAGTTTAATCAACTATTCATAGATATATAGGCTACTGTATTTGAATTATTATATATTTATTAAATAAAAAATCATAAAACAATAATAAATTGAAACCAAATTTAGGACTGCAATTTTCAACCTACCATGATATGAGGTCGGTCCCCAGTGGTTTTATGTAATAAGAACATTTTTTGCCAAATTCCTTCCTTCCTATCTGTGATCAAAATCACGAGACATGATCTGGGTTAACAAATGATATCAGATTGTCAGGAGTCCAATTCCTTCTGCATAAGCAGATGATGAATGTAAATACAGATAAGGATTTAAATTGTTTATTGTTCTTACCCAGAGGGGGAAAAGGCTGTCACACCAGGGGCCAAAAATTTTGCCCACCTGGACTGGCGGGCCATGTAAGTGTGACATAAAAAGTGCCAAAACTAAATTTAATCGCAATCTCAACAAATTCCTTAAACTATTTTTTAGCTAAAACATCAAAATTTAGTTCTAGTTTGGTCGTGGCAGCATCATGCGGTTTGCTCTTGTCAGTTCCTACCTGTGGCCTAGTTGAATTGTGAAAATTCCCAATGTCTTCAGTATTTGCCATTTACGTCTAAGCTTACCTAATTTGATAACTAATAGCCCTTTTCCGGGAAATTCCGCGGGCGTTACCTAACCAACAATTGTTAGGCGGATAGTTTGCCCCTCGTGTAGTTCAATTTCATCGCTATCAAATTAATGTTTTCATTAGACATGTAGCGGACCTATGGACCGTTTTGCTAATATACTGTTGTCAGTATTCTTCATCTTGGTATTCTTGTTGTTGTTGTGGAATACTCGCTTTTCTCTTTAACTATTGGATCAGTTTCACTGAACTGAAATTTTCTGGATTCACGTAAAGTAATATTCTTCACTGTAGCTACATTGGATTATTGTTTGTCAATTCATCGACAATATTCTTGATTGCCGTCTTCACTCACACTTGCTACAGTATTATTGGACACGTAGGTGTACATAACGATCGTTTCAATATTATTGAACACGTAGTGGACATAACGATCGTCTTGTTGTTCTTGTTGTTCTTTGACACGTTTTGAAGAAATCGCTTTTCTCTTTGATTACTGGATCAATTGCTTTGAATTTTTCAGTGAGTTAAGATTGATTTTTTTTTCCACAAGGCTATTACTTTTATTTATTTCTAAATTTCGCATGAAATCTGATATTTTGTCCAAAATTTTGCTGTATCATTTTATCCATGGAAACACTGGTTGTCCGGTTTGATTCTTTAAATTACTTCTACGCGAAACTCGGAATTTCATATATATTTGAGCATAGCTCTCTTGTGTTGTTGTTCATGTTATTATTCTTCTCCTTCGCCATGATGGAATCGCTTTTCTCTTCGAATACTGGACCAATTGCTTTGATATTTTCAGTGGTTAAAGATTGATTTTTTTGCCAGAAGCCTATTACTTTTACTTATTTATAAAATTTCTGCGGACTTCGAGAGATTTGTTTTTTTATGTGTCAGAATAAAAAATAGCGACACCTTGTGACGTGTCCATATATTTGAGCATAGCTCTCTTGTTGCATTATGGATCCTTCGGCAAAACTTTTTAATGACTTAGAATAATTGTTTTCGCTCTCGCCAGATCATACTTTCATAATAGATCCACCGGCAAGATTCTTGAATAATCACACCGAATAGTTGACTCAACTCTTGGCACAAGATCCTCGCACTATGAATCCACCAATAGGACTATTAAATTACTTAAAATAACTGTCTTCACTCTTGTTATATCATCCTTTCATTGCGGATCCACAAGCAAGAGTATTGAATTACCTTTGAGAGTTGACTTTACTTTTGCTACATCATCCTCGAAATGCGAATCAACCATAGTATGACTGTTGTATCCATTAAATACCGTAATTGCCTTCACTTTTGTTGCAGTATCCACCTAACAGGAACCACCAAAAGACACTTTACTCGTGCTACGTTATCCTTAAATACATATCCAAAAGCATATAAGTGGGATGAATAGTTTATCCCGCAGAAACCCGTTTGATAGCATTATTGCGTTAGATACCAAGGGAAGATTGCTGTGTTTACTTAGAAACAGCAACATGGTCAGTTGTTTCGGCGTTACAGTAGTCTCTGAGTTGGTGGTGAGATAAAAAATCTAGTGTTCGTAATCCCGCTAATTTCATCAATAATTTAGCATAAGTATTATCCCAAATTCCTCTCGAAGCGGTCATGCTTCGATGCAGCACATGCAGCAGTTTATCTTCGAGTTTGCGAACAGATTTACTGTCGACAATACCAGGTCGATCTAAATGCAAATGTAATGAGTTGAAAAATCCACTTATTCGTATGAACTAAAACTTTTATGATACTGTACTATTGTAAATAGGACTTGCATTTCTATTTTAATTCAAATTACCTCGCTACAAGAATAAAATGCGAAATTAATTTTGTGACGATTATGTCAATATAACATTTATGCCATAGGTCTGCGTCAAGACTGAATCTAAACCACCAGTAATGATTTATATAATTCTTGTAATATGGCTAACGCGCCTGAGATTGAAATAATATTTTTTGTTGAATTCGGTCATATCTGTGTGCAAGTTCACACCAAACCGGACAAAATACTGATTTGTACTACTCACCGCAGGATATCAGTACCAAGGCTGTGAATATAGCGACTTCTTCTGGGCTAAGACCAAGAGAAGTAAATTGTTCAGCAAAATCGAATGTACATTTGACGAATTCTCCCATATCTAAGTCAAAATATATGTCACGTTAAACTGTTCAATTGCATGATTGTGCATTTGTATAGTATAACCAACTCGTATATCATATTTGTCAATATAGTAATAGAAAATGAACATACCATTGAAAACTAATTCAGATAAACCATTCCGTTTTCCATCTGGAAATAGAAATGTTTGGTTGACCGGGTTGTAACCAGATAACATAACGATGAGCATGACCTGTAAATGAAGTTAAAATTTTTCTATTTATATAGATAAATCAATTATAGTTACATATGTGATAGTCCGGCCAGAGAAAAAGATATGCTGATTTGAACGGTGCATGGGGATAGAAAAAAAAGGAAACATATTAAAAGATTAACTTGATGATCGATTTGATAATTTTGCACAAATTACCAAACTTTCTAGTAATAATCAGCGAATTTGTGATTAAATGAATTTAGTCTATTTCATCTGTGACCTTACTTTGAGCGAAAATCGAAGGATCAAGATTCGATATAGAATAGTTTATGAGAAGTCAATATCAGGATTATTTAATTTTGCCCATACCATTTGTTTTGGCAATTACCTCGAGTACTCCACTTTTTAGGAGATGAATTTGATCCACAACCTTCAACATATTGGTAAATCCAGGTATTTTTTTCGCGAATTCAACGACTTCACAAATCGCCATGTTGAATGTGGAGGTGTTTTGAATTGTAACGTTATATGTTGCTTTCTGCCAGTTTCGTATGAAATTAAGTACAATATTATAACTTTCGGTATATTGCACTAGTTTAATATTGAAAAATGATATCATTTTATTTTTTGTAAAATACTACTTAGCGGTATTGGGCGCGTCGTTATTAGTCCACCGATAGTTTTATTGTTCAATGCATCGGATCTCTTCTGAAAAATCGTAGTCAAAACAGTAGATCATATCAAACAACACGCATCCATGTGTGTTGTCATTTTAACATAAAGCTGTGTATTAGTTAGGTATGTTATTATTCTTTACCTCGAGTTGACTGTGTCTCTTTCCCCTGATGTCTGCGCTTAGAAAAAATCCTCGCTTGGCCAGAAAAAAAGTGGCTTGAAAACCGAGACAAAGTGTATTTGCAATATCATCATATACACAGGGGCTTTGCTTGCTCTCCGAATGCTACAATATATTATAATGGTAGAAATGAAAGTTTTCAGTATTTGGTTTCCGGAAGCTTGTTGCTTTCTACTGTTTCGGTGATTATACTGTACAGCTTGTATTAAACTTATGTTAAGAATGAAATATATAGAATATAACAATAAACTGTTTCAATGCAATCTGAACGCAGCGCGGGTGAAAGCAATCGATAAAATTACAATAGGCTTTGTTCAAATGTTACTAGTTTCGGTAATGCAATATTTAGGAGTTTAGTGAGATCTGATAGATATAATATAACGTGATATGCTTTTTCTTAAAATATGGAATAGGAAGCAACCAAAAGCGAATACTTCTTACAACCGCGCTCTATGCTAAAATGAAATAATGCGCTCATGCAGGTTTGTTAGGCTTACCTCATTATGTAGGTCATACTGGGAATGACAATGAAACGATATTTATCGTGATTATCAGGCCAGCACTTATTTTATAAAAGTGCGTTTTCTAAACAGATTAGTATAATTGTAATATTACATAAGCTTAATTTTGATAGCTTGTTTTCGTTCTTGGATATATGTGATACAAATAAATAGCTGTAGTGTTATAAATTGAAAATTGAGTAATTTAAATTACCTGATTGTTTAAATTTGTGTTTACTACGTTGTCCATGCTCGCCAATGTGTTACTGCATTGATATTTATTGTCTTCGCTTGAAAATTCGCTCTCAATCCGTGAGGAGCAAGAACTGTCGTGGGATGATGCTGACCACAAACGCTTCTTCTGGTTGTATGGTATGTAAGACGAATTTGAGGCAGGCAAGAAATTGCTTTTTGCATTTCCTTCCAGTCGTTTGGGAAATTTATCAAACGAAAAGTATTTATCTTCTTTGTTCAAAGTCGACGATTGGATATGCCCATGGTCCATTTCCCTTGAATCATATTGCAAGGCTTCGATGAAGTTCGGCTGCCTTATTTTTTCAGATGTGGATTTTTGATTTTCAACGACGGATATTGGGCTCCAATGAGGTTCATTTGGTTTACAGGCAGAATATACAAATTTCTGTCGTGTTACTGAATTCTCACTGTGCCTGGAAACGTTGAGAACGCCATCACCAACACTTAGCAAGTGCGAATAGTTCCTCTTTGTTACTGACTGGCCGCTTCTCTCATTTTCGATACGACTTTGTATCAAATATTTTGCAGTTGGTAAATGATTACTTTCTGGTTTCTTGGCTGGGTTTATCAATACATTAGAGTGTCTGCGGGCGTCAGTTGTCTGCTTTACTAACTTTTCGCTTTTACGGTAAACACTCCCAATAGCATTATCATCCGATCGTGCATAGCTTCTGAACGTTAAATTTTTACTTATGAATACCATAAATCTGAAATTACACCGAGTAGTTATATTGAGAATAAATTGCCTAACGAATGAGACAAAATTTGAAAAAAATTTTCCGGGGTTAGGATAGCATTTCCAAGTCGTATAAATTCTGGAGAAAATTGTTCCATATTATGCCATTTTCTTCACATGCGATAAACATTACGTCGTTTTCAATTGTGCGAGTATAGAATATGAAATTATCTCCTATACGTTTGATATTATGAAATTTAGATTATCTAAGCCGCGAACAATATTCTCTGTCAGCAAATACATTAATACCTCCACGCTGAATATCTCCGTGTCAAAATTTTAACCTTCTCTCTATTTGGTATTCTTCCATACTTGACAGCTAAACAAGAGATAACAATATAATTAATTTTTTGTCTTGAATATATTATTTGTAGATAAAAAAAAAGCAAACATATAAGGACTCGTCCAACCTTTTCGAGACATTCCGACTTTTACGCATGCCTCATATCTACATGACTGACACCTGTTTCTAGACTCTCTGTTTATTTCACAATTATCTCCTAATTTGCATACTGGATATTTCAGATTCTGTCCCGTGGTTCGCCGGAAGAATCCCTGTAAAATACAGCACATGGAAATAAAAATGCAAGTTTACGGCCTGAATAACACGTTACGCCGACGAAAACAATCGATGATTTTAACAAAATGCAATCGCACGCGTTATTAGCGACTTTTCCATTCTTCCACAAATTTCAAAACGGGAAGGAAAAAAATTTAAAATTTTTAATAAAATCATATTTTATGCTATCGGCTACAGTTATTCCAATTATTTTACCTTGCACCCTTCGCACGCATCTACTCCGTAATGCACACCCGAAGCATTGTCACCGCATACTCGACAGAGTACAGCAAATTTATATTCACCATCTAGAACAGAAAAAGAGACCATGACCTTGGTTATAGAAATTGCTGTTTTGTGACGCGTATTTACGTTATTCGTTCCGAACAAGGCAATGTAGAACATCATCTGATATCACCTGATATGCTATGAGCTACTTATTTTTGGAAAGACCGGCATCTTTACGGTTCGTCATGGCTTACCCAATTTATTACATCTTGGGTAAGTTGGCGAACATGGTAACCTGTGATGCCAATATACATAATCCAGTTTATCGCTTCAGCTACTAGGAGGATACTGTGGCATTGTTGTTTGTGACCGGGTTTGTCTCATGAATTTGCGACGCTATCATCATTACATTTGGTAATTTAGGATCACCTTCGTATGCCCATCTAAATATTTTGACTTAAAGTGTTTTTCAGATTTTCAATATGCTAATGCAGTATAAGTTACCGACGTATGTCGGTCGCGCCTTTTTACTATCATTAGTTCAAAATGTTTGAAATGGACGAAATTATCAGAGACATATACGATTCACCATATTTCTCAATAAATTTACGAATATATTTATATGATTTCACCCAGTCATCTGAGTTCTTGATTTCTCTATCCTGGCCTGGAGCTAAGGCTGGGCAAAAGATTCGAATAACGAATAGCGAATCGAATATTAAATTATTCGAATGACATTTCACTATTCGAATATCCGGTGTCACGTGACCTGCGCCGCTTTGCTTGGACAAGGAACTCGCGCGTCTCAAAATCGTTCGTGGATTGCGCGAGAATTCGCCTACATCACTCGCTAACAGACAAAATCGACAAATTTGAGAAATCGTTGTCTCCGCGTCATTGTGTTATTTGCTTCCATTTTGCGCATAACGTATCATTTCAATTCCCTATTTTGAAAAATTACACGCCGACACCATTCTCTAAATTTAGAAACGTCAAACCAGATTAGGTATTTAACATAAATTTTCCAGATTTTAAACTCCATATGCCTGGCAGCATGATAAGCCGTTTCATGCATGAACCTGAACATAAGATTGATTATCGAAAATTAGAAGTTGAATTAACGTGTTCGAGAGACCATAGTACAGCGTATATATAACGCTTATAAGCTGTAACCAGAAAAGAAATGACAGACCATACTTTTAAACTTTCTACTAGCTCGTTCATGATCCCTTCCGTCTTTGGCTAAGTGATGTTTTAATAATGTGAACATTTTACTCGACCATGCATGGCGGGTGGAGTGTTCAAACCGTAACCAAGAGTCGATAGTAAAAATCAATCGTGAATTTCGATGTAACAACGCACACTGACCCGTTTACGAATTGTTGCGCCTGTTATCGTTGAAATCGGAAATGATTACAATCGTTATATTTTGAGCATTTTTGCACTAATAATTAGGGCGTGACATTATCAAAATCTTCAAATGAAGTGGTGATATTGCAAATACCGTAAATAAATTTGTGAATTACCCGGTAACGATTTTAGCTATAATGATCACCGGGGTATTGTTTTGTTGAAAAAAAAAACGTTGAAACTTTAAAGGAATTAGTTATAATTGGCGTCTATGCACAAAAGCAATCGAGCGCAGATTTTTTTAAGCATATGTGAAATATCATCCAAGAAGTGCTGTTTAACGTCATCTCGTCTTATGACCACATAGAAATGCCTCCATTGCCAAATTATTCAATCACAATTAAAAATTAACATTCATGATTGCGCAATCGCAGCTTTGTGAGGTTTATCTGTAAAATAACATAGATACCATGGAGAATCATTTAAAGTTAATTATCTCCAACCCGGTATCGATAATAATATTACCGTTCGCTTGAAAGTGGGAGGGTAAATTTACACACGTTGATTAGTAAGATCAAGGCCAACGTAAAAGATAAAAATTTGAATAAAATTAATTTGGGTTTTGAAGTCAGTCCTTGGATGTATTCAACAGCTGTTGCCGACGTGAACGCACGGTTATGTTCTAACTATAAAACTTTGATATCTGCCGACCCGCAAGAATTAATACTTGCAAAAAAGACAAAGGACGGAAATATAGATTACCAACCTCAATATATTGCCGCCGAAACGATCGCAGTGACAAAAACAATCAGCGATTATGATAAAATTAACCAGCATAAAAAAAAACGCTACGCTGCCGATTTTTCAATTTTTTATTTAATTTCCAAAAGGAGTATCGATTCTGTTCGAAAAAATATTCGATTTTGCCCACCCCTACTTGGAGCTAAATTACACGTCAATTAACCCAGTTTGCATGCAAATATGTAGTGAGAATTCGACTGATTTAGTGTTAGCGATGTTTTTTTTTATCTCGGCTGATTAACACATTCCATTTTGTCATTATTACAAAAGCCTTATTTTTGAGCAAAAGTCATGAAATTTGCGTTCGCGAATTGCCAATAAAATTCATATATATATAGTAATATACTTGGTAGCCTATAAACGCAATGAACATCACGTTTTAATTTGAAATAAGTGTTTTTTGTTTTGTTTGAGGTTTCAAGATATTTTTCTCCAGATAATCCAAATAATCAGCTGAATTATATATGATTAAATTTTCTCAAGTTATGTTTAATAAATCTATTAATCAACATTAGCACCCGTGACAAGTTATCAACTCAACGTCAAATCCATATAAGGTTTCTGTTTAAGCGTGAGAGACTGCATTAAAAAGCACTTGTGGCATTGAAAACATCTCTGAGTGGCTCGTAAATATAATTTTTATACATGAAATAACTTAGAAAAATAGTTTACCCAATATTTGATCCAATGTAGGAGTCTGTGTTTTTGTTTCATTCATTATAACAGTCTTTATAGCATCGATTCAATGCAACATAAACTGAAATAACAAAAATGAAATAGTTTTTGTGGTAGATAGGCTAAACATTCATTTTACCTGAATAGTGTAATTCTCACAATTGCAATCAAAAACCTACTACTCGCTTTTCCAATGTCGCCACTCAGAGAATTACAAATTATATTTACATATATCTTGATGTTTACCTTGACTGGCCCACATATCGTGCTAGATCGGAGATAGCTGTTCTAAGCTAATACAGCATTGAAGCCCTTGAAGCCACTTCGTTCAATCAAGGTCAAATGCGGACGAATCAATAATGACATTGTATATATATATATATATATATATATACGGTATGCCCATTGTGTTCCTCGAGCATGTATAGATTCGCAATGATCTGGCTAAATTCACAACAAAGAATTTGTGACCAGTGCTTTCTCTTTATGGACACGGTTCAGAGACGGATTTAGACGATGAGAGATGTCCTAGGCCAAGGTGGTCCAAGGTTGTCGGCTTCCTGGGCCACAAAATTATTTTAGCATTGCTCGCGGGTCACAATAGTGCCAAGGATAGGTAAACAGTGCAATACACAACTAACACTCTTATTGTACAAAAACATTGATCCAGCTTACCATACCACCAAAACGCTCACTAAAACGTGCAAAAGTCTTTGTATATCTACATTTAGTGTACGATTTCAAACTGTTCATAACGGAGAAAGTTCTTTCGCAAATGCAAGTGCTGTTGAACATCGATAAGATTCTGAATGCAGAATCCCTTAACTTTGGAAAATGCTCATTTTTCACAAGATTTCAAAATATCGTTTTAGATTATATTCTTTTGTTACCTACACAACTTGCAGACATATCGAGTATAGGAGAACATTGTGGCATTTTCCTCCCATGTCCAGTTAAAAATCTGTTTTAATTGGTAAATTTTCTTTTTAAACTCATGTTAACAAAATAACTGCAGATTGATTGATTACCAAATGTGTGAGCACGGTAGGATAATTACTAAAATTTTCTGACATAAAGGCAGCTTTTATTGTAATACTGTTCAGGATGTGTCAAAAAAAAACGTGATTTTTTGAATACCCTCCCAGCCAGCAAATGCGACGCGGACCACAGATACTCAAGCCGCGGGCCACAAGAGGCCCGCGGACCTGGGTCTGGACCACCCTCCCCTATAGGCCATGCCTACCCAATTTACATAATACATGAAACGTGAGTTTATTTAGATAAAATCAATAAAGTTTATAATTACTTCGTTAATGACTGCGAAAAATATTCAAATACCAAATCGAATATTAGAAGATCCGAAAGCCGTTTTACTATTCGAATATCAGGTAACACGTAGCCTTGTCGCTTGGATTGCACTGCAAAAAATAATTGAATAATAAGACATAATAAAATATATGAATAGAAAAAAGACAACACATTCTTGAGCCAGTGGTGAAGATACTGTTCTCTTTCATTATACAACGACTATAAAGACTGACCAAGACCAAAACTGACCCGGGATGTAAAAATCACAATGAAATTAATTTGAAAATGCCTTGTCACTGATTATCGCGCAATAGCTTCTGCTATAGTCAGACTGGAATTGCAGTTCTGCGGGGCTAAAGACTTGATACAGGAGAGATAATGAGAAATGACGGAAATGTAGCTTACCGAATTAGGATATATGTAATTAAGTGGTTCCCAACTTTTTCTTCAGGCGACTCTAATTTTGTGAAAATAAAGTTCGTAAAATTTCGCCCAAGTATCTGCTCAAATACTATACTGAATGGCACGTAGTACTTCTGTAACCTCAAATTTAAATGACCCCTAAAAAGAATCATTTTAACAAAGGATTTATTTCGTTACTATTCATTTTATTATTTTAACATTATTATTTGGTCACCATCAACGATTTTCTGAAATCACGGCGTGGCTTAACTTAAGTAAAATAGATGCTTCCAATTTTTTTTTTTTTTATGCTGAGATACATTCCACATATACAATTACTATTAAGCAACACCTTAATACCAAATATACAGTGAAAAATCAAATTTACTAGAGATGAAAATCAATACCTTTTAGGTTTTTGTTGAAAAAAAAGTGCCTTAAAAAAATTTCTTGGCGACTCAGCTTCTGGTCGCGACCCATAGATTGAAGTAGTTAGTAGATGACCCAAATACTCACGTCAAAATCACAAAACATACTTGAGTCTATAGAAGGTATCAAAAATGTAAAGTCTGATTACAACCTTATTACATCGCAGTCCACTTGAAATAACAGCCTTGCCCTAGCCCACATTTCGGCAACCTTTACCTTTGGAAGAGCCATTTGGCATCCTTATCGTCAAACTCAAGCCTACTCGGAACCATAACATCTACTCTAATGTCAGTGGCTAAACTAAAACTCTCTGAAAACCACTCATGAGGCGGCGAAATGAAAAGAAGTTGAAAAAGGAAAACTTTGTTTTGGCAGATTTGAATCCCCACATGCGACCTTATTTTCTGGCTCTGGACTTATATCTGCTGGGATGTGTAATTAGTGAGTATTAATCGACTTTACGCCCTCCAACTTTTATTGAATTCCCACTGTTCTAACAAAAAACCGCTGTAGCCATATTAATTCACGGGAGCCGGAACTCCGACAACAAAGGGCCGTATTCGCAGGTTGCCGATTGCGGCCCCAGCCTATGTCATTTTTGGGTTTACAAATCCATTATTACGTCATGCTATGTATTTCACTGTTATGAAAAATGTACAGGGTGTCCATAAAGTCCCTTTACAATTTCAATTTTGTTGTAAAGTTAGTTCTCAATATATGTTAACCAGGTTTGTTGTTTTTTGATCAGTAATTGTTCAAGTATTTTTAAACACAAGTATGTTACCGGGGGTAGTCTTTTAGATTTAGTTGAATGCATTTATCCGACCGTATGTAATTTTTAACTTTTTAAACAATAAATATTTGGGGCAAGAAGTATAATTAAAAAAGTAAATTACCGAATAAAACAAAAAAGCTATCTTTACCGTGCGTGTCAATGCACCACCTTGACGGAAACGATTATGTGGAATTTACGTCTCTTTAGCACTCATTATTCCATGAATAGAATTTATCAGTAGAGGCTCAACAACTCGTAATTTTAGCCTTTGTGGATGTAACAATTTTGTGGCAATGTAGATAATCATTTTTCGATAATTGTTGTCTTTGTTTTCCGAACTTTCTGCCCCCTAAGCCATCGAATTTTGTTAACATTTTTACATGGAAAACAACAAATGAACAGAACCTAATAACCAAATATTGCTTTTTCTCATCTTAGATTCGACGTTAAATGTTTACATACGAAACGCCATTGATAGACAAAAATCATTCGTAGATGCTTTTCTATCTGGAATTAAAAATCATGAAACATTTCTTCAAGTTCATACAAAGACATCATCCTAAACTTGCGTAGCAAAATCACAATAACTATATCCATCGATAATTTTTATTGCGATATTTATAATAAAACTATGTCGACTCTCTATTTTGTATTTCGTCTCTCCAAAATGGTGACGCGTCGAAATCATTTTTTCCCGAATGCGCAAGACATGATTTAAATTTTAAAGAATGGTATATATAAAACGACACTGTGACGTTACAGGTATTGCAACATTTCCTAAATAATGTCGCAATAATCAAGTTTCAATATATCTATATGCAAGTAATATAATGCGGTCTGCCACCAAAAGAAAATCTCAATATTTATTACCTCCATTTAGCTGTCATATATGTTTATAGTATGGAATTAGGATTATTAGTATAGAGCAGTTTTGCAATAAAATTGGACTTCTAGGGTTATATTTCATTTGAATTACTTTCAATAGTTAGAGCTATCCCAATACGAGCCTACTTTTCATAGCTTTCATGGTAAAAATTTACAAGTTATAGATATTGCTATATACCAAGTGAATAAACGAACAAATCAACACGATAATTTAAAAACACACGATCCGCGCTTGCGAGTACTTGAGTGATTGAATTTATTCAAATTTTCATGCTTAGATGAAAAATAAATTAAGAATTATATAGTCTGGATCACAGTCTCAATTTCAAATATACATTGCGCAATATCTGAACAAGCCGTTTTTCGCTTTTATTCGAGGTATTCGATGAAGAAAAATTGCAGTGAGAGTGCGACGGTATATAAATTTTAGGCGTACTCTCCCGATCGCGCTGATATTGACTTAATTTTTATGTATTAGACCCCTAGTAATAGTCAATATTTTTATAGCAACTCATTTTAACTACTGAAGCAAGTTGAGAAACTGTATAGACAAAATATAATGCGGTCTGCCACCAAAAGAAAATCTCGATATTTATTACCTCTATTAAGCTGTTATATATGTTTATAGTATGGAATTAGGATTATTAGTATAGGGCAGTTTTGCAATAAAATTGGACTTCTAGGGTTACATTCTATTCAAATTACTTCCAATATTCAGAGCTATCCCGATTCCCAATACGAGCCTAGTTTTCATAGCTTTCATGGTAAAAATTTAGTTTATGGTAATTAAGTTATATGGCTATATACCAAGTGAATAAACGAACAAATCAACACGATAATTTAGTAATATACGATCCGCGTTTGCGAGTACTTGAGTAAATAAATTTATTCAAATTTTCATGCTTAGATGGAAAATAAATTTAGAATTATATCGTCTGGATCAGTGGTTCCCAAACTTTTTGTACCATCGCCCCCCTAAAGTAGTTTATACAACTTCATCGCCCCCCGGCACTACAAAAAAAATGTAAAGTCAGAAACAAATATCTTACAGACCAAATAAGAAGACCAATCATAGTATATAGTGTTTTTTAATAAAATGGATGAGCTTGGTGTTCTTCAGCGAGTTTTTTTTTTATTATATCCAAAATTACCCCGTTTACTGATGGAAAGGCGATTTTGTTGTTTTGATAGAAATAGTAGCACGGCTCGGCCCCCTTTTCACCATGTAAGAGCTAAGAGGTCGGAAACGAAAGAATCCAGGGTTCTACCTCCTCAACAACCGCGGTGTACCCTTGCATTTAGCATTTAACTCCCTAAATATTCACCCCATTTCACATTAAATAATGAAAACAAAGGTAATTTTCCCAAACTTATATTAATAATTTTCGTACATCTAATTCATTCCTACAGCCTGATGACCTGCACCAAAATACATGATATATCACGGTTTCCGGTAAAATACATACCCGATTCCTTATCCTACCACGGCCCCCAGTCCGATCACCAGTCCATATAATTAATCAGCCATTTGTTTTGGATTCGTGCACTCGGATGTGGAAGAAGCCGTGACCGACCCAGAGGGCGGCAAATTTTATGTCACTCGCGGGACAAAATTTAGGTTTGCTAGTCTTTTGCGGGTCATATATATATATAATTTTTGAAAGTTAAAAACGGAACAGCGCGCGAAAACTGCGACAATTCGTGAACTCAACTCAGTCGTCTTATTAAAAAATTATTACAATGACATTAAATGTGACATTGTCTTTTTGCTGCATCACGCTTGATAGCTTTACGACGCCAAGATTGAAAAATTTTCTAAATGGGCATCACTAATACTAGTTCTTTGCTTGTTCTCTGTAATGTTCATTTTCAAAAATTATTGTTCGCAAGATGAAAAAATAAACGCAATGCCTCCTTTCGCATCCGCCCAGACACATTTTTCACTCAGACAGATTTTCAGGCGTGGTCGTGAACATTACCTCATATTTGCGTTTTTAAATTATATTCGTTAGTTTTTAGTTGTTTTTCGGAAATTTAAATATAAGTCAATATAAATCACTTTGTCTTCTTAGGAGTTTTAGTTAAATTAGTGTAGAAATAGCTGTGGTAGACTAGACTAAAACTCTTCACCGGTATTTTTGAAAATCAGATTGTTGAATGGTATGAATTAGAATAATAGTTTGAAACAAATACCACATTTTACAGGCAACAACTCGCGAAACCGCTCTTAAAATAAGCACCGAAAATTTTAAAATAGTAAAGTATAGAAAGAATTTTCCGAGGTCAAAGGTCGGGGAAAGCTCCATTCAGTGAAGCGTCCTGGCCAGATTATTTTACTCCGGCCGTATTTTGCCGACCACTTGAATACGCAATCATTTCGCGTGTGATAATCGCCCACGTAATTCAAACCTACGAAAGCACGCAGAGTACAGTAATCAAGTGCACAATGCGCCGAACAAAAATAGGTTTCTCGAAATCGCCCCCCTCCGAATTTTTCGCCCCCCTCTGTATCGTTTCCGCCCACCGGGGGGCGATACCGCCCACTTTGGGAATCACTGGTCTGGATCACAGTCTCAATTTCAAATATGCATTGCGCAATATCTGAACAAGCCGTTTTTCACTTTTATTCGAGGTATTCGATGAAGAAAAACTGCAGTGAGAGTGCGACGGTATATAAATTTTAGGCGCCCTCTCCCGATCGCGCTGATATCGACTTAATTTTTATGTATTAGACCCCTAGTAATAGTCAATATTTTCATAGCAACTCATTTTAACTACTGAGGCAAGTTGAGAAACTGTATAGACAAAAAGTCATCGAATACAGAAAGAAAAAAATGCTGGAAGCTTTTGGTAGACATGAATTCAGAGAATTGACATTATTGAGCAATTACATCAGAATGCAAGGAATCAAGATTGCATTGTGTATTTCATTACGAAAATGAATAATGCTCCCCGATATTTAGCGATAAATCAATTTTCAACTAACTCTGTACTTATCTTATAGTTACTAAGCATTTTATACAAAAATGCTAATATTTTGGTGTCTTTCCATATACTTTTGATAAAAACAATGTTATAACAATGTCTTACATAAAGGTAAGTAGATTATTGATAGAGATATACAGGGTGCTCAGTAATTCCTAAACTCTTTTAAAGCGCAATCGAAATTTATCGATACCGTATACAGTTAGTTAGTAGTCTCCTACAGATGTCTTGATTGATGTAACATTTTGAATAAGCAGTGATTGAAATAAAATTAACTGGTTACAATAGATTGAGAACTGACTTCAAAACGAAGTCGAAATTATAGGAGACTTCATGAAAACTCTGTATCTCTCTATCAATAACCTATTTACCTTTAACCTTAACGTATAGATAGATTGGGTAGATTCCGGTCCTACCAACGATAATAGCTCCTCACATACATGACCTTGTCAGGGTTGATAGGCTTGAAGAATACCATTGCATAGAAAATTCTTAACATTTCGTTAAACAAAAAGGTTTAAGGTAGAAATTATGTTTTTTTTCCTATCAGGCATTTCCTGATTCCCTTTTTGTCTCCGTCGTGATTAAATGTTTATCTGAATTGAGTTATGAGAGTTTCGAAATACTAGAAAAACAACTTCATATCTCATAAACGTAATGGCATAACTTGAAGCTTCGTGTGACCAATTTCTTCGGTGATCGTCACAAACATACACTTTTGTGGCGAGGTATATGTCTGTTCTTAATTATATTAATCTGCGGCATCATCTAATCTTTAGGCGGGTTTGCATTTTATGAATAAATCGGCCGACATTTTGTTTTGTCGGATGCACGATTTTACGTTAGAAATAAAATATTCGAAAAAAAAAATCAGTACATACAAACTCTGAAGAAAACCGAATCTGGTATGCGTTACTACGGTGACAGTGGCTCGTTTTTTCATTTATCGGGGAAGCAGTCAGTGCTCTAATCATTGTCAACAATTCCTGAATCGCTTATACCTCTCGTGGGCGCTTCATTCATCGCTGTTAGCGGACAGGAATATGAACATATATACCGTGTTTCTCCGAAAATAAACCTAGCTTGAATTTTAAAAATCATTTTAATATAAGTCCTCCCCTCAAATTAAGACCTAGTCAATAACGCGAATTTTTCATCATACATATCATACGATAGCAAATCTCTCCTACACGTTTTAAATGAATGGTAATCTACGTTTTGCAGTTATTCTGAATAAAAACGTGTTATTTATAAGTAAATGGATATCGGTTTTCATATTTTTTTCATGTTTGAATATCTCGTAATTTTCTACTTTGTAATTTTGTTTTTGATAAATGTAAATATAAGACATCCCCCGAAAATAAGCCCTAGTGTTATTTTTCGGAAGAACAATGAAATAAGATTCAGTCTTATTTTTGGCGAAACACGGTAGTTAGCGATGCAAGCGCTATGTGTTAGGATAGATAAATAGGCATACATATTTCAAATAGTAGCGGGTACAAAAATCCCAAAAATTTTTTTGAACGTTTTATGAAGAACCCTATCAAGGAAGCGGTTATAAAATCAGCGCCGTTTATTGCGAGGAACGGATAACCTCAATTGTGCGCTCAAGTTTCATTCTTTTTTAAAACTAAACCTAAATCTATTGAGTTACAATGTAGAATAATATGAGTGCAAATTTTGACGAAAATATTGACTCTGGATACATACCGTTGATTACCACTGAAACAGCAACATAAAAATGTTCAAATATATGGAACATAAAGGTCGACTGACTAATGTAGGTCTACCATCTCAATGTCGGCAAGGTTCAACCGCGACAGTCCCGATTTTAGTGAGTTGTCCCGACCAGTGGACCTAAATGTCCCGGTTGTGCAGCATGACAGTCATAAATATTTCGTTTATTTGATATTGATATAAATTATTTCTTGTTTTTTTTAAAACGGAGGAAGCCGATTTACCACTAATTTGAAACTCACTCCACTAGTTTAGATAGAGAGTGAGGTTGTCATAGTTATGATATCGAGTATGAATCATATGTTTATTTAACACCCAACTGTAGGCATACTGTCTTTGAATCATCAAAACAAAGTGCAAGATTTTTAATGAGGTGAAGATAGATTTCAATTATTTGAAGCAAAGACCAATACGGAATATTTCATTAAATTTGAATGCCGTAGGGTTGGCTTGTCCAATCCACACTGTCCCGGTTTTTTGCTTTAGATATATGGTAAGCCTATGTACAGGTTTATCAGGGATGAAAGGCTTGAAGAATACCATTGTATAGGGAATTCTTGGAAGCTCGTTAAACAAAAAGGTTAAAAAAAGAAATAAGATTTTTTTCCTATCAGGCATTTCCTGATTCCTTTTTTGCATTTGTCGTGATCAAATATTTATCTGAATTTAGCTATGAGAGTTTAGAAATACTAGAAAACGACTTCATATTTCAAAAACGTAAAATGGTGTGTAAGTGAGGAACAACAAGACTGCAAACAAAAAGCACCGGATTTACAGGGCTTTGGAATATACCATCGCATACCTGGATTATAAATGAACCGAATTATGTCAGACGGGAGTAAGGAACCTTCAACAAGCAAATGCCCACAAACAACAGACCGAGATCTTTGTTTATGGAACAGACACAGGAGATAAATTAGAAACAGAACTCGGGAGCCTAAAATTCTCACTTCCCGAAGGGCAACCTGTCAATATCTCAATAAGAGGAATCCCTGATGAAAGCCCATACGCAAGAGTAGCCGATAAAGTCAACCAGCTCGACATAGGAAAAATTGAGAATCAACCATAGGAAATACGCCAATCTGGCCACAAAACATTGGCAAATCCTACGTGCGTATTAAAATCAATGACTACAACAAAAGTGACTCGTCTGTAACATCTAACGGATCGGAACTAAAACGAGGATACCTTTCCGCCCCTGCTTACATTGAAGAGGGAATTGGGAACGAAGAATATAACTTACTCCACTATTAGGATACACAGGCAAATAGTAAAAACAAATGAGACTGACACGATAAAATTCTACATCGTTAACATCCATAGCAAGTTTAAAAACAAAGAAAGGAAAGTCGAATGACAAAACAACATAAAATGAAATACGGATTTATTATTTGGAATTAATAACTATAAACAGTTAACTGGATATAAAAATCGGATATAAATCAAACATTGGAATCAACAAATATAAAAAATAAAGAAAGATTAAAAGTCAAGTAAGAATTTACATATTATTAATATATCTTCACGCACTTTTCTTTATTGAACTTCGATCAGTGACCGAAAAAGCGTAACTCAGCACTACTAGTGGACAGCCACAATCAATCTAAAAACATACCTAACCTTATATCGAAGCTTTCATTACCATCAGTAAAAGCAAATTGAATTCATAAATACTGGAACAAAATAACTTTATTGAACACCGCAATTCGGATATAATTACTATACAGCGCATCACATGGATACTAACAAAATAAATCAGCTGATACTTTTTAGGGGTGACAACACTTAATAAAAAAGAAATATACGAGAGAACAAAAATAACCCATCAAATTATAGTACCAGGAAGGGTTAGTTTTATTGAAATAGAAAATGAAGCCACCAAAGATAAAATAACAATACCCAATATTAACGCGCCTCAGAAATCGAGAAACCATTAACGCAAAGATTCTAGCAAAACCTCATCATGAAGCTAAATAACATCCGAAATGTGAAAACAAATTTGTGGAATTTTTAACATGTTAATTCTAAATTAGATGCAAAAATTGACAAAACTTTCAAACTAGAGAATACGGTTAAAGTACCTATAAGCATTGACGGCAGATCATCTTGCAAGAAACAGAACTGAAAACAAGTCAATCAAAGGATTTATCTTCGGTCAACATAAGGTCATCTTAAACCTTCAAGATACTTAATACAAAATTCGGAATACATCATCATTTAAAAAAAAAGACAATTTACTACAATATAGGTTATCTCGATTAATAGTAAAATAGCAGTTAACATTCTAAAAGCGGAAATATACAATTCCAAGATGAAACTATACTCAACTCAAGAACAACTGCAATAACGAGATTACTGAAGAAAGTGTGAATTGGCCAGAGAGATGATCAACAAGGTAATAGGGAGAATTAAAAATATGAAAGGGGCGCAAATTGACATTCGAAAAATTGGAGAGCGCCTTAAAAAAAAGCAATAACAAGACGTGAGCACTCCTGCAATGAACTACTATGCCCAAACAGACAATAAATCGACCAAGTTTTATACCACCCCACCCTGCTACTATAAATGGTAGCATAAATTTGAGAAATACCACCAAACTACCCAAGGTTAAGAAAGTTGGAACAAGCGATTTTCAACTCGGCGCGCAATGCGGCGGCGGCATTGCGAGGAACGGGTAACCTCGATTCCGCAAGTTATATAAATATATTTCGGGACGGTTTTCTGCTTTTATAATAAGCTTTTGTTTCTCATACTTGGCCTGGCACCTGATAATGGAAAATCTCAATTACTTCAAAATGAAAGGATTAATTCTGAATACATAGCGATGATTACCATTGAGACAGCAAAATAGAAATGTTTAAATATATATGGGACATAAGGGTCAAGAGACTAATGTAGGCCTACCACCGCAAAATTCCAGCCGAATGCGTGAATAATTGTACCGAATATCATGTGAATTGTGTCCGTAAATTTTAAAATCAGCAAAATTTGGTGTAAAATATCAGCTATCGATTGGTCTACAGGTTTGAGGAAAACGAGTTTTTTATTAATCACAAAAGTGAGGAAATTTAAAAAAAAAAATTGTGCTCAATTTGGTTGGTAGATTGGCTGTGAGCGAGTGAGAGTCGAGTTTGACGACTGAAAACTTTCTTTGGAGTGGCAAGTTCCAAAAGTTAGGAATAAAGAAAAACTCCATTTATATTATACTGTTACTAATTTTGATGCTGAAAATCCCCTAATGTTCCAGTTTCGACGTCCTTTCGACCTTCCTTTGGCAGAATATCGATGAATGGACTTTCTTTACAATTTCTCGTGTCAAAATAAGTACTACACTTACTGCTACGCAAATTGAATAGAAATAATCCTCAAAGAATACATCGTCCAAACATTTCTCTGGTGGATACTCGCACGTACTGGTAGAATGCCCGAGGATATGATGCATATAACCAAGTTCATCACTTTCCTTGTTATATATATCTAAAAATTGATTTTTTTGTTTTGTTTATGGCTTCGTGGTAATCGGTACCTATTATTAGTTATATTATACAATTATTCTTTTTCACACAATCCGGATTAAAATAATTTTTGATATTTCACTCACTTTCTCATGTTATATTATTACCCATACGCCATATTGAAATCTTATAAAATATGAATCCATATATATATATATATATATATATATATATAGAACAACACTTCCAGGAAAAAATAAATTCAAAATTTTTACGAAAACCCCCATTCAAAAATTTGAAAACTCAATAATCGGTGCTCCCGAAGTATGCGAACCGAGATGGCGGACATCGGAACGTAACATGGGTAACAGGTTAGGGTTAGGCGATAATTTTTTTCCGATTTTCCTTATTTTAGTGCTATTATCAGTTCGAAGACTAGCCAAGAGTCTCCCGTAGTATTTATACCTAACATTATGGCCTAACCCTAACCTAGTACACATATTACATTCCGATGTCCGCCATCTTGGTTCGCATACTTCGGGAGCCCCCAATAATCATCGTTCATTCAGTTGCAAGGCCACGTAGCTTGAATTGTTTTCACTCACGCAAAGTTGATTGAAAAACACTTTAATTACATCTGAATATTCCCTACTTTCTCTTTGTTGTTTGCAGATCATGGTATGAAGATAGAAGAGCCCTTTTTTGGTTTATGGCATGCTTTGCAATAAATTTACACATTGAGCGTTAGTGTTATTTTATGAAATAAATCACTTTGATTTGCATATTTCCAGGGCTATAAATTATATCACGAAAAAGTACAATCATGTGTTGCAGTGTGATTAAAAGTTCTCCCACCGAAAGCCTTTCTATTATATGTATTATGTCAAAAAATTTCATGTTGAAATTATCCCAAACTGTAGCCTAACTTGGTATTTTCATGGTACTGCCGTGCAGCTGAGGGTCAATTAAATCAAGGTCTCAGTTTTATAGAACAGTTATAGAAAGAAAATAGACGTATATGGCAATAGAGAAAGGTTTAATTTTTCAAGTTATACTTTTATAAAACCGAAGCTAAAATATTTTGCCAGGCTGTTAAATACCAAGTGTTATAACAACCCTGGCAATGGAATATGTTTTTTTCTGTTTTAGTGAGGCAGATAAAGATATTGAATGCAGGAGAGGTGTTAGATCGACTAGATGAGTCAGTTTGGCATTGACCTTTCTGGATTCGAGGATGATGATCCAAATTTCCGCAGTATCAATAATAGCCTGGTAATTGCGACTAGAAATGAAGGCGAGGAAGAAAGCGTGGAGCTGATGCTGTAAACAGTAATAAGCAACAGGTGAAAAAGATCAAAATAAAGTAGCATTCGCCAGATAGAAATCCATTTCGGCCTGAATTTCTGACCTGGCAAGAATAACCAATTGCTCTAGATCAGTGCTCGTAAACCGGGTGTATAGTACACCCCAGGGTGTACCAAAAAGTTCAAAGGGTGTACCACATCAATAGGGTGTACCAGAGGTGTATCGTACCGAATGTTGCAAGGTACATACACACTAACTCATGATATGCCAATTAAATACCCTATGGCAGGGCTACTCAATTGACAGACCGCGGTCCGAATACGGATATTTCTAGTATTTAATTTGTACCGTGGCTGCTTCTTGGATTTTAAAAGCATCATTTTTATTATTATTTTACTGTTGTGATGTAATGCATTTTCCCCTAAACCACTGAAAAATAATTATGACATCATAACAATATATATACTATATATATATATATATATATGTCTCCCGACTCACTTGTTCACTTATTTCCCCATTAATTCAGCGAGACGTCAATGGTGGCGTAAAAGCTGAAGTTCAGCGACAATCGGACACACTTTTTTTACAGTTTTTTAGACACGGGGGCGAACATTAGATTGTTTTTGTGGCTTTGCGTGGTAGTTATGAGTTTTCAGTTGTATTTTCGGAATTTAAATATAGATCAACGCTTGAATAAATGTCATTACAAATAACTCAATTTTACAAAATATCTAACAGTTGTACAGTAGGCTCTCGCTACCTAGAACCAAATACTTGGCATAACAAAAAAATATAATTTCTCCCACTAACGACGGACAAATAACTTTTTATTTGTTTTGCTAAACGTGAGCATTGTGGTTCGTCTTAATGTTGCTTAGAAAAAATCTACTTTCGCCGCAGCTAATATGTTTTAAATTTTTAGCCCCAAATATGATTGAAGTTCTCAGAAAGCTATTGAACATATATATATATATTTTAAATTTCCTACGGTCCTGTGAGACCGAATATTTCACATTTTTTTGTACACAAGTCAGTGGTCAGCTAGAGTGCTAGACAACTAATGTTTTGTCATACCATTACCAATGCGCGATATTGCTCTTGCATTTTGTTAAACGATGCATTTGAAGTTTTGTTGGCAAAGTTAAAATATAATTTTTAGAATGACCTGACCCCGGCAATTTTTAAGTTTTGTGTGCAGACCTTTGGTGAAAATAGTTGAGTAGCCCTTCTCTATGGCAATGGTATGTAA
Source organism: Styela clava (assembly GCF_964204865.1). NCBI lineage: Eukaryota > Metazoa > Chordata > Ascidiacea > Stolidobranchia > Styelidae > Styela > Styela clava. Next base: position 21,312,605 of record NC_135250.1, read on the forward strand.
TACCCATCTAACTAACCTTTACGTCAGGGATTGGCAAACTGCGTCCCGCGAACTATTTTTTTGCGGCCCGCGAACGTCCCGAGAACTTTAAATGCATATTACAAAAATTGATAATAAATTCATCGTTGTCTCCACATGGATTTGTGCGGTAACAAATGCAACTGTATGGCGCTTTTCTGCACCGTCAGTTATATATGAGTTGTATGCCGTTTACTTGATGTTGGTTATAATTTTAAATAAGTTTCCGAACATTCTAAAGTGCTTAGACGAATTTTTTTTCTTTCTTGCGTGTTTCAAAGCCGGTTTGCTTGATATGCTAAGTCGGCATCGCAGGTAATGAAGGATTCAATGTTAAACGTCATTACAGTACGTTTCACTGCAAATACGAAATTCGACCCCAAACCCCAAGTTGCACGACTGCTCTGTGCGACAGTGCAAACGTGTAATGTACACGTCACACATTGTACATATTGCTGTGAGCAGCTTAATATGAAATGTTTTAAAATCACAATAAATTTCGTACTGCTTGTCAAATTGTCATTTGGACTGCGTACTGCGGGGCAGTTGTCATTTGATTTCAACGTTTACGCCGCGGCACAGAAAAAACATCAAGTAAATAAAAACAATGTAAGGTTTGATTATATACATATTAAAATGGGCAACATAAACGTCCTATTGTAGCACAGCAATAGAAAGTGCGGGTGCGCCATAATTTTAATTTTATTGTTGCGATTGTTCGCATGCAAAACTGAATGCGGCCCGCACGCTACCGGAAATGTGTATATGCAGCCCGCGAGTACATAAAGTTTGCCGAACACTGCTTTACGTGTTAATATATGCATAACGTATGTCTGGCATTTCTGATACCTGCTTATCCTTATTTTAACGTCTCAATATCATTTGTAGCAGTTTGATATTATTTAGTCTTAGCTGTACTCGTGTGAGACTTGGGAGCGTCTGACACTGGACGAAGTAGTCTATTAGTATGAGACAATGTCGCCAGGCTGTTCACTGCGGCCCGCTCTTAAATGAGTTTATAAGCAGACTATTAGCATTTTCTTTAAGCTAAATTTTGGCATGATTATTTTGGGTCATCTAGATTTAAAGGTCGGTTATATTTATCGCGTATGTACCAAGTCTTGCGCTCTGGTGGACATCGATGTTTGTTTAATTTTTTTTCCGCGAAACTGCGCGTTCTTTTCGACAAACCCGAAAGCTACTGTGCGGTCATTGACGACGAGGCGCTGAGGAAAATTATAGGAATTATTTGTCAACCCAAATTTCCAAATTAGCTTTCATTTTGATTATTATTTCGTGTCGGCTTTGATTTTCCATATCGCCAACATATAATAAAAAGTGAACAATATCTTTGCTACTGGCTTCGTGGTTCGATGTATTATTCTGTCGTGTCTATGTTATTCTGTGTTAATAAAAATAAAATGTCGTCTATGCGAATCGGTTAAAATTCTGATAAAATTGACTTAATGGCATTTACCCATATTCAAATTAATATATCCGTTCGGAAATCGTTGAAATGTTACTTTATTAGGAACTTGTATTGATATATTGATTAGGAATTGAAACAACATCATAACCACCGAAAACAAATGAATAAAAAACAGTATAACGCAAATATAACTGTCAATTTTAATGTCATTGTCTCTATGTCTGTAATATGTGCGCAGATTCTCGTGTGTTAGTCAGAAATCCGCAAGTGCGTTGTATTGTACAAGCGTTTCATTAAGCAACGCGCAAGTGACGTGTCCACGCAACGTGTTAACAGACGTTAGAACAGCAAATATAACTCTCAATTTGGACGTCTTGGCCGGTGTTCAAGTTTGGTAAAATCTTTTGCGGCCCGCAATGAAATTCTTCATGTGAAGGTTGCCCGCGACACTAAAAAGGTTGAGTGAGCCTGATGCAGATACTATGATGCAGGGGTTCTCAACCGAGCATCTTTGAATTTTTGCAACAATTAACTTTTGAGTTGACTAAATTATGCCAGCAACTCTTTATCGTTCGTATTCACACTGTATCTAATCGCTGGACCAGGATATAGTGCTACCCTTCTTTTCCCATAGAGATCGCTGCTGCCCATCTAAATCAAAGCGAGACGGGCATGTTCTTGTCGCCAACGAAGGGAACGTTCGACGGGAATGGTCGACGCGTGGTGAGATGATAGCCTGATAGCGGGCTTTTAGCGGCTTGATATATTATACGGATGATACTACTGCTATCTGTATATGTGTTGACTGATAGACATAATCTTAAGTTTTATGGCTCATTTATCAAGTTTTTAATGAATATCTATGCATGTCGAAGCAAAAGCATACCTTCTAATACATTCGCCCAGTGTTTTGCGACAATGCCGTGGCTGCAATAATCAAATTCTTTCAGATATCGCCATTTTGCATGCAATAAATACGTTGTTACTGCATAATTTATATGTCGAAACTTTGCACGATAGTCTAAAATGGATATAGTACCATAAAAGACTTCCATGCCGCCTTTCTTGTGGCACTGTTCCCCGTCCCCAAAAAGGGGGGTTTTGTTGGTGGTACGCGGCCGGAGTAAAAAATGGTACTTTGTCAGTAAAAGGTTGAGAACTACTGCTCTAATGAAAGGAGAACTAGAAACAAGGTTACTACCTCGCTTTAGACAAATGCTCTATGGAATCCAAGAGCAATGTTCACATTAACTAATAATAAACTATTGCGTCGACATGAACATATTGGCCTATATAACATCTAAACAATGAATTTTTTTTACGTATTAAAATGGTAGGATAGGCGGGGTGTACCAGATTTAGAGAAAGTTTAAAAAGGGTATACCATTAGAAAAAAAAAGGTTGACAAGCACTGCGCTAGATACACCTGCAAAATACTTCTATAAATACTTCCAACCAGACTTATTTCAACTTTTTGCGTATCAAACAAATATTTATCACTTGCAAGCAAAGGGCTCTAGGGCAGAATTCTAAGAACCAATTCGGTCGAAATGGGTTAGGGTTGCGCTTTTTTGGGGCTTCGATTGTGATGGCTAACTTGGGTTTTCCATGAATTCGGATGTGGGCTACTAGCAAAAATTGAACCGTGTTGATAGGATTGCGGAATCCATGCCCGTGATTAATAGCTACTTCCAGCTTCAAAATAGCCTACACGTAAATGGGGCTAGACAACCACCTACTGTAGAAAATTGTAAGTTTTGGAAAGTGCAGCCAGTGATCAATGCAGTTCGCAATCGTTGCATCCAGTTGCCTCGTGAAGAATTCAATGCGGTTGATGTGCAAATGATTCTTTTCACTGATAGAGTACCTGCTAATAGGGATTTGCTAAAAAACAATTGTTTTAAATCAAGTTTTTTTTTTTGGCTGTTTTGTTCAAAATGGCTGTACAATTCAATTTTTTTTAATAAATAGGTTGAAGAAAAATGATTGTAAAAAACTTTCCAAGCGCTTCTTATTTGCAATAAATCCTTCTAAACGCCTCAAATATCATTAGAAGCTCACCATCTCAAGCTGTAGTTCAGTGGTTGGCGCAGTAAGACGCAACCGCAAAGCATTACGTGAACGACCCTGCTGCGACGAAACCACCTTGCGAAAATTGAAATCCGATCAAATAAATGAGTTTATATAATCTTGAAAAACCTTATCACTTCAACCTTTATAACAAAGTATGCTAAGCATAAATTAACCGAACAGTATTAATTAACCGTAATGATGCCCTCATTTTATAAGAAAATGTCAATGCATGAACTCGAAACTAATATTATGGCGTCATAACACATTATAGTTGTGGCGTCTTTGCATCATGTGACTCTTACAATTAGCATACGCTAGGCTAGGTTATCTCATCGTTTATATCAGTAGATTGCCGCCGATTTAAGCAATTTCTTCAATATCGCTCGTTTTGCCGAAGGCTGCCCTTGATCTGATTGCTTTTGCAGTGGGCTCGTGAGCTAAGTTTCATGATTTTCTTACTTTGAACATCTCTCTGATAACTCGGATAAACATTCCGGTTGAAATCTTATGACTTAGGTAGTAGGTACAAACTTGGCGATAGATGTACGCAATAGAAGTAAAAGTCCAAATGAGAATTTTGACTCCTATTTTTGAAATAATAATTCCGGCTGCGTGTGCAGCTGCCAGACGCAACGTTTTGGCGTAGTTTCACGGCGTTGCAAGGGGTATTTCAATGAAAAATACAGAAAAAAAAAAATTGATTTAAAACAAGCCCTAGTTTTAAAACACGATGTTTTTTTTTTGGATTGATAAAAAACGAAATCCTACATGCTAAACAATTTGTCAAAGGTAAACCCAATCCCGTTGGTCTCAGGAATTTTGATATTTGCGGTAAATGTCGATTTCGAAATTTATCAAGGTTCCGGCACAGGAATTCCAGGAGAAACTAAGCGAGTTGGTCTTGGTGCACCCGTGGATCTACGCTTATTGGATACCATACTGAAACGGAAAAACTACAAAATTTATTTTGATAATTATTTCGCCGGAATGCCACTCATAAGAGAATCAAAATCGAGAGGGATTTATGCACTTGGAGTTGTTAAAAGCAATCGACTGATGGGGGTGCGAACTAAAATCTGAAAAAAAGATCAAGAAGAAAGGAAGAGGTGCAATCGATTACAAAGTATCCGACAAAGGTGATATTTTTGTAGTCCGTTAGATGGATAATGGCGCTGTGACACTTGCTCCAAGCTTTACTGGCGTTGACGAAAAAGACCATGTGCGACGGTGGAGAGAAAGCACAAAAGAACACATCATGGTAGAAGGGCCAAAATGTGTTCAGACGTACAACGATAATATGGGAGAAGTCGATAAACTAGATTTCCTCATTTCGCTGTACAGGGCCAATGCTAAAACTAGATAGCGATCGGAGACCGCTGACTCAACGATCGTCTGCTGCGACGGAAGTTAGGGTATCCCCCAAAACAGAAACTGCGGTTTCGATTCCTTCGTTCTGACGCAATAGCGAAACCGCGTGTCCCATCAGTAATTAATCAATACCTCGCTAATTATACGACATAATTCATCCCAAATCAATAGGCTTCTGGTCCGAGATATGATGAATGCACATGCAAAATTTGAAGCAGATTCAACCTCGTGAGATATCGCGTAACATACGAAAGTGTCTAACAAACAGACAAATACCTATTAACATACTTACCGATCGAGATCAATAAAGAACAAAGAAGTGGCCAGTTTGAGTAATTTCCCACTTCATGGATTTCGCGCTATATAGCGAACTCGTGGCTAGAATATTGCGATATTGAACGAGCAAATGGAACTCCAAGGTCACGCATCATGGACCTACTGGAATACATAAGCGAGGTTGCAGATACTTTGCTTAGAGCTAACGTGTTTACCGCGGCATTGGTGCATTGGAGTCCCACTGTCAGAAGATTACGTTCTACTTCACAATAATTTCAAACAGAAAGACAAGCGTCATTTTTGACTAATAGGCGGAAACTATCAGTGCGGCCTGTTGGAAATGTGAGATATGATGGATTTATGCATCATTCATGCTTTTTGAGCTTTCATAGCAAGTGAACAAAAGCAAGCAAGATATCTCAACAGATCTGTGCTTTAAAAACTTGATTTTTTAATCAAGATATCATTCATTTTGGTCGATTTCACAATTTTTGTGTAACGAAAGACAATTTTAGAAGATTGCAAGTTAGCTTAATGTTTTTTTAAGAATTTCCATTTTTTGATATTTTACAATTTTTGGGGAAATTGTGTTTTTCTCAACTTTGACACAGAGTGTACATTTGTACACATCACCTAATTTGTAATCACCTAATCAATTTGTAATGAAAAATATTTTTTTCCTGAATTGTTTGTGCGTGACTGAAAGGGATAATGAGGTTACCTTCAGTTCAAGCTATTTGGTTCCAAGAATTTTGTTTTTTCGCATGCGGTATGGTACAACCTTTTTTCTCGATATTAAAATGTCATGTACGGTTTTGGTAAACTTCAGCATAAACAAACAGCTATGTTATCGTGTTAGGATATTCATGTTATTCAGATAACATTTTTTTGTGTCTGAAATTCGATTATTATCCCGTGCCATTTTGTCTTGAATAAAAATTTATTTCGGGTGTGGGTATAGCAATAATCTGATCAATGGCAAAATTTCAATTGCGCTTTCATGCTTACTTTTATATTCTAATCTCGGCCTGTATTTGAATCCTATAATAAATATTATTTTGGGCCACTTTTAATTTGTTGCCATAGGATATTTTTATTGTGCCAATGTTTATTAATTAATAATGATATGAAGGATGGAGCATTGGGGAATCTTTCTTCGTGGTCTTTAAATATTCATACTTGCATGCAATATTGATAAGCAAAGTGAAAAAAAAAACTATTGTTCTAACCAGTTGTGTAATTGTGTATTTATTACAAATAACCTAGTTGTCGCCATTAGCCACATGGAAAAGCTGTTCACGTGAACGGAAAATTACTGAATTCATTGTTTAAAAAACTGAATAATATGATTTACCCCGCGAATCTTTTGTTCTATATTTTGTGTTAACCTTTCAACAGTACTATTTATAAGATGACCTATTTTGTGATTTACACCGAACAACTTATATATTTTTTAATGATGTTGATGTATTGTAGTACTAATCAATTAAATTAGTTTAATCAACTGTTCATAGATATATAGGCCCCTGTATTTGAATTATTATATATTTATTAAATAAAAAATCATAAAATAACAATAAATTGAAACAGTATTTGGGGCTGCAATTTTCAACCTACCATGATATGAGGTCGGTTGTCCAGTGGTTATGGGTAATAAGAACAATTTTTGGTGCTCTCGAAGTATGCGAACCAAGATGGCGGACATCGGAACGTAACATGGGTAACAGGTTAGGGTTAGGCGATAATTTTTTTCCAATTTTCTTTATTTTAGTCCTATTATCAGTTCGAAGACTAGCCAAGAGCCTCCCGTAGTATTTATACCTAAAATTATGGCCTAACCTTAACCTAGTACACATATTACATTCCGATGTCCGCCATCTTGGTTCGCATCTTGGTACTTCGGAGCCCCCAATTTTTGACAAATTGCTTCCCTCCGATTTGTGATCAAAATCATGCGGCATGATCTGGGTTAACAAATGATATCAGATTGTCAAGAGTTCAATTCTTTCTGCATAAGCAGATGATGAATGTTAATACAGAAAAGGATTTAAATTGTTTATTGTTTTTACCCATAGGTGGGAAAGGCTTTCGAAACAGGGGCCAAAAATTTTGCCCACCTAGACTGGCGGGCCATGTAAGTGTGATGTTAAAAGTGCTTAAACTGAATTTAATCGCAATCTCAACAAACTCCTTGAGCTATTTCAAAATTTAGTTTTAGTTTGATTGTGGCAGCATCAGGCGGCCCAGATTGAATTACCCAACGAGCCGGATTTGGCCCGCGGGCGGTGGCTTGCCCATGTCGGTTCTTACCTGTGGCCTCGTTAAATTGTGGAAATCCCAAAGTCTTCAGTATTCGCCATTTACGTCTAAGCTTACCTACTTTGATTATGAATAGCCCTTTTCCGGGAAATTCCGCGGGCGTTACCTAACCAACAATTGCTAGGCGGATAGTTTGCCCCTCGTGTAGTTCAATTTCATCGCTATCAAATTAATGTTTTTATTAGACATGTAGCGGACCTACGGACCGTTTTGCTAGTATTTTGTTGTCAGTATTTTTCCTCTTGGTATTCTTGTTGTTGTTGTGGAATACTCGCTTTTCTCTTTAACTATTGGATCAGTTTAACTATTGGTTAGGCCATAATTTCAGGTACAAATACTCTGGGAGTTACTTGGCTAGTCACCGAACTCGTAATAAAACTAAAATAAGGAAAATTGGAATAAAATTAAAGCGTAACCTGTTACGTATACTAGGTTCCGGTGACCGCCATATTGGTTCGCATACTGCAGGAGTACCGATTTTTCATTCCCGGATTCAACAACTTCTTTTTTATACAGGTATGTCACCTTTCGTTTGGCGCGATGACAAACGTTGTGCAGGAGAAACAAGTATTTTATCTTTGGACACATTTCGAATGTTTTAATAAAGCAAGGTAAGGATCAGATCGTCTACATTTCTCAAGTAAATTTTGAGCTTGTTTTACAGCATTTTCAGCTAATTTATTACTTTAAAAAAATTCGGGACAATTCCAATTTTGTGCCCGAAATGACTTTTTCTAGAAGTGAAAGGAGAATAAGGCCAAATCCAAGATTTTACTCAAGTCATTTTGTGAAGTGAATATTTCATTTAGCACCAGTATCAATTTTGAGTTTGACACTGTTGATATTCTCATTTAAAGCCCATACATGTCACTGATCTCATGCACTGGGATCTGGTTTTCATTGTCATAAACATCATATGAAGGTCTTTGAGGTTCTTTCGATTGAGCACTTTTAATTGAACACTTCTTTGATTTTGTGACAAAAATTACATTTCTTGTAAAATGACGTACAAGAATTTCGAGATTTAGCATGATATAATAAACCACAATACTAGCAAACACAATTAAATTTTGATACACTCTGGAAATGACTAGCAGGCTTATGAAATTTGTCATTATTTGCACAAAATATTGTATTGTTTATTGCGAACTTGTTAGACCTAGCTTTCGGACTGTAGCGCGTGTATCTTTTATGGTAAGATATAGAATCAACTTCTTGCGTCGCAGTTACGGATAGCGATTTCATTCTTTCATTGAATATTTGAACTAGGGTTAGTTCTGATACCTATAATTTTTACTATCCGGATAACGGATATATCCAGGTATTCCGTATTTTAGTTATCCGGTTAACCGGATAGTTACTGATAATTTTAGAGAACCCATTTCACAAGATTTTTGCGGGGAATGGAATTTACCTAAAACCACCGCACAGTTCGTTCTATAGTATAGTATTTTGTGTTCTGGATTATTCTGTGATTTCATGCACGACGAAATAAACTTTGTACATATATACTGTAATAGCAATAGCATACATATAAATGAAATCATGAGCACACAAAATCATGCATTTCGATCATTTTATTTCAGTGAGAAGTACTCAGAAAAAAATATAATACAGAGGGGACAAAGTTTATTAATGGCAAAGAAAAAGGATAATTTTGAAAAAACGGCCTAGTCAGAAATTTCTTCTAATTTGAAAAAAAAAATTACTTATTTAACATGTCACTGTAAATATTCTCACGTTCGAACCAATTAGGCCACAACTTTAATCTATTCTATTCGAATACCTTTTAAACTAAATTAACAGAGCCAAAAAAAGTTGCATCAGTTTTTGAACAATTTTACTTATCACACTATGTGAGTAAATGCAGCCTATAATAGCGTTTTGTGTTATCTATCACTGGCTCAGAGTCGTGGTATTTTCGTTAGCATTTCCTGCCTTATTTTCAATCAAAAATGTGTGTTTTCAGGTTTACTCACTTCAGTATAGATAAATACGACGATAAAATAGTACGGCGATTTCAGTTACGGGCGAAATAAAACAATTATCGGCAATATATACCGACGAGACCGCACCAGACTTTTCTCCCGAATATGTTCATATATATATCAATATCTGCATTTATTGTACCAAATCAATTATACTCATTGGAATGCAATAATAGCTTAAATTTATAAATTCGCAAGATCGCAAAAATACGAATGAAAATTATTATCAACTGAAAAACCAGGCGGTATTATCAACGAGTGTCATGATCGCATCGACTGCTTCACAAATCGTCGCGAAGTATTTATTATATACGTATATTTCACATATTTATTTTGTACTACGCGACGTATCAATAAAAATCAAGCGGCAGCTGTCTCAAGTTTTGAACACTCTAAAAGATCGAATACAAATCTAAACGAAATGGACATCTCTAGTAATCAGTATCGATCAGTTTGACAACCAGTAACTACTGCAAAATAAACAACATATAGCAACGTAACAAACAAAATTATGTAACAATGTAACTAACAAAAGTAGCAATATTGAGTGGATAAAAGTTGTTATTATATGCTCTGGGAGATGTCAGTGGCCACAAAACAAAAAATATAAAAATCACTAATGCGCATATGCATGTTTATACTGCTCTATTATCCGATTAACCGTCACGATAATAATCGGATATCAGATAGCAAAATAACTCTCGGTTGACCGGTTAACCGTTATCCGGATAATCCGACCCCAATTTGAATAGATTCACCTGGCATCTGTGCTCTCATGTTACAATGATGTCTTGTTAGTCCCATGTTTGACTTGCTTGGGTAGGCACATTTTAGTAAACTTTCTTTTCAGGCATTCGATCAAATTAAGCAGGAGCTTTAGATTTTATGCAATGCCCTGATAAAAATATCATATTTATGAACGAATATTCTCCGGTTTTCAGCAACATTCACATAAAAATAAGAGGATCTGGTCTGTTCAATGACGAATCAGCCACCTCTAAATTAATTTTCACTGGCGCTCTTTGAATTCAAGCAGCTTTCATGTTTGTTTGTGGGTAAACACACAACTGTTCAGGATGCTTGAGTATATTATGGATATAACATTATAACATATAGCACGAGGCGCCATTATACCATATAGTACTAGACTAGAAGGCTATTTAAATTATTTTTCCAAAAATCTTGTGACTTTAAAGAATTCACCTTTCACTTCTGAGAGTGAGAGTGTTCAACGAAGTCGTGAGTTTTTTGATAAGGTAAATTACCAAAAAAGCCAGGGTCGGATTAACACGATGCCTAGGTTTAGGATATTTCATTTGTGAGACTCTTTTCAACAATGACGTCACAAACATAACAAAGTCATGACACAGGGTAAGCGATCGTCTGCAAAATTCTCAAAAGAATATGTGTGCCTCATCTTAAAATTTTCCCTTTTCGTATCTGATTCAAACGTTGCTTTTTATACACGTTGTTTTAAATCACTGTGTTCTTTGTCCAAGCCATTTTTTAAAAGTGTTCAAGAGAACGATATCGACCAAATTGCTGGTTAGTGAGGTAGACATTATCAACCGCAAGGTGGTGTGCTAACGCCGCATTGGCTCGGGGTTTCGCGCTTCATTTGGAGAACTAATGCCACTATTACTCTGAGAATGTTTTTCACGTGGTTTTTATCTACACTTGAGCCTATCTCACCATTTTATTATTTTTCAGGGTTCTATCCACTATTCAAATATTTATTGTATTTGATTTTTTTTATTATTTATTTAATACTTTTCATTTATTATACACGTGTATTTTATTTACTTTTGAGCCTATTTCGCCATTCTGATATTTTTAGGGTCACAGCCGTGTTTTCAAATAATCTATGCCACTTATTAATGGCGCGGTAGCGATACGGAGTAATTTTCTTGGTATTTTGAGGGGAACCGGAGACATTTAATTCAGAGGGGAACCGGAGACATGTTGTAATGGGTTCCATACCTTTGCATCCACGTACGCTTGCACCCATAACCTGCACATATGTATATTATCGCTCACGGAGATTTGTACCCACGTTGCACCCAAGAATATTTGAGTTTCAAACAAATGGCATTTTTCATTAAATATATTTATATACTGAAAATCAAGTTTGCTTGGTACGCGCAAGTAATAACGACGTATGAAAACCTTAAATATACCTGGCACTGTAAATGTGGCAAAGTCCGGTTTTTGAGCTGCTGCATTTAGAATTTTCCAAAATATAAAACACGAAATCTCGGATTCATATTTACCACACAATTCGCGAGCTCGTACATCGGTGGCATGCGTGTGGTATTTCGTTATTGAACCACTGATTGCATGATTAAATTCTTCAGGGATGATTATGAATCATATTGTCTTTGGCAGGGCTACTCAACTGGCGGACCGCGGTCCGAACCATAAAATTTGGGCCGCGTCTGCTTTTTTCATTTTGGCAGCATAAGCATCGTTTTATAGTTTCAGTTGATTTTGATACAATTTAAATACACAGCTATACGGTTTTTCGTACTGGTACCAATGTGCGATACTTGTGTCCATGTTTGCGAGCCATTCATTGCTCTTGTATTTAATTTAATATCGCATTTGACGTTTCGTTTATTTAATGGAATAAATTTTCTGTAATGTCCGGACCCCAGTAATTTTAAAGTTTCGTAAACGAACCTTTGGTGAAAATAGTTGAGTAGTAGCCCTGGTCTACGGTATCTTCACAGACGACACGTAAACACTAGTCGTCCAAGTCCATGCATCTGGAATGATAAAATGGTCGGGCAATTCCACGCCTGAATTCGACTGTCGTGTCGTTTTTATTATATATTTCGTTTAAAAATCAAATTTCTTTGCGGAAATGTGTAAATCATACGAAAACACCTGATTTCAAATCATCTATTATATTTCGGGTTTTATGTTTCAACACAGACGTCAACGAGACTGGAAACCAATGGTAAACACGAACTATTGGTTTACGGAATCAGGGTTTTGTCCCACACTTCGGATTTTATATTTTGTCCCCTCCCAATTTTTTGAATAGCGCTAATAAATTGCGTGCTGCGATTATTAACAATTTTTGACACAGAAATACCATTCAACTTCCTATATATAGCTCTGTGATAATTCAAAAAGAGATAAAATAAACAGTAAGAAAAGAGTTTCACCACAAACAATATGCTAATATTTTGCTAGCCCATGGCCAGATTTGGTCGGCAAGACTTCTGAATCACTTAGAATAGTTGCCTTGACTCTCCTTTATGTATACTCTAGCAAACTTCTGGATTCACGTAAAGTAATATTCTTCACTGTCGCTACATTGGATTCTCGTTTGTCAATTCATCGACAAGATTCTTGATTGCCGTCCTCAGTTACGCTTCCTACAGTATTATTGCATTATGGATCCTTCGGCAAAACTTTTGAATGACTTGGAATAATTGTTTTTGCTCTCGCCAGATCATACTTGCATAATAGATCCATCGGCAAGATTCTTGAATAATCACTTCGAATAGTTGCCTCAACTCTTGGCACAAGATCCTCGCACTATGAATCCACCAATGGGACTATTGAATCACTTAAAATAACTGTCTTCACTCTTGTTAGATCATCCTTACATTGCGGATACACAAGCAAGAGTATAGAATTACTTTTGATAGTTGACTTCACTCCTGCTACATCATCCTTGAATTGCAAATCAACCAGTATGACTGTTGTATCACTTAAATACCAAAAGACTCTTTACTCTTGCTGCGGTATCCTTGAATTACATATCCAAAAGCATATAAGTGGGATGAATGGTTTATCCCGTAGAAACCCGTTTGATAGCATTATTGAGTTGGATACCAATGGAAGATTGCTGTGTTTATTTGGAAACAGCTACATGGTCAGTTGTATCCAATTGTGTCGGCGTTACAGTAGTCTCTGAGTTGGTGATGAGATAAGAAACTTAGTGTTCGTAATCCCGCTAATTTGACCAATAATCTAGCGTAAGTATTATCCCACATTCCTCTCGAAGCGGTCATGCTTCGATGCAGCACATGCAGCAGTATATCTTGGAGTTTACGAACAGATTTATTGTCGACAATACCAGATCGATCTAAATGCAAATGTAATAAGTTGAAAAACCCACTTATTCGTATGAACTAAAACTTTTAATGTTACTGTACTATTGTAAGTAGTACTTGCATTTCTATTTTATTTCAAATTACCACACTACAAGAATAAAATGCGAAAATAATTTTGTGACGATTATGTCAATATAACATTTATGCTATAGGTCTACGTCAATACTGAATCTGAACCACCAGTAATGATTCATATAATTCTTGTAATATGGCTAACGCGCCTGAGATTGAAATAATATTTTGTGTTGAATTTGGTCATATCTGTTTGTAAGTTTAGACCAAAGCGGACACAATACTAATTTGTACTACTCACCGCAGGATACCAGTGCCAATGCTGTGAATATAGCGACTTCTTCTGGGCTAAGACCAAGAGAACTAAATTGTTCAGCAAAATCGAATGTACATTTGACGAATTCTCCCATATCTGAGTCAAAATATATTTCACGTTAAATTGTTCATTTGGATTGCGTGATTGTGCATTTGTATAGTATAACCAACTCATATTTCATATATCATATTTGTCGATTAGTAATAGAAGCTGAACCTACCATTGGAAACTAATTCAGATAAACGATTCCGTTTTCCATCTGGAAATAGAAATGTTTGGTTGACCGGATTGTAACCAGATAACATAACGATGAGCATGACCTGTAAATGAACGTAAAACTTTTCTATTTATATAAATAAATCAATTACAGTTACATATGTGATAGTCTCGGCCCAAGGCCGGCCAGAAAAAAAAACATGCTGGTTTGAACGATGCATAGGGATAGAAAAAAAGGAAACACATTAAAAGATTAACGTGATGATCGATTTGATAATATTGCACAAATTGCCAAACTTTCTTGTAATAATCAGCGAATTTGATGTATGAATGAACTAAGTCTATTTCATCTGTGACCTTACCTTGAGCGAAAATCGATGGATCAACATTCGATATAAAATAGTTTATGAGAAGTCAATAACAAGATTATTTAATTTTGCCCATACCATTTGTTTGGGCAATTACCTCGAGTACTCCACTTTTTAAGAGATGAATTTGATCGACTTCCGTCAACATATTGATAAATCCAGGTATTTGTTTCGCGAATTCAACGACTTCACAAATCGCCATGTTGAATGGTGATGTGTTTTGAATTGTAACGTTACATGTTGCTTTCTGCCAGTTTCGTATGAAATTTGGTACATTATTATAGCTTTTTGTATATTGCACTAGTATATTGAAAAATGATATAGTGGTATTAGGCGCGTAGTTATGTCACCCAACAGTTTTATTGTCCAATGCATCTCTTCTGAAAAATCGAAGTCAAAACAATGGATAATATCAAAAAACACGCATCCGTCTGTGCCCTCATAAAGCTGTGTATTATTTATACTGTGTATTAGTTAGTTATGTTTTTATTCTTTACCTCGAGTTGACTGTGTCTCTTTCCCCCGATGTCTGCGCTTAGAAAAAATCCTCGCTTGGCCAGAAAAAAAGTGGTTTGAAAACCGAGACGAAGTGTATTTGCAATATCATCATATACACAGGGGCTTTGCTTGCTCTCCGAATGCTATAATATATTATAAAGGTAGAAATGAAAGTTCTCGGTATTTGGTTTCCCGAAGTTTGTTGCTTTCTACTGTTTCGGTGATTATACTGTACAGCTTGTATTAAAATTATGTTAAGAATAAAATATATAAAATATAACAATAAACTGTTTCAATGCAATCTGAATGCAGCGCGGGTGGAGGCAATCTATGAAATTATGATAGGCTTCGTTCAAATGTTACTAGTTTCGGTAAAGCAATATTTAGTAGTTTAGTGAGTTCTGATAGATATGATATAACGTGAAATGCTTCTGATTAAAATATGGAATAGGGAGCAACCAAAAGTGAAAACTTCTTACAACCGCGTTCTATGTTAAAAATGAAATAATGCGCTCATGCAGGTATGTCAGGCTTACCTCATTATGTAGGTCATACTGGGAATGACAGTGAAACGATATTTGTCGTGATTTTCAGGCCAGCACGTGTTTTATAATAATGTGTTTTTAAAACAGATTGCTATAATTATAATTCTGAATAGATGAATTTTGATAGCTTATTTTTGATCTTGGATATATGTGATACGAATAAAAAGCTGTAGTGTTATGAAGTGAAAATTAAGTATTTTATATTACCTGATTGCTCAAATCTGTGTTTACTACGTTGTTCATGCTTGCCAATGTGTTACTGCATTGATATTCATTGTCTTCGCTTGAAAATTCGCTCTCAATCCGTGAGGAGCAAGAACTGTCGTGGGATGATGCTGACCACAAACGCTTCTTCTGGTTGTATGGTATGTAAGGCGAATTTGGGGCAGGCCAGAGATTGCCCTTTGCATTTTCTTCCAGTCGTTTGGGAAATTTATCAAACGAAAAGTATTTATCTTCTCTGTTCAAAGTCGACAACTGGATATGCCCTTGGTCCATTTCCCTTGAATCATATTGCAAAGCTTCGATGAAGTTCAGATGCCTAATTTTTTCAGATGTGGATTTTTGGTTTTCAACGACGGATATTGGGCTCCAATGAGGTTCATTTGGTTTACAGGCAGAATATATAAATTTCTGACGTGTTACTGAATTCCCACTGTCTCTGAAAACGTTGGGAACGTCATCACCAACACATAGCAAGTGCGAATGGTTTCTTCTTGTTACAGAGTGGCCGCTTCCCTCATTTTCGGTACGACTTTGTAATAAATATTTTGCAGTTGATAAATGTTTACTTTTTGGTTTCTTGGCTGGGTTTAATAATACATTAGCGTGTTTTATTGTTTTGCGGGCGTCAGTCGTTAGCTTTACTAACTTTTCGGTTTCACAGCAAACACTCCCGGTAGCATTCTCACCCGATCGTGCATAGCTTCTGAACGGTAAATGAACTTATGAGAATACCATAAATCAAAAAGTACACCCAGTAGTTATAATGCTATAAATTGCCCAACGAACAAGACAGAATTTGAAAAAATTTCCCGGGTTAAGTGTGACTTTATTTATTACCTTGCAGCATTTCCAAATCATAGGAATTCTGGAGATAAGTGTTCCATATTATTCAATTTTCTTCACATGGGATAAACGTTAAGTCGTTTTTAATTGCGTGGGTATAGAATGTAAAATTATCGTGTATACGTTTAATATTTTAGAATGTAGATTATCTAAGCCGCAAGGAATATTCTCTGTCAGCATTAATATAATACCTCCACGCTGAATATCTTCGTGTCAAAATTTTAACCTTTTCTTTATTTGGTATTCTTCCATACTTGACGGCTAAACAAGAGATAAGAATATAATTAATTCTCGTGTCTTGAATTTATTACTTGTAGATAAAAAAGCAAACATATAAGGACTCGTCCAACCTTTTCGAGACATTCCGACTTTTACGCATGTCTCATATCTACATGACTGACACCTGTTTCTAGACTCTTTGTTTATTTCGCAATTTCCTCCTAATTTGCATACTGGATATTTCAGATTCTGTCCCGTGGTTCGCCGGAAGAATCCCTGTAGAATTTAGAACATGGAAATAAAAATGCAATTGCATTATTATTCTTATTTTTAGACAAAACAAATAAACGATCAGGAAAATATTAAACAAATAATCTATTCAACCGATCAAGTAAAATACCAAGAACGAATAAAAATTCAAATATTTTTCAATAAGGAAATGATTTGATAGATATTTTTGCGCTTTTGCGAATGCGAAAAATTTCAAGATCAGCAATAAAATTCCAGAAATTACAAATAAATTTAGTTCAATAAAAATACATATAAAGTATATTAGTATATCAATAACACATTTATATTGCCTCGAAAGCTTTTAAAACGGTAGTCGCGATTTCGCCACTCGATAAAACAGTCGACGTTTTCAACGGATATAATGATTTTTCTGTTGCACAAAATATTCACTCCTTGACCGATACGGGAATGTTTAAAATGACTTGCTATATTAATTTATTTGGGTTCAATTTAACCTGGAGTTGCACCGACAAAATAGAAGCATTGCTATTCTAAAATACCCTGACAATCTGCGGACATAAAAATGTGTGGTAAAGTGCCTCATTAAATCCTGTTGCGATTTGGATTTTTGCGAATTCAGCAAATCTGAGCTGTTCCAGCAAAAGCTCTATCGCAATTTTGATACTCTGAAGAAGCGTTTTAATCTGTTGCGGTCCTCCTAAACAAAACTTATGGTATGGTATTTTTCGTTTTATTTTTAGTATTTTATATAGCTGCTTTTCAATCTAAAAAACTTGTGTTCCATTCTTACAAAAAATTTCAAAAGGGAGGGGGGGGGGTGACTCCTTATAATGTGAAACAATTCTACAACTTCACAAAAAAATCATATTCTATGCTGTCGTCCACAGGTATTCAAATTATCTTACTTTGCACCCTTCGCACGCATCTACTCCATAATGCACACCGGAAGCATTGTCACCGCATACTTGACAGAGTACAGCAAATTTGTATTCACCATCTAGAACAGAAAATAGACCATGACCTCGGTTATAGAAACAGTCGTTTGGTGATGCTTATTTGCGTTATTCGTTCCAAACAAGGCCTTGTAGAAGCACTATCTGATATCACCTGATATGTTATGAGCTACTATTTTTGGAAAGACCGGCATCTTTACGATTCGTCATTGCTTACCCAATTCATTACATCCTGGGTAAGTTGGCGAGCATGGTAACCTGTGATACCAAGATAAATAATCAATGTTTAACGCTTTAGCCACTAGGAGGCCATTGTGGCATTGTTGTTTTTGACCAGGTTTGGTTTATCCCATGAATTTGCGACGCTATCATAATTACATTTCGTGTTTTAGGATCACCTTCGTATGCCCATCTAAATATCTTATTCGGATTTTTAATTTGCTAATGCTTGGCAGTAGGGATGCCATTTTTGGATTTACGAATCGCATTGATTCGAATCGCATCTTTTCTGAATCGATTCGAATCCGATTTATGCGATTCTGAAAAAGAGAGCGATTTACCAAAAAATAAAGTTTGAACGTTTGTTAAATTGTTGTTTAAATCTGCCGAATGCGTTTATGTGGCACTCCAAATAACACCAAATTACGGAACCGAATTAAAAGTACATTGAACGTTTGTTAATCGTTGTATTCGACAGCGTTGAAACTGCCGGATGCGTTTAAGCAGCACTCCAAATAGCACCAAATTATGGGACCGGAAGAAAAACATTGAACGTTTGTTAATCGTTGTTTTCGGCGGCGTTAAAGCTGCCGAATGCGTTTTATGCGACACTCCAAATAACACCAAATTACGGGACCGAAATAAATGAAAATGAATTCTCCGTGATTGACTCTTTTACTTATCTGCCGTCATTTGTTTCAAGTTCGGCCCAACACACTCTTTTACGCATCACTCGAGATGATGTGTGGCGTAATTTTCATCGTAATGGCTCGATGTTCAGTTTTCCACTGAATAGCCTGACTAAAACTAAAGTTTCTATTACGCGCGAATTTAAATGAATCGTATATCTGAAAATTCATGACAATTTTGATGAAAATATCCAACAGCACACCTGCGCTGCGTCTAAGTTATTGTACGCCTTGGCATGATTGGATAAAAAATCAGCTACCGACGTCTAAATAATATTTAATTTTGATTGAAATTTAGTTTAAACTTTGTTCTGAGTGAAATATTTTGCATACATTTGAAGAGAACTATTACTGAATGAGTTCATCGGCCGGCAAAGTTAATTGACCATCATGTTTCTTATCCTAAAATATATATTTATTTTGTTTGCGTTTGTCAGGCTTCCACTCGAGTGGCGGTAAACGAAATCACGTCTTTTTTCATCTGTTACAAAAAAGTAAAATTTACTTCTAATTTTGTTAGCGCGATACAAGCGGGAATAAAACATTTCGGATTATTTCTAGCAAATGTCATAACGGACAGGTGGGAGTAAATAATACTTGAAGAATGGCAACTTGTGCACTGTTTTACATCAACACGTGCCAAATTTCATACCAGACCAAGCATACTGTGCGAATGCCGTCTTACTTTAGCCCCAGCGACCATGTTTGATCGAGATAAAGCGTCAACCAATTATCGCTCGTCAGCGCGTCGTCCATTATACACATTTGGACTTTCTTAATTATAAAATTAAACGTAGTCAACGATAAAAATGAAGCCCGAGTTAGCCAATAACGCTGTTAGCCATAAATAATATTGTCTCTAATATTCATGGAAATTTTTGTTCGCAATCGTAGTCGCGGGAACGATTGTTTTTCTCGAAATTTTTTAAAATTTAATCGTGGTTAATTTTATGGTTTTCAATCATATTCTTGCAAGCATTTCCTATTTATAGTAATTCAAATGTAATTAGAATGTTTTTGTCGTATTACTCAAGCTGCTAGCATAAATATAAAATATTTAACTAAAATTTTGACTTTAATTCAATATAACAAGAAGTGAAAAACCACAGTCACATATACTGGTGTGGGACTAGAGAGAGCAGTGCTGTTACTGTGTTTATGACATAACAGTACAACTGTTCACTGCTTATTTTCTTATTTATATGAATTCCATCAAATTGACTCAGTCCCGATAAAAGTATAACACAATAATAACTCAGTATTGTAAGACTCACAGATAAGTTGCAACATCAATTTTTTCATCAATGCATTTATTGGTGATATCTATGGCCCACATCTTTTTTATCATGATGGAAATAAGTGTGGCTTATTCACTGAAAAACCCGTATCATCCTTGTTATATAGCCTATTCCATTTTCGAGTTTTTCTCTTCTATATCTGAGCTTTTTTGTGACTTTGAT
The DNA here is from genome assembly GCF_964204865.1 of Styela clava. NCBI lineage: Eukaryota > Metazoa > Chordata > Ascidiacea > Stolidobranchia > Styelidae > Styela > Styela clava. The sequence continues at coordinate 21,333,018 of NC_135250.1, forward strand.
CAAACATACGCATGCAATAAAAAAAAAAAGTTTAATGGAATTAGATTCGGAAAGATTCGATTCGACAATTTTTGATTAGAGATTCGATTCGAAAAAAAAAATTACCTAGAAGTGGCAACCCTACTTGGCAGTATAAGTTACCGACGTATGGCATGTCCTTTTACTATCATTAGTTCAAAATGTTTGAAATAAACGAAATTATCAGAGACATATACGATTCACCATATTTCTCAAAAAATTTACGATTATAATTCTATTCTATAAAATTATATTTATGATTGGAAAATAGATTTGTCGATAAGTTGGTTGTTAGTTTATCGTGAAAGAATTCGGATAACGCTTATGCGATAATATTATAGTGAATGGTAAGCATTCAAGTTCACCGCTGTTCACTTGATAACTACGCAGATCTCGCCCATTCATCTGCATTCTAACATTAATTTCTTTATCCTGGCCTGGAGCTGAACCACACGTCGATTGACACGATTTGTATGCAAACATGTAGTGTGAATTCGACTGATTTAGTGTTAGCGATTTATTTTTTTATTTTCAATGATGTAAACATTCCATTTTGTCCATGACCGTGGTCACCAAGGCATAATTCGTTAACTATATTTCTTTTATTTTACACCTTCAAACAATAATAAATAATATGAAATTCGTATAAGTAATAAAGTGGAGTGTTCAGTGATCCAATATTTTTTGACATGACCTGCTTTTATTTATACAAAAGTCATACTTTTGAGCAAAAGTCATCAAATTTGCGTTCGCGAATTGCCATCAAAATTCATATGGTACTATACTTGCTAACCTATAAACGAAATAAACATCACGTTTTAAGTTGAAATAAATGTTCTTAGTTTTTTTTGAAGTTTCAAGATATTTCTCTTCAAATAATCCAAAATATCAGCTGAAATATAAATAATTGGATTTATTCAAGTTATGTTTAATAAATTCATTAATCAACACTAGAATTCAAGGCACACGTGACAAGTTATCAACTACAACGTTTATTCCATATAACCTAAGGTTTCTGTTCAAGTGTGAGAGATTGCAATAATAAGCACTTGAAAACATCTCTGAGTGAGTCGTAATTATAATTTTTATCCATGAAATAATTCAGAAAAACTGTTTACCCAATATTTGATCCAGTGTAGGAGTCTGTGTTTTTGTTTCATTCATTATAACTGTCTTTATAGCACCGATTCAATGCAACACAAACTGAAATAGCAAAATTAAAATAATTTGTGTCGTAGATAGGCTAAACATTTGCTTCTTTAATTAAATTCGCCACTTAGAGAATTACAGTGACTTATTAGCAAATAAAGAATTATATTTATATGTGTTTTGATGTTCAACCTGACTGGCCCACATATCGTGATAGATCGAAGATAGCTGTTCTAAGCTAATGTAGCATTGAAGCCCTCAAAGCCACTTCGTTCAATCAAGGTCAAATGCGGACGAATCAATAATGACATGGTATATATATATATATATGTGTGTGCCATTGTGTTCCTCGAGCATGTATAGATTCGCAATGATCTGGCTAAGTTCACAACAAAGAATTTGTGACTAGTGCTGGCTCTTTATGATAACGGTTTAGAAACGGATTTAGACGATTAGAGATATCATAGGGCTAGGCCAAGGTGGTCCAATGTTGTCGGCTTCACGAGTCACAAAATTATTTTAGCATGGTTCGCGGGTCACAATAGTGCCAAGGATAGGTAAACAGTGCAATACACAACTAACACTCTTATTGTACAAAAACACTGATCATTATTTGTCATTCATCAAGCTAAGACATACCACCAAAAACTCACTAACATGTGCAAAAGTCTTCACATATCTACATTTAGTGTAAGATATCAAACTGTTCATAATGGAGAAAGTGCTTCCGCAATTTGGACTAATGGATTCCTCATTCGATTTTTTAGTTTTTTTTACGATGCCTATATCGTTGGCATATATTCCAGACCATAAAGTTGAAAAGCCAGTTAACACTTTAGACTAGCCAAGCACAATATACAACTTTGCTAGTTGCCTCAGCTAGCCATAACACTAGTCAAATTAGTGACATTTCGTTGTCATTGAATTTCGTAAAATTTCGCCCAAGGATATGCTCAAATAGTGTACTGAATGGCACGTGGTACTTCTGTGACCACAAAATGAATTTACAACTAAAAACAATTTTTACATAAGATTAATTTCCTTATTATTTATTTTCATTATTTTAATTTCATTTTTATGTGTTTGTCATCAACGATTTTTTGAAACCATGACGTGGCTTTACTTAAGCAAAATAGATGCTTCCAAGTTTTCTATGCTGTGATACGTTAAACATATACAATTACTCTTAAGCAACACTTCAATACAAAATACAAAGTGAACAATAAAATTTACTAGAAATGAAAATCAATACTTTTAGGTGACCCAAAAGAATTTCCAGGCGACTCAGCTTTTGGTCGCGACTCGCGACCCATAGGCTGAAAGATCTATTTGGAATCCTTACCGTCAAACTCGAATCTACTCGGAGCGATAACATCTACTCTACTGTCCGTGGCTACTAAAACACACGGAAAACCAATTACGATACGGCGAAATGAAAAGAACTTGGAAAATAAAAAGAAAAGTTTGTTTTTGACAGATTTGAATCACCAAATGCGACCTATGTTTCCCGCTCTGGACTTATATCTACTGTAATGTGTAATTAGTGAGTAGTAATCGCATCTATGTCCTGGACTTTCATTGAATTCCTACTGTTTTCACAAAAAACTGTTGTAGCCATTTTGATTCACGGAAACCAAAGCTTCGAGAACAAAGAGCCACATCCGCAAGTTGCCGCTCGCGGCCATAGCCTATGTCATTTTTGACCTATTATGACGTCATGCTATGTATTTCACTGTTATGTAAAATGTACAGGGTGTCCATAATATCCCTTTAAAATTCCAAATATGTTGTGAAGTCAGTTCTCAATATATCTTAACCAAGTTTTTTGTTTTTAATCCATAATTGTTTGAGTATTTTCACTTCATTTAATACAACTGTGAGGGCTAAAACAATACATGATCTCGATAAATTCCCTTTGCAATTTTAAAATTTTGAGACTTTCCGGACACCCTTATGACGTCAAAATACATAATATTGCGTGAAATGCGGAGTTTTAGTGAGTCAATCAAGTATAGTGAGTTTATTCAAAATAACTTTGGAGAAGACTAAAGGCTGTAATAAAACGTCACGACACCAGAAAATCCCGACTTCATAATACCAGTTCTGATCACAATGGGTGGGGGATTTTAATATAAGAGTCTACAATAAAAAAAAATATATAATAATTTTGAGATTTGTTGTTGCCTAGATAAAATAGCAGATATATTCCTAGTATTTTCAAAAAAATAAAGGAATCATTACGGTAAAAACTGTTCAATTATTTGAAAACAAGTATGTTCGAGAGGGTAGTTTTTCAGATTTATATAAATTCATTTATCCGACTGTATTTAATATTTTACCCTTTTAAACGGTAAAAATTTGGGACAAGAATTATCAACCTCATTAAAAAACTGAAAAAAAAAATTTGAAAAAAATAATGATAATTTGAAAAAAAACGACCAAGACAAAAAAGCTGTCATTACCGTGTGTGTCAATGCACGCCCTTGGCTGCGTTGATTATATGGAATTGACGTCTCTTTAGCAGTCATTATTCCATGAATAGGATTTATCAGCAGAGGCTTAACAATTTGTAATTTTAGCTTTTGTGGCTGTAACAATTTTATAGCAATGTAGATAATCATTTGTTATTAATTGTTGTTTTAGTTTTCCGAACTGTCTGCTCCCTAACCAATCGAATTTTGTAAATTTCAACGTGAAAAACAAATAATAAACAGAACCTAATACCCAACTTTTTTATATTTATATTCGGCGTTAATGCATACAAAATACGTCCTTGATAGACAAAAACTTGAAAAAGTTATTTGTAGATGCTTTCCTATTTGGAACTGAAAATCATGAAATATTTCTTTAATTTCATACAATAAATTCATTCTAAGCTTGCTTGGCTAAAGCACAATAACTTTATCTATCGATAATATTTATAATAAAACTATGTCGACTCTCAATTTTGTACTTCGTCTCTCCAAAATGGCGACGCGACGAAATCATTTTTTTTCCGCCAACGATTCTACAATAATTTCTGGCTATTGTCTCACTCCACGAGTAGTGGGACAAATTTTATTAGCAATGATAGCAGTGGCATAAAAATGCCACTTTTTTTATAATTTCAAGCGAGCGAAGACTCGCACTTGAAGGAAATTGTAAATTAGATACTCAAGTTTGAGCAGTCATGTAACATTAATGGTTTGAGAATATTAATTTTTTACATTTAGATAATACATGAATGATACCTGGAAGGATTTTTTTTAGAATTTTTCAACACCTACGACTAAAAATCAGGCACATCTTATATCTGAATTGTAGGATTTGAACAAATCTTAAATAAATAATGAAACTTTTACTCCGGGTACAATTAAATAATCAAATTAACAACCTAAATGGAACATAAAAAATACAAATTTGGTGTCGATTACATCAAGAGATTGCTCACAAAGCCGAGTTTATTGGCAGCAGTGGAATTTTTTTTGTCTGCGTGCGTGCAGTCATCTGCATATTCAGCACCCATTTATTTTTGTGTATGACCTTATTACCGATCAGTCGATCGCAAGCTATTTGGAAGATTTTAGTCGATCGCGGTCGAAAACAGATTGGCCACCCCTGATATAGATCAATCCTCATACAAGCCTACTTTTTATAGCTTTCAATGGTAAAATTTTTCAAGTTATATACATGGCTATATAGCAAGGGAATAAACGAACAAATCAACACAGTGATTTAATAATACACGATCCGCGTTTGCAAATATATTTGCACGCTAGACTACATGATACAAGAATTACATCAGATATCATCATAGATCACAGCACTTAGCAGCATGCAGTACAAGCAAGAGAGAGCATAAGCAAGCAAGGTCAAAGGTGACAAGTATAGCATTAATAATGACGTCATGAATATATCATCCTACATCCTCTTTTCTTTTAATAAATAGCAACAATATCAACACATCAAAATACAACACTAATGAACATTATAGCAATGCCAACTGAAATGTTCAAATCTCATTCACAACAATTTATCATCAATCAGCAAGGCTACAAAATGCAATATTCACTTCATAAAACCACTAGAGTAATATCTTGGATTTGGCCTTATTCACCTTCCACTCCTAGTAAAAGTCATACTGAGCACAGAATTAGGACTTTCATTAACAATATTAGATTGACTTAAAACATCAGCATTTGAATCGGACAAATTCGAATAATCTATATCTTCTTCTGTTCGAGAATGGTAAGATTCATTTGCTTTGGGTATAAGTATTCGATTGCGAAGATATCCTCTCCCATCAAATTCAACAATCTAAGATCTTGGTAAGTGATGATTCTTTAGACTATTGCAATCAAAACAATGTGAAATAGCATCATCAATATCTTTGGACATATTGCACCAAAACAAATAATCATGTGCACTTTTCCTTGCAGCCTCAACATTTATAAGCCTTCGGCGTATTTGTGTAATGTATTCTTGTTAGAGTAACTCTGGAACAACAACTTTATTTGACTTGTACACAACACCATCATGTTCAATAAGTTCATCTCAAAATGGGGAAAAAATTTCTGAACTTGGGTTGGCAAACTTTTTACAGTATTAGGCCATCCATGCTTGATAATTTTTATTCGCAATGATAGCAGTGGCATCCGAATGTCCATTTTTTTCTAATTACCTACCAGCGAATCGGAAACCGTGAATTAGATACTAAAGTTTGAGCCGTCATGTAACATTTATGGTTTGAGAATATTCATTTTTTGCTGTTTAGATAATACTTGGCAATGTATTTTTCAAGGAATTTTCAACACACACAACTAAAAATTAGACACGTGTTAGATCTGAATTGTATGATTTGAATAAATCTTAAACAAATGATGAAACATTTACTCCGGGTATAATCACATAATCAAATTAACAAAATCAAATGCAACATAAAAAATACAAATTTTTTTGGCGATTTCATTCAGAATGCTCCCAAAGAACCGATCTTATTGGCAGCGGCGGAATTTTTTGTATGCGCGTGTGCAGTTATTTGCATTTTGAGCACCCATTCGTTTTTGTGTATGACCTTATTACCGATCAGTCGATCGCGAGCTATTTTGACGATTTCAGTCGAAATCAGGTTGGCCACCCCCGAATATACAGTTAGTTATTGTAGTCTCCTACAGATGTCTTGAACTTGAATAAGCAGTGAATGAAAGAAAATAAACTGGTTAAGATAGATTGAAGACGGACTTCCTAACGAAGTCGAAATTATAACGTGACTTTATGAACATCCTGTATATCTCGATCAGTAGCCTACTTACCTTTAACCTTAACGTATTAATAGATTGCATAGACAATGTCCAACCGGAAAGATTCTGGTCCTACCACTAATAATAGCTCCTCACATATCGGCGGTTGTCTGTACAGCTGTACAGGACCTTGTCAGGGGTGGAAGGCTTGAAGAATTTCATTGCATAGAAAATTCCTAAAAGTTTGTTAAACAAACAGGTTTAAGGTAGAAATTATGTTTTTTGTCCTATCAGGCATTTCCTGATTCCCTTTTTTGCATTCGTCGTGATCAAATGTTTATCTAAATTGAGTTATGAGAGTTTCGAAATACTAGAAAAACAACTCCATATTTCATAAACGTAATGGCATAACTTGATGCTTTGCGTGACCAATTTATTCGGTGATCATCACAAACATACTTTTGTGGCGAGGTATATTCTGTTGTTAAATATATTAATCTGCGACATCATCTAATCTTTAAAGCGGGTTTATATTTTATTAATAAATCGGCCGACATTTTGTTTTGTCTAATGCAAGATTTTACGTTAAGATAAAATATTAAAAAAAAAGAATCGGTACATACAAATTCTGAAAAAAAAAAACGAATCTGGTATTCCCGTAACGAATACCAGCCTCGGGAAATTTACGCGACATTGACTCGTTTTTTTTTTATTTCTTGGGGAAGTAGTCAGTGCTCTAATCATTGTCATCAGTTTCTATATATAAGATAAATAAATGTCTTATAATTCTCGTGGGCGCTTCATTCATCGCTGTTAGCGTATAGGAATATGAAAATATATAGTTAGCCATGCTAAGAATAAATGTCGAAACATGAAACAATATTTGTTTTACTCATGAATGTTAAATACAAAATCTCAGCAAGCGCTCTGTGTTAGGATTGAAAAATAAGCATAAATATTTCCAATAGTAGCGCGTACAAATATTCCCAAATTATTTTTTTTTGATTGTTCTTCGAAGAACTCTATCAAGGAAGCGGTTTTTAACTCAGCGCTGTTTATTGCGGGAAACAGGTAATGTAGGCCTATCACGGCAATCTCAGCAAAATTCCAGCCGAATGCGTAAATAATTGTACCGAATGTCATGTGAGATGTGCCCGTAAATTATAAAAGCAGCAAAATATGGTGTTGAATATCGACTCTCGATGGACCAGTGCGCATAAAAATATGAGCGATTAGTCTAAAACTTTTATTGAAAAATATTTTTTTAATTAATCACGACGGAAACAATTTAGTAAAATGATCCAAGTCTCCTCCGCGTTTAACAATACCAATATTTACCATTACAGCAGAACAAGACTAACATCAGAAAACCAAGAAAATCAATACCATGCAATACAAGTATTTTAAGAGATTGGTTCTAAAAAGCGATAAACACCAAATCGGAATATTTGAAAAAAGCGAGCTTTGATCTCGTAGGCATCTAGAGTGAATCCAATTTTCGAAAACACAATAAATGCTGAAGCCATTGACCTGCTTTTGTTCCAATACGCAATATTGGCCCCTCTACATTTTCTTCAATTCGTGGTAAATGCGTTCAGTTAATCAGCGTCAACCACGGCCATGAACGCTTTGCGATTAAAGTGTGCATCACGGCGACACTTCTGCACGATTTTGATGGTTTTGACAAACCCTCCGAATTTTATGCGCACTTTTTGTGAAATGGGAGAGCAGCGAACCATGCTTAACCATGAGACTGTTCATATACTTTTGCCTTGGTTTCTCTATTTAATGAAGATTACTTTTGGGGCCTAAAAACTGGTAAATAACGGGAATAATTTTGAGTAAATGTATTAAATTCATTTCTCTTTAAATACACGAAGTTTTTGCTTTTTAATTGAAACACATTTCATGTTTTTTGATGAAATTTGCTTGGGGCAAAGTTACGCGCACTCACTCAGATATTAGGGAGATTTATATCTAAGCGAAGTTACTGACGACATCTAAAATACCAAAAGCTACTGAGACTATATATTTATAGTGAAGAATTGCGCGTTAGTAAATATCGATTTAATGTTTTGTTAAAATTGAGGAGAGGAAACGAAAATATTTGAATTTTAAAAGAGCCTGTATATAGAGACGGGTGAAATATCAACTACAAAAGAAGATGTACTTGATGTGCCGTATGAATTTTATAAAAAAATGTGAACCCAAGAAACTAATCCCGTTGAGGAGTGGATGGACAATTATTTACATATACAGATAACTGATCAAGAAAACGAAGTTACAGTCGCGGAAATGGAAACTATAAACAATATGGATAATAATAAAACACCAGGACCAGACGGGCTCTCTGAGAAATTCTAGCAAACCTTTTACACACTTCTCGATAAGGATTTGAATCAACTTATAAATAATACTATACCCTTCAACCTTTTTTAATCATCGTTTATGGAAATAAAGTTGCAACGCCATGTAGTTTGAAGTGTTTTCAATCACGTGAAATTGATTGAAAACAATTTTATTTACATCTGAATATTCCCTACTTTCACTTTTTTGTTTGCATATCATATTATGAGGATAGAAGAGCCCTTTTTTTATTTATGGCATGCTTTGTAATAAATTTAAACATTGAGCGTTATTGTCGACTGCATCCTCCATTTTTATGATATAGAATGTTATATAATGAGGTTACCTTCAGTTCAAGCTATTTGGTTCCAGGAACTTTGTGTTTTCGCATGCGGTATTGCACAACATTTGTTCTCGATATTAAAATGTCATGTACGGTTTTGGTAAACTTCAGCATAAACAAACAGCTATGTTATCGTGTTATGATATTTATGTGATAACATTTATTTGTGTCTGGAATTATTATCCCGTGCCATTTTGTCTTGAATAAAATTTATTTTGAGTATGGTTATAGCATTTATCTGATCAATGGCGAAATTTCAATTGCGCTTCCATGCTTACTTTTATATTCTAATCTCGGCCTGTATTTAGATCTTATATTAAATTTTTTATTTTTTTTTTGGAGCAGTTGCATTTTTTGCTGGAGCAGTTTAGCATTTGTTGTCATAAGATTATTTTATTGTGCCAATTTCCATTAATTGATAATGATATGAAGGATGAAGCGTTGGTGAATCTTTCCTCGTGGTCTTTAAACACTCGTACTTGCATGCAATATTGATATTCAAATTAAAAAAAAACTATTGTTCTAATCAGTTGTGTAATTGCGTATTTATTACAAATAACCTAGTTGCATTCATTAGCCATCTGAAAAAGTTGTTCAAGTGAACAGAAAATTACTGGATTCGTTGTTTATAAAACATAAAACTGAATAATATGATTTACCCCGCGAATATTTTGCTCTATATTTTGTGTTAACCTTTCAACAATACTATTTATAAAATGACCGATTTTGTGAGTTGCACTAAACAACTCGTATATTTTTTAATGATGCTGATGTATTGTAGTACTTATCAATTAAATTAGTTTAATCAACTGTTCATAGATATATAGGCTACTGTATTTGAAATATTATATATTTATTAAATAGAAAATCATAAAACAATATTAAATTGAAACAGTATTTGTGACTGCAATTTTCAACCTACCGCAATATGTAGACGTTTTTCCAGTGGTTAGGTAATATCAGTGATCAGTAATTTGTTTTTCCAATGCTGAAAATAAGAAATATATATACACAAATTGGAGGAAATATAAAAAATCGCATGCCAGGGTGAAAGAAGACGTCAAAAGCCCATTCTGGTTATCGAGCAGTGGCACCTTTGGTAAGTCCAACAGGAACGTGATAAATAGAATTAAGTTGAACTAAATAAGTTATTTGATAAAAAAAACAAAAGTAATAGGTACGTCAAGGCGACCTGGTAAATCCAAGCAGTCGCCGTTTCATCAGAAGAAAGTCGACTCCAAGCACCACAGTTTACGTAACCATGGAAATTATAGTGCGTGACAGTCTCACCATAGTCTACTGAATATAGTTCGCTCACGGCCGGTTCTCTACGCATGAGTGATGCGTTTCTACGTCATCAATTTGCTATATTTTGAAGCTTACGGAAGAGGATTTCCGTTTAAATTTATTTGCGTATTTGTAATAGTTTTGTTGGTTGAAATAATTGAAAAGATATACTGAGGCTTTAAGATAAAGTAGGGGGTCGTGGCATCTGCCAATCATCTCTGCGTCGGTACCATAATTTATCGAAGTGGAGCAGGGGCAGAGTATTTCTGCTGTTCTGTAATTGCATTTATTGGATGGCAATTAAAGGTTCATACCAGGAATATAGCACAAAAATAGGAATTCAGATACTCCCAAGTAGGAATGGGCGATATAGAATACCGAATCCGGAGGATTTGAATCCCTATAACTCGGTTTCTGACTCTTCGGCGCCTTGCGACAGTTTTTGTATTTCGGATTTATAATTTATTAATCAGGGACGAGCGTTATTCTCTCACGACGATATCTGTCCCGCGTGATTATACCTGTGTTTTGTTCTCGAAAAGTGCCCGCAGATATCAAACACCGTAATCTCAGCTTGAATATTCAGAACGCGTAGGACGGCGTTATAGCACCATTTTATTTATTATCACTGGTGCCGACTGCCATCTTACAGGCGATTTTTCGATTGCAACAATCTTAATTTTTCTGGAATAGTGAAACATGCTTCATTTTATATTAACCGACTTTTCGTGTTCTCCCGGAAATTGATGATCAAATTTTCCTTGGATTAATATCTTGGATTTCGAGTCGCTGATGAACTCGTTTCTATCGCTCAAGCGCGACACACGCCTGGTCGAGTGTTGGGTGGTATTTTAGTCGACGATAAATTAAAAAAGTGGCGATGATAACTGGGAATTCTAATTTGGTAACAAAAATGAAATCTCAAAATGTTATTTTATGAGTTTTGCTCTCAGAAGCAATCGTTTTCTGTCAAAGAACATTAGAACAATATGTAACGATATCATATGAGTCCGATAACCTAAATCCTCCTTAGACATTGGCTGCAGCCAGATAGCCGAGGACTACATGCGCCACAATATCGCGTTGAGAGAATACCATGACGCATCACTCAAGCGTATCGACCCAACTGTGTAACATAAATAAACAAAGAAGAGTAAAGCGTGAGCGAACTATATTAAGTTAACTATGGTCTCACAGTGTGGTTTACTGAATGCTCACAGTGTTAACAAATAATGGCACTTTTAATGGCAGGAAAAAACTTGTAATGTTAACCCTAACAAGTTACCCTGGACTAACAAGTGATTTGATGCTGGAGTCGGAGCATTTACATACAGGAATTGTATAATGGTGAGAACATGGATGTATAGGTTGAAATATTCAACAAAATTCATAAAACAGGAACCAAGCTAGTATTAAATTCTGAATTCATTCTAAATTAGCCACTTTACGTAAAACATAGAATTGACTGAAGTAAATTTGAACAAAATTTAGATTAATCAATGAATCAAAATAGATAAAAACAAATGACCTGAATTACTGTTTCAGAAAACATTATAAACAGTAAAATAATAAAAAAGTAGGCATTACTATAATATAGGCAATACTATACTTTTATTACCTGTAATAAAAGTAACAGGAAGATATCAATGAATTGCTACTAAGTTAAGTTTGGAACCTAGAATTTCAGAATTCAGTGGGATAGGGTCAGATATTTTATCCTAATATATAATACGAGTTGGGATTCGTATTACATGTCAGCATGTGAAAAATATATTCATATCCTTTATATACATAGAGTCAATCCAATAAATGGGACAAGTATGTAGAAATCAGGTGTTGATAGTTAAGGCGTGTCGCAATGACATGGTGACAATAAAATGTTTACACTGGACTTTAAGCAAGTCTGCTTGTATTGGAAGAAATAGAATACATATCGAGAAAATATACACTAAATAAGAGACCAAGATCATTGTGTAGAGGGCTAGGTGCTTGCTATATTAGCCTATGGTTTTTATTTGTTCCAATAGGTGGCTCAACCTCAACCTAATATGTGCTGGTGAAGCCATTATACCAGAAATACCCGAATAGCTTGTGCCCATCGATATGGAATACACAAGTGAAATTAAAGGCTAAAATACAATAACAATATTTTCACAAGATTATTTTATTACAGTTGATTTGGATCTCTATACAACCGAGCAGCTGGCAATGTCAGAAGAAGGTGCGGAGACAACATCAATTGGATGTAGAGACGGAGGAAAAGTAAAAGGGAGAGCATGAATTTTTTATACTTTACTTTGGAAATGTCATAAGAACAGTCACGTAAGTTTAGGGGAATATTATTCCATATTACTGCCATATTTTGTGTAACTTCTAATCTGTGCAATGCTGATTGGGTAGTGGAGCCCCCTGCAATTTTAGCATACTGGATATGAGACTGGAAAAAGGCAAAGTATATGGTTCGGAGAGTTGTGTCCTAGACGTAATGCCAGTGTGACCCCCCTAACTTTTATTGAAAGGTTTTCGTGTCCGATTCGAGTTTTAAAGATGAACAACATGACTTTGAATTTTTTAACATTTACCGTAGGTTTATTGCACATCATCTAATCACACTGTTTGTTTATTTCAGTGTTCATCTTGGGTTGGAGTGAGCTTCAATCTTTTGCACTGTCGAACAGGCAGGTATCATATGCGAAAAGTTTGCTCAAGAAATTTGGGCAGTTCGAGAGATCGTTTATGAAAATTAAAAAATTCCGAGAACTTAAAACGCTTCTTTGAGGAACTCCATAATGAATGGGCAATAACGAGGACCAGTAAGAATCTACCTCCACATATCGATATCGTCCATACAAGTAATCACTAAATTTCCTGCCACACCTCGAAAGCCAAAATGCCTTAGTTTTTTAGAAAAAATAGCATGGTCGACAGTATTGAACGCTTTTTTTTAAATCTAAAAAAGTACAACAGACGAATTCCCCCTTGTCAAGTTTATCATAAGTAAATGAAATTAAGTGTAAATGAAACAAGGATAGCGTGGCTGGTCGAATGATTGGTTTGAAATCCAAATTGACGTTTATTGATCAAGTTGAACTTTTTACAAAAAGTTAGCATTCTATTATGGAATAATTTTTCAAAAATTATGCCAATGTAGGGTAGAATGGAAATTGGTCGGTAATTTGACGGGTCACTTCTTTTGTCTATTTTTAAATATTGGTTTAACTCTGGCAATCTTTAGCGACAAAGGATAAACACCTATCCAAAATGATGAATTGAAAAAATGACATAGTGTTGGTAATATGATATCAGCAACGTGCTTAAGGAAGTAAGATGAAATACCATCAGGGCCAACTGCTTTTCCATTTTCAGGTTTAATATGGTTTGGAGAAAATCCGTGTCGTTGACTCCAGAAAGAAGGAGTTTTGCAGGGGAGCACCCAAACGGTCGGTGAAAGATTTAAAGCTACGAGATTTTATCCGCAAGTTTCTTCTCTATTGTTGAGAGAAAATTTATTGAATTTACTGGCCACTATGATAGGGTCTGTCACTGTGGTATCATTTTCGAGTTTCTAGTGTGAGATGGATGTATCATCTTTGTACTTACTCCTAATGATCTCGTTAATACTTGTCCAAGTGCTTTTTATATCCTCTCGGTTATTCTCGAGGGCATAGCGATAATACAGTTGTTTGGATTTTCTCTGCAATTGCATTGGGATATTTCTATATTTTTTGAAGTGGAGACGCTGAAGTGCATTACCTCTCAGGAGATATTTTTTGAACATATTATTTTTGTGGATAATGGACTTGCAAATTCCTCTAGTAATCCACGGTTTAGAGTATAATTTATTTTCTCTGGGTGATAAGGGTCTTAATGGAGCGTGTTTATTGATTGATTGACCATTTCATTTGGCTAAGGAAATTATCAAAAGGAGTATTGAAATTTTCTCTAGTAAGAATAACACTGATGTGGTTATTACACAATAATTCAGCGTCAGATCTGAAAGAGTTGCTATAGATCTTTGTCATATCACGCTTCATTCGGATTTTCCTTCTGGTGCCAACATTCATACCCGAAACTGTACACATTACAGAAAAGCGGTCCGTGAGATCGCTAAGCAAAATAAAGGATGAAGAATAATGGTTTGTGGCATTTGTATAAATATGATTTATGAAGGTGTGGGAGGATGGCGTGACTCTAGTAGGTTTTGTAATGACTGGAAATATGCAATGGAACATTAGCATATCCGAATAGTTGGTGGTGGAGTTATCATGGGTGTTAAGTAAGTTAATATTAAAATCACCAAGACTCACGGATTTCTTTTTCGCCATTGCCAGCTTTCCAAGAACACGAGCCATTGCCCCTGTAAATCAGTGGTTCTCACCCAATTAATTTTTTTCGCGACCCCAATTTTCGTGAAATCAAAATTTACAGATATTCGCGACCCTGCAACGAGAACAGTACATCGGAAACTCTCCCTATAAAATTAATTCGTTCCTGAAGCTCCTTCGTAGATAGAGAATTCTGTGAGTAGGCACGCATTTTTATCTGTAAATGCCCTAATCGGTTCTAATCCCCCACAAATCTCGAACATAACATTTGTACAAAAAATAATAATGGTTAGAACCCGTAACAAATACACGTTAGAATTAGATTACTGCATAATCAATAAAAAAGGTGCATATGGGAAGGAGAAAGAACAGAGAAATACCGAATAAAAACTACGAACGGTGTGTTTGTTTATCCTCGGCGTTGGCCGACTAGGCTAATCGAAGACCATGGAGAGTGGGAGGACGGCGGTCGGACGAGGTGAGAGGTGGCGGCAAAAGACAGCTGAGAGCAATCGTAATGTACGAAAATGATGCCACTGTGATCTTAGCAAAATTGCGGCGAAATATTTTACCCACAAATTTCAGCAATGTTCACATTCAGAATCTGATATTGAAGGGTCATTACCGCGACATACACAAATGTACATTGCTGGGAATCAGAGTGTATCCAAGAAATTCAATTGCGATTCTCTAAAACATCCCACATTAGGATTAGATATATTATTATTGTACATTAAAGTACATTAAATTTACTTGTTTTTAAAATGTAGAAAATGATGCGCATCCATATTAGTTCAAACAATATAAAGCAAACAATGTCGATAATCATCGTAAAACGATAAAAAAGCGATTTTTAGGTTATTCATTTGAGAATTTCTAAAATATCCCTTATTAGGATTAGATATATTTTTATTGTACATTGAAGTATATTAAATTTGCTTGCTTTTAAAATGTAGAAAATGATGGGCAACCATATTAGTTCAAAAGATATAAAGTAAACAATGTCGATAGTTAGCGAAAAGCGATAAAAAAGCGTTTTTAAGCTATTCAATTGCGATTTTCTGAAATATTCCATCTTGAGAGTAGAAATATTTTTGTTGTACATTAAAGTCCATTAAATTTACGTCTTATTAAAAAGTAGAAAATAATGTGCATCCATATTAGTTCGAAAGATATAAAGCAAACAATGTCGATAATTGGCGGAAAACGGTAAAAAATCGTTTTTAAGCTATTTAATTGCAATTTTCTAAAATATCCCACATTAGGAGTAGAAATATTTTCATTGTACATTAAAGTACATTAAATTTATTCCTTTTTTTGATGTAGAAAATAATTTGCATTTATATTAGTTCAAAAGGTATAAAGCAAATAATGTCGATAATTTGCAAAAAACGATAAAAATAAGCGTTATTAAGCTATTCAATTGCAAATTTCAAAAATATCCACATTAGGAGTAGAAGTATTTTTATTGTACTTTACAGTACATTAAATTTACTTGTTTTTCGAACATAGAGAATAATGCGCATCCATATTAGTTCAAAAGATATAAAGCAAACAATGTCGATAATTTGCGAAAAACGATAAAAAAACGTTTTCAAGCTATTCAATTGCGATTTTCTAAAATATCCCACAACGAGAGTGGGAATGTTTTTATTGTACATTGAAGTACATTAAATTTAATTGTTTTTAGAATGTAGAAAAGAATGAGCATGCATATTAGCTCAAAAGATATAAAGCAAACAATGTCGATAATCCGCGAAAAACGTAAAAAAAGGCGTTTCGACCATATTCAATTGCGATATTTCGAAGAATTCCACATTATGAGTCAAAATATTTTAATGTATATTAAAGAACATTGAATTTATTTCTTTTTTGAATATAGAATATTTTACGCAAATATATTAGTTCAAAAGATATAAAGCGCCATTGCCAGCTTTCCAAGAACACGAGCCATTGCCCCTGTAAATCAGTGGTTCTCACCCAATTTATTCTTTTCGCGACCCCAATTTTCGTGAAATCAAAATTTACAGATATTCGCGACCCTGCAACGAGAACAGTACATCGGAAACTCTCCTATAAAATTAATTCGTTCCTGAAGCTCCTTCGTAGATAGAGAATTCTGTGAGTAGGCACGCATTTTTATCTGTAAATGCCCTAATCGGTTCTAATCCCCCACAAATCTCGAACATAACATTTGTACAAAAAATAATAATGGTTAGAACCCGTAACAAATACACGTTAGAATTAGATTACTGCATAATCAATAAAAAAGGTGCATATGGGAAGGAGAAAGAATAGAGAAATACCGAATAAAAACTACGAACGGTGTGTTTGTTTATCCTCGGCGTTGGCCGACTAGGCTAATCGAAGACCATGGAGAGTGGGAGGACGGCGGTCGGACGAGGTGAGAGGTGGCGGCAAAAGTTGACAGCTGAGAGCGATCTTAATGTACGAAAATGATGCCACTGTGATCTTAGCAAAATTGCGGCGAAATATTTTACCCACAAATTTCAGCAATGTTCACATTCAGAATCTGATATTGAAGGGTCATTATCGCGACATACACAAATGTACATTGCTGGGAATCAGAGTGTATCTAAGAAATTCAATTGCGATTCTCTAAAACATCCCACATTAGGATTAGATATATTATTCTTGTACATTAAAGTACATTAAATTTACTTGTTTTTAAAATGTAAAAAATGATGCGCATCCATATTAGTTCAAACAATATAAAGCAAACAATGTCGATAATCATCGTAAAACGATAAAAAAGCGATTTTTAGGTTATTCATTTGAGAATTTCTAAAATATCCCTTATTAGGATTAGATATATTTTTATTGTACATTGAAGTATATTAAATTTGCTTGCTTTTAAAATGTAGAAAATGATGCGCAACCATATTAGTTCAAAAGATATAAAGTAAACAATGTCGATAGTTAGCGAAAAGCGATAAAAAAGCGTTTTTAAGCTATTCAATTGCGATTTTCTGAAATATTCCATCTTGAGAGTAGAAATATTTTTGTTGTACATTAAAGTCCATTAAATTTACGTCTTATTAAAAAGTAGAAAATAATGTGCATCCATATTAGTTCGAAAGATATAAAGCAAACAATGTCGATAATTGGCGGAAAACGATAAAAAATCGTTTTTAAGCTACTTAATTGCAATTTTCTAAAATATCCCACATTAGGAGTAGAAATATTTTCATTGTACATTAAAGTACATTAAATTTATTCCTTTTTTTGATGTAGAAAATAATTTGCATTTATATTAGTTCAAAAGGTATAAAGCAAATAATGTCGATAATTTGCAAAAAACGATAAAAATAAGCGTTATTAAGCTATTCAATTGCAAATTTCAAAAATATCCACATTAGGAGTAGAAGTATTTTTATTGTACTTTACAGTACATTAAATTTACTTGTTTTTCGAACATAGAGAATAATGCGCATCCATATTAGTTCAAAAGATATAAAGCAAACAATGTCGATAATTTGCGAAAAACGATAAAAAAACGTTTTCAAGCTATTCAATTGCGATTTTCTAAAATATCCCACAACGAGAGTGGGAATGTTTTTATTGTACATTGAAGTACATTAAATTTAATTGTTTTTAGAATGTAGAAAAGAATGAGCATTCATATTAGCTCAAAAGATATAAAGCAAACAATGTCGATAATCCGCGAAAAACGTAAAAAAAGGCGTTTCGACCATATTCAATTGCGATATTTCGAAGAATTCCACATTATGAGTCAAAATATTTTAATGTATATTAAAGAACATTGAATTTATTTCTTTTTTGAATATAGAATATTTTACGCAAATATATTAGTTCAAAAGATATAAAGCAAACAGTGTCGATAATTAGCGAAAAACGAGATAAAAACGTTTTTAAGCTATTGTATTGCGATTTTCAAAAATATCCCACAATAGGAAAAGAAATATATTTATTGTACAGTGAAGTACATTGAGGTTACTTATTTTTAGAACATAGAAAATTATGCGCATCCATATTAGTTCAAAAGAAAAAAAGCAAACAATGTCGATAATTAGCAAAAAAACGTAAAAAGAGCGTTTCTGAGCTATTCATTTGCGATTCTCTAAAATATCCCACATTGGGAGTAGAAATATATACATTGTACAATAAAGTACATCAAATTTACTTTTTTTCAGAATGTAGAAATTAATACGAATCCATATTATTTCAAAAGATAATAAAGCAAACAATGTCGATATTTAGCAAAAAACGATAAAAAAGCGTTTTTAGGCTATTCAATCGCGATTTTTTAAAATATCCCACATTAGGAGTAGAAATATTTTATTGTAAATTGAAGAACATAAAATTTACTTCTTTTTAAAATGTAGAAAATAATGGGCATCCATTTTAGTTCAAAAGAGATAAAGCAAACAATGTCGATAGTTAAGCGAAAAACGATAAAAAGCGATATTAAGCTATTCAATTGCGAATTTCTAAAATAACTCACATTATGAGTAGAATATTTTTATAGTACATTAAAGTACAATAAATTTACTTGTCTTTAGAACGTAGAAAATAATACTCATCCATATTAGTTCAAAAGATATAAAGCAAACAATGTCGATATTTAATGAAAAACCTGAAAAGAGGAGTTTCGACGATATTTAATTGCGATTCTCTAAAATATCCCACATTAGGAGTATATATATTTTATTGTACATTAAAGTACATTAAATTTACTTGTTTTATAAAATTTAGAAAATAATGCGCATCCATTTTAGTTCAAAAGATATAAAGCAAACAATGTCGATAGTTAGCGAAAAATGATAAAAAAGCGTTTTTGGGCTATTCAATTGCGATTTTCTAAAATATCCCACAATAGGAGTAGAAATGTTTTTATTGTACATTGAAGTACATTGAATGTGCTTCTTTTTAAAATACAGAAAAAATTGTGCATCCATATTAGTTCAAAAGATATAAAGCAAACAATGTCGATAATTAGGGAAAAATGATAAAAAACGTTTTTAAGCTATTCAATTGCAGTTTTCTAAAATATAGCACTTAGGGAGTAAAAATATTTTCATTGTACATTGAACAACATAAAATTTACTTGTTTATAAAATGTAGAAAATATTGTGCATCCATATTAGTTCAAAAGATATAAAGCAAAAAATGTCGATAGTTAGTGAAAAACGATGAAAAGCAGTTTTAAGCTATTCAATCGCGATTTTCTAAAATATCCCACAATAGGAGTAGAAATGTTTTTATTGTACATTGAAGTACATTGAATGTGTTTCTTTTTAAAATGTAGAAAATAATGCTCATCCATATTAGTTCGAAAGATATAAGACAAACAATGTCGATAATTAGCATAAAACCGTAAAAAAACGTTTTTAAGCTGTTCAATTGCAAAATTCTAAAATATCCCACATTATGAATAGAAGTATTTTTATTGGACATAAAAGTCCATTAAATTTACTTGTCTTTAAAACGTAGAAAATAATACTCATCCATATCAGTTCAAAAGATATAAAGCAAATAATGTCGATAATTAGCAAAAAATAATAAAAAAGCGTTTTTAGGCTATTCAATTGCAATTTTCTGAAATATCCCACTTTAGGAGTAGTAGTATTTTTGTTGCACATTAAAGTACATTAAATTTACTTGTTTTTAGATCGTAGAAAATGATGCCCGTCCATATCAGTTCAAAAGATAAAAAGCAAATAATGTCGATAATTAGCGAAAAATAATAAAAAAGCGTTTTTGAGCTATTCAATTGCGAATTACTATAATATCCCTCGTTAGGAGTAGGAGTATTTTTATTTAACATTCAAGTACATTAAATTTACTCGTTTTTAGATCGTAGAAAATAATGCCCGTCCATATTAGTTTAAAAGATAAAAAGCAAACAATGTCGATATTTAGAGCAAAACCTGAAAAGGGCGTTTCGACGATATTCAATTACGAATCTCTAAAATATCCCACGTTAGGAGTATATATTTTTTTATTGTACATCAAAGTACATTAAATTTACTTGTTATTAAAACGTAAAAAATAATACTTATCTATATTAGTTCGAAAGATATAAAGAAAAAAATGTCGAAAAAAAAACCGTGAAAAAAGGCGTTTTGACGATATTCAATTGCAATTCTCTAAAATATCCCACTTTATGAGTAGAAATATTTTTATTGCACATTGAAGTACATAAACTTCATTTGTTTTTAAAATGTAGAAAATAATGCGCATCCATTTTAGTTCAAAAGATATAAAGCAAACAATGTCGATAATTAGCGAAAAATAATAAAAAAGCGTTTTTAAGCTATTCAATTGCAATTTTCTAAAATATCCCACTTTAGGAGTAGTAGTATTTTTGTTGCACATTAAAGTACATTAAATTTACTTGTTTTTAGATCGTAGAAAATGATGCCCGTCCATATCAGTTCAAAAGATAAAAAGCAAATAATGTCGATAATTAGCGAAAAATAATAAGAAAGCGTTTTTAAGCTATTCAATTGCAATTTTCTAAAATATCCCATTTTAGGAGTAGAAATGTTTTTATAGTCCATTAAATTTACTTCTTTTTAAAATGTAGAAAATAATCTACATCTATATTAGTTCAAAATATATAAAGCAAATAATGTCGATAATTAGCGAAAAATAATAAGAAAGATTTTTTTAGCTATTCAATTGCAATTATCTAAAACATCCCACTTTAGGAGTAGAAATGTTTTTAAAGTACATTAAAGTTCATTAAATTTACTTCTTTTTAAAATGTAGAAAATAATGTGCATCCATATTAGTTCAAAGGATATAAAGCAAATAATAACGATAATTAGCGAAAAAGGAGAAAAAAGCGTTTTTAAGCTATTCAATTGCGATTTTCTAAAATATCCCAATTTAGAAGTAGAAATATTTTTATTGCACATTGAAGTACATAAAATTTACTTCTTTTTAAAATGTAAAAAATAATGTGCATCCATATTAGTTCAAAAGATATAAAGCAAATAATGTCGATAATTAGCGAAAAATAATAAAAAAGCGTTTTTAAGCTATTCAATTGCAATTTTCTAAAATATCCCACTTTAGGAGTAGAAATAATTTCATTGTACATTAAAGTCCATTAAATTTACGTCTTTTTAAAATGTAGAAAGTATTGTGCATCCATATTAGTTCATAAAATATAAAGCAAATAATGTCGACAATTTGCGAAAAATAATGAAAAGGGGTTTTTAAGCTATTCAATTGCAATTTTTTAAAATATCCCACATTGGAAGTAGAAATATTTTCATTGTACATAAAAGTACACTACATTTAATACTTTTTAAAGTGTAGAAAATTATGTGCATCCATATTAGTTCAAAAGATATAAAGCAAATAATGTCGATAATTAGCGAAAAATAATAAAAAGGGGTTTTTACAAGCTATTCAATTGCAATTTTCTAAATTATCCCACATTGGGAGTAGAAATATTTTCATTTTACATAAAAGTACATTATATTTACTTCTTTTTAAAGTGTAGACAATTATGTGCATCCATATTAGTTCAAAAGATATAAAGCAAATAATGCTGATAATTAGCGAAAAATGTTTAAAAAGCGTTTTCAAGCAATTCAATTGCGAATTTCTAAAATATCCCATTTTATGAGTAGAAATATTTTTATTTTACATTGAAGTACATAAAATTTACTTGTTTTTAGATCGTAGAAACTAATACTCATCCATATTAGTTCGAAAGATATAAAAAAAAATGTCGATAAATAGGAAAAAAAGTGAAAAAGGGCGTTTTGACGATATTCAATTGCGATTCTCTAAAATATCCCACTTTATGAGTAGAAATATTTTTATTGTATATTGAAGTCCACTATATTTACTTGTTTTTAAAATGTAGAAAATAATGTGCATCCATATTAGTTCAAAAGATATAAAGCAACTAATGTCGATAATTAGCGAAAAATAATAAGAAAGCGTTTTTGAGCTATTTAATTGCAATTTTCTAAAATATCCCATTTTAGGAGTAGATATGTTTTTATAGTACATTGAAGTTCATTAAATTTACTTCTTTTTAAAATGTAGAAAATAATGTGCATCCATATTAGTTCAAAAGATATAAAGCGAATAATAACGATAATTAGCGAAAAAGGATAAAAATACGTTTTTAAGCTATTCAATTGCGATTTTCTAAAATATCCCACTTTAGAAGTAGAAATATTTTTATTGTACATTAAAGTTCAATAAATTTACTTCTTTTTAAAATGTAGAAAATAATGTGCATCCATATTAGTTCAAAAGATATAAAGCGAATAATAACGATAATTAGCGAAAAAGGATAAAAATACGTTTTTAAGCTATTCAATTGCGTTTTTCTAAAATATCCCACTTTAGAAGTAGAAATATTTTTATTGTACATTAAAGTTCAATAAATTTACTTCTTTTTAAAATGTAGAAAATAATGTGCATCCATATTAGTTCAAAAGATATAAAGCGAATAATAACGATAATTAGCGAAAAAGGATAAAAATACGTTTTTAAGCTATTCAATTGCGATTTTCTAAAATATCCCACTTTAGAAGTAGAAATATTTTTATTGTACATTGTAGTCCATTAAATTTACGTCTTTTTAAAATGTAGAAAATATTGTGCATCAAAATATAGTTCAAAAGATATAAAGCAAATGATGTCGACAATTAGCGAAAAATAATAAAAAAGCGTTTTTAAGCTATTCAATTGCAATTTTCTAAAATTTCCCACATAAGGAGTCGAAATATTTTTATTGTACATTAAAGTCCACTAAATTTACTTCTTTTTAAAATGTAGAAAACAATGTGCATCCATATTAGTTCAAAGGATATAAAGCAAATAATAACGATAATTAGCGAAAAAGGAGAAAAAAGCGTTTTTAAGCTATTCAATCGCGATTTTCTAAAATATCCCAATTTAGAAGTAGAAATATTTTTATTGCACATTGAAGTACATAAAATTTACTTCTTTTTAAAATGTAAAAAATAATGTGCATCCATATTAGTTCAAAAGATATAAAGCAAATAATGTCGATAATTAGCGAAAAATAATAAAAAAGCGTTTTTAAGCTATTCAATTGCAATTTTCTAAAACATCCCACTTTAGGAGTAGAAATGTTTTTAAAGTACATTAAAGTTCATTAAATTTACTTCTTTTTAAAATGTAGAAAATAATGTGCATCCATATTAGTTTAAAGGATATAAAGCAAATAATAACGATAATTAGCGAAAAAGGAGAAAAAAGCGTTTTTAAGCTATTCAATTGCGATTTTCTAAAATATCCCAATTTAGAAGTAGAAATATTTTTATTGCACATTGAAGTACATAAAATTTACTTCTTTTTAAAATGTAAAAAATAATGTGCATCCATATTAGTTCAAAAGATATAAAGCAAATAATGTCGATAATTAGCGAAAAATAATAAAAAAGCGTTTTTAAGCTATTCAATTGCAATTTTCTAAAATATCCCACTTTAGGAGTAGAAATAATTTCACTGTACATTAAAGTCCATTAAATTTACGTCATTTTAAAATATAGAAAGTATTGTGCATCCATATTAGTTCATAAAATATAAAGCAAATAATGTCGACAATTTGCGAAAAATAATGAAAAGGGGATTTTAAGCTATTCAATTGCAATTTTTTAAAATATCCCACATTGGAAGTAGAAATATTTTCATTGTACATAAAAGTACACTACATTTAATACTTTTTAAAGTGTAGAAAATTATGTGCATCCATATTAGTTCAAAAGATATAAAGCAAATAATGTTGATAATTAGCGAAAAATGTTTAAAAAGCGTTTTCAAGCTATTCAATTCCGAATTTCTAAAATATCCCACTTTATGAGTAGAAATATTTTTATTTTACATTGAAGTACATAAAATTTACTTGTTTTTACATCATAGAAACTAATACTCATCCATATTAGTTCGAAAAATATAAAGAAAAAAATGTCGGTAAATAGAAAAAAAAGTGAAAAAGAGCGTTTTGACGATATTCAATTGCGATTCTCTAAAATATCCCACTTTATGAGTAGAAATATTTATATTGAACGTTGAAGTACATAAACTTTACTTGTTTTTAAAATGTAGAAAATAATGTGCATCCATAATAGTTCAAAGGATATAAAGCAAACAATATCGATAATTAGCGAAAAACGGTGAAAAAGCGTATTTAAGCTATTCAATTGCGAATTTCTGAAATATCCCACATTAGGAGTAGGAGTATTTTTATTGCACATTAAAGTACATTAAATTTACTTGTTTTAAGATCGTAGAAAACAATGCCCGTCCATATTAGTTCAAAAGATAAAAAGCAAACACCGTCGATATTTCGCGAAAAAACTGAAAAAGAGCGTTACGACGATATTTAATTGCGATTTTCTAAAATATCCTACATTAGGAGTATATATATTTTTATTACATTAAAATACATTAAATTTAGTTTTTTTTAAAAGGTAGAAAATAATACTCATCGATATTAGTTCGAAAGAAATGAAGCAAACAATGTCGATAATTGGATAAAAACGTGAAAAATGGCGTTCCGACGATATTCAATTGCGATTCTCTAAAATATCCCACATTAGGAGTAGAAATATTTTTATTGTACATTAAAGTCCATTAAATTTACTTCTTTTCAAAATGTAGAAAATAATGTGCATCCATATTAGTTCAAAACATATTAAGCAAATAATGTCGATAAATAGCGAAAAATAATAAAAAAGCGTTTTTAAGCAATTCAATTGCAATTTTCCAAAATATCCCACTTTAGGAGTAGAAATATCTTTATTGTATATTGAAGTCCATTAAATTCACTTCTTTTTAAAATGTAGAAAATAATGTGCATCCATATTAATTCAAAAGATATAAAAAAAATAATGTCGACAATTAAAGAAAAATAATAAAAAAGCGTTTTTAAGCTATTCAATTGCAATTTTCAAAAATTTCCCACATTAGGAGTAGAAATATTTTTATTGTACATTAAATTCCATTAAATTTACTTCTTTTTAAAATATAGAAAATAATGTGCATCCATATTATTTCAAAAGATATAAAGCAAATAATGTCGATAATTAGCGAAAAATAAAGAAAAAAAGCGTTTTTAAGCTATTCAATTGCAATTTTCTAATATATCCCACTTTAGGAGTAGAAATGTTTTTATTGTACATTAAAGTTCATTAAATTTACTTCTTTTAAAAATGTAGAAAATAATGTGCATCCATATTAGTTCAAAAGATATAAAGCAAATAATAACGATAAATAGCGAAAAAGGATAAAAACACGTTTTTAAGCTATTCAATTGCGATTTTCTAAAATATACCACTTTAGAAGTAGAAATATTTTTATTGTACATTGAAGTCCATTAAATTTACTTCTTTTTAAAATGTAGAAAATAATGTGCATCCATATTAGTTCAAAAGATATAAAGCAAATATTGTCGATAATTAGCGAAAAATAATAAAAAAGCGTTTTTAAACTATTCAATTGCAATTTTCTAATATATCCCACTTTAGGAATAGAAATATTTTTATTGTACATTAATGTCCATTAAATTTACTTCTTTTTAAAATGTAGAAAATATTGTGCATTCATATTAGTTCAAAAGATATAAAGCAAATAATGTCGATAATTAGCGAAAAATATTAAAAAAGCATTTTTAGGCTATTCAATTGCGATTTTCTAAAATATCCCACATTATGAGTAGAAATATTTTTATTGTTCATTAAAGTCAAATATATTTACTTCTTTCTAAAATGTAGAAAATAATGTACATCAATATTAGTTCAAAGGATATAAAGCAAATAATGTCGATAATTAGCGAAAATTAATAAAAAAGCGTTTTTAAGCTATTCAATTGCAATTTTCA
The DNA here is from genome assembly GCF_964204865.1 of Styela clava. NCBI lineage: Eukaryota > Metazoa > Chordata > Ascidiacea > Stolidobranchia > Styelidae > Styela > Styela clava. Next base: position 21,359,568 of record NC_135250.1, read on the forward strand.
AAAATTTCACACATTAGGAGTAGAAATATTTTTATTGTACATTAAAGTCCATTAAATTTACTTCTTTTTGAAATATAGAAAATAATGTGCATCCATATTAGTTCAAAAGATATAAAGCAAATAATGTCGATAATTAGCGAAAAATAAAAAAAACGTTTTTAAGCTATTGAATTGCAATTTTCTAATATATCCCACTTTGGGAGTAGAAATGTTTTTATTGTACATTAAAGTTCATTAAATTTACTTCTTTTAAAAATGTAGAAAATATTGTGCATCCATATTAGTTCAAAAGATATAAGCAAATAATAACAATAAATAGCGAAAAATGAAAAAAACACGTTTTTAAGCTATTCAATTGCAATTTTCTAAAATATCCCACTTTAGGAGTAGAAATATTTTTATTGTACATTAAAGTCCATTAAATTTAGTTCTTTTTAAAATGTAGAAAATATTGTGCATTCATATTAGTTCAAAAGATATAAAGCAAATAATGTCGATAATTAGCGAAAAATAATAAAAAAGCATTTTTAGGCTATTCAATTGCGATTTTCTGAAATATCCCTCATTATGAGTAGAAATATTTTTATCGTACATTAAAGTCCATTAAATTTACGTCTTTTCAAAATGTAGAAAATATTGTGCATTCATATTAGTTCAAAGATGTAAAGCAAATAATGTCGATAATTAGCGAAAAATGAGAAAAAAGCGTTTTTGAGCTATTCAATTGCAATTTTCTAAAATATCCCTCTTTAGGAGTAGAAATAATTTTATTGTACATTAATGTGCATTAAATTCACGTCTTTTTAAAATGTAGTAAATATTGTGCATCATAATTAGTTCAAAAGATATAAAGCAAATAATAACGATAATTAGCGAAAAATAATAAGAAACATTTTTAAGCTATTCAATTGCAATTTTCTAAAATATCCCACTTTAGGAGTAGAAATATTTTTATTGTTCATTAAAGCCAAATAAATTTACTTCTTTTTAAAATGTAGAAAATAATGTACATCAATATTATTTCAAAATATCTAAAGCAAATAATGTCGATAATTAGCGAAAAATAAAAAAAAAGCGTTTTTAAGCTATTCAATTGCAATTTTCTAAAATATCCCACTTTAGGAGTAGAAATATTTTTATTGTACATTAAAGTCCATTAAATTTACTTCTTTTTAAAATGTAGAAAATAATGTACATCTATATTAGTTCAAAAGATATAAAGCAAATAATGTCGATAATTAGCGAAAAATAATAAAAAAGCATTTTTAAGCTATTCAATTGCAATTTTCTAAAATATCCCACTTTAGGAGTAGAAATATTTTTATTGTTCATTAAAGCCAAATAAATTTACTTCTTTTTAAAATGTAAAAAATAATGTACATCAATATTAGTTCAAAATATATAAAGCAAATAATGTCGATAATTAGCGAAAAATAATAAAAAAGCGTTTTTAAGCTATTCAATTGCAATTTTCTAAAATATCCCACTTTAGGAGTAGAAATATTTTTATTGTACACTAAAGTCCATTAAATTTACTTCTTTTTAAAATGTAGAAAATAATGTACATCTATATTAGTTCAAAAGATTTTAAGCAAATAATGTCGATAATTAGCGAAAAATAATGAAAAAGCATTTTTAAGCCATTCAATTGCGATTTTCTAAAATATCCCTCATTATGAGTAGAAATATTTTTATCGTACATTAAAGTCCATTAAATTTACTTTTTTTCAAAATGTAGAAAATATTGTGCATTCATATTAGTTCAAAGATGTAAAGCAAATAATGTCGATAATTAGCGAAAAATGATAAAAAAGCGTTTTTGAGCTATTCAATTGCAATTTTCTAAAATATCCCTCTTTAGGAGTAGAAATAATTTTATTGTACATTAATGTGCATTAAATTTACGTCTTTTTAAAATGTAGTAAATATTGTGCATCATAATTAGTTCAAAAGATATAAAGCAAATAATAACGATAATTAGCGAAAAATAATAAGAAACATTTTTAAGCTATTCAATTGCAATTTTCTAAAATATCCCTCTTTAGGAGTAGAAATAATTTTATTGTACATTAATGTGCATTAAATTTACTTCTTTTTAAAATGTAGAAAATATTGTGCATCCATATTAGTTCAAAAGATATAAAGCAAATAATGTCGACAATTAGCGAAAAATAATAAAAAGGGGTTTTTAAGCTATTCAATTGCAATTTTCTAAAATATCCCACTTTAGGAGTAGAAATAATTTTATTGTACATTAAAGTCGATTAAATTTACGTCTTTTTAAAATGTAGTAAATATTGTGCATCCATATTAGTTCAAAAAATATATAGCAAATAATAACGATAATTAGCGAAAAAGGTTAAAAAAGCGTTTTTAAGCTATTCAATTGCAATTTTCTAAAATTTCCCACATTAGGAGTAGAAATATTTTTATTGTACAATAAAGTTCATTAAATATACTTCTTTTTAAAATGTAGAAAATAATGTGCATCCGTATTAGTTTAAAAGATATAAAGCAAATAATGTCGACAGTTAGCGAAAAATAATAAAAAGGGGTTTTACGCTATTCAATTGCGATTTTCTAAAATATTCCACTTTAGAAGAAGAAATATTTTTATTGTACATTGAAGTACATAAAATTTACTTCTTTTTAAAATGTAGAAAGTAATGTGCATCCATATTAGTTCAAAAGATATAAAGCAAATAATGTCGATAATTAGCGAAAAATATTAAAAAAGCGTTTTTAAGCTATTCAATTGCAATTTTCTAAAATATCCCACTTTAGGAGTAGAAATAATTTTATTGTACATTAAAGTCCATTAAATTTACGTCTTTTCAAAATGTAGAAAATATGGTGCATCCATATTAGTTCAAAAGATTTTAAGCAAATAATGTCGATAATTAGCGAAAAATAATGAAAAAGCATTTTTAAGCCATTCAATTGCGATTTTCTAAAATATCCCTCATTATGAGTAGAAATATTTTTATCGTACATTAAAGTCCAATAAATTTACTTCTTTTTAAAATGTAGAAAATAATGTACATCATTAATAGTTCAAAATATATAAAGCAAATAATGTCGATAATTAGCGAAAAATATTAAAAAAGCGTTTTTAAGCTATTCAATTGCAATTTTCTAAAATTTCCCACTTTAGGAGTAGAAATAATTTTATTGTACATTAAAGTCCATTAAATTTACGTCTTTTCAAAATGTAGAAAATATTGTGCATCCATATTAGTTCAAAAGATATAAAGCAAATAATGTCGACAATTAGCGAAAAATAATAAAAAGGGGTTTTTAAGCTATTCAATTGCGAATTTCTAAAACATCCCACTTGATGAGTAGAAATATTTTTATTGTACATTGAAGTACATAAAATTTACTTGTTTTTAAAATGTAGAAAATAATGTGCATCCATAATAGTTCAAAAGATATAAAGCAAACAATGTCGATAATTAGCGAAAAACGGTGAAAAAGCGTATTTAAGCTATTCAATTGCGAATTTCTGAAATATCCCACATTAGGAGTAGGAGTATTTTTATTGAAAATTAAAGTACCTAAATTTACTTGTTTTAAGATCGTAGAAAATGATGCCCGTCCATATTAGTTCAAAAGATAAAAAGCAAACAATGTCGATATTTCGCGAAAAAACTGAAAAAGAGCGTTACGACGATATTTAATTTCAATTTTCTAAAATATCCTACATTATGAGTATATATATTTTTATTGTACATCAAAATACATTAAATTTACTTGTTTTTAAAAGATAGAAAAAAATACTCATCGATATTAGTTCGAAAGAAATGAAGCAAACAATGTCGATAATTAGATAAAAACGTGAAAAATGGCGTTTCGACGATTTTCAATTGCGATTCTCTAAAATATCCCACATTAGGAGTAGAAATATTTTTATTGTATATTAAAGTCCATTAAATTTACTTCTTTTTAAAATGTAAAAAATAATGTGCATCCATATTAGTTCAAAACATATTAAGCAAATAATGTCGATAATTAGCGAAAAATAATATAAAAGCGTTTTTGGGCAATTCAATTGCAATTTTCTAAAATATCCCACTTTAGGAGTAGAAATATTTTTATTGTATATTGAGGTCCATTAAGTTCACTTCTTTTTAAAATGTAGAAAATATTGTGCATCCATATTAATTCAAAAGATATAAAGCAAATAATGTCGACAATTAACGAAAAATAATAAAAAAGCGTTTTTGAGCTATTCAATTGCAATTTTCTAAAATTTCCCACATTAGGAGTAGAAATATTTTTATTGTACATTAAAGTCCACTAAATTTACTTCTTTTTAAAATGTAGAAAGTAATGTGCATCCATATTAGTTCAAAAGATATAAAGCAAATAATGTCGATAATTAGCGAATAATAATAAAAAAGCGTTTTTAAGCTATTCAATTGCAATTTTCTAAAATATCCCACTTTAGGAGTAGAAATGTTTTTATTGTACATTAAAGTCCAATAAATTTACTTCTTTTTAAAATGTAGAAAAAAAATGTTCATCAATATTAGTTCAAAATATATAAAGCAAATAATGTCGATTATTAACGAAAAATAATAAAAAAGCGTTTTTAAGCTATTAAATTGCAATTTTCTAAAATATCCCACTTTAGGAGTAGAAATAATTTTATTGTACATTAAAGTCCATTAAATTTACGTCTTTTCAAAATGTAGAAAATATTGTGCATCCATATTAGTTCAAAAGATATAAAGCAAATAATGTCGACAATTAGCTAAAAATGACAAAAAGGGGTTTTTAAGCTATTCAACTGCGAATTTCTAAAATATCCCACTTTATGAGTAGAAATATTTTTATTGTACATTGAAGTACATAAACTTTACTTGTTTTCAAAATGTAGAAAATAATGTGCATCCATAATAGTTCAAAAGATATAAAGCAAACAATGTCGATAATTAGCGAAAAACGGTGAAAAAGCGTATTTAAGCTATTCAATTGCGAATTTCTAAAATATCCTACATTAGGAAGATATATATTTTTATTGTACATTAAAATACATTAAATTTACTTGTTTTTAAAAGGTAGAAAATAATACTCATCGATATTAGTTCGAAAGAAATGAAGCAAACAATGTCGATAATTAGATAAAAACGTGAAAAATGGCGTTTCGACGATATTCAATTGCGATTTTCTAAAATATCCCACATTAGGAGTAGAAATATTTTTATTGTATATTAAAGTCCATTAAATTTACTTATTTTTAGAAAGCGTTTTTAAGCTATTCAATTTCAATTTTCTAAAATTTCCCACATTAGGAGTAGAAATATTTTTATTGTACATTAAAGTCCATTAAATTTATGTCTTTTTAAAATGTAGAAAATATTGTGCATCCGTATTTGTTTAAAAGATATGAAGCAAATAATGTCGACAATTAGTGAAAAATAATAAAAAAACGTTTTTAAGCTATTCAATTGCAATTTTCTAAAATATCCCACTTTAGGAGTAGAAATAATTTTATTGTACATTAAAGTCCATTAAATTTATGTCTTTTTAAAATGTAGAAAATATTGTGCATCCGTATTAGTTCAAAAGATATGAAGCAAATAATGTCGACAATTAGTGAAAAATAATAAAAAAGCGTTTTTAAGCTATTCAATTGAAATTTTCTAAAATTTCCCACATTAGGAGTAGAAATATTTTTATTATACAATAAAGTTCATTAAATTTACTTCTTTTTAAAATGTAGAAAAAAAGGTGCATCCATATTAGTTCAAAAGATATAAAGCAAATAATGTCGATAATTAGCGAAAAATATTGAAAAGCGGTATTAAACTATTCAATTGCAATTTTCTAAAATATCCCACTTTAGGAGTAGAAATTATTTTATTGTACATTGAAGTCCAATAAATTTACGTCTTTTTAAAATGTGGAAAATATTGTGCATTCATATTAGTTCAAAAGATATAAAGCAAATAATGTCGACAATTAGCGAAAAATAATAAAAAATCGTTTTTAAGCTATTCAATTACAATTTTCTAAAATTTCCCACATTAGGAGTCGAAATATTTTTATTGTACATCAAAGTCCACTAAATTTACTTCTCTTTAAAATGTAGAAAATAATGTGCATCCATATTAGTTCAAAAGATATAAAGCAAATAATGTCGATAATTAGCGAAAAATAATAAGAAAGCGTTTTTAAGCTATTCAATTGCAATTTTATAAAATATCCCACTTTAGAAGTAGAAATGTTTTTATAGTACATTAAAGTTCATTAAATTTACTTCTTTTTAAAATGTAGAAAATAATGTGCATCCATATTAGTTCAAAAGATATAAAGCAAATAATAACGATAATTAGCGAAAAAGGATAAAAACACGTTTTTAAGCTATTCAATTGCGATTTTCTAAAATATCCCACTTTAGAAGTAGAAATATTTTTATTGTACATTGAAGTACATAAAATTTAATTCTTTTTAAAATGTAGAAAATAATGTGCATCCATATTAGTTCAAAAGATATAAAGCAAATAATGACGATAATTAGCGAAAAAGGATAAAAACACGCTTTTAAGCTATTCAATTGCGATTTTCTAAAATATCCCACTTTAGAAGTAGAAATATTTTTATTGTACATTGAAGTACATAAAATTTAATTATTTTTAAAATGTAGAAAATAATGTGCATCCATATTTGTTCAAAAGATATAAAGCAAATAATGTCGATAATTAGCGAAAAATAATAAAAAAGCGTTTTTAAGCTATTCAATTGCAATTTTCTAAAATATCGCACTTTAGGAGTTGAAATAATTTTATTGTACATTAAAGTCCATTAAATTTTCGTCTTTTTAAAATGTAGAAAACATTGTGCATCCGTATTAGTTCAAAAGATATAAAGCAAATAATGTCGACAATTAGTGAAAAATAATAAAAATGCGTTGAGAAATTTGGTTGTGCATCCATATTAGTTCAAAAGATATAAAGCAAATTATGTCGATAATTAGCGAAAAATAATAAAAAAGCATTTTTAAGCTATTCAATTGCAATTTTCTAAAATATCCCACATTATGAGTAGAAATATTTTTATTGTACATTAAAGTACAATAAATTTACTTCTTTTCAAAATGTAGAAAATAATGTACATCAATATTAGTTCAAAATATATAAAGCAAATAATGTCGATAATTGGCGGAAAATAATAAAAAAGCGTTTTTATTCTATTCAATTTCAATTTTCTAAAATATCCCACTTTAGGAGTAGAAATAATTTTATTGTACCTTAAATTCCATTAAATTTACGTCTTTTTAAAATGTAGAAAATAATGTACATCTATATTAGTTCAAAAGATATAAAGCAAATAATGTCGACAATTAGCGAAAAATAATAAAAAGGGGTTTTCAAGCTATTCAATTGCAATTTTCTAAAATATCCCACTTCAGGAGTAGAAATATTTTTATTGTACATTAAAGTCCATTAAATTTACTTCTTTTTAAAATTTAGAAAATAATGTACATCTATATTAGTTCAAAATATATAAAGCAAATAATGTCGATAATTAGCGAAATATATTTAAAAAGCGTTTTTAAACTATTCAATTGCAATTTCTAAAATATCCCACTTTAGGAGTAGAAATAATTTTATTGTATATTAAAGTCCAATAAATTTACGTCTTTTTAAAATGTAGAAAATATTGTGCATCCATATTAGTTCAAAAGATATAAAGCAAATATTGTCGATAATTAGCGAAAAATAATAAAAAAGCATTTTTAAGCTATTCAATTGCGATTTTCTAAAATATCCCACATTATGAGTAGAAATATTTTTATTGTACTTTAAAGTACAATAAATTTACTTCTTTTCAAAATGTAGAAAATAATGTACATCAATATTAGTTCAAAATATATAAAGCAAATAATGCCGATAATTAGCGAAAAATATTTCAAAAGCGTTTTTAAGATATTCAATTGCAATTTTCTAAAATATCCCACTTTAGGAGTAGAAATAATTTATTGTACACTAAAGTCCATTAAATTTACGTCTTTTTAAAATGTAGAAAATAATGTACATCTATATTAGTTCAAAAGATATAAAGCAAATAATGTCGACAATTAGCGAAAAATAATAAAAAGGGGTTTTTAAGCTATTCAATTGCAATTTTCTAAAATATCCCACTTTAGGAGTAGAAATATTTTTATTGTACATTAAAGTCCATTAAATTTACTTCTTCTTAAAATGTAGAAAATAATGTACATCTATATTAGTTCAAAAGATATAAAGCAAATAATGTCGACAATTAGCGAAAAATAATAAAAAGGGGTTTTTAAGCTATTCAATTGCGAATTTCTAAAACATCCCACTTGATGAGTAGAAATATTTTTATTGTACATTGAAGTACATAAACTTTACTTGTTTTTAAAATGTAGAAAATAATGTACATCTATATGAGTTCAAAATATATGTCGACAATTAGTGAAAAATAATTAAAAAGCGTTTTTAAGCTCTTCAATTGCAATTTTCTAAAATTTCCCACATTGGGAGTAGAAATATTTTTATTGTACATTAAAGTTCATTAAATTTACTTCTTTTTAAAATGTAGAAAATAATGTGCATCCATGTTAGTTCAAAAGATATAAAGCAAATAATAACGATAATTAGCGAAAAATATTGAAAAAGGGTTTTTAAGCTATTCAATTGCAATTTTCCAAAATTTCCCACATTAGGAGTCGAAATATTTTTATGGTACATTAAAGTCCACTAAATTTACTTCTTTTTAAAATGTAGAAAATAATGTGCATCCATATTAGTTCAAAAGATATAAAGCAAATAATGTCGATAATTAGCGAAAAATAATAAGAACGCGTTTTTAAGCTATTCAATTGCAATTTTCTAAAATATCCCACTTTAGGAGTCGAAATATCTTTATTGTACATTAAAGTCCACTAAATTTACTTCTTTTTAAAATGTAGAAAACAATGTGCATCAATATTAGTTCAAAAGATATAAAGCAAATAATAACGATAATTGGCGAAAAAGGATAAAAACACGTTTTTAAGCTATTCAATTGCAATTTTCTAAAATATCCCACTTTAGGAGTAGAAATATCTTTATTGTACATTGAAGTCCATTAAATTTACGTCTTTTCAAAATGTAGAAAATATTGTGCATCCATATTAGTTCAAAAAATATAAAGCAAATAATGTCGACAATTAGCGAAAAATAATAAAAAGGGGTTTTTAAGCTATTCAATTGCAATTTTCTAAAATATCCCACTTTAGGAGTAGAAATAATTTTATTGTACATTGAAGTCCATTAAATTTACGTCTTTTTGAAATGTAGAAAATATTGTGCATCCATATTAGTTCAAAAAATATAAAGCAAATAATGTCGACAATTAGCGAAAAATAATAAAAAGGGGTTTTTAAGCTATTCAATTGCGAATTTCTAAAACATCCCACTTGATGAGTAGAAATATTTTTATTGTACATTGAAGTACATAAACTTTACTTGTTTTTAAAATGTAGAAAATAATGTACATCTATATGAGTTCAAAATATATAAAGCAAATAATGTCGATAATTAGCGAAAAATAATAAAAAAAGCGTTTTTAAGCTATTCAATTGCCATTTTCTAAAATATCCCACTTTAGGAGTAAAAATATTTTTATTGTATATTAAAGTCCAATAAATTCACTTCTTTTTAAAATGTAGAAAATAATGTGCATCCATATTAGTTCAAAAGATACAAAGCAAATAATGTCAATAATTAGCGAAAAATAATAAAAAAACATTTTTAAGCTATTCAATTGCAATTTTCCAAAATATCCCACTTTAGGAGTAGAAATGTTTTTATTGTACATTAAAGTTCATTAAATTTACTTCTTTTAAAAATGTAGAAAATAAAGTGCATCCATATTAGTTCAAAAGATATAAAGCAAATACTGTTCCTCGTTTGATTGTGAAGTTTTTGCAATATATAGTGCCCTTACATGGTCAAAAAATAACTATAAAGGGAATATACTTATCATATCGGATTGTATGTCTGCTATACACGCTATAAATAATAACTCGGATCAAATTAGTAATATATCTTCAAATATTCAGACTTGTCTTTTTGAGTTACAGGAACAAGGATGCAAAATCACACTACTATGGCCTCCAGGACGTGTTGGCATTCCGGGTAACGAAGTCGCCGACAAAATAGCAAAGGTATCACTGGCGAAAGTCGATGTGGACAAAAGATTATCCCAATCACAAATCAAAGTCAAATCACAAATTCGACAATTTTGCGCTAATAAATGGGATCAACATTTTATACACAGTGACCAAGCGTTTCATTACAAGACAATTTTCCCCTCAATTGAAAACAGCATCAAGAGTTCAGCACTTGGTCACCACGAATAATGGACACAATTTTATTTCGACTTCAGACGGGACATTGCCGTTTAAATGGGCACCTCCATAAAATAGGATGCCATAATAATGGACTTTGCGATTTCTGTGATGATCCAGAGACAGTAGAACATTTTCTAATGAACTGTCGTGCATATAGAAACGAAAGACGCATACTAAAGATGAAATGCCGCGATTATGGCATTGAATTTCAATTCAAAGCTATCTTACGCGACCCTAGCATTTTCCCTGCTCTTGTTGATTTTGTGAAATCTACCAAGAGAGTACTATAGCCATATACAAAATTTTGATTTAAATTGTCTGGCGCAAAAGACTCAAATTGTTTAAAGCGCCATATATTACCATACCACACACACACACGCCACACATCATCTCGAGGATACGTAAAAGAGTGTGTTGTGCTGAACTTGAAACAAATGACGGCAGATCAGTAAAAATTCAATCACGAAAAATTCATTTTCATTTTTATCCCGTAATTTGGTGTTATTTGGAGTTCCGCATAAACGCATTCAATAGTTTTAATGCCGCCGAAAACAACGATTAACAAACGTTCAATGTTTTTTTTTTTCTCGGTAAATCGCTGTCATTTTCCGAATCGCATAAATCTGATTCGAATCGATTGGGAAAAGATGCAATTCAAATCGATCCGATTTGGAAATCCAAAAGTGGCATCCCTATCAATGACTTTGCAAACAGTTACAGTTGAAGAAAGAGACCCTTGATTGAGATAAAAAGGACACTGCGCCAACTATATATACAACTAGAGGACGTAATAAGGAAAGACCCAGATGAAATTAGACTTTCCCGTAATCTCCGATCAAGATCACCAGAATCCCTCAGGCTGGTAATGCAAGGCCACGAGCAAGACACATGGGGTGATGTAACAAAGGAATTGCAAGAGTTCTGAAATTCGGAATTTTCAGATCAGCAAGCGGTTAAAGCGACCGACAGAAACGGGAGATATTGGGGATCCTCCACCCATGCTGTAATGTCAGCGACGTCAACCGCCCCACCCACTTGCACGCCTCCACCGGTGACATACGTACACTCAGCAGCCGAAAGATCCCTGCCTTCTTGTGCCATAGTTACACTCGAAGCTGAATTGTTACACTCGTACCCTTACTTTCTTAAGAACGTCCAGGATGAACGATTGGCGAACAGTATGGGGGAATCTCGTCGTAGCACGAGTGGGCAGGCATTCGGGAATAGAAGGGACCCGCCTCAGCCGACAAGAAATCGTCTGCATCGACAAGCTTAAGAAGGACCAAAGACATGAGAAAAGCCTTCTGCTCGATTTCAAAAGGCAGGGAAGGGAAGACCTGCGAAAAGAGATGCTACGGTGCCGCTGATACCACCCAGACTACAACAACGACCACGCCCAGTACCGAGAACGCCACCTCAATTGTTGAGCCAGCAGGAGACAACTCCAAGCAGTGTACAGGAAGCCTCCTTGATAGCCAACCGCGTAGGTGAGCGTTATGATTTTTTGGCGCAGCCAAACATCTTTGCACCGCTTGGGCTGTACATCACACCACGTAACGGTCAATCACTATCAGTATGCTACATGTGCAAGGCTTCTGAGCACATCGTGACTAACTGCCTGGCTAAAGCGATACTCTGAACAACCGGTATGATACTGGCAAAAAATGACGACGGCGAGTGGGTGGTAATAGGCATAGGTGGCACATGCCAGGTAAATTCGTTGATGACAATTGAAATAGATGGGCTAGAGATTTCTCTCGCCACAGGTGAGGGAATACTACTGAATATAATCGGCCTTGGCATGTTAGAACAAGTACAAGCGCTACAGTCGATAAGGACAGAAAAGAATGACCCGTCGTCGTGTATAAGTAATTTGGTAATGGCCGTGGGAGAATCAGAGGGTGAAGACCATTTGCCAGGAGCCTACAGGGAGGGGAGAAGTACAGAGTTGTATTTAAAGTTGCCCAATACCTCTGGTCAAGAATAGAGTTCGAAAGACCAGACATTCAAGCACACAAAAGGGGGACCAGATCCGGAGGATAGAGTCCCAGCCCTAGAGGGGGCCAAACCTTGGAATTCCGGAATGACGCACAGAATGCAGGTAAATCATCCGTCACATACATGAAGGTACTTCGGTACAGGTTACAGGAAGGAACTTCGATGGAAGTAAGGGAAGAATTACAGAGACTTAGCGACGTAGCAGTAGCACTCACAAAAGGATGCTACAGAAGTATGCGCACCAAGATGTCGCACAACCTGAATCCTAACCTAGCCTATGATGTCCCGCAAAAGTGTTATATACCCCACCCGGATTAAAAACACCCGATGGCACCATAATTCCGGATGAAATATAGAAGGAGGTATACAGGCCCTCGGAGTAATAGAGACGGGGTTCGCGGAATAGGAACTGGCAATATTCGTGGTGCCTCAAAAGATGAATTAACGGCAAAAGCAAGAGGAGGGCTGGCAGCAATCCTGAAGGGTTGTGCAAAACCTTCAACCCTCAAATGCGGCGATGAAAACGATCCAGATTCCGACTTACTTAATACCCGATGTAAAGCAAATGGCGCAGGGAATAGAAGTATTCACGTTTCTCGACCTCAAGAAAGCTTATTTTCATTGTGATGTGACCGAAGAGTCTAAAACCTTTCTTGGAATAGCAGTGAAAGGATTACACATACGTTGACGCAAAATGCCGATGTGACTCAAAACTGCCGTTGCGTTATGGTCGGCTATCATGCAAGAGTGTGTGGTGAAACCCACAACAGGGACATATCGGGAACAGATGACTAACAATAACCGACTGGAAAAGGCAAAGGCGTCGCCGATACAGGCATACATAGACGACATTTTCCTTAGCACTAAAACAGTTGAGGACCTCCTAATGTTGCTCCAAATGACCTTCGAACAATTGGCAAAAATGAAATTGACCGAAAATCGAAAGCATCAATAAGAGAGCATCACGAATCAACCTGCTAGGCGCGACCTTAAGTGGAAAAAATAGATTCAACTGGAAAGACTGAGGGCGTTACAAGAACTCACACCGCCACGAAATATATACCAACTTAGAGTATGGATCGGTGCTCTGAGTTATATAGCAGATCATATTCGGGAACTAAGCCTGAAACAAGCAAAGTTTGACGCCCTAACAGGAAACGTACCTGCCACAAAAGCCTGAGTCACGCCTGTAATATAGACTAGAGAATTACTTGAAGACTACAAGATCGCACGACGCCAACTGAATAATACGAAAATATTATATTATGTATAGAATCGTAGACCAAAGGCTTCCTTCGTATGTCGAAACAAATGCTTCATAGAATGGGTTTGGCGCTATCATGTTTCAAACAAAAGAGGGGGAAGAACCACCATTCAAAAACGTTTACCCTATAACGTACTATGATCAGAAATGGAACACCCCCGCAGCCAGAGCATATGATCCGTGCAGTACGGTTTTTTTTTTTGGATTAATTAAAAGAATGAAAAAAAAGCTCAAAAACCCAAGCTCGCAGATGTTAAGATTGTTTTTTTGTTATATTTATTTGGAAATAAAAGTCTACAGCAATGGCTAAATCACTTATCGGGATTCCAAATAGTTAAATTATTACACCAGTCAACTTTTATTTTGGATGGTTTATCACGTGCCTACTGGCTGGAAATGAATGCGAAGAAGGCGAGACAGAAATTTGGGCTATGTACGTGACATCACCAGACAGGAAAACACAGGAATTTGGAGAAAAAATACAGCGCCCGGTAATACCTCACTGCAGACATGAGAAGTGCCCATATGCCAGCGAAGGTTTCTACTCTTGAGACATTCTGCGAGAAATGTTGCAGGAAAAGTGGGGCGGTAAATATAACATAGCGTTTCTACAGGAGGTGATGCGAGGCAGTGAAAGAGCTATCGTTACGAAAGATGGCCAGGCTTCAGCTTATGGCCACTCGAAAGGACGCGCACCAAATTATCAAGAGTATAGAGACAATGAAATACTGTATCACGTACAGCAAGCAAAAAACTTTTGCTCCACACTAGAAACAGGTCTGGAGTCTATGAAACGGCAATACGTGCATTTTAACGAAAAGAAAAAAGCAGATTCAAAGACAATATGAGAGAAGACTCGATAAAACCAGAGGCCTTGAGAAAAAAGGGCCTGGTTGTTTGACAAACAACAAACCCAAACGTAGTTTTATGCGACGGACTGATACCGAGAGAATTATTGACATTTGAAAAACAGTAACATACCGCCAAGAAAAGATGATTGCGGCTGGTCCTTCACTAGACCCCTTCTCTTGTTTTGAACATAGTATGTGTACCAGGTTAGGGTTAGGCCATAATTTTATTCTGATTTTCCTTATTTTAGTTCTATTACTAGTTCGGGGACTAGCCAAGTGACTCCCGTAGTATTTGTACCTGGAATTATGGCCTAAACCTGACCTGATACACATGCTACGTTCCGGTGCCCGCCAATGTTGCACATACTACGGGAGTACCTGTTCTTGTGCAGTGTCTTCAGATTTTTCCTCCATGCCAGACAAGTGAGATTTTGCCAGTTCCATTGCTTTAGCAGTGTCGAGTAGGGTTTTTAAATCCATTCTTTTGCCCAAACTTTTTTTTTATTCAGACGATTTGCATCCCTGAATTTTATGACTTTAGATTTCCCCCTCAAACTCACAGTTCACTCACATTATCTTGAGTCGTGTACAAAATTGACCAAGTGACTCACAGTCACATTCATATTGTTTCGTGTTGCGAAACAGGTAAATTTCGTACTCACTATTGGCTTTTGGGACAAATAATCAGTCATTTTTTAATAATCAGTTATAATAATCATTTTTTTCTGGTATCAGCAAAAGTATCACTTTTCTCCTTCAAGGTTTCATAAATGTCGTAACATTGCTCACCCATATAGTGCAATATTAGAGATGTCTTCCTTTGCTTGTCTGCGTACGAATTTTCGATATTCATTGCAAATGTCAAGTTATCAAATCGTGCAAGCCATTTCTTTCATATTGGTTCGACACTTGAAAAATAAACGCAGACGCCATTTTTAAAGTTAGCGGCCACAGTAAGTAGCGTTACGGTAGAACTTAAAGCAAATTATTTCCAACGATCTTTTCCATTCCACGTAAGTTGAAGACTTAAAAATAATCCTCATCGCCAGATGTAATATTCAAAGGCCTGAATCCAAGTAACACAGGCTTGAATTGCTCACAGAATATATATTGAATAAAAGTAAATAGAAATACAACATACGTCCGCCACTGACATAGATTAGTTCTAGAATCCCTATCACGTGGATTAAACTAGATGTCCTAATATTATTACGTCATAGACCAAATATAAGGGATAGAATATAACAGTATTTCATGAACATTACAATAGCTTTCTTGTTCTAATATGTTTTGTTGTTGTTCTTCATCTTATTAGTATCTCTTTTGTTGTTAAAAAAATCGCTTTTCTCTTCAATTACTTCATCAATTGCTTTGAAATTTTCAGTGATTAAAGATTCTTGAAGTCGATAAAAGGCTATTACTTTTATTCAGTCCTAAATATTTGATGAATCTAATATTTCATTCACAATTTTGCTGTCCTATTTTTTTACTGTGGGAACACGGTTTTTAATCCGCCAAGCGTGACGGCTGTCTTCCGCTTTTATTTTGCGAACTCGTGCTACGCGAAAGTCAAAGGTTAGTTGATACCAGAAACGCACTGTACACTAAGTAAGATAAACAACTTGGTTATGGACTTTTCCCCGACCTTTGACCCCGAAAAATTCTTTCTGTACTTTACCATTGCAAAATTCTCGGGGCTATTTTAGGAGTGCTTTTGCGATTTTGCGCCTGTAAAATGGGGTATGTGTTTCAAACCATCATTATGATTCATCGCATACAACCATCTGTTTTTTGAAAGCAACGGTAGAGAATTTCAGCCTAGTCTATCACAGTTATTTCTACACTAATTTTTTATTACTGCGAATAAATTAAAACTCCTAGAAAGACAGAGTGATCATTGAATTATCTGATTTATATTTAGGTTTCCTAAACACAACTGAAATCTATCGAATAGAGTTCAAAAACGGGAAAACGAGGTAATGTTTACGACCACGCTGGAAAATCTGTCTGAGTGAGAAAAGTGTCTGAGCGGATGCGAAAAGGAAACATTGTTACGTCACTTTTTGCATCTTGCTGATTAGCCAATGTCACGTAGTAAACAAGGAAGTCGATGCTCAGGGAAAGGTCCATGGCTTTCGTGTCTTTACATTTAACCATTGCTCTCTTGTTTTAAATGGTTGAATCACCTAATTGAGACAGCTGCGTATTTTGTATATTAATAGTGACCCGGAAATTCAAGACATTTTATCTTTTTTTCATATTTCTATTGGATACCAGCTTAATGCTCAAAATTCGGTCTTTGACCGTGAAACCTGGAATCTTATTCTCACATTCTCATTAATTACATTTTTGTCAAATTTTGTTTCAGCAGAACTACATTTTGCGAAAATGATTTCCAAAAAAATAGACCAGCAGCATATTCTGACAAAAAAGGCCAACAACGTTGGTTTTGTCCGGCCCACGCTCGTTTTGTGGGTCAAATAATTCTGTCTTTATTCTTATGACAACCTATTCTAAAGTGTCATGTGAAGATAAATTGTGACCGAACAAGGTAATTGCGCTATGATAACATACAATTATGAGGAAATACATGTATACAAGGAATGGTATTAGAGTCGTTTGTGAAAGAATGTTTTATATATTTTCCCTTCACTTTTTATATATTGAAACTCCAACAGTGCGCATTTTTACAAGAAATTAAGGACGAATCATAGATAAACAAATTAAAAAAGAAGTCACTTTAGTGAAGTGACGACTTTTCGACGTTGCGATGATTTTACCACGAGATTAACAAGATTTAATTGCCTAAAGGCATGTAGCTAATTGTATCGTGCAGTAAACATTTGCGCGTGGATTTCGACTTGAAAAATAAAAAGATGAAATTTAGTTGAGGGTTTTATTTTGTTCAAGATCAGATTGTTAATATAATTTTGCAAGAAGAAAATTGAATCTACAGAAGATATGTCGGAATCGCATTTCACCGGTTAGTAAACATCACTTGGAGTAAATATAAACCAAATTTGCATTATCTTTACAATTTTTCTATTTCAGATGAGGACGAGGGCCATATCTCAGACATAGGATCAGAAAATGAACATGGTCAACATATAGAGCTTCAAAACAGAGGGCAAATAGCAAATATATCATCAAACTCAAATGAATTAGCAATGTCACAAGAGAGATCATGTATGACTTTAAATTTTATATAGCCACGCAAAAGACTGCTAATCAAGGAATCACTTGTATATAGATATGCGATATTTGACTATTTTGAAGATTCTATTATTTTTTGTTATATAACACGAATATTATATATAGTAAAACTATATTTTCAGTCTTTGTAAATTATGTCGCAAGCCAAGGAGACAACAATACCCAACATTCGCATTCTTGTTGTCAAAATAATAGGTCAGTTCTAAATAACCCACGATAATTATATGTAGTGTGAAGTTGTGCAAATTCGATTTCAGTAAACGTTATCAAATGTCCATTGGTTTAAGATGTAAACGCGTTCCAGAAACCTATTGTTTATCATATCACTTTGCACTGGGATCTCCGAAAATTAATTTGGGATATATGAAGAATCGCTGAAGCAAATTTATAAATAAATTACTCACTTAAAACCACTAATTTATTTTTTAATTTTTTTATGTGAAATGATGGGTTAATTCAGATGGCGTGAGTGGAGGAGATTTCAAAAACGCAACATTTGGTTCACCGCAGTATAATCTGACTAAGAAAGGTATGATGCAAAACGAGATAAACGTATAGTTATACTATTGGGAAATCACTCAAAAATTCCGCACGCTGTAGATAAGTAGGTGTGCAACAGGCGACCCGCGTGCCACAACCAGGCCCGCCATACCATTCAGCGTGGACCTTCTTAACACTCAGATTTTTCCTCATTAAGCATAAAATCTCAATCCGACAGTATATGTTTAAAAAGACTCTCACATTGATAAAAATACATAATGTTTTTTTGCTAGTATCCCTGAGTTAATTCTTTTGCCATTTTGCCCGGTGTCTCTTTCTCCAAAATGAATCTCACCAAAAGCAGCTGCAGAAATCAACTGACTGATGAACATTTGACCAGTCAGTTGAAGGTTCTGCATCCTCTGTCAAAGCTGATGTTAACAAACTATGCAAGAAATCAAAATTTTAAGTATCCCACTAAAACGTTAATAAATAAAATTTTCATTATGAGAATTTTTTAATTCGTCGTGTACAGGAAAAATCTAAATTTTTTGTGTGGCGCAGCGAGACGTCCGAAGTTGTTACATGGTCCACCGGTGAAAATGTTGCACACCCCTGCTGCGAATGTTCATTATATTCTATTTGATAAAACAGTACACTTGGGAGAATTTTCCGCACCTTCAGAAGAGTAATTAAGGAGAATGGTTATAATTACAGATTTATTTTCATTCAGTATTTGTTATCTTTTTGCATCACATTGCATATCCTGATCATTGCATGTATCTGTTTTAGGATTCAACTGAATTTGTTACAGGGTGTTTTCTTCTCAATTTTCAATCAAAATTTTTATATTTTTTCAGATGGAGTAATTGATGGTGATTTCAGAAAGCAAATATATCACAACACGTACAACACTTACATAACTGAACAGAGTAAGTGTATTATGGATATATTTTCGTACTTTGCACAATCACGTGAAAGTAATATGATGCATTTATGTTTCTGCTCTAGCATCTTCTGCACCAGCACCTAGCGTGAACGAAAAACGACCACAAAGAGACACACAAGATCCCGTTGAAGATTTTGGGGAAGGTATAGCACCTATTTTCTGTATTTAATCAAAAACTGATAAAATATCAATACACGATTATCTTTTTAATATCATAACACAATATCAAAACAAAAAAAGAATTGTAATGGTGATAAGTCATTTGAACAAGCCAAGAAGTTTTTTTTTTATTTTCTGCCCTAACATAAATTGCATTAAACGTCCCTCGTTATCAGTTATCTAAACAAATGTCATTTAAACTAACGTTTAAAGAACTATAATATTCTTTGTACTTTAACACCAAAGCTCCGCTGCGTTGCTTTTTGGTGTCATTTAAATCTTTACATTACAGGTTGGATACAATTGAGTGACAAAATTGGATTATTCAAAACTCGAGCTTTGTGCAAGAAAGCACACATTTACCAAGGACTTCATTTAAGTAAAATAACAGGGAATATCCCCATAGCTATCAAATTCCTTACTCCGTACGACGAAGCAAATATAAAAGAGGCAAATATACTTCTGAAATTGCAACACCATCATGTTGTGTCTATTATTCATTCTGATGTTTACGAAGAAGGGCCGTTTCCGACAATGTATATAGCCATGGAACTTTGTCTCACCAAAACACTGTATGATTACATTCTTGAGCAGAGGACCACTGGAAACTTAATAATCTTTGCAAAAAAGCAATCAATGGTTCGGCAATTAACCGAAGGACTCGCATTTATTCATCTAAACAACGTATTACATAGAGATCTCAAGCCTGAAAACATTTTGTTTGCCTTAGATGAGAAATCTTTAAAAATTTCCGACTTTGGTTTGAGTAAAGAATTGAGCCATGGACGGTCGGTTACTGCACAAAGCATGATTCGTCCCGGTACAGACGGGTATCGACCTCCGGAAACTTACAATTCTGATGTCATATTGAAACAAGCGGATATTTTTTCCTATGGTTTGGTTGTTTATTTCATATTGAGTGATGGACGCCATGCTTTTGGCGCCGAACCCGATTTATGGAATTACAACTTAAAAAAAAACAAGAATCTAAATATTGAGCTTCCTACGATACCTAGATCCGAAACAGCAAAAGAGTTGATAGAATGGACATTGCAATGCACCGTCGTGCAAGAAAATTTTAGAGCACGAGTTCTTACTACGCAAAACTGCTACAAAGCCCAAGAGTAAGTTAATTATTTTGGATTGGGGGGTATTTTCTTAGCATTCTATTTTGACACTATTGTTATTTGAAACTATTACCTTGCTTTTTTTTTACAAACAGCTTGAAAAAGTTTAGATTTTTCAGCTCATGATTATTTTATAGATGGCAAGTTAAAGTCAAAGTATCAATCTGCAAATGTGCTCAAAGCTATGAAAATGAGAAATTCCGAAGTTAGATAAATTTCACACGCCATCGTATCTTAAATACACGCTCTAATATGAAGATTCTTTTTGTATAATTTTCAGGTTTGTCTACAGATGAAGATTATTTTGTATCCCTCACCGATAGTATTAATGTCAGCAGAACATCGAGTTTTTCCTCGTCAGCGAAAGTTTCTGACGTCTGCGCAGAGGGTGGGTGAAATTATGCATATATACTTGGATAGCCAGTGGTTCCCAATCTTCTTCGATACATTCTTCCCTTTGCCTATTTTGAAACTTAATATTGCAATAATTATGAATAATAATAGCGAAACTAATCCGAAAAGAAAGTAATATTTCCTTCCCGAAAACAACAAGATTACTCTCTGGGGAGTAATTCTACTTGGTTGGGATCGACCCCAATACTGGAAAAATATAAGTTTTTAATTGATTTATATACACATATGTTATTAATTTCAAGGTTCAGCAAATGCAGTCGCAATTTTTGATCGCGATTCGGGACATATATCCGCCTTATCGCCATCTGCTATGAGGTGGATCCCAATGAAGGTGAGCTGCTCTATTGAGTTATTTGAAATATCTAAGCACAGCACAGCTAATGCCTTGAAATAGATTTTGTTTTATTCAATTGGAATTGACCATACACGTATTATATTCTAATAATGGGTTGAGAAATACCACGGATTTTTCAATCACAGTGTCAAAAATTTCCTGATGACATCATCGACAACAATTTTCATTCCATGCGGATAAACAATTCAATTTACGTGTTGATGGAGACAAAGGCAGTCTATAGGCTTGACTATCGAAAAACGGAAGCAGAATGGGAAAGAGTAGCAGATATGATTGAAAATCATGGATGGTTTGCTCCTGCTGAAGCACTCGACGGTGAGCAACTTGAAATAAGGTGTAAGAATTTCCTATAATCTCTAAGATGGAATCTTCTTTAAAATGCTATATTCGTCATTATTGTCCCAGAAAACTGTTAACTGCAATACCACACTTAATTAATTAATAAATATTTTAATCAGGATGCATCTATGTTGTTGGAAGAGGATATGCACCGTATCCCACATCGCCAAGAAAATTTGTTGAAAAATACGATCCGAAGATTGATAAATGGACAAGAGTTCGAGATATGAACGGTGAAAGGGAAAATCACTATATCGCCGTCTGTAACGGTGAGTTACATCACACCACTCTCATACATAGGGCCCTGGCATTTCCCTGGTCCCATGGTTTCGTTTATCGTTCGTTTTGCAGGTTATGAAACCGGACTTACAAGATCTATATTGGAAATAAAGGAAATAAAATAAAATAATATGACGCATTTAAATGCTTAACAAGTCTACATTTAGCACATACAATGGAGCTCTACTATTCCAGGTTTTATTTATTGCTTTGCGGGCAGAGATGAACACTGGAATTCGACAGTAGAAGTCGAGAGATACCACGCTGCTTCCGACGTTTGGCAAAATGTCTCTCCAATGACACGCCCCATGGAGTTCCCCCCGATGAGACCCGTTACGTTTAATGACGTCATATACGTAATGAGTATGATACTTTTATAATTTTTTAAATAAACAAATGAATTTGTGCATTTCCGTTAAGGATATATATCCAAGTTAACTAGATATTTCGCGATATACGTATATCATAATATGCTATTTTATGAAAAAAAAAAACAGATCACAGTGACATACAATTGTATGATACCGTGAATGACACTTGGACAATCGTTACTCCTGGCGGACCATTTCCATACGATCAAGCTGTCAGTTTCGCGGCATTTGCAGTAGACAACAACATAATCGGAGTCGGCTACAAAAAAAGGTACGATTCAATTAGCTAAATAGTCAAGAACATGTTTGAATTGGTCAGCTTTTATTTCAAACTCATGTTTGCAAAATAAATTACAAATAACTGCAGATTGATTGATTACCGATTTTTACCAAATTTGAGATACAGGAGGGTAATTACTATATTTTCTGACATATAGGCAGCATTTTTTGTATCACCGTTCAGGCTGTTTGAAAAAAAACACCGGCAGGAATTATATTGGTCGGCCATTACATTAATATTTATTTATCAGGCATAGTCAACCTAGGCTAATAGATTCCTCATTGGATTTTTAGTTTTCTATGAAGCCGATTTTGTTAGCATATATTCCCGACCCGACCACAAATATAGAAACCAAGTAACAATTAAGACTAGCCAACCACTTTATTCAATTTCGCTAGTTGCCTCAGCTATCCATAACACCAGTCAATTCAATGACATCAGTAATGTAACAATATGTCAGAAAATTTTTCTGATTATTGTTATGACGAAACAACACCAAATTCAATTTTTGTTTACCCTTGCGCCAATGCGACGCGGGTCACAAAAAATGAAGCGGCGGGCCAGATGTGGCCCGCGGGCCCGGGTTTGGACCACCCTGATTTATACTATGTTGCAAATAATATACCAAAATGGTTCACACTTTGCTTTTATATATACTTTCACACAGCAGGAACATTACAATCCCGCAGTTTAAATTGTTTAAAAGGGTAGTTTCAATATGTATGATTTGGTTTCTGCGAGACTAACTACTTATCCTTCTTCTATGCTTTTTTGTCGGCGGATCCGTATGCATATAGTGCAAGGATGCTGTAGCAAGATTAAAGATAACTATCCTAAGTGATTCAAGAGTCTTTGAACTCTTGAATCACTTAGTTCAATATGTATCCTGCAAAATCAGTTTCATTTTTCCGTGGATTAAGAATCTAATGATTTAGTAGACATGAATTTCATATATACAAGCTAAAGAGCGTTATGTCTGGTAAACCATGAGGATAATTTTTAGAATTTAATGGTTTGCTAATGCCACTCTGATTAGGCAACGACAAACCACTCACAAGTAAACCGAGCATAACATGAAATACGTTCCAATTCCAATCAAACTAACAGACATCGTTGGTTATTGTGCGTTTCATCTAGTTTCGACCACATCAACGTCTAATCATGTGATATTGATACGTTTGTTTCACTGTTTGGTTCTCTGCGTGTGTTACAATTTTGCTAATACTGTACAATAAATGAAGATAGTCGGTTCTGTTAATTCCAATCGATAATCTTGTCATATATATAACTCAGCGATACATGAATATTGGTCATAAGATTGTTGACGAATCACTATGTATTAATTGTTATGAGATAAATAGGTTGAAATAAAAGGTAAGGTTGAAAAATTGTAAATCTGACATGTGTCAGTGGTTTGAAATTTTTACTCCTTAATAGTCTTTGTTATCCTTCCCAATATATAAGGTTCAGATTACAAGTCTTGCTGCTCATTGGCTAATTTTCCTCGGTTGTAATTACAGAAGCTATGGATATGCACTTCCACATGGCAACAAAGCGTTTGAGTAAACATAGTTATATAATTCAACGAAGTTTATTCTTTATTCAACAGAAATAGTCACATACATCAGTTAGAGTTAGCAACGATGAAATGGACGTTTTTAGAAACCGTTAAAAGCAATATTCTGCCCCGCGAATGCGTTGAGCTCTCGTTGAATCGTCGACAACAGACTGTTGAGGCAAGGGACAAGTGTTCCATCATTACCAATAAAAAAATAAACCGTTTTATTTTATTGATTGTGGATAACTTTATATGATTGTGCTTTTTTTGGGTGCCGTTTATATACTTTTACACTCCATACTCTGTTGACCAAATAATTATGTCGATTCAAATATATATACATATTTTGTGATTTAAAGAATATTGTACTATGATTTTGATATATATTCCAGGGGACGATACATATAAATCTTCTATCATCAACACCGACCGTACTTTTTTTTTGCTTCAATTTTTATTTTATTTGTATCCTGCGCCGTACTTGAGTCGGCTTGACTTTCCAAAATGTGATGCTTTCACTTTAAATCTGTAGCGTACTGTCAGTCTATGTACGAATTTCCCAGTTCGAAATATCTTCTAATATGGTCTGATGTCAATCTTTTTCCCAGAAATCACTCCAATTAATGCTATTTCAATCTTATTTATAAACTAAAAATCTTAATACAATCAAATACTACAATGAATCATCAGAAAAGAAAGAAAATACAATAAAAATAACGAATACTGGGTATCAAAATGTAAGAAAAACAATATATAACGTTATATATACACTAACGACTTGAAATCTGAAGACAATCCCTAAAATCAAGCACTGTAATTGCACTATACTCAAACAGCAATGTCATTTTACTGACTAACATATTCAGGACTATCATAAACCAATGACCATAAACTAAAAAATAAACATAACTTGGTACCCTACTTAGAAACTTGCAACAATTTTACAGACATAAAAGACCCAAACACAAGAGAAATCTAGCTATAACAACCACAGCTGCATTGCTGCAACCGGTAGCAGTGTTTCGACCAATAAAATACAAAATCTAACAGTAGATTAAATAAAGGTGTTACGAATCAAAAGGAGTAATTTCACCCCCAGACCCCGCGCATGATAGATTGGGTGCGGCATCAATAGGCCTGATTATATTCCCTAGAAACCGATCCAACGGGTTCGATCTGGCAATAACGTAGTGGTATTTGAGGCAACCATACGCCTTAGATCAGCGGTTCCCAAACTATGGGTCGCGACCCACTGGTGGGTCGCAAAAGGAAACTTAGTGGGTCGTGAAAAGATGTAGAAAGCTTTGATTAAATACTTATCGATCTTGACCGGTAAATATGTTGATGAGTATTTGTCTTTTTGTATGTTTGTCTGTTAGATACACGCGATATCTCACGAAACCTAGATTGAATCCGCTCCAAATTTTGCTCGTTATACTGGTTATTAGGATCGGTTGCGACTCGAACACGTAAATCTTCAAAAAAACAAAAGAAATTAAATTGAATTTTAATTCTAATCTGTGAAAGATTCCTTTTTACGATCTTCGCGCAAAGGAACAAAAGTTTGCCACACAAAGAATGACCATATGTGTTTTTTTACGCATAGCGTTTTTTTTTTTTTGAAAGAGGTCTTTTGTGTTCATTTATCAAAAATAAAATTACATTGTAGAAAATCACGAGATTTTTTAATAAACCTTATATAAAAACCGACATCCATTGTTTTCATTTGCATTTCCTATACAAAAATCAGGTGACAAATATCATAATTGTGATATCACACAATCTTGAATAGTGGTGTGAACTTCACCTTACCTCAAGGTCATTGAACCTTTCCTCTCCTACCCATTTCAAATTTATTTTAAGGGTAGGGTCCAAATACAATCAATTTAAAATTCAAATTAGGTATTATTTTTAAGCCAGGTTTTATTTTCGAGGAAACACGGTAGTTTTGCGATGATTAGCAGCCAATACAGTGTTCTGTGTTATGTTCTAAAAAGGTAAAAAGTTTGGGAACCACTGCCTTAGATGTTTCACATGTTCACGAGCACCATGATGAGCATCGCTCCAACGCTGCTTTGGTAGAACAATTAATCAATGGTACTGAAACTATGCGTATATTTTATCTCAATATTTTGAAAATTGAATACAAAATAATAAGGATGAAGCGGATTAAACAGTAGAATCCAAATCAGATGCGATTTCCATTTTGTGTTGTATATAATTGTAGACACTATTGCTCTTTCTGATGAACTCGTTCGACTTCTAACCATAATCTGTGAACGAAATACCAAGTTCAGTAACGTCATAAAAGATACGACAATAAAATTACCATTTCGTCGGAAATAGTAAAATCACACTTCTGCCCACATGGTATTGAAACAAACTATGAAATCAGCAGCATGTTGCACGCCGCACAGAACAATATAAAAATTACGGCACTACCGGTAGTTAGGCTGACAATACGTTAACTTTTTACCATACAGTGAGTGTATTTAAAATTTGTCGATCAAATCTTGGTAAGTGAGCTCACGTTTTTACTTGAAACACAACTTTGCTTATGTCATTACCATCCTAGTATTATCGTATCGGAATAAAAGTTTCAGTTGGAGCCCGTTCAAACGATTTTATAGTGAAAATTCAAAAATTGTGCGAGTACCAGTAACAGATTGAGGTACCGGATTTTTACTAACTCTGCAAATGTGGCGTATAAAGTTCAATTTCTTCTATAAGAAATGTCTTTGCCAGTATCCCACCAACTCCAGCATTCCATTCACATCAACTAACTGGCGTTTGACACGAGAAATGCGGGTTTAGTTGAACTTGCCAGAGCGAGGTAAATAAATCGTACTTGGAGCAGAAATTCGTAAGTTCGGTCCGAATTGCTTGAATAACGATATAAGTGCTCAGGTTATCGTTCTAGTTTTTGTGCTTATAAAATCCTTCAAAACTACACCAAAATACTGAAATACAAGACCGAAGCTGGTATCATATGATTATTAAGATATAGAAAAACCATACGTAGCAGGGTTGTCATATTCCAGTGATAAAAAAGCCAGGTCAATACACAAAAATTCATCAGTTTTACTGAGTACAAAAGCCCCATAATTTGTCAGATTTATAATCTTCACACAATAGTGGATTTGCACAGTTGACAATATGCTGATTTAGAGCCATCAGTTGATTTAGTGGGCCACGCATTACAGTCAAGCTGACATTTATATATATAAAAAAAAGTTTGAAAAATCAAAAACCTAATTTTAATAAATTATCATCGTATATTTCAATTTAGTCGAGATAGTTTGCGGCCCCGACAATAAATCTAAAAGCAAATTGTGTCGTAATTAAATGTTTTCATCCTTAGTTTCGATTGTGACCGAACATGACAATATATACATTTTTTATTTTCTTGCAATTTAGAACGTATGAAATAGCTACAGTATTTAGCGCGGAATATATCGTTATCCCGGCGTCGTTGAAAATATCATTCATTTTAAGTTGGCGATATTAATTTATAGGCAAAAATAAAATCATAACAAACGACATGAATATAATTAAATCAACGCCGACTCAATATATTAAACACGATTTCCGATCGTAATTCTCCATCATTGGCGGATGGAAATTTGAAATCGGGTTCACTCATTTGAATATGACGATGATCGAGTAATAATAATTGCGTTTTGCTGAATCAACGAATGGTTTCGTGAGCAAAATAAAAATTGAAGGCCGTGGTAGCTGCCCTGCCAGGCGCCCAGCAACTATTTGCCACTCTGTTGGCCAGTTTGTTTATCCGCGTGTACGCACAATGTGTCTTATTTATAGTTTCAGTTGCTAGCGAAATTTAGTGAAAAGACTGTGATACGCGCGTGACAGACAAAAAAGGTAATGAAATGAAAAAAATAAAACCAGAAGCAAAACAAAAAATAAAAAAAAACGGTAAAGTAAAACAAAAATAAATAAACAACAGATAAATAAAAAAGATTATTTCTAATTTTGATTTTCATGTGTGTGTGTGCTCATTTTCGTACATTACGTTCTCTCCCAGCTGTTACATTATGCCGCCTCCTTCGACCGCCGTTCTCACACTCGCCACGGTCTTTGCTTAGCCTAGCCTTGGCGGCCGACGCAAAATGTAAACTAGATAGCGATCGGAGAACGCCGACTTATCGATCTTGCGGTTTCGATTCTTTCGCTCTGGCTCAATAGCGACAGCGCGTGTCCCACCACTAATTAAATATTAACTTGCTAATTATACGACATAATTCATCCAATATCAATAGGATTCTGGTCCGAGATATGATGAATGTACATGCAATGGAGCAGATACAACCTCGTTTTCGTGAGATACCGCGTAAATTACGAAAGTGAAACAAACAAACAAACAAACAGACAAATACCTATCAACATACCTACAGAACGAGATCAATAACTAAGAAACATACCATTCGTAGTTCGTTATTTCTCTGTTCTTTCTTCTTTCCGTGTGTACCATTTCCATTTACTATGCAGTATTCTAATTTTAACATGTATTTGTTACGAGGTTTAACCATTATTATAATT
Source organism: Styela clava (assembly GCF_964204865.1). NCBI lineage: Eukaryota > Metazoa > Chordata > Ascidiacea > Stolidobranchia > Styelidae > Styela > Styela clava. Next base: position 21,388,134 of record NC_135250.1, read on the forward strand.
TTTACAAATACCATGTCCTACTACTATTTTAGGATAAAAATATGACAGCGAAAATACTCAAATTTACTGAGCCAGTTTGGCTGATAAAAGACTAAAAACAGGCCAGAATACGATTCCCGTGTCTGCTAGCAGGGTCAGGACATGCATGGCTCATAGTTCACGATCTATCCAAGAAAAAAAATAATTTCAAGATCAGTATTCTAACCTAATTTTTGAAACATTCTGGATTATATAATGTCGTTAATTAGCGAAAAACAATAAAAAGGCGTTTTAAGCTATTCAATTGCGATTTTCTAAAATATCCCACTTTAGAAGTAGAAATATTTTTTTGTACATTAAAGTCCATTAAATTTACTTGTTTTTAAAATGTAGAAAATATTGTGCATTCATATTAGTTCAAAAGATATAAAGCAAACAATATCAATAATTAGCGAAAAACGTAAAAAAAAGTCGTTTCTAAGCTATTCAATTGCAATTCTCTAAAATAGCCCACATTGGGAGTAGAAATATTTTTATTCTACATTGAAGTATATTAAATTTACTTGTTTTTAAAATGTAGAAAATAATGTGCATTCATATCAGTTTAAAAGATATAAAGCAAACAATGGTGATAAGTAGCGAAAAACGTAAAAAAGGTCGTTTCTAAGCTATTCAATTGCAATCCTCTAAAATATCCCACATTAGGAGTAGAAATATTTTTATTGTACATTAAAGTCCATTGAATGTATTTGATTTAAAAATGTAGAAAATAATGTGCATTTATATTAGTTCAAAAGATATAAAGCAAACAATGGCGATAATTAGCGAAAAACGGAAATAAGGGTGTTTCGACGATATTCAATTGCGATTCTCTAAAATATCCCACTTTGGGAGAAGAAATATTTTTGTTGTACATTAAAGTATATTGAATTTACTTGTTTTTAAAATGTAGAAAATAATGCGCATCCATATTAGTTCAAAAGATATAAAGCAAACAATGGCGATAATTAGCGAAAAACGGAAATAAGGGTGTTTCGACGATATTCAATTGCGATTCTCTAAAATATCCCACTTTGGGAGTAGAAATATTTTTGTTGTACATTAAAGTACATTGAATTTACTTGTTTTTAAAATGTAGAAAATAATGCGCATCCATATTAGTTCAAAAGATATTAAGGAAACTACGTCGATAATTAGCGAAAAAAGAAAAAAAAAGCGTTTCAAAGCTGTTTAATTGCGATTTTCTAAAATATTCCACATTAGGAGTAGAAATATTTTTATTGTACATTAAAGTCCATTGAATGTATTTGATTTAAAAATGTAGAAAATAATGTGCATTTATATTAGTTCAAAAGATATAAAGCAAACAATGGTGATAATTAGCGAAAAACGTAAAAAAGGTCGTTTCTAAGCTATTCAATTGCAATCCTCTAAAATATCCCACATTGGGAGTAGAAATATTTTTATTGTACATTGAAGTATATTAAATTTACTTGTTTTTAGAACGTTGAAAATAATGCGCGTGAATATTAGTTCAAGAGATATAAAGTAAACAATGTGGATAATTAGCGAAAAACGTAAATAAGGGCGTTTCGACGTTATTCAATTGCGATTCGCTAAAATATCTCACATTAGGAGTAGATGTATTTTTATTGTACACTGAAGTACATTAAATTTACTTGTCTTTAAAATGTACAAAATTATGCGCATCCATATTAGTTAAAAAGATATAAAGCAAACAATGGCGATAATTAGCGAAAAACGTAAAAAAGGGCGTTTCGACGATATTCAATTGCGATTTTTCGAAATATTCCACATTATGAGTAAAAATATTCCTATTGTACATCAAAGTATATTTTTTTTACTTCTTTTTTAGAATGTAGAAAATAATACGCATCCGTATTAGTTCAAAAGATATAAAGCAAACAATGTCGATAATTAGCGAAGAACGTAAAAAAGGGCGATTAGACGATATTCAATTGCGATTCTCTTTAATATCCCACATTAGGAGTAAATATATTCTTATTCTACATTAAAGTAAATTGAATTTACTTGTTTTTAAAATGTAGAAAATAATGCGCAACCATATTATTTCAAATGATATAAAGCAAACAATGTCGATAATCCGCGAAAAACGTAAAAAAAGGCGTTTCGACGATATTTAATTGCGATTTTCTGAAATATCCCACTTTGGGAGTAGAAATATTTTTATTGTACATAGAAGTATAATAAATTTACTTGTTTTGAATCGCAATTGAATATCGTCGAAACGCCCTTTTTTACGTTCTTCGCTAATTATCGACATTGTTTGCTTTATATCTTTTGAACTAATACGGATGCGTATTATTTTCTACATTCTAAAAAGAAGTAAAAAAATATACTTTGATGTACAATAGGAATATTTTTACTCATAATGTGGAATATTTCGAAAAATCGCAATTGAATATCGTCGAAACGCCCTTTTTTTACGTTTTTCGCTAATTATCGCCATTGTTTGCTTTATATCTTTCTAACTAATATGGATGCGCATAATTTTGTACATTTTAAAGACAAGTAAATTTAATGTACTTCAGTGTACAATAAAAATACATCTACTCCTAATGTGAGATATTTTAGCGAATCGCAATTGAATAACGTCGAAACGCCCTTATTTACGTTTTTCGCTAATTATCCACATTGTTTACTTTATATCTCTTGAACTAATATTCACGCGCATTATTTTCAACGTTCTAAAAACAAGTAAATTTAATATACTTCAATGTACAATAAAAATATTTCTACTCCTAATGTGGGATATTTTAGAGGATTGCAATTGAATAGCTTAGAAACGACCTTTTTTTTCGTTTTTCGCTAATTATCACCATTGTTTGCTTTATATCTTTTGAACTAATATGAATGCACATTATTTTCTACATTTTAAAATCAAATACATTTAATGGACTTTTATGTACAATAAAAATATTTCTACTCCTAATGTGGAATATTTTAGAAAATCGCAATTAAACAGCTTTGAAACGCTTTTTTTTCTTTTTTCGCTAATTATCGACGTAGTTTCCTTAATATCTTTTGAACTAATATGGATGCGCATTATTTTCTACATTTTATAAACAAGTAAATTCAATGTACTTTAATGTACAACAAAAATATTCCTACTCCCGAAGTGGGATATTTTAGAGAATCGCAATTGAATATCGTCGAAACACCCTTATTTCCGTTTTTTGCTAATTATCGCCATTGTTTGCTTTATATCTTTTGAACTAAAATGGATGCGCATTATGTTATACATTTTTAAAACAAGTAAATTTAATTGACTTTAATGTACAAAAAAATATTTCTACTTCTAAAGTGGGATATTTTAGAAAATCGCAATTGAATAGCTTGAAACGCCTTTTAATTGTTTTTCGCTAATTATCGACATTATATAATCCAGAATGTTTCAAAAATTAGGTTAGAATACTGATCTTGAAATTATTTTTCTTCTTGGATAGATCGTGAACTATGAGCCATGCATGTCCTGACCCTGCTAGCAGACACGGGAATCGTATTCTGGCCTGTTTTTAGTCCTTTATCAGCCAAAGTGGCTCAGTAAATTTGAGTATTTTCGCTGTCATATTTTTATCCTAAAATAGTAGTAGGACATGGTATTTGTAAAAATTATAATAATGGTTAAACCTCGTAACAAATACATGTTAAAATTAGAATACTGCATAATAAATAGAAATGGTGCACACGGAAAGAAGAAAGAACGGAGAAATAACGAACTACGAATGGTATGTTTGTTACTTATTGATCTCGTTCTGTAAGTATGTTGATAGGTATTTGTCTGTTTGTTTGTTTGTTTCACTTTCGTAATTTTCGCGGTATCTCACGAAAGCGAGGTTGAATCTACTCCATTGCATGTACATTCATCATATCTCGGACCAGAATCCTATTGATATTGGATGAATTATGTCGTATAATTAGCAAGTAAATATTTGATTAGTGGTGGGACACGCGCTGTCGCTATTGAGCCAGAGCGAAAGAATCGAAACCGCAAGATCGATAAGTCGGCGTTCTCCGATCGCTATCTAGTTTACATTTTGCGTCGGCCGCCTAGGCTAGGCTAAGCAAAGGCCGTGGCGAGTGTGAGAACGGCGGTCGAAGGAGGCGGCATAATGTAACAGCTGAGAGAGAACGTAATGTACGAAAATGAGCACACACACACATGAAAATCAAAATTAGAAATAATCTTTTTTATTTATCTGTTGTTTATTTATTTTTGTTTTACTTTACCGTTTTTTTTTTATTTTTTGTTTTGCTTCTGGTTTTATTTTTTTCATTTCATTACCTTTTTTGTCTGTCACGCGCGTATCACAGTCTTTTCACTAAATTTCGCTAGCAACTGAAACTAAATAAGACACATTGTGCGTACACGCGGATAAACAAACTGGCCAACAGAGTGGCAAATAGTTGCTAGGCGCCTGGCAGGGCAGCTACCACGGGCTTCAATTTTTATTTTGCTCACGAAACCATTCGTTGATTCAGCAAAACGCAATTAGTATTACTCGATCATCGTCATATTCAAATGAGTGCACCCGATTTCAAATTTCCATCCGCCAATGATGGAGAATTACGATCGGAAATCGTGTTTAATATATTGAGTCGGCGTTGATTTAAATATATTCATGTCGTTTGGTATGATTTTATTTTTGCCTATAAATTAATATCGCCAACTTAAAATGAATGATATTTTCAACGACGCCGGGATATCAATAAATATCCCGCGCTAAATACTGTAGCTATTTTATACGTTCTAAATTGCAAGAAAATAAAAAATGTATATATTGTCATGTTCGGTCACAATCGAAACTAAGGATGAAAACATTTAATTACGACACAATTTGCTTTTAGATTTATTGTCGGAGCCGCAAACTATCTCGACTAAATTGAAATATACGATGATAATTTATTAAAATTATCAATCAAAAACATCCGTGTTTTAAGTACTTCAAGTCGGCGCTAATTGAAATCCCTTCATGTCTACTGTAATTTATTGCCGTGCCGCACACGGCTGCCTTCGATTACGATAAAACTTGAAATACGTAATTGTGAAATGTTTTAAATCAAAACCTGGACGGCGACGTTAGTATATGTGCGTCATATTCGCTATTCTTATGGAGATCGTATTTTTATGAACACGAAATACGGTATTCGAATTAGACATTCCTGCTTCAAGCATTGTATTAAATTTCTCCAAAATAAACAAATATCACCACACGCGTTTTTGGAGTTTTCGGTTTTCGGCTTTCCGTATGTAGAAAATATTACGTTAGTCGGCGCAAAAATTTTAAAGAAAGAATTTTCGTAAGTTGGATTTTTCATATCCAGAGCCTTTCGTAGGTAGAGTTTCTACTGTATTGTGGATACAACATAGACATCATAAATCATGGCGCAACAGTGACATAAATTAAGCGCATTAATAATAAGTTCAAAAAAATCGTCTTACAGTGTTGTTACTAGAAGGCTATTTCTTTTATTTATTCCAAAAATTTTGGGGTTTGAATGGATTCATTTTTCACTTCTGAGATAAATGGTAATGAACTACAAATTAAGGGTTGCCATATTGACTTTTTTAAAGCCAAATTTAACAATTTTGGCTTTTTTAGAACACGTTTGGTGTCAGAATTTCCGTTTGGCGTTTTGACTTTTGTGAAGTTGAACATTAAAATTATATGAAATATTTGGTGAGCAACAATAGCTTATTGCTTAGCTGTTTAACATATGGATTTCCCCGAGCATCGATCTTCATGTTTATTTCCCCAGTTACTCCCATAGTAAGTATGTGTACCAGGTTAGGGTTGGGGCATAATTTTATTCCGATTTTCCTTATTTTAGTTCAATTACGAATTCGGGGACTGTCTGTGTTAGCCAAATGAATAAACCCAGTGGTGGGATTCCGATATATTGTCAGCCGGTTCCATCACAAAAGTCTTACTTTTCAGCCAGTTATGTTACAAACAGAACATTGACAGTAACCAGTAATGCTAACCGGTTCGCTGATCTTATGAAAATTCACGAGACGGTTCTATAGAACCGATGCGAACCTGCTGAATCCCACCACTGATATATACCCCCTGCCCATGGATTTCAGTCCCTTTACAGAACTTGATGTGAAGTAGGCAAACAAAATTAGTTATCTCCATGTTAGTAACAATGTCAACAATGACGTAGCAATTGTAATTTCTGCAGCCGCTCAAGCAGGCTCGTGAACATTGCCCCGTTTTCAAAGTTTTGCTGTTATTTGTAAGTTTTTAGTTTTAGTCAAATAATAGTTGTTAATAAATAACTTAATGTCATTATGTCTTCCTTTAGTTAAGTTGCAGTGATCAAAATTTAATCTCACGAACGCTGTGATAAACCTAAGCAAAAATTAGATATTAATACGGTACCAGCAGTACGTGGTTGTATAATTTTAATAAAAACATTGGTTTTAAACCAGTTTATAATTGCCAACACATCAAAAACCCTCGAAAAAGCATATTTTTTGTTTTAATAGTGGAGTATAAAGAGAAATTTTTGAGGTATATCGTAAGTTTAAGTAGAAACATGTAGGTATATCACATACTACGGCGGCACCTTATATATATTGTATATATTTAATTGTGAAGTATTGCTGTCGGCCTAATAATTTTTGTTATTAGGTTTTTGATTTTTCAAACTTTTTTTATATATATGAATGTCAGCTTGACTGTAATGCGTGACCCACTAAATCAACTGATGGCTCTAAATCAGCATATTGTCAACTGTGCAAATCCACTTTTGTGTGAAGATTATAAATCTGACAAATTATGGGGCTTTTGTACTCAGTAAAACTGATGACTTTTTGTGTATTGACCTGGCTTTTTTATTACTGGAATATTACAACCCTGCTACGTATGGTTTTTCTATATCTTAATAATCATATGATAGTAGCTTCGGTCTTGTATTTCCGTATTTTGGTGTAGTTTTGAAGGATTTTATAAGCACAAAAACTAGAAAGATAACCTGAGCACTCATATCGTTATTCAAGCAATTCGGACCGAACTCACGAATTCTGCTCCAAGTACGATTTATTTACCTCGCTCTGGCAAGTTCAACTAAACCCGCATTTCTCGTGTCAAACGCCAGTTAGTTGATGTGAATGGAATGCTGGAGCTGGTGGGATACTGGTAGGTACAGCAAAGACCTTTCTTATAGAAGAAATTGAACTTTATACGCCACATTTGCAGAGTTAGTAAAAATCCGGTACCTCAATCTGTTACTGGTACTCGCACAATTTTTGAATTTTCACTATAAAATCGTTTGAACGGGCACCAACTGAAACTTTAATTCAGGTACGATAATACTAGGATGGTAATGACATAAGCAAAGTTGTGTTTCAAGTAAAAACGTGAGCTCACTTACCAAGATTTGATCGACAAATTTTAAATACACTCACTCACTGTATGTTAAAAAGTTAACATATTGTCAGCCTAACTACCGGTAGTGCCGTAACTTTTATATTGATCTGTGCGGCGTGCAACATGTTGCTGATTTCATAGTTTGTTACAATACCATGTGGGCAGAAGTGTGATTTCACTATTTCCGACGAAATGGTAATTTTATTATCGTATCTTTTATGACGTTACTGAACTTGGTATTTCGTTCACAGATTATGGTTAGAAGTCGAACGAGTTCATCAGAAAGAGCAACAGTGTCTACAATTATATATAACACAAAATGGAAATCGCATCTGATTTGGATTCTACTGTTTAATCCGCTTCATCAATTAATATACGCATAGTTTCAGCACCATTGATTAATTGTTCTACCGAAGCAGCGTTGGAGCGATGCTCATCATGGTGCTCGTGAACATGTGAAACATCTAAGGCACCAAAATTTTTAACTTTTTAGAACGCTATGCGTAAAAAAACACATGGTCATTCTTTGTGTGGCAAACTTTTGTTCCTTTGCGCGAAGATCGTAAAAAGGAATCTTTCACAGATTAGAATTTAGATTCAATTTAATTTCTTTTGTTTTTTTTAAGATTTACGTGTTCGAGTCGCCACCGATCCTAATAACCAGTATAACGAGAATTTCGGTCGGAGACCGAAGACTTATCGATCGTTAGGGGATCCCCCAAAAAAGAAACTGCGGTTTCGATTCATGCGCTCTCTAATTTCATAGCGACATCGCGTGTCCCATCACTAATTAATCAATAAGACGCTAATTATACGACATAATTCATCCAAAATCAATAGGCTTCTGATCCGAGATATGATGAATGCACATGCAAAATTTGGAGCGGATTCAATCTAGGTTTCGTGAGATATCGCGTGTATCTAACAGACAAACACACAAAAAGACAAATACCTATCAACACACTTACCGGTCAAGATCGATAAGTATTTAATCAAAGCTTTCTACATCTTTTCACGACCCACTAAGTTTCCTTTTGCGACCCACCAGTGGGTTGCGACCCATAGTTTGGGAACCGCTGATCTAAGGCGTATGGTTGCCTCAAATACCACTACGTTATTGCCAGATCGAACCCGTTGGATCGGTTTCTAGGAATATAATCAGGCCTATCGATGCCGTAGATTCTGACTCATGGCTTCATTCGGAATTACACTCGGACCATGAATTTGATTGACGAGCTGATGCTACCTGACGTGACAACTCGAAACGGTGATAGTGGTAAAAAGTAATTCAATCGAAGCACCCAATTTATCATGCGCGGGACCTGGGGGTGAAATTACTCCTTTTAATTCGTAACACCTTTATTTAATCTACTGTTAGATTTTGTATTTTATTGGTCGAAACACTGCTACCGGTTGCAGCAATGCAGCTGTGGTTGTTTTAGCTAGATTTCTCTTGTGTTTGGGTCTTTTATGTCTGTAAAATTGTTGCAAGTTTCTAAGTAGGGTACCAAGTTATGTTTATTTTTTAGTTTATGGTCATTGGTTTATGATAGTCCTGAATATGTTAGTCAGTAAAATGACATTGCTGTTTGAGTATAGTGCAATTACAGTGCTTGATTTTAGGAATTGTCTTCAGATTTCAAGTCGTTAGTGTTTATATAACGTTATATATTGTTTTTCTTACATTTTGATACCCAGTATTTGTTATTTTTATTGTATTCTTTCTTTTCTGATGATTCATTGTAGTATTTGATTGTATTAAGATTCTTAGTTAATAAATAAGATTGAAATAGCATTAATTGGAGTGATTTCTGGGAAAAAGATTGACATCAGACCATATTAAACGATATTTCGAACTGGGAAATTCGTACATAGACTGACAGTACGCTACAGATTTAAAGTAAAAGCATCACATTTTGGAAAGTCAAGCCGACTCAAGTACGGCGCAGGATACAAATAAAATAAAAATTGGAGCAAAAAAAAAGTACGGTCGGTGTTGATGATAGAAGATTTATATGTATCATCCCCTGGAATATATATCAAAATCATAGTACAACATTCTTTAAATCACAAAATATGTATATATATTTGAATCGACATAATTATTTGGTTAACAGAGTATGGAGTGTAAAAGTATATAAACGGCACCCAAAAAAAACACAATCATATAAAGTTATACACAATCCATAAAATAAAACGGTTTATTATTTCATTGGTAATGATGGAACACTTGCCCCTCTTCAACAGTCTGTTGTCGACGATTCAACGAGAGCTCAACGCATTCGCGGGGCAGAATATTGCTTTTAACGGTTTCTAAAAACGTCCATTTCATCGTTGCTAACTCTAATCGATGTATGTGACTTTTTCTGTTGAATAAAGGATAAACTTCGTTGAATTATATAACTATGTTTACTCAAACGCTTTGTTGCCATGTGGAAGTGCATATCCAAAGCTTCTGTAATTACAACTGAGGAAAATTAGCCAATGAGCAGCAAGACTTGTTATCTAAACCTTATATATTGGGAAGGATAACAAAGACTATTAAGGAGTAAAAATTTCAAACCACTGACACATGTCAGATTTACAATTTTTCAACCTTACCTTTGATTTCAACCTATTTATCTCATAACAATTAATACATAGTGATTCGTCAACAATCTTATGACCAATATTCATGTATCGCTGAGTTATATATGTGACAAGATTATCGATTGGAATTAACAGAACCGACTATCTTCGTTTATTGTACAGTATTAGCAAAATTGTAACACACGCAGAGAACCAAACAGTGAAACAAACGTATCAATATCACATGATTAGACATTGATGTGGTCAAAACTAGATGAAACGCACAATAACCAACGATGTCTGTCAGTTTGATTGGAATTGGAACGTATTTCATGTTATGCTCGGTTTACTTGTGAGTGGTTTGTCGTTGCCTAATCAGAGTGGCATTAGCAAACCATTAAATTCTAAAAATTATCCTCATGGTTTACCAGACATAACGCTCTTTAGCTTGTATATATGAAATTCATGTCTACTAAATCATTAGAATCTTAATCCACGGAAAAATGAAACTGATTTTGCAGGATACATATTGAACTAAGTGATTCAAGAGTTCAAAGACTCTTGAATCACTTAGGATAGTTATCTTTAATCTTGCTACAGCTTCCTTGCACTATATGCATACGGATCCGCCGACACAAAAGCATAGAAGAAGGATAAGTAGTTAGTCTCGCAGAAACCAAATCATACATATTGAAGCTACCCATTTAAACAATTTAAACTGCGGGATTGTAATGTTCCTGCTGTGTGAAAGTATAATATATAAAAACAAAGTGTGAACCATTTTGGTATATTATTTGCAACATAGGTTAAATCAGGGTGGTCCAAACCCGGGCCCGCGGGCCACATCTGGCCCGCCGCTTCATTTTTTGTGACCCGCGTCGCATTGGCGCAAGGGTAAACAAAAATTGAATTTGGTGTTGTTTCGTCATAAGAATAATCAGAAAAATTTTCTGACATCTTGTTACATTACTAAAGTCATTGAATTGACTGGTGTTATGGATAGCTGAGGCAACTAGCAAAATTGAATAAAGTGGTTGGCTAGTCTTAATCGTTACTTGGTTTCTATATTTTTTGTCGGGTCGGGAATATATGCTAACAAAATCGGCTTCATAGAAAACTAAAAATCTAATGAGGAATCTATTAGCCTAGGTTGACTATGCCTGATAAATAAATATTAATGTAATGGCCGACCAATATAATTCCTGCCGGTGTTTTTTTTTTTTCAAACAGCCTGAACCGTAATACAAAAAATGCTGCCTATATGTCAGAAAATATAGTAATTACCCTCCTGTATCTCAAATTTGGTAAAAATCGGTAATCAATCAATCTGCAGTTATTTGTAAGTTATTTTGTAAACTGAAAAAAGCTGACCAATTCAAACATGTTCTTGACTATTTAGCTAATTGAATCGTACCCTTTTTTGTAGCCGACTCCGATTATGTTGTTGTCTACTGCAAATGCCGCGAAACTGACAGCTTGATCGTATGGAAATGGTCCGCCAGGAGTAACGATTGTCCAAGTGTCATTCACGGTATCATACAATTGTATGTCACTGTGGTCTGTTTTTTTTTTCATAAAATAGCATATTATGATATATGTATATCGCGAAATATATAGTTAACTTGGATATATATCCTTAACGGAAATGCACAAATTCATTTATTTATTTAAAAAATTATAAAAGTATCATACTCATTACGTATATGACGTCATTAAACGTAACGGGTCTCATCGGGGGGAACTCCATGGGGCGTGGCATTGGAGAGACATTTTGCCAAACGTCGGAAGCAGCGTGGTATCTCTCGACTTCTACTGTCGAATTCCAGTGTTCATCTCTGCCCGCAAAGCAATAAATAAAACCTGGAATAGTAGAGCTCCATTGTACGTGCTAAATGTAGACTTGTTAAGCATTTAAATGCGTCATATTATTTTATTTTATTTCCTTTGTTTCCAATATAGATCTTGTGAGTCCGGTTTGATAACCTATGCGATATGGTGGTAAACGAAACCATTTAGAAATGCCAGGGCCCTATGTATGAGAGTGGTGTGATGTAACTCACCGTTACAGACGGCGATATAGTGATTTTCCCTTTTACCGTTCATATCTCGAACTCTTGTCCATTTATCAATCTTCGGATCATATTTTTCAACAAATTTTCTTGACGATGTGGGATACGGTGCATATCCTCTTCCAACAACATAGATGCATCCTGATTAAAATATTTATTAATTAATTAAGTGTGGTATTGCAGTTAACAGTTTTCTGGGACAATAATGACGAATATAGCATTTTAAAGACGATTCCATCTTAGAGATTATAGGAAATTCTTACACCTTATTCCAAGTTGCTCACCGTCGAGTGCTTCAGCAGGAGCAAACCATCCATGATTTTCAATCATATCTGCTACTCTTTCCCATTCTTCTTCCGTTTTTCGATAGTCAAGCCTATAGACTGCCTTTGTCTCCATCAACACGTAAATTGAATTGTTTATCCGCGTGGATTGAAAATTGTTGTCGATGATGTCATCAGGAATTTTTTGACACTGTGATTGAAAACTCCGTGGTATTTCTCAACCCATTATTAGAATATAATACGTGTATGGTCAATTCCAATTGAATAAAACAAAATCTATTTCAAGGCATTAGCTGTGCTGTGCTTATAGATATTTCAAATAACTCAATAGAGCAGCTCACCTTCATTGGGATCCACCTCATAGCAGATGGCGAGAAGGCGGATATATGTCCCGAATCGCGATCAAAAATTGCGACTGCATTTGCTGAACCTTGAAATTAATAACATATGTGTATATAAATCAATTAAAAACTTATATTTTCTCCAGTATTGGGGTCGATCCCAACCAAGTAAAATTACTCCCCAGAGAGTAATCTTGTTGTTTTCGGGAAGGAAATATTACTCTCTTTTCGGATTAGTTTCGCTATTATTATTTATAATTATTGCAATATTAAGTTTCAAACCAGGCAAAGGGAAGAATGTATCGAAGAAGATTGGGAACCACTGGCTATCCAAGTACATATGCATAATTTCACCCACCCTCTGCGCAGACGTCAGAAACTTTCGCTGACGAGGAAAAACTCGATGTTCTGCTGACATTAATACTATCGGTGAAGGATACAAAATAATCTTCATCTGTGGACAAACCTGGAAATTATACAAAAAGAATCTTCATATTAGAGCGTGTATATAAGATACGATGGCGTGTGAAATTTATCTAACTTCGGAATTTCTCATTTTCATAGCTTTGAGCACATTTGCAGATTGATACTTTGACTTTAACTTGCCATCTATAAAATAATCATGACCTGAAAAATCTAAACTCTTTCAAGCTGTTTGTAAAAAAAAAGCAAGATAATAGTTTCAAATAACAATAGTGTCAAAATAGAATGCTAAGAAAATACCCCCCAATCCAAAATAATTAACTTACTCTTGGGCTTTGTAGCAGTTTCGCGTAGTAAGAACTCGTGCTCTAAAATGTTCTTGCACGACGGACGTCTTGCCGGTTCAAATTGCAATGTCCATTCTATCAACTCTTTTGCTGTTTCGGATCTAGGTATCGTAGGAAGCTCAATATTTAGATTCTTGTTTTTTTTTATGTTGTAATTCCATAAATCGGGTTCGTCGCCAAAAGCATGACGTCCATCACTCAATATGAAATAAACAACCAAACCATAGGAAAAAATATCCGCTTGTTTCGATATGACATCAGAATTGTAAGTTTCCGGAGCTCGATACCCGTCTGTACCGGGACGAATCATGCTTTGTGCAGTAACCGACCGTCCATGGCTCAATTCTTTACTCAAACCAAAGTCGGAAATTTTTAAAGATTTCCCATCTAAGGCAAACAAAATGTTTTCGGGCTTGAGATCTCTATGTAATACGTTGTTTAGATGAATAAATGCGAGTCCTTCGGTTAATTGCCGAACCATTGATTGCTTTTCTGCAAAGAATATTAAGTTTCCAGTGGTCCTCTGCTCAAGAATGTAATCATACAGTGTTTTGGTGAGACAAAGTTCCATGGCTATATACATTGTCGGAAACGGCCCTTCTTCGTAAACATCAGAATGAATAATAGACACAACATGATGGTGTTGCAATTTCAGAAGTATATTTGCCTCTTTTATATTTGCTTCGTCGTACGGAGTAAGGAATTTGATAGCTATGGGGATATTCCCTGTTATTTTACTTAAATGAAGTCCTTGGTAAATGTGTGCTCTCTTGCACAAAGCTCGAGTTTTGAATAATCCAATTTTGTCACTCAATTGTATCCAACCTTTAATGTAAAGATTTAAATGACACCAAAAGGCAACGCAGCGGGGCTTTGGTGTTAAAGTACAAAGAATATTACAGTTCTTTAAACGTTAGTTTAAATGACATTAGTTTATATAGCTGATAACGAGGGACGTTTAATGCAATTTATGTTAGGACAGAAAATAAAAGAAAAACTTCTTGGCTTGTTCAAATGACTTATCACCATTACAATTCTTTTTTTGTTTTGATATCGTGTTATGATATTAAATAGATAATCATGAATTAATATTTTATCAGTTTTTGAATAAATACAGAAAATAGGTGCTATACCTTCCCCAAAATCTTCAACGGGATCTTGTGTGTCTCTTTGTGGGCGTTTTTCGTTCACGCTAGGTGCTGGTGCAGAAGATGCTAGAGCAGAAACATAAATGCATCATATTACTTTCACGTGATTGTCCAAAGTACGAAAATATATCCATAATACACTTACTCTGTTCAGTTATGTAAGTGTTGTACGTGTTGTGATATATTTGCTTTCTGAAATCACCATCAATTACTCCATCTGAAAGAATATAAAAATTTTGAATGAAAATTGAGAAGAAAACACCCTGTAACAAATTAATTTGAATCCTAAAACAGATACATGCAATGATCAGGATATGCAATGTAATGCAAAAAGATAACAAATACTGAATGAAAATAAATCTGTAATTATAACCATTCTCTTTAATTATTCTTCTGAAGGTGCGGAAAATTCTCCCAAGTGTACTGTTTTATCAAATAGAATATAATGAACATTCGCAGCAGGGGTGTACAACAATTTTACCGGTGGACCATATAACCAACTTCGGACGTCTCGCTGCGCCACACAAAAAATTTAGATTTTTCCTGTACACGACGAATAAAAAAATTCTCATAATGAAAATTTTATTTATTAACGTTTGAGTGGGATACTTAAAATTTTGATTTCTTGCATAGTTTGTTAACATCAGCTTTGACAGAAGATGTAGAACCTCCAACTGACTGGTCAAATGTTCATCAGTCAGTTGATTTCTGCAGCTGCTTTTGGTGAGATTCATTTTGGAGAAAGAGACACCGGGCAAAATGGCAAAAGATTTAAATCAGGGATACTAGCAAAAAAACATTATATATTTTTATCAATGTGAGAGTCTTTTTGAACATAAACTGTCGGATTGAGATTTTATGCTTAATGAGAAAAAATCTGAGTGGTAAGAAGGGCCACGCTAAATGGTTTGGCGGGCCTGGTTGTGGCACGCGGGTCGCCTGTTGCACACCTACTTATCTACAGCGTGCGGAATTTTTGAGTGATTTCTTCCCAATAGTTTTGCATCATACCTTTCTTAGTCAAATTATACTGCGGTGAACCAAATGTTGCGTTTTTGAAATCTCCTCCACTCACGCCATCTGAATTAACCCATCATTTCACATAAAAAAAATTAAAAGATCTTATGCTTAATGAGGAAAAATCTGAGTGGTAAGAAGGGCCACGCTAAATGGTTTGGCGGGCCTGGTTGTGGCACGCGGGTCGCCTGTTGCACACCTACTTATCTACAGCGTGCGGAATTTTTGAGTGATTTCTTCCCAATAGTTTTGCATCATACCTTTCTTAGTCAAATTATACTGCGGTGAACCAAATGTTGCGTTTTTGAAATCTCCTCCACTCACGCCATCTGAATTAACCCATCATTTCACATAAAAAAATTAAAAAATAAATTAGTGGTTTTAGGTGAGTAATTTATTTTTAAATTTGCCTCAGCGATTCCTCATATATCCCGAATCAATTCTTGGAGATCCCAGTGCGAAGTGATATGATAAACAATAGGTTTCTGGAACGCGTTTACATCTTAAACCAATGGACATTTGATAACGTTTACTGAAATCGAATTTGCACAACTTCACACTACATATAATTATCGTGGGTTATTTAGAACTGACCTATTATTTTGACAACAAGAATGCGAAAGTTGGGTATTGTTGTCTCCTTGGCTTGCGACATAATTTACAAAGACTGAAAATATAGTTTTACTTTATATAATATTGGTGTTATATAACAAAAAACAATAGAATCTTCAAAATAGTCGAATATCGCATATCTATATACAAGTGCTTCCTTGATTAGCTGTCTTTTGCGTGGCTATATAAAATTTAAAGTCATACATGATCTCTCTTGTGGCATTGCTAATTCATTTGAGTTTGATGATATATTTGCTATTTGCCCTCTGTTTTGAAGCTCTATATGTTGACCATGTTCATTTTCTGATCCTATGTCAGAGATATGGCCCTCGTCCTCATCTGAAATAGGAAAATTGTAAAGATAATGCAAATTTGGTTTATATTTACTCCAAGTGATGTTTACTAACCGGTGAAATGCGATTCCGACATATCTTCTGTAGATTCAATTTTCTTCTTGCAAAATTATATTAACAATCTGATCTTGAACAAAATAAAACCCTCAACTAAATTTCATCTTTTTGTTTTTCAAGTCGAAATCCACGCGCAAATGTTTACTGCACGATACAATTAGCTACATGCCTTTAGGCAATTAAATCTTGTTAATCTCGTGCAAAAATCATCGCAACGTCGAAAAGTCGTCACTTCACTAAAGTGACTTCTTTTTCAATTTGTTTATCTATGATTCGTCCTTAATTTCTTGTAAAAATGCGCACTGTTGGAGTTTCAATATATAAAAAGTGAAGTGAAAAAAATTCTTTCACAAACGACTCTAATACCATTCCTTGTATACATGTATTTCCTCATAATTGTATGTTATCTTAGCGCAATTACCTTGTTCGGTCACAATTAATCTTCACATGACACTTTAGAATAGGTTGTCATAAGAATAAAGACAGAATTATTTGGCCCACAAAACGAGCGTGGGCCGGACAAAACCAACGTTGTTGGCCTTTTTTGTCAGAATATGCTGCTGGTCTATTTTTTTGGAAATCATTTTCGCAAAATGTAGTTCTGCTGAAACAAAATTTGACAAAATTGTAATGAGAATGTGAGAATAAGATTCCAGGTTTCACGGTCAAAGACCGGATTTTGAGCATTAAGCTTGGTATCCAATAGAAATACGAAAAAAAGATAAAATGTCTTGAATTTCCGGGTCACTATTGATATACAAAATACGCAGCTGTCTCAATTAGGAGATTCAACCATTTAAAACAAGAGAGCAATGGTTAAATGTAAAGACACGAAAGCCATGGACATTTCCCCGAGCATCGACTTCCTTGTTTACTACATGACATTGGCTAATCAGCAAGATGCAAAAAGTGACGTAACAATGCTCCCTTTTCGCATCCGCTCAGACACTTTTCTCACTCAGACAGATTTTCCAGCGTGGTCGTAAACATTACCTCGTTTTCCCGTTTTTGAACTCTATTCGTTAGTTTTCAGTTGTGTTTAGGAAACTTAAATATAAATCAGATAATTCAATGATCACTCTGTCTTTCTAGGATTTTTAATTTATTTGCAGTAATAAAAAATTTGTGTAGAAATAACTGTGATAGACTAGGCTGAAATTCTCTACCGTTGCTTTCAAAAAACAGATTGTTGTATGCGATGAATCATAATGATCGTTTGAAACACATACCCCATTTTACAGGCGCAAAATCGCAAAAGCACTCCTAAAATAGCCCCGAAAATTTTGCAATGGTAAAGTATAGGAAGAATTTTTCGAGGTCAAAGGTCGGGGAAAAGTCCATAACCAAGTTGTTTATCTTACTTAGTGTACAGTGCGTTTCTGGTATCAACTAAACTTTGACTTTCGCGTAGCACGAGTTCGCAAAATAAAAGCGGAAGACAGCCGTCACGCTTGGCGGATTAAAAACCGTGTTCCCACAGTAAAAAAATAAGCAAAATTGTGAATGAAATATTAGATTCATCAAATATTTAGGACTGAATAAAAGTAATAGCCTTTTATCGACTTCAAGAATCTTTAATCACTGAAAAATTCAAAAAACAAAATAAACAATCTTAACATCTGCGAGCTTGGGTTTTTGAGTTTTTTTTTCATTCTATTAAATAATCCAAAAAAAAAAACGTACTGCACGGATCATATGCTCTGGCTGCGAGGGTGTTCCATGCCTGACCATAGTACGCTATAGGGTAAACGTTTTTGAATGGTGGTTCTTCCCCCTCTTTTGTTTGAAACATGACAGCGCCAAACCCATTCTCTGAAGCATTCGTTTCGACATACAAAGGAAGCCTTTGGTCTACGACTCTATACATAATATAATATTTTCGTATTATTCAGTTGGCGTCGTGCGATCTTGTAGTCTTCAAGTAATTCTCTAGTCTATATTACTGGCGTGACTCAGGCTCTTGTGGCAGGTACGTTTCCTGTTAGGGCGTCAAACTTTGCTTGTTTCAGGCTTAGTTTCCGAATATGATCTGCTATATAACTCAGAGCACCGATCCATCCTCTAAGTTGGTATATATTTCGTGGCGGCGTGAGTTCTTGTAACGCCCTCAGTCCTTCCAGTTGAATCTATTTTTTTTCCACTTAAGGTCGCGCCTAGAAGGTTGATTCGTGATACTCTCTTATTGATGCTTTCGATTTGCGGTCAATTTCATTTTTGCCAATTGTTCGAAGGTCATTTGGAGCAACATTAGGTGGTCCTCAACTGTTTTAGTGCTAAGGAAAATGTCGTCTATGTATGCCTCTATCGGCGACGCCTTTGCCTTTTCCAGTCGGTTATTGTTAGTCATCTGTTCCCGGTATGTCCTTGTTGTGGGTTTCACCACACACTCTTGCATGATAGCCGACCATAACGCAACGGCAGTTTTGAGTCACATCGGCATTTTGCGTCAACGTATGTGTAATCCTTTCACTGCTATTCCAAGAAAGGTTTTAGACTCTTCGGTCACATCACAATGAAAATAAGCTTTCTTGAGGTCGAGAAACGTGAATACTTCTATTCCCTGCGCCATTTGCTTTACATCGGGTATTAAGTGAGGCGGAATCTCGATCGTTTTCATCGCCGCATTTAAGGGTTGAAGGTTTTGCACAACCCTCCAGGATTGCTGTCAGCCCTCCTCTTGCTTTTGCCGTTAATTCATCTTTTGAGGCACCACGAATATTGCCAGTTCCCATTCCGCGAACCCCGTCTCTAATACTCCGAGGGCCTGTGTACCTACTCCTATATTTCATCCTGAATTATGGTGCTATCGGGCGTTTTTAATCCGGGTGGGGTATATAACACTTTTGCGGGACCTCCAGAAGTATGCGCACCAAGATAGCGCACAACCTGAACATAGGTTAGGATTCAGGTTGAGCGACATCTTGGTGCGCATACTTCTGTAGCACCCTTTTGTGAGTGCTTCTGCTTCGTCGCTAAGTCTCTGTAATTCTTCCCTTACTTCCATCGAAGTTCCTTCCTGTAACCTGTACCGAAGTACCTTCATGTATGTGACGGATGATTTACCTGCATTCTGTGCGTCATTCCGGAATTCCAAGGTTTGGCCCTCTCTAGGGCTGGGACTCTATCCTCCGGATCTGGTCCCCCTTTTGTGTGCTTGAATGTCTAGTCTTTCGAACTCTATTCTTGACCAGAGGTATTGGGCAACTTTAAATACAACTCTGTACTTCTCCCCTCCCTGTAGGCTCCTGGCAAATGGTCGTCACCCTCTGATTCTCCCACGGCCATTACCAAATTACTTATACACGACGACGGGTCATTCATTTCTGTCCTTATCAACAGCAGCGCTTGTACTTGTTCTAACAAGCCAAGGCCGATTATATTCAGTAGTATTCCCTTACCTATAGCGAGATAAATCTCTAGCCCATCTATTTCAATTGTCATCAACGAATTTACCTGGCATGTGCCACCTATGCCTATTACCACCCACTCGCCATCGTCATTTTTTGCCAGTATCATACCGGTTGTTCAGAGTATCGCTTTAGCCAGGCAGTTAGTCGCGATGTGCTCAGAAGCCTTGCACAGGTAGCACACTGATAGTGATTGACCGTTACGTGGTGGGATGTACAGCCCAAGCGGTGCAAAGATGTTTGGCTGAGCCAAAAAATCATAACGCTCACCTACGCGGTTGGCTATCAAGGAGGCTTCCTGTACACTGCTTGGAGTTGTCTCCTGCTGACTCAACAATTGAGGTGGCGTTCTCAGTACTGGGTGTGGTCGTTGTTGTAGTCTGGGTGGTATCAGCGGCACCGTAGCACCTCTTTTCGCAGGTCTTCCCTTCCCTGCCTTTTGAAATCGAGAAGAAGGCTTTTCTCATGTCTTTGGTCCTTCTTAAGCTTGTCGATGCAGACGATTTCTTGTCGGCTGAGGCGGGTCCCTTCTATTCCCGAATGCCTGCCCACTTGTGCTACGACGAGATTCCCCCATACTGTTCGCCAATCGTTCATCCTGGACGTTCCTAAGAAAGTAAGGGTACGAGTGTAACGATTCAGCTTCGAGTGTAACTATGGCAAAAGAAGGCTGCTGCGGATGCTGAGTGTACGTATGTCACCGGTGGAGGCGTGCAAGTGGGTGGGGCGGTTGGCGTCGCTGACATTACAGCATGGGTGGAGGAGCTCCAATATCTCCCGTTTCTGTCGGTCGCTTTGACCGATTGCTGATCTGAAAATTCCAAATTTCAGAACTCTTGCAATTCCTTTGTTACATCACCCCATGTGTCCTGCTCGTGGCCTTGCATTACCAGCCTGAGGGATTCTGGTAATCTTGATCGGAGATTACGGGAAAGTCTAATTTCATCTGGGTCTTTCCTGATTACGTCCTCTAGTTGTATAGTTGGCGCAGTGCCCTTTGTATCCCAATCAAGGGTCTCTTTCTTCAACTGTAACTGTTTGCAAAGTTATTGATAGAGATGCCACTTTTGGATTTCCAAATCGGATCGATTTGAATTGAATCTTTTCCGAATCGATTCGAATCAGATTTATGCGATTCGGAAAAAGACAGCGATTTACCGAGAAAAAAAAAACATTGAACGTTTGTTAATCGTTGTTTTCGGCGGCATTAAAACTATTGAATGCGTTTATGCGGAACTCCAAATAACACCAAATTACGGGATAAAAATGAAAATGAATTTTTCGTGATTGAATTTTTACTGATCTGCCGTCATTTGTTTCAAGTTCAGCACAACACACTCTTTTACGTATCACTCGAGATGATGTGTGGCGTAATTTCCATCAAACTGCGAGTTCAGTTTTCCACTGAATAGCCTGACTAAAACTGAAGTTTTATTATGCGCTAATTTAAATGGATCGTATACCTGAAAATCTGTGACAACCTTGATGAGAATTTTCCACAGCACACCTGAGTAGTATATTAGGTTGTTTACGTTTCCTAAAATAGAGCCTCCCAGAGGCTCTTAGAGCCTCCCAGAGCCTCTTGTCCATGAACGAATTCACAGAGACTGGTCCTACATGTCCACCTTTTCGGTCAGGTATTAGAGTATTCGCGTAGAGGGTCAGGGGTGTTTCTCTCTCTCGATAAGACCTTGACATGAGGGAAGATTGGGAAAAAGAAAAATCACGGTATGGTTTAATTTTCGCCCTTTAATCGATAAGACTTGTTTAAACGGGTGCTCTCTTTATTACCAACTGAACTGAAGAGAGAGAGAAATCTAACTGATTAATCTGGCGAATATATAAAAAATATTGAACAGGTTTGTAAGTGATTATATTAAAGTATATGAACAATAGAAAACACATTATCACAGAGAGGCACAAACACACATGTAAAAGTTTACAGGCACAGTAATATATTTAAAAATAAAAGTAAATTGTAAATATTAAAAACGCTCATCCCGGAGATTTATATACATTCCAAACCAACATGTTGTCGATACAATATAATCCAAATACTCCTGCTTGCAGGTCACTATGTACATGATAAATTTGTGTACGGCGTGTACCACCGGAAGCCTTTCACTTCTCCCCATATTTCTTAAATCTGCAAAAGATATGGACAAGAAATCTTTTCAGAGTCGGGATTGTCTCGAACCCATCTGTCCACTCGTAAAACTCCAACGCCTGTAAAAAAAAAACATTACGTAAATCATATTTATTGAAAGAACTTTTAAATTATGTTATATATATTTTATTTAAACTTACTTTCAGTATAGCTTCTGTGTAGCTAGGAATTTGTGGTTTGTTCATTTTAATGGATTTATAGAATTAAAAGATTATAATATGAACTGTAAAAATA
Organism: Styela clava; assembly: GCF_964204865.1. Taxonomy (NCBI): domain Eukaryota; kingdom Metazoa; phylum Chordata; class Ascidiacea; order Stolidobranchia; family Styelidae; genus Styela; species Styela clava. The sequence goes on from NC_135250.1 coordinate 21,410,558, forward strand.
ACAGAACAGAAATTAGGATAAAATAAAAGCACGTAAATGAAATGGGAAAGATAACATAATAAAAAGTAAATATAAAGAGTAGTTTAAGAAAATATGTATGAAAAGGTCGGGTAAAGAAAACTTGGCTGTGAAGTAGAAACAAACAAAAACCAAAAAAATAGACAAAATTATATTATCTGATATGTACTTTTAAAGAACACTTTATGAAATGTATAAACATGGTGTAACTAAATTAATGAAGGGCTGGTAGAAATTCCATCACTATGAACTTTTCTCTTCGCGTAAAAGTAAGGCAACCCATTTCGGTATTGTTTATAAGTGTACATTTTATTTTTATAAAGTTTAAAGTTAACGTTAAACCCACCAGCTGGCTTTTTAGAGAAGAGAACGTTTCGCATTTTATTAAACGTTATATTCTGATGAATATTTTGTTAACCTTTTGTGGCGAATTTGAAGGTGTTATCACCTTGACAAAAATATGTTTTTGCACAAAGTCCAACAAACGTTTCGCCGGAAAATTCAACTTTGAAAAGTCCCGGTGTTCGTTTACCAAACTTAAACTGTTTTATACAACATTCACGCGTATCGTCAAATGGTAATAAGTTGGTTTTATTAAAAATGAACTCGTTACGATGAGTTTCACATGATTTAGAGGGGAACCATTTATGATAATTATTATAAAATTCTTCTCGCATATCTGGTTTTACTAACGTTTCTAAATTTTCATTAGAAATAGCTATGTACGCTGAGTCCGTATCCATACGAAGGTATTGATAGTCAGAACGATCAGAGTATTTGTCAAAAAAGTCATATTTCAGTTCTAGCATGCGTAACTTCGCGTTTTGGTACACTACGAATCCAATTTGATTAGGTAATTTCCATGAAATCTGTTTACTTCTTGAATTCACTTCAAATAAGTCGTCATCGAGCTAAGTCGCGCCAACAAATGAAGGGTCATTGATTAAGTCTCGTGCTTGTTTACCATCACAATATGTTATGGTCCTGTAGTTGGCGACATTTTCTAACGTCTTTCCATATGAGGAGTTTCCTGTGAAAAGAAAAATGAAAGTAAATAATAAAAAAAAGGTTTTATAATATGTTTAGACATAAACACCTGTGAAACATGTAAAGATTTACGTGATATTATGAGTTGAACGGTGTTATTAAAATTGTGATGAAATAAAACTTACCAAGTAACTTGTATGTATCAGCTAATATTGCTTTTTCTGGTGATGTATCTCCTTCCCTTCTAGCCGCGGAAACTTCATCACGAAAAGGAGCCAAACATGCTTTAGGTTCATACTCGATAAATTGATATATGTGGGTAATTTGAATTCCATGGTCGATATACCATCGAACGAGATCAGTCGCTAGAAGAATTTTATTACCAACGTAACTTCCTATGAGTGAACGTCTCGGTTGAGACATTATTTTGTTATTAACAGCGTATTGTCCCATATGTTCACCGATATCTTCTCGAGACACTAAAATATTTTTGAAAATAGGAGGCATTTCCGCATAATACTCTTTAAGAGCGTCGGGTACTTGAATGTCACACTGGATAGGATAAGACCAAATAGTTTACCTTTCTGAATTGCGTTTATCATTTGTTGCGTTGAAAGTGTGTAACTTTTGAAAAATTCGGTTGCCTTGATTTAAGAAATGATTTTACCGGTTCTGTTTTGGTAATTTCGTTCCACTCACATTCACGTATTATCACAACTTTATATCCGAGAGTTTGAAAATGACGTGTGTTTAAGGCTGTGTTTTGCCGTAATTCTTCAGCGTTTTTACCTGGGAAAGTTTCACTTTTACCAATATGACAATTGTGACCGTGAAACAGACAACCGTGAAATTGATATATTGTGGCATAATTTGAAGTTATTGAAAAGCCATCAACGGGTAAATTACGCATACCAATTCTTTTTTCAGAGCTATTGAGTCCGTGTTGAATTTTAATGTTTTGTGAATAACTAACCCAGTCTAACCATGAACAAGCTTTTGAAATATTAGGTGCAGTTTTGGATTTTTTTAAATGATTATTCCCGTCAGATTTCCGTCTCACAAGAAATCCGGTTGGAAGTTTTTCACCGATAGCCATTAAGAATAAAGCGTTTGCATCTAATCCTAATACCGACTCACATGTTTGAGCGGATTCATCATTATAATCACCACGTATTTTTGTCACACCCGCCTCGTGATACCGATAAAATATCTGTGCCGGTCCACCTACTAAATTAGAACGTATCAGTTTATGTATATCGGAATTTTGCTCGTTTGGAACAGTGAAAACAGCGTTTAAGTTTCGAAACGTGACTTGAAGGGTTAACCCCGGTACAGATATAGGTACTTTAAACATGTCAATTTGTGTTTTAGCTTTATAAATATCAAATTGTTTTGCAATTGCATCGAGGAAAGGTGTTACATCCTGTGTATTGTAATAAATGAGATAATCTCTTAATGATTTCATATTACGTTCCCGCCAAACAGTTTTACACTGTTCATATTCAGCCTCAGTAATATTTTTATTTTTCAAATTACTGAAAAAAGCTGAATGAGGTGGTAACTGTTTATCTTCTAATTTTTTTAAATCATCAATGTACTCATAAGGGAAAAGCCTTTTAGAGACGTTTAATGAAAACGCCTTAAGAAATTTATCATAGGTATAACCGGGTGCTAAATAATTCATAATATCTAAAAATCTGAATTTTTCAGTTTGTAAAGACATAAATTTATTTCCTTTTTTTAATGAAAAAATTTTGGAATTTTGTGATTTGAAAAATTTTATCAGATACGGTTTAATTACATTAATATCATATTTCTCGGTTATAACCGAGAATTATAATTTGCTTCATAAATTTAATTAACATACTCTTTATTATATTTAAGCCATGTTTTCTGGGTGAAGGGCTTGAATTGATAGAGTGTTTAGAAGCGAAATCTCTCTCGCGTTGCAGTAAATCCTGTAGTTTTTCATTAATTTGTATAATATAAGGTTCAAATTCAGAAAAAAACAGTTTATATGCGTTTTTTTGAATATTATCAATATATTTCATCATTTGAAATATTGATTGTTCTGGATCACCTTCGGTTATGAAACATTTAGCATCCGTGAATCCAGGGACATCGGAATTTATTGCAACGCTAAGAGGGACATGCTCTTTGAGGTATTTGGTGCATTTAGTATCTTCAATTTTATTTGTTACGGGGAAATAACACTCAAAATCAAAAGTTACTCGAATAGGGTAATATTGTTGATTTAAGGGGATATTAATATTAAAATCTTCAAGACTTTCAAAAACGTTTTTTTGATTTTCATAAACACCACTTATAAATTTTTCTTTTTGTTGAAGAGAGCAATTACTTGAATGTCTATTTAATTTTCACAAACAATGCCATAACTTTTGACAGGTTTCGCATTGATAATTTTTTGCATAAATGAAATAAAAAAAAAATTATTTGAAACAGAATACACGAGTTGGTACAGAAAATTGGAAAGTGTTAAAAACTTACCCTTTAATATCAGTGATGTAACTGAAATGATTCTGGTAAAGGTTGACATTGAGAGTATCATCTGAGATTGTAAATTGACTTCTTCGAATCACAATGGCAGTATCAGAGTTTATTAATGGGAACACGTTGACACAAACTTGAGAGCAGTCTTCTATTTTAGTCCAGTATTGAAAATCCTTCACTTGGGTCATTTCCCGTGAATTGTGCAAAACGTTGAGCGGCTACCACAGTGTCGTTCACAAAATTGTTTTTAGAGGGGTCTCGTAAAATTGCTAGGCAGCGAAACATACACAAATTATCCGTGTATGGAATAGTTTTATAACTATTAAGACTGAAACAAATTTTGAATTTTTAATGAAGTCTGGTAAACTGACTGAGCAACCGATAAGGTTAAAATTCGTTTTGTTAACGATAAAACAAATGTTTGTTACTGACTCAACTTTATCAGAACTTGTAGGTTTTTGGCGTCTTGCCCAGTCTAAACCCATAGTCGTATCGACAAAGTCCATGAATTTTAAAAATTCGCGTTCAGAAGTTATTATTTGAAGTTCTATGATGGCACCCTCATTTGGGGACGGATGGAAATATCTGAATTGATTTTCAGTGTCAAGGGAAGAGTTTTTCAAAATATACCCGAATGAATAACTGATTTTAAATGAAGAGGTTTGACCATCAAATATTGCCCGGAAACTGTCTGTTGCGTTTTCAAAACCAGAGTTTAATAAACGGAAATTGTAAAAGTCTTGTGTGGTGTTGCCTGTTGAATACTGAGTTTAAATGGAAGCTCAGTGACGTCTGTACACATCTGCGACATGCCGACTCAAAGTTTCACATACCTCATCAATATTTTCAGAATTAAAAGTGGTATACTTTTTACGTTTTTTAGTTTCACGTTTTTCAGTAGGTGAACAACGTTTTCTGGAGAACTTCTCTATTGATACGGTGACACATCGATCTTCTATTGCTGATGAGGGGTTTTTCTGATTTTCTCTCTTTTTAGCGTCAGTTTGAAGTTGGAAAGATGAAGCATTTAAATTCTTTTCAGTACACTGATATTCTGATTGTTGGATGCGTAAATCAATAGATTCTGAGACGGGTGCAATCAATGAGTTTTTCTTTATACGTTTACTTTTTGCTTGTTCAGCTTTTCGCGACGTTTTACTCAAGCTATGAGGTTCAGTGAATGATCTTGTTAATGTCTGATTTCTTACATTGTGAGATTCATTACCTGATTTAGGCGAAGAGATTTGTGCAGTGTTCAAAGTTTTTTGTCTTTGTCTCTTCCATTTTGATATGTCTCTTGAGATTATCTTTTCTTGAAAACGTTTCCCCACATTTATGACATTCATATCGTCTCTTTATGTGTACCGTCTTCTGATGTCTTGACAAAATCGCTTTGGTTGAGAACCGTTTCGAGCATATTTCACAAGTATAACTAGTCATAATTCTAATATTAACTATAATCTAAAGCAAAAACAAAAAACACATATTACAAAACACAGTAAAAATGAATATTTATATGAATGTAATCAACGATAATGGTGGGACACTTGAGCACATGTGATAAGAGTACTTTCATTTAATATGATAGCAGATTCGCCTTCAAACATTGCTTTCATTCCAAAAACGATATCATGCTCCATATTCACGAATCTGAAAAAAAAAAAAAATATATATATATATATTATAAATATTATCTTTTTAAGTGAAATATAAGTTTTATATACGTTAATAGTAACTTACGTTAAACAAGGTATTTCCACTTGAAAACCTCTTTGAACTAAAGAGCTCATAAAACATGTAAATAAAACCTTGGCTTCACAAAAACAGAATATCTTTAACGGGAAGGTAATTAATTTAGGTTTTTGGTTTACTTTTACACGTCGTTGAATATTTACTGGTAATATTTTATTAAGTTGAAATAGTTCATAAAAAAGTACTTTACATGAGATGTTACGTAACCCATGCAAATTCAAACTGGACAATGGTGAATAAATGAAGCGTCTTAATGCGTATTTAACCGCTAAGCGTTCAGTGTAGCAAAAACCGCTTAGTCCCATGTATGTAGAAAGATTAAATTCGGGGTGATTTGAAATAGTCATTGCAGTGAAAACGCATGATGCTAATAATACTTCTGTATGATACGAGAGTTTTTTGTTTTCATCATTTGAGCTGAAAGTTAACTCCTGAATATGTTTGATAATATTTTGTGTGATAGTTATTATTAACTTTTTAGGTAAAGAGAGTTTAAGAATAATGGGTTCGTGTATGTTCAGATATAAAGATTGCTGAATGTGATACACGATAACTTCGTAACACATATTCAACAAATTAATGGGTTTCATTTTAAATGTAAGACTTAAAAATAATACTTAACACATATACATGGAGAGATAATTAAAAAAAAAACGTTATGTTCAATTATTATTGACGGCTTGATAAGCGGTGTACACTTGCTCTAAACAATCTCGACAAAGACGGGGCTAAGGAATAGGTGTTTCAGTAGAACTATCAGCGGTCCGTATTTTGCGTGGTCTTTTTTTACGGTGCTCTTTGTGGGTTCTTCTTTTCTTAGTGGTCTGTGATAAAATAATAATGCGATAAAAATCAACTCGTATAATTGCATACGCTATTAAGTAAAAAGTACCTTTTCTTACGCGGTGTTGGTAAAGTCTTACTACAGCATGGTACCTCTGTCTGTTTTTTCTCTTCAACAACAACTTCTGCCACTGTTTCAATCGATTTAACTCTAAAATTTAGATTAAGTTATAAATTTAATAATTAAGTATTACCTTAACTAACCTTACTCTTGCTCAGACTCCAGTATTACTTGACGTATGATATTATCTAACTCTTCTTCATCAGAAAACGACATTTTTTCAACTTGATAAAAAAAAATATATTAAACTAGTTACTTGGTAAAAAATTAAGTGTTACATAATAAAAAATTCACTCAGTAAAAATATCTCAAACGTTAAATATGCAACATTTACATATGTTCATGATCGTTTCAACTTTATTTACTGCTCACTGTTTTATTATTAATAACAACTCGTTAGTCACTCGTATACCTTGTGATGACACTGACTGCGAGGAATTGAGTGGTGAAGTCTTCAGTACTGAAGTATTAAACGAAACCACGACTTTTTATCCTGAAAAAGTGGATCAAAATTTTCTTTATATATACGCCCCGTATTTATTTATTATTTTTTATTGTACTTCACTTATCTCATGCTTTTGGGCAATAATTTTAAGAAAAAATAAAAATAAAAACATTCATATTTGTAAAGCGTGATATGTTAACCTATTTTAAAATTGGGCAGTTTCAGACTTGTGTTTGTAATGTTTTTGTATCAGTTAAAGGTCCATTTGAGTAAACATAGTATTAACCTACTATTTAAACGAGAAAAACATATTAAAATGTTTTAATGCTAAAATAGGTTAAAAAGATATATTACACAGTCAGGTTAAAATTAATAAACCAATAAACAGAAAAAAGAATATATTTTTAAATCATGACCCATTAACCTATTTAAGTTGAGCGTCTTCAGACTTGTTCTTTGTGATATACACATAAAAGTAATAACCTACTAATGATTGTTTTCCTGAAAATAAAATAAGTTTATTCACATAACATTAATCAAGTCAATTATTACTAGTTACTGAGTATGGCTGGGAATATATTCGAATATTCAACTATTAGAATGGCAATTCACTATTCGAAAATTTGGTAACAGGTGACGCGACAGGTCAAAACGATTGGATTTCACAACTCACTTGCGAATTTCCGACGGCGACGAAAACCCGAGCACACGCGTGGTGAGTTCGAACAACGAGAAATAATTTTTTTTAGTAGATGTCAATGGTGGCAAACCAAATTTTCTAAATTGAAAAGTGGCAATACAAAAACTGAAAAAAAAAACGGAGAACACCATAACTTTTGTTTTATGATTGTACGCGACCGATTAAAAACGCTTCTTTAGACATTGCAAATCGCAAAATTTCGGGTGATACTGTAGTATTATATGTACCAGGGCGTTTCCCCTTAGGCTTCCACATTGGTACATACAGTACTGGAGCGCCGTAAGTGTTGTAGGAACAGCTCAGTTTTGTTGAATTCACAAAAATACGAATCAAAACAAAATATAATCGGGCACATTACCACGCATTTTTGTGACCACGGATTGTCATGATATTTTCTGATTAGTATTGCTCTTATTTCGTCAACACAACCGCAGATTAAAATGATCACCATTAAATTAATAATGAAGTAAGGCGGTATTTTTGATTTACAAATATACTTAGATATATTTTTAATAATTACCAAATCAAGTTGTACTTTCTGGAAATTTATAGCAGATGATAGGATTTTTCTAACGACGATAACAAATTTGCAAGATCTCTAAGAATATGTATCAAAACTAAATATATTCGAGCAATATGCTGGCAGATTGCTGTGGCATTTTAAAGAAGTAATGCTATCAGCTTGTCGTGAGTCGACTCAACCGCGAGTTACCAGGTACACAATTAAAATAGAAAGGCATTTTAAATTCTCGTCGTTGTCATGGATTGAATATAGTGCGATAGAAAAGGCCCATTATACACTAAAAAACCGACTCTGCTTACGGACGCGTAATTGCGGCGAAATTCCGATTTTGAAATTCGTTCAAATTTCGTTGTGTTTGGTTTTATTGCTTCTTCACACGTACGGTTGCAATAAACGCACCTTGAGTCCGCACAGGATTTCGCCGGTGTGAAATTAGTCCGCGACCAAAAAAGGTTGGGAAACGCTGAATTAGACACTCGTTGACTCTTCAACCATTAAGTTACTGCAATTTACACAGGCGATACTATCTGCCAAAACCCTATTTTATCTCAGGAACTCAATGCATTTCCGAACATCAGTACTAATTCCATTACAAGCAAGAAAGCAAACGTTCATATTAATTGTATCCGTTGCATCTGCCAATTTAAATTTTTAGGAGGCTTCAAGTAGACAGTTTCCCACGCCCAATGCTTTTTTTCCGCGTTTACCAATGTTTCTGTGTTTTACCAATGTTTCTGTGTTTCCAAAACTTGAAAATGTTTTAATTAAATAAAAACTTCCCACACATATCATTTATTCCGCGTGTGCCAAAATTCTTCGGTAGCTGTTATCTGTTAGTCGTCTGCGGTTTTTCTCCTGTTAATAATTTGAAAGCAAGCTCAAACAACACAAGTAAAGTCGAATCTCAAATTTGTGAAGATTCAGAATACTCAATAAAGGTTGAACAATCTCAGATTTCTAATAAGCTTCCAACAGTTGAAGTGGATGTTTTATTGTTGACAGTGGTTCTAGTGTTAATATCCTAGACCATAGGTTCTCAAAGTGCTCCGTACGGAGCCCCAGGGCTCCGCGAGAAGAACCCACGGGCTCCGCGAACTATTCGATTACTTTTCAAAATACGGACTTGGCTAATTTTGTAACTGTGCAAAGAAGCAATAACAGCTTTGATAAAATTTGACAATAATATAGCCCTGAAATATGGAAAAGAGGCGGAATTAAAAAATGACGTTATTTATGAGCTGGAGCGCAGGCAAGATTTTTAAAAGGATTCAAAATTGAAATCGGAAATTTCCGTGCAACATCATTAGCAATTAAAAAAAAAAACGGATAACGAGATTTCTATTGCGTAAAATATTCAATACATGACCGATGCGAGTATTTAAAGTGTCTTGTCGTAATAATTTAATTGTGCTCATCGTTACTCACGTTTGATTCCAGATTACTATTAGGATTGCTAAAAAGAAAGAATACTATTCTGAAATAACATAAAATACGTGATAAAGTGTCAACTATAAATAATTGGAGTCGTATTTTTGCGATTTGTCAAACTTTATTTGTTCCTTCGCACTCGAGATTATTTTTAAGCAAGATAAGATCGCCGTTTGAAAAATTACAAGATCTGGGCAGAATACGAATGATGGAAATTTATTTTATTGCATGCGGCTCCGTTGGTATTTTCAGAATGGAAAAAAGGTACACGGTGCGCACAATTGACTGTGTTTCGACATCGCAGTTACTACGATGAAAAACAAAAAAAAAACTAACAAAACATCAAATTTTGTGATTTACAATGCCTATAAAAGCGTTTTTAATCTGACGTGAGTATAACATAATGCATGATTGCCACCAGGTAAAGTCATGTTGATAATAAATGAAGCACAACCGGTGTTAGCAAAACGATGTAATTTGCCGACGTTTCGAATTTCTATACAGGAAAACTTCATCAGGCTTGATATGAAAAAAACACAAGTGGATATATATAGACCAAGAAAAAGAAAAAAAGGAAAAATATAAAAGAATTATCATGCACATTATTAGTGGCCTTTCAAGTCTTCCGAAAATGTCAAAAGGAAAAAGATTCGACTTCTAATTTATTAATATGTTTGTCAAGTGTCAAATTTACAGCGTTTTGTATATTTAAATTATTAAATTATGACTTGTGATAACCCTATTAAAAAAATTTTGCATTTAAGTTAGGTAAAGTATTTTTAACTTACTCAGGAATATTAATCGGAAAGTACCAATTCTAACATTTATTTTGGAGCTCCGGGAATGATAGTCAACTTTTCAAGGGCTCCGCAACACCAAAAGTTTGAGAACCCCTGTCCTAGACAACAAAGCGTATCAAGAAATACGGAGGAATACTTCCAAATGTTGTAGTTTATGTCCTGCTGATACAAAGTTATTTGCTTATGGTAGTGAAAAACCACTTCAGTTAATTGGCGAATTTGCTGCAAATGTGACGTCAAATGATGGCTAGTAACTGAGTATTATAGTATATTTCATGGTGTAGGAAAACTCAAAGGATATCAATTGAAGCTGAACATCGATAAATCTGTGGATCCAGTACATCAACAACACAGAAGAGTATCATTTAAAACCAAATCGAAAGTGGAAAAAGCAATACAGAAATGTATTTGTTTTAGTGTGCAGCAAGACTCTTGAATCACTTGTTATCTCTACTCTTGCTACAGCATCCTTGCAATATATGCATACGGATTCACCGGCACAAAAGCATAGAAAAAGGAGAAGTAATTAGTCTCGCAGAAACCAAATAATCAAAAAACAATAGATGTCGGTTTTTATATAATGTTTATTGAAAAATCTCGTGATTTTCTACAATGTAATTTTATTTTCGATAAATGAACACAAAAGACCTCTTTCAAAGAAAAGCCCATAGTGTTATTCTTCAAAAGAAATTAAATCTAAATCCTGTCTAAATTTCGGGGAAACACGGTAAGGAGTGCTGTACAGTGTACAAAACTGCTATACGTAAAAAAAACCACATGGTCATTCTTTGTGTGGCAAATTTTTGTTCCTTTGAGAAGATCGTAAAAAAGAAACTTTCGAAGACCGAAGACTCATCAATCGTTAGGAGATCCCTCAAAACAGAAACTGCGGTTTCGATTCATGCCCTCTTACTCCATAGCGACATCGCGTGTCCCATCACTAATTAATCAATAACTCGCTAATTATACGACATAATTCATCCAAAATTTATAGGCTTCTGATCCGAGATATGATGAATGCACATGCAATAATTGGAGCGGATTCAATCTTGCTTCCGTGAGATATCGAGTGTATTTAACAGACAAACACACAAAGAGACAAATACCTATCAACATACTTACCGATCAAGATCGATAAGTAATTGATCAAAGCTTTCTACATCTTTTCGCGACCCACTAAGTTTCCTTTTGCAACCCACCAGCGGGTCGCGACCCATAGTTTGGGAACCGCTGATAGAAAACGAGAATATCGGTCGGAGACCGAAGACTTATCGATCTTAGATCGGTAATTAGTTAATAACCCGCTAATTATACGACATAATTAATAGGCTTCTGGTCCGAGGTAAGATGCATGCACATGCAAAATTTGGAGCAGATTTAACCACGCGTTTGTGAGATATCGCGTTCATCTAACAGACAAACAGACAAACAGACAGACAGACAAACAGACAAATACCTATCAACATACTTACCGATCTTAAGATCGATAAGTAATTAACTGTAAAAGACCAATAATACCTCTTAGAGTTGGACCTTCCCTTGAGCCCCGGCCTCAAGGAATGCATGGAGAAACAAATACAGTCCATGAAGGTAATAGAACAACATATTTCTGTAATTAAAGAGTCTTAATCCTTCCAATCAGACATGTGTGATGCGATTTCTGCCAAACAAAAACCTATGGAAGAAAGCCTCACAAAATGCTGCAAAAGAATTCGTGAACTGAAAGACCAAGTTTAAGAGCTTGATGAAGAATTGTACTATACTATCAAAAAAGTAGAGGAACAAGAAAGGCGTTCAAGACTAGACATTGTGGACAATATTGAATGCACGGCCTAGCCCCTCTACCTCAATCGAGGATACAGACAAACTGGTATTGGAGAGGGGGAAATGATCCATGTTGCTATCAGGCCATCCCACGGTATGTTAGTCGTTGGGCCATCCGATATATCTGTCACCCATCGTTTCCCGTCTCAGAACTCAAACAACTATAAGCCTATAATTGCCAAGTTTACAAAAGGAAAATTAGAAATAAAATCCTCAAGAATCGTCATCTCATTCGAACAGCTCGGAATATTACATCCGTGTCAAATTTATCGAAAGCCTTCATGGTAGAAAATTGAACATACAAAAATAAAAATCTTTTTTACCAAGCGAAAGTGCTAAAAAACGGTGTGGATATGCTTTCCTATGGACGTCCAATGGAAGGGTTTTGGTAAAAAAGAATAATGGAACGAATACTTTATCAATATTCACAGATTTTTTAGGGGTCAAGGGCCGAAAAACGTCAATTGCGCCACTAGTGTTCATGACGCGAAGCGTTCTTGATTTTCTGATATAATCTGGTTGGTCTTTTGTTGCTTTCTGCGCTGGCAAGCTGGGGAGATTTCTCGTTTTTTCACTAGTGCGGCTTGTTTTCATAAGTAGCGACCAAGTTGATTACAAGTAAATGTATCGTTGTTTAATTTTGTCACTAGCTTACATTGCGACCCATTAGTTCTGTGCCGGCAGTTGATTGTATCAATACATCATCTTCCGGTCTTCAGTGTTTCTCACTGCTTTACTGCCTTCACCTAAAAAAACTAACTTTAGGATAAACTATGGTTTAAGGTACTGTTGTTGAAAGGAGTTCTATCTAGATAAGTTCAACCATTTCTATTTTTTTTTAAAAAATGAATAAGGAGGAATATCTGAATATGGTACCGTCGTACCGGTACCGTACCGGTATTCATTATGCTTAGCTGTATTGTTTTTTCAAAATACACTCCACAAAGCCATAGATCAGTACCGGTAGGCTCTACCTTTATACTTGACTACTGGTAGAATTTTTTCACCGTAGGTGCATTGGCATTTATTCTACACGCTAAACCTCGAATTAACTTTCTACAACCAGGGGTTAAAGCTATACAAACCACCAAAGTACGACACTCTGAAGACGTATTTGAGACCGAACGACCAGTGTGCGGCCACGGATTTCAAGCCTTGAACATCGTTCCTGCTGCGTCGAGACTAGGGCATACGCAGCCATACGTGGAAAAAATGGGTTTCTAATTGCGTTTTTGACCGTCATATACTTTAAGAACACAGTTATTTCAAACAAAATTCGTCAAAATATAAACAAAGCACCACATCACAGCAAGCGAACAGACAAAAACACGGTGGTCAAAAATTGGTCGACAATGATATTATCGACGTATTGGAAATGCGCACCCCCCTTTTCCCCCTCCTTTAAATGTAGAAATGCGAAACTTTAAAGATGGTTAAAGGAAACACAACTCTACCCACCCGCCAAGTTTCATCTCTTTATCTCTTATATTTGTATGGATTTTCAGTTTCACGCAGCGACGTGATTACGTCACTCGCATCGTAATTACGTCACTCGCATCGTAAGCCTCTTTCTCCCTGTGTGTCGCAGTTACACAGTGTGGAAAATGACTGTCTGAAGTTAGGGCAGTGAAGGATAACGGTCAGATGGCAAAAAAAATATTATTATTCTGGTAAAAATAGCCCAATTGACCCGAAATTTGCAGGGAATGTAAATTACCTCACACATGTTCTACCGAGCAATTTTGACGTTGTTTGGACATAAATAGTCGTGTTATCGATGAAAATATGGTGATTTTGTCTGAAGTTAGGTGCTTTTACGGTTATAAAACAGGTGGGTCTTCAAATTAGACATTGTGATTTAATTGGTTAACTCTTCTTGATTTATGTATGCCTCAAAAGTATTTACAAAAAAATATAAACAGCATGTCCTTATTTTTTTGCAGATCTTTCGACTCTAATATATTCTGATATAAGAGAAATTTACAGCAGTCTATGATTTTTTGATAATAATTATGAGTTTAAATAATGATGGGTACTGTACCGGAAATCAGGAAACCATTGCAAAAATATCTTTGAATGAAACTCTTCAAACTGAAACTTCCAGTATTGCTATCAGTATATGTTCTGAACCAGTAGAAGAAAATAAGCAGAGCTCTTTTACAGAAATGCCTCTCAGCCTTGAGCTTCTTCCTGATGACCTCACATCATCAGATTCAATCCTTGGTAATGATATCAACTCTGATAAAACAGAAACTGAATGTACTGAGCCATCTTTTATGATATCAGAAGATTCCATCGCTCTCGGGGAAGCTCATTTTGAACCTTTTCCGGAACAAACTTCAACTTCGGTATCATCATGTTTCAGCAGGAATCGTGAACTCGAATGTGATGATTCTCTAGATGCCTCATCGAGAGACATGAATAGTTTTCCAGCAACTTTTAAATCACTTGAGAAAGATGAGGATGAAGATGATATCTTTGTTATTGCTTCTGAAGAGTCTTCTATGGATTCGGGACTGGGATCGGTCGATTCTACTTACCCAAATAGCGAAGAAGAAAATACACTTTCGCCACCTACTATGGATAAACAGTCATCCCATGTTCATGGTAATAATGATTTTATGATATCAATTTTTTTGAATATTAGTCTTTCATTTAATAAGGTGTATGAACCCATCTGAAAATATATCATTAATACGCAGTCACAAACGATGAATGACTTTTCATGAGCTACTTGTAGACCTACTTAAGATGAGATAGTCATAGTCAAGACTTGTTAAATTGTACCATATTGTATTAAGGGCTCCAGTCAACTATCATATTCTGATATCTGTATCAGGAATTGAGCAAGTATGACTGAACAGAATTGGCTATGCCTTACCTTGGTACAGCTGATTCTGCTATTTTATCCTCAATTTCTCTATTTGTATCAACTTTTTTTACATCGCTAACAGGTACTCAGAATTCTAGTTCAACCAACCTCGGGGCTGACGAATTCTGTGATTGCTTGACTACAACTTCCAACACTGATTCAGCAAGACCAAAGAAGCGTAAACATGACTTGGATGGTATGATGTGTATCTCGTTCTGAAAATTTCCAAGCGATAACTGAAGGCTATAAGAATATAAACAGGCGCAATAAAATCGCCTCCAACCGTCATAAAATCACTAAGATGTTCTTTACTTGGCCTGGTATTGTTTAGATTGATGTAGAGAATTTAGTCGCTAATCCAGATTTCTTATTGCATGTAGCTAGGGATGGGCAATGTAGAATAATTTACTATTCTAGAATACTTAAATCGAATCCAGAATACCGAATCCTATTTTAATTTTATTATGGGGCTCCCGAAGTATGCGAACCAAGATGGCGGACATCGGATCGTAACATGGGTAACAGGTTAGGGTTAGGCGATAATTTTTTTCCAATTTTCCTTATTTTAGTCCTATTATCAGTTCGAAGACTAGCCAAGAGCCTCCCGTAGTATTTATACCTAAAATTATGGCCTAACCCTCCCCTAGTACACATTACATTCCGATGCCCGCCATCTTGGTTCGCATACTTCGGGAGCCCCTTTATTATTATTCAAATGTGGGAATTCTTCCACCTCATTGATGGATTACATATAAAAAAAAGCAAAATTGATTGGATTTTATTTGTTACCAAACAGGACAATGGAACATAAGAATTTTAACAAATTACTTTGTGCCTTGAATAGATCAAAGTTTATGTGATCCCTAAATACTTAATATGTTAAAATTAATAGCGCATTATCCGCCTTGATAATAAATTGTGAAATTACAATATGAAAAAACATCAAATTATTATTAATCTGAGAGCGGCGAAAACACACAGGCCAAACCGAGGCCGCTGCAATTTATGTGGTCGCAATGGGTGCCGCCGTTCCTATGGCGCATTAATTAAAAGTGCAAAATAAATTTAACGACTATCGATTATAATCAAGTATGTCAGCCTGTTTATTTTCTGCAAGCAAGACTTGTAAACTAACATTGATAGACAAATTATTTCTATTGCAAAATCGTAATTTTCAGTTAATATCATTATATATAGCCTGACCTGGCGATACGCTTTGCAAAATGTCTATCAATAGATAAGGCCGGATAGGAAAACTGTCTCCACCACAAGCGACAACTTTTCCAATTTATTGTCAACTAACATACCGCCCGACATTCAACCAAACGTGTGTCCAGCTTGGGCGATAGGAACGGATTCATCGTCGACTTTAATTTTGTAAAGTATGGTATGTAATTTATTGGTAGTGCAAAATGAATGTTACAAAACGTCTTGTTTTGCGATATAACTTTGTATTTTTGGAAACGGGGTGTCGTAAAAATAAAATTTGATCCTAATTAATCGCAAGTAATGTTTTATAGGTCTATCTAATGTCTGGTACATATCATTTTCCGAGAGAAATCAAAGGCCGCGGAAAGCCATTTAATTTAAAATGAAAGAATGTTTCACATATTCCAAAAATTTGAGTTGGAACCATCAGGTAATCGGAAAATCTGCTCATGCCAGTAAGTCGGACTCTGCACCAATAATAATAATTATTATAAGCGAACTAGATAGTAAAATTGTAATACGCAAAAATGGTGCAATAACGTCGTCTTCGCGTTCTGAATATGCAAGCTGGCATTCAGTGTTTGATGTCTGCTGCTTTTGTGGATTCTTTGTGAGAAAACACAACGATAATCAAACGAGAGAGATTTCGTCGCGAGGGAGAACGCTTGTCGCTGATTATTAAAAAATGAGAAATCGAAACACAAAAATTTACGCACAGCGCCGAAGAGGCGGAAACCGGATCCTGTTATCGGATCCTTCTCGATTCGAATCCTCCTCGATTTGAATCCTCCGGATTGGGTATTCTATTTTGCCCATCCCTACATTTAGCATACTTTTTGGTATCCGAGGATATCAAATAGACAGAAACATTCAAATAAAAAATTATTGACTTAAAAAATATTGAAACTCAACCAAATATTGATTTGCCTGTTAGCTTCTGGGAATATTGCCAACTTTCCCCGCCTTTTTATTAAGTTAACAAACTAATAAATTTGTTTCAGAATATCAGATTGCCGAACAGAATTCTAGGGTTAAGAAAAGAAAAATTGACAGGAAAGTTGGATTTCAAGATGTCACTGTGTATTATTTTCCAAGGAAACAAAGTTTTATCACAGTACCAAGTCAGGGAGGTTCGACCTTGGGTGAGTGTTATTCAAAACTATATACCGGTATTTGCAATCTCACATATTTAACAACGGCCTGCATTGACGGTTTAGGTGGAAGGGCAGATCGCTCCGTTTCAGTTTTGCTAGTGAAATTCATTGAGAAGATGATAATATGTGTGACAGTTAAAACAAAGATAATGAAATGAATAAAAATAGAACAGCAAAACAAAAAAATAAAAAATGGACAAGTTAAACAAAATAAATAAAAGAAAAGCAGAAAAGTAAAAAAAGAGTAAATTATAATTTTGAATTTACTGTGCATGTGCTCATTTTCGTACATTACATCTCTCTCCTCAACTTTTGCCCCTCTGACCGCTGTCCTCCCACTCTCCTTTCCACGGACGGAATTTTCTACATACGAAGAGGCTTTCGGAACGAATTAATTTTGTATGTAGAGTCTCTACTGTATTGAGACGTATTTTTATTTTCCAGGAATGGGACTGCAACATGTTCACTGTCAAACAATGACTCTTCAGGAACACAATGAAGCGATGAAAAATATTCACAAAGAAAAAATAAGGGAACACTTCAGAGAGCAGAAAATTGAGAACAAAATTCAACAGGTAATGTTTTAATTAATATACCAGTACTATATATTCGGGGTCAGAGATTAGAAAAATTTTATTTTATCTTCCATTCCTTAACATACCGAATCGAGAGAATCATTATCTTTCCCCTCTTATAAGACTTTATATCAGAAATTTTCAGAAAGTCCAGTCGTGACGTAAATCAGTAAAATGGGTAAATTGGGTAGGCTCAAGTCATTGACTTGTTTACAGGGCCTTAGATACAAAACTCTGTAATTTGAAGGCCGGAACGCTATTCTCAAGCGCTATTTTTGGCAGAGACGCTAGGGTGACGTGAATAATTCGAGTGGGTGAGTTTGAGGTATATGTGGCTCGTTTTGCACATTATATTAAAGTGCGGATAATACACAGGGAATTTAGCCAGCGATTTGTTATTTTCATCAGAATTTTCAACGAAAATTCATATCCGTGAAAACACAGTGGTAAGCAAGTGGGCCCGATGAAACACTTCGATTGGAACACGGCCGGATTTGGGCCGTGTGCCGAAATTTGCACATCCCTGCTGAACTAGAGTCACCATTTGTCGAAGACTCGAAGTCATTTAATAAATGGGATGACTCGGATTCGTCATCAACTAATCGTCAGTAAGACTTAACTCGGATGACCCGTTGCCTCGCCAGTCAGGATTTAGGGTGCAGGGGCATTTACCCAACACTGGTGTCAGTCTCAGGCCGCACTTGGCAGAGTAATATATAGTTATGGAGTTTGAATGGAATCCTAATGAATGTGTTGAAAAAATTTATTAACTTGCAAATTTTATTTTACAGCTGAAATTTTTGAATCCTGATTTGGACAATGGGACACTTTCGTCAATGGCTCAAAATGCTGTCGGAAAAAATGAATCGAGTTCAATGGCATCTGAAGATGATTCAGTTCTGGTTAACTTTGATGAATTTTTTTTTCTCCAGCCAATTTCTGCTAAGAAAAGAAGAAAAATTCTCAGGTATGAATTATTATAATTAAACACACCCAGTTATTAATTATGCTGAAGTCGTAACTGCAAGCATCAAGCATGCCAAGCATAATGCCAAAGATAATATATAACTCACACTCTGCAAAACACAATCACAAATTTCAAGAGTTGTCTTAGATATAGAGCAGCAGAAAGCCCATCGAATGTACACTTGATATAAATGAAAATTTCCAAAAGGTATGCAGTTTTCTTTGATTTAAAATGCATTAGTGCAAAGTTCTAAACCATTCATTTCACTTTACATAAAGCATAAGATCTGTTTTCATTTCAAGATTGATGTAAATTAGTAAAATAACCTGTGTTGTAGTTGTTGCAATAAAAGATGTATGTGACTCATTTGACAAAACCAAAAAGTATCTGCGACAATAGAAAATCTCAAACATTTACTTAAAGTGTTGTCATCAATTAAAATCACTTTGTCTTTTACCTTGGAATGAATGTTTTGAACACAAATGGTTTAATTTGCTAAATGGTTGTTGAAAATTGCTTCCCTTCACAACTTATAAACCGATGGATTTCTAGTTTACATGTAGACTACTTGAAGATGAAAAAAGTCGCTAGAAGCCTTTTTTTTCTTTATTATTTTCCAACGTTTTCCCTATTTTTTACCCCAAATTTTGCTGGATTTTAATAAATTAACAGGCACATCGCACATCTTCGAATGCCCGCAGTGTTCATATATTTAATTTATGCTAGACCTTGATCCCTCCTTGAAAATCTTTACAACCTACCTCACTTTGAGCAAATATTTATAATATAAATTACTTTTCCTTTTTCCAGGGCATCTGGTGTTGAAAGAATAGATGGAGAAGAAAAACTAATGAACAGAATATTGAGGGAATCTCGTGAAATGTGTGGATGCGCTTGTGAAATGGTCTGTATGCCGGAATCATGCGAATGCGTGCTATCGGGAATTCAATGCCAAGTATGTAAATTATTCTTTTTACAGTATATTAAGATCAGTGTTGCTTTTGATATTCTTCTTATCTCCAAATTTGATCTTACAATTATTATTGAAGGATTCTTTCACTTAAAAGGAGTGTACTAGATTTCTTACATCGTATGTGAGGTTTGGGCAACACCCAAAGGAGCGTCATTTCAAAAGAGCAGCGTGATTTGAACATTTGAGCTCATTAGAAGAGTTTTACTAAATTTTGAATAATTTTAAAAAGAAAATGGATTTTCACATTGAAATATTTTGATATTCCAAATTTTGTCCATAATGGGTTTTCATACACAAAGCAGACTTACGGGAAAGATTAATGGACCAATAAATTTTAAATTTCAGTACTCGAAGATGGAGGAAGTCGCTAGAAGGCTATTAGTTTAATTTTTTTCAAATTTCGTCCAAGTCCTGTGGGACCCAATATTTCACAAATATTTTAGCTGTTTTATAATAATTAAAGAGGAGCATTTTCATTTCTCATTGCTTTTCTGACGATCTTTTCAGTAAATATGGTAGCGATGCACAACCGTCCTGATATTTGAGCATTGCTCTAGTCTCTTGTTTCCTGTTCATCAGTTTCAGCAATTTTTATACACATTTTTATACATAAATCATGCTTCAGTGTGGTTTTATTAAATAGGTATAAAAGTAGTACTTTATATAGATGTCCTAACAGCGCTGGACTGATTGTTATTTTTATGCCACACATGAAGGAAATGAATACACTGAAAAATTGTTATATTTGGTATAATATATTCCTAAATTTAACAATTATTTTGGATGTTTAACATTTTCCGCCCCGCAATGCCAAGTGAATTACTGAATTCCAACCTTTTTATATATGTATATGCTATTTGATTTGGCTAGGTTGATCGAGAAGGCTTTCCTTGTGGTTGTGCAGCGTCACAGTGCCAAAATGAGAACGGAAGAATAGAATTCGATTCGGATAGAGTGAGAACTCATTTGTTGGAAACTATGGAAAGACTTAGCACTGTACAAGATGGTAAGCTGGAGATTTATAAGATTGAATCTCTATTACTAAATTACTCAGACCGATCGTCTAAAGCAGAAATGGTATTCCAAAATATATATTTCGAATGTATAATACTTAGTCTGTTCTATATTTGTGGGCACAGTTGCCTAGTGGTAAAGCGTTAGACTTAACTAGGGTGCTATCGTGGGTTAAAATCTCATTTTCAAGTATCATGTTCACCACCTAACCCAGGGTGTAATAAATTGGGTAGGCAATCCTGAACCAGAAAGATTCCGGCCACTCTAAAATACAGGAGCTCCTTACATATCAGCGGCTGCTTGTGTAGAGCCTTGTCCAGAACGTATGAAAATACAGCACAGTTCATATGTTTTTATTTTTTGAAATTTGAATGTGCTAGAGACGCTAGTGCTGAAGTCTGTTGGCATGCTGGTATTCCTGCTAGTGCTCTTTGAAAAATATAATCATTAAATGCAAATTAATAATTTTTATGTGTTATTAAAAAACAGGATCTCAAGTGGAGGTTTCTGACTGCCAAACAGGAAATGAACTGGAGTCTGTGGCGAGCAGCGAGTCTGAGTGCGATTTTCTGTCTTCAGATGAAACTGATCAATCTGATGAAGTACTAGGCATGCATCAGCGAACACACATCAAATTTGAGGATGCTGAGACGTGTGTTTGTATAAAAAGTAGTGACAGGACCGTCTCTAATAATTCCGACTACAATAATCCTACGAGTGGCCCTGAAAAGAACAAATCGCCGTCTTTCGAGTTTTTGAATGCCCTTGGTCTAAGTAAAATTGATTTGACTCACTTTTCATATGGGCCAACGACGGAAGTATCTGCAAACATAACAAGTACTACTCTCACTGATATTTTGATTGAAAATTCTGCCGAAATACCTCACAGCACAGTCGTTCCTTATGAACAATTTTCTCCCTTTATGCACAATGATAATATACACCATCACATCACAATAGAGTCCCTAGCGCAGTCTATACCTAACCCAACCGATCTGCCACAACAAGCTACTAGGCCCATGTTTGGCACTACACTAGCCAAATCATGCTCGCAAGACAATCCAACCAGCAGAGATTGCTCGGTCTTGCTTGATCCGATTGCTACATTCATGACCTCTAGTTATAGCATATCTTCAAATTCAGAAACAATCCCATGTACTAGCAACTAGTCAATTCAGGCTAATTTTGTTCATTTTAAGCTGTTTTCTAGCAGTATTTTGTGAAAAGGTGGCCATGAGTGGGTGGTAATCATTGCATTATGGCATTGGATAAAATTTATGGCAATGTCATGATACTGATAGTTATAAATCGTACATATGCTGCCTCGAATTCCTGTGCCAAGTTGCAAATCTTGAGATTGATAGATATTTGTGTGTACTGTTTGAGCTTTTTGCATCGGTTGATTTTGATCGCCATGACGTATTTTTTGATTGAGATTTCATTCCTAAGTAACAAATAGTAACACTTCACTTTTTTCTTAGTGGAAGGTATGCTGAAATTTTCCAGTTATTGAAAGATGGCTGTTGTGACTTTGTAATAGTGTTAGCAAACATAAATCAGAGTGATGTGCCATGCACACCTCTGCTTGGCAATCTGGGCCACTCTTTTTAAAACTTGAATTTTTATGTAAATGAAAAATAGTGTATGCACTATTTATATTTTTTTTATGATGTTGCCATGTATTTATATTGAAGATAGTGTAACTACGCTCAATGTCGGTCGTAAATTATTTACATTGTGATTATGAAATAACACAGAAGTCCTAATATAGTTTATAACAATTTCAGTAAAAATATTATTATGGGTAAAAACATGTGCGCTTTAACCAAGAATACTTCTTTTTCAGCTATGCCATTCAGAGCTTGATTTCAGCTTTTAAAAAAACATAAATTGAAACCACATTCATTTATATTTATCTTTCCAATCCCTTGTTAAAAGATGATCTTTTTCTGAATAATAATTTCCGTTTCTGAATAATTTTTAAACATATTAAATCCTTCTGGTATATGAAATTTAAATTTGTCATATTTTTTGAGACAAAATTTCCTCTAAGGAAACTCTAAGTGAAAATAATGGGAGTGAAGGAAATAAAACCGGAAGCGCTCTGTTTAATGTGAATTCTTTTTTTGTCAACAAACAATTGTCATCTAGTATGTTTGTTGGAACTGCCTTTAGGTGATTTCCTGTTTTATGCAATATGAATGCTCAAAAATGAATTATATATTTTCAATTCTTTACCGGTTTCAGAAATGTTAGATACATCTTGAGCATGGGTTGCCAACAACCTATTGTATACTTTAGGGCTCAGACCTTATAATTAATTATTTCATAATTTTAAGTAATGATTAAAAGCTCTTTATTTGATTCGATTAAGTTATCGTTTAAGATAATTTTTTGTAATTTAATTGTCTGTGAAGATAAAATAGTTTTGAACAATATTATTGTTTATATTTATTATTATTTATACTTGACTGAATAATGGATATTTTGACTCATGGCAGTTAATTTTGTTTATGTTGAAATGAAAAGTCTTTCTCCGGCAAAATGTAAATGACAAAATTTGTGTTACAATTGTTATTTGAGAGGTTGAAAAATTTGAGCAATTGGGAGTTTTAGTCAAGAGCGTAAGGTAGCCATCACAAAATTGATGATGGGGGGGGGCATTTTTTTTTTTGTATATTGACTTAATACGACGCTTACTCGTGCCTTTTGCTCAGAACAAAGCCAGATTGAAGTGGCCATTGATATTTAACAATATCTTAAAGAATCGCTCTACAGACGTACTTCGCTGTCCAAGTTGTCCGAGGAATATAAGCGCGCATTTTGATCTATATCTCGTTTGGTTTATTTGGTGAAGGGATTATTGATAGCAAGCCAGGAAACGTCCGGTTTTCATCGTTCAAAAATAGCGCAAAAAGGCGTATGATTTAATAATGCCGCAAAATTGCATTTAAAAAATGTTGAAAATTATTGGCTGCGCGTATGGTTCTAGATATCATATATTGATTGTATTTTTTATTTATTGACAGTTGAGTCGCTTGTGCAATAATTATGTGTGAGAGATTTGCTGAACTCATCCCCTCCGTTTGCCTTAATCACCAGTAAGTTTGCCCCTTCTCAGTCATCCAATCTATGCGAATGCAATGATTTTTCTATTAACATCAGGAAACTTGGTGATCTGAGGGTGTGTTCAGAATTTTGGGTTAAATTATTGCCTTCAGGACCAAAAGTTAATTCTAAAATTAAGGTTTTTTGACAATTTTGTCCTGCACTTGAAACTATGACCCCAGGTAGTCCAAACTTTGTCTGTGACTAGTCTGCAAATATGTCTTATACATCGCTCGGTATTGATACACTCCGTTCAATGAAGGAAAATTCAGACAGCACACGTTTTACCACGAATATTACCAGTGATATTCAACCTTTTTTGGTAAAGAAACATTTTTTATATTATAAATTGCTTGCGGAACACCAAAAGAAAACACGTCAGATTTCTCGAAAATAGAAGATCCGATTAACTGATCACTTTTGGCATAGAAAAAGGTAGCAAAGAGACCAATAAGCTTATGACTTGAGTTTAAAAAGTCACCAAGTTCAATGGCTGCAAAAAACGACAATAAGAATGAAAGTTTTTCAAACTCAGATACCAAGTTCAATTTCATGGCTACAAAAAAACTAACAATAAGAATGAATGTTTTCCAAACTCAGTTCGCAAAATGCCAATGAGATTATCCTAAAGAGGCGGCAAGATAATATATACAGCAATGACATATTAATGTGATATCTGGGCATGTTTCTATGAGAACAAGCCTTCTATTCTGAAAGGGAATAAGGAAGGATAGGCGAACACTTTGACAAATGTTCTAGTGAAACTTATTGTGAAATCAAGCACGTCGCGGAAGAATTATTCCATGCCGAGAACCGATCGTATTTTTTTATGTCGCAATCTGTTTCTGAATATCAATATTTTTTTCATTGTTTGGTCACAATTAATTGGGATTGGGAGTTAGTTTCGCGCAACTCTACTGATAACAATTTGAGGCGTAGCACTTAGATGTCGTTCACGAAACAGCGACTGAAAATCAATTCGCTGAGCCAGCGGTTCCCGAAGGGCGCGCCGCCGCGAGTTGCTAAGTGCGCCGCGACAATTAACAGAATTGTGTAACTGTAGAACATAACTAAAATATGATTGAATATTTTGGATATTGTATTCATTATAAATGTTCAATCGTTTCTTATTTTAAATGCTGTGTATATGAATCAATTACTGAATGAATCAATAGTAATTAATCAAATTATTTAACCTTTCTATGTCGTTTACTTTCTGTCACTTAGCCTCTACCGCCACGTAACAATAGAGGTAGACAATACTTTCTGCAATTTCGTGGGCTGCAGTTTATTTTTCTTAGCATTTCAAAGCAAATTCAAGAAGAGATCATTTCCTTTGTTCCTCAGGCCTACGTGTTTAAAAACTTTAAAGGGCATAAAGTACAAATTAACGATCACAAAATCGAGTTTTATTTAAATGCAGCTTTTTTCATGTAAGAGCGCGGTGAGTTTTTGTGGCTCCGCACGAACAAAAAGTTAGGGAACCGCTGCGCTAAGCGATGCTGTCGTCGATTGATGACGTAGCACAGTTGGTATCTTTTACGGCAGTTGCTTCGACGAGTGTCGCCATATTGCAATCTTCATGCGTCCCGTCGCCTTCGCACTTTTTCCATGGTAGTAGAATAGTTTTCCACTCTGAAAATGATAATACTGATCCAAACACTTTAATGGTTTGATTGGTCAGTGCAACAGCTGGGAAATCATACCATTCGTAAACCATCGAATAATTGAGCAACGTTACCATCACCTTTACAACAAAAAATACCACGGATACAAAGAACGATCGCTTTATCAGAGGTACCGCATATGATAACGCACTGCTTCCGGCCCCTCCCTCTTTTCTTTCTTTTCTATAGCGTAATAATGGATAGAAAAACAAACCAAGAAGAATGATGTTTTCGAAGATTCTCACAAAGGCTACTGTTAGTATAATTCTTCTAGCTCCCGTATGTAGATAATTGTTGAGGCATTTCTTTGAGGATCCCATTGACAGAATTAAAGGCGCTATGAAAATAGGGTATATTACTGTCAACGTTCCCCCGACGATGCTAAGACGTCTCGTTATTCTGTTTGTTAATTTACGCAAAAGCGGAGCACAGTACACCATTCTCTGTCTGCACCACAATGATGTAAGAACTGCAGTGTTTGTTGAAATTCCAAGAATAGTAACAAGGATTTTTGGAGTTGTGCAGTGCTCAAACTTCCAATAATCAAATACCAGGGTAACGTTACTACACGCACTCGCCACTATTTGCAAGATGACTGCTAGGAGTATGCAACGCTTCGTCCATCCACACCAATCTATTGATTTGATGTAGCAAAAACGCCGCCGACTCTGGTTGTTATCGTAGAAGTGTAACATTGCAATAAGCAAATAGAGACATAAAATGAAGTTGAAAATACGTATTATCGCCATTATTGATATTTTACCAGAAGTATAGGAAGCAAAATCAGTGTTTTTCTTAATCCAGGATCCGAAGTGCGTTGCATTGGTCACATTGGAAATGACTTCATTGAAGTTGTCTTCTTGGTCCAATAACTTTTCTCGATTCCAGGAGGCCATGTTTGGCTTGTTTGCTAGTCTACTGTAACTTGCCATTGGTGTTATAACATGTGATGCAGTGTGGTATCCCGTTGTAGATTCCCTCTAACTGGTATAAAAGACTGCATTTTTTTCTATTTATATATCCAAATTTATACCAACTTTTCATTCATTGTCGAATCTATTCAACACGCTCTCAAATCTAATATAGGCATATCACAATAATCAGGGCGTGACTAATTGTGTGACTCATGCTTAATGCATAATCTGACTGAAACTGACTTAATCAGTCACTCTTTCCCGATTGACTTGCATCATATTTACTTTTTATTTCCTGAATTAAATTCGCTCAGCAAGTCATGATGATATCATCCAATTCATATTTTTTTTTTACATTTATTCAACGTCATCTGTTCATCAATAAATCAACACGGTGTCGTTGACACGATGACTTTTGCAGTCTTTCGCGGCTCCGCGTCAATTGCGATATATTGTATGCATGTATACTTCAGTCTTCAATTGATTTTTGTATTATCATTATAATTGTTTAATTGCGTACAATATTTCATGCACGACGAAATAAAACTTCTGAGTTCTGAGTTCTAATCTGGTACAATTCCAACGTGAACGGACAGACTCTAGATTTAAGACTGATAGGCCACGTGAGATTTTGACTCAGATTTTTGCATATTACATAGTAAAAGAGTGGATGATAAATTGGGAACATTTTGTAAACTTATATTTAAAAATTAATAAATGTTATTCCTCTAAATATATTTTCTAAAATGTTTTTTTAAAACAGTTTTCCATTATATTCTCTAAAAACTAGATGGATTCCGATAGGCACCAACGCACAAAGGCGTAAATGTTAATCAAATTCGAAAGAGAAGACTGTAATGAAGTGTATGCCTCAAAATAATATACAATATTTAACATCTTCATGAACTCCAGTAATAGTTTTAGACTGAAATCGAAAATTTAATATTTTAAAATGTGTTTAAGAACTTTGGAGCGGATATGTCGATTTATTCATCCGTAAAGAAAAAATGTTTTTTACTACCTGCAGATGTATGCGTCGATTTAATCTTTTCTGATAATACTTCATGAAGATCTCAGTTTACTCGCGCACCGATTAACAAATTCTGTGGAGCGGATATGTCGAAATATTTATCCGTAAAGAAAGAAAAAATTTTAATACCCGCAGATACACGCGTTGATTTAATCTTTCCTGATAAAATTTCATGAAGATTTCAGTTTTCTCGCGCACCGATTAATAAATTCTGATTTGTCGCGTTTCAACACTAGATATCGCCAATGGGGGTAATTTGCAGATCTTCTGTGGTATCCGCAAACTACCGAAGCGTCGGTACTTAATTGTATACCGCTTAAAGTTGCCATTAACTGCTAATTAAGTAATAAAGTTCGTTAATTTTCATCGCTATCAGTGCATTTTATTGTGCCGTTTAGAAAAAGTTAGTAGAGAAAATTAAAGCTTTCACTACCAAATCGATCAGGATTTAATTGCAGAAAATGTGCAATGTACATACATGTTGTATTTTTCTTTGAACAACTGTCAATGGAAACTTCAAATTCTATCTTGCAATGTTTAAAGACGAAAATTTGAACCTCTAGCTTTCACCCAGTCCTGCTATAACTCACACTTTGCTCCTCAATGTACGATTCGATTTTGAACGTTTGGATTCAGCACTCTCACTTCAACTCTTCTCATAATTTTCTTTCATTCGGGAACGTCAAATGGGGTTCAGCTCAATCATTGCTTGATCAAAATTGAGATTTCGAAATATTCCCATTCTCACTGAACTTTTGCAAAACTTGAGACCTCGAATAAGGATTCAAAATCGGACATTTATGACATGTGTTATTTACGCGTTGTTGTCTTGTGAAAGGAGTATTTGAAAACTTTTTGTCAGATAACTTGCAATTGCCTGAATTGCACAAAAATATCGGGCAAAATATGTTTTAGGTACATACGAATTGGCACAAGTCATTTATAAACTTTCAGTAATTCAAGTATGCCAGAAACTAAGTGTACGTATTGAATATTCAAATAAAGTAAATAGAAAGTAAACTCTCTAAGTAGACGAGATATAGTATATCACAAGGTTCATGCTACTTCAACAAAATGTCAATGCTCAACGTGCATGGCACCAGATATTTATTCCTGCGAGCATGATCATTCGGGGATGGACCGTTTGAACTTTTTGCAGTCATACGAGCCACTGAGACTGTAAAAGGTTGCGTTGCCCTGGCATGGTACATACAAATTCTCGTATGCTTTGTAATATAAAGTCGTGTAAACATCAATGTCTTGGGGTTACAGCAATAACATAGCAGTAGATTTATTTAATGAATGTCCCAATTAAACATGCTTTTGTTGATACATCTATCTACAATCTACATACATGCAGTGTTTCTCAAGGTGCTGCGTTTTTGAAATGGGCCCGGCCTACAGTTGGTTCCAATAAAAATGTAATGCTGAAATTGAACCAAGGCTTGGAAGTTCAACTCGACAAACTGATGAATAGAAACAAGGATTAGTTTAGTCATTGGCCCCTCTACGGTATTATTTATATGATTAAAAAAACATTTTATGATACGATGGTTCTGTGGGCCCGAGATTGCGTTTGACGCCGAAAATGGGCCACAATAAAATAAAGGCTGAGAGACAGAGATATATGACATAAAACACTCAAGATTAGGTTCATATCAATACAAAAGTAATGATGCATTTGCTTGTAAACTTCGTACAGAAGAGATACTCGCAGTGTTGTTGTCGATATTAAATTGCATGTTTAACGCTGCATAGGCATTTCTATAGTTAAGCTTTATAAATGCGCGGAGAAATGTTCAGTAGCTTTCTCTTTTTGTTTACTCAACCAAAGACCGCTAAACGTGACAACAAACCGCCGGTTAAAACTTGCAAGTGACGACTCTGGTTTCCGACTCGTGAGCCAAGTTGATTCCCCTAAGAAACACCTTTCTAGACGTGGAACGTCTTACGAGATATTTTAGTCACTAATCTGTGGGCCATGCACAAGAAGAAAATTGTTTGAGGCCACCTTTTGCTCCCAACTCATACCAAGGATCAAGCTGTTGAGAGCTGAGATCAACAATACAAACAATTGCAAGATACCACACTGCATGTCTGTTACTGTCTTTTTACGCTGAAGAGTGACGAAAATTAACCGACACTTCCCTAGCGGAGAAAAGGGGAACCGTAATATCGGATAATATGATATATTTTTAAGTATTCTACCTGGGACCTTGAATTAAGCAGTTGTGAAATACTCATTTTGGGGGCGACAATGTAATACCTTAAGTCTAATTTTCGACGACTTGTGCATGAAAAAGGATTTTTATGATATCCATTTGCCCAATGACATTTATTATTATTTTGTTTGTTTTTTCATCTTGTTTTGAAGTTGAAATATAAAAGCTTTTAAATATTTTGTGTTTCACTCCTGGGTATATTATGACAGCAAAAACCGGTGACTATGCTCGTTTAAAGTCTAGTTCGGGTCCAACATCAAACTAAATATAATATAAAATTACTGAATCAATTTAATTATCATTTAAAGAACGAACAATTATATTCCGTACAACCTGCTGAATATTTATTCTCGGTCTATCCCCCTCCTGATTTATATAATGAGAAGCCTCAACAATATGTCATCATATCAGCACAATTGTAACTACAGGTTAGATTAAAATACAACATTTTAAATTCAACAGCATTTGAAAATGGTCCCTAATCTGTTTTGAAGTTGTATAAAATTAACAAATAAAAGCATACGTAGCACATTAGCAGGAAATATAGGTAAAATGATCTAATAAAAGTATAAAACAAAAACATTCAGTGCCACAATTGTTAATTTGCTGAATGTATTCATAATTTCAAATGTACTGCTATATTATCCCCGGGACTCATTAATCTTACTCCAGTGGACACATGAGTTTTCTTTCTATTAAGCATCTAATTGTATGAAAGGAACTTATGACATTAACATTTGAGTTGCAATTACTAATAAAGTCCAGCAAATTTATTCACATATATTTATATTTAGGGCGACCCAAATTTTGAAAAAAACAATTTCAAACGCGCAGCATTTCTCATATTCTATTTTAGTAACATTTGAATCACTTTGACGTGAAACAGACAAATTAGTGATGTTTTTTGCTCTTTTTTGAACTTTACTCTGGATTTGATGTTTTACCTTTGATACTATACAAATATCTTAATTGATTCCTTTGGGTGTGCCCACGACGTCATAATGGGTAGTTTAAATTACATATTGTGCTTGTTAGAAATTACGCATATTATCTGGATAAAATCATAACCATCCTATATTTCTATAAAATTGTAAAACCACTTATCTGTTTACCATCTGTTTGCGGCCACTTATCTCAAAAGCACGCAACGTAATACGTTTTTGGGGAGACCAGAATCTTTTCAGCTTGCCAAATTTTATTACAACTTAGTGAGTTGGTGACCGACGGCAGCACCCGAGATCGTCAACCTGCGACGCCCACATAGTTAGTTCAAGACGTTAACCACTGTTTCACCGCGTCCACTAAGCGCTCGGGGCGTTAGCTTTAAATTGTTGGTTACGCCAACATACAGTTGTGATGGTCTTAGTACTTATCGTTTTTACTGCAATGTGTAATAATATTTTTTGAATAATGTCCATTTCTTGAACTCGCGTGGATTTTACTTTACAAATACTACCGATCTCATGTAGGTGCTTGTACGTCATAGTGTTTGTCGCTGCCTATACTATCCCAACCGCTAACGTTTTCTTGACTTTACTTGATAAAGGACTCTAAATGCCAAAATTCGCCACAATCCTTAGCAGTCGTCAAGTCTAATTTTTGACCTCAATTTCAGAATTCCTTCCTAAAATAGAAGTCTAAAATTCTAAATTTATTTTGTTTATGACGCCATCCCATACTCGAAATCAATAGAGTATATACGAGCCAAATAACAGAAGTTATAAATTCCAAAATATGTTTATTTTTACCAAAACCATGGTTGATCCAGGCTAAAAATCTTTACCTGTTTTGTTTTTTAAGTTTGCTGGGGTATTTGTGCGCGTAATTATCCTTAATTAATTTATAGTGTAAATGCCAGACGATTTATTTCGGTAATTTTAAAACTTGCGAGCTAAATCCAAAAACTTTTCGCCTTGCAGATTTTTTACGGTTAAATTTTGAGGTAGATGCTCCTTAAAGTTCCCCTTTTCACCTTTTAAGCTGGGTTCGTTTGGGCTAGCCTGGCTGATGTTTTTCAGTCGTTTTACCACACATGCAGAAATCGGATTTCTGTATTAGTCAGTATACATTAACCAAATCTACGTGTGATTTTTGAGGGAATATTGTTTTCTAAGACCCATGCTTGATTATTTTCGAAAATTATTTTAAAAGCCACCATTTATGTGTGATTTACTACGGATTGTACATACAAATTGAGAATAAATATTTAACTGGGGAAACCAGCGTGTGAACAATCTTACTTAATCCTATCTTGGTGCGAAATCCCCATTCTCACCGCGATGCTTTGTGAACAACCAGCACTTTGCGCCCACCTGATGACAGTAAGAACTTTGGAAAGCATCGGGAGGTCTTTGAAGTGGTCACTTTGGTTTGGTGTGGACACCCGTCACATGGTGACGTAATCATGACGTCGATAAACCTAATATATTACTCATCGTTGAGATTTGGCAAAGAGCAAGGACCACTCAAGTTTTGATAATGTACTCGAACAAGACTAAGGAAACGATAATATATTTTCACACCCGCAGATTGTCAAAAAGATGTATGTTTCGATGAGGTATAAGGAGTTTCAATTGACTTCCAATCGTAATTTAATTCCTCTTAAGTGTCAAGAAGATGCGAATTACGTACATCCGCACTCCAGATATGGCCACGTATATCGATTGAAATCATACGAAAAATATGAATACTTCTAATATACTGTAAATACAACGTAGTGTCGAATCTCGTCATTCTCATGTGATTAAAGAAAACTACCATTGATAATAACGTCATAGTTTTGTTTTATAGTCATTGTTAGGGTTAAAGGTTAAAATTTTAATAGTTTCACCGTTTTTAGAATATGCGTGAGGCCATGTAAGTCCCGATAAACGTAACTGTCTGCCTTTGAGCAATTTTTCAGAGCAGACGAACGAACTATAAATAAATATACAGATATGTAAGTATAATTCCCCTTAACTAAAATTACAATGGGATCAACAAAATAGGCCAAGAATCTCTTCTGAAAGATGAGAACGCTCTTGATGTGATATAGTGAATAAAATTGCTGAAGTATCGCAAACATATAACAATAACAACAAATTGAGACAAGCGATGTTTTAAGGCAACAAACATACTAGCAAATACGCTGCGATGGTTTGCACAATATTACCCATGTACAGATGAATTCAACAATTTCTCAGAACCCTTTCTGAAATACAGACTTAAAGTAAATTTAGGAATTTAACGGATAAACGCAGTCAAAAGAAGTGTTTTTTTTTTATCACATCTAAGCGACATATTTGCTGAAGTTCAGCACGGAATGCTATTTTGCAAAGTGCTTTGTAACTCCCATGATGTTAATAATATTTAAAATTACATTTTAGGTAAACATCGGAGATATATGCAACGCCCTTAAAATTCTAGTATCATTTATGCCCAGTTCTCGATGGAAAATGACGAAAACACTACAACACTACAAAAAATAGTGAACTATATTAAGTTGTTCGTGTAGTCCCATTTCCGGGACGTGGTCGGTGTTGTTCACTTTATAAGCTATTCAGATTACCGAGAGATCATCGAGGGATATATTTAAATGGGGCTACGGGGGCGATAGCCTGGCTGTTTTTGCATTAACTTCTTAATTTAGCAACGATAATAGCGCTTAGTCATAAGTTTGGTTAACATAATGTTTGCAAAATAATATCATCGGCAACATATATATAGCTATTTACGACAAGTTTGTCATTTTAAAATTTACAGTGCGTTAAATTAGGCGAATGAAATTTTTAATCGCAATCACTAAACAACGGTCTCTATGTTTGAAATCTAATGAAGTGGAATAACTACGTAACCAACTCAAAAGTAAAAAATTGTGGTTGATTAGACATAAAACATTAAATTTATTGACATTTGACACATGTGCAATGCTGCCACCATAATTCTATATGATTACAGTAGCTTTTAGAATATCAGTGATCGACCGTAAGTTTGCTTTTTCAAGTCTCCTTCACTTCTCAAGTACACGTGATCTTGCTCTGAGTGAATTATCTTGAAAATACAATAAAAAGAACGAAAGTATCAAAGACCCAAAATTAATTTCACTGCGACCATTTTTACCTTGCAACCCCATTGTATTGGTAGCGTGGCACACAAAAAAATCGGAGAAGCAATTAAGCAAGAGCTACAATTTGTCCGTCCTATGTCATAGACATAGACCAATGTTAAACCTAAAAATCATGTACTCTGAAGTAATTTTGACACTTGTACGTCTTACTAAAGAATATACACGTTCCACACTTGTCGTCTCTAGATAGATGTAAACTGAAACAGTTGCTTCCACAGAGCCCAAACTTTTTGATTCTGCTGTCTATTGCGTATCCCAGAGTTGTTTTTACCGTTTGCATATGCAATAGGTGACTCACTAAAATGCAATAAAACTTATTAATGAATATCCTTGATTCGTCATCAGTATTGAATTCCGAAGCTTCTGACTGGGATAAATAATGTGATAAATGGGATTTTGTATTCCGAGAAACAACATTATTAAATTTTATTTATGATTACAAAATTCCATGTGTCAAAATATTTTGTATCAGGTCTCACGGACAAGAAAGACTTTTTAAAATTCTCTTTTAGACCTGGACTCAATGGAAGACAGGAGTGGTGTAGAAGTTGACATGGCTAAATATTGGCACGTATTAGTGTTAAAAGCTTTGGACAAAAGGGGAATAACAATTCAAACAAGCCGTGAATAAACATCTGCTCATAATAACTTTAGAATCAGAGTTTATACAACGACGACGAAGTTTAAAAGTTCTTCGGATCCCATTGACCCGATGTCACAATTTATATAAAATACGTCATAATGCACAATGTTTGACGCAGGAAAAGTAGTGTTTGCGTAACACAATAATACAAATTTGCAGTATGGATCATGTCCCATCGGTCATCTCATAGAGATCAGTATTAGACCTATTTACAAGGATATTTACGTATATTGTCTGCGCTCGAATATTAAGTAATGTGGTCACGAAATTAATAAGTGAAAGCGAGGTCTGTATTCATCCGCTAGCTGTGACATTTGCCCGGTGCAAATGAGGTTTTCCAACTTTAGTTTATTCGGTTAAATGCAATGATTCATTTGTTACTGACCACATCACAAGTGATCTATTGGGAATTGATTCCATAAAAAGTCGATCGTCTGGTCGTCGTCGGTTGGCGCGGCATTTGGTGGTCACACGCAGGCAGAGGGCACGTACGCCCCCGATGTTTGCATCGAGTTGTGCTACGATCAGCTGAAACCGACAAGTCTGTTCTAAATTCAATAGCGAGGAGCTTACAAGCAATCAGCATTGCGAGGTCTGATGCGGCCATTTACGAAAATCATATTTCAAACTCCCAAGCATGGTGTGAACACGGACAGCTTCCGATACTTACAGATTAACTTTTATTGCGTTAGCGCTTTTGCATTTTCTCGCTGTATATTATTAGCCTGGTATGGAATGCGGATATAATTAAGTTAACCAATATGTTTTTATATCATTTAAGGCAAGAGGCAGTGTGACCATCATATGCATTTGGAACTCAGTTTGCAATTAACTCGTCTGATAGAAACGCTGTCGTGGCTATACTAGAATGATAATTCTAAAGTTAGAATGAGCAATGGGACTTCAAATAAGTGTAATCGACTAAAACGCATGCCAAGAAGACAGGCGAAAGGCTAAACTAGTTGTTGCAAGTACTTTGGCCATATGTAACTAATGTAAGCAAGCGAAGATGCATAAACACAAGTATCCTTCGCGACTGGGCGCTTATTAATTCCTTAGTAAGTTACGCTAGTGTCTCACTTAGGTCGTTTTTTCTTGATCAGTTCTATTCGGGATACAATTTTTTGCATATTCGCGTGAGAAGTGTGCATTTTCGTGTTGTTTCCATAAAAATCACTTTTACCATTTTCGAAAAAAAAAATCTGTAAATCACGCTTGCTTTAGAGTCGGTAAAAAGGAAAAAATAACAAATTTTCATGTTTTAATAAAAATAAAAACAGCGGGCGAGACATAATCTCTGTTAGTAGATGTAACGCGATGATCAAGTACTTGTTAAATTAATATGAATACCATAGTTCGTCAAACTAAATTTATAGTTTCAGCATGCAAAATTTTAATGTTTGTGTCAATTCTGGCCATTGAGTAATTGCTTTCACCAACCCCCAGCGAACCAGGGTGTATGTGACTTGTAAATGCCAAAAAAATATTATTAATTTGCTCAAATTTTTCAACAGTGCTCGCTTTTACCTTTTGAGGGTCTTTATAAGCGAAGTCCCTCTCTGATTCCAGGAACAATGCTTAGGACTGTCAAGTCGCCAACAAAACCAATAAATTCATATTGAATCAGTTTTTTTATCTGTGAAATCTGACTTGAATTGAATATTACTTTTTTCGGTTGATGTTTATTTTCAGACAGTCAGACAAGGTCGCAGGGCATTGTTTTACGTAGAAAATAGTATGAGTCAGTGTGATCTCAAGAACACATAAAACAAAACAAGTCTTGTCAGTGTATTTAACGAAGTATTTGAATTTAGATTGAATATATTATGACAACAGCTAAGGGATAATATTAGTAGAAAAAACGTGGAGCTAGGAAAAGCCAAATCAGAATCACATATTGGGGAATATTGATTGATTAAAATCAGTGCATTTTCTGATAATCACTCAAGAAATATATGAACGTTTCTAGAATGACATTTTTGGTTGAAATTGACGTATAGGGCAAGCATTTAATTGGTCAATTTTAGTTGAAAAATATTTTTTTATTGTTGACGTTTTTTAGCATTCTCGACTTCTTTTAAAAACTAGTACATTAATGAATATATTCGAGCGGAATAATGATTGCAAGATCTCCAAATGAAACAACATGCTCCTGCCATTTTCTGTATATTGTCGAAGAATAAAAGCAACAACGTCGTCAACAATATCAGTGTGTTTTAAAACGCCAAATCGACCTCAAATCATCTTCAATTTTCTACTTCATTTACTTATTTTAATCAACAACAGTGTTATCAACTTCAAACGTGCAAACATTTTTCTTCTTTTCGTTGCCTTGAACTTGTTATTTGTACCAATCATGGGGTCGCCGTTGATCGTCAACCCCGAGGATAAATCGGGCCTGGCCAATAAAGAAAATCCGAGTATAACACACAATCAAGTATCAACAAATGATAACTTCAACCTTTATGAAAGCACCACCAAAAAACGTGATTTCGAAAGACAGACTCCTTTAGATTTTCTTCAAAAGGAGAAAAATACAAACTGTTTATTCTGTAAAATATTTTCTTATCATCGGAAGGATTCACCCAATAAAGTAACGCATACAGGTTCATCAAATTCATTACAGCAAAAGACTGCTTTTTCATCAGAAAGTACAACAACAGGTCACCTACCAACGATTCAAACTAATACAGCCAAATCAGAAACTACTTCTAGCGGAAAATTGCGTCTAATGGGTGCAATTTCGCACACCGCCATGGACTCGTTTCCGTTTAATAAGCCCAGGACGCGAAGAAGATGGCGTCGAAATGTCGGCGATCGACGATTGAAAAGACTTTATTGTAGAACTGGATATATTTTACAAATTCGTTCAAATGGACGTGTAGATGGGACATACGACCATCGAAGCAAACTCGGTTAGTATTAGCTTGGAATTCTTAGTTGAAATCATTTACATTCTCACTTATTATTATCACACATGGTCACAGGGTAGATGCATTAGAATAATCTGATTCACGCAGTCGATATTAAATATGAACCCAGTGCACCGTCCTGTAGAATCAGATTCGTTTACTATTTTAAATTCATAAATATGTAGTGCGTGTTATTATTATCACATTTAGTGTGTTGAGGCCCTTCAATCAAGGCGAAATTTTATTTTAAATATGTATATATTTCCCATATTACATTGTGGTTCACTATGAGATTATCACGGGAAATTATCAAAAAAAATTTTGTTACTAAGGTGTAATTTTAAGAAGAATTCGCATAACTTAATCTACATAAAGTCCCTCTACGCTCATCGTAAATGTGCTATGAATTCCAGTTGAATATATGTTTATTTTGACCTCGTGGAAAACTGTCCATTAGCGTGTCAGCAACTTGCGCGTCTCAACATAATTGTGGACGTTAGTTTGTTTTTGCGATTTAACTGGACAAATGGACAGCGATTGTTGTTTAGTTTACCATGGAGATTAGGGGACCCCCGGTGAGAAGGATTGAATTGGTGCGTGCGACGCCATTGCGGGTAAAATTATACCTATTTTGATATCAAAAGTATAAAATGAAGAAAGTGTGGTGAAGATGCTCCCATTAAAACAGGACCAACAAAAAAATTACCGTTTGATGTTTCAAGAGAGTAAGATCCGAATACAAGTTGGAAAAAGCATTTGGGTTTACTTGCGTCAACACTGATATTTTCACAGATCAAATATCGAGTATTGGTATTGTCTAATGTTGTGTAACTTTCGACTTAAGGTACTAAATTTATTTGCTGACGCTGCAAGCGGTCTTCTACCCCTAAAGTTCCTTTTTAGCTGCTACTGAGAATAGTAACGCTACTCGTTTTTTGAATACAGTCAACACGTTTAATCTTGTTACCGCGCTTCTAATGAAATAGTACACCAAGTAATCGAACGAAAGCGAAGCCGAAGAAGGCCGACCCTTAAGAGTTCAAATCACGACTGAATTCAAACGAAAAAGTTGTTTTTACAAAACAGAATTTACCAGATAAACCTATTTGGTTTTTGTGGATTTTTCATGGGAAACTAATAAAACTCGAATTTAATTCGATGAGAACACAGAATAAATTTGTTTAAGGGATTCATATTTATACTAATAATACAGCACCATTAATCTTATTTAAAACCAAAATGCCACCTTTTTGAATTAATTAAAAAACACACACCTAGCGAGACTTTGTAAAATAATAAAAGTAGTTTTAAGGTCACTCACCCTGCTACCAAATGCTGCATAAACTTTTCATTGTACCCACAAATCTCGCCAAAAATGTATTTTCGCAAGACCCAAACCTTCTAATTTTAGTTAGGGTTAATTATCTTCACTTGTACGCACGGAGATTAAGTACCCATGCCCTCAAAAAACGGATAGTCTACCAAATAAGGGTATGTACCTACCCCTGCCTGCTATTTACTTAACCGATGTACTTACTAATTTTATTACTAAGCTCGGAATTTATGTTCCTCCTCTTTATTTTTAGGTGAAATGCTTATACAAACGGTCAGCAAAGGTTTAGTTAGAATTCAAAGTCGAGCTACTGGACTTTTTCTTGCCATGACTCGATCGGGGAAATTATACGCCACGGTAAGGATTTTCTATAAAAGTTCTAAAGTTCAAAAAATGTAATTAAAAACATTTAATGAAAAAGTACCATTATTTTTAACAGAATTTGGTTTGAACGATTAAAATATAACAGCAAAAGCTTTTTTTGTGAAGCGACACTTTTATATCGGCCCTTGCACGCAAGGTCAACCACAAATGCCTTGAAATAGAATCAATTTGTTTACCCATGTTAAGACTACTTTCTCGTAACGATACTAGATTTCATAAGTTGAACAAGTATTAGGACAAAGAAACATATGGGTTTTATTAGCAACTGTATTGTAACAAACATCTGATAAGATTTTATTTTACAGGAGGTGTACGACCCCAACAGAAGTAATTTTGTGGAAAAGGTGGAAGAAGGGTGGTATAACACATATTCAAACTGGATATCGCCCAGCGACAAAAGACAACGAAAATCTTATGTCGGTATAAGCAAACACGGAAAACCCAAAAAGGGGACGAGAATTTCATACACCAGTAAGTCGGCACATTTCCTGCCTCTGGACGTCGACTGACTGGACGTAACAATGCTGACGGTGTTGGAAAACACAAAAAGGCAGCTTGCCATATAGCAGCGTTCATAAGAAATCGGGAAGTGATGATGAAAACAAAGGATGCTTGAACTGACTTGCGCCAATGAAAGTGCATCTAAAATGGGGTTCTGGTGTGGGTGTTTATCGAACAATTATGTGGCGATGTGAGATTAAATTATGGAGAAAATTGCACACGCTATACCTTTGGAGAAAAGTTCAATATAAAAGCTTAAAATGAACTACGCGTTATTTTAGTGCATTTCTGTGGAACGTTTTTCAAACTGATTATTAAATCTGAAATTTTCTAAAAGGTAGACAGATTTTAAATTTGCTGTGTAAGACAAAAATGGTTATTTGTGGTATTCATGTTTTAATGGTTTCAACGAATTTATTTGTTTCGAAACTATGAAGCGAGTATTTTTGTCATGTGGCCCTCTACTAGTATCGCTGATTGGTTGATTTCATTGTTTTGTGTCGTCAACAAAGACAGATCGAGAATGAGTGTCTACGAAAATTGCACCCCAATTCGTTGTAGACGTACGCAATAGCACAGCTTTGTAATTGTTATCGTAGGCTACCAGCTATCATGCGCATAGTGTCTTTAATGCATGCTTATGTGCAGGACTAAATTTGACCGACAATTCGCAAGGGAATATGCTGTTGTTGATACACAGATAGGCATTGCGGTGTCGCAAGCTTTAAATAATATAATACAATAAACGACGTGTTTTTCACCGACTTCATTAAGACGTGATAAAATGTACTAAATTAACTGGCGTTTGCCTGTAAATAAATCCCTGCTGGTTCTGTGGATATACATTTGTTGGGTCTCACTTAGTATGCCATTGGTTTGAAATTACTGTTATTGTCAAGTAAAATATAATGCGTTTACAATTCATCTGGAATATTAAATTGTGTCTTCGCAATTCATAATCACGCTATATTAAAAACAAGATCCTATTTCTCCCTTATACCGATGAATTTCTGG
This sequence comes from Styela clava, assembly GCF_964204865.1. Classification (NCBI taxonomy): domain Eukaryota; kingdom Metazoa; phylum Chordata; class Ascidiacea; order Stolidobranchia; family Styelidae; genus Styela; species Styela clava. Next base: position 21,451,047 of record NC_135250.1, read on the forward strand.
CATCCATGAAATGCTTTTCTGCATACTCTTTTGCAAATTATAAGATTACCGTTCTATTTTTAAACAACATTTCACAAATTATGCATGGTCAAGCATGGTCATATGATATTAAAGACATGAAATATCATAACATATAGGATCATATTAAAACAAACTATAATCTTTCTCGCACGAGCAAATTCCTTTTCGTATATTGAGTTGGCTACGTAGGTCGATTGGCCACATTTAATAGAAAAATATAATACAGCTCATGCTTGATTCAAGTCCGTTAATGGTGTTGAAAATATTTCGCAAGAAAAATATTTTTCGTAGTAGACATGAGACGAATATACATCATTGTCAGTATGCAATTAAGCTCAATAATACGCGACGAATGACCGAATTTGTACCACACAATTTGTTAAAAATTACATCAGAATAAACTGACATTTCATCATATATCTAACCGGACACAGGGTGAAATATTCCCACAAATCTATATAAGTGTTAGTGAGAGGTGATACAATTTTAGTAGAGCATTTTTCAACGACAGAAGTGCATGGCATATTCAGGATCAAACTACATGCATATGCCAGTTTATTTGGTACATAATCTTAACAATTGAAAATTAATATCCATGTCTTTCTAAATGCTTAACTTTCAGTATTAGAATTTTAATTTTTCCTTATTTTTATATCACTCTTTGTTTTTCTACATTTTTATGCTATTTATTTTGCCTCATTTTTTATATTTGTTTTCATTTTTGTTCTTTATCATTTTTGTTCGTTATTTTGACAAAAATTGCCTTTTAATTTCAATAAAGCAATCAAAACAATAGTTTATTGCCGTGGCCTATTTGAAGGAATTTATCGCGGCCAAATGTGGGCTCGTGATATAGGGCGCTAAGTTATCTTGCTATATCTATGAGCCTAAGTATGTTGAGCCCTGGCAAAGGTATAAGCTAAAGCTTAATATTCAACATTTAATTAAATTATAATTTGACTAAAGTATTTCGAAAGAATCATGCGTGCATAACATACTTTCTACTCTAGTGAGAAATGCTATAGATAGATTATAAAAAATTATATAAAGAAAGAAATAGCGTGCGTGCGAGCGAGTATGGGAGATAATTAGAGACATTTTCCTCGACTTGCGAAGTTTCGAAACAAAGGGAAATCAGGTAGCATGGGAGCAGAATAAAATGATTTAAACTTGTAAACCGGGAACCCTGCACACTGCGAAACAAATTTTAGATTCTGATTTATAAGGAAAATTTTGTTCCGCATTCACAATGTATCATTGAAATGACATTGTAACTAAAGATTACTCTCACGCTATTTGTCAAAAAAAAATATATTCTTTTGAATTCCCACACCGTCAGCGTGTAAAATAACTTGATTGATTCATGTTTAGGAGTATTTAATAGAATAGGTGGCAAAATTGGAAAAATTCTCCGAATACAGAGATACAGTTTCATGCAAAAAGCAAAAAAAAGATAACAAATTTCGAATTCTTATTTTAGGTTCAATTTTGTGTTTACTTATATTTTTTTCAAAATCTTGACCTTTAAATGAGACTTACTCCATTGGGTTAAGGCACTCGTCTCCTCTAAAATAAGTTAATTTAATAACTTTCGTGCCAGGTAACGTGGAACATCTTCCCAGACTCGTGCGAAACATTCTCTCAGTCGAATCGGCATCTTGTCTACAAAGGCTTCTTCCAAATTAATTCGAAGGGAAAACAAAAATCAAGATAAGTCCTTGTAAAAACTATTTCACCACTAAGTACGCACGTACTTGCAAAATTTTCGCACGTGAGGGGCGCACGACAGCTTTACTGCTAAATTTAAATAAATAAAAATTGTAAATAATACACCGTTTAAAAATAGCCAAATAGTAAACAAATGAGTTGAATAAAAGAAAAATAAATTTAAATATATGTTATATAATGTAACAGCTACTACTAAAATTTCTTTGTTGAATTGCATTTACTTTGCTACCGCTGCTGAGTAATAGTGAATATTATATACCAAAATCTGATTTGGATGAACAGTATTATCACCGACTTCATAATTTGTTGTGGAGACTTGACGTCGTGGAGCATATTCACAGCTAAAACGTAATAGCATTTAATCGTCAAGTGAAATCCAGGACCACATTCGGAAAGCAAGCAAAATTGAAAATAATTATTCAGTTTCATACCTAACGAAAAAATAATTAAGTAGACTATGATAAAGTTGAAAATTAGACTTGATATTAAGTTTATAAAATGATGTGAGCCACTCCTCTTTTTTACATACGCCGATTTGAATCCAATGCGTTAGATCTGAACCATATTTTCATTTATTTATTCAAGATTACCTTCAATTAGACGTAAAAGTTGAAATATGTAGGATACTTATATTTTGTTCAGCATCATTGACAATATAAGCCCAGTGGTTTTAATCTGTTGATGTATTAGAATGAAGTTCAAATTAACGTTCACTCGTTCTGGGGAACAAGGGGAAAGTATTCTTATTATAGCAGTTATATCATCCTTTTCTGCCTTCAATTGGCGATTATAAACCTCAGAGTTCATAGGCGATACTTAAAAAAATTAATACACAAAACAGGATTAATACCATTATTATCTCTCTCAAATGCAAACTAATTTTTCTCTCCAAGTACTCAAATGTTAGGCCACATGGTAATTGTAGTGGTCTGAACATGCTTGGTCGTTTTCAAAAAAAAATATTCTATTATTCAGTCTTGATGCGAAAGCACGCTTTCACTCGTTTCCTATTGTTCATACATGATATTCAATTTGGTTATAGTGCTATAAGCATCGGAGATGGCAGGTAAATAGGGTAGGGCTGCGATTCACTAACTGAGGTTTCAATTTATCGAACGCGGTATGAATTAGTGAGCTTAATAGAATTTTTTCTGGGATTAAAGGCGGAGCAACGGGTTGGGCACAAACCGTCGCACGAGATATTGTGGCCAGGGTGAATACCGCACTATAAGGTGCTATTGTTGGGTTTGTTTATTTATTTTCTGTTGAGTAAAAATGAAGTGCCTATTTTAAAGTGACAAAACACTTTTTTTGCAGTAGAATGAGAAGAAATAAAGGCGGATGGGTGCTCCCGAAGTATGCGAACCAAGATGGCGGACATCGGAACGTAACATGGGTAACAGGTTAGGGTTAGGCGATAATTTCTTTCCAATTTTCCTTATTTTAGTCCTATTATCAGTTCGAAGACTAGCCAAGAGGTTCGCATACTTCGGGAGCCCCGGCGGATGCCTGGAACATAACTGAGAGTAAATCGGTATTTATTCACAAAAATAAAAAAAAATCAGCCCAAATAAAAAACAAAGTCAATATTTTCAGTTTCTTTAATTTTTTAAACTCTAGAATTTATTTCATTTCTCCAGTATCAAAACATTTTTTTTCTTGTCAGGTTGTTTCCGTGAGCGCCGAAGCGTGATGGTACGACGCCCAATAGTTACGCCGCCATTTAGTGGTGAGGCACTAAGCCCAAGCTTGTAAGGGTTAACCATATGTGACATTTTGACGGAGCAAAACATGTATGCATTTGTTTTTAAAGCTAAAGATCTTATCCATAACTTAATCCCGCCATCAGTCTAGCTCTCACAACACCTTAGCACGATAGTAAATTTTTAACTTGACTTAACATTTTTTACGATTTTAAATTTTTTTTTTGTTTCTCTTTTTCATAGCAAAAATATTTCCGATTTTTTGTTGTCTTGTTTGAACAGTTCTTTTTTATTGGTCTTTTTTTTTGAGTTTTGAAACCAGCTGAGTTAGCTAGCCAGTCACGCGGTTCGAATTTTGGCATTGCGTGACCAGTAATCTAAATTAATCGATGTCAAATTACGGAAAAAAGTGAGTGGACCTGCCTACGTCCAAGATAGGAGATCAGTGTAAAATAAGATATATGAGCCTGATCATTAGTTAAAATTAAAAGGCTCTGCCCACTTTCTAATTTGCAATCAATATTTTTATGGTTTGAATATATAGTTAATACAAAAAACTTGTTACGGAATGACCAATAATGTCATTTCGAATAAAAGTTATTTTGTTCTGTTACTTCGTTATTTAAATCAACAATTGTGCCGACAATATACGAAAATTTAATTCAATTTCTTCTTTTATCAATAAGTTTTTCCAAATCAGCGATAAAGAATAACTAGGATGCACACTTTCAATATAAATCATGAAGTGCGTTTATAAAGTTGATTATATAATTTCTGTCGTAGTCAGAGTGACGTAAGTCTGCGTGACTTTATAAATTTTGATGACTCATTATCTCTGAGGAATTTCCTTGTACGTCAGTTCTCTGATGCATGTGTGGCGTAATAATACGCTAAACGTGGCATAAAATTCGGAATTTAGTATAGTATTGGGATATATGAAAAACAAGAAAAATAAAATACTGCTAAACTACAAATCGCATGACAATACCGCCTGTGGTAGCTTAACGTTAAGTATACGAACTCTTGTTTCGGTCAGTTCACGATGATCGATCGACAGATTTCGACGGTCAAATTAATTATTGTGAAAGAATATCTAACGTGATCAAACATATTCACAAGAAAATACCTTTTTGGTATAGTATGGAGGCTTTGCATATGTTTCTTACAAAACACAAAATTGAGGAATAGCCCCAATATAGAAAATTAACTGACACCCAAACATTCATACGAGTAGCCTACTAACAGGATGACGTTGTACTGTATGTGGACGTTTTAAGTTGTTATTGGCTGACCTATATTGTTGGAAAAATTGCTTTTCTTCGACACTAATGGGCAAAGAATTTTTAAAATATCAGTAGTCGCAGATGGTTGAAGCGGATAGAAGGTCATTACTTTCAGAAGCTAGACATTTCAATCAAAATTTTGGTATTCCTACACCAACGCCTGATATCAGACCAGTCAGGTACTTTCCGACATCTCCGATGCCCACTTTTCTACGATCTTACCTGCATTGATGTTGCTGATGCAGCAGCGCGGCATCATTTATACTTTTAATTTGGAGCTTTTGAATGATGGAACAGAGCGCAGAAAAGATGAGACCATCACTGCACCTGTTGGAATCGTGATCGTTCGTGGAAATTCGGTAATAATTTTGGAAGCATTGGAACGGATACAATGATTTTAAATTGAACTAATGGAAAACGACAAAAAAAAACGATACCCCAATCGTTGATTTGTGCATAGACTGCTATGGAACATTCAATCTATTTACCGATCTTGTTTTTAGTAACCATTTTTGTCACTGTGTTATTTTTGCAATGAAATTGAACTAGGCCTACAACATCACCATTTTACGTCAGCAAGTGTTTTCTATTTCATAATTTTGTAGTTAAAGCGCTGTTGTGTCACGCATACACGTCTCACATTTTAAATTTAATTGCCCGTTTTTTTATATCGTGTTTTTGTTTTATTGTGTTTTGACTGTTTTTGGTGGACGGACCCGTACTTGTACGTTTTTAACTTTTTATTAAGTTATGCCCGTCCTCCAGGTCCTCTGTATTTTGTTTGTCCGTTTGTTATTGTTTTTGTTTTGTTTCTATCAGAGTGACCAAATAAATTAGATTTGAATGATTTCAGTTTGGTTCGCAAAGGCTACCAGTACTGTGTCTGCTTATTGTACCCTCATCCGAGCATTGCTCGCTTGTTATTTTCTTGAACTTTTCCTATTTCCTAATCTGGTTCAGCAATGGCTATAGAGTTAGAACGTAGACATCAAAGTCTGTTATAAAAAAAAAGCTGTAGATTGGTCATTGTATAACTGTATCATTAAATATCAAAATACTCTTCTTTTTACAAAGCTACATTGTATAGAGTTTTGTTCCTCGCGCCCATTTCACTATTACAAAGATTATGTAAGAATACGATCGACGGGCATAATGAAGATTGAACTTTGAGGCATTTATAAATAAGGCAATTAACATCAAACCATAACTATTTTAGATAAGAGTTTAAATATTTTATACGTTGTCTTCTGCCTAAAGACGGCAAAATTGGCCATAAATCACCATATCTTATACAAAAAAGTAGTAGTGTATTTATGTATCCGTCTAATTAATGACAGGGGGAAATAAATTGATTCAAGACTGTATCTAAAACACATTCACATGGCGTGTACCCTAAAACCAAATATAAATGTCTACGCCAAACTGGTAATATCCCAAGTTTTCCAGAGTCATCGTCAATGGGCGATCAAATCGTGCCCTATCTCACCCGTGATATCAATCTTTATAAGCCGGGACGGCACAAAGCGATCACGAGTTTTCTTTCCACCATAAAAAAACGAAGGTAGTAACGAACTTTCTGGATAATAATTCGATCGACTAATACCACATGATGGATGTGTACAGTTTTAATTTCGTGTGTTAATAATAACGTTGAACTGGTAACTGGACACTGCACGGAAAAACAGATGTACTGTGCACGCAAAAGCAGGCGTAAATTTTGAGATTCAGTAATTCTAAATATCAAAAGCATAGCATGGACACCAATATAATTTACATAATGGGATTCCTAACGCAAACCATATGCAAGTGAAATCAGATTTCTATCTCTCTATTTTTCGTTCTCAAGGCAGGATCATGGATGTGCAACATCGAAATGTTTGCTTGGAGTGCAGTTACTGCGAGTATGTATCTAAATTACTTCAAATGCAAAGCAGCGGGAAAGAAAATGCTAGCTATACAGATACAGTACAGATACAATCTCCAATTGAGTTCGTAAACAAGCTCTGACAAGCATTTTCCAACTTTTCGACGTGCACAAAGTCATAAATAAATTTACTTGTGCAAATACATTTGTATGAAATACACCCGATGAAATCATTCCCATGACGTACTCTCCACCTGTCCTAAATAACATGTTTTCAAATGAATAAGGGGATTTACCTACTCCACAGCTCAATATAGAAGGATGTGCCGGAAAATATACAGTTTTCATGATTAGATTTGTGCCTGCTGCAAAACAATTTCAAGGCTGAGACTCAACAACCACACGGTATCAGTATGACGCAACCTTTGCTATAAAAGATCAATAACAGACTCCTATAATATATTTTATAGGTGAGCTAAGACCACTTAAGCATATCACTTAGCGATAGAAATCAACGGAGATCTAACAAGCTTCTCGGCAGCTTTTATGTAGCCTAACCTTAAAATTTCGTTACAACTTTGCAAAATAATATTCTTCAAAACCGCTTTAATACTATTTGTTTAACTAAGATGCCGACATAATGTGATGCAACCAGGAAGAATTACTTTCATATTTTTCAAAATAATCAAATGCACGAGAATTTGAACAAATTTACGTGCTGTTTCCGCTCATTACTTATCGATTTTAATCGGTATGTATGTTGATAAGTATTTGTCTGTCTGTCTGTTAGACGCACGCGATATCTCACGGAAACGAGATTTGAATCTGCTCCAGATTTTGCATGTGCATCCATCATATGTCGGACCAGAAGCCTATTGATTTTGGATGAATTATGTCGTATAATTAGCGAGTTATTTCGTTTTCTTCTTGAGAGAATACAAAGATGGCGGCGCGACTTACGGCCCAAGAATCGTGAGAATGCTTTTATACGTGACATATGATCATCACATTCACAGGTCCTCTTCATTTTGTTTGTCCGTTTTTTTCTGTTTTGTTTTTTCAGAGTGACCAAAATAAAATTGATTGATGTGTTTGACAGGGGCTCGGCGTTGTGGCGCATCCTGCTTAGCGTTAAGAATGGACCTTTCCCCGACCTTTGACCCCCAATAAATCTACCTAGGATGCGAAAAGGGAGCATTGTTACGTCACTTTTTGCATCTTGCTGATTGGCCAATGTCAAGAAGTAAACAAGAAATTCGATGCTCGGGGAAAGATTGATAGGCTCGACACCGCACCTCTGAGTACCCTGCGTGAGTTCGAATCCAATGCTGGGATAAATACGTGCAAGAAGATTGCTGGACTCCTCGTCGCCGCAGGGTGATTTACGTTACCGCTGATCTGTTACCGGTACGACTTCCTCCACCACAGACGAGATATTTACGCATATCCCAGCCCAGACCCCTGCAACATGGCATTGGTGTCCATGAATGAACGAACCTCAATTCTAGCAGTTGACGAGGGAATGTGTAGCTTATAACAGTTGTACAGAATACAGTTAGTTGAAGCGCGACTCATTTTGTTTGTGCTGATATTGGCGTACTTGACAGACAATACATGTAAATACAGCTGGGACATCTAAACTAAATCACTCTTGACGATCCTTATCAAATCAGCTTTACCACCTCTACCCTGATTAGGTTCCTAACCTCCCCAGGGGCCCAAGAAAAGTCAAGGTCAAAATCCCAAGTAAAGGAGGGTAGGTTACGGCTTTCTCTACAATCAAATTCATGGATCTGGAATAAGTATTACCAATACCTAACAGTCTCGCTATATCAGGGGTTCTCAAACTTTTGGTCTTGCGGAGCCCGTGAAGAGGTTGACTAATATTCACGGAGCCCCAAAATAAATTTAAAATTGTTACTTTCCGATTAATATTCCTGAGTAAGTTAAAGGTACTTTACGAATTTAAAAGCTAAACCTTTTTTAATGGGGTTAATACAAGCCATAAATAAATCTAAATTTCACAGATAAATTATATATATAAAGGCTGTAAATTTGACACTCGACAAACGTATTAATAAAGTAGGGGTCGAATCTTGTCCCTTTTGATATTTTTAAAAGACTTAAAAGGTCGCTGCGCGATTGCATTTTGTTACAATCGTCTATTGTTTTTGTCAGCGTGGCGTGTTTTTTTAAAACCCTAACATCTTTACATCGGTGTTTATTCTCCCTAAATCAAAAATTTCCTACCGTATATACATGTATTGTTACACAATGACGACGATAATTGCTCTTTTGTTCTTGTGGGGAATTATGAGTTCAACGTGAAAGCATCGTTACCATATTGCTTGATCGGCGACGAGAGGCTAAAATATTTAAAAAAGAGGTAAATCCACAACTCAAATTCTTTAATTTAAAAGCGGCATTATGAATGATTAAAACTAAAACTTAAAACGGAGGATAACACTAAGTTTTGTTTCAACAGACTCACGACAGATTAAAGCTTTTTTAGACATTGTAAATCCCAAAATTTGGTGTTATGTTAGATTTTCTTTGGTTATTCATCGTAGTAACTGAAATCGAAACACAGTCAATTATGCGCGCGATGATCTTTTATCCATTCTGAGACTACCGACGGAGCCGCATGCAAAAACAAAAATTTCTATCGTTCGTATTTTGCCCAGACCTTGTGATTTTTTAAACGGCGATATCTTGCAAAGAATCTGAGTTGCAGACCTGCGCGGTAGGATTTAGTGTTGCAAGAACGGCTCAAATTTGTCGAATTCGCTAAATCTACCACACTGCCATGCAATCAGCCATGATTACGATTATGAATTGGGAAGGGCACAAATATCCACAAGAACTTCGTTCACTTAACTTTGTTTCTCATTTCATGTCCGCGTATTGCCGTGGTAATTTGAGAAGTAAGGATTTATTAGGATTTATTAAATATGCCCGCATCTGTCATAGATTGTAAATTGTACTTTTTGAGTTTTAACGTCAACCTAAGGCTTTTTGTAACGCCGATATCTTGCTTAAAAATAATCTCGAGTGCGAAAGTACAAATCAAGTTTGACAAATCCCAAGATCGCAAAAATACGATTTCAATTTATTTATTGTTGGCAGTTTATCACGTATTTTATATTATTTTAGAATAGTAATCTTTTATTTTAGTAATCCTAATAGTAATCTCGAATCAAACGTGAGTAACGGTAAGCACAATTAAATTATTATGACAAGACATTTTAAATGCTGCTCGCAATAGTCATGGATTGAATATTTTACGCAACAGAAATCTCGTTATCCACTGCAATTTTTTTTTTCAATCGCGAAGAATGTTGCGCGAAAATTTCCGATTCCAATTATGAACCCCTCTCCCTCTTAAGAATCCTGGCTTCGCTCCTTCTTATAAATAATGTCATTTCTGAATTCCGCCTCTATGCCATATTTCGAGGCTATACTGTTGTCAAATTTTATTAAACCTGTTATTGCTTCTTTGAACAATTATAAAATTAGCAAAGTAAGTATTTTGAAAAGTAATAGAATAGCACGCGGAACCCCTAGGTTTCTCCCGCGGAGCCCTGGGGCTCTGTACAGAGCACTTCGAGAACCTATGCGCTATATGATTCGAGCTGCCTGATCTCCTTCCTTCTCCCCAGGAATAAATATGAAAATCCTATCCTAACTTTGAATTGTGATCTTCAAGTTGGTGAATAATTAGTACAAATACAAATTTATGAAGAAGATAGATATATTTACAAATTAATGTAAAAGGATAGATCATAGGAGAGATAAGATTTCGGAAAATTAATTATACAATGAACATAATTCCATTTTCAATGAATAAAACACTACTCCAAGATCGCGAAAATTCTCGAATCTAATATAAAAATTCACTCATATGACACTCTACTTCCAAAAGGTTTCAAACTGTGAACCAAGGGTGTCAAATGTGTAATCATCTATAGTAAACAGCAGTACATGAATATACCACAAAAATTCAGGATCTCCACTTTTAAGGAAAAAGGCTATCAGTATACAATTTTACACACCTGTCAAAATTTTCAACTTGATTTCATTCCTCATAATTTCCATGATACAGATATGAAATCAACAAGAAAATCGGTATTCTGTTAAAAAGGTTGTATATATATAATAAAATATGCTGGATAAAAAAAACAAAAAAATAGTGAAATCCATATTTTTTGAATTTCTGAGAGATATTTCCTCAAATTGAATTTGAAACATCGTCTGCTTGAACACAAGAGCGAATTAATGGAGGACAGAGATACAGTACAGGGTATTTATGAAGTCCTGTTATAATTCTAATTTTATTATGAAGTTAGTTCTCAATATATCTTAACCAGGTTTGTTTTATTTCGATCAGTTTTATACACTTTTATATGCCTACCATTTTTATACAGGAATTTATGAACACCCTGTAAATCTCTCATGCACATTCACGAAAAGACAACAGGGTAATCAGGAACAGATACACATTTAGAGAGGATTTTATCCTAAAAGAAGTATTCACCCCTAAGAAGTCGTCTAAAAATGATAAGCTGATATTATATTTACACAAATAAATGCAGATTTATTTAGGCTCAGACACTATAATGTATTAATTAAAAAAAATCACATGAAATTAGATTTAAGAATTCTACTATTCTTGTTAGAAGCTTTGAGGGCGGTGGTCTGCAAATTTTACATACCATTGTGCCAAATCTGCTCACGGAAGCATGCGGGCCACATTAAACTTAAAATTATAATGCACTTGAACTCCTATTTCGGTGTTGAAAAAAATTATTGGTAGTAAATGACATACTGTGCACAATAATATGCCCTTGCCCTATTAATTACAACAAAACAAACGCTGTACAACAGCCATTGCGATGATATACATATGTGTGCAAAGTTATGAGCAATTTTTGTGTGTATGTATTAAAAGTGAAGTTGTTTAGGGGTAACAAAGAAATTGTTTCCGGGCCACAGTTTGCCAACCACTGTCTGAGTGTCTGTAGGATGATCTTAAAGATAAAAATTAGGGGTATACCTATTTAGCTTAAACAAAATTAAGACAATTTTTTTTCGAGAATCCAGATAATTCAGGTTACTGAATTTGACATACAGTTTCCAATTTTGCAGTGAAGTTATGATTTGGGTAAAATACTACTGATCAATATTTTGCCAAATTCTTATAATAATAATTCCAAAACACAAGATCAAATATAAAAACCATAACAGAGACGCTATGTCAATGTGGAACTATTAGAATTCATTTGAAGACTTTATAAATCGAAACATTCAGTTCAAATAAATCCCCGTTATTAACATTACCATCCAGGCAGGACTATAATGATAAAAATTTATGAGAATTTTTAAAGCCACTAAACCCTATGTTTCTAAAACAAGGCAACGTAAAAAGTAAAATATTTTAAATGTATTTCTTTACCCAGAAAGGAAAAAAAATCATAAAATTTATCAATCATAAGGATCAAATATTATGGCTGAAGACTATGGTTGTACCAATATTCGATAGGCATACGCGTTGGTGGGGTAAAATTCGAAAACAAAAATAATTTGGCAGACGACGGTACTTGAAGTAAAATCACAACAATAAGTCCTTATTCTACATATTTGCCTTATTTAAATGTTTTGGGATCTAGGGGCACATTGGAAATATGAGTTGAATCTCAATAGTACAAAAAACAGTCTAAAAAATAACTGGAAGGTGAAAATGTGACAAATTTTTATCAGCAGGTAATAGGTTTTTATATAGTACTATAATTAAGCTGTACAAAGCCAAGTAAACCGCAGCAAATATGGCAAATTTAGTAATGGATGGGCAGGCAGAATAGTATGTTACATGGATGTCTGACGACTGGTCAACTAAAGAGCGCAAATTGTTCCATGGTATTCTCTAAACAATCCAGTGGGAGACATTCAGAATGCCAGGATTATATTGATTATAGGCTTGCGTTTTGTTTTTTCTTTAATTTCAAAAATGTTATGCTACAAAATGCAAAAACTGTAAAAGTAAAATGACTAATTTTAATTAAAATTCATCCAGAATCACATGTTACGTACAGCCAGAGTCAGGCTTCCAACCTGTTAATGATAACCAGGTTGAGCATAATGGTCATATGCCACCATAGACAATAGTAATCATTAGAATCCTTCCCAGAAAATCCTGCATTCATCGAGACTAAATTTAATGGGTTACTGTGATAATTCATGTGTTAGAATAAACATTGAAGTTTCAGCAAATGGTTGTATAAGCATATGAAGTGGGATTTTCAATTAAGCTGATAGGTCTCTTACATCTTCGAATTCCTCCCATATATTTTTACATTGACCAAGTCAGAACTTACGAATTGCTCAAACAATTCCTCAAGTTGGCAAGACAGCATACAATTAGATGAATTTGAATTTATCATAAATTCAAGCCTGTCATGGCTGAAAACAATATTGTCAGTTAGCCTTTATGGCAATATACATGTTATAAAACAAGTGTTTATTGCGATCCTGCTCATCAAACGATTTTTATTCCTTCTTCGTCCTGAAGTTTTTTCAGAGCTTTTTTCACTCTCAATGCTGTGAGTCGAGCAGAGCAATTTTCATACCAGCACTCGCACATGATCTTATAAACTCCTCTTAGGCACTGAAATAAGAAAACAGAAATTAGGTGTTATGTTATCAGTATGTGCATAACTTTAAGTAGCAGAGTCCAACCCAAATCATTACACCCTGGCTGATATGGCAGGCACAGGATTGAAACCTGAGATTTTCAACTTACGCTGCCAAAGTAGTTAAGTTCAGCATTTCAACCATTAGGCCGTCGACGGCCCACACTATTTGTCCCAGTTTCTGTTTTGTGGAAAATCTCATTTCCTGGCATTATTAACTTGCATTGTTTCTCACCCATATCAACTAGTATTTAATTACATCTTTCTAATATGTAGCTAATCACTCTTTCCATTTTTGTTGGGGGATTGGGACATTACTAAAGTGAACTTGCACTCAAAATGAAAAGAAAAAAAGAAACAGAAAATAGAAATCTTACATCGTTTTGTTCCCAGAGTGGATATGCAGTAGGACGTTGTTTCTTTCCGCATACAACTGCACGCATATCTTCAACAGATGGATCGTTAGGAACAGCATCAAAGTATGGAAGCTCGTACTCCAGCGCTTGTCCTAAAAATGATTAGCCAAATGATGAACAATTGCTAATTTAATAAAAGAGATGAAAGATTTGCAGTCTGTAATACTAAGACAATTAGCAGGGCCGTGAAATCAGAGAAAATTCCAATTGCCTGCAAATCCGGTTGGCTCAGACCTCCAGTTGCAAAAACTCGTCTCAAAATACGAACTGTAAGAAATCCAATTTGGGAAGTTTTGACTAATTTTATCACCACTGAAAATGTGCAATATCGACTTTGTAATTTCTGGGAGAAGAAAAAAAAGACTCTGGTTCAGTCTCCAGTGAAAACATGCCAAACTCCGACTCTATAGCCATGGACGGCTTGGACGCATCAAGGTATTGTAATAAAAAAACACACCTCCAACATCTGCACGTCGAGCAATTTCCCAGAAAACGAGACCAAGAGAATAAATATCAGCTCTCTTGAATGAATCGAAATGTCTCATGTTTAGTGTTTCGTCTAATACTTCAGGTGCCATGTATCTAAATAATATACAAAGATATAAATTACACAAATGAGGTCATCTATCCAAACTACCACAGAATCATGCCCTGCCAAATCTAGAACAACATTAGAAATATTCTAAACGAAGCATTTTTGTACTAGTCTAGCATGACTGTGTGGGGCAACAAATGGTGAAAAGCTATTAACTATAACTGTTCCCATACCTGGCATGCACTGGTAATCGAACGAGAGGCCTTGATACACAATATAATTAAGCCGACTTAATATAGGCTTTCCTATCCCTGTGATACAAATGACAACTTATCCTTATTGTAAGAAAAAAAACAAGGCAATCAATAGATTTTGTTGATCAAAATTTATGTGAGCTTTTTTTAATAAATTGTGAATAACAGTTTTTCAATTTCGATAGAAAATGTAACTTCAATTATCACCATTATAATTCTGGAATTATAACTCCGAGGAATTGAATATTTCATTTCCAACACCTTACTTAGGGGAGTTTTAAAATATAATTTAAAATATGACAAACCCTAACTGCCTTGTTTTGATATTATGATTGGTAATCATTTTTAATTTTGAAAAACTCAAATTCTAAAAAATAGGAACATTTGAATAAAATTTTGATGAATCGAAAGAAAATCTTATGTGCAATTTTCACCTTATAGTTCCAACTTTGTTATTCAGCGGAATATCGATGGTGTCAGTCTGTGAGTCATGTCGTACTGCGAGTCCAAGATCAGCAATTGCACATTCACCGTTCTTCTTCACCAAAATATTTTTCGATTTCAAATCACGATGAGCAATCGGAGGTTTTGCTATAAAAAGAATAAAAAATTTAAATTGACAAATTACCTCTTTAAATGTGGTAAATAGATTTAAATATTTAGAATTTTCAAATACAAAATGAAATGAATGAAAATATAAATGCATTCCTGTCAAAATATTTCGGTTATGTTATGTTATGTTGGCTTTAATAGTGGATATCATTCATGAAATGATCCCATATTATCTGTCTCAAAGTTTGAATATCTTGAGTCTTTTCAGGAAATTTCCTTGAGAAAAAGTAATATTGTGTACTGTATTTAAATAAGGACCATAAGGCACACTTTAAATACTGTTTTTTCTCAAAATTCGATTGTGCGTCTGAAAAGCTTAATGTATGAATAAGGTAGTGCTTTATTTCCTACACACAAAATCAGTAGTAGTACCGGTGGCGCCTTATTTTAGAACAAACCTGAGCAATTTATTAACATTATTATGGTCAGTAAAATAAGGTAATTCCAATTTTGTTCAATGAACAATACTTCCATGCATTTGTTTGTATCTAGTTCAAAAAAGAAGGCTGTATTATCGCTTTGAATAGACTAATCCTGAGGCAGATAAAGTAGGCATGAATCTATTAGATTTGTATTACACACATATGTGAATACAACTTCAGATCATTCTCATGGAACATCAGTCATTAGTAACTTCAAGACATAAGATTAGGATATTCAAAAGATTATTGTATAGACATGTTCACTCCTTGTTCCGATAACAATACCATATTCGAACAGAATCATGTCATGGCAGCATGTCCAACAAACGATTCAGACATATTTTGCATAAATTCGTGACACAGAATCATTTTAAAATAACGTAGATTAATCAATTGATTACGTGTTGTCTAACTAATAGCCTATTGAAATCAAGCCACATCAAGCCTAAAAAATGTATGTATGAATATGCAGTTGAAATCATTCACATAGATAATGTAAGGCTGAATAAAAAAATATTAACAATTAAGTCAGGGATGGCCAATACCGAATAGTTCACTATTTCGAATACATTCGGAATTATTTTTTTCGAATATGAAATTTCGAATACTTCGAAAATAAAATCCACTAATTGAAGCTTATCTAAATGTATGTAGGAATTTCCATACAATAAGCAATGGAATAACTGCTATCTACAAGTTACAACCTAACTATATTACCAGGCATTTCATATTTGCAGATTATTGCAGTATATATTTTATATACCATGAGTCATGTTAACATGTTAATTAAATTAATACGACAATAGTGGTATCGATGATGGATTTGAATATTTGCGCAACACAAAATCATCCTAGTAAAACGCCCATACTTTTAAATACCAACCATTATCCAAATTATTTGTCGAAAAGCGGGATAAAGTATGAGGTATTTTTCCGACTTGTGACAATTTTTTTGTGCGTACAAAAATACGAATCAAAAATTAATTATATTCGGGAACTTTACCACATATTTTAAGTCCGCAGATCGCCGTTGTATGTTTGAGTAATAATACTTTTATTATTTCATCAATATGAAAATAGGAATCAAAAACTATTTATAATCGGGTAGTTTACCACACATTGTAAGTCCACAGATCGCCGTTGTATTTTGTAAATACGAAAATAGGAATCAAAAGTTAATATTAATCGCGAGTTTGCCACACAATTTATGTCCACAGATTGCCGTGATATTGGGCCGAATATTATTAGTTTTGATTCTTATTTTCGTACTCACGAAAAATTGTCACAAGTCGGAAAAAGAATTTATATTTTATCCCGCTCTTGGGAACTAATTTGAATAATGGTTGCCAGTGGTTTGTATTTAAAAGTATGGACTTTTTACGAGGATGATTTTGTTCTGCGCAAAATATTCGAATCCATGACCGATACCACTACTTGAAATGCCTTACCGCGTTGTTTTAATTCTATTATCATAACTCAAATGTTGGTAAATCGGGCAGTTTACCACACATTTGAAGGCCACAGATCGCCGTTGCATTTTGAAATTATTAGTTTTATCATTTTGTAAACACGAATCCGAAATTAATTATAATTGGGCAGTTTACCACATATTTCATGTCCACAAATACCCGTTGTATTTGGCATTAATACTTTCATTATTTTATCAATATAAAAATAGGAATCAATATTTGATAATATCGGTCAGTTTACTACACATTGTATGTCCACAGATTGTCAATACAACCCATGAGTTACGTTGAACAGAATTAAATTAATACGGCATGACATTTTAAATGCTGGTACCAGTCATGGATTGGATTATTTTGCGCAACAAAAAATCAATCATTTTGGACAATTTATTAACCCGAATGTTGAAATAATTTTCGAATGTGATAAGTACTACACTGTACGTCCACGGGTTATTTCACAGCTGTGTTTTCCTGTCCCTGTCGTGTTTTGCTGAATCGGCAAAACGAAAGGGTCACAAATCACTTTATCTTGGTGGCCGTGTTTCTCTTTAAAGTAACGATAACCGGCCTGCGATTAAATATCATGATTGGCAGACCCTAAGACCCATATATAAGGTTACACAAATCATGCTTGAGAAGACTCATGCGAATAATAAGCAGGCCACATAGAAATAAAATAAACATACTTTCTCAATTTTTCGACATAATGGAATTGAATTTGTAAATTAAAAGCCTCGTACACGAATGTCGGCAATGTCCACCCACGCAAACGTGCAAATGTGTCGCAACACTATGCGACGTACGGTCGCACAGAATATAAACAATCAAAGTGCCGATTCTATTTCATCGTCATTACGTGAGACAGCGTAAAAAGTCGTTTAAAGATTCCCGTAAAACGAAACACCACGTTTACGGCAAAAAGTGGCTACTATTCGGAATTATTCGAAAATCAGCCGAAAAGGTATTCGAATACTTTGATATTCGAATACATTCGAATATTCGATTCGTTTTGGACAAGCCTGAATTAAGTAAAGGTACTCAAACGCTTCGAAAGAGTTCAGTATAATAATTGGAATTATTTGGTAAAATCAAACCACCTGAAGCAGCTTGACATACACTCAAAACAAATCTGAACATTAACATGTATAGCCTATCTGAATGAGCTTCCTAAAATTACATAATTCAATATATGGTTTCCAAAATTTGCTATTTGGCTTGATATGCTCCGTATAATCAATCAAAGTAATGTGCCCTATTTGAACCATAGTAATTGATTAGGTCTGATGTCTATTAAATAGCATTTAAGAAGAAAAGCATATTAGTCTAGGGCGAACTTGCTTGTCTCAATGATCCAGTTCAAACCCCAAAAAATTAGCCGACACAACTTCCGTCCGTTTGGAAACGAGTTTGTGTCAAAATCAAACGATTTGGGTGGAAATTTTATTTCAATATTGAAAAATTTGATGACATTTTCACTGTTCACCAGAATTACGAAAGCATGGTATATATCTTATTAAAACATATCATACTGAATCCATTCCATGATTTATTTTTGACTAACGCAACTACATCGATTACATACTAAGCCCAGAAAATGAATGATTTAGGAATACTTTTCCAAATTAAAATAAAATATAACAATATCCACGATTCTGGATAACAATCTTGTTATCCAGAACAATAACAACAATATGATAGTTTATTTACATGATATCAAATTATTACCAGTCCCAACTTAGCGTCAGGTATAGACTGTTGATTGATAGGATTTATGGTCTAATGATTCATGTATCGGTTATATATTAAACTGATAAAAATGAGAGAAGTTTCGGGATAGCTCATGTGTGAGTCATTGCTGATGGAATGATACATCAACATATTGTTCAATACTGAAGAGAAGGGGTCTACAATATTGTACAAACTAAATTCTTTATATTTATGTATGTCAGAAACACAATACAAAACTTATGTCATGAGAACAAAGATCCTATCAATCCTTTTTTGATAAGGCAAGAAAAGCTATCAGACCCCAAAATTTTGTTAAATACAGGTGATGTTAAGATATATTGAAGGCATCTCCGCATAATTAGGTCTGTCTATGAAATACCAATTAATACAACAAGATAACTAGGCTAATTGATGAATTAGCTCAAGCTATGGTATCGCAACAGTCCTATTCCAATGTCAGCACTACTTAGGACTTTGTGATTGTAGATGAAACATATATCTATTATAGGTGCTCAATGTAGAAACTCACAGATCATGCTTTCATAACCAAGCCACATTGTTTTCAGTATTATAATAAAATTGTAAAAAGAAACCATGAAAACACATCAACTTGACATTACCATTGCAGCTTGCAGGTATCTATATAAGTATTTTACACTTCGCCCAATTTAAACAAATAACAGTGTTCATAATATAGTCCTCAATTAAATTACGGTAGGTGAAAGAACTTTGATGTGCTTGGTGCAACTAATGGTGGGCAAATAAACTAGTATTAAATAAAATAGAAAAATTAGTGAGCACTGATTAAAATAAAACAAACCTGGTTAACATATATTGAGACCTGACTTCATAACGATACTTTGATTGCAACAGGACTTTATGAACACCCTTTATTATGGAACCAATTTAGTGCTTAAATTGTGAAGCAATAGTTTTAAATTGAGTTGCGAAGAAAACAACCTAATTCATAAGTTTCAAATAAATCCCTAAAAAATTACTGGGGTCACAGTGTTCACTATTAGCGCACTTTTTTGCGAGGAGTGCGAAACATTTTCACAACTTTTTTTAGGGGCTGCGAAATAGCACTTTTTTTGATTTTGCAGGTCAAAAATTCAAAGTTGACAAATATTTTCATGCGAGTATGAAGTTGACAAATAAGTTGCGTACTAGTAGATTTATAACCCAATTTGCATTCCATAACGATATTTGCTGGGATTCTAACCAATGTGGTGCATACATTGGAGATAAAGCTTTTGCATTAACGCAGAATTCTCGTTTATAATATGATTATTATACAAGCACACCGATTCCCCTTGATTCCCCTTCTCTCGCGAAAACGCTCGGCCGCGTCTTTGAAACCAGATGTTAAAATGCTACACAGTGCGTTTTTTTGAATTTAAGAGTGGTCTTGTGACTATCGTGGCCAAAGTGTGTGATTTTCTAGTGCTGGTTTGACAGGATTTGTTCTCTTTTTAGTGAATTTATTGGAGCCATTCATAAAGTTCGACATTGTTTAGTAAAGGAATGTAAACTTGGGCCATTATTTATTAAATTAGAAGAAACTTTTAGCAGCTATCACAGATTTGTAAAATCGCCAAACTCACTACATACACAGGCTGTATTAACAGCCATTTTATTGTAACCACAAATATTAAAACCACATGGCGTTTCCCGAAATTTTACCATATTCAATATAATACAGTCTAGTCATTCACGATAAATCGAACTCAGCCCGGGTCAAAAATGAATCGCAACTATTTCTCATTGATAGGCGAGTAGGGGAGGGCAAAATCGAATAGTTTTATCGAATTAATTTTCGAAACATTGAAAAATCAGCAACAAAGCCTTTTTACTGGCTAATTTCGTTATAATTGTTTTGGCGGCGATATCCTGGATTTGACAATCTATATCCTTTCTCTTTTTTGCAAGTATGAATTCTTGCGGGTCGGCGGACGTCGAAGTTCTATATTTCAAGTTTACCTGTGCGTTCACATCCGCAACCGCTGTTAAAGACATCAATGACTAATTTCAAAACCCAAATTACCATTTGCGGTGACTTGATATCACCTATCAAGGTTTGTAAATTTACCGTCCCAATTTTAAGCGAATTGTAATATTATTATTGATACCGGGATGCAGATATTTATTAAGATGATAATCAACTTTCTTGTGCTTTACTATAGTGTCTGTATTATTTTACAGATAAACCTCCGCTAATCTGCAATTGCGTCAATCCTGAATGTTGATTTAAAATAGTAATTAAATAATTAGACAATGAAGGCATTTCTTGAAAGATATTTTACATTTGCGACTTGATTTGGCTAGAGTGCTTTTGTTCCTAATAAAGGGTCAGGTGCTAATTATAACTAATTCTTTCAAGTTTTTTAATTTTTTTCAACAAAACAATACCCCGTCGATAATTAAAGCTAAAATGTTACCAGTAATTTACAATTTTATTTACGGAATTTGCAAATTCACCACTTCACTTGACGACTTTGATAACGTCACGCCCTAATTATTAGTGCAAAAATACTCAAAATATAACGAATGTAATCATTTCCGATGATAATAGGCGCAACAATTCGTGAACGAAACAGTGTGCCTTGTTACATCGAAATTCACAATTGATTTTACTTTATATTCTAGTTCACAATTTCCCCACTCCACCGCAATTTTGGCCAAGGATGGAAGAGATCATTAAAGAGCTAATTGAAAGTACATTAAAACGATTACGATCTGTCATTTTTTTCTGGATATTGCTTGTACGTATTATACCATGTATTGCCTTTCGGAAACGCCAATCCAACTTTAGTTATTCAAAATTGAATATTTTTTATTCGAGTTGAATAGTTCGAATATATTTTACGAATACCGAATAGTCGAATAATTTTTTTATACACAACGAGGGTCCAAAACGTCGGAGGTCGATACTTCCTTCGGAATTAAAAGATACCTGGAAAAGTCGGCAACAAAGCGTTTTTTTTTTACTAGTTAAATTAATCATAATCGCTATTTTTTTTTGTCACCGCGCTCGCTTCGACGGCGATTCCCTAAAGTTGGTAATCTCTATTCCCGCGCTTTCTCTTTTTGGGGATATTACCGGTAATTCTTGCGGGTCGGCGAATATCGAAGTTTTATATTTCAGGTATACCTTTGTGTTTACATCGACAACAGCTGTTAGACATTAAGGACTGATTTCAAAACCGAAATTAATTTAATTCTGATTTTTATCTTTTGCGTTGGCTTTGGTCTTACTTACCACCGTTTGCAAATTAACCGTTCCACTAATATTATTATCGACACCGGGATATTATCAGATACCTTGCAAATATGCGATTGCGTGAATCCTGAATGTTGATTCAAAATAGTGATTGAATAAATTGGCAAGAAAAGCATTTATACGTGATTAGATCAGACTCAATTGTAACTCTATTTATAACTGATTCCCTCAAGTGTTGACTTGTTTTTAACAATACCCCGACGGTTATTATAGTTAAATTCGTTACCCAGTAATTCACAATTTTATTTACGGAATTTGCAATTTCAACACCTCACTTGACGATTTTGAAGTCATGCCCTAATTATTACTGCTAAAATGCTTCAAAATACAACGAATGTAATCATTTTCGACGATAACAGGCGCAACAATTCGTAAACAAGCCAGCGTGCGTTGTTATAACGAAATTCGCGCTTGATTTTACTTCTCTCTTGTTTACAATTTTAATATTCCACCGACCCTGTATGGTCGAATAAAATGTCAAATGGAAGGGATCACTAGAGAGTTAATAGAAAGTACAGTGTATAAAGGGAGTATGGCCTGTCATTTCTTATCTGGCTACAACTTAAAAATTGTTTTCATACCAGTTACTGATACCAGCTCTGGGAAAAACGTTGACTAGTCATTTTCGTACCGATGTTATTTATCGACGTTAGGCGCAAAAATAAATCAAATAACACCACAACGCAAAGTAAATACTGTAATATTTGATTCGGTTTTCGAATATTTTGCCCAGTCCTATATGCGAGGGCATGATATTAATGCCCAGAACATTTGTGAGCATATGGACTGGACGGAAATATTTTGCACCCGGCTGTTGGTTTGCGGAACAACGATTCGCTAAAGTTAATTGATCGAATACAGAGGAAGTATTTATTTATCATCTCACTGGCGAACATCGGGGTTCGATCATGTTGTCTTCCTTAAAAATAATAACTTTTTCAATAAATGTCTATTTTACTTTTGCGTCTTAATTATGATATGTAGGGTTTTCATTTATTTCTAATTCGAAATTGTCCGAAATACGGGGGGGGGGGGGTCGGGGTCGAAACCCCCCCTTTTAAATTTTCTGAAAAGTGAAAAAGTTGCCGATAACACGTGCAATTGCCTTCTGCTAAAATCGCCGTTCGTTTTCATCAACGCGGCATGTTATTTATGCCGTAAACGCCCTTTACATTGGTGTTTATTCTCTTTAAATCACAAATTTGTACCGCGGGAACAATGATAATTATTTTATTTTTGTACCCGCACGGAAATGTGAAAACTGAAAAAGCGTGCAATTAATTGCCTTCTGCTGAAATCGCCCATGTTTTCATCAGCGTGTTATTTAGGCCGTAAACGCCTTACGTCGGTTTTTATTCTTTCTAAATCATAAATTTGTGTCACGATAAACATGATAATTATTTTATTTTTGTACTTTGCACGGAATTGTGAATTATTATACGTTCATCGGTGGCGAGGTTCTAAAGACAAAAGAAGGAGCAAAACCGCGATCTAAATCTGATTGAAAAGCGGCATTATAAAATACTGAAAATAAAACCGTAATCTCAAATTTGTCGAATTTGCAAAATAGAAAAAATACGGATCAAAACAATATATGATAGGCGACGGGCAGTTTTTTACCACAACCACAAATTTTTATTTTATATTTTATTTACCACAAATTTTTATTTTTATGTCGGCAAACGCAAACGACACAAACGCTGGTTGAATTGAAGACAATTAAATTAATAAAGCAATTTAAGACATTTTAAATATGCCCTTATCGGTCACGAATTGATTACTTTGCACAACAGAAAAATCATTTTTCGTTGTAAACGTCGGTTCTTTTAACAAGTGGCGTAATCGCGGCGATGAATATGTATTTTTGATTCAACGATATATATACTTCAAATGCATTTTCATTGCACGAAATAAAATTGTACTTTTCGGGATTTTATATCAGTTATTGAGATTTTTCTAACGGCGATAAGGAGTTGGTAAGATTCCAAAAATACGTATTAAAATTAAATACACCGTTTATCTCATATTTTTATGTCCACCGATCGCCGTGGCATTTCAGAAAACTAATATTTTAATTTTGACGTAAGAAGAAGCAACCGCGAGTTACGTTGGACAAAATTAAACTAATATATAAAGACATTTTGGAATTTTGTAGTTGTCAGAGATTGAATATTTCACGCCACAAGAATAATCATTATACGCTGAAAAGACGTCCCTTTAACGAGCGCGTAATGCGAAGACTGTTACAGACCGCAATGGGAATTTATGATTATGAAACCCCCCCTTTTGAAAATCCTGGCTGCGCGCCTGTGTATAGGTATAATAATAATAATAGTATAGTGTAATCGAGTAACCAACTTAGCAATGGGAAGTTTAATACACATGATGTTTTGAGGGCGTCGTAACCCCCGTTTTTTTTTTAGTTTGATTGTTCTACCTTCTGCTTAAAGAAAGAACAACGTCGTTTTGAGGGCGTCGTAACCCCCGTTTTTTTTTAGTTTGATTGTTCTACCTTCTGCTTAAAGAAAGAACAACGTCGTTTTACAGTCATCTAACGTAACTATCCCGACGAAATCTTTTCTGTTTTGTATGGCATCGCCTTGGCGCAATTTATTGCCGGCTGAATTTTAATTGTTTTAGGATAAGTTATTTTTTGTTTGTTGGTTTCTAAACTTTACAAACTCGGGACGCAATTACTATTAAAAATATCAGTAATGTTGCACGGAATAACGAATCTGATTTTATTGAAACACACAAATAAGAGTTTTTCATTTCATGCACAACTAACCGATGCTACATGTGAGATTTGTGCACATGAACGATTGAATATCCGGAATGGATGTCTGATATCTGAGAACGCGTACTTCCCTTTCAACATTAATTTTAAGGATATCAGCGTTTCATGCGGTTAATGCGGTTAAAATTATTTATCAAATGGATTGGTTTTTCGAGACACTCTCAAAATTATTTGGGAACCACTATCATATCGTTCGTTTATTTTTTATATTCAAATTTTTTTCGAGAATCACCCTCGTTGTATTTGTGTACCTTCGCAAAAGAAAACTCTTTGGTGTCATTGTTCCTATTAGTGTAAGTGTAATCCGAATATTTCATACTAGGTCAGCAGCATTACAAAGAGTGCTATTTATGAATGCTGAAAGTAAATGGCATTCCAAAAAATATTGCCAATATATGATGTTTTTTGCTGGATTTAAACTAACTCGCACGAAGGCACGCCGACATGTCACGTAGGCACGTACATGTCTTTGCATAAGTTCTGAGATAGTATACTATAAATGTAAATGAAAAAATAGGTCAAGATAGCTCATGAGAAGGGGAAGTATTTTCAAAGTGATCATCTCCTTAATGGGGAGAGGAGGGACTTATTCCATGCATATTCTTCCGGATGCGTGTTATACTAAAGCAATATCAGTGACGGGGATGTTATTTTGCATCTGCTTTGTACAAATGACCCCTCTCCCTAGCTATGGCGGTAGTAACTAATATCGATTCCTGCCTGCATGAATCAATCCTTGTCTCATGTTAAATGGAAGGAGTAACACAAATGTGCAAGGCTTTCCTGTTCAGACGAAGGAGTACGCTTCCCCTTCGCAGCTGACAGGGGTGGTTGGTAGCACAAAAGTTTTGTTCGGGACAGGTGTGCTTAGCAGGTGTCCTTATGTTACCGATGAATTCCCTTGTTTTATACAAGGATTTAAGCGAAACATTGCGTTAACGGAAAAACTCCTCTTTTTAATAAGTAATATTAACGAAAGGAGCGTTTTTTCCAGTATCTATGCTGTTTTAAATGAGTTAAACAAAAGCTAGGGCATCTAACTTGTTTAAATTGAAAAAAGCACTCTAGCACTTTTTTTTTCAACGGCGAAGCACTTTCTCACTCATAATTTCCTTAGAGTTAACACTGACAAAGAAATTAACTAATATGATTTAAATTGACAGAAATCTTTATGAATCAGCAAAGCCTGCCAGATTTCTTACAACTTTGATTGAGATTATGATTTAAAGCCGGCCACTAGACTAACAAGGCAAATTTGTAACTTCAATAAAGTCACGCTGCTGCTGACCCCTAAGTTGGACCACCACTACGTATGAACTTTGATTCAAGGGAAGTTATTTTTAGTTGTACTAAATTGTACAGTTCTATCAAATACATTGTTAGAAAGGTTGCTGTATGTTATTAATAACAGGAATAAACCTTAAGTATTTGAAAAACATTTGAAATAACCTGGTACAATTCAAACTGCTGACTTATTTATAGTAAATATACTGTGTGAGCCCAAAAGAGATCACAGATCACAGAGAACATAACTTTGTGCAAAGTGTCCTAGATTCCTAAACTTTCGGTACAAATATCGAAAAATCGGCAGCCAGTAATCGAAAAATTAAATAAATTTTCTTCATTTTCGTAGAAGTAGCCTAATTACTAAATGGGTTCTGTTTTTTTGGGTAACCCTGTATATATAATTAACAAAAACCATTCTGTGAATGTACCTTGAGTGCCGAGAAACTCCATATGAAGATGTTCAAGTCCGCTGGTGATTGAAATTGACAATTTAAAAAGTCCGGCTTGGTCAACTTGGGTTCTTTCCAAGTAATCAAACAAGGATCCATTCTCATGATATTCC
Organism: Styela clava; assembly: GCF_964204865.1. Lineage (NCBI taxonomy): Eukaryota > Metazoa > Chordata > Ascidiacea > Stolidobranchia > Styelidae > Styela > Styela clava. Next base: position 21,477,694 of record NC_135250.1, read on the forward strand.
GTAAGTAACCATAATTCAGTCCATGTTCCTACATCTATAAGTATAAAATAATGGGAAAATAAATGTCAGAATATGGTTATTGGGGCGTTTCCGTGCACTTTTCATATATCAAAGCTTACCTTTGAACAAACTTGCATATTACAATACAAATAATATTGTATCAGCATTGGACAAGAAAAAAATTTCTGAACAGTTAAAATTTGAATTTCATAAAAAGTGACAGATTTTATTTAAAATTAGGTTATTAGATTTTTCAGTACAGTTTGCAAATTTTGGGGCTTGTTTTTTAGCAAACTTGCTTAAAACAAACTATATAAAAGTACTGGGAAAAAAAGTTCTTGTACTTCTAAAATTTAAATTTAATTCACACTGAATCCTTCAAAAAACTGATATGTGATCATTCACAATTTTTCCACTTTTTTCTCTTTCAAGTCAAGTTATAATATTTTTACCTTTGTTATCAGCAGCAATAAATCCGAGCACATTCTCATGTCTAAGCATAACTGTTTGATAAATCTCCGCTTCTCTAAACCAAGATCTCTCATCACGAGAAGAAAATTTTTTCACAGCTACATTTTCATCCCCTCTCCATTTTCCTCGGTAAACCTCCCCATATCTGCAAATCGAGCATGAACAAATAATAAAACGAAGAATTTAAAATATATGAAAGGCAAATTAGTATTTTATATGGAATTAACCATCCATCTTTATGAGACTCACCGTCCCTTTCCAATGACTTCTTGTAACTGAACTTGTCTGGCTATTGTCCTCTGGACCAGTAAAGGCTGGCCAGCTCCAGAACCGCTTGACCAATCGTCAAATTCTGAAGAAACTGTTGGGAATGACCATCAAGTTTTCAACAAAAATAATCAATCAGTAAGTAAAAGAGACCTAATCAAACAGCTAAATCAGTAATTTGGCCAAACTAGTATAATTGGTACCGCAGAACCAAATTAGCTGATGTGTTTTTTAGAGTTATCAGAAAATTGAATTTTTGTAAAAATTTAGTTCTAACAGCATAACCTAAAAACTAAAACTGATAGGCCTACTGCTTTAAAATCCAGATCAAAAGATAGCTCCTGGTCCAGAAAACCAAAAAGGTCCATTTTAAAAAAATGGGAGATAAGGAACTACGGATTTACTGCGACATATTGTGCATTTATTTGTAGACTTTGACATATGTTACTGTAAGATAACTATAAATCTAGGGATGCATGAGCATATCAGATCATTATCTTTGTTTTTAAAATTTCATGGAAATATATATCTATATTGCAGCATTAATGTGAGACGAATAGGAAGTTTCTTTTAAAATATTTCACTTAGCTACCAATCAACAGACAGGCTTGTGGGACCTACTGTGCATTTCAGTATATATTATTGAAGGCAAATTCAGAATTAACCTTGCTATCATAATTCAACAAAACAGAAAAATTAAGAGCTCTTTACCTTTATTGTCAGTGACATAACCCTCCTTTATGGACAAAGATGAACCGTTACTTCCACTACTACTTAGAGGATCTTTAATCGTACTTCTTCTTTTTACGAGAACAAAGATTACAACCACTAATATCAACAAAATACCAGCTACACCTAAGAAGAGATTAAACTGCATCAAACATCAATCTTGGAAGTTGGAAGCGAAAAAAAAAAACACTGCATCTGGAGGCAAATGCCATATAATGTCCTAATATGAAACTAAAGCATTTCAATGTAACTGACCGTTTTCTGCTTTCCAGTTTTTCAATTCAATTTACTTTAAACAAAAATTCTTCTCTTTCGAGTGATATTTCAGCCAAATAATTCTGGTCTTAAAAGTCAAGGATCAAATTTGGTACATTGGCAGAAAAAATCAAGTATATAAAAGAACTGTAAAATTATCAGGTAAAATAATTAAAAATGCTTACTTGAAATGATTGTAGCTTGATGTGAAGAAGTTAATCCTGATTTTTCTGGAACTAAAAATACAGATATATAAATAATGAAAAAAGGAGATTAAAATAAAAAGAGCTTAGGCTTAGATGTATGAATATGGGAGTTATGGCATTGATGCCTGTACATAACTGAGTATTGAATTTGTTGAAAAGATCCACTGGCGTAGGTGGCAAGCATGAAAACATGAAAAAAAAGTGATTCCCATTAACAATTATTATTGAAATATAACACCAAAATTTTGGGTGACATATTGGAACTTAGAGGAAAGTTGTCCATCTTCAAGTAATGAAAATTTTCAGTCATGGAGTAAAGCGATTTTTTCACAAAGACTAGAATTTAGAAAAACGATCATGTCCAAAAACAAAAATAACAAAATTTCCACAGATTACCCACCAGTAGTCTCAGGAGGTGGCAAAAATATAGGTTCTCCGTTACAATAATCTTCATCATTGCAACATGTTTGTACAAGATATTCACTCGTAGATGGTTTACAAACAAAAGGACTAGAACGTAAAGTTCCTTCTGTAAAACACCCATAAGATTCATAGATCTGAAATAAGAATTAGAAAAATGAAAACTTCAAATACAATATACAAAATAAAATAATACATGATATATGGGAAAAAAGAGTCAGAAACGAACGACATAGTTGAAATAAAAGACTTTAGTCATAACAACAATGCTCTTTTGGTTTTTCTTTACTTTCCAGTAAATTCTTTGGAGATTATTTCAAACAAACATCCCAAAATCTAAATATCTTCAAATATTGTTTTTCAACTAGTGAATTGATTATCTTTTTCTTCAGATGATATTTTAGTATTTTTCAATTTGGATTCAAAACTTTCCAAACAGTAAAAATCCGTTATTTCACGATTCAGTGTGAACAGTTTTTTTTTCAATATCAATTGTCAAAATATAACATACATTTCCACTCTCTGGCATTTTCTGAATATGATGATAACATTGTCCTTTTCCTTCTACAGTACATGTATCACTTGAACAGAATGGATTTGGCTTGTTGCCTCCACAATGACAATGTAGCTCTGAAATAAGTAATAAATTATTATTTCAAATGAAAACTCCTAAGAAGTAATTAGTATCAGTATAAATATCCAAACCTGTCAGGTATTTTTGGAAAACATACTAATATTTCAATATTAAAATCTTAGTGAACAAGTTTTAATAAGGACAACTTTAACTTTATCTCAATCCAACATTCCAGTATATCGGTATGTAGCTAGTTATGACAATGCTAGTATGCCATTAATGACATGGTTATGCAAATGAGCTATTGTCATTACTTATGAGTGCCTCTCGGTTCTTCTATTTAGATTACTAACCTGCTTGTGTTTGATGTATATGAAAGCAGATATAAAAAACTACAAAAGTAAAACTTTTCATCTTCATATTTGATAGATTTCTAAAAACTAAATTGATAAAAAAATCGAGCATCAAAAAACATAGCAGCAAATTAAAATCGTATGGTACAGTTCTCCGATTCTAAGAATGGCCCCCACATCAAAAAACATGGTCGCGATTGATTTAATGGCGAAAACCCTATTTTTTCGCTCACGTATCATTTGTCTCCTTTTGACATCGTAAGTCAGGCGGTGCGTGCTTATTTTGTGCGACAGGAAGTAAATCTCTTAGAGCAGTAATTTCTATCACTGGTGTTTCTTCTGGGACATTTAAACACCAAATCGTAGTAGTCTACCGATGATATATTGGTTAATGCCGTCACTCAGAACAAAAATAGGGCGTGATTCCGCGCCGACCGCGTCTTCTCTGGCTAAAAATATCGATCTAGTGGATATTTTTACACTTAAAACAGTACGTGCATTGACTTCGTGATTGTTTGCCCAAAATAAAGAAATACGTCGTTATTCGCGTCTTTGCCCTTAGCATATAATAATGGATCAGGTCGTCGTCGTTTGTGCACCTAAGTCCGTCGCATAGCTGCAGGGCCGTTGAAAAGTTAAATTATTATGGAGAAGAGCATGGCGCAATCACACGCATCTGCTGTCATGGCAGACGCCCTCGTTTCAGAGACAAATAGAGTGTTTGAGTGAACATCTTGGAATTGGAAAAATGTTCCTTACTGCAGTACTGAAAATTAAATCATGATACAGTCCAAAATCAGTATATAAAAGTAATTCCCAAAACTGGGGTCTCGATGTAGATTCGAACCTAACATACTTCTAGTGGGAGTAGCATGACATTTTTTTCACGTATCAATTCTAACCAACCCCCACCTAACTACACCATCCAAAAATGACGTCATTACGGCGTCACAGTGACGTAATAGAGCCCCCTCAAAATATACGAACTGCCATCCAAGACGCGCAAACGAGCACCCGAAATTGAACAGTTATTTCTCTCGTTTTCTCGTCGCAACGATTCCAATAGGAGAGAGATCGATAATGTCAGTCAGTTCTTTATCGTCGGCGCCAATGCCATTTCGGTCGATCGTGTGTATATTTGGCAACCTCTATGACGTGATTGTGATGTCGTAGTGATTTAATTTTTGGATGGCGTAGTCAGATGGGGGTTAGGATTGACATATCAAAAAATTGTTATGCTACGCCCACTAGAAGTACGTTAGGTACGAAACTACACAAGACCCCAAAACTGCAGCTATCATGTTTTGCCTAAAACAATAAATATAGTAGCTCAAGTCCAGAAGTCTGTGTGCAGATATAAACTATTAAATTCACCCCCACAGTTCTGCAGTTCCTGACTCTGGCCCTTCGTTTCTCCGAATATTTTTTTCTGTTTACTGGTTTAGGTGAGGATTGAAAAAATAACAATAACACACGTCTTCTGTCGTAATTGCTAATTAAACTAGTTAGATATTAATCTGACTACAAACAGAATATATAATAGGTTGCTTGTTCAAGTTGAGATGTCTGTTAATTTGATATAACAGCAAGGATCTAGACAATTGCCTGTATAGATTTGATTTCCTTCGATAAAGATATTACGATAAATCAAATAAACCAACTTACAATTCCAAGTTACTATTCTTAACAGTTGATTGGTAGAGATCATCAGATTATTAATAATGCTTGACGATAATGACCTCCTTGTATGTTTAAGATCGTATTTTAAGGTGTACAACAATTTTATTTCACTCGTCCAAAATGGTCTGTTTCTTTATTATCCTAATACATTTGTTTCCACGATGTAAGATTTTACTCCTCGATTGTTCGAGACCGTTACACAGATTATTCATGTAAAACATATCACACGGGAATTATTCGCTATTTTGCATGTTATGTTGAAATATCATATAGGAGTGTTCTAGAATATTCTCCAATATTTATGACTCGAGAACTATATTTAGTCTTGATGTTTTTATTTCCAAAATTATTAGTTGATTTGTTACACATTCAAGAGACCACTTGCGAAATATTTAAACAGGACATACTAAAATTAACCGATAATTGTATAAGTCTTAAAATCCCTTGAAATATAAGGATAAATTTGAAAATATTATGTCATTAATGCACAAATGTCCAAATTTAAAATCTCAAAATATTGAAAATAATAATTGAAATGTCAATGTAATACAAGTTAAAAACTGTTTGATGTAAATAAGCAATGATATAAGACTCAAAACAGCAAGATACGGTAACGATTAACTTATGTCACTTAAACTGCAATTGAAAGAATTATATACAATTAGTAAGACAATAAAATAGAAAAAGAAATAATGACATCAAGACTAAAAACAATTCTTTAAGTCATAAATATTGGAGAATATTCTAGAACATTCCATTATTTGAATAGTCGGGTATGGAATTATTAAGCCAATTTTTTTCAGAATATTAAAAGGTGTTAAACATACTGACATACGGTAACGGTACCGGTAGTAGTTACGGTACCGTAACTGACCGACTCTGATGACCGCATGCAGGCATGGTCGTATTGCAGTATTGTCAGTACCGGTACGGTAACGGTACAGGTATCATTGTCAAATGTCAGCCAGGCCGTACCGCCATAATACTGTAATACATGTAATAAAATAACAAAACTTCACTTTCTTGAAGAAATACCGGTACCAGGACGGTACGGGTAGACTATTCCATCTCGCAATTGAGACTTGCGTACCGGTACCGGTATTGCTAACAAACGCATGTCGCACTCAAGCCTGCGTGGGCCAAAACGTCAGTGAGCCACTGATAATGATATGTCAGTATGTGCCAGTACCGGTACCGGTACCGGTACCTATTTAACTTGAATCAATATGCAGATAATGATGCTGAATGAGGACAAGCACCTCATTCGAGGCCATCGTAGTTTCAGTGCAGTAACGTTACCGGTAACTATATCAAATTAGCATGTTTACTAGTCTAGCGAACAAAGCCTAAACAAACAAACAAATGAACAACCAAACTGATGAACAACTTCGTGTCCAACAAGTTCAGAAGTAACAAACTTGTAGGAAACCAACTGCCGGATTCTGGAAGATTCCGACGTTTCGTCGATCTTGACTCCAAATTATTTCTCATTTTTCGATTACATTCACTGCGCGTGTTTTCGGTCTAATATGTCTGCGTGTGGAATTAGCTCAACATTCAAAATATCGTCATTTATTGATTCCACACCCAAGCGTTCACGCCCGAATTATCTTCCGTGTAGTTTTTTTTTTATTTCCTTCAATCAATGTGTTGTTTGAGGTAAGTGAGCACGTGCTTCACCATTTCCTAAGTTTTCTCAGATTTTGCCTACTTTACTGATTTTCCTGTATTGATTTTTTGTTGAAACGGAAAATTAAAATAAACTTACTTACCATGTAGCAGAAACTGATGCCGAAACAATTTATTATTTGCGATAGATATACAGCAGAGGGACAACTTCGCTTTAAACAACTTTTGAAATAATAAAAAGTTTTAGCTCCAATGGACCTTTCCCCGAGCATCGACCTCCTTGTTTACTTCGTGACATTGGCAAATCAACAAATTGCAAAAAGTGACGTAACAACGCTCCCTTTTCGCATCCGCTCAGACACTTTTCTCACTCAGACAGATTTTCAAGCGTGGTCGTAAACATTACCTCGTTTTCGCATTTTTGAACTCTATTCGTTAGTTTTCAGTTGTGTTTTGGAAACTTAAATGTAAATCAGATAATTCAATGGTCACCCTGTCTTCCTAGGAATTTTAATTTAATTGCAGTAATAAAAATTAATGTAGAAATAGCTGTGATAGACTAAGCTAAAATTCTTTAACGGTACATTTAGAAAACAGATTGTTGTATGCGATGAATCATAATGATGGTTTGAAACACATACCCCATTTCACAGGCGCCAACACGCAAAAGCACTCTTAAAATAGCCCCGAAATTTTTGCAAGGATAAAGTATAGGAATAATATTTCGGGGGTCAAAGGTCGGGGAAAGGTCCATAAGCTTCTTCGTTTTTAATCCAAAAAAATAATAATGGTTAGATCAGGGGTGGGCAACTTTTTTTTGTTTGCGTGTCCAAATCGGCTAAATTCAATGACAAAACTCTTCCCTGTGCAAACCGAAATTTGTGTGAACACACTACTGACATTTGAAGCTACTTTCAAAGAAAAACATGCTCATTCATAAACTTTTTACAAGTATTTAGATTACTACTTATAAAGTATATATATATTACTTAAAATGACTGTTGTATTCGTTAAATAGGTTAAAACAAGAAAAGCAGACTTGCGGCGTAGGTACCGCCTTCCTTATATCTCGAATAAACATTGCTCTTAAATTCTAATGACTTCGGCGTGAGTACTAACTTGCCAATAATGCGATGCGAGTGAAAAGCAGAGCAAAAATTTTTGGTGGTTAGGCGGGTGTGTCAAAAAGTTGTTGCTCCTTCTCTTTTCTCTTTGCTCCTTGCAAAAATCTGTGTGTTTCAAAGATGTAAACCAGGCTTTGCATGAACGGATTCTTCAATTTTGCTTTACAATTACTGTGACATTCTAGCCGCAAGCTTCAGGATTTGTCTGCCTTCATGGACCTGGTATTTAGGTTATATTTGTACTCCAAAACGTACTAATTATTTCATCCCACTTTACCTACTCAAGGAATACTCTAAAAGGGGCGTGCAACTGTTTATCGCAATGGGCTAAAACGTATCAATTAGTGACAGATTTTAGATTATAGCACCTCGAAGATAAGTTTCCAAGTGCTCATCTGTAAGCTGGTACATAAATTTCTCCTTGTTCAGGGTCATTTTTTATTGTCCTGCTCGCAGCAGTACGCGATGCCGAAATAGAGATTATTTTATGACATGATTTTTAATCGTGTTATGCCTATACACACATAACCCCTGTAAAAATATGCAACAAATCATTTCCAAGGTAGGCTCGTTTGTGCTCAACGGTTGCTTGTAATTGCAGATATATTTGTCAGGGATACAGGGGAAAGTGTTACAGCATAAAACTTATTCAACACATGGTATATTGAGTTCAAAATCCAGATTAATTCCAAATTCTTTTCGTAGAATGTCATACATTTCTTCTACGGAGCATTTCTGAAATCTCTCTAATTTCAATATGTCGGGGTCAATATACTTCTTTTCGTAATACAAATTTTTGACGAAAAACTTTCTTTTTTCTACGCTTTGAAGAACGACGATTGGCGTTGCTTTCAAAAACTCATTTTCGTCTTGAGCAAAGTCATGCCCCACTTTGCAATCTTCGAAGGTGCAAGGAACTTTTCCCACTCCGAATACAATGTTCCAGGGAATGTCTTTGTAGCCCGTTTCATCAATTTTTGCCAAATGTTCCTCGGTTTTGCTGTTAAACCTAGGTTGATCTTTTGTTTAAAGCAGAAAAGAGAAAATAATTGGTAATTTTTTATTATTAATAAAATATGGTTCGTCTTATCGGGCATTGGCAACCTAAAGAGGTAGTGAATACTATGTAATGCTTGGATGTATGAAATTGACAAAAATGATTGAAATATATAACGAAAAATTGCTATGTGTGATACAGAAACAGGCTTTTACTTTTTTTACATTTCCGAGGGAGAGGGGTCCGGCCCCCAAAACCACCCCCTGGTTACGCATCCTGTCTAAAATGAATTTTACTTCAAAATAGGATTTAGGAATATTTTAATGTCACATAAAGCTGTAATTTCAATTCCAGCTGACAAATTTATCGTAATTTTTATTCTGATTCAGGCTCTGTGTCAAACGCACCTTCGGTTTTCAAGTATGTTTGTTTCTTCTTCTCTACAATATACATGTCTTGATTTTCACCCAAGCGATAAATTCCATTTGGTTGAGATTGTTCAACTCCCATTTTGAAATTAAGCGGGAGAACGAATGATGATCCACCCCACCCGACATCTGTCAAATATTTTTCTTCACTATTCCAAGACACCTAAATATATTGTAGCAAGTACATAAGGATAGTTACTGTGTATTTTAATATTTTCACCACTTATTGTTAGTAGTGCATGTTATTTGCCTGAAACAAGGTCGTTGTCCCAATTCATTTCCTTTATGATATATTTCTCTCACTCAGTGTAGCTTGTCTTTGCCGTTCTTTGTTAGTTAGAAATTTGGTTTCATCACATATACTTGCTTTAAGGTTTCAAGTGTAATTCGTTATTTGGATCAATTCGATTGTGCAACCTTACAATATAACAATTGGCATTCAATACATTGTGTGCTTTTCGACCTCTGAAGGAGTCAAGATCGGAGTTACACTCTGTTAACGTGTGTTCAATAACACGGGAGTGTGGACACGCAGATAGGGTCGAATCTTTGTTGCCCTATAATATAGTCTTATAATCTAAAGTCAAACGGATATGGAGAGCTAATCCAGTCTATGACTCTATGTAACAATACTCGAACGTACAGTGCACAAAAAAATGGTTGTTATAGCTAAGATAATAGTCACTAGTCTATCGCGTAGGTCGTAGAGTACCATGCAAAATATATCTATATCAGCCTACGATAATGGGATCGCAAAGATAAAAAGCTATTGTTAAAGGACGGAATTAAGTGAAAAAAATATTACACCAATTGGAGAATAACAGCAGTCCAAGTTAATTGGAGCAGTTGCTATAGCAACGCCACTGAACACCAAGAATAGATTGCCCTCAGAACAAAAGTTAAATTACATATTGTATTTGGCCTCGGGGATGTAACTTTTGAAAGATACAGTAAATGAGTCTCGTTACTCGAAAAGAAAAATATTGACTTGCATAGGAAAGAATGATATCGCATATATGACCCCGATTATGAGTATTTCTGTTTCCGATCAGATATAATTTGCACCTAAGTAGATTACTTCACGAAGAAAACATGAAACATCCACTCATTTCCAACCAATGAAAGCAAAACGCATAACTGGATAATGAAAAAAAAACATCTTACCAGCAATACCAGGTGATCACTGATGGATTGAAACTGATTGTCTTTTGAAATGTATGTATATCCCTTAAGCAATTCAACTTTATATCCAAGTAATTTCAGAGCCCACTGCAGAAGCCCATTCAATTCATAACAAAATCCTCCTCTTTTCTTCTCTACAATATTTTGATATATTGTTGGCAAATCCCAGATCTTCCGTTTACCTCCAAACATGTCCAAAGTTTCAAACGGGATATTTGATACAGAGCCCATGCAGATGTCTTTTAACAGCTCTAGCGAAGGTTGACGACTTGAGTTTTTCAAATTTATTCTTCCGAAATACCTTTCTAAATCCATGATTGTGAAGTCTACCATTGTAGGCTACTATGTAGGTTTTTCTATGTCGTCACCGCATGCTAACACCGCTACCAACAATCATCGCGCTTCCTGGCCTTCTGATCGATCGCGTTTTGTTTACTGAATAAATGTTTACTTAGTGGAAAGGCATTACTGTTACAAGAGAGTGATCTCGTACTATACCCTGATCCACTATTAAAGTCTTATTGGACACGTTTAGTGGCCATAACGATCGTTTCAAGATTTTGTTGTTATTGTTATTTTCTTTCGTCATTATCATTAAAAAATCGCTTTTCTCTTCGAATACTGGACCAATTGCTTTGGAATTTCCAGTGGTTCAAGATTGATTTTTTTGCCAGAAGGCTATTACTTTCATTTATTCCTGAATTTTCTATGAATCTTATGAGATCTAATATTTCATTCAAAATTGCGCTGTATTAATTTTTAATTATGGGAACACGGTTTTTAATCCGCCAATCGTGACGGCTGACTTTGAATATTCTTGCGACTGAAAACCCGGAACTTTTTGAGTGTACGGTACCGGTAACGTCGAAGGTAAACCCTGCTTCGCTCTAGTCCACGTGTCCATGTATTTGAGCGTTGCTCTCTTGTTTTTACAAACCAATGAAAATTGCAGATGTATGCGATATTGGATTGGTAATGACGAATGCTTAGAACATTAAACGCCCTCGACAGGATACACACCGCTAGATCGTATCTCGTGATTAATCTTTAAGCATTGTCCATATCTCTCTTGTAACTTTGACGTCGTCGTGATGCGCAAGTTTCCTTCGAGAAATTTTCCACGCTATTGAGTCAGAGCGAAAGATACACGCCGCGAGATCTTATCTCGTTACTTATAATTACTCCTTAAAGTTTAAGCAATGTCCATATTCCTCAATCAGGTTCGGGGTTGCAGAATTCCTCACCAAAATATCGCTAGGCTGTGTTTGAATAGCCGTCGCAACCTGGGTTAGCGCCGTTGTATTTGACACAAACTATAGGATTGGTAAATAGGCTATTGGCTGGAAACTAATCGAAACAATCCAGTTCAGATTTGCAGAATTCTTCATAAAAGTATTTCCTCGAGCAGTATTTCGACGACGACATGGGGAGTTGGCTATTGTTTCCTACATTTTTGATATTGGCTGAAAACTAATCAAAACAATCCAGTTCGGGTTTGCAGAATTTTTCGAATCGAAAACGCAGTTTCTGTTTTGGGGGATCCCCTAACTTTCGATCGATAAGTCTTCGGTCTCTTACTGATATTCTCGTTTGTCATTTATCGAGCGAAAACCAGGGGCGTAGCCAGGGGGAGGGGGAGGGGTCGAACCGCCGCCCTTATTTGATACCCTTATTCCTGGCAAATCCTAACATATTTAGTTTCGCTTTCTAAAATCATTCTGTATCACACATAGCAATTTTTAGAACATCAGTTCTCTTAGAAACTCGCGTTTTGCGGCCTCCGGCCAGACCACCTGTTGCTGTCAAACTTGGCAATTACAAATTTCGGCGCTCCGAAAGTATTCGTACCAGGATGACGCACAACCTGAACCCTAACCTGGCACACATACTATTTTCAGGTTGTGCAACATTCCGTACACACCTAAATTTCAGAACCCCCCTTTGAAAATTCTTGGCTACGCCCCTGGCAAAAACCAACAAAAAACTCACTAAAACGTGCAAAAATCGTAATATATCTACATTTAGTTTAAAATTTCCAATTCTTCATAACGGAGAAAGTGTCATAAGGAGAAAACGCCGTTTTAGATTGTCACCGACACAACTTGCAGACATATTAGGCAAGCATTGTAGTATTTTCCCTCCCATATTCAGTCAAAAATCTGTTCGATCTGGTCAGCTTTTTTTCAAACTCATATATATTTACGAAATAACTTGCAAAGAACTCCAGAATGATTGATCACCGAATTTTACCAAATTTGAGATACAGGAGGGTAATTACTAAATTTTCTGACTTATATAGGCAGCCTTTTTTGTAATACTGTTTAGGCTGCTTGCCAAAAAACACCCGGCAGGAATTATATTGTTTGGCCATAACATTGATATTTAGTTATCAGGCATAGCCGACCTAGGCTAATAAATTCCTCATTCGATTTTTAATTTTCTATGGGGACTATTTTGTTAACATATATTCTCGATCAAAAAGATAGAAATCCAGTTAACAATTTAGATTAATTGGCTTGCCAAGCATATTGTTCAACTTCGCCAGTTGCGTCAATTCAGTGACACTAGTGATGTAACGATATGTTAAATGATTTTTTTTCTGGTTATTTTTATGACAAAACAACACCAAATGCGATTTATGTTTACCCCTCCGCAAATGCGACGCGGGCCACAGATAATGAAGCGGCGGGCCACATGTGGCCCGCGGGCCTGGGTTTGGACTACCCTGATCTATATCTTATTACCTTATCATTAACATCACTACTATATCGTATTGAAGCGTTAGTTAAATGTCAGATTATATTTGATACATGACCTCTCATACATGTAACTGCGTTATAACTTAGAACAAAATAGCCAACGTCGTGAAGTATCTTTTTCAACTCTCTTGAAATTAATTAAACGCAACGACGGTTCTTCTATAATCACGTACGAAAGAATTGTGACATCGTAGAGCAAGGGACATTTCTCCGAGCATGGAATTACTCGTTTGCTTATTACCATAACATTGGCTAATACGAAAGATGTCAGCAGCGACGTAACAGTTACATTTCTAGCGCGCCCAAACGCATTTTTCACCCAGACAGATTTTCAGACATAGTTGTAAAAATGGCTTGTTTCCCGCAATTATCGTGGCTTCATGTCGAGTGCTTTTAATTTTCCACGAATCCGTATTCTTTTAAGTTTGCAACAGCTCGATCAGGATATTCGTGAAAAAACCTAATTCAAAATTTCATCGTCAAAATGTTTGCGCTTAAACTATGAATTGTAAAATGGCACACGGTTGAAACAGTCAAAAAATTAAAAGCAAGTTTCTAACGACAGCCTTGTGTAGCCCAGAGGGCATTTAAAATTATTGACTTTTTGGGATGAACTGTTTCCAAAATTGAAGTCCAATTGCTGCAAAAAAATCCTTCACTCCAATAACTTCTGTTTCTTCGTAACATTTGATATTTTGTTAATCACCATTTTTATTTTTGATTCAGGTTCGATCTGAGAAGGTTTTATCTTTTTATATTGCTTAAATTAAGTATTAAAGTGGTAGCGTCGGAAGGTTTTCAACAGATTTCAGACAACGGTTAATCTTTGAAATTTGAAAACCGAATGAAAGCTCAACAAAAAGCATAACTAATTTTTCGTCTTTCAAGACATGACATAACTTTATATATAGCTTATTACCATACTTCGAAAATAATCATCTCTATATTTATAGCTATTTACATAATATATACGATTATTTACAGTGCATGCCGTGCACGATTGCAGAATGGTTTATTGTTATTACGACTAGATATTTAATATAACGCTATTCGAAATGAGGCATTTTTCATTTAATAACAGTTAACTCGAGCTCATACACATATCTACATAAAGGTCGTTGCAATATAATAGTCATATAAAAAGTTTTATTACTCCACATCTGAAATAAACGCACAATTGTAAACCAGATGGAGCACATTTGTACATAAGGTACAAATATACAGACGCTCATATAAAATTTCACGATCACCTCTGCGTGGTATAGAGGAGAACTAACAGCAAAATTTTATAAAAAAAATTCGTTATGGGAGGAAGGCGGGAGAAATTTTATTCGTATTTCCCGGGCGAAAAAACAGTGCAAAGAATATCATATCAAAATGTCGAATGATTGTTTTTGATGAGTGTACTCAAAAAATGATCTCATTTCATTGCCAATGCTGAAAGTACCTGGGATTACCTGAATGAAGTATGGACAGGTAAAAACTTAAAGAGCTCTAGCTTAGACAAATGTGCATAACACAATTCTGTAACACCAGCTATTAAAAAATATATGTATTATAATTGAGAAATTTTATTTATTCTTTTTCAACCTTGTATTGTAGTTTATTACTTTTAGGAAATCCAGATTAAAAATGAATTTGCTAGCTATATTATTCATAGTAGCGATTATTTTCATTCTGGCTCATTGCGTCATCAACATTCTAATTCCGTGGTTTAAAGAACACCGAAAAATGTCAGAAGCCGTGAAAGATGTGGGATGCGCAAAAAGGCATTGGTTTTTCGGCCACATTCGTAAACTTACTCCGAATGAAGCAGGTATGCGCCGAATGGTGAAATGGATGAAAAAATTCCCAAAAGTTACTCTGAATTGGTTTGGACCATTTACTTTCGTTCTTTCAACGTACCACCCTGATATCATAAAACCAGTATTGGGCAGTGACACTCCTAAAGATAATGTATCTTATCGTTTTATTAGGCCTTGGATTGGTGATGGATTATTAACAAGTTATGGCGACAAGTGGAAACGAAATCGTCGTCTGCTCACCCCGGCATTTCATTTTGATATTTTGAAACGGTATCTTGTGTGTTTTAACGATTCTGTTGCCGAGCTTATTAAAAAATGGTCAACTTTAAGTGAAAATTGTGTGAGTGTAGAATTGTTCACCGATATCAGTGCAATGACGTTAGACAATTTGCTACAATGTATTCTATCCAAAAAATCTGGATGTCAAAGCGGAGAAAGCATGGAATATCTTAACGCTATAAAATGCATAACAGAGGGCGTTGTTGGCCGACTTCGAAACCCATTATACCATTTCGATTTAATTTTCTACTTATCGCCAGCGGGGAAAAAGTTTAAAGAAGCTTGCAAAACTGTTCATTCTTTTTCGAGTGCTGCAATAAATGAAAGAAAATCTTCTTTGAAGCATGGGAACGAAAGAGATTCAACCGACGATACTACGAAGTTGGATTTTTTAGATATTATGCTGCTAGCAAAAGATGATAATGGAATAGGTATGTCACACCAAAAAATATGTGATGAAGTTGATACCTTCGTATTTGAAGGGCATGATACAGTGTCAAGTGGAATATGTTGGATAATTTATAATTTGGCAACTAATCCAGAACATCAAGAAATTTGTAGGAATGAGGTATTTGGAGTACTTGGTGAACAACAAAGAGTTAAGTATGAAAACTTGTTTAAATTCAAGTACCTCACGATGTGTATTAAAGAAAGCATGAGACTTCATCCACCAGTACCGTCGGTTGGTAGAAAAATGAACAAACATTTTTCTTTTCTAATGGATTTGGACCTGACCAATACAACACGAATTCGTCTGAGAGTTCGGGACCGGAATCTTCTAAGATTATTCACACTAACACACTCATCGGGGTCTCCATTTACAGACTACATCGAAATCCTTGCATTTGGAGCAATCCAGAGGTTTTTGATCCTGAGAGATTCACTCCAGAAAATATATCTAAGCGATCTTCTCATGCATATGTGCCGTTTTCCGCAGGATCACGAAATTGCATTGGACAAAATTTTGCAATGAATGAAATGAAAGTTACTCTTGCATTAGCACTTCAAAGATTTCGTTTCTCCCTGAATGAAACCTACCCAAAACCAGCTGTCCAGCCACAGCTTGTCTTGCGATCAACCACGGGTATCCATGTAAAGCTAGAAAAGTTGGAATAATCTAGAAGCGACAAATGGACTACTTGATATAACATGGCTTAGTAAGATGATAACGATAAGATGCTTTAGACTTATGACTAATCGCTACATCAACTCTGTACATTTCAAATCTTTCAATCGTGTAAGATGTATATTGAAGATATTTTGATCATACCCGTGAAAAATTACCTCATTCCAATGAAAAGATGATAATTTTCCTGTTTATATAATTGTTGAATAAATAATTGTTTATGTACCCACAGCTGATTTTATTCGTGTTCGACAAAATAAATCAAATATGTAAGGTAGGTTTTTACAAATAATATCCAAGACTCACCAAATATTTCACACTGAAATAACTAATTACTGAGGTAGGCTAGATACTTGAGGGTCCGAATATTCAGTCTTGGGAAGAGACAAGGCCTTCGCTTCACATACGCGAGTTATACAAATAGGAAGAAGTTATTTAAATCATATTAGGTCACACGCACAGTAAAGAGAAGGAATAACATTTTGTCGCATTGTAATCTGAACACTACCATCCGCCCATCTTCGAATCAAGAATATCGGCTACATCGTTCCGATTTACAGTGCTATTCCCCCATTAGTCATAATGATATTTTAACATACTTCTTCGCACATGCAATCTAGGATAGAACATTTATCACGGGGAGATAAAAATCACTAATGTGAATTAATCATATGGCAAATCGTCATCACTCGGTCGGCTTTCAGTCTATGCCAAGTACGGTTAACCAGTAATTATTTTCGATTGCGAAAGCTTGTTCATTTGAGCATATTATAATGACAGAAGTTCAATTCATATACTACCGGTAGCCTACAAATTTTGCCAGAAAGGTATTTTTGCCATTATTTTCTGAGCAGCATTTAATGATTTATTTTAATCATAATAAAAATGATAGTTAGATCTTTGATTATTGCTGATGAGATCATCATCAGTTGATGTTATTGTACTTGTGACAAATGAATATGTAAAAAAAAGAATACAACAAGAAATCTCTGTTCAGAAGATGAAATTTTCTAAAGAAGAATATAGGTTGATGTTTATCAAAGTTAACTTATATGACCATTTTCAATTTCGCGTAATTAAATTAAAGAAAAAACTCATATATATATATATATTGCAAGACCAGACGACAGACGATTTTAACTAGATCAATGGTTTCACACTTTATCGCCTATTTATTTTCAGTTTGACAATTAGTTTATGACTCTCAATGAAATCTTGGAACGATGTTCATTGAAAACACAATTTCATTGCAGTAATATGCTTATCCGATATGTAGCAATAGCAATCGAATTACATAGATAGTTTACTACGATTTTGTCATAGAAATCCTTTTAATCATAACATTAGTTATTTGCACAAGAGAGCACAATGCACAATGCGTCACGCTAATAACCGAATTGCGTAAGTCATTTTTGGCGATTTTGAGTTTTTTATAAAATAGGTATTTATGTAATGCTGCGCACCTGTCTGTTAACTCAGATTTTATTTTAAGAATTCCGAAACCCATAAAAATGGAGATTTAGTATGACATGCACATTTGTACAATTGTTTCGTCATAATGAATTATCATTGTTACCGCAGGACTATTGTGACGTCACAAAGGCAAAATAACCTCGGCGAAGTATTTTCGAGTTTTTGCATCTCAGATTCTAACTTAGCGCGTATTAATTTAAATTTATACTACAGCATAGGAAGGCGTGCACTTGTGTTTTTCACTGTCCGAGTCCAATTCACCTTGGTTGGCTTTTATATTGGGTGCATTGCTGTTTTATTCTTTATATTTAATCTTAGTCTTATTTCGGTGGGTGTGCAGAACGTGTTATATTATTGAAATATATATTTTTAAACATAAAAAATAATGTAATTGAAACTGATTAGCTATTTTTGGGATTAGACATTGTAGATACTAAAAATTACATTTGTTTTTGGAATGTTTAGTTTTCAGGACTGGTTCATATACTAAAGTTGCAAAATTGCGTATGTCCCCAAGTCATAGACACATTTCTGCCTAGGTCACAGTGTGTCATTATGACGTCACTTAACTGCGTCATACAAATTAACTTAAATCCGGCTAGGATCAAAAAAATGAACCATGGCAAATTATTGACTCTCAATGGCATAACAATATCATTAGAAAGTTTTTTACGTTTTTCTCAAAACTGCTGAAAATGACTTACGCAATTCGGTTATTAGCGTGACGAATGCTCAAATACGAGCACATGGAAACGAAGACCAAAATGAATATAGCTTCGTTACACTTGATGATATTAGTTGCTTATAGATGGTTATAGGATTGTTGCTAGGGGACTACAGGTTAGTTAGTGTATTGATATATATTAAATGAGGATATATGCTGATGATTAATTTTTGATGACGTCATCACGCACACAAAAAAACGAATCCATTTAAGCACACAGAAATTTATTAAAGTAAGGAAACAAATGTGAAACAAATACAATCTCTAACCAATGACAATTTCAGAGAAATTGTTCTGATTTTCTTCACAACATGAAGGAAAAGAATAAAATAAATACAAAATACTCTACAAGAATCCCATGAATAGATGGATGGATTAACGCTTCATAGTAGCAATACACAGTTCGTGACAGGTTAATTTCTTTTTCTTCAACGGACCAGAAAAACGCCAGCAAAACTGAAAGTAGTCAGCTAGTTAGTCCATCCTATGCAATCGGCTCGGATATCAAGATGAAAACACATTAATTAAGTAATCAATAAAACTCAATCACAATATTTTTTGGCATATTTATATGCGTCACTGACGTTAAACATGCGTATGTGTGGCTATTATTTCAGTAAACAATAAGCCCATAGCAGCGAAGAGATTTGTTGTTCACAAGTATGGATGTGGAAAAGTATTTCGGAAGGCTAAATTTGAGAAACCGAGCACGTCAACCTTCACTAGAGCTATTGAAAGATATATGCATGGATTCTGTGTCAAACATTCCGTATGAAAACTTGGATATGTTCGGAGGTGAACGAAAAATCTGGGATTTGCCAACAATATATCAAAATATTGTAGAGAAGAGACGAGGAGGATTTTGGTTTGAATTGAATGGGCTTTTGCAGTGGGCTTTGAAATTTCTTGGATATAAAGTCGAATTGCTTATGGGATATATGTACGATTCAAAAAATAATCTATTACAAACTGTCAGTGATCGTCTGGTATTAATGGTAAGAACGAGAAACAATACGTTCTGTTTATTTGTAAAACCTCACATTACGTTCATCTTGTGAAGAACGAAAATCTAAATTTTATTATACTGGCTCAGCAATAAACTGTCGTTTATGTTCTTCCTCGCAAAATATCTATGATATTTCAATACGACTATACTTGATACTAGTAGTTGGCGATTTCATCTTTTAAACCTACGCGCGATAATTTAATTACATCTGTTTTTAATTCCCACAATAGTTTATGTAGCTTGCTTAATCAGTTAATCTATCGTAAATTGGACGTTAGCCAAACACAAATTTCCTACTTTGGGGAGTTGTTCTGTGGCCGCTCAATAGTCACCTCATATACTCTATTTTTGGACACGAAATGTACATATGAATCGTTTTGTTATTATGTTGGGGTTCTTCGTAATCATTCTTTTTTCTTGTTCTTGGAAAAAAAACGATTTCTACCAGACCAATTTGGAATTTTTAGTTAAAGATTGTATTCTTCGCTAGAGGGGCATTGCTTTTATGTATTTCAAAATTTCTGTGGGCTCTTTCTTTATTTTTGCGTGCGGTGACGTGAGCAAAATTACGCATCTTGTTCCGGTCCCTTGCTCGCAGTCAGACAAGGTCGTGAAGTCTACTTTGTTAGATTGCATACCCGGGCTTTTTGGTTTTCGTGTCCATATATTTGAGCATCGCTGTCTTTTTTTTCATTACAAGTGACCAACATAACGTTTTCTAGAAATCTGATTATTGTTGGTAATTTTTGAAAGATTTTTTTAAATCCTATATTTTTTAAATGCTTTCCTTTTACCCTGTATATACTTTAAAGATAAGTGGGTGGTAAATTAGCGCCCCAGTGACCTGACATGCATCTACCCGTTCTGAGCCGAATGCCAGGGCTCCGATCAAATCAGGCATCGGGCCCTGGATATGCTCTCACAGACGTGGTTCCACCGCAAATTGTATTAATATTGTATTTTAGGTTTCTTGGGACACTGAAGAACAATATCTGACAGATGTTGGGTGGGGTGGAAAATCATTTGTTCTCCCGTTGAATTTAAAAGTGGGAATTGAACAATCTCAACCGAACGGAATTTATCGCCTGAGTGAGAATCAAGATATGTATATTGTGGAAAAGAAGAAACAAACATGTTTGGAAAGTGAAGGTGAGTTCAGTTCACAGTCTAAATCGAATTCCGGATTATTGCGAGAGATCATTGGAAAATTTTGTTCGTAAAATGAAACTCTACATTTGAAAGTATCACGATGTTAGCATTCGTATATATCATTTTTAATCGTGAGTTTTTCATGTTGGCGTATCATTTTTAAAATGGTCGTGAATATGTAGCAGTTTACGGATATCTTACAACTGATAAACAATGTATAGCTGGACTTTTTTCTGTTGTGTAGATCAGTGATTCCCAAAGTGGGCGATATCGCCCCCCAGTGGGCGAAAACGATACAGAAGGGGGCGAAAAAGTTGAAGGGGGCGATAGGGGGGCGATTTCGCGAAACCTGTTTTATGTTCGGCGCACCTAATTCTGTAATCTGTGTGCATTCGCAGACTTGAATCACGTGGGCGATTATCACACGCGAAAGGATTTCTGGACTCGTCTTCGCTGTAAGGTACGGTAGTTGCGTATCCCAGTGGTCGGCAAAATACGGCCGGAGTAAAATAATCTGGCCCGGGACGATTCACTGAATGGACCTTCCCCGACCTTTGATCGCGGAAAATTCTTCCCATACTTTACCATTTTAAAATTTTCGGTGTTTATTTTAAGTGTGGTTTCGCGAGTTGTTGCCTGTAAAATGGGGTATTTGTTTCAAACTGTCATTCTAATACACACCATTCAACAATCTGTTTTTTAAAAGTACCGATAAAGAATTTCACAGCTATTTCTACACTAATTTTTGATTCTTGTAATTTAACTGAAACTCATAAGAAGACAAAGTAATCATTGATTTATTTGATTTATATTTAAATTTCCGAAAAACAACTAAAAACTAACGGACATAATTCAAAATCGCGAAACTGAGGTAATGTTCACGACCACGCCTGAGAATCTGTCTGAGTGAGCGTGTCTGAGCGGATGCGAAAGGGGGCATTGTCACGTTTTTTGCATCTTGCTGATTGGCCAATGTTACGAAGTAAACAAGGAAGTCTATGTCCGGGTAAACATTCAAATGGCGGTTTTGACGATGAAATTTTTTTATTTATAATCTACGCTCGAGGAGTAAATTACATTTTTTTACGTAACAGAATTTATCGTGAGACACGTTCGGACTAAATTTTATTATATCCTAAAGCAAACTAGGATTAGTGATTCCCATTTAGAAAATATTCCAATCTTGGCGTCGTAAAGCTATCTAGCGTGATGCAGCAACAAGACAGTGCCACATTAAATGTCATTGTAATATTTTTTTAATAAGACGACTGAGTTGAGTTCACGAATTGTCGCAGTTTTCGCGCACTGTTCCGTTTTTAATTTCAAAAAATTTATGCGACCCGCAAAAAAATGGCAACCCTGAATTTTGTCCCGCGAGCGACATAAAATTTGCCGTCCCCTGGGCCGTAGCCGATAGTCGATCACGGCTTCTTTCACATCCGAGTCCATGAATCCAAAAACAAATGGCTGATTAATTATGGACTGGTGATCGGACTGGAGGCCGTGGTAGGATGAGGAATCGGGGATGAATTTTACCAAAGTATTTTGGTGCATGTCATCATGCTGTACGAATAAATGAGATGTACGATGAAGTTGTATAAACTACTATAGGGGGGCGATTGTCAAAAAAGTTTGGGAACCACTGGTGTAGATGATCAACTTTGCGTCAACAGCAAAGCCAAAAAAGATTGCGTAAACCTTGATGAAATTTGCCTCAAAAATATTCCGTGGAACATCCAATTGGGTGTGGGAAAAGCTCCGTGTACCTTTGAAGACTGTAAAGTTGGGCACGACTATGCTCAAGATGAAGATGAATTCTTGATATCAAATCCAATCGTGAGCTGTCAAAACGTGGAGAGAAGAAAGTTTTTCGTGAAAAATTTATATTACGAAAAGAAATATATCGACCCCGTAACACTGAAATTGGAGAGATTTCAGAAGTATTCCGTGGAAGACATGTACGATATATATTCTAAAAAAAGAATTTGGAATTATTTTGAATTTTAAACTCAGTATACCATTTATTGAATAAGTTGTACTTTGGGAAGTACTTTGTGTTACTGATTTATTTTAAATATTAAATTACATTTACATAACAATTTTTTGCAGTTCATTATTATTTGAATTCAAACAAAAATATTTAAGACTGAAACTCAAAGACTTACTGAGCCTTGGCCAAAAAGCTGTTTGATGCAATAATAGCTACCATGATCAAACATGCCATGAACCACCACGCAGTTAATTTTTTGTAGATAAAACCAGCACATCATCCAGGTTGACAAATATATAACATTTTAACATGAATCAAGTTGTTTAAAAAAATATATTTTTGTGCTGTTGTGCAACAACTCGCTCCTGTAACATTCCACCACGTTCTCCCATAAATATATAACGTCTAAATAAGACGGTGTTTTTACTGAAAAATAAAAAAAATAATGCAATATTTAATGTAATTCAATTATAAGTAACTTTTTAACTGGCTTATACCAATTACTGATGGATGTTCAAAGGTCGCATTGGAGCTCTTCAAGTGTCGCAAGTTGTTTCTCATTTGTGGGCTAATTGCATATCATTAGAAGTATCACAGCGTAAAATTTGGCAGCATCTATTTTGCTTAAGTTAGGCCAGGCCACAATTACAAAACTCACTGAAGGCGAATAAGCGCACGTTTCTCATTTTAAGGTCATATCAGGTAAAATAAATGCTATTTAAAAATGTATATTTTCATCTTGTGAAGAAGAAAAATTCTAAATTTTGTGATACTGGCTCAGCAATAAACTTTGGCGTTTATGTTCTTCTTCATAAAATATCTATGACATTCCAATACGACTACACTTGATATATACTACTAGTAGTTAGCAATTTCTTTTTTTTAACAGACACGTAATAATTTATTTACATCTGTTTTAATTCCCACAATAGTTTTTGTAGCTTGCTCAATCGGTTAATCTATCGTAAATTGGACGTTAGCCCAAAACAAATTTCCTACTTTGGGGAGTTGTTCGGTGGCCGCCCAATAGTCACCTCATAATACTCTATTTTTGGACACAAAATGTACATATGGATCGTTTTGTCATTATGTTGTTGCTCTTCTTAATCATTCATTTTTCTTCTTTTTGGAAAAAAACGATATTCACATAAACTTCCAGACCTATTGCTTTCATGTAATTTTTAGTTGAAGATTGTATTCTTCGCTAGAAGGATAATTGCTTTCATGTATTTCGAAATTTCTGTGGCCTCTTTCTACATTTTTTTTGCGTACGATAATGTCAGCAAAATTACGAACCTTGTGGCGATTCCGCGTTCGCAGTCAGTCAAGATCGTGAATGTTAGATTGTATTTTTTAAACGCGTTCCTTTCCCCTGC
Source organism: Styela clava (assembly GCF_964204865.1). Lineage (NCBI taxonomy): Eukaryota > Metazoa > Chordata > Ascidiacea > Stolidobranchia > Styelidae > Styela > Styela clava. The sequence continues at coordinate 21,501,696 of NC_135250.1, forward strand.
ATATACTTTAAAGACGAGTGGGTAAAATAGCGCCCCAGTAACCTGACAAGCATCTGCCCGTTTTTAGCCGAATGCCAGGGCTTCGATCAAATCAGGCATCGGCTCCTGGATAAGCTCCCAAAGACGCGAGTCATATTAACACTGTAATTAAGGTTTCTTGGAACACTGAAGAAAAATATCTGACAGATGTAGGGTGGAGTGGATCATCATTTGTTCTTCCGTTAGTTTTAAAAGTAGGGATTGAACAATCTCAACCAAACGGAATTTATCGCCTGAGTGAGATGTATATTGTGGAGAAGAAGAAACAAACATGTTTGAAAAGTGAATGTTAGCTCAGTTCACAGTCTAAATCGAATTTCAGATTAGTGCGAGGGATCTTCGGACAATTTTGTTTGTGAAATCTAACTCTACATTTAAAAGTATCACGAAGTTAACATTCGTATGAACGAATATACTCGTATATCATTTTTAATCGTGAGTTTTTAATGTTGGCGTATCATTTAAAATGGCCGTAAATATTTAGCAGTTAGCACCGGCCGGAGAAGAGAGCAATTTGAATTTCTCCTGAAAAATAACGCAATATTTGATGTAATTCAATTAATTAATCACTTTTTATCTGGTTTATAACATAACAATTACTTTTGAATGTTCGAGGGTCGCATTGGAGCCGCAAGTTTGACATTCTCATTTTGCTACCTAAATTTTTTCCTGCGTGGAATGGGTTTGAAATGATCAAATAAGAAAAATTCCCTGTAGAAGTTCCTTTTTTCATAGTAAAATTGCTATATTGCGTAGAATGCAACACTTACAACAGGGGTCGGCAACCTTTTGTCGCTCGCGGGCCAAAATTGAGGTTGCAAGTCATTGGCGGGCCGCACTTATTTTTAGAAAGTTTAAAAACCTAACGGATGGTACTTCTTAAAATAAAAATCAAGCAGTGATACATCTCTCGAATAGAATATAGTTTTATTTCCTCATTGCATCTCATAAAATTTCATTTCAATAATTTCAGCGCCATTGAACCCTTTGCACTTAGCATCAACTTTTCTGCGTTTTGTTGCCATTTGCCTAATTATAATTAAATTATATGCTCATTAAACGAGTAATTGTGAATTATATAATTGTTAGGTTATAATATAATTTAGTCTAAAGAATATATTCGTCAAAGCGGATGTTTTGTTACTATAATTTAGTGAAGCGTCGCGGGCCGGATCCGGCCCGCGGGCCGTAGGTTACCGACCCCTGGCCTAAGTAGTAAAATCGGAAAATGTGAAGTTACAAAATCACAGCTAAGGGGTCGTTGTCTTTAGAGGCGTCCCACTTTGATGTCACAAAAATATGGTAACCCTAATTATAAACGGATGTTTTGTTACTATAATTTAGTGAAGCGTCGCGGGCCGGATTATAGTGCTCCGCGGGCCGGATCCGGCCCGCGGGCCGTAGGTTGCCGACCCCTGACTTACAACGTGAACAAAATATTATGTTATCTAACTCATTATTTTAACAATACAATGTACGATACATAAGCTAATACACGAATTTAATCGTACTTGAAAATAAGTTTGAAATACTATTCGACTTTTAGCATCAGCTCTTAATTTTCCACTATGATCAGCAATATCCTTTTTACATGTATAATATTATTTGCTAGTATAAAATTGAGACTATTTTTACCAAGGTTGCATTTGTAAATGAAAAATTTTGCACATTATAATGCCATGTTAGTCATGCATTTACGATTTCGCAAAATTGCCGTAAAGTTCACAGAAATAAAATAAATGTCTCTCCTGCCTGCTCCAGCTAAAATCATTTCTGAAAAAATCCATTTTTCATGAAAGCCGGTTTCAACAGCAATATATTTCCCCGGAATGGTCGCCAATGTAAGTAGACTAGTAAGTAAATAGGTTTATTTCGAATTCTCGTTACAACAAAACAAAGAAGCAATACACGACAAAACAAACAAATATGCGGAAAATCAGGAAAGTAAGCAAAATCTAATAAAGATTTAAGACGTGGTGATTCACGTGCCCACTTACCCCATACAGCAAACGACACATTGAAGTAATTAAAAATATACACGGAATATAATTCGGGCGTAAATACTTGGGTGTGGAGTTTGAACATAGGCTGCAATTTCTACCATATATATCTTATACAAGAAAAAAACGAGGGAAGTGTGCAGCACAACAAACAAACAAGCGGCGCTGTGATAATTAATGTGGTTCCGAACACACGAAACTAATAGTCGACTGGGCGATACCCAACAATAGCAGCCTAAAAGTAAACAACAACAAACGATGTACAGTATAACAATGTATTCTATGCCCTGGCGTTCCCACTTCAGTATTAATCAGAATCCACGAGCTTTGTGAACTTGTGCTGTGCAAGCGCTCGTTTTTATGGAATCCATTATATCCGCTACATCTGACGTTTGACTTTTCATGTTATTCTCAGCTTCAGTCAGTTTTCCACGATGAACTCCATTTGCGGTTGCACGTGTGAAAGTATGTCCCTCCGCCTCATGGAGTACTTTGACTGAATGTAAGTTTGCGATAAGGTAATTTTGTATCAAACAGCTTTCACAAGAATGGATTTGAGTAGAAAATATCCACCTTAGTCTATACACATCCTAACCTTTCAAGTTATAAATGCCTCGTATACCGGTATAAAAGTTAGCCATAATGCTCAAAATAAAATATTACTGTAGCATACCTCACAGCCTTTTTTGCCAAATAAATTCCAATGCCAATCCAAGAGATTTTAGTGTCGAATCAGAATAAATTGCCCCAATTTTTTGAATTATGATTTCATAGTTTTAAACACATTCCCCACGAGTGTAAATAGTAAAAATTAAAATATAAAACCATACAATTACCTGAATTTTGTTAATCCAATGTATGTCCATAAGAAATAAGTTAATTCATTTTATCATACAGTCGTCATCCAATTCGTGCGTCCATTTTATATACATTTATCAGTAATTAATCGAACTAGTTAATTTTTTGTATGGAAATTGGAAAAATAGAAAAATTAGACAGAGAATCAGAAAACAACTAAAGTGGGTGTTTTGTTATTTTTCTTTTCTGTATCTATGTATGAATATTAAATCTAAATAAATTTCGACATTTAAATTCTTTCATATAATATTCAACAAATCTGGTGTTGCCTAGAAAATGTCAAATCATGATTGATCTAGGTATGAGATAGTGCATATGTTCATACAATAATAAATCATAATCGTAATCGTAAAATTTGGCAGCATCTATTTTGCAGGCGTTGCATCAATAGGCGAACCGAAGTGTCTAAATAAACGTGAATCGGTCAAAAGACGGTTATGCCACGTTGATGGCTGGCATGTATATACATTAATGACGTGTCTATTCTTTCAGTAATCAATAAGCATTATAACAGCAAAAAGTTGTTCACGTTCAAGTTCAAGTATGGATGTGGAAAAGTATTTCGAAAGGTTAAATTTGAGAATTGGATTGGTGATGGATTATTAACAAGTTATGGCGGCAAGTGGAAACGAAATCGTCGTCTCCTTACCCCGGCATTCCATTTTGATATTTTGAAACGGTATCTTGTGTGTTTCAACGATTCTGTTGCCGAGCTTATTCAAAAATGGTCAACTTCAAGTGAAAATTGTGTGAGTGTAGAATTGTTCACCGATATCAGTGCAATGACGTTAGACAATTTGCTACAATGTATTCTATCCAAGAAATCTGGATGTCAAAGCGGAAAAAGCATGGAATATCTTAACGCTATAAAATGCATAACAGAGGGCGTTGTTGGCCGACTTCGAAACCCATTATACCATTTCGATTTAATTTCCTACTTATCGCCAGCGGGGAAAAAGTTTAAAGAAGCTTGCAAAACTGTTCATTCTTTTTCGAGTGCTGCAATAAATGAAAGAAAATCTTCTTTGAAGCACGGGAACGAAAGAGATTCAACCGACGATACTACGAAGTTGGATTTTTTAGATATTATGCTGCTAGCAAAAGATGATAATGGAATAGGTATGTCACACCAAGAAATATGTGATGAAGTTGATACCTTCGTATTTGAAGGGCATGATACAGTGTCAAGTGGAATATGTTGGATAATTTATAATTTGGCAACTAATCCAGAACATCAAGAAATTTGTAGGAATGAGGTATTTGAAGTACTTGGTGAACAACAAAGAGTTAATTATGAAAACTTGTTTAAATTCAAGTACCTCACGATGTGCATTAAAGAAAGCATGAGACTTCATCCACCAGTACCGTCGGTTGGTAGAAAAATGAACAAACCATTTTTCTTTTCTAATGGATTTGGACCTGACCAATACAACACGAATTCGTCTGAGAGTTCGGGACCGGAATCTTCTAAGATTATTCACACTAACACACTCATCGGGGTCTCCATTTACAGACTACATCGCAATCCTTGCATTTGGAGCAATCCAGAGGTTTTTGATCCTGAGAGATTCACTCCAGAAAATATATCTAAGCGATCTTCTCATGCATATGTGCCGTTTTCCGCAGGATCACGAAATTGCATTAGACAAAATTTTGCAATGAATGAAATGAAAGTTACTCTTGCATTAGCACTTCAAAGATTTCGTTTCTCCCTGGATGAAACCTACCCAAAACCAGCTGTCCAGCCACAGCTTGTCTCGCGATCAACCACGGGTATCCATGTAAAGCTAGAAAAGTTGGAATAATCTAGAAGCGACAAATGGACTACTTGATATAACATGGCTTAGTAAGATGATAACGATAAGATGCTTTAGGCTTATGACTAATCGCTACATCAACTCTGTACATTTCAAATCTTTCAATCGTGTAAGATGTATATTGAAGTGTATATGTATTTTGATCATACCCGTGAAAAATTACGTCATTCCAATGAAAAGATGATAATTTTCCTGTTTATATAATTGTTGAATAAATAATTGTTTATGTACTCACAGCTGATTTTATTCGTGTTCGACAAAATAAATCAAATATGTAAGGTAGATTTTTACAAATAATATCCAAGACTCGCCAAATATTTCACACTGAAATAACTAATTACTGAGGTAGATACTTGAGGGTTTGAATATTCAGTCTTGGGAAGAGACAAGGCCTTCGCTTCACATACGCGAGTTATACAAATAGGAAGAAGTTTTGTAAATCATATTAGGTCACACGCACAGTAAAGAGAAGGAATAACAATTTTTCGCATTGTAATCTAAACACTGCCATCCGCCCATCTTCGAATCAAGAATATCGGCTACATCGTTCAGATTTACAGTGCTATTCCCCCATTAGTCATAATGATATTTTAACATACTTCTTCGCACATGCAATCTAGGATAGAACATTTATCACGGGGAGATAAAAATCACTAATGTGAATTAATTATATGGCGAATCGTCATTACTCGGTCGGCTTTCAGTCCATGTCAAGTACGGTTAACCAGTTATTATTTTCGATTGCAAAAGCTTGTTCATTTGAGCATATTATAATGACAGAATTTCAATTCATATACTACTGGTAGCTACAAGTTTTGCCAGCAAGCTATTTTTGCCATTATTTTTTGAGCAGCATTTAATGATTTATTTTAATCATGATAAAAGGGACTAGATCTTTGAAAAGAGTTAGATCTCTGATTATTGCTGATGAGATCATCATTAGGTGATGTTATTGTACTTGTGACAAATGAATATGTAAAAAAAGAATACAACAAGAAATCTCTCTTCAGAAGATGAAATTTTTCTAAAGAAGAATATAGGTTGATGTTTATCAAAGTTAACTTATATGACCATTTTCAATTTCGCGTAATTAAACTGAAGAAAAAACTCATATATATATATATATATTGCAAGATCAGACGACAGACGATTTTAACTAGATCAATGGTTTCACACTTTATCGCCTATTAATTTTCAGTTTGACAATTAGTTTATGACTCACAATGAAATCTTGGAACGATGTTCATTGAATACACAATTTTATTGCAGTAATATGCTTATCCGATATGTGGCAATAGCAATCGAATTACATAGATAGTTTACTACGATTTTGTCATAGAAATCCTTTATATCCTAACCTTAGTTATTTGCACAAGAGAGCAATGCTCAAATACGAGCACATGGAAACGAAGACCAAAACGAATAATTTTTGATGACGTCATCGCGCACAAAAAAAACGAATCCCTCTAAGCACACAGAAATTTATTAAAGTAAGGAAACAAATGTGAAACAAATACAATTTCTTACCAATGACAAATTCAGAGAAATTGTTCCGATTTTCTTCACAACATGAAGGAAAAGAATAAAATAAATACAAAATATTCTACAAGAATCCCATGAATAGATGGATGGATTAACGCTTTATAGTAGCAATACACAGTACGTGACAGGTCAATTTCTTTTCTTCAACGGACCAGACAAAACGCCAGCAAAACTGAAAGTAGTCAGCTAGTTAGTCCATCCTATGCAATCGGCTCGGCTATCAAGATGAAAACACATTAATTAAGTAATCAATAAAACTCAATCACAATATTTGTTGGCATATTTATATGCGTCACTGACGTTAAACATGCGTATGTGTGGCTATTATTTCAGTAAACAATAAGCCCATAGCAGCGAAGAGATTTGTTGTTCACAAGTATGGATGTGGAAAAGTATTTCGAAAGGCTAAATTTGAGAAACCGAGCACGTCAACCTTCACTAGAGCTATTGAAAGATATATGCATGGGTTCTGTGTCGAACATTCCGTATGAAAACTTGGATATGTTCGGAGGTGAACGAAAAATCTGGGATTTGCCAACAATATATCAAAATATTGTAGAAAAGAAACGAGGAGGATTTTGTTTTGAATTGAATTGCCTTTTACAGTGGGCTTTGAAATTACTTGGATATAAAGTCGAATTGCTTAAGGGAAAAATGTACGATTCAAAAAATAATCTGTTCCAAACTGATCACCTGGTATTGATGGTAAGAACGGGGAACAATACTTTTTATTTGAAAAACCTCATATAGCATACGTTCATCTTGTGAAAAACTAAAATCGATTTCAACTTCCAAAATAGTTTTTGTAGCTTGCTTGATCAGTAAATCTATCATAAATTGGATGTTAGCCGAAGACAAATTCCCTTCTTTGCGGAGTTGTTCTATGACCGCCTAATTGTCATCTCATACACTCTCTTTTTGGACACGAAATGTCCATAATGGATCGTTTTGTCATTATGTTGTTGTTCTTCCTAATCATACCATTCTTCTTGTTCGATTTTCATATAACCTACCAGACCAATTGCTTTGGAATTTTCAGTGGGTAAAGATGTATTCTTCTCTAAAAAGCTATCGCTTTTATGTATTTCAAAAATTTTCTGTGGGCTCTATTAGATTCGTTTTTTTGTGTGCGATAACGTCAGAAAAACAAGCATCTTGTGACGGTTGAAGTCTACTGTGATAGATTGCATACCCGGACTATTTCGTTTTGGCTTTCGTGTCCATATATTTGATCATCGCTCTCTTTTTTCATTTCAATGGACCAACATAACATTTTCTAGAAATGTGATTATTGGTGGTAATTTTCGATCAATATTTTGGAACCTGTATTATTTAAATGCGTTTCTTCTCTTCTGTATATACTTCAGAAACCCACTTCATAAGTGGGTGAAAACAGCACTCCAACGCTTTTACCCGTTCTTAGCCGAATGTCAGGGCTCTGATCAAATCAAGCATCGGGTCCTGGATAAGCTCCGAAAGACGCGTGGTTCAACCGCGAATTATATCAACACGGTATTTTAGGTTTCTTGGGACAATGAAGAAAAATATCTGACAGATGTTGGGTGGAGTGGATCATCATTTGTTCTTCCGTTGAATTTAAAAATAGGAATTGAACAAGCTCAACCAAATGGAATTTATCGCCTGAGTGAGAATCAAGATATGTATATTGTGGAGAAGAAGAAACAAACATATTTGAAAAGTGAATGTGAGATCAGTTCACAATCTAAATCGAATTTCAGATTAGTGTGAGGGATCTTTGAACAATTTTGTTTGTAAAATCTAACTCATCCACATTTCATGAAATTAACATTCGTATAAACGCATATATATCATTTCTCATCGTGAGTTTTTCACGTTGGCGTATTATTTTTAAAATGGTCATGAATATTTAGCAATTCACAGATATCTTACAATTGATAAACAATGTAAAGGCTATGTTTTTTTTCTGTTGCCTAGATGATCAGCTTTACTTCAACAGCAAAGCCAAAGAAGATTGCGTAAAACTTGATGAAATTCGATTCAAGGATATTCCGTGGAATATCATGTTGGGTGTGGAAAAAACTCCTTGCACCTTTGAAGATTTCAAACATGGGCACGACTATGCTCAAGATGAAGATGAATACTTGATATCCAATCCAATCGTGGTTCTTCAAAACAGGGAGAGAAGAAAATTTTTCGTGAAAAATTTTTATTACGTAAAGAAATACGTTGACCCCGGAACACTGAAATTAGAAAGATTTCAGAAGTGCTCCATGGAAGAAATGTATGACATTTTAAAGAGAGAATTTGGATATACTTTGAATTTTGAACTCAGTATGCCATTTATTGAATAAGTATTTTGTGAAGTACCTTCTGTTGCTTATTTGTTTTTAATATTATTACATTTACATAACAATTCGTTGCATTTCATAATGTCACAGTTTGTTTTTGACCAAGTCCTGGCGTGCTCGGCAAACAGGTTTTTTGCTACTGTGGTGGTCAGATCAGAAGACTTATGATCTCGGATTGGTTATTTATTGATACGCTTCAAACTTAAAGCAGTAATAAATACTAAAACACCAGACATAACCAAAAAGCAGCCGACCTCCAGCCCAGCGGCCGGAGAAGAAAGCAAGAGTTATTTTCTCTCGCACGTGTAATGAATGAGTGGTCGAAGTCCAGACCCGGACAAAACTGCCTAAATCTAAGGTCTGGTAAATAGCATCAGACAAATACAAAAAGATTTTAACGCAATACAAATACGGACATTATGGTCCGTGACAATTATTATTTGAATTCACAAAAACATATTCAAGCTGAAACTCAAAGTTCCTTTAAGCTTTGGTCAAAAAACCTTTTGGTACAATAATAACTACCATGATCAAACATGCCACGAATCCTACGCTGTTAATTTCTTTCGATTAAACCAGCACAGCCTCTTGGCTGATAAAGTTGATATAGATATTAACATTTTAACTTTAATTAAAATGTTTGGGAAAAAAAATATTTTTGTGCTCGAACGGGTTGTGCAACAACTCGCCCCTGTAACCTTCCTCCTCAGTCTCCCCTAAATATATAACGCTTAAATAAGACTGTGCTTCTACTAAAAAAGAATGCAATATTTGATGTGATTCAATTAATCAATAACTTTTTGTCTGGTTTAAAACAATTACTGATGTATGTTCGAGGGTCGCATTGGAGCCGCAAGTTTTACGATAGCATTGGCTAATATGAAAGATGTCAGCAGCGACGTAACAGTTGGAATTCTAGCGCGGTTAATTAAACGCATTGTCATCCAGACAGATTTTCGGACATGGTTGTAAAACGAATCCGTATTCTGTTAATTAAGTTTCCACGAATCCGTATTCTGTTAACTTCGCAACAGTTCGATCAGGATATTCGTGAAAAAGCCTAATTTAAAATTTTATTATCAACGAATTGTAATATTGCACACGGTCAAAACGATCAAATAAATTGAAAAGCAAGTTTGTAACAACAACCTTATGAAGCCCAGAAAGATAAAAAGAAATTATTACAGGTGCCATGCAACGGATGATCTTTGAAATTTAAAAACCAAATGTAAGCTTAACAAAAAACATAACTGATTTTCCCTCTTTCATGACATAAGTTCATGTGTAGCTTATTTTCCACACTTTGGAAAGATAACGCTTTTTTGAAGGCATTTTCATTTTAATTACAGTTACCCCAAGCCCCAAGCCATGTACCTACATAAAAGTCGCTGCAATATAATAGTCATATGAAAAGTTTTACTATCCAACATTTAAAATAAACTCACAATTGTAAAACACGCAAGGCACATTTGTACATACCGTAAGGTACAAATATACATACGTACATATGAACTTTCACGATCACACTACTTTTTGTGCGAATGTTTATTCTATGCTGCAAATTGAAGTAAAACATTCATCTGAAAAAAGATTAAATTTATTTTCTGTTTGCAATCGATGAATAACGGATGTTTTTTATTTGTAGACATCTTGTTCATGCAGGTCGCTGAGAACCTGTGCGTTGTATAGAAGAGAACTAAAAGCTCAATTAGTAGAACGGCCAAAATTCGTTACTGAGGGAAGGCGGGCTTCACTTACGCGAGTTATACAAATAGGAAGGAAAACTTTTAAAATGATATTAGGTCATACACACAGTGAAGAAGGTAAGAATGAATAAACAAACAATTTGTCGCGTTTTAATCTTAACAGTACCATCCGCCCATCTTCGAATCAACAACATACACCAACATTCTATCCAATTAAAGAGTCCAGCTGCACACTAACACAAAGGTATTTCTGTAACGTTTCGTCCGACCAGAGTCAGACTTCCTCAGACAAGCAGTACGGTAGTACGCGCACCGGCAGTTTCATGTTTTATATTTTTCATCGAGCGTTAATTTGATTATTTTGTGGACAGTTTATTGCCAGTGGTCAAAGAATAGTTCACTGAAGAGAGATTTTCAGCCATCACATTACTCGTGTTATCAACGACCAGCTGTTGTGAATATTATATTAGGATATTATAGATTGGTACTAATTGTATAGTTATCATGTACTACGAAGTACGAACACCAGTGGCGTATCTCGGGTGTGGCCGCCATGGCTTATGTCATGGGCGCCGTTTGAACATGGGCACAAAAACGGCGAAACGTATTAATTAGAAAAGGTTTCAATAAAATAATTTCGTGGGAGTAACTGAAACTTGTATTTTTACTCAAATGATAACGTACAAATATCTCAATTCAATAATAGTCAATATAAGTGTTCAAACAAGTATCAAGTAGGCGCATTTTCAGACTTTTCCATGGGCGCCATTTTACGTAGATACGCCACTGCCGAACACTGGTAGTTTTATGTCTTTCTGGGCGCAATCAACATGTGAGTGAAGCCTTGTCCCTGTATGCTAATACCATATCGATCACTAGCTTCTTTGGAGTTTATTACGCTTTTAACGGCTTATTATATGAATGACCGGTAATGTGCATATAATTCGTGGATGCAATCGCATATACATATATTGCATTCTTATGAAATGATCTGGCAGTATTTGTACATCATCTTGATGGCTGTATTTGTAGATTGAGTTGATTATGAATGCATATGACTTGGCAGTATATGTATATTTGGTTTGGCTGTATGTATACATGAGTTGGCGGTGTATGCATATTCTTACTGGTATATGTACGGCACGGTTCCATTACATTTGAACCCACGTACATTTGAACCCATGACAATTGCACCTGTATGCTATTGTACCAAGGGAATTTTTTTTTGTTTCGGGGATAGTTAAACCCATACTAACCCTAACCCATGGGTTTTAGCACCCGCATATAGATTGAACCCGTGGATATACGCATGGGTTCAAATGTACGGTCACCGTACGGCACGTTACCAACCCTATCGACTGCTGATTTCGACCTCTGCACTCAAAAATTTGCACAACAGTTATGGTACCAGAATCCTATGAATAGAAAGACAGTGAACGCTCCACGTACCAAAACGCAGATAGCGGTAATACAGTTTGCAAGACAGGCTAATTTCTTTGTCTTCAACGGACCAGATAAAAGTCCAACAACACTGAAAGAAGTCAGCTAGTTCACCCTCTGCAATTGTGCTGGGATATCATAATACAAACACAATTATCATGAGTAGGCATCGAAATGAAGTGTGACACGATAATCGTTGGCATGTATGCGCATTAATGAGGTGCGTTATTGTTACTATTCTTTCATTTATAAATAAGAATCATCAGGAAATAGATATTTCGTTGTTCACGAGTATGAATGTGGAAAAGTATTTCGAAAGGTTAAACTTGAGAAACTCAGCTCGCCAACCTTCTTTAGAGCTATTGAAAGATATATGCATGGGTTCTGTGTCAAACATTCCGTATGAAAACTTGGATATGTTCGGAGGTGAACGAAAAATCTGGGATTTGCCAACAATATATCAAAATATTGTAGAGAAGAAACGAGGAGGATTTTGTTATGAATTGAATGGGCTTTTACAGTGGGCTCTGAAATTACTTGGATATAAAGTCGAATTGCTTATGGGATATATGTACGATTCAAAAAATAATCTATTAAAAACTGTCAGTGATCATCTGGTATTAATGGTAAGAACGAGAAACAAGACGTTTTGTTTATTTGGAAAACCTCACATTACGTTCATCTTGGGAAGAACGAAATTCGAAATTTTATTATACTGGCTCAGCAATAAACTGTCGTTTATATTCTCCCTCACAAAAAATCTATGATATTTCAATACGACTATACTTGATACTAGTAGTTGGCGATTTCATCTTTTAAACCTACGCGCGATAATTTAATTACATCTGTTTTTAATTCCCACAATAGTTTATGTAGCTTGCTTAATCAGTTAATCTATCGTAAATTGGACGTTAGCCAAACACAAATTTCCTACTTTGGGGAGTTGTTCTGTGGCCGCTCAATAGTCACCTCATATACTCTATTTTTGGACACGAAATGTACATACGAATCGTTTTGTTATTATGTTGGGGTTCTTCGTAATCATTCTTTTTTCTTGTTCTTGGAAAAAAAACGATTTTCACGTAAACTACCAGACCAATTTGGAATTTTTAGTTAAAGATTGTATTCTTCGATAGAGGGGCATTGCTTTTATGTATTTCAAAATTTCTGTGGGCTCTTTCTTTATTTTTGCGTGCGGTGACGTGAGCAAAATTACGCATCTTGTTCCGGTCCCTTGCTCGCAGTCAGACAAGGTCGTGAAGTCTACTTTGTTAGATTGCATACCCGGGCTTTTTGGGTTTCGTGTTCCTATATTTGAGCATCGCTGTCTTTTTTTTCATTACAAGTGACCAACATAACGTTTTCTAGAAATCTGAATATTGTTGGTAATTTTTAAAGGATATTTTTAGAACCTGTATTGTTAAATGCTTTTCTTTTCCTCTGTATATACTTTAAAGATAAGTGGGTGGTAAAACAGCGCCCCAGTGACCTGAGCCGAATGCCAGGGCTCCGATCAAATCAGGCATCGGGCCCTGGATAAGCTCTCACAGACGTGGTTCCACCGCAAATTATATTAATATTGTATTTTAGGTTTCTTGGGACACTGAAGAACAATATCTGACAGATGTTGGGTGGGGTGGAAAATCATTTGTTCTCCCGTTGAATTTAAAAGTAGGAATTGAACAATCTCAACCGAACGGAATTTATCGCCTTAGTGAGAATCAAGATATGTATATTGTGGAGAAGAAGAAACAAACATGTTTGGAAAGTGAAGGTGAGTTCAGTTCACAGTCTAAATCGAATTCCGGATTATTGCGAGGGATCATTGGACAATTTTGTTCGTAAAATGAAACTCTACATTTGAAAGTATCACGATGTTAACATTCGTATATATCATTTTTAATCGTGCGTTTTTCATGTTTGCGTATCATTTTCAAAATGGTCGTGAATATTAAGCAGTTTACGGATATCTTACAATTGATAAACGAGAATATCGGTTGGAAACCGAAGACTTATCGATCGATAGTTAGGGAATCCCCCAAAACAGAAACTGCAGTTTCGATTCATCCGCTCTTGTAACTTGCGCACTGCGCATCGCACACACACACTCGGCGGGTCTCAAAATTCTCTCGCTTTACAAAAATCTAGATCACTATATCAATAATTGATTGATAACTCGCTAATTATACGACATAATTCGCCCAAAATCAATAGGTTTCTGGTCCGAGATAAGATGAATGCACATGCAAAATTTGGAGCAGATTCAACCTCGCATTCGCGAGATATCGCGTTCATCTAACAGACACACAGACATACATACAGACAAATACCTATCAATATACTTACCGATCTTAAGATCGATAAGTAACAATGTATAGGTGGACTTTTTTCTGTTGTGTAGATGAACAACTTTACGTCAACAGCAAAGCCAAAAAAGATTGCGTAAAACTTGATGAAATTCGCCTCAAATATATTCCCTGGAACATCCAATTGGGTGTGGGAAAAGCTCCGTGTACCTTTGAAGACTGTAAAATTGGGCACGACTATGCTCAAGATGAAGATGAATTCTTGATATCAAATCCAATCGTGAGCTGTCAAAACGTGGAGAGAAGAAAATTTTTTGTGAAAAATTTATATTACGAAAAGAAATATATCGACCCCGTAACACTGAAATTAGAGAGATTTCAGAAGTGCTCCATGGAAGAAATGTACGACATTCTGAAAAAAGAATTTGGAATTATTTTGAATTTTAAACTCAGTATACCATTTATTGAATAGGTTGTACTTTGGTAAGTACTTTGTGTTATTGATTTGTCTTAAATATTAAATTACATTTACATAACAATTTCTTGCATTTCATTATTATTTGAATTCACAGAAACATATTTAAGACTGAAACTCAAAGACTTACTGAGCCTTGGCCAAAAAGCTGTTTGATGCAATAATAGCTACCATGATCAAACATGCCATGAACCACCACGCAGTTAATTTTTTGTAGATAAAACCAGCACATCATCCAGGTTGACAAATATATAACATTTTAACATGAATCAAGATGTTTAAAAAAATATATTTTTGTGCTGCTGTGCAACAACTAGCTCCTGTAACATTCCACCACGTTCTCCCATAAATATATAACGTCTAAATAAGACGGTGTTTTTACTAAAAAATAAAAAAAATAATGCAATATTTAATGTAATTCAATTATAAGTCACTTTTTAACGGGCTTATACCAATTACTGATGGAGGTTCAAAGGTCGCATTGGAGCTCTTCAAGTGTCGCAAGTTGTTTCTCATTTGTGGGCTAATTGCATCTCATTAGAAGTATCACAGCGTAAAATTTGGCAGCATCTATTTTGCTTAAGTTAGGCCAGGCCACAATTACAAAACTCACTGAAGGCGAATAAGCGCACGTTTCTCATTTTTAAGGTCATATCTGGTAAAATAAATGCTATTTAAAAATGTATATTTTCATCTTGTGAAGAAGAAAAATTCTAAATTTTGTGATACTGGCTCAGCAATAAACTTTGGCGTTTATGTTCTTCTTCATAAAATATCTAGGACATTCCAATACGACTACACTTGATACTACTAGTGGTTGGCAATTTCTTTTTTTTGACAGACACGTAATAATTTAATTACATCTGTTTTTAATTCCCACAATAGTTTTTGTAGCTTGCTCAATCAGTTAATCTATCGTAATTTGGACGTTAGCCCAAAAAAAATTTCCTACTTTGGGGAGTTGTTCGGTGGCCGCCCAATAGTCACCTCATAATACTCTATTTTTGGACACAAAATGTACATATGGATCGTTTTGTCATTATGTTGTTGCTCTTCTTAATCATTCATTTTTCTTGTTCTTGGAAAAAAAATCGATATTCACATAAACTACCAGACCTATTGCTTTCATGTAATTTTTAGTTAAAGATTGTATTCTTCGCTAGAAGGATAATTGCTTTCATGTATTTCGAAATTTCTGTGGCCTCTTTTTACATTTTTTTTTGCGTACGATAATGTCAGCAAAATTACGAACCTTGTGGCGGTTCCGCGTTCGCAGTCAGTCAAGATCGTGAATGTTAGATTGTATTTTTTAAACGCGTTCCTTTCCCCTGTATATACTTTAAAGACGAGTGGGTAAAACAGCGCCCCAGTAACCTGACAAGCATCTGCCCGTTTTTAGCCGAATGCCAGGGCTTCGATCAAATCAGGCATCGGCTCCTGGATAAGCTCCCAAAGACGCGAGTCATATTAACACTGTAATTAAGGTTTCTTGGAACACTGAAGAAAAATATCTGACAGATGTAGGATGGAGTGGATCATCATTTGTTCTTCCGTTAGTTTTAAAAGTAGGAATTGAACAATCTCATCCAAACGGAATTTATCGCCTGAGTGAGATGTATATTGTGGAGAAGAAGAAACAAACATGTTTGAAAAGTGAATGTTAGCTCAGTTCACAGTCTAAATCGAATTTCAGATTAGTGCGAGGGATCTTCGGACAATTTTGTTTGTGAAATCTAACTCTACATTTAAAAGTATCACGAAGTTAACATTCGTATGAACGAATATACTCGTATATCATTTTTAATCGTGAGTTTTTAATGTTGGCGTATCATTTAAAATGGCCGTAAATATTTAGCAGTTAGCACCGGCCGGAGAAGAGAGCAATTTGAATTTCTCCTGAAAAATAACGCAATATTTGATGTAATTCAATTAATTAATCACTTTTTATCTGGTTTATAACAATTACTTTTGAATGTTCGAGGGTCGCATTGGAGCCGCATGTTTGACATTCTCATTTTGCTACCTAAATTTTTTCCTGCGTGGAATGGGTTTGAAATGACCAAATAAGGAAAATTTCCCGTAGAAGTTCCCTTTTTCATAGTAAAATTGCTATATTGCGTAGAATGCAACACTTACAACGTGGACAAAATATTATGTTATCTAACTCATTATTTTAACAATACAATGTACGATATATAAGCTAATACACGAATTTAATCCCACTTGAAAATAAGTTTGAAATACCTTTCGACTTTTAGCATCAGCTCTTAATTTTCCACTATGATCAGCAATATCATTTCTACATGAATAATATTATTTGCTAGTGTAAAATTGAGACTATTTTTACCAAGGTTGCATTTGTAAAAATTTTGCACATAATAATGCCATGTTAGTCATGCATTTACGATTTCTCAAAATTGCCGTAAAATTCACAGAAATATATTAAAAGGTCCTTCCTGTTTGCCCTTTCGCGAAAGCCGGTTTTAACAATTATATTTTTCCCCGGAATGGTCGCCAATGTAAGTAGACTAGTAAGTAAATAAGTTTATTTCAAATTTTCCTTACCACAATAACAAAGAAGCAATACAGGACAAAACAAACAAATATGCGGAAAATCAGGAAAGTAAGCAAAATCTAATGACGTGGTGATTCACGTTTCCACTTACCCCATACAGCAAACGACACATTGAAGTAATTAAAAATATACACGGAATATAATTCGGATGTAAATACTTGGGTGTGGATTTTGAACATGGGCTGCAATTTCTACCATATATATCATATACAAGAAAATAACGAGAAGTGTGGAGCACAACAAACAAACAAGTGCCCAAATTTTTTGTATTTTGATTTCATAGTTTTAAACACATTTCTTACGAGTGTAAATAGTAAGAATTAAAATATAAAACCATACAATTACCAGAATTTTGTTAATCCAATGTATGACCATAAGGAATAAGTTAATTCATTTTATCATACAGTCGTCATCCAATTCGTGCGTCCATTTTATATACATTTATCAGTAATTAATCGAACTAGTTAATTTTTTGTATGGAAATTGGAAAAATTAGACAGAGAATCAGAAAACAACTAAAGTGGGTGTTTTGTTATTTTTCTTTTCTGTATCTATGTATGAATATTAAATCTAAATAAATTTCGACATTTAAATTCTTTCATATAATATTCAACAAATCTGGTGTTGCCTAGAAAATGTCACATCATGATTGATCTAGGTATGAGATAGTGCATATGTTCATACAATAATAAATCGTAATCGTAAAATTTGGCAGCATCTATTTTGCAGGCGTTGCATCAATAGGCGAACCGAAGTGTCTAAATAAACGTGAATCGGTCAAAAGACGGTTATGCCACGTTCATGGCTGACATGTATATGTATTAATGACGTGTCTATTCTTTCAGTAATCAATAAGCATTATAACAGCAAAAAGTTGTTCACGTTCAAGTTCAAGTATGGATGTGGAAAAGTATTTCGAAAGGTTAAATTTGAGAAACCCAGCTCGCCAACCTTCACTAAAGTTGTTAAAAGATATATGCATGGGTTCTGCGTCAAACATTCCGTATGAAAACTTGGATATGTTCGGAGGTGAACGAAAAATCTGGGATTTGCCAACAATATATCAAAATATTGTAGAGAAGAAACGAGGAGGATTTTGTTATGAATTGAATGGGCTTTTGCAGTGGGCTTTAAAATTACTTGGATATAAAGTCGAATTGCTTATGGGATATATGTACGATTCAAAAAATAATCTATTTCAAACTGTCAGTGATCACCTGGTATTGATGGTAAGAACGGAAAACAGTACGTTTCGTTTATTTGTAAATCTCACATTGCATGCGTTCATCTTGTCAAGAACAAAAATCGGTATTTTGTAATACAGGCTAAAGATTTTTCTATGTCATTTCAATACGACTACACTTGATATTGATAGTAGTAGTTAGCAATTTCATCTTTTCAACCGACGCGTAATGATTTAATTACATCTATTTCTAATTCCCATAATAATTTTTGTAGCTTGCTTAATCAGTTAATCTATAATAAATTGGATGTTAGCCAAAGACAAATTTCCTACTTCGCGGAGATTGCGGAGTTATTCTGTGGCCGCTTTATATTCACGTCATACACTCTATTTTTGGACACGAAATGTACATATATATGGATCGTTTTGTTATTATGTCGTTGTTCTTCTTTATCATGCTTTCTTTTTCACATAAACCATCAGACCAATTGATTTGGAATTATTAGTGGTTGAAAATTGTATTTTTCGCTAGAAGGATATTGCTTTTATTTAATCCAAAAAATTCTGTGGGCTCTATGAGATTCATTTTTTTGCGTGCATTGACGTCAGCAAAATTACGCACCTTGTGGCGGTTCCGCGTTCGCGGTCACGCAAGGTCGTGAAGTCTACTTTGTTAGATTGCATACCAGTAGGGTTACCATTTTTTTTGACTTCAAAGCGGGACGCCTCCAAAGACACGACCCCTTAGCTGTGACCCTGTAACTTTACAGTTTCCGATTTTACTATATAGGCCTACATTTAAAGCCATCCCGGCTGTCGTCATTGACCATATTGTCATCGAACGCATATTCTCTGTCTGAATATCGGGTTCAGTTCAAAAAATAGAAAGGAATAGACGCTAACGATACAAATGATCCGAATTTAGATTTTTTATGTACAGCAAAAGGAATAAAAAATAATGAAGTAGTCTGCCGTTTTCAAGCATTGACATTTAGCCTACTTATTCGCCCAAACATGCTTTTCTGTGATAACACCTTCAAAAAGACGAAATAGTCTGCCGTTTTCCAGCATTGAGATTTACTTATTCGCCCAAGCATGCTTTTCTGTAGATAACACCTTCAAAAAGACGTTGTTCAATGTTACATTCACGTGAACGTCCGAACAGGACCAATTAGAATTGATTTTACATGTGATACGTTCGCTGACAATGTTAGCGAGTAACAACGAAACAAAATAACGCATTCACCTTCAGTAAGTACGCTAGCGTTGCGCTACACAGCAACAACAGTAACGAGAACATGCTCGTGTTTTATGCTGGATGGCTGAATGCCAAAGCGGGACTTTTGGCTGACTTGTCGGGACGGCGGGACAAGACGCTTAAAAGTGGGACTGTACCGCCTAAAGCGGGGCGTATGGTAAGCTTACATACCAGGTTTTTTTTTCGTTGTGGCATTCGTGTCCATATATTTGAGCATCGCTGTAATTATTTTTTTTTTCAACTGAAAGTGATCAACATCACGTTTTCTAGAAATCTGATTATTGGTGGTAATTTTCGATAGATATTTTTAAATGCGTTCCTTCTCCCCTGTTTATACTTTAAAGAAAAGTGGGTAAAACAGCGCCCCAGTAACCTGACGCTTTTATTCGTTTTAAGACAAATGCCGGGGCTCTGATCAAATCAGGCATCGGGTTCAGGATAAGCTCCCAAAGTCGTGGTTCAACCACAAATCATATCAACACTGTAATTTAGGTTTCTTGGGACACTGAAGACAAATACCTGACAGATGTTGGGTGGGGTGGATCATCATTTGTTCTTCCGTTGAATTTAAAAGTAGGAATTGAACAATCTCAACCAAATGGAATTTATCGCCTGAGTGAGAATCGAGATATGTATATTGTGGAGAAGAAGAGACAAACCTATTTGAAAAGTGAATGTGAGTTCAGTTCACAGTCTAAATCGAAATTCGGATCGGTGCTAGGGATCTTTAGATAATTTTGTTTGTAAAATGAAATTATACAGTTCAAGGTATCATGAAATTAACATTCGTATGAACGCATATCATTTTTTAAAATGGTCCGAAATATTTAGCAGTTTACGAATATCTTACAATTGATAAACAATGTATAGGTGGACTTTTTTCTGTTGTGTAGATGATCAACTTTACTTCAACAGTAAAGCCGAAAAAGATTGCGTAAAACTTGATGAAATTCGCTTCAAAGATATTCCGTGGAACATCCTATTTGGTGTGGAGAAAGCTCCGTGTACCTTTGAAGATTGTAAAGTCGGGCACGACTATGCTCAAGATGAAGAAAAATTCATGATATCGAAACCAATCGTGATCCGTCAAAACAGGGAGAGAAGAAAATTTTTTGTGAAAAATTTATATTACGAAAAGAAATATATCGACCCCGTAACACTGAAGTTAGAGAGATTTCAGAAGTGCTCGATGGAAGAAATGTACGACATTCTGAAAAAAGAATTTGGAATTATTTTGAATTTTAAACTCAGTATACCATTTATTGAATGAGTTGTACTTTGGGGAGTACTTTGTGTTATTGATTTGTTTTAAATATTAAATTACATTTACATAACAATTTCTTGCAGTTCATTATTATTTGAATTCACAGAAACATATTTAAGACTGAAACTCAAAGACTAACTGAGCCTTGGCCAAACAGCTGTTTGATGCAATAATAGCTACCATGATCAAACATGCCAAGAACCACTACGATATTAATTTTTTGTAGAATAAACCAGCACATCCTCCTGGCTGATGAAGATATAAACATTTTAACTTAAATCAAGATGTTTAAAAAAATCCATTTTTGTGCTGTTGTGCAACAACTCGCCTCTGTAACATTTCACCACGTTCTCCCTCCCATAAATACATAAGGACTAAATAAGACTGTGTTTTTACAAAAAAATAAAAATAATAAAATGCGATATTTGATGTAATTCAATTATCAATAACTTTTAACTGGTTTATTAAAATTACTGATGGATGTTCGAGGGTCACATTGGAGCTCTTCAAGTGGCGCAAGTTATTGCTCATTAGTAGGCCAATTGCATATTATTGGAAGTATCACAGCTCAAAATTTGGCAGCATCTCCAGGCCACAATTTTAAAACTCGCCGATGACAAATAAGCGCATGTTTTTTATTTTTAAGGTCATTTTTGGTAAAATAAATGTTATTCATAAATGAATATTTTGTATTAGTAATTTAAGTTTTCGACCATAAAAGCATTACAATGCGTTTAGTATTTGAAACTATACTCACGTCGCGAGGTTTCACCAAATTTCTTTTTTTCAAATTTGGGTCGCTTGCAAGAAAAAGGTTGGGAACCACCGCAGTAGACTATCAGTACCGCTGTCTTCGCGAATGTGCCTGACCACCAGAAAGCAACAAACGCAATTTTTGATGACGTCATCGCACACAATAAACGAATCTCTTGGAGCCCACAGACATTTATGAAAGTGAGAAAATAAATGCGAAAATACAATTTTTAACCACTAAAAAATTCAAGGCAACTATAGTTATTGAGAAGCAATTTTCCCTACATTAAGAAAAAGAATAAAAGAAAGAAAAATACTGACAAGATGAACAACAACAACACAATAACAAAACGTTCAATAGGTAGGTTTACCATATATCTGGTACAAAAAACCGGGACAGTGCGGATCGGACTAACTTTGGTTCGATTCTGAGGCTAAGTAATATCTGAATCTTCTATCATATCTTTGCGAGTAGATACCGGGCATTAAATTAGCTATAAATTAATTTGTACGCGCAGTCGCCAAACATCATTTATAAAAGCAGTCAATTATTTGAAAATTTCAATAATCGACATAAGAGAGACACCTGCGGTTGCCACACTGCAATAGTTGTACTCATAATGACAATATAGCAAAATGATTTCTGCTCTGTTACTTGAACAGAGTAAGTT
Source organism: Styela clava (assembly GCF_964204865.1). NCBI lineage: Eukaryota > Metazoa > Chordata > Ascidiacea > Stolidobranchia > Styelidae > Styela > Styela clava. The sequence continues at coordinate 21,523,913 of NC_135250.1, forward strand.
TGAAAAAATTATAAATTTTGACAACAAGACTTTCTACTCGAACGGGCAAAGTATCCACGGAATGATGTTGAATTTAGTTTTAAGGTAAATGAGCCGCAAATCCTATGCGAGTCTCGTAAAGGCTCGTTTCAGTTTTATTTTTGAGTTTGAAAAAAACATTATTGCCCCGTGTCTTTCTACGCGTCCATTTGGAATTTCGATAATTTATCGACAGGTCAGTTAACGTTGTGCGTCAAATTATCGCAATTAACATAATTATAATACCTTTCACACAACAAAACAGCAGTTCTCTCTCCCTCTGTTAACTAGTGAATCAGAGATAAATTGGATGCTTCCGTTAAGAAAATAACTTTGTAATAATATTATATGAAAAAATTGTTTTTGACTGCCACGCTTTTGAACAAGCAGCTAAGCTCTCCACATCTGTTTTGTTTTGCATTCTAGCTGGCTCTTTATTTTGTCCTATAGCATGCAAAGCATAAGATTCTTCCTCATATGGCTGCTCATATTCTGATATCTGCATGTGCATGTTTTTTGTTGGGTTTCTGATATTCCACATGCATGATCTTTTATTTCTATTTGAGTGGTGTGTTTCTTTGTGAGGGTTGTAGAAGGTATAATTTAACTCCTGTACCTATTACTGTAATTAGGCGACCAGTCGAGATATATTGGATTCTCCCCTTCATTTTGATTTGCTGTGGTACTCAATGATTTGTCTTGTGTGTATACAAAATTTTATTCTAGGTTAAGGTTCTACTGTGAAGTTAACGTGAAGGCCAACATACAAATGGTTAGTGTGGTTTGAGAGATCTTACATGGTTTGCGAAGATTATTTACCCTGTGTCCCAACCAGAATTCAAATCAGGTCTTTCAACTTGCGTTTTAAAGATAAATAACTAATGATCAATATTTAATCAAAATATTATTTTCTTCTCAACAAAAGTGTAGGGTAGTGAGTGTTATTTCCTAATATGTAACCCTTGAATATTCTACTCGAAGATTTATTTTCTGTTTTTCAGGTCGTTTGTGATGACCAATTTAATGGCTAGCTTATTGAATATAAAGAGTGTCTACAATCTACATCATCAAAATTGGCAGTCTGATGTCTCATCTATGATAAATTTGAATTGACAACAATTGCGTTACATTAAGTAAATGAAGAAATGATCCTGTGAAATAACAATCCTAATTCCTTTGTCCTTGCAGAAGTCAATATCTAAGATTGAAAAAAACCTTACTTATACCCTTGGTAATCAACATATTCCTATTCCCCGTTGTCCTACCTTAATTAATTATAATAACTTATGTCACTTGTACCTTTAAATACTTATTACAATCTGGACTATAATCTGGCAATAATAGGCTCTAGTTTGGGGAATGAAGTGGTCTACTAGCCCACCTCTTCATGCACCCAATTCTGGCAACTTTGGTTGGGCATTTTTGGCAATTGACTCCAACCAATGACATTAAACAACATGATAGGCAACTCTGACGTCACTCCATAAGACTACATGCGAAAGATTGTATTTCATGATACGCTCCAATGCACATATTTCTCGTCGCCTTTCGCGACCGTTTTCCGCTTGCTTTTGCTAATCGGCGTCCTCTTTACGTTTAGTACCTGCCTTTTTGCGCCTGTAACGTAAGAAAATAATCTCTATATCTAAGAAGTTTTGCTCACTTGGAAAGCTGGAATGACATACAAGCTGTAAAGAGTAAAATGGACATCATAGACTTTTTTTTTTATCAGAGAAGATTACAAACGCGATAGCGTAAAGATTTGTGTGGGACATTTTGCAGATAATGACAAAGTTCAAAGGTAGTCATTTTAATGTTTGCGCTTAAACATTGAAATTTCATTTAAAGAGGGTGTCATACAAAACAGCAAAACTGTTTTTACTACTCTTAACGGTGCTGTGATACAATTCCATAACACAAAGTTTGCACCTATCGAACTTGCCTTAGTAGGTGAATTTTTTGGACAAATTTATTGTGAGGGATTTCGCATGTAATTCTCATTGATTGGTGGCTGTTTATAATTCCTATTAATTGTGAATTCTGATTATACCAAAGAATTTACTGGCACCTTTTTCTTGTCAATACTCCAAGCTGAGGTAATAAACAAGACAATACATTCATGTCATGTGGAAGCAAAATATGCACACTAATTAAAAGTTTGACACATTGAGATAATACATCATTACAGAAAATACAAGTTAAAGATATGTATGACCATCACATGGTAATTAAAATTAAAATTAATAGGGGCTGTGGAGTATGAAAAGTTCAAGACAAAGAAAAGAACAAAAGTTCTCTCTAGCTCAGGAACTCTCAATTTTGCCTCCATTGCTTTGTGAAGGCCAATATATTGCCAGTGGCTGAATTGGTTTACCTTTATGATAGCAACGATTTTGTTTTTAAAACGGCAAGATTTTTTTCAATTTAATTGAAGTGATATTATTTCCCAAAGCAATGCTTGAATTGTCTAGAATAGATCAGTGGTGTCAAACTCATGGGTTTTCGAGAGCCGCATTGCATGTTGGAAATTGTAAAAAGGGCCGCAAACAGTTTTTAATAATGTATACTTGAAAGATATTTTCAAGATTTAAGTTTTAGTTTGTGACATATATTAGGATGCAACTAAACAGTTGGATTAAGTTTTATTATTTTTTTTAATTTCAAATGCAATTTCATGTTATTATTTGCATTCCACTATTATTGCAAGTTACTGTATTTATTACAAAAAATCATAAAATTCTATGTACAACCATCAAAATCATTTTTGAACAAGCTTTGGATAAGGAAAGAATAATACATACACTAAAAAATGACTCAATCTAAATATATGAACCTAAAATTAACAAAAATACTACAATATAAACTCTATGTTTTTTAATTACATTTGTCCTGACGTTTGGCCAGGATGAAATAATTTTATAGTACCAACTCTAACTAACGAGGTCACATGATCATGGGTTAATGTGGATCTTTGCGAATGTTTAATTAATTCCAGTAATGCAAAAAAGTTATATTTATCATTTCATGTATAGATCAGTAAAAAAACAAATGACAGATTTTTTCGACAAGAAATTTCGCGCCACATTGCATGGCATAGGATTGCTTGAATTATTATTGATATTTAGTAACAAAAGAGTTGTATAATTATATTAATATACAAACATATGGAAATTTTCTGTTCGAAGTTGGTCTTCGAATTTGTCATATTGACTGCTGAGCCTATTGTGTTATTTCATTGTACTGATGGAAATATGACAAATTAAACAATGTGCTTCAGAGAATTTTGTGAAATGCAGAAATATTGCAACTCCCATTTTCTTCGAAAATGCCACCTTCTTCATGTACTTTGCGTTTAATTTAATCACTCAAGTGTTTTATTCAAGTATTATTTTGCTAGCTTGATGTGTATTCTTAAACGAGTTAAAATGTGAACAAAAAAAATTAATTTTTTAAAACTACTTTCAGTAAATTGTTTTCTGTGTGAATATTCAATTTCACTTTAAAAAGTTTGAAAAATCTGTTACATTTAGATAAAAAAAAAATTCCAAAATACTTTTACAATTATTATTAAGCGTTCGAGGCCGCACTGGAAATTCTCTGGGGCCGCGAGTTTGGTCTAGATTGAAGTTGTCCAAAATATATACCAGTATTTTATCATGAATCATGATTATACCCTTTCCTGAATTTCTTCTACAGTACTACCAAAAGTTGATGGACCAAATATAACACAGGTGTAGTGAGTGACCCGAAATCCTCATTTTTCAAAGCTGTTTTAAGAATGCCTGGCATGTTTTGTGCTTTTTCACAAATAAGACCGCTTATGCAATCTTACGCATTGGAATTTTTAGTTATTTTCCTCAAGCCTTGCAGGATGTAGGGGCCATACACAACTCTACCGGAGGGTCAAATGCATTTGCATGCCTCCATAGGTTGTTCTTCTATTGCAAACATTTATGGAGTATTCTAATTATATTTCTTGGTTCTTATGCCTACATTTCATATCTCAATCTATGGTTTTCTTCACACAACACATTATTGTCACTCATAGAACCTTCAATTTCCCTGTGATCATATCCCTCATATTTTATCATGTGTAAGCACAAAAGAAGATTCAGAACAGATTGAAAGTGTAAATTAATATAACAAATAATAATAAATTTGGAATGGAATTCTTATTTTTTGCTCCTCTCTATTTAAAATTTATTTAATAACTTCCTAATCCCGATTAGAAATTTTTCTCATCTCTAATTATATATCATTTTTTTTTTTACATAGTGTATATAGTTTTTTTCCATATGTATATCCTGAGAGTGTAATATTACAGAACCTGTGTTATTAATTTATTTATTCATGTGCTTGCTTTGGGTGGTAACCGACTCAGATGACTGTTAATGGTCGTATCGTTACCACCCTGTCATCTACCGAAACCTAATTTTTCTCATTTTGCTATCATATATATATTGTATGAGTTTTCTGGTTTGACGAAACAATAAAAAAATTCTCTCTCTCTCTCTCTTGGAATCACACTGTCACTGATATGTCGCCAGACTTCTGATATCTGCTTCTGCTACAGTTGTCCTGTGAATAAATAATAGGAAATTGAGAATAGACGAATAGTTGAAAGTTTTGCTTTATGTCGGCTTAATTTCTTGATTGATATACTTACTATTTTTGCTATTGCCGCTTGTGCTGCAGGAGTCTCACAATGCTAGACAGGTTTTTCCACAACATTCACATCTGAAGAAAGAGAGGAGATTTATTAATTTTCGTTAAGAATGAATAAAGCAGTCTATATGATTTAGAATGGGAAAGCTAATAAATCCAATATCCCATGTCTATGTAAAATATGTTTTACTGAATTTGGTATATAAACCAACTAATAAAAGGGTTTAGTCAGAAAATTACAAGCATTCTTATACTTGAGAGATCAGACTATACAATATAGACCGGTATGAGTAAAATGTTAGGTGAACTTGTTAACCCTTTGATTCAATACGCAAATAAAAGTTATTGAGCAATAGTATGTTACAGAAATGAGTATATATCCTCACTGAATAAAAAATCTAACTGGAGGTGCATGAACTATTTGAAACCATAAGGGGTAAGTAAATATGCAATTTCGGCAAATGGACAACTACGTACCGTACTGAATTAATAACTTCGTAGTATTTGACAAAAGCTGGCTTTCCCACATGTACTAAACAGTGCGATGCCCGGGTGTGATATACAACAATAGTATTTACCTTACCTTTTTTCAATTTCTTTCTACCTCAACTTTACAAAATATCATTAAAATCGACAACAACTGTCAAAGCAGGCACGAACACCATTCGTGCTATTCCTTGAAAGCAGCACACATCCGCTCGTTTTCGTCTCGTCAAGTATGTGCATTGGAGCGTGCTATCGGACACGATCTTCGGCCAAAAATGGCGGAGTGGCGCATCATGTTGTTTAATGTCATTGCTCCAACTATAATCAGCTTGGCACAGCTTGGTATGTTAGTCGTTGGCTTGGCAATATATTTTTCATAAAAGTTTATCTCTACTGTTCACTCCCATTTATAAAATCTATCAATTCGGCAGTGGCAAACGTTATAAATTTATTAATATGGTATGGCAAGTAATTTTTATTTTATTTTTGAACTACCCGTATGTAATTTATAACTTCTTAATTTATAACTTCTGGTTGTGTGTGTGGGTGCGTGTGTGAAATATTTTCATTATTTTAGGTGAGTGAACACGTACCACTTCTTCTTGGCAAAACCTGCCATCTTGTATACATTCTGTACGTTTTAAACCTTATCTAAGGTTTTGTTTGCTCTCCTGATTTCATAATCAGTTTTTATTTATTTTTTTTACCAATCATTTTATTGTTTTGCTGATTATTGAGACCCGAAATAAACTTATACTTATACATGTGAAAGTATTTCCCTCCGCCTCTTGGTGTAGGCTACTTCGACTGTATGTAAGTTTGCGAAAATGTAATTTTGTATGAAATAGCTTCCACAAGAATGAATCTGCGTAGAACCTTACCTTAGTATATACACACTAACCCTTTATGTTATAAATGCCCCGTATACCGGTATAAGCGTTAGCCATATTTCTCATATCAAATAATAGACTACCGGTACTGTAGCATACCGGTATAGCCTTTGGTCGTTCGAGGAGCATCGCATTGCGCACAGTAAGGTCGCATTAGGAATGTCCCGTTATCAACAATTAGGCCTCTTTATCAACAGCGCACTTCAGCCAGTCAGCATTATGGATATTGCGGGTCGCATTACTGCATTGCAGCAGCGCTTTACGCACGAAATCTATGATGACAAGTTGGACGGGACTTGTTGATACTGTGATAGTTTCAAGGTATAGCATTAAAAAGGGATAGTTTATGTGTCCTTGGTGTCTGGATCGGCAACAATGACACGACGCAACAAAACTGGAATCCAATTATAGAAAAAATCAAAAGAGTAGTGAATATATGGAGAGCTCGAACTATGAGCATGCAAGGGAAAATACTGATTACTAAAAGTCTATTATTATCTAAATTGTGGTATCTTGCGGCTGTAATAACAATTCCAAATGATATCATTAAAACAATTGAGACCCTAGTATGGGATTTTGTATGGAACAACAAACAACCCACGGTAGAGAGGAGAGTCTGCTGTGCAAGGAAAGTTGAAGGAGGTCTGAAGGCCATGGATCTGTGTAGTCAGATTAAAAGTCTACAAGTTAGATGGATTTGGAAATTATTAAAAAGTGATGAGGCTCCTTGGGCAAAGAGAGCGAAACAATTTATAAATAGATACCATCCTAAAATAACAGTGACAAATTTAGAAATACTACATCTCTCTTTGAAAATTTTAAGGAATAATAACATTCCTAAGTTTTATATAAATTCGGTCAACATATTCAAGGAACTTGATGTAAAAACGAAACAAATTACCACTAAACAACAAATATATGATCAATACATATGGTGGAATCCAGCCTTAACATGGTTGAATCAACCAGAATTTATAAATAATTGGATAAGAGGAAACATTTTAACATTTGGCCATCTGTTCCAATATGACTGTCTTGAAATAGCAATCAAAATTTGGGGCATAAACAAATGGAGTAGTATGCGTGAAAATAAAAAACTTGATTGTTATAGGAAAGTAGTAAAAGATTCTGTACAAATTTTAAAAGCCATACCATCAGGATGGGCTAATGTGTTGAATAGTCAAAGTAATGTTCAAACAGATTCCAGTTCAATATATTCATTTGAAAAACTTCCAACCACGAAATATATGTATAATCAAATTATAAGTAAAAAGATAATGGAAGTGACAAAACAAAAAGGTTTATCAATTAAGGAATATTATGGACTGGAATTTGATATTGATTGGAATAACATTTGGGTTCATGGAATATCTAAAATTGTACAAGTTTTATGTTGGAAAATAATTCATATGGCATTACCTACTGGAAATAGAACAAGGCATTGGACAGAATATGATGATGGTCACTGTGTGTTGTGCAATATTAATATCATTGAAGACTGTAAACATCTATTTTTTGAATGCTATTATGTTAAAATATTTTGGGATTGGTGCGAGTTGCATTTTAGTGAAAATAATATTGATACCATTATTGCACAAAATACATGTGACCTGTCAGTTATTATGATAGTTGCATGTGGAAAGGCAGCTATTTGGGAATTCAGGAATCAAATAATATTTGAAGATTTGGATAATTTCCAATCAGTTATGAGAATAATTTTTAAATGTAAAATTAGAGGGATGCTGAAAAATATGGCATCAAATATGAAAAATAGCTTTTTGGAGGATGGAAGAATTGAAAACTTGTTAGAAAAGTCGGTAATGTCATAGCTTTTGATAGTACATTTTTAAGATTGACTAGTATTGATAATATTGACTGTTTTTATAAATAAAAAAAAAAAAAAAAAAAAAAAGATATCGTGGCTGTTGTTCCCGAATTGTCATTCGATGGGCTTAGACGTTGATAACGCGCCTTTTAGTTTTATTGCTGAGAAAAGGCGTTTTATCATTCAGTCATTTCATGCAGATATAAGGTACCGGTATATTATATAATAATAGCCTCTGAATGAGTATAATGAATGTTTTTTTCTTGAAGAATATTTACTGTTAAGTCTGAAAGTGTTGTCTAACTTCTGAAATTGATAATAATTTAATGTCATTTGTGTTATTTAGTACAGTAATATGTGCTTTTTTATTGATTAGGCCCTCTACATTGAGTCGGTTATTTTATGGTGATCAATAACATACTAAATATCCATATAACAGTAACAGTATATTATGAAAAAATTTTACGCCGAGTCAAGTTGCATAGTTATAAGATGTAAAATGGTCGAATAAAAATTATCTCTGGCTATTTTCTCATCTTTCCATTTAGCTATATTGTCGCAACCAATTTTGTCAGTTTACTCATACAGTCATAGTGCACAAAAACGCGCAGCAGCCATAGTGACCTTCGATGGTCATACTGCAGTACTGGCCTGCACAAAACAATGTTTAAATTGCTTTGCAATTACTGAATATTGTTTTGTATTATTTTGTAATATTAACATTGTTTGTGGAAACAAAATCTTTTTCACTCCTTTTTAATTTATATTTTAAATTTTATACCACATGGCACATTGTGCTGTTTTCGCGCAACCTATTACTGATAACCTATTATTCAAAAATACCATCTCAATTTTATAGAAAAAAAAAAAAAAAAAAAAAAAAAAAAAAAGATACTGTGATAGAAGCAGCAGTGAGTCGAATTGACTTGGTACCTGGTACTGAAATTTGCTGGGACAATAAATAAAATATCCAATCACAGCAATAGAGCCTGGCACATTATTAATAAGTTTGTACCCGGTATACCGTACTTATGAAAAGTTTTTTTTTGTTTAATTAGGAGATTGAGTTATCGTATTCAGTCTTACATCAAACTATAATGCTAAATGAAAAATTTGAAACTTTACAGAATTATATTGGGCATGGTCTAGCTCACTAGTCTATCTAAAATAAGTATGGCTCTTTTATATGTTGTTGTCGCTCGTGAGACGACAATTCTTGCCAAATGCGCAAGTTGTGCTGGCAATTTTGACGAAGTCACGGACCAGATACTGAAAAAGATTCCAGACAAGGATACAAAAATGACATATTCGCAAGGAAATTATTTATTTCATTATGTAAGAGAAAATGGAATTGTATATTACGCCATAACAGAAGATGAATTTGAGCGCTCGAAGGCGTTCCAATTTCTGGGAGAAATAAAAAGAAAGTTTCAGAGAAACTATGGAGATCTTGCTTTGACAGCTTTACCATATGCGATGGATAATGAATTTTCGCGGGAACTGTGGTCTCAAATGCAAAAGTATTCCAAACCTGTCGTGGAATCCCCCGAGATTTCAAAAGTAAAACAAGTCAACGATCAGCTTGATGAATTAAAGGGTATAATGGTGAAAAATATTGATAGCATAACAGAACGCGGAGAAAATCTCAATCTACTTGTGGATAAAACAGAAGATCTTAGCCAATCATCTGTCACTTTCAAAAAACAAAGCACTAACCTAGCTAGGAAGCTATTTTGGAAAAATGTTAAAATAACAATCGTCCTGATTGTTGTTGCAATAATAGTCATATATTTTTTGGTTTCTGCGGGTTGTGGAGGACTAAGTTGGCCAAAGTGCGTGGGGAAATCTAATAATGGTTCAAGAATTGATTGAATTTATTATTTGATGATTCGTGTAGTGAGTTTGTCATATAGTTTGCCAAAGTTTGGTATTAGTGATTTGGGTTATTTTTTTTTCATGCATTTTGAAGTCAAATTTTTGTTTTTTGATAATGGTTCTAGTTTTGTGTTGTGCATTAAGCTGAAAATAGTGGTTATAAACTGAACCTATGAATTGGTGAATTCTCTAAGTTTGTTCAATACCTCTGCTAGAGCGGACTTTTTCATTTATAGTTTTTGAGTGATACAAAAGTGCCGTCAAACTATTAAAAGGCAGATTTGGAGTATGAGTTTTACTTAACAAATACGGTTATTCTTCAATGATTTTCACCAATGAGTCATTTCCTGACTTCGTTAATGTACAAGCATATATTGGGAAACACTTATCAATTTGGTTCTGTTAAATACTGGATATTCGTTAGTCGTACATGTTATTTTTTTTGATGAGTTTCATTCACTTGCCTTGAGTAGCTCTTATTGTATTATATTTTTTCATCAACCTGAATTGTCATTATGGTTTCATGTTGGACGAATAAATAAATCATGCTAGAAACTGTGGCTGATTAGGTATTCCCCATTTACCATACCTAGTCTAATATTTACTGTTAATTCATTGCATTGGTCTGTTCAATCTGTTTCAATGTATTTGAACAACCCTTGCACGCAACTATCTCCACAAAAATTGATATTGTGTTTCATGTGTAAAGTAAGCAGTGGTGCAACGATAATTAGACTCTTGGCACAATGCATGACAGAAAGTTTATTTTAAAAGTTCAGGAAATGATAATCCTTCATATTTTTGATAAGTTTGTTTTGTTGTATTTTAGGGTATGATAGTTTTTAGTTGTGTCCTTTTGTTATGTCTCATTTTCACTCCATTAGCTGTATATTTTTTCTGTCCAGTGATCATATGATAAATAAATATAACTTGACAACCCTTTTTAAATCGAATTTCCACGAATGGACATATTCTACTAACATGAATGACTATTCAAAACTGTGTAAAATTACCATATAAAGCCCCAATTTTGATGATTCTGGGATTTCGGAAATATATTCATTTGTGAATTTCATATACTCTGAATTGTTTGGACTCCTCTGAATTGCTCTCATGCGCTTGAAACATAGCATTGTTTATCTCACTTGACTGTTTTATAAATGAATATGTCTGCAGTTATGCCAGGGGGGGCCAACCTGTCTTTGACTGAGATTGACTTAATTTTTCACAATATCTTGCGATTGACTGATGGATAATAAAGTCACACACAAAAATGAACGAGTACTAAATTTAGAACTGAACCTCAATAAGGATGTTCCGCTTCAAATCCCTGAACACCAGACACTAGAGCTGCTTGTGGATATAGCCATCCTAATTATCCCCTGCCTAGACTGGAACCCTGTTCACCCCCAGATTCTTAAAAAAGCCCGTGCGGGATTGCTCTGGTATGGTGGGCTCAGTTTTGACAGATACCACACAAGAACCTGCTGCTTAATAATGTTCATGTTTAAATGAGTGATGCTTGGATATTGGTTAAACACATATTCCTTGCAGGCATGTTGATAAGCACGGTCGACAACTCAAGACGTGGCAATCGTCCTGTTGGTCACCCCTGAGATATGTCATAGAAGTTTTTTTTGAAAGCTGTGCGACTGTGCTAAAATTCTTCTTTTTAAATCCATTAAGTTAAATTATTAATACAAGTGTTGTAGCATTTTGTAATACTCTTTATTTGTGCCTTAGTTATCTTATAATGGGTTTTAGTAGATATGGTATAAATGTAAATGATTTGAACCAAAATTCATACTAATGCTTATTTGAATGAGACAGGTAATCTAAATGCTCAAAAAAGGTTTACTGAGAGGCATCAGACTCTGATATAAATTAGATTTTATTTTATTGAAGTTGTTGAAAATTTGAAATTCTCAAATCGCAAGTTCAATCTTTTTTCGTTAAGTGTTCACTGCAAATTAATCATCTTTCTTTAGTGTCATGAACAATCAGTGTTGACTTCAATTCGTTAAAAATTCATGATATACAAGGAATTTTTTTTTTGTGGAAATTCTCTGCTGTAAATTAAAACTAAATTCTTCAAGGCTGCTTATTTAATACAGGGATGTATAAATTCCAAAATCTGTTGCCCATTTTCAATATCTCAAATCGAGGGGTATTTTTTATCAGTACTATAATATAGAAATAATGAAGTTACATTGTGTACTATCATTGCAAATATCATAAACATACTTATATATAATGTTGCTTTTTTATATAGCACTTCAATAAAAGTAGAATAAATCAAAATGGATTCTGAAGATTTTCAATTAGCAGAAGAATATTTTGCATTTGCTATCGAATTGGCAAAAAAGGTTGGCCCAATGATCCGGGATGCTTTTTACTCGGAAAAAGAAATATTGACAAAATCTTGCACAACAGATCTTGTGACGGAGACTGATCAAAATGTGGAAAAAACAATTTTAGAAGCAATAAAGAATTCTTACCCTAAACATGATTTCATAGGCGAGGAGTCTGTTGCGGGCGGACTAAAATGTAATTTAACGGACGCTCCTACTTGGATTGTAGATCCTATTGACGGAACAACTAATTTCGTTCATCGATTTCCATATGTTGCTGTATGTATTGGGTTCGTCTGGAAAAAAGAACGTCTTTTTGGTGTAGTTTATAACCCGATTTTGAATGAGATGTTTACAGCATTCAAAGGTAAAGGAGCTAATTTGAACGATAAAAAATTAAAAGTTTCAAAAGAACAGGATTTGGGGAAAAGTATGATAATGACTGAATGTGGTTCGAGTCGAGATCCAAAGCACTTAGATAAAATCTTTAAAAACATGCAATCTGTTATCAGTGCCCCTGTACATGCTATTCATAGCCTTGGAAGTGCAGCTTGCAATATTTGCATGGTTGCCCAAGGGGGAGCAGAGGCATATTATGAATTTGGCATTCATTGTTGGGATTATTGTGCTGCCGGAATCATTGTGGAAGAAGCCGGTGGTGTAGTCATTGACACTCAAGGTGGTGAATTGGATCTTATGAGACGAAGAATAATAGCGGCAAACAATATGTCAGTGGCAAAAAGTTTGTCAAATGTGATTGTGGAACAAATGGAATTACCTAGAGATTAATGTCAGAGCGGTTAAGCCTGATGAAAATTTTGGCGGACCACCTTCATACAAAAGAACTAAGCTTATGAAATAAAAGTATACGTGTTAGGAAATTCATGTTGACATTATACTAAAAAATGAAAGTTTGCTATTTAATGCGAGATCTGTATTTGTTGGCTGGCCATCTGTTCCCATATTGAAGATATGGTCGACACCGACACACGTAACGTGTTTCTTACATCCAGCCTACCTCGATTTTGTAGTTATCAATATCGAAAAACCAGGCCTCACAATAATAAGATGTTGAGAAAGGTAACAATGGCTGTAAGCCTTCTGTCTCTAGTCTGGGTATTGATTGATGTTTGACTTTGTTGGTGTTTATTTTACCATAACGAATTGTTTTACCCGATGTGCTTACTTCATGATTATCCTGATTCTGAAGTATAGAATTAGCACTGACCGGTTATCTACGAGCCAGTAGTGGAGCAGTCACGTTCTCAGCGAGAATCATTTTGTTCGAGATCTTATTCGGACTGATGTGAGACTTTCAAATGCAGGCATAGAGGAAACAATTGGCCCAGCATTATTGCGACCTGATGACATGGGAATAGCTTGTGAAGTCAGACATACTGCTGAAATGCATTGTGTTTGTCTGGTTTGCTGTTGGGGGCTGTTTTTAAGTCGTTTCAGTATAAAACATTTAATATTGGAAAAAATTAAATTGAGCACTTCACTTGAAAACCGAATTCTGTTAAACATTCTATATTGCTCATCCCTAACTGCTCAGTTCTGTAGTAGCCTATACACAGATTTTTCTATACTGTTTCATTTTCAAAACTTTGAATTTTATTGTTTTATACTGAAATAAAAGTTTTGCTTAGAATGAATTGTTAAATTTTGCTACAAAAATTGTTAATCGATTAACTATAGTGTAATTTGCGTACTAAATATATGCAAATCTTTTTTGTAATTTGGAATTGTAGGGTATATTATATTTTTTGCTCTATTCAGGTAATATATTATTAAATCACAGTTCAATTTTTTATGAGTGAAAAAAGCTGCTTTTATTATTTTAATTGTATTAAAACAATTGTATTCAAGATGCTTAATTGATCTGTTATGCACCAACATCTGTTTTTTGATCTTCCCAGTTCTGTTTATTGGTTATCTTTTTGAAGTCATGAATAGAATATGGAATAATTTTTGAGAAAAAAATTAGCAATATATTATTTGTATGTAGTAGATGGTTGAATCTCAGATATATCAGTGCTTTAATGTAGGACTAATTTACTATAGACACAGACTCCAGGCTACGGGTTTTGAAAATTTCAGCTTTGAACTCGAAGAAAATCAAATTTTGAAAACCAAACACTTTGCATATGCAAGCTTTCTGTAAAAGGCCGATAAAATTTATACTCTTCAAGTTTATCTGGAAAATTATGATTTCTATCATCATCAAAAGTCTGAAATCCCAACGATAGGAAAATCAGAATTTTGATTTCAGCTCTGGGGAAATACGACTCCACCTTCACAGCCCTAGTGGTGGTATACATTGTAGAATATTTGTATACTATTTGTTTGTTATTCTGCTATCTAAGATTAATTTCATTCGATTATTCGTCATTGTTCAATAATGTTAAAAAATTATAATTCTGCTATATCTGCTGCGCAGTGAGTCAAATGGAATTTTTCGAATCAGAAATCTATGTAAGAATATTTAATATCTAACCCTGGACTGGGTTAAAGTTGGTTAGGTAATTTAATCAATTTGGGTCCTGATAGTTGCTTTCTTATGACTGTGATGCGTAAGCGTAGACTTGTTATGTTATGGCGCATCACAGTCCACACATGCCATGCCCCCATTTCACCCAGAGTAAAATGGGTAGGCAAAAGCGAACCGGTAAGATTCTGGTCATACGAAAAATAGTGGCTGCTAGTGTATCAGTGTCGCTTAAAGTTAAATCGTAGATGCTTTCGAACAAAAGCCTGATAAGCTACAAAGTTTGTGTGCTTGCAATAATATTTCATCATTTTCATGCAAGAGTCTTTCGGCCCCTATTTCTTTATCTCATTTATGCTCTTGGCGTTAAGAATAATTGTATAAAATTATATCCATGACGCTTTGATTACTCAGTAACCTATTTACTCACTTTATATTTTGTATTATTCAACTAGATTACTATAATAATGAATGACGGACACGGGAATCCTCAGCAAAATATATCATACTCAACATTCCCTGGTAATCTGACGACATCTGATTCACATTCATTGCATGGACAAGAATGTGATCCCCCGTTGATGCAGACAACTGCGTCATGGGTTCCTGGACAATCTGCTTTTGGTATGTTGACAAATTTTTATTCATTCTCAGAAAAGAGTTGAAAGCTAAAGTGGAGCTTTTAACTTGTTGGTGTCGCGAGTTAAAGATCTGGTAAACCTACTGTAATCTGGTAAAACTACTGAGCTCTCCTCAAAGGAAAGGTGTGAAATGCTGCATATAAGGAAAACAATGTCTTTTGTTTCATTAGTAAAAAACATCATTTTTATTAGTAAAAAAAATTATTTTTAGATGAAATGGACGCTGACCAGACTGGGGGTGATTTTTCAATTTCAACATCATCAGTATATTGTCAATCGATGTCTCTATTACAGTCGCCTCCGGCGACACAACGTAGAAGCGAAGGATTTTCCGCAAAAAGTCCAGTGTTCCCCCACACCGAGATTCAGACCCCACCAGTCCATGTTGATGCTGATACAACAGGAACATTTCATCCTCTAACTCCTTTGACAGATATGCAACAGCTTACAGACTTGCAACCTGTTACTCCTTCAAGAATAAACGATTCTCCTCGAAAGCTTTGTGGTAGATGCAGAAATTTTTACATAAGTCTTCTATTTTTGAATATTCACGATATTCGTAGCAAAAACAATCAAGGATTCAATCTTGAGATAGTTTTTATACTCAATATTTTAAATTCCCAATTTTAAGTGTAATTCAGTAAACTCACATTAGACAAATTGTCATTTTTAGCAATTGAATTCTAACAGTGAGGCTAAAAATTTTGTTACTGTTGAGATCCTAATTTGAATTTATTGTATAATACACTTAAAACTTATCCAATCTACATTATTTTTCAACATCATTATACAATTAAGTGTTGAACATTCATGAATTTATTATATTCCTCATTACTTATCGATCTTTATCGATGAGTATGTTGATTGGTATTTGTCTGTCTGTCTGTATGTTTGTTTGTCTGTTAGATGCACGCGATATCTCACGAAAGAGAGGTTGAAACTGCTCCAAATTTTGCATGTGCATTCATCATATCTCGGACCAGAAGCCTATTAATTTTGGATAAATTATGTCGTATAATTAGCGAGTTATTTATTAATTAGTGATGGGACACAAGATGTCACTATGGAGTAAGAGCGCTGTTTTGGGGGATCCCCTAACTTTAATACTTTAACATACTTGAAAGTTAACACTTTTTTTCAAAAGTTTCTTATGAGTTAAACCAAAGACTGTTAGGACTGTTATATTATTATAGACTGTGGATCCATGAGTTGAATTAAAATTATCTTCTGTTCAGAGGACATATTTTTGTTTAAATTAATGCCGGTTTTCTGATCTGACAGGCATTCAAGATAAAGCAGAAGATGGTGATAAAAATACTCATGTCGACCAACCTCCTCAAGTAACGCCGGCTCGTCCAGTAACTGAGATCCATTCCTTCAAGTCTCCACCCACTCCGTTTCGTCTGGTTGCTCCCGATGGTACAGAATTTCGACCAGTTATATCGAAAAAGGGAAACGGTCGAATCTCAATCACTTATCCATTGGATATGTTGGCATCATTTAGACAAGGTAATCAACTTTTTTAAATTTTGAATTCTGATTTAAAATATTCCGTTCTTTTGAGAAATGGTAGCCTTTTACTTATTACTAGATAACAATGGCTGCTTGTTGTATAAATTTTGGGTGTTATATAAAAAGAAAAATTATCAATATTAAACTTTTTGCAAATGTTCTCTTAAATATGTCATATTTACTCAGATAAATCAGTTTTTTGTTTCGAGAAATATTATCACTTTGTCTAACTTGGTCCAGGAAATACTGAAGTCATAAATATCATTTTAGACTGTGATGCATTATTTTCAGATCCTACATTATTGTCGAGTTCATCTGCAGCCTCAATGGACTGCTTCTCGCAGGTATTTACTTTTCACTAGTTTCTTGAAGTGTTGCAGACACTTGAGTCATTGACTCAACTCAAGTCACCAAAATCAAATATTTTTAATGAATAACGGATGATTTTAATCTATATTCAAGTTGAGCCCCCCGGGGGTTCGATACTCTCTTCGAAAATTTCCTTTTTCCCTTTCGAGCTTCTGTATAAAATTTAGACTTGAACTATTTGTGAGTTGGAAAAATTTTGACTTGAACTCCAGTAAGTTGGAAAATACAACTCTAATTAAAACATGTCGAACTCTGACCCCATAGCCCTTGTGGAAATTTGCATTGTCTGTATGCACATCAATGCAGCAAACCTACCTAAGTTTATATTATAGGTCGTGCATTGATATACTATTTGTTAGACTTTGTGTACTTTAACAAAGTCTTTATTTGTTCTGCTGTTATCTGACCCTTGTAGTAATTGTTCTATTATTTTGCAGTTTTTGATGCATCCTGTGTTACCGAAAGTACCAGATAGTTCTCCTGTATCAGAAAATTCACAGTCAAAACCGGTTCTTTCGACCGTTTCTGAATCACCGGTAAGCAGTTGTTGAAGTCAAAAAAAAACTTTTTTTTGTTAAATGAATTTTGAAATTTGTCGAATGGTGGATTTTGAGTCATATCCATTTTCTGTTGTTTATCTTATCTACTGAATGTGATTTGGTACTGCATTGACTTGACTCGACTTCCAACTTGAGATTCTGATGACTCATGCCATTTTGCCTTTCAATTTTTTTTTTTTTGTTACTCACTGCGCCGGGTTTAAATCTTATTCCCATCACCTCAATCAAGGTGTTATAAATTAAGTAGCCAATGCCGAATTAGAGAGATTCGGGTTCTTCCAATATAAAGTAGCTACTTACTCAAAAGCTCAGTGATGCCTTGTTTGAAGTAATAGCTATATAAATACATTATATAATAAATCATCATGCACAATTCTATGTTAATCATACTTTAGTTTGAATTTTAGATTAAAATACTTACAGTTACAGTTGAAACAGTTTTTATGGTTGAAAGATATCATAAAATATATGAACTTTCTGATTCTAAATTTGATTGGATTTCACTCAAAAAATACATCAAAACAAAAATCATACACTTATTACAAACAGATTTTTTTTGTATTTATTTCGCTTTAATTAATGTAATACTAATAAACGTATTGATCAAATTCAGACCTCAAGCACTCAACCGGAAAAGAAATTGGAAACAAACGCAGGGCTCGAAACAGGAGAAACTTTAGATAAAGATGAAAATGAAGAGGATATAGAAGAAAGACAAAGCGTACAAAATATAACAAAAGCTTTAAACATAGAATGCGATGTATATAAAGCCAATAAAAAAAGAAGAGGAATGAAAAGTGATGTGAGTTTACAATGTCATTCAAAAGTGGGAAGCAAAATATTACTCACTGGATATGGTCCTTGTTTTACAGGCACATAATAAGTTACCTAAAGAAGTTCAAGGTTTAATGGGAGAAGCCAATCTATGCTTCGCCAGAGGAAAATATGACGATGCATTGAAAATGTGCATGGAAATAATCAGAATTGGTATGTAGAACTACTTGTTTTCTATCAGATTATTTTTTGTAGTAAATTGGCTAGTTGGGCATAATGGCCTAGCTCAGGGGTATGCAACCGTTTTTGTCGGGGGGCTATATACCCAACTTCAGACATCTAGTAGGGCCACACAAAAAATTTAGTTTTTCCATGTGTAAAATGAATTAAAAACTTCTGACAATGCAAAATTTCATTTATACATTACAGTAACATTTTAGTGGACACTCGAAATTTAAAGTTTTTACATAGTTTGGTAACATCAGATTGACAGAAGTTGTAGCAACCCCTAGCTGACTGGGCAACTGTTCATCAGTCAGCTGACAAGGGAACAGAGAGAGACAGAATAAGGCTATATAAAGGCAACAGGCAAAACGGCGAAAGATCTAAGGCAGTGACAAGAGCAAAAAAAACATTGTGTATTTTACCCATGTGAGCGCCTTTTTAAACATAAACTGTCTGATTAGTATTTTATGCCTGATGAGGAAAACCTGAGTGTTGACAAAGGCCACACTAAATGGCTTTTTGCTTTGAACAAGGCTCTATACAATCAGTCACTGAGATCTAATGATACGTGAGGAGCTACTATTATTTGGAAGGACCAGAATCCTTTCCATCATTATTGCGTACCTAACTTAATACACCCTGAGTGAGATGGATGCATGGGATTTGAAGCGAAGATGTGTAATCTGTGATGCAAGCAAAATTAAGTGTAACACTTGATTCAGAGTTGGGTGTAAATTTTTTCGACTTCGACACATCTCTTCTGATTAAATGTTACTGGATAGTATTTTAGCATTTCATATGAATCTCTTTTTTTTCATTTTAGCTCCCTGGTGCCCAGATCCATTTGAAACATTGGCAATGATTTATGAAGAACGTGGTGAAAATATCAAGGGATTGCAATATTCATTACTTGCAGCTTATCTTCAAACTGGCGATGTTGATCTGTGGTTAAGATTAGCGGAAAACTGTGAGGATGCAGGACTTCTAATGCAAGCTGCTCATTGTTATAACAAGGGTAAATAACTGAATATGTAGTTACACAAAAGAAGGGTATTGTAATAATAATAACTAAATACTAGTAACTAAACCTTTTTAAATCTAAGTCTCTTAGGGGCAACAATGGTGATGCATTGTCCTAGGCATTTTTTTTGTGTGTACGATTACGTTTGGAAACAAAATTTTTGAGATTCAAATGAACTAAAGAAATCCAAAATATCCGTGTAGATGGATGGTAGTGACTTTAATACGTTTAAAAGCCCCTATAACAAATAAAATTCTCATTATAAATTCAAATGTATTTCTTTCTTTTCAAACTCTATTGAAACCATAATAAGATTTTAGTAGCATTATAAACATTTTTCAGTAATTCATACTGAACGTAACATTTTTCAGTAATTCATATATATTTGTATGAATACAAATATATATGCATGCAAATCAGTCTTTCCGTACCTGAATTCAGTACTATCTTATGACTGAACTATGGATTTTATATATAATTTATATATTATTATTATATATTAATATTTTTTATATATATTTTAAGTTATCTGGTCAAATGTTATGTTATGATGAATCATAATAACTTGAAGTCAGCCAAGTACCCAACGTTGGGTCCATTTTGGAGTTATCAAACACTGTATCCTTATTTTCTATATTGTATGGTTTTTCCACTTTTCAGCATTGAAGCTAAAACCTGACGACTATAAACTGTACTGGGCGGCTGCAGTATCCCAACAACAACTTGGTAACGTACATCAAGCACTTGTCCTATTCAAATCTGTCGTTCGTCTTATACCGGAAACTGAAGTTGCCCAGCGTATGGCATTGGCAAGAGATATTGCCAGGTAACTGTGGTTTTCTTATCCAGCTTCTGTGTTTTTATTTAACTGTGAATCAGATTTATAAAAGAAAGAAAGAATTCGACCAGATAAGACCTAAATAAAATCAGAATTTTTCTGAGTTTTTGTGGTGTACTTATATACTCCCGAAGTATATGAACAAAGATGACAAACACCGGAACATAGTCTGTGTACCAGGTTAAAGTTAAGCCATATTTTAAGGTTCAAATACTACAGGAGTCACTTGGCTAGTCCCTGAACTCGTAATAGAACTAAAATAAGGAAAATTGGAATAAAATTATGGCCTAACCCTAACCTGGTACACCCACTGCGTTCCGGTGTCCATAATTTAAGGTACAAATACTACGGGAGTCACTTGGCTAGTCCCTGAACTTGTAACAGAACTAAAATAAGGAAAATTGGAATAAAATTATGGCCTAACCCTAACCTGGTACACATACTACGTTCCGGTGTCCATAATTTAAGGTACAAATACTACGGGAGTCACTTGGCTAGTCCCTGAACTCGAAATAGAACTAAAATGGGGAAAATTGGAATAAAATTATGGCCTGACCCTAACCTGGTACACATACTGCGTTCTGGTGTCAGCCATCTTGGTTCACATACTTCGGGAGTACCAAAATTTGTACTTAGACAACAACCACACCTTTAAGCTCCAATATTAATAATAAAAAAATACCATATTCCGACTCCTCAGTTCTGAATATTCAGAAAAATTTAGACCCTTTCTGAATGCCCATTATAAAACATGTTACTGCAGATTTCAGAACATTCTACCTCAATTCAATGTTGAAGTTTCTTGTTTTCTTTTTACAGAGCGTGCCATGCCAACGAAGAAACAGCGTTAGCATTAGAAGTGATGGATGAAGTTGCTTCTAAACATCCAGATCATGTCAAATATGAAGATGTTAATGTTATGTGTGAATTAGCGATTACTTCTAAGCAATACAGAAAAGTATTTGACGTGAGTTAAAGAATTTGATTTCAATCAAATCAATTTGGGAAATTTACTAAAAGTATATTTTTGGTTTCAAACTCTTGTTTGGGACTTTTTATTGAAATATTTTTGCCAATATTGCTTCAAATTACAATTACATGTCAGCTTATTAAATATCACCCATTTTTTGGGAGAATTTTAAATAAATACTCACCCTAATAAATTACTCCTACAAATGACCTTGACCAGTTACCGCATGGTTCAACCTATGAATGAGCTGTCTTATTGCCTTTCCGCAATTCCAAATCTTCGTTCTAATACCAAGATTTCTTCTTTCAACTTAGGTAATGGTTAAACATTGTCAAATAGAAGTTCAATACGAGTCAGAAATGGATACAGATGAAATAACGGAAGAAATTGAAAATAATATTGGTATGAAATTTCACTCTTATCTGCTCTTCAGCGATTGATTGTTTTGTTCAACAGTAGCCCAGGTGCTACATGTTACCTCAATCTTGTGCATTGTCGTACACTAGGATTTCTCAAATTGGGTCCTTTGCCCCAGGGGGCATCGTAAATGGTTAGAAGCTGGGGTCACTAAAATATCTCGTAGCTCCCATTATGGTAAGCTTGGCTCTGGTTCCAAAGCAAATAATATTCTCATAAATCTCATTTTTTATGTTTCAAGATTTTGAAATATTTTATTTTTATTAACAGATTTTACTCTAGCACATGTCAAAATTCCAGAGCATTTACCAATTGATCTAAAATGTAAATGTGTGTTGGCAGCGATTCCAATGAAATGTTTTAACGTCGTTGAAGATATATTTCATGAAATATGTGGAATGGACGCATCAGAATATGGTAAAGACTAATGTATTGAGTTATTCTTATTCTGACTGTATAAAATAATACATATTGTATTTTCTGACTAATAAGCCAAGGCCAATTTTCATCGCTAAAATGGAAGGTTTTTCCAATTTTTTCTCTTCTTTATTTTGCTCTGTGAAGCTAGTAATAGGCTGGCCCAAAATGGCAAACAATCCTAGCTGTTGAATAAGACGATCTCAGAAAATCAGGACAAAAAATGGGTCCAGAAATTGGTTTCCGAAGATAAATAACTGGCTAACTAATCCCATACCCGACCTGGACTGGTAACCGGACGAGATACCGTGGTTCGCCATATGGATAAGTCGTTTTATCGGCTTTCCTCTCCCCCGGGATAAATATGTGAATCTTATCCTGTGTCTCACACTTGTACTGTTTACCATTTGTACCTATGTCCTGGTCTTTAATAAACCTTGTTTCAAGTTTTATACTTATCCTAGACCAGGACATAGGTATAAAACTTAGGACAGAGTAATAAAATAAACCCCTAAGTAGGATATATGCTCTTTTCTGAGCTGGGGTTGTAATGTTGATTATGGGTCACAGCATTTTAGAGTAACCTGTATTTTTGTATGAATTATATCTAACCCTCTTGCAATACTGTTAAAATTCTTATTCCTTTGAATGGTAATTTGCATCATGTAAGCTTTTCATTAGCGAACAGGAACCCAATGTTGTTTTAAAATTAAGTATTGTATTATACGTTGGACTTACACTTTAGTGCAGGATTTCTCCCTAGAGGGACTTCGCCTTTTTCTTTATTGCCCACTGAAAAAGTGTTTTGCTTTTTTTTATTAGACCAGGAATGGTAACAAGACAATAGATTTTTCTACGCTTTATCAAAATCTTTGTACTGTATATGATGCTCTTAATATTAGCTCTGATTTTTCCTTTATCAGGCGATTTACAATTCGACATTGCTGAATTATTAATGGATGAATGTCTGTATGTTGAAGCAATTTTTGTTCTCGATATCCTCGTAACTTCTAGCGATTATTCTCTCGCTGCTGTTTGGTTAAAAAAGGGGGAATGTCATAGAGAGCTTGGTCAAGATATTGCCGAAATGAATTGCTTTAAACAGGTGGTTAAAAAAGCACCGGGACATACGAAAGCTTATTTAGCTTTATGTAAAGTTTTGAGAAAACTGGGGAAATGCAGAGAAGCAATTGATGTAAGTTTTTTCCTATTTTTGGTCAAATTTACCACCATCTTTGGTAAAAATCTTGTTTATTCCAAAAAAACTGGAATTCTGGGATGTCCACAATCAATATTCAAGTCGTTTTTGACTGTTAAGAACACTCGGTAAAGTCAAAGTCAAACTCGGACACCAAAGCCCAAATGGAATGTTATAAAATCCATTCCATTCATTTAGAATGATTAACTTATAAAGTTATTTCCTCAGTTATTGTAAACTTGTAACCGATTGAGGAGCCATGGTTTGCTACCTTGATTTATTTATCCTTCCTGTCTTTGAATTATAAATGATTTCAAATTTTTTTTGCAACATATTTTATATAGTTTGGAAATACCAGAATCTTTTGATTGCCGCATTGTCTACCCAATTTATTACACACTGTATCGTGGGTTCGAACCTAAAATTTGAATCTGCGGGGCATCATGGTCAAGTCTGGAAATTCACATATCAGTAATGCAGTTGAATTTTCAAATAATTTTAATTTTTTTTCCAAGGTTGTGCGAGATGCGGAAACATATGAATTGGACAATGATGAGCAAATGTTGTTGAATTTCGAAAAATTTCACATTTATCATGAATGGTCTGCTGTGTCAAAGAAAAGAGGGTGAGAAGTCCACTAACCAACCTGTTCATAATGAATTGATTCTATACTAACGAACATATTGATATTGCATTCTCGTGGACGTTATGTTATGTTTTAAAAAGCATATGTATATGCCTTTTCATTCTAACAAGGTATCATTTTTATATATCAGTACAAACTTTCTTACTCATTTTAACAGCCATGAAATACTTTGCAAGGCAGCAGATACAGCTCTTCTTATGATTGCTAATAAGTTGGAAGCAGCTTTTGCCCCTTCTAAGGTTAGTATATTGTTTGGTGTTATTTGTATTACCGCCACTCTGACCCAAAATATTATGCGTTTATTCAATAATGCTTCCTGTTATTTTATTAATCATAACTAAAGTAAATATTGTACTATGTGACTCATTTCGCGTGATGCGTGATTATTAACACAAGAAACAAGCAATATAATATGCAATTAACGAATTCTTTCTAAACCCCCAAAAAAGCTGGGAACTAATTGACAGTATTCATCAGAGGTGTGAAGTCGGGCAAATTTACAATCAACTCCCGAGTCTGAGTTGTCTCAGAATCTGGGTTGTGAAAAAATTTGACTCGTACTCCAGCTTTGGGGAAAATCAAATGTAGATAACGAAAATTTTGGTATAGGCAAACTATTTTCATGGTAGGTTAGGAATGTTTGGAAAACTTGATGCTTTTTGTATAAAATTTGACTTTTTTTATCACCCATTGAAAGTCTGAAATTCCGAATCTGAAGGATTCTAAAAAAGATAACTTCGATGAATAAATGACAAACTCTGACTCACAGGCCTCAGTTGACAGTGACAGTTGACACACCAATTATTTGTATAATATTCGAAATAGGAAATAGAATTGTAGATTATCAATCTTGAATATCGATCTTTTTTAATCTAAATTTTTAATCTAACCAAATCTAATTTGTTCAGACGATGCTAATCAAGAAACCTCGACAGAGTCACAAAAAATTCAAAGGTAATTCCTTGTTACTTATCGATCTTGATCGGTAAGTATGTTGATAGGGATTTGTCTGTTAGATACACGCAATATCTTACGAAAGCGAGGTTGAATCTGCTCAAAATTTTGCATGTGCATTCATCATATCTCGGACCAGATACCTATTGATTTTAAATAAATTATGTCGTATAATTAGCGAGTTATTAATTAATTAGTGATAAAGAGATCTAGATTTTTGCAAAGCGAGAGAACGTGTATGTCCTAGATCAGAGGTTCCCAAACCGTGATTTGAAATGGCCCGCCGAGCTCAGATGAAATAGTGTTCAACAAATTTTGTTTGCGTTCTAGTGTGTTACGTGATTATCACAGTTTAAGCATGTTTTTTTGCAACAATTCAATTAATTATATGCACCGGTATTAGGATTACATATGGCAGTAATTAAGTTATCAACCACATAAGAAAGCTTAGAGATATCAAAACACAAACGAAAACTAGACTCCGTAAACAGACATTTTTTGGAAACAGTGGTAGATCCACTGAATCACAGCTAAAGCGTCGCGCACTTTCGGGCGCTACAATCATCCGGCCCGCGAACATCCCTCCGATTCTGCTTTTGGCCCTCAGCTAATAAAGTCTGGGAACACCTGACCTAGATTCTTGAGGCGAGAGCGCACATGTGCTGAGTATGTGTGCGATGCACAAGTTTCCATCGAGAAATTGAGTCAGAGCGAAGGATACACGCTGCTATATCGATAAATCTACAGTCCCTAATCGCTATCTCGTTATTATATTGTTAGGCAAGAGATGATTTTAATGAATGTGGTTACATACCCAAATTGAGTTGTTCTACCAACTCTAGTTTAGATTATCAATTGAAATCCTATTTTCAAGGTGACGTACGAGTAACTCGTCGCGTTGGAAAGAATTTTTATAAACATAAAGATAAAAGGACGTTGGCTGCCAGGGGGAATGCTGCTGTCATTAGTATTGAAGATTGGTGGGAATTCTTCTTGGTGAGTACTTCAAGTTAGCTTTATTGAAAGTTGATTTTATGTAATGCATCTCACAAAACTGTTTAAAGGAAGAAAAACAAAAATTTTTTTTATATAAAATGCCCATTTGTGCTTTGGCTCCTAGCAAGGCTTTGTACTGAGCAAGCCTACTCATTTTAATACACCCTGAGTGCAGTGGTGAGTAAACATGGTATTTATTGCAACACTCAGTTTGAAAATCACTTTTGATAATAAATCAAACATTTTATTATATTTTTTCAATTAATTCCAAATTACTAGGCCTAATCATAATTTGAATGTTTGTTCCAGCTCACATGTGAAATTCTATTAAAAACTGAGAGATATTTGGATGCTATTACTATTGTTGATGGAGCATTATCTTATGGATATTGGTATTGCAATGCAGAAAAGAGATTGAAACTCGAAAGGCTGGCTTGTTCTTTCTGTATGATAAGTGGAAATTATTCACTGGCGTACTCTTTTATGAGGTTTGTTTTACTCATTTTTACTTTGAAATTTGCATTTTTATTCCAAAAGAGGTAATTCGTATTGCAACATAAGAATGTTTCAGTGTCCATTATGGAAGTAAGGATAAAATGCTGGTACCACAATATTCGAAATAGGTAAATTTTGATTGGAATATCGAGCCCCGTAATACTCGGAGAAAATTTGAAAAAAAAAAATGAAAATAGTAGCCTTCTAGCGGCTTCAATCTCAAATTACATGAATTGAAAATTTGCAATCAATTGGTGAGAGAGCAGAGTTGGCTTACCCTAGCTGGTCGGAACCTTCCTTTGAAATATAAAAAAAAAGTATTTTTCTGTATCAACAATCAGCGATTTTTGTAGCTTGAAACGTTTTTTAGGTACTCAAGGCGCTTGAAAAACCACTTTTCCTGTCTTCGGTCGGACCCACTGGCAGATACAGCCTAATTGACAATTAGAGCTTTCAGAAACCCACCTTTGAAAATTCCTCGCTATGCCCCTGAACAGAGTATCACTGACTACCAGTGTTCACTATTAGCGCACTTTTTTGCGAAAATTGCGAAGCACTTTCGCAACTTTTTTTAGGAACTGCGAAATAGCACTTTTTTCCGATTTTGAAAAGAAATAGCACTTTTTTCCGATTTTGAAGAGAAATAGCACTTTTTTTCGATTTTGAATGGAATAAAAATTCAAAGTTGACAAATGTTTTTGTGTGCGTATTAAGTTGACAAATAAGTAACATACTAGTACTTTTGTAACTCAATTCTGCATATCATAACGATATTTACCGGAATTCTAACCTATGTGGTGAAGACATGGAAGATAAAGCTTTTGCATTAATGGCAAAATTCTTGTTTATAATATGATTATTAAACAAGCACACCGATTCCGCTTCGACCGCGAAAACGCTCGGCGGCGTCTTTGAAACCAGATGTCCGAATGCAAGGCAGTGCGTTTCTCTAAACGAGAGTGGTCATGTGACTGTCAATGACATCGATGAATTGTGACCAAAGTACACGATTTTCTAGTACTGGTTTGACAGGTCTGTGTTCTCTTCTTAGTGAATTTACTGGAGCCATTCAGAAATTTCTGATACTCGACACGACATTGTTCAGTAATGGAATGTAAACTTGGGCCATTGTTTGTTAAATTAGAAGAAACCTTTAGCAGCCATTTTATTGTAACCACGAATGTTAAAAGCAAATGGCGTTTCGCGGAATTTTGCGATATTCAGTATTAGCTAGTCTAGTCATTCACGATAAATCAAACTCAGACCAGGGTCAAAAATCAATCTAAACTATTTCCTCATTAATATGCGAGTAGGGGTGGGCAAAATCGAATATTTTTTCGAATTGAATATTTTAAAAGAATAAGGAATATTTTTTACGCACAGCAGGAGTCTGGTCGAAAAATTAGCAAGGAAGCCTTTTCTACTGGTTAATATCGTTATAAAAGCTAATTGTTTTTGTCACCGCAATCGTTTTGGCGACTATATCCTGGGTTTGGCAATCCAGGCTTACGCGTGCGTTCACATCGGCAACAGCTGTTAAGGGCATCAACGACAAATTTCAAAACCAAAATAAACATTTGCGTTGACTTGATATTACCTATCAACGTTTGTAAATTTACTGTCCCAATTTTAAGCGAATGGTATTATTATTATCGATGCCAGAATGCAAATATTTGATACGATACTTAACTTTTATAATTTTTTTATGGTGTCTGTATTAATTTACAGATAAATCTCGCAAATCTGAGATTGTGCCAATCCTGAATGTTGATTTAAAATTGTGATTAAATAATTCGTCAATAAAGGCATTCCTGCGTGGCCATAAGACGAGATGACTTTAATAAACAGCACTTTTTTAAGGATATTTTACATATGCGACTAATGCTAAAAACATTGGGCTTGAGTGCTCTGGTGCCTAATCAGGCGCTAATTGCAACTAATTCAACTCAAGTTTCAACGACTTTTTTCATCTTCACGATATGTTATCTTTTTTTATTCGTTACTGATAATGATAAATAAAAAATGTGTAATTGTTGATTGCAATTCCGGATGACGAACCAATTTAACCGCGGTTAACCGCGCATTGGAAAGCAAAACACAATTTATTAACATTACTTTACAATGAGTTACGGGTAAGAATTAACCAGACGGCTATCGCTAACATGTAGAAACAATAAATTTGAAACGATTTTGTATAAAGCGTGTCAACATCGTTTTTGTAAATTTAGAAACGTCGATAAGTAAGACAAGTAAATAATGTATTTATGGAACTTTCATGAGATATTGGTGAGAAATATTATTTTGACCATGTCGAAATGCCATTATTGCCGATTTATTCACGTGTTTAGTTACTATCAGTGTTTTAACCCAAAGCTGAGTTACGTAAATACTTAACACTGAGTACTCAAGAGATAACCAATTTGCGGAGTTTTTCAATTATTATTTAATACGAAAGTAACACAGACACGATCTAAAATTAAAAGCGTAGAAATGTCAACTATCTGCTTCACAAATATCGCATCCCGGGGTCAGTAATAATATTATTGTTGGCTTAAACTCGGGACGGTAATTTACGAACTGATACAAATCCTACACAGAAGATAAAAATCAGAACAAAATCAATTTTCGTTGTGAATGTGCTCATTAATAGTTGTCTTTAAAATCTTCGCCGATGTGAATTCACAATTCTATCCGAAATATAACAAGAGAGCTACGCACAAATATATGGACACGTCAGACCAGAGCGAATCAGTCCTTACCGGTACTCATATTTGCTAGTGAATAAAAACATGCTTTAATATAGTTTAACAACACGATCGCGGCGACAAAAAATTTACTGCAGCCTTCGATTATGACAAAATTATGAAATAATCATTGAATGGCAATAAAAATTTAACTTCATTAACAATAATTCTCAAGTAATAGTTTCACATTTTCATGATTTTGATCGTCGCTACATGCGAGCGTGTTTTTGTACATATAAACCATGATGACACTACTGACATCTGCGAGTTATAGATCTCTCCAAATTCAATTTTCGCGATTTTTAATGTTTCATTTCTAGATGCGGATGCCCGCTGACTACGGATAAATGGTCGATGTTTAAAAATAGGACTTCGGACCGTTGGGCAAAGAAAGGTGGGCTACACGTAACTGCGAAATTTCGCCGTGAACGACCTTACATTTTAGTTATAAACGCATTACGTCGTCGCGAATTGCAGTTTTGGTGTAATGTTTTAACTTCCCCCTAATCTCCCGTTGAAAAAATCCTGGCTGCGCCCCTGCCCGGTGATAATTCTAGCTAAAATGTTACAATTTTATTTACGGAATTTGCAAATTCACCATTTTGATAATCACGCCCTAATTATTGGTGCAAAATTACTCAAAATATCACGAATTTAATCATTTCCGATGTTACTAGGCGCAATTCATGACGGCGACAGTGTGCGTTGTTACATCGAAATTCACGACTGATTTTACGTTATACTCTTGTTCACGATTTCAACACTCCACCCGCCATGCATGGCTGAGTGGAAGGTTCACATTTTCGAAACATTACTTGGCCAAGGATGGGAGGGATCACTAACGAGCTAATTGAAAGCACATTAAAAGGATTAGGACTTGTCATTTTTTTCTGGTTATAGCCTGTACATGTTATACCACGTGTGGGCTCTCGGAACGTCAATTTAACTTTTAATTTTCGACAATCAATTGTATGTGCGGCTCCTACATGAAACGGCTAATTCATGCTGCCAATATACGGAGTTTGAAATCTGGGATATTTATTTCGAATAGTCTATTTATTTTGACTCTTCTAAAATTAGGAAGCTTTGTTGGTACCTTTTTTGGCGCAAAGTATGAAATTGAAACGATACGAATATTTTGCCCAGTCCTATAGGCGAGGTTATGATATTAACGCAGAGAATATTTGTAAGCATATCACTGGATGGAAATATTTTGCACCAAGACTGTTTGCAGAAGTTGATTTATCGAATACACGGAAAGTATTTATTTATCATCTCACTTGCGAACATCGGGGTTTGGGCGGAATTATACGATTATGTTGTTGTTCTTAAATAATAACTTTTTCGATGAATGTTTATTTTACTTTTGTGTATTAATTATGATATGTTGAGTTTTCGTTTATTTCAAATTCGAAATTGTCCGGAATACTCAAGCAGGTGTAATAAGTGTAATATTGATAGTATAGTGTAATCGAGTAACCAACTTAGAAGTCTTTAGAGATGTCTAATGAACTTGATGTGTTACGGGTGTCGTAACCCCCGTTTTTTTTTTATTAAATTTGATTGTTCTACCTTCCGCTTATAAAACAACATCGTTATACGGTCATCTAAGGTAACTCTCGCGACCAAATCTTTTTGTTCTGTATGGCATCACCTTAGCGCCATTTATTACCGACTGAAATTTAATTGTGATTTATGATAAGTTATTTTCTGTTAGTTGGCGCTGATAACGTGGCTAATTTCTTTATAAACATTTTTAATATGTTTAATTTTAAAATTTAAAATTTTTTTTAAATATGTTCCTTACGTCTCTGCTATAATTGACAAGCGATAGCACAAGATTCAGCAGCAAATGATAAGCAAAGCTATTTTATAATCATGGGTTGCTTAATAAAGATTTGCTAATTATGGCAGGATATAAAGAACATGGCCTGAAATATATATTTAACAGAACGATGTTTATTTTTCAGTCGACGAAAACCCTTAATAATAACGATTGCCGAAATCGCGAAAAAAATGAATACGGATTTTCGATTGTGATCAGATGACTGAGAGGGCACATGTTTTTTTCTCTGTTCAAAGCAGATATAAAACGAATACCATGTTGCCGAAAAGCGGTTACGTGTTATCTTTCTTTAGCCAATCAAAATAGTGGTAATGGTATATACAAGAGGTTTCTAAACTTTACAAACTCGGAACGCAATTAATATTAAAATTACAAGTAATGGTGCATGGAAAAACGAATTTGATTTTATTGAAATTGAAACGCACACACATAAGAGTTTTACATTTCATGCACAACTAACCGATGCTACATGTGAGATTTGTGCACATGAACGATTATATATCGCGATTATTTATGTGAGAATGCGTACTTCTCTTTCAACTTTAATTTCCAGGATTTCGGCGTTCACGTGGTCGACTAAAAAAGATTTATCAAATGGATTGGTATTTCGCGTCACACTCAAAATTATTTGGGAACCACTATCATGTCAATCGTTTATTTTTTACATTCATGTTTTTTTTTCAAGAATCACCCTGTTGTATTTCCTGTACCTTCGCAAAGGAAAACTCTTTGGTGTCATCATTACTATTAGTGTAATTGAAAGTGGCGTTGAGATGCGAATATTTCATACTAGGTCTACAGCATTAGAGAGAGCGTTATTTATAAATGCTGGAAGTACATGGCATTTCTAAAAAAATTGCAAATACATGATGTTTTCTACCCGATTTGAACTAACTGGCACGCAAACCAATGCAAGTCGATATTTGAAAATTACACGTCTGTCTTAGGGTAATCCGTGAGACAGTATAATATAAATTAGGCCAAGCTAGCTCATGGAAGGGATTTCAAAGTGATCTTGCATAATATTTCGGAAAAAAATTCTTCGATAGAAAGTAGGTCACTCTATCTATAAAAACAGCGGTACTTTCATGGTGATCTTGCGTTATTTCCCCAAAAAAAACTGGCGGGAGAAACATGACTACGTTAACCAATCTCTTAAAAAGGAAGAGGGCGGACTACTTTCAAGCATATTCTTTCGGACGAGGAAGCGTGTTATACTAAAGCGATATTGTTGATGGGTCATGGGGATGTGATTTTGCCCGGGTTTTGTACAAATGACCCCCCTCCCTAGCTATGGCCGGTAGAAACTAATATCTGCATGTATCAATCGGTGTCTGTTAGATGGGAGAAACAAGTTTGCAAGGCTTGTCTGTTCAGGCGGGAGTGCGCTACGTTACTGACCTGGTGGTTGATTGCACGAAACTTTTATTCCCGACAAGTGTGCTTATCAGGTGTCCTTTGATGAATTCGCTTGTTTTTAACAAGAGTTTAAACGAAACTCCGTTAACGGAAAGACTTCAATTCACAATATTAACGGAAGGAGCGCTTTTTCGAGTATCTCTGCTGTTTGAAATGAGTTTAAACGAAAGCTAGGGCACCTAACTAGTTAAAATCAGAAAAAGCACTTTCGCACTTTTTTTTTCGACTGCGAAGCACTTTCGCACTCATAATTTCCTTAGAGTTAACACTGCTGACTACCCACACTAACAGGAGTGGAATTCTTCCCCATGCATAGAACTTTCATTTAGGTGTTTGGTCTGCTCAAATTTTTTTACGTTTTCATTTTTGTTCAGGCCATGGTTATTAAATCGAGCTTCGAGTAATGTTCTATGGAATTTGTTCAATCAAATCACTGTTAGATCTGAAGATCAAAGACATCACAGATTTTGTTTACGATTTTTAGTAAAGGTCTGTACATTTTTCTAGAAATATTAGTCTATGCTGGTAGTATTTTTCTGAAAATCTAGGTTTCATAAAATTTTAGACTGTTAATCAAAGAAGTTTTTAAAAAATTTAGGCAATTGAATTTTTGCCGAAGTCAAATATTTTACAAGTGTTACAGTATATATTGTGCTACAATCTAGACTTATCCATATTTTTTATGACATAATTATCTGTATTTTGCTTTAAACGAGGCTCTACCCAGCACTTTAGGTAAGAACTACTTAATTTAAGAACTAATTTGTGATGCCATTATAGTTAAGTTTGACGCTCTAACCAATTGGCCGTGCTCACAAATATGGTTCTTTAGTAGGCTATATTTTTTTTAAATAAACATTTTTGGTAGTTTTTTTTATTAACTCAATCCTTTTCTGTTATTTGGTAGAATGTATCACAATTCACAACAATTTTTTTCTTTTTTGGAACACCCATTTTTCAGTAAAATGGGGGTCCTTGATCTATATCCTTTTCCAAATGATTATTCTATAACAAGTTCTAGTATTAGGATAGTCATATTGTAATTCAATCCATATCTTTTATTTATATTGACTACGTTATATAAGGAATCAGTGTATACCATGAAGAATTATACAAGTAATACCATGCTATGATGTATTGAAGAATTGATCCTCTCTTATCCTCATGTGAATTGATCTGTATTGATTTTTACTCTTGCTTCTATATTATTTCATTACAGGAACCTGATAGTATTGCACTGGCTGTATTAAATGGACATAATTCACTGGCGACTGGGACGTATAAACATTCTCTCGGAGAATACATTCGGGCACATAGAAGGGTGAGCATAGAGTTAAGATAGTTGTTTTTTATGGCATTTTTGTATGTTTTATAGCAGAGTATAAAATTTATTTGACTCGACGAATTGCCACAAGTTTACCGGTACTCGGGTGTTACTAATAGAAAAGTCACTGAGATAGAATTGTAGAGGATAGGCAATGGATGGCTTGATCAGTTAGCGATGAGATTTTAATGAACGATTTTTTATACCTTCACAGTTTGACGCAAGGCTTCGTACAAGCATTTACTTTATTTACTATTTAATAAGAACAAAAATTTTTCCCATGTTATGTCTGTTAAAGTATTTCTTGAATCAGTTGAAGCCAATATGTAAAAAGTATATCAATTTATTTTATAGCTGGTTTTAATATTTCAGATACCAAGTGAACCAATGTTTATGCTTCTCATCGGAATAATTTATACTCACATTTCTGCTCAACGATTCACCACTCATAAAAACTCACTCGTAGTTCAAGCACTCGCTTTCTTGAATAAATATGCACAGGTATGTCTACCGACTCTTGTGTTAAAAGATTTCGCTTGAAGCACGGCTGTGGAGTCCGACTATGGATCGTGAAAAATTCGACTCCAGGAATAAACTGGGGGAAGAGCTAATTTTGATAACGAAAACGTTGGCGTATGCAAACCTCCATTAATAGGCTGTTAGGAACGCTTAGTGAATTTGAATCTTTTTGCGTATATGAGGAAAATTTTCAACGCCCAATGAAAACATACCAAACTCTATATCCACAGTCCTGGCTCAAAGCAAGGCTGGGTATTCTAGAATTATATTTCTTAATTTATTCAAACACAAATCATTTTGATACAATCAATGTTTCCCCAAGTATCTAGATTTGTCTGTAATGATGGTTAATCAGCTATAACCTAACAACCTAACAGTTATGTAACAATTGAAGTTTTGGGAAATTCTTCAACCTACACTTTTCACTCGGATGAACTAGGCTAAAATTTGCTTTCTAAAGGCAAGTTGTTGAATATTTTGAATCAAAATGGTGGTTATGTAAGCACTCGCTCACAAAAATAAGCATAAATCATTCAGCAATCGTAAAGTATAAGATTAATTCTCTTGAGCTTGAAAATCAGGTTAAAAAAAACTAATCTTATTCCCTCTCAATTTTTGAAATAATTCCATTTCAAATTTTATCCAAACGAAATAAATTTTCGAGTACGCTTAAAATTTTTCTGTCAAAAATATTCGGTAATCAAGCATGTTAGATCTCTGTCATATATCTGGCCATATGTAATTCCCCACTTGACTGATTAATCTTCTTTTTTAGCATCGTAAATGCAGTCAGGAAATCTATTATAACTTGGCTCGTACATTTCACGAACTTGGATTAAGACATTTTGCAGTTCACTGGTATAGGAAAGCACTGGAAACTCCGCCCCCAACTGGTACAGGGCTCGATAATTCAATTATCGACCTCAAATGTGAAATCGGATATAACCTTGCTATTTTATACAGGTATGTCGTTTGATTTTTGGATGTGAAGCGTAGATATGAATCGTTCCGGTAAATTGTTGTTCTTGTTAGGTTGTTGTTGCTAGAAAATTTTTTTTAAGAAATAATGGGCCAAGTGATTTTAAATTTCCAGTACTCAAGAAGTCAAGATGAAAGTATTTGCAATTTTTTTTTTTTTCATTTTGTCTTGGTCATTATTTCACGCTAAATTTTTGTTTTAATTTAAAGGGGACTGCTTTTTATTACTTCGTACTTGAATGCCTCCGCGATGCTTGTCCACTTGTTTCAGTAAACCTGATGCTCTCAATATTTACCATAATACCAGTACTGATGGAAGGCCTTTGTATCCATTTATTTGGACATTGCTTTCTTGGTATATGGTTATTTTTGCAAAATTTATCCATTTTTCTGATAAACCCAATGATTATTTTGCATTTGAATATGGACGTAATCAAAATCACATTTATTTCAATTTTTTGTTGAAATATGTTTATGTTCTTTTATTATTAACAGAAAATCTGGCAATCAAGCTCTTGCAATGCAGATATTATCAAAATATTGTATAATATGAAAGGTTAGTATTATTATGTTCTTCGATTTAAATTTACTTTGGTATTCTTTCAGCTATTAAATAATGTCACACAACCTTCCATATTTATCAA
This sequence comes from Styela clava, assembly GCF_964204865.1. Lineage (NCBI taxonomy): Eukaryota > Metazoa > Chordata > Ascidiacea > Stolidobranchia > Styelidae > Styela > Styela clava. The sequence goes on from NC_135250.1 coordinate 21,560,018, forward strand.
AAGTTTAGAGGTTGCCCATAACCATACTCGGAGATAAGTACTTTTGAGTGAGTTTGCTCGATTTTGTTTGTAGCAAATTTTCTTGGAAAAAGTCACTAGAATCCAATATGCTTGGCCGTGGCGATAAGCTTATTTTAGCTGTCAACTGAAAGTAATTTAAAAATAAAAATAAAAGTTTGGTTTTTTTTTTGTGTGACAATCTCTTCAAACTGTAATATATTTGTTAATTTACTTCTTTTTATATATACAGTGTCAAATCGTTGGAGAGAAGATTGAATATCCGGCACTGCAGCACAATATGAACTCATAATAAATCTGACATGAATGCTTGAGTCATTTCAGGATGATTATTACAATGCATTGACACAATACCTCATAGTGTTAATGGATTATTATAGGCGTGATCTCAAATTTCTTGCGGCTGGTTGTCTATGTTGTAATTGTTTATTGTCAGCTTTGAGATAGGTAAATTTTGCTAGAAGTCCTTTGGTATTTAAGTGCTACTTATGTTATTGTTACTGAAAAAAATTTGATTTGTATTTTAAAGAACTGCATCAGGGCTCTTGAAGTCAGTCAGAGTTTAGCATTTTGAGTTTGAGCCAGAGTTCTAGTTTCAAACTCTCGAGAGACGGAATCTGAATTTTAAATTCCTTGCAGTCTAAGTCAGAATTACAGACATAATGGCGATAAAATAAGTTGACAATCTAAATCCAAAGTTTTCTCTGTAAAATTTATTTTCTCAGTGCTGAAGTCAAAATCTTTTGTAACCCAAGGTTGGAGTCTATAAATTTTTTTCAACTCGGAGTCCAAGTCGATTGTTAATTTTCTGCCAACTCCAATCCTCTGATTTATATTGTTTGTTCAATGACATTAGTCTTTGCTGGTTTTATTCAATCTAAATTAGTGATTGTCAATTTGCTATCGTTAATAAAAAAATGCAGGACAAATATCATTTGAGTTTGATATTGCATATTTTGTTAATTGAAAACAAAAAAGGTGTGAAAAGTAACAAGAATCCAGTTTAATATATATAGTCAAGTTGAAACTGAATTCACTCATTGAAATGAATATGAACACGAATTTCCCTTTGCAAAATTCGAAGTTATCTTGCCTTTATATTGTATGTGCTTGCACATTTAGAACAGACAAGCACAGGGCAGCCTCTCTGGACTCTGTTTATTAATATAATGTATTGTTTTGCTCAATAGAAAATAATCTAGCAAAATTTTTTTTGTTAACTTTACATTCAGGTTATCCAAAATGATGTTTTTTATGTTTTGAACATTTTTGGTTAAATTAGCCACCAAGATAAAAAAAATCATATGTTTTTTAATTTTTGGAATGTGTTTAATATGTCGCTTCAAATTCACAATTCATTGTATAACAATAATACTGAATAAGTAAACAATTTTCGATAAGCTACATCGAATGCAAACAATATTTCTTTCCCCCAAACAGCAAACTTTTTCCCCAATTGGTGAATGCTGCCAAATTCAATTTACAGTGCAATTTACAATTGTGTTAGCCTAGATCTAATTGTATCATGTGGACTTATTTGAGTGTATAAAACCTCTATACTATTTTTTTCTGTTTGTTGAACTATATATTTGTCAATACTTTGAAAAGCCAGAATTCCGCTAAAACACTGCCACTGTGTGCCCTTAAAATTCTTTATTCTGGTGGATACAAATGATATGTTCTGATCAATATTTGCTATTACCTTTTTCTATTTCATTCCATTTTCAGGTTTTAGCATTAATATTGTAGAATTATGTATTAAATAGATTTTAATAGACACAATATATCATGTAAAAAATTCTTACTGGTGCATTTTTGAAAATATCCTCAAACCAACCATGGCTGAAACACATACAGGGAAAAATGTACCGTTGGGAAGTTTTATGAGTGCTATAATTGGTCTTGTATTTGGATTGACCAGCTTGTTCGGTTCTATATTCTTACATGGGCCGATGATACCGCTCATGTTTTTATGGCCATGGTTATACAGACGACTTACAGAGATTGCAGCTTCCATGTGGCAAGCCCTACTAGTGGTGAGTTTGTTTGTTTTTTTGAAAATATATTACCATTATAATAACACTACTTGACGTTGAGCAGCTCGTAACCCGTTTGTGTCCAATACTGCCTGCTTGTCGAGGTCAGCAGCAAAATTGATTATGTTCGATTTTTAGAATAATTTCATCTGAAAGTTTGTCATCTTGAGCATTAGACATCTGACGATCAGACAGCAAATAAACTTAAAATTTTTCTTCTTGCACTCAAAAAATCGAGAATAGAAATCTCCAACATTCTGTATTGCCAAAATTAATTTCGAATTTACAATTATTTTTTTTTCAATTTTCTGTTCCATATGATCCATTTTCAGAATATATTCGACATCTCATATTCTGAAATATTATTTCATGCCCATGTTTTCATCTGTGTGTAAATCGTCATTTGAAATAAATATACTCCAAGCTTGTTTGAACTTCGCCAAACTACTATCTATCGTGTTTTTCAATTAGATGTTACACAATTGTATTTACTATATATTTATACACTACTGTCTTTTTCCGTATAATGCCCAGATAAAGTTTTTCTGCATAGAAATTTAACCCTTTCCATGCGATTTTTATTTTTTATTAAATAATCGTATTTGCTACGCCGATTTTGTGCATTTGTACCCCCACAACTAATCGATCGACTAACGAAAAACGAATGATCCTCTGCTGCCCACTGACGGCTCGTTGGAAAGCTTATTTAAAAAGTTTTTTTAAAAATGGTGGTCTGAGTCACAAACCGGATAGAAAAAGGGCATTTTTTTTTCTTGGGAGTTGAAACTTGAAACCGTAATAAAAAATAAAAATATTCGCTAAATCCTTTACTGTAACCGCTTCGTGGTTGGCAAAAAACAGCATAATATTGCTGTAGCAATTTCGTGATCTAACCCAAAATACTTTGGTAGATGGAAGGGATAATATGTCTTTTATTACCACCCAAAAAACACCGAAATTTGCATAAATTTCAAAAACACTCCCTCGTTCCGCCGCAAATAAAATTCCCGTCGTAAACGAAAGCGAGATTTACCGTCGCTTATGTTAATCTCGAAAAAGACTTCTTATCAATAAACTAAAACCCTTTAAAAACTAGACCAACAGTTTGCGACCGATTGCTAAATAAAACAGTGGAGTACATCAACGTACCCGCCGCAATCTAGCGACTTTTGTCGTTGGTACGTATACGTGCCCACCGCACGGAAAGGGTTAAAAACGTGGCGAATTGCATCGTTTTGCTAAGACGTGTGTTCTATATATCCTCATGAATAAGATTTCATTGGTAATTAATATCATATATTTCTTTTTTCATATGCATCATCTACAAAGGCTACATTAGGTAAGTCTTATTATGTTCATTTTAATATACCCGTACTAAAAATCAATTTGAAATCGATAGGATTTGTAACTTGAAAGTTTTACAGTAAATTACATCATTGTTTTGCAGTATAATATCAAATTGTGGGATAGAGGTATACAGGTTTAAGTTGCAATGAATTTAGTCGGAGTCGATATTCGGAATTTTGAACAAAAATTTATTTTACAGAAACTAAAGATAAATTAATTTGACTAAGCGTTACTAACAGTCTATTAAAGAAGACTAACATGTCTCAAATTTTTTACTTTCGTAATTTGATTTCTTCGTTAATATGAGTCGGAATTGAACATTTTCCTGACTTCACAGCCCTGATAAACAGGAACGATTCATTTTATAACTACAGATAGTCATAAATTACTACTGTCTCTTTATATATATTTGCTGGTATATGGGGGAAATAAAGTAAGAAAGCTTGTTACTCGGTACTCGGTAGTGACAATTTAATATCACAATTATAATAATTTGTCCACACTGAAAAATTTTGCATGATTTCTGATATAAATGAAATACTATTTCCACCAGTGTAAGAGAGAGTATTAGAGTAATACCTATCATTTTTTATGATTGCTGTTGACTTATTATTGAGATCGAAAAAATCGCGTTTCTCTGTGACTAATAGACCAATTAATTTAAAATTGTCAGTACATAAAGGCAGAAAAAGCTTTTCTGTACTTTTTATACTTAACTGGCATATTATCAGACACATTTTATTCATTTCAGAAAAAATCTTCAGAGTCAAACTTGTTATTACTGGCGACACGATACGACGTCATGAAAAAACGTTACTTATTATGAACCATCGAACTCGGCTTGATTGGATGTTTTTCTTTTGTTGTGTATTTCATTGTAGAGTTCTCAATCGTCATAAAATTACTTTAAAATCTATCCTCAAATGGATTCCTGGTGCAGGTATGTTCAGTGATTGAATGCAACATTTAAAGACCGAGTTTTCTTTTGTAGCGAACTCACAAACAACAAGTCCCCACAGTTTCGTAACTTGCGATGACAACACAATGAGTCCGACTTTTAATCCTGTCTAACCCCACACATGGGACTGACTTAAAAATTTGCCTATTGCACCTATGAATAAATTCTTGTTATAGCTTTCTTTTTGTATTTTTCAGGATGGGGGATGCAAACCTGTGGATATATTTTTCTTGAAAGAAACTGGGAAACTGATAAAAAATACATTACCAATATGCTCAATCATTTTGTTGCACTTAAAGCATATCCTAATTATTTATTTTTTCCTGAAGGTAACTTGATTTTTCAAAAATTTCTTACTGCTATTTGAGCCGAGTTGCTGCAGCTACAAGTCATGAAATGAAAATATAGGAATTACCCTGACAGTTGACACAGCCTATAGAAATTTTTGTTTTGCGTTAAACTAACTCCATTTTGAAAATATAGCTTAAACCTAATTATGTATTAACAACATTTGCCTTGGCATTAACACAGCCTATGCAGAGATATTGCAGCCACAAGCTAGTAAATTTTCGATTTTTCCAATGAAACATTAATTAATTTGATTAATAATAGTTACAGCAATTTATTTTTGCTATTTCACAGTTTCTCTCAAAATTACCTTGGTCAAGTCTGGTATGAGTCTATTTTTCTCGGGTTGTTTGTCTGAAATGTCCCCACCAGTGAAACTTGTAAGAAGTAGGCTAGTTTTCTGTTTCTATTCCAGGTACAGATTTAACTGAGTTTACGAAAGCAAGAAGTAATAAATTTGCAACAAAACATAATTTAAAGCAGTATGAATATGTTCTACATCCTAGGACTACAGGATTTATACATATGATCAGCACTCTCCGAGAAGGTAGAAAGAATGCATGTAACAAGAGATGTAATGCATTGTTTGTAGGATCTTAATTAAGAGTCAGGATCATAACCAAAGTGACCTGCGCCGGTGTTGGTTAAAAGTCTAAACTACGAATCCAGTCATGTCCTGGGTCATGCGAGTTGATCACTCAGTTAAGTCTTACTGGACTCTATTGGTTGAATTCGAGTCGAGTCACTTCAGAGTCCTTGATGAATGGACAATCGAGTCCAAACTAATCAAATCAATGACTTGAGCTCCCCAAACAATGACATTAGTAATTTTGTAATCACATTAGTATTTTTGTAAAGTAATGCCGAATGCATTGAACTTACGTTTGGACCCGATTATTGTCTCTAAAATTAATATTGGTGAAGCTTGTGGAAATGAATTCCATACAGGACTACTAGCATTGAAATGCTTGTATGAATGAAGCCTGTTATATTGGGCAAAGTCAATTTACATTTCATTATTGTGTAAAATTTTTAAAGCCTAAAGCCAATTTTGGTCCAACCGTTTTCAACACGTCCAGCACAATTTGCTCATGCCTTGCCTGAAATATTGAGCATGAGTTGTCAGGTCTCTGATGCAGGAAAAATGTTAACCTCCTGGCCAGGACCATTGAATTTTATTCAATAATAAATTGGTATATTCATCATATAGATGATTTCCCGCTCTGCACTCAATGACTGTGATGTTTCAAAATACCTTAAATCACACCCCTGTTTGAAGCAATAATCCATGATTCTAAGCTGACCAAATATTTACACTCTCTTATTTACAGCTCTTTTTTCAATTGAAAAATAGACAGTCTTTCATAGGTCTCAGGGCGGACAGTTCGAAATTTCAACTCCAACTTTTTACCCTGGTCAATTTAAAATATGGCTTTGGCAAATTTTGGCCTGATTTTGTTTTGCTAACGGCACTTCCTAAATTTTCCAATCCTAGATATAATTATTATTTGCCGTAATTACAAATTTTCCTCAATATACATTAAATTCACCCAAAACTGTTTCCTTAACAAAATATATGTTTCTATACAGTTTGCGAAATCCAAGCAGTTCACGATGTCACTGTTGCTTATCCCAAAACACTCTCGCAAGGAGAATCTGATTTAATATCAGGCAATGTACCGGAAGAAGTTCATTTTCATATCAAGAGACATGATATTGAAGAGGTTTGATATTATTTTCATGTTTGATGTGTAATTACTCTATTTGAAAAGTTGCTAAAGTAGACCTATCTATGAACAAAGTAACAGGACTCAGGTTGTGTACCAGGTTAGGGTTCAGGTTGTGCGACATCTTGGTGCGCCTACTTCAGGAGTACCCAATTGGACGTGACTTTTATATTGTATTGGGCCCTCCAGAGACATAAATTACTGAAAATATGGAATCAATCACTCAGACAGTTCGCTGAGTGTTCACATACAATAAGAGGCATGATTCATCCATAACTCACTAGAACATATGTCAGAATAATATTGTAAAAATATAGTTCCAATAAAAATTTACTGTGACTTTTCGGCTTTGATAGACAAGATAAAACTAGGTGGCTATTCGATTTGAAATGCCCAGTTCTATTTATGTGGCAGCATGATGTATTCCAAAACCACTCAATTCAAGTTTTTTTATTTGAATATGTAAAAAAGTTTTGTTTATTCTGATATCCATTATGAAATGTTTATTGTATTTTTAGCTTCCAAAAGATGAGGAGGGTTTATCAGAATGGTGTAAACAAAGATGGAGAGAGAAAGAAGAAATGTTACGAGCATATTACAATGATGAATGCGATACAGGTCAAATACAAACTATCACTGCAAACAGACGTTTTCCAAATGACAAAGTTCCACCATTGTCTGAGCGAGGACTACTGATGTGGTTTACAATTGTTGGTAAGATGGAGAAATTTGTGTCAAATTATTTGATGACTGTAGTGATCTGTATATGCTTTCCATCGTACTGCTTTGCCCCACGGGGGTGATTATTTAAAAGTGAAGGCATTGCTGGAATTGGGATGTTAAGGTTGTCCATTTTACCTTCTGGTTATTTTGTGGGTTTGATGGCCTAGCGGTTAAAGTGCGAGACTCGACTATGTTGGCATTTCAGATTACACATCTCTGGTTCAAATCCCATACTCTCTACCTCACCCAAGGTGTAATAAATTAGGGGGGCAATGCTGAACCAGGAATCATCTCAAATTTGAGTCGGAATCTCAGGTTTTACTTGTTATAATCGAAGAAAATAAGTTCACTGAGCCTTTCTAACAGTCTGTAAATTCGATTTCCCTGAGGGTTCAGAGTTGAAGTCTGTTCCGAAATTGACATTGACCTGGAATTGGAGTCAAATTATGAACGTTGAAATATCTACGGGTCAAAATTTTTCTCAACTTCAGACTCCTTTTTTTTTTGATAATAAATAATTCATTGAGACAGCATGCATAATTCCAAACTATTTTAAAAATATAAATAGGACACCTTGATCTCAGTAAAGTTGTCACACAAAAATAAAAAATATAGAGTACAATTTAGTTAGGTTTGACGTCATCCAAACACATTGACAACTTTTTGATTCGCTAATCTTTTTTTTAGGTTGGTTGGTTTTTCTCATCGCCAGCATCACATTCATCATAGTGTCACCAATAGCACGATGGTTTTCATGTGTGATGATATTGTTTTACGTACTGCAAGGTCGATTGTTTGGCGGGATGGAAAAGCTAGAAATGTTTGTGTATGAAGTTCTGCAGGAATGGAAAAATTCTGGCCAGAAACCTACAAAGCCCAGCTTACATTCAAACACAAAACATGTTAAGAAGCAATAGCATTTGTTTTTATTTATAACTCTGCAATTATTAATATAAAATTATGTATTCACTGTTTAAAATGGGGAACAATAATACTTGATCATTCTTAACTGGTCGGATTTTTCCAATCTTCAATAGACCTTAGTCATTTAACACATTTTGTAGGGAAAACGAGAACGTGGCATAATATGTGTATGTGATCATTCAATATAGACCAATGGGCTGATTATTGTTCAGTTTTTTTCGGAAAAGTCTTTCGTGTTCAGCTTATATGTGAGACCCTTTGTCATTCCTGCGAACTAGGGTTGGTAAGCTGGTTAGAAATCACAATGGCTTTGTCTTCTGAGCTGGGCTCTGGAGTGGCTGCATAGCCATTGAAGTTTTCTTGCATGACCACTACCAGAGACATCAGGTCGAATGCAGTTTGGCAGAGGGGTTTCAAATTTTTAATTTAGCCTAAAATTTTTAATTGATATTAAAAATTGAATTACAAAAAATGGCGCTCCCGAAGTATGTGCACCAAGATGGCGCACAACACCTCTGGAGTTCCCAGAAAATTAACCAAAAAGAATACATTTTATATGAAATATTAAAAAAAACAAATGTGAAAAAATAGTTCGGAACTGAAAGCAATAAAATTTCTGGTTTCAGCTCCATCCATCATGCTAAGCTTGGCTCTAAATTCTCAGCGTTGCTACAAACGCAATTTGTCTTTGTTTTTACTATCTTCAATTGATAATATTTTTGGCATTCTGAATGCTTTAAATTTCAATTGCTTCTTACTGTATTTAGTATATTATAACTCAAAATGTTACATGTAATGAATTGCCTGACTAATTTTTGTAGCCTTTATAGATGTTCACAGGACGATTATTATGCCAGGTTTCTCAAACAGCTTGGCAGTACTCCTACTCCACAGGAACTCAAATTTTAATATAAAAAACATCGACTTTCAGGACCGTTTGGTCGACTAAATTATTTGAGTCTATGTAGAAAATTTTGGCTTTGAATATCACCATGAAAAGTCTAAAATTATGACTTCGAAAAATTCAAGATTTGAACTCTGACCCCACATTCTAGGCAGGGCTTCATTTCAAGTCATCCAGTTGACGCTCGAAGTCATTCACCAGTTATGTTTAGCCTCAAAGAACTTCAAATTGAATCAGAGCTTTTCTGTACATGTACTTTCGGGTCCTGTTTGCAGTAGAATGATCTATCTGAGCATGTTATGGGGTATAAAACATATTTATGTTTCCTTTATCAGATTTGCAATTCCCAAAATATCCTTTTTAATATATGACCATTTTATGTTTACGATTTCATTATGGTTATGTCAGAGTGTGTAGTGGTTATTGGTGTGAATTAGGAAATATATCCTACAGCCCTACAATATAAATCTACATGATTGTGCCTAAATACAAAATTGTAAATGCATAAAATTTGTTTCATATGTTTGTTATGGGTTTATTCACTTTTGTATCAAATTTTAGAAAACGTATTATGCATGTCCTGAAGAACCATATCAAAATAAACATTTGATTGTCACCTGAAAGAGTAAAGAGTGCTTCACATATAATGCTGAAATTTATTAGATTGAAACAACAAAATTATTCTTTTCTTTGTAGACAAAATATATATACAATTAAATTATTCAGATTTCATAACGATCTATTAGCAATAATAAGATTTTGTATTCTTTTCTGTGCCATAATTGGCCATGTATAATGTGTACATTTCAGTCATATGTGGCATATATTCGTAGTGGATTTTAGTGATTCGAATGTTTTATGTGACATAAATATTTGTTGGTATTTTGTTTTATTTGATCTTATCAATGCCCCCTGTTACAATCGTACTCTTCATTTAAAAAAGGTGAAATACCTATATTAGAAACCACCTGTGTTAAATAAGAGAACTGATATTATGTAAAAATATTTTTTGTGTATATTCCAAAACAAATTGATGTTTTTAAAAGTCTGTGCTACTTTTCTGTCGTTGAAGACTTTGAAATCAAATCATGCCAGCATTTCACCTAACCACCACAATTTTTTTTATGAGTGTCCTGTTGTATAAACTAATTCTGTAACTTCAAATTGTGTTTGACTTTCATTTGTTTTGTGCAATATTAATCATGTTTGTTACTAATGCAGCTTTCGAGTTCAAAAACATGTTTGCGGCACTTTTGTAGTCTGTCTCGATTTTCGACCTCTCATTCATCTTGTTCAATATGTAAAGTTCCTGTCGGTAATTGTTTTGGTACTTTCTGTAACTTGCTATTCTCCTTTGTCAGTTCCAGTTTCTCATGAATTATTCTAGTTCTGGGAACGTGGTCCCTGAGCATGTAAGCCTAGTTATTTTTCCTTTGACTGAATAATGTACCAGTACTCATCCTTTCAGTCAGTACTTACATACTATTGTTTTTAAATAATTATATATAATTTGCTTTTTAAATTGCCCTTTTTATTTTGAAATGTGCAGTCATTCTCAAGTCTTGATGTTAACATATTTTTGCTATTCTTAGTTGACGACTAATTCTAAATACATTGGAAATAGCAGTTCCTTGAGTTATAGGTAGTATACTTCATTCTCTCCATTCTACCAATTATGCTTCCCCAGTTTGGTATCACAACTCACTTTTTTGAGCACAGCGTACCTACCAGACAAAAAAGAATTCAAGCCCATTTTTTTCCAAGAGCTTCCGTTATGTCGACTTCACACATCATACCTGTTTTCCCAATCGTAATGACATGAACTGCCTTTCGCCAATCGGTACCCTATTCACTAACGTACAATCTTTCACAAATGATTAAAGCTCTTGGCATTTGTTTCTGAGTGAGTGCGCATCGCCTCGCTTTAAACAAACTTGAAAAAAAATTACTGCTTTAGCTTGATAGTATAATTTCGACCCCAAAAATCTTCCTATTTGCGAAAATCGTTTAGCTTCAATTGTAAGTTTCTATTTCAACCTAATGAAAGTAGTATATAGGGACTCTGGTACCATTACCACCAAAATAATAAAATCAACAAATCCACACTTGTGCATATTTGATACCTATTGTTGGAAATTGGAAAAAGAGTTACTTCCTTCTATTTTGTTCACTTTTGATTGGTCTTTCATAATATCAAACACAATAAATGTACGATTCACGAAACTTGGAATTCTATAATATTTGTGTCTGTGCGTCTGTCTGACAGGCAGGCTAGTATATATGAACGAGTATCGTTTTCGTTACTTTGAGAACGTCGGATCATGGAATGGGAGTTTGTATTTATAGTAAAATTTATGATACTCCCGAAGTGCGTGTACTAGGTTAGGGTCGGGCCATAATTTTAGTCCTATTTTCCTTATTTTAGTTCTGTTACGAGTTCGGGGACTGTCTGTGTCAGCCAAGTTAATACAACCCTACCCATAGCTTTCAGTCCTTTTACACAACTTGATGTAAAGCAGGCGAACAGAATTAGTTGAATCCATATTGGTACTTACACTTCTGGAGCGCCAAATTTATACCTATGATATAATAATGTCTAATGAACATCTATTCAAGATGCTGCAAAAAGATTTTTGTTATCGCGACTAGAGAAAGCGGTCATAGTTCGCTTCAAGTCTTGACCAAGAATTTTGGATGATCGACAATTGTAACATGGAAGCGCTTGCCTGAAGAATCTGTAACGTGAGGCCAGCGACGTGGAATGCAGTTACTGTTTTGTAGGTAATCGCGCTGGATTCGGTCGTGCCCAAAGTTTATAGTTACTTTGGTCGTACCATGGGAGAAGCCTTGCACTCGCATAGCGCAGTGGTTCCCAACCTTTGCACCTGGCGAACCGGTAAAATTTAATAAAATGTACTCGCGGATCGGCAAAATGTTGAAATGAGTGGAACGGGAAATAATAACCTATATAATTCAGTGGCGGCGCGTGGTCATTTTGACAACCGGGGCAAGCTACTGCGGGACCAAGTCACCCCCATCTACGGGGACAGGATGAGCGCTGTAAGTTCTCCCATCATTTTATGAGTATAAAAACCATTCCATCGGTAACAACCAATCGGCAAAAGCGACAAGTTTTAACGATAAGAAAGTGTCTTTAAAACCGGTCCAAGTCAAGGGATTAATAAATATAGACATAGTTTATTTTGAAACCTCTTTCAAAAGGAAAGGCAATATTTACCCAGATAAATACAATGACATATTAACAGAAACTTCGGGAAATCAGACAAAACCTAAAATAAGGTTTAAATCGTTACTATGAAGAAAGGAAAGTTAATGCAAAGATAAGGACATGCGTCGCTCACTCATAGATATATATGCTGCTAGACTTCTACTGCTTGAACATATATGCAACACGCCGCGGTTTCTTGGAAGCAAAATGCTCAATAACGCGCTGATTAAAGTCATGCATCCCAGAAATAACGTCTCTGTGAATGGATAAAACAGCCAAGGAATTTAATCTATCTTGCTTCATTGTGTTTCTGAGATACGTTTTGATACGCTTCAGCGTGCTGAATGTTCGCTCTGCGTCGGCGGAAGAAATAGGCGTCGTCAAAATGATGTCCAGAAATTTTGCAGACGCCGCAAAGGTAGTTACTAGAGTGTTATCTATGAGGAACCCATAGAGCGCGCAAGTTGATGTGATGTTCAAAAAGGTTTGATTGGTGTATATACATCGCAATTCATTTTCCAATTTACCCACGTTTATCATGGGGTAAAATTTGGAGACAGTAGCCAACAAATGGATGGGAAATTGACGTGCAAATTTTGAAAAATTTTTGGGGTTCATCAAAGAGAACGCGGCAAGGTGTTCAGTGCGCAGACAATCGCCTATTTGATTCACCAGAATGTCACAGCATTCCTTTGCAGACAAAATCAAACGCTGCATTGTTTGCCCGCGGCGTAAAGAAGCACTCCATGTGTCGTCGTATTTTATTGTTTCCCGGATACGAGATACAGCATCGCAGAAGTCTGAAATACACGACTGCACAGACGCTCCATCCATTAGCCTTGACTGCAATGCGCCGTATAATACATCCACGTGATAGAATATTGTGGAGAAAAAAGCGGGAAAAAGTGAAAACTCACCATCTTCTAGCAGACGCTTTAGACCTGCCGCCTCCCTCACAGAGCGTTCGTCCCAAACCGGAGAGCTCTGAATGCCATTGAAACACTCAAAGAGCTCAGACCTAATTTCGGACACGCCCTGCACCACGCGTGATTGGAAGTTCCAACGTGTTGGTGCACAAGCTGGGAGACGGCGGCTACATATCTGGCGAAGGAGGTCAGAGCGCTTCGGCGAAACGGAAAAAAATGAAGAAAACCCCGAAACATTTGCAAAAAATATACGGACGAGAGGGGTATCAAGACACATATTTTTAATAACGAGGTTAAATTGGTGTGCATTACAATGTAAAAAATGCGCATGAGGAAAATCTTCTTTTATATAAACTTCAACACCATGTTTCGACCCACTCATGACTGCCGCGCCGTCATAAGTTTGAGCTATCAATTTTGACTTCGCGTTGTAAGGCTGTAACACTTCTTTCAGTACAGCCGATATCCCGCAAGCCGTGCGATCAACGATTGGTACAAAGCTGTGAAATCTCTCGGTAGGTTTACCATCTTTCACAAACCGAAAAATCACAGCCAGTTGGGAAACGCACGTGATGTCAGTTGTCTCGTCAGACTGAATCGAAAGGAACTGGCAATTCTCAATTTCCAGAGCCAAATGTTGTAAATAAGTTTTATACATTGAGTCGAGCAAATTATTTTGGATATCCTTAGATGTCCCTTTCGAAACAGTTGCGGCATCAAGATGATCTCTCAATACTGTATCTAGGGATGCGATGTATGCCACCATATCCAAAAATACCCCTTTATTAGAAGAGCCAGCCCGTTCATCGTGCCCACGGAGGGACAGCTCGTGACAACCAATGAACTTCAAAACATCTATCAATCGACCGAGAACATGGCGGTTTTTCTCGACGTTTTGGTTGTGCCGACGAATAGAAACCGCGCGTCCTTCATCCAACTGTGCTGCAATATTAACATTTCCGAATGTTCGGTATTTTACTGCATTGTCCAGTTGCTCCATAGAAGATTGATGATCCCTGGCACGCTCGGAAAGATGTTTAAGATCTCTAAAACCAAATTTACACCAACGTGAGTCACGGGCGGTAGCAAAAAGTAGGCAATAAAAACAAAAAAGTGCATTTTTGTCCTCGCTGTAACACAACCATTCGTGTTTTTTATACCAAGTTTCTGCGCAGAATGTACGCCGACGCTTTCCTCCGTCATGGGATTGTTCCAGTGAACAATTTTTTGGTTGATAAGGCCCAAGACGTTGTACCTCTAATTTTTGTTCCAGCGGCAGCTGCGAAAACGGAGTGCGAAGTAGTGCATCAACCTTATTCATTATGAGGTCTAAGGCTAAGAAATGCGAAGCCGGAAAGAAGTGAGGAGCTCAAAAGGAATGTGGAAAATCGAAAGCAAATGGACTAAAGGTCTCTAACTGATTCAAATAGCGAAACAAGCGACAAAAACAAAGGCGAGGAAACTATCAACTCTTCAAGCAACCAACGAACGAGAAGAAATGCGTCAATATGTCAACACGTTGTTGTAAGAAACGTCGGCATTGTGTCGTCATAATTTCGGGGCTAGCCCCGATCGGCCCCGATGATTTAGTAAAAGAAACAGAAAACAAACGAGACAAACGCGGCGAGTGGAAGATAAAAGAGAGAATACGATATACAATGAGCAACCGGGGCAAAATCGGCGTCGCCCCGTCGACGTTCGGCGAAGGCTTAGCGAGCGAAAAATGAACCATGTCGGGAGAATATGGCTAGTGTAGACAGTCTGTGCAACCGATATTGAGGTATTTTTCGAATATTTTTTATTATACCGAAAAAACAACCGGGGCATTGCCCCGGTTGGCCCTATTGACGCGCCGCCACTGCAGTATATATATTAGAGTAATATAATGCAATATCTGGCACTATGCTTCTATATTTAAAAACAAGGCACACTTAAAAACATTTCACAAGCAAATCAAATGATGTGCCGGTGAAAAATTGAAATGTGGGGAACATAAAATAATACGACATATATGCGTAATAAAATGCAGTACTGAGCACCCACTGTGCGTGAAAAGGCACACAGAAAATATCCCACATGAAAAACATGTAACTGCCAAATCATGTACAAACACAATTAACTCTAGTTAGAATGCGGCTGCTACTACTTTTCCAATATATATATAATTGAAAACGAGGCTTCAACGAAGTTTCTGCAACACGTCGCTCTGCAGCGGCGTCCAGTCGATTTCTTTGCTTCATTTTAATTAAAGCTTGGGTTTTGCGATGAAGAACCGATACAATTTGAAAATGGTGCCATGCTACAGTGGTCTTGTGTGGATGTGATAGGACTACATTTTTATGCGTTTCCCCATTTCAAAAGCTACATATTTTGTGTTGTTATTCATTAAAATGAGTGCAGACTGAGATGATGTAGCCAGCGTATAATATAAAAATATTAAAAATCTTAGACTTATCCGTGGATGAGGTGTTTTTTTTTTATCTTCAGGGGAATCATTATGGATGCGTATGTTTATAAGAAAATATATTCAAACCTTAGAAAAATATTTTTTCAAATATTTGGACATGCTCGTATAGTTATCGGTTCTAATGATCTATCTAATTGCCCTTTAGACCGGTCAAAGAGTTGGCGGCACAAGTTGCAACCCCTTGGGCGATAACCTATAATCGCGATTAAATTGTTATTCGCAGTTAAATTGACGAGTCATTTTGATGAGTCTCCGGTAACGGTTACCGCATCAGTTTGAAGCAAAACCGTGTTTCGTGGTGATTTCCGATTAACAGGACATTAATTGTGTTTAGTTTGATTAGGTATAGCGTTAATAATCTAAAGTTCGGATTATGTCGCTCAATATTCAGCCAAAGACCAAGTCAACTTGACATTCAGATCTGCAGTTATTAAAGTAAAATAAAGAGAATTCGTTCATTCGAGTTTAATTTAGCTAGTGAGTTAGGAAAATTATTATGAAAGCGTTAGTTCGTCCAAACAGAAACAGTTCGCCAGATGCGTAAAGGCAAATATAAAGAACATTACATTCAGTACAGTCCCCTTTCAGGGCCAGAGGATCAGAAACCTATTTTTAGGCATTATTTCCTCAAAGCAGATTGAAGGAGTTTTGCTAAACTGCTTGCAAATCCTACTAAATGGTGGTTTCAAAGCTATCGAAATATTGCTGTCATTTGTATCTTCATAAATCTGCGAATATAGATTTTCTGTCCCGACAGATATTAATATGGACTATTTAAGTCTTTTCAATCGCATCACAGGCAGAATTCCAAGTATTTTGTTGGAATATCTCTACCGTGTGAGCGTTAATTTATTCGAGGTAATGGAGGTTTGACTTTAGATAGTGAAGCGCTTATGGTCGCACCAGAGAATACTGTCTGTTGCTCAAAATATTTTCCAATAAACTTAACACGAACCAAGCCATATGTTCGCTTGTCATGATAGGTGCAGGCTAAGTCAAAATTGTTTTTCTCCAACGGTGTAAGCTTACACTTATGCGAGTTTGGAACGTAAGTGGACGCTTGGTACGAAATCTCTGGAGAATAAGGACGCACTGCACAGCAGGGCTGCCACTTTTGCTTGACTAAAAACATCTAGATTGAAAAGAAAAAACATCTAGAAAATACATCTAGATATGAAGTCATTGAATTTGATGAAAATTAACGAAACAAGAGCATACAAAGTTTATTATCTTACATAATACAGTATTATTAGATGTCGGAGAAGCTAACTTCACAACCTAGAATTCAATTCCCACCTGCAGAACTTACAAAGGCCTTGTTCTTATCATCTGAAGGGGCAATCCATTCCTTAAAGGTTCCTTATTACAATCTTTTCTAAATTTTTGCTGGTATTGTTTAAACTTTAAATTTTGAAAGATTGATGTTTAAAGAGAGACAAATTCACTAGAACTTATAGACTTAAATAACTTTATAATTTTAAAATCTTGGAGTAAGCAACTTGAACAACAAAAGTTATTCTCACCCCTTGGCAGCTTGGCAACAATACAATATTAAGCACTGACTCATCGGACCAACATCGTCCTTTCTATTTTAACGTTAATTAAAACGTCGCGGTAGCATTCTTAGCAAGATTGCAGAAACAAAACAAAAAAACAGTATATTATGGTTTTTGCTAATTTAACTAAAGCTAATTATACTAGCCCTTAGATTTGAGTCATGTATATAAAAAAAATAGTTCATGATAGTTCAGGTATTAAAATTGATCAATTGAAATATAGCCTATACGGTATACCGCGCTTTTTTAGGATCGATCAAACACGGTTCTCGTAATGTAACCGTACTCAACTTATAGACCATTGGTTTTCGAACAATATCAAGCTATTCATTTAGTGACAATGCTAACTTATAGATTTTCAAAGCAATATGTGATCTGAGCGTGAGAGTCCAGAAGAATCGTAAGAATTTATTATTGCATGAAGGCTTTGAATTTGAACGTGATTAAAATATTCATTTCGGCTAACATAATATATATATATATGCTTTCAAACCAGGTTTATTTAACGTTTATATCTGGGCACCAATTTAAATCAAAAAAGGTATCATGGGCGAAGAGGTAAATCTAAGTGTAATGTGAGTACACATTTCTTATTATTATAAATTATATATATATAATGAAATGTAAGCGTTTCAAAATACGAAATACCTCTTTTTTAGATATGGTAAAAATGCTTTAAAACATATTCGTACTTTCCCCCTTTCGCTAGTAATCTTCTTGTAAAATATCCACGCACTCGCCAATTCACCCGTCATCGTGTTTTTTACATATATTCGTGTAATATGAAGGGTTTAAAGCAGGGGAGGGCAATGTTTTTGAACCACGGGCCTACAATTTTGCCTACCGAGACTGCCGAGCCAGGTAAGTCTGACATGACAAGTTACCTCTTATGAACAATATTTGGACCTCCAGAAGTATGCGCACCAAGATGGCGCACAACCTCAATATAGTATGTATGTACCGGTTATGATTCAGGTGGTGTGACATCTTGGTGCGCATACTTCTGGAGCACCCCATATTTACAGTGTTTTAAACAAAGGTGGAAAACAATATGCATCGTGCCAATACTAAATTTAAACGCAAAATCAATAAAATACTTGAGCTATTTTACCTTAAAACATTAAAATTTGGTTTTTTAGTTCAGTTGTGGAAGGAACAGGCGGGCCAGATTGAGTTACCCAACCGGCCGTGCTTTGCCCATGTATGGTTTAGTCTGATTATTTGAGAGTATCTTATTGCGGGTTTCCATTTGTATTCTCTGTTATACAAGGCGATATTACCCTTGTAATACATTTATTTCTCATTTCCCCAATTTCCTTCTTGTGTGCTTGTGTCATGTATATATTAGTATTATTTTGTGCAATGACGGAACTCAAAAGCAATTATCGATTCGGGTATATGCATCTATGCATAGTGGATCAATTCTTAGATTTTCTATTTTCATTATACTTAGTGCTTAATTTCGAATTGGTCTTTTCAGAAGCGGCAATGATGTACATGAAAAACCTCCTCTTAATGGACAGAAAGAGTGGCATGTGGAAAGTACTGCCAACACAGCAAAACTTTCGCCAGTACCAACTGTGCCGTTTTATAGCTTGGTGAGTTGTGTACTTTCGTAAACTTTTTCAAGTCGTCGTATAATGTTTTGGTCCACTTTAGCTATTTCGTAAACTTTTTCAAGTCGTCGAGGTCGTATAATGACTTGGTCACTTTAGCTATTTTGTCAAACTGCAGCCAAAGTTTATCCTCACCTTGTCATAATCATGGTGTGGTATGGGTTCGGCGAATTGGAATAGTAACTGTGACACCACAGTCAGGAAAATAGTTTTCTCAGTGAGGCCCTTTGCAAAAAAATATTTTCTGAATGCGGTCCTTGCAAAAGGCTTTGCCCAGCACTGGTTTGGGACGATCAACCATTGTTTCAACCATTTTCATCTTCGACTAATAACGAACCAAAAGGCCGTAGATTTTGGTATTTTTACCCGGTCTTATGGCTTTTCATTTGTTGAATTATATATCTATATATATATATATGAAAACTGATTCTATTTCTTATTTCCATGTATGCTTTTTCTTCGACAGTTTCGTTTTGCGAATGGATTTGATTACTTTTTGTTGGTGATCGGGAGCCTCGCGTCAGCTATTCATGGAGCTTCTTTGCCTTTGCTATTCATATTTTTTGGAGATTTGACAAACACCTTTACTTCGTTTGGAAAATTTTCTTCGTGCAACTTCAATTATACATTATGCACCGAAGCTTTGTTATTCAACGGTACGGAAAGGTGAGAGTACGATATAATGTTCAAATAGCAGTGTGGTTTTGAATCGTTTCCCTATAATATATTTTTCTACTTTTTTTCAGCGAATTTCAAATTATTGCCGAACAGGCTCGAGATTTGACTGGCAACTCCATTTATTCTGTTTATTGGTTCATATATATTGGATTAGGAGTTTTCATTGTGGGATCTATTCAAGTTACAACGTTTTGCTTTCTCGCTATACGGTGAGTAAATCAGTCACAGTGTAAAAAGACGTGAATGGATAGTTTAAAATACGAAATTTAATTACATGATGTGATCAAATTCAAGTGAAATTTATTCCTGAAATTTTCGCTTTTTCCTAGTTTTAGAGTTAAATGTAGAGAAGGTTGTATGGTCCTAATCGCCATTGAAACGGACCCAACGGTAAAAGGCATATCGGTTTGATTTTAAGACCATCTGTACGAAATGTACTGTACGAAGTGTACTGCTAAACAAGTGCAATGTTCATGTGAATACTTGATCAAATGTCTCTAGAATAAATCCAGTCATGGCGTTTTTAAATCTTTTGAACAGTATATTTTTTCGTTGAACCTAAAAGCATTTTTTATAAGTACACCATTTTTTGATATTTTAGGCAGACAAAACGAATTCGCTTGGCATATGTCAAAAGTATTTTACGGCAGGATATTGGATATCATGATGTTAATTCTTCAGGAGAATTAAACGCGAGACTAGCAGAGTGAGTATCAGTATTATGCAACGTCTTTTATACTCTTGACTTTTTGTTTTCAATATCATTTTCACTTTAGTGACATCCTGAAAATACAAGACGGAATGGGAGAGAAATTGTCTTTATTAATTCAATACATCTGCATGGTTATTTCTTTGGTTATCGTCGCCTTCATATATTCTTGGAAACTAGCGCTTGTGGCTTTATCTTTGACTCCGATGTTGGTGATCTCTACAGCGATGATTTTTGTTGTATGTATATTGTTTGTAAATTTATATACTGTATTATTAAAACATACTTAATTATTTTGATAAATAGTGGAGATGAGTAGGTGGGCATGGCATTCGAACCTGAGACGCTAACATAGTTAGTCCAATGCTTTAACCACTTAAACAATCGTGCTCTCTGCAAAATACACAATAGTTGCTTTGTTTTATTTTGTTTTCTAAGTTTGTTTACTTCAACACGTTGTCAGGGACAATAAATGGGGTTGGGTGGCTAAAGATGGGCTAGGTTTTACACCATCGGTTCACAACCGGGGGTCCACAATGCCAGGCGCAAAACTGATTTTACTTTCACTTTACAAAAAACTCGTTGTTCTTCCTAATTTCATTTCTTGATAAGTTTATTTCACAAGGTGTTTTCACTTTGTTGAGCATGAGTTGTTTGATCATAATGAGATTTGGAATTTACCGATCAAAATAACACTCTAAATACAACTGGAATGATAAACAGGGGGCCAAGTGTGTATAAAGCTTCAGAAAGGGGTCACGAACGACTGTTTTGCACTAAGTTTTGTAAAATTGATCAACACTAATGTGTTTCATAAAGATAAATAAGGGAATCATGACAGCGTCACAAATCAAAATCTTTATATCACATGACCACCGCCTCACCCAGGTAGTAATTGCAACGCCGAGCGCAAAATGTGCCGCCGAGCCGGTCCTCCCAAACTATAGTTACCTCCACGTCGTATACAAGAATTAGCACGTGTTTTATTATTAACATTTGTAGCTTATAAAGAAGTACGCTGGAGAGGAGATTGAAGCTTACGGCTCTGCTGGTTCAATAGCGGAAGAAACTATTTCTGCTATTCGAACCGTTGTTTCATTAGGAATTCAAGACGAACAAAGCAGAAGGTATGGTTGTTTACCTAATTTAAATACATTTTTCGAAATTTAATATATAATATAATATGGCGCGGTGGTGTGGCTCATTGTGCTAAGCGTTAGAAATACGCTCGTCACTGCACCTCTGAATACTTTGCATGGGTTCGCAGGTACGAATCCCATGCACGGATGGGTATGTGCGAGAGGATTGCTAGACTCCTCACCTCCTAAAGGAAAAAGTGCGTGCTTTTTTAGACGGTTAGATGGTTAACGGTTACGATTTATTTTAACCGTTAACTGACATCTCAGGTACAAATCATCTTCATAATGTACAATTCTTTTGAAAATGATTACGTCATCGCAAATTTATCTCCTGTGGCGTTTAATTCAAAAGAATATCGCTAACTCTATTGGTGAAGACCTAATAAATGATTTTTTATATTCTTTTTTTGCAGGTATTCAGTGAATCTGACAAAAGCAAGAGAAATGGGGATAAAAAAGGGAACAGTGCTTGGACTAAACATGGGTTTTACTTATTTAACCACGTTTTCCGTGTATGCAATAACATTTTGGTACGGAGTTCAACTTATAATCGATGAAAACGATCCTCTTGATCCTGGTGACATGATGGTTGTTTTCTTCAACGTTTTACTGGCTGCCTTGGGTTTAGGAGCGGTAAGAATTTATTTTATTCTCTGGTAACTTCTAGCATATACTATAGGAATAGTAATGTCAGAAAGGTTTAGTATTTTTCATCAATGAAGCATCCCAAACGGTCTCATTTTGTTCGAGTTTTCGTACGGAATGCAGCTTTTCAACCCCAAAACCATCGGCTACGTATACAACAGAATTGGCTGAAATGGTGTCCAGCTTAAGTTTCTTTTCGCTATTCAAACTACTTCACGATGGGATAGACCAATCTTCAAATGGGGACACGAAAGCCAAAACGAAGTAGTATCAAATCTTTCACAGTGCCGGTACCTTATGAAAAAGTTCCGACAGCGCTGAGCACGAGATCGCTTAATTGCGTTCGCGGGATCGCCACAGAATGCGCAGTTTTTAATTTTAATGAGCTCATTACACAAAACTTCAATGTGAAAAACGAATCTCATAGACCCCAAAGGAATTTTTGAAATTAATAAAGTAGCTTTCTAGCGACACAGCAATCTTTGACATCTTTGTCAAAGCAGTTGGTCCAGTAGTTAAAAAAAAGGCCACCAACAGAAAAAAATACTAAGGAAAATAATACTAACAACAACATAATAACCATCCATTTCGTGTCCAGTAACAAAAAAATTATACATTACCTTTTTAAACCACCAATAGGCTGGAAGCAACATGGAATACATTTCAACGGCTAAAGTGGCAGGAATGAAAATATTTTCAGTGATTGAACGTGTACCAGTGATAGATATATTTTCAGAGAAGGGCATAAAACCGGAAAACATGGAAGGAAACGTAGTATTTAAAAACGTTGAATTCAGCTATCCATCTCGACCAGAAACTCAGGTAAATGGTGCATATCTACACATTGGCATATGCAAGATTTTAGCCTGAGAAGTCGAAGAGAGTGCTTACGAAGTTCTCAAAAAATTGTCCTGTTTAAACTGCCTCAAAGCAAATAGAAAACTATCAGAAATAGTAGGGCTTTGATCAGTTTAAATAATTTGGTCATTTACGCCGCAGCACCAATACATACATATCGATGAAAACATTCTGTAAGATAATCTGAAAGGTAGACATTTTGGAGAATTGGATTTTACCAACATGTCCAGGCCTCATACCCATCTATCTCACCCAAGGTCTAATAAATTGAGTGGGTAATGCCAAGCAGAAAAATTCTGACCCTTCTATAAATGGTAGATTTTAAGGAACCTGTTGAAGCTTTGTAAAATTGACGATAACAAAACTCAGGTAGCGAGCTCGGCGTTATTTTATTTATCTATAAAATTTGATCTATCCTGCGTACATTCATGTTTTAATTCACCGTTTATTACAATTGAATTATATAGCAAAAATCAACAGTATCTCAATTTTTCAATTTAGAGCAATCATACGTTTAAACGCACATCCCAAAATTTCATTTTTGACCTTTTTTATTGTTTTCTTTTTTATGTCGAAGATATTGAAAGGCGTTAATTTCAAAGCTGACAAAGGACAGACTGTCGCTTTGGTGGGACAAAGTGGTTGTGGTAAAAGCACATCGATCAGCTTAATTCAACGATTTTATGATGTTGCGGTAAGATATTCTACCATTTTCTAATTTTTTAAAGTTTTGAATTATTGACCATGATTTGAGAATGTTAATGGTACAAAACTCGTTTAGTTCTCTTCTATGCAATATAGATTTCTTATTCCGTAGAAAATTGGCCCAAATTATTACTAATACTATATACATTTTTGATATCTAAAACACGCAATAGGGTTGATATCGTTCTATACATATGCATATAAGGCCGACTCATGTACATATACAGCCAACTGATATACATATACAGCCAACTGATATACATATATACATGATTACACCGATATAAATTTATGAGTTGGCCGCAAATGTAGATTTTGGCTGTATATGTATATCAAGTTGCCAACCGCACTCAAACATGTCGTCATGTCGTGCGACGCAAAACTAGCTAAATCATAATTACTTTGTATGCAATACATGTGCAGATTGCTGTATAGTTCGATTTATGGATTATTAGAATTGTGAATGAAGTACAATGGGTCATTACCCGAAGTGTAATTGAATATAAAAAAGCAAAATTTATTTATTTTTACCTGTTCAGGGTGGTGCCGTTATGATTGATGGAAATAACGTAAAAAATCTTAATTTGCGATGGCTTAGAGACCGTATTGGTATTGTAGCACAAGAACCTGTGCTTTTTGATACAACTATTGGAGAAAATATAAGATATGGAAAACAGGATGTAACAGATGAAGAAATTCACAAAGCTGCTAAACTGGCAAACGCGGATAATTTTATCAGTGCTCTTCCTAAGGTATCAACATAAAAATACTCGATCATTTCTTTCATTCATATTCTAGTGCCTAACGTAGTGAGACTTCAAAACTAGGGATGGATAAACTCGAATATTTTTCAACACCAAAATCGAATCGAATACAGATTGATTTCGGTATTGAAATTTGGAGCTGATTTTTGTGGGTTTGTTCACTATATATAGGCTGTTCGTCGCTCTAGGATTTTAATATAAAATTATTCTCATGTTCCCTCTTATAATTTATAGAAATATGAAACACTTGTTGGCGAAAGCGGTAGTCAGTTAAGTGGTGGACAGAAACAGCGAATTGCCATTGCTCGAGCAATTGTTCGAGATCCCAAGATAATGCTACTGGATGAGGCTACTTCAGCCTTGGACACCGAAAGCGAATATATTGTTCAATCTGCGCTGGAAAAAGCATCTGCAGGTAGGCAAATAGGATTTTAATGCCACATAACGGCAATAATTTTACCTAATCGTACGCAAGGTTTTATATGTTTGTAATTTATAAAGCAAAGATCACAGATAGATAGGGGCAAATAACGCACCCAGCAACCCCATGAATATCTATTGTTGCTACACATATGTCAGTATAGAACTGGTCAATAATCAAAAGGCAATTACTGCGAATTTCTGCTGTTGACACTAAAAAAAACGATGTGTAACGTCAAAATTGTTCTGGAAACGCGCAATAACACTGACAAAAGTTATCAATGCAGTATATTTTGCAGAGCAATTGAATAATCGTAATAAAAAAATTATTGATTTTTCCTAAGCGGTGACTATTTGTCAAAAGTAAATTCACTGAATTCATAAATTTTAAATAACAGATAAATTTTTAACATTATTTGTAAAACACACTTCACTAAAGTTTATAATAAAACTTATTATACATTTTGGTTTCCACCGCGGGTTCGGCTTGTCTGGCTGCGTTATTTCAAGAAATATGTAAGTGTATCATGAAATCTTATTCTTTTTCTAGGTAGAACGACGATCGTTATCGCCCATCGCTTGTCTACGATCAAGAATGCGAATAAAATCATTGTATTCCATGATGGACAAATAGTGGAAGAAGGAACTCATGATGAATTACTGGAAAATCACGAAGGAGCATATTCGAATTTAATTAACAGTCAAATGAACAATAAAACGGAGAATTCAGTGGAGTCAAAAAACCAAGGTATAATATGCCGTAAGTTAACAGTAGCCTACTTCGGTTATGTACAATAAAATAAAACATAGGAATTTTTGTAATGTAAGATATATTAGAAGTACACTGCTGATCACAATAGAATCCTGCTTTTGCAATAACCAGTATTGGTTTCTTGCGTCTCCTTCATCTTGAAATATGGCCTATTTATAATTTAATTTATTGCAATTTGTATGTTTGTGTTTGTGCCTATTTTGGGTATGGTGAAAAATAAACTACTGATTACTGATTTGCAAGATTAATTGAACTTCATTGAGTACTAGGTGGTTTTGGGAAGGAATAGGTGTTACTAATATATTATGTGCTACTAAATAAAGGCTAAATACCTACTGTAATCAATGATTACCCTACACCCTCTTGAAATTTCAAACACCTTCAAATAAATGTAAACCGATGAGTTAATAAACTTTGTAGTTACTGTTATTTTTATGAGTGATTTCAGTTTTTTCCATTAACATGTATTATTATGGATGGTTGAGTCAACGACTAAATTCACACAATTTCCATATTGTGACAAAACAATGATAGATAAAGAGTATATTCTTGATACCACTAGTTAGTCAGTCGATCCATATAAATATTACTTTCAGAACGTCTAACGAAATTATCTTCCAAAACGTCAGCCAGAGGACGCTCAAATCGGAATTTCAAACGCCGGGAAACACAGTCTATAAAATCAGGAAACGAATTCAGTGGAAATGAAGTAAAGTATAAATTACTATGTACAGTATTTGAGTACAGAACATAAACCTGTTATAAACAACCATTAAACCTGAACTCCAACTGTAATGGACTCCGCGATAACCGTGGACGTAGAGCATGGCAGTTAGATCTAATATATATATGCCTTCTATTTTCGTCACCCAGAGACCCCAGGGTGAGTATTCAAATTATTCACTATAGACTGAAGCAAAACTTTGTTTAATGTAGATAGCGTTGTTTCTTTACTTTGTTAGTCGTCAATTATTAGCCCTTAGGTTTAGAAAATTTTCAGTCGATATCTGTTGGCATTTCTATCATACATTGAGTATTTATATAGGTACAGGACATTAATTTGGATGGCGTGTTGCATGTAACCCTTTAAAAAAGGCTCGCAAAAAGAAGTTTCCATAGACGATTTGTTAAAGATGAACCGTGCAAAGGATAAACTATAAATTTTGTGTCCGTCAACTAATGCCCCATTCACCGCGACTTTGAACTGCTGGTCGACAACGTGATGATTTCCATCTAATTTAAACTTGAATGTATAATATAGGAAACTGAAGAAGATGTTGACGAGGAGGAAGAAGAAGAACTTCCGGATGCTCCTATAAGTAGAATAATGAAACTTAACAAACCGGAGGCTGTGTACATTGGATGTAAGTTCTCAAGCCTTTATGAAATATAATATTTGATATTAAGTAGGAAGAAAATTATGAATCATCTTCATATGACAAATGGCAACATTTCTCTAGTTTTCAAGTCCGCAACGTGATATACAAATACAGCCAAAATATGCATATACAGCCAACTCATGCATATAGAGCCAACCAATACGCACATATAGCCAAGGCAAAATTCTGCTTTCATGAAGAAGTAGTTGTGTGGTAATCACAGAGCTACATCAATAACTGTAAAATATAAAGGATAAAAACAGCAGACGGCGACAGAAAAATTGAAGAGCAGAGTAATATTCAATGATGTATTCATTTTAGTTGGATGCTTTTTCTCTGCTGTCTCCGGTTCTTTGGATCCCATAAACGCTTTGATCTTCTCCGCTGTTTTGACAATATTTACAGAAGGAAATGTAGAAGAACAAGGTCACTTGTCCGTGCTGTATTCGTGTTTGTTTTTAGCGCTCGGTGCAACTGCGTTTATTTCAAACACGTTGGAGGTAAGTTATTTCGAGTAAACGTAACGATATGTTTTAAACCCAATAACAGAAATACGTTCAATAATTTGTTGAATATTTTAGTCAAATATAAATATTACATTTAAATTCACCACCAGCTGTTACTTATCTTCGTCGCATAACAATTACCGCTTTATTATATTATTAGTATATATATATTAGTATTTATTTACGATTGTACTACACAGGCAATATTCTTCTCCAAATCTGGTACGGAACTAACAATAAGACTTCGAGAAAAAGCATTTCGTTCTGTTCTTCGTCAAGATATCGCTTACTTTGATGATCATAGAAACAACACAGGTGCTGTTTGCATGAAGCTTGCTTCTGATGCATCAAGAGTACAAGGATGTACTGGAACTCGTTTTGGACTGCTGGTTAAAAATTTTGCCTGTTTGGGTATGTACTTGTCAAAAAGTTTCTCACAAATGTTACAAATTATTATTTTATTATTGTTTCAATGTTATTCCAAAGGTGTTGCGTTGGGAATTGCATTTGCTTATAGTTGGAAATTAACGTTACTGACAATAGCCTACATACCTCTCATTGTACTTGGGGAATTTCTAAAGATGAAATTGTTGCTTGGAGCATCAGAAAAGGAAAAACAAGCTTTTGAAAACGCAAGTAAGATATTTATTCGCGTACGCTATTTCGTGTTTGTCGTAATTTTCAGTCGTTTAATCAAATGGTCATATTGTTTGCAGACGACATAGCAACAGAAGCTATTAGCCATATTCGTACAGTAGCTTCACTCGCCAACGAAGCCAAAGTTTTTCAAACTTACACAGAAAGACTGAAAGAGCCTTTCAAGTAACTAATCTTTTTTATTTATAATATTTAACGCCTCCGCTCGGAAAAGGACTTTACAAACCTTCACCCACAGTTAGAAAACTACTGTATATATATACTGTCCGCGGTGACCGTATATTTGAACCCATGTTCATTTGAACCCATATGTATATCCGCGGGTTCAATCTATATGCAGGTGTTAAACCCGTGGGTTAGGGTTAGTATGGGTTCAAATATCCGTAAAACAAAACAAATTTCCATAGGTGCAATAGTATGCAGGTGCAATTCCCATGGGTTCAAATGTACGTGGGTTCAAATGCAATGGAACCACTGTCCGCATGTATCCTACTAAAGTTTTTGAATATTTTACGTTTTAAAGTGTTATTTTGCATTAATTTTTGTAATTAACCAGGTGACGAATAACAAATATTAATTGTGGTAAAAAGATGTATTTATTCTTTAAATGAAAATCTTAATTTTTCTGACGATTGGTAACTTTTATTTTGTTTGCATATTTTTATTTTTAATATACTTCTACAGAATTTTAAATTGAATATTTTGTTACAAGGTCTGCAGTTAAGAAAACCGTCTACACTGGTATAGGTTACGCGTTTTCTCAATGTCTCATCTACATGACCTATGCTGGGATTTTTCGCTTAGGTATCGAATTAGTTGAGAGTGGTGAAATACCATTCGAAGATGTATTCAAGTAAGCTCATTAAACCTACATGTCATGATTAACCAAGGTGATTTTAGAAAACAGAGAATTACCTAATATATTCAGTAGTACACTGCACAGCAATTTATATAGTGACTGTTGAATTTATATATTATCTGTTGAAGTATTTAACTTTCTTGGAATCGTTTGTTTTAAAACAATATTTCATTCAGAGTACTTTTTGCTGTTATTTTCGGAGCAAGAGCCGCCGGACAAAACAGTTCTTACGTACCAGACTACGCCGAAGCTAAATTATCAGCGGCAAGAATGTTTAAGCTATTTGACAGCGAACCAACTATTCCAAGTCATAGCGATGAAGGTCATAAGCCTGTAAGAACGTTAATTACTAATTACTATTTTTTTTTATTATTTTCCGATTATCACTCATCGACTTGCAGGTGGTGATAGGCTACGTTCGTCTAGATTGGTAATATGAAATCTAAAACGTAACGTTAGCTCTACTACTATAGGACCGATGTAAGTTATGTACCGATAACTAAAACAATGCGCATTTATGATAATTCAACGGCACTTTTAGCAGTTAATTGGAGTCTGCCATAACGTTTTGTTCCATTTTTTAATGTTCTTAAAGGGTGTATCTGCAACAGGGGTATTATATATGTCAGTTTCATTGATTTAAAAGGGTTAGTAGGAGTATTTGTTATTATTATACACAGGCAGCATACGTTAACCAGACCACCACTCTCTCGTAGTTATCGACGCACTTTGACTGAGTGTGCGAGAGTTACAATAATTATCAAGCAGCTAGCCAATAACTTTCTCGTTATTGATTTTAAATTTGAAACTATTTTCAGCATGCTTGTAAAGGTAACATTGAATTCAAGTCCGTTCATTTCACGTACCCTACTCGGCCAGATTCAACTGTTCTTCAAGGATGTAATTTTTCGGTTTCGACTGGTAAAACACTAGCATTAGTTGGTCATTCCGGATGCGGGAAATCAACATGTATTCAACTTATGGAGAGATTTTATGATGCGACAGACGGAGAAGTGGTACGTTATCGTACTTAAAGAAAACGTTTGTTATTGGCAATTCGCATGTACCGTATTTCCTTATTATGTATTATATAATGTTCTTTTATGGTGGACGCAATCGCGAGTTGAACACAAGTAGATTAAAATTTGAAGACAGTTTAAATTCCCGTAGTTATTAGGGATTGAATATTACGCTACAAGAAAAGGTCATTATAGGCTATTTTAACCAATTCGCAAACGCGGAGACCGCTCAAAAGACATTGCATGGTAATTTGAGATTCCGATGTTGACCCCGACTTATTGGCAGGTTATATGCAAAAACCCATTTTTTCAGGCTTGAAAACAGGCCTCGTCTTATTGACCGGGTAGACTTATTCGCCGGGAAATACGGTATATTTGAGCAATGGTTAAAATGTATCTCTTAAACTAGGCCATTTAGACATTGTTAAGTGGGTTTATCACAGGAAATTGGGTGACTAAATGGTCTAACTCTAGGATGATTTCTGACGCATATCATACCTCTAAAGTGGTGGCCCGCGTGACGTTAATATTAATATAAACTGTAGTACCAACTGTACCAAAGGATAAACGATTTCTTTAAAATATTTTTCTGTAGACAATTGATGGAAATGATATCAAGAAACTTAACGTATCTTGGGCAAGACAACAGATTGGTATTGTATCGCAAGAACCAGTGCTTTTTGATATAAGCATCAAGGACAACATTTTGTAAGTTTATTACTACTAGATTTTAAGGTACTCCCGAAGTATGTGAACCAAGATGTCAGACACTGGGACGTAGTATGTGTACCAGGTTTTTTATTTTAGTTCTATTACGAGTTCGGGGACTAGCCAAGTGACTCCCGTCGTATTTGTACCTAAAATTATGGCCTAACCCCAACCATCTCTAGCCATCTTGCGTATTTCAGATTTTTTTTCTTTCGATTAGAATATTGGTCATACATGTACGGTGTTTCACTGGCGCGATTCATTGTTTCCTGATTTGTGGTGTTATCATCAAATTTTATTCACGGTAAATAACAAATCGGGTTTAATACTAAAACAAACTTAGTAATAATAATTACCAGAATAAATAATAATAATATTATGGATTTCGATTTTTGACCAAGAAGTTTTTTTGTCTTTTTTATGTGGACGCAGATATGGTGACATCACGCGGACACACACAGACGAAGAAATTGCATCCGCTGCTGCTGACGCAAACATTCACGAGTTTATTTCAAGTTTGCCAGAGGTATGCAATAAGAATTATCAGACCTAATATACAAATGGTATCCCTCTACTTGAAATAAAAAAAAAACGGTTCACAAAAAAACTGTTAAAAACAAAGACTTCAAATTTGGGGGAAAAGTTTAAAAAGATATATATATTCAAGGTTCTTGAAGAGTGTTTGAACCATGTATGCGCGGAATTACTAAAAGTGTTGAGGAATATATAGACCGAAATTGTCATGACACTATTTAAAAAATTTTACTAACAGGGTTACGACACCAAACTTGGATTCAAGGGCAGACAGTTATCAGGAGGACAAAAACAGAGAATTGCTATTGCGAGAGCTTTGCTGGGAAAACCAAAATTACTGTTGCTTGATGAAGCAACCTCTGCGTTGGACACAGAAAGCGAAAAGGTAGTGTTTTCCTTTTTATAATTGAATTGATTTTCAATATATATATACATCGGTTTTATTACGCTGCTGGCGTAATAGAGATTCGAGTCACATGAAGCCGTATACACAAATGGCAATTATTACTATTCAGGTGGTACAAGAAGCATTGGACAAAGCAAGACAAGGTCGCACAAGTATTATCATTGCACACAGATTATCAACAGTCATGAACGCTGACATGATAGCAGTGGTTGACAAAGGAAGGGTCGTTGAAACGGGGACACATAATGAGCTTTTACAACACATGGGCGCCTATCATCGGTAAGTAGTTTAAATATCCCTATGATATAATTGTAATATATATATATATATAAATTAGAATATTTAATCACGGCTGCAATTAGTAACGGACTCGTGTGGTACATTTCATTCATAAATATATATATATACTTTTGTATTTAAAATTCAACGAAAAAGAATGAAACTATACATAAATACATATTATGTCTTTGATGTAATTGAAGTCAGGGTATACTATCCGAATACAGTGGCATATTGGTAACTAAGTATGGGAAGATTATACATATATAGTTGTATCCATGCAATCTGATTCTAAATGACTATGTTTTCACTTTTACATTTTTCCAGCCTGGTCAACGCACAGCTAATGAGTTAGCAGTAGATTGAACTTTAGAACTGGAAATGTCGACAAAACGTGGGTCCATGACGTCTTCGAAGTTGCTCCCAACAAGCAAAGTCAACAAAGTTATCTAGATTGGATTTTAACCTTAAAAATGTGCTAGTTTTGTTCGAAAATCAAAATTATATATGTTTACTAAACTTAAGGGTCAGAGTTATATGCCACACTATAGCATATAAGGGTAATTATGTACATCGTACGGATGGGAACTCAGATATAATTATTTCAATCAGTGCCAAACGTCTTGAGAATATAAATTTTAATTTGATAATGACTGGGTGGAACATGTTATGTTCTTAAAACTGGTGTAATTTGATTCCTACGAAAGTCTTTGTTCGAATTTTGGGAAAAATTAACTTTGTTCTGATGATTTCAACATGAAATGGGGTAGCCTACATTTGGGGGTTAGTTGCTATAACACTTTCACTCCTATTCGGATCAGACTAATCTAGTCAGACCATGTTTTTGTACACATGGTATAAAATTTAAATACTAGGAGTTCAATAAAATAGAACCGGTGCCAATAATCATTTATATATTCATATTTAATTATGTTATTCTTAAATATATATTGTGACGCAAAAAAATTCTCGCTTTTACGTAGCGTTCCGACCGATAGCCTATAGTGCAGACTTTCTCAGTCGATCAGTTAGTACAGGCAAGGATCGACTAACACACAGAAAATCGGTACATTACTAGAAGATGAAGTTAGCACTTATAACTTAGTGAAACGCTATTCCTGTATTTTGTTTTGGAAAACGTTTTTGTTTATATATCAAACGATCATACATTACGTTCATTTCAACTAAACAACTTAAATATCCTTATATTACGTGGTTAAATTAAAAATTTCCAACGAAATTGTTGGGTCTTGAAATTTCTCCATTTTACTATTTGGCCTCACCTAAAAAAAAACGACCACCAACCACCTGATAGGCGGGAAATTATGAGCCACTTTTCTTTGTACTTCATCTCCTAGCAAATGATGGAAAGCATTAACTGCATGCAATTCGGTGTTGACGTGACTGGAATCACAGATCACTTGGATAGTCTCTAGAATTTGGCACAAGCAACCCCCAAAAGCATTGCGATGTATGACTCCATTCTAACGAGACTCCATACGAGCGAATCCTCAAAAGTATGGGGTAGTTCATCTTCGTGTTCAGCCTAAATTTGGTTTTGTACGATGAAATATACGCCTGTACTCTAAATCGCAGGAGTGTGTGTCTCTTTTACTTATTTTTTCTAGGATCAGTAGGACAGTAGAACCAACTACTGAAAAAACGAACAATTCAACGGCCAAGATTGGCCAAAGCGTGTCGTCATAAAATAAATGATATCCTGAAACTATAGAGCAGTGGTTCTCAAACTTTTTTAGTCCCAGAGCCGCATTTCAAACCTCAAAGTTATGAAGAGCCGCACAAAAACAACGCATGGTAAAATAGCAACAAACCTTGAGCGCGTATTTAAAATACCAAGTCATCGTAACAACTAGGGCTGGGCAAAATATTCGACTAATAAAATATTCGAATGGCATTTTACTATTCGAATATCCGGTACCACGTGACCTGCGCCGCTCTGCTCGGACACCGAACTCGCGCGTCTCCAACTCAATCGTGAATTGTGCGACATTTCCCAACGGTGCTAGCTATCAGAAAAAAAACGACAAATTTGAAGTCGTTGTTTTTGCGTTATGTGCTTATCTTTGCACTTAACGTATCGTTTCAATTCCATATTTTGCAAAAAACTTACCGACCGTCCCGTAAATTTAGAAACGTCAAACCAGATTTTTGGGTATTTAAAATAAATTTTCCAGATTTTAAACTCCGCATGCTTGGTGACAGCCATTTCTTGCATTACCGAACATAAAGTTGATTAAAACTAAATGTTAAAATCATAAAATGACTTTTCGGCGTTTCGTGGTGAAAAAGGCGATTTTAGGTCGTTAGAAAACTCTACTTAGAAAACACTAGTTATATAAATAGCGTGGATTTAAAAATGACCAAAAGTTTTTTCAAAAGCTGGTATGAGTTACTTGTATGAAAAACACTCATTAAGTTGTAACCAGATAAGAATTGTCATGTCCTATTCCCTTTATAGCACTTTGTATTAGCTCTTTAGTGATCCCTTCCATTCTTGACCAAGTAATGTTTCGAATATGTAAAAATTTTACTCGACCATGCATGGCCGTTGAGCCAAGAGTAGAACGTAAAATCAATCGTGAATTTCGTTGTAACAACGCACACTGACTCGTTCACGAATTGTTGCGTCTATTATCATCAAAAATGATTACAATTGTTAAATTTTGAAGCATTTGGGCAGTGGTAATTAAGCCTTATTAAGGCATGACATAATCAAAATCATTAAGAGAAGTGCTGAATTTACAAATTCCGTAAAAAAAATTGAGCATTTCTCAGTAGGTATTTTAGCTATAATAACCATCGGGGTGTTGAAAACGTTAAAACTTATTAGGAAGGAATTAGTAATAATTAGCGTCTGAGCCTCTATCAGGCACAAATGCCTTGAAATGCCTTTATTGCCAATTTATTTAATCGCTATTTTAAATCAACGTTCAGGATTCACGCAATCGTAAATTTGCTAGGTTTATCTAGCTAATACTAAAATAACACGAACACCATAGAAAAGCAGGAGAAACTCAATTATCATTTTAATAAACATCTGCGTCTCGGTTACCGTTCACACACGCACGGTTAATTTACAGGTGATGATAAGAAAGATCAAATCCAAGGCAGAGGATAAAACTCAGAATAAAATTAATTTGGTTTTGAAATCAGCCCTTAATGTATTCAACAGCTATCGCTGATGTGAACGCAAGGGTATACTAAAAATATGAAACTTCGATATTCGGCGACCCCTTATTCTTGCAAAAAACGAGAAAAGGCGAGAATATAGAATACCAACTTTAGGATATCGCCGCCGAAACGATCGCGGTGACAAAGACAATCAGCGATTCTGTTGAAATTAACCATTAACCAGTAAAAAATCGCTTTATTGTCGACTTTTCAATGTTTCTATTAATTTCCAAGTGGAGTATCGACCTCCGACGTTCTGAATCCCTGTAATGTATAAAAAAAAAATATTCATTATTCGACTATTCGGTATTCGTTAAAAATATTCAAATTATTCGATTCGAAAAAAGATTCTATTTTGCCCACCCTAGACTAACACCCATTCAATTTGGCTTTGGTTCCTAATAAGTTTGTCAAAGCGGGTCGTAATCGTGGAGGATGCAAGGTGCAGTAGCTGCTTGAGATGATCGCCAGATATTTCGGGACTATTTTCGATTACTGGAACAAAATTAAAATGCTCTAGAAATTAAAATAATCATTGAGTTATTTGATTTATACATAATATTAGAAAATGCGACAAAAACTGAAAATCCACGAAAGCAAGCCAATGATTACAGCCATGTCTAAAGTCTTTCCAAGTGAAAAGTGTCTGAGTTGCCGCGAAAACTCTTACTGTTGCGTCACTATTGCTTCTTGTAGATTAGTCAACGCTACGCAAATAAACACGGGGAATCCATTCGACTAACAAATAGACTTCCGCATTTTAATTTCAAGTCAATGATTAGTTTCCAATGAAAATTTTCTTCGAAAGTAATTAATTTTTGAGGCATTAACATGAGCCGCAGGAAAGGTTGTTGAGAGCCGCACGCGTATTATTTGAGGTATTTATCTGATGGGAAGCTGTGTGTACCAGGTTAGGCCATCATTTTATTCCTGTTTTAGTTTTATTACGAGCTCGGGGACTGTCTGTGTTAGCCAAGAGAATATACCCCCTACCCATAGGTTTCAGTCCCTTTACACAACTTGATGTAAAGTAGGCGAACAAAATTAGTTACCCCCATATTAGTACGCACACTTCTAGAGCGACCAAATTTTTGTCCAGTATCGTTGCCATAATCCAAAAACCAATGCAGTTGATCAAGTATACAAAACCGATTGCAATGCACAGTTATAGAAATCTTGCTCAAAAATATGATCACCCCTGAATTCTGAAATTCCAAACCCTGTCGTTGTTAGTCTCAAAAACTAAGCCAGCGATTTGAAACCGTTTTCGATAAATTCCTCCCTTTGCCACGTTCTCGGGCGAACCTCGATGAGATGTTGATAAACGGAAAAAAATGTATCCACATGGCATTTAATATTAACGTGAAGGTAAATCTTGCATATTAGATATTATCGGTTTAAGTGGATGCTTGGCAGGAGACAAGCTTACATGCGACGTAGTATTTACATTCAATACATTGTGCTGTTGGCCCAAAAATAATCCCTGCCGTAATGAAATCACATTTGACGTGACCAGAGTCATATTTTTCCTCTACAACTTTTCAAGCTTTTATTTTATTTCTTTCACTTCGTTACCTTTTCTTTTGCTATTTTGTGACTGGCGAGCCAAGTAGATCTATTCCACATATTTAAGATAGATCAAGCTACAGACAACAGACTGCCGTCTGCCGTCTGGGTCGGACGTGTTTTTGTTGCTCTGTTAGATGAAAGATCAATCAATGCTGTTGGACTGAGAATGCTACGCGCTGTGTGTTTCGGTATTTACTATTAGATTTGTATCTCGTGATATCAACATGATCAAGGCCCATCCACCGGAATTAAAGAAGTTTATGGATAAAAGATTGGATTTAAAGTTTGTGTTTGGCAGTCGTCGGGTGCGGTCGCATTTTTGAACGGCGCAGAAAGATTAGATTGACAACAATGAACCAGCACTTAAGGAATATCAACAAGTAAAGGCCGAAATATGAAATTACATGGCAGCATAAAGGCAACATACGGACATCATAACAGAATCGAAAGATGAATACAACAGGGATTGATTCAGATATTTTATTTTGTGACAAAGAGTATGATATACTGCTATTTCTAGAAATTCCGCTTGAATACTGAGTATTCAACTATATATGTGTAAATAGTTTGCAGTGTAACATTTTTAAACATTCATTTAGTGGCATATTTTTGATTTGTTCTCTCTGTGTGTATACCGGTACTGTTTTAACAATGTTGGCCACGTCAATGTATCAATTAGGCTACAGACCTGCTCACGTGTGATTAGTGTTTTTCCTAATAATTGCTTTTATGAGTGTCCGCACACCGAATTTGCCGCCATGGTTTTGCGTTTGTTTGTATATTAAACCACTTATCACCTTTTCCGCAATGCCCAATCTAGCAATCAGTGTAGTTTTTCATGGCTTGGTTTTTCTTAAAGCTTTCATGGCTTCATGAGTATGACTATCGTCGCAAATTTATTACATTCCACTCCCCACATTATCTTTGCATGAGGTTGTAGGTATTGGTCATTATCAACGTAATTGTTGAAAAAGAGTACAACAGCCCGAAAGTTTATTACTATCGTGTATTTTGTTTTCTAAGTTTGGCCCAAGCCTCATTTAATTGGGCTTGTGTTTTTGTGTGCGTGCTGGTGGGCAGGCACATGAGATACTTCATGTTTTAAACTTTTTTGTAGGTTTTGCTTGCCCTCCAGAATTCTCCATTTTAAATTTAGGTTTGTTATGGAGTTTTCGAAATAAACTATCTATCTATCTATCTATCTATCTATCTATCTATCTATCTAAACTATCTATCTATCTATGGTGCATACATACAAAAGGCGGATATTTTTGGTGGAAGTACTCAAGTACCCCCAAATAACAAGAATCTAGAACTAAAGCAATTGGTTATAAACATTTCAGGAACTCAAGGATTAGTTGAATAGTTTGATTACCATTTATTGTTTGATTGCACAAACTGTAAATATACATAAAAGCAAACCTAACACTGGCAAAACAAAATGATCTTCAAGTTCAGCAAGTTTATTAACAGTGGAAAATCTGTAAGTGGTTCGCAACAGAGGGTCCGGCCACACAAAGGGGCCAAAGATCAGTTGGAGTGGGGTGACAATGCTAGGTGCAAAACTGATTTCATTTTCCCCTTTACAAGAAAAGACCCCATTCTTCCTAGTTTCATTACTTGATAAGGTTATTTCACAGGCTTTTGTTCACTTTGTTGAGCATGAATTCTTTGAACATACCGGTAATGGGATTTTGAATCTATGAATCAAATGACACTATAAATACCACTGGAATAATAAAGAGAGGGACATGAGTACTGAAAGCCTCTAAAAGGGAGACACAAGCCTTTTCATCCGATTAAAGTGGATCCAGAACTTTCTTCGCCATTGCCAGCTCCACTGTCGACTTGATCCAGAGTACCTGAAATATATAATTTTGGAATTTATCGTGTAATCAAACAAATATTTTTACCTATGTATGTTACATGGTCCCAGCCTTACAAAAAGTATTTACTGTATTTTTAATTTCACCCAATATATCAAAGAGCGAGCTTTTGCTAAAATATTGACCTAAATCAAAAATTTTAGGTATCATTCTCTTATTAAATGACAATTGTCCTGCTATATGCATTTACAATCAGTCATGCTTCCAATGCAAAGCTCATATTGTCTTTTCTCACCATGACCTCTTTATTACCTATTTACTACTATGAATTGTTTCTTTTTAGATAAGATAAGATTTTATTTCGATTCATTCGCAAAAACAAAATGAACATATATACACAAGAGATTAAGGCGAAGAATCTGGAAAGTGAACAAAACCTAATAAAATAGGTTTAAAACGTATTAAACGCGTTCACTTACCAAAGAAGAAAGAAATGAGTCACAAACACAAACATGAATATTGACGGCAGTCATTACTCAGGCGTTTCACTTGATAATCAGGTTGCGTGCAATCTTTTCAAAAACAAAAAAGTGAATTAAATATCCGCTGTGCGTGTGATGCGGCATGTAAACAAACAGTCCGAAAAATCCTAGTTGGAGGTGCGAATGCATGTTTCCGTTCCATGCTCAAACATATATCTTGTAAAATCTACTAAAACGTTAACACACCAATGTAAAAATCGATTGTGAATTTTCTAATATCAGTTCGTGCAGTTTAACCGTAGTAGTATATATTTACGGTTTAACATTTGTATATCCGGTCTTCTCCATATTTGAGCAGAGCATAATTTCGTCCATCACAAAATCTTCCATTTTGCACATTTCCAGTTCATCATTAAAAAATCTGCTATTTCTGTTATTTGTTTATTGATGTCACTAAGTCTGGGATTCACTTCTCGAATGCATATCTTCGGCTCGAGGTAGCCACGTCCTCACGCGACGGCGGTCGGTACTGAAAGATATTTGATTCATCTCTGCTTGACCCACTGTGTGAATGAGAGGATATCATGTAAGAAGAAACCATGCATAGTTCATGCACTGTGATGTCATGTAATATAGTCAGTATATATTGGTAATATTTGAGCCTGATCTAAGTTACTAAGATCTTGGTCTCTGGCACCCTTAATAACATCATTTTAATGTTAAACCATATTCGATTGTAATTTTTTTTTTTTATCTTTGTACATTTGGCATCGTTATGTCATAAACTGACTGACATTAGATTTTTATCAATCTACCTACCTTTGCTTTTTCCATGTTCTGTATGAAGTGGTTAGTTCCACATGAAATTTAATCCTACCTTGATCTTGTAGAATACCATTTATTCATTGATCATGTGCCTTCCAGTTACACACTGAAGTTCAATTTTCTTACCATAAAAGGTTAAATTATTTATGACTACCGGTACTACCGTTGCATGCATACCATACTACTGGTAGGCTTCCTGTTCGTGAAACTTCATTTTTACCATTGATACCTAAACAACTGTAGCCCTGCACCATACAATGTTCTACATACGACCACAGTCACCTTACAATGGTACCATTGTGACTTTACCTCAAAGCAGCTATCGTCATGGCTACTTAAATAATTGGTGCACGGAGTCGTTTCTTGTTTTGTTGTTGTTGAAACGCGAGATTACTGGGCATACCTGGTTGGAATGCCTTGACGTATTTATATTTATTTTCAAATTAATGTATATATGATACTGTATATACACAGTTCGACTTTTTTTTGTTATTATTTCCTCGTTAGACTTGCTTATGGGTGCCGCTGCTCGATAACCAAATTTGGTTTCTCGCAGCTCCCCTCACCCTGAAATGCCTTTTATTTATTTATTGCAATTTGTATATCAAGTGTGCATTTAGTATGGTGAGAAAATAAACTACTGATTACTGAAAGGTTGAGAAGGCTCATCTAAATCGGTATTTGATTAAAATTAAACACTATACATATATTATTATGAACTGTCAAATTTGAAGGAAAACTTGCCTAACCCTAACTTTTGGAAGTTGACAAACAGCAAGTAATATGATTAAAAGTTTTTTAACCAAAAAAGCACCAAAAATAATTGACACATTTCATAGATGAACTGTAGAAATAGGTATACATTACAAGTAATATAAATTGCTAATCAGTAACTAGCAAGCCAAGAGGTGATTAAATATTATGTATAAAACTTAAGCACCAAGTTATGTATAAAACAAAACTAAAAACGTCAACAATGCACTGCTTTACATCTTATACACAAACCATAGGCACTTTTTATTAAGCAACAATTAGAATTTTACCATCCTCTGACTGGAAACCATTTGTCAACTATTTTTCCTTCATTGTCTGCCACATAGTAAACAGGGTGCATAGCACATGTTGCACATGACTGTTAATAAATCAAGAAATATTAGAAATGAAAATTTAGGTAATACAGCAAACCCCCAAAAACAGCTATGAATCAAAGCTTATGGAGTCGGTAATGCCAGAAATATTGGAAGATTCTGCTCCAAACAATAATTTTCTTCACAATTATATTCTTCTCATTTTTCAGATTAATTTTTTCAATATCAAGTTGAAGTTGAATTTTTTTTTAGTTAAAGTTGTGTAATCAAAATTTTAAAATGTGGAATCTTATATCATGGTTTTAAATTCCACTGTCGCAAAAATACATTTGGAATGGTGTTTCACAGTAGTGGTAATACCAAAAAACATCAATGGCTATAGAGCCAGAGGTAACAAGGTAAAATATGAGGCACCCGTGACAGAGCCACAGTTTGGGCTGGATTGCGAGCTCAAATCACCATCTTCCCATCTCTGCTATGATTATGATTGAGAATATAAATAATTAAATAGTTTCGTATTCTAAAATTATTATTCATAACGAACATATCAAATTAATTTACCTCTTCAATTCATAAGACCAACTCAAAAGATTGCCAATTAGGCAAGGTAAAATTATACTAGATAAATTATAAAATGAAAGATTTCAACCAATCTCTTCGCTTTTATTACACCGACTTTGCTATAGATCCGTAGTAATACTTACATGATAAGGCAGTATGAATAGCATGGACCCAATAGGGTATTTAGCAAAATCAATAGAAGTTCCATCAACATTTGTTATCTTTCCAACCTCCTGTGTCAGGTTTTCCAACCTTGGAAAATGAACAATTTCAACCAAATTAGCAAAGAAAAAAATGTGGTTGGCAAACAAGTGCTAGCTTGAAGCTTCAGAACAAATATTTGCTTTCACTAAACACAACAATCTTTTTGATTTTACAAAGCAGAACTGGTATTCACCCTTTGGTGTGAAAATTCACACAGTTATGACATAGCTTACTGTTTACGAAGATGAAATTAATTGTGGGCGGGATGGCTTACCGGTTGAAGCCTTAAACTTAACGGTGTTGGCATCTCAGGTTACCCATCGGCCATCTTGGATTCAAATCCAATGTTCACCATCTCACCCAGGGTGTAAAAATTGGGTAGGTAACGTCAAACAAGAAAGATTTCAGTTTTTAGCTCCTCATACAGCATTAGATATCGGTGGCTGTGCTTGTATAAAAAATCTAAGCTTGTTTATCGTTTCAGATGCATACACACGGAACCACAATGCAATGGCATTCCTATTTTTACAAAATGATTTTGCTCTACTGCCACGACTTCATCTGCAAAGCCATTCAAAGTACCAATACTGAGCATGTTTGCAAATTAGTAGGATGTTCCATCCCAACAGTCACGCCTCAATTTGCCAATACCTCATATATTGAAAATATATCAATATTATTTTTTAAATAATAAAGAAAGCGATAAAATGATTAAAAATAGCAATCACTTCAGCTCAGAATGATTCAAAATTGCCCCATAACCTCCAGAAGGCACTTTTCCGTAACCTTGTTGGGTCAATGCAGTGAATCCGCAATCTACTACCATGTGACTGAAGCCTTTACTGCTATAATGGCCAATGATTCTGGTTGCCACCATACAGGCTATGTCACTTCTCTCACAGGAATCAAGCATTTCTTGTTGAACATCTAATAATTGAAAAATATTGAAATGAACAAGCTTACTTAATGTCACAAAGTTTCTAAATTTGTTTAAGCATAATAGGAGTTGAACACTAAACTAATATTGTCTACATGATCTTCATCTTAAGCATACACCAAACAAAATTCTATGCCGGTCTATTGAATTGCTGATTTTATATGGCCATACTAATCTATTACACTTCGAGGAAAATAGGTGAAGTGGGCAAAGGGTTTGGACCCAAAATCTTTCTCGCAAAGCAAACATTGTCAGTAGTCAGAAACATGACTGTCGATTTTGACATGGATTCACTGGAGTCAATTGTCCAACTGCCTGGAAGTCAACATTTTTGATTCCTTGGGGTCAGAATCTCATACTTTGAATGGTTATATTTTTCTCTTCTGATCTGTTATTATATGAGTTAGGTACTAGTTTACCATAAAAGACATAGTTTCCAGGATGCCACTCTGTAACTTTTCTCATCATTTCAGTAGGTTGACTACATGTTGGTGTTGAACCAAGTCCATAATGCTTGCATTGTATACCAAGGGTTTTCAATCTTAAGGAATAAAACGAAATCATATTGGTATGTACCATAATTGAAAAATTTGGGTAAAAATGAAAGAATTGCATTGCAATATTAATCTAATGAGAGCTGGTTAAAATGGCTAATTTACAATTCCAAACACTTTGTAATGTGGAATATATCATAAATTAAGTTATTGTCAACCAATTTGGGTGGAAGTTCCGAGCTCTGAGTCGGGAGTCAAGTCCAGTCATGGGACATGTCTTATAAGAGTCTCAAGTCTAGTCTGAGTCTATCATGTATGTATGGACTGATGTCGATTTTGAGACATTCCATAAAGATGGCTCGAGTCACTTCGAATCTTTGATAAATTGTGACTAGAGGCTCCTCAACACTGCTTTCAACAGCATTATATATATATATTACTAAAGATTTGATTTGTGAAAAATATGAAATTATTATTTTGTCATTGTTTTCACAATCTTCTTAGAATAAGTGTTAAATCTTGTATATTGATTATAGCGTTAACAAATTTGAAAGTATGTGAATATTTGTTTAAGGCAGTGGTTTTCAAATTGAGAAAGAGAATTATCATGAAACTTGTTATGTTTATGTGCCCTTCAGCGAGTATTCATCTCACTAGAGACTCCGCAGGAATGAGAGCATCACAGCAGACAACTTCATGAGATGTACTGATTCCGTCCCGCTTTATATTTGTCAAAATGACTGATAATTTGAACGTCAGTGATATCACTTTTTTCTCTTTATACCTTTCCACTGTTGCAAGTAAGTTGGTCACAACTTCATCAGCCACATTTTTGACAGTCTTGTCTGCATTAAGATGATAGGAATGTCCACAATGGGTATAGAGACCTTGAAACTGGATTTTCTCACTCTTATGGAGTAGTTTAGCAAGCTCTATGAGTTTGCTCGAGTCATGCAATGCACCAGCTGAATGGTAAAATAAAATAATTTATAGAAGATACAGATGAATTTGAAACGTGATGATTTCGAAAACAATATATGATTTGAAATGTCAGTAACAATCTTTTCAACTCTTCAGTTCCAATTAAGAGTAAGTGGTGCCTAGAGCTGGGCATTTCGAATCGAATAGTAAATTATTCGAATCGCTTTAGAGCAAAATTTCGAATCGCCACCATCTTGTTTATTTTCTTTCTGCCAATGGTCGAGGTAAATTTCCTATTTTTTTAAGATGTTTTCAACGCAATTCTGACATACGACTCTTTTCTGTAGTGAGTTATTGATGAAAACGTATTTTTATTGTATGTGAACGCTCAGCAATCTGACTGAGTGATATATTCTAAGTTTTCAGTAATTTATGTGTCTTGAAAACCTAATACAATAAAAAAGTTACATACAATTCTATAT
The DNA here is from genome assembly GCF_964204865.1 of Styela clava. Lineage (NCBI taxonomy): Eukaryota > Metazoa > Chordata > Ascidiacea > Stolidobranchia > Styelidae > Styela > Styela clava. The sequence continues at coordinate 21,604,415 of NC_135250.1, forward strand.
CCCCAAGGTATTCGATTCGGAAATCATCAGGTATTCAGAAATGCCCAGCCCTACAGTGGTATCACATGAGAAGAAGGGTTGTAATTATCAACACATAAATACCTCTGTGATATCCACAATCCGTCAATAGAAAAATGGACCATTTCTTTCCATTTAGTAAATTAGTACTGACAAGTAAATTGGCAGTGTCAATTGTGTCTATCATCACATGGAATTCTGACAGTTTTTCAGATAAAGCTTTGCATCTGAAAACTGAAAAACTGTAGACACGGTGGCCAGGGCACCTGACTTGACATTACATGCAACTCAAATTATAAAATTTGTGGGAATTAGAATAGACCCAAACTGGAATTTATTTACCTTTTGATCTTGTCGGGATCATTTATCAAGGGGACAGCATACAATATATCATCAAAACCATTTTCAGCCAGAGCTTCTGCTTCAGGAAGAGTTGAAACCACAAGACCACGTTTTGATCCAGCAGTTTGGAGTTCGGCTACTTTTCTGCAAGTATTTATCTATGAAAGATCTTTATTTGTTAAATCGACAATTCTAAGAGAATGGATTCTCATCTTTTTAGACACAAAGCGGATTCGATTTTCTTTGCAACTAATGGACCGACCGATTTAAAAATTTTCGTACCGAACGATGGTATAAGCTGATAGAAGTCTATTATATTTTTTAATTTCCTCCTAGTTCTCGGTTGAGCAATACTCTATATTTCACACAAAACCGCTGTTTTATTTTAATTAATAAAGGGAACATTTTCATATGAATTATGGGAACACTTCATTCTGTCACGCTTGCCTGTCAATCTATTTAGCAATCTCAGTGCTCAGCTAAGACCCAACTGTGTTGGTACTGATGAGCAACCTACATGTCCATATATTTGGGCATTGCTCTCTCGTTTTAATAATGATAATACAGCAGGGAGATAAACAATTGCTGGATTGAAGTTCATATTTTTTGGTGATTGGATTCTTCACATTTAGAAAGATATTAACAATTCAAAACGGTTTGATCATATGGCAAGCCATGGGACCTCATTCCCCTTGCCAGTTCCCACCAACTGCGCCTGCCTGATCAAGTGTGCACATCTTTAAAATAGTTGATCCTTCCGGATATAAAGACTTACACAACTTTTGAAGTTTTGAAATGGGGCCGAAGTCTAACGCCATATTTCTTAGACCTTTTTTCCATATCTTTTATATTCTTTTTAACTTTGTCAATGTACACGATCAATGCCGGAGTAGGAAGGTCAGAAATATCCATGGCGGGAGCAACAGTAACATATAATTTGACAACCTTAAACTACAGAATTTTATTTGAAAGATGAAATATTTTATCAACCAGTATCAACGATTTCATAGAATAACATTTAAGAAATGAGAAAGAAAAAATAGAATTTTTATTTTCGTCTCGACATATACCGCAGGTACAATGATTCAGTAAAATCAAAATATATACGAGTGAGTGTAAATGCGAGTGAAAACGGCTAACTGAGGAAGAAAATTTTAAATTATTCGAACCTATATTGATAATATTTCAGTTTAATCAATGTGAATTTATGACCCTTTCCACACATCATTAGATATCAGTGGCTGCTATACAGGGCCTTGTTCGAGAGCGCAAGGTGTAAATTTATAAGTGTCATAATATGGAAATAATATTTTAATTTGATCAATGTGAATTACACTACTTCCCATACTAAACATAGATTAGCTTCCAAAAACAATAACCAGTGTCATGTCAAAAAAAAACTAGAAAAACTATCATAATTCAGAATAATAATAAAAAAAAAATATGAATAACAGAAAAAAATTGCACGATAATTACAGAATATAAATCTCTAAGTAACAAAGAAATTACTAAAGGCACAACAAAAGTTCAGTGAACAATTTAATACAAGACATTAATTCACAAAGAAGGTAGATTTCATCCAATTCCAAATGTATTTGAAAGTGTTTATTTCGGTGAATTACAATTTTTCAATTGAAAATGTGTCAGAGAATATTTTCTTAGAATCTAGTCAGAATGGATAAGTGTTCCTCCACTGTGATAACCAACATTGACAGATTGATAAATATGGAAATCCTATGTTATCCTAAAATAATATATAAATATATCATAATTGCAAGATTTTGTGTTGAAACAAACTGAAGTTTTGCAACAGCTGTATTTCTAAAATTAAATAAGATATTAAAAAGTATTTTGAATATCATCTCTGAATTGGGTGGGAGTAAAATCATTGATAGCAATATCAATATTATAAATGTACAATTGTAAATAAGAATGCATAAAAATATCAAGTGAAGAAATTGTGTATGTTTACTAAGAAATAGAACTACGTTTAGGGAAATAAAATATGCAATAGAATGATAAATACCATAATTAATATAGAGATAATGCAATAATGATTTTCAAACTATTCTAAAAGGATGTATCTACAAGATAAAAAAAATCAATAATGGCAGACAAAACCAAACATACAATAGCTAAATTTACACACAGAAAAGAGCAAATATAAATAATGCTGAAAGCAATACATGGAAAGCCAAAGTACTTATCCATAAATATTTAAAAAAAAATTAAATACAATACTTATGTTTCCATCTTTGATATTAGGTGGTCTTATGTTCTCAATATTACAAAATACTAATGTAAAAAAATTGCTCAAAGTGCTCAAATTGCTTAAAAAGTGAATTAATATTTCCACATGATGTGAATGGTAAGGAATTCTCATGCCATTCTTTAATTTTAAGAAAGGAAATAGATAAATAAATCTCAGGAATGCTTTCATCAGGCTACTCAAATATTTAAAGTTACCGTGAGTCATGTTTGACAGCTAGATAACTTAAAAGAGCACTACTGAACTTTTCAATATATATTTAATGAGACTGTGAAAGATAGTTTTAAACGATGAGAAAATATATGCCATATTGAGTTATGATATCCATACAAGATTGCAACTCAAAACTAAACAATGATATTTATTTCAATCTTTGAATAGGGTACCTTAGTTGGACATAACAGACTTTCGACCCCCAAGCTTTTCCATAGGCATAAGACGGTTTGAGTTATGATTTTCAGTCGCTTTGGGAGTTGCCCAACCATAATAATATACAACTATGTGGTTTTTTAGGACATTTGAACATATTCACCAAAGCAGTGACAATAACATGCCGGAAGAGATACAATCCTAATACTAACTATGCCAAAATTTTCAAACAACTGAATTATTTATGATTGATTGAACTGATTATTATGGTTGATTTTGCCATATTTGTGCATCATGAGCAAAATTAAGAGTCACGAGGAGAGAAATAGTGTTGTGCGCGTGCTCGTAAAAAACGACGGTTGTTAATCAATAAATTGTGTACTTCAAATATCAAAATTATTACGCAATAGCCAAAACCGAATCCTTCTGGATTCGAATCCTCAGGCTTCGATATTCTGAATTGCTCATCCCCATCCAAGGCGACTAAAAATCAAAATCAATCTGTCTTATCCAATCCTGTGGTTAGAAAAGTCCGATGGCCAGATGTCTGGGTCAAAACGCTTATGGGTCGAAAAGTTTGTATACCCTTAGGTTAAAATTTACACATTAGATTCATCCTTTCCTGAATACATATCAACAGTTTGCATTGGTAAATCTTTTTGTCTTTGAGCAAAAGAATAATATCCATCGATATCATCTTCACTCACAGCTGCGTCGGAATCTGATGAATCAGAATTTAATTTTTTTTCTTGATAGAACATACGACCATTAGTATGAAGAACTGGAGGAAAAGATTGAAGTATTGCGGCTGCCCGCAGTTTTGAAGAATTTTTTGTTTTATGACGATCCCCAGCAGAAAATGAAGAGTACGCAAAATTGTAGACGTTTTGATGTAAAAGTGAGTTTCCATTGTATTTCGGTCGACGAAAAGTACTCATAGGAGAGAATGAAAGAACTGGCAAGGTATGATGAGAGGAACCAGCTTGATATCTATCCTTAAATCGCATGTTTTTGTGAGACAATGAATGATGCGTTCTTGGGTTTTCATAAGTCATCACAAGTCCATTAATATTATGTTGAGATACAGCAAGATCCAAGTGATGAAGATTAAAATTTTCTTCATCTTCTGTGTCGATATTTTCATTGCACTCAGAAAGTTTGATATCGTTTGCAACGTTATGATTATCATTCAAACTACATAGACTTGGCAAACTCAGACTCAATTTTTTAGTGCTTTCGTTATTTTTTGCAAACATGTTTATTCCATTACTGTGTTCAATTCTCACACCTAATGTTTTCCCTAACTTTTGTTTTCTCCATTCCGCAGCATGTAAACGTGCCATTTGTTGTCTTTTACGTTTGTATGCGATTTCCTCTCTTATACATTTATTGATCATACGATTTTGCTTCGCATCATAGCAGACAAATCCCCAAGCAAGCAAGTATATTAGGCATGATAAAATTGGCCATGATACAGCATGAATCATCATATTAACATCCAAAACTAAATCTCGTACAATTTCATCTGGTTTGTTTGGATTGAAATAACAAGGAAAAACAGAGCCAGCAACCCCAAGTTGATCAAGAAAATTCTCCACACAAAGAGTTGGATTGTAATTTTCTTTCCAGCTTTCGCAAGCATCTTGATATTCATGGAGTAAACCATGCGTACCAAAAGTATATGAACATGGGTTACAATTAACCAACGCTTGTTCATTTTCCATTAGAATTCCACTTTCATATTTCCCACTTGTTCCTGTAGCATACAGAACCGTAACTTTGACGCACGGGTTGAATATATCTGTTCCAGCGCTACAACTCGCAGATGATTCGTTGAGAATAACATGTTCGGAAACCTCACATTTAGTTCTGGTAAAATCTCGTGTTAGTATATAGGGACGAACAACAAATATTGCCACAAGAATAATAATAAGTACCATAGCCAGGACTACAGGAACTCCAAAAAGTAGAAGTAGACGTAGCAAATTAGCACTCCACTCTCTTAATTTTTCACTAGTTGACATCCTTCCGTGCCGCATTTCTTTTATTTCCTCTTTTTCCATTCTTGTCAAAAACTTGTTGTTATGTCTTGTGTCTGGGTCAATCGCAACTCCATTATCCATTCCTAGAGCAGTCATTTGCTAGCTAAGTCAATATCTAAATCCGCTAGTTTAATATATTATGCAGTTAACGCAGCCTATATGACATGCTGACATGGAATAACAGATAAATCTGTAAATATTCAAATGTACAGGAAACATAATAAAACTAAAATGAAACAGTATGTCATGTACGCTGTCAATTTGTCTGAATGCGATACTGATGTATGCTCTCGTTGAATGTGGCCTTGGTAAATTGAGTCTAGTATAGTTTAGTACCACAAGTAGGGTGGCTTAACCGCTTTGCGGCCATCAACTTCCTAGATCTAATTAATGTCGAAAAAATTAGCGAACCGCAACTATATTTCTCACGCGTGATCCTCATCTTGTCCCTCACAGCTCTGCAAAATTACACTAAAATGCGGCCACAAACAAAAAAGTTACGACCGAAAACCCAACCGAAGAAAAAAAACAGATTATTTTTTTATGTTGCAAACTACCTGTTTTCCCATTAAAATAACTTGTAAATCCATACAAATATAAGAGATAAAGATATGAAACTTGGCAGGTGGGTAGAGTTGTGTTTCTTTTAACCATCTTTAAATTTTCGCGTTTCTACATTTAAAGGAGGGGGAATAGGGGGGTGCGTATTTCCAATACGTCGATAACATCTTTGTAGACCAATTTGCGACCACCGTGTTTTTGTCTGTTTGATTGCTGTGATGCGGTGCTTTGTATATAATTTGACAAGTTTTGTTCAAAATGACCGTGTTCTTAGAATATATGACGGTCAGAAATGCAATTAGAAGCCTAATTTTTTCACGCATGGCTGCGTATGCTCTTGTCTCACCGCAGCAGAAACGATGTTCAAGGCTTGAAATACGTGGTCGCACACTGGTCGTTCGGTCGCGAATACCTCTGCCGAGTGTCGTACTTTGGTGGTTTGTATAGCTTTAACCCCTGGTCGTAGAAAGTTAATTCGAGGTTTAGCGTGTAGAATACATGCCAATGCACCCACGGTGAAAAAATTAACGGGTTAGAAATATTGGTTTTATAGCCGTTTGAATGAAATCGTCCGCAGACTGGCTATACCACCCTACTTCCAGTGGGTATAGCCTACGAATTTTGCATATGTTATTCCTAACCCCCACCTGACTATGCCATCTAAACATTACGTCACTACGACGTCACCATCACGTTATAGCGCTTGCCAAAGTATAATTACAATCGCCCGAAATAGCATCTGCGCTGCCGATAACAAACTCACTAAAGGCGGCGATCTCTCTCTTATCGTGATCGTTGTGACAAGAAAACGAGAAAAATAGCTTGCTCGATTTCGGGTGATCGTTTGCGCGTTTTGGACGACCATCCGCATACTTTGGTGGGTCTTTTTACGCACTGTGACGCTGAAATGACAGATTTTTTGGTGACGTAGTCAGGTGGGGGTTAGGATTGCCAAATGCAAAAATTGTTGCCCAGACCAACTAGAAGTGCATGTGGTACTGAACTACGGTATACCAGACCCGGTAAATTTACTTCTGTACTTGGATCAAAAAAAAAGACTACCGGTACTCCAAATAAAATCAGAAAATAGAGATAGCCCTATTCTATGACTAAAATATTAAAATACCAATTGCATTGAAACGTTGTCTTTATCTAAGCAGTAATACTCAAATTTAAGCTCAAAATGGCAACTTACAGTAGACTTAGTCCAAGACTCTTTCCAGACTTCAGAACTTAAAATTTTGTCTGAATTCAGAAATTCTCTATACATGCTATTCGGTACGGTACGAGCATGAAAGCTGAATAATTTAACGGAGTCAGAACTTTAGTTTTTGTTGAAATCTTGCAACAACTCCTCATCCAGTTGATAATTAGTTATCGTACATTGCGTACCGGTACACTCCGGTACCGGTACCGGTACACCTCCTATTGCATTATTGAATGATGACAAATTACACAAAAATAGATTTAGTAGAAGTGAAGCGCTGCATTGTTTAAGAGCGAGCAGTCAATAAAGCAATAACGGGTTTCGTTAAATACACGCCGCAAGTACTTCTAGTTGGCCTGGCTAGACAATTTTTGTATATATGTCCTTACTAACCGAAACCCCCACCTGACGGCTGACGGACAACTCGCCATAGAAAATGCGAAACGACGTACAACTCACCAGGCCTCTCTGTTGTCGAGTTGTCTCTGGTGAGTTGTCCGTGTAGTCGAGTTGTCCGCCTCCCTGTTCAGCTACCGCAGGTGATTAGACCTCTGTCAAGTTAGCAGAAAATCATAAAATTGAAGCTGACAGAATCGCAAAAATCCCTACGCGTAAAAACAATTTTCACACTTTTTTGTTTGAAATATATAAAAGTGTGCATGTTGATTAGTTTTACTTTTTTAGTATTAGTATTCATTTAGGTTTTCACAACTGCAAATTATGTAAAACAATTAGTAACTACACCAGGGTGGCCCTCTGACGGCTGACGGACAACTCGCCATAGAAAATGCGAAACAACGTACAACTCACCAGGCCTCTCTGTTGACGAGTTGTCTCTGGTGAGTTGTCCGTGTAGTCGAGTTGTCCGCCTCCCTGTTCAGCTACCGCAGGTGATTAGACCTCTGTCAAGTTAGCAGAAAATCATAAAATTGAAGCTGACAGAATCGCAAAAATCCCTACGCGTAAAAACAATTTCCACCCTTTTTTTGGTTGAAATATATAAAAGTGTGCATGTTGATTAGTTTTACTTTTTTAGTATTAGTATTCATTTAGGTTTTCACGACTGCAAATTATGTAAAACAATTAGTAACTACACCAGGGTGGCCCAAACCCAGGCCCGCGGGCCACACGTGACCCACCGCTTCATTATCTGTGGCCCGCGTCGCATTTGCGCGTGGGTAAACAAAAAATCGCATTTGGTGTTGTTTCGTAATGCAAATAACCAGCAAAATTTTTTTGACATATATATTGTTTCATCACTAATGAATGTCATGAATTGACTAGTGTTGAGGCTAGCTGAAACAGCTAGCAAAGTTTAATATTGTGTTTGGATAGTCTCTAAATTGTCAACTGATTTTCGATTTTTTGGCCGGGAATATATGCTAACAAAATAGGCTTAATAGAGAACTAAAAATCGAATGAGGAATCTATTATTCTAGGTTGGCTATGCCTGATAACTAAATATCAATGTAATGGCCGAACAACATAATTCCTGGCGGGTGTTTTTTTGCAGCCAGCTTAACCAGTAAAAATGCTGCCTATATGTCAGAAAATTTAGTAATTACCCTCTCAACTTTGATAAAATTCGGTAATCAAACAATCTGCAGTTATTTTGTAAACATGAGTTTGAAACGAAAGATGACCAATTCAATCGGATGTTTGACTGGATATGGGAGAGAAAATACCACAATGCTTGCTTAATATGTCTGTAAGTTGTGTCGGTGACAATCTAAAACGACTTTTTGTCCGTTATGAAGAGTTTGAAATCTTACACTAAATGTAGATATAGTAAAATTTTGCACGTTCTAGTGAGTTTTTTGGTGGTTTTGGCATGTTTTAGCTTGATAAATTACAAATAATGATCAATGTGTTTGGACAATAAAATTTTTTGTTTTGTATTGCAATGTTCAAGGATTCTTGGCATTATTGTGGCCCGCGAACAATACAAAAATGATAGTGTAGCCCGCGAAGCCGTCATCTTTGGACCACCCAGCCCTAAACCAATCATTTTGTTAATATATTGTAAACATGTTTCCATGATAAAACAAGAGTAACAGTAAATAATAAAATTCCATGCCTAGTGATTCAGATTCAGATTCAGATTTTATTTTCGTCATGCAAAACCAATATACGATATGAAAAAATAAAAAAAGACATATAACAAATTACGAAGACAGATATCGGCTTGTTGCAATAGACGAGGGATCGCGAAAGACTCAAAGAGTCATCCAGTCAGCGACACCTTGTAGCTGCATTGAAGCAGCAAATATAGCAACCGATCAACTCAATATTAAATAGTCACTAAATTCGACACAATCATATATATAAAAGGGACAACAAAAAGAATGCCACAATGACCACGAAAAGTTACCTAAACATTCACTTAATTAGCCTCAAATTAGTGGTAATATATTTGGACCTAATTTCTTAATTATTCGGTAATTACAATCGAAGAATATATGCTATGTTTTGTATTCTATATGACTATGCCAAAACGTGCTGGTACTGTTCTGCCACAATAAAAAAATGTAGCCCCGCCAAAAACAATAAGCTCTTTAAATTTTTCAAAAGTATCCACGATAGGGCGTGAAATGTTTTCTGGTATTTTATACTCTACGTACGCAACCTATTCCGAGTGTATTAAACGACGTTATTGATGTATGAAAAAGTAAAAAAGATAATTGAGAGATAATTTTTGTCATTCATCATTAATTATTTTTGATAGACAATAACCATGCGGAACATAAGGAATTTCTCGTCATTTTTGCAAAAAAATCTTCAATATGACAGAATCAACACGTGATTATTGTAAGAAATGATTTTTTCACATCTAAATCTTTAACAGAGTATGTTTAAAATACAATTTCAAAGCATATAGTAAAACTAACCCTGGTTCTCAGCTAAGCAAGTAAGTCTATAGTCCTTACCATTTACCGGTACCGAAATGCATGCGACAAGTCATGCCTATCAGTCTCATTAGCCGACTTTTCTGAAATTTAAAATTTTGCAGCAACAACAATCACTCAAAAACAAAAATTTCGCTAAACGATACATTGTTCCACTTGTTCCGTATCCAATAATATATCGTATATTGCGACTTCATACTGGCTCTGAGACTGGCAGGCACAAGTTTATGTTAATCGATAACACACGAAATATGACGAAACATTAAAATTATCTATAGATTAAAATCAATCGAAAAGATAGCAAATAAATTTAAGATTTCTGGTTTTTCTGTTGTGATAACCGGCGAGTTTCGATGGCACTGCTAATCATACATAACCGGTGGTATATATATACTTAGATTACATTATTTGACGGTTGGGAAATTACAGGAAGCCTACCTAAAGACGGGAGCCTACAGTTTAACTTGGCTGCTCACATGCAACCAAGGCAATTCAATCCTGATATTTAACCTTTAAATTATAAAACTTTTAAATCTGATAAAAAAAAACAGTCTTGTGTGTGTCATTCTAGAGAGGGACCAAAGTTTTTTATGGTAATCCGGGAAGACAAAAAACAACATAATCATTCGTCGAACTGATCCGCTAGGCTGGATCACTTAAATGGGTCCACGGTTTTCAATTAAATTGTCAAAATATAGGCGTCCGTGGTACCGAAAAGGTGTTGAATCACTGAACTAAAATATCATTTGTCGGAATCTTTATAGAAAACAAATGTACAGGGTGGGGCAAAAAATCTTCCATATCTTATCAATTCATGAAAAAATTGATATGTGGGTGTTTTTGTTTTGTACCACCGTACAAATAGGCAAAACAGAAAAGAAAATAGCTGCAATATCACTACAATAGAGTTCGAATATATGAGGACATACATTAAATACAAGTTACAGCAGAGATCCGTTCTGCGTCATTTCGTCTATTCTCAATCCAGTTTGATGATAAATGGATATATATGGTTTTTGCTCTCAGCATATGGACTTTGTCAGATATATCGCTCGAGATCAGAATCGGAATTGTCTGTAGGCAAGGCAGGCTTAAGCCTAGGTCTTTAAATTCCGTTACAACTCGACATTCAATTCTGAACTGACATACATTTTCAAATTCCTTTCCAAGATGTGTTCCAGAAGTCATTCAATTTGAATTTTTTAACGAGAAATTTGTTTCATTCTTTACCTCGGAAAATTATTCGTGTTCTTATATATATATGAGAATATATATTCTCAAGTCTACCCCTTAACAAATTTATAATACTATTTATATATTGCTATTCAAGGATCTTTTACATCGGAGACCTAGTCATTTTAGGGAATGGAATGATACTTTTATTTATCAGTGATGTTCTACTCATAAGTAATCTGTAACAATATTCGTGCTAACAAAAATCAGGGTCTTCAGTGAATAAGTAAGTTTGAGGAATATATTAATTTACTATTTCTAAAGCTTGTACAACGGACTTTGTTCGCTATCTGTGCATTTCTTTATTGCGGTTGCCTCAGATTAGCCGTCCGGAGAAGGCGGAGAAGTACACAATTTTTCCGTTGAAATTTTATTTCAATATTTATTCTCTGAGAAATTCCCTTCCACCTAACTAGTTTCGCACCATACGGGTTGTTAGCTCTTCGAATAGTCGCTTGCCATTCTTCAGTCAGTATCTTTTCCGATTCAGTTCAGAGCCAGGGATTTTCTCTGAGCAAACTTATTATGCATGCAGAAAGTTTATCACGTGGGAAATTATAAGCACTGTTTTATCACACACAGTTACTCGTTCCGTTCGAAGAACCTTGTTGAGTGCCTCAGGTTGCAAGCTTGTACAACTCTGTTGAAGTGAACTTATAAATAACCATTGTGTCGATAAATTGAAGGTATTTTCTCAAGCCGATTTAGTTTCATATTGTTGTTTTGATTGTAATCTGATTCTTGTATAGCGTTTTAAAATGTGAAACTCGACTTTTTGTAAAGAAAATGACGTCTTGAAATTTAATGCTGAGATCGTCTTTAATGCCTCCGTTTACCCTATTATTATAATTTCGTCGAATGTGAGAACGGGAAAATGTTTTTAAACTATTCGTCAGACGATTGCTTTGTTTTCTTATTCTTGCTGCTTTTATGTCATAACTTTACTTTTTATATGGAAATATTGCATTCGTTTCAAAAAGGGCTCATTTCTTTTAGTGCACATGTAAAGTAAAAGTTTACTCTTTTTCAATGATGAAAAAATAACTGAACCAGGAAATCATTGCCTGCAACATACTCAATGCACAAACATAAATCCTAGAACATTTGTGCTTTTGCCTTACAAATTTTATTTTTTTCGCACAGTAGCACGAACGTCATCAATAGGAATGAAAAATAAGTAAGTATATTATGAATAAGTTTCAATTTTATTCAGAAAAAGTACCCATGCTCAACTCACAATCATAAATTCTAGGAAAATTAGTACTTTGTCTTAAGAATTCTTCTTACAGAAGCACAAACTTAATTTTAAAAGTGGAAAAATAACTAAGTATTATGAGTAAGATTCCATTTTATTCGAGAAAAATACCATTTTAAAATTGATAACAGCTGTTAATTCACGAGTTTTAAATTCAAATTGACATCACGCGGCGTCATAAAACTTACTTTTAGGAACACAAAAATCCTTCTTGAAGACATCTGGAGGACGAATATACTTATCGTTAAATTTAAATGCTATTGTTACAGGATAATCTGTCAAAACTGTATAAACATTCTATTTTTGTTTTATTTTTGGGTGATGATGACGTTCTTTATGCCATTTTTACTGTGAGTGTATCACGTATGGAAAAATGCCAAACGCGTTCGCTTTCATCGATGACAGCTTTATATTTTGAATGACAATATGTTGTCATTTTCGTAAACGAGAGAACGTGACGCGATTTGGCTATGCATGAATGAATCACAAGAGAATTTAAAAGCACTGTGACTCTCTCTTTCGAATCAGAACAACAAGCGAGTATTACTTTTCGGTGCGTGTTGATGTAACACGCTACGTACTATTCTAAAAAAACAAGATATCAGATAAAATGACTGTTTCTGCTGTTGAAGACATATTACATGAGGGACTTAATGAGACTAAATCTGGTGTGCTGATGGTCTGCACAGGCAGTAGTTCCAGATTATTAGAAAAATTTACTGGAACTTCGAACATTGATAAGAAGTGTGAAAGTTGCAAATTACTTGTGGACAAACAACGGCGACAACCTGTCAATAAACGGCTTTCATATATTCAAGAAAGTGTTCATGGATTACAGAGTTATAATAAAATCGATCAGCGAAAATTGAAAATACCACGAGAAGAATTTTGCAAGGCTGAAGGTTCTGTGGGAGTTATCGGATTATCAAAAAACGTGAAAATTTGTGTTTACACCAATGTTTCGAGTCCATACTTTGTAATCTACGAATCAACGAAGAAATTTGCGTCAACTGTGGTGAAATTTAAACTTAAACATTGTAAAGTTGTATCGTCGAATGGTAACCGAACAAACGATACTGAAGATAGACAATTTCGGATTTATCCCAACATGTCCGATGACGTCATCATACTTCAAGCCCCAAGTAAATCAACCAGAGACGAATGGGTGGAGTTTCTTTTGCCGTTCACTCAAAATGAGGCAGCTGCGTTTGAATCAGTCAAAGTCAATCATAATTTCATGAAAAACTCTTTACCGAAACTTGACGAAGCGGAAGAACCAGTTGAAGAGTTACAAAGTGCGCCTTCGAAACTGCGGATTCGACGACAAAAATCTCGGGAAGGACGCCGAACAAGCTTGACTACTGTAGGTGTTCGATTACTGCGTAGACCTCTTCATCGTCCACTTACATAAACTGCTATTTGCTTTAATATATATTTTTGGTTAAATTCTAAAATTTTAATTTTTTAATGTCGACTGCTCTGTGAACTATTTCGTTTTACACTTTATTCTTATTGTACTATTACTATATTTTTCTATTAAATTTGAAAAAATTGAATTTGTGATTGTGTGTCTCTTTCCGTGCAAATTCCCCAAACTACGCAAAAGCATGACGACCTTTAAATTTGTCAAAATTAAGAAAATGTACGTAAATGGTCATCGACTGTATTCTGCGGCGTTGGAAATCATTAAAATTTCATGAGGGAGCTAGTACCAAGTCAGGTTCATGATTTGCCAGAAAAACAATAGCGCGATTTTTGTGTGTTTTGAAGATTAATTCGACTCTCTGTGTGACTAAGACTAAATTCTAACAATAAATAACGCCTTGGGTTATATTGACTAGATCAACAGATTACAATATGGGAAATTTTCTATAGTTAAATTGATTTCCGGCCGCATCATCATGAATCAGACTCAACAGTAATGGTTCTAAAAATAAATCATTGCGTCACGGTGTATCGATATTTTCTCAAAAAGCCATTTAAGGACAGGCGACCTTCGGTTGGGCTAAACTTGGAGCTATATGTTTGTTTGTACATTCTATGAATTCGTTTACCTGTCAATAGGATTTGTTTTAACAACCATCAATGCAAGCGCAGCATGTTCCCCACACTGAAACGGCATTGGCAGTAATCTTGATAATCACTACGTGCATGCAAAAACATCCTGTGTATGGTTTCGTATTATTGTTGGTGTGGTTGCTGGGATATTCTCGTGATGAAACATCAACTGAACGCCACTAATAACACGTGTTAGTGATGTAGTATGATTAACTGGAACAAACTGAAAAGTAACTTCATAATGCCTTCGTGAAAGGGCCCACAATATTTCTGCCCCAAAAATATCAATTCTAGACATACATCGGGACACGGAGAGAAGTGGGAGAGATTTTCTTGTAAACATTGCATTTGTGCGGTGCTGATCACCGAGTTGGTGACCCATTTAGCGATTACAGGAGTGAATGGGTTTGTGGTTATTACTACGTAAACTTCGGTTGAGCGTATTTGTATGTCTGGTCGCTTGCTCGCTATAATGTTAGAAATGTTCAAATGTTGATCTTGAAATTACGTAAGTAAAGCACGAAGTGACGCATTTTAGCAAAAGTATATAAATCATAATATCGTACGACGTTTCACGATGATGGGACAAACATTGTTTTTCTAATTCTTTTGTACACCCGATAAAAACAAACATACAAATATAATATACCATATCGAAAAAATTATGGAGAAGTTGTAAAATCGATCAAGCAGTTTGAGTAAAACTACGTTGAAGCGTATGTAGTTTCAAGAAAAAATACAATTTTTCAAGGAAATATTTATTTACTCAAGTCAAATATACCCTGGCAGAAGCAAATAACTATTATTATATTTCACTTATTTGCGCCTTACGGGGTTGTTGCCAAGCCGAAGTTAACTAAACGGCTTTGCGTAAGCAGGTGTTGTTGTTCATTGGTTACAGGCGTATCACCAAAAACTCGATGAAATCACGTAAATCTCCATTAAATCACACTTCAATAGTTAAAGCCGTGGAGTTTGATCATTCGTATGTAAGGTAGTTTTGTGCTATAATTGTGTATTTTGTACTATAATGAAAAAGAAACCCCGCCGCCTCGTTATACTCCAGTCTGAATGACTCACGTCTCGTGTTTCAATGACACTTAAGCAAGCTATGGTTTAACTTGTTTACCGTTATTATGTCTTTACTTGGCCGTTGCCGAGCAGAGGTTCATCAGAGGGTAAACAGGTACAGTTGAATCGTTCAAATCAGATGTTTGCTCATCTGGCGAAGAGCTATACAAAAATATTATGGTATAGTTAATTGGTCGGTGAAATCCATTCAGTATATATACTTAAGTCTTGGGAGTTTGATTACTCATGTTAAACCGCAAGATTGTTGCAACCAAACGTATTTGCGAAAATAAAATATCCCCCACCTGCAGCGGTTTTGTGGCTGTTACACGTGACTATTTTGCGTTGAAATGACTGGGTTCTCGTGGTTAAATGACACGCAGATGTCTTCCAAGGTTATTTGAGTTTGCTATCGAAAAGGTTACAGCTTCCGGAATTTCCAAGGGATCTGTCGTTGCTGATAAGCAATGGTGTCGTGACTGAAATTTGAATTTCCCTACAATCCAATAAAAATTCACATTTACCTATACTTCAAATGGGTTTTCAATTATAGCGACCATCTTCAAATTAATCACATAGAAACAACGCTATTTTTATGTTGCAATTCTTTCAGAGATCGGATATTATTTCAACTGTGTTATTTTAATGTGGCCCCAAAGTAAACTTCAAGGCTTCGTGATTTCGAACTGGTAGAAATGGCCGAATTCTGAGTTGTTTGAAACGCATTTATATGGGCTATTTTGCTTCGATCATAAAGAAATCCACCCCCAATCTAAAATTAAAGAATTTTCTTGACAATATTTTTTTTCCGCTTCAGAGACATGGAACAATGTTCACAACTTTTACACTCTTATGATACCAATAATTTCATTATCATTCGCAATTAAAATACACAACTATAGCTTTGATTTGGCACGGTTCCATTACATTTGAACCCACGTACATTTGAACCCATGACAATTGTACCTGTATGCTATTGTATGATTTTTTTTGTTTCACGAATAGTTAAACCCATACTAACCCTAACCCATGGGTTTTAGCACCCGCATATAGATTGAACCCGTGGATATACACATGGGTTCAAATGTACGTGGGTTCAAATGTACGGTCACCATTTGGCACACCCATGAGCTGACACCATCAAACATAATTTGTATAATCGCAATCTACGCATTGCATGGCATTGGAGAATAGCGGTTTGGCATTTTTTCATCAGAAGTCGTACTCCCTGAAGTCAGAAGTCCAAATTCTGAGCTACCCTAGTCGTAATTGCAGAATTTCAATTGTGATGAAAGAAATAAATTTTTTACAGAGACTCAAAATGCATCAAGTTTACTGAACGTCTTTAACAGTCTTTTGAAAAAGGTTAGCATTTTACAGAGCAGTTATTTACATTTCATTTACTTGGATCTGTCCGAGTCAAAATGATTTACATTTCGAAAATTGCTGTTGAAAATTTATTCTGTTTTGAGAATGGCAATTCTAATTCTTTCTCTTTTAGAGCCAATTGAATAAACTATGAGCGTATACAGCCGTCGTGGTGAAGTATCTTTCATACTGCTTTGAGGCAGTCGATCCATCATTTCATTTTTAGTAGTGGAAGATGGTAAGATATTCGAGAAGGCACGAAAATTTAAACAAAACATTCATAATTTAATTCACCATTTTCTCACAGTTAGTAGCCTGAAAAGGTTCAGGCTAAAAAGTTGCCAGTTCATACGGGTCTCAAATTTGGCGATATCAGAGTAATAACCAAAGAAGTGAAATCTAACTTAAATCACAAAACATAAATGTAGTAGAGATATTAAAACGGAATTTGGCAAACGAGCTACGTTTCCCGCACAATTCTACGTAAGCCTGGCTTTCTCAAACTTGACCCTCGTCCCGTTTTATTGAATCTTGAGTCGTGTGCAACTTGCCGATAGTTGTTTTGCATTTTACAAGCTGTTCAAGCCCCATAAAGCAATTGATTAGACAACAAGAGAGCTACGCCCAAATATATGGACACGTCTGTTCGCAGTACAGTACGGTTTACCGTACCGTCAGATCGCAGTTTACAAATATATTTCACACCAAGCGAAGCAGTACAGTAGGACACAAAATGGCGTCCGATATCCGCAGAACGTTTAATGACGTCACAGCAAACAAAAACAAATTTCACAGAGCTAACAGAAATATTTGAATTAAATTTCTGGAGAAAAATTTCATCTTTAACCAGTAAAAATTTCGAAGCGAAAAGCGGTTTTTTAGATTTTCCACTAGATGTCCAAAAAGTGTCAAAGAACAACAACAAGACCAACATAGTATTGAAACGATCGTTATGTCCACTTCGTGTCCAATAATACAAAACATGTAGCTGGCAATGTAAAAATATATTGCATCTAACAACATGTAAAATGTTTGGAATTGTCCTGTGTAGAGTCACTTGGAATAGCCCATATGTATTAGTAACATACATATCTGTGGTATATATATATATTAGTAACGATATTAGTGGACGATTCAGTTACATAAACCGAACATGGGGAATTTTTTTTCCAAATCGAGTTGTTGCATTAGTAGAGATGGGTGCGCACCATCATGCCGGGCTGTTGCCCTGATAGTTATGGATTAGTAAGCTGTTTCTTGAACTCCGAACAGAGGATATTAAACTTTGTGGTGCTCAAGTCTAACGGCTCTGAGCATGCTGGATAGTAATTCTAGTTGCGGGGAAACTTCTGCCTAGAAGTGCCT
Organism: Styela clava; assembly: GCF_964204865.1. Classification (NCBI taxonomy): domain Eukaryota; kingdom Metazoa; phylum Chordata; class Ascidiacea; order Stolidobranchia; family Styelidae; genus Styela; species Styela clava. Next base: position 21,622,479 of record NC_135250.1, read on the forward strand.
TTGTGGTATTAGCAGAAATTGGTATCATCAGGAGAAAAGTCCTCAAGTAATTAATTTTAAAATAACTGTATATTTAACTAAAGTAAAGTACCATATTCCAACCCCTCGCTGTTCTCATATTAACTGCAATGAAAGGTAAGGTGATTCAATCGAAGATGTTTTAATAATCAAATATTGATTAGTAAAACTAACTTACCAAATAGTGACCACTTCTATTTCATGATCTTAGTATACATACCAGTTCCGGATTCGTTTCATTTTATTATTAATTGAAAAAACAGGCCACCATCTCCCACCCATCTCGCTGTTGGGTGATGATGTGCCGTTATTGATTTCTACAAGTATTCATAAGCCCCGTCATTTTAATGAAAAACATATGACAAACTGCCGTTATTGGGTTGCCCACATACAAAATTTTAAAGTTGTTGTTGATATTTTGAAACTATTTCTTAAAGAACTTACATCTCTATCACCATTTCAACAGGTTCTGTTAACTTGTATACATTGCAATATCACTTTGCAGTTGTTAGCATAAATATTAAATATTTAATGTGTCTTTCGACTAGACCTACCGCTTTAAGAGCAGCCGCCCAAACCCATTTTCACTAGAAGCATCATAACACTGTAAAAAATATTACATATAAATTACTCCTCAAGGCATCATATCTTTCACTTGAAAGAGCTGTGGAAGTAGATAAACTGTTAACCCTAAATTATAGAATGATACTTCCAGGTGATCTTATCTTTGCTGATAAAGATTTTGATTTTGATACAATTTAGATGTGTTTTATTCTTCAAATATAATTCAATCATATGGCGAACCACCGTCTCTTCTACAATTATCATTCCATGTCGGGATTCGTTAGCCAGTTTTTTTTTCAGAAGCATGGACGTGATGGTGGAGGATGTCGTAACCGACCAGCGATTACGTGAACCCCCCTCAGTTGGAGGAGTCCTGCAATTCTCTCGCACAGGGATGCACAACCTTTTTGCTATTGGCGGCCACATTGCATTTTTAAATGTATTCAATACGGACTCCAGGGAATTGATAATCGCGAATTTATTTTTTGGATTTTGTGACGTCATAACCGCGTATTTGACCCATGCGAGGTGCAGTCTGCCCAATTATGAAGTATGTAGGACTACTTGGAAGTATAATATTCGCATTTTAAACGGATTTTTCTTTTTGGTGGACCTATTCTTAAGCAGATATATTGCAGCAAGTTGCATAATGGTTGCACAATTTTGAAAAAAACGAAAGTCGGGGAGGGGCGGTCGCCCCTATTTTCTTGTCCCCAAAAGTAATAAATGTCAATCATTTTAATAAATTTATTCTATGAAAATTTGCAAAGCATAGCCGCCAAATTCTATATTTTGAACTTTTTTGTTTTGTTTACGTATAGGACTTTGTGATAGAGATGTAACGATGTATCGGGTATCGGTATCGGCAATATCGGTCATTTTTTCGGTATCGGTTAAATTGAGGCCGATGTTTCCGATATATTTATCTTTTTGATATGGTCCAGAATGTTTTAAAAGATAAGTTGGAATACTACTTTTTAATTTATTTTTTGTCTGGAGAGATCGTGAGCTATGAGCCATACATGTCCCCACCCCCGCGAGAGAATAGGATTCACGTGTTTTTAGCTATTCATCAGCCAAACTAGCTCAACTAATTTGGCTATTTTCGCTGTCAAATTTTAATATTGACATTTTTAATATTACATAGTAATTATGAAGAAATATATCAACACAGCACATAACAAAAAGCAACTAGGCGCCCAGTTTCAAATCATACAGTGGAATTGGGGTCCTTATTAACGGCACATGGACTTTTGGCATGGGTATAAATTCTGACTGTTTGTCGTCAAGTCACGAGTGTCATTTAGTCCGTCGACATCGATAAACTAAATTCCGAAATTCAAAATATATGATAGCAATTGTAAAATATTTTATATTATAAAATAGTAAAGTAAAAAAACATCCTCGACGGTTATAGGTAGGCCTTCTTTTTGTCGGTGCTGATTGATATCCTTTCATTTTGGCTTTGACTTATTGCGTCGACGATTACGATTAGCCACGAAATAAAATATTTGTAAAATGCTTTTAATTTGAACGTAGGACGGCGGCGCTAGAATATGTGGGTGATATTCGATATTCTTTTAATAACGATATTCTTTTAATAACGACGAATAACGATATTCGAAGGTCGCGATATTCATATTAAGTTCAAATTGGACATCCGGGCTTATGAGTTTTCTAATTGAACACCGAGATTACTAGCGTTACTGTACAATGTATTTTAATCAGTTGCAGCAAACACCAAAGATTAATTTCATATTATGTGATATATCTTTTTTTTCGATCTGAAATAATGTGTACTATGAACAACGCTCAAAGACCATTGTTTTAACCCGTCTGTCCTACACAGCACACCTAACTAAGTAATAATTACATAGTATCGGTAATATCGGCCTTTTTGTAGTATCGGCATATCGGTATCGGCGACAAAAGTGGTATCGGTACATCTCTACTTTGTATGTGAACGGACGCATTATTTTTTCACGACGGCCGCAGGTCGCACATAACTATCCCCACATGGGATTGGAACCTGTAAACCATCAGGTTAATCAGAGATGCGGTGGCGAGCGTATTCCTAGATGGCGGATTCAATTGAATTCTGGTTATTTTTCACATGACCACTGACATTAAACTTGAGCTGTCTATTCAACTTTTCACACTTACTAATAGAGTACCATAGATTAGTTGCTAACTAGGGAAACAATACCTTATGGCAATTGATGATTAATTTCTTTCATAAGTCAAGTGGACACGCGAGAATGCCCATGGCCCTAGGCCTACCAATAACGACAGTTTGTCATATGCTTTCCATTAAAATGACGGAGCTTATGAATATTTAAAGAAATTGATAACAGCACATTATCACTTACCACCAACGAAGTGCTGTCCGCAAACACAAGCGAACACCAAGCAGTCCTGCTAATAGATGATATCCGCTATCGACGTTCCGGATCTTTTGGTAACTTATGGAATATAACTGAAGATCTATTTCGTTGTCCATACTTACAGCCAAACGGCACAATACAAACAAAAAATACATTTCAACAGCCACACAAAACGGAAACGAAAAATGCGACTTGCAACTGACAGAAGCGAGCGGCTTGGTCTGGACTCTGGAGCTGGGCGTTTCTGTGTTTTTGCCATTCAAAATGGCGGATTAAACAAAGTCATAAAACGTGCAAGTCATCTATAAGCGGGGCTCCATCTCCCAACAATATAAGCTACACAAGAGAAATCAATATGTTAGAAAAAGCATTTTAGAAACATTTATGAACTGCGCATTTACCATTTAACGTCGATGTTTCTTAGAATCTTAAATAATCAGGGTGATTATCAATAGTAAAAGATGTTGAACTTTGTTAAATTACAATTTAACAACGATGTTAATCAGAAAAGTAAATCAGATGGGTAAGTTGCAGACGGTCAGGCACGAAACAAGGGTCTCTCCGACTTCTTAATGACGCAATAAAACACATCGCTCAATCAGCGTCAGCGATCAGCTGGGCGCCCTAGCGGAATTTACACGTTAGCGTCGTCGTTTTGCCCTTGTTTTGCATATTTTAGTGCATCAGTGGCGTTTTGATAAACATGGTCCACGATTTGCTCTTTTTATATCTGTTGTAGACACTGTGTGACCTATGATGTAATTATACCTTATCGTTTTACAGTAGAATACTAAATACAGGAATAATAAGTTCATTAGTTACCGTAGTTATTTAGAATTGATCAACTTGCAGACTTGCAGTTCCTTTTTTATCGTTGCCGCAAGTTAACGACTTGCTTTTCCAGCGCTTCTAAGCAATTTTGAATTGCTATTTCGGAGTATAAATATGAAAGATCCATACGAAAAAGGCGTATCGTATGAAGACAGCAAGAAAACAGATGCACCTGAAGCTGGAAGTCAGCCCCAAGGTGGAATACTATGGAGACTTGGTTCTGGTTTATATAACACAACGACGGGAGCAGTCGGTGCTGGATTGAATCTGGGATGTGGTGCTGTTAAATATGTTGCACAAACTTCATATGGAGTAGTATCAAAAACTGCTGAAGTTGGTGTGAATGCAACAAAAGCAGTTGCATCTGGAGGGTATAATGGCGTGTCTGCTGTAACTAGCAAACTTCCAGTACCTTCATTTAGCAAACAGAAGGATAAAAAAGAATAACAATTTGTAGTGGAAAGGAGCCAAAAACTTTCAGGCTAACAAGAGCAAAAACTCTAACTAGTTGATGAATCTTGTTTGAGACTTGGGGGAAGAGAATACAATACTTGTTTCACATATTTGGCAAGTTTTCTCCATTCCAAAATTTAGGGTGCTAAAAAGGCACATCTACCGTTTATAATATTCAAACCAATACCATTTTAAAGTATGTTGATAACAAAATAGATGGAAAGTATGAGGTTTATCTGTTACAGTATTGTCAATAATTTTGCGTTGTTTTTAGTGTATCAGTCATTGTTGTATGGTCCATACGATTAGATTTATCGTGAAGTCAATATATCTTGTTTTTTAATATTTCTTAGCTATCTTCTTTGGGTATGTGATACTATATATTGCAATAGTCGCTTATCTTCTTCCACAAAATATTATCATGCCAATCATTAAAACTAGTATTTAGAAAAAATTTAGATATTCAAATAAAATGTGCCTTATTCAATAATCGGTTGTCTTACCATTATCAGACACAAATTGGGCCTGGAAATAATACTAAAATTGTATTAATTTGTAAGTACTTTTCTAGTAAAAGTTATTCTTTTTCAAATATTAACACCTGAATATTATTTTATTTTCTGTCTTTACTTATTTTTTTTCAAAGTATTGAATAATCTGGTGGTGAAGTGGGTTTAATAGGTGTAGGTGGAATTTTATTGAAATATATATTATTTGGGATATTGTGCAAGAGTTTGGGTGATGCTTGCCATTTTGCCTTCGATAGTATTCTTCTGGTAATTCACCAAAAAATAGCGACTGTCTGAAAACTGGATTAGCTCCCATGCATTTGGCTGGGTACTGTACATATAGATATTAGGATACAGATGTCATCTTTTCCTATTTTGTACATGTTCATTTTCCAAATCTTCAATATTTATGCCCGTATGCTTTTTCAAATTGTGTAAAAACGTGCTATTCATTCAGTCTATTTACATGGCGTGTTGTGATGCATATGTTATATTTGTCGATCTCATCTTTACTGCACCATTATTTAGTTATTTGTTGTCAAATAATCTAGAAACTGTTTTAGTGTCTTCAAATAGTAAAGCTAGTTAGCACATATGTATCGCCCTTTATTAATCTAATAGCAAAGATGGCAAAGATGTTTTAGATAGATGTAATGGTTTAAAAACTGTAGCTTTGATCGCTTGTATAATTTAATAGATGGTTACATTTTGAAAATTGGTGCTCAACTGAAAAATTATCACCACTGTGATACACAGAAAAATATTTTGGTCAATTAAAGTTTTCAACCAAATCTATAGATATCAACTTTGTCCTCTTGTTTTGTTTTATACAACAGTAATTTACTGCAAACTCATTACTTACTCTCAGTTATCTGACCATGAAAAATATACCACATGTGTAGTATCTCGGATCTAATTTAAATGAATTGAAAGATGTGCATTAAATTTTTTAGTAGCACGAAATACTTTTTACTTAATTTACATGAACACGTTTTACTACTCATCTTTAACATTCATTATCATACTAAGAATTTCTTGGAACTTGTCTTGTTATTATACATATTATATCTATTATAGTACTGTGTTGTGATGTAGTCCCAATTAATAATACTCCTTGCTACTAATTACTGCCCTAGGTTTGATTTATCTTTGTTCGATGGGATAAAATTCCACCAATAAAAATTTTTCCACTTTCCTGCTTTAAAAGTTCAGAGGATATTTTTTTTGCTTGTGCTGAATTCCAGATGGAATTTACACAAGCGATGTCACAAAACTAAAAATTTATGATCGTAGTTTTCAATTTTTTTGTTTGATAGAAAACTAAATCTAAATCATTCATTCAGAATATGTTAGGATCGCCTACTAGAGTATTCTCGAAAAATAGTTTAATATTTCATGATTTACTTACAATATGTGATTTGATTTTAAAATGTTGAATGGAATTGATCAATATAATGTGATTTGGGTTGGGTCACGAGGAAAGCAGTTAAATGCAATCATTGGTTGTAATCAAGAAAAATACTACTGCAATATCAACCGTGAAAACTAAGTCAACTTTGCAAACTACAAGTTAGTTTTGAATTGAGAATTAATTTAACAAACTAACAAAAAATTATAATACATATATCCTAATAATTCTGCATGTCATTTTAGTAAGTCATTGTTAATTAACCTATTTTACCCGTAATAAGTAAGGCATCTCAGTATGGTATATGGGTGATGATAGATTCGTAGTATTGGAAATTTGATTTGTATGCACATTGCATTACTAATAATGTATTTTTGTGTGTGGATATCCTGGCCTAAAATAATTTGCTCACTGCTGCTCAATGCTGCTCAAGCTGGAGTTGAATTTTCAAACTGCCTGGAGTCTTAAATGTAATTTCAAATTCTGAAGAACAATCGTGATAATAAAGTAAAAATTTTTTTCAGAAAATCACAAATCCACAAGCGTTTTTAACTACCCATTTACCTATTCTTTCAAAATTTTGTCTCGAAGTCTGGAGTCTTGAGTAAAATTCTTGTCGAGTTTTCCTAACTCCCTGAATACAATATGTGTTGTGTTGATGGTTTTGCTTTCATGCAATATTGTGCAATTATAAAATACACAAAAATAAAAATATTAGTTCTTATCCAGCTATCAATCACATTTTTCAATGTTTATATATATATTATATTGCTCTGTCAATGACAATTCTTGTTTGTTCTATATTTGTCTGATAGTAGGGTTGTTGGTGATTTATACTTGCCAACACATAGCCAAGCAGATTTTTGACTTGTTCAATGTATTTCAATACTTCAATTTATTGTATTGTAAAATATGTAAAAAAATACTAACTTTCTATTTATATCATACCCGATCAAGTCAAATCAGAGATGAATCAGATTTAAATTTCTGTTTTTCTGGGATTGATATTATGCTTGTTCGTGCGTGATACGATATATATAAGCTTTGTAATAGTAGTATTCAAAAAATGTGCTGTTCGCCATATAAGTAGCAATTTAATGTGTTTAATGTTGTAAAGGGAGCTTAGCTTCATGTGTTTTCTTTTTTCAGTCGAAAGGTAATTGTTAGCAATAAAGTAACTGTGAAATTTGATGACAGCTTGTGGAAAATTCCATGTAGAACGGAACTACCAGATATCTGAGGAGTGACTTATTTCAGACCATATTTCCGTTAAATATCCGAAAGAAAAGTAATATTCCGTCACATGTGAATTTATTGCTATTCAAAGGAGATTAACTTCTGGTAAGTATTATAAAAACGTGAAGGGCTTACACTTAGAAATACATTCTACCTCTGTAGTCTTGAGTCAAAATCTATCTTAATCAAGAGTTGGAACCAGACAACCTGGAGTTCGACTTAATTGTAAATTTAATCCGGCTACACACTCCTGATTCTTGCAATACTGTGTAGTGATTTCATCTTATGGTGGAATAGGGAGAGAGATGTATTTTGGTTATGTGTTGTTTTATCCCATACACAATACCAAAAACGAGCTTGACGTTTTCAAATAGTTTATTATTTGTTTAATTTTGATTTACAACCATTGTCTGTCACAAACATATTTACATAGTAGATACTGCTACTAGACGAGATGATGATTTTTGAAGGATTGGAATTAGGTTTAAAAATTGATGTCTTCTTTTTGCATTATAGTATATTTACGGTAATTCTATTTTGATAGAATCTAGAATTATTTATTTTTGAATTTAAAATATTGTACCATTGTTAGCTCATTCCAATTTCAATTTTTATTTACCATAATTGATCTTGTTTGGGTATACTGGTTTCAACTTTTGAGTGCCTACCTCCAATTCACCTGGCACTCCATGAATTACGCAATTTCTGAATGGTGTGTTCTCTATTAGGGATGCATAGGGATTTAGTTTAAACCAAATTCAATATTAATAATATTGAAGAAAAATTTTGCCTCTAAATTTGCAATATTACAAGGGAATTTATTCCATATTTTACATAGCATACATTGATTTATGCAGAGTAGCTCAAAATAATTTAATCATAAATCTTTGCAGGCAGAAATCTGCAATTATATATAGAGGTATAGCTATAGCTATTCATCTGCATTCGTCATTTCCATTTAAAGTATCAATGTGAAGTTTTTCAAATTCCCGTTTAACCTAGCCTAGTATTCGGTACAATTTCTGATTCAATGGATTTTTATTATTTATTTTTATTTTGTTTTTATTTATTTTATTATTTTCATTAAATAAAACATAAGACCTCAGAACTTCATCATATTTTGATGGCCTCGGCCCTTTAACGAAACTGCATCACTATCAGTATGAATCATATTTCTTTGGCGAAATTACGATGATATTTTTATTTTTAGCATTTGCTTAAGAAGATATACTCAACCTCGGTCGCAGTGATCAGAGCTGGATTTCAACAGCTTGAAAAAAGAAAAGAAAGATTCCTTCAGATTCTTCTGGTCAGAGAACCCGCAAATAAAAATCTGGAATGGACTGGCTGATGGGGTAAGTTTACAGATTTGGAAATATTTTACGTTACATAGGCTATCGAGCTGCACATTGGAATTTTTTCGACTGCAAACCGTCCAATCTTTATGTGAAGTTTATAACCACACAACTGCAGCGATCATGGATTGTTGTTGTTACGCTTTTCTGTATTCAACAATATTTAAATTTCTTGATGATTGTCTTTATAGACAACATATTGCTTTGGCGTAATGGCGTAAACAGCGAAAATAAAAAGTGAGTCGAGCAGATATGAGGTGGTCTGGGGCAGGAGTTTTTCGGATTTTGATTATTACCAATAGGGATTTAGAGTCCATAGGGTCTTCCCACAGGAAAAAGTATTGTACAAAAAATAGTATAATTTTGAATAACATGGAAAGAAGTATTTTTCAACCCCTCTCACTTTTTTTATGATATTTTAGTATCTTTTGCATTTAAAAATATTATCCTTTGTACAAACAACTAAGATTGTACTAAGGTTTATCAGTATTGAACTTCAGGTTACCTTATCTATGTATATTTATTGAACATTTTGTAGTGTTTGCACACGCATGCAAGAAACAAAATAAATAGAGTTCATGCATGTTCAATGATCTTGCTACAATAGCGTATATTAACGCCAGTAGGTAATTATAAATTAGCATACCAAATGTGGTAGATTACGGGAAATTATATAAAGTCCATGGGTTTGTTTGCATTTGATTACTTGATCACAGGCATTACAAGGTGATGGTGATAATGTATGCACATTGCACAAACATAAAAAGTATTGTTTGAATACCCTTTAATAGCTTCACACAATCATTGCAATTTAACTCTTGCAATTTTACATATAGAATTACAAATGATTTTTTTAGTTTATTCAAAGTGGGTTGTTTTCCACTTGTCACACATTTTTTTCATTTGTATTATACCTGTATCACACTTGGTTTTAATATAGTGGTAAAGACAATTTTGGTACAATGCAGAAGAGCGTTTTAGTGCTCCTATCCATGTTTTATTAAGCATACATTCCTTCAGGTATGCTTTATGCTGCCACTTTCTTGAGATTAATTCCCCAATTAAATATCTAATATTTAGGCACATTTACAACACATTTCAAATGATTTTTACAAAAAATGAGTTGGTTATTTCATGTGAATTATTTTAATATAGCTCCATACAATTTGTAATACTATTTTAACCCAAGTTGGTAAAAAGAGACCTAGCAGACAAAGAATTAATAAATCTATTAGACTGTAAATAGGCGTTTTATTACAGACTATTTAATAGATGTCTGCCTATAAGGATGTAGTGATATCATCACCATGTTGTTGAGATTGGGCTACAAAATATTATCTTCCATACCTGACTGAATAAGTGACCTGAAGGGAATTACAGTAGAACCTCCACTAATGAAAGACCTCGAATACAAAAAAACAACTTACCAAACTTCTTTTCAAAGTAAAAAATTGCTTCGCATAACGAAAGATCGAAGAACGATCACTCCTAAATACGCTAAAGGCCAAAAACCGAGAATTTAAAAAGCGTACTGCTGGCTGTTTAAGTGCCATTTACGGTAATTTGAATTTACTGTGTGTGTGCATATTCATACATTACGTTCTATCGCACCTGTCAACTGCTTGCTGCCTCCTTCGACCGCCTTCCTCCCACTCACCGTACTTTTCGCTCAGCCTAGCCTAGTCGGCCAATGCCAAAGGTAAACAAACATACCACTCGTTTTTTTTATTCGTTATTTCTTTATTCTTCTTTCTATGTGTACTTTTTCTATTTATTATGCAGTAATCTAATCCAAAATGTATTTGTTACAGGTTTTAACCATTATGTGGGGCTTAGAACGGATTAAAGCATTTACAGGGTAAAATGCGTTCCTAATCATGAAATTTTCTGCTTACAAAACGGCTTCCGGACCGAATTCATTTCGTTGTAGATTTTTTACGGTACGGGTGTTTTTAAATGATAGAAATACATGTAAGGGCTTACGCCATGACTATAGCATGGATTATAATTTAACAATTGCATTTGAATGGTTCACTTGTGATATTCCAGTTAACAATCAGATTTGAAAGAACAGGAAGAAAAGTGACACATTTTCAGTTTCATGAATCATGCCGAATGTGTTATTCATTGTCAATGTGTGAATTGCAACTGCAGCAGACTGCATTATATTATGATGTCATACTTTATATAGCTTTATATGTAACAATGAGATGGCTTTTTTTGATATTCTGGTTAATCATCCTTTGTGCAATATATACATGGCGTTAAATGAAAATTTTTTTGATGAGTTGTAAAAGGATTATGTATATGACATCCTGAAATTGAATGAGGTGAAGTAAGCCCTGATCAATAATCTGTTAGTTGGGGAGCAAATTTCAGTGGCTTGAAACATGTCAATGAAAGTTGGAGCTCATGCCCATGGCCGCCGATATTTTTTAGTCTTAAAACTCGGTTGGTTGTGAGTTCCATCCAGTTCACTGCCAGTGTAGTGTACCTACCATGAAGAAAATTTGGTACTCTCGAAGTATGCGCTCCCAGATGTCACACAACCTGAATCCTAACCTGGTACATAATCTTCAGAGTTAAGATTGTGCGCCATCTTGGTGCGCATATTTCAGGAGGTCCGAAAATTTAGTGCCAAATTTTTTTTTCAAGAACTCCAGTTTATGGAATTCACTACCTCTGAACTGTTTTCCTGATCGTATTGACATGAACTGCTTTGAGTCTCATGTCAATCTGATTTAAAGTCCCAGTTGCTCTTGACACTTCGGTGGTTGACTGTAACTTCACTCAGAGATCAATCTCCTATATTTCTGAGTGAGTACGTGTGACCTTGCTTTGAGAAAATTTCCTTATAAAAAAATTTCCTTGGGAAAAACTTCAATAAATAGACCTTTCTCATTTGTGATATGATATACAGTACAGCGGATGATGTTGTCGCTTTAATATCTTTCTGCAACATTTCTTATCCATTCATAAGCACTTTTCCATGGTATGAACATGAATACCAAAAAGTGGTTCACAACGTTCATCATACAATTTGTCGATAAACACATTATAGTTCTTTGTTGTGTCTGCCAATTGTTTTCAATTTGTACCTGCAATACTGGTACAATGTTACTGATATTTTTGGCCATACATTATACAATTGCACTTGTATTAAAACCTGTAGTAAGAATATTTGAATTCTAATGGAAATCTCCCACAAGACTCAATAAAAATGTCATTCCTATTTCATCTTAGGTAATCGCCGTACTTTTACTACAATTATTATTCCACTATTACCTTTCCCATGTAGTGCTTTTGTACCTCACGTTTTATTAAACTTCATTTGAAGTTTTGGCAAATTTCCTGAATTTTTGTCTTGTGTGTTTGTAATTTTTGTATTGCATTTCAAAAGAAGAAAAGTTTCCCATAAATAAGACACTATATAGGTCTCACGCACACGTCCAGTGGAAATAGCCCATCAATTGCTACTGCCGCCAGATGGTGATCATGAGGCACTGTTTTATGGGATTATTATATCGTTTCGCTCTACGTCAGGGGTTCTCAAACTTTTTGTGTTGCGGAGCCCTTGAAAAAGTTGACTGTTATTCACGGAGCCCCAAAATAAATGTTAAAATAGTTACTTTCCGAATAATATTCCTGAGTAAGTTAAAAGTACTGTACTTATTTTAAATGCTAGACCTCTTTTAATAGGGTTAATACAAGTCATAAATGAATCTAAATGTCAAAGATAAATTATATATACTAAAGCTGTAAATTTGACACTTGACAAACATGTTAATAAATTAGGGGTCGGATCTTTTTCCTTTAGACATTTTTAAATGGCCGCTAATAACATACTCGATTGCATTTTGTTACGATCGCCGATTGTTTTCGTCAGCATGGCGGTGTTTATTCTCCCTAAATCATAAATTTCCCTCGACAACAATACATGTATTGGTCCACAATGACGACGAGTATTGCTTTTTTGGTCTCGTGGGGAATTATGAGTTTAATGTGAAAAACACGTTAGCATATCATAGTCATGGAGACGAAATGCTAAAAATAATAAAAAATAAAAAGGTAAATCCGCAACTCAAATTTCTTGATTAGAAAGCGCATTCTGAAATATTAAAACTAAACCTTAAAATGGAAGATAACACTATAAGTTTTGTTTCAGCAGACTCACGTCAGATTAAAAACGCTTTCATAGACATTGTAAATCACAAAATTTGGTGTTATGTTGGGTTTTCTTCGGCTATTCGTCGTAGTAACTGCGAAACCGAAACACAGTCAATTGTGTGCGCGATGTTCCTATTTTTCCATTCAGAAACTACCGACGAAGCCGCATGCAATGAAATAAATTTTAATCTTTCGTTTTTCTCCCGACCTTATGATTTTTCAAACGGCGATATCTTGCTCGTGAGTGCGAAAAAACAAAATCAAGCTTGACAAATCCCAAGATCACAAAAATACGATTGCAATTTGTATAGTTTATGTATTAGCCAATTCAGTATTTTGAAAAGTAATCGAATAGCTCGCGGAGCCCCTGGTTTTTTTTCACGGAGCCCTGGGTCTCCGTACGGAGCACTTTGAGAACCTATGCTCTACGTTCACGATAGCCATTGCAGGTTTTGATTGAATAATTCAATATGTTATTTTCCGATATTAATTTTAATTCTGGATCTTTTAACAGTGATAATGTGTCGATCATAGCCTCATTTGAACGCTACTAAAAGTCACTAAAATATCCTTGCGATATCCCAGCTAATTTGTTTGGGACTGCATGAAGATTTTATTATGAAAATGAAGTTTCTTTCGACTTCTTAATCAACATAACAGACGATGAAATAAATTCAACATTACAACGGATTCTGGCATCTACACATCGAAAAAAAGAATTGTCGCGCTACCACTCGTGTGGTCCATTACTAACTAGCTCAAGTTGTACTGTGATATATCGTTACCACTTATCTCATTTATATAGATTTTCTATGCCTTGTTGGCGCCAAGCGAGGACATTTTAAAATAACTTGTCGCAGTCATACGGTATACCCAAGATGTTCAATTCGCAAGCTTTATTCAAAATAGGAAAACGCATATTTTTGATGTTTAAACGACATAAACTTTATAGACAGCATTTGCTCTTTTACCTTGAAACCCTCGATTTATATTGTAAAGTGTACATATTGCAACTCGTAGTTTTGTTTCGTGCAAAACAAAAATAAAAACGCGACTTTCGTCCAAATTTTTATCCTATATCTAATATAAACTATTCGGTAAAAATTGCAGACTGCGATTAGAATCATGGCAAGCTGATGTTTGAAAAAATTGACATGGCGCTTGATGAGAGTTGAGGAATTTTCGTCCAACTAATTCACCTTTCCATTTATCCAAACATAGCATATGCGTGATATTTATAGCCAAATGAAAGCAATATTCATCGCTATTCATATTTATACTCAGAGCGCTTATGACGTGCGCCGAGTCCATTTACGAAGCTTATTATTGCCATAGGTGCGCTGGGTTTACGATAACATGGGTAAGGCGTAATCTTTCAATTCAAACGAGGCGAAATAACATGTGCGTAAAACAAAGTTTGATTAAATAGTACTGAAGTATTATTTGCCATTATATGTTAAATGCGGACGTGCCTCAGAAAATAAGGAAAATGTTAAAATCGAAACCAGATATACAGATCTTCTTCACATGACAACAGAATGCAGAAATTTTCAATTTTGCTTATATCTCTGCTTACACAATTTGGTTTTGTCACTATTAACTAATCTATTCCGTTCTATATTTCCACATTTAATTATATTTTTATATGTTTCAATATGTATATCGATCGGTACGGTCGTTTGTTTTTATATGCGTGAAATTTTTTGAAATTTCTTTTGCAAATTAATAATCACGAAACACTTTCGCTTTACAATGTTTTCTTTTTCTCCCAATATGTGAGATCGTGTTGTCTTTATATAAGTATGATTCATCCGTGGTCCTACCTTTTTCTCGGCAGATGTGGGGTCTGAATTGCACTATACTTAAACGAAGCGAACGTTTGAAGTTGGGAATAATATGCAAAACAAAACTGATTTCATATTGTTATTCATCTCCAATTTATTTCAAGCCTCTGGATGACTGAGTGATATTCTAATTAATTTTTCTCGTTTCCAGAAATAACCAATCTCAAGGGTACAAATTTTTGTAATTGGTAAACAACTTAGTGTGTTTGTTCGTTGAAGATCAAACATCAATTATGGGTAAAACGTCCCCTAGAGATCGATCCATATGATACACACTTGTGCTGCTTAATACTGTATAAATCGCATTCCATGGCTTTTCTACGAAATAGCTATGTTGTTTTGCATCATTAGGTGTCTTGTCTGTAGCTAGAATACTCGAGAATTTGACATTGATGTCTCGCAACCTTTCGCAAGAATGTTCACTGCATAGCAAACTCAACTTGAATGAACTCGTAACTTGCGCGCACGAAAGGTTTAAAGAATGCCATCCATCTTTTTTCTTACGTCACTCCCTTACCCTCACTGATTATCTCATATTGTTGCTTGTCTAATTTTCTTAATTGAAAAGTCTGAATTTAGTCGCTGAAGATCGCTTTCACTTGGGCCAGCAGCGATAAAAGCTTAACTTTGAAATCAGATCTTCTTGGGGTCATGACTACAAACATGAGGTCGTTTTTCAAACTAGCGAAGTGTTTTTCTCACACTTAATGCATTGCAGTAATAATCTTGATTGTGGCGGGCACGATTTTTCTGCTACTTTGTGGGAAAGAGTCGACGATGCGCATTTGCACAATGATCTTGCAATAAGGTGAACTCAAAAACAAATTATAAATTTCTTAACTACGTCTGCGAAAATGAAAAATATTTAACAATTGAACTTCTGCTTGTGTATGATTGAGAATGTACCCCGAATTTTCATGCGCGAAAGTTATGTTCTGTCCAACATGTATTCCAAATCACCTGGATTCTGTATTTTGTGTCACCCGGTATTGCATATTGTATTTTCAATATCGTAAAATTTACCTCTTTTATGGATTGTATATTATTTAGATAATAACAACAATAATTAATAGTGGAGTGTCCTACAGACGATCCATTTGTCAGAAAACGAATTGCATTTGATGGCACCCGTTCTTTTATTAACTATTTTCAATATCCCAGAGCAGGTTATGTAAACGCAAAGCCTGGCAAGTTACTGTGTTGCTTAAATTGAAGTGACACGTTTTCCCAATTTCTCCATCATACGAGTATATCATATGCCACACCCGAAAAAAACTCCCATTACTGGCTATCCTAATTTTTGTTAGTTTTTTTTTTGCTTTCAGTAGAAACTCATGAATCCTAAATATGTGTCAACCCAATACTAAGAGTTATGTACATTTTCTTACGCCGAGTTATTCATAGTGGAGTGGAATGGGGCGCTGTAAAAGTTTTTTCGCAGTTGTGTTTGTGGCTGTGAACAATAGCAAACACCCAACTATCTTCTGACCGTGTGTGATATTACATTTTTGAATAAGCTTTTGACGTCCATTGAATATGTAGCGCGCATGCTTTCACTTGCGTTTGAGCTGGAGTCGTATTTTAATACTCCGGATTCGAAGTCTGAATTTCCTGAAGTCGAAATTGCAGATTTTTGTAAGTGATAAAAAAGTCATAATTTTCTGCAGAATCTCTCACCTATATATAAAAAAAACTTGAACACGCCAAAGTTTTTGTAATCAGAATTTAATTTCCTAAGATTTCAGAGCTGGAATCGGAGTCGAAATTTTTTACGACTCTGGAATCGCATCCGAATTCGATTGTAATTTTCCTCGAAACCACAGCTCTGATTGTAAGGACTAATAAATAGGAACGTCATAGTTATATCCTCATTACAGTATATATCAAGTCTAGCCCTAGCGGAACTCCAGGGGAACATTCCAGAGGCTCGAGAAACCTCTGTGCGATACTTGTGAGACTTTAAGAAGAATTGTATAAACTATAAATATGAAAGCAAACCTAATACTGACAAAACAAAGTGATCTTTTAAGGCAGGGGTCTCCAACACGCGGCCCGCCAGGCATTTTTTTGCGGCCCGCGGCATTGTTGGGATTTTTCCACAAAAAACTGAAATAGTACGACGTCAACTATTAGTAAGTTTTATCGTATCATTTATCATCAAGAGTCCGGCCTGACAAACTGAAAAAAGTAAAGCAAAACTTCCCTCCGTAATTCCGCTTTACCGCGTTCTGTTGTTATAATTCAATTATAAATACAATAATTTCTTTTCGCATGTTCACTGTGACGAAATGAACGAGTTCCGGTCAGTCTATCGTGTCCGAAGAAAGGTTTGCAAAGCTAATTGCACATTCACGTTGCATACCTGCGATGTTTGGCAGCTCTTATATTATACAGAGCAGTTTTCTCAACTATGAAAATTAGCAAGTCAGCCCTCCGCACACGACTAACGGACGAGAATTTGCATGCTGTCTTAAGACTAGCAAACCAACGTAAAATAAGGCCAAAGATCGAAACCAAATATGCAGCACAAGTAAACGAAAATGTTTCATGTATCGTTTGCTGTTATATTCAAGTGTAATTTCAACATAATACATTCAGATACCCATTTTTGTTTAGTTTGCGGCCCGAGTGGTCAATAAATTTCAAAAAGTGGCCCGCGACATGTTTTGAGTTGGAGACCCCTGTTTTAAGGGTAGCAATTTTAATAATAGTGGCGGTATTTGATTATGTTTAAGCAATATACATACGTTATAATAATATAAACTGTTGAATTTGAATGAAATTTGCTCAAACACCTGGACTGTACTGGCGGAACCCTGGGGTGCTGCGGGATCCTGGTTGATAAACCATCGGTCTATGTCTATGAGAATACATCTTTGTATGGTTTGAAAGTAAAAAAATCGTACAATCAACTACGCGTCTCTGCGTATTATATCGATAGTACATATGCTGGTTAGAACACACATCATACTTGATTCTGTTTGTTATTCGAGAACCCTACGTTCATTAATAAGTAACAAAAGTGTTCATTTATACATTGGAAATTCCCACGAATTGTATAACCCTGTCAAATACAATGGATTCTGTTTGTTGCTGCGTCATTCTTTTGGCGCCTTTTTACTGCGCCCTGAATGATGTAATACTTCATTGTGTTTGATGAAACAGGATTCAATCAGACCTTTTTTATTCTTCTTCGAACACAAACGCTCGGCGAATAATAATTAATCAATTACTTTGTACTATGTCCTAATTGGAAATACGTTCTTTCTGTGGCTTTTTATTTATATATATACCAATATTTGCAGAGGTCCTACGTGGCAATTCAAATTTATTAGTTTAATATTTAATTCATTACCTATCAGCACGCCTGGAACAGGAAATTCAATATGATACAAAGTTCAAATGACTCTTACGAAAACGTTTTATCCATTAGCCCCATACTGTTCTTTTTTTTTTCAATAACTAGATAAATATATCGTCTGTGCATGACTGTATGCATTTCTTTAAAGATCCAATTCCGAAGTTGACTTATCGGGTATAGACAAATATTAAACATTGGGCGTTCCCATATCATTGGTCCAATGTGGAAAATAACGCAGCTGCATAAACCACACGATAGCAAGTTTAATGCGTGAACGGAATCAGGCAGCAAATGTATGACGCTGTTCTGTGCGATTGTGGCATTTCAGTTTTGGGCCCAAGAATTTCTCGTAAGATAAGAATCAGGGTAGTACTGGGCACAATAGGCAGCTTTCCTACGCGTTAGAAAGTGTATTACTTTTATAGCCTCACCGTACTCAAAGTTTTATGTTTCTCTTTTAAATTGATTTAACTGTTAGTTAAGGTGATTCGATTGTTTTCGGGTGTAGTACAAATAGAATTTTCCTGCTCAATCCGCATATCTAAAAAATGTGCTTGGAATTTTTATGGGATAATTTTTTCGCGTTTTGCAATGTATTAAACTTTGTTAAATACAGAAATACGAGTTAATAAGGTCGATTTTATCTAGCAGTGTATGAATATTGCTAGCTACCCAAGCTGAGTTCTAATGACATAAGTTTATCTCACACATTCACCTATTTCGCCGCATGCGTGTCAGGAACTTATTCGGGTCATTGCTTTTTCAGTCAACATCGACTAATTTTTCTGCATTGACCAATTTCGTTCGCCGCATTTTCTAGCGCCGGCACGTATTTCGTTATTGAGTTTTTGATAATTTCAATTCGCTTGGAGGCATTATTTTTGTTCTCGGAACGAAAATTGCAATTTGGGTGAAAAATGCATTTTGCTTTAGATCGAATGTGAGCTTTAGATCGAATCATCATAGTTTTAGACGGCGCAGTCGAGAGAGCGCAAAATGAAAACTTTATCAGTATAAGGATTCCCTGGCTTCGTCGTTATATATAGCTAGCTTTTCTTCCAGAGATTTGACCAAGTGCTTATAGGAGCATGCATCTGTTTTTGCGGGCTAATTCCAGTATTTTGCCACCGATAAAGGAGTTTAATAGGAAAATTAGTCCTTGAATTAGATATAAAATAACTACATTTCAAAATAGCATTCTGTAGTTTTATTCCTCAGCATAATTTGGTAATTTACTTCATTTTGCGATTTTTGTTTATATGTTCGATCTATCATCAGCTGTATCCGAAAAAAAAATTACGGTAAATGTATTCGAAATTTGTTTTATATTATTGGCATCTTATATTCCTTATTAAAATATCATGTAATAATAATACCTAACGAATATTTTTAATATAATCGTGAATTAGACGAATTGTGGGTTTTTATTATTCAAACTATGATTGAATGCCAGCCTGAAGAGCACCTTTGGAATATATTCGCACCTTTGGAATATTTTCAAATAATTTGTTTTCGTGTCTTGACACTGGTGGTCGTATCAATGACCGATTGTGTGTGAATGAAATTTTCAAATCAGTATGGATGCGTATGCAAAATTTTCTTGGACACATAACTGTTATGTATATTATTTGAATGATTTTATGGAAAGGTGCAGGCTCATTTGCAAATATGATCAGATTAGATCTATTTTACTATTTCTCTCACTGTTTGTCGGCAATATCGCCTGATCGGACGTCTTACATTCCAACTTTTAGCCCATGTTGACCTCTTATCTGAAGCAGTAGTAATTTGAAGAATGTCGCTATAATACCACCACACCTATTCTTTGTCGTTTAAAGAAGATCGTTAATGCTCACAGAATCGTGCTGTTTACTTTTAGAAGTGGGACGTATGATACTAAAATTTTCGGTATCAACGAACACCACTGCACCCTGCTAAATTTCACTCAGAAGCTGTTTATTTAGCTTAATATGATAGGTGAATTTAGGAAAGGCGGTGAGAAGCTAGTTTTTTGCAGACGAAACAGGTCTCAAATGCTCATTTGTTGTTTGTTCTCGCGAATCAATGGTGATTATAAAAGTGGCGCGATTTTGAAATTCGTGATTGTTATTTGTGCTGCAGGGGGTATGTACAGGGGAGGGTGGCGATGGAGGATAAAATTGAATTGAAGAAAAGGTCCACATTCCAGCATTTGTGAAAAATATATAAATGCATGTCATCAACATAGGCGTCTAGCTATGATCATGATACAGAAGTCGGGTCTGTGCAAAGTACTCGCCGCAGACCCAACTAATGCTCTGTTAGATATTTTACTCCTTCGACCTGGGTTAGGCAAGTTCGTATGTGGTCTCCTACTTTGACAATTGGGTACATTGTCTACATTCTAGCATCACCTAACTCCAGACTGTCGCGGATTATCTTTCAGACGCCACCGTGAAATCGCCCTGACAGACAGTTTTAGGGATTGCCGTTCAACAGTTCTTCATTCCAATGTACGAATGGTAAACATATATTTCAAGATAAGGATGTCTAATACTGGATAACAGACGAATTCCCTGTCAATTTGAAAACGCGTCTTGAATTGTGAGGTTCCACGGTATCACCATATTAGGTATTACCCATGATAATAATGATTTGTATATAGGACTAAAGCAGTCTAAATGGGAAAGATTCTTCAGGCAGTTCTGATATACCGTATAATGGTATATGGACATGGTGACCCCTAAAGAAGGAACCCAGACAATCCACTGGGGTTAATATATCGCATTGATTCAATATTGCAACATTTTGTTTACGATCAAAGTATCTGAATTTTTCTTACTACTGAGTACTGATGTCTTGTAGATGTAATAAAAGAGCCTTTGCTTGATGTTTTCCTTTGTAACGTGACCAGACAACACGATGTCGAATTTTAAAAATCCGGTATTCGCTTACTCTCGTCCTCGTCCGTAAAAATTGAGTCCATTTTTTTGTTTTACGTTTTTTGACTGCATGGTCATTATGGATTTTACTGACATTGTGACATTTTTGTCAGAAAGGATTATAGAATGCGTTTCGACACTCCCTCCGCGTGTCCAGACATTATAGTATGGTCAGACTGAGAATATTTTAATTGGTTTATATCAAGTTTTTTTCATCATTGAATCATACCGGGTATGATTTATTAAGAATATGGTAAAATTACTAGATTGTCAATGTAATTCAGAACTTGAATTAATAATTATATCGTGTTTTAGCCATAATCGAAATTGAAGATTTGAAATTGCACTTCTATTTTTAGTTTACTAAACCAACCAGATTGTGGATAAAGGTTCGTAACTGGAAAATCCAAGTAATTTGTCGATGTCGATGTCGATATAAGTGTCCGATGCTGTGTCAGTTTCCGTTTAATTCGACGATCACATTTTATTTTAATCATTCTTATTTTCATGTTATATTATTTGTCTTTAGTTTGTAATTTTAATGCATATGAATTTAGAAGAACATTTTGGTTGCTATACTGTAAATGTGAATTTGTGAATTACTTAATTAATATACTTCGATTCCGGTTCTTTTCGTCATCTTTAAACATGAGACTTCGGAAACTTGCTCACTACAACTCAGCTATAAAGTAAGTTGTACTTGTATATAATTTAGTCCTTTCTAATGCTTATGTAGGTTTATTTCTAGAGGAAATATCGTTTGAATTGTGATCGAAAGGTATGCTTTCTAATGCTGTTTCAAACAGTTCATCAGTTTTTCTAATATTGTTTAGTATTATTGTAATACATATTTATGCACACATTATAAACAATTCCAACTGTACAAAAACCAGAATGCAAATTGCGTTCAAAACAAGTTAGGGATCTTTTACAGATTGAACAAATAACGGAGTTTTATGAGTAGAGAGGGAGAAATAATGATATCTAAAATAGGCGTACAGTGTATAGAAAAAGATTAGGTTCCAATACTATATATCAGCGGTTCCAAACGGGGGCCATAGAGCAATTGAAGGGTCGCCACAGTGCTAGGCGCAAAACTAATTTTAACTTTTCTCTTTACAAGAAAGCTCCGTTTTTTTACAGATTCATTGCTCGACAAAGTTATTTCACGTTTTTTTTTTTACTTTGTCGAGTATGAATCGTTTGAACCTAATGGGATTCCGAATCTAACCGACATAAATAACACTATAATACTACTAAAATGACAAACGGGGCCCATGGGTGCTGAAAGCCTCCGGAAAGCGGGCCACGAGCCACAAAAGGTTGGGAACCACTGCTATATATCGTCCTAAGATGTATAATTCATCGCATAACTCACGGACATCGATCGAATGTCCGTTTTAACCATAAATAAACCGGTTTGAGCGTATTATTTATTTTTTTCAAGATTACTTTTGCTTATGGCGACATATGATCATTAAGCCTGCGGAGATTATAATCTCGCTATATTTTGCTCACTACAACAGGCCGTAGCTTCATGGTTATCTTATCATGAAGTCCTTTATTGGATTAGGTAAAATAACTTTGAAGTGCTTTGTGCAACTAATGGTGAGCATATAAAGGTGTATCAAATGAAGTAAAAAAAAACTAATAAACACTGATTAAAATAAAACGAACGTGGTTAAGATCTATTCAGAAATAATTTCATAACAAAATTTTGATTCTTGCGGTTCATAATATGTCACGGCGGTTGTTTGGGAATTTATTTTCTCGCAGTTTTCCGTACTACGCTTTTCTACCCTACCAGTCGCCCCATGATTCCATCAATGGATTTAATTCAGAAAACACAATTGTATAAATCAATCTCATATCTTTTTAACCATGTGTACGGATATTCACTTTCCCTATTATGTTCATAAGCATAAACCTTAAAATATATAAACAAGTCATATAAAGCAATGCATGAGTTGCATACAGCATACACGGTGTGTTATGTCATTTAATGGTGTATGCCTCATTTCAGTGAAGTTAAACTATCACTCGCTACTGCTAAATGACACGACCTTATTTTACTGCCTTTCAGTCGTCAACCACAGGATCCGGTATTTCAACCATACTAATGTATGGAATGAGTAAAAATATGCATAGGTTACCGTTTACTTATACTAATGAACAATGACGCAGGCTATCGCATTATCAGAATAATAGAAATTTAAAAAGCTTAAAAGTTCCAAGTTGAATAAGTTTATTCTCTCACACCATTCAAGTTGTCTTTGCTGTAATAGTATGAAATCTATCAAATAGTTACCTGTTAAATGACATTTGCACTTATATTTGTGTCATTTGAGGCATTCGTTTCACGGATGAGCAGAACGCAACTATTTGTAGGCACGATTCCGATACGCTTCGCGATTATAGCACATGAGATGACAAAATACCGACAGTTTTTACAAAGCAGAAGTTTTACCGGGAGATAATAGAATAGATATCACTGCCGGTTGGTTTTTTCATTCAGGCTGGGGTTGTATATTCGATCTTAGATGTGATCAGTGTGGAGGATACTTGATTTTATTGATACAATCTCGCCTAGGCTGCAGGAAGTTAGTTTTCAGAATCTAATGCAGTTCAGTCTTCTGTCAATAAACTTATTTCTAATCCCATGTACTCCCAAGTTCGAATAAATCACAATGCGCTGTTGTTGAATTTAGAAAGTAGGAATTGGTATTTCCAAATCGGGAAAACGCGACTTGAGCTTACATGCAAACTAACATTGGGTTGGGACCTCTGTATATTGCATTACCTTACAATTTTAAAGACATGTGATCACTATATGTTGACGTGACGGCACGAGATTTAGAGTTCCGACATCACGCGTGATTTCCATTATTTGTAGTTATCAGGACTTTGGAGTCGGTCACATTGCTGTAGTCGTATTTTGAAACTTTCCGGAGTCGAGGGTTGGGGAATCAAATATCTGAATTATCTTAAGAGTCCGAGTCAGGATTGCAGACTTCCAATGGTTATAAAAATGGTCAAAGCTTCCTTCCAAAACTCAAAAGGGGTCGGAATCTAAATTTTTTACAACCCGGAGTCTGTCTCGATTGGTGACTTACTCCAACAACTCCGCAGCTGTGGAAGTTCTAATTTCAAATCTGCGGTATCCGATGAAAGTATGCATCGATATAAAATCAACTTTTATAAATCATACTTTTCTTAGATCTCCCCCAATGCGCATTTGCAGGTGTAAAGCAATATTATTGGGCTTTTGAAATATCTCCCTGAAATACTATTACGTCAACCATTTTGAAGCCATGTGTGCCACTATACTCATATAGATTGATTAAACATTCCTATAATTGAAATGATATTAATTTATAGGCATTCTCTGACCAAAAAAACGCAAAATTGTTTCTCCATCGCGTTATTAAGTCATCCATCATTGTATTATTGGAATTTCTTGTTGATTTTGTCGTCAATGCGATATGTTTTCATATGCGCTGGTCCGTCCTTCGACACGTTTTCGCGCCACTCCACGCAAATTGACCGACACACGATTAGGAAGGTATATTGCGTACATCATATGAGGCGAATATTGAGCACATAACGTAGATTCGAATCTTAGAACTGAAGTAGTGTAGAAATTTTTGGTATGCTAATGTTCTTAGCTTGCTTCGAATAGGCCAAATGTGGTATCTCTGAGAAGAAAAGCAGCGTGTCCGATCCGTTTAGTGAAGCACCTATTAATCTTTATAGCGTTATTAATTTTTGTAAGGTAACTTGAAGCCTAAATTGTACCCTCTAACCTCTTTTCTATGTGATTTACTCCGTGGACCTTAGGAATTGGTAATATGGCGCAATGAATTACGTACCTCGTTATGCACTATCACTTGAAGCGTTGAAAATACAAAAATATGTTTATTGGCCCTTTCGTTATGGTGGTTTCACTTTAATTTGACGGGAGTGTTTGTTGACTTATCGCCATTCTTAAAGTTTTGTAGGTATTTTTTAGAATATGAAACACTAGAACGGGCGTGTTATTCTCAACGTATTCTCAATGGAAATGATATTTAATGAGCTGAAATAAAGTTAGTTTATTTGTTAGAACAAAGTTGGTGACTATATTCAGCATGTATTGTATTTTGTATTGTAGCCTTTTTGTTGATTTCAAACTTTGACCGTTAATAGGATTTTGTGCAAAGCTAAAAGGTTACTTAATTCAAATACGAAATTATTTATACGAAAATAAATTACTTAGTAATACAGTTGGTTAGGTCCAAAGTCTTTCATTTACAGAAGGAACTAAGACGCACATAGTAGCCACGGGGGTACACATTTTTGTTTACAAAAAACATCTGCACAATTAGTCGTTTCAGACGTTTTATTGGGTAGGTGTATATGTTTAGGGAAGCAATATCCGGCTTGTACCAAGAAAATAGTTATGATATTATCAGAATGTTGTCAAATTTTGTTCAAAAAACCCAACTTTCCATATATGAATATTATTGAAGTTTGTTCATACTGAATTCATTAAACAGACCTAGTTTGAGTGCTGTTTGTTTTAAATATTTTTGACGTTTTGGGGGTTTATAAGATATACCGGTACTTTCGGCCACGATTGCAATAATTTTTAATATATTGTGTAATGTGTTATGTTTGTAATTTCTATCTATACAACATCCACAGTCTATAAATATTCCACAAAAGTTGATTTTTACTCGGATTTCGTCGTTCTTCCATATACTGTCATAAAAGACTTTCTGACGAATCTCAATTTGTTATCACCCGGCTTATTAAAAGATCCGAATGTGATTCGAAGTCATGTTGGAGACTTCACGTCCTGTGATATTCTATATTCGACGTGTTGTAAAAAGTTCGTCTGCTAAAATGGATGGTGCAGAGATTGCTAGAA
This sequence comes from Styela clava, assembly GCF_964204865.1. Classification (NCBI taxonomy): domain Eukaryota; kingdom Metazoa; phylum Chordata; class Ascidiacea; order Stolidobranchia; family Styelidae; genus Styela; species Styela clava. Next base: position 21,648,439 of record NC_135250.1, read on the forward strand.
GCGTGTTTTCTTTCTACTGTTGCCGGTTAGTGGAAATATAAATTCTTCTTTTATCTTTTTTGATATATTGTAACTTGTAAGTATATCTGTGATATATTATGTAAAAATAAACCTTACTGAATACCATATACGAACGAAATGACTGTATTTTCTGTACTCCCATGGTACCAGGTTAGGGTTAGGCCATAATTGTACTCCGATTTTCCCTCATTTTAGTTCTATTACAAGTTCGGGGACTGTCTGTGTTAGCCAATTCAATATACCCCCTGCCCATCTGTTTCAGTCCCTTTATACAACTTGATGTAAAGTAGGCGAACAAAATTAGTTACCTCCATATTTGTACACGTACTTCTGGAGCGCCGTATTTTCAGCCAAAATCAAAACCCTAAAGCAGAATCAAAGCATAGCAATGTTCTCCAACCAGGGAGAAATTTTATTGTTCAGACTGTTCCGAGGAAGGATTTTTTGTATTTGCTAATATTTTTGATTTATTCAGTGTTTTTGTAACTTTCTGGAGCAGTACATACCGGTAATTATACACACATTGTAAACTATTCAAATTGTATAAAAGCCTCAGTGCGAGTTATGCGTGTCTCTTATGATCCATTGAAGATGAAATGACATGCTGAAATAAAGCTCATGCGTAATGGGGGAGGATTAAAAGGAAAGAGTTTTTAAATAGGCAAAGGGAAATTTATCAGAAAAAGGTTTCGAACCACTGTCCGGAAGTCCTCCTTCTGTAGGTATATTCAGTCCGATAATGCTTAATGGCCACCAGGGATTTCCTACCAGTCAATGATTAGAACATAGCGGCATTCTACTATGTACCCAAAAGTCCTTCTAGTTCGGAATCGTAATCCTTCTATAGTTCGCAAAAGTAATCCTGGTTACCATGAATTTCGACATATAGAACAGACATTGGTGGAATAAAAGAATGTTACCAGTGTCAGAAAAGCAAAATTAGTATTTGGCAAGACATGTTATTTTTACCTAAAATAAGAAAAGGGCAATATTAGCAAATTTTTGACTGGAAGAAAAAACACAGTATAAGAACCTTATAAAAAAGTTACATGCCAATATTAGATCGATAATGAATTTTAGCAACGCATCATTATTGCATAACAAATTTTTGAAATAAGTCTTGTTTTCTTGACGTAAAAGTGTCAGATGGATTCGCGTGCGTTCACATACTTTACGCATTTATTGGAGCGTAAAATGCCAGTGCCTTAATGGCTCTATTTTTGGCTTACGTCGCCATCGTCAAGCAGAAAATTAAATTATATTGTAATTCATGGGTGACATGTGTCTATTAATCGAATTACGCCGCAACGGTATTAACTAGGGCTTTGAATGGTTTTGCTAAATCATTCTTGTTGTTGTAAGAGTGATTGTTGTTATGAAAAATTCACCTTTCTCTTGAAATAGCGGGCCAATGAATTTCAAATTTTCAGTACCGTAGTCGTCACTAGAGGGAGAATATTTTTATTTTTTTCACATTTCCTCTGAGTCTTACGGACCCGATATTTATTTAACCAAACATTTTGCTGTTTTACTCTAATTAAAGGAGGCGCTTTTTATTCTAAATTGCTGGACCACATCTAGATTGCTTTTTCTCCGATCTTCTCCGGGGCTTTCAATACTTACCAGTACCGATGTACGACCATAGTGTCCGCTCCGCATATTTGACAACAGGATCTATTTTGTGAATTTAGGCAAAACAACGCAATTAAAGTAATCGGTTAGATGTAAGAAAATACTAAATTTGCAACTGCAGAATATTCTGGTTTATGACGGCCTGTCTAAGTCGTTGCCTCCTTATGGCGCAAGATTCACAATACTTGTAAACCATACGCAGAATTTCGGTACATTTAACATATGTCTTCAATCTGTAACTTTAATTACGTCATCGTGCTTCCTATTCTGTATGACGTCATATCAAGTTTTTCCTTTGCAACATGTCTGTCGTTGAATAATTCGTGTTTCAAAACAAATACTTGCTTCCTTATATAGTCTTACTACGATCTAGCCGTGGCTTTAGTCATCCTGTAGTCAAGGCCTATAATTTATGTATGGCCGATTCTATGTGATAAAACTACTCTCCAGGAGAATAACACATACACTTGTGACATATCCTTAGGCCAAGACAGTGAAAATGACGATTTCAATGAGTCACTTCAATAAATATTTAAATAGAAATTTTATTTGTCGTCAGTGAGTTATATTTATCATCAAAAATGTTTTCCTCTTGTGATGTAACAGTAAGTTATTTATTTTTATTGGTGTTTTTCCATATGTGGTATAAAATGTTTATCTAGTACGCAAATATTCGGCCTCTAAAGATAGTAATTTCGTAAACGTTGTTCTTTATGAGTTGAATTTCAGATTAATAAAAACCACATTTGCTCAACCACCCCCCGTTTTATTAGGGGTACACAGGAGTGGGAAACCTTATTTGTGTTACAGCACTGCAAATACGTATCATGCAATCATGTCTAATACTTTAATTAACTTATCACAGTACGCCATTGTTTAAAATCACATAATATCCTTCTGCATATCTCGTAATGGAAATCCTGACAGCATTTTATCAAATTTCCAGCATATACATATTATAAAGCAACTAGTCATTGTAGCTTTCAACAAGGTGGCCAGTTTTAAAATAACAACGGAAGATAAGGATACCTAGGGCACACCCTTGTGGTTAGCCAATCTTAATACCTGGTTGTTAGCTACAACAACAGTGGGCCGCAAAATATAAATATATTCTGCAAGCAATTTTGGGAATGATAGACTGAATGACAACCCTTTCTCGATTCGCTCTGGAAGCTAATCTAGCATTTCAAGGGCTGGTAAATTTAATATGGACGCAAGGTGTTACTTCACTTGATAAGCTAATTATGCAAAGCACATATCAAAACTATTTCTGATACCTCGCGTTCTGATCTGTGATAACAAGTCGGATAACCCAGCATTAGTAAAGTAAATCAGCGCTACAACATTACTTGACATTGCATATCTGTTGGGGATTTAGTTCTAGAAATTTCCTTCAACATTAAACATTATTCGCACGCATGCGAAAGCCAGAAGATGTCATCTTGTCTACTTGTTTGTATTTAGTTTCTAAAATTATTCGAAAATCGGGGGAAACTGCTTGACGCGACTCATCTGCAGACCAAGCAATCTTATGAATGATGTTAATAAATCCACAAGGTCCATCTATGCTTTTCAAATTATGGGTTTCACCCAGGTGGGCAATATAAAGTCGCGCACGCGAGGTTAAAAAAAGTTATTGCTTGTACACGTATTTGTTCAAAATTTTGAGCTATCGAATAAAAGCATATTTCCGCACAATAAAATTTCTATTTTAGGAATATAATTTGAATGGTATGTCCTTGTTTTGTGAGGTATAAGACATGGTTTATAAATCAAGTTTTATTGCGTTCATGGGAGTGTTGTTATTACTTGGGTCAGTGCAAGTTCAATGTGGCGTTTGGACCACTTTTCAAGACACCGCACTTGCACGATTGCACCACATACTTACGTGGAGCGGGGTTAGGCGTTAGTGTTTGGAATTTTATTTTGGACGTTATAAACATTTTAAAGCGTACTGGTAGAAAAATTATCTGAAGGTTTCAAAAACTGAGCGCAATATTTCTTGTTGTTGTGAAATATAGAAATAAAAAGTCTTGTCGAGGTAGAAGTTTTAAACTGGATAAACTATGAACAAGGAAATAAGGAATGTCTCCGACTCTCCGTAATTTTACTTTAGTCTTTATTTCAATAAAATTGCTCGTTATATTTATTGAAGTATTAGGTGTGGGCGAGTTGTGCGTCGCTCTTTATTTTTTTGCCTTATCTATTGCGCTAATGATCACTTTATAGCCATGATCCCCGGTTAATTGACTTGCGCCCGAACTACACATTTGGGAGTTCTGCGATGTACGAAATTACACGCTTTTGTACTATTATTGAACCGGGATTACCATAGGGATTACACGACATGATTACGACTTTCAAGTAGATATTTTCTGCGTCAATGCAAATTCGTCAGATCATTCGCCCCCAACAAATGGTTTCCAAAGGAAGCTAATTTTCGCTGAACGGATTATGCAACCTTGAGTGGTGATTTGATTGAAAAATAGAATCTGTTTCTCCCGATCAAACCATAATAGTAGTCCGTTTTTTTTTTTTACATTAGCACGGTGAAGTTGGGCACCTCTTGTCGCGGTCGTATTTTCTCATGTGGTAATGTTGTGCTTATTTCTTAGGATATGATTACGCAGAAGCGAGATTATAACTAACTCTCTATAATCCCTTCAGGATGCTTTCGGAGATTTGTTAGAAGTGTGAAGTCGATATATTGCTTTGATCCTTCAGTTTGCGATTAATCTCTTTGCCGCAATCTTTCAAGTTTGAAATTGCTGGATATCTTGATTTCGTCCAACATCCCTCTGTGACGGCAGTTATAGGTTTGTTAATTTCGCTTCAACGTGGAGTATTCTGTTGGGGATACGAGAGGCTATAACTTCCCCTATTTCTCTTGCTAGTTGATCCGTATATGTATAATGTAAGGATGTTGTAGCAAGGATAACGATGACAATTGTATGTGATTGTTTCACCAAGTCTTTGTTTTATTTAAACAATTCTGTCCATATCCCCATATACAATTTGTTTTTCGTAACGGCGAATGCAACACGGTACACACTTTTATATAACTATACAGAGTGACCAAAAAACAAAACCCATAAATTTCCTACTTCTATGAAAATGAATAAAATTTATTACACACCTGAACTCTTGAATTTTTGATTGTATATGAATGGAACCAAACGTGTCAGTAACCAAGGACCGTTTGCACAAAAGTTATGTTTATTCTAGAATATGTTTCACTTGACCTGTGACCTGTATGTAAGTATAGATTATATGTCATATAAAATTTATAACATAGGTTACTTTAGGGTTACTTAATTACTTTTAAAGAACGAAAAATCAAGATATCTTTGCAGAATACATGATAACCTCTCATCCAGAGGGTTTTGTTGTTTATTATACTCGGTTTCCGGATCGTGCACTGTCTGCGACCCTAATTTTGTGTATTCTCCTATTCTATTGCCCGGCGTTCTAGACATTGCATCCCCTCTACAATAATAGATTTATTATCCGATGGCGAAGGAAGTGCTTCTATTGTTCATGGTTTCTGTCTCGTGTCACTCTTCAGGATGCAGATATTTCTCTCACCAAGCATGGCCTCTAGTTCGAATTGTCGCTCATCCATTCATTTATTATTATTGTTATTAATCGTTGTTATGCCCAACCAGCCGTCAGACGCACGCGCCACTTTAACTACCACCTGCTGTAAACGTAGGATTTAGTTATAAAGAAAAGCATTGATATCAATTTGTAAGAAAGACGATACAACAAAAACACACCCCGCCCGTGACTATAATTACATTAAATAGCGACTTTTATTGAAAAAGGTATTTAGAATACTCATCGCGCATATTCGAACTACGAATTTACCGGATTTTACACTGCCATTATTATTATCCTTTGCTGTAAAGTGTAAAGGAAGCAGTATGCGATATCTAGACGCTTTGAAGAGTTTCGTAGCTGGAAATTCAATAGCGCTGAAGTTGGAATTGAAAATGTCGTAGTTAACGCATGTGTTGCTAAATATTATTGCTCAGAAAAGATTGAGCGTTTATGAGTAAATTATAAAGTGGTCTCGCCTTCATTACTTGCGCCTATTGGCCTACGTTATTCTCAAGTCTAGAAATATAGGGAACTACAAGACTGACATTTTTGCTCGCCATATAAACGTGGAAACAATGGATTTTGTGTAAATTATATTCTATCAGCAATGCTAGGAACTTGTATTTGGACATAAAGAATATTTGTTGAATTTTGACATATGTCACTAAAATTGTCTAGGATGGGCATTATATTTGTATAAATGCAAATGATGTTATGGCACATATTCAAGTCCTGCTACAATGGCAAAATGCTTCCATTACATGACTGGTTTTTCATTCTATTGTACCAATTGGAATAGCGTGGAAGCATGTACCGCGTAATAGCGTTTGGTTTGTTTAATAATAAACTGAAATTTAAAAAGGTGCAGGGCGTTCGATTTTTTCAATCTGATTTCGAAGCACTCCATTAGCCGGTCGATTTTTCAGAGCTTATTGCGTTGTTAGTCTTTTGCAGCAATGGGCTCTCATTGATCGTTTTGTGTCTGCTATGCGTTCCATTTAGTTTATGGAATAGAAGTCCGTTTGTCAGTTTTACTTGGCTAATTTGAATATCGACTAAAAGTGCGCTAGAGGGATTGGCATGGTAGACAGACAGGAAAGTTGACTAAAAATGTTAGACGTTAGGACATAATGAAATGTGCATTTTCTGGAGTTCTAAGTTATTGGATATTTATTTATAAATATTTATACAAACAGAAAATTCGAATTACCAAATCTTAAATCTATTTCTCTTGGCACTCGCGCCTTGCTTCAAAATGAGGCTAAGAAGATCCTACAAGGAAGCATTGCAACTTTCTTATTATTAATACTCCTTTTACATGATATTAGTGCCGAGGAATAATAATGATCATCAACCGCATCATAACGAGTAGCAACTTCCTATGTTAAAAACTTCAGAGTCGGTTTACATCAAGACAGGAAAGGAAAGGTTAGATGGAACGAGTCGACAAGGAAACGCTTAATTGAGATTTAAAAACAAAATGTGCGTAAGGTGATTATTATCCATTTTCGTAGCTATCTGTCACAGCCGCCTGTTTCCTGTTCGCTGAACTCCTGTATTTACTTTTTTGTGGATCAAATCGTGGAAATTTCCGTCCTCTGCCGATATTGACCTCTGACATTGCTCCCAGCTTTGAAACAGATGTGTTGTTGGAAAGCATTCATTTTTTTTTGATAGGAAGTCATTGCCTAGTCACAGAGGATCAGATTCAACAGGCATACTCGAATAAAAGCATAGTTGCTTTGCAGATCATCTGCGGTGATAAGATTTACGTGGAAGTCAAGTACTTTTCTAAGTCATTAGAGCGTACTTTCAAAAGCATCATTATGAAATATAAAAAAAATGTCCTGTTTCGCATAACTGGCCACTTATCACTCTGATTGAAAACGTCTACCCTCGCGTTTTCTGTCTGTTGGTAATCGAGTTAAACTATTAACTCAAGGTGTGACATTATCCAAATTTATGTTCTGTGACTTTGGGCATATATTGGAGGTGTGTTTCATACTTATTTTTAGATTTTCCATTTTTGTTTTGCCTTTTGCACGCACGACTTAATGCTTTTCTGAAGTTCCACATTACTGGCATGATTTTCCTAATATTTTTTAATTTCATTGCTTTCATTTCATAGCGTAATATCCTTAAAGAAAATATTTACTTCGGTTGAAAGTGGCGCTTATTTTTGCAGTCGTTAAACGATTGTTTCGGAACGCTGTACCTCAATAGAAAACCACGTATTGTCAACGACGTTTTAGTACCTAATATGGGGTTAGATTACCACACCCCCAATTTAATTTTACTCACCCTTTGATATTCAAATCCCGATTTAACTCTCGAAAACCCCAATTGATATTATCTTTCACTTAACAGACGAGCGTGTCCCGCGACACTCCCGAGGAAAACACAACCCCGCTTCGCCTAACGGTCGTCAGATGGGTGCCATAGACCGATCCCATTGATTATCAGTGAAATGGAACGCACGCAACATTGGCGTATTGACTGAATACTTTTACCTCGTTCTTGTACTTTGTTTTGATTTTTAAAGTTTAAATTGTCCACAACCGCACGACTAATTTTGAAATTTGCCAATTCTCTTGCTAAAACGAAAATGGGTTTGGCCGATAAGTAATGTTTTGACGTTAATAAAACTATGCACATCTAAAAACTTTATTTTTACTCATGCTTGAATGCCTATGAAGTTATCATCCAAAATCATTCGGATGGGTGTTTCGCTTATAATAATTTATTTTTTATGATTACTTCTGAAGCTGAGCGACGCCATCGATTTCACCCAGCTGCGACGTTTAGCACATACGTGTCAGACTCGAATGCGCGAATACAATTAATTACTATATATAAAACCGAACTAAATAGCCGGGGTTTAGTATGCGGCGTTCAGTTATCAGCTAGCTTAACATTTGATAAAAGCCTTATGCATTACAGTCTTAGATTGACTTTGGCTTTTACTATAATTAGGTATGGACGAGATTTAGTCCCGCATTCCAATGACAGTTGTTACAAGTTTTTTAGTTGTAAAGTTGTATTTTTATGTTGAGAATGTGAAATATAAGCATTTAGTCAGTGTTTAAGACGATATCGTAAACTGTTTTCGCTTATTTAGAGATTTCTTTATCGCTATCGTTATCATAATGTTGAACCCGGTTATATAGCTTGGCATTGTTAGCGAACCAGCTTGTCACATTTTTAATAAACGCATTTGGAATTCTTTTTCCTGGTATGTAAGACAGTCGCACAAACCCCTACACAATTTCAGTTCAAATTTCGAACTACACACAAATTGACTGCAGAAAATTCCACAATCAAGTGAAAACACCCATATAGCAATGATCTTAACAATTATACAAAACTAACATAAGTATCGTATGCGAATAACCAATACAACATTAAAGTTTCATATTTTTGAATAGTTATTGCTTGTATACCTCATTTCTCGATTTCGAAATTGCTAGTCCCAACATAGCAGTATTGATGTTCCTATTCCCATAGGTGCAAGGTTTTGCGTGAACAAGGGTCGGCCCATCGGGATTTTCATAATTCCAATAAAACACGTCAATAGCTTTATATATTCTCCATAACTATTGTAGGTATGCCACGTTTGCATTGCAGTATTATGCTTGTTTTGATATAGCAATGGCCAGTTTTTGATTCGAAGTAGTGCGAGCTTGTTAGAGCGTTGATAATTTGTCAAATAATACTTAAAATCTGTCAATTGTTGACGTCGAAGTTCAGTTGGAATGGGATATTATCCTTCGTCCTAATATTGCTCTAACCTGGCGAATTGACAGTCGACGTGCAGCCGTTCAAGGATAAACCCCCCAGGGACGTATCATGCGTCACGTGTTGGAAAGCATCTGTTTTTAATACGACCACCGTCTTACATTTGAAATGTATGTGATTTTTCGAGGAAGCATAAATGCCCATTCGATAGACTAAATGCTTGGGATTTAATTGAAAACTCTCTTTAGTTATATAATAATAATCCCGCGCACCATTTTACCATTCACGGCAATTTTTCAAAAAAAAAAGATGAAAAAAAATTATTTTGCCTTTGGGTATGAAAGGGAATTTTCATACTCATAAGTGATGATTTTTTTTAGAAAGATTAGTGTTTGACACGGCCAAATAGTCATACGATAAAAATTTCCATTGTTCAAAGGAGAAAATTACTGATTGTTCACGTGCTGTCCAGTAATGACATACCGCAAATGTCCCTTCTCAACAATAATCGAAAACAATTGGCAAACATTTCCACCCACGATAATACACCTGATACTCACAATGCAACTGAATAGAGATATCTAGAATTCCCCTTGAATTTCGGCCTTTCATAGCATAACGGAAAAAATCTTTCGTTGATATGATCTAATCTACTCATTGTGGTAGTCCTTTGTTAACGAATATTTTGTTAACTCTGGAAGAATTTTTTTTGTGTGTTGCCAAACCTGTCCTTGCATGATCTGATTTTTCATTTTGGTTTATTCATGGCGCATAAATGCTCTGTGGTATGTCACAAACATGGTAACTCCTGGCATTCCGCGATACTTTACTACTAATCTGCGATAACAATTATCTGCTATACTGTAGGTTTGAAATCCAACCTTTTGTCTACTGCGAACCCCCTTTAAGAATTAGCTTTCTCCTAAATGAAAAGAAATATATTTCACAATTTGACATCATCTCACATGGCATTATTTTTCGTTATTTTATTTTTATATTAGTTTCATCGCTTTATTTTTATTTTCTGGTTTTGTGGTTTTTATCGTTTTTGATCTCTGTGTTCGATAACTCTGTTTATTCGATGATATCTTCTCTGTGTTTATGTGGTCCTAAAATTTTTTAAATTGTTATGTGAATAGGTCTATTGCAGCGAGTAAAACTTTAATAAACGCCTAATTAAAATAAAACTCACCTGGTTAAGATATATTGAGAATTGACTTCATAACAAAATTGATAATCCAACGGGACTTTATGAACAACTTTTAGATCAACTTTTATATATGAATATAGAACTGAAATAATTCCATTTTTATCCTAACGTAATTTTAAAATGGAAGTTTCCAACTGGAAAGTTTCGGCTCCCAGATGCGTGTTCGTTCCAAAGCACAATTAAAATATACTGGGTGTATAAACTACAAATATTTGTATCGCTGTTTCGTGCCCACAAAATAAATATTTGCAAGAATATCACTCATTCCACGTCATTATTTTTCGTAAAGAGACCTAATAAAACCATCCCAAAATAGAAAATAAATAAAAATAAATTTAATGACCAAAGTTTTGCTGCCGAGACAATTGTTACATTTTTTGCTGAAAATAGTACGCGATTATCATAACATCACGCCTCATAGTGTAACCCCACGTTCCATTGCACTTGAGTGCAAAATTAATTTTTGGTTTGGTTCTCACCAAAGGGGTGACGTGTCTACCCGTGTTGACCCCAAATGGGCTGTATTCAAATAAATTTATAAATAGTTTTTTTTTTTCGGGTGAACCGCTGATGACGCGATTTTCCCTCTTTTCAATAAGTTATATTAAGCCCTTATTTGCGAGCCATTTAATTTGCTCAACTTGGCTTGATATTACGAAACTAGTTAGTTCCCTATTTAAGCAAGCCATTTCCTTTTGTCTGGCTTTGTCGCCCCAGCGGTACACCATTTGACGTCAATAAATGAGTCAGTGCTCGTTTTTACCCAGAACTCCCTAAATAAATCATTTTTATCTTTTGGTTAATTAACAGATCTGAGAAGAGAACAACGTTGTTTACGACGGAAGTTAGCACATTGGGTAATTTAGAATTCTGTTGTACACTTAACCCTCTTTTGGGGTCTATTTTTATATTTCACCCATTTGTACACTGAGAGTCAACAAGCAATTTTGCTTATTCGCCGAAATTTAATTATCTTTACCATCACTCGGCGATAATGTGTTAGTAATGATTATCCGTACTTATCCATTGTCAGCCTGTCTTTCTCAGCCATCCACTCCCTGTAAATTAGACGTAAATATTTATACTAAGACGCCGTTTGAACGTAACGCTTACCCGCTGCATGTTTATTGGTGAGATTATCTCCTTGTTTATGACCGGCATAGGGTGGCCTATCCTGATTTTTCAATGGACAACGTTTGATCATAGATAAGTTTTATTATGTAATCTTTCACGTTTTTCGGTTTTAACGTAAACAAATGATTTTAAGACGCGTGTGTCCCGGTGTAAATGAAAGTGTGTTTATTGTGGGATTCGCTTGATCTCAAAACTCAACCAATACGCGTTTTACGTTGTTGGAGTATCCCGTTCTCTACTCGTTTGTTGTTCTTCGTCTCGAGTATTTATTACAGTGATCGGCCAATTCGAGAATTCGTGTTAAAATGTTAAGCTCTTTTGGGGTTTAGCCTTCCTTATTCTTCAGTTCATTTATCTATAAAAATGTCTTCATGCTAAGCAAACTCAGGAGCTTAAGAAAGAAATTTATATTGAACAATTGCTCATTTTTAAAGTCAAAATATATTGTTAATTTTAATTTGTTGACGGTTTGAATGAGTACGGCTAGTGTGAATTTTTGTCAATCAAATCTCTTATTGTTCTTTTGCTATTTTTTGTGACATTTGAATACGTTGATTCGACGTGGTTCGATTCTCGATATTTTATTTTTTTATTTAATCCGTTGGCGCACAATTTAATTCTCCGGGTAGCATTACAGCCGACCTCAAATGTCGTCACCACAAAAAATTAGTATTATCCATGAGTACTAAGAAACTCAATCTAATTGGTCGGCGGTTCCTTCGATTGTTGCGCTTTACTAGTTTAAAATCGGAAATTTTTGTAATTAGGGATGCCGAAATCGTGTGATATTAGCAATATTTAGTTTTTCCGATTTAGGCATAAATTTATATCACACAATATTATGGTACCGGTCAAAGATTATCGCAGTATGGTCAGTTTTTCGAACCGTTAGTAGTAGTTTATATCATTTAGTTAAGTGATCTCTAGTTTAAACGAGAGGCTCACCACCACACGTCAATGGTGTGGTAATCGGAGTATTGGATAATCTGCTGCTACCGTAACTATGTTATAACAGTGGTCATGTAATTTAGACATTTAGTTTCGATTCCCAGGCTCGTGTCACAAATTGGTCTAAGGCTGTAAGGCAAGCTATGCGGACTATAGCGGCCTTTCCCCATAGCAGCTGCTCGGCTAGGGCATGTTTCCGACATGAAATATGTTCGTTTCGCAGATATCAATCAGACCAACAATTATTCTTTAGGTTCGTAACGTGTAGGCTGTTCATAAATTGAGCAATTTTGTCAGAGCTGTCTCATCTTCAGTAATTTAATTTTACAGAATTCTCCGATCACGTCAGTGAACAAATTTTCCATAAAAATTCTTTACACAAAATATAAGTGTTTTTGTGTTACGCACCATTTCCTCGGGGCATATGGCATAAGTATATGACGACCACATATTAATGGATTGTCTCGTGAATTTATTTCATTTTTTAATTTAAACACTTCGATGGGATCACTTAATTTTGGTCTCTCGTACTATAAAATTGCGGTAAATATAAAAATAAATACATTTATCTGTGCTCGAACAAGCATAAATGCAGTATATATGTTTGTTCAGAATTAGTTTTTTTTAAGTGTGTTGGTCAGTCAATAGACCTAACGGCTGTTTTGTGGTGTATCGTGCAATATAAGGAAGACGGGTTGCTTTCTAAATTGATTTTTCCACCAAGAATAGCCTAAAATCACATTTTCGATGTTCCTTTTGTTTGTTAGAGGTGGGGGTATATTATGATATAGGTTTGGCGACGCGTCAGTGTATTCAGACAAAACGGCCAAAATAGCCCTGCTTATTTTAGGATGGTCACAATAGTGGACATTTATTCGATTGTGTGTTTTGTTTTATAAAAACGATTTACGACGAAATTGGTTCTGGACCTATGGTTAAATCATTTAGCATCGAGTAGGGGGACAATATCCAGATTTTTTTTACTGTAATAAACTACTCACTGCGTGATAAAAATATTATATTGGGGGGGAGGAGGAGGTCGTGCAAAAGCATATTAAAATTACACTGAAATTCTATTAAACTAGATAAATTTTTAAAAGCATCACGCCATATGTTTGGCGAATAATCGCATAATTTGTTTTCTCGCGATTAAAGAAGATAGTTATCACAAACACGCCTCAAGCTAGTTTCCGCGTCACACATGGCAAGATGAAACCTAACACCCTGTCGTACAAGTAATCGATTTGTTGATGTTTTGACCGCGGTAGATTAAAATGGAATTTAGCACGTTAAAAATATGCTAAAAATGCTCGGTCAGTGGTAAATTGGATTATATCCATATTATTCCGTATAAGGTTCTGGTGCGTCTTCAATTTTATAGCGTCCTTTGAAAAATTTCCATACAATTCGACTGCCAGCATTTTACCCCGAGCATTTTCATCGCGAGGTAAAACATACCGTTCAAGATATAGAAATTTGGTAATTACCATTTTCCATTGTCAGTTGTCAACCCATAATATCGATAAAAAAGATGCGACAGATGTTGGGCTGATATTATGTCACCCGACAACCTGCTGCATATGAAATGCAACTGAATAGCTAATCGTGTATATCAATTTCACGATTGTCTCCGACCTACTTTTCAATTGAAATGGCCAAATTCGGCACTCTATCCCAACGCATCAAATCTGGGCAATTAAAATTAAAGTCATTTTCAACCTGCAATATGCAAACTATTGATGCGTGCAGTTCTAATTTCTTGTCCCTCAAAAAACGTGATTGCTATGTTATATCAACCCCTCCGGCTTGTTTGGACTTGTTTGTGTTCACTATATTGGCTTAACTTATTTGGCTTGTCAAATTAAATTCTAATCATACACGTTTGAAAACATTTTTACCCGATTGCATCCTGATGTTGATAAAATATGCTGGGTGGGCAAAAGAGGATCGAGCCAAAAATTGCTCGCTTTTCGTTCATGTGACGTTTAGAATACGATGTACAAATGAGGCACTTGTTTGTTGCTACCCATTGTCAATCGTTATCAGGAGCGCGTTTTTAACTCCAAATTGTCAATATTGGCTGCAATCCCAATATATGTAAAAAATAAATAGAGTTTGGCTTTGCCCGTACTGTATATCAATCAAAAGATGTCGTCCCACGAACTAGCTTGACGGTCATCATGGTAAATTTGATCATTTCCTAAATGAAAGAAGTCGATACTGGCCTACCGAGCCTATTCAAAAACTAAAATCGGTCACGAAGAATGTGATCATACGTAAAATTATGTATATTTGAAACATGATTATGTGTGGATAGTTAGTAAATTTTGCTTGGTGGAAGCTTGTTTCTGGCCAAACTAACATATGTTGTCTATAAGTTAAGACACGACAAATTACAGATCTTTGAAAGCATGCGTGATGTCATCGTAGAAGAAAATCCTTTTTATTAGATATATATTTATCATGTAGCCTATCTGGTTGCGATCATTTGAGAGATTTCAGATGTTACTAGGAACAGTCGAGCGAAATGAGGAATCGCAAAATTGAAATAGTAATTTTTGAAGTGTTGGAAAGCGGGAAAACAAAGTTCATTTCGTCAATGGGGATTTGGACAACTTGAAAAAAAAAAACGATGTTTGCAGTATTGCTATCTAATGTTGCGGTGCCGTCGCTATTGGGGTTTTGGTATCGCAGGCTCTCTACCTCATGTGTTATATTTATTTCAATGGTCGCCCTTGTCGAACTTGGTGTAACAAATTGAGTAGACTATCTGTGTTCATCTGTCACAATTCTAGCATAGTTCCGAGTTGAGGGCAAATTTTTCATGTTACCCGAAGCAATGAAACGTAAATTGAATAAGATAGATGCAAGTTTTATCGATCATTTCTATTTTCTCCAACTTTTATTGCAATTTTCATGCGAACAGCATATGTGTTATTTATTACTGTTGTGATATGGTTCACAGAATTACGGCAAGAGGTCCCGAACATAGGTGCGAAATTTAATACATATGATAATAACACTTTGATTATTACAACGCCCGTGTTGTTCCGTGCCATATAATTGACTTATTTACAGTTAGCTTTGTTCCTAAAGCTAGTTCTATAGTTTGCTGGTTGTTATTGAATTTGCAGTTGAACGGTGCTGATGACTATTTTCATCGTGTTGAGTGCGGCAATCGCTGATATCGTTTTATTTGACCAGCTCGTTATGCTTATGCCGTTGTACTAAATCCTTTCTTATTATTGCGTGCCAGCCAGTCATCAACCGGTATCGTTTTCCAACATGTAGAATAATGGGATCAAAGAGAGCTTAATATAGTTATGTAGCGCTATCAAAGCGATGCGTGAGAATAAGCCTACGTTGCGGGATTTCAATATTTGTAGTTTATAACCAGTTACGTATATCAGAGAAACTCAATAAATATATTCGTTCAGGGGAGGGGGAGGATATAAATAACTGTAATATGAACGATTTCCATACAAGGCTAATCTATTCTATACAATACCCGCATTCTGACGATTTTTTTTCGAGTGCAAGCGATGCATTTTTATTCGTACACTTTACTCTTGTTTGTCTATTCTTGCGTACTGACAATTTACTGCGACGGTACTTATAAAAGGCACAGGGTTCGTGTTTACAGACCCTTGTCCAAAATTGGGGCAAAGGGTTAGAAAACGACCCCTTTTTTCCTTTTTAGTATGATTGTTTTGAAACTACCCGCGCTTACCATGTGCTCGAACGATGCACGCGATACGATTACCGAAAGGAAAAAGAAAAAGGCATTCATCGTCTCGTTTTCGACAGTTCGCGGGCGATGTGTATACCTCGCCGACGAATATCAATCACTCTCGCTGGTAAGCCGCGGAGGTCGGTTGGTCTGCCCGTTGTTGAAACTTTTTGCTAGAATTGATCGTATATCAAGACCAGTGTATAGGCGTGTACAGCACAAGATCGTATATGAATGTATTTTTCGGGTGGAAGGCTATCACGGTTTTTGCGTTGGTTAGTAAATCATACTTTTGAGTCTTGCTGTTTCTTCATAACATACCTGTAATAAATATGGGATCTGTCAATGGTACCGTATTGTAGATTAAAAATGACAGTGCATTTTTTAAAACGTTTTGCTAGCCAAAAGATATGTACCGGTACTCATTCCATTCATGATTGTACTGAGTATTAATATTATTAACGTTACATCATTACCATGAAATTAGTGTCTCGTATTCCATCTGCTACTTCATTAAAATCAAAGTAAAATAAAACTGAGATGGTGTCATATCCGCACTCTGTCTCAGGCGTGCCGTCGAAAAACGTGGCGCCATAAAGCGTGTACGTTTTATGAAGTTTTATTTGATTGACCCAGTCGTGGCTTCCACTCATGACAGTCTTGTTTATCGTCTGCATAGGATCGAGATTTTTATCACAGCAGCATGTAGAGTCAATGATAAGTCACGTTATGAAATAATGAAGTTTGACGATGTTAAAGTAACGGTACCTATTATTGTAGTGACGATTTAACATGTCGCCTGTATTGCTTTATAGCCAGTTGAGATTCAATATGATCCCGCGGTGCAAAATTAGAATGAGAAATGTGGATTTCAAATTAAAAATGTCATTTTTATTATTTCCTATAGAATCACTAGCGCTGCTATCTGTAGAAAACTAATTTTTAAATCTAATACCCGACGTCACCAAGACGTTTGGGAATTTGATATTTTATATTGATCTTCTCGCCTGTTGATTTTGGACGTACGGACATAAATATATTTTATATAAGAGTATACTATTATATTCGCAATGACAATGTTGGATCAGATACTACAAATACTGTCGCCGCAGAATGACAAAATGAAGAAATCGCCCTTCAACAATAATAACGTAAAAAAGGCAAAACGGTAAGTTTTTCCGCTGGTCGTTGACAACAATAATGACCGTCGAATTTTTATTTATATTCGTTTGACCAAATCGAGCTCATTTAAAAGATAATGTTGAAGAAAGTGCTCATGCCCGCAATCTGGGAGTCGTGAAAATTAGTTATTACGTAGAAATCCATCAATAACAGTACAGTCTGTCGTTGATCCTAATTTAGCAAGTCAGTTTATTCAATACTTGATTTTCGTTTTTGGTAATTTCTCCCAAATTTTGATAATCATGCGCTGTAGCATCATTTGTTTGTTACTGCGAAGGACGACACATGATTTGTCCTGTGACATTATTGCACATGCAATTCCACTATAGTAACGCGATAGTCGTTAACTTGTTTTGTATTGTAAAACTTACCTATTGTGTATTTAATGACACATTTGACAACGCCCACACGGCCGTTATACAGAGGGTCAGCGCGGAAAGTGTACAATTGGGAAAATCCAGAAAGGTCATTTATTTTGCATTCAACCCGAACTCTTTTCAATGAAGAATTTGACGTCGTCAGCTTTTCCGCCTTATTATATAATTTTGATAATGCAAACGTATGGTTGAACCTAATCAAACAATAGTGATCGGACATTGTATAGCGCACAGAATTCGAAAAAAATTTCGCCGAACACAAAGAGCCCTAGAATCGTACACAACTGGCTATGCAATCGTTCATAACCGGCCATTTTCGAGGATGTTGCTCATTTATCGCTAAACACGTGATCAAAGCTTGCCACGCATGACGGTGTCCATCATATCACGCCACTTTTTATTGTTTAACTTTCTCTAGCATACGGTCACGCTGTTGTGTGAAGTATGCAGCCATTCCTATTACTCAGAGAAAATTCCCATTTTCTATTCAATTGAATAATTTTTGCCCATTTCCCATAGCGAAAACCATAAAGAATCTTTGTTCTGAATGAACGTTTGACTTTTACACCATTTTGAAGCGCTATAGGGAAATCTTCATGTATCATTTATATATCCTGATTACGTAATCGCTAAATGTTACGTGATTTCGCAAGCCATACTCCCTATTGTAAAGGCGGATTGCCTATCACCTGAAATGTTGATGAAATGGTGACTATAAAAAACCATTAAGATGTAGATTATATCACATTAAAACTTATATTCATAGTTCACTGAACTTATTTCTGTAAAACAATGGTGTTTTATCGTCAATAAGCGCTTAAGACATTATCAAGTTCAACAAAGGGTTATGAAGGTAAACGTTCTCATCTAACTTGCAGACGACGACAGCTGTGCGCCCACCGAGAAGTCTGTGTGAACGATTGGGCGCATTGTTTTACGTCCAGAACGAAATATCTTCAACTTGTCTATAATGTTTATAACTTTCGATATGTAATGTGTGCGGGCTACTATCGTGTAGTAATTAAATGGTAAGCTGATTTAGTCATTTATCTCTTGTACAG
This sequence comes from Styela clava, assembly GCF_964204865.1. Taxonomy (NCBI): domain Eukaryota; kingdom Metazoa; phylum Chordata; class Ascidiacea; order Stolidobranchia; family Styelidae; genus Styela; species Styela clava. Next base: position 21,667,069 of record NC_135250.1, read on the forward strand.
TTACACGGTTGCGGTAAATATACCAATGCTAGGTTACAGAACGCTTCCATGGTGGCCCATTAACACACTGTGTTTCACGCTGCCTCTTGACGAAAAAGTCATTTCCATATAACACAGGTCATATACGACAAACATAGCGTCGCAAATTAGGTTTTACGGTCTTGTTAAAACTAGACTACTCCCATTTGATAAATAACAGCCGATTTTTAATTCGCCCCGTCATATATTGACCACGATGTGTTGAATGCGTAACTGCAATATAGTTCCGGCCTTATTAACGGATGCGTAATACGTTTCTACCAACTATCGTCCTACGTTATACGCTTAATAGCCTCCTGGTATAGGTTTTAAGTCGCTGACATAAGTTGAGTTGTCAGATGGTAGCCGTGTGCGGTGTCTTGTATTTAGGCAGCTTCGGAATAAGTTCAGAGCGCTGGTGAAGATGTTATGCATAGTTTTTGTTATACTGTATTTGAGATAACGCATTATGGAGATGTTAAATTACATTATAAGGTACATTTTTGCATAACAAAATTATTATTTTGCGTATTGCTAAAATCAAACGTCAAATAGTATATATAGATTAGAACTAAACCAAAAATATGACTTTCTGTAACATTTACGAAATACTTTTTGCTCAAATAGAGGGACTCTTCGTGAAACAGGGATATTACGAAGAAGAATTTGAATTTTTCTGGTTCCGTAGTTCCGACGAAACGATTGGGTCGACCTTCCTTCGTCTGCAAATAATAAGATATAATTAACCAATATGCCGTTGTATTTGCTGAGATATCGCGACGCCCGAACACACGACCCCGTCTTAGCAACGGCTGATAATATTTGCCCCGTCCCACAAACTGAAATCAAAATTTACGACTTGGCGCTTGGGAATTTTTTACCAATAACATAGTCCATCAAGCGAGAATTGCCGTTACTCCAGCTACGTCAATTTTTTTATCAACGTTCCATACTAAAACTGGTATAAGTATATTGCTCACATCACTTTGTCGTAAAGAATTGCCATTCTTTTTGTCGGGTGTCGTTAGTAAATCTTTACCGCGGCCTTTTTGGAAGCTAAAAATACATTAATTAGCGAATTTCAAAAATTTTGTATTTCGAAACCAAATACCACGCCGACCGTTTAATCTTAGTATTGTTTATTGGACCAATTCTATTTATTTATTGTTTATATCGTAAAGTTTACGTAATGAAAATTTGCAACATACCTGGGAATGTAATATGTATTTAAAGATACTGTGCCCAATCTATCGTTTTTTCACCACTAGAATAGGATATCGGTATACATATTTCAGGGTTTGGCAAATTAATATATTCCATTTGTAATAAATATAATATTGCTCGCCTTCACGACTACCTTACGCAACTCATAATACCAGGTTTTACTTTTCAATATATCTAAGGTCAATCAATACGCGGGTTTAACTCTATGTCCTTGCAAACAAAGGCACCACTTTAATAAGCAGGTTTCAAAATAGAAAGGCAAATCCCATGCGATTGAGTCGGGATTTTTATTAATATACATATGGATTTACCGACGGCTATCTAATTGAATGGCTGTATTGTATTCCTCGGTAAGCCGGGGTCAACAACAATACGAGCTTTTAAGAAATAGGTTACTTACTTTCAACAATACGACTTAACAAATACCCCCTAATTTCGTGATTGTAAATATGGACCATGAAAGATGGAACCCCCTTGCAGATAGAATCGGTACTCGCGTGATTTTAACATGAGCCCAAGCACAATAAAATAAAAAATTTGCAGCTTTTGTGGGTGAGTGATAGAAACGAAAAGATTTGCGTCTATTTATATGAAAATTATTCTGGGAGAGATTGTCAAATTTTTGACATATTTCTGCTGGGAAAGTGGTGAGAACTAGTTGTCCATTTCTGATCGGAAAATGTCGAATTTTGCGCTGTTGTAGATTTAATATATTCAAAACTGACGTTTACCGGCTACATTTTATTCTCGGATTATCAGTTATTGGTATGCAAATCGGAGAACTGAAGAGACGTGCACAGCGGGATACCTTTGTTCCTTATCAAAACGAATTTGTTTTCGCTTCCAAGGCGGAAATTTGCGTTGTCGAATATCCCTGAAATCATTTTATAATGAGGGGGTTCCAGTAACTCCCTTTTATTTTTAGTGGTGTTGCCATTTCGACGTATGTTATTATCATATTCTATGATAGCGCCACGCCTGATGAATTGTGTTTACAACCCTCTGATATAGTAAAATATTGAATAAATATTTGTCTTCTGTTTGGGTCGCCCTCTTAACGACATTGGTAGGCGTGCTATTTTGCTTTCGCGGCAGATGTCTTTCGATATTTGTAGTATCATTTGTATTCTCTTGTCTTCATAACTGGTTTTATATCTTATTAAATTTGTAATAAATTTTTCGTTTTCTGCATCTTCAAAGAATTTGTTAGGATTTGTCACTGACCATAAAAGACATGAATTTTAATGTCCAGTCGTCCATCTTTTTGGGCAAACAAAATTTGTAGACTTGTTGACTACAGTTTTATGGCTAGTTTTGAAACTTGCATCGTTCAATTTGGAAGATAGTTGAATGATCTCGAATTCATACTCGATCATACATGTTTTTTAGAATAAATTCTTCTTAAATTTTTTCGATAAACGAAGAAATCATTTCCCTTTGTATTTATCTTTCAGAAAGGGTAAGAAACAAGAAAAGAAGCCAGTAGTGAAAGAAGAACATCCACCTTACCTTGACCAAACCCTCATACAACCAACGCCACACGATATCAGTCTTCATCAAGTGGTTCACTTACCACCTCAAATCGATCAAAAGGAATGGGTCGCTACACAAGGTAATTTTTAACCCTGGGATAATTGTGCAAGCCAGCATAAGACTGATTCTGCAAAATACATGCTTTCAAGTCTTATGTTTTCAATTTTCATGTGGAAATCACACAGGAATCATTGTTCAAGTAACTGTAGATTTAAAGCAGGGTTTGCGCAATATTCGTTCACTAACAAGTTAAATTAAAATGGCAATTGTCCGTCGTTTGACAAACTCTACTCCATATCTGAATATAGAGTCTTTTGAGAGCGTCGAATGTAAACAAAATGGAAGACGTATACGTGGCATCCCATTGGGTAATGATGTCACAATTGTATATGGCGTTACTTGGCTAATGAACAATGGTGATTCGTGGATCACGCCACCTTTACAATGCCAGCTAGGCCATTTGTCAACAAAAGTTTCACGTGATAGTTCTTTTGATTGATTTGTGTGCCCAATGGTTTTTCCCACTGACATGAATAAGGTTATACTGTCGAAAATATTTGTTTAATTTTGTGAGAGTAGTAGCATGAGGTGTGTCTAAGTTATCCAATACCCATTGGTCAATTTTGAATTCTATTTTGGTTACTGCATACTGGTATTATGAATTTATGACCACGCTGATTTCCAAGTTTTGCATTTGAATGGTAATTTTTTGGCTAGTTTGGGTTTGGTCTGCTATTTCTTTTACAAAACATGCGTCTAGTTTCGATCGAAACTAGTAGTCCTTGCAATTGTATTGTGTCAATTTCGGTGCTAAAATTCTTCCGTAAACATAGGAAGCTGGCTTCCATTGATTACCGATCAAGCCTTTGTTGTACTGCACAATGCTATTCTGTACTAAAACATTGGTGTCGTGTTTCTGTATGATGTGAAATTCCTGGCTATCTCCCTTAAAAGGATTGTCTACTTGGATGTAATGTATATGCCACTGTCGCCACGCATTTCTCTTTTTGAATTCATTGCTGTACATTATTCACTTATTACCTATATGCCCATTGGGCGAATTGCCATGTTTAATTAAGCCATGTTATAGTTGAACAAATCTGGAATTATTTTTGGATTATATATGGTTGTGTGAAAGCATAGATGAGTGTCTAGTTACTTATTGCCTAATCAAGAAGTTTTGTTTGTATTGGTGATGATGTAAGACTGTGTATTTTCTGACACATCTCCTACATTGTGACGTTATTAGAATCACAATCACATGTAATATGAACCATCCACTTGTCTTCCGCAAAGAGGTAACGCTGAGTGGGTGATTGGCAATGTAAATTGCACAATAAGCTGGTATAATAGAACAATTTGCATATTCTAGTCAAAATGGCATAGTGATGCTGTCAGTCATCCTCTAAGTTAACATGTAAAAGTTGTTGAAATTTACTATTCTGAAATCCACTTATGCTTGTACTACCTTTTTCTATCCTAAAATGCTGAATCAGCAAAATTATATAAGCACTTATAAAAGTGACAATACAAACTATGGATTCTACCTTGTTATGACAGTTTGTGATTTTTGATAGAATCCTCCTCTGACACTATTTATATAGCACCGCTGTTGATATACTAAATTGACGTGGTTGCTGAATTTCAAGTTGTGTACAATGGAATATTTCGCAATTCAAAGCCTAACATATCAATCCAGTAATGTCAATGGCATATATACTGAATAACATATATTTCATTGAACTAACACCATAGAAGCAGTGGCCATTGAGATGTAATGTTTTTTATTCAATTTTGATTGCCAGGTGATGCTAAATATACTGCATCGATTTACTTAGAATTCTCACATAAACGTTGCTTTGCACAAATGGAAGGCGCAATACTGAACAAAGCTATTAATAATTTATATGCGTGCAGTAGTCTAGGTTTAAAATAGATTGATGCATTGAACTTTTTTTTTAAATTGTATTTGACCATGCCATTGTCATTTAAGAACCCATTAAATATCTCTCATTTTTTAAACAAAATATTTTGAATAATGGTTCTTTTTTATTTTATAAATTAAGTGCATGAAATTAGCGATATCGTGAAAGTGATCTGAGCCTGGGGCATATTTATTCAATATTATAGATTATCGCGTTGGTGGTATTTGATTGGTCCATTTATGTTTTGCGGACTTGTATTTAAAATATGTTTATTTGATGTCCAAAACAGTAAATCTCTTTTGACACGCACGATTTCCTTAAGCTTGCAATGACAAGAATTGAGAATAGGCGCACCCCCTCCAGCAAGGATTTTATATGTCACTAGTTCTATTTATCTGTGGATTTAAAACATTATGTTATTTTAAAATTTACTTTTTATTTTCAGTGATTTCTTTGTTTCACAATATAAATCTCGAATACGGCACAATGTCAGAATTCTGTACTGCTGAGTCGTGCCCAACTATGCAAGGCGCTGGCCAAATGTGAGTAAAAGTTGAATTTATAATTTGAACAAATATAGAAATTTGATATATTTGTGGTTTTGAGGAATTTTAATACTCAGTTTTACAGTTTTCTAAGATGAATTGTAACTATTGTTACACAAAATTGGTTTATATTCAAAATCTGATGTAAAAAATACAATTACAAGTTTCTGTTACTCGAAATTAATTTTGGAACTAGAAAATGTATTGCGAAAGGCATTCAAAATAAAGTAAGCCCATGCCAGAGTTTGTACTAATGTTGACAAGTGATTGGTCTAATCCTGGTTTTATTACAGGCAATATTGGTGGACAGATGATCGAGGAAAGAAATTGAAGTGCACAGCACCGCAGTACATAGACTATGTTATGACATATTGTCAAAAATGTGTCAGCAATGAAAAATTATTTCCAACTAAATATGGTAAGTGTATATTCAAATATTTTGACAATTCCAGGAGTTTAATAAACTAAATGTTATTTTGGACACCCCACACATTTTAACATGGTTCAGTTTTATTACTGTTAGCACAATAAATGCTCAATGACACCCTCAAATAGAACCCATCATCTTCTGCATAGTTTTGTATCCTTTTCAAATACCTAGTTCTCTGCAACTTTCATAGTATATATCCATCCATGTACTAACTAGATAACTTTTTTGATTCAAACCATTTTGTCGTTCATTCAAAAGTGGATTCCTTTCTCAGTTTATTAATACTTTCTCTTTCATTTCAGCGCACAATTTTGTTCCCACTTTCTACACAGATATTTCAAAGATGATGCGTTTTCTTTTCCACGTTTTGTCTCACATGTATTCATCGCACTTTTCAAAACTTCAACAATTTGGTCTTCATGGTCATCTGAACATTATTTTCATGCATTTTATTCTTCTGGTTCGAGAGTTCGATCTCCTCGACGCTAAAGAACACGCTCCGTTAGACGATCTCATCGACCTTATGGAGATTTTAAAGACAAAATGCACAGATGCGTGCACGCGTAACCATCATCGAACATCTTCCTCTACAAATTCAAAAAGCGCTTCCGGAACGACATCATCGAGTGGCAGTGGTACTCCGACTTCTTATAATACTTTTTCAAGTTCACAATATGTATCAAGTTACAATTCTAGAAACAATGGAATGGCAGCTTCTAATTCTAAAGGATGGATTGCGTCTTGAGTATTTTCCATCATATATACTGCAATCCGTCCACAGTAAACTTATTGTATGTCACATACATATGCAGCTCAGTATGGCAACTGAGTTTCGATGAGAATTTGCGCGATAAACATACTGTAAGAAGGTATATGGAGCAGGATGGTCTTGCATAGGCGACTGCCTCCTGTTCTCTAGGTACGAAGATGAAAATAAGCCAGAAATGGTCATTGCTTCTTTCGCGGATCTGCGGAAGCAAAATCACGCATGCATCATGCATTTTTAGACAATACGCTAAGAACTCAGAATTTTAGTGATTCAATTATACACAGTTTCTTTATTTTGAATATATTTGCATTCTCAATAGAACTTGTATTTCAGTCAAACTCAATCCTGCAGGAATATGATTTAATTATGGGCTGATGGTCTCTCAATACAAATATGACCAAATCGTGATATTCAAATCAAGATCAATTTTGGGAAATATTCTATGTTACCATACTGACCATAATTGGTTGTCTCGTGATTTACTCAACTGTACTTCAAGATATAAATAATTTTGCTATTGCAAATCAGACAAAGTTCCTTCAACATTAATTTTAAGGAACTACTTAGTTTAATATACTCAAGATATTTAAATTTTCAATTCTGATTAAATGAAAAGTATTGTGTGGGATATATGAAGCTGTTTTTCTGTACGTTGATACCCATATTATGGAATCTCTTATATATTTATAATTTTTCGACTGTTGTCTCTGGGATAGTTAGGGCTGCTGAAAATGTGATGACGCGGCTCTTACTATGTCGGAAAATATATATTTATGAATTAGTGTATGGCCTAGCATAAATCAATGATGGTATACTAGCTCTGAGATGAATAAGGCAAAAGTTATATATATTTATGATTTGGCAAATATAGTTTTTGTGAGAATCCTGCACAACGCCCACAAATGAGTGACATCTGTCTTAGTATTTTCCTTTCTCTTCAGTCTTTCATATATTCATAATAACATTCATGTTTCCATTTATGAGCATCAAGGAAATGGGTTTCAACCATGGTTAGGTAGCCAAAATTCAACTTGTCTCCTCGAAGTTTATTTTTATTTTACTACAGCGCCATTTTTGTTCATTTTCTCATATTTCTTTATGCACACTCCCTTCTCTCATTGTCTAAATATATCATTATTTTCACGGTTTCATCTGATTAAAAATTGAGACACAATTTCATTGCAAAAATCGCTACTTTGAAATATGCTTGCGCTACTTTCTAGCTTAGACTAACCCATATAACTTATGCAGTAATTCTATTATCAATACAAGAATCCATCTGTCTTCCAGTAGAAGTTCATTCATCCCATATTTTGATTACTTGTATTGTGGAATCCGCATGTTTTTTCAACCTACGAATCCATTAATGAAATGATGAAGGCCTTATACTTCCTTGCTGTTATTGATCCCCCTGATTTAGTAGTTGAAATGATGCTGACCATATGTAGATTATAATATATAGTCAATACCAAATAACGTGTTCACTGCCATGTTAACTGTAAATGTAATATAATTTATGATGTATTTTGCAAAAATATGATGACCCTAATTCTTGTCATTTATTGTGTTTTTATTTTGAAATCCTTAATTTGTCATTACATTTTGCTCAATTACAAATATTGAATATTTTATTATGCCTGCCTGTAGCCGAATTTAGTTTGTCGTTTTCAACAAAGTTTTGGGGAATCGTAGGTTTCGGCTCACTTCGGATAATTCCCACTCAAATATTGGGGCCATACACAAATTTTCATCTATGCTGAAATGTGTAATGTGTTTATCTCATCCAATGAAGCAATCTTTGAGTTGAACATCGAATAATGCCCAATTAGGCATAGTTCAATGTTAATATTCTGATAAAACGCAGCGCATCTTTTCCATTTCTCGATATGCTTTTACTCCCATTGTTATTATTATTATTGTTTTTCTCTCTTGTTATTAATAGTCCTTCTTCATTTAGGTGACGTCATATGAATAAAAAGCACTGTTACAGCAATTGTTCAACAATTTATCGCTATTTTATTGGGAATGATTTAAGATTAGGTCGAATACTTTTAGTTGTTACATATATATATTGAGAAGTTTAGTTGTCAGATTGCAAGAGTCATCTGTAAAAGTACAACTGGCCATGTTGGCAAATTTGGAATAAAACTTTTGTCGATGGCGCTGAGTTAATGTCTTAAACTTGCCATTGATAGCGGTGGCTGTCGCATTTCAGCTGCGATCAGTTTAGGCCGCTATCCAACGGAACAAGCGGATTTTCGAAATTCAATCATTCAACGCGTGCAAACCTGTGAAGTGGTTTGTCTTTTTAGTACTTCTGCGTGGTTTTACACAACTCGCGATTTGATTTCAGCGTTTCGTGGCATTATGGCGTGTCACATCGATATAAAACCAATAAAAACTCGACGTACATGTGAATGAACAGTTATTTGTAAGCCTCTAGTCATTTTCCATTCTATTCTTCTCTTACCGAAGTTTATTGGAGTGATGAAAGCTAAATTTTAAAGTTGATCTGAGCAGCAACGTTAAAATCATGCTACTCAGCGCACCGTGTTACATTGGAATCTATTTGGAACAATTAACTGATATGGTATTCTCAAATAGGATCTGTGCTGGTAACCCGACGAGGGCGTCCAACAAATTATCAAACTGTCTTCCAGGTAAGAGTCGCAGCTTTTTCGGGCCAAATTTTAATTACTGTAACTAGACTAAAACTTTTGGGGAGACGCTATTGAGAGATAGATGGATAGTTTATTTCGAAAACTCCATAACAAACATAAATTAAAAATGGAGAGTTCTGGAGGGCAAGCAAAACCTATAAAACATGAGAAGTATCTAATGTGCCTGCCCACCAGCACGCACACAAAAACACAAGCCCAATTAAATGAGGCTTGGAACAAACTTAGCAAACATTAAACCTTCGGGCTGTTATACTTTTAACAATTACGTTGATATTGACCAATACCTACAACCTCATGCAAAGATGATGTGAGGAGTGGTTATAGTTTATACATAAACTTCGTAAACACAACCGAAAACTGGTAAACTGCCAGCAAACCTGCCAAACTGACTGATGTCAACCACCGAGCCTGAGAAAAATGTCTGAGCAACTGCCAAAATTAAATTAATTAATAGGGTAAAGAAAGTGGATGCTCGAGGAAACACCCATTTCAGTCACATCTGCTCCGGCTATTTAAGGAATATTCTACTGTGGGTAAAGTTGGCCCATCCAAACAAAAATTGAAAGCTGATTATTTTAAGACACAGAAAAATTTATTGCAGCATTAATAAAACTCACAAATTAGAGTAAAACTACATTAGCACGAAGATGTTTAAACTATTATCAAGGTTTATTCCATCGGAGTTCTAAATAATAGACTCCTCACACACAAATTCGACTCCGTCTTTCGCAGGCGCAGACGACAATTTTTTCTCCAATACAACTCTTTGTGCCGTTAGTCTTTCGTTGCATTACCGTATTCTGGCTTAGCTGTAATTTAGAATTCAATGTTCACATGGGCTGTTGTCAATATACAAATTGAAGATGCCCAAGGTCGGACGTCCAAGGAAACGAAAGCGTGATGATGACGATGGAGATTATGATTTCGAAGAGGAATTGAAAAAAGTGAGCCATTATTTACCATAACGTTAACATTAAGTTATTCAAGTTTAACACTTAACCGGTACCGAATTACGTTATTCTGATAAAAGAATGCGGGAAGGATAATTGTTGTTTCCAGTGAGCTCATTAAGTATGGAAGATTATGAGTTACGGTACCATATGTTGTCTCTACAGCCCTAAGCTGCTAGAACTTGCTGGCCCATTGTTACATTGATTAGAACTCTGCTAAGTAACAATAAGCTACCGGTGCTCTGTGAGAGAACCGTGGTTTAATTAGGTACTGTGCGGCAATTGTTTAGCTGGCTAGACGTTCAATATTTCCTGTAAGTAGTTGTGACCGTAAACTCTTGCATAGCCCCTCACAATACTATGATATGTTAACTTACTATACTTTTTGGTCACCCACCTACCAATGAGTAAGAATTGTAACATGTAACGTAAGCCTAACTTTAAATTATCATACAATGCTTCTCTCATGACTGAGCAATATTAGTGAACCTCTACTACCCAAATCCTAGTACTTGAGCATGATGCAGTTTCTTGTTTTGATCTATCGTCATACAGAATAAGGTGGAAGTGGTGACTATAGATCGACGAACGCGGGTAAAGCACCTGAAAGCTCTTTTGAAGAGAAGCAATTTCTATGCAAACTCGTTGCTTACAATCATAACTGAACAGCAGAAAAAACATGAAGTTCGTACAAGGCGGAAACTTAAAAAAAGAAGAAAACAGATGAAGGTGATTCAGGCTATTCATTTGCTTTGATATTAAAATTAAAGCACAGGCTATTCATTTGCTTTGATATTAAAATTAAAGCATATTTGTTTACCTCAGCAAAACTTCGAAGTGGTTATGTTTCTAGTTCGTAATTGTGATCGAGTTGTGTTTGTGAGAATAAAATTTGTTAAGTCAAAAGAAATGAGATAGAATACAGTTGTAAAATAAAAACAATAAAATCAAGTTGTTAGCATTGTGAAAAATCAAAGACCTGTGGAGCATCGAAGATTTCAAGTATTTTAAAATTTTATTGTATGAGATCAGTAACTGTTTTTAAAGAAGTTGCTCAGAGCATGGTCTCCTGCACTCACTCATCAACCAAGATACAGATTGACACAAGTTCATGTCAATACCATCAAGAAATAGCTGGGAGGTATTGAATTCCACATGATTGAAGTTGTTGCAAAAACTTTGGGGATAAATACCGTAATCATATTATGTGATACTGAATTTAACTGGTTGTTAGAATTTTACATTTGTAGTATGTACATAAAGACTGACTCAAAATTTCCTGTTTCCTTTCTTTCAGAAAATTGAGTCGCAGATACTCAAATATTATGGCAAGAGGTACACAGAGATTCCCACGCCATACAGGTATTGGTTGAAATCTGAAGAAGATCAAGTTAGTTTCGGAGAAAAAATATGCTTCAGAGTTGCAAGGACGTGCAGTCATTTGGTCAAAAAGGTTCACAGAATGATAAAATTCGACAAGTATACGAAAATATCGTCATCCGATAATGCCGATATCAAACAAATGGCTGACATGTTTTCTAACAACCCACAAAATATTTTTGAAACAATTGGTAAAACTGGTTCTACGATGGATACAGAGTCTGTAATTTCATATAGAGTAATCCAGAATACATCCACTGAAATTGACTTCGTACATTCAAGGGATTCACCCTCATTTGAAGAAAATGTCATAGAAGAAAAAATTACGAATGTGAAAACTAATTCTGATGATTTCAAGTCTTGTAATTCGATATCATCTGACAGTGAATCTGATTCAGACGATCGAACTTCTATGTCCTCGAAGCCATCAAATTCCTCAAAATCGAGCTTTGAAAGCAGAATAGATGGCAAAATTGTTGACAAATTGTTACATGACATGATAGATTCTATTTGTGTGGAAAAAATGCCACTGGGAGATCCTTCAAAACCATTGTACTCTTCAAAGTCTGACGTTGAAAACAAGATGAATACAAAAATTGTGGAAAATTTACTGCAGGAACTGATATATTCTGTTTGTGTGGACAAAGTGCCACTGATTACCTCCGCAAAACCATTCACTTTAACATCTAGTATTGAAAGCAAAATAAATGAAGAAATTGTAGAGGACTTATTGAATAAATTATTAAATTCTATTTGTTCAGAAGAAATGGCAGCGTCACACACTAAATCATGTGAACATCTCTCTAATGATGATGTAAATACAGTCAAATTTAAATTTGATGAGGAACAAGCTGTTGATAAAACTCCGGACCCAAAAAGTAGTAATTACACAAGCAAAATGGAACCTACAAAATGTCGCAGACACATTGACATGAATGCCAACGCTGTACTCACTTCAGAGTCTCATATTGTGGACAACCTTATTGTAAATACTTCTGATAAATTTGTCTCAAAACCGGCTACAGATTTAGCAATGAATGAAGGTAATTTTGAGACAGAGTCCGAGAAGCAATTGAAGGACTTGAGCACAAATAATGATGATATCATCCAAGCGAGAATCATAAATATAGTCAGCTCACCGAAATTTGAAGGAATCTCCCCAAACGAAAATAATTCTTGTTTGAATAGTCAATCAAGCCAGACATCAAATTCTACTACCTCTAAAGGTATTCAACATTTTAACATATAGAATATGATAATTAAACCTATTATTCAATTATGGAATAATATTGATATGGATAACTTTCGTTACATTTATTAAAAAAACTATGAAATAATTTTTCTTTGTAAAGATAACAAATTATAGTGATTATAATGTTTATTAAACCTATTATTTATGTTTGATTACAGTTCCATGTCCAGTTTGCTGCAAGCTTATGAGTGAAAATAAAATAAATGAACATCTTGATATATGTTTGTCTGGAGGTGAAAGAAGGGAATCACTGCGTGCATCTACACCAGCTCAGAATAAAATGTTATTAGTGTATATGTAGTTAATACTTTGTTGAAGATATTTCATATCCGTATAGCATTCAATATTTGGGAATATTTGTTATAGGGTACCAAGAAAAAAGAGAGCTACTAAAAAGTCAAATATTGTAACAAATCCAGATGTCTGCAGCTCGGATATGTCTAATCAAAAAGCTACACAAGAAGTAAGAACCACCTAAATCAGTATTTGGAGGCATTAAACAAACCCTGTTTGAGGCTTCAGCCTATTATGAAAGGAATTTAGTCGGTTGATCATAATGTTGATTATGTCATGTATAGCTAGTGAGTAGTGATCACACTCTAATGATATTTTAACAAAGTTATTTGATATTTATTAGAGACATTCCCTATTATGATTCTTATAGATTATTCAAGTTGGCAGTTCAATGGAGAGAGAAGAAACCTTTGTAGAGCATTGTATTAAATCACCTGTATGTAAAAGACGCAAAAGAGAAAGTATTTCTGAGAAAGAGGAAACTTCTGGGATTTTGGAAAATGCCAAACTTAAATATATTAATGCTACAAGTTGTAACCTTCCTGAAGCTTGCTCCAATGATAAGAAAAAGGACCTTAAGTTTGCCCCTCAGATTGATTCAACATGCGAAGAAAGATTCTCAGAAGAGCTTGTAATAGAGAAGGATATATTGGAGAGTAGCACAAGTGTTGAGATGACAAGAGATTCTTTGATGGAGGATGTTAACAACGGAGTTCCTGATTTGGATGATTTGTTGGGTTATGGTGAGGAACCAGAAGCTATTGCGGAAGAATCCTCAGATGAAGAGGAATTTGAGTTTATTCCTCCCACTGAAGTCAGAAGATCAACAAGGGCTTCTAGATGTAGAAAATCATTCAAAGAGTACAGTGACGAGGTTTGTGGACTTTAATTGTTTTAATATTATGAAGACTCGTTCTTTCTCACAGACAAACCTTATATCAGTGCAGGTATAATAAGGGTGAACTTCTTCTCATGTAGCTGTATATTGATCTTACTGATAAGAGGTAATATTATAGTTGAAATGTTTGCTGCCAACAGGGCTTGTCAACCTTATAACCTATTGAAATAGCAACCTTGTGAAATATCAAGAAATCGAGTGCAAGACAGATTTCCTTATCCAAAATTGAGGCTAATTCTTTTGTGATCCGTAGCTATTTCGTATGTATTGCCAGCACCAATGTCTTTCTTATTATTAAGATATGATGCTTGTTTCTTGGTTTTGTGTGGCTAGATCGTTACTTTTTCTCTTGTTTTTAAATGTGATTGTTAAGGAGGCAGATGAGGAAGAGGATAGTGATGAGGAGTTGGTTGAGAAACGTGAGAAAATATTGAGTAAGAAACAAAGGAAAGTTGAGGAAATGAGTAATATAAAGAAAGTAAAAGAGAAAAAGCAGAAAACGAAGGACATGTACTCTGTTGGTGGGTATTTAATAGGGGTATTTTGTACGGCCTCTTCTGCAGTAAAGTGGAAATGAAACATTAGAAAATTTTCTGTATATGTCATGGAAAGTAGAAAATCCCAATTGAATGGCTAATTGTAGTATCCTGCGCACTTATCAGTTCATGTGTGGAAATAGTTGATCAGTTCAATGTTACAGAAGATGAAAACCATATTCAATGTTTACATGAATCACCATGTGACTATGAGGAATCCAGCAGTTATCTTACACAGAATCATCCTGATGAGATTTGAATCTGCAAATTCTGCAGGGTAACCACTAGCGAGATTGTGTTTTTCTCGATATACCAACCACTGATACTGTGTCCTGTTAGTTTATCTTCTATATTCTATGAAACAACTTTGTTTTCCAACTAGATCAAAAGCTCTATTTCGAAATTATTAATTCAACTTATTATCTATCAGCTTAGTGTCATAAAGTAATTTATATGAGGAGACATGCTGAATTAATTTAGGTGTGTTGGCCTAGCAGTTAAAACATTAGAATTAACTGTGTTGGCACACCAGATTACACGTTTCCAGTTCAAATCCCATTCCCATCACCTCGTCCAGGGTTAAGAAACTGGGTAAGCACATATATTATTTTATTACTATTATTTATTATTACTATATTCATATTTAAAATATTATATCAACCATCTTTTAATCAGCAGTCTACTACAAATTACAGGTGATATTATTGAAGTGAAATGGGGAAAAGATGAATCCATGGTTCTATACAAAGCTAAAATTTTGGACCGATGTCCAACTGATGATGATGATTGGACATATCTTGTACATTATATAGGATGGTCTGATAGTTTCGACGACTGGATTCTTACATCTGATATTAACTCAGGTATGCTCTAATATTTTCCATACATCAGTGATACTGAACAATTAGGAAGTCTATCCAACTATGATGATCACTGCTAACTCATGCCCAATAATATACTATTTGAAAAATGAAATTTCAGGTGACCGGAAATATTTGGGGTTTGGTGTTAGTACACTTTTAAAAGCAACACTGTGATTTAATGGGAATACCTTTTTTAAATTAATGGGTTATCCCCCAAAACTAGGATTTCCATATTCGCCCCAAAAAGCGAAAAGTAATGTAGCTGTCTAGACATCCATATTATATATCTTATTACCCCTTCTTGTGTAAACAGTCATAGAATCTTTTGATGAGGATTGTGAGAATTCAAGTTCTGCTCTTGTTCCTGGTTCTGATGAAATACTAACTGAAGAAGATAAACGAGTTCTTGATGGAAAATTCTATATGCCAGGATCTGGGAAATCAGCCCCAAAAAGCATGTTAAAAGAAAAAAATGGTGTCAGGTTGTAGTCAATGTG
Source organism: Styela clava (assembly GCF_964204865.1). Taxonomy (NCBI): domain Eukaryota; kingdom Metazoa; phylum Chordata; class Ascidiacea; order Stolidobranchia; family Styelidae; genus Styela; species Styela clava. The sequence continues at coordinate 21,682,864 of NC_135250.1, forward strand.
ATATTTAAGATAGTATTTTCATATTTATCTGTGGAGAAGGAAATAGATAAGATGGCCTAATCATATAGCAAACCGCAGCCTCTCTTGTCCGGTTATCAGTCCATGTTGATTATGGGAATAGTAGTGATGATGTCATCGTAATCATACCGTAAGACTTTAATTGCTCAAAATGAACATTTTTTCTATTGAAACGCTCGAAATCGGGAGTCAAATATTTGTATATACCAACTCAAATTGATTCAAATTTTCCTTTTATTTTAAACACACTATCAAATAATTGTTAAAATGTTCAACCAAAAGACAATAATTATCTAACAGTTACATTTCAGTTTCATAATACTTGTATCTTTAACTTAGATACTACAATGATATTGAAGTTAGTGCCGCTCAACCGAAACTTTTTACGGGAGGCGTGTTGAGAGATTATCAGATCACAGGATATGAATGGATGAAAGTGTGTAGATTCACTTGATATTATCCATATCGTGCCATAAAATTAAGCTATCTTTTGAATGTTTAGGTATCTTTGTAATAGAGTCGAAGGCCATGTACAAATTAGGGCCCCAGAGTTAGGGATTGGCTTGTTCATGTGATGGAATCTGAGTCTTCGTTTAAAACTCCTAATAATGATAATCGGAGTCCAAATTTCCAACAGAAAATTAAAGGCATCAAGTCGACTTAGCATTCTCAACAGGTATTTAATTAAATGGCCTGGAAGTCTCCACGAGCGACCGCAACTGCTCTTAACTGCGTTTATGATAAAACCAAATACTAAGTCTCATAGACTCTAGTCTAAGTCTCATAGGTTCTGATCATTAGAGATTAGACAAACCTGATTATCTTTTATTTATTCTCGAAATATAGTTGATTTCATAAGTGACTTATAAGACAGCAAAGTGTTTTGTAGATAAGGAGTATTTCTTGTGTATCCCTTAATAGGTATTACATTGTATATATTTGCAGACTCTTCTAGAAAACAGTGAAAATGGGATCCTTGCAGATGAAATGGGACTTGGGAAGACAATTCAGTGTATTGCTATTGTAGCAAGAATGATAGAAACTGGAATCACCGGACCATTCCTGATTTGTGCACCAATGTCTACCATTCAAAATTGGTTCCTTGAATTTAAAAGATTTGCTCCTAAGGTCAGAATAGTTTTATAGTGTTGGAGATCGGTTGGTTTATAGCTGGATTTCTCAAGCTATGGGGCAGCGGTGTGGTTTTCTGGGGTCATGTGCAAAGGCCGTTGCTAGATACTGTTCGTGATGACTACATTAATTTAAAGTAAATTGACTGTGATGTGTTTATCCTTTTACTCTCACTCGACAATGTGGCGCTTCATGCTAAGCAATTGGAATACGCTCGCCAGGTTCAAGTCCTATGTAGGGATAGTTTTGTGCTGGACTCCTCGCAGCAATAGGGTTCACATAACATAGGTTGGTTATGGCTTCCTCCATCATCAACACCATGCTTTCAAACACAAATAACTGGCCAACTAATCCCATACCCGACATGGACTGGTAACTGGACAAGAGGCCGTGGTTCGGCATATGATTAAGCTATTTTATCAGCTTCTCCCCCAGGATAAATATGTAAATCCTATTATATCTTGGAGGATTTTTTTAATTTAATACTCTGTGCATAAGATAACTGATGAAAATATATTGAAAGTAAAACTAGGTAATTTTTGGGGAGCCACGAATCATGGAAATTTGTGAATCAATTTTGCGAAGAGATTTTCAATTTTAATTTTTTTTTATATTATCTGTATTTACGACAGATTCCTCTATTGCTTTACCACGGCACTGCAGCAGAAAGAGGAACCCTCAGTTTATGTATGGTGCAACGTGAAAAGAAATTGAAAACAAAACCTGTTGTCATAACAACGTATGATGTACTCATGCGTGACAGAATGGTTCTGCAGGTATGAGTAGCTTTATTATTAGTGGAAATAGATTTTTTTTTCTACTTTTAATTCAATCTGTATTCATGGATTGGTATTAATTTACATCTATTCATAAACATTTTACTAAAGTTCAATATGACAACGAAAAGATTCATGTTTCATCAGTTTATTCAATATGGTTCACCAATTACGCATCCTAACATATCATGATTTGATGGGTTAAAGCGTTGGGCTAGCTATGTTGGTGTCACCCGCCAAAGATGTCGAGGTTGAACCCCATGGCCACCACTTCACCCCGGGTGTAATCAATTTGTCAGGCAAAGTCGAATATGAAAGATTAGGATTAGGATGCTCTTACAAAGATCATTGTTTGGAACGAAGATATGATAATGCCTCAAAAATTATTTCCAATTGTGATGTGTTAGTTAAAATGTAAAAGAAATATTTGCGCTGAAAGTCTGAATAGTATCTACCATGCGATCATCCCGCAGGGCTTAGGATCATTACACAGGGGACATTTGCAATTCTCTCTATATTTGGGTGGGACATTCAAACACTGCTGTGTAATAATTTTCTGCTGAGCAATTTGTCTTTTTACTTTAACAAGTTCTTAGAATGTGAAATAATTGTAACTGAAATTAATAAAATCCCAAAAACTGAGGTCAACTTCTGAGGTATTATGCTAAATGATACATCTGCCAATCATTGCAGGTTCATTCATGGAGTTACATGATCATCGATGAAGGACACAGGATAAAAAATTTAAAATGTAAACTCTTGAAAGAACTAAAGTATATTGAGGTGAATGCTATGCTGGTCTTGTTTGCAATGTTCAAAACCACCATCTTGAATCAAAATATTTAACCACTTGCTATTAAAAAGTACCGGCAGCTCGTCAAGACCGTGTTTTTTTAGCGCTTTAATCGCTAGGCCATCGCATCCAAAACTATAAAATTTACAAATATTGGTTAAATTACGAAAACAAGTCAATATTTATAACCATGCTTGAGAAGCTATCCAAGTGAAAAAAATTGTGTGAGCGAATGCCAAGATTGTAATTGTAATGTCATCATTTAATTATTGCTGATTAGACTTTGTTACAGAAATGAATGTCTGTGCTTGGGGGGGAACATCTATTAATTCATTTATTTTTTCCATTCAGTGTCAAGCGAGATTGCTTCTTACTGGTACACCTCTGCAAAATAATTTATCTGAATTATGGTCTTTATTGAATTTTTTGCTTCCTGAAGTATTTGATGATCTGAGAACGTAAGTTAATTAGGATAGAATTTTCATTTTTATCCCATGGATAAGCCGATAAGACTACTTTATCATATGTTGAATCATGGCCCCTCGTCAGGTTACCAGTTCATGAGATTGGTTAGCCACTTATTTGTCTCTGATGCACAGACTTCTGGTGGAGGAGGCCGCGAACTATCTTACAACAGAGAGGAGTCCAGCAATCCTCTCGCACATAATTATCCCCACTGGGATTGACCCGTGTAGGGTAATCAGAGATGTAATGGCGAGCCCATTCCTAATGCTTAGCACGATGCACCAAACCGGCGAGCTCTGATTCCGTATATTGTTATATTATACTATGATTTTTTTCAAGGAAAGTTTTTTCATAAAATATTATCTTTGATTATAAATCTTGTTTAGCTTTGAAACCTGGTTTGATTTGGATCGGTTGCAGAAGGACAAGAATCTTTTGTCAATGATACACAAGGTTGGCCCATACATGAAATTTTTTTTGTATATTTTCCATAATATTCTATTTTGTAAGGTGCCAGTTGTAGACAAATTGATCATTTCAAGCGCAAGGAATTCTATTGTTTTAGGCGGGGGAATTTAACTTTTGTTTTGTGTGTAGTATTACTTGTATCCTTTATTTTTTTACTACTATTGTAATACATATTCATGCACATATACCATTCAAACAGCACAAAAGCCAGAGTGCAAGTATTGAGTATCACTAGCTAATGATCAATCAAAGATTGATCAACAAACTAAACAATTTTAATGACATAACAAAAAAAGTGTACCTTTTTTTTTTTTCAATACCAAAAATGTTGGCATTCTTCTGAGCTTTCGGAACTTGTCGCTATATAAAAGACTTTCAGTCAAATACGATTGGTAGTCGCAAATTTCCTTTTCCCATTTTTTTTCAATGCTTTATTTTCCCAATAATATTTTCATAGATTCTCACCCCTTTTTTACTCCGTCGTATGAAATGTGACGTCGATTTGAAGATTCCACCTAAAAAGGAACTGACTATATACGCTCCACTTACTTCAAAACAAGAACGATTTTACAGAGCGTTGGTGGATAAATCGATATTTGAATTAATGCACCAGAAAGAGGTAATGTTGCATCAAAATTTGATGTTGTGGATAGGGATTCAAGTATGTGCCATGATGTGAAAGTCGTACTCAGGGTAGTAAACCTCTATTTACATGCAATAATGAGTTCCTTTTATACCTACTATATCATGATATTCATGTGCCATTATGCGAAAAATAGACTTTGTAAAAATGCAAAAGCAAAAATTAGCATAGCTTCTCTTTCTTCACTTTTATACTGTTGTTTCATCAGACTTTTGAAAAAGCGAGTATTTAAAATTCAACTTCAAACAGTCATTGCACAATCATCAGATTCAAATCTCATGCCTCACCACCTCTTTTCTTTTATATACCCGACTGCTTGATAGAAGCAAAAAAATGTATTTTTTTAAATTCATTTACAGTATTATCAGACAACAATCGGTGTTGCTGATCCTGATTTGATTGCACAAAAACAAAACAGTCAAGAATTATTACCAGGTGTTTCTTTCATGAAAAGGCGATCAGCAAGAACTAAAGGTTCTTATATAACAACTCTGAAATTTCAAATTTAATTTTCTTGTTGGTATACCTACATTGTTTCGTCATAATTCCATTTTTCAGGTTGTATAATCAAGAATGGCTCAACGCAACGTGAATCTATCGTCAGCAATATGTCGATGAGTAATATTATCATGCAATTGAGAAAATGTTGCAACCATCCTTATCTTATTGAATATCCAATAGAAACGAGGACAGAAAATTTGAGGGTGAACATACTATGATAATTTTTTTAAATAATAATTAAAATTCATTATTCTTCATAAACCAGTGATTCCGAAACTTTCATGATCTGTGGCCCATCTTACGAAGACTGTCAACACTTGTGGCCCCCAGAGAACCACTCCATCGACTTTAGGGGCCCAGTTAGGTAAACTCTGATCCAGATGGTAAACCTTTAAATCTAGTCGGAATCAATTGCAATAAGTAATGGAAAATGATTTTATTTATTTTCAATTCTATTAAAATATTATCCTGTTTTAGATTGATGAAGATCTAATTTGTACTTCTGGAAAGCTTAGAATTTTAGATCAATTACTTCCAGAGTTGAAGAAACGAGGACACAAGGTTTGATATGAATATATTATAATAAAGATTTTTATATTTATCCCGAGAAGCTAAAGGTCTTAATACCGACTTATTCAGTCAAGCCAGTGTGCCTGTGATGGCCTAGTGCTCAAGGCACTGGACCTAAAATGGCTTTCTTTCTATAATTGGCTGCTTGAAATAAGCCTTGTTCGTAGTGATACATGACTTATATAAAAAAATCATGAAGATGAACCATGACCTTTATATTTGATTATCACTACCGTTTAGCTATTTCTTGTCGCTTAATTATTAAAAATAGATAGGGAGGAGGCCATTATTGACTATCAGTTACAAGTCCCACCCTATTATGTCCACAAAGAGCCCAAATATTATTTGATAATTATTATTATCACCACAGTGTGGCACACACCTATAGAAGTTCTACTTCGCAAAGACACCAGGTGCAATATTCCATCGCAGTAAGACTGTAAATAATATTTGTGATGTATTTCCCAGGTTCTGCTTTTTAGTCAAATGACAAAAATGCTGGATATTTTGCAAGATTATTGTGAACTTCGAGGATATTACAATGTAAGAATTGATGGGCAAATGGGCAGAGATGAAAGAGTCAAAAGTGTAAGAAAGAGTTTTTCCATATCTGCATGTGACTTTCATAATTTAAAAAAGTATCTTTATATTCCCCCAAATGCTTTACAGCCCTCGGTATGTATACTTACTCAAGCTCCAAAATTGTTTTTTTCAGATGAATGATTTCACAATCGATCCTGAAATTTTTCTCTTTCTTCTATCTACAAGAGCGGGAGGCCTCGGAATAAATCTTACTGCCGCTGATACAGTGATATTATATGATTCAGACTGGGTATGTGGAAACCGTTACTTATGCAAATACTGACTAGCCCAGCACAAATATTTTAGCCCACTTACAGCACACTGGAATATGAACATTTTACTTTGTTGAGCTGGTAAATTTGGCTTTTAGCGTTCCTTGTATTTCAGAATCCACAGAATGATGCACAAGCGCAAGATCGTTGCCATCGTATTGGGCAGGTACGACCTGTTGTTGTGTATAGGTTGATTACAGCAAGCACTGTCGATCAACAAATTGTTGAAAGAGCATCGAAGAAACTGGCATTAGAGAAAGTTATTATGCATAAGGTTTGTTATCGATTTCTGTAGCTATTTTTCTTTTTTATGTCTTCACGGTTGTTTTAAAGAAGTTAATAGAATATAGAATAATGGATTAGACTTCACTGTGATCACATTGCCGGTTAAATCTTGGGTTAAGTCGATTGTAGGTTTTTCATACTCCAATGCCCTGGTTGAAATTATAGAAAGATTGCATTACGTATAGTGCCAATCAAATGTTTATTTTTATATAGACACTATTCAAGGGCAATCTTGAACAGGAATTAACTGATAAAGCCAGAATACATCCAGAAGAGTTGCTCCATTTGCTACAATCTTCCAAGGAATCAAGGTAACTCTGTCTTACCATAGTTATATAAGCTTTGTCTTTTTAACATCATGTTTGATGAAAATTCTAACCGAATTTTCTTATGGTTCCAAGTAAAATATGATAATGGTAAGCCGATTCATCGTCCAGATGCATCTAATTAAATGGTGCAAGAAGCTGTTGTTATCCATGACCAGTTGTTCGAATCGCGATGTGACAATCATCTCCTGTATAATTAACCCAAAAGCAGACCGGCTTAACTACTGCGGGGCTCCATGCGAAATGAATTGTGTAGGGATAGATTAATATATTACTCGATATTTTATCAACTATTAATTATTTTCATTTTATTAACCTACAACTTTATTAACAAAGTAGAAAATTTGGAATAAGTTACTCACTCTAGTTTTTCACCAGTCTTGCATGTACAGAACAAACACGCTGACCCATACCTGATTATAATTTGTAATAGTTAAATCTAATAACTTAGAATTAGCGTGGGGCCGTGACCAGAGTAATTGTAATTGTAAATTCACGCAGGGTTATCATATGTGCGTAGGATAGGAGAGGAAAGCCGATAAGACGGCTTATCCATATGGCGAATCACGGCCTCTCGTCCGGTTACCATTCCAAGTCGGGTATGGGATTAGTTTTTACTGTATTGTTTGTTTTCGGAAGCATGGACTTGGTGGTGGAGGAAGCCGTAACCGACCAGCGGTTACGTGAACCACCCAACGATGGCGAGGAGTCCAGCAATCCTCTCGCACATGACCATCCCTGCATGGGATTCGAACCTGCGAACCCACGCAGAGTAATTAGAGGTGCGGTGGCGAGCGTATTCCTAACGCTTAGCCCGTTGAGCCACACCGCCGCGCCGCAAGTACGATCGCAAGTATGTCACTAACTATTTTCGTCTTGCTTCTGTTCAGCATATATTATATTTATGATTAGATGGTATACTTGGTTTTTGGTTTTCAGCGATAAAGATGACAATTCCTCTGGTATACTTAGCAAAGAAGAAGTTGATAAATTACTTGATCGCTCAGATATGTGGAAAAGTATGGAGTCCTTATGAAACTGTGTTTCAAATATAAGCTTGTTGGGACGTATTTCACAAAGAAATCATTCTTTATCTGCTGTAATATATTCAGAACGAAAAAAACCTTTCTTTTTCGTCATAAAAACTAAGATACTTGTGTTTTTGCTAATGTGGTGTTTGATATTGCACTTTGATTGTTTTTGAGTACAGAGTTTTTGTTTTAGATAATAGGTACCGTTGTTTCGAGTTCGTATATATATATGTATAGTAAAACAGATTAAAAAAATTTATGATCGTTGTTAGAATTTAGATTATTTGTTCGTTTTTGTTATTTTTTTCAATGAATTGAATGGAATTGTTACGCCTCGCTGTTGTCTGTTAAAAGAGTTTATTCCTGTTTTTCAAATGTTTTATTTATCAAAGTTTTCAAAGTAAAATTTATTATCTTTCAAATGTCTCAGCTGGTTTGAAGGCGGCGAAAATTCTATTAGTATTAGAAATGGACTTTTCCCCTAGAATTTATTTCCTTGTATTCTCGTAATATTTGCCAATCAGTGACGTGACAACTGGCATTTTTGTAGGCCCTCTGAAAAATTTTTTTTTCAATCGGACAGATTTTCGGACATATCTTGTCATAATATTCAGTTGCACCGAAGCTCCAGTGGTCTAGTAGGCTAAGTCTGCAAATGTACTGAAATTTAAAGATCGCATGTAAACGAAATTTGTGAGCGCCACTAAGCGAAAAATAACGTCGCAAGATTTGCACTCCGTATGAAGTAAGGAGATTTTTTCTGTGGTCAAGCGTCGACTAAACGTTTATTATATCTAGACTAGACCGTTTTCATAAGTATGCTCTGGCGTTTTATATATTGTGATCGTTTTGAATCGGTAAGAGAAATTTTGATCGTAGAAAACGTGAACAGATTTTGTTATCGGTGCGGCTCATTCTGTTCTAGTATGCCAGAATCTTTAGTTTTTAGTTCTTTATTAACAGTAGAACGAATATATAAAAAATATTTTGTACAGCAAACTGAATATAATTTATATACTATACCGAGACCAAGTCCTGTTAGAAGTATCCACATGCGACCGAGAGAGATATTTTTGAAACATAGGTATCTACAATTTAGTGTTTCGCAGTTTAGGTAAATCAGACATTCACTCTAAAACAGGCCTCGTACGAGCAACTGATGAAGTTGGCGATCTCCTGGTTTTGTTGAATATATACTTTGAGGTATATATATATTAGAGATGTACCGATACCATTTTTGTCGCCGATACCAATACCGATCCGATACCAGCTAAAAACGCCGATACTACAAAAAGGCCGATATTCCGATACCGATACTATGTAGTTATTACTTAATTAGGTATGCTGTGTAGGGCAGACGGGTTAAAACAATGGTCTTTAAGCGTTGTTCATAGTACACATTATTTCAGATCGAAAAAAAAGATATATATATCACATAATATGAAATTAATGTTTGGTATCCATATGCTGTAACTGAATAAGATACATTGTACAGTAACGCTAGTAATCTCGGTGTTCAATTAGAAAACTCATAAGCCGGGATGTCCAATTTGAATTTAATGTTAATATCGCGAGCTTCGAATATCGTTATTCGTGTTTAAAAGAATATCGAATATCACCCACACATTCTAGCGCCGCCGTCCTACGTTCAAATTAAAAGCATTTTATTTAATTTAGTGGCTAATCGTAATCGTCGACGCAATAAGTCAAAGCCAACATGAAAGAATATCAATCAGCACCGACAAAAAGAAGGCCCACCGATAACCGTTGAGGATGTTTTTTTACTTCACTATTTTATAACATTTTACAATTGCTATCATATATTTTGAGACAGTCTAGGGCTAGGCGGTCAAGTCAATATATCTATAAAGAAATCGTGTAGTTAAGCAGAATTAAAATTAATACCTGTGTAGTCGGATAATTGTGTCGTAATTTAGTTTATCGATGTCGACAGACTAAATGAAACTTGTACTTGACGACAAGCAGTCGGAATTTATACCCGTGCCAAAAGTCCATGTGCCGTTAATAGGGTAATGATGCCGTTAATATGTATGATTTAAAACTGGGCGCCTAGTTGCCTTTTGTTATGTGCTGTGTTGATATATTTCTTCATAAAAACTATGTAATATTAAAAATGTCAATATAAAAATTTGACATCGAAAATAGCCAAATTAGGTGAGCTAGTTTAGCTGATAAATAGCTAAAAACACGTGAATCCTATTCTCTCGCAGGGGTGGGGACATGTATGGCTCATAGCTCACGATCTCTTCAGACAAAAATAAATTAAAAAGTAGTATTCCAACTTATCTTTTAAAACATTCTGGACCATATCAAAAAGGTAAATATATCGGTAATATCGGCCTTAATCTAACCGATACATGGCCGATACCGAAAAAATGGCCGATATCGCCGATACCGATACATCGGTACATCTCTAATATATATATGAAATGAATTTTTCTTCCCGCAAGCGAAATTGAAGGTATTATGCTGTACCATGTAAAAGTTGGATGTTACTAGCAAGCAGTTAATAATACAAGGGCGGCCGGCCATAGCTAGTAAAAACCCGGGTTGTAAAACCTCTAAATCAGGGGTCGGCACCTTTCGTCACTCGCGGGCCAAAACTAGGTCATTTGCGGGTCGCACATATTTTTAGAAAGTTGAAAACCGAAAGGATGATACTTTTTATATAAAAAAAAAATCAAGCAGTGATACATCTCTAGAGTAGAATATATATAGATTTATTTCCTCATTGCATCTCAAAAAATATCCATTTGAATATTTTCGACGCTATTGACCCTTTGCACTTAGCATCAACTTTTCTGCGTTTTGTTGCTATTTGTCCAATTATAATTAAATTATAGGCTCATTAAACGAGTAATTGAGAATTATATAGTTGTTAGGTTATAATAAACTTAGTCTACACGTGTCTCGCAATAAATTCTGTTACGTAAAGAAACAAGAGAGCTATGCTCAAATATATGGACACGTAGAGTCACATAATTTTGATGACGTCATAGCGAAAAAAAAAGTAATAGCCTTCTGGAGAAAATTTTTATCTTTAACCACTGAAAATTTCAAAGCAATTGGTCCAGTATTCGAAGAGAAAAGCGACTTTTTAAAAACGTGTCAAAGAACAACAACAACAACATAATATTGAAACGATCGTTATGTCCACTACGTGTCTAACAAAGAGATGAGAGCTGAATTCACGGCGGTACCGGTACCTAACGTAGGTGCGGTACTGAGTTAGCAGTCAGCCAGCATCTTACCTGTACACTGTAGGCCATATACGGTAATTGATCACAGAACAGTTGTTCCCTTGCAAATTTTATGTTGTTTACACTTTAGGACAGATAATTGATCACAGAACAATTCTTCCCTTTCAAATTTTATGTTGTTTCAAGTAGACTCTCATCAAAATAAACAAATATAGTAGGCTACAAGTGCTACAACGCTTGCATTACTGCACTGGTAGGACCGTGAAAGAATAAGTTACGGTAATTACATTGTGGTAAGACACCGGTACCGGCACCAGTACCAGTATCGTACTTACGTACTGAGCTACCAGTACCGGTTAGCAGTCAGCCAGCATCTTACCTGTACACTGTGTGCCATATACGGTAATTGATCACAGAACAGTTGTTCCCTTGCAAATTTTATGTTGTTTACACTTTAGGACAGATAATTGATCACAGAACAATTCTTCCCTTTCAAATTTTATGTTGTTTCCAGTAGACTCTCATCAAAATAAACAAATATAGTAGGCTACAAGTGCTACAACGCTTGCATTACTGCACTGGTAGGACCGTGAAAGAATAAGTTACGGTAATTTCATTGTGGTAAGACACCGGTACCGGCACCATTACCAGTATCGTACTTACGTACTGAGCTACCAGTACCGGTACCGAACCTGTAGGTCTGATATTCCGTTCCGCATACGATAGGCTATAAAACTTGCATTGCAGCATTAGTAATACCGCGGAAGGAATAAGTCAATTTCACTGCGTTACGGTATCGGTATGGCAACTTACCAGTACCGACCTGCAGTAGCTGTAGTACTGAGCAAGACAATCGATCGCGAAACCGCTTGAAATAAGTGTAAAACAGTGTTCCCATGAGTAAAAATAAATACCGCGAAATTTTGTATGAAATATCATATCTCATAGGATTCATATAAAATTTAAGAATAAATAAAAGTAATAGCCTTCTGGGGAAAAATATATTCTTTACTCACTGAAAATTTCAAAGCAATTAGTCCAGTAATCAACGAGAAAAGCGATTTTTTCATAACGATACCAAGAAGAAGACAAATAAGAACAAGAGAGCTATGCTCAAATATATGGACACGTAGAGTCACATAATTTTGATGACGTCATAGCGAAAAAAGAAGTAATAGCCTTCTGGAGAAATTTTTTATCTTTAACCACTAAAAATTTCAAAGCAATTGGTCCAGTATTCGAAGAGAAAAGCGACTTTTTAAAAACGTGTCAAGCGGTACTGAGTTAGCAGTCAGGCAGCATCTTACCTGTACACTGTAGGCCATATACGGTAATTGATCACAGAACAGTTGTTCCCTTGCAAATTTTATGTTGTTTACACTTTAGGACAGATAATTGATCACAGAACAATTCTTCCCTTTCAAATTTTATGTTGTTTCCAGTAGACTCTCATCAAAATAAACAAATATAGTAGGCTACAAGTGCTACAACGCTTGCATTACTGCACTGGTAGGACCGTGAAAGAATAAGTTACGGTAATTTCATTGTGGTAAGACACCGGTACCGGCACCAGTACCAGTATCGTACTTACGTACTGAGCTACCAGTACCGGTTAGCAGTCAGCCAGCATCTTACCTGTACACTGTAGGCCATATACGGTAATTGATCACAGAACAGTTGTTCCCTTGCAAATTTTATGTTATTTACACTTTAGGACAGATAATTGATCACAGAACAATTCTTCCCTTCCAAATTTTATGTTGTTTCCAGTAGACTCTCATCAAAATAAACAAATATAGTAGGCTACAAGTGCTACAACGCTTGCATTACTGCACTGGTAGGACCGTGAAAGAATAAGTTACGGTAATTTCATTGTGGTAAGACACCAGTACCGGCACCAGTACCAGTATCGTACTTACGTACTGAGCTACCAGTACCGGTACCGAACCTGTAGGTCTGATATTCCGTTCCGCATACGATAGGCTATAAAACTTGCATTGCAGCATTAGTAATACCGCGGAAGGAATAAGTCAATTTCACTGCGTTACGGCACCGGTATGGCAACTTACCAGTACCGACCTACAGTAGCTGTAGTACTGAGCAAGACAATCGATCGCGAAACCGCTTGAAATAAGTGTAAAACAGTGTTCCCATGAGTAAAAATAAATACCGCGAAATTTTGTATGAAATATCATATCTCATAGGATTCATATAAAATTTAAGAATAAGCAAAAGTAATAGCCTTCTAGCGAAAAAATTAATCTTCAACCACTGAAAATTTCAAAGCAATTGGTCCAGTATTCGAAGAGAAAAGCGACTTTTTAAAAACGTGTCAAAGAACAAGAACAACAACAACATAATATTGAAACGATCGTCATGTCCACTACGTGTCCAACAAGAGATCAATGCTCAAATATATGGACACACAGAACAATTCCCCAAAAATCATATGCGGTGACCAACGACTAACATACCGGCGGTGACTTACCAGTACCTGTATCGGGGTACCGTGACGGTACAGGGACTGTCATAGATATTTTAGGTCCTGTGACAATTGAAACATCAGTTGAAATATCTCGTGATATGAGTCAATTATGTACCGTATTATCGGATTAGGTACCGAACCACAGTCAAACATTTCACATAAAAACGTTACTAAATAACATGCGTCAACTTAACACCAGCCGAATCGGGGTACAATTTTTGGTACAGTGACTGTCATAGCCGTTTAGGGCTGATGGACAATTCGACTACACGGACAACTCACCAGGCCTAGGGTGGTGTAGCCAGTCTGCGGACAATTTCATTCAAACCGCTATAAAACAAAAACCAATATATCTAACCCGTTAATTTTTTCACCGTGGGTGCATTGGCGGCATTTATTCTACACGCTAAACCTCGTATTAACTTTCTACGACAAAGGGTTAAAGCTATACAAATCCCCAAAGTACGGCACTCGAAAGACGTATTTACGACCGAACGACCAGTGTGCGACCACGGATTTCAAGCCTTGATCATCGTTTCTGCTGCGTCGAGACTATCGCATACGCAGCCATACAGCAATCAAACAGACAAAACACGGTGGTCGCAAATTGGTTGACAACTGTTGGTCTTGTGACAGCGTGAAAACATTGGGCTTCTAATTGCATTTCTGACCGTCATATATTTCAAGAACACGGTTATTTCGAACAAAACTCGTTAAATTATAAACAAAGCACCACATCACAGCAATCAAACAGACGAAAACACAGTGGCCGCAAATTGGTTGACAAAGATATTATCGACGTATCGGAAATGCACACCCCCCATTCCCCCTACTTCAAATGTAGAAACGCGAAACTTTCAAATATGGTTAAAAGAAACACAACTCTACCCACCTGCCAAGTTTCATCTTTTTATCTCTTATATTTGTATGGATTTTCAAGCTTTTGACAGCTACGAGTTAGTTCAGTGTCACCGCGCTGTGTTACGGTACCAGAACTTCTCTATCTTTAGAAGGTCCTGTCTTGTGACCGCGTGAATTGAAATTGCAAGATGGTCCGTTGGACACAAAATGGCGTCCGATATACCCGCAGAACGTTTAGTGACGTCATAGCAAACAAAAACAAATCTTACTGAGCTAACAGAAATATTTGAAATAAATAAAAGTAATAGCCTTCTGGAGAAAAATTTCATCTTCAACCACTGAAAATTTCAAAGCAATTAGTCCAGTAATCAAAGAGAAAATCGACTTTTTAAAAACGTGTCAAAGAACAAGAACAACAACATAATATTGAAACGATCGTTATGTCCACTACGTGTCCAATAACATGCGTCAACTTAACACCAGCCGAATCGGGGCACAATTTTTGGTACAGTGACTGTCATAGCCGTTTAGGGCTGATGGACAATTCGACTACACGGACAACTCACCAGGCCTAGGGTGGTGTAGCCAGTCTGCGGACAATTTCATTCAAACCGCTATAAAACAAAAACCAATATATCTAACCCGTTAATTTTTTCACCGTGGGTGCATTGGCGGCATTTATTCTACACGCTAAACCTCGTATTAACTTTCTACGACAAAGGGTTAAAGCTATACAAATCCCCAAAGTACGGCACTCGAAAGACGTATTTACGACCGAACGACCAGTGTGCGACCACGGATTTCAAGCCTTGATCATCGTTTCTGCTGCGTCGAGACTATCGCATACGCAGCCATACAGCAATCAAACAGACAAAACACGGTGGTCGCAAATTGGTTGACAAAGATATTATCGGCGTATTAGGATAGGATTTACATATTTATCCCGGGGGAGAGAAGTAACTATCAAAGATGGTTAACACAACTCTACCCACCTGCCAAGTTTCATCTTTTTATCTCTTATATTTGTATGAATTTTCAAGCTTTTGACAGCTACGAGTTAGTTCAGTGTCACCGCGCTGTGTTAAGGTACCAGAACTACTCTATCTTTAGAAGTTCCTGTCTTGTGACAGCGTGAAAACATTGGGCTTCTAATTGCATTTCTGACCGTCATATATTTCAAGAACACGGTTATTTCGAACAAAACTCGTTAAATTATAAACAAAGCACCACATCACAGCAATCAAACAGACAAAAACACGGTGGCCGCAAATTGGTTGACAAAGATATTATCGACGTATCGGAAATGCACACCCCCTATTCCCCCTCCTTCAAATGTAGAAACGCGAAACTTTCAAATATGGTTAAAAGAAACACAACTCTACCCACCTGTCAAGTTTCATCTTTTTATTTCTCATGTTTGTATGGATTTTCAAGCTTTTGACAGCTACGAGTTAGTTCAGTGTCACCGCGCTGTGTTACGGTACCAGAACTTCTCTATCTTTAGAAGGTCCTGTCTTGTGACAGCGTGAATTGAAATTGCAAGATGGTCCGTTGGACACAAAATGGCGTCCGATATATCGGCAGAACGTTTAGTGACGTCATAGCAAACAAAAACAAATCTTACAGAGCTAACAGAAATATTTGAAATAAATAAAAGTAATAGCCTTCTGGAGAAAAATTTCATCTTCAACCACTAAAAATTTCAAAGCAATTAGTCCAGTAATCAAAGAGAAAAGCGACTTTTTAAAAACGTGTCAAAGAACAAGAACAACAACAACAACATAATATTGAAACGATCGTTATGTCCACTACGTGTCCAACAAGAACAACAAAAATACCAAAACGATCGTTATGTCCACTAACGTGTCCAATAATCGTCAAACAGCCGTTTGGTTGCTATAATTCAGTGAAGCGTCGCGGGCCGTAGTTTGCCGACTCCTGCTTTAGATTGTATTAATGATGTCTTCTAGCTGGTTAATTGGACACGTAGTGGACATAACGATCGTTTCAATATTATGTTGTTGTTGTTCTTGTTGTTGTTCTTGTTCTTGTTCTTTGACACGTTTTTAAAAAGTCGCTTTTCTCTTTGATTACTGGACTAATTGCTTTGAAATTTTCAGTGGTTGAAGATGAAATTTTTCTCCAGAAGGCTATTACTTTTATTTATTTCAAATATTTCTGTTAGCTCTGTAAGATTTGTTTTTGTTTGCTATGACGTCACTAAACGTTCTGCCGATATATCGGACGCCATTTTGTGTCCAACGGACCATCTTGCAATTTCAATTCACGCTGTCACAAGACAGGACCTTCTAAATATAGAGAAGTTCTGGTACCGTAACACAGCGCGGTGACACTGAACTAACTCGTAGCTGTCAAAAGCTTGAAAATCCATACAAATATGAGAAATAAAAAGATGAAACTTGGCAGGTGGGTAGAGTTGTGTTTCTTTTAACCATATTTGAAAGTTTCGCGTTTCTACATTTGAAGGAGGGGGAATAGGGGGTGTGCATTTCCGATACGTCGATAATATCTTTGTCAACCAATTTGCGGCCACCGTGTTTTCGTCTGTTTGATTGCTGTGATGTGGTGCTTTGTTTATAATTTAACGAGTTTTGTTCGAAATAACCGTGTTCTTGAAATATATGACGGTCAGAAATGCAATTAGAAGCCCAATGTTTTCACGCTGTCACAAGACAGGAACTTCTAAAGATAGAGTAGTTCTGGTACCGTAACACAGCGCGGTGACACTGAACTAACTCGTAGCTGTCAAAAGCTTGAAAATCCATACAAATATAAGAGATAAAAAGATGAAACTTGGCAGGTGGGTAGAGTTGTGTTAACCATCTTTGATAGTTACTTCTCTCCCCCAGGATAAATATGTAAATCCTATCCTAATACGCCGATAATATCTTTGTCAACCAATTTGCGACCACCGTGTTTTGTCTGTTTGATTGCTGTATGGCTGCGTATGCGATAATCTCGACGCAGCAGAAACGATGATCAAGACTTGAAATCCGTGGTCGCACACTGGTCGCAAATACGTCTTTCGAGTGCCGTACTTTGGGGATTTGTATAGCTTTAACCCTTTGTCGTAGAAAGTTAATACGAGGTTTAGCGTGTAGAATAAATGCCGCCAATGCACCCACGGTGAAAAAATTAACGGGTCACATATATTGGTTTTTGTTTTATAGCGGTTTGAATGAAATTGTCCGCAGACTGGCTACACCCCCCTAGGCCTGGTGAGTTGTCCGTGTAGTCGAATTGTTCATCAGCCCTAAACGGCTATGACAGTCACTGTACCAAAAATTGTACCCCGATTCGGGTGGTGTTAAGTTGACGCATGTTATTTAGTAACGTTTTTATGTGAAATGTTTGACTGTGGTTCGGTACCTGATCCGATAATACGGTACATAATTGACTCATATCACGAGATATTTCAACTGATGTTTCAATTGTCACAGGACCTAAAATATCTATGACAGTCCCTGTACCGTCACGGTACCCCGATACAGGTACTGGTAAGTCACCGCCGGTATGTTAGTCGTTGGTCACCGCATATGATTTTTGGGGAATTGTTCTGCGTGTCCATATATTTGAGCATTGCTCTCTTGTTTCTCTTTCTAATTTGTTTTCTCGGTAAATTTTTCTCATTTTTTCCTTTCAAGGCTACCAGCTATTAAGGTAACAAAAGCGCCGAGATAGTGCCATAGTGAATGAGCACGGATGTAAACAAAGTGTATGAATCTGCTGGTTTGGACGCCAAATCGAGTGATTTATATTCAAAACTCGCCGTACCTCATTATGAAACATCTCAATATTTTACGTAATTTAGCTAGCAGTTGTCAGGCTTGAACACTCTCCCCAAACGCACAACTTGTTATTGATTGACATTAAAGTAGGACATTTTTCAGTGGCCGTTTTCTGTGTATATATATATCGAAATTACCCACATAGATACAAATCATAAGCCAATTTATTTCGATTCAGTTATTATTTATTGTTCATCAGATACATTTCTTATAGTGTTATACACAATATATTTCCATGTATATATATTCCAAATTCATCCAAAATATCTGAAATAAAATACAAAATTTACTGAGAAAATATGCATTTGGTTCCGGTGGCCGAAAATAAAAAGTTTAAAATATATGATCACCTCATTATTCCTCGAGGATTTTATCCTCCAACTGTTCCACGAAGCCCCCTGAAAATAAAGATATGACTCATATGTTTATAAAAAGTTTTCATTTAGGTTGGCAAACCTTGAAATTCAATTCAATCAATAATATTCAAGTGGAGTATTCATCCACTCATAATTTCCAAGTGCAGTTAGAAACAAGAGAGCTATGCTCAAATATATGGACACATAGAGTCACATAATTTTGATGACGTCATAGCGAAAAAAGAAGTAATAGCCTTCTGGAGAAAATTTTTATCTTTAACCACTAAAAATTTCAAAGCAATTGGTCCAGTATTCGAAGAGAAAAGCGACTTTTTAAAAACGTGTCAAGCGGTACTGAGTTAGCAGTCAGGCAGCATCTTACCTGTACACTGTAGGCCATATACGGTAATTGATCACAGAACAGTTGTTCCCTTGCAAATTTTATGTTGTTTACACTTTAGGACAGATAATTGATCACAGAACAATTCTTCCCTTTCAAATTTTATGTTGTTTCCAGTAGACTCTCATCAAAATAAACAAATATAGTAGGCTACAAGTGCTACAACGCTTGCATTACTGCACTGGTAGGACCGTGAAAGAATAAGTTACGGTAATTTCATTGTGGTAAGACACCGGTACCGGCACCAGTACCAGTATCGTACTTACGTACTGAGCTACCAGTACCGGTTAGCAGTCAGCCAGCATCTTACCTGTACACTGTAGGCCATATACGGTAATTGATCACAGAACAGTTGTTCCCTTGCAAATTTTATGTTATTTACACTTTAGGACAGATAATTGATCACAGAACAATTCTTCCCTTCCAAATTTTATGTTGTTTCCAGTAGACTCTCATCAAAATAAACAAATATAGTAGGCTACAAGTGCTACAACGCTTGCATTACTGCACTGGTAGGACCGTGAAAGAATAAGTTACGGTAATTTCATTGTGGTAAGACACCGGTACCGGCACCAGTACCAGTATCGTACTTACGTACTGAGCTACCAGTACCGGTACCGAACCTGTAGGTCTGATATTCCGTTCCGCATACGATAGGCTATAAAACTTGCATTGCAGCATTAGTAATACCGCGGAAGGAATAAGTCAATTTCACTGCGTTACGGCACCGGTATGGCAACTTACCAGTACCGACCTACAGTAGCTGTAGTACTGAGCAAGACAATCGATCGCGAAACCGCTTGAAATAAGTGTAAAACAGTGTTCCCATGAGTAAAAATAAATACCGCGAAATTTTGTATGAAATATCATATCTCATAGGATTCATATAAAATTTAAGAATAAACAAAAGTAATAGCCTTCTAGCGAAAAAATTAATCTTCAACCACTGAAAATTTCAAAGCAATTGGTCCAGTATTCGAAGAGAAAAGCGACTTTTTAAAAACGTGTCAAAGAACAAGAACAATAACAAGAACAACAAGAACAACAACAACATAATATTGAAACGATCGTTATGTCCACTACGTGTCCAATAAGAGATTGATCTCTGAGCGAAGTTACGGACGAGCTACTCAGACTATACAGAATAAAAGTGCAGAATGAAGTGGTATAAATACCTATTGATGCACGACTTGAATCAATTCTCATAAATACGATCAGAAAAAAATTATAAGATAGCGAATTACACATATATAACTGAAGTTATTGGGGTAAAATTTTTGAAATTGGGAATTGATTCAGTTAGATTTTTACTTATCGATCTTAAGATCGGTAAGTATATTGATAGGTATTTGTCTGTATGTCTGTCTGTCTGTGTGTGTGTCTGTTAGATGCACGCGATATCTCACGAAAGCGAGATTGAATCTGCTCCAGATTTTGCATGTGCATTCATCTTATCTCGGACCAGAAGTCTATTGATTTTGGGCGAATTATGTCGTATAATTAGCGAGTTATCAATCAATTATTGATATAGTGATCTAGATTTTTGTAAAGCGAGAGAATTTTGAAACCCGCCGAGTGTGTGTGTGCGATGCGCAGTGCGCAAGTTACAAGAGCGGATGAATCGAAACTGCAGTTTCTGTTTTGGGGGATCCCCTAACTATCGATCGATAAGTCTTCGGTTTCCAACCGATATTCTCGTTTATTTCTTCTTTAGTTTGATTCACTAAACCGATCGCATACCATTTGCATCAAGAGCACATGTCTAACTTTGAACCTGCGAATAACTAGGTTAATTCCCGATGGAACTGTACAATTTGTGAGAATATAGCAACAATAAAAAAAAATATAAAATATTTTTTTGTATAAAAATATAAAATATTTTTTTGTGCTAGATAATAAATTTTTTTTGAATCCATAAAAATTTTCTCTAAACTGGAGATAAGATTATATTCGTAAATATTAGCTCGTATCCATAATAACTTTAATAATGAGATATCGTTATAAACCAAAGTAGAAGCTAAAGAGTAGCATTCTGCAACCCTATTTCGTCTTAAAATTCTTGCGTGTGGCTTGGTGATACCGCACTCGTCTACCGCATAGTAACTCCATACGCATAACAAATATTATCTCATGTACCGCATGGATGCTTGAGACTCGACACTCACATTAAATAAACCAAGCATCTTCGACAGGTTTCATTAATACATAGAAATCTTTACACCTTTCTCATCTCAAATTTGTCAACTACTACATAAACATGCGTATTTATGAAAGTTTGTTCCATGTACTATGAAGAAAATGTGGATTTAAATTTAAAAAAAACTATTTCGATTGCTCTTATGTATACCTCTCAGTCGTGCTACTCGTCTGTACATTCGAACTATGCAGCGAATGCTGTAGGCTACATACGAAAAGTACACACAGCGCTAAACATATATTTATTACATTTCTTTGGTGGGGAGGGGGGAGGGGGTCATGTAGCTACATGCTTCACGATCAGGGTAGATTTTATAGAAATACATATTACACAGCCTTGGGGGGTAATGACATCCGTTACATGACATCGAAATGGTATTTGTTTATTTTGTGTCAATAACAACCTCTAAATCTGCACGAGACCGGATGAGGTAGTAATATATACTTTAGTTCTGTGGAAAGTCAAGGGATTTTGACTCGCAATTCAAAATTCGGGGCTCCCGAAGTATGCGAACCAAGATGGCGGACATCGGAATGTAATATGTGTACTAGGTTAGGGTTAGGCCATAATTTTAGGTATAAATACTACGGGAGGCTCTTGGCTCTTGGTCTTCGAACTGATAACAAGACTAAAATAGGGAAAATTGGAAAAAAATTATCGCCTAACCCTAACCTGTTACCCATGTTACGTTCCGATGTCCGCCATCTTGGTTCGCATACTTCGGGAGCACCCAAAATTCTCTATTCGATTGCTCATAGAGTTATCATTCGATTCGTCTTCTCAGGCAGTGTTCAGAATGATTGGCTTGTATCAGGTTTTTAATAATGAACTTGTTTGTAATAGGCGTGTTCTGTTTATAAATATTGTTGAAAAGTTTTAAAAAAATGATATATATAATATATATAGCCCGTAGAGACGAATTCAGTAGTTGCAATAGAATCTTCAGTTACTCTCATCATGTTTGTGTAAATTTCAAATGATTTGGAATTGTCATAAAATAGTGTTAATAGGATTTTTGTGAAACTGTTGATTAATTGATTTATATTAGGCGCTGGGTGTTATTAAAATGCTTCTACTCGTTATGAGGACGTATTCTATAACAAAAGATATAATCCCAGGATTTGTTAGTAAATTGATAATATTTACGGAGCATATATTCAGTTCTTTGCAATAATTAAATAAAAATGATCTTAGGACGACATAGCGGGGACAATGTAATATTAATTGTTCTACGGTTTCGTTTTCCAAGCAAGGGTCGCAAAGTCCATTGTCGTGGAATTTTATGAAGATGATAGTTCAAACGACAGGGGCCTGTTTGTAGTTTGAAAAAGATTATTCCATATCTTCTGGATAAGTCGCAAGAAATATGATCTTAACCAGATAGGAAGAATATACTGAAATGTTGAGCTTTTTCTAGTTATTCCAAGTCGCACTTTGCATTAATAATTAACTTTGCTTCGTTTTTCGAGACTTTGATGACTGATATTACACTATTTTCTCGCATTTTTGCTTCTTTTGCTAGTTTATCTTTATTATACGAAGCACAGTTCATCACAGTAAATTTGTTGCCTGTGACACTAAATGCATTAAACACACACATATATATATAACCTTTGGGAAGTACGACAATGAGAGATTCCAATAACTTGAGCTACAGTCACAACAGAAATTGATATTACACAGCCTGCGGGGTTATGGCATCGAAGTGATATTTGTCAATAACAACTTTCAAATCATTTCGGGTAGTGGCGTTTGTAGGGATATAATTCAGATTATCTTTTCGTGCAGAACGTTCAGAATGATTGGTTTTCTCTTGGTTTGGATTACGAGCTTGTTTGTGATATTCGAATTTATTTAATATATTTTTAAAATAAGTCTTACAGAATGACACAGCGTGATGTCCAATTATTATAAATAGAGCTGACGACTTCAGTACTTTAAATCGAATCGTGACTTATTTAATTCATATTTGTGTGATTTTAGAATGTGCTGATTAAATTTATCATAAAATGCTGTTACGGAATCTCGGAAAAAATGATATTGGCGATACCCTGTTAAAAATTATTACCCGCGAACAATTACTATGGAGCTAGATTGGCGACCCTAGGAGCTAGATTTAATGCTGGAGATATTATAATTACATTGGGCGTTGGGTGCCTATCCCATGCGCAAATATAAGAAATAAAGACAGCAAGCGTCTATAATCTATAGATATTTTACTTGGTACACAGCATTTAGCCAAAACTGCAATATGAACGGAACAGTCATTTTTTGTTTGGTCGCTGTTTTATGCACCCATGTACATGTCGCATTGACACACGAGCAATATGCTTCGATATTAGCAGAACAGTTGAATACCTACTGTGATTCACGCGATCAGGGATCAATTGCAGTATCAACAGGAGCAAAAACTACTCGAATCGGAAAGGCGGGGCCAAAAGGCCCCCGAGGGCCTACTGGCAAACCCGGTTCCGTGAACTACACAGTAGTTAATGAATTGGTCGAAACCAAATTACAAGGTACTTTTATTTTGCTAAATTGCACATAACTGACTTTTCCTCTTAAATTAGTAACTAACTTCGGACATTTTTCATAAAAAAATTTACTCGAAGCAAGGGTACGTGCGCTAACTCAGAACTCACCAACCGTGAAACTTCCCAATGATGACAAGAGAACTATGCTCAAATATATGGACACGTAGAGCCACATAATTTTGATGACGTCATTGCAAAAAAAAGTAATAGCCTTCTGGAAAAAAATTTTATCTTTAACCACTAAAATTTTAAAGCAATTGGTCCAGTAATCAAAGAGAAAAGCGATTTCTTCAAAACGTGTCAAAGGACAAGAACAACATAACAACAAAACGATCGCTATGTCCACTACGTGTCCAATAAAACCATAATGGATTATAGTGTAGAATTGTGCAGTATATTGTGAATACCGATTTGAATAAATATATATACAAATGAAGCAATGCTCAACTACATGAATATGGATGGCAAATGACTATAGATTAAAATATGGCCACCGCAATATCAATAAAATTTTGAAAAAATTGCTTTTTCTTAGCCAATTCATACCACACAAATTTGTGATTATGATGTCTGTACTAACATGCTGTTCTTCTTTGTCTTTCGCTTTCAGAGCTAAGCGTTGGAAAGAGATTGACCAATTTGAACGAAAGAATCACAGAAATAGAAAAAGGTATTTGCCTTGCCAATTTTTTTGTTAGGGTAAGTACTAGGGATGGGCCGGGATTTTTCTCTTTTTCGGCGGCCATAATACAAACGTAAACGTGGTCAATATGCGCCTTGGCTGTGAACTGGATTTCCAGCCCACCTTGCGTCAATTCTGGGCGGCAATTCAGAAATTTTTCTGCAGGATTTTTCTGCAATTATAGGTTCAAATATTCGCAAAACAAAATAAAATCCATAGGTGCAATTGTCCTGAGTTCAAATGTACGTGGGTTCAAATGTACGGGAACCAACGAAGACAATGTTCTTCATCAGTCCCTTGTGCGAGCCTGTACTGCTGTTTCCATGGTTACCTACAATGTGGTGCTTGGAGTCGACTTTCTTTTGTTGAAACGGCGACTACTTGGCATATACCAGGTTGCCTTGACGTATGTTGGTTTTTGTTCGTCTTTATTCTATTTATCATATTATGTTAGACTGTCCAGGCTTTATATTGCCATTCTCTCTAAGCCATGTGTAACAAATTAAGGAAATCCTACAGTTTTCATTGCAAATTAAATACCGTAAACCGCTCCCAGACAAGGAACGCAGCATTCCACTGCACATAATATATTTTATGGGTTGTTGTCAATGCAGATCTACAGAGGCTAAAGCACGTAGATTGTGCCAGAGTCACATCAGACTTTGCAAAGTCTCATTCTGAACTTGGAGGAGTTTTCGATATTTATATCGGATTACTGGGAACTAAAATGGAAGTATTTTGCGATCTAACAACAGATGGAGGCGGTTGGACTGTGAGAATTAATGTTATTTCTCGTTTGTAGCTACTATGAATGTAGACCATGTACAATTTAGCCAACATATTATCCATCTAGTTTTTAGTTTATTTTTAGTCAACGTAACCAGGGTATTTATCATTATCTGACTCGTAGTTCATTTTGGAAGTTTTGTTGGTCTTGTTGTTGACCCGGAAACATACTGCGTCAAAACGAATAACTTCCTAATTTAGGATAAAAATACGACATATTTACTTATTTCTTATAGCAAGCACAAAAATGATAAGTACTAAATAAATGTCCCACTGAGTAAATTTGGCGTCGCATGAGTCACACAAATGTCTCAATGCGACACGGCACGCTTCTCCGATTCCAAGACTGTACCGATATTTAGGCATATGAAACAAACCCACAACATTTGTTTATGCAACTAGGGCGTCTCGAGGAACGGCGTTGAGAGCCGGGTTGTTTGGTCATGGGCTAGGCTCTCTGACGTAATTATTTAACATTCGTGTTCACATATTTAAACATTGCTCTCATGTATTTTCAATTATCAAGGTGTTTCAAAGACGCATAAACGGATCCGCAGACTTTTATAGAAACTGGGATGAATATGTTTCCGGATTCGGCAATTTAGCTGGAGAATTTTGGATGGGTAACTTTGGTATTATATTCCTAATGTTAACTGCGCTAACTGACCATACTTGCGAAGAGGCGAGAAGACAATAATGCTGCACAGTAAAACTTTGGTTAAGGGTGCAAACCATATGTCTATATATGAAAGTTTAGTTGAAAGTTGCACACAACGATAGCCTAGCCCTAGATAAACTATCATTCCCTGTTCAGGACTGGAGAAGTTACATCGTTTGACATCTCGTACCAGCTATGAATTGAGAATAGAGTTCGAAGATTGGGAAGGAAACAAACCATATGCTAAATACGAGTCAGTTAAGTTACTGTAATTTTATATTTGCGCGCAAATACTCACATTTATATTTTACAGCAGTGTACGGCAAACTTTGTGTATTAGCGGGCCAAACCGGTAGCATGCGGGCGCATTAATTTTCGCCAACGAACAGTATCACGTTAAACTTCAAATTATGGCGCACTGGCGACTCATATTACTATGTTAAAAGCCTGCCAATGAGACGTGTATATGATCGTTTCCTATTTATTTTCAAACACAAAACATTGTTTATATTTACTTATCATCGATGTGAAGCATGATGTTGTTTCTGCGTGTGGGCCAAAGCGTTGAAATCAATTGACAACTTTGTTTTCATGCAGAACGTCGTTCAATGAACGATCTGACAAGCGAGTACAAAGTTTAGTCTTACTTTTAGTAAAATTCATTTTGGATAAAGCTGCTCACAGCAATACGTGCTTCCGAACGTGCACATTACACGTTTTGCATTGTCGTACAGATGAGTAACGGCGCAGCCACTGGTCCCGGGGTCGAATTTCGTAATGACGTTTAACATTAAAGCCATAAATAACTGCGATGCTGGCTTGACATATCAGGCAAACAGATTTTTAAATGCCCAAGAATGAAGCATTTTCCGTCCAAGCACTTTGGAAGGTTCGCTTGATTCGGCTTTATATATTACAAGGGGGGTTGCTCGAGGGTTGCAAAAATAATTCGCATTTGGTCAGCGGGTCGCACTTTGTCGACCACAGCTTTACATCATTATATCTTCGCGAACATTAACTTCGAACATCGTTCCGACGAAAGCTTCAGTCAACTTACTGGGGCGTTCAATATTGTAAAGTATAATATACATGATTTTACAGGTCATTTTCGGTTGGAGACTCCGGCAGCAAGTATACCCTTACGGTAGCTGACTATTCCGGAACAGCAGGTGACTCTCTCCAATACCACAGCGGTTCAAAATTTTCTACATTTGATCAAGACAATCCCTCCAGTTGTGCAACTGTTTACAAAGGGGCGTGGTGGCACAAGGACTGTTATTATGCAAACTTGAATGGCGTGTATATGAATCAGGGTAGCTACACGGCGGACAAAGCGATTGGCGTGGAATGGTGGCATTATAAAAATGCACATTGGTATTCCATGAAATTTGTCGAGATGAAAATACGACCGAAATTTTGAAAAAGATTATTGAATTATGTATAATAAAATACCCTTTCCGCCTATTAGTACTCTATGGTGGCCCATCGTTGTCACGCGTAAAATTGAAATTAAAAAATAAAATAAAAAACCGAAAATAAAAAAATAGTTGTGAAAAAACATAAAAATAATTGAAAAAAAAAATGAAAAAAAAATTTAAATTAAAAAAAAAAAATTAAAAATAAGAACGAAAAAAAACGTAAAAAAAAAATTAAAAAAAAAATTGAAAAAAAAAAAAAAGAAAAGTTGAATAAAAAGAAAAAGAAAAGGTTGACAACGATGGTCCGCCTCGTGGCCCATCGTTGTCACAGTTTTTATTTTTAGAAAATTTGCTTCTGCTTGGGACCAACGTTGCCAGGCATAATCCTACGCGCACAAATGTGTTCCCTGGGTTTCCAACTCACTACTGATTTTCTCGAGCAATATTCAATATGAAAATGTTCTATAATTTCTCCATGCTACAAGTTCAACAAGAAGTAATATATTTATAATAATGATAAGAGAATATAGAATTGAATACGAAAATTCGGAAAATTTGTTTTTACGTGTAGAAGGTAATTTAATTGGAGAACGCTGGTTAACTACTCAGTTGTCTGAACACTCGCGATGCCGGTACCGTCTTACCAAATACCGGTAGTCGGTTATAGTCGCTTTGCGTATGACCGTACCGGTAGCCATGCAATCACTCATGAAAGAATGGGAGATACGGATAGTCTCGTAGAATATAGACTACTGAAACACTCTCTGCGCCTGCCCCATACCGTACAGCCGTAACGTACCGATCCAGACAAATGATGAATCGCCCGTGCTCAACCATTTATTTCAATCCATACCTCGATCCTAGTAGAATATAGTGAGTCGAGGTATGGATTGAAATAAATGGTTGAGCACGGGCGATTCATCATTTGTCTGGATCGGTACGTTACGGCTGTACGGTATGGGGCAGGCGCAGAGAGTGTTTCAGTAGTCTATATTCTACGAGACTATCCGTATCTCCCATTCTTTCATGAGTGATTGCATGGGTACCGGTACGGTCAGACGGTACCGTACCGGCATCGCACGAGTGTCCAGACAACTGAGCAGTTAAGCAGCATTTTCCAATTAAATTACCTTCTACACGTAAAAACAAATTTTCATATTCAATTCTATATTCTCTTATCATTATTATAAATATATTGCTTGTGGTTGAACTTGTAGCATGGAGAATTTATAGAACATTTTCATGTTGAATTTATTGGATATTGCTAATAAAAGTCAGTAGTGAGTTAGAAACCCAGGAAACACATTTGTGCGTGTAGGATTAAGCCTGACAACGTTGGTCCCAAGCAGCATCAAATTTTCTAAAAATAAAAACGCATGACAACGATGGGCCACGAGGCGGACCATCGTTGTCAACCTTTTTATTTTCTTTTTATCCAATTTTTTTTTTTAATTTTTTTTTTTTTAATTTTTTTTTTTTAATTTTTTGTTTTTGTTTTTATTTTTAAATTTTTTTTTTCTCTTCCTTTTTTTCAATTATTTTTATGTTTTTTCACAACTATTTTTTTATTTTCGCTTTTTCATTTTATTTTTTCATTTTTTTTTAAATTTCACGCGTGACAACGATGGGCCACCGTAGTACTCTGTAGTATTATGCCGTACGTAAAATGTGGTGTTTTTGAGTAATACAGGAAACAGAACGCATTACAGTCTTTATTTTTAAGCGATTATCGGGCGATCCATCAAAATTTTAACCTTCCAATGGTTTTCACATAGCTTGTTGCTTTGGTTGGACTAATATTGAGTATGCCGATAAATTTGTATCTTTCGCATGGAAAGTTTATTTACAAATTTAGAGGCATGCTCATTAGTAGTTCAGTAATATTAGGATATTCAGATAATAAAGGAATTGCTAAAATATAACATTAATAAAAGGGCTTTGTGTTTGACCATTATTTTAATAAAATGCATTTCATAGTTTCTTGTCCAAAAGTCCAAGACGCGCGTTTTCGGGTTTACGAACCGTAACATATCATGTATACAAATTGAGTTGTTGGACACGAAGTGGACATAACGATCGTTTCAATATTATGTTGTTGTTGGACACGTAGTGGACATAACGATCGTTTCAATATTATGTTGTTGTTGGACACGTAGTGGACATAATGATCGTTTCAATATTATGTTGT
The DNA here is from genome assembly GCF_964204865.1 of Styela clava. Classification (NCBI taxonomy): domain Eukaryota; kingdom Metazoa; phylum Chordata; class Ascidiacea; order Stolidobranchia; family Styelidae; genus Styela; species Styela clava. The sequence goes on from NC_135250.1 coordinate 21,712,320, forward strand.
TGTTCTTGTTCTTTGACACGTTTTTAAAAAGTCGCTTTTTTCTTCGAATACTGGACTAATTGCTTTGAAATTTTCAGTGGTTAAAGATAAAAATTTTCTCCAGAAGGCTATTACTTTTTTTTTCGCTATGACGTCATCAAAAATTATGTGGCTCTACGTGTCCATATATTTGAGCATAGCTCTCTTGTTGTTCTTGTTCTTTGACACGTTTTTAAAAAGTCGCTTTTCTCTTCGAATACTGGACCAATTGCTTTGAAATTTTCAGTGGTTGAAGATAAAATTTTTCTCCAGAAGGCTATTACTTTTATTTATTTTAAAATTTCTTGTGGACTTCGAGAGATTCGTTTTTTGTGTTCAAAGAAGTGATCAGAATAAAAAATAGTGACACCTTGTGGCGATTGCGCGAAGGCATATCAACTGAGAAGCGATCGTAATTCTTGCTCCGCTAAGAGTTGTTTATGGGGAATCGAGGTGTTTGGGGTTACCGGTACCCGCAATGCAGCAATGCAACGGTTTGCGATAACTTCTTGGCTAGTTGACTATTACTACAGCTTCGCTTGGTGACCATATATTTGTTGACTGCGGTATTTACTGTTATCAGTTGGTATTTCAAATTATTTCTCAATAAACTCGAAAGGTTTTTGAGGTTAAGTTAAACTACCGGTACTGTTTCGCTCGGTGTTCAATCAATCAATCAATGTTCACTTTCCATATATTTCAGTATTTGTAGACTGTGGTTCCCGTGTTAAGCTAAAGTGATACCGGTACCGGTACGATAGCTGGGAAAGCTATGACAGTCCCTGTGGCCTGTACGGCACGTACCGGTACCGTTTACAGGTTTACGTACCGTCTTACCGATACCGGTACCGTAGTCCGTTACGGTACGTACCGGTACAGCTGTACAGGTACGATATCGGTAGACTAGTACAGTATTACTGTACTAGTTGCATTAATTATCTTTGTTTAGAGTGTGTGCCTGCATTGAAATTAAGTTTTTGTAATGAGCCAGCATGTCTGCACAGCTGCTATGCCTTTCTAATTTTTCGCTGTTTCGTTACATTTTTTTGGAAACAACATTTGCATAAATACGTATGGTACCGTATGCAGAGGAAGAAACTTCACGAAAATTTCAACATGTGCAGCAGGGCAGTGTACATAAATCAGTAAATACAGAAATATGCAAAGGAAGAGACTTTACAAAAAGGATAAGATTTACATAATTATCCCGATGGAGAGGAAAGCCTATAGAACGGCTTAACCATATTGCGAACCACAGCCTCTTGTCTAGTTACCGGTAAGGTACCATTCCAAGTCTGGTATAGCTGTATGGGATTAGTTAGTTATTTGTTTTCGGAAGCATGGATTTGATTAGTTTAAGTGGCCAGCATATCAAATGTCTAATAGTGAAATATATTTCATATTTTCGCTATTTTATCTTTTCCCGAGGTCAATCAAAATCAAAATCCTACACAGTAAAAATACGGCGCAGTTCTACCACTGCATGGCGGCAGTTCCAGTACACGTCTAAAAGCTGGAGCAACTGAAACTATTTCTGCTATCACATATGCTTGCCAGTCGCCAGCTGGTAAGGATAGCATAAGGACAGGGCTCCTTAACACCAGTATTAAAATATGCTTTGCTCTATCGTTATCCAAATGCATTGGCTGAAAGTTAATTAAAAATGTTTTTTATGTGATTCATGTGTGGAATCATGTTCTGAAAGAGGCATACAAAAATTTGTTAAGCAGTAAATAATATTTCATTTACGGTATATGGGAACACGTTTAAAGACAAACTATAAGTCATTTTGTCATCTGTTTTTGGACACGTAGTGGACATAACGATCGTTTCAATATTATGTTGTTGTTGTTCTTGTTGTTGTTCTTGTTCTTGTTCTTTGACACGTTTTTAAAAAGTCGCTTTTCTCTTTGATTACTGGACTAATTGCTTTGAAATTTTCAGTGGTTGAAGATGAAATTTTTCTCCAGAAAGCTATTACTTTCATTTATTTCAAATATTTCTGTTAGCTCTGTAAGATTTGTTTTTGTTTGCTATGATGTCACTAAACGTTCTGCCGATATATCGGACGCCATTTTGTGTCCAACGGACCATCTTGCAATTTCAATTCACGCTGTCACAAGACAGGACCTTCTAAATATAGAGAAGTTCTGGTACCGTAACACAGCGCGGTGACACTGAACTAACTCGTAGCTGTCAAAAGCTTGAAAATCCATACAAATATGAGAAATAAAAAGATGAAACTTGGCAGGTGGGTAGAGTTGTGTTTCTTTTAACCATATTTGAAAGTTTCGCGTTTCTACATTTGAAGGAGGGGGAATAGGGGGTGTGCATTTCCGATACGTCGATAATATCTTTGTCAACCAATTTGCGGCCACCGTGTTTTCGTCTGTTTGATTGCTGTGATGTGGTGCTTTGTTTATAATTTAACGAGTTTTGTTCGAAATAACCGTGTTCTTGAAATATATGACGGTCAGAAATGCAATTAGAAGCCCAATGTTTTCACGCTGTCACAAGACCAACAATTGTCAACCAATTTGCGACCACCGTGTTTTGTCTGTTTGATTGCTGTATGGCTGCGTATGCTATAGTCTCGACGCAGCATAAACGGTGATCAAGGCTTGAAATCCGTGGTCGCACTGGTCGGTCGCAAATACGTCTTTCGATGCCGTACTTTGGGGATTTGTATAGCTTCAACCCTTTGTCGTAGAAAGTTAATACGAGGTTTAGCGTGTAGAATAAATGCCGCCAATGCACCCACGGTGAAAAAATCAACGGGTTAGATGTATTGGTTTTTGTTTTATAGCGGTTTGAATGAAATTGTCCGCAGACTGGCTACACCACCCTAGGCCTGGTGAGTTGTCCGTGTAGTCGAATTGTCCATCAGCCCTAAACGGCTATGACAGTCACTGTACCAAAAATTGTACCCCGATTCGGCTGGTGTTAAGTTGACGCATGTTATTTAGTAACGTTTTTATGTGAAATGTTTGACTGTGGTTCGGTACCTGATCCGATAATACGGTACATAATTGACTCATATCACGAGATATTTCAACTGATGTTTCAATTGTCACAGGACCTATAATATCTATGACAGTCCCTGTACCGTCACGGTACCCCGATACAGGTACTGGTAAGTCACCGCCGGTATGTTAGTCGTTGGTCACCGCATATGATTTTTGGGGAATTGTTCTGCGTGTCCATATATTTGAGCATTGCTCTCTTGTTTATATTGCTGTGATTGTTCAGTTTTATCAAATATAAATTGATCGATACTCACCTATTTTAAAAATCAAATTGTTGCAATTTTCAGATGTGAGAATGAAATATATGACCACTGTACAGTCAATGACGTAGGTATGTGCCAAATCATATCAAGTTTATTTACATGTTTACTCTTACTGCACTTGCAGTCAAATTAACTTATTCCATTTTTTTGTACGCTTGCACAGCTGCAATGTTTATGCTCATCTTTTATTGGACACGTAGTGGACATAACGATCGTTTCAATATTATGTTGTTGTTCTTGTTCTTTGACACGTTTTTCAAAAGTCGCTTTTCTCTTCGAATACTGGACCAATTGCTTTGAAATTTTCAGTGGTTAAAGATAAAAATTTTCTCCAGGAGGCTATTACTTTTTTTTTCGCTATGACGTCATCAAAATTATGTGACTCTACGTGCCCATATATTTGAGCATAGCTCTCTTGTTTCATTACAGTTCTGCGGTAAACAACATCAATATGCTAATAAAGAAGCATTACAATCTTTCCAATAGTGTTCAACATGTTATGAAATATGGTGGTCGCGGTTTCATCAATGCAAAAAATATTTGCCGGTTTATCAGCTTGATGCAATTATTGCAAATATTTTTCGTGTCCATATATTTGAGCATTGCTCTCTCGTTTACAATGCAATCTGACCTCACCATAGCGCTGTGCGTAACTACCATTTTGATTCCATTTAGCATCTTTACAAATATTCATATTATATAATGGATTGTCTACGCTCTCTACATGCTGAAATGAATAAATGTAAAAAGAAAAAATGAATGACTCGGTGTAAATTTCTCAACAATAAAAAATTAAATGATCAAGAGAGGGATATTTTGTACAAAGTCACCGCCGAAAAGGAAACCACTGGCGCTCAAAATGAGAAAATTAATGATTATTCATTTAGGGTTAGGAATGCAGGTCGCGCTCGCTGGAAATTCGACTTTTTCAAACCAACTCAAACTGGATATTTACTATTTATTTTTTATTTTTAAACGTGGCGGGGTTGTTTTTCTCAAATCTCACATGTTGGCAGTAGTGACGAGGGGGCTTTGTATAAAAGATCCCCAGACTGCAATTCTCAAATATGTTGACATGAGGTTCGAGCATCGGTACGTAAGGCCTGAGAGCACCAAGTTTGCCGAAGAGATCGACGGACAGGCAATACAAATGTAGTCGAACAATACGAATGCCCCTTGATAAATATGTAAATCCTATATTATCCTAAACATTAGATTTTATGAGCTTTGCAATGGGGAACATGTCACTGATATTCACAGTTGTTTTGTAGTCCGAAGTGATCAGATTAAAAAACGTCCAAACCTTGATGATCAAGTATTATTTCTTTTGCTTTATGATTTCGATATTTGAAAAAGAATCTGATCAGGTCAATTCCTTAATGTGTTAGATTTAGTATAATAAAGTATAAACAACTGTTAATTATTAGGTCTTGTACATGTAGAATTCTTTAACTACTCTTTTTTAAATTTTCGACAATCCTACACTAGAAATAGAACGTTCCGCTCAAATATTTGTTTTTGCTTGTTCTCTCCTGATACTAAATTGCTGCCAAATTTCATTGTTCTGTTTGCAAGATTTGAACGATTTTTGGCATTGTTTGATGCAAATATTGATGTACCATTCTGTCCGTTGAATCACCAAGAATGTGGTATTTTGCTTTGCTAAGTTGAACGCAATAACGTAAGCGTCATATTGCACAAAGATGCCGGATAAAGGCTTTCAGAAACGCAATTCCGTGGCATATTAAATATATTGTTGCCGTGAAAAAAAGTAGAACGTTGAAACCACTTTAGTAGCATGCAGCGATTTCCATGAGGGCACGACGTAGTTATGAGTGTAGTGTATACATAATGCTAATGTAGTTTATAGATTCCTAATGCATGGTTGTGCAACTTTTAATACAGGTGGCTATATATAAATAACTGAGTGAAACTGCGGGCGGCGGGCCGCACCTTTAATCAATTTGGACTGAGGTATAGAAGTTGCAACGCAATCGGATTGAATTTACTCGCATGTACCAGATTGAAATCTCGTTTTGCGGGCACATTTTCTAAAACTGGCTCTTCTCCGCGGGTCGCACAATTTTCCTTTGTCTTCTCGCACATTTGTTAGGCACGCGAGCGAGGCCCTGTAAACGAGATCATTCTCCCTCGGCTAAAAAGTTTCAAGAGTCGGTATTATCTAACTCGATGTTCATTTATTCAATTTCGTTTGTTAATTAATTAACAATCAATTATTTATTTAACATATTTTTGTCATTTTGTAACATATCCCTACAAATAGATATGATGTTATGACGTAACAACTGAATAAGATATCAGCAATTTGTGTCACAGCGAGCGTAGCATTTATTTGGCTACATCCTTACGTTATATAGTTGGTTTGTGCCACCCTTTTCTTCATTTCAGCTGTGATTCAATTTTTACAGCGCATGTTAGTCAGATTTGCTCGCTAATTTATTGCTATTTTGAGCGAAATATAATTTGCATCAGGTGAGTTTAGTCAATTTTAATTATTGCAGTAATTAGGACTCGTTTTTCAGTAACGAACATGAGTATATTTCTTTTTTACCATTACATATTCTATAATGCAGTGGTCTTCAACCTTTTTTTTATCGTGGTATACCTTTTACAATTTTTCAAGAACTTTGTATACCTTACATACCAATGTTTATTTAAGGCCTAAATATACATTAAATTTTAAGCACATATTGTACTGCAATGTCATCATTCAATTTAATAGGCTAGTGTCTTCAAGTTATAAATTCGATTGACGGCCTTGGCGGTAACACGAACACAGTAATGTTCAACGTAAATCAAACAAAGTGCATGGCAGCCGAAATCACCAACCCAGACAGACCGCATTATCTATATATTTTGTGATGTAATGATGTGCTCACGTAGTTTCTCAGCGTTAATGCCATTTTATATTTCATGTGCGCCGCGTTTGCATTGTTGCCACCGCTTGAATATTTTATAATTTATCATATTAGAGTTTAGAATCCCTGACTTAGGCTGTACACCCTTCGTATACCCTATATCAGTTGTATACCCAACTTATGGTCTGGTATACACTTGAGTATACCGTGTACCCAGTTGAAGAGCCCTGCTGTAATGTCAGGACTATTTTCAAAGAAAGGTCGTTTATTTAGCGATGTCAGAATATTCCAAAAATACTGGACTGAAAGATTTGGTGTAATTGAGAAAGACAAAGCTTTATGTATTTTCTGTTTAGAAACGATTGTTTGTAGAACATCGAACAGTTGACACGGAATTTGTCTGCATGCATGCAAATCTATGTTCTCACTTATGAACTTTATCGAGTCTCGCAAGCAATCGGAGTTGATGAAACCAGTAGTTCGTGTAATTCTTGTAGGTTGCAAAATATAATCTCTGCCAGCGGTAATGCAGCAGCAGTAATCTCACAGATATAGAATAAGAAAAGTAATCAAATCTTTTTTTGAAATGATATTTTCCTGAATAGTGAATTAATATCTGTTTAAAAGATATCTGTTTTCGATAATTTTGGCACGCGGAAAAACTTCGTTATTAAATTTTAGCACGCGAGCTAAAAAAAGTTGCCCACCCCTGGCCTATGGCCTACAGAGTGAGCTCGCCTAATGATGCATGAGAGACATCATTTCGTCACCATATTTTTCATTAAAAATACTAACACTAAGTAAGATTCTCAGTCGAACTTTTTATACTATTTGGTACAAATTCACGCCGGTATGAAAGAACCTCATAGAATTGTACTTTTCGCCGTCATTGCTTGCGGCATCGGGATAGGAGTCGGAGTCATAATCGGATATTTTAGCCATGACACGTCAATACCAGAACCAAAAGCTGATCCAGATGCAAGTCAGCGAATTATGGATGAAATAAAAGCAGAAAACATCGAAGCTTACTTGAGGTAAATATTTTCGGAGCATTTAAAATATTTCATTGTAATTTTTCAGTGTATGCTCATCGCTCATATTTGCTTGTTGGAATCAGGACCGCGAAATATTTTAAACCGTTCGCCGTTCTCAATATATTTATTCCTCTGCCGTACAATCAGACCTACTATTTGTAATTATATGTCCTGAGTCATTGAATGGTCTAAAAATAGAGCAATGGTATACACGCGAAATCCGACGACTAGCCACAGTGCTGGTAGCCTATATTACGTACATCGAAATATGTCAACTCATCATTCAAATAGCCTAAGCGACTAAGACGGAAATATGAGCTGAGCATTCGAAAATTATAAATCTACACCACAGTCAGTTATATTCACATCGATACCGGTATGATTGCAGCTCAACAATGATACACGGCTAAATACAACAACGAGAATATCGGTCCCATCACTGATTAATTAATAACTCGCCAATTATACGACATAATTCGCCCAAAATCAATAGGCTTCTGGTCCGAGATAAGATTAATGCACATGCGAAATCTGGAGCAGATTCAATCTCGCTTTCGTGAGATATCTCGTGCATCTAACAGACATACAGACAGACAAATATCTATCAACATACTTACGGATTAAAATCGATAAGTAATAATTGATCACCTGATATTTCAGAAATGTCGGACTGGTTTGACGTTACGACATTGCCACGAGGTGGCGCAATATGCGTAAATATAGGAACATTCTGGATCAAATATTTAACTTCATAAGACTCAGAGGGAGTTTGAAAAAGAAAGGAACTGTCTTTTGGCGATTTAGACAAATATTAGGTACTAAGTACTAAAAATTTCATGGATCCATTTGTTGCGCATAAAAGCGCTTATTTCCGCACAATCACAATAATGTAGCAAAACAATCCACATGTGCACTTTGTTGATATTAATATTGCGGTTGTTACATGAACAGAGTATTGACTGAAAATCCTCATATTGCCGGGCGCTCTGTTGATGAAGAAGATTTAGTGAATTACATAACGAATGAATGGGAGAAAGTTGGCGTTAAAGTCGAAATCCACCCATACGATGTGTTGTTGTCTTATCCTGACGAAGCGGATTCGAATATTCTATCGATCAAGATGGCGGATGGTAAGCATGAAACCGTTTTATAAAACTTGAAGCTTAACGATTTATAAAAATAAACGACATGATATACGTGTTTAATTTGTTCTAATCAAAGTTTAACTATTTTAAAGTTTAAAATTTCGACTAAGCGCATTCTTCGCAATTCTACCCTTCCTATACATAATCGTAAAAATCATTCTCATAAAATTGGATTTGCCTATGAAATATTTTGCCAAATAAGGTTTGTAAAAAGTTTATGGCATTTAACTTATTCCTGATTCATCTTTTCATTTCAGGTACTCTGGTAAATCAAAGTCATCCCAAAGAAGCCATTCTCGATCAATCACAGGACAAACCTGGTGTCGTGAACCCTTTTAACGCATATTCTGCGAGTGGTGATATCGAAGTGAGAGATATTGCCGAATTCGATTTTATTTTAATTGTGCTACATATGACTTGCAAAATAAGATGGACCACGATTTCTCGCTTGGTCGTCCCGATTTCCTATGAGAACAGTTGATAGGCCTGAACCAAGGAGGGCATGTGCAATACTCAATGTCCAACTGCTACTCGAAAAGTTGTAAATGACGTACATGAGGCAATAGCATAAGCCATAAATCCTCCCAATAGAATCACTACCAATTAGTTAATATTACAGTTTCACTAACTTGAGTGATCGAAAATTATTTCATTCAAAGCCCATACTTATATACATCAAAACCAAGTTGATTTTGTATATACTACATTGTAGTTGTAACACAAATTTATGCTTTTTCAGGCAGACCTGGTTTACGTCAACTATGGCACAATTGAAGATTTCCTCAATATTTCAAAAATTATTGACCTCGACGAAAAGATCTGCATTGCTCGTTACGGAAAGATATTTCGTGGTGATAAAGGTATTTTCCATTCTATTGCCTACTTCCTCGAACATAACGAAACTTGAAGCAAATTGTAACAGAATATTTGTACCCGAATTGTAACAGAATATTTATTCTTTTTTAGTCACTCATGCTGAACAGTACAATTGCTCCGGACTTATTCTGTACTCAGATCCAAAAGATTACGCGGTTAAAGGAAGAGGAGTCTATCCTAACGATTGGTATTTACCGGGCACTGGTGCTCAACGAGGCACCGTAAAGCAAGCTGACGGAGATTCATTAACACCATTTTATCCTTCAATAGGTCGGTGACGAAAGAAACTGTGAAAAATATAATTAGTAATATGCCAATCAGACTAATATTAATATAAATTATGTTTATTAATAATTAGTTATTTTGGCTCCAGGTACGGCTTGGTACAGAAACGAGACAAAGTCAGAACTTCCCAAGATTCCTGTGACCCCGATAGGCTATGATGACGCCATAATGTATTTGGAAAAACTTGGGGGTGAGGAAGTACCAACGAACTGGAGGGGAGGAATGAATATTACTTACAGATACGGCCCTGGATTTGCTGGAGAATTTTCCACGAGGTAATGAAAAATGTACTTTTCATATTTATTCCAATTTAAAAAATATTTCGTTTTTTACAGTATGATGAAGATGCATGTGACAACTAAAAATCAGATGGCAACTACAAAAAATGTAATCGGATATATAAGAGGAAGTGTTGAACCAGGTAGAAATTGTACTTTTTTCAGCTGTTAAAGTCATTCTGATTGCATAAATTGAAAAAAAAAATAAAAAAAAAATACTTAAAATGTTGTGTGGTTGAAGGCTATGTGACAAAATAAGTCAATTTCAAGTATACCCAGATAATTTTAAACAAAATGAGTAATTAAATAAAATATTTTGATTCGTGTCAGATATTAAGACAAAGATTTAATTTTTTCATTCATAGACCGATATGTCATTATCGGTAACCATCGCGATGCTTGGGTATTTGGATCAATCGACCCCTCATCAGGTACTGCAACATTATTGGAAATGGTCAGAAGTTTTGGACAAGCAGTGAAACAAGGTTGGAGACCAAGAAGAACATTGGTGTTTTGTAGCTGGGGAGCCGAAGAATATGGGTTGATTGGTTCTACAGAATGGGTTGAAGTAAGCTTGATCTAATGATCTTTCCTTTCTACTTGTCTTTTTAATGTGTAACTTTTTGACACGAAATGAACCTATAGATCATTTTCTCATTGTTGGTATTTTTCTGCATGCTGTTGTGAATAAAACATCTCTTCTTCTCTTTAACTACTAGATCAATTGCTTTGAAATTATCAGTGTTCAAAGATTGTTGTTGTCGCTAGAAGGCTATTTCTGGGGGACCCATGGGATTCGTTTTCCACCTTGAATTTTTATGTTCTGATGTAATCCAAATTAAAAATTGCGCAACGTATGACGGTTCCGCGTTTGCGATCTGGTGATCCGTCGAAGTCGGTAAGACTAAAGTACCATTGCCGTGAAAATTCGATATTCGTACTACTTCGCTTTGACGTTAGTGTCCATATATTTGATCATTGCTCTCTTGTTTTTACATAGGTTATATCTTACGAATCTAAAGTTAGACAAACTTCTTTTATCAATTTTCAGGAATTTGTAAAAGTTCTGGGATCCCGTTCAATAGCTTACCTTAATGTAGACGCAGCAGTTACAGGAAATTATACAATCCGTGTATCAGGATCGTCTAGCATGAAACAAGTTTCTTTTGATGCTGCTAAAACTGTTTCAAATCCAAACCAAAACGAAATAGCTAATGGACGCAAGAGTACATACGACACGTGGCTACACACAAGTGACGGAGATGAGCCGAGGTTCGTTTTAGTATCGTTTTATAGAAAAAAAATCTAACGGATTGATAGTCATCTCGACTAAAAGTAGTCTACTCGACCTGAAACTCCATGAGGTGTTATGGATGTTCCCCGAGCATCGATAACCTTGTTTATTTCGGTAACAATAACCAATTTCAATTACTGTAACTGTTAAGCGGCACGTGATTAAATATATATATTAATGATGGTTTTGAACAACCAATTTGTAAACAAAAACTCCCGAAAACACCCTCAAATAAATATCTATACTTCTGCTATAGTAAATGAAAGGGAGAATTTTTTGGGGTTCAGGGTTGGGGAAACGTCCATTAGTATATATATGAGAAAAATATCTCATTTTTAGTCACTTCTGCTGTTGTCAGCAATTGGAATGTACTAGCCTATGTATTGACTGTCTTATATTTAGGTTTGTTCACGTTGGTTCTGGAAGCGATTTCGCAACTTTCCTTCAACTCCCGGGGATCGCTGTGCTAGACTTTGAATATGAATTTGATACAGTGGTAAGTGCATTATTTTACTCTTTTCGGACTTCTGCTTAATATTACAATTATGATATTTTCTGAAGATTGACGAAAAGAAAAGTACCGAATTTAAATTTGTCAGGCTCTTGAGATATCCGGATACCCGGTTTATCACTCTGTCTACGAAACGTTTGAATACATGAAAGCTTTCGTGGATCCGGATTTCTCATGCCATCAAGCAACAGCAAGAGTAGTTGCCGAAATCGCACGACAACTTGTAGACTCACCCATAATTCCATTCAACGTGGTAGACTACGCTAACTCAATAGCTTCAGATAAGGATACAATGTTGTTTTATTATGGAAGCATGATGGAGGAAAATGCCATAGATACAGGTGCTCTCTAATTATATACTTACCGAGAATGATACTATGTCTATGGGAATTCCGTCCTTCAATATGCTCTGAGGTATTGCAGAGCTTCGCTCTAAATAAAGTCTATTGCTACGATCACCAATATGTTTATATCGTATGTGGGACATTCGAGTTTGACATATCTCACTCGCTTTACATATGCCCTGGGTAAAGTAAAGGAATTTGTGAATTCAAATAATGTGAAGCCAGGAATTAACGAGCAGTTATAGATCAAAAGTATATATAAGAACATAACGTTTTAAGTTGACCATATTGCAATTACATTGATCAACTATTATTACTGCTTTTACCGCATTCCCCTAGTTTGCGCTAAATTTAAACAACTCTAAAACTACCTGAAGTTCTACTCTGTGCTACAATTTTAGGAATTCTAGATGAAGCTGTTGCCAATCTAACTACAGCAGCACGTAGTCTTCACAACAGAATTGATGGAATTGATATTACAGAGTAAGTGTATATTTTATGTTCAACAATAAATTGACAGGCACAGATATGCTCAATACACATATTATGTTATTTATCGTCTTTAAAACTTTACATATTTTGTCCTTGCAGTGCCTTAGCAGTCAGGTCAGTAAACGACCAACTTATGCAACTGGAACGAGCTTTTATCGACAAACAAGGCATAACTGGGCGATCTGAAAAAAGGTAGGTGAACTGATAATTGCATATCAGAAAATAATTCTTATCTATGTGAAACAGGCACTTGGAAATAACATAATAATTCATTGATAAGATAATATTTTTCCTTTTCATATCACCATATATCGTAAAATGACTTGTAATCATATTTCAGTCACGTGCTCTATGCGCCCAATCTTCATAACACTTACGGATCTTCAGCTTTCCCGGGACTTGTTGATTCCATGTTTGAAATTGACTCGGATGCAAATCAAAAAGATCGATGGAATGAGGTAACGAATTTTTGTTGTTTCCTGGGATAGGCTTATTGTCTTTGCTTTAACAAATCACATTTTGGAGTTTGTAAGGAGTCACGTGGGAAATTACCGCCCGCAATCAAAGCTGCGCATAATTTTTTTTAATGACGGCGAATATTTTCTAAATCATATTCATATATATATATATATATACAGTAAATTGTAGGTTTTGTAGAAAGCCTGATCATACTCCGATGCTGGTGATTCCCAGAAGTAACGTTAATCATTCGTTTTCAACAAGGGCGGACACTTTCCGTAATTTTGGGGGGGGCGAACTTGGATCGCCTACCGAAAAACACCGCGCCATGTATTGTCACGTAACAATAACCTGTCGATGTCATTCTCTAAGTATTAGAATGTCATTTTGCTATTCATATATCGAATACCTAGGCTGCTTTGCTTGGACACGGAACTTGCGCGTTACTGAACCAATTTCTTGAATATAAGCCCACGGCTCTTGCTAACAAACAGAAACGACAAATTTGAGGAGTCATATTGGGTTATTGTTTCAATTCCTAGTTCTACATAAAGCGCACTAACGCCGTTTCGTAAAATTAGAAATGCAAAACAAAGTAACAAGCTATTGTGGGAAATTTTTCCTAAATTTTACCAAGGAATTATGATTTGACTAGTAGAATTTCCATTATTGCCGATTTATTAAATCATCATTTGAACTCGAAATAACATTCAGGATTCACGCAATGACTTTGCAGGGTTTTTATTCATAATTTAATACGAAAAAAACAGGCACGAGTTCAGGCGCGCAGCCAGGATTTTCCATAAAAAAAGTCGGGTCAAAGTCGGAAATTCCCATTGCCGTCTGTAACAGTCACCGCGATTATGCGCTCGCTAAAAGAGCCGCCTTTTTAAGCGTATAATGATTTTTCTGTTGCGTAAAATATTCAATCCATGTCAGCCACGAGATTCTGAAACGTCCTTATTTATTAATTTAATTGTGTGCAACGTAACTCGCGATTGCGACTTCTTACGTCAAAATAAAAACATTCGTGAACTAAAATACTACGTCGATTTGTGGACATAAAAATATGGAATAAGCTGCCAGATCCATTTAATTTTGATACGTATTTTTGCAATCTTCCGATATCGTTATCGCCATTACAAAAATCTCTATATCTGATATAAAATCCCGTATAGTACAATTTTACTTCATACAATGAAAATAATTATGAAGTATACAAGTAAAACAAAAATACAAAATTCACCGCCTCGAAATCCACGCCGAACAGTCGCCGCGATTACGCCACTTGTTAAAAGAGCCGACTTTTCAAAGAAAAATGATTTTTCACTTGTGCAAAGTAATCAACCAAAGACCGATACGGGCACATTTAAAATATTAAAATTTATTAATCTAATTGTCTCAATTTAAATTGCGGTTGCGTCGACAGAACAAGAGCCACTCTAATTATTTTTAAAAATAAAACCTTTCGAAAAATCTGTATATTTTCTGTCAATTCTCATGGAGTAAAATTTATTTCAGTACAATAAAAATTAATCGAATATACTTTAATTATCTTGTATATCATCACAAACCGGGAAAAAGTCGCGTACTCAACCTTGTTTAAAGGCAACACGAAAATTTTCGACGTCAATTTAAAAGTAATGAATAAAAAGGCAAATCCCGCTCACAATTAACCGTGTTTCGATTTTAGTAACGAAATGTTTTTGAAGGCCAACCAACTATAATGTGTGCCGTAGGAACACGAAATTTTGCGATTTTCGATGCCTAGAAAAGCGTTTTTAGACTGTCGCGGGCCTCAACAAAACTTATATTGTTTACGGTTTTATTTATAGTATTTTATATTGCCGCTTCTCAATCAAAAAATATAGATCTCCGATTTTACTCCTTCATTTGTCTTTAGAATCTCACCGCACCGCCGATGAACTTCTAAAAATTCTTGCCGGGTTCATAATTCCGTGCTAGTACAAAAATAAAATGATTATCATAGTCATCGTGTCATAAATTTGTGGAAAATTTGTGATTTAATGAGAATAAACGCCAACGTAACAGGTCACAATGATGAAAACAATCGGCGATTTTAGCAAAAGGCAATTGAACGCGTTATTGGTGACTTTTTCAGTTTTTAAAAAAATTCAAAAGGAGGGGGGGTATCTTTTTCAGATAGTTTCTGTGGTCTGATAAGTCGAATAAGTAATTGCTTTGATATTTGCCCGCAAATTATGCTGGGCCTTGCACGAAATCCATAACGTGAAAAGATACGTCCAGCGGTGAAAATTGTTTAACTAGTTTAAATCTATTTAATGTTTTAGCGATAATGATTAACTGTTGTAATGAAATACAGTTTGCCTCTTTCACTTATCTCGCAAGTGCCAACAATAACACTATTGAAAGATTTTGACAATGAGAAAACCATATTAAATATTAATTAGTTGTGCAAATCCGTGGCGCGTGATCGGCGGTGCGTTTGAAGACGGAGTATTACCCGTGCGGGTGCGCATGTTTCACAAAAATGTAAGGTGCTCCGAAGGCGCTCTGGTCTACATTATTGTAAGAAAACAGTTATAATATCGGTAACTAATAACCGTTTAATCGCGCTCGACTATCGCACTTTTCGGAAATGATAATTTTGTAAGGCGGAAACAACATGTGTAAAAATTTTTTTGCGAAATTATTGGGGGGGAGACCGCCCCCCTTCGCCCCCAATGATGTCCGCCCCTGGACTTTTCAAGGTCATTTCTAGTTTGTTTCCACTCCCTTTAAACCAATTCCGCAGTTAGTTAATTATTGATTTTGCCTCTCTTTTATTTGATAATATTCGTAAGACTTATATGTTCAACTATGATATGATCGAAAACAGTGCAAATAGAGCTACGCATGTTGCGTTATCATTTGAACCACTATGACTCGACTTGCGGCTCGGAGGAATTTTAACCCTAACCACTCATTATTAAAAGTAGAGCGTCTTGACGAATAAAAAGGTGGGAGCTAAGCTATCCGAAATCCACCCACTGAAACAAAACTAATAGACGGTCACCAGCAAAAGCAGAATAATTGAGGAAAGGACGGTAGTCGGGGATATATATGATATATATTTGAAAGCGACCAGTTGAAACATACTTCACTCGATCTTAGCAAACTATATACATTACAGTGTGTTATCCAATTCAGGTTCGTCGTCAATATTCTATACTCTTGTATCACATTGGTTCTGCTGCGTCAACACTGAGAGATGTTACACCAATTAAAGGATACTCCAATCAATAAACATTAATTTAAATGGATTTATTAATTAATTAATAATCAAATTAATTTCAAATCGTAACGATTTTTTTTATTTTGAAATTGGAGATATTTTGTTGAATCAAATAGTACATATACCCATTTGGATATTTTTTGTCAATCATATTTATATATATACAGTAAATTGTGGGTTTTCCTGAAAGCCAATTATAGTCCGATGCTGGTGATTCCCAGAAGTAACGTTTATCCTTCGCTTTCCAAGTCATTTCCAGTTTGTTTCCACTCCCTTTAAACCACATAGACCACCTTTCTGTGTTTATACATACACCACTGCGGGAACTACTATGAACGGTTCATAATTACTCATGATCTAGTGTAAAATGTTCTCAAGTACGAGACTTGAAGGAGGATATTATGAACTGTTTAGTCTATCGTTGGCAATAAAAGTACTTACATGTATCAGTATGCGGTCGCGTTACGCCATACATGTATTAGTCCACGAAGTTTCATGTAAAGAATTATCAGCCCGTTCACGTTATTATGAGGTCGGTATATATTGAAAGGGTGAGCGTCGAGGCTGAATTGTTTACCAAGCTCGCAGGCAAGGAAACGAGTTTAAGAATTGGTAAATTGCGGAAATAATACATGGCGTGTTACCGTTTTACAATGTGACCGATTCGCGCGCTCGCGTCAAAATGCAATTTTAGCTCAGTGCGAATTCGGAAAGAGAGTGAAGGGTATCGTGGATTGGGCAAGTGAAGTTGAATATCATTAGTGAAGACAAAAATCGACGGCAGGTACAAAATAGCACGGGCATCAAAATTTGTTAAATATTAATTTCAGTGTCTCCCTTCCATTCACTCGTGAGACTCATATGTTCAATTGTACGATTGGTTTCGTGTTTGAAGATATAGCGAGAGCGTTAATAATATAGATAATTACTTTACGTGTTACATTGAGACAAAATTACAAAATTTGCCGGCAAATTTGCGAAATTCAAAATTATATAAATGCGTTTAGTGAAGTAAGATGTGAAAAATGTAGATGAACTATTGCTGATTCGATCTCAACGTTTGATAGGTAAGCGGGTTTCAATATTAGAAATCAAATAGGCATAAACCATGGCAGTTATCTAGCTAGAAAGGCGTTATTATTTGATCCTAAAGAATACAGAGAGTAACAATTTATATACAGAACTGAAGGTTCACACGAAAAATGTATCGAGATGGTGAACGAGAATTGAGAATATCGATCCAAATTCAAACCATTTTTAAAATATTCACACAAGAGAATAAGACATAAAGATAGCACCGTAAGCACTAGGGCTGGGAATGGTTAACCGGTTACGATTCATTTTAACCGTTAACTCAGGTACTCAACCTTGTTTAAAGTCAACACGAAAATTTTCGACGTCAAAGACGTCTCAGGTGACATCTCAGGTACAAATCATCTTTATAATGTACAATTTCTTCAAAATTGATTACGACATCGCCAATTTATTTCCTGTGGCTTTCAAAATAAAAGAATATCACTAACTTGATTGGTAAGAACCCAATAAATGTGAAAAATAATTAAAGTACCAAGATTACCGATTATGAAAATTTGACAATGACAAATTCCGAATCAGTTTTCGGTCGAAATATATTGTTCACGATTTTATTGCAAAATCGTACATTTAATGTCATCCAACAAGTGCGCAGTTGATGCTGTTTTCTTTATGATATCTAAGACTAGAAGTTGCTCGTCGAACATTGAAAATTTGTCACATAAATAACATTTAATTAATAACGGAATCGGGTTTTACTGAAATACTTCCGTACGCTCGAAGCACGTTGCATATCTCTTGCAGCAGATCGATTATGAAACAATCTCAATTCGTGAATAATTTGGAGCGATACTGCGATAAGATCACCAGAAATTGCTTTGTAACCATTGTGGCTTAACAAGCTAAAATTATAAATTATTACGTGAGACATCACGCTGCGGTTAACCGGTTAATCTTACCCGGTTAACGGTTAAAGTGTTTTCCCTGAAATTCCCAGTCCTAGTACGCACATTATGCTTTAGGATTGTGATAATTATGTTCGTGTTACTCGTGTATATTTTCTGTCGTCAGAATAATTATTGAATTTCTTGCCTGTTAAACCTTATGGCGTGTACCATTATTCATTATAATAATAAAAATCATGCGAGAATGAAATAGCCTATATTCAAATACTTCCGAAGCTATTTTCTGGTAAATAATAGTTTCTAGTGTGGATCGGGTTTCTTCTCGATGCTACAGTCAGCGTCCTTTCTCTCCCCTTTCCAGTCCCAATGTACTTGTGCGATTGGAGATGCGATGCTATTCTTGATTTCACTATTCTATGCTATTCACTATTTTGACAGCTTCTCACTACTCAAATTGTATGGGTTTTGAGCGACAATAAATAAACCTTTTTATGGGATGGATAATTCAAATTATTATTAATATAAATTACTCCCTAAACGATGTTAACCTAATAAGTTTAGCATTATTTGTGAACATTTCATTTTTCATCAAATAAATAAACAGAAAATACAATTGGTATATAGCATATTTGAAAATGAATAAATCAGAAATCAGAGATATTGCAGAGGATTTTTTGGACTATCTGGTAGAAAGGAACTTGATACGAACTTGGTACAGACCAGACTTGGCATGTCATTTCAATGACTTTCGTGATGAACGGCGTATGATGGGATACTCTACAATAAGCTTTTCCTCGGCGCTTTATGCTCTATGCCACTTCGGAAGGCGAGAACTGAGTGTAAGAAATGGCACGACAATTGTCTTTCGCGGTACACCCGAATTCAAAAGTCGTTCGATCAGTCAAACCAATACAAATTGGATCGACAAGTGGAAATTAGAATCAAAGTGGATAAAAATGGAAGTGACCAGTGAACAGACATCGGAATCAGTTACGGGACAGTATACAAGAAAAATCACGGAAGAATCGTTCAAGTTCTCTTGTATAGAAATGCTAATAACAAACAAAATATCTTTGGGTGTTGTTTTAGAGCGATGCCAATTGTTGTCAAGAAGTCAGAACTTCGAAATTTTAGATGCCGAAAACAACATTGTCCTGTCACCTAATTCAAGTCAACTTATCGCGGTAAGATCACTTTGTAATGTCGAAGTTAGCAGTACAGAGTTGGAGGTGACGCTAAGAGTTGGGAATGAGCGCGAACTTCTCATTAGATATTTGAAATTCGAAATGGTGTCGGACAGTGACCTGTCTTCTTCGTCTGAATCAGAGGAAAAAACTCAACCACAAAGTAGAGGTGAATATATTTCGCTAGATAACTTCATACCCGGAGAAAGACCTGATATGCTTTATGAAAACGACCTTAAAATGAAATGGGGTCTACCCCCATGTCACGTTCCAAACGAAGTTAAAAACGCGATTAAAAGAGGCGTGTACAATCCGAATAAAATACTTGCTAGCAGGAGTGACACTTTGATAAAAGAAGACTTGCAACGCGCACTTGAACCCAGCAATTATAAAAGCAAGTTCAAGAGACTGTTACATATAGAAGAATGGAAACATCAACAGGACATAAAGATGTACGACATGCGGGGTGTTACTTTGACGCAACGAAAAAGGGGAAGTAAGCTTCTGTACTTGAAAGTTCCGGGCTTGGCTGAAAAACGACCTTCTGTCCTCCGTGGCGACAAAATATATGTGAGAGCAATTGGAAGAAATGGTCATCTGGAAATTGAAATATATCAAGGATATGTTCACCATGTCGAACAGGAAGAAGTAGGGCTCGGTTTCGATTCCTGGATTTTTCGAACGCACATAAAAAACAAAATTTATTTTGTTCGTTTCGAATTCAACCGCCTAGCTTTGAAACTAATGCACAGGTCAGTGGAGGCGATGTTTTCTCGGCCTGACATACGTGAAATCCTTTTTCCTGTAAATCCTCCCAGGTACCTTCCAACTAAAGTACTGAAAATGTACAATAGAGATATTGATAGCAACGAAGAGCAGAGGGAAGCGGTTCATAATATCGTCGAAGGAATTACAGCCCCAGTATATATTATATACGGACCTCCAGGAACAGGAAAAACTATTACTATGGTAGAAGTTATTCATCAAACTCTCAGACGCCACCCTTTGAGTCACATGCTCGTTTGCGCCCCATCCAATAGCGCTTGTGACCTTTTGACAAGTCGACTCCTTCTTCACGTAGACAAACGAGAAATTCTTCGAATGCATGCCGCATCAAGAAATTGGGGAGAAGTACCAGAAGATGTAAAAGATGTTTCAAACTACAGAGGAGAATTTAGGTTTCCCGCTAAAGAAGAACTGATGAAATGTCGTATCATTGTTACGACTCTAATCACAGCTGGGCGTATTGCGTCAGCAAAGTTCCCAAAAGAACATTTTGACAGAGTATTTATAGACGAAGCTGGACAGGCAATGGAGCCGGAGACTATGATAGCCGTAGCAGGAGTACTTTCAGAGAATGGAAAAATGGTTCTGGCTGGAGATCCTAAGCAATTGGGTCCAGTAATTCGATCTTCGATTGCAAAGAGTTACGGCCTGCAAATATCATTTCTTGAAAGATTGATGTCCACCTGTGACATGTATCAAAAGCACAATACTGATTACAGACCACAATGCATAACCAAATTGTTAAAAAATTATCGTTCTCATCCGAGTATAATAGCAGTTTCAAACGCGGAATTTTATGACGGAGAACTAAAGGTTTGTGCCAACGAACTGCAAAGAAATTTACTTTGCAACTGGGACGTCTTACCACAGAAAAATTTTCCTGTCATATTCCATGGGATGCAAGGGGAAGATAAGAGAGAATCAACAAGTCCTTCATTCTTCAATCTACAAGAAGCTAAGCAAGTCACAAAATATGTTAATCAACTATTACAAATCCGAGGCAAACAAGTGAGGGCGAGTGATATTGGTGTTATCACTCCTTACCGAAAGCAAGTTGAAAAAATAAAAAAAGCGTTGAACAACAATGATATCAAAGTGGGAAGCGTCGAAGAATTCCAAGGACAAGAAAGGAGAGTAATAATTATCAGTACGGTACGTAGCAACACACAGCACTTGCAATTCGACGCTGCATTCAACCTCGGATTCCTCCGAAATCCGAAACGTTTCAACGTTGCGGTAACTAGGGCGAAGGCTCTATTAATCATAATTGGTAACCCGGAAATATTGTACCTAGACAAGTATTGGAGATCGATGTTGACGTACTGTATTGAGAGCAATGGTTATACTGGAATGAGATTTAATCGCTCTCCAGTGCCGGCAATAATTCTTGAGCATTCAATGAAACCCTTAAATTTGACCTCAGAAGAAAAAGATGAAAATATCGAGGATCAGATAACCCCACAATGGCGGAAAGATCCATAGACATGTAAAATCTTGACCAACTTTTCATAAGCTCAACGTTCATCAAAGAATTTTCATTGAAGATTTCACTTGCAAAAATCTCATCCCATTCTTATAACATGCTTTTCTATAATTTTTAATGAAATGCCTTTTAATGAAATGGCCTTTATAAGTCGACAATCTAGGAAGTTATGAAGTTTGTTTCTAATATTTCCATACTTCCATCTCATGGCAAGCTGTTGTTTTTAGGAAGTTAACGCCCTCAACACAAGTTTATTCAGCCGCGATAAACAGTCATTTATTTTGTAGTTTCTCACTTATTGTTTGTTTTTACTCTCCTAACCCACTAATTGTAATTGGCAGCAAAAGAAAACGATTCTACGCATTGTCATGGTAGATTACAACTGATTTTGACATTATTGACTATAAATAAGGATGGTTGGTCGGGTAACTGATTAAATATAGTAACCAAAAGTTTTTGGTTGTTTATTCAGCTAAAAATAATTTGCTATATATATTTCTACCGTGATCATTAATTCAAATGAATTTAAAATGGTAAAAGCCGAAAAAATGTGACAAATAACTGACAAAATGTGGCTGATGGCAATAGAAATATGGTAATGAGAAATTCTGGTCAGTTCCCACAAAGCATATTGTCAATGATTCATGAAACAATTTTGACGATATACGAACGTTTTTCGTATATGAAAAAGCAGCAAATTTCTGCCGGGAATATATTAGGCTTGAGAGAAAGTCATGCGCGAACCACCAATTTTTTCTTGAATCCGACTTTCAAATCGTTTTTTTCCTGAAGTTTTATACAATACATAGCTAAACATGATCAAATTCGATTTACTCGTCAGCACTATGCTTTAAATAAAATCTTTGTGCTCAAGTTTTTAGCGTGAAAGTACTGCTTCCTGCAATAAATAATAAAGCGTTGGTATTTCATGTATGAATAAATCTTGAACATTTTTCTTTAGGTTTGCCTAATTTGTGATGAAATACTTCATCCTGATCTTTGCTTGGCTTTTTCGGCAAGGCTTATTTTACGTACCGTATTTGGTGCAAATTTTCAATATATATATATGCACATTGTTATATTTGTGGATGCTTCTATCAAACTGGTTTAAAATGTAGTTCAAGTTAATTTGTTCTAATACATTTACATTAGAAATGTGTTTCGAGTCTTTATTTAGATCAGGGTTCTCCAACTCAGAATATATCATGGGCCATTTGTTTATTTCGTCACAATAAAAATGCGGCATGAAATTACAAAATTTACAATTTAATTGTTACAATAAAATGAAATATGAACGTGGAATAACAAGGAGAAATTTTTTGTTGAACCGGACTCTTGATGTTAAATAACATGATAAAATTACACATAGTTAAAATCGTACTAAATCTAAACCATGACGAATCTGAACCATGAAAAAATTGCCTCGTAGGCCGCGTGTTGTAGGTTCCTGATTGAGACCATTGCAATAGATGTGTACTAACAGTTTTAAGTCAAGAGTGTCAAACTCGCGGCCTTCGGCCAGCCATCCATAATTGTTATACTTCGCGAGGTTTTTTTTTTTCGGAAAGCATAAATTTTTCGAAATATTAATAACCGCAGCCAAAAAGTGGTCACGTGAATTACAATAAAAATATAGCCCATTTTTTTTTCAAGTTAAAACATATTTGAGGATAAGAGGGAACAAATCTTTCAGGGGCAAGTTGTTGCAACACAACTCCCGGCCACAAAAATGGACTGATTGGTTCAACCTCAGCTAATTTGTAATAACGTAGTGATTTTTGACATGCTTGATCAATTATAAAATCAGAACGTAAATGGCCCGCGGCCGCCTCAAAAGTCTGCAAGATTGACATCCCCTTTTGATTAAACAAGTTTTTTGTGCCCAAACTTGGTATTTTGTGATTTATGGAGTTCACAAAACCGTATACTTTAGTTTAGACATTCATAATTCTCATTTGAAAACTGAAAATTACTATCGGCATAATTAAATGTTGAAGCTAAATGCAGTATGTACGTGATAGATTGATAAAAAATTGTAACATATAAATTGTATTGTTAAGTAACACGAGTCAGTGGTTTGATACAAATTTCGGTCAACGAGAGTTCCCAGTCAATGCGGGATACCCATCGTTTGTAGGTATCAAATTCAGCTGCTCGGCCATCTGTTGTACAAGACTACATTTTTATTGGTTTGGTTATCATTTCAAAATCACGTACTTAGTTAGCTTTATTTCAAATGTTAATGACCACGGCGGCGTTGTCTATGATTTTCATGTTTAATTTCTTCACAACTTCCCACTTTCTTTTGTGTGGGTCGAAGAGTTCAATTGTTTTGTCATACGCGTCTTTTCTATAGTCACCACCAACTGCATAAATACAACCATCAATCACACAAGCGCTAAAATGCGATCGAGGTACGGTCATGCTTCCAACGGATGTCCAGACTTTGCTGATTATGTCGTAGACTTCAACATCATTCACTCTTCCTTGTTGTCCAACACCACCCAGTACATATATACTTTTGTTGAGAACAGCACTGGCGCAATCGTACCTGGCGTTTTTAATTGTTACCGCCTTTGTCCATGTTTTCGAAACAGGATCATACATCTCAACGATATTCGTAGGGCTATCCATTCCTAGCCAATTTGTTTCTTTGCTAGCTAGAAGTTTTCCCCCAATATAGTAAATCATATCGTCAACGCCTGCAAGACAACCATTAGTTCGTGGAGTTGGAACTCCAGGTATATGAGTCCATGAATTCAATAAAGAATCGTAACATTCTCCGCTGCTGTTTGAATATATCTCGCTTTTATTTCCAGATCTTTTAGTATGGCGTCCAATTTTTGTCTCTGAAATTGCATTTCCATTGACGGCTACAGGGATAGATCGGCCATCAATTACATAGACAAACCGCCCGATTGTAAACGAGGTTGCGCCAGGCTCTCGCTTGGTGTGCATGGTGGACATTTCGACCCATTCTGACTGCTTTTCTTTCCAGGAAATTCTATGCATTGCCTTTTTGACCAACATGTATAGATACTCTTCAATAACAAAAATGAAAACCGGATTTTCAGTAAATGAAAAGCCGATTTTTACGTTTTCTATATCATGCCATTGACTTGATATCGGTTCATAAGATTTAAGAACTTTGGAACTGCGATCGATCATAGCTATACTGCACTTGCCTTCATTGGATACTTGCCGAAACAAGGCGTCCATCAACATGTCTTTGCATACATCTGAGAATTTCAAAAGATCATCATTTCTAACCGTGTTTTGGAGGAAGTGAGATGGCATCTTTTCCATCTTCACATGCTGGAGCATATCCGGAAAATGATTTTTCCTTTCCACGACGTCATGTTCTATCCAAAATTTCACAGCTTTCCATAAATTAACTTCTGAACAATAACGAACATCATGGGATTGGATCAAATGCATGACTTCTTCTTTGTCTAGATATTTAAAACCCGGTTCGAAAATAACGTCATCAAAATTATTCAGTATAAATTTGTTAGCAATGTTTTCCGCTTTTCGACATGAAAAATTTCGTCCCAGATTCTTGATAAAAAGACAGGATTGCAAATTAAGGACATCTAATCTATTCGAATACATGATGACTTTAAATATTGCCTGCGCAACAAACAACTTGCATGGATCAGATTCTTGAATCAATTCGTCTTTCCATATTGTAACGCGGATAAATTCTTCTGGATATTCTTCTAACCTCAAGAGCTGAAGTAACTCATGCAGATCTTCTTTCCTGTTTTCAACATCATATTTAATCCATGCCATAGTTGCGTTCCACAGCGATATCACTGTGCTGATTTGAATATCATTGGATTTCATGAATTGAACGATATCATCCTTACTGAGATCAACAAAACTTGTTTTGCCTGAAACCGAGTCGAAGTTGCTCAAAATAAAATTATTTGCTGCTACTTCGAGATCCTTGCAACTGTATGTGTGTGCTAAGTGCTTTATGAACAAGCAACTTTGTAGGTTGATTTCGCCCATTAATTTTTCAAAGCACAGCTCTGTTAGTCCATCTAAATGCAGAAAGCGAGACGCGTGTAAAAGCGTTTGTATCGTTTCAAGCGTGGGAGTTGCTTCCCCTGTGTACATGAATTCAATGCACTGTTTTACGGCTTCCGAGTCAAGATCAGTCATCTTAGAATAACCGTCTCGAAACTCTCCGTGTCATGAGAAAACATGGCGGAGAAGTATTCGGAACAAGAAGCCAAAACGACGCGATGCAAACGGAAAGCTTTATTGTTTACAATGAGAGTAAAGTCACACAAAAAATTGTTCTTTCTGCAACTGTTGAGAGTCTTCAAAGTGGAAACTGCATGAAAATGCATTTTTTGTTTACGGTATAAGCTCATAATTTAGATTTCTACCAAATCTGCTGGTGTATAAAAACAGATATATCTATTGAAAGAAGTAGCCTGAAAAAAGTTAATTTGATATAAATTTCCCTTAAATATTGCAAGAAACATTTCTGGCGGATATAAACATCACTAATGGTCATTTTTGTTTTGATTGCTATTCTGACGCAAGAAAAACATTAGGATAACCGGAAAACTTTATTGCCAACTCTATAATTCAGATCGAAACCCAAAAATGATTTGTTATTAATGATGATTCATGATTGAATTGACAAATATGTGCGATTGGTGGCATCGTCGTTAATACATTCTTTTCATTTCGTTCGGTGTGAAAGAATAGCATGTTTTTCTCTAGCCCAAAGACACACAAAAGAAATCGAAAAATCTATTTAATACTGACACCTCTTGATCTCAGGTGTATAGTAAATTATTTGCTGTAACCGATTTCTATGTTTTCTAGTCTCTCGGCTGCTAAATAAACGCGTATCCTTGCATATTGGTATATTTAAAAAAAACTTTCTACCAAACCCTCTGAATAAAAATACACGTGGGAGAGATATGAAGCAATCGTCCAATATATAATTGACCGCACGCACTATCGCTATCTATATTGTACCAAGTGCCAAAATGATATCTTAGCGCTCAAATACTTCCATACATCTCCACAGTTCTCCTTATTTTCGAGTATCTATTATAAAAAGTTGCAGCTGTGAGTGGTGACACATCGTAGGAGTGTGTATTGGGAATTCTCAAACATATCACGTCATCACTCGAGCGCGAAAGAGCTAACCGTATTGAATGACATTGAACGATGTCGGCATATCTTAAGACTGACACTCTACAAAGCTATCTAAAATTAGGACAAATTGGTGTGCAATTGACATCCGCGATGATTGATATCAAAATGAAACATGTATTGAAAAAGGATAAGATCTTTAACAAAGTGAGCAATGCGACCCAAAAGAAGCAAAGTGACAATATAACGGACAATTTGAATAAGTGTAGTCATTCCTTCCTTTTCTAAATACTTAATTTATTGATGTTAGATTTCCAATTTTATCGGACTACGTCTAACAACAAAACAACTGCATTTCTTCTCCAAAATAAATATGAAATTTTATCGTTCTATGACAGCGATCGGCAACCTGCGAGTGGTTACAGCAGTTTTCTGTTGGAAACCATAGAGATTCAAAGAAAAGAAAGCCATACAGCTAAATAATCCTCACTAATTACACATCACAGCGGTTCCCAAAGTAAATGTCGCGAGAGGTAAATAGGTCGTATTTAATGTGATTCAAATATGTAAAAACATACTTTTTATTTTCATTTCACAAGTTCTTTTTAATTCGTCATAAACTGAATTATTGCATCATTGCTGTTTCATTTGTCTTCTTCTTAGTACGAACTAGAATCTAGATTATTGCATCGTAAGTGGATTTTCGGGAGTTTTTATATAGCCACTGACATGTGCCCTATGGATCATTTTGTTGAATTTGCCAGTGGTTAGAGATTGCTGTTGTCGCTAGAAGGGTATTACTTGTAAAACCTTCTATTGGCTCTATGGAATTGGTTTTTCATCTGCAAGTTTTGTGTGATGAAGTCATCAAAAATTGCGCACTGCATCTCGGCTCCGCAATTGCATTTCAGCCATTTGGTGGTCATCGAAATCGGGTGTTTTTTTTAAGAAGAAGGCTACCGGTACTGCTTCGTTATGGCCTCTGTGTCCATATATTTGACCATTGCTCTCTCCCCCTTTGCATCGTGCTGAATCAAATTCTTGCTATATTTATGTTTAATAAATTCCATTTGCCCGGCTAATAAATATTTGTATCATAATTATTGTGAGTGTATAACTATAATCCTGACACCGATAATGTTGCTCGTGAGTACAGATAGTGTAAACCCACAAGTAGTCTAATTTGAATTAAAAACGACATTAGTGAGTCACACTTGTGCGAGCAAGTTTTTTCACAGATAAACCATGTCTTATCCCCCGTGATATCACTAATTTTTGACAGTCATATGAAAAATTCGCTTCGCATTGCTACATCGTACATCTCAGCGAATATTGACACAGTTGTTAGCGAAAAGCAGTGGCCCGCGCAATTATTAGTTAATTACATGTGGCCCTTCGGCCAAAAAGGTCGGACGACCCTGATGTAAGCTCGGTGGGTTACGCTTTCGTCTGCCATCAAGTCCATGCATCTAGAAAAGCAACTGGCTAACTGGTTTCATACCCAAAATGGATGAACTGGTGATTGGACGAGATACCGCGGTTCGTCATATGATTAGTTGTTACTTATCGATCTTATGATCAGTAAGTATGTTGATAGGTATTTGTCTGTCTGTTAGATGAACGCGTTAGATCTCACGAAGGCGAGGTTTGAATCTGCTCCAAATTGCATGTGCATTCATCGGTTCCATTACATTTGAACCCACGTACATTTGAACCCATGCCAATTGCACCTGTATGCTATTGCACCTATGGAATTTTTTTTTGTTTCACGGATAGTTAAACCCATACTAACCCTAACCCATGGGTTTTACCACCCGCATATAGATTGAACCCGTGGATATACGCATGGGTTCAAATGTACGTGGGTTCAAATGTACGGTCACCGCATTCATCATATCTCGGACCAGAAGCCTATTGATTTTGGATGAATTATGTCGTATAATTAGCGAGTTAATAATTAATTAGTGATGGGACACGTGGTGTCACTATAGAGTCATGAATTTAAACCGCAGTTTCGATCGATAAGTCTTCGGTCCCCGACCGATATTCTCGTTGATCTATTGATTCTGTACTACTTTGTCGTGTTTGTGCGAGATGTACGTTCAGTTGTCTTCCCCTCGCTCTCTATTCATTGTTTGTGATTGATAGTACTTCTATACACGACAAAATAGATACCAACTGACAGCTCTAACTCTGATCATTTATTCACTCATTTATTCACAGTGGTAAAGCATCATTTATTATGTGTAACCCCAGCTAATTTTTCCAGTATTATCTTCGTGAAAACAATTGGTCCCATCAAATCACAGGTACAAGAAAATTTTTTACTTCTATTGATTCCTTATAGCAGTGACGACATTTTCTGTTCTCTACGATGTGTTTGATCGAGCGAGTGCGATCTATTCTAGTATATATATATAATCTTGGTTACGGTGACCAAGTGTTCATTGTCATTACCAGAAATAATAATGTCAACGTACTACAATCATAAATCGGTATTACACTCTACGAAAACTTGCTACAAATAAGCCCGCCGTGCCTCGAAGTGGGAAAATGGAATAATTTTACTGATTCAAATAATACGAAAACTATTGTTAAATTTCAACAGATACAGCCACTAAAGGGTGAATCAATTGCAAATTTTCAGTATTTTTTGATGGAAGAAGTCGCCAAAGAGCTATTAATTTTCATTTTTTTGAAGATTCTGTGAGACCGACGGGACGCGATTGCTGTTTACTGGTGCCCAGCCTCAACAGTTATAGATAAACATGAGGGAAGTCTTTTTCTTCGGCTTGCCAACACTAATACGGTATCTGAGATTTGTATATTTGTGGAAAATATATTGAAGCTCTTCTTCTGGCATCTCTCTATCGTGTCTGCGTTATTTTCGCGATAAATATACACTTTAAAATTCGTCAGTTTATACCAGTACGAAAAACAGCTAATCAGTGTTGCAAATATGACAATGCTGATATTTGTTCGTATCCAGAGTGATATTCACATCTAGAATCAGATAGTGCCATATTACCTGGCTTAATAGTTCTGAATTTCCAAAACATCCTCAGAAAAAATTGTTAAAATTCGGTATTTCTTGGTGCACATCATGCTTATTTACAAATTGACACGTCATCATAGGAATATTTGACCTCTGTCTGTTTGGGTGCGCCATGTGCAAATTCTATAGCTAGTGCATCCGTGTCAAACCCAAAAACTTTTTGGGGCCGCATGTTTTCTAGTTTTGCCGCGGGCCGCACATTCAATAATACGTCACACACAATGATTTATTTTTAAGAAATATGAAAAAGGAATAAAAAGAAGTAATAAGATAAAGACAGCATAGTATAGTTTAATGTCATTCCCTAACTTGTAATATCGACTAGTAGAAAATTGTAAATAAAATGTGCGATGCTCATTTCATTAACATTATTCCAGCCAGGAAGCAACACGCTTCGGCCGCGTGTATAATGACGTTGCCATTATGTTGGGGGTCAGTAGAAAATTTTGCGCGGGCGGCACAAGTTTCTGAACTTACCCCGTGATACCAATCTTGTTTACGCCCCTTGTTCGTACATTATATCGTTACGCCATGATGGTTGCACATTGTTTTTCACCTGTTTCGAAGTTTTTGGATCGACACAAATGAATCGCATATACTTTTGTAATCATTAATAATTACAAGAGACCAACGCTCAAATATATGGACACGTGGGCTAGAGCGAAGCAGGTTAACCTTTGACGTTACCGGTACCGTACCCTCAAAAAGTTCCGGGTTTTCAGTCGCAAGAATTTTCACAGTCAACCGTCACGCTTGGCGGATTAAAAACGTGTTCCCATATTTAAAAATTAATACAGCGTAATTTTGGATGAAATATTAGATCTTATAAGATTCATAGAAAATTCAGGAATAAATGAAAGTAATAGCCTTCTGGCAAAAAAAATCAATCTTGAACCACTGAAAATTCCAAAGCAATTGGTCCAGTATTCGAAGAGAAAATCGATTTTTTAATGATAATAATGACGAAAGAAAATAACAACAACAAAATTTTGAAACGATCGTTATGACCACTAAACGTGTCCAATAACATTATAAATGTGAAGGCAGCACATTTACAACCGTAAACTGCACCCATCGACATTTTCCCCCACGGGCACTTGGTTTTAGCAACCGCATATAGATCGAACCCGCGGATATACACACGGGTTCAAATGTACGGTCACCAAATTCATCACCTCACCGTTAAACCAATTGTGCAAGACAAGAGAGACGTGCTTCGAGAAGCTATAATAGATAATAGAAAAAATGGAGAGCGAGAAACCACCATGACATGGCAAAAGCAGAATTTATATGGAGAAACAACGCTCGTCCTCATTTTGTAATATTGCATCATAATAATGTCTACCGTTGCGTGCTGTTTTCAACTTAGAGCAGGGTCGGCCAACCTTTTTGGCCGAAGGTCCCCATGTGGTTTACTAATAATTGCGCAGGACACTTAACATAGTAGTTATGTTTTGCTACACCGACTACAAGTTAATGAAAAAACAACAATACCCTCACACCAAACTTTCACAATTATTAGAACAATACAACTATTGTTTCCCAACCCTAGATGGGGCGCCATCAGACAAGTTTCGCCAAAGACAAGCCAAGACGCTTGATCATTTTTATCACAGCATTTAACAAACCAATGCCTCTAGTCATACCCTTAACAGGGACAATGACCGCGAGCTCCACTGTAATTGCATATCATCATATGCTCCCTGCAAGAAGATCGCCAATTCGCCAACTAGGCAGAAAACTTGATGTCAGTGCTCTCGTCGAACGTCAAGGAATACGATGAAATTTTACCCGTTTTTGCAATTAAAGTTTCCGCTATAGAGTTCCCAAGCTCTTCAACACGACGAGTTATACGGTCTGTCTTGACAGGCTATTTTTGCAAACGCTTTTTTTTTATTTCCGGTCGTAAAACACTGGCAACCCGAACAAAACATTCGTCACGATAATAACCGAATTGCGTAAGTCATTTTTGGCGATTTTGAGTGTTTTATAAAATAGGTATTTATGTAATGCTGCGCACTTGTCTGTTAACTCAGATTTTATTTTTAGAATTCCGAAACCCATAAAAATGGAGATTTAGTATGACATGCAAATTTGTGCAATTGTTTCGTCATAATGAATTATCATTGTTACCGCAGGACTATTGTGACGTCACAAGGACAAAATAACCTCGGCGAAGTATTTTCGAGGTTTTGCATCTCGGATTTTAGCTTAGCGCGTATTAATTTGAATTTGTACTACAGTATAGAAAGACGTGCACTTGTGATATTCACTGTCCGAGTCCAATTCACCTTGGTTGGCTCTTATATTGGGTGCATTGCTGTTTCATTCTTTATATTTAATCTTAGTCTTATTTCGGTGGGTGTGCAGAACGTGTTATATTGATGAAATATATATTTTTAAACATAAAAAATAATGTAATTGAAACTGATACTGATACTGAGATACTGTAGATACTGAGAATTACATTCGTTTTTGGAATGTTTAGTTTTCAGGACTGGTGCATATAGTAAAGTTGCAAAATTGCGTATGTCCCCAAGTCATAGACACATTTCTGCCTAAGTCAAAGTGCGCCATTATGACGTCACTTAACTGCGTCGTACAAATAACTTAAATCCGGCTACGATCAAAAAATGAACCATGGCAAATTATTGACTCTCAATGGCATAACAATATCATTAGAAAGTTTTTTACGTTTTTAGGACTTACGCAATTCGGTTATAAGCGTGACGATATATAATATACATTCCATAACGAATTCTCTATCTGGCACATATGGCCCGCGGGCCACGGGCTGGACGACCCTGACTTAGAGCCTTTCACCTTCACCTAAAGGTTTTGCTCGAAATGGTATAGGCGGCACAGTAGTTCGATGTAATTTTCCAACTTTTTAGTAGAAATGTTCTATCTCTCAGGAACGATTACTTAAATCCTCTATACTGATAGTAGCGCAGAAGTTATACTGGGAGTCATAGGGTAACGAAATATGGTCCATACGTGTCAAATTAGGGGTGCCGGAATACGGTCGTCGATGCGTGTCAAAATAGGGATGTCAAAATAAGATCAATGCGTGTCAGCTTAGGAATGACGAAAGAGAAGGCATGGCGGCGCCAGCGCTACACCGTCGTTTATGAATTGGAAAATGCGCATCAAGTGTAGCATGCAGTTTGAACTTATAGGGACAGTACAGCGATATGTATGCTACACCAATTTATTATTATTTAGGCTCTACTCTTTTAGAGTATTCCGCCACCCTTATTTTGAGACGCATAGACCTTATTTCGCCTTCCCTATAGTTGTACTCATTGACCCTATTTCGCCATCTTTGTTTGCACCGATAATTGACTAGGATTTGTAAGCAGATAGCCAAACTTGCTCTCAGCCTTACTACGTAGACAAGGCAAATACAATAATATCTAATCTAACAGGGAGGTGCAATCTTTTTTACTGGTGGGCCGAATACACGAAACGAAGTGAAGCGGCGGGCCGCACTTAGAAACTCTACATACAAAAGTCCCTGAATACGAAAAATTTGTAGTTTTTATTCGGTATTTTTCTGTTCTTTCTTCTTACCACCTGTACCTTAAAGAATTTCGTACTTACGAAGGGGTTTCCGTAATTGGAACAAAATTAATTTGTTCTAAGCCACTTCGTAAGTAGAAAATTCCGTAAGTACGGACGACCTTTACCTGAAAATGCATTAATCCGTTTCCAGCCCCCACAAAACTCGGACATAATATTTGACAGGGCTAAGCAAAAACCGTGGGGAGTGGGAGGACGGCGGTCGGAGGAGAAGTTAAAAGTTGAAATCCAAGAGAGAACGTAATGTACGATAATGAGCACACGCACTTGAAATTCAAAATATGAATTTATTCTTTTTATTCTGCAGTTTTATTGATATTTTCTCTAGTTTTAACTGTTACGCATATCTTCGTCTTCGCAACTGAAACTGAGTGAGACTTATTGTACGTACCCGCCGGAAACGAACGGACCAATAGGATGGCAGATAGATGATTGGCGTGTAGCAGGGCAGGTACAACGGACTTTAATTTTTATATTGCATACGACACTATTTGTTTTTTTGCGCGCTGATTTGAATATTTCATATCGGCTGTTATGATTTTATTTTTGATTATAAATTAATACCGTCAACATAAACTGAACGATATTGTCATCAACGACGCAGCGATAGAAATAATATTTAAGAGTTATGTTATATTCTCTGAATTGCAAGAAATTAAAAAATTTGCCCTTATGTTCGGTCACTATCGTAATGAAATGATGAAAACAATTAATTACAACACAATCTACTATTAAATTTATTGTCGAGGACGCACAAACTATCTCGACAAAATGTAAATATACGATAATAATTATAAAATATTTTCAATAAAATTCATCCTCGACTTGTCATGGGCACGTCAAGTCAGCGCTAATTGAAATCAATTCATGCCGACTGTAATTTACAGCCGCGCCGCATACGACTGCCTTCGATTGTAATAAAAAATAAAATAATTGTTAAATGTTTTAAATCCAAACGTTGAGAACGACGCTAGGATATGTACGTCTTACTCGGTATTCTTACAAACACGAAAACGATAATCGAAGTTCGCGATATTCGAATGTTAAATTCGAATTGGACATCCGTGGTTCAAGCACTGCATTAAATTATCCTAAATTAGAGAAAAAAAGGTCACTACACGCGTTTTTTGTTTTCGGTTTTCGGCCTTTCGTATGTAGAAAATCTTACGTTAGTCAAAGCAATATTTTTACGAAAAGAATTCTCGTGAGTTGGATTTTTCGTATCCAGAGCCTTTCGTAGGTAGAGTTTCTACTGTAGATGAAAGCACAAAAAATTGTTTAGTTTTGATATTGATCTTACGGCATTGTTCGGGGACCTGGCAGAAAAGTCGAGTTGAAACGCAAAAATTTCTGAAGAAAACTGCTATTTGAACGTATTGTCACACCGACTTTAAAACAAATTCAGTGAGAAAAAAACACGCTGTTATAACATTGTGTATTCTCCAACATGATCTTTCTAACTAGTTTCACTGATATGACAGTGGCACTGGTACTGTATAGGCTTCGCGACGCAAGAAGAAAGAAATTGCTTGCACGTTCCAGATTAATTGAACTAAAAGCTCGTTTCGCGGGCACACCACTGATCTAATGGATAGTGCACACTCAAGTATCACAAGTTTACCCGTTATGCATCGCATGCCTATGTGTAATACAAATAGCTTATTTTCTGAAATTCCAAAAAGCTCCGGGGTACACCTAGGAATCTCTCGGCACACAGCACATACATTTTGAGAATTTCTGATCTAGACTCTAGCAGTGGTTCCCAAACTAGGGTCCGCGGACCTTTTGGGGTCCGTGAAGTACTTTCCGAGGGTCCGCGAAAGAAATCTGTTGGATGGCTCAAAGTTTGATAATGCAAAAATTAACTGCTTAAATTTGGAAAGACACATTTATCGCATTATGATGCTTTACAATCTCTGCTGAGGACACTGATTCTTCACTTTTTGTTTCGATTTGGCTTTCCCGATTGTGACGTCACAAAGTTATGGCAGCTCCTGCCACGAACAAACCGCGGCGTCTCATACCATGGTTTAATGGGGCTATAATTTAGTAATCAGTATTATCGGCATATTAACAAAGTCATGCGCCGGATTTTTGTTTAATATACCAAAAAAAGTACCAACCTACTCATTGTTTGTCACCAACAGGGGCAGCCCTGCCAATACATCCGACATGCCTTGGTTACGGCATCGAAATTTTACCCGACATGATTTTTTAATTTGCTGCCGTGGTACCGGTTTGGGGCAGCTAAAAAGTCAGTCGCCGTGGTTTAACTGGAGCTCCAGAAGTAATCTATGTGCACCAAGATGGCGCACAACTTGAACATGGTATTGTGTACCGGTTAGGGTTCAGGTCGTACGACATCTTGCTACATATGCTTGGAAATCCCGCTAAATACTTAAAACTGCACTTGGAGGTGTAGATGGCGCTGCCTTTTTGCATGCTTGTTGTTATAGGAGAGAATTACAGTAGGTAGTTGATAAAGTATGCCACTCCGTTTCTAAATGCTGATTTACGCTTTTGTTTTGAAAGGTGGATAGCGTTAAATATAGCGCAGTCAGAAAGGCACTACGTTTTAGTTTTTAGATGTCAACTTTAGTCTTTGACACACGGTAACGGTAGGCATATATTTTTACGTTCTCAACTCTGTATTATCAATTTCAAAATGTCTTCTAAAATTAAAATTGAGATAATCGTATGTAATTTTATCGTGATAAACGCAGGTGAAGATATGTTTTGCACTACACCGTGTGGAGCATTTATTTTTGTTGTGATCTTGTTTTATGTGATATCTTTCTGTCTTTCTTTGATAATGTTTTATTTTAGTCAATTAGTGCACAGGGCCGCGAAACAAAAACAAAATTGCAAGGGGTCCGTCAGACAATATTTTTGAAAAAGTTTGGGAACCACTGCTCTAGACATACCGGTACATTACTGCAGCCATTATGCAATTTGCCTCCACCGCGTGTATTATGACGTCACAGTTGTGATGGGATCAATTTCCACTGGGCCGCACAAGTTTCTCTGGTATAGGTCGCATGCGCAAATGGTCATAGTTCCCCAAAGTGAAAAAAAGTTACCTAGGTGAACGTGGGTGGAAATGGCTTTGTTTGAACGTGTCGAATTTGTATTTATGGGCATAGCATTCTCTATGACGTGGAACGCAACCAAATGTTGTTGACCTGTGGTAGCAAAAAATCTTCCGGTTGTGCGGAATAGCTGAAATTTGCTAATAATTTATATATATATATATATATTATTTATATATATATTTCGACGAAAAATCGCTCGCATCCAATAATATATGCAAATTGCCGCATGACTATGAACAAAGGCCAATGCGCCACTTTGCCGAACCTCGACATATTTGACATTTTTAAATTAGCGAAAAACATAATTCGCTTGAAAACAAAGCGATAAAAATTTCGCCATGTCATGGTGTCGAACGTTGTAAGTGGTTTTGCACCTGTCTCGATGCCTTACTTCAGGGGTACTCAACTTCCCAGGTGGAAGGGCCGCATTTCGACCACAAATGATGCGATGGGCCGCAGAATATTATTACCATGTATTTGTACCATTTAATTCATTTAGTAGTCCGATACTGATGTGTAACATGTTTTTTTGTTTTCATTTTCATGCATTTTAAAACATAGTTGATGGATAGCATTCGTAAGTTTGCAGTTGCAACTTCTCCCCTAGCGAGAACTATGAAAGAATTTTACAACATAGGAAAAATAGAATTATGCCTAACAGCAACAATGTTTTTCAATTACAAAAACGATTTGCAAATGTTTCATTTTTAATGAGAGTTCTGAGTCTGTATTCTGTTTACAAGTACGTTTGAATCTTTTACCCAAGATCCCAGCCAGATGAATACGCAATTTTGAACTATAGGTGAAGCTGTTCGTGGTGTCATTGTAAATTTGCTTGATTCGGCTTGCTTCTTTAACAAAAGAGACACATGAGTTTCCCATTTTGTTATACCGTTGTGAACCGAGTTTCCGAAATTAGATAGAGCAGTGGTTCTCAACCTTTTATGACTCGTGGCCCCCTTTCGGAGGCTTTTAGCACTCATGGCCCCCACTTTAATATTCCAGAGGTATTAATAGGGTTATTTTCATTGATAGATTCCAAATCCCATTATGCTAAAACAATTTGCACAAAAGAGAGCGAAAACACCCTGCGAAATAACCTTGTTGAGCAGCAAACTAGGAAAAACTGAGATTTCTTTTAAAGTGAAAAGAAAATTCAGATTTCCGCCCATCCTTGTGGCCCCCCTCCAACTCCTCTGTGGCCCCCTTAGGGGGCCGAGGGCCCCCGTTTGAGAACCGCTGAGATAGAGAGTGCATGGGATGAGCGAGCGACGTAACTCAATTTTTACGTAACAATACGTAATTCATCTAATTGCTGTGATGACACAATCCATAGTCTTATCATGCGCTATAAGGGATGAGAAGAATGATACCGAATTTAAAAATCGTTTATATTTGTTACGCCGCAGATAATATGATATATGTTTGGGTTCATCAATGTCTTTGAGGGGCCGCAAAAAATGTATTGGCGGGCCGCGGGTTGAGAACCCCTTCCTTACTTGAACTAAGTTGATGGAAAAAAATCCAAATTAATCGCGTGCAGGTTTGCA
Organism: Styela clava; assembly: GCF_964204865.1. Taxonomy (NCBI): domain Eukaryota; kingdom Metazoa; phylum Chordata; class Ascidiacea; order Stolidobranchia; family Styelidae; genus Styela; species Styela clava. Next base: position 21,750,270 of record NC_135250.1, read on the forward strand.
ATGAGTTTATATTCATTACTAGTTATAACATTAGGATCAGGATCACTCGGCGACAAATCGCATTTAAAGTACTTTACAGACTCGTGCAAAGGGCCATAGTGCCCCAAAAGTAATGAATTTTTTCTGAACGCATATATATATGCGTACGTGCAAGAGGCCACATTGCCCCAAAAGTAATGAAATTTTGTCTGAAACACAAATAAGATTAAGTGCTAAATGTACGCAATTGCATGGGTGCAAATCTCCTGAGTACAGATGACCATAAGTGTAAATATCCGTTGCTGCAGTATTAAGGTGTTAGGTGTGTGTGGTTTTCGATCGCAAATGTAGAACCATGAAAAGTAAGCGTGCAACTGGTCGAAAATCACAATATATAGATGAATAGACGGCCCTCTCTATACATATCTTTGGACAAATCAATAGCGTCGTAAATTCCAAAATACTTCAAGAACAGTTTTACACATTCAAGCCTTTTTTCAGTGCGACTTGAATCGGCTAAAACAAACACGCCAAAGCATTGAAAATTTCGCCACGTCTGTGTCGGAAACCTTTCGACGTCGATTACGTAAATATATAACAGACGATTCTTTGACAATATAATAAATTTAACATTACCACATTTTTAAATTTAACTAAAATTACTTCGATCGGGATTATGCAATATCTGTAAATAAAAATCGAAGCAATTCGGGATTCAGCATAGCATGTGTGAACATTTCACAAACCAAGTGGAAATTTACAGGTCATCACTCCCATTCTATCCAATAAGGTTATATATGCGCGTTTGTAGCAAATTATAGGTACAAAATAATGCTTTGAAAATTCTAATAATACAACGTATGTGCCTCCAAATAGATTCATAATATACTCGCCCACCTACGTCGGATACGGATCACAATACGGGGTAATATTCATAAGATCAATACATAAATATGAAACGAATTCTATTATAGTCTGTGATTCGCCTCAATTTATTTCAATATTTGAAGAATCTCTATAACAACCATATTACAATATTGTTTTGTTCATACCCTAAATATAGTACGAAGATTATATAATAGTACATAACAAGGAAAAAAATAATAGTAATTGTATTGGCAAAGGAACTTAAAATGGGGTTACGTGTGTTGTTGGTGATACTTTCCACAGAATAATAGCTCCAATTATCAATTTCTTTTGGCAAGCTATTCCCTAATTTATGCCGAACTTTAGAATATGTGTTTGAACTAATTTTCCGAAATTAAGTTCGACTAAAGATGTTTTGTGTCAATAAAGGCGTGGCATATGATTTAGCGAATGTTACTTACATCAGCACAGTCGTTTTGTTTAAATATCACAGACGATATACATGTCACACTATGTTTAAAGTAATCTGACTAACAAAAAATAATTTAACAAAAACAGTTATGATCATTTTCTCATCGTACTATCTAATGCAATTTTTCACTAATTTGAAGGGTTTTAATATTCAACGTCGTTAGCCAAATTAAATCCGTAAATCAAATTTTGGTACTATTGGGTAACAGCGTAAAAGCTTTCTTTTCGATGCCCATCCTCCCTAAACTTCGTAAATTCGAAGATTCTATTATAATTTATTTCACGATTCTGTCAGTTGTCAAATCAATTAATAATTATTTAATTCTGGTATTACGGTGTTATCCCAAATACATATAGTGAAACTCAAAGTGAATCAAATTAACTTGTGCAATTTAAATTATGCTACGTTTGCATCACTTTTATACGATTTGCCCATCCTAATGTAACTTTCTAATCCATGCCATCGCTTCAGTCTTGCGCAAAACAGGGTTGACAGCAACCCCATCCTTATATAATTGAAATCGGTTTTAAGTAAGGTATAATATATAAAAAAAAAATTATGAAGAGATAATATACCTCATTTGTTCGATCCCGAGAAACTTTTATATGTCGTTAGACCCAGGACGTTTAAAACGTTCAGCTGAACCCACTCAAAACCAACAGCGTAAGACGATCGATGTGAATTATACTCTTCGTCTTCACGTTGTCACATACTTGATAATGTGACGCACATAACAAAGGTCACAAGTTTCTTGTAACGTATGGCATTGAATTATCGCAAAATGTGACTTTATTTAAATTAAATGACACATAGCCAACGCATTGGCTATGACGGCATAAAAGAGACATCAAGAGATTTATGCGGTCGGGTTTTTCCTTCGAGGAACACGATTCAAAGGTTGATTTGACAAATTTAGGTATTAAATTGTTAATTCATGCACAAAAAAGCATATTGCTTTACTAAGATGAAAATCAATATAACATATATAAGCGCCAGAAAAGATGATGAGATATACGCTTGACCTGGTTTCTTACATTTGCACATACGCGTGAAATTTGATAACGATGACTCAAACTTTTTACTGAAGGAGCCTTTTTTATTATTGCACAACTTCGTACCAGTGGATCGTTGGTTATTATGTTGTTGTTGTTAGTATTTCTTTTGTTCTTATTATGAGAAAATCTCTTTTCTCTGTAATTACAAGACAAATGGCTTTGAAACATTCAGTGTTTGAAGATTGTATTTATGGAAGGCTACCTTTATTCATTTCAAACATTTCTGTGGGCTCCATGGGATTCGTTTTTGAGTGCGATAACGTCATAAAAATTGCACACCTTGTGGCGGTCCCGCCTTTGCTGCAATCTGATGATGGTCTGGCATACCCATACTATTTCGTTTTGACCTCGCTGTCCGTATATTTGAGCATTCCTCTTGTTCTTATTTTACTTAATTCATATGACATGTTCGCATTTGGGTGAATACCGTATGTTTTGACATTTCGCATAGTATGTTCTATCAAAACTGCATTCCCTTTTTAGTGTGTTCCGGTAACATATTCCCGCAGGTGATGGAAATTTTTTGCGTGGGTACTTTTCCTTAATGTACATACATAATTATGAACGTATGTATGAGCTCCGCTTTGTGTGAGGCTCTAATTACGAAGTGATTATTAAATTCCTCTGTCCAACCCTTTTCCTAAAACTTCCCAGTTTGGAATAGGAATGGAAGTATGCCCCGAACCACCGCGAAAAGCATATTAGCATGCCTGAATGAAAAATGGTGAAATATACCCTAATATCACTGAATTTTCTTATATAATACTGTAAAACAAGAATGCCGACAATGGTATACATATATAGACGAACATTATACTATTAAAACAAGGCTAGAGATAAATGATTGGAATACCAGATTCGAAAAAAGCAGTGGGCTAAGCACTGTGGGCGCGGCGGCGCTCGTCGTGCTAAGGGTTAGATATACTCTTGCCGCCGCACCTATGATTATTCTGCGTAGGTTCGCAGGTTCGAGTCCCATGCGGGGAAAGTTATGTGCGAGAAGATTGCTGGACTTCTCGCTGCCGTGGGGTGGTCCACGTAACCGCTGGTCGGTTACGACTTCCTCAACCATCAAGTCCATGCTTCCGAAAACAAATAACTAACTAATCCCATACCCGACATGGAATGGTAACCGGACGAGAGGCCGTGGTTCGCCATAAGATTAAGCCGTATTATCGGCTTTTCTCTCCCGGGATAAATATCTAAATCCTATCCTAAAGATGTAGAATGAATATTTCGCTAATCTTGTCAATTACATTTAAAATATGACAAAACAGCGATAATCGTAATAATACTGACATGCCCATATTTAATGTAATTACCGGACTTTCTAAATGTACAAGGGTTCACCAGACATGGGCAAGCATGCAAGTAAGATATGGATCGCAAATGATTCCAAACTGGGCCAAGCCAAAGTACAGATATTTGAAAAAAAATATGTATTTCTTATCGAGCTATTACATCTTTATTATTTTACAAAATATAATTCAAATTTATGTTGTTAACCACAATTTGCGTGCAATGTTCGCAAGATAAGCATAAGTATACAACATTATTGACAATGTATTAGAATTTCATTCAAATTTATCTTGTCAACCACGATTTGCGTGCAATGTTCGCAAGATAAGCATATTTAAGTATAAAACATTATCGACAATGTAGTATTCAAATTGAGCGCTTTTATTTATAGTACATATCATTTTGTTAATGAATTGGGATTCACATATGTGAAAGATTACATACACGTGAAAATTACGGGTATACAATAGGAGTTATCCCGTCCATTTCTAATTTTTTTCTTTTACGCAATTTTTGTTATTGAAGCATATTTTAATACTCAAACTTCTGCTATTCGATGATATTTTAATTTTCAGCTGACAAAAGATTGCAATTTTAACAAGATGGACGGCCTGAATGGATATGCATCCACGCACAATATTGGGATCGCGGTGTGGGTGTGTCTGGAGGAGCGTTTACTTTCTGTTTAACAGAATACCAAGGACGACAAGCGATCAAGATTTGTTCCGTGATTAGTACAATTTTATATCGTGAGTTGGCACAAATTTTAATATCATGTAACTCAAAATGTCATTCCGTTAAATTAAAGGCATTCGAAAATAAATAATACAATCATAATATCCCTTATCATCATCTACTCGACCACACGAATGCAAACTCGCGCTAATGGCTAACGAGTTTACAATCACATCGCAGCGTATATCGCAACAAAATAAAACCTAAATTAGATTGCCAAGTATCACCATGTGGTAGGGTTAGTAATACACATGGGCGGCTCCTGAAATCTGTATTAAAATAGGTAAAAGAGCTTTTGACAGCCATGGGCGCAAAAAGTTTTAGTTGTAAATTGTTTCAATAAAATAATTTTAATCTGTATCTTTTTTAGATAATATTGTAGAAGTATCTCATTTCAACAAAAGATGTTAATAAAAATTATCAACCAGCGATCAAGGAGGCACCTTTTCAAACTTTGCCATGGGCGACCATGGTCTGTGATATTCCACATTAACGGTACTCCCGAGGTATGTGAACCAAGATGGCGGACACCGAAACGTAGTATGTATACCAGGTTAGGGTTAGGCCATAATTTCAGGTACAAATACTACGGTAGTCACTTGGCTAGTCCCCGAACTCGTAATAGAACTAAAATGAGAAAAATTGGAATGAAATTATGGTCTAATAACCCTAACCTGGTACACATAAAACGTTCTCGTGTACGCCATCTTGGTTCACATACTTCGGGAGTACCTTTTCGTCCACGTGTCAAGTCTCAGATTGGATTGCAAGTATAGAGACGAAGATCAAAACACACATATCGTCAGGCTAATAACCGAATTGCGTAAGTCATTTTTTGGCGGTTTCGAGTTTTTTATAAGATAAGTAGTTATGTAATGCTGTGCATCTGTCTGTTAACTCAGATTTTATTGTAAGAATTCCGAAACCCATAAAAATGGAGATTTTGTATGACATGCAAATTTGTTCAATTGTTTCGTCATAATGAATTACCATTATTAACGAAAGGTTATTGTGACGTCACAAAGACAAAATACCTTCGCTGAAGGATTTTCGAGTTTTTGCATCTCAGAAGCTAGTTTAGAGCTTATAAATTTGAATTTATACTACAGTATAGGAAGGCGTGCACTTGTGATATTCACTGTCTGAGTCCAATTCACCTTGGTTGGCTTTTATACAAGGGTACATTGTTGTTTTATTCTTTATATTTAATCTTAGTCTTATTTCGGTGGGTGTGCAGAGCGTGTTATATTGATGATATATATTTTTAAACATAAAAAATATTGTAATTGGAAAAGATTAGCTATTTTGGGAATTAGACATCGTAGATACTAAGAATTACATTCGTTTTATGATTGTTTGGTTTTTAGGACTGGTGCATATAGTCAAGTTGCAAAATTGCGTATGTCCCCAAGTCATAGACACATTTCTGCCTTAGTCACAGTGCGCCATTTTGACGTCACATGACTGCGTCATACAAATTAACTTAAATCCGGCTACGATGAAAAAATTGAACCATGACAATGAACCATGAATTATTGACTCTCAATGGCATAGCAATATCATTAGAACGTTTTTCTCAAAACTGCTAAAAATGACTTACGCAATTCGGTTATTAGCGTGACGATGTGCTCATGACGAGGACATAAATATTCACGGTTTCCGTTACGAAATTACGTTACACCAGTTTTCCTAAGAAAAATTATGGACAATTACGGGCGACTAATGTGCCAAGAACCACTGAGAATGTAAACGGTTATTCGTAGAATTGTACGGGGTATATTTGTAATTACGATCCGTTTTAACCTAAGTCCTTATCTCTCTTACGAAACTCAATTTATTCATGCGGCTAGAGACTTTTTGAAACATATTAATATACGGAATACTTCATTCAAATTATTCGTTGATTCATACCATCTCTTAAAATAGAGTTTAGTCATTTCTGACTCAAAATTATTGGCAAAAATATATCAGATGTGTTTTATTCGGAAATGTCATCTAATCTGAATCTGCCGGAATAAGACTGGGCCTAGCTAGGTAACTACTTGCAATCGGGATTTAAATTATGCAAATCCCATTGGTGATAATACGGAGTATGTCAATCGTAATAATTCATATGTGTTAGTGATATTAAATCCTGGAAATTCCGTTTTTTTGTTTCTAATTGGCCAATGGTAGAGACAAGCGAGATGGATAATATATCTGAACGATGTTATGTATTTCCCAAAATCACGAATATAATCAACTGTTAATGACGAGATGACCTGATAATCCTTTTAGTGTGAAAATGACTTGATATGATCGAGTGAATCTTTTTATGAGTCATGGATAGATATTTTCGATCCATACCACCAAATACATTTACTTGCAAATCACCTTGGATCTTGACCAAAACGACCCGCTTCAGACATAATTATGCTTCAGACATATCACTTTAATCATCAGGCTGAAAATGTTTATACCTCGATTAGTCAATGTGTAGTTGCGTTATGAGTTATCGCTATCACAGACATAAGATGATGTATTGTAGATCCACATTTAAATGTAAAATTGTGTAAGCACAGTTTGATTCAAACCCCTAGCGATTTTTAGCAATTCGTGTAGAGCAGGGTCGTCCAACCCGTGGCCCATATGTGGCCCGCGGAAGCATTTCGAGTGACCCGCGCTGTATTTTTCAGAATTGAATAAAAAAAATGAGTAAAACTATTTTTCGAGTGATGTAGTATACAAGATGTGAAATGCGCTCTAGTAGCCCTTTCAAACGAAAAGTGAGTGCCATTTTGAATCGAAACCAACTGGGAGGAGATATCGATACATAGTCGCTTGCACACTGGGTCTTTTACTACTCTATAAAGCGTTATCGAAAAACAATCGAATGAAAATTCGTTAAGAATTGTATAGCATATTGTCAATGTTTTACGTCCGGAAATAAAAGAGGTGTTTGCAAAAATAGCCTGTCAAGACAGACCATTACTCATCGTGTTGAAGAGCTTGGGAACTCTATAGCGGAAACTTTATTTGCAAAATCGGGGAAATTTTCATCATATTATATGGCGCTTGACAAAAGCACTGACATCAAGTTTACTGCTCAATTAGCGAATTTGCGGGGAGTTGATGATGATTTGAAATTACCGAAGAGCTCGCAGCCATCATTAAAGGGTCCGACTATAGGTATTGATTTGTTGGGAGATGTGATAAAAATGATCAAGCGTCTTTGCTTGTCTTTGACGAAACTTTCGGGAATAACCGATGATAGCGCCTCATCAATGGTTGGGAAACAACAGTTTTATTGTTCTAATAATTGTAAAAGTTTGGCGTGAGGGTATTGTTTGTTTTTTCTTTAACCTGTAGTCAGTGTAGCAAAACGACAACATAACTACCTTGTTAAGTGGCCCGCGCGATTATTAGTAAACTACATGGGGCCCGTCGGCCAAAAAGGTTGGACGACTCTGGTGTAGAGCATCAACCAACGGGAGAATGTAGTCTCGATCTTTGCCGATATACAGTTATTATGCGCCTCTGAGACAATATATCTACGGCATATCATTCGGACGCTAAATTATTTGCGCCTATGTTTTAACTTTATCCACGAATACACCGATGAATAATATTAATGCATTAATCGTGATGTAGAATTTAATGTTATAATATGTCATGAAAATTCAAGTGATAATATGGTAACTTTTCTTCTTAATCTATTCATAAAAGATGTCTCCGAGTTGAACGAAACAATTATTGTCCCCGAAGTGGACGTGTGGATCATTTTGCTAAATTCTTGTTGTTGTTGTTATTAATTTAATGGTGCTTATAACTGGCGTAGTTTTTTTGTACCAGAACTATGGTATTTCTCGTTTCATGTTCAAATGCTTCTTCCAGTTATGCGGACTATTCTATAACGAAAGATATTATTACTAAACTGATAATGTTTAAAATATTATGTTGTTGGGTGATTGTTGTCGGTTTTTCTTCTAAACTAACGGGACAATCGATATTAGTACTTAAATATGGATGAAGTCGCCAGAAGGCCGTTTTATTCCATCGCGCTTTTCCCTCTTCGCCATGCTTGTCCGTCGATCTTTTCAGCTAACTCAGTATCTCTCATCTATGGCCGTGCCGGTATTGATGCGTGAACTATTTGAACATTGCTCTGTTGTTCGTTCCTGAGCAAGTAAAGAGGCTGGTCTAATGGCTATAATCTTAATTCAAAACAAATCAGATAAATTTTCAAGCTACCAGAAGATCTAATGATACCCGATTAGGTCACTAACAACGGAAACAAAGGGAGCGCGATCTTAATCTGCCGTGAATTCGACATAATCAACTTCCATTTGTATTATGTAAACATGCAAAAAATTTTGTATCACGTCGGTATTACGCCATAGATTGCTAAAGATGAAGAAAAATGCGTGATCAGGCCACCATCCATCGATGTTTATCGACTCGACCGCCCATCAATAAAATGTCAGGTCGACAAAGTCAATATCATATATGGGAAAAGAATGATATTATTCTTTTGCGCAAGTAGGGGTCTCCAGATTCTTATATAGATTTTATGTTATCTGCGTTGATCTAAATATAAATATTTACTCTTGACAAAAATGTACAATGAAACTGATCAAATATTTGTCTATATCAGTTATAGACTGAGGTCGTGGCCATTCGGCCATTCATGGAGCTCACCGGTCGAACAGTCACGTATCAGTTCTCGAAAATAACTACTTGCGAAATCAATTTTTTGACAAGGGGGAATAATTCGGCCGTGATTAACGAGAGTTAATCGTCTCAAGAGTATATTTCGGCTGTTACTAGAGGAGAGCTTAGTGTAAATCGATTACGAAAACTGAAAAGTACCGGCTATCGGTGGATGAGTGTCCACTCTAATATATATAAATATACCTGTTCATGAAGAAAAAAAATATTCTGCCAGTTAGAATAGAAAAAAAATTGTTTATTAACAAGTTATTAATTCCGAACATCTTGGTGTACCCGTCTTTTGGATTATCTGTTGCATTGTATTAGCTAAAAATATTGTGTTTTTCTCGAGTTTCGTACGATGACGTCATCCACAACATGTCCAGCTACTCTAAAAAACCGGTCGAATTTGCCATAGTGATGAATCATATGTTAGCACAAGTTATTAAAGAGCAACAGTGCTTACTCATCAAAAGAAGTTTGTTCCACGAGATCCATCAGCCGTTACGCGACAATACATGAGTTCTATGTGGCACCAGTCCCACATACAGTGCATAAAACGAAATTATACCACATTCAATGTAATTCAAGACAATTTATCATTTGAGTGAACTTTCAAAAGCCGCAACCGCACCAACCTATGTAGCGTCGACTTACTTCGAATAATGGTTCAAAGGTAAACGAACAGATATTTCAGATCACTTCATGATAAAGCAAAAAGTTCTTGAAAAAAAACAGAATTCATCATTAGATCTAATAATCTTCCGAACTAATTCAAGGACAGGCCAAACGCATACTGCTTTCTTTACTATTAAGAAATCAAACTGAAATCGTAGTTAAATTCCTGCAACACGTTAGCCTACACAACCCACCCCACAGTGAACATGCATGCTGAAGCTGGTCGAGTACAGCTAAAAATGAGCCTTGTATGTGTTCGGTTATACCAGATTATTTACTAAATGAACGACTTTCATAAAATTAAGACAGTATCAAATTATAGCACTAAAATAAACAAAGGTATATAAAAAAATACACAAGCATTCTCATCTATCTTAGTTGTTATTCAATAGAGCAATTTGTTGGGCAATAATTGCGCAACAGAAACTATCTTTATCGCACGTTGCGTCATTTCTTCTAGCCGGAAATGTGGTTTCAATTGGATTATTTTGTTTCGTAATTTTCAGCCGCCAATCCCCTAATGGCCCCCTAAACCATTAAAGATGTTTTCGAAAAGGTATTAAGTTACACAAATAATTAGAGCAAATCATACAATCCGACCGGTTACTTTCCCCCTAGAAAGTTCGAGAGCCGACGTCGAACAGAAACCGACACAAACGTTGCCTCTCGTCACATTTAATCGTTTGTTTCTTCTAAATAATATTTCATGGGTGTGACTGTGAGATGCTTCTAACTAATAATAAACGATTACCATTTAGCGGATCATACATACATTACTTCACCCAATTATCTTGAATCACGGAACTTTAAAGAATCGCTATGACGTCAGTCATGGAACAAATGTGCAAAACAAACGTGAATTAACCTTTATCTTCGATTGCCGCAATGGAAATTTTGTCTAACCTTTCACCATGTGATTTCTGTTTGAGCAAACACAGGTGAGTTTGTTTTAGAGGTAATGCCATTGTAGTAACTTTTTGTATCAAACAATATTGCAAAATAACATTGCCCGAAGAATTTTATTTTAGGAATAAAATTTATTTTGTTCAATTAATCCGTTTTATTCGTACAAAGATCATATTGCTCAAATTTTATGAGTTTTGTTTAAACCATTAAAGTTCCCAATATTCTTATATTTGTAATCTTACCACGCGCCTCTAATGAGTTTGTCTGTCGTGTCAATGTCCGGGGATCAACGTTGTCGCATAGTATTTACACAATTCAGGAGAACAGTAAACTATAAACTAATTTTTATTGAGCACGATTTTTTCTATCTAGCCGTTTGAACTTGTTATGTTACGTAAAATAATAGTTACTGGATGCGTTTCGTGCGTGAAAAATGTTAAAAACCAGTTATCAATATTGACCGGAAAACGTTACTTTTGCCGTCGTTTGTAGTGCTATTTTAACTAAATTACCACTTTATGAGATTTTGAAATATTGTCTTTCTAAATTGCATCTCGATAGCGATATAATCAAAATAGCCGATGGCCGGAAATTATGTACATAACAAGTGTATTTTGACATGACACTTGATAAACGTGATATTGAGTTTGGTTTACCTGATATTCGCAACGCCAAGAAACAAACATGTATTGTCGACATTGTACACTGAACAGAAGTTTCTTATAAGTTCATTTGTCAATAATTCTCTTCTGAAGTGTTCCCCATATTTGAAACTTAACTGTAATTAAAAATAAGTCAAAATCAACATTAGGTATCACAATGAATGCAAGAAGCCGCAAAGCATTATACGATTTTTTTAAATGCGATTGTCAATCTTTTTTTCTGAATAAAAACTACTCGAAACCTATTGCTATTCGGATTCTTGCATTCATTGTGATACTTAGTCTTAACCCAAGTTTTTTTTTAGTTCTGAATAATCACTACTCGCAACCTATTGCTATTCGTAGAAACAATTTTATACAAGAAATGTCAAGTACCAATTATAAGGATTTTCGATTTTGAAATAATTTCATACGGTACTTACTAGAATATTTTCAAAGCGCGTAGCAATATTTGCTGCGTATTTCTCGTGCTTGCGGAGAGAAAAAATGTAAAAAAGAAAAAAGGATTTTATAAAATGCTCGATACGCCAACACAACGTTTATTTTACATACGAAACACGACAGGTTCCGCAGTGATATCTCACGGGTGGTCGGGGCATTTATGGAAGTTATAATTCTGTGGAGTATTATATTTAAGTCACTTAGCATAAAATTCTTTTTTTTTTCTGAATAAATACTACTCGAAACTTATTGCTATTCGTAGAAGCAATTGCGTACAAGAAATGTCAAGTACCAATCATTAGAATTTTTGATTTTGAAATAATTTCGTACAGTACTAGAATATTTTCAAAGCGCATAACGATATTTGCTACGTATTTCTCTAGTGAGAGAAAAAATGTTAAAAAGAAAAAAGGATTTTATGAAATGGCCGATACGCCAACTCAACGTTTATTTTACATAAGAAACACGACAGGTTCCGCAGTGAAATTTCACGGGTGGTCGGAACATTTATCGAGTTAGCAATAAATATCTGGACAAGTGAAAAATGGATTTTTGTATAACGGGAAATTGTAGATCTGGGTAGTACTATATTTTAGTTACTTAGCAGAAAAATGTGTTACCGATGCGTGTCTTTACTTACAGATTAATTATCTAGTATCGTCCAGCTACTTACTTAGAAAATGCAGAAACCCGGATTCTGCTCCATGGTCGATGAAAAACAATCGAGCACAAGACAGGTGCGAACACCATCGGAATTCGTTAATTCGATGGACTGCTGTTCAAATACTATAAAACACACCTCTACTTTTAAGTCCGGCGACCTGAAAATCACTTCAAAAAGAAAAAGCAGCAAAATGTATTTCTGCAAATATTTCGTCAGTCTAATTTATCTGACAGTATTTTTTTTCAACACGTCTACGGTAAATGGACTTCCTTTTGTCCCGAGGTGAGTTTAAACAATGTAGTGCTAAATTGTTTGGTTCAATTAGTGTATAGTCATTTTGTTTATCTATAAAATAGAATGTATATGATCTTGATAACTTTTAGCCTCTCGCTCCAAAAGTTGAACAGAATTGTCGTTAAAGAAATTTGACTACTGTAACCAAATAAAAATCTTGAACTTTAACGACTGATAACATCCTTTAATTATCCTTAAATATAAATCAAATATGTAACGGGATTGGGATGTTTTCACTTTTCGTAATAATAATGTTCTTGAACTAATTACAGCGACATCAAACGACACCCCACGACAACGTTCAATGCGGCGATAGAAGAAACGACAACTGCACCGGGTACAACTCTGCACAGACAACAGAGATCTAACATTGGCTCAGAAATGCTATCATTTGTGAGAGAAAGGTAAAATTTAGATTTGCAATTGATATTCTATCCCTCTTTCAACCTTCACATTCGCAACGCTGCAGCGGTGATTATAAGACAGATGTCGTCAACTGAAAAAATGAATTATATATATGAATTCATGTGTACTCGTATATGAAATTATATACATATATATACCATTAACATCGAAGTCGAATATAACTTATTCAGTTCTCCAACGTATAATTGGCTCCCACGCAACCACTCACACAATCTTTTCCAACAAATTTGAATTTTCCCAATTTAGTTCAACACTTTATAGTTTCTTCTGATATGACGTCACAATGCAAACATATCACATTGACAAACGATCAACGAAACATTGACTTTTTGTATAAAACGCAACATTTCATCGAATAATACTTATAAAATGGAACGTTACGTGGATATCTTACTGATTGAATAATCACCAGGGATACATCAATATTTACTGTTGTGCTGAAAAACAGTCTGTGGGTTACAAATGACGAAGGCTTTTTGAACCCTAAGGTAACATTGTCAGGCAAACAATTTTGTGGAAGTTCAGTCCACAAATCAAAAATATTTGGTAAAAATCTTTCAGCATCAAAATTTGACATTTAAATGTGTGTTTATGAGTAGAGACGCAACATCGAAGAGTAAATTAATGAAAGTATATGAGGTAGATTTTATCTTTAAATCCAAGACAAATATTGGTTTCTTCACTTTACACTACATTGTTAAATAAAAAGAGTTTTTGTTATAAACAATATGTCACTTTCTCAAAACAATCAATTGCGCCCAGAATTGCCAGATTATTTACGAGAAAGTATTTCTTTTTAGCACACGATCCCACCTTCATGCCCATCCCAAGCCTTAAGAACAACTTCTTCGGCGCCGAGTGTAAAATAGTGTTTGCTACAATTATTATGTTTCCATCGAATGAAAATGCGACCATTCATATGTGTATGTCGAATTCTTTGATGTAATAGACATGATATTTTCTACGAAAACAATCAGTTACATTTAAAACGAAATATACCAGCTTGATCTATATTTGAAATATTTCATAATGTTTTATTTTACTCCAATTAAAATATTATTTCCAATAATATCATTGCTGATTGCTGTTAGTACTTACTTACTCTATGAATGAGTTTTCAAATAAACTGTTTTTACTTGTTTTCAGATGTGCCCAGTCGATAATAGACGGAAAACACCGAGTTACAATAAAGTAAGTTTACGATTCACTCATATAAAATATTTGATTATTCCCCCATATTGCTTGGTCACCGCACTTCTACCAAATTAAAAATTTCCAAAAATAATACCTATCGGTTAATGAGAACAAATTTAATGTAAGAGTAAATAAGGAAATAAAATAACCTATGTAAAATGTGTATGTTTGGTCATTTCACGAGGATACACAAACAGTTATATGAATAGGTAGAATACAAATAAAAGAGACATAGGGGGAAATAGTTAGGCGTTCTGAATGATACATCGTACATGCTAAATGGACTCAAAATATCGCGACTCGGTCGAATAAAAGTAGCGGTTTTTGCATTTTCGAAGTATGATCATTTTCATCCCACAGCGAAGTGAATATACGGCAATACCAGTTTTGTAGTACACTGTCTATGCTATCACAAACATAATAAATGTAATGGGCGCAGACAATGGTTAAATATCTTTTTAAATAGCAAAGTCAAAAAATAATCAAATAATATTTTCAGTGAACGAAAGTCCATATGAAAAACAGATTACAAGCATTCAGTTATGAAATAAACTCGATTTAAATGTTACAAAAATACTGTTTCTGTGAAAGGAATTATAATTTATAGACAAAACAATGACACCTCGAAGGGCATAAAGTTGAGAGTCGTCATAAGTGTTTTGCTTCGCTATATGTCAAAATAGCACGGCATCTTCTGAGATTTTTACTTAAAAACAATGTCTTGTTGTACGTTTAATTATATTTTCTTGGTACGAGATCATCGCTTTTGGTTTCGTTGATCTTTTATAATAAAGTAAAACGTGCCTATACCGAGAATTATTTTTTCCAGGATTAGCAAAGAGTCCTGCGACAAAATCAACAATTATCAACCGGGATCATTCAGCGACGAACTTATCACAAACGGAATAATATTACAACAAATTCGAAATAAATGTCGTCGAATTGTATCGAACATAAATGTCCATATGACTTTATCTCCGAAAGATTTAGACTCAATCGTTGATCGATCACTTTACGACTGCTGAAGCAAGTAGTTTAGTGTTGTTTATAATTTAAGTGTTTGCGATTTTAGTTTTTTAACTTTTGCTCATTCTCCCAACTTTTCTGACATAAACGCTGTTATGTAGCTTGATACAAAATGATATGGGAATTTATTTTTTGCGCAGTAGTTAGTAGTTAGATATGAATCCTTCTCGTTGAGACATCCCATAATTAAAATATTAAAGGTAATGATGCTAAGTCGAACAAAATATTCATACTTGAATGGTGTGTGATTGCCCGCCACAACCGACAAATTTCTATCACGAAAAAACTAATAAGAATGCATTGATAAAAAAAAACATGCAAATTTGATAACGACATACTTAATTATATTATTGACGTATTGAAAAAAATCATCAACGTGAAATATCACAAATATAAATCGATCCAAATATTTATATTGATTGCTCATATAAATAATATTAAAAATATTTTCCTAACTTGCCGAAAATTTAACCCACTGTTAAACATTTGGTTCACTGATTGGTCATCTTGCTAATTGATAGGGATTTCGCGCTTTTTACTTTTGTTTGCATCAATGTATTAATTTTGTGGTATATAGTTCTAGAACGAAATATTCGTGCTTTCACACAATCTTAAATATAACGATTTTCTGGACCCTATTACTTGCATCATCATTTGATGATGGCCAGGCCAAATAAAATTGGTTTAGTCAACAAAGACACTTTTGTTAGTTTAAGTGAGCTAGGTTGTTGATTTATACTATTTTCCTATAGGTAACTGGTAACAAAAGTCTATGCATTATAGTATTTAATTTATTTTAAAAAACAAATGCTTAATTTTCTAGTTTTGCTTTTATTTATTATATTATTTTGTTGCAATGGTACTTCATATGTCTTGACTGGTTTGTGTACCGTGTATGAATACATTTATATATTGCTACCTTTAACCTGTGTTTCACTGTGCAAAAATTGATTTTTATGTCATCTTATTTATGAAAATTCTTTATATGAATACATTGAGTAATCTTGAAGTATGCGCACCAAGATGTCGCATAACCTGAACCCTAACCTGGTACAAAACATGAGTTCAGGTTGTGCGCCATCTTGGTGCGCATACTCCAGGAGGTCCATAAATTGCTCCTGGTTCTTTTTAACTGATTCATTCGACTTGCTGCTGTCACAAGCACGCTTATATTTGTACTTGTTATTTTTATCAATGAATAGATTGTTTCAATGTTTTGCTTCTTTCTATTATAAATGTGTCCTATAGTTCCCGTCATATAAACATAATGAGTCATAATATGTCTAATTACTTGAATTTGTTTTGTATTGGGGTTACGCGAAAGGTCGTGCTAGTGTGGCTAATGTGGAAAAAATATTAAATGTACCACAAAGTTATGGTGCAGTAGCGACAATGATCTTTCTAATGACTTCATTTCATTTAGTTTCAGATCACCTCTAAAACAGGAAACTATTAGTGTTTTTGTCATCGCGCGACAACAAACAATCATCTTTAATAATGTAACACAGGATTTTACATCATCGGATTTGACAACATTGGTAGAGTGGGACTAATTGCATTGACATTAAATGAATCCCGCCATTTTGTGTTTATGTGCTCAGCGCGAATTAGGAAGGAAGACAAATAGAATGAATTCATTAGGGAAGCATTAACTAAACAAATCCGAACTGTCATAGAAATGCCACGCGTACGTACATGAATTACGTTGATAAATCCGGCTAACGCCCTTCCAAATTCTTAGTTTCTCTTTACTAATTACTGAATTTGCCTAAATCGTCAAAATAGCTTACGACATATGTGTGTGGTACGTACTTTAGAAGCTCAGAATGCGTAAGCAACCCACAACAAATCATTGAACTTTCATATTTCCGGCCTGACACGCTCACTAAAACCGCCAGACATGTTCAGCGTGGTGTGGTAAAGTAAGTGCGACACTTACGCAATCCGTAAAAACTACACGTCCGTACTCGATTTATGTGTGAGTTGGATAAGTTAGGTGTATCAATACCGGTTTTACAGGGGTAGATATTAGACAAACTTTTTAATAACTACTAACCCCAGTATAATGTAAAATGACCACAACTTATCATTACAGCATATGAGTAAATAAATAGTCAATAAAATGCTCTCTAAAACGGATGACATTGACGATTACATCGCCATTTTATTTTGAATTATAACATTAATACTTTACTATATTGAACCATCATTTAAAACCTACCAAAAATTTTCTCAAAATCGGCGTCAGGGACTGAACTTCGCATATCAAGAAATTGCATATTAGAGCCGATAAAAGTAAACATTCAGAGTGTAAATATGTATGCTTCCTTCGTGGTATTTATGTTACCAAAGTTCATCCGGTCGGAAAAAACACGAGTGATATGTTTAACATTTGCTGTAATAGTCGCCTTTGATGTTAGTTACGCTTATAATGTAATTAATTCCAATAATCAAGATAATTTCAACAACACACCTTCGAAGTATGAATAACACGGAAAGACTAGATTACGAGCTAAAACAACCCCAAATTCATTAGAATCTAATTTCAGTTACATGACGGACTTTTTCGTGGTAGTTTTATCTGATTTTAACAAGTGTGGCAGCTGTATTCTCCCAATTAATATTTCAAACCCATTATCAACGTGATGCCTTGCCTATTTTACGAAAAGCGTGAAATCGAACTTCAAAATTGGACTATTTTGAAACGTATGCAAAAATTTTATCAGTTTTCAATCTTGTCTATGCGCAAAATCATCTGTGGACATTTTGAAATTACACTATAATAAAATGTATGATAAATTATCCCAATTCACCAGTAAACAAAGGGAGAGAACATTGTTTTCGGGAAATATATATCGTAATCATACATTTTATGGAATGCGAGTTATTTGTTGGTAATATAAAAATAATTGTTAGCTGAAAATTCTGACAAAATACACTTTTGAATTATTCGTAACTGGTGGTAGTCAGCCATTGAACAATGTTTACAAATATTCTGCAATTAAAATATCTTAGATAAATAATGACACGCGAATCGTCACATCACCTCGCCCAAGTGTAACCGAAGTTTGTAAAAATCTTAACTGCTTCCCCTACATATTCTACAATAAAAAACAACTTAAGCAGAATGAAAGAACGCGCGAATCGTCCAAAAATAGAAAAATTATACAGTTCACCTTGTCTGCTGCAAACCAAAAGTGCGTAAGAGACGTCGTTGGATTCTATAATTATGTTCGTCTGGGCGATTTATAAATACTCGAAAAATCATAATAAATATCCCTGGAAGCTTTCGCTTATGATTGTCGTTGTCTTATTTTTGATTACTAGTGAATTGAGACAATCTGCAGATGTACAAGCGACGTTTACACGCATGTCAATATGTAAACATCAATATGGAATTCTGATATTTCACGAGCATGAATCCGATTTAAAAATATACAAGTCGGCCAAAATATCCTAATTAACACACAAAAGTCTTAAAGCAGAAAAACAGAGGCTTGATAGACTTTTGGTCGAATATTCCACAAAATCATTTTCGGGCCGCATCAGATAATTCGCATTTTCAATCTGCTAGATCGAAATAACTGGTGATTGCCAAATAAACAGAATTGATGTGAGAAAACCGGATAACATAGATTGTTATCATAGTGAATGTAAGATATAATTCACACGGAAAAATCTCGTCGAAAGACGATAAATAAACAATTCAAGCTCAAGTTTTAAAATATTGTTTTCACGAAGTAGAGTGATGAAAATGAAATTCAATTTGTCTTGGGAAATTCTGAAAAGAATCGTCACGTTATATTTAAATTTATTTTTCACAAACCTGATGCAGGGCATTTAGCTGGGCTAGCTACGAATAAAGCTTAAATGTGAACTCCATTCTGTACTTGAGCTTTTGATATGTCCGACTCAAGTACACGAACAAAAATAAGGGGTGTATTTTATTCGCCGGGCGAATGAATGAAATTGAACAAAACGCTTACAAAGCGTGCAAATGTGTCGTTCCCGCCATTGTAAAATGTTCTGTATTCACATGAACTTTATTCAAAATTACTCTACCCAATAGCCGACAATGATATTTTGGGGCGGGCGAGCATATATTTGGTCTCCGCAAACAGATATTGAACCTACTCAAATACATCGTCCTCATTGTAAACAAATATTTATTAAAGCGGACGAACCGAGCAATCACGATCTCTGGTTGATACTCCAAAACAAGTATTAAGAAGTACAAAAACATCAGCAAAGATTAGTTTTAAATAATGTTATTAAATCAGATATTCCGGGAATCGTGCGGCACTTTCGCGTGGTATTCGATAATTTTCTAGAAACTGTCGATCTGCATTTCATATCTCAGAAGAAATCGGTCAAAACAAGATTAAGATTGCGATAAAGTTTTAATTAATTTCAGATCACGCTGATAACAAACAATAAATATGTCCATAACGACATTGTTACATTAATTATGCTCTACGTGCAACATCACTCACACGCGTAGTTAATATAATGCAGCGTTGTTTATTTTGCTTTGCATCAAAGGACTCTTACTGGAGTGGAATTGAAAATGCCTGCAAATACGCAGAGTCTATTATGGGCATCGCTAAACTCAGAGCCTCTGGTTGCGATACCACTCAGACTCATTTGCACAGATACCGATTGTGTCCACCTGGACCAGAGTGGATATTTTTTTTTATGATGGGGCCAAAATCAATTTGTGCTGTCCACCGCGGGCCATTAAGAATTCTCTGCTCACAATTACGTAGGTATATTCTTATATATATTTTTATTTATCTATTTTACACAACAAGTATTTCATTTGAATTAATTGAAAATTGAGTTTATGTCACGCCCATTATTCCCATTCACAGTATTGCACAAATAGTTTGTAATATTATGGGAAATCTATATATGGTTTCATTGAAACCGACGTATATTTTTGCACACTTTTTAAAATGTCAAAATCGAGACATATCAGACATGCGTAAGCACTGAAATAGGACCAAAATATTATGATGTTCGTGCCGTGATGAGTTTTTATTTTCGCTGATTGCAATCGTATAATGCGGTCTTGTATCACATATTCGATTCCTATTTGTGATGCACTTCGTCAAGCCCGATGACTGCAATGAAACAACAATGATTGAAACTCACAAAAACGATATACCAGATATCGTACAAGACCAGCAGGTTTTAGCAACTTCAAATTTAAACATTTTAAGTATGCAGCCGGTCGGTTTGTTTGCGGGTTTTTGCAGGTTTGCAGGGCGGATCATGCACGCGAGTTTCCGATCATTGACAGTCACGAGTCACTAAAAACAGACGCATTTGCACTTAACACGGGCAAAAAAAAATATTTTTCATATTTTCATACCAACCAGTATACGTTAAATTATGAAATATTAGATCAACATTAAGGTTTTTAAAACAAAAGCACTTAGCAGACCAAACTTAGAAATCGGTCTCAACCTCCACATTTATTTTATAGAAATAGTATACTATTCATATTTCATCGTGGATACTTGACAATTTTTTCATTTAATGGTATATATTTTGAGCATCGACATAAATGAAAATAAGTTTAATATCTAAAAACATAGTTTGGGCACATAACGTTTTAGGTTTTCCACTTTCGTCTCCATGCAGCGAGAAAGAGAAAACAGTCGCGATGAATAATAGCGGAAAATATAGAAATATAGAACTAATCACCTTATCAGAGCTTGGGTAATGAGTTATTTCCTATTTTACTTTTTCTCCGGAGAAACATATAAACATATCGATCTCTCTAGTACTGCGCGAAGAATCCTGTCATTAATTTTGACGATGAAATGGTAAATTAATGTTCTGCGAACAAAAACCACATGCGAAATTCGATGGCAACCACTGCCAATTTTTTTTATTAATCTTTGATTGATGAATGAGATTACAGTTTATTTTGATGACGTCATCATCTTATAATAAGATCTTGATAGAAATAGCATTTAAGGACATTGATAAAAGCCACTTGGTAACAGAAATATGATACATGTCAGCAATAAATATCTTCCTAGCATACTTTGATTTTGAGATATAATTACCCACTCCAACTCAAATATCCCAACTAATACTTCAACAAAAACGTCGGAGTGATTGCATATATTCATCGTTCGCGCATGAGGTTTTCTCCTACGAGCTACCAGATACTATTCTACGGCAGCAAGGAGCATAGTCTTGTTCGACACAATACGCGGAAAACGAAGCTATAATATAAACTAGCTTCTTATGGCTTATTTACTCTGACGATAATTGATAAATAATGAGTAGTGGTGTTCAACTTTCCAGGTGTTCATATAATAAAAATGTAAGCTGTTAGTATGAAAAGAAGTGTATACTGTACCTATTTATGATAGTGAACTCGCAGACTTTGAACTTCAAATTTTGTAAAGCGAGGTTGTCTAGCGCGAATTTAACATATTTTAAAAAGGTCTGTGTTTATATTAAACAAGCGTGGGCTTTTAATCTATTTTCAATTTAAACAAATTTGAATTTTTATACACGGGATTGGGTCTATACTTCTTGCCTTTTCGCAGTATTAAATATTGTCATATTTATATTTATAAAAATGTAAAAGAAGAATAACAGCATAGGCCAGTTGTGGAATTAAAACCCATGATCAAATATGGTTTTATTTATGAAAACAATGCCGGCTTTTAAAGAAAATCGCTAATTAAATCAAACGGATTTCGCGGCTCGGATTAAAACAGAACTGGCGATGACGCTCATTTACGAACGATAACAACGCAGCCACATTATTTATGAGATTACGACGTTGTTTGTATACGTTTCTGGACTACTTTAAGTTATTCCCATTTTATTATTCAGCGAACATGCAGTCACTTCTAAATATGGTTTTATTGCAGCACGCCCAAGTCAAACATCTGTATTAGAAGATAACATCTACTCTACAATAACAATCCATTAAATATTTTTTCAGAAATTGAACTATAGGGCGCGCATCCCGTTTACCAATTTCTATCAAACAAAAAGAGTTTGCCAGTTTTTGAAGATGAAAAAGTATTATGGTTTTAACTCAGGACTGCGAATAAAGCAACCCGTGCACGTGACAAGATTTTCTATAAAACTGATTTATTTTATTGCGTTGGGACCATCATTTGAGTTTTAGCTGTCTCGAAGGAATTTTTAGTTGTTTGGAGTTCATCTCTCGCATTGAAATGTTGCTCGACTGCTACTAAACTAAATGATAAATTGAGTAAGACCGTATAATATTTATGATCTCTATGTATAGGATATAGCTGCAAATCTATGCAATCGCAATTCATGAGCAAAGGCTAGAGCTTGTCTACGTGACTGTGATAGAACATTGATGTAACATATCTTATATTCCTAAGTAACGAGACTTGGTGACAAGGCCTATTGGACAGGATCGTTCGGATGATTCCAAAAATGACAGCGGTTCGAGATGTCCACGACGTAGCATTTCTGAAGCCTTGGAATTAGCATATATATCCGAGTCTTTGGGCAACAACGGGACAGAGTTCCCCCGGCATATCTAGAACAAGGCGGAAAGGAGGCGATTTTGAAAAGTTTTCCCTTCTGCGCGTGGATTTGGGAACTCGATACAAATAAGTGCAGGAGGAAGGAGGGCGCCAGTAAATAGAAAAGCATAGATCAGGGTGGTCCAAACCCAGGCCCGCGGGCCACATGTGGCCCGCCGCTCAATTTTTTTTGTGGCCCGCGTCGCATTTGCGCAAGGGTAAACAAAAAATTGAATTTGGTGTTGTTTCGTCATAAAAATAACCAGAAAAATCTTCTGACATATTGTTACATTACTAATGTCATTGAATTGACTGGTGTTATGGCTAGCTGAGGCAACTAGAGAAATTGAATAAAGTGGTTGGCTAGTCTAAACTGTTTTCGGTCGGGAATATATGCTAACAAAATAGGCTTCATAGAAAACTAAAAATCTAATGAGGAATCTATTAGCCTAGGTTGACTATGCCTATAACTAAATATTGGTGTAATGGCCGACCAATATAATTCCCGCCGGGTGTTTTTTTGGCAACCAGCCTGAACCGCAATACAAAAAATGCTGCCTATATGTCAGAAAATATAGTAATTACCCTCCTGTATCTCAAATTTGGTAAAAATCGGTAATCAATCAATCTGCAGTTATTTTGCAAACATGAGTTTGGAATAAAAGCTGACCAATTCAAACATGTGACATTTGACTAGATACCGGAGGAAAAATATCACAATGCTTTCTTAATATGATAACAAAAACGGATTTTGAAGTCCTACACCGAATGTAGATATAGTAAAACTTTTGCACATTTACATGAGTTTTTTGGCGTTATTTGCATGTTTTAGATTGATAAATGACAAATAATGACGAATGCGTTTGAACAATGAAAGTGTTTGTTTTGTATGGCACTGTTCACCTATTCTTAGCACTATTGTGGCCCGCAAACAATACAAAAATTATAGTGTGGCCCACGAGTACGACCATCTTGGACCACCCTGGCATAGATAATAGATCACATTCCCATGATTTCGAATACAACATTTTCAAATAGTTCCTTGGATTTTAAACATGTTTGTCGACTGTCAGCAGATGTGATTCAATGACTACAGTTTACCACGTTGCCATGATACGCCGCGGAATTGAATGAGTGATATGCAGCAAAACTATGTTGTCAAAACCGCCGACAACGTCATTTGTTAGTTCAAGTGGTCCTGGATTTGACAAGCCGAATGCCACACTGCGGATTCACAAGTTGAAATCGCAGACATCAAAATCGAATTTTGCATCTGATGTTGTTTATAGAAACATAGGTGTATGATTGACACGTTTTTTCATGATAACGATCAAAGTTTGTCAAAGGGATGAGAACTTTTAGTCTTATGATTGGCAATATGACTGCCGTATTGTTGCAGATCATTTAACTGGATATGATAATGATCCGGTTTCATTTTCTGCTGTTAGGCTCGGCATTAAATGTTCATACTGCGGTTCTTTTGTTTCTTTGCGCATATTATCACGTATTCAGCAGAATGGAAGCAAAATTAAGGATTTATATAAACCGCAGCAAAGTTAGCGGGTTAAGGGGATTTCTATTACCTCAATGCTAACGATTCACCTATTCAAATAGTGATATGCGGAGGTATAGCCTTTCACACAGAAGTGGGCAGTTGACCGTCTGATTTTGAAGTCCTCACAAATCAATTTCAAATTTATAATAACTTTATTATAATGATTTTAGTTCAATTTTCAATAAAGACTTCATGATGTTTGGAGCGATGGTATAATTTGAGTGAAAACTTTTTTAGTTTAGCGGAAACGAACAACTGCAGACCAAAATTTTGCAAAATAACTTCGCATTTTTACAATTTTCGATTTCATGCACTTTTATTTCATCAGAACACTGACATGATCGCATAGGTATGTTTGCACAAAACTGAACTGCCGTACAATGCATTCTCGCAAAGATCATTCCTGCAAAAGTTCGTTCTCACAAAGCTACTTCTTTGCAAAACTACAATCTCGTAAATATTATACTTCCATAAATATCTATTCTTGCATGTATTGTACACATTAGCGCAAAAGATCGTTCTCTCCAAGTCTCGCGTAACATTGTTTTCACAAATTGGTTGTTAATCAAGGCTGTGGAGTTTGGCAAGTTTTCACTAATCGACGTCTTTAATTTCATGATCCATAATGATAATGAAAGTCAATATTGGTTGGAGTTTTTTACGACCCGGAGTTAAAAAACTGGAATCGTCGGAATAGTCGACTGTAAATTTTTCCCAACTGCACTGCCCCGCTGCTATTATAGACCATCGCTTGGCGTCGCATGTGGAAACTTCTGGTCTGGTCCATAGCTACTGTAGCGCCTGACTAGGATGCAACATGCAACCCAAAAAAATTCCGCGAATATTACTAAACGAAGAACCTCGGTAATTACGAACCACTGATCCATAGTGCCATACTCAAATTCCGTTTGAAATGCATCATGAAATCAATACACATCTTCGAAATGGTATTGCGTAGTTACTGTATCACCCTTGCACGCCAACGAATAATTCTAACTGGTTTACTTTTCCAGAAAATCTGCGCACAGGCGCCATCTAATTTAACAAAATGAGCCAGCGCTATATACAGGGGCGCAGCCAGGATTTTCAAAAGGGGGTTCACTTTTTATGCAGTTCAAAATCCCCAAGTATGCGATGAAAAAATTAATTTATTTAAAAAAAAATTAATTCAATACACTTAGCATTGAATATCTGATATCCCGGAAAAAGTCGCGTCAGGACCCGTCGGTAGTTTTAGAATGGATAAAAAGGTACTTGGCGTGCACAATTGACCGCTTGATAATGTGTGCCGCACCACGCAAAATTTTGCGATTCAATATGTCTGCAGAAGCGTTTTAATCTGCCGCAGGCCTCCTAAAACAAAACACATGGTGTTTTCAGTTTTATTTTTAGTATTTTATATTGCCGCTTTTTAAGTCTAGGAAATTTGGGCTGCGGATTCGCACCTTTATTGGACACGTTAGTGGACATAACGATCGTTTTGGTATTTTTGTTGTTCTTGTTCTTATTTGTCTTCTTCTTGGTATCGTTATGAAAAAATCGCTTTTCTCGTTGATTACTGGACCAATTGCTTTGAAATTTTCAGTGAGTAAAGATTATATTTTTCCCCAGAAGGCTATTACTTTTATTTATTCTTAAATTTTATATGAATCCTATGAGATATGATATTTCATACAAAATTTCGCGGTATTTATTTTTACTCATGGGAACACTGTTTTACACTTATTTCAAGCGGTTTCGCGATCGATTGTCTTGCTCAGTACTACAGCTACTGTAGGTCGGTACTGGTAAGTTGCCATACCGGTACCGTAACGCAGTGAAATTGACTTATTCCTTCCGCGGTATTAGTAATGCTGCAATGCAAGTTTTATAGCCTATCGTATGCGGAACGGAATATCAGACCTACAGGTTCGGTACCGGTACTGGTAGCTCAGTACGTAAGTACGATACTGGTAATGGTGCCGGTACCGGTGTCTTACCACAATGAAATTACCGTAACTTATTCTTTCACGGTCCTACCAGTGCAGTAATGCAAGCGTTGTAGCACTTGTAGCCTACTATATTTGTTTATTTTGATGAGAGTCTACTGGAAACAACATAAAATTTGAAAGGGAAGAATTGTTCTGTGATCAATTATCTGTCCTAAAGTGTAAACAACATAAAATTTGCAAGGGAACAACTGTTCTGTGATCAATTACCGTATATGGCCTACAGTGTACAGGTAAGATGCTGGCTGACTGCTAACCGGTACTGGTAGCTCAGTACGTAAGTACGATACTGGTACTGGTGCCGGTACCGGTGTCTTACCACAATGAAATTACCGTAACTTATTC
Organism: Styela clava; assembly: GCF_964204865.1. Taxonomy (NCBI): domain Eukaryota; kingdom Metazoa; phylum Chordata; class Ascidiacea; order Stolidobranchia; family Styelidae; genus Styela; species Styela clava. Next base: position 21,777,080 of record NC_135250.1, read on the forward strand.
TTTCACGGTCCTACCAGTGCAGTAATGCAAGCGTTGTAGCACTTGTAGCCTACTATATTTGTTTATTTTGATGAGAGTCTACTGGGAACAACATAAAATTTGAAAGGGAAGAATTGTTCTGTGATCAATTATCTGTCCTAAAGTGTAAACAACATAAAATTTGCAAGGGAACAACTGTTCTGTGATCAATTACCGTATATGGCCTACAGTGTACAGGTAAGATGCTGGCTGACTGCTAACCGGTACTGGTAGCTCAGTACGTAAGTACGATACTGGTACTGGTGCCGGTACCGGTGTCTTACCACAATGAAATTACCGTAACTTATTCTTTCACGGTCCTACCAGTGCAGTAATGCAAGCGTTGTAGCACTTGTAGCCTACTATATTTGTTTATTTTGATGAGAGTCTACTGGAAACAACATAAAATTTGAAAGGGAAGAATTGTTCTGTGATCAATTATCTGTCCTAAAGTGTAAACAACATAAAATTTGCAAGGGAACAACTGTTCTGTGATCAATTACCGTATATGGCCTACAGTGTACAGGTAAGATGCTGGCTGACTGCTAACCGGTACTGGTAGCTCAGTACGTAAGTACGATACTGGTACTGGTGCCGGTACCGGTGTCTTACCACAATGAAATTACCGTAACTTATTCTTTCACGGTCCTACCAGTGCAGTAATGCAAGCGTTGTAGCACTTGTAGCCTACTATATTTGTTTATTTTGATGAGAGTCTACTGGAAACAACATAAAATTTGAAAGGGAAGAATTGTTCTGTGATAAATTATCTGTCCTAAAGTGTAAACAACATAAAATTTGCAAGGGAACAACTGTTCTGTGATCAATTACCGTATATGGCCTACAGTGTACAGGTAAGATGCTGGCTGACTGCTAACTCAGTACCGCACCTACGTTAGGTACCGGTACCGCCGTGAATTCAGCTCTCATCTCTTTGTTGGACACGTAGTGGACATAACGATCGTTTCAATATTATGTTGTTGTTGTTGTTCTTGTTCTTTGACACGTTTTTAAAAAGTCGCTTTTCTCTTCGAATACTGGACCAATTGCTTTGAAATTTTCAGTGGTTAAAGATAAAAATTTTCTCCAGAAGGCTATTACTTTTGTATTCGCTATGACGTCATCAAAATTATGTGACTCTACGTGCCCATATATTTGAGCATAGCTCTCTTGTTTATCTTATATAGCTTAAATAACACATCACGTCGACGAAAACAGTCACCGACGATTTTGATACCATATTCCATTTAATATCCATATACGGTAAATAGGAATATACATAGCCCAATAAACCTATTAATTTCAAAAACACTGCAAATAGTCTCTGAAAATATAAAACAACGCAACTTCACAAGAGCAATTCGTACCAGGAACATAAGAAGTTAACTACGGTGAATTCATATTCCCAACAATGTTTAACCACAATCAAGCCTTCAAAACCGCACAGTAGATAGATAGTTTGTTGGTGATGAACCGTTATATATATCGATACTTTGCAAAGTAAGTAACGTAATACTAACACCCACCGGGAATCAGTTGAGTTAGGCTACAAATATTCAAGTTAAACAATCTATTCATTAAGCCAAAACAAATCCATGATATGATATAAAAATTTATGAAAACATATGTGCTATTTTATCATATCTATCGTTGCATCTAACGTATATATTTACGATCTAACAGACCACTTTGTACAAACTAATCTGAAGTGCACTCAGCAAATACTAGTGGCGAAACCATACTGTACCGGTAGCGAAAAGTGGCTCAGTGACGCCATCAGTCCAATGATCATTCAGACCGTATCCAAAAAAGCTTGTGCAGAAAGTAACGTAACATTAACGTTAACACCAGCATCCACCGCTAATCAAAATACAATTAGGTACCGGTAGTTAAGTAATTTATTCATCAATCAATACTAACCTATAATACTGTAATATGATAAAAATTATGAAAACATAGACCTACGCCTTTCCCCATTGTATCTTGCGCTGATTATACGGTGAATCAGTAAATAGGAATATACATAGCACGATAAACTTACTAATATCACAAAGAACTAAAAATTGTCTATGGAAATGTAATTCGATTCTAACGCAACGTTACATGGGCAATTCGGGCATTTCATGCCAGAAACATTACGAAGTGAGTTATATTCTGATATTACATTCATATTTCGGGTCTAGTATAGTACCACAAGTATACTACGACGTCTCAATCAATCCTAACCCCCACCTGACAACGCAATCCAAAAATTATGTCACTACAACGTCACAATTACATCATAGAGCTTGTCAAATACACGATCCCATACGATCGCCCGGAATGGCATCGGCGCCGACGATAAAGAACTGACTAACGCCAGCTATCTCTCTCCTATTGAGATCGGTACGACGAGAAAACGAGAGGAATAGCTGTTCGATTTCGGGTTCTCGTCTGCGCGCCTTGGATGACAGTTCGTATAGTTTGAAGGGCTATATTACGTCACTGTGACGTCGTAGTGACGTAATTTTTGGAGGCGTAGTCAGGTGGGGGTAAGGATTGGAACGTAAAAAAAATTGTTATGCTACACCCACTAGAAGTACGTAAAGTATGAAACTACATGGGACCCCAAAGTTTAACCACAATGAAACCCATGATATGATATTAAAATATATGAACGCAAATGCCTGCTTTTGGTATACCTAATGACTATTGCTGCATCTTCGAAAAACATCGCTTTAACAAACTAATCTGACGTTCACTCACCGAGCACTAGTGAAACTGTGCTGTAATAAAATAAATACGCGCGAAACGCGACTTACTGGCGCATTTAGTGTCCAATCAGATCATATATTTACGATCAGACTATGGATCTTTCCCCGATACTTTTTTTGCCTTTGCGTTTCTGTTGTTGAAATAAAATTAAGCCATAGGAAGTTCAGTTTCTTTGGTAAACTTAGTTATCAACCGTACGTTTTGTTACATATAGGCCGTGGGACGAGGCCCTGAAAAACGCCTAGAAAATGTGTTTCGTAGCGCACATCTGGGAATAAACCATATGGAATAAACCTTATTCATTAAAAACCCATCCTACGCGAAAAAAGATGTAAACAAAACAATTTTAACATTGCTCTCATGGGGAATGTGATCACTGATCACCAGAGCAAAAATTTGCGATTTTTGTAATTTTCTAGATATCTTTCATTGTAGACGTGGGCAGTATGAGGATAGATAATTTTTACATCTTTTTTGATATTTTTATCATGATAAACAAAGATTTTAGATAACTGTTCATTGAAATTTTGATGAGCACGGTGTTTCCGATGACGTCATTCTCACTGTATCATGAGATTCTGCCAACGTGCCGTGCGATGTGGGATATGCGCTCCAAATGCGGCACTAATGTCGCTTTGGGTTGGGTACGGTGCGGTACTAGTACCGACACTGGAAGCGTTTACGTTGACAGTTTATAACCCATACGGTACCATTTGTCAGATTTAGGCACACAGATGTTCCATGTCATACGCGTTTATTGTAAAACGGTTGACTGTAAATAAAATGAAATAATCAATAAACAATCACAATATGAGGGCGGAAAGAAAATGCATAACCAGAAGTTAATAGAAAATAAACTTACATATGATAACGCTCCAAAGGCCTAAATCGACAAGAAACTGACAGGAAACGTGAACGATAACGTTATTGGCATAAAAATAGCAACTAAATTTAGAAAGCAGTTAATAAGAATGAAATATAAAATACATTAAAGCAATAAATGACGACGATGGTCATATGGGGCCCCGGTTACGATACCCTCACCACAGTTCTACCTAACGAGACCAAATGCCACCCAAACGCTAAGTCAATAAAGCGGATAATGCGAAACCACACCACTAACATCATAACAAGATTAAACAAGAACGTCCTACGACGCGTAAAGTCGAGATGCAAGAGCCACGCGTGACACGTCGGATGCAGTAAAGCCCGCGAAATTCGCGTCAAAACAGAAAAGCAATTATCGATAAAAATTAGCCGTTCGGAACACAAGGAAGAACAGCGTTCAAAATAATAAAATAATAATCAACTGAAAAGAAACTTCTATCGCCGACACAGCCGCCCCCAATAACCCTTCAAGGGGTTATTCATTTTCCAGGAGGCATAGTTTCGTCACAGGTCTGGTTATTTCCCCATTTGTTGTTTTAACGGTTGCGACACGCACCCGGTTATCTTTTCCAGGGAAAACTTTGATAACTCTTCCTAGTAGCCAACTTCCTCTTGGCGCGCCGTCATCTACAACAATTACGATATCATCTATCGATAAATTCCTATGATCTTTCAGCCACTTTGTTCGAGTCATCAGCATATGTAGATACTCTCGCCGCCATCGCTTCCAGAACTGATTCGAGATTGCTTCGGTTTGTCTCCATCTTCTCCGATGCGCTGTTGATGTACAATCCGTATCCAAAGGTGTATTTGCGTCAGTATGCCCACGTATAAGACAAATGGGCGTGAGGGGTGCTGGATCACGTACGTTGTCCCCAACATGAGTTAAAGGACGGCTGTTCATAATATCGGAAATTTCAGCGAACGCAGTCGTTAATACTTCGTCCGTTACACATAGGTTACCAAGGACTGCCTTCAAAGTACGCTTTGCGCTCTTGACGAGCCGCTCCCAGATGCCCCCGAAATGAGGGGCATAAGGTGGCGAAAAATTCCAATCAATGCCTTTCTTCAAACATTCGTTGGTAATGCGAGTTTGATCCAGATCAGAAATTAATTGCTGTAATTCTCTTGTAGCACCAACGAAATTGGACCCGTTGTCACTCCATATTCCTTTCACGGGGCCTCGGATTGCTGTAAACCTTCTAAAAGCGCATATGAAAGAATCAGTTTCCATTGACCAGGCCAATTCCAAATGCACTGCTCTACACGATAAACAAGTAAAAATACATCCCCATCTCTTTTCAGTGGACCGTCCTCGTTTCACGTACAGTGGACCAAAGTAATCTATCCCACTGTTCAAAAATGGCCTCGCCTCCGTCAGACGAACCTCGGGCAAGTTTGCCATAAGGGGCGGTTGAGGGCGAGCTGAGCGTTTCCGACACGGCCAACAATTCTTTATTGCGCGACTGGCAAGTTTGCGACCCTTCAATGGCCAGAATATTTGTCGGATCGACGCTAACATTGCATCTGGGCCAGAATGCGCTAATCGACAATGAGCTGCACACATCAGAAGCCAAGACACACGACAAGAACAATTATCTTTACACTTAGTGCTACTGTATGGCAATATTATTGGATGCCTCGTTTCAAGCGGCTCAGGTGACTCTTGTAAACGACCATTTGCACGCAAGAAGACTCCATCGAAAAAAGGTGTCAACGACAATAACGGTGACCTGCACGAGAGTAATTTATCCGATTTCAAAGCATTTATTTCTTCTGCAAAATGCTCCCGCTGGGCCGCTATTATCCACATCATGCCGCTCAGTTCTAAAAGTTTTGGACGAAGCTCTAAGATTTTGGTCTTTCTTCGAAACACATCCGCGACTGCAATTACCATAGCTGTCCGCTTGCATAACGAGTACCATGAGGAAAACATTTCCACCCTGATTAAGTTGTCGATGCGGATTTTGTCATTCAGAAATTCGTATTTATGGATTTCCGGCCACGTAACTGTAAAACAGACCTTTCCGCGAACTTCGCAAACACGATTGTTAATTGCTCCTAATACCGGCTGTTGGGGCCACGATGATTCAGGCAACAATAAAACCTTTGGTCCGCTTATCCACACGTTATCGCTTTCGATGAATTTGTTCATGGGCATGACTCTCGTACAACAATCCGCTGGATTATTTTGGGTATTGACATAACGCCACTGCGCAGGTTCAGTGCAGTCAAGAATTTCACGCAGTCTATTTGCAACAAATGTTTTGAATCTTGTTTTAGTGTTTCTGAGATATCTCAGAACACACGTAGAATCTGACCACAACATTTCGCATGTGATGGGCAGGGTTAAAGACTTGCGCAGAAATTTCAGCAGACGCGCAGATAATAAGGCACTTTGCAGCTCTAGTCTGGGAACGGACATATGTTTCATCGGGGAGACTCTTGATTTGGCCATCAAAAAACTACAATTCACACACTGGCCTTTCTTGGCACGCAAGTAAGCCACGGTACCATAAACTTGTTCAGACGCGTCGCAAAACAAGTGGAGCTCATAAGTGGCGTCGGTTTTCGAGACTCCTAAATATTGTCTAGGCACACGAAAATTAGTCAATTGTTTTAACGATTCGGTCCAGTCGCCCCAAGTATTCTTCCTACGGTCATCAAAATTTTCGTCCCATTTCAAGTCATCTCTCCAGCACTCCCGTATAAGTAGTTTTGCAGTTAAAATAATAGGGGCTAAAATTCCGAGAGGATCAAAAACCGATGCCGTCGCGCTTAGCGCCTCTCTTTTTGTAACAGGTTTTGCCAACGAATTGTAAATAAAGAAGAAATCATCGTCATTAGTGTTCCAGTGAAGTCCCAACGCCTTAGAAACGGGCAAACAATCAAAATCTAGATCAACATCAGGGTTAAGACGATCCTCTGTGTTAAATTTCGACAATAATGTTTTGGAATTTGAAAGCCATTTTGTCAATCGAAAACCCCTACTTGCTAACATATTAGAAACTTCTTGTGCGACGGAAAAAGCGGAGTCATCATTCCATTTTGATGAAAGCAGATCATCTACGTAAAAATCCCTGAGAACAGTTTCTACTGCTTCCGTTGAAAATTGGCTGGTATTATCAAGCGCGGTTTGTTTAAGGCAATAATTTGCAACATATGGCGAGTCGACCGCACCAAAAATCCTTACTAAAAACTGATATACATCAGGTGGGGATGTTGATCTCAGATCTTCTTGCCAGAAAAATCTAACTGAATCGGTGTCTGACTGCGGTAGACGCACCATATGATACATGGCTTCAATATCAGCGTTCAATTCAATGGGTCTTTCTCTGAATCGCAGTAAAACACCAATTAAATTATTAATAAGATCAGGTCCCGAATATATCTGATTATTTAAACTAATTCCACAATATGTAGCAGCGGCGTCAAAAACTATTCTTATCTTGCCGGGTTTATTCGGATTCTGAACTCCATGATGGGGCAGATACCAAGTTCGAGGACCCAAAGTATCCCGTTCTTTATCGGTCAGTTTTCGCACCCAGCCACGTTCGATATTTTTCCTCATAGACGTGCAGTACATGTCTCTCAGGCAGTTATTTTTCAAAAGTCGATATTTCAGATTTTTAAATCTAGTGCGGGCAATAAGACTGTTCTCCGGCATAATGGAAGCATCGTGACGCCACAAAAAGCCAACCTGATAATGCCCATCAACAATGGACGTTTTAGCTCTAATCATATCCGCAGCCACGCGATCTTCCACTGATTCGGCTCGCTTCATGTTGTAAACCATTCCATCGCGTCCGTACTCCAAAACTGCTTAACTTGTTCTTGCAAGATATTGTAATCGTCGTGTAATAAATGACAGTTGGCCTGAATTAGGTCGACTTCACAAGCGCGTTTGTTTGCACCTAGCAAAGTCCACCCGAGTGGCGTTCTAATAGCAATAGGCTCGTTATCCCCCCCTACACGTCTTTCTAGTTGAAAGTGGGCAAACAGATGGTCCGCACCTATGAGCAACATAACTTCGTTTTCTTTAATATCAGGGAGTGGTATTCCGCGTAAATGATGGAAAGTTTCAAAATCCGTTTGACGTCTTTCAGGGTGGGGAATTCTATTGTCACATACGAAAACTGATTTTAGAGCTAGTTCTTTGCCATCGGGATTTAATTTGTCACGTACAAAACATCCAACCGCTTCTGAATCATATGAAATCCCAGTTCCCGCCAGGTTGGTTAACATAAGCTTTTTACGACATCCACGCAAATCCAATTTAGTTTTAAGTTTAGGATGAATGAGAGAAACCTGACTTGCCGAATCGAGCAAAGCAACGGTATATTCGGAGCGTCCATTAGCTCCTCTAACCAATACAGGTAGCAACTGAAATTGAACCCTAGTAGTTACCGACATCGCATGACGTTTTACGTCATCGGTTGCACCGTAAAACACATCACAACTTCTTAAAGAATGGCCAGCATTGCAGAATTGACAACGTAGTGCGTCACTGCATGAGGCATTAACGGATTCCGAATTTGTTAACGTTGAAAATGGTGACGTAATTAACTGGCGACGACCGGTTTTGGGCCTCTCATTGTCAACTCTATTGGTGACATTGCAAGTAACATCAGGAGAAAAAGAATTGGCAATTTCCTCAGTTCTTTCCCACAACCATTGCTCAAAGTCTATTAATGTCGGATTAGAGTTATCGTGAATAAAACCCACAACAAATTTATTCCAACTCGAATTCAGTTCTTGAGGAATCCTGTTTGAAACTCTCCTTACATTCTCGACACTACTGATGTCAGCCAAAAAACACATCTTTTTTAGATTCACCACGCAGTCACGCACGTCTGAGTGAAAATTAAGTAATCTATCGGCCGAGAGAGGCGAAATACGCTTACCGTTTACAACACGGTCAATCACGGCCCGTGCAATAAATACAGACTGTCCGTAGCGGCGTTTCAATTCTTTCAAAACCAGTATGTAATGACTGCCGGCGGTACCTAATCCCTCAACGCGACGCTTCGCCGAACCCGACAAATATGAGGACAATCTCACCATGCGTTGACCATCGTCGTCCAACCGTGAATGCACATTTTCATAAAACAATTCAATGAAATTAGGCCAATTTATAGCACTACCATCAAACGGACTTATTTGGACCGGCGGCAAATGATGTTCAGCCCACATTTTAGAATTTAAACTCAAAGATAAACACGTTTGCTCAGCTAGAGAAATTTTATCATTTACCGTTCTAGATCCTGCTTGATTTGGTTGGAGATTATCGATCCAGGAGTCTACCGACTGGTCTGGCAATGGAATCTGGTTTGCTGGTGAAGGATTTTGATAATGTCTTGAAGTGTAAGAAATCGTATATTCACGACGTGTATCTGTCGTAGTGAAAGTCTCTGGTTCAAAGCGGGCACTTTTTCTTCGAGTTGATTCTAACATATCGCGTTCGTCAAAGTCATTGAACCTGGTGTTCATAAAGCTACTCTTTGGGAGAGATGGTGTCTCTCGACGATCATCGTGTTCTCGTCTTTGTGGTTCGTGGGTTACGTTCCCCGCCAAGCTAGACTCTCGAAGTTGGTCAATCGCCGCCCCCATTTCACCATTCGGCTGTTGGGCCAGAGCTGGCTGATTGTTATCTTTCAGACTTCCGCTTGAAACATTAGAGTTCTTTTCGTCAGGTGCCACGCCGATGTAACTATCAATTTCATCGATCATACCTTCAACTTCAGATATCATGCTCCGAACGCCTTCTTCGAAAGCAGCTTTTGACTCTGCATTGCGAATTTGAGGTAATATGTTCGATACAATTTGATTATAAGCGGCCAGTTTAAAATATAACTCTGCTTTAGGGCATGCCAGTTGCGATCTTCGAGCCTTTTCGTTTATCAAATTCCGACTATTGGACAACAATGATTTAAGCTCGGTCTCTATGTTGACACGCTTTTGTCTGAGTGTGGTTAAGGATGGCAAGCTCTCAATTATATTATCGGTTACGGATTTACTTTCTTCCATACTCGTCGACGATGAAGCCACTGTTGCTTCAGATTCTTCAGTATTTGGCGACTTCTTCAACAAATGCGTCATATTCAACTTTGTCAGATTTAGGCACATAGATGTTCCATGTCATACGCGTTTATTGTAAAACGGTTGACTGTAAATAAAATGAAATAATCAATAAACAATCACGATATGAGGGCGGAAAGAAAATGCACAACCAGAAGTTAATAGAAAATAAACTTACATATGATAACGCTCCAAAGGCCTAAATCGACAAGAAACTGACAGAAAACGTGAACGATAACGTTATTGGCATAAAAATAGCAACTAAATTTAGAAAGCAGTTAATAAGAATGAAATATAAAATACATGAACAATTAAAGCAATAAATGACGACGATGGTCATATGGGGCCCCGGTTACGATACCCTCACCACAGTTCTACCTAACGAGACCAAATGCCACCCAAACGCTAAGTCAATAAAGCGGATAATGCGAAACCACACCACTAACATCATAACAAGATAAGGTAAGGTAAGGTAAAGGGTTTAATGGCGTCTTTGACAACTCGGTCTTTTACGCCAATTTTCAAAAGGAGTAGTCAGAATGATACAATAAAAACATGTTTACAACTCTCGTTTGGTGGATATAGCAAATTTAATAATTATTGGAATCAAATTAGGAACATTGAAAATACAAATAAATTCCCAGGGTACATTCATTTTTGCTGCTTCACGTCTTAATTCGCATCGTAAATTATTATACTTGGGACAATATAAAATAAAATGGGAAACAGTTTCATTTGTGTCACATCGACTACATTGCCCTGTGGGATGTAGCCCTATTTTAAATAAATGATAGTTAAGTCTGATATGTCCAGTTTGAAGACGAAAAAATATTATTTCTTCTTGGCGGGAAAATTTGAAATAAACATTATTTTGGGCTATTTGAGGTCGAAAGTTTTTGTAATGGCTTGCAGTATCGTTTCCTTGATATGTTAAATTCCATTTCGCAAGACATGCTTGCTTGCACAATGTCTTAGCTTCTTTTAATGACCGTTGAAGAACAGCATTAATGACAATTTTATTTGCTCCGTCTTTCGCCAGTCGATCCACTGCCTCATTACTAATATGCGCTAATACCAATATGTGCTGGTATCCACAGAAACTTGATATCGGTCTTGTGACAAATAATAGTATAAAGTAGTTGTATTTTTGTTGATAAAAAATGTTTAACATTCCAAATATCCTGAATGCTTTCCAAGGCAGAAAGACAATCGCACAATATTAATACTTTTGAAGGCCTATTTTGCGATATCCATATCAAACTTTGATATATGGCATATAATTCCGTACAGTAGGAAGTAGATAATGGATCGAGGCGGAATTTATTCGAAAATTCGTATTCTGGAATAAAAAAGGCAGAACCACAGCGAGTTTCAGATTTTGAACCGTCAGTATAGATCTCCAGGTAACCTGGATATTCCATTTCAATATACTCCAAACATTGTAACACAAAAACAGTAGGATTATTGTATGTAACAGACATAGTTGATAAAACTGTATCCACTTCAGTCGGAGGCATATTCCAGGGTGGAATGGGAAAAAATTTAGTGTTGTTGACAACTATGTTAGAGAAAATTCGAGAGGTCGAGAGCATATTAAAGGTTACAAAAGAATCAGAGTCTGGATAGTACTCATGCCAAGACTGCTTAATGAGTGATTTATTAGGATGATCCTTGTGAGAAAGGAGCAAGCATTTGTATGCAAGGCAACAGTTAAGATGTTGTATATGGAGCGGCATTTCGTTACAAGACTCTTGAAGTGATATTATTGGAGTGCTTTTCATAGAGCCACCGCAAATACGTAGACACGTATTTTGTATTTTTTGCAACTTCTGTAAAATATATGGCGAAGTAAAATGGTATGCTTCAATGCCATACATCAAAATTGATCTGATGAGTGCCCTATATAGTGTTAAAAGGGGTGCCTTTGCACAGCCCCATGTTGTACCACTGAGCAAACGCAATATATTAATTCTTTTTAGACATTTTTTATGTATGTATTCGACGTGTCTTTTGTAATTAAGTCTTGAATCAAACACAACGCCCAAATATTTAAATTCGGATGTGACAGGTATTACTGAGTCCTTGATTCGGAGATGTATTGTATGGATTTTCTTGCGCTTGGTGAAAAGCATAATACAGGATTTTGTGGTGGAAAGCTTAAACCCCCACTTATCACACCAAGTTATTATGACATTTAAGGAAGCTCGAATTTTTGGTATTATTTCCTGGATATGCAATCCGGTCTCCCAGAAAGCTCCATCATCAGCAAAAAGCTTTACCACTGAAGGGACATTTTGTGGCAAGTCATTGATCATAATGGAAAAAAGAATCGGGCTGAGAACACTGCCTTGGGGAATACCATTTTGTAGGAAATTTGTAGCCGACATCGACGAATCTACTCTGACTTGTATTGAGCGTGTTGTGAGAAATGATCTAATCCATTGATGAATCCTTCCCCGCACTCCAATTTTGAATAGTTTATATAGCAGACCCTCTCTCCACATCATAACAAGATTAAACAAGAACGTCCTACGACGCGTAAAGTCGAGATGCAAGAGCCACGCGTGACACGTCGGATGCAGTAAAGCCCGCGAAATTCGCGTCAAAACAGAAAAGCAATCATCGATAAAAATTAGCCGGTCGGAACACAAGGAAGAACAGCGTTCAAAATAATAATCAACTGAAAAGAAACTTCTATCGCCGACACCATTTTTTTCACGTTTGTTTACTGGTTTTACGCATTTATACCTGTACAGCTAGTAATCATTTACTGAAGGCATGCTGACGTGTTATTTAAACTACCGGTACCGTACCAAGGCTGCAAGTGGTGAAAACTAAAATATTTAGTAAATACTAAAATAGGCCTACGAACAAAAATGTTGGCCAGCCTGCCAATAGGCAGGATAAGTTGTACGGTACCGGTATACAAACAAAGATGAATATCTCCAACCTATAACGGTACGGTTAAAAAAAATATGACTGAATACGAGAGGGAGATTTATTTCGTCAATCAGAATACAAGCATTGAATCTATAAGAATTAAGGTCTAGTATAGTTTAGTACCACAAGTACTTCCAGTGGGCGTAGCATAACGATTATTCCTAACCCTCACCTGACTATGCCATCCAAAAAGTACGTCACTACGACGTCACCATCACGTCATAGGGATTGCCAAAGTATAATTACGATCGCCCAAAATGGCATCTGCGCCGCCGATCGGAACTTGCTAAAGCCGGCGATCTCTCTCCTATCGTGATCGTTGCGACGAGAAAACGAGAGAAATAGCTTGCTTGATTTCGGGTTATCGTCTGCGCGTATTGGACGACCATCCGCATACTTCGGTGGGCCTTATTACGCCACTGTGACGTCGGAATGACGTAATTTTTCGGTGACGTAGTCAGGTGGGGGTTAGGATTGACATATGCAAAAATTGTTGAGCCAGGCCAACTAGAAGTGGATGTGGTACTAAACTATACCAGACCGAAGAATTATATACAAAACACACAGTTATTCGGTATAGACTGGGGAGCGATGCCCCCCATGTCAAGATTCACTTTTTGGATTCGGTAAAAAATCGTAGCCCATAATTAAACCACTGCTTTTTTGTAGATTTTCACTTAGTGGACACTTAGCAAGTACAGCAGTTAATTTATAAAAAAAAAATTTAAATCAATAACTAATACCAAATCAGTAGAAGTCAGCTCGGGTATTCAAACATGTGATGATTGAAGTGAGAAAAAAAATTGAAGTCACGTTTAGGATATTCCATTAAACAACAACGAAAAAGATACATTGGAATCTTCAAGCTTCAAATGCTGATGGCATTAATGAAAAGAAATGAAGAATATGAGAAATGAAGACTGAAGTTTCCATCTGAGACATTGAAAGACGCTAAAACCTTATAGACTTGATAGTGTGGAAAGCCTTCTCACAATGCAGTAATAATGGGACATATATTTATAATATCATTATACAGGCTTTAAGTTGAACTATATGTTTGATTAAAATATCTATCTTTGCTAATAAATGCTGAAAACCATTTATTTCAATCTGCTGAGTGATTAGGGCCAGAAATTTGCTGTTGGGACCATCACTAGGTCTGAATTTTCCAATAGGCTAGGCAGGCTGACTCTTAGGGCAGGGGTTATCAACCTGGGGGTCGTGAACCCCCAGGGGTTCACGAGAAGATTTCCAGGGGTACTTGGATGGCAGTCGAGTTTTTTTTTTCAATATCTTTTAGGAAAACTAAGTAACTACCAGATGAAAATTAATGCCAATTGAAACTCAGCGTAAATTTTCACTGATCTAGCGTTGTTTTGATTATGACGCAACAATGTGAAATGAACGAGTACTGCGAGCATTGCAGAAAGTGATGTGCTCATCGAAACTTTCAAGAATTCAAGGGCAATAACATCAACACGAATATTTAATTTAGTTACAGCAGTTGGTCAATTATTGTCAATCAATATATCACAACTTTGTTTGGTGTCCGATTATTGAGGGTTCGCGTTGATTGTTTCGTGACTCGGGGAGTACTTAACAGAAAAAAGATTGAGAACCCCTGCCCTAGGGCCTCGAAATTCGGTTCGAAGTTTGTAATTCTTCTGAAAAAGTTTAAACCATACAAAAAGTATATATATATCAAGCTTTTCAGCGTTGAAAATTCTGTACACAACTGATTTCAACCACGTTGTAAACAGTCATTATTCGCATTCTGCTGGAAGTTTCTATGTTGAAGTATGGCTGTAGCGGTTGTTTGATCAAAAAAATTGAAAGCAAAACTGCCTCAAGTAAATTTTTATTCTTTTAATAAAAAATTCGCACCCATGAATGGGGAGAATGAAAAGTTTAATGCACTCATATTTTTAAATTTCAAGCAATGACATGTGATGTTGTTTGGAGGAAAATTCTGATCTCAAAAATATGAAGGGGCCTCTCATGGTCTGAATCCAGCCCTGAACATCACCAATTTTGGAATAGGTACATGGTGTCAACATATGAACTGAATTAGGCCATTGGATTTTGAAAGGTGTACCATAAATGTACATAGTTGCATGGAATTCGTGAAATATATAACATCCAATAAAAACCAAAACAGGTCTTTCGTTGAACGCCAGTTGTGGTCCCGGTACCGGTATTCCAGTATTCTGTTATCACAAGCAGTCGGAGCGCATATCCCACAGAGCACGGCGCGTTAGCAGAATCTCATGGTATAATGAGAATGACGTCATCGGAAACACCGCACTCATTGAAATTTCAGTGAACGATTATCAAAAATCTTGACCATGTTTATCATGCTAAAAATATTAAAAAAGATGTAAAAAATATTCTATCCTCAAAACTGCTCACATGTACAAGAAAGATATCTAAAAAGATACAAAAATGGCAAATTTCTGCTCTAGTGATCACATTCCCCATAAGAGCCAATGTTAAAATTGTTTTGTTTACATCATTTTGCGCGTAGGATGGGTTTTTAATGAATAAGGTCTATTAAATAAATTGTTTAGTTTTGTATAAAAACGAACATACTAAATGCATTACAGCTTGTTCCCACTAACAAAAGTTGCACATTTTCTGTAAAACATGGGGCACGGGCTAATGTGTCCGTGTTTATATTTTATATATATTTTTATTGGACACGTTTAGTGGCCATAACGATCGTTTCAAAATTTTGTTGTTATTGTTATTTTCTTTCGTCTTTATCATTAAAAAATCGCTTTTCTCTTCGAATACTGGACCAATTGCTTTGAAATTTTCAGTGAGTAAAGATTGATTTTTTTGCCAGAAGGCTATTACTTTTATTTATTTCTAAATTTCGCATGAAATCTGATATTTCGTCTAAAATAAAAATTTATCCATGGGAACACTGGCTGTCCGGTTTGATTCTGTAAATTATTTCTACGCGAAACTCGGAATTTTTTGTGGGTACCGGTGGCGTCAAAGGTAAATACTGCTTCGCTCTTCGCTACCGGTATTTGTTTT
The DNA here is from genome assembly GCF_964204865.1 of Styela clava. Taxonomy (NCBI): domain Eukaryota; kingdom Metazoa; phylum Chordata; class Ascidiacea; order Stolidobranchia; family Styelidae; genus Styela; species Styela clava. Next base: position 21,792,800 of record NC_135250.1, read on the forward strand.
TCGAAATCATGGACTGCTTGCTTGGTGTCAGTATATTTGTAGACTGTGGTATGTCTTGTAGACCAGTACTGGTATGTAGACCAGGTATGTATGTAGACCGTAACTAGACCAATACGGTTATTCAATTATTGTATTATAAACAGGAAGCCCTTTGATTGGACTTGAATGCAGTAATACACAAATTGCAAATAAATTTAACGAACACTTTTCCCAAGTGGCACAAAGATTACTCGACAATATGCCACAACCAGCTAGCTGTGACAAAAATTACATTTCATATCTTGGGAAGCAAGAATCGTCATCCATGTTTTTAAGGCCTACTACAGCATTAGAAATAAAAAATATCATACGCGAAATGAAGCCCAAGTCAAGTTTTGGAATCGATTGTATACCATTCAAAATATTGAAATATATTCCAGAACACATTACTGATATTCTGGCATACATATTCAATCTCTCATTATCTACTGGATTATTCATTGAAAGTTTCAAGACATCTAAAGTTCTTCCTCTCTTTAAAAAGGGTAGTGCCTCAGATCTTGGGAACTATAGACCTATTAGTCTTATACCATCGTTTTCTAAGATTCTTGGGAAAATAATGTATAGTAGAATGTCAAACTACTTTGAAACAAACAATGTTTTTCACTCGTATCAATTCGGTTTCCGCAAACAACACTCCACTGCTATGGCTGCTAATCTTTTGGTACACAAACTAACCAAGGCGTTTGAAGGCAAACAACATGCAATTGGAATATTTCTTGATATTTCAAAAGCTTTGACACCATTGACCATTCCATCCTTTTAAGAAAGCTCCATCACTATGGAATTAGAGGCGTCCCATTCAATTGGATCAGGAGCTACCTGCAGGACAGAAAACAATTTGTGCAATATGACAATTCATTCTCTACAAATATTTGTGTCATGAAGCACGGAGTTCCTCAAGGATCTTTACTTGGCCCATTATTTTTTCTAGCTTACATTAATGATATGTCCAGGTGTCTGAAATCCTCTTGAGTCAATCATGTTTTCTGATGACACTGACTTGATTCTTCATGGGAAAAATCTTGAAGATCTATTCACAGTTGCAAACTACGAACTAGCCAACATTTATAGCTGGATGTTAGTTAATAAATTATCTCTTAATGCTAACAAGACTAAATTTGTATTATTCCATCCAAGCAAGCATAAAAGTGTGAGTTGTACAAAACCACTGCTGCTCAATGGCAATGAAATTGAAAGAGTGAAAGAAATGAAATTTCTAGGAGTTATCTTTGATGAAAATCTGTCATGGAAATCACACATATTGCATGTTATTGGTAAAACAAAAAGAAACTTGGCAGTTGCTGCCAAAGTATCCCAGTGTGTTAATCAATCAGCTTTGCTAGCTATGTTTCAATCACTACTACTCAGCCATATCCGATATTGTTGCTCAGTCTGGCTCCATGGTAATAAAACACTTGTCTCAAAATTGCAAAGTATCTGTAATAATTTTATAAGAATTCTTTTTAGGAAAAGGAAACGCGAAAGTGTAAACCATTTCTATAAACGGCTAAATATACTCAAAGTTGAAGATATAATGAAATTTGAAGTATTATCATTAGTCCATGATTTTCATAACAATTCCTTGCCAAACTGCTTCGACGACATACTAACTAAAATTACTTCCAATCGAAGAAGTAGTTCCAACCTATTCATACCTTTTATGAGTACATCTGTGAGCCAGCATGCCTTATGTTACACTGGGACCAAGCTGTGGAATTCTCTCCCCTTGAATTTGAAGACATTGAAATCCAAAAAATCTTTTCAGAAAAAAGTCAAGTCCTACTTGGTATTAAAATTTATTATTTGAACCACACTGTTATATATTTCCAAAAAATCCTTTCAGAAAAAAGTCAAGTCCTGCTTGGTATCAAAATATTAAAATTTATTATTTGAACCACACTGTTATATATTTTTCGTATGTAATTATCTACAACTTCAGAAGAAAGACCATGACATAAGTTGGGACACTCCTCACTTGCACATACTTATTGTTTTCATGAGAATGTTGAACAGCCATAACATTGTTATTGTTCCTGAGATTGCTAATTTATTTTTGAACAAGCGGTTGAGCTCTCTTCATCTGTTTTGCATTCTAATTGGCCATTTATTTTGTTCTATAGCATACATAGCATAAGATTTCACTCATATGGCTGTTCACATTCTGATATCTGCATGCGCATGTTTTTTTTTTTCAATGCTGGGTTTCTGATATCCCACATGCATGAACTTTGTTTTCCATTTGGGTGGTGTGATTCTTTGTGAGGGTTGTAGACGGTATAATTTAACTCCTGTACCTAATATTGTAATTGGGTGACCAGTCGAGGTATATTTGGATTCTCCCCTACATTTTAACTTGTTGTAGTACTATATGCTGTGTCCTGCGTGTATACAAAGATTTTATCCTTGGTCGAATTTATGCTGTGTAGAGCATACAAATGTGTAATGGTTAGTGTGACGTTAATGACTAAGATAATGACCAACATGTGTGTGGTTTGACCGACATCAAAAGTTTTTTGCATGGTTTGTGAACAATTTCTCTTGTGTCCCAGCCACAATCTCTTCTTTCTCAGGTCTTTCAACTAGCAGTCTAATGATATTTAATTAATATTAATGAATATTCACACAATACAACAACTTTCACTCAAAAGTGTAGGGTAGTTTTCTATTGATTCCTTATTTGCAATCATTGTATACTGAATTCGAATATTGTACTCGCAGATATATTTTTCGTTTTTCAGGACGTCATGATGATCAATTTAAATGCTAGCTTTGTCAACATGGAAGGTGTATACATCAACAAAACTTGCAGACTGATGAATCATCCGTGATGAATTTGAACTGACCCCAGTGATCAACAACCTCAATTAAATTTACTTGTCTGTAATCCATGACCTTAGAAACCTTACTTGAACCTTTAACGCCATATATATTCCCTTAACCAATTTACCTACCTCTGTATCATACCGCCCTAATTAATTTTAATTATGATTACCGGTAATGTTATTGATTAATAGTATTTAAAATAATTTGGACGTTATTTGGCTTGTTGTGGCTTCTATTTGATGAGTGAAGCAGGTCTAGCCCGCCTCTTCATACATCCAACTTGGCAATTCTGATTGGGCAATCTGGCATTAGGTGACTCTAATTATAATCAGCTTGACGATATCTTTTGAGGAATACTTTTCCATCCACAGTACATTACTCTTGTTGACTAATTCGGTATCCAATTTGGCAATCCTCATAAAATTAATAATTTGGTGTGGCAAAAGAATTTATTCATTTTTTTTTTCATTTGTTTGTATATTTGCTTTTTTACTGAGTAATTTAATTGATCTTAAGTCTCGTTTTTTTCACTTCCGACAGTATCATGTCTCGATGATTGTGTGTATGTGTGTGTGTGTGCGTGCGTGCCTTAATTAGTTTTTTTTTTTACTTTTGGGTGAGCGAACACGTACTACTTCTTTTATCAATACCTTTCCATATAAAATCTGTACGTTTCAAACCTTACTCGAGGTTTTGTTCGCTCTCCCGATTCTATAATCAGTTACTTTTATTTTTGTTTTTATCTATTATTATTATCGTCTATTGCTGATTATGGAGTCGAAATAAACTTATACTATTATAACATGTAAAATATTTTATTCCTAATACCGTACCGGTAACTGCGTTGCCTCGGTTCTAACACCGGTACAATACGCTGTTACCCGGTACAGGTAAGTGCCGAACACTGGAATATATTGAATGTCAGAATGCCTGGTACCGGTAGTGAAATGAATTTCCTTTACCAGATTTGGCTACTTCGAACGAAAACCAAAAATTTGTACCGGTAGCCGAATACTGGAATATATCAAATGTCAGAATGCCTAGTAGCGGTAGTGAAATGAATTTCATCCACCAGATTTGCCTACTTCGGACAAAAACTAAAATTGGCATACCGGTACCGGTAAATCATACAGTTATAACTTTGCAAATGCTGATACTGTGTTATGTCAGTATTTGTCAACTAATTTGCGACCACCGTGTTTTCGTCCGTTTATTTGCTGTGATGTGGTGCTTTGTTTATAATTTGACGAGTTTTGTTCGAAATAACCGTGTTCTTAAAATAAATGACAGTCAGAAATGCAATTATAAGCCCAATGTTTTCAAAGATAGAGAAGTTCTGGTAGCGCGGTGACACTGAACTAGCTCGTAGCTGTCAAAAGCTTGAAAATTCATACAAATATAAGAGATAAAAAGATGAACTTTGGCAGGTGGGTAGAGTTGTGTTTCTTTTAACCATCTTTAAAGGTTTCGCGTTTTTACATTTAAATGAGGGAGAATAGGGGGGTGCGCATTTCCAATACGTCGATAATATCTTTGTCAACCAATTAGCTACCACCGTGTTTTTGTCTGTTTGATTCCTGTGATGTGGTGCGTTGTTTATACAGATACTGGTAAGTATCTGTGTATTATAAACACTCCTAATAAAAACGACGACAGATAACCAGATAATATAACGCAAAGTAAAAACTATTGATAGCTTATAACAATGATGCGCCAATCGCCTTCAAACTATCTATCCTTTTTGATATACATGTGGTACACAATAAAATATGCGCAATATTTTTGAGTTTTCGATTCGCGTAAATAAATATGAAACATGCGCGGGCGCAACCCAAGGGGGAATCTCAAAACCTCTTTTAAATCGAGTTTATTACGTGCAATCCTTTCTCTAAAAAAAGGGAGCAATGGAAAGCATGGAGCGATTCGGAACGTTTACATGAACTACTAAATTGCAAGCATTGTATTGAAGACGAGTAGCATCTCCCTACCATTTGCACACGCGACATAGTAAATTTAAGGCTATAAATATCTGGAATATTGGGAAAGCATTGTAGCTTTTTATTATTCTATTCGACATGTAAGAATTTCTAAATAGCCGCCCAGAATTGACGCAAGGTGGTGGGCTGAAAATCCCTTTCACAGTCAAGGCGCACATTGACCCACGTTTACGTTTGTATTATGGCTGCCCAAAAAGAAGAAAAATATATTTTCAAATTGATTCAACAGCTATCTGCAGAACCATTAGGCAAAAAATATGAGCTACGACGTATGTTTGTGAGCGCGCGATGCTGTAGTATGGTCAAAAACGTGTTTTTCTACTTTTACATTGTGACGTCACGAACTCGGAGGATTCGAGTCCTTGACCTATTACTCGGATTTGTCGAATCTCTGTCATGCCGGACTCGTCCCATCACTAGAATTTGATAATATTAAACAACTGGATAATATGTATTTGAAAAAATTTGATAACGCTGATGCTGAATTAATGGAACATACAATGATGATGGGGATTATATTGGATGGTGATGTGTAATGTGATGAACTTTATTGTATTCTTGTATTAACACATATTAAAAAATAAATACTGTGAATATAAAATTCAAAAACAACGGATGGCTTAATCAGGAAGCTGTCAAAAATACCATTTACGAGTCTGTAGGTAAAAACACAATCAAGTGTATGTATCCATTAGATCAGGGGTCACCAAACTACGGCCCGCGGGCCGGATTCGGCCCGCGACGTCATTTTATCCGGCCCGCAATAACACGCAAAAATGGCTAAATTTTTTTCAAAGGGAGATTTTCCCGAGCATCGTCTTCCTTGTTTATTTCGTAACATTGGCCGATCAGCACGTTGCAAAAAAAAAAGTGACGTAATAATAGGCCTTTTCGCATCCGCTCAGACGCTATTGCCATCTTGACAGATTTTCAGTCGTGGTTGTAAACAATATTTCGTTTTTGCGACTTTGAATGCTATTCGTTAGTTTTTAATTGTGTATCGGAAATTTAAGTATGAATCAAATAAGTCAATTATCATTTGCCTCCTTAGGAGTTGTGGTTTTAATAGTAGTAATAAAAAATTAGTCTAAAAATATATCAGCAGTGACAAAATAGGCTAAATTCTCTACCGGTACGCAACGTTTTCTGCGAAAGATGTACTTGTACACTCGTGGCGCGTGCTTTCTACGAAACAGTTCAAGTTTCTTGTGCTAAAATAAACGTCCAATGTGCATTTTGCTCTAACAGTACTGTAACTCCTCGCGTACTGATCCAATTTAACAAGTCACACTAACTTTTGTCCTGTCTAAATGCGGATATTCATGTAGGTATGTTTCCAAAATATTGAAGTTCATCCAATTTAAATGAAAACTGCGCCAGTGGATAGATCTGAGTGAAAATAAAAAACAATACCAAGATTATAAAAAACGGTCAAGAAATAACGGAGATGTCGGAATTTTAGTACCGCCCGACAGGCCACCTTTTTCCATAATAATTGTAATACTTTTTTGATAAGAACTCTAATAAATATGAAAAAAGAACACATATCAATCACTAATCTTTCCATGTGCGTCCCATATATGAAATATTGAGACTATTTCAGGATTTTATTTTGGCAACGGTCATTGACACCGCTGAAAGATCGTCTCAAATAAACGCTAAAGTTGTCCATGATAGTTTGACTATAGAGGGTCAACATAGAGATACCACCTCTGTGTGACGTCATAGTTCCGCATGAGTAAAGAGGTATGACCTTCTCAGCGCTTAACTTTGCCGCCAAATATTTTGACCGAAGGTTTTTTGTTGCCCCAAGCTGCGGGCATTTTTAAGTTATTTTGTAACGCTTCGTATATATATATATATGAGTAGATTAGCTATAAAAATCACGCTAGCTTTCGTTTCGATATTTATGTCACAGACTGTGAACTTGACCTAACACGGTACGATAACCTGGCACCGGTACGGTAACTGCTGAACTGACAGCAGTAGCAATAATATTATTCAGATATTGCTATTTCATTTTCGGTAATTTTGCTTTCAGGCCCGTACCACAGTATTGTAGACAACTTAGCTCTAATCTATCTACCGGTACATATAGTTCTAATCGTAGGTGCCGTACTTGCACAGGAATCCTTTATTTCAACTTATGTGAAGAGGGAACACAGTTTGGAGAAGCAAACCAAGTATTTGTGGTATCGATACGTGAGTATTGTTATATATATATATTAAGTGATTTAAATATTTTTTACTATGCCAGCTGGAACGCATTGTGCAGTGCCGGGATGCAGCTACTCCTATGTCAAGTCTAGGAAAGCAGGACAGTCTGTAAAAACACTATTTTCTGTTCTTCGGCCCGATCTGGCAAAGACTCCTCAGGAAAGGAAACACCGGGAGGGGTTGTCCAATTTTTTATTGGCGATGAGAGACAGTAGCAGAGGAGATAACATCAAGGCTATGCTGCACAAAGAAACGTAATGTACTTATCTAGGCATATTAAACATATAAACAAATTTATACAGCCTATAATAGTATAATTGAGTAATTGCGTTCAAAAATTCTGCTGTGTGGATTATCAGAAACCCGGAATATTTGTTAATTTTTCTTATCGTATATTTATCGTTATAATTTGCTAAGCCTACCAAGCCATCTAATTTGTTTTGCATTTAATTCAAATTTTGCACAAAATGACCATAGCTAGCTTTTGACATCTTCATATTGTTATACCAATATACTTTACCTTTTTATATTTAGGGCCTCAATATGTGAAGACCATTTCCTGGGAACCGATATACTTCGGCATGGGAAAAAAAGCTCTTTAAGACTCGGAGCAGTTCCATGCAGAAAAATTCCCAGGAGTTCAGCTGTGTACCAGGAAAAAACAAGACCTCTCCCAGCTGTGCGTGAACCACTGCCGGAAAAAATTCGATATCGATCTACTAGGAGTTTGGTCAGTGCCACTTCATACTTGTCGCAATCTATGAAAGGTATGCATCTGTAGAAATTTTTTTGCTTGTTTAGCAAATTTTGATTGAACTTTTTATACAGATAAGTGGGCTTTGTATGAGCACCGAGGAAAATTTATTGCAGAGATGAGAAAGGATGATTACTGCGTGCCTAGTATAAGGTAGTTGTTTTTAAACAGAAGTTATCAATTATAGTTTGGTTTTCAACTTGCAGAGAATAGGATAACATTTTAGTTTTCAATTATTTTGTTGCTGTGTCATTTGAGTAGTAATTGAGTTTGACAGCATGAATTGTAAGTTCAGCAGTTTTTCATTGTAGCGCAAGTTTGTCGTTAGGGAATATTTTTAGATGGCAGAATATTAAAACTCATACTAGGAGGCTACAGGATTGTACAGAGTAAATAGCTAAGATAAATTGCAAATACCAAATCACAAATATACCCATGAGCCATATGACATACCAAATTGTATCTAACAACTTATCAATCTAAAACAAACTGAAATAATTTTACACAATGATGAAAAAAGAGTTGAGTATGGAGAAGATGGTGCAATGCAAAGTGCTCATTTTTCTGGCTGGAAAGTCGAGATTGCAAAGCTAGGAGTTGACAGATGTGATACTCTGAATTCTGTTTTAGGTATACATTTTCTTTTGACAAGTTCACCTTTGTTTTATTCTGTAACTCAAATTTGTGTTATCCATTTAAGACAAATTAGGCAAATTGGAGTTGTGTTGCGGTATTGATCGGCGGGATGGCAGTACATTGGTTCACCCAGTTTTGTCGTGGGGAGGTGACAAGATTAATATCAAAAATATATATCGGTCAACATCATGTAGCACAATTGGTATGTTAGTAAAAAATCGCTGTTCGACTGTCTCGAGAGCATATATATGATTGCAGGATATTTTTAGTGGATGTGTCAATTGGATGCCCAATGTGCAGCAGCTGCATGTCAGAACAGTTCAAAAATGACAAGGAAGAACACCATCCAAGCCAGGTCATGTTGCAAGTTGATGATACTGTGCATGATATGATCAAGGTCATGTTTACTTTTTGTTTTATTTCACGATCAAATAATTTTTAATGTACTAGACTCAAGAGATTAATTGTATGACTGACTTGTGAATATTTTCACAGGCCACTTTCGCTTCTGAAAGTTCCATCTTGAATACTTGGCAGCAAATGTTTTTTGGTCAGCAGCTTGCCAACTCCAATGCTCACCCCTCTTCACGTCGGTACCATCCAGATGTGATTCGTTGGGCTATGGAACTCTATTGCAGATCGCCTTCTGCCTATGATCATCTGCGAACAAGTCAGGTGCTGACTCTGCCTTCCCCAAGCACTTTGAATCGCTACAGGTAAATGTAATGCTTCTGACAATTGTTGGGGTGTACTATGCATGTATCGTCCATTCAGATGGTATGAAATTGTCAACTGTTCCTGTAATTGCCCCATACGATGCGTCGACGATGATAGACTGTCTTGGTTGAAGAATGACTTCATAGGTTCACTGTTGGAGTGGGAAGTGAGTTGTATTTTTTGTATGGTTTTATTCAATATGATCACAATCTCTAAAAAGATCTACAACCATAGCATTTGAAGATTATATTATATTACTATGCCATAACATTGGAAATAAGAGATGTCATTTTGGGGTTGGCTATTGTTATTTTCATGCATTATTTATTCTTGAAAACAATTATAGAATGAGCATGGTGGAGATGAAAAGAGTTTTCTGGCTCGCCCAACCTTAGAGGGACTGAAATTCACCACACACAATTTCATAGAGATGTGCAAATACCTTCTGGCAAATGGTTTGGAATATGTGTCTTTGCACTGCTTTAATCAGGATGTTTTGGAAGCTTTCTTCGGAAATTTGGTGAGATTTTTTGGGGGGCTGAACTGTATGGGTATCTATCTAGCCATGTATATATCTAATCCGCAGCATCACATTCATAGAGACAACTTGGATCTAGATCAAGCAATCCAGACATATCTCAAGTATCCTATGGAATAACCCAAATTTCGCAAAGAAAGATCATCAAGAAGGTCAAAGGTGGTAATACAACCTATGGGAAAGCGAATGCCTGGACAGACATATGTGAACATTTATTGCCATCAAAAAAATGAACATTAGCATAATTTCGGCTGCAATCATGACTTACGATATTTAGAACTTGCAGATTATGCTTTTTCTCTTATAATATCGTGGATTGTTGCCGTAAAATCAATATTGGTCTTTTGTTCGAAACATTTGACCATACACACAAGGCTTTGGAGTCGGAAGTCCAACATTTTTTTATATCGTAGCTGTGCGCAAAATTTGGTTGAATTAATCAGAGTCAAATTTTTATCGTAATATTCCATTCAAATTTTTCTAAAAAAATAAGCATTGAATTGACTAGAGTATTTTCAATAGATAATTAAATTCAGTAAGACTCAATAAAGTTTTTGTAAAAGTTTGGTTTGTTGTAGCCTGTTTCGAACTCTTCGTCAAATTTGAATTATGGTCTAAATTAACTGGACTTCACAGCCTGCTCGGAAACTTATTAGTGCTGTTTTATAATAGCATGGCAATCAAATAACAAGTTTGGATGGCAGAAGATTAAAGTGGATGATGCAGTTTATTGCCTGGTGTATTTGAGACTTTGTGTATTTTAGTCGAATCAAATTTAATTGGGTGCTTTTTGTTTGGTACATAAGAGAAACACTGAGATAACCCGGCCCACACAATAATTAAACAATACACTCAATCAAGTACCTCAAGCTTTTTATTTTAGCAGTTACTAAAAAAAATTAATTGAAAATATGACTGTTGCTGATTCTTGCCAAATCTGGTCTAGTACCTCTAGAACAGACACCAGACCCCGGGGCCCTCTTTTTGAATAATTTGTAAAACAACTTTCTTGCATATGCATGTGAAAGCACTCTTATAAATAAACTCGTTACATATCTTGCTATCTTGACACTTTCTTTTTGTCCATTGCAATAGGGTAGCATGTCATTGACATTGGTATCAAAGTTTTGAGACTCTTCTAACTTATTTTCAATTCCTGCAAAGTCTATAAGATGTGGCTGTTTAGCACATTCCTGCGCTACTTTTTGGTAAGCCTCTTCTAATAGTAACAAGTATGCTTGAGTTGGATACTTTAGCTTTCCCTCCGGGAACTGCAGTAATGGGATTGTTGAATGGGAGGGCCTTTTTGCACAGAGGGAGTCCAGGGCTTTTGCTGATTCTGCAAATTTAATATACCCCTTTTTCAGGGTATATCCTGCAATGTACTCAATTATGCCTTTTTCATAACTGTCGACCTGTTCGCAAAATAAATTCTTTGGGGTGGCAAATGTTACATTGTCATCCAGTGGCTTGAGAATGTAGTTGGTTATTTCCAACATGGCTTTCGCTGTAAAAATTTTTTCCGTATGCCCAGCGAACATCTTTGGCGAGAGGTGTGAGCATTGAGAGAATTTTAGCATGACTTGGTCAGCTCCTTTCTCTCTGGCAAAGACTTGCATGAGGGCTTTTATAATATTCAAGCCTTCAAATGTTAGCTCTAAGTCGGATCTTACGTTATTGACCAATTTTATAACTTGATCATCGGAAACTTCCGGAGTTCTTCTATTTTTTACTTGTGTTGATGCTTTCGAATGAGGAAATTCTTCGATTTTATCGAAATCCTCAAAAAGGAACTCAACAATTCCATGTATCTCGTTAGTAGCCATTACAGATGAATAACAGTAAGTAAGATAACTTATAAGTTACTGAGTAATAAACTAAAGCTAGGCTGGGTATGTGAAAAATAATTAATTACAGAGATTGTGCAAATTGACAATCTAAACGTGGTAATGCTTTTGACTTTTAATTAATCAACACTCCTTTTTTTTCTCACTAATTAGGCTATGTGGCTGATTTCAGACAGATAACGGTTTTAGCATCGATTTAGTATGAGAATAAATGGTAAGATAGCAGTCCAATAAAAATAGAGTAAAATACAGTGGTTTTCAATCGCAGAGGCCAATACAATATTGATAGTATACAGTAAAGAAACATATTTATTAATTCTGAAAGCAAACTACCGAATCATGACCCTGAACTGATGGATTGGCTGGATACGAACCCGCGACATCTTGACACCAAACGGCCAACGCTGAAATAGATCGCGCTGAGAAAAACATCGCATTTCCTACTTCCGTACCTCTTTACTCATGTGGAACGACCTTTGAACCCGCGAGTGAATTCTCTATTATCATTCTCTGTGGTTTGACAGTGGTTCATTGTGGGTAATAATTAACGATGCTCTGATTGTACAAACTTCCTGAAAATTGGTAATAATCAAGTTAGGAAAGAAATACACATATATAAATTTATTGGTGTCCATTGAAAATATCATTAATTTGCACTACGTATAACTGGAACTGGAATTCTATTTCATGTTGTTATTGTTGTTTTAATTGCTCGAACAACTTCAGTAGATAAAGAACCGTATACTCCCAAAGGTACTTCTTGTGGGCGCAGTGTTACAATTAGCATATTCTAGCCCACCCTTGCCACGTCATCCAAAAATTATGTTACTGCGACGTCACAATCATAATTCCATACGAGAAAAGATAGCTTGCATTTAGTGAGTTCGTTGTTGAAGGCGCAATTACAGGCGATCGTCGGTATACTATCATTGATTTTCACTACGTATAACTGGAGCGTAATTTTTAAAAGCGTCGAATGTTAGAAAATTTATGCGTTGATGAAAAAATTAAACCCAGATAATAGTTGTTTATTTTATCTAAATTTCGATATGTCAAAATTTCATGAAATTCCAAGCTACAGCAGGCAGTCCGTAGTCGTTTTTATGAGCGGTATTCCAACACGGCGTAACTAAGCAAACGTGATGCGTACATTTTTGGCGCAAAAAAGCGAATTTTGTAACATTCATAATTCATGACAACGTTTTGATAACAGCTAATATCAGGATAGTTGTCTAGATATAGAAATCTTGTATATTTCTTTTCCTGGAATGTTCTCGATCTATATTCTGCGATAAAGATAGAATTTAATAGTCAAGTCTTCAGAAATTTAGAATATATATTATTGTTGAATAAATTGAATGGATTTCCCAACTCTTGTAAATTTATTGTATTGCATTGACAAAAATATTCATCCGGCCCGTTTCAACACAGTTTGAGTCATACCCGGCCCGCGATCCAAAAAGTTTGGTGACCCCTGCATTAGATGGAACATGGAGAATAAACTGCAAAACGGCGGAAGCCTGTTAAAATACAATGGAAGGAATAAAATACAACTTTACCGGTAACACATATACTGCATATACAGAGGAAGTAGACTCTAATATAACGAACGTCACCGTAAGCAAAGTTCCAGATGAAATTTCTGACAAAAAAAATGACAAAACTTCTATCAGGATTCGGAGAAGTTGAGAGCAGAAAAAAAGGTATATGAAGAAGGCATTGAAAAAGGAACACGAAAATGTAAAATAGTTCTAGAAAAAAATATACCACCGATAATGAAGCTTCCCAAGAAGTACACTGGAGAAGAAATCCATACATTCTATTCAGCAAGACCCAAAAACATGAAGAAATACAGTGACTGGTGCTATATCTGTCACGCACTGGCTCATGAAGTGCAGATGTGTCCAAGAAGAAGATGGTGTAGGTACTGTGGAGGTAAGGAAAATCACATCTAGAGAAAGATATTGGAGAAAAAAGATGTATCACAACTTGCACAAGAAGCTGCTATTCCACTACAGAAACCCAAGAGTCAACGACCGCACACATTAAATTCAGGGAACCAGCAAGAGTCATCGGAAGAAACAAGAACCAATACATCTAGAGATATCACAAAAGCTCTAAATGACAGTCACATAACATATAACAAAATTAAAATATTTGCTGGAACAAATGAAATCAAATCAGTCCCAAACGACATCACCAAAGTTAATGTAAGGGGACTCCTTAGGCAAGCTAAAAAAATAGCTGAAAATGTTTTCATATGTGGCATAGTGCCAAAACGTGGCTTTAGTGAAGGAAATCTCGGGTGTGACAGATTAAATAATGTTATGAAAGAAGAAGCCAAAAAGTTACTTACATCGAAAGACACCTGAGTGATAAAGGAGCAGCCAAAGTTGTGGACAACATAAGTGAGGTGATTAACATAAAAATCGGCAAGAGTTCACAACAACAAACACAAGAAGAACAAAGACGACGCAGCAAATGATGATCAAACAATTCAGGAAGTAGGACAACTTGCTAAAATTATGGAGCTATCAACAGAGGAAATTCAGGAATGAGCATCTTGATCGGTAGAGAGCGAAGAAAGCAGTCTCAGCATCTCAGTTTCACAGCCGACACTTCAAGGTATGGGCATTTATAGTGAAGTCATTGAAAAAAACCTGAACTGTAGTCATAACTATACAATTTACTTGTATTATTTAAAGTTTCACAATTTTCTAAGGTTTCGTAGCTTGGGGGTTCAGTAGCCTAGTTTAGGTAGGCCATCCCTTTAATGTAAATAAATTTCGACAAAAAGAAAAACGAAAAACTTTTTTGTATCTTATCACAAAAGTGGTTCAGATATAATTTTGTTGCAAGAGACACATTGTGAAACCGAATTAGAAGGCGCAGTTCTTTCCACTTCATGGCAGCTCCTGCCACGAACGTACCGCGGCGTCTTTTGCCATGGTTTTATCGCGCTATTACCGGTATATTTACAAAGTCATGTACAATATTTCAGTTTATCATACCGAATTATACCTACCTAAACCTAACCCCAAATACATCAAAACTGTATTCATATAAAAAGCGTTCCAACTTACCCAAAATTTATCACCATCAGGGGCAGCCCTGCTAATACAGCCGACATGCCGTGGTTACGGCAGCAAAATTGGTGGTATTCGATTTGCTGTCGTAAGCACGGCAGCTCGATATTGGTTTGTGGCTGCTAAAAAGTCAGTCGCCGTGAGTTTGGTCATAGCGGCCATGGTTTGGAAATCCCGCCATGGTTTTGTGGCAGCTCTAGATGCCACAAAATACTTGAAACTGCACTTGCGAATTAGAGGCAAAAAATTGAACAGATACAATACAATTTTATTTTGATCTTTCGTCTACAACTTGACAACACTGAACACAAATAAAAAACAAAGACAAGGGCGACGAAAAGATCGTGAAAATGAGCAAAGCCTAGAGAAAGGTTTATAGCGAACGCTGCAAGCGTTTGTGCCCATTTACCCACACTCACACAAGTGGAAAGCACATCACGGCAATTATACTGAAAAATTTAATAAACAGCATGTACCAACATTAACACGAGAAAGTAAAATTCACGGGCAAAGCTTACTCAAAGAATTCTAAATAAAGTTGGATGAGCGAAAATGGTGAAAACAATTTGAAGTCATGTGACGGTGCCTGTGCCGGAATGCAAATATAACATTTCGGTGATTAGTTTCTGTTTTACTGGGTAAACAAACAAAGCGTAAACAAAACAAAAAGTAAACAACAAACTAAAAACTCGTTTCGGGCGTCGCTTCTTGTGGTTGGAATTTAGAACGTTTTCACTCCCTAATTTGAAATCCTGAGCATTGGCGAATGATGGTCATTGGTCAGTCATTAAATCAACATAGACAGATAGATCTGACACCAGTTACCGACCCAAAGTCTTAAGTATGCATGCTTTTTCCGTGAAATACATTGAATCAGGCCTCGCTTTCCCTGTGTCCAGTTCAAGTACCATGTTTCCTCAATATTAACCATGTCGAATTATTCAGATTTCTTTCAACAAAATTCTTTCGTTGTCAATCGTTCCAGGTATAAATGTTCCGCGGATGAATGGTTAGGGAAAGCAATTTGGACAACTCACTCAAATCTATTGCGTGGCGTAGGTATTTTGTTCAATTAAAATGGACCAAGATTTAGATATTCAAGAAATTGATGAATTTGGAAGATTTATCATAATTGGCTGGGAATCATTTGGCAAACATTATATCATATTTAAAGTATATGCACCTAATTCGAATAGAGTTAGAGTGGAATTTTTCACTTATTTAGACAATAAATTAGAACAAACTAATAATCAGACACAGAACCAGACTTACATTTATTTGGGGGGAGACTTTAATTGTGTGCTAAGCCAAAATGATGAATATCCAGAAATAAATTACAAACCAGAAAGTAGTACAACAAAGCTTACCAATTTGGTCACAAAATGGGGATTGGTTGATGCATGGGAAATCTTGAAAGGTAATCTAAAACAGTATACCTAGAAGCAAATAAATAGTAATTCTATCGCATCAAAAAGTAGATTGGATCGCTGGTATATACCGTTTTCGCACATTGGCAATATACACAGTATTGAAAAAAAACAAACTGTAATGTCAGATCATTCACCAGTTCATTTGTCTATTACCACACTAAGTGAATTAAAACGAGGTCCACGATATTGGAAATATAACATGGAATTAGGAAATAATCAATATTTTTGCGTGGCATTAAGGCAGTACTGAAAAAGTGGTACTACAAATTTCAAAATTTTGATGAAGCCGAAATGGGCACCTTTTGGGATAATTGTAAAACAAAAATCAAAACATGGGCTGTTTATTGTGCGAAACTCAAAAATCAGCAAGAAAGTAATATTGAAACAATATTAACTGGTCAGTATAATAAGGTATGTAAAGAAATGGAAAGATATGCTGGTGATGAAGATATTGAGAAAAAAAGTAGTGGAATTAGAAAAACAGCTTAGGGATCACTATAAGCAAAAAACTAAAGGCGCAATAGTAAGATCAAGAACTAACTGGTTTGAAAATGGTGAAAAATCGTCCAAATACCATTTTAATTTGGAAAAGGAAAGGGGAAAAACCAAGTTATTTAGAGAAATTGAAAACCCAGATGATAGTGTGACCAATAGCTTCACGGAAATACAAAACGCGCAAATTCGATTTTACTGTTATCTTTATAAAAAGAACAAAAACGCGAGACTAGATGAACAGAATTATTGTGTAACATAACAACAAGCATAAAACCAGAGTATAAAAATTTGTTAGAACACAAAATAACAGCAGAAGAATTAGATAATGCTATGAATGATTTAAAACTGAACAAGTCGCCTGTGGTAGACCAAAGAATTTTACTTGAAATTCTAAAAAATTAATCAAACCTATACCAATGATTCTGTTCGAAAGTTACCACAATCAGAGAGAGCTTTCGAACAATACGAAATTAGGAATAATAACACTTCTAGGCTTGCACGTAATTTACGGAATTACGGAATTATTTCGAGTTACGGAAGCGAAGTTACGAATTACGTAAAGTCGTAATTATTGGTCGAGCGCTTTCGCGATTGAAACGAGCTCTCTTCAGAGCAGTCAATTCTGTCGATTGTAAAAAATTAAAGTTTAAGTAAAAGAAGTTAGAGTTCCGGTATTCGCAGCCGTTTTTCTCTCTCTTGTTAGGCAGATGGGGAAGGGATAACGCGTCACTTACTAACCTATTATCAACTTATCTAGGATGGCCAATGTACATTTTAACCGTAGATAAGGAATAGAATTGTGTTGAGACCGATGGACGTCAACACACCTGGTTTCAACTTCTTCGGGTGAAATGACTAAAGAATGTAAGAGATCAACTTATAAAACATGGTCTATTTGTAAATGCCGTGATAATTAATGTCGCGCTCATCAAGCAGCAATATAAAGACGGAAGAGAAATTGCGTAATGAACCAACGCAACTTAGTCTTTTCGGCATCGTTAAAGCGATTGAGACGGCAGAGAAACAACAATACGACGGGATTTCCCGTGTTTACTCTGCACGAGATCCATTTTCTATCACAAAATCTTGATGTTCTGTTACCGATTTTATCGTTATATATCTGTCCGGACTTGGCATTGCTCAATACGTTTTTCACAATGCCTCGCAATATGTCGGCCAAATATGATTACCTGTCTTTACCAAATGCGGCAACTTATTTTGATTTATCGTCGACTCGAATACCACCGGCACTCGACCAAACTTGTGTCAATCTTGGCAAATAGGATTGTCGACTTTAGTTAGAAAAATAAATTAATATTTTCATGAGTGTAAAATAAATGTCACAAAATGCATTGTTTTGCGATATAACTTTGTATTTTCGGAGAAGGCATGTCATATAAGTACGGTATTTTAAATAATGCGCAAATAATTAATATTTGGTCTAAATTTATCGCAAATAATGTTATAACTTTTAGGCCGCGAAATGATTTAATGTAAAATGAAGCATGGAATTCGGAATATCGTCAATAAGTCGGCATCAATAATTATTATAAAATGCTAACTAAGTAGTAAAGTCGGATATTCTAAAAAACGGTGAAATAACAAGTCTTCGTCGCGAGGCAAGCGAAAGTATAATCAAACGAAAGAATACGCTTGTAGTTGATTAATAAATTAGCAACCCGGAATTTTTATTTAATACGAAAGTCGTATTAATACGTTAATACGATTTTAAAAAAGTGAACTATCGTTTCTTAAATATATTACCAGTGTTGGTAATGATAAAATTGATCGCATAAAATTTGTTTATAAAGTGGATAAAAAAATCAAACCTAATACAAAAGATAAAAATCAGAATAAAATTATTTTGAATTCACTCCTTGATATTTGTCTTTAACATCTGTCGCCGGCGTGTAGTATTGCCGGGAATATGAAAACCAAACTTCGATGTCCCATTCGGAATAGAAGTGGATTAAATTGGTTGTTATGATAGGTTTAAATGTGTGAAAAAATATCGCAATTACGGGGTCATTACGTAATCGATTTGGCCGTAATTACGGAATTGATTTTTGTCAATTACGTGCAAGCCTAAACGCTTCTACATAAAAAAGGGAACAAAAAGCAGTTGAAAAACTGGCTACCTATAACTTTAACATCTGAATATAAATTGAACGCAAAAACTCTTGCAACTAGACTCAAATATGTTTTACCATACCTTATAGACGAGGATCAAAATGCTTGCATTGTGGGTATATCAATTCATGAAAATCTCATCTCAATCAGAGATGACATTTTCTGAGCAAATAAAAATCATGTACCTTTGGCAGTTATCTCTATAGATCAGGAGAAAGCTTTTGACACAGTGGATAGGGACTTATTACTCAAAATTTTTAACAAAATGAAATTTGGAACATATTTCATCAAATGGATTATAACATTGCACAAAAATTCAAGAGCAAAAATAATTTCTAATGGGTTTATATCTGAAGACTTCCCGCAATATAGAGGTGTGCGCCAAGGATGCCCTTTGGCTCCACTTCTTTATTTGTTTCAAATTTATTGGCTACTAACATAAATTAAGAAACAATAAAATTATTGGATTTGTAAATTGCTCAAATGAAAGAGAAATATACGAAGGATATGCCGATGATACCACAGTCACTGTTGAGACTCTGTCCTCAATAGATGAGATTTTAATATTTTTGGAAAAGCTTCAAATTGCAACTGGCCTAATGCTTAACAGAACGAAATGTTGTATACTTTTAAGTGGAAATGCAAAATTGTGGCCGATAGGCGTTGAATATAAAGGAAATGAAGGTAAAAGAGACGAGGTTAAGATTCTTGGTGCTTTTATAGGAAATGGTATATCTTCTAGAGACAAAAACTGGTCCAATGTAGTAAACAACATACAAAAGGTAATTAATAGATGGACAAAAGGTAATTAATAGATGGAAATGGCGAAATTTGTCCATAATTGGAAGATTTCTGATTACAAAATCTTTACTGCTATCAAAATTATGGTATTTCTTAATTACGAATTTATTCCTGATATGTGAATAAACAAAATAGAATCAATCGTTTATAAATTTATTTGGAGTGACAAGTCTCAATTAGTTAATAGAAATATAGTATATGCTGATTTTTCTCGAGGGGGTTTGAAAATGCTCAATTTGAGGAGTCAAATCAATGCGATTCAAGTAGTGGATTTTTAAATTATTGAAAAATGAAGATTGTCGATTGGGTTAGAAGAGCCAAATTATATATAATAAAACTACTGCAACATACTTTCATGTCGTGTGAACCACACTCAATGGGAGGAGAGCTATCGCACATAACTATCCCCGTATGAGATTGGAACCTGTGAAACTACCAGGGTGATCAGAGATGCGGTGGCGAACGTATTCCTAGATGCTAAATTAAATTGAATTCTGGTTATTTTTTGCATGGGCACTGGAGTTAAACTTTAGTTATCTATTCAACTTTTCACACTTACTAATAGATTACATGCTAACTGGGGAAACAATACCTTATGGCAATTGATGATTAATTCCTTACACAAGTCAAGTCTGCAAGTAGCCTAGGCCTACCAATAACAGTAGTTTGCCATCTGCTTTCTATTGAAATGAATGAATATTTAAAGAAATTGATAACGGCACATTATCACTCACCATGAACGAAGTGCTGTCCGCAAACAGTGAAACACAAGCGAGATGACTTCTGGACTTGAAAGCAAGCAGTCCTGCCAATAGATGATATCCACATTGCGCGACGTTCCGGATCTTTTGAAAACAGTGGAATATAACTGAAGATTCATTACGTTGTCTATACTATACTATACGTACAGCCAACGGAACAATACGAAATAACCATTTTCAACAGCCAAACAAAACGGAAACGTATAATCCGACTTGCAACTGACAGGAGCCAGCTGGACGGTTTTTTTTGCCGTCCAGTAAACAAAGTCACGTGACCCGTGCAAGTCCTCTGTTTTCTATGCAAACGTGAAACAGAAACTATTCCTAATTGCCAAGTTAGAACGTAACAGCTAGCCGGCCGGAACTGAACTCAAGAAATGTTATCTAATAACCAGTAAGAAATGTGGGATGCAGTATATCGGCGAGGCGGGAAGGTCGTTAAGGTATCGAATAACAGAACATCTTAGAAGTATTACAAAAAAAAACAAGAATCAATTCTACAATCAGAACCCCAAGGACTTAATTCACGGAAGAAATAGACTGTAGACTCATCTAATTATTATTATTTAATATTAATTTTCATTTTACCGCCATAGAAGATTTAAATTCAATAATCACCTTTTTCTTTAGAGCAGCCTGTCCTAAACTGTGTGTTCCAAGTGTTCCGTGGAAAAGGAATAAGAAACACGTCTAAAATGTCGCCATGGCGATCTATGTAACGTTAAGTTGTCGCCCAACTGACTGTTCGATATCGCGTCACCGTCGCCTAAAGTAGACTAACTAGGGTGGGGTAGTGCGATTTTCGTGAACCGGCGGCCGAGCTTTTGTTGACTGTTAAGTTCATTATCAAGTTTACAGCAATGCTTTAGATTTTTCTCTATACAAACAAGTTGGTGTAAACTAAAGAATGAAAGCAAAAGGTCAACTCTTCTTTCTCCATCTCTGCTTGGTTTTACTTTGGAATGCTGAAAAAAATTACTCATTTTCGCTAAACCCCATTCAGTAGATAAATAAACTGCAGGTCTGCAGCTCGCGAAATTGTGACGAGTACTTCTATCTCCATTAGACGTAACATCAGAGACAATCACTGCGTGATGGAAAGTGAACGACACAGAATGGCAAAATGAATGAATTGATTCATATACACAACATTTAAATTAAGAAACAATAAAACATTTATAATAAATGCAATATGTAAAAATTCAAGCATATTTTAGGTATGTTTAACCGTAAATATATACTACTATTCTGTTAGTTTCCGCGGCGCATTTGGCAACTCGCCACGAGAGATTCACCAATCAAAACCAAATTGTGTTACAAAAGATATCATGAACACATATGCTATTCTCATATCTAAAGTTTTATCCGGCAATCGGCACTTTGAACACAATACCACAGCCGGTACCACGTGAGCTAAAATCTATGATAAACGCGCGCGAATATTAGTCAGCTATTTTGTCTCCGACTCTTGCCCCGAGAAAATCAAATTTTGATTACTAGAAAGTTGCTAGAAAGTTGACATGTGCAAGCCTTCTTCAATAAACTGTAATAAGAACATTTAATAAACCCATATTGCTAATGCTAACAATTATTATATTTATTACGTTTCGTTTTATTTTTAGTTTGTATGTCATCCTTTCTAAATTAGGATAATGCCATGCCATCGACCCGGCACCACACATTGCCAATATATTGCAATTATTAGCACTGTCTTTGGTTTAATGCGCGTATCAATGAAAAAAATATTTACAGTATAGTCTCCTTCCAGATCATGATTGTTAGTATCAATCAGCCTTGAATAATATTGTTCTCATCAGTAGAATCGCTTGGAAGGAGTTTCGCGGTACTCTGACCTCCGTTTACCAATTCGCGTGAACAAATGGATGCTTCGTCCAGCATCCACTCCATTGTTTAGTTACTTCTGTACAAATGACTAATCAACAATAACATGTCGATGACGTAACAATAATTACAATTTCAGCAGTATCTCAGAAAGATTTTCAAGCATGGTCACGAATAGTGGTTTCTTTTGGTTTTGCGGCTTAAATTCCTAAGTTGTAACCACTTGGGGCCCCTTTGCCCCGTGCCCCCCCCCCCCCCCTCTGCCCTTGACCGCGGGGATGGATGCTACGCCACTGGATATGACAATGTGCAAGAGGATTGATTACTGGACTCCTTGCCGTCGCAGGGTGGCTCATGTAATGGCTTATCGGTTGCGTCTTCCTCCGCGAACCACGTTTGCGGACGCATTGCGCTAAATTTAGAGAAGGTGTGTATAGGTATAGGCGAATCATCGATATTTGTTGCGTTTCGAAGGGTTTATTGCGAATGAGAAGCAATTGACAAGTTTTCACATCCACTTTTCTCGTTTACGTTTTAACCTATTTAATCCTACGACAGTCCATCAACCATCTAATTAACCTCAGCAGGATACAAACCTGTAAATCCGCTTAGTTTAAAAAAAACTTAAATGATACAGTCATTTTAAACGGAACAGTCAATAAAAAACTTGATTTAAAACACATTTTTCAGCAAATCCCTAGCTTACGAACATTTTTAGGGTGCTCCTGAATTATGCGCACCAAGATGTCGCATAACCTGAACCCTAACCTGGTACACAACCTGAGTTCAGGTTGTGCGCCATCTTGGTGCGCATACTTCAGGAGTTCCGATTTTAGTTATGTGTCGAAAATTTATACATCTCAGGGTGTAGCAATAAAATGTATACACATGTATTGTAATAATGTATACACATCAAAAATAACTGTAAACTTGGTGTTTAATTAGAATTTTATTATTTCAAAATTGTAAAAATATTTACAAATATCATTTTTTTGTTTTCTCGCTGCCTGTTCTCAAATTGACGCTCATTTTAATCCAGACACTTCTGGCAACACCAAACAATGGAATCGCACACATTGTGAAACAATTCCCTTGGTATTTGGGTACATTCATGCTCAGTGGGTTTTAAGCAATTATTGCAGGTTCCATAGTATACACTTTGTCTTTAAGGTGTTTTCAAATTGACGCCCATTTTAATCCAGGCACTTCTGGCAACACCAAACAATGGAATCGCACACATTGTGAAACAATTCCCTTGGTATTTGGGTACATTCATGCTCAGTGGGTTTCAAGCAATTATTGCAGGTTCCATAGTATACACTTTGTCTTTAAGGTATCCCCATAAGAAAAAGTCAAGTGGTGTGACGTCAGATGAAAGGGGCGGACACCTAACATTGCGATGGTAATGTTGGTGTGCCCCATCTTGCTGAAAATGAAACTCTCCTCGTCACCTCACACAATCTTTATTGAAAAATCTGCATTTTCCTCACGTTGTTGCAAATACCACCTGCGAAACTGTGCTTTTCGGTCTGGATGGCATGGATTAATCTTTGAATATAACTTTTTCAGTGACATTGTTGAATAATTCGATAACATGTGACTTTGAAATTCCAACCTCACGACAAGCCCGTCCTACAGACTTTCTCGAATTGAAATGGGCGTCAATTTGAGAACAGGCAGTGAGAAAACAACAAAAAAAATGATATTTGTAAATATTTTTACATTTTTGAAATATTAAAATTTTATTTAAACACCACGTTTACAGCTATTTTTATATATATATATATCAAACAACCAGGCTTACCATACGTCCCGCTTTAGGCGGGGCAGTCCCGCTTTTTAGCGTCTTGTCCCGCCACGTCAGCCAAAGGCCCGCTTTTGCGTTCAGCCATCCAGCATAATACACCAACATATACTCGTTACTGTTGTTTCTGTGTAGCCAGTGGCGTAGCAAGACTCTCGTGGGCCCCCCACAAAAATATTTCGTGGAAAAGACCCTAAAAACTCGCACATAAGCTAGAAAAAAAAAAATTTATTTCGTCAAAAAGCATAACATGTCGCTATAAAAAGGCTATGGTAAGTTTGGTAATCTAAAATTTGCGCTTTCGTGTTGGCAAACTCATCCACATCTTCGTCATATCAATTTTTTCAATTTGCTTCAAAAATCAGTAGCTTACCTGTGATAATTGTCGTGTAAGTTTTGGAAGAAAATTCATTCGCGCCGGCGCCATCACTTTTGGAGATTGAACACGCATCTGGTTTTCTACCGATACCACCGGTGCTAGGCTTAATTCCTCCTCAGTTACGTCCGGTATTCTTGTTTCAATTTTGGTTTGAATATTTCGTTTATCTTGGTTGCTTTAATTTTTTTCATACGTTCTTCCTCTTCTGCCCCTTATTCTTCGTTTTTTTTTTTTGCGCCACTGAGAGGTTTTGCTTTCGACATCAATCTGACAGCCTTCGTAATTGTGCCGGTGGCCAGTGCGATCAAACCACACGACGCCGAAAATCGACGACTCTGGCATTGTTACGTAACAAAACGATTTGAGCAGAACTAACATCAACATTTTAAGATGTGCATTACTGCTTTTGCAATGCAGCTTTTGGTTTTGCGGCTTAAATTTCTAAATTTTAACCGCTTGGGGCCCCTTTTCGTTGTGGGCCCCCCGCGACCGCGGGGGTGGATGCTACGCCACTGTGTGTAGCGCAACGCTAGCGTGCTCACTGAAGGTGGGTGCGGTATTTTGTTTATTTCGTTGTTTCCCGCTAACATTGTTAACGAACGTATCACATGTAAAATCAATTCTAATTGGTCCTGTTCGGACGTTCACGTGAATGTAACATTGAACAACATTTTATTAAAGGTGTTGGCTACAGAAAAGCATGTACGTTTAGTAAATTCTCAATGTTTGAAAATAGCAGGCTATTTCATTATTCTTCATTCCTTTTGCTGTTCATAAAAAAATCCAACGTCGGATCATTTGTATCTTTAGCTTCTATTTCTTTATATTTTTCGAACTTAACCCGATATTTAGACCGAGAATATGCGCATGAACTCTCGATGACAATATGGTCAATGAAGACAGACGGGATGGCTTAAATCGGCCTATAGTAAATCGGAAAATGTAAAGTTACAGGAGGCGTCCCGCTTCGAAGTCAAAAAAATATGGTAACCTTACAAATAACGATAGTTTGGTCTTCAGAAAAGTTTCTGTTTAGTTGCCGCAAATAAAACAGTTCATAAAAAGCTGGGATAAAATTACTCGTTTTTCTGTTTCGGTTCCCGTACATTTGAAGCCACGACAATTGCACCTGCATATATTGCACCTATGAAATTTATTTTTGTTTTGCGGATATTTGAACTCATATTAACCATAACCCATGGGTTTAGCACCCGCATATAGATTGGACCCGCGGAATAAACTTATACTTATACGGTCACCTTCTGTTCAGTAGTGGGATTCAAATTTTTTGTCAGCCGGTTTCATCACAAAAGTCATATTTATTCAGCCGGTTCTGTTACAAAAAGTCATTGAAAATAACCAGTTATGCTAACCGGTTTGCTGATCTCATAAAAGTCCGTGACACGGTTCTATAGACCTTTCCCCGACCTTTGACCCTCGGAAAATTCTCCCTGTACTTTACCATGGACCTTTCACCCCCTGAAAATTCTTCCTATACTTTACCATTGCAAAATTTTCGGGGCTATTTTAAGAGTGCTTTTGCGAGTTGGCGCCTGTAAAATGGGGTATGTATTTCAAACCATCATTATGATTCATCGCATACAACAATCTGTTTAACAATCTGTACTGATAAAGAATTTCAGGCTAGTCTATCACAGCTATTTCTACACTAATTTTTATTACTGCAATTAAATCAAAACTCCTAGAAAGACAGAGTGATCATTGAAATATTGAACCGGCTGAATCCCACCATTGCTTCTGTTCCCTATGCCCACGCTCAGTTGCAGTCGTATGCTACACCCAGGATGTTTTTGCATACAGATTTTAGCACTCACAGCTTGCACTCACGGAAATTTGCACCGACGTATATTTGCAACCACAGACAATTGCACACGTGTACATTTGCAATTAACACAGCAATTTTGTCGTCAATGGGAAAGCGAATGCCAATCATGTCTCAACAACGCCAGCCAAATACGACAGCAATAATCCACGCAAGGACATATCAGTGACCGTAAAGACGAAGCATGTACTCAATGGTAAATATTAACGAGCGCAAAAATACAACTCTAATTAACGCATTTCAAGCCGCATACAATAATAATAACAAACTAACAAACAAAGGTAAAGGGAGTAAATAAATCAAAAGTAATTTAAAGCAATGTAGTTGTCGCGAACGCTACCTGGTGAAGGCCTGGGTCCCGTGAGTCACGGGCCGTGACCAACACAGAACCGCCCCGTTGCTCTCTGAAGGCTGAGGGTCTAATTTGGGAAATTCTAGCCAAATGGATGTGAAGACCAAACAAGGATTTTGCCTGACATTAAAAGACGGACTGCATGATAATATAATGATTGGTGGACAAAACGTCTATTCTGTAGAGAGTTCAGATAGACTTTCCATTGACCCCCAAATCGGAAACTCGAAGAAGTAAGTCTGTTTCCAAATATTTAGCCAGTTCCAGATGTTAATCGTGAAAGAATAGCGGGTGTCCAATCGCTCTTGATGGGCCTGTTCTAATCAGTCAATGATAATTTTTCGTAGTAAAGTTATTTTTAACAATACAGTCCCTTAGCCATACCAGCTGGTATTGAAAATTTTACGTGACATTTTCTGCCCACATTTCCCGCTAGCGCGCGAACAAAATTCTTGCAGCATGACGTTTTATACGGTCGGCGATTTCGAAGGGATTATTTACGTAAAAAAAATTGTCCGAGACGTGTGTGTGCGGGTGCGTTGTTTTTTTTTTCTTGATTTTTTCAACGAAGTATGCGTGTGCATGCGCATGCTCGCAAAGGAATTTGCAGTCATCAGTGAATTTGTCGTTAGTTATTCGTCCGCTATTGCTATTACATTTTATAGTTGGCTATCGTAGTTTGACAAGTAGTTCAGGTTTATTATCTACAAGTACCAAATTATCAATAGGTCTGGCAACATGCCCATTCCAGGTCATGCGAAAGTTAATACCGTACGTACCGGGTACCACTGTACCAAATGCATATTTTGATAACCGTCATGTTCACCGTTCATGTTATGTCTGTCTGTATGTACGGTACCGGTATGTTATCACTACTGCACTACCGTACGTACCAGGTTATGGGGGTGTGCTAACTCGGAAACTGGACCTCCGTCAGTCGCACTACTGCAATGCAGGTATGGTACCGGTACAGAGGTAAAGACAAGACACATTAGACCTG
The DNA here is from genome assembly GCF_964204865.1 of Styela clava. Classification (NCBI taxonomy): domain Eukaryota; kingdom Metazoa; phylum Chordata; class Ascidiacea; order Stolidobranchia; family Styelidae; genus Styela; species Styela clava. Next base: position 21,820,294 of record NC_135250.1, read on the forward strand.
GAGAAAGGGATAGTTCATGTAACGTTAGTTCTGTAGTTCAGTAGTTGCATGTTCATATATTAATCGGGCAGAAGTCTAGGTCTTGAAATTTATTTTCAATTCAACTCGCAGCAAAAAATACAAGTTTCTGTGTTTTCAGAGTATTATTATTTCGCAGTATTATTTCGATGACCTTGAAACTCTGGTTATTATCCTCCATGGTGCTTAAACCCTGTAGCATGCTTAAGAATTTCTCATGGGTTCCACTGCACTCAGTTTGAGAACCACTGGCTTGAATATTTTTCAGTTTTGAAAATTAAGGAGGCATTTCAGTTTAGTTTGTGCTTCTTAAAAACAAAATCATGCCCAGATGCAATATTTCCATATCATTTTGGTATAGGCAGGCCATTTCAATCACTTCTAAATGTTAGCAATCAGTAAGTAAAATACCAATCAAAAATCAAAGCTAGGAAAATTCAGGATAAATTGGATAGCAATCTGTAACAGTATCTTTTCAAGTTCAGAATTATATGCAGGGTTGTCCAAAACAAATTGAATATTCGAAAACATTTGAACATCAAAGTATTCGAATACCTTTTTGGCTGATTTTCGAATAATTCCGAATAGTAGCCGCCCTTCGCCGTCAGCGAGGTGTTTTACTTCTAAGTGAAATCTTCATACGATTTTTGGCGCTTTGTAACGTATTGTAATCACGATGAAATAGAATTGGCACTTTAATTATTTGTGATATTCTGTGTGAGCGTGCGCCTCATACTGTTGCATGATTGGCATTGCCGCTATTATCTTGCAAGGTTCTAATTTATACATTGATTTCCTTCACGTCGAAAAATTTAAAATTATTTAAAGCCATAATTGTTACAACACCCAATAAATTAGTCGGAATTATTAGAAAATATAGTTTATACTTTTTTTTGCTTTTCGGCAACCGATTTTGATAATGATAGTTAGAAGTATCGACTTTTTACTAGGATAATTTTCTGTTGCGCAAAATATTTAGATACCAGCAATTAAAATGCCTTGCCGTTTTAATTTAATTCTGTTTAACATAACCCGTGATTGCGTCAACTTACGAAAAAAATAAAAGCATTGCTATCGTATATATATTAAAATATCACAGTAATCTGTGGACATAAAATGTGTGGAAAACTACCCATTATAATTGATTCTTGATTCGAAGTTTTGTACTGAAAGTTTTGTTACTGAAATATGAAAAGCAATACTACTCTGAAATATCAGGCAATCCGCGGACATAAAATGTCTGGTAAATAGGCAGGTTGTAGATAACAGTTATTCCATTGTTTATTGTATGCAGTTGATTCATGCCCTAAAATATGCTTTTTACTCGAATTTATTTTTGAATGTATTCGAAATTTCATATTCGGAAATAATGATTTCGAATGTATTCGAAATAGTGAACTATTCGGTTTATATGCTGATTATATGCATTGTTTTCACTTCAACATTCTATTCCTATTAAGAAAATTTTTGCTTCTCCATGTTTGACTAAACATAACAAAATTACCTACTGAACACTACTGGATTGGAAAATATATAAATCTGAGTGGATTGTTTCTCAATTATTATTAAGGACTGGATCATAATAGCACTCATTGCATATGGTGCCATACTTGTCAATATTAGTCTAATAGCACAAACACAACCACAAACAACGAGATTCTAACACATCCATTTGTCAACCATGTACTTTATTACACACTGGGCAGTTAAATTTGAGTCATACTATATAGCTGGGGGCCTCATTTTGATACACATTCCCAAGCCACCCTCTATAATCTTTCACTTTCTGTTAGGTAGTGCCTTACAAATGGATTGAAACTGCGCTCCGAGATGATGATGAAATTTTTCTCAAATGCGTAGACAGTGAGGTTGTATATATTCATTTGGATAGTGCTTTGGTATCTTACTATTGGCAGGACTAAACCATGTAATTTTGATAGATTATCAGCGTAAAGGCAACATTTTAATGCTTTTTGAATTTCCGCAGATATAGCCTTCAGTTCAATCTGTCAAAGTGTTTTGTATCCTGTTTGAAAATGTTTGGAATACTTTAGTGAAATTTTTTATAATTATTTCATCTTTCTTAACCAAACATCTTTGACCGGATTTATTGGATACATATCGTAGACTTGGGATATATATGTTGCACAAGGAATTGCTAAAGATCTTGAGAATTTGTCTACATTGAGGGGTAATGCTGACATCATTTCCATGGTCAGTTGCCAAACGTGTAGGAATAAACGTTAATTCAAAAGCTGATTTGACTATTAAACTTGCAACAAGAAAAAAATTGAAACACTGTAGTATTTCAAGGTCAGAGAAATCGATGGATGGATCTTCCATCATAACTCAGGTCAATAGAGACGAAGAAGCATTAAGCAACGGACATACACCGAAAGAAGGTATTTGCATACTTATCGATATTATACTAATGGAATATTTTTGCCTGTCAAATGTAAAAAAGATTCAATTTAAGGTTATGATTAGTATGATCAGATTTCTTCTATAATTGAGCAGCTTCACTATTGTATTTGTTAAATGGTTTCATATAATTTTTCTTGGATCATTTGGTAATAAAATTATTTAAAAATGAGATTTCAAGTTGTCGGACTGTTTGGTTACTGGGTGTCAGCAATATATCCATCCCTTCTTCTTGTGGATTTTACTAGGGGTCATATGGTTAATAGTACCCATGTGATCTAATAATCCAGCATTGTGTATAATTACCGTAATTTAAAACATCCGCAGATGCTTACTGATATATGCTAAATTCAGCTACCAAAGCTAATTGCTCTAAATAAAAGTAAGAATTTAAATTTCCAAAACATTAAAAAATATTATGCAATTAGGTCTTGCTCAATTATCTCATTAACGTTGTATTAAATCTCAATTCCTTAGGTCTATCTGGGCCATTGATTATTTTGAAATACTAAAACCAAAAATTTCGTGTTTTCTCATGGACACATTTTCTCACAATTCATGGAATATTAAATGAAAAATTATGTTAAATTAATATTGATGGTTGCATGAGATGAGATTTGAATAAAAAATTTAAATTATTACAGTATATAACATTTAAATTAATAATATAGAAAAAGGTTTAAAAATAACATTTATTGACCAGATGAAGTTACAAATACAAAGACAAAGAAAGTCAAACGAAGATCGCTCTTCAGTTCACTGAGATGTTGCTTTGGACAGCCAAGGAAAAGAGGAGATATACAAAAGAATAATAAACCAGATGCCTGGAATAGTATTGACAACAAAAAGAACCATGTCAATAGCGTGACAGCTGATGGCCACTGTGAGGAACCAAATGGAAATGTATGTGTTATGATTATCGGTATTCAATCAAAAAATAAGCAAAGGATATAGATAATGAAAGTGGGATACCCTGAATTTAAGATTGCTAGTTTTCGACTGCATATTACTTTGCTGTTATCAGGTTTTATATAAATATTTTGTTTTAATCCAATTAAAAAGTAAACTGACTTTTGTATTGAGTAATATACAGTGTTTCATATTTGTTTTCATGTGTTGTATTCTTTAAATTATCTGTAAAGAAAATCACTATTCTTGGTTTCTTATTACAATGAATATTGGTTGGTTTTGAACTGAATAATTGTCTCTGTTTTAATGTTATTATTATTAAGTTTTGTTATTGTGTTTATTCTAGGCCACACAAAATGGCGGTCAGAAGTCCTTGTTGCCAAAACTTACTGAAAAATTTCTCAACAAAAAATGTGCTATTATAGATTTGGATGAAACTTTAGTTCACAGTTCTTTCAAGGTAAGTTACATTATAAGATGAACAGCTTTACTGTTTCACATAAGCACTCTCAATACAACTCCATGTTGAAAATAACTTATGCCTAGCGCAGTTCCGTGATTTGACTTGTATCTTTTTGCAGATTCATTCACCAATTTTAGTGTTCAGTTCTGTTAACCTTTTCTAGTGTTAGCCAGAATGTATTGAAGTTTGTAATGCAAGTTGTAAATCTTGTAAAATTTCACGGACTCCAATTGATTTGCCACAAAAACATCTGATTTTAATGTGATGTTTGAATATCTAGATTTAATTAAGCGAACTGTTTGATTTTCTATCTTTCGTCTAGTTATTTGGGCCATGTCTAGCAATTCTATATCTGTTCTCTTAAATTTTATATTTTGTATTTTACTTTCAGCCTATAAGTAACGCAGATTTTGTTGTTCCTGTGGAAATAGATGGCACAGTTCATCAAGTAAGCTTTTATAATTTTAAGTGTATGCATGGAAATCATGAATTTGAATACTGTATGAATGCAAGACTATATTGCGAACTTGCATGTTTTACATATATGCATCGGCAAATACTGTGACATTCAATCTGCCAGCAATAAGTGATATGGCATCTTTTTGAATACACGATGTTTCTAACTTCATTGTTGTCTGTAGGAATTCAGTTATGATTATTATAAAAGTTCAGAAACTGAACTTGAGGCAAATTTAAAAGTAAATGATAAATAATTGGTCTTTTGGGAAACTAGTGAGACTCTTTGAGGGTATTTTCTGTTAATGCACTCTAATTATATGTAGTAATCTTGCTGTATTGTGGGTGGATTTGAAAATGTGCTTTGCTAAAAAACTTTCAAAAATGCCCAATTGTTGTTTTTTGTTGTAATGTATTAGTTGCCTGCATTGCTAATTTGCTACCCTTATCATTATCAACTTTTAAACTTGGTTTAACCTTAAAAAAACTGTGTTATGATCGAATCAGTAAACTTGTTTGCTGTTGCAGGCATTCATTGCAGGCAGGCATTGATCATGTATGTTTCAAATTGTTGTGTAGCATGATTTCTGAAACATTTGAATGTCTTCCTGGTAAATGTGCACCCAATATTGTATTATAATTCATAGGAAAATTCAAAAATTACATAATATTATGTTCATATCCTTCTTGTAATGGTAAAAATTATATCCAACATACTAAGAGTGATTTTGATTAAAAATTTTGACTCCAATTAAAAAACTTTTCGATTCGGTTTTGTTATTAACTATAAGATATAACCTTAATTTTGAGCAAATAAGGCTTAGTCAATTATAAATCATGTGTCTTGAGGGTTAAGTCATTTAGAATTGGAATATCCTGCAAAAAAATACTTACAAAATTATTTTCCTAAACTAAAACAGAGCCTTTTGATTTTTGCAATAAATCAATTTTAAATATCTGTTCTACTGACCTAATTATAATGTTGTTTCAATTCCTTATTAAATCAGGGCCATACCTCTTTAGATTAGTATACTTTCATATTATTATTATCATTGTGAATTCGGTTACTAGTTCCAATGTTTACTTAGAGTGTATCTGAAATAAATTTTTCTCTGTGAGTGGCTGTACGACTAACTGTTGGCAATTCGATTACCTTCCATCCACCATTGTTCAAAAGCTTCAACAATTGGCCGAGCTCATGTTACTACAATACTAAATCAACATTTAACACAGGCCTATGTCACTGTCTTCAACTTGAAAGAAACTTTTTTTATAACAATTCAAAAACAAATTTCGCATTTTTTAATAATTTCAAATCTTATAACTCATGGTAATGGTTAACCTATTCTCACAGAAAAAATATTCGCTATGGCCTGTTGCCAACTTTTGCTATGTTCAATCGAGCATTACTCTACTTGGCTTTTGCATTTTTTCTATGGTTCTGCTCGGGCCATACTTAGTTTATGAAGAATAATATATTTAATAATTTTATAATTGTTGTTGATTTACAGTGATTAGCGCCTTGCAAAATTTATCTATTAATTAAAAATACTCAAACTTGATTCCAGTCAGAACTTTAGAATACCCAATTACTGTTTTCTGACATGACAATGGTCTGGCAATTCTGAATTATGCGTGAATTATAACAGAAAAAATATATTTCAGGCACAAAGGATACCAAGAGTCCTATATATTTTTAATTAATTATATATTCATAATATAGCTTTTTTTTTTAAATTTGTGATATCGAAACGCAATTAACCTAGTTTATAAACTTCCAATTGTCAGATAACTTTTATATTTTTCAGCAGTTTCATTTATTTTCTGGAATTATACTTTTGTTTTCTACCGAATCCATTCAAAATAGAAGTGAATAGAGAATTAACTGAATTACAACATAGTTTAGCAAATTATAATGGTTATGGGCATGATTATTAACGACTTCATAAAAATACAATAGATTTGGCATTTAGTTATTTTGGTATTTCAAAGTTTAGCAAAATATTATAGTTATGGCCATGATTATTCATAACTTTATAAAAAATACAGTACTTTTGTTATTTAAACTCTTAATTTTTTTATATCTGATTTATCCAGCACCCTTGATTGTGAGATAACAACTGACTCCTCACAGCTGTGTCCTATCCTATGAAATATTAAATAATTTCAACATCAACAAGGATGCCTAATAATAAATTTAACATTAAGCCGAGTTCCTATGGGACATTTGAATCTTTGATATCAATGGCGTTCTTTAATCAGTGAATGTAATAATATGTTTAGAAATTTGACCCTGTGATCGCTGTGGGTCCAGGTTGTCAAATGAGAAGCTATGACTGTGAAATACCAGTCGATTTAACATAATCTTTATGCAAGTTACTGAGGGTTCACTTGTCACAAAGAAGAATATAAGAACTTTTTAGCTGAAAATAGTGAAATTTGAATTTACCTGATTATATTTGAGATAGATAATTGTTGTGAATTCAAATAGTCAAAATCCAACCTGACCTCAATCGTTGATTGTTTTGCCAAAAATATATAACTTAGGACTAGCTTTAACATTTAAAATTTGATTTATATATCAGACTTTCCACTGGTGCCTTATAAACAGTACCTAAATATATTATCTCCCTGAAACCAGACTATCGGCTGTGATTGATTTTGCAGCATGTTATCGCCAGGAATATCTAAAACTGTCATAACCAAACTGTTAATTCAAAGCTATTAATTCAGCTTCATATTCTGTTTATTGCTTTGATTAGATACAAGAAATATATTGTGTTATGAAGAATCAAATATTGTGCCTTTTTATACTGGTTTATACTTATCCTTTATATGCTGATACTATTTGAAGCGTGACAGGGTTTCATATACAAAAATATTCGTAATTCTTATCATGAAAAAAGTATTTTTTCTATGGGCCGTAAGTGGACAAGTCATATTACGTATTCACTGATCATTTCATTCAAGTTTTTCTCAATTTATTATGATCCTAAATGAAGTCATATTTTAAAACTGTGATGTTCAATGAAACAAGTCAAATTCATAAACCGTGACATTCCACTGCGCATGTATGTCGTTCACCTCATTGCTCGCTCGTTCAGGTGTTAGCATAAGTTTTACCTTTTTCTTTCTGTGTGTTTGTCCTAATCCTCATTCTTAAAGATAGAAGAGAGAGAAGAACAACACATGACAGCCCACTCATCTGTCAGTTATAACCCTGTTAAGAATTTACTTATCTCTATCAAACATCTAACAAGCTTGATTCATGGATTTGATATGCTTCTAAACACAGATCACTCATGTTCAAGCATGGCTCAGAATTCCTCTGCCTCAAAATATATGCCAACCTTTTATTAAGTAGTGCTTCGGCAGTCATTGTAGGCTAAAAAGATTATTACCACTTTCCCCCTTTTTCTAATTTCTCAAGACTCCAGAAAACTTGGAATTGAAATTAAATTATATTATATAATTATATAATTTAATTAAGATTTAGTTTATGCTGAAAATTATAATAGACTGAAGATAGAATATTTTATTTCTGAACTTTAATCTTATGTGACATTCTGTACTGAAATCATAAAAATAGTTTTAAACTCATTTATCTTAGGTTATTTTGTTTGTCTCGACAGTGTTTATAAAACATTTGGGTATTTTGGAATTGTTCTCACACTTTCTTTGTTTATGGTCGATTCATTTTATAAAATTAGGGTTTTGTTTTTACCTTTGATTCACATTTACCTATTTTCTTGTTGAAACACCACACTTTGCGTGGTAAAAAAATTGTTATAAACTTTTTTCAAAGGGTTTGATCCAACTTGGTTGTAATTGATCCTCTTATGATATGGATAATCCATTTTAAAACATTCTATACAAACTGATCAAAAGATTTTCAATATACTTTACTTTTTCATACTGATTTTTTTTATACTTGGACATCCTATCATATTTGTTATATTCAATGGTTTATCGCAGCGGTCAAATTTGATGAACTTCGTATATTTAAGTTATTTGAATTTATACTATAAACGCTGATATGAAATTATATTATTCATTAACAGTTTTGATGAGATTTTCAGAATAAGTATGAATGTTTCAAAATACTTTTTTGTATGTCGCCTTTAGTGCTAAATGAAAAATGATGAAATTTAATGATATGAATATTCATATGCTTCCATATTATTTTGAAATACTTTACTGCTACCATTGTGATCTATCTTAAAAAATATAATTAAAAATATCTGTGTCCTGTGCCCACTCCCAGTATTTTTTTTCTCATACTTATTAAATAGTTACAACATTCTACAGTCAGCAAAATGGAATTTGTTAGATGGTTAGATTTGACCTTCGTATTATTTAAACCAACTCAATGAATATCTGTGGTATATTTCAATATCAATTTTTATCAACTGAAGTTTTACAAAATCAGATAAGCCACATTTATGAAAATTTTTTATTCACGATGTCATGACCTGGGGCGCTGTATGCCATTTTGCCTCAACACATACCACAGCATAAACATACAACCGTTTAGTTCCAAGTCTCGGGTATGAAAAAGTAAAACAAGTTATGCGTGATACAGAGATTTTTTGAATTGGCTGTACCATACATGCTTTTAACTTCTATCACTAAGCCGCATCTTAGCCTGGGGCACATAAGCACCAGTGTTTATGCCATGCTTAAAATAAATATTAAGAAAATCCTCATGCTGTATGGAAATGGTATTGTCCCTTGTTCGATAATCTTTTTTTAGATTAAACATCCAAAAAATGAGGAAAACTTAAATGTGAAAACTAAATGTGAATTTTTTACGTATATTTTGTGTATTTTATAAACCGTGCAATTTTTTGAATCTAAATGAGTCTTTAGTATAATAAATGATCGAACAATTCTACGTTTTCAAAAATTTGTTTTTCTATTTTATTGTGCCAGCTTTTTATATCAGATTAAATATAACGGTGGTAAGTCAATTGCTGTGTGTATTAAAATTAGCCTTATCAGGGTCTACCTATGTAATCTATGATATAAAATTTGAGAACACATTTTGCTTTTGATAAAATAGAAAAGCAGACTCATTATTTCCCAGACAAGTTATTTATATATAAGTGCCTGTCGTTAATTAACTAATGATCACTTTTTACTTCATTATGTTTCAATAATTATCAAGTAGGTACATCAAAACTCTTGTCAAATTAAATCACCAGTAATTGACAATAGGTTTGTATGAACTCAGCCAATTATAAAGTGAAGTATCTGATTTTAACTCTATATGTTACTACAAGCTAGGCATGACTAATGTTGGGGTTTCTAAATTACTCTTCTATAGCAAGTGTCTAGAGATGTATCTAATCAAGTGCATGTTTTGAATATGATGTCATAATTGGTCTTCAAGCTGATCTTGTTCAATACTAGAACATCGTTTATTGGAGTGTATATATGGATCTTGTTATTAGGTTGGGCAGAAATTGGCAACTGAGGGACCAATTAATAACAAATTTTTAGTAGGCTTGCTCAAAGATAGTTAAAGTCGCTAGGAGGCTATTGCTTTTATTAATTTTTGTCAAGTTTTTTCAAGAGTTCTAATACTCCACACATGGCATCTGAAAGAGCATAGTTCAATTAAAATCTCAGAAAATTGAAAAAAAGTGGACATCTCAAAAAGGGGACATTAGTCAGTCTTGTTCTACAATACCGCTATGGGACCCGATATTTCACCCAAAATTTCGCTGTTATTGTAATTCATTGGAACATGTTTTTGTGAAATATGGGAACACTATAATTTGTCACATTTGTCTGCTGATCTTTCCAGCAAACTTTGTGTTTCATTGAAAGCCATCTTTTACATTCTCACACATTGTTATCACATTCAGAGCTAACGAAGAACAGCTGTATATCAAATCTCACCATTTTTATCACACTCCCTTGACCAAGCAAATTTGTGTATGAAGAAGCATTTTGTGTGACAATGAGAAGGGCTGGAATCTTAATAACCGTTTATGTATTACTTTGTTAAATATAGCCTGCTCTCTATAATGACTATTGCATTTCGATTAGTCATAATATATTCACATTTTCAAGTTCAGTTTCAATAACAGGCGGCTTGCTAATCAATCACTTGTTGTAATACTATAAATAAAAATGTCATATTGAAGCTATATTTCATGTCAGTCAGGGATGGCCATAACTGAATAATTTGCTATTATGAATACATTCAAAAATCAGAAAATGAAAAATACATTTGAAGTGTTTTCTCAATACTAATTGTTTGTATGGTAAATAACCTTCGCAAAACACATAGCAATAAACCTTATGATAACGAATAACTATTTACTAAAACATTTTAATGTTCCCAAACTACTGTGTTGAAGATTTTTGGTGGACCAAATTTGAAATGTTGGGCTTCAAAGGAGAAATAGTGATGTGCTTCACTGAATCTAAATGTTCACCTGTCATTAACAGAGTCCATAGCTGAGATTTGTTTATTCTGATGAATGAAAATGCATGAATGTTCACAACTGTAGGTCCAAAAATTTTGTATTCATTAACAAAACTGGATACTTTCTCATTTAGAGGACAGAGTTTGTAGAAAAACGTCACGCAAAAGTTCCTTTTAATGCCAAGTCCAGAAGTTCTAGTTGAGTGTAAGCATCATCAATATATTCAACTACTGTAAGCTGGCCTATTTATCGGTACTTTTTTCAGCCAGACTGCTACCTTATGATAACAGGGCCACGATAACCACGGTACCTAGTGAAGTCCTCTGAGCATGGCCCAATAGGGGACCAGGAGCCATGTTTGAGAAAACCTGATACAGACATATTTAACAAAAACCACACCAATTATTTGTATTTATGGAGATTATTTTATTACATAGAATGTTTAATTTACGGTAATATTTTCTATCACTATTAGAAGTGAAATGAACACGCCTTTTGTTTGATTATCAGTTTTATATTGAAAATATTTTAAATCCATTACTTCTTTTTAACATAAACAAAATAGCAATGCTCAAACATATTTGCAAGAAGGTCATTCACCAGTACTGCTACAGTAAGGCATGGGTGACTGAGAGAAATGAGTTTGCTGAAAGAATTGTCGGCGCGAAGGGGGTTGGGTCAAGCATGATAAAATGAAACCGCAAAATTTAGAGTGAACGATCGGGTCCCATAGGACTTTGATTCTGGCCTAGGAAATTCAAAAAAAAAAATAATAGCTTTCCAACAACTTCTTCAATCTTTAAGTACTGAAATTGGTTGGTCAATTATTTACTAATGAATCTATAGGTTAAAATGATCATAGAGGTTCACTTTGTGTTCAATAATTACAAGTGTATTTGAGATTTTGCTTGTTTCATCATCTATCTCTGATTTCGATCTTATTGTCAATGTGAAACATTGTGGGTGTTTTAGCTTAGCAAGGTCATTTTTCATTGCTGTCTGCAAGATGGACATATGCAGCATTTAAAAAATTATTATGAATTGCAAAAGAATAGCTACAGTTTAGCATATCTAATGTAATTTCAAATTGTCCATAATATAAATTCGACCAATTAGAGTACACATATTATTAATAATAATTGCTGTAGAGAATTAGGCAAAGCTGAACTCAGCGAGTTATGCTAAGCTGCTGTTTAACTTTATTGAAGTCAGCTCTGGTTAATTATTTACCAGTTGGGCAATAGTTTGCAGAGTTGCTATTTGCCCTATGTATGTTGACTTGTGGCAAATACTCTTTAACAAAACGATCAAAATATTTTATTATCAAACTTTACTTTATCCACAATGCTACCAAAGTAATATTGCTTTTATTGTCTATTTATATATTGGAAACACAAGGTTATAACAAGTTTTGATAGGACATTTTTGACTTATCCGTTTTATTGTCAAGTCTGTCTTGGTCAGTGTTCACTATTAGCGCACTTTTTTGCGAAAATTGCGAAACACTTTCGCAACTTTTTTTAGGGACTGCGAAATAGCACTTTTTTCCGATTTTGAAGAGAAAAAGCACTTTTTTCCGATTTTGAATGGAATAAAAATTCAAAGTTTTCAAATATTTTCGAGTATTAAGTTGACAAATAAGTAACATACTAGTACTTTTGTAACTCAATTCTGCATATCATAACGATATTTATCGGAATTTTAACCTATGAGATGCAGACAAAGGAGATAAAGCTTTTGCATTAACGGCAAAATTCTTGTTTATAATATGATTATTATACAAGCACACCGATTCCGCTTCTCCCGCAAAAAACGCTCCCGGGTGTTTGAAACCAGATGTTGGAATACTAGGCAGTGCGTTTCTTTGAAGGTCATGTGACTATCAATGATATCGATGAATTCAAAATGACTATAAAAGTGTTAGTAACGTGTTATAGTCACTTTGGATGAATTGTGACCAAACTGCACGATTTTCAAATCAGACGAAACTTTTAGCAGCATGTCACAGATTTGCAAAATCACCAAATTCACAAAATACCATTAAGTGCCATTTTATTGTAATCACAATGTTGAAGGGACGTGGCATTTTCCGGAATTTTGCGATATTTACACAACTATTCCTCATTGATATGCGAGGACAGGTGGGCAAAATTCAATATTTTTTTGAATCGAATATTTTTAAGGAGTACCGAATAAACGTGGTGGAAACATTAAAAAATCGGCAATAAAGCCTTTTTACTGGTTAATTCCGTTGTAATGGCTAATTGTTCTTGTCACCGATGGTTTTGGCGGCGATATCCAGGTTTTGGGTAATCTATATTCCCGCCCTCTCCTTTTTACAAATATGAATTCTTGTGGGTCGGCGGTCATCAAAGTTTTATATATCGGGTTTACCCGTTCGTTCACATCGGCAACAGCTGTTGAAGACATTGAGGACTCAAATTAACATTTGCGTTGGCTTTAATATTACCTATCAAGATTTGTAAATTTACCGTCCCAATTTTATGGGAATGGTAATATTATTGTCCATACCGTGATGCAGATATTTATTAAGACGATAATTAACTTTGTCATGTATTTCTATGGTGATAAACTTGGCAAACCTGAAATTGTGCCAATCCTGAATGTTGATTTAAAATAGTGATTGAATAATTCGGCAATAAAGGCATTTCTGCGTGGTCATAAGACGAGATGGCGTTAATGAACAGCACTTCTTTTACAGGATATTTTACGTATGCGACTTAATGCTAAAAAGATTGGGCTCGAGTGCTTTTTTTTTCGAGTGCTCGAGTGCCTAATAGAGGTCAGGCGCTAATTGTAACTAATTCCCTCAAGTTTCAACGTGTTTTCAACAAAACAATACCCCGGCGATAATTATAGCTAAAATGTTACCGAGCAATTCACAATTTTATTTATGGAATTTGCAAATTCACCAGTTTCTTGACGATTTTGATATTGTCATGCCCTAAGTATTAGTGCAAAAAATACTCCCATTCTTCCGCGGCGGTTTGACGGGTTCTTTGTTCTATTCTTCAGAAAGTTCTGACACGGGGATATAGAATACTGAATCCGGAGGGTTGAATCCCTGTCCACTTACTGGTGATTTTCCGTTTTGAAATGCGTGAAACATTCTTTATTTTAAATTAAATGACGTTTCGCGGGCTAGAGTTCTCCCCGAAAATGATGTGTTCCAGACGTTAGTTAGACGATAGATAAAACATTAGATTATTAATTTTCGTGACGCCCCGTTTTCGAAAATACAAAGTTATATCGCAAAAAAGCGTTATGATACATTTGGAATGAAACATTATTTACCGTTAATTCAGATCATATTTTACTCTTCATGACACCCGGTATCCGAAAATACAGTTGTATCTCGAAAAATGTGTTTTGTTACATTTAAAATAAAACATTTTTGCGATTAATTTAGATCATATTTTACTTTTCAGGACACCCGTTTTCGAAAATACAAGGTTATATCGCAAAATGTGTTTTGTTACATTTAAAATAAAACATTTTTGCGATTAATTTAGATCAAATTTTTCCTTTCACGGCAACCCGTTTCCGAAAATACAAAGTTATATCACAAAAAATGCGTTTTGTTACATTTATTTTGCATTCCCAATAAAATACATATTTTCCCTAATTAAGGTCGTCGATGAATCTGTTCCTGTCGTTCAAGCTCGACACACGTTTGGACGAGTGTGGGGGCGGTTTTTTACGATTTTATTATACGATATATTACGATTAAGATTTTATGATAGAAGTGAATTTGTCTCAAGATGGTATTTTACGATTCCTGCCCACAGAAAATAAACACGCTGACAGGCTTGGTTATAATTGATATTCGTTAATTTTTTTTTTACACTATCAATAAACGCACCACACCAATTGCGACCATATAAATTGCAGTCGCATCGGTATGGACTGTATGTTTTTGGCGCTCTCACATTAATAATAATTTTCAACAAAACAATACCCCGACGGTCATTAAAGCTGAATTCGTTACCGAATAATTCACAATTTTATTTACGGAATTTGCAATTTCAAGATCTCACTTGACGATTTTGATGATGTCATGCCCTAATTATTTCTGCTTAAATGCCTCAAAATACAACAAATGTAATCATTTTCGACGATAACAGGCGCAACAATTCGTAAACGAGCCGTTATAACGAAATTCGCGATTGATTTTACCTCTCTCTTGTTTACAATTTTAACATCCCGCCGGCCATGTATGGTCGAATAAAATGTTCACATATTCGAAACATGACTTGGCTAAGGATGGAAGGGATCACTAAAGAGCTAATAGAAAGTACATACGCGAGGGTATGATATTAATATCGAGAATATTTGTGAGCATATCACAGGACTGAAATATTTTGCACCCGGCTGTTTGTTTGTTGGCAGAACAACGATACGCTAAAGTTAATTGATCGAATACAGGGAAGTATTTATTTATCATCTCACTTGCGAACATCGAGGTTTTGGCGGAATTGTACGATCATGTTGTCTTACTTAAATAATACCTTTTTCAATAAATGTTCATTTTACTTTTGCGACTTTATTATATGTCGGGTTTTCATTTATTTTAAATTCGAAATTGTCCGAAATACTCCCAACAGGTGTATAAGTACAATAATATTAGTACTTACCAAAGTACTTACCAGGGAAGTTTAATACACACGATGTGTAAAGGGCGTCGTAACTCCCGTTTATTAATTATAAATTATTTTTCATTCTGCTTAAAAATCAACGGCAGCATCTCACGTAACTCTCGCGACCAAATCTCTTTTGTTTTGTATGGCATCGTCTTGGCGATGAATTTATTGCCGACTGAATTTTAATTGTGTTTTAGGATAAGTTATTTTCTGTTTGTTGGTTTCTAAATTTTACAAACTTGGGTAGCAATTACTATTAATGTGAGATTTGTGCATATGAACGATTGAATATCGCGACTGGATGTCCGATATCTGAGAATGCGTAATTCTCTTTCAACATTAATTTTCAGAATATCAGCGTTCATGTGGTCGAATAAAAATTATTTATCAAAAGGATTGGTATTTCGAGACACTGTCAAAATTATTTGGGATCCACTATCATATCATTCGTTTATTTTTTTTATTCATGTTTTTCTCAAGAATCACCCTCCTTATATTTAGTGTACCTTCGCAAAAGAAAACTCTTTGGTGTCATCGTTCCTATTAGTGTAATTGAAATATATGGAAACCTCGCAAGTGGCGTTGTGGTGCGAATATTTGATACTAGGTCAGCAGCGTTACAAAGAGTGCTATTTATGAATGTTGAAAGTACATGACATTACTGAACATTTTGCCAATATATGATGTTTTCTGCCCGATTTAAACTAACTCGCACGCAAACCAAGGCATGTCGACATTTAAAAATTACTTGTCTTTGGGTAAGCTCTGAAATAGTATAATATAAATGTAAATGAGGAATTAGGTCACGCTAGCTCACGAAACGGGAGGATTTTCAAAGTGATCTTGTGTAATATTTCGGAGAAAAAAGTTTGAAAGGAAAGTAGGTCAACCTATCTCCTAAAACAGGGGAGTATCCTGCGTAATATTTCGGAGGGAACGTAGGTTAACCTATCTTTTAAAACAGCGGGTGGCGACTTTCAAAGTGGTTCAAAATCAAAAATTAATAATTATCAGATAAGGTTTAGGGATAAATCGAAAAGTTGAATTTCCAGCGCACCTAACCCTAATTAGGCTATTTATATTTGGGGGATTATTTTGCACGGGATTTGTACAAACGATCCACCCTGTAACTAATATGGTTTCCAGCCTGCCTCGTGTCTGTTAGATGGAAGGAGTAACAAATGTGAAAGTCTTTGCTGTTTAGGCGAGTAAGCAACTGACACCGTGATACATTGCATGAAAGTTTTGTCCGCGGCAGGTGTTAGCAGATGTTATTTCGTTGCCGATGAATTCGCTTGTTTTAATTAAACATGAATTCGCTTAAAGGGAACTCGGTTAACGAAAAGGCTTCTCTTTAATTCATAATATTAACCGGAGGAGCGCTTTTTCGAGTATCTATGCCGTTTTAAATGGGTTATATGAAAGGCTAGGGCACATAACTTGTGAAAATCGGCAAAAGCACTTTCGCACTTTTTTTTTCGACTGCGAAGCACTTTCGCACTCATAATTTGCTTAGAGTTAACACTGGTCTTGGTTATTCCACAAATTAATAAGGCCCAGGAATAACCAAAATGAATAGTTTTTTATTTGAATTTCTTAGCCAAATATTGTTTCAAACATTTAAAATCAATATTTTTGAATATATATCCTAAATTGAGTCATATCCAACAAAAAAATTACAAAAATCATTTTATATCGATAAAAATCAAATTTTGTGATGCAGAATAGTTTAAATAAACATTGCTTAGGTTGATTTTCTATTTTGTTTCAAATCCATTTTCTTGGCCATCAGATGCATTATGCTTATTATACTAAAAAATTTCAATTAAAAGGACTTTCTATCATATTATTTATATATATATAGCTTGTAAGAAACTAACATTTTTATATTTTTCAACTTTTACGAAATATATTTTAGAATTTTTTTTCTGTTTTTTTTTTCCTCTGTAAAATGTGAATAAAAATACCTTTAGGCATCCTCAAATGTAAAATGTGAATAAAAATACCTTTAGGCATTCTACTGACAAATTTGTAATATATTCTTGCACGAAAACTATTCAATTTATCAAGACTTACTGCAAGATCCAAATTAACATTACCAATTAGTTTTCTAGCTTCTGTGATCTTGTCAAAATTTCAATTTTTCTTGGTTGATATTTACTGCAAAAAAAGATATGACACAAATAAGCTTCAAAAACCAATCCCCCCTAATATTTGATCAAATTAAGTATGGAGAATTTTGAAGTCTAACTTTACACTATTGTAAAGTCGCCAGGACATGTTTGACAAAATCAAGCTATAATATTTTTTTTTACCTAAGTTAAGCTTACTTTATTCTAACAAATTTGCCACTGGCAATGATCCATTTCCACTTTCATGTATTTGCAATTGTATGTAGTTCGGTCGATCGATCAGTTTTCCCAGACATCGAATGCTTTATTCCTGTTGTGATTGTTCAATATCTATTACTACCTGTTTAGCCATCTTATCTAAAATCAAATAGGCAATTCAGTACCATTAATTAATTGAATTCCTCATTGAATTGCTGTTTAGTTTAGTTTTCCCAGATTGAAAATTGCCCATCCTAGTTTATATAGAATTTTAATTTAAAACCAGGAAAATTTTTTGTATTTCAACATATAATTCAAAGTTTGATAAAATTTATAATTTCAGTTTAAAATTGACATTTTTTGCTTAAAATTGTGGAAGAGGTCGCCTAGTGATGGTGATGGCATCCCAGCTTAAAATCCTATTCAAACCATGTCACCCAGGGTGCAATAAATTGGGTAGGCTGTACCCCAAAGATTATGGTCTTTCCCAAATAAGTAGCCCCTTGCATATCAGTGCCACAATGTGCAAAGCGGAAGGCATACAAATAAATACATCAAATAAAAAGAAATTCTTACATGCTCCCATTAATTAACAGTACAAGTTTCTGTAATTTTTTTGCATGTTATGCTAGGAAAATATCTATTTGAAAAAAGAGATAATTCTCATAACTTATGATTGATGTATATTTTATCAATTCTTATCGGCACATTGCAATGTTAAGTGGGTACCATGACCTTGAATTGAAGTTTACTTTTGAACTAATGTTAAATTGTAATGACACAGACTCAGATATCTTATTAGGTTGAGTGTTGGGTATGTTGAGTTTTATAATCCCTCAGAAATAACTTATATAACCAAATTTGTTGCATTGGGTCCATTGTTTGATTATCTTCTGACCAGACAAACATTTGGGCTTGATGTACGGTAGGTTAAAGTTAACCTGATGATATAATGCTTTGTGTGCAGTGCACATACTTTCGCCAATGATAAGTCATTGTTTTGCTGCAAACAATGGTGTTTAAAAAGTTTAATTTGGTTATTGTCAACAAGATTCCGTTGAAAATATACTTTTTAAAATAGGATAACTTATTTGCAGACCAGTGTGTCATACTGGGATTTTTTTTCAAATTCTGTTCTTATTTATTTCACTTTACTAGCAATTATATCTCATTTTTTGTTTTTGTTCAGTTTTTAGTCAAGATAGATATTGTTAATTATTAATAACAATTACTTGGAATCTTCAATTAACAATAATATTTTCAGGTCTACGTCCTCAAAAGGCCTCACGTCGATCAATTTTTACAGAGGATGGGAGAAATGTATGAATGTGTCCTGTTCACAGCTAGTTTGTCTAAAGTAAGTTAAAAAATTTTTATATAATATACAGCTAAAAAATGGGCTCAACACAACCTGATAAATTTGTAATAAAGCAGTCTGAAAACTAATTTCTAATATAAATATTTATAAAAGAAAGAAAATTGCTAAAAGAAAAATTTGTTTTTAAAAAGGGCCAAATACTATGACGTAGCTTATCTTAGACGTTCTCACGAAATTGATCGAATAGTGTTTAATAATATAAATTACCATTCGAAATATTATATCATTCACAATGTATACAGAGCACAGCACGTTGATAATAATTATAGTCAGAATATAGCTCTTGTCAGCTCTCCATTCTATCTTTCTATAAAAGTGTCAAAATTTTGTCATACTTTATTAAAATTGTTACTTTATTCATCACATCTGATAAAAAATATTTCACATTCTTTCATAATAAATAAAAATTATAATGTTACATTTCAAACTACCGTAATCATCAATCTATTATGAAAAGTAGGATTTCATATCATTCTTGTATAGTCATCTCTGACAATAATTTTACACAAATCAGACTTATTATTCAATTATTACCTAATATTTTAACTAACTGTAACATAGAGGTAATAGTTTTCATGTGGTGAGCTTCACACTCATTTTGAACGTTGTATTACATACAGAGTTTCAACAATTTATGTTGTGTAATGATGCTATCTATCCTACGTGCACACCATTATTGAGGCATGCTTTGGGTCATGCCTTTATACGCACGAATGAACTGGTTATCATCCATTTATTTCTATCGTTTATCGTTTTTTTTCTCCATTGTACGCTTGTTAAGCTCTGAATAACAACAATGTGATAGAGGAACTCATCCATCGTATGTCATTGATTTACAAGTTCACCCATTGTAGATA
This sequence comes from Styela clava, assembly GCF_964204865.1. Classification (NCBI taxonomy): domain Eukaryota; kingdom Metazoa; phylum Chordata; class Ascidiacea; order Stolidobranchia; family Styelidae; genus Styela; species Styela clava. Next base: position 21,840,224 of record NC_135250.1, read on the forward strand.
TTTAGTACTTGTTTTCTCTCTGACTATAATATTGTTTTCTCTCTGATTCTGATATAATTTTGAGGAAATTTTCTCAAAGCGAGGTCACATACACTCACTCCGAAATTAAGGAGATTGATTTTTTACTGTAAAAATATATATTTCATTCTTTGAGAAAATTTGCTCAATGCAAGGTCACATGCACTCACTCAGAAATTGATCGCCTACTGTAGTATAATATGTATGTTTTTTTCTAATTTGCTCAAAATAAGGTCTTGCACACTCACTCAGAAATTGATGAGATTAATCTTTTACAAACCATATAAATATATTGAAAGGAAATTGCTCAAAGTAAGGTAGCACGCTCTGAAATTAAGGAGATTAATCTCCTAGCGAAGCTACAGCGACCACTAAAATTGCCCAGAGCTACTTAGGCGGGCTATAAGAAATTATAGTGTTAAATTACGCATTAGTAAATATCAAACAATTGCTGTTAAAAAAATCTATTATTATTTATTTACGAGCCTCTCCAAATATTCTGTTGAATCTTGTCATAGATGGTTCTGGCTTTTCTATGTCTATATTATATTTAAATCATGCTCGAATAAATATAATTTTTGTCTTGTGTTAAATTACTAGAACAATTCCGTAAATTGAACATTTGACTGTTGGAATGTTTGACTTTTATATTAAAATGGCATTTTAATAATTCATGGGCACTCAAGGTGTTTGATGCTTTAGCAACAGCCTACATGTAGAAATTTCCATTTCAGGACATTGTTGTCATCCTGTACTCATTGGGTTGACTGTTTCTTGACAAGCCTGTTTATTTTCAATTTTGAAATGGCTTTTCCACTTTCAGTGTTTCCCCATATTACACTAATGCAAATGCATATTCGGCTAATTTAAATAAATTCATTTTTATTATGCTAGCCAACAATTGACCAATGCCGAAAACAAAAGAATATTGAATCTTCTCAAAATTATTGGATATTCCTATTTAAATTAGTTTCATTCCTGAATAGTCTTTAAATTTTTTCATTGTGTAGCCTGAATTTTATTATAAAGGAAATTAGGAAATAAATCAGTATTTTTTTCTGAATTTTGAAAGCTAATTAACCTATGATATTTAGTTTGGTTTAATAAATTTACAACTAAATTCACATTCATTCTTGATCCCAGACTCTATTCTATTACAGTAATATTAGTTTCGAGAATTCATTAACTTTAATATGGGTAGCATGACTTAATTTTGTGTAACACACGCTATATCCGAATATGCATGAAGATGAAATGTTTTGGATAGATAGAAATGTTGAAGTTTCTGAGAATTTTCTCAAAAGCTCATACATGCTGTGCATATTCTTTTTTTTAATTTTTATTGACCCAATGTTTCATCTAAAATTTTGCTAATTTGTTTCATTCAGAGCGGAATTTCGCCTGAATTCTGTATAGCTCTGTCTGTCTATCTTTACAGCAAGCTCGGTATTCTCAATCCTTACTGTACCGGAACCGATATGTCTATTTATTTTAGTATATTAGCTACAGACTAGCTGAGATTTCCATTTTCGAACAGCATGTTCCGAAATTTTATGGTGTACAATAAAGACATTTCAATAACAAGGCTATTTTTCAATGAATGTTGCTTAATTGTCATAAGGTTTTATGAACGAATTAAACATTGATATTCAAATACATGGGCTATACGTAATTGATTCCTTACCACCTGCTGACTTGCGCACACAATATTTACAGAACTTATTGTTTACCCAAGCGTACTAGGTTAATTTTATGCCTTGTTGCAAACTGAAAAAACAAATTAGTTTAACCATGTTTCTGCCATAGATAAATCAAGCCTAATAGTAATACTGATACTTGATGGCTGAAGATTCTCATTATTGCAGGCAATTGGTTTACTAAGAAAGCTGAATGACCATGTTGTTAATAATGCATTATATTCATTATGGAGGTTAATTGGAGGCATATCTGCATAAAATTTTTAATTTATGCTGGAATGTAGTGAACAGATGCTATCACTTTTATGTGAGATTCATTTATTATGTTTTTGCTTGGTTTAATTGAAAATGGTCTTTTAAACCATTGGTTCCCAACCGCCGGTCCGCGGACCGGTGCCGGTCCGCGAGGCTTTTTTGCCGGTCCGCGAAAAAAATTCGGTGTTTTGTTGTTTTTATACCGAGGACGAGGTCGCGTTGGTTTATTACGCAATTTCTCTTCCGCCGTCATATTGCGACATCTTGGCGCCGAGTAATCATACTTTTCGCTTTTTCGGCTCCGATTCATCTCGAATGCGCTCCGATTTCTTTACTGAAGACGAGGTCGATTTATTACGCAATTTCTCTTCCGCCGTCATATTGCGACGTCTTTCGCAACATCTTGGCGCCAAGTAATCACACTTTTTGCTCATCGTGAATGCGCTCCATCAAATCTCGCAAGATTCAGAAACCTAAAAATTGGCACGCGTGCCTTTTCTGTTTTGCATGCTTTTCCTGATTAATATGACCATCCAAATAAAACGTTATGCATATTTCTTTGTTCAAACCAAAAAACCGTCAAGAAAAGTATAATACTCCAGTAAAATATGGCAGGTGGTCACGAGGAGCGAAAAAAGCTGAGATCTTTTCCAGTATCTTGAGCAGACAAAGTAGGATTTTGAGCCTGGTGCCAAATTACCGACGACTTTGTCATTGTAATGTAAATTCATTCCGTTTGAAGCATCGATCAACTGCAGAAGGATTGATATGACAAACCCAATGAAAAAACTTGATTCAAATTGTGATTCTACTTTACAGTCCAGATTTAAAAAGGAATCACTGTCACAATTTTGGATATCTCTTGATAACGAATACCCATCGCTAAGTAATTGAGCAATCAAACTGTTGTCCGTATTTTCAACGAGTTACTTCTATTTTTATTACTTATATATAAAAATATTTTCATCACTAGCAAAGCGAAGCAAGGAAATTGGCTGCACGCCGCTGTAGGGCTACGTGTTGCAGAAACTTCCTTGAGGCATCGTTTGCAATCCTATATTGGAAACTAAACAGCAGGAACATTTTCACTAGAGTTAATTACGTTTGTACATGATTTGACATGTACATGTTTTTTATGTGAGATGTTTTATGTGTGCCTTTCTTACGCATAATGGGTGCCCAGCACTGCATTTCATTACGCAAATATTTTTGGCCGTCCTATTATTTGATAGTTTTTCTTCGTGTGAGCTGTTTTTAAGTTTGCCTTTCTTGTCTAGACTCTAGACTCTAGATGCATATTGAATGCCCGACATTGCATTGTATTACGCAAATATATGTTATATACTCTTTTATGTTCCGGTCATCTCAATTTTTCGCCGGTCCGCGAGTACATTTAATTTAGTTTTACCGGTCCGCCAGGGTAGAAAGGTTGGGAACCACTGTTTTAAACCATGCACCAAAATCTAGCATTTAGATAATAGGGTACAGTAACCTTAATTGACATGTTGGACATATGTTGGAACAATTTGTTTATTTTTGTATACCCAAGTTCCATGGTTGTCTGTTAATCCCACTAATGTTCAAGTGATCAGGTCTATGCACACGTGGTATGTTAAAATGCTTTGCTACATTAATGCACGAACCTATCCGGTAACCAGGTATATATTTGCTCATAATCGCACTGTTTTATTCAGGACTGTGTCAGAGTTTGGCATGTTTCACCGTAATCTGTGTTTTAAAATCGAAATCCTGAGTTCCATGAAGTTGTAATTTTTGACTTTCGATAGCGATAAAAGATATCAAGATCTTTTAACAAACCCAAACAAAATGAGGTTTAATAATTGTTCTTTCAAAGTATGCTTGCATAAGACAAAGCTTTAATTATCAAAATTTGATTCTCTAAATTAAGAGTTTGGAGCTGAAGTTGAATCCAAAAATTTTAAAATTTTTTTTTAACCTGAGTCAATTGTTAAATATTTCCAGATTCCACAGATTATTGCTGCCCTCCTGCTTGGGTATTGAGTTCAGTTAGACGCATTCTGTCTCAATTCAAGATAATGGTTAAATTTCTAAATCTAGTATTCAATACTTTTCCCATTTCAGTATGCCGATCCAGTGGCAGATTTACTAGATCAACATCAAGTGTTCAGTTCCCGTTTATTTCGTGATTCTTGCGTTTTTCATCGAGGAAATTATGTCAAAGATTTGAGCAGACTTGGAAGAGATTTGAACAAAATCATTATCATCGATAATTCTCCAGCATCGTATATTTTTCATCCGGATAATGCGGTATGTAGATTCATGAATTTTCCCGAAACCATTTTATTGTTTTTTTTTGTATCCTCAACTTTCAACAAACAGCCACTTATATAATTATATTTGAGGTAAAATCTATTGCTTGAATGTTGAAACTTTTTTCAGCAAAATGCGGCAACAGAATTTTTTGTCAGTATAATATAAATTATATATTTTCATCATTTATTCACTGTGGATCAGGTGAACATTGACAATGATCAGTGCTGGATTTCCAAATTGATTTCAAAGTCTGCATGCCATTGTATGTGAATAAAAAATTTGTCATTTACAGATCCATAATCGTAAAGCAATTCTTTGCAAGTCATTGACAGAAAATTGGCCAACACTTCCATTTGCAGCATCTAGTAACCTGCCAACATTTAAATGCTGTAAAATAGCATTGATGACTTGCAAACGATTATATAGACGATGAATTCTACGGCAGTCAGTCTTTTGTAGTTTTTTCTGTCCAAAACCTATTCCCTATTTTGTGTTTTAAAGTGTATAGCATATGTCTCAAACATGCTGGCCCTTACATTCAAGTATTTTTCATCCTTAATTATTTCTTCAAATATTCTTTCATTTCTGTAGATAAATATGTGTAAAATGAACTGATTGATCTTGATGCTTACTGGTGCCTCCTTTTATTAGCGATTAATAATTGCTGCATTATTAACAAATATGGTTTTATTCAAAAATGGCTGCTACGTTATTGAAACTGCTTTATAGATTTTTCGAAATGATTGATTTTTCTATGATGCCTTTTCACACATCTTGCTCTGAACAAGTCCCTGTACAAGTATTCACTGATATGTAAAGGACCCACTGTTTTTGGGGGGGGACCCAAATCCATCTGGTTTGGCATTGTATACCCAATTTATGACATTCTAGATGAGGTCGTGGGATGGTATTTGAACCAGAGATGAGTAATCTGCTTTGCCAACGCAGTTCAACTCTAAGGCTCTAAGCTATGCTAATTAAACAATTCTAAAACGTTTGATTGGCCTATTATCTGCAACTTAATTATGCATGAACAGTATTATACGGAAAGAATTCACCTTGGGAAAATTAAAATTTACACTGCAATTCATTTTCACTCGAAACTAATTAATTAAGTCCTGGAACAATACTTTCTTCAAAAAATCAATATTTTTTAAATCATTTGGGAAATAAAAAGCTTTCAATTTCACACAAATGGATTAGACCTGCTCATTAGTAAGTAATTCTGAAATAATTAATTGTTTGTGTCAACGGGGCCCCAATAATTAGAATGATAAATCAGGAATAGAACCAGAGACCAAAAAGTAGAGAACAATTTTGAATTTTATTTGAAATATTCATGTTACTTGAAACGACGTTGCGACATATTACCGTATATACCGGTAATATTATTATGATATATTCTCTATAAATGATTACTTAGATTCGGGGTTTTCAGCTTATATTCTCTCATTACCCCTTTGCAAATTATAGAAGTAAAATTTATCCAAATTTAAAAAAAAAATCAATGTAGAAAAATTTGCAAATCCAGATGTCTCTCATAACTACAGTTGAAGCAGGGAGGGAACAGTTATGATTTTTTTATTCATAACTAAGAAACAGACCGTTTTCTTTGTTTGTAGTGAGAGCATTAGAACATTTGCTCATAACGCAACAGAGGACGTTTCAGTGCGAATAATGTTGCAATCTGCTACATGCCCAATGGCCAAATTCGATCTTGTAATGAAACTGATAGCATATCGTGTAGTAGAGAATTTTTTTTATGTTTTGCCAAATTTACCTTCTAAGATGGGTCAACTTTACCCTGGTTTGAAAAATTGTGACTAAGTTATCTCATAAGCCTGTCCTCTATGATATGGCATATGGGAAAAGGATATCATATAAGGATTGCATATCAAATTTATTACATCATGGGTAAGGTGATGAGCATGGGATTTAAACCCAGGACTTCAACTTGCAATACCATCATAGTTAAGTCTAACATGTCAACCTGTGCCACCACCCACCCTCAAAACCTTCAACTAAACCCAATATACTCCTCTTTAGGTTCCGGTAATGTCATGGTTTGATGATACATCAGATCAAGAACTTGTCAACTTGATACCTTATTTGGAAATGATAGCTGAATCTGATGATGTTTACACGGTGCTAAGGCAGTCTGGTTTTACTTCTCAAGCCAATGAAACAACAACTGCCATACAAATGCAACTTAATTCTCAAATGAGGGGCACATTGGCACAGGTATTGTTTTTGAAACGAATAAGTTTAATATTATAATACTTTTTTCTATATTTTATCTGTTTAACGCACCTATTTTACCAGATTTTTTTCTCTGTTCCTCACTCGCTTGGACTATCTATTTTATCATACCTTTGAAACCTGATACCACAAAACTGCATTGGGCTGATGATTCATAGTAATGTCCATACAGTCATAGAATTGAAGAAATCGCAGTCAATTCACTTTAATTCAGTAATGCGAATGGTTCCTGATGAAGGTCTTCGCTCATAGCCCCAGAAAACCGCTTTGTGGCTTCCTAGGGGGCCTTGAGACCTGCTTCAAGCATTGGTCATGTTTGTAAGGATAGCTGTGCTCTCTATACTGTTGTGAGTTCGTGCAACAAATTGTCGTAATTTGTTTCGATACTATTTCTGCTCTCTTAGATCACATTAGTTTTTTACATTAGTTACAATAGTGGACTTGGGGTTTTATGACAACAGCGCGTTCAGTTCAATGATCTTTGCTTGACTGATTTCTCTTATATCTTATAAAAGTGTAACATCACATCTTTACAAATAGAGACACCAGTTGTTAATAACCATTTTCAATACATTCCACCCACTACATTTTTGTTATTTGTTCATTTTAAAGGAGTGTTATACGTACAACTCACACACTGACTATTGTACAGTTTGAATAGTTTATAATGTGTGCATGAATAGTAAAGAATATGAGTGATTACACACAAATACAAGACAAAAATTCTGCCTCTAAAACATTGAATTCGTTTCCGGTTTGGAAACCTTGAGTTACACCATAAAAAACAAATAGTAACCTTCAATTTAAAAAATTAGTGGCAATTATGCAAATGAAATGTATTTGCCATTTTCAGCATCCCAACATCATCACACAAGTACAACAGACTGATTCATCAGAAGACGAGACTGAGTCGTTAAGTCAGGATGAGAGGGATAATGAAGAGAGGTAAATAGATTTAATATTTCATATTTGTTACATTAGTTTTCAACTAAGACAGTGTTTTTATCAGACTGTCAGGATCAATTTGTCAGCTTATTTTTTGGCTGTCATTCTTATCATGAAAATTCTAAAATTCTGGAGATTTTAGGTTTCGAATTAGTACTCCAGGGAGTTTGATGATAATATGACTCCGGTACTGACTCCAATGAAAACATGCCAAACACTGATTCTCAACACTACAGCCCTTTTTGGTATCGTATATTCTCTGTGTTTTGTTCTCTTTTTCACCCGTTGAGAAAAATTACAGATATAAACCGTGGATAGAGACTTCTAATTCTGACCTTTTCATGACTTGTTTTTATTTATTTTAGATAGCATAGATCAATGAAGAGAACATCTACTCAATCCCATATGTCTCACCACCACGACAGCCTTCCAATACACCTTGGACTGTAATTAAAACTGCTCAAAATCAGAGCAAATAGGCTATGCCTATGCCATCAAGGATAAGATTATTACGTCTTCCAACCTTTTACATTTGAACAATATCAAGGATGTCATTCACAAACGTTCAAACACGACAATGAATTCAATCCGCATGTTGGTGCTTCCAAGGATTGCATCGTTGGCTTTAATGCCAGTGACAAAAACGTACATGTTCGCCCCCATGCGAGGAAAGGTGTAATAACATCTACTATGATATGAACAATCATACTGCGGAAGATTATCAAGCAATATTTTTGTTTAGCTAAACAGGATCACTGAAGGATTTCAGTAGAAATCATCCCCAGTCACAGCCATTCCTTTATAAAAATAATGATTATTTATATTGGCCCCCCCAATTTTTAATGTTGTAAGTTTTAGAGTGGTATGTACCCTAAATATAAGGTATGGTTCAATATTTTCTAAAACATGATATACAACTTTTAAATTTAATTTGAAATGAATTCTTGCAGGGCCCTGTTATTGGTCATCAGAAAATTCAAAGGTTTCAAATTTCAGCTTCAATTTACATTCTTTGAGAATCTCTGTCATCGTTTTTTATTTTATTTAGTGGACTAATTGATTGTGAACTTTTTTTTTATCCAATTATCAACTTCTTTCTGGAAATGCAGTTTTTGATAGATGTTGTTATATGGCATATAGAAATGAGTAAAAAAATGAACTAACCTCTACATTCAATGAAATGTATTTATGAATATTAAAGAGAATTGACATGGATCGTTTAATGTTAGTGCTTGAAGCTCAAATTTTTAACAGCAACAATTTTATTACAGTAAATTTCTATATGGTGCTCTGCTGCTCAATAATATCCATCCACGAGTTAATATCTGGGATGATTTTGCTGTTGAATCACGGCAATTGGGATTTGAAAAGATTTGGTCATTGCTTACTGGGAGTGTAAATTTATAATTCGAATCGATCTGGCTGATTTTTTCACTCAAATTCAGGATTTTGATCGATGACTTTTTTTATTCCCCACCACTCCTTTTTCATAAATATGATCCATGGTAACATATGCTGCTGGCACTCTGGTCTTCGCCTTTATTATATTTTGAATATTTTTGATCAATCCTTTCATTATCAGCATTGGCATTGAGGTTAATGCGCATCGAGAAGATGTCTTGTTGATTTCTTTATTTAAATGGAGCTAAATTATTAAAAATAAGATTCCTTATTTTTTTGTAAAAAACGGTATTTGGTGATTTGTTTTTGGGAGAATGAGAAAAATAAATTTTTTAATCTATCTAGTGTTATAGACTGGATGTCAAAACAAATAGTTTGAATTCTTCCTTAAAATTGCTATCTTGACATCAAAATTTTTATAGTTTTCACAGACATGGGTTAAAAATTTAATTGCCCCAAAGCTTTTTAAACTGTTGCCTCTCTCAAATAGTCCTGATGTGGAAGAAATCTAATTCCATTAATTATTCTAGTCTGTGATGATATTTATGTTTTTTAATATCATCGCAAATGCCAAGCCCAATGAGAAAAGTTCTAACTTCCAATAAGCTTGAGAATGTCTGAACGCCAATTTTTATATATGAAATTTAAAATCGCTCTTGAAAGGTGCTTTCCAATATTTACCATAACCAAACTTTTATTAGGATGATTTTAAATAGAGGTGTAATTTCATTAAATTGTCATAATGATCCTGGCAATATTCTTCTTAAGAAATATTTTCTTATATGGAATAAAGCGGCTTCCCTATCTATTTCTCTGCCTCAAGTGTGGATTTTTATGATATAAACTTTTTTTCACCTTTTTTGTATTTTTGACTTATTTTTCCCCACTGGTAGTAGTCGTTAGTCATTTATCAATATTTGATCAATAATGCTTTTGCTTACGGTAATTATTTTGCTGCTTTTCATATTACTTATCCCAATATAGATTTCAAGATGGTTATTTCTAATAGTTCTATCAGCTAACTTTGAAACGAAGGTATTCAGTCTTATTGGAAAATCTCAGTTTGCCTAGCAAGATCCCATATTTGATAGTACCAGAAGGATCCTCTTTGGAGCCTACTTTTTTTGGTATATATAATTCATTATTTTGTGCTGGGCATAGATATATATTTGTCATATTATGTCTGTCCATAAAATGGTTTGTTTTAACTGGTTATCTATATAAATATATATATTTTCATTGAAAGTGCCTTTTATTATCGATTTTAGCGTATTTTTCTTCTCTTTTTAAGATTGTAAAACCGTGTTTTTATCATTTACATATGTTCCCACAATCTATAGGCCATATGCTTGGTCTATCTCAATTTTTCAAAGGTAATTTTAAATCAAGTCTATCAAAGCGGAACTAATTTACTATTTATGAAATATAATGTTGACAAAGGTTTAAACAAATTGAGGAATGTAAATAATACTAGAACCGGAAATGTCAGATTTTATGGTCTCGTATTAGACTTTATTTGATTTCTTTATAAAATTTTAAATGTTTTTTTTTCACTTGATGTTTTTGATAGACTACACTACAGTGGCACCACTTCTGTTTTAGATGCTATATTCTATGTTCCTTGTTCTCGTTTCTTTTTATGTTTGCAATTTGCCTGCTTATAACTAAAATTCTATGTTGCTTTAAGGTTGGGGATACATATTTTTGTAGATATAAAATACCCTTCGCAAAGTTTTATTCACAAGTATTGTAAGATGTACATATCTGTCTGGTTCAATATTCTATGCTTGCTCGGCCTTTTAATGACTTGATTTAGTCAATGGTTTAATGTGGAATCACTACTGGTTTTCAGGTTTAACTTATATTTTTACTTTGTGGTATGTGGCTATTTGGTGTGTGAAATATTTGATGAATATATTAGAATCAGTTTGAGCATTCCAGATACCTTAAACAAACAATAAATGACAGTAATATTTAGGGGGATTTGGCCAAGTATTTAAACAAAATATTTATTGAAAATGTCATCCATACACCTCATCTTCTAAATAGAGAAAGGACCAACTGGACAAATAGATGAACCCTTGTCAATTTGCCCAAATATAGAAAATGGTATTATCAGGTTATGTTTACTTGAAAGTAAAACATTCCAAGTAAATAACGTAGTATAAAGTTTTGAAATGCTCAATAACAATTTTATTGCCTTTGTCTCGTTTTCGTTATATCCAAGTCTTTTTCTATCAGACATGCACTTAAAAGACAAAAATGTATGTTTTTAAGGATCTTTTTGCAGTGATTATATCTGTTCAATTTGCTTGTTTATTCTTTAATAGTGTGGTATTAATGGATGATGTTTGAGTTAATCTTACAACAACCATGCTTCTTATGCGACTTGGAATATTGCATTACGTCATTTCAAAATTTGGTTTGTAGCTTACCGCTTGTGTATTTATGCCCACTCCACAGTCTTTTTATAATTTTTTATACCCAAATTTCTCTTTCGCCCAGTGTCTATCACAACAAAATGTAATGCTGTATAGATATATAATAATCCCATGTAGTATTGAGTAGACACATGGCCTACCTACTTCAACAGTTATGCTGCCTGTAATTTTAGCATCAACGCTTGGCAAATTTGGAACTTTCACAACATGTAGAGCTTTACAGCATGTCCCACATTGATAAATTGTCCACTGCCCAGTTCTTTTTCTTTAATTGAAACTTGCTTCACACAATTGAATAAGATACGAAGCTTGATGTGTCCCATTTGTACAGACCAAAGACTAGTCATTTCTGGTAATGTTCATGTAATTTGGTACATGTCTTCTGTTGGATATAACAGTTGGGCGGGAAAATGAAACCTTTTTCAAAAATACCATGTAAAGTTGCTTCTGTTTTACCATTTCCATCATTTAGCCTCCATACTTTGCTATGAAAGTCAAGAGCAGTGGCATGAAAAATTAGAGCTTGTTTATAAACGATCAGATTTCATGTTAAACAATACTGACACCTCTAAACCCAGTAAATATGATTTGTTCTGTCTGCCCACATTTATTTACTTACGGTATGTCTGTTTTTAGTGACCCAATGTTTGATTCTTGTAAATTCTGTTGTAGATTTCACTTTTTTGTTTTTTCTTCCACTAATTATGATAATGAATGAAGATATGCCACTTTTGATCCATCAGCCGTTCTCTTTACTCTTGTTGTTATAATGTTTCTAATAATATGATCATGCTATTACAGCTTTTAATTCGCTACATTTGTATAAAAGTTATAAAATAAATAAATGAAAAGTGCTAGAAACTTGTGGTATGTTTTGTATTACCGGGGAATAAGTTGCATATATTCAGTATAATTGGACAAGTTTTTGAACGAGCAGATTAGTAACGTGGTTGGTGGCGTTTAAAGATGATAATACAGATTTAAAAGTGTTACCAAAATCACTTGACCAGTTAACGCAAGTCTGCGGTTCTATTATCGGGATGTTGCAACCAGACACGACGTGACAAACCCCAAGTTGACGAGATGTTAATGAATTTGTATCTTTAATTTGATCATACCACGGGCAATTATTGCGAGCCTTTATCCGGATGGAACAGAAACCATCGCCCCTGCGAAATAAGTCATTTTTCAGATAGCGGTCCAGGAGGGTATAATACCCTTATTACCGGAAAACCAAACAACCACTTTAATTTTGTGTAATTTGAAAACAGAGACAGACGAACATGCAGTTGTTAGGGAGAGATCTTGATGAATATAATTGAGATTTTTTGAATTTACTGACGTAATAATAAGGGTGATTACTTCATAATTCTATAATTCAATGAAAATAACTTCACATTTAAGGCAGTTTAGTACCCAAAACGACGGGTTTAACACGCCATCGCCAATGTACGCTAAACAAATTTTACAAATGATATTAAACAATATCGACTTCTGGAATCTGTTTGAAAATTTTTGACTTCATAGTCATCACAATTTTGTTGAATAACTATATTTTTTTTAAATGTTTTTACTTTTTAGTTAGGTTTTCCTTTTAGACGTCGTGTGCGTGTGGTTTTAATATTAAGTTTGGCCCTGCTCGAGTTGTAATTTGTAAATTATGTCAACCTTAGGAATATCATTTAATCTGAATTAAATTAAAAATACGCGAAAGACCTCTTTTATATCCTGTAAGCCAGGCTCGAGTGTCCACCAAAGCAGCGAAGAGCTGCATGTCATGGAAACGGCGTTCCTGCTCCATCAACCATGCGTAACACTTCTTGATATCACCGTTTACAAATTAATATTTCTTGTTCTTATTCCGTTCCCTTTGTTCTCGGATTTGGATTTTAAGGAGATGTTAAGTGCCGCCAAGGCGGCAAATTGGTGATACTTATAAGTGTGTAATTACGTAGTACAAAATCAAGATAACAGATAAAAAGCCAAAATGGGAAAGAAGGTTAAAAAGGAAGCAACACCTCCTCCGAAAGATGTGGTGAGTTTTTACGAAATTTAATATTAACGTTATATTGTGTTGTTCATAATTTCATTGAAAAGGCGTCTTTTTTATCATCAATTTATCGAAATTTTATTTTTCAGTTTGATTCTCTTACGATTGAAAGTAAAAAGACTGGGACAGTTGTTTTAATGTTGAAGTCAGATGAAGAAGAAGTTCTAACAAAAGCTTGTGAAGCTGTGTATAAATTCGCTGATAAATGTTTGTATTTGAGCATAATTCTTTCTTCCAATTTAGTAAATGTCTCTGAAACTATGTCTCTGGAGTGAGTAGACCCATTAATATTATGTGATATAGACTGAATAGAACTTCCCAACTACGACTCACAATGGTAAACATGAAAATTTTCCATGCAGCTTCTTAATGCTAGTTATAGCAATGGGGTCTAGTGAAGTAAACGCCGTAACTGCTTAAGAGTCCTAACAAAAATGAACGTCGTAAAGGCTCAAATAACACCCAACAAAAATGTGATGAGGAATTTTAATGTAAAAATATCGAAATAAGCCCCATATTGTCTTAAAACGTCGCCGTCGAAAATGCGACATGGAGGACGATTCATCTGTCCTATCGTGAGTTGAGTTGTCCGCCTCGTATTTGTCCCATACGTTTAGCGTAGTGTGTTCGTGCCAGACAGGCTTTTCTTTTTAGAAAAAAAAATGAAAATTTAGGTTACATTTTCACACCACATTTGTGTTTGAGTGTATTTGAGCAGTAACGGCGCTTGCTTCACAAGATCCTAGCAATGTTCTTATTGAAGACTGATTATCTTTGAAACTGATCAAATTTGCAAATCCAAGTCTTATTCTCACTCAAATATTTTGCGTATATTCAAAGTTAAAAAAAATCGAGAAACTTTTTTATTCAAATAAAGCCATCTTTTTCTATAAGAAAGCTTTTTTTTTAATGCAGGTGATGAAAACAAATTAATGTTGCTTGAACTTGGAGCCATTGATCCGATTATAAACTTGATCACACACGAAGATCGTGTTGTACGAAGATATGCAGTGATGTCATTTGGAGTATTAGCAGGCCATGGTAAGATTCACGATCGGATTGACTTTCATATCCTTGGGAAGAGGACAGTTCATAAGACGGCTTAATCATATAGCAAACTACGACCTCTTGTCTGGTTACCAGTCCATGTTGAGTATGGGAATTTTTGGTCAGGTAATTGATTCAGATGCATGGACTTGATGCCGCAGTAAGCAGCAATTGGCTATTTCAGTCGATATTTAACTCCTAAAACTGAGTTATCCTTTTCAAATTCAAATTTTCAGTTGTAACTGAAACTAGTTAGCAGAGTAGTTTGTTTTGTGGTATTACAGGAAAATTTTTATAACATACTGTCTACCACTCCTATAATATTGCATTTATTTTAATCGATTTGCTTTTATATATGCTTAATCTCACTGAACATAGAGTGTACATTTTGATTGTGGCTAAATATGTGTTGTTGTTGGGAAAGAATAACTTTTATCTATTGGAAAAAGTCGCTAGAAAACATACTTTGTCTTGTTTTCAAATTTTATTCGAATCCTATTTCAACAAAAAATTAGCTTTATTTCAATTGAAGAGGACTTTTATTTTGTATTGTCGCTTCCATAAAGCCTGTTTGTCAATCTTCTTAGCATACCATTGCTCTTATCGTACTGGTACTACTGTGTGACCTCCGTGACCATATATTTTAGCATTACTCTCTTGTATTATGTTATATTACTACATGTTTTAAATGAGTTTTTGAATTTGCAGTGTTTAAATTTTTTTTTATAGCTGAAGTCAGGCAATATCTTAGAAAAACAAAAAGTATTGAAGGAGCAGTGCAACTACTTGGTGATGGTAAGTTATGTGTTTTTAAACCAAAAGTTATTCATTTTGTCTTTGAGAAATTTTAGTTTTGTCGCAGTAATCAAATATTAGTCCCCAAAAACTTTAATAAACCAGGCTAAAAATAAGTTATCAGTACTTTTTGATTTCTTGTGGTTCTATATTTTGAGTCAAAATGGTGGTTATAGGCAGTGGTGGGATTTAGCCGGTTCGCACCGGTTCTATAAAACCGTCTCACGGAATTTTATGAGATCAGCGAACCGGTTAGCATTACTGAAAAAACATGACTTTTTGTAACAGAACTGGCTGAAAAATATGTGATGGAACCGGCTGACAAAAAAATTGAATCACACCACTGGTTATAGGTAAAACAGCTCGCAAGCACATGAAAATACTCCCAAATTTCACCTAAACAAATTTTGCAATTATGAACGCTATGAAAGCTTTTTCTGGGGTCAAAGGTTGGGGAAACATCCAATAGCCCAGGGTGGGCACAATTTTTTAGTATAAGAGCCGCATGCTGCAAGTCAGAACTTCAAAAGAGCCGCAGAATTTGTGAATTTATAATTATTAAGATAACATGAACAGAAAAGAAATTCACACTAGAGTCTAATAACAATAAATAGATAAACAAAGCAGCTATGCTCAAATATATGCACAATTTGAGCTCATTTAATTTGTGTTTCCTTTTGGCTAATTTACGAGGGTAGTCTCGTAAGAAGTTTTCATGATTCGTTTCATGGTGCCGTTTAACATTGCTGACTTTATTCTCACTTAGTAGCTTATGGCAGATTAAGCACAAAGATTTATTCTCCTGACTGGAAAATACGTATTCAAGTTTTTTTATTCGTACTTTCGTTTCTTAATTGATGACATATCGCACAGTAACTTTGACTAACTAACCGCAATCAAGCTGCAATAACGCCGACCCATCAATAAACATTGACCATTGTGACGAAAGATTTGCTGACTTGACTGACTTAAATTCCAAATTCAACGCTACAGCGATTTTCATACTAAAACATAATTTGTCTTGGTCATTGACGAAAACTTCTTTACAACTTTTAATAAATTAAAAAATATTACATTGAAGTTTTTCTCTTAGTTAAAATTTTGATAGTAATTTATGTTGGCGAGAAGAGCCGCACAAAAAGTCTAGCGAGCCGCATGCGGGTCGCGACCTGCGGTGTGCCCACCCCCGCAATAGCCCATTTACATGTATCAAAGTATCTTTTGTTTTCATTTATTACAGAAGATGACGTTTGCAATGAATTTGCAAGTTTATTTCTCGCTCACATGTCCAATGAATACATCAGTAAATTAGCAATATACAAGAATGAAGGATTGGAACCTCTCATTAATCTATTGGAATCACCTGATCCAGATGTTCAAAAAAACTCAGCGCAAGCTATCTGCAATCTTGTGCAAGTAAGACCATTCAGCTCTGGCTTCGGAGCTTTATTTTTTTACCACTCAGCTGGTTCGACTTGATAGCTATTGATGTCTTTTGATATGCCCAGTACAATGAAACATCGGCCCAAATGTACTCGTAGTTTCACGGAAGCGGGACTCAAAACTAAGGTTTAAACTTTAAAGTTTCAAATATACAAATTTTATCATTTATATGAAGTAGCCTATAATGGGAGAAATAATTAGGTTAGGAGCCGGAGCCACTTAAATTTGTGGTAGGTCTGACTCCATCTATTATGGTAAGCTTGGCTCTTCAAAATATCCTGCCTTCTAATATGGGTATAGTCATGGTATTTATTAGGAGAAATTCCAATGCTAACTTAGAAATCGCAAAATGAATTGCGATGCTTTGTGCGCTTGAGGTTATTTCTGCAATTTTACTAATCCCTGTTTTACAGGATTTCCAAATTCGTGCAGCCATCCGAGATCTTGGTGGAATTCCTCCTTTATTAGAATTTTTGAAATCAGAATATGCCATTATTCAAGAATTAGCGTTGACTACTTTGGCTGCAGTAACACAAGATGGTAAGTCATTGGTATCTGTTGTATTATTTGGTCAAGTTGTTTAATACCGGATATCTATATCCGTGTAGCTAGGCATGCCAGATTTATGCTCTGCAGTTGAATAGATGTTTTCTTAAATGTTGATTCAAGAAAAATTGTTTTTACCTTTTATCATTGCAAAATTGTTCATGCTTATTTTGAAAGTTTTTTCACAAGGTAAAGTTTGCATACAGCTTAGTTCATCGTAACTTTGTCAGGCCTTATGATAACTGCAAGTCTCCAGTTAAACCAATGATTTTCGTTAGACAAAATGGCCATTGAGGTATTTGATTTAAACCTAAATTTTATACCTTTCTGAAATTAGCATTTTATTTTGTTACAGCTGATACCAGAGTTGTATTGAGAGAAAATGAAGGACTTGAAAAATTGATTGAATTTCTAAATCATAAGGTACAGAATGAAGCTATTTTGAATTTTGCAGTTAAAACCCAGCAATTCCTTATTCGCTGGAGAAACATGATATAGTTTTCACGAGGCAGTTCTGGACTGTTTTAAATTTCGTTGTTATGTTAGATAATGTATTTGCATGTGCACTAAATTATATTGTATGTTTTTACTGTTTGCTACTACACTGTCTGTGTCTATATTACGAAAATGATTAGAAGAATTACTTATTAGAAAATTAATTAATTAATTATATTTTTTCAACTACATTTCCAGACATTATGAAACTCTAGACTCATCTATGATGGAATCTCAGTTTTGTAGAATTCAATTCCTATGTCTTCAACCTTACCTCAATGTGCTAATCCTTATTTGTAGCAAAAGGCATATAAATATGTTGTATAAAAAATACAGGTATTGATGTCAATGTCATAAATATATAATACGTAACATTCAGGAATTTGAGGATCTGCATGTTCACGGACTTCAAGTTTTAGGAAATTGCTTAGAAGATACAGAAGCATTGGATGAATTTCGCAATTCTGGAGGAATGGAAAAATTATTATTATTCACAACAGAATCTGCAGCTCCAGAAGTTCAAGCTTTTTCTGCCAGAGCAATGGCGAGAGCTGCCAAAAATGGTATTATGAACGAATTTAATAATCATGGATCTTTATATCATACACAACCAAAAGATTATACAATAGATCCATGTATCTCAAACAAATAACTGATTACCTATTACTAGGGCTGTCCAAAATCGAATAATTTTTTGATTCGAATCGAATCGAATATTTTCGCCGAATCGAACCAAATAATCGAATATTATTGCGCAATATTAAATCTATCTCTATTATACAATAAACGCCTGCCCTTCGATGTTGTGGTAACGTATGTGCAGTTACATCTTACTTACTGCTGGTATTTTGCAATACAATGTTTTCAGATTTATGAAAGGAGATCACACGCTTGTATGAACTGGTCAAAAAAATTGGAGGACTCCAAAATTTGGGTCTCGAAAACTGTTGAGTGTTAAGAGTAAAAATTGCACTATTCAAAAATTGCAATCTCAATTTTGGTGGATTCAGTTTTAATAGGACATGTAAAGCCTGTAGATGCTATTTTAATCCTATTCACTAGTCTTATGTTTTTTGTGTAAATTTCAGCAAAATAATAACAGTCATCAATATAGATAAAACTGTTGCTAAAGTTCAAAATTGCATTTAAAATTTCCAAGCTAGTTTGATGACAATATTATTTGACGACTATAATATTGTTAGTGTACAACAGCCATCAAAATGCAAGAGTGCAATTATTTGTCTTGGTATATATATGGATAATACAGTAATTCCATCATAAGAAATTACAAATTCCATTCAAAGAAGGTATTGCCATCATAAGGATCCCAAAACACCTGTTTCAGCTTTGAGTTGCCTGTACCATGTTCCTATGATAACTAACTCAACAGCTTCAAATCGATTCTATTTATAGAACTATCGATTTCTAAATTGTCTCCTTTTTCTCCTTGTTCTCTCTCAAAAACGTCATGACCAATTATACCTTGTTATGATGACCATGCATGAAATGGCTAATCACGTGCCACCGGGCGGGCATTAGTAATGACATGTTTATCACAAAATGAAGGCGAGAGAAATATCGGGAAACCAATTAAGTCGGGAGCGAGAGTGGTCTGAGCTCGGAGCGCCGCCGCTTGCCCGATGAAAAACATCCCGTGAAGGTGGTTTCCGCTTTATGTACAGGTACCTAATTTTAGCGATCCGAAAATTAGCCGAAAAACGATTCGAATAATTTGCGATTCGATTCGATTTCGAATATTTGGTTCGCTTGGACAGCCCTACCTATTACTGTATGCTCATACCCAACATGGACAGGTAATCAGCCAGTAGACAGAAATTAAGCTGTCTTTATCAGTTTTTCTCTCCTCTAGTATTGCATAGTACTATGCAACAATAGTATATATTAAATCATTGACAGCAATTTTATTAAATAAAGAAGGAAATCTTGTTTATTTTTTTTTAATCCTTTGTTCTGCGATTCCCCAATAAAATTATATTAACAGTATTTTATTTTTATTTTAAAGTTGAAAATGCTAAAATTCTACATGAACAAGAAGTAGAAAAAACGTTAATAACATTGAGCGGATCAGACAACGACACAGTTAAGATCGCAGCATGCCAAGCAATTTGTACTCTGTCAGACAACCTGGCTGCTAGAGACACTTTTGGAAAATCAGGTAAGAATTTGGATTTTATGAGTATTTTTTTGTTGTAGGTTTTTCAAATTATACTCTTGTCTGTACTGATCTTTAAACCAGAGGAATTGGGTTTCAGAGAACCAGAAGTTTTTGATTTCCGATAATGTGATATTTGGCACATTGGTGTAGTAACGTTGGTGTTACATGTTTGATTTGGGGGCCTGGAGATATCTTATCGCATTGTACCCAGTTGTACTGGGTAAACGACCAGTGGTACTTCGCAAAGGATTCTATCCTGTGAATCAACAAGGGGTATGCAGAGGTGCAATACCCTGTTTCTGACGTTTATCACAATGTGGCCACCAACTGCCGAGAAGAATCGATTTTCGAATGGCCAAATCATAGTATAAATAGGTCATTGAGCGAAGTCTCATTGGTGATTAGTTGAGTATCAGTCCGAACCTTTTTATCTAAATGACTTGACTCACTTTTGGCTTTTGATAAGTGTCCAACTCGAGTCGAGTGAATCACTCAAGCCTCTCCAACAATGACCTAAACAAGATAAAAATTTGCCCTCTGATTGAAAGTTGGAAAGTTCTTTCTTTCTCAATTGAAATGTCTTTATTCTTTCTTATTTTTTACAATTACAGAAGGAATTCCACCTCTCATCAACTTATTACAGAGTGAATCAGCCGATGTAAAGGAGGCAGCAACTCTTGCTCTTGCCAACTTGACTTTGAATCACAAAAATAACTGCATGTATGTATTTTGGTAATTTGTAAGATTATCTTCGTATGGTTTAACTCTGGTGCAGAGGGCCAAGATATTAAAAAAATGAATTTGAGTAGTCGTTCTAAAAATTTCATGATCCATGCCCCCTTGCAAAAAAAATTTACTCAACTCAATGTAGTCATGTGTTGTTACTTTTGTTACAATTTAAAATGTAAATATTATGCTTAGTGGCAAGGTTCCAGGTTTATAGCTCGCTGCCAAAACTGGACTGATGTTAATCTATCTGTATATAACCTAAATTAATGTTCATTTTCACTTATGACTTTGAATAGTTATGTACATCACAAGTCTTTAAATTTATAGAATTCACCTTTAATCATTATGCTTAAAATCACCCGAAACATTTACGAGCAAAAGTTCTAGTCACAATTTGAGCAGCTTTTTCTTCTTTCTGGATAAATTTTATGAAACATTTAGAATTACTTGCCACAAATTAATCTACATCAAATAATTAATTTTCTTTCTCATTCCAGGGAAATTATTTCTTCGGGCGGAATCGAGATATTGATTGGTCTACTCAACTTTAACAAAGAAGCCGTTGTAGTCAATTCATTGACATGTCTTATCAATATGTCACATGATGAGCAGTTAAGGTATAGTCTTTTTTATCTTAATATGGATTGGTGGACGCAGTGGCCTAGTAATTAAAGCGTTAGACATAACTACGATGGCATCACAGGTCAAAATTTTTCAAACTAGTAGCCTACCTAAAGGCATATAAATATGTTGTATAAAAATCCACTCCCAACTTAATACTATCCAAAAGTAGACATCTGAAAGCACTCATATACTGTTGAAGACAAATTTTGGACAATTTAAGATTACGTAATTACTTGACAAGTGCTTACTTGAAGTGATACTTCACACTTAACAACAAAGTTAACAAATAGCAATATTTCACTAGATATGTCGCTGTTACTAAGCTTTGCAACCAGGGTTGCTTTTCGGGTTCGATTTTAGAAAATGGGAATTATTAAAGTTGTATTTATGATTAGTGTATATTTTTTCTTTGGTTTTCCTTGTCAACCTCTTGCATCTCGAACAATTAAAGGGGTAACTAGTAACTACATCCACTTGTGACCGGACAAAGGCTATGGTTCGCAAAATAATAATGTTGTCTTATCGACTTTTCTCTCTTCCACAAAAAAAATGGGAATGCAGCGACTTCTTATCAGTTAAATCATGTAGGTCACAAGTCTGACACTGGGTTGAGTCTCACTTGTGATTAGTTGAGTACGAGCCATTTCATCTAGATGACTAAAGTCACATTAAGACTGTGATGAATAGGGACTCGAGTCCAAGTCAAGTCAATAACTTAAGCCAAATTGACATTGACTTTAACATGTACCACTATATTTATTACTTTTTGTATTACGTTTATTTATGCATTCTTGGTATTTCTTTATGCAGAACCGATATTCAGAAAAGAGGATTGATTGCATCTTTAACTGAGCCTCTCAAGTCTGACAGCATAAAAATTCAAAGTAAAGCAGCTCAAGCGATCGCATCTTTTGTTACGGGATCTGAATCTAGAGCAGAGGTAGGTGATAGATATTGTGTAGTGAAAGTGTAATAGAACATAAAATAGGAATTATATGTCTCTATGAGCTTCTTCCAAATACAACTAGTCAACTACTTTGTCTAACAGCTGCATTAGATGGCTGCACTCTGTGTGGCCTTCGTTTGCCATGTGATTAGGCCGTCTTTTCATCTTTTCTCTACCCTATTATAAATATGAAAATCCCATACGATATTCTAATTTTAGAGAGATAAATATTTTGGAATGTGCTTTAAAATCATGCTTCCTATCTTGAACATTGAACATTTGTGCTGCAATTTATTCTTCATTTCAGTTGAGAAAACATGGTGGTTTGGAACCCCTGGTTCGTCATTTGAGATCAGGAGATGCTCAATTAAGAAGAGATGCATCATGGGCAATCTTATCAAGCTGTGTTGATACGCCTACTGCTACCGCTATTTCCAATTTGGGGTAAATGATTGATTTTACTGTTTTTTTTATATTTAAATGAAAAATATTTGTGTATTTACAAAAACCTAATTTTGGTTGGACCTATTTTATTCATGATTATTTGATACTTGAATGCTTTTATTAAAACTGCCTTGAAAATGCTTCCAGATGTTAGACCAGAAAAAGTTGAATTCAGGGCGGGGGGGGGGGGGGGGGGGACTTGTAATTTGAGCTTCAGACTAAACAGTGTTGGCATCTCATGTCACACATTTCAAATTCAAATGCCATGTCCAGCATGTCACCCAGGTTGTAATAAATTGGGTAGCGGAATGAGGAATCGGGAAAATTCCAATTTTTCCAAAAATGCTGCCTCTTTCTTACACATCGCTAGATATCAGAATGATATACAGTATTGAATTTTGATATTCAATCATTTATTTGAAAAATACTTTGTATTTGCATCTAATACTTTTGTATTTATTGACAGTTAATCTTTAACTGAATAGGATATGATTTTCATATTCATCCAAGGGAAGAGGAAAGACGATGGCTTAATCATAATATGGCTTACCATGGCCTGTCATTTGGTATCTAATCCATATTGCGTGTCGATCGAGTCAAGTTCGTGATTTGAGATTCACGGACTTGATGGTGGGGAAAGCCGTAACTAGTCAAATGTAAACCACCCTACGAGTTCAAGTTTAATTTACTTTTTTAATTTTTAATAAATAAATAATATTACGTTTAATTTTAGTGCACTGGAGATTCTTCAGCAGATTAACAGTTCTGAACAAAGAAGAAACAATTTTAGTCTTGCAGCTCTCGATAAATTACTCGATTCCAATCTTCCGGCAAAATATAGTTTGACAGGGAAATTATCTTCACATAATATCATATCAGATGGATTCTATGACGCAGGAATGGTAAGTAGCATGTTTTATAGGGAAATTCGCTCAAAGCAAGGTAATTCGGACTCACTCAGAAATGAAGGAGAAATTAAATTCTCTGCTATTTTACAAGTGGCTACGTAAGTGCCAAGAGATACTGACTTAAAGTGGTTCATGTCGAAATATATAATAGGGTAATATTACAAAAGATTAGAATTTTGTATTAAAAGATCGAACTTGACTAAGTTGGCTTCACATGTGAGGCTGTAGAGCTGAAATTGCTTTCACTGGAGTCGGAACAAGAGTCGCATATATAAATAAAAGCCAGAAGATTCTCAGAAGCATTAGTTCTACTAAGTGTTCTCAAAGGAGTCTTACATAAAAGTTTTTGCTATCAAAATTGGTTTTCTCAGATTTCGAAGATGGAGATATTTTTTTCAGTTTTATTTTTAGTGTATTATATTGCCGCTTTTCAATCAAAAAATTGGCGTCGTGGACTCACTCCTTTAATTGTCTTTACTCTTTAGTATCTCACCGATAACTCTCACCGGATTCACAATTCTGTGCGAGGACAAAAAATATTTTTATTTTCTAGTCGGGAGCCGGGGTTGATTTTCTAATTTCGCAGCCCTTACCAGTAGTCTTAGGTTTTGGGGTTATGTGCTTCATTTTCCTCGTTTAAATCAATTGATAATCATGAATTGAATATCAAGAGAGAAAAATATGTGTGAATTACTTTTGAATATACATTGGAACAGGGAATATACTACATAGGATGTCAATCAGAGATTAAATTTATTTGTAACCATTAATCATCTAAGACGATTAACCGTTTAACAGATAAATACTCTCCATCCCTACTGATTAATTGATTATTCAGTGGGTTATCTTAGTATAAGATTGATCAATTGTAACATATTGTTAGAATTATACAACCTTGAATCTATGGCTCAACAATTTCATCTGTTCCTTTGTAGTTGCGCCCGGATGCAAAATTTTTGCCATTGGAAGAAATAGCAAAAGAAGAATTGAACCAGAGACGTCCTATTCTACTTGTTAATTGTAAACCACCAGAACCGTAAGTATTTATATGTATTTCATTATCTAACAAGTTTTTGTTTGGGGATTTTGAAATGTATTCTGATCTGCTGAAAGAATTTCTTAGGTAACATCTCCCTCTTGTGCTGATATGTTTTTCTTGAATTGTGTGTGGTTTTTGTTTAGAATGATGGTATATTATGTTAGAAATCTGCTCCATTGTTAACCATTCAAACTCCCTCATGTCACCCATTCATTACCCAGACGGTAATAATTTGGGTTTCGATGATTTTTTTTATGAGACTGTAGACTATGCTTAACAAACAAATTTTGTGCCTCAGTGTTGGGTACATAGCGTTAATAGGTGCTTGAAACATGCTTGCCATTGTACTTCTGATTACCTTGCATGGGTTCACAAGTACGAATTCCGTGGGTGATAAATATTTATGAGCGAATTGCTGAATTCCTCGACATCGTAGAGTCTTTATGCCACAGCTGATTAGTTACGGCTTTCTCCACCATCCATGCATCTAAAACAAAACAAAAAATGATACATTATTTCCACACCCGACAAGAGACCTTAGTTTGTAATATGATTAAGGTATCTCATTATCTTTTCTCTCCCTCGTAGATAAATATAAAAATCCTATTCCATATAATTGCGCATATCAACAGAGTGTTGATGTAAAAACTTCCCATACAATATTTACTCAAGATAATTGCGAAAGAAAATTTCTGGTCATAAATTTTCTTTTTATGTGTTCATATTCGGTTTGTTCTCATTTTTCTTTATTAGAAACAAATTTTGTGTGTGTTGAATAATGTGGTGCATTTTATTAATATTTGTTGTTAGTCTGTATCTTGCTCAGAAAAGTGTACAAGACAAGTTATATTGGATATATAATTTGTCGAGAATTACCTACAGACCAGACCCATCATGGTTTTGTCGTTTGTAGCTCAATTTTACTTACCGGTAGTTGATCTTAAATGTATCTTCTTATCAGATTAACGTTTTATACAGCACAGCATTTTAAGATGTTGTGTATAAAAATACTGATACATTCAGATATTTTTTTTTGTACTCACTTTTTGCTGTTTTATTTCAAATCATAGGAACACTGTTTTACATTTGACTACTGTGTTCCTACATTTGAGATGTATCTTGTATTTTTATGAATATTTTTGCTTTCAAAATTTTATCTGGTAAGATGATTTATGAACAGAAAAACATCTGAAGAGGAAGATATGGACTCTTTATCAGAGCGCTCGGAGATTCAATTATACGAAGTCGGTGGTATACCCCCTATTGAGGTTCACTCACCAAGTGGGCAAGAACAGCGAAAAGCAAGTCTCCCGAGTCCGCTTAATTCTCCAAGAAATGAATCGTTGGCGAGGTTTAAAACCGCTTTGCATATATGTGTAGTCATCGCACTTTATTTTTGCTTCTCATGATTGATTTGCAAATCAAAAATCATTACGTTAAAATGCATGTTATGATTAAGCGAAACAAAATCAATCACCTGTTGTAACTTTCCTTATAGTATCAAAAGGGACAAACCAATTATCACAAATAACATTGTGATTTACTACTGTCGTGGAGTTTTCGAAAGGGATATCTAACTAATCTTATAACTTTTTTAAGTCTCTCATCAAACGGTATTCACCTACGCACAACTCTGCACTTTTATTCTTTATAGTCTCAGTAGCTTTTGACACTTCAGGGGTAACTTGTAACTTCAAGTCTTGTGCCAGTCTCTTGTTCCTTAAGTACCGGTAGTTACCTGTAATTTCTCTCAGAGATCTTCATTGTTCCTGAGTGAGTATGCTCGCCTTGCTTTGAGCAAATTTCCCAAGTAATAACTTCTCTCAGAGATCTTCATTGTTCCTGAGTGTGTATGCTCGCCTTGCTTTGAGCAAATTTCCCAAGTAATAACTTCTCTCAGAGATCTTCATTGTTCCTGAGTGAGTATGCTCGCCTTGCTTTGAGCAAATTTTCCGAGTAAAAGTATTGTGACACCACTTTTCATGTTGTGATATAACTTTTTCGTGAATTCAATGGCCCTCCCCTTAAAAAATTTGAAATAGGCTAGTGACATTAATGAAATTATTTGAAATCCAGACTTCACAAATTAAATCAATCGCAATATTTTGCTATTTTTTTCAAGATTTAAATCTGCAAATTTTCTTTAAGCTGCTGCAATGTAAGAAAATTCATCATGCTTGCGCTATGCATATTTGAACAAATATTGCTTATTGCATTTGATTTTCAGTGAATGGTTTTACTGGTCTGTCTTACTTTTCAGCACATCCACAAGATTTTCTTGCATGCTTCTATATGATGATTCGCTTTTGTTGTTCTTGTTTTGCTTGCCTATGCTTGTTTGCTTTCATTTCCTAACATTTTTGTATGCTTTTGCTACTAAGTTATGTATTTAAATTAATATGTAGTTAGGCTTTTTTTATTTAAATTTAGTGTTTTAAATTAGCACTGTATGTACATGGTTTATGATGATATAAAAAATGTTTATTAAAAAATTGAAAATCTAAATTTTTATTCAGATAAATAGTTCAAATAACAGTTAACCCAGCGTTCTCAATCGGGAAGGAATTCCTCCCGGGGGAGAATTTTGGGGGAGAAAATAGTACTAGAAGTATTCTTGTGGTGTAGTTTTACTAATATTGTTTAGTTATTTAGTATTTTTGTAAAACTTATTTTACACGCATCCTTTGGAGGTTGAACAAATTATGGAAATAGTTCTTATGGATAATGAGGGAGAAATAAAGAGATCTGAAGTATGCAAGGGCGAGAATATACCAAAAAAGCATGGGCACCGCTGAGCATTCTCACTTAAAATTTACTGATTTATCGATAATTTTGCCATGCAGCCAATAAAATGCATACATAAATACAGTTAACACATTTACAAGTTAAACATCTCTAGTAACTAGTATTGAGTCCATTGTATTATATACAGTGATAGCATTGGTTAGCCGGGATAATTCGTTAAGGATTGGTGTTTGACTACCGATTTGTTTAAATATCGAAACTCTTTTTGCCATAAGAAAAAATGATCATCATCATAATTCATTCGAACGCATTCCAAAATGGCGATGTGCTTGGCTGTTCAAGCACCGTATTTCCCTTTAAGTACTGCAGCATTTTTCACTAGAATTTTTTGGTCGACTACCAAATTGTTCGAGTATCGAGTTGTTTGTCTACCGAGGTATCACTATGTTTTTATATTCCCCCACTATATACATTCATGTGCCAATAATATTCAACTGTTTGGAGAACTATTATTAATCCTCACTCTAGCTGGGAACTGGATAAGATTTAAGTTAAGACTTGTTTTACTTTTTAAAGCCTCAAACCCACCCAGGATGAAAGTTCTGAAAAGAGAGTCAGTTCAAAAGCATCACTCACACGAAGGTAGGATCTTTATCAATACTTTTTTTTTTCCCATACGAGGAAGAGTTTTACCATTTTTGGAGGAAGAAATTCTTTATTTGTATTTGAGTGTAATATTACTCGTGTTGTTGAGTCATTCATTAGTATGATAATACATACTCACACTCACTTTATAAACTATTCAAAACTCGAGTTTAACTTGTGCATATTACCATTCATTTTATCAATTTACTGGAAGAATTGAATATTTAAATTTCATTTTTTGCACAGAATGAAAAAGAAAGACAAAGAAGCACAAGCAAGAGAAGAAGCAGAAAGATTGGCAGCTGAAAAACAAGGTGAGTGACAATTTTCTGTACTTGTATTTGTTGTACTGTTTTGATATAAGGGCAATAGGTTTGTTTCCTATTCTAATTTTGTTGCCAACTTCCTTCAGTGGGTCTTATGATACGGCAATTCATTTTGTGAATATAAACCCCCTCTCGCCAAATTGTGATTTCAGGCCTCTTTGCTAGAAATCCGCATCTTGAGTCAAACAACCAAACCATCATCTCACTTATTGTTCACCTACTTGGAATTCATCATGATGCATTATGTTGGATTTCCATATTCATTCCGTGAGAGAGGAATATTTTCTTCCTTGCACATAATTATCCCCAACAGTATTTGAAGAAAATCAGGGATGCCATGGCATGAATATTCCTAATGCTGGCACGCTGTGCCCACCATCAAGCTATTGGTGTGTTCCATATGATTTGGACCACATCATTTTATATTCTTATATAATAATTTTTGACGCAGCAAAATTGGATGTCAAACAAGATGCAACAAAAGAGAAGGATCTGGAAGGTTATATAATCTCAACTAACGCATTACCAGTACTAAGATAATAATACTAAGTCATTACTAAACGTAGAATGAACATAAATAAATAGATATGTAACGGCAAAATTAGAAT
The DNA here is from genome assembly GCF_964204865.1 of Styela clava. NCBI lineage: Eukaryota > Metazoa > Chordata > Ascidiacea > Stolidobranchia > Styelidae > Styela > Styela clava. Next base: position 21,869,101 of record NC_135250.1, read on the forward strand.
AATAGGATCTACAAATTTTATCCCATTTTGCTTTATAAAATGAGTTAGTTGCATATTTAGTTAAATAGCAGCATTAGCGATTAGTGAAATGTTGCAATGTCACATTTTCGCTTTATATTTCATGTACGATATGCTTAGATAACATCAGAAGTTGACAATATTCAGCTGTCACTATATTTAAAAAACACACTTCAACTCAAACCACAACGAATATACTCGACCTAGAACTCAAATCTCGACTGCCCGCTATTCAGGAAAGTGGGCTACTACAAGACAGCTATTTCGCCCTTTTTTTCTGATTATAGAGCAACCAATTGGAACAATTAGCAAACTGCAATCAAACAGTAAACACAGCAATACCTAGGGCTGGGAATGGTTAACCGATTTCAGATGGTTTACGGTTATGATTTATTTTAACCGTTAACTGACATCTCAGGTACAAATCATCTTCATACCGTACAATATCGTCAAATATGATTACGTCATCGCAAATTTATCTCTTGCGGCAGTTAATTCAATAAAATATTACTAACTGTGTGTGTAAGGAATCAATAAATGTGAAAAATAATGGAAGTTCCAAGGTTGCTGATAATGAAAACTTACAATGATAAATTCAGAATTAGTTTTCGGTCGATTTCGAAATATATTGTTCACGATTTCATTGCAAAATCGGATATTCAATGTCATACAACAAGTGTGCAGTTGATGCCGTTTTTCTTTATGATATATATCTCGAAGTAGAATTTGCACATCGAACACTATAAATTTGTCACATAAATGACGTTTAACAACGGAATCGGGTTTTCTAAAATATTTCCACATGCCCGAACCACTCTGCCTATCTTTTGCAGCAGAGGAATCATGAAACTATCTCGATTCGTGAATAATTTTGAGCGATACCGGGATAAGAATATGCGAAATTGCTTTATAACCATTGTGACGTAACAAGCTGAAATTATAATTATTACGTCAAACGTCACGCGGCGGTTAACCGGTTAATTTTACCCGGTTAACGGTTAAAGTGTTTTCCCTTAAATTCCCAGCCCTAGCAATACCACATACATAAGAAGTCGTATGCAGTTTTGCAAATTTTTTCGTCGTCTACATTTAATCATTAATAACATATAATATGGCAGCCAAGATAGGTACTAAATTGGGTACTCCTGTAGTGTGTTTACCAGGTTAGTCTTAAGCCATAATTTTATCCCGATTTGTCCTATTTTAGTTCTATTACGAGTTCAGGGACTGTCTGTGTTAGCCAAGTGAATATACCCTCTGCACATAGGTGTCAGTCCCTTTACACAACTTGATGTAAACTGGTCGAACAAAATTTTTTACATTCATTTTGGTACACACACTGCTGGAGTGCCCTAAATTGTATGTATGACCCCAAGTATGGGCTATTGATAAAGTAGCGAAGCATGCTTTATCTATAGTTCATATTGTAATGATGATTGATATCATGTTGATAATGTTTCCAATGGCCGCAGGATTGCACCCATGCGGATCTACCCGAGCGGGTTGTAACCAGGTGAATGTAGTAGTTGATTATGATGCATATGGATGCAATTCCGCTGGATATTAATATATAGTATTAATCTGTATGCAACTAAATCGTCCAAGAGTCGAGTCAATCAGTGACTTCTTAAACTGGGGGGCGCGTCCCCCAAGTGGGGCATGAGAAGTTCTCAAAGGGGGCGCAAAAGGTCACAAGGTGCCCATTTGAAATTCCATGCAGTATGGATGTTTTCCCAATCTTCGATTTCCTTGTTTATGCCGTAGCCGTACAGACCGATAAGCAATAATTAACAAAGGCGAACAATCAGTGTGATCGCTCAGACAGATATTCGAGCATGGTTGTAGTGTAATATTATCATCAACAATGCAGTAACAACATAAAATCCGCGATACAAAATAATATTTAAGAGCTATTTTATACGCTGTAGATTACAAGAAATGCAACAATTGCCCATTATGTTTGGCCACTATCTAAACTAAGAAAAACATCCCCGACGTGTTATAAGCACTTCTTGTCGGCGCTAATTGAAATCCTTTCCATTTTATAAACAGTATTTTCAACCTGGTGGTTGATTGAGATTTTACGTGTGTTATGTAAACGTTTAAACACAAAAAAATACATTAAAACGCTTTCAGCGCCATCTTAAAACAAAGCCCATTACAAAAACATTTGGCATTTTTTTCAGAACAAAAAGGGGAGGGGGGTGAAGTTTGAAAGATTTTCGAACCACTGTACTATAGGATTCGCATATTTATCCCGGGGTGAGTAAAGGCAATCAGACGCCTGAATCATAGCCACGCCCTGTCCTGTCCGCCACATTGCCGAGCCATTTATGTTGGTAATAGATGTATTTTATTTGCAATTTGAATGGAATTCAAATGTGCCTCTCATTCTAATTATAGACAAGAGCAATATTTTTGCTCTTGGTTGTACAAGTTTATTACAATTGTCATCAATTAGAAGTTTCAAGTATATGTATGGGGCTATGCATTGGAACGATTTAGATATTCGACTGGGAAATTCATTTTTGAGAATTTGGCTATTTATTGATGATGCTCACAGTCACATTAGCCGAGTATCAACTTAAAGTCAATTTTCATTTCAGATAACGTATATCGTCCTCCAGTGGACACAGCATTGCAAGGATATATTGATGATGTGAATAAATTTATTGCACCCATGCCAACAATGAGAGAACAGATCGTCGCTTTGGCCCAGTATGTATTTTTGTTACAGGCTTTTTTATTTTATGGCAACAGTGGTTGAATAGGTTTACAAGATTTTCAACCCACTGACTCTTTCGATCCACAAGGTGGCATAAGATGGTTTTAGTTAAATGCGTTTGTCCATTGCCTTGGGAGTTGTTTAAAAATCATAATATACAAAATTTATGTGGATTTATGATTCATTTGGGCAAAGTAAAGGTAAGTAAGTAAAGTTGTACGACTAATAATTAAAGAGCACCGGGGCTGGCAGGTTACCTGTGTGCGGATACTCTGGTGAATATGCTCAAATCAATCTGCATGTGTTGGTATATTATTATTTTAAAGAATAAATGTATAAAAAAAAAGTCAATTTTATTTCTATGGCGATTTCGACTTATCTGTGCTGGCTTCGCAGGTTACGTATATCAGTTTAAATCTCATGCCCCCCCCCCCCCCCCTCTCACCCAGGGTGTAATAAATTGGGGAGGGAATCCCAAACCGGTAAAATTTCAGTTTTCTTGAAAAAAAGTAGATCCTCACATATGCTTATTTATTTTTCTGAATATTGTTCTTTTTTCCAGGTATGTAGTTGAAAAAATGGGAGGCGAAGTGGAAAAAGGAAAGATGATGGATTTTAGTTGGGAACTTCACATTTCAGAATTAAAGTTCGATTCAAAATCAAATATTATTTCGATAGGAAAAATCAATAAAGGCATTTTTTATCACAGAGCTCTTTTATTCAAAGTAAGTGCTATTTTTTTTCAAAAGTTTTTAGAACACAAAATGGTTAAAATAGAAATGAATTTACCGGTACCTATTTTTTCCAGAAGCCAGGAAGGTCAAGAAAGACTTTCAATACTTCGTGCCCCCCTGCTCTTTCATGAAAATACCTAGTTTTTTGGTGAAAGGTTGCCATCTGTTGTTTTTTCAAGCATGTTTAATAATAAAAAACCAGCAAACAAAAGTGAAGGAATATTTGCATTATGTTCGGATAATTGAGCCATCACAGTAGATCTACATTCTATATCAAATAATGTAGTCATTGCAAATTGTACCTAGTGAACCCTTTGCTCGTGGCCCGCTATGGGGCTGAGGGCCCAGTTTGAGAAATCTTGACTGTTAATCGTTCCATGAATTTTGGAGTATTGTAAATTCAATGCCAGTGAAAAACCAGCATTGTGTAGTTTATTTATGAAAGTCGAAAGCTAGTTTGATCCAACTAACTTTTGGTTTGTGATGTTTTAATTTTTTTATTCTACGAAAATCTAGTCAAACCTACTTCAATTTTTAGGTTCTTGCGGACAGAATAGCAGTACCATGTTCTCTTGTACAGGGAGAATATAACAGAGCATGGAATGAAGTTATGGTTTCATCTGAAGAAGTTGGAACCAATTTTCCACCTTTTAAATATATAGTTGATTTAATGCACGAGGCAGGCAGGCTGATTCGTGCAGACTCACCAGCGGCAGTTAGATATCAATCTTTGTAATGACCAAATAAAAAGTCACCGTTTCAAGATTGTGAAGGGATTATAATTATAATAATTCTACTTATAATATTCAGCACACTTCATAGCAACCTTGAACAATATCACTAGTTCAATATGATATGATAAGTGTTAAAAGTGTATGCAGAATTTTCGGACCAGACTCGATGCCTCTTAATAGTTAGATATCAATCTTTGTAATCGCCAAGTTAAGGTTTTGCTAAATAAAGAAAGGTTGTGAAGGGATAAATATTTTAATATTTATACTTGTTAATATTTAACAGTAACACATTTCATATTAACTTTTACATAAATAACCAAATTCACTAGTTCAATACCATCCATCCCCTCGAATCAGTGTCACAAAAAACTTGATAATTTATTCACTCTTTTGTAATACTGAAAATGATTTTCGTCTTCTCTAAAGTGTAAATTAACATTCCGAACTGAATACATCAATTTTTGTCCACTTTCATTGAAAAATTGTTTTTTGGACATTAAGTTTATTTGTGACAAAGAGAATATGCAAAAATTGCGGTCAAAGTTCTGCTTTTTCTGATCATATTGTGTTTCTACAGTGTTCACGAGAGACCGAAAAGCTTAGCTAACTTGATGACTTTTGAGTTTCTGAAAAAAAAATTTAGACTTTTACTGTTGTGATTAAAGGGAACTCAAAATTTCGACTCTGACTGCAACTTCCGATTTGGATTTCACAAAATTTAACCCTTTGTTTATACTAATTTAATATATGTGTAGGTAATACTTTGGAATTGAGTAATTTTTTGAGCTGTTCGCCCTTTTATAACTGTGACAAACGTTTTTTAAGCATGGCGCATACGAGCCTGCATATAAAGTAGTTATGCATTGTGCATCACAATCAGTTAATGTATTTAGTCTATGGATGATCATTTTTGAAGCACCATCTCACTAACATATTTAAATCCTAAAAAGCTGTTACTCGACTTTACTCTGACGAAATTTTATTTATCATTTATATAGTGCTCAAACAGTAATAGACAATATTTAAATTATAGGCGCTTACAGTAAATATCCAATACTGTATTTCAAAGTTCTATTTGTGAAGATATTTATTATAGTCTGGTTTTTCATAAAGTGCTCTTTAAATTTGTTCTTCAAAGTTCAGAAAAATTTGATATATATTGGATAGAATTTTTCACCTCGGGAAATGCTGATAAATTTGCTTGGTCCATGTCTTTCAAAAAATATAATAATTGTCTTCATTATTGCTACAGAATCATTATCCGCATATATCTCCACCAGCGCAAAAGCATAGAAGAAGAATACATACTTATTCTTGCATTATTCTTGCATTATTCTTGCAAAAAATCTCAGAATTCATTCAAGTAAATATCTGATTAACTGTGACCGATATTATGTACGTCTTGGTATATATTTACTTGTTTATATATTTTCAATTGTATATTTTTGTACAAAATAAATAAATATATTTGTTAGACACTGGTGAATAATATTATTCATTCATGTAAATTTTCAGTTTTTTATTAGCATCTCATGTTGCATGTGGGCTGGCCGTACAGATCAGTTAAAGGGTTTTTCCTTGTCAAGTTCCGGTAAGAAAGTCCTACACGATAGTACGAATATGAGTATTTCACATTTATATTCTTGGAAGTCAAAATATACCGATGATATCAAAACTAGGGCTCGGCGGCGCATCGTGCCAAGCGTTAGAAATACACTTGCCACAGCACTTCTAGTTACCCTGCGTGGGTTCGAATTCCGTGGAGTATATTTAGTTGCGAGAAGCTATCTCCACCATCAAGTCCGTGCATCTGAAAACAAAATTCCTGGCTTAACTAATTCTATACCCGACATGGACCGGACGAGAGGCCGTGGTTCGCCATATGATTAAGCCGTCCTAACGGCTTTCTTCTCTCTCTCTCGGGATAAATATGTTTCTATTCTAGTATAAAAATATGTGTTAACCAAAGGTTCGAAAAATTATGCGCAATAGATATTCAAAATGAGCAAGCGGAGAAATTAATGGAAAATTGATGGAGGCTCTTATTTTAATTCCATTGTCAATACTCATGGGTAAAATTTTGTAAATAAGACTGAAAGCTAACTGAATTCACAGGGTTTAAGCTTTTTCAACAGTGTTGTGTACATGCGAATAGTAGTTTATCTGCTCTTGTTGGATTTTTTTATATATATCACGCAACAGAGAAAAAACAACGGAGAGCTACGATTTTTCGATCGAGGCCGTTGAACGGTTTATGAGTGGCTTTGCTAGTCAATCGTCCTAGACCTCGGAGTTCAGACATTTAAATCCTGTGAAATTTTCAATCCGAAGCTTAATTTTCAATCCGAACCATGCAAGCATGGGTTCAAAAGCGAATTCTGCAGTAAATGATAATTTAATCTTATTATTTGCATTCGTCATTAGCCCCTTTAATGAAATATTCTCACTGTTGTGGTTGATCGAATAATGCTTATATATGAGACAGAAAAACACAAATTGAAAAGAGCGAGTAAAAATGCAATACGCCCCCAGTTATCTAATAGTTACCTTGTCAACATGTACAGAAACTAAACCAAATGGCATATTAATACATGACGCGCCTTTTCTTTTTTAATATATCTGAAATCTACCGAAAAATTTTTTTTTTCTTTTTTTAAATCATTAATTAGCAACAAAAACAGGATTTATTTACTATATATATATATATGTTGAACGACATACGTGATATATATAATTAGTAGAAGTTGTAGTGCGCTAATTTTTCGGGCACTTCCGTTTCTCTCCGTGTAACTTCCGTAATTTGTCGCAATGGCAGTTTTACTTATTGTGTGAACATATGTAAGCAGAACCAGGCCCGAGGAGTAGGAGTTCAGTATATTTTCACTGAGTCGGAGTCGTATTTTCTAACTCCCGGGAGCCGGAGTCGTAATTATGAATTCCCCGGAGTCGAAATCGGGATTGAAAAGTTCTGATGATGACAAAATGAGTCAAACTTCCTACTAAAACTTGAAAGGCACTAAATTTTAATATGCGTCCATTAAAAGGCTTACATATGATAAAGTTTTCATTATCAAAATTTGGTTTGTTCGAAGCCGGAGTTAAAATTTTCGACGACCCGGAATCGAAGTCAAATGATTTTACCAAAACCACTAGGTGGTAGGGCAGAGCATCAACCTCAGCTTGCCGAATTTTGATAATTTGTAACATTCCTGTTCTTCTCCTAATCCGACCTTTCGACATGAGATAAGATGAAAACGTTATGCAGAGAACCCCACTTCAAACAAGGCATGAATACTAATCTGTACTAAATCTTTAACGAGATTACCATCTAAAATAATTAGTAGGGATGAATCGCGTACGAAAAGAGGCGATAAATATTATAAACAATAAACGGTATTGAACGTTACTTGTAAATATTGGACTACTTTGCTGCAAAACTATATACATCACTGAGTTTGTATCCACTTCATGCACCTGTGGACCATACTTCCTGTCCCAATTTGCTATGTCCTTATAGTACAAATTTAAAAAGGTGCAAAAATGGACACCACCACACAATCGCCCGTAATATTTCAATGCTTACATTGGTATTTTTCATTTCAAGATGAGGGATTGGATATTACTTTACCCTGAGCAGCAAGCATAGGATAGACACACTACATTTCACTGCATGAATGCCTTTATTTTGGTTATAAAATTGTTTTTCTGACTGAAATTCTATAATTCATTATAATGAGAATTCTTAACAAAGATTCACCTGATTGCCAACATTGAATCAGTTTCATGCAGAAATTCACCCTAGCTCTTGTTACTTACTTCAGTATACTGAATATATTTTTCGCTTCATCCTCGGGTATTTAAAGGCCATGAACTACTGTCAACTTATTCTGTTGAATATTATATAAGAAATGTTAAGTACGGGTGGTCAAATCTCATCAAGTTGTCAACCTGACTTCTTCCCTGCATTAAGAAAGTAGGTAGACGATTTTGGATTAACCTGAATGGTGAATAAAAAAATTGTATCCAAATATACCAATTAAAAAAAACTCAGTTGCGTGGATTAAAATGTTCCACGATGGGTCGTGAAGCAAACGTGTGCTTAGTTGTATGTGCAGATAATAGAATAACGCACTCACAAAAGAAATCATTCCATTTTTACAAAGTATGTGTGGCATTTAAAAAATGTGTCATTTACATTTTCTCAGACCACAAAATTACAAAACAAAAACCAGCGAAACAAAATCTAGAAAACAAATATGCAACATTTTCATTGTTGTTGTTGTAGATTATAATCTTGATATTAAAGTACATAAATAATTCCAGCATTCGTGTGACTCGAAAGATTTCCGAATGAGTCAGGATAAGATGTGTCTGACTTTTTCTTGAACTTGTATTTTGTCAGATAAATCTATGTTTATGTTACGTGAATATTAGGATTTTTTGTAATTTACCCAATTAAGTCAATATTTCATATAAAGTAAAAACAAGATGTTCATTTACGAAACCCTTTATATAGTACACACGTTACGATACATAGCATAAATTGTCGCTTATGTGAAGTGAAAATTATGTTTTAATATTAACACATCTTAAATACCCCGTATAATTCAATCTTATCTGAATATGTTTATTGCTCCCAAATAAATAAAAACTTTAAACTATATATCAGCAAATTTCATCGAACCAGTTCTAAAAACTTCGCCATTTGTAGAAACCCTACAAGGCCCACATGATACAATCGCTTCATTTTCGCTTAATTATCGTCTTATCGGCTTTATCGAGATTTCAAGTTCTTCCGATGAGAATGATGATAACACTTGCAGTGACAGATTAAAAGCTTGTGTTCCAGGCCAATCGCCCGTCTTTTGCGATTAGTGATTGCGACACGTTTTGACAGTCTGTGTCTTATTTGCACAGATCCGCTTAAGCGATTCCGAACAATATCTCAGTTTGGTGCCTGCAACATAACGTCGATTGAACAGGAGGGGATCGCCCATGGGAATCGGGTCACACTAGTTCGCATCCGTGTGTAAGCTGACAAATAATCAAAATTGTACTTGACAGTTACCGCGTAGAAGTGGCATTAGTATTTAGCTAATCATGCGTCTGTGTGCTTATACTAGTTTGTGTTTGGTACAATGAATATAACGATAATTCATTGAATTGTGTTACCTTGCATTACCTTTGAAGTACCGGAAAGTAACACTTCTGAATTCCGAAGTGAATGGTGTTATCTAACAATTGTGTCCCAGGAAATAAATATTTGTCCACATACAACAGACAGCAATTTGCTCTAGCAAGTATAAACAATTTAACTTTGTATTCATTCTTTGATCTGCTATTTTCATTCAATTTAAAATAAATGAATATTATTATTATTAATTGCTTCGCCTATCTAATGGAATAAATTAATTTCCGAAGACCACATTGATTTAAAACTTTTAAAAATACTATAAAACCGTATTATCACTTGAAACTTTTGCTCTGTTAGCCTGAGCAAACATGCTTCACTTCAGAGTGCGTGGGCTAAAGTTATCTACCAGATGTACCTAATTTTTGCTGAAATTTTTTAAAAACAAGACGAAAGTACATAACTATAACATATGTGAAGCGGGGAATGACATGTGTGGTAGATTTGTGGGTACAGTGACGTAACGATTCTGGCATGTAGGGTAATTACTTGCCTATCAATCTACTTTAATGCTAATTACTTCTGAAATATTGACTTGCATAATACAGTGAAGGTTAATACCAATAATATTTACTCATGCAAAATGCAAAGTAGACATATCTTTATTAGCGAGAAAGTGAAGAGCTATGTATGCTTGATTTGAACCAATATTAGGTTATAAGAGGAAGAAAAACGATGACGTCATTCCTCTAACCGCATCGGTATATTTCAACACATCGAGTAAAATTAGAGACATTTTAGTGTAGCTGATTTTCCCCGGTACGTTTGCCCTGAATTCACCAGCTAGTTTGATTTTAAATTTTCTGCATGAGCCTAATTTCCTAAATCACCTTTTAATAACGTTTTATATACAAGCAAAACATTTAGTTATAGGTGTCATAACTTTGATACCCACCTTTTTTAGATCAGCAGACGACAAAGGAAACAGCGACCGAGTGGTAGAAAAAGGGTCTCGCAATAAAGAAAAGTAAATATTCTCGTCGCGCGAGAGAAACGACGCTCAGCTGAGAAGAGCGGCGTCGCCGTTCAACGATGTTCAGACGAGAATGCCGGTGCCCCCGAGCGTGCTGGTGTGCGGTTGGCTCTGTTTTGGGCCTCGTTTGCGCAGTGCAAAAAATGATAGGCTTTAGTTTAACGTAATTCGTGAAGAGATTTCAGAAACTATTGCTTGACACTGCTAAACTTTATTAGTCTTTATGCGTTATTTTGTAGACAGATTAGATTTCAGGTTCAGGGGTCAATCGCCGAATAAAATATTCTATCACCATCAATTTTACGCTACCAGTGAAGGGAGGTCGGTCGGCGGTTCAATCTTGAATACGTGTTAATATTATAAATAATAATTATGTATATAGTACTACCTAAAACCACGCAGTTTCGGTGAGATATATTCTTCAACTGTAGTTTACCCACGGAAATGAGCTCGTAAAAGTTGTACCGTTAGCTTCACAATATATATATAGGAAATCAGCCAGGGTGAGATCTTCAGTAATTTGAGAAACATAGAACTTGAAATTTCTTTTTTATTTTTGAATTAGCTGACGTCGCCGTAAGTAGCCATAATTAAAATATTGGACTATATTCTGGAATTCGAAAGTGGTTGACCAACTTTTCAATTGATTTGAAAGAACAGGACGCCGTGTGGCGGTAAACGGCGCCTTGACAGGTAAAGAACAACAATCAAATTTATTATTTATGCATTTCCACAATCAGACAATTGCCAAAAGCAGTCAAGTTTATTCCTCGAAGGCCGGCTGGTGCGCTTGCGGCGAAACCGCTAATAATTTGAAAGATAAGCTACGGAAACAATGGATCCACTGAGTACCAAGAGATCAAGATCATTGGAAATTTGTTTGTCTAGATATTTCAATATCGCTTTGTATACTTTTGTCGGTGGTTTATATTAAAATCTACTTCTCGACTGATAAAAAATATCATCAAATCTCAGAAATTGAAAGTTACCCGTCCAGCCAACTTGTAACATTGGCAAAATAATTTTTAAAGTTACGACCACTTAAATTTGGGCATAATTGACATTAGAAAGCGCAACGTGATTTAATGTAATAAAATGGTTTCTGAGCCTAAACTTGGAAATTCGTATTTGGAATTTTCATTACATTTTGTAAGAACGACGGCAAAAAATATATAACAACGGCGATCATATTTGGCAAATAAATACATATGTACATACAAACCCCTTTTGGTACTTTCTCGTAAGAATGTTATTTTATGACACACAATGAATGCCATTTCGCACACTCTGATTACTAAACCATACTACACAATCAAATACTACTACGAAGCAAATCTCAAAAGCGTTAATTTGTATTTCAAAATCAGTAACTTTACTGAATTTCCAGATAGAAAAGGCGATGAAGACATCTTGGTTCAGGCTGGCCCTAGTGGCAATAACCCTGTTTGGGTACGTCACAAAGGCCCAAGATGAAGAGGCATCAATCGAGGAAATGGCGGGAGTGGAAGGTAAGCAAGCAAATGCACGTTGCAACAAATGTAATGGTCTCTTCAGAACAAAGATTGTAAACCTTGTAGCCTATTAATGGATGTACGGGCGCAGACTATCGCGTTAAAAAAGTAGACCTACTCGATTATTTTGAGGCAAAATAAAATGAATGAAATTCCTGTAGGCAGTAATGTTGGTTTTTATATGTTGTGGTGATATTTTTAGATTTAGCAGTCACAATATAGACTTTGCTGTTAAAAATAATATTCAAGTGTCATAAATGCTCAACTTGTGCCTTGATCGCCCTAAATCAGTTTTCAATTCTCCTTGGAAAAGATTGAAATCAAAATAATGATGTTGTATGGTGGTATTTGGGTGTCACGCCTACGCCAACCCTCGAGGCGTCGTCAAATGACTTTATTATTGTAATGTTAACAAAATTTAGCGTTGCAATAATAGAATCAGAGGCTAAAGCCCGTTTGACTGGATTAAGTGCAACTTATGAGTTCAATTTTAGTTCAGCATACAAGTTGGTATCTTAACGTTGTTCAGACTCTCGTCGGGCATTCCTGAAAATAGTGTAGAATGTTATCACATTGTATATGGTATTGAATTTCACAAATTTAGTCTTACAAAGTAAAGTGCCGGTAGTCCACCAAGTTTGCCCAGAAATTCTGCGAGAATTTTTAACAATAGTACTGGTATTTAGCTAAGTACAGCCTCTAACACATCAAATATAGTCTTAAAAACCGGACAGACATATTACACATACAAATCATTGCCATAACGGCGTCGTATTCCTCAAAGTAGTAATTTCCTGGCTCGAAATCTAGGGCGAGACAAAGCGGACTCATCGCCGTAACTTACAACGTTCGTTGAACCCTTGTTATAAGTGAGAGTCACTCACATTCGGCAATGTATTAATGTTGACTCAATCTGTTTTTTATTTACTTACGGTCTAACGGGTTATATCAGTCTGTAGCGTAACGTTATTTGGATGACAGTTTGGAGCATTGCACCAAAATTGTGTTTAAACTTATGACAAATACCTTGTCAGACTAGTTTGGAGACTAAATGATGGGCATAATCAAAAAATGAAATTTGGTTAACACCAAGCATTTTGTAAATGCTTAATCCGTGATACATAACACTATCATCATTGATTTTACGAATTTAAAATCATGAATTAGCAAATAAAATTATGCATTATCAATACTTCCCAGTCCTACGTATATATATATATATATATATATATATTTACATCATGTGACAAATATTACGTGCTTCTTGCACATTATTCGCTTTAAAACGAAGATAAATTTTTGTTTCTCACAATCCACTTACTCAGTAAGCTGACAGAAATTGTGATAGTGAATGAAAGACACCTTCGCTTTGTGATCAGAATCTTTTTGTTAGTTGTAAGCACACATTAGCCGCGCATTGTTCGCGAATGAATTCGGGTCTCTCTTCGCGCGAGAATTGTAGGAAAGCAAACATCACAAAACAGTGTTAAAGTGGGACGATTCTCGAACGTTTTGACGCACTATATGGTGTGAAATTTGGATCCAGGTCATCACTCAGATAAATATAATAGAAATAACGTGAAAATGTAAGTGGCTCGGTAAGCCTATATAACGTCACTAAACGTAAAATGTGGCCCTCTTCTAATTCGGATGTGGCCTTATGACGTCATCGGATTATCATGATATTATTTAAAGACCCGGTTTAACGTTTACCAGATAGTCTCAAGTACAATGATAAGGCATTGAAATTTTTCGGGAACGTCACGTTTATTACTGTCTGGAGTTGAAACCGTTTACATTTATTATCAAGAGATACATTACTAATTTTACCCTCTGTTTTATTGTGTGTTCTAATTCAAATTTCAGTTGCACCTAAGCTATGTTTTTCGTTTTTACTTATTTTCTCCCATCTCTATATGATTTAACATCCCTTGCCGATTATTATTACTGAGCATCAGGGGGTAAAGAAGTTCTTTTTCGATGTTGACTTAGAAAATTCCCAAACATAAAATTCTTGGTTAGTTTCGATGACTCATTCACTCATGTATTCCAGTATCGGTGCTTAGATGACTGCCCCCATTAATCCCAATTATGTTTTCCTGTCTTCTTCCAGTCTGGTGTATTTATCGTCTGAATTCTTGACAGAATTCTGATTGATAATGTACGGTGCATGATTAAAGTCTCCACGGCATCGAGATTTAGTTATACACCATACTCAGCCCTATATAACCAAGTATTTACGTATTTCGTATGAATGTACATTCAATGAATACGGATCTGGTGGTCAACGGAATTCTTTGAGATACAGATATACTAGGGCGGTAAGTAGACCCGCTTGTATAAACTAAGAAGTTATAAAAGGGCGAGATATCAAAGCACGATTCCATACGCGTGATCTTTTCCATTGTTATACAAGTGCGCGCAAAAATAACAGAGGATCGCCTACAAGTGATGTAATACAGCTCGAAGACGATCGTTATAATATTTCCCCATTTACGGGTATTTTATAGGGCACAAACTGAAAACGAACGCCAATTCGTTTAGGTTATTTTTCGGGGATTAAAATTTATCTTTACGCTTATTTCGGTATCGGTTTCTATTCTGTTTGAAAAACACCCCAATATGGGTATTTTGGGGTTAAACAATTAAACTGAATGATAATCGCTCCGTCAGGTGTTATCGACTATGTGACTTGAAATATAATCAGTCGTATTTCACAATATTTAACAGCTGCGATTTAGCCGACATGATTGGCTTACACTTGCTCTAGGTACTATTGGCCTCCGTGGTATGTGTAGCACACTTGACTTTTATCATTTGTTTGGGCAATAAAATAGAATAATAGTCAACCTATGGATCTCCAATTTGTATATGTTACTGACCCCCCGATCTTTGACCTACGACCTTACTGATCGTAATCTATACCAAATAATAATAAGCTGTCGTCGGTATTTTGCGTATAAATTCTGACTTTTCTATCCAACAAGCTTGGCGAACAAATGCTGGCGTGACTCTACTATTAAAACCCGCAAATTGAATTGGCGCTGTTTGCATACCTTGGCGTATTTTGTGGCGTCGTCCAGGCCTGTGTTTTACCTTACAGGTGCCGCGGTTAGCTGACCACGAAACTTTGAAAGTGTTCTTTTCAAAGACTAAACCAATTTCGGTTGCTAATTTAAGGAAATGTCAGCTTGAATTGATATTGGAAATGTGAAAACGTGATTCAATTTTTGTTGAAAAAAAATGTTATACCGAAACGAGAAGAGTGTTCTCATTATAAATTAAAATTTATAACATTTTGGAATTGAATCGATTTAGCGTCAGGAAAGATACCAATCATTATACAAACTAGCATTTGTTTAATATTGGGGAAGTCTAGACATTATATATCATTATAAATTCTATATTTATGTATTGTTATCATTTAATACTACCTGTCACCCAATATGTTTCAAAAAATTGTTACTGAATAGGTTCAAGTATAGGATCGCCATTCAATTAGTTCCCTCCATACTAGACCTGAATACCAGCATTACAGCATCTGGCAATGTTTTTAAAAATTCCTTACCGTTTTTTGTGTGAGTTGAATTTCCGGTAAGGTATCTCCGGTTTTCATTGTCTCTGTCACTTCCTAAAGCACGTCCAGGACAGGTGGGGTGTAGTGTGTCCTCATTGTTACACAACAATCGACCAAACATGGCGTATAATAAAATCGAGCTAGTTTGACAAAATTCTATAATTATCCATATTTGAACGGAGTCAATTATTTTGGAACCGGTTTCGAATTACGTTTGTTATTTGGTGTGAACCATACTCGTTGAATAGGTCGGTTGTCGTAGGGCGTTTTTTGTTTTTCGGTACAACAAAGGCAACAAAAAGACGGTACGACCCCTTAGGCCGAGTTAAGGCGACTGTATTGTGAAAACTTTAAAGGGGTCATTCCATGAAGAAAAGTTGCCACAAAGCACACTTTATGTAATGTTTTTCAAAACAAGAAACTATGAACCCTATATTCTTTTGTAAAACAGTCTCAAAATGTGCCAAACAACTGCCCTCTGTGATCAAACACAATTCACGTGGATTAAACATGGCTTAACAACCAAATGTACATTGCCCACGCCCCATGTTGTTTAAACAAGTATGCTTAGTATTGCCGACTACACTTCATAGGCATATTACGTTAGTCGCAAGATTTATCAATAAATCGTTCCATTATCAATAAATACCCATTTACTGTTTATAATATCCTTTTAAGATTTGCTCATATTTAAAAAAAAGTTCATTTAATGCAACTTTATATGTCCGCAACAAATTGCGCATTGAAGCACATCAAAGTTATTTCACTTAATTGAATACAGGACGTTATGACAACCTTGTATAATTTAACGAATTTATCTATATATAATATGCATTCTTTGGTATTACCCTATCTCAACTAGGAATGTTTTCAATTATCATCATCTTTTTGTATATGAAAAATAAACTGAATGAATCTAGTTCTCAAAATGTGCTATATGCTCATATTGTGGAATGTAATTGGACAAAAAGCAAATCGTTCAGTATCTATATCATAATGAAACATCGTCAATTTTTAGCTACGTCGTCCTATCCTGTTAGGCTTTTGTATGTGTAATGTGCAACCCAAATTTGATTTCGTGGTAAAAATGTAAAGTTTAGAGTGTAAGCACAGATGAGTTAAGTACAAATATGTGGGCCCATTGGAATGCTTTAAAATACGCTTTTCAAGATGGTAGCCCAAGAACGACTGTGCTAATGTTCAGCAAATCTTCCTTCCTTGAATATTTAGTATAGTTGGTTGTAAAATTTAATTGTTCTTGTCTTGTTATTTTATACGCTTGTTATCAAGTTATTTGCATTATAGCTGATAAATCCTGTTACGCAATTAATGGGCTTGTAATCTCCCATTGTTATACAGAATTGATGGGGCTCATAAAACGTTTACAATCGCTTCAAAAAGTAATTGAACAAGCAGACTAATTGACTCGCTCTCTCTTAATAAAATTGCCATGACTCAATTTGGAATCGATCATCGATTTGCGACGTTTTCAGCACGTGATGTGCTTTCCGTACAACATTGTTATAAGAAAACCCAAATACCGACAATTTAACGGTTAATTTAAATTGTTTCACCGGTGTTCCATTCCACATATCGAAGTAGTGAACAGAAACCATACCCAATTTTTTTCTCATTCCAATTCGACGTTGTCTACACCATTTGAAACGTCTTGTAATAAGCTGTGGAAGTTTTACTATATATGGTAATATTTTTAGTGGGTGACACCCAAACCTATTTGCCAATAAATATGAATCTTCTTCGATAGTGATGTTTCTACCTTTTGCGGCGAAAACAGATGGATAAAGAAAGCACAGTTGCAGGTTGGCTATGTGTCAACCTTAAACACCAAATATAAACTTCAATTAGCAACGCTTCAATTCGCTTCACGCGGCAATCAGTTTTTTTACTGAAGTATTACGTATGTTCAGCGTTTCAAGGGTTTTATGGATATATCTATATTACTATCGACTCTCTCTTTACGCTGCCGCGCTGGTTTGTCGTCGTCGTCGATTTTCCGTACCTCGATCGACGAGGCCAGACGTTCGGTTTCCGCTTTTTGGCGATCGCCCGCTTCACGTTGTTAAAACGACTTGTTGGCATCTGTGTATTTCAAAGCATGGACATGTTTGAGGCGCTACATTTACATCTGGTCACGCTGAGTTTTCATTGTATCACACATGGCCAAGTCTCACGAAAAAATTAATGAAATGAATTTTACGTTTAACACACCATGGGTGGAAAATGGATACTAACAAGCTAATATCTGAGGCCAATAATATGTAATAGTCTAACTCTAAAATGAAATTCATCGGAATTGTATTAGGTACGTCATGTTACTGGTAGCTATCATACAGCGTTTTCAATTTTTGTATAAATAGAATCCATCTTTGATGTCGTAATTAAGACAAATTTGAGTTAATTTTGTCGTAGCATCGCTTAACCTTGTTTCCCTATTAAAGCTGTAAATGAATTTCTCTAGACGCAAATTGAAATCATACTAATTACAACCGATACTAATTAAGTCGCCTTTATAAAGTGGAGAACGATGTAATTTTGCCTGTATCGCGGTTTTAAATCACTTCTTCGTGGGATAATCATCGCCTTTGTCCGCTCATTCGACAGCAAAAGACTTTGTCATCTTCGACAAGAGCTTTTGCCGCTAAGCAGACCGACATTGAGAGCCTTAAATTACCTTGGCTTGCGATTAGTCACCCACAAAGAGATGTCAAAGTTTCTAAGAAGTTGTCGGGCTGATAGAAGCGACAATTTAACTAAGCGTTTCCAACTGTACTCGTAACCACATCCGTTTTTACGGTTTATCTTCAGGTAAGGATATCCTTATCATTTTTGTGTCGTACCATAATTTTATGACTATACCAATTTTCATCAATATTCTTACTAGAAGTAACATCGCATAGCGTTTTTCAGTGGTCGACTAATTAACCCAAAATATATAATAATAATAAAATGTGATATTAGTTGAGTTCATCACCTTTAAAATATATCTACGCCATTGCTTTTAACACATTTCCGTGGTAATAAATGGTCTGTGTTCAAAGAATTTGAGAATGATGGAACAATCACATTTAATCCCAACTATCGTTGGATATGGCCAGGGTTCGCGCATAGGTCCTATTATGTTCACTTATTTTGAAACGGGTCTTCGATGGACATTACCTACCTCATGGCTAACTTGTTATGATATACAGATAAAAGGGTTTGGAAACCACCCTGCTTTTCTCCGCGTGGGATGGAATGAGTTTATCTTGCCGGAAGAATGTTTTTTACTTTATTTTATGAAAAGCATCAGTTTGCAAAAGCGTAAACAGGCTGCATCTGCAAACGATTGATAATATTTTATTCGAAATTTCCCGAATTTTGTTTTGTAAAGTAATATAAAAAAAAAAAATTTGTTTTATAATACGGATAAAAGTGCTGATTTATGAATGATAAAACGCCCACATGGCGGAACCTCGTACCGTTTTGACTTTATTGATATTTTAAAATAAGGTAACATCTGCAAAACTATTGCATTTAGCAACGTTGTCTTACACAAACCCATAATATATGCAAAATCAAAAGTTGTTTTATGATTAAGTATATTGATTAAGAATGAAACATCGCTGCGCGTTTGATGGAGTTTCGCATGGTTTTTCACAATTCACGTTGATAAATTTTCCCTTATACAAGGTAAAAATGAATTTGTCTTTGTATATATATAGCTATATGGACTAGATTGTATTATAATGTTAGCAGCTGAAGAACAAGTACTGACTTAATCTAGAAATTACAGTTTCTAATTATAGCATTGAACCCCTATCTCTAATCTTGTAATTTATTTTGTTGCAACGTTGCCAATTTAGATTTCAAACGATTGTTTATATATATCAGTAATGCTATCCTTTCCGGGTAAATTACATTTTATGTATAAGTCTGATTTAAACTATGGCTTAATTCACCCATTATCTTCGATTTATACTTGGTAGATAGTGATTTAAATCTTGAGATATAATTTCAATTGGTAGGCTATCAACCATCACATTGTTTATGGTAACGAAATCCCAAACTCGGGCTGTGTTGGTCCGTCTTTTGTGACGTAGGATAAAGTTACCGCCCAGGATCAAATAAGACGTCCTCCTAGGAAGCAATTAAAAATTACATGTCTTTTCATAAAGCCGTAATTGGGGGTTGAATATTCGGTAATTGGTTAATTATATAGTAATCATAAATGTCATTATACTCTACTATCATAAATACCACAAAGGTGGCCGCACTGTTAATTAACAATATCAGTAAATTAAATTAAATTTCGAAAAACTCTAATATATAACTTTGATTGATTCTAATAATTGAAGTTAATTGCATGTCTGGCAAGACTACAATTTTTGTCAGAGCGTTGTCTAAGATTAAAAAACTCCGCCGAAATTTTGATAAAACTTTCATTATTATAACTTATGGTATGTGAAATAAATTATGCCCTTTGTGGTATAAACGCATACGGGTGCGAAACAGGTTATTGGTAATAAGGAGTTGCTTACTTACTCTCCACCTATTATCAGTGACCGCTTCTCCAGTGACTTTCTTCAGAATGAAACACATTTTTCTTCCATTCCTAGCAACAAAAATCGTATGTTGCTGGCCATATTTTTGAAATGACAGGACATATTAAACAACTTTTACCCCGGGAGCATAACCACAAGATTAACGTTCACCACAAGAATGTGCTTCCTATTTGACCAAGCATACCATATTAAAATGTGGCCTCACTAACTAAAACTATGTTTGGATAGGCTAAAACTACTTTATGATTTGCTCAAATTTTTGACAGCGATGTCACCTTCGACCTCTAGTCCACAAACATACTTCCGGGATGTTACGGAAGTCATGCATGTTCGACAACTATCTTTGATTGACTTAAATTACTCAGGAGATAAAATTTAGAGCAGAATTTTGTTTACCATGCGTAACGTTATATTTTTATAAAGCGTGGCGGACATCTATAAAAACGCTAGTATATATGTATATTTTAGACACGATGATCCAGCTTACCTCAATAGGATTTCATTTTTATGACCATCCGATGGGTAAAACTTTCGGATTGGCCATTTTTTGCTACAAAGTTTTTTTTTTTACTTTTACTGTTCTTTGAAAAATCAGGCAGATGAGCCATGTATATGCAAACACGTACCAAGGCTCGCGTAAGATCACTGAACCCTTTCTAAAGTTACATAGCGACATGAACACGCACCCTGCTGTTGACTGAGTCAATATACGTCGGTCTCTGCTTTTGAAACTTAGGGAATATAGGTCAGACAGGTCGCCATGCTTTGGATTTTCCGTTTATCATTTCGCCTAAATTCCGCCTCGTAAAGATAAACACGGCGTCGCGTATGTTTTTTTTTCTGCATACATGTCATCAATAGCAATAAAGATCGTAGGCAAATTGCAAATTCAATGTTTTGACGTGAATAAATCGGAGATAAAAGTGTTGACTTCTGATATATACCACAATAGGTTTTTACAACGATTCGCTCTCGTTTTCTGATGACAGAATCTCATTGAAGCGTGAAATATTCTGTCAGTATTAAACCGCTTTTTAACGTTGAACGCGTGACTATAGGCGTTGTATTTCACGATGCCAGTGACATATTTTTGGAATTGATCGATGAGCTTGGTGAAATCGTAGAATTTAATTTGCCAGCGAGCCGGATTTTTTCTTACCTCAAATTGTCGTAATACGGTAAAGTGACATGAATATTTCACACGCAATGTTGTTTAGATAGGCAAAAATAGATATACTGCATTATCAATGCGGTCCCAGTTATTTAAATACAGATATTTTATTTGAACTGAACATAGAATAGCGATGGCTACCAAAAGTCGTATATTTAAAAAGCTTTGAAATAGCGTAATAAAGCGTCTCTATTTTGCGCCTTTAATAAAAAACAATTTTATTTGATTCAAGAGTCTTACTGCACACTAACACAAATTTTTTTATGCAACGTTTTGTCTGAAAAACTGAAAGACAAATGGCATTAATTTTGTGCGCCTTCAATTTGCAATCTCCTTATTTTATGTATGCGCAAATTCTCTTTAGGGTGACTACGACCAAAATGACTGCGTTATGGAGTATGCCCACCTAAAAATTATCATAAACAGCATGGGCGGCCGAGGTCTAATCTTTTGTGTTGTCTAGTGCTTTCCGTGTATGACCCGCACACGAAATATTTTTTTTTATTTAAATATCACGGCATTTGAAAAAATATTGTCAATTGAATTATTGATAAAACGTATACGTGTTTTTCTCTGCAAGTTTAAACTATCGTCGTCGTCGTCTCTTTTGATCAAGACAGGGTTGGACATTTCAATGTAATTCGAAAAACATAACTAAATAACCCTTATTTGAGCTATTTGAAGGGTAATATATCATACTATTATACGTTTCATTTGAATTTTCCGCTTTTCATTTAATAAACAAAGGGCTGTAGATTTAAGTGTAGTGATAACGTTCGGTTCCGTCTTGCGAATGAATGCCCTTGATTTAGCGCTTAGTGTGACGTCACAACAAGAACCGCAAAACGATAAACGTTGCCACGAATAAAAACAAACAAATCAGAGTACAATGGTTTGTGTGATTTATATTCATAACGGCTATGGTTTTTTCTTGGCATGGGTTATGTTCGGCCGAGTATCGTTGTTTTTTATATAGACCGTCTTGCGCACTATTCCCTGTTGAATACAGATATTCTAGTCAGTTGTGACGATACTACGAAATTCTTCAATTGTATATATAGTTTCATTAAGCATGTTACGTGTGATAATATAAGTATTTTGATTGGTTTATTCTCTATCATGTGCGACTCTAAAGCATTTCGAATGGATGTAAATCAGCAATGAATAAAGAAACGTGAAGCTTTTTCCATTCCACTGTATATAGGCATTGCAGGAGTGTTAATGCATATTTGGAAATGTATCAATGCCATTTGAGGGGTTTGAGGAATAGTAGTGCTGCACGGCATGCTCTCTTTCTTCTGATATGACCTTACGAATGTCCACGTTTTTGATTTCTGATTTTTCACAACGCGAGCTATTATAAGACAAAATTTTAGGGCCGAGTATAATTTCAGTTTTTAAAATTTTCTTTATACCCAGCTCCGGATTATAATTTGATCTTCGGGAAATTTAATTCAATTATTACCCAGAATACAGCGAAATTTAAAAACTCACTCGAAAAGATTGACATTGAAGCTTCGAGCTGATGCACCACCTTTCAGATTCGAATCATGATGTACATTGTTATCACACTTATTACTTGATTTACTCCAGACAGGGTCACTCGCACTCACTCAAAAAGAGATGAGACTAATTTCTGAGTGAAGTTACTGGTGAACACTAATACGCGTTAGTAAATACTGATTGAGGGAGACTTGAAAACTGAAAATATTGGCAAAATTACCTCAATTTCGGTACAATTGCAGTACTATAACTAACAATATTCTTATTTTTACAGGTACGTATACATTTTCCTACTGATGATCTCTTAAGGACCGTGAGTAATATAGCTTGAAAATATCCTAAAAATTGTAGAATGGTTTTCAAAAGGACTGAATTTTCTTGGTTTGTATTTGGAAAACCGTAGCAATAAATTAGTATAACAAGTGTTGTGTAGTCTCATGCATGCTGTTGTCATGTATATATATATATATAGCTAGTTCTTTTGTCGTGTTTTTCGAAGTTCCAACTTTCGTCGAAGAACATGTTACCAACCTTGGTCCGTCCTCGACAATCTACTACAATTTTTGTATGATTTATGTATGTTTTAAACATGATTCCCTAATTATATTAGATTTACATCTGATTTATAATCTCCGTTCTATTACGATAAAAAAACAGAAAGATTGGATAGTGGTTTACCGACATTTTTTTTTTGTATCACGTGATTGATCGTGCAAATTTAACAAATTTAACCATACGAGTGAAGTTTTATGAAACTTACAAAAACATAATTTTTGTATAATATAATGAAGTTCATAACCCAAAAATTTGGAAATTAATCGACCAAATTTTACATTCTAATATCGTGAAATATTATCACATTTGAATTAACCATACGTAATAAATTTAATGAATATTCGAATTCAATTGCTATTCTAATTCAAATCTAAACTTTCCTTAACAGTATTAATTAAATCATTTCGCAAAATTTGAAGACAATTTTCGCATTACTATCATTTTTTAAAATATCATTAGATTATATTTAATCAAGCATGATGTATATATATACACAACTATGCAGTTAAAACTGATGTGTATATATATCTTATTATATATATGTAGAACATATTTTATAACGTCACACGAATAGAAAAGGGAGGTAGATTTATATTTACCCTGATTTATACTTGGACGGAGATAAAATGTACATAACATACACTCGGCCTTGGAATCTAACAATGGTTCTTGCTTAGCCAGGGTGCATCGGTATCAGAAAAGGACAGTTCCCTAATTTTTAAAGAGTCGCAATTCTCGGTGTTATCTGGGTACTTGAACTCGTATGTGAAAAGAGTAAGAGTATTTCAGAATTATGTTTCCATTGATCGTAACTTCTCTAATTGATAAAGAGCGCCGAAGTGCACTCAAAGTAGCGCATATTGAGAAGACCCGCGCTATCGTGTCACAGCAATAGTGTTTCAAGTACGTGGAAAATTGTTTAGACACCTCATTTACATTATTTAGGTCTATTATTGGAATTGTCGATATCTCCTCTTCGTATTAAAATGTGTTTCTGATCTGTGATGTAGTCCAATGCACGCAAAGGTCAAACTGTATAGCATGTATAAATAAATGTACAATCGGTTACCAATTTTAGATTTGATGTTGGGAGATTATTATACCTATTTGAATTTATGTAATATTGTTGAAATGTGGTTATAATTGTAAAACAATGTCTAGTTTTGGCTCAATTTTCGTGGACGCGGTGTCTTAGAGGTTAAGATTATTTATTCATGATGGCATCGACGTTAAAAAACTAGGATTCCAATTCCATCCATGTTCGCTGTCTCCCCCAGGATTAGGGTAGGCAACGCCGAGCGGGAAAGTGGCCGCTTGTGTAGGCCTTGTTCGGAGCGAATGCAGTGCAAATACGATGTATAAAATATACTGGACATACTGAAATATACAATATTAAAGATGCTGCCTCTGAGCGAATATCGAAATCTTATGCTTTTGTAAAATTCGCGATCACGCTAAATATCGTGATATTTGAAGGCAATCGCCTTCGTTATCAACGTTATAGACTTAACATTACCAACATTGTCATTTGTACACATCCCATCACCAAA
This sequence comes from Styela clava, assembly GCF_964204865.1. NCBI lineage: Eukaryota > Metazoa > Chordata > Ascidiacea > Stolidobranchia > Styelidae > Styela > Styela clava. The sequence continues at coordinate 21,893,905 of NC_135250.1, forward strand.
TCCTTTCATTTTCTGAATTGTTACATAAATTATGTGTGTGGAAGCACTTTAAAAAAAATGTAAATTATCCTTGAATATGATAGCAATTTTATATGCTAATTTGGCTTCATGGTGAAATAACTTTTCTGTTAGGCGCAAGTTTCCATTGATTATTTTGCATACGGATCAAAAAGCTATACAAACTTTATTTTATTCTATATTGGATGTAAATTGGGCAGTGTTATCTGTGGTCGTCAACTGTGGTGGCAGTGGTCGTCAACTGTGTGTGACCTCGCATGTTATTCGTAATGGTCGAAATTCACAAAATTCGTAAGAGTCTTTGCCAAATTTAATGTTATTATTCTTTGTTTTTTAGAGTTAAAATTCTAACCGTGGTATGGTGGCAACGTGGCATATCTAATTCAGTTTTGCTTATATTGGTATTTAATTAGATTTTATGAAAATGAAAACAAAAAACCGAAGCAATTTAGTAAAATTGTATCAAAATAACGCATTTTTTGATTTTTCGTTTAATTTTCTAAAATATTTATTTTGTTTACGTTTGAAACGTTAACTATGACTTCATCAAACAATTTCACACAAAATTCCAAGAATAATATCGGTTTCCCACATTTTGTGAACAATTTTCCCAAACTATCGTATGTGTTATCAACTTTTATGATTTTGGGTTTCCGCGATTTCGTTATTAAAGTAATATCTTGTACAATATACCAAAATACATTGGTAATCATAACACCCAGCAGTGTTCCCTATTGAAACTATATCGTCGTTTTTGCTCTACCTTAAACAAAAACTTACAACAAAATTTCGAAAGGTGAAACATGCCACGCACCTTGCAGGCTACGTTGAGCCTTAGGGCGAATAATAATTGGTCTATCGGTCGCATAATCTAGCTTCGCTGTCTAGACTGCTCACGGGGGTTATTCGCTGATCTGTAGCTTGATAATCCTTAGATACCGGCCAAACAAATATTCATTCAGAAGGATATTTGCCAGAAATAACCACTCAATTCAAGCGACTTTATAAGCGACGTACCAAATTATCGAAAATTATAAATTCTTCATTCGTAAATTTTTATTTTGTTTGCGTATTTAAAAATTATTTAAAACTGGTGGATTTTTCGTGCTTTGGTGTATAATGAAACACATTCTCGGAGAAAAAAAAACGTCCACATTTTTGCTCTGCGGTTAAAGTAAACTCGATCACCAGAGAATGTAGGCTAATCATATTTACCAAACGTTTTATGCCACGACTGTAACATAGTTTTGCAATAGCAAATCCTTTTAACTACTTTCTACGCTATTGTTGTAAGTTTTTACTCATTCGTCACCGCCCAAGCCTGGCCCTCAGTTAAACTACTCAGAAAAGATACGTGTTTCTTTATGATCTGGCTTGTGCCAAAGGATTGAATATAAAATAGGGATGGGTATCTTATTTGGGTTTGTCTTCTTGACAACGAAAACTTTATACTTTTAGCGCGGTGTGCTAAATCCGACTAAATTGTTTTTGACGCACTACATGTCTGAAAAGATATTTTTAACACAATGATTGAGATTGGGATTATATGTTTATATCTAATTTATTTATTTGATAGATTGCTTTTGTGAAAAAACAATAAAGAAAGGATAAGATATATCCTGGACATTTGGGTTGACACTATCCTATTGGTCTTTCTTTATTGGTTTTATGGCAAAATGTAAGCTCACTTTCTATACTAGGGTATTGTATATTAGGATTGCCATCAATTCAATCTACAATTTGAACAATAATACAATCTGAAAAATTGCTGGCGAATATTTGAAACATTGGCCATTGAGGCAATGGAGTACAGTTAATCGTGATATAACAAACAGTAGCGTCATGCATACCAGTCCGACCTACTATCGTCGTCTTATCGCGATTCCAAGCAGTTTTATTTGTTACAAGTTACAATTTGCGGTAAAATTACATTTTTGTTGTCAGCACTTATACCTTGTTGCCGATATGAACGTGGGGGAGTGGGCATAGAACGTATAAGCAATATATTATGATCATTTCAATGGCGGTCAGCCCCATCAGCGGCGGTCTCCCTTTTTAATATGTCTCACCAAAAAAGGTCTTGGAAGCAGTTTTCGTCTGAAGATTGTGCCCTAGTAGCACTTATCATCTATTTCTGTTTTGCAAAATAAACTAGCCCAATTGGTCGTAATCGACTTATGTATTCCTGTTCATCTTTCGTCGATGACTGATCGTCATCTTTTGGCGACCGGACGAGAGGAATTCCGCCGTAAAACAAAGCTCGGCCGGTACAAAGCGCATTTATTAAATTGTTTTCGAAACGGTATGGCGATGAAAGAAATGTAGCCCACCGTGGGAAAATCCTTCAATCCGCAATCGCATGAATGCCTCAGCCTATGAGCGAACTGGACGACGATATAACTTCCCCGTGAGCCTTCGATGCTTTTAAATTTTCCCAATGGGATTGGGATTTTGGTCTCTGGGGGCGAGGTTGTTGGTCATGACTCCAGTTTGGCTGTGCATAATTCCCCCTTGTTTCCAATTAATGCCGTTGCGTCCGATATATTTTTCAGGCTTGGTCGTTAGATAAACACGACTTGTAATAGTGGTTCATCTATGGTTTACATTCAAGAAATGGCGCGAAACGTTTTGTAGTCAAGCCAAGAGTGACTTATAAAATCACAAGTCTGTGATCCGAAACACTCAGCAGCTGACTGACAATTTTACTTGTGTAAAACCAATCATATTTACTCTGTTTCAAATTGGCTAAAACTGAAACAGCTAGTATCGCGCGCTTTTTTGGTTTTATAAATGGATTATTCTCGAAATGAAATTTGAATGAGTTCGTATTGCGAAATAGCATCTTATGAATCGTACGGTACTTTCCAAATTTACCACAATTTACCATTGATCAATCCGACGCGTTACCAATGGATTTAAGGTTTTCGGGTAAACTGTATACATCAAATTTGCATGGTTTATTTACTTTAAATCTCAGGCTACATGGAACAAGACCTTCCCAATCCCCACGCCGGGTTATTGCCAATATGTATACGCATGTTATCGTGTCCGTACATATAGAACTTCCTATTACCTGCATTCTAAGTTTTATAATATTGACTTAATTGAATGGCATCCAGGTTAACATACACGTAAAGGAAACCGCATCGGATCCTAATAAACAAGGACTATGAATATCCGTTAATTCAATTTACCATGTGCGGGCGGTATTTGTATCATGTATGGTATAGAATTTATCAATGGACCAAGCTAGATATTATCGCATATAGTTCGACTTTACGAACCGTGTATCCGCAGCGTTGACGCGGGGTCACAGTCTGTTAAAATTTCGTTTATTGGAAAACAACTTGAAACAGGTGTCGCTCTATTCCGTTTAAACAGTCCGCACAACAGAAACCTCTTCGAAATTGAATGTTTTTTAGTTTAAATATAACAAAATTTGTATTTTAATTTGAAAAATTACATTTTATGACGTCACAAAATTAATCAAAACGCCGAATTAAGGCATAACAGCATTTAAATTATATTTGCCATTGTTATGATTGTCATAACGAACGAAACAAAATAATATTTTTTGAATTAGTTGTACTAAGTACACTTTATTTTCTAATTATCCCAAAATGGGGGGATTATGAATAGGATTCTGTCTTTGGGGAAATAACAATGATTACTTCACGGTATAACGCTTTGTCAAATACGATTTATCTTCGATTTAATTAGGACTCTAGATGATAATTCAGCGGATAAGCTTATTAATTACGTACATCTTAAACCACAGGTCTGCTTTCCCACCTATTAAAATCTCTGAAGATTCGAATAACTCGCCTTTAGGTCACAACAATTATTGATAAAAAAATTTAATTACGCCAAATAAGTATGAACAAGGTCACCGGTAGTTATGATTATGGTTTTTGATACTTTTTCAATCGACTGATCTTTTCGTTGAATTTGGTTATTTAGCTTAGTGGCACCGGTACGTCCCGCCAATTTTCAGTTTCATTAAATTTAATAATAACCGTAGATTATTACGAAATGATTGTTTCTACGATTTGTTTGAAATATCAACCAATAATTCCTGGCATCGGGTCTTTTGTTTCATATTTTATAAGTTACGTACATTAACTACATATTTTCGTTTTGTAGGGCGTTTGCTTACATGATATTTGAAAGCTGATTTTCTGTCGACGTTTGGCTAACGTCCTGAGCCTGTTAGTTGTGTCTAGGTCATTTGAGGCCCATAGAAATCTCAGTGTAACTTAAGATAAAAACTTTAATGGTTTGATATAACTAGACAGATAAAATTCAAATCTCCAAGTTACCATTTCTGAAATTAAGTATATCACAATATCCATAGAAAATGATATCCGATAGAGGCAAAAATAACTCAATCGATTTTAATTCAATTTATTACGATTAACTCGTCTCCAACGTTACGTTAGGTCTGTGGAACATATTCTGTATGGCTTAGCTTTGAATGGCTCATGATATCTATATGTGAAATTGAATACGCTCCCACAAATTCTGCTTGTGATGCATATATCTCATTTCTCACATAAATACAAATAACCAACACTGAAAATTTTGCTGACAATTTTTTGTTGGCCGATATAGTTACAAAAAGAGACCTTTTGTCACCTAAAAAATAACTTTTTTTTGATGTGGTATCCAGATTAAATTCGCCTTTTATTTACACAAAATAGGGTATTGTTTTCCGTTTTGAATGGCTTTTATTGATAACTTCGGGCTTCGAGATTGTTTCGTGTAAACCACAGTTAAAATGGTGTTTTATTCATACCCATGTAAGGACCAATCTCGATAATGAGAAAATTCTATATCTCAAGTAGGGTGACTGCGAGCGGTTTACAGTAATATATTTAGTAACACTATACTAAACTATATACAGGGCCATATCAAAACAAAGACTCCGCATGAGGTATCAGTATCCCCTAAGCGGTGACGTCACCGCCTTTGCTTACAGCTCACGCGACGCATCTAATATGGGTAAACGTTACGACGAACTTTGAACTCATGGCGTGCCGATATGGGAGGGCAAAATACGTTTGAAAGTTGACCCGCTTTCCGCACCATAATATTTCTCAGGAAAGATACGGCAGATGTTTTATGGGCGGCATTTCATTCTGCGACATGCTTGGTAAAGCGGGATCATTGAAGATTCCCGAAAAATTGGTATCGTAAGGACGAACCTAGGCTCGGCCATGCTCGAAAAATGATCGTTTAAATATTTAACTTCGTTGCTTCAAGTCCAGGACAACTTATTTGAATGATTTATTCAATATTTTTACTCCAAAATTATTCTGATTTTAATAAATTCTGTAGTATTTTTTTTGGTACTCCCGTAGTGTATATACCAGGTTAGGGTTAAGCCATAATTTTATTCCGATTTTCCTTATTTTAGTTCTATTACGAGTTCGGGTACTGCCTGTTATAGCCAAGTGATTATACCCCTGCCCATAGGTTTCAGTCCCTTTACACAACTTGAGGTAAAGTTGGCGAACAAAATTAGTTACCTCCATATTGGTACACATACTTCTGGAACGTCTTTTTTTCTTTTTCCGTTTTTGTTGAAATTGGTTTATTATTGTTCTTAACAGTTCCTATGATCAACTTTAAGGAGTTTTGTTTATTCTTTTCAACTTGGCCACTCTTTTACAAGAAGCGGACCACCATGTAAATGTCCTTTGTACAACACTTTTGTGTAAAATTCCATGCCATTGACTTGTATAGAATGTGAAACTTTGAATCCTTGTAAAAACATAGAATTACAAGGAAAAGCTATCAAATATTCCATTATTTGAGAATGTAGAGGGAAACGGTTCTTTATAAACTTATCAAAATTCTATTAGAAAAAATGACTAGGAAATACATGAAAGTCAAATGATATTGCTTTATGTATTTCACAATAAATGCCATGCATATTAAAAAACACACGCCTGACGCCTCTAATAAAAGATGATCACTATTGGCACAAAATCAGTAGTCCTTTATTACATTACACCCATTGCATTTACAGACCGCATTTAGCTAAATACTATTTTTTTGCCTCAATCGAAAACGGATGTGATGGTCGCGCCGCAAAAGGATTTGGCGCCTTGCTATGACAATTGCAAACGGGTGTACTCAAAACAATTCGTTGTTTTTCTTTGACTAGTGCCATAAGGAATCTTCAAAATGTACACCGTGCCAAGGTTTTGTGTAGAAATACGTGTCAGTTTGCGGTTGACACTTTTTGAAGGGGTATTTGAAGAGGCTACGCGTGTCTTTGTCTGCCCCAAAAATATTTACTTCAAACTGGCCGCCCTGTTTGACTATTTTTGTTCTGCAGTCGGCGCCAAATATCCAAACAACGGCGACGAAAATGACAGTTAGGTGTTGGTATTGCATGGAACATGTATATGGGGGTGGAATAGAAAAAGCCTAACGGTTTTTAGGACCCGCATTTGGCATTTTGGCGGTCAAATTATCCGTTGTTTTTATTAGACAATTTAATAAACCCAAAGTTTGGTTTTGCTTAGTTTCAGATTAAATGTGTTGAAATTGAGAACCGCTAAATCTCACATACCAAGAATGCAAATTCTAAGGCTTCTAAATATCGCAAAATTTCAAAAGATTCGCACGAGATGTACTACGTTAATTAGTGTACCTCGCTATCCTATTATCACTACATTTGTGGGGAGTCAATATAAACACAAATATTGACATTTTCAGATGAAATATTATTTTTTGTCTCTTGAATCACCATACCAATTAATTCGCTTTCTATTGGATTGTTAATAGATTAAACTTCTCTTATTTTTGGTGTTCTTTGCGCAGGTAACTTATTCTTATCCTTCGAATTCAACAATTCTACGAAATATCACAAAATCGAGTTGAATTTTAGGCGACGGCGTTTCCAAATTTATATTCTACCACAGGTTGTTGTCGCTACCTTTTCTATAATGCAAACCTAGCAGTATCTCTAGGCTGATTTTGTGCGTGTAGGATCGTTTTCTCACTTGTATAATTCGAATCTTATGTAATTCCCTATATGACCATATGACGCTTAAAGTCAAACCTATCTGCAAATATAACAAACACATTCCACTTTTGAAATCACCTTTAGGTTCAAGTGTTCATGTATATTTCGCCAATACGCTGTTTTAGCATTGCACGGTATGTGGATTTTAAGAGCTTAATTTCGAGAAAGGCCATTTGTATTAAACCACATTGTGTTTGCAATATATAGAGGAGATACTCTGTGGTTATTTATTGTGTTATTATATGAATCTAGTTTCTGGGTGGGTATTTTCTTTTTGTATGGTATATTTGGTTGGTTATATTATTAATCAGGTGCTCGAGCTTTTATTGCCGTTGAATAGCCTATGAAATTGCTTTTTAACCATCTTCCAAGTATGGAAGGATAAAGATGTATTTCAAAGATTTGTTGAAATCTTATTTTGACTGAAAGTCATCTAAATGAATTTCAGTCGGAATATAAATAATCTCCCAAAACAGTTCTTACGTTGCAATAACAATTTAATATATTTATGGACAAGCTTGGCCGCATTATGAACTCATTCTAATGAAAAATTCACTTCCAGTTCAGCGTTTTAACATAGTCGCAGTAAGATAATATACGACAACCAATCCAGACATATAACTTCCTGCGCTAAGGCTAAGGTATTTGAGTAGTCAGCTATTGAGAAGATACTTACCGTTTTTCCCATCACTTTAGTATATAGTTTTTTCACTCCAAAATGTATAACTAAAATTCTAATATATTTATTGATAACATTAGATCGTACTGTAACGGGTTATTAACTACGCTAACGTGATTTATACGAAAACATGTGGATATATTCCTATCAAGACTACAAAATTATAAATACGATATGTCCAAAAACGAGTTTCCATCATTCAGTTTTATACTCTTTATTTTATGTGTATTAAACAAAATCTGACCATTAGAAAGCATTTGATGACAAAGTCCGATAAATCGTATGTTTATAATATAATTCGTATACGAAATGAGGGAATCAGCTTTACGACCAGTTCTTGCTATTTCTGAAACACAATATACATTTGCATTCGTGAATTCAATACTCAAAATTATGTAAAAATAATCGATACGGCGTTTTTTTTTCAGCAAAATTACTAATAATAATGATACAGAAAAAAAATCACAGACGTATCATCGGGTTTCTAACAATAAGTAAGCTGTGGTGTCCCGAAAATAGCAAATCAATTTTGCGATTAAATTAGTCATGCGTCTATTGTTCCTCTGAGATTGTAACGTTATTTGAATTAATTTCCGTAAATCGTATTCTATAAAGGAGTGCCCATGTGTAATTTTAGTATAAAAAATTCAAAAATGAAGATTTTGATCGCTCAATTATCAACAAAATTCGTCGTCTTCGGCGACAAATTGTAAGTTTTACCAGATCGCCATTTTTGACTCCCCTCACGATGATTTTTGTCTTTAAAGAAAAGACTTAAATTGCTTTGGTATTTGGATAATGGTTACCATGCCTGTATCTCAGTCTGAATATTGATGAATACAGTGAGGTGTTGAATATAATGAGGTGTTAAATGGCCAAACTATACTTAATCTGAACTAAGTTGTACATAATAAGCAGACGATGGGTATTTTAATATTTGTGCAAGTGCAACATATCCAGATTTAGCGTGCCATTTTTCTTTTAGTTGATCTGGCGGAAGAAACTGATTTTTATTACGATTTTTCTGATTTCTCTTACGTTATTGGTTTCAAACTACTGATTTATTTAGAAATTGCGTTCATGTTGAAAAATTATTGTACAAGGATACATCGCACTATTGTCGTTTTGAGCCTTTTTTCGTAATTGTAAGAAGAATAAAGATCGCATTATATTGCCACCCATCTCCGTTTATAACTGTTTATTTACCCATTTAACGCTAAAGCGGTAAGCTTAGCTTAACCCAGGCCGTGATTTCGTGCGTTTGGTTTGCTTTTAGTTTGATACGAATATGAGAAGGTCGAATGAGCGATACTTATCGCGTTTTCCAAGAAGTTTAGATTTATTAAGATGGATATAGTATTTTATTAGTTCACTCGTCCGTGCTTGTATCATAGATAATGCACTCATTTAGGCGTGGGTTATTTATACTCCAAGCTTGACGAAGTAAAACAAAATACCGTTGTGATGGGAAATTTTTCAAATTGGCAGTAAAATGGCGTGCGCATGGGCTTAGCCGTGAAATCTAAATAAGTGTCTTCTCACGTAAGGTTAAAGGTTATGTCAGCGAGAATATCAATAAATAAACTAGCTTGAAGAGACACGCGAGCCTTACTCGCATATTCGGTATTTCGCAATAAATTTTATCCGATTATTTCTTAGATTTATTTTTATAATTGTGCTAGCGCGATGAACAACTTCGATATATTTGACTTTCGGACTTTCTTTTGAATAGCTAATTGCAATTTGTTTCTTCTTCTAGTGTCATAAACGTCCTTGTTAAGCTGGAATGCGCCAATTCAATTTAAGACTGTACTATATCGCTAATCGAATGTCACTTTCTGGTTCATTTACCGGCATTTTATTGTTCGGGGGGCAGTCTATATATTAAAAAACAGTACTATACTATGATCACATTTCTAGACTATCACTTAAACTTGTGTGGATAATGGTATTTTCATTCAAAATTATTGAATTAGAGACGATCCATTGCTCTTAAGTTTATCCAACCGTCGCACATCGATTTGTGCGTCACTTTATGTAACTGAAGTTACGTCAAATACTTTTAGCTGTACGCATTATTCGAGAATCTGCCATCTATATGCGCTAGCAAGAGTGGGGTTGCCAGATCCTAACCCATTTACTCATGCTGTACAATGTACATAAATCAGCACATAACTTTGCATATGTAGCTTTCAGTGGACTCGCTGGTATGAATCGTATTCGGTTCCATTACATTTGAACCCACGACGATTGCACCGGCATACTATTGCAACTCTGGAAATTTTTGTTGTTTTACGGATATTTGAACCCATACTAACCCTAACCCATGGGTTTTGTACCCGCATATAGATTGAACCCGCGAATATACACATGGGTTCAAATATACGTGGGTTCAAATGAACGGTCACCATCGTATTCATTTACTATACGTGACATTCTCACAGAGTAGTTTTCCATACAGAGTATAAATTCCATACAAACCACAAAAGCCTTAACCAGACATGGTTTGATAAATAAAAAACAAAACTTTTACCGCCGAACACGGTCGTGTATTATAGAGAACGTCGTTTTCTCAATCACGCGTCACTTATATTTACCTTAGTTAAACTCAAACTATGTGACGTCACAATCCATCTGTCAATCTTTCGTTAGGTTCCGCCCTTCGTTATTTAAGGAATGGGTGCGGCAGTCATGTTGTGGCATTATGTGTACTAATAATACTGAGTTCTATAAAGTGATGATATATTTTAATGAATAGTTGGGGTATTATGGAAAATAAACAAATGATCGGTAACTACTAGGTTGTTGAAATATGGAATGTTTAGAAAAATTTTTGATTAATCTAACCCATAATATATATATTTAAAAATGGCATCCTGATTCATATTCTCGTATCCGCTGCCATAAAGAAGATTTATGATTGGAAAACATAAGAGAGTGAAGTAAATTGCTATGAATTTTTAATATGATTACAAAGACTGCCATGATTTTATGCATCAAGTTGTATTTCCCTTCTATGATAAATACACTAGTATCTTAATTGTAAGCGTGTTTATCTTGTATATTTGTTTTACCTTGAGTTTTAAACGTAGTAGGCGTTTGAAACAAGCAAGATTAAACATGGAATGTAGGTGAATTGCTTAATTTTGGCTAGAGTCTGATGCACCTTTGCAGCGCCGAGGCTGCAACGTTAATTTAAGAGCTGGAATTGTAGCAGTATATTGTGTCGTAACTCGTAAAGTTATAGTTTTACAACGCGTGACGTGTTGCAGATTGTATATAGTAATTGTTCCCTTCATTCACAAATGTGTATTGTAATTGTTTTCATCACATTGTGCGGAGCACTGAGCAGCTTCCATGGAATCATTGCCTTTTCTAATTATTGCTTGCTATGCATGGCTCACTTGCATCATATATCATTGCACTTGCACTTATGTTTTTCGTTACTCCTATCCCAAACCACGTTATTGCCTGTTGGGCTCTTATCTTTTTCGCCCAATTTAGGAATCCAACAAATCATATGGGATCAAGCGTGGTTTGCTGTAAAAATTTCAACTTGAAACTCTGCTCCATTTTCCGACATCCTTTTTTGTCGAGTTTTATGCTAAATACCGGTAGATTAGACGTTCTTGTTCTTTCAAGCGTTTACAGTCTAGCTATAGATCTTTCATCCTGGCGGAACTTGAAACGGCTTGCAGCTTTAAAATTGTAATAAAAATCTGGTTAAATGTACAACTTTGGGTAACGGATCAAGTAGCATAGGGTCAATTTCCCCTTTGGAATGTGAATCCCTTGGATTTGACAACGTCCATTTTTAATCCTCAACGCGAGGGCAAAACTGTTTAAAAAATGAAATTTTCAGCAACCCAAGTTATAAGATTTAAATAGTTAATGTTTAATACATCTGATTGTTGAATATTTTCGTGATGCATCTTACTCCCCCTGTTTCGTGTTATATTCAATTACTAAATTTGAAATAAATTCCAGAATTACTACGCGGAAGAAAATAATATCATTTTGGGAGGGGTTTCTGCGCTAAGCTCGACAAGCGTGTAATGCATGTCGAACTTTTCTCCGTACATCGTTAAAAATGAAACGATTTTAAGATTTTCATCTCTATGTAGGTTGGAACACCTGCGACCCGTTGTTACCGACATTAATTAACTAACTCTTAAACTTGCGCCACTCAATTGTACATGCTTTGCCTAATCTATTTCAATATCGCTTCAAAAAGGGTTTCCTTTGAAAAAACGAAAATACCCCACGTTATGGGGACATTATTTGTAAAATGGCGATTATTAATACAAACAAACATAAAATTATGTGAAAAAGTTAAAATGTGTGTAGGGGGAGAATATCGATTTCTAACCATTTGTTGAATTAATGTGTTAACGAAGATTCGGTTTTTCGTTCATTTTTTTTCTTTCCGAACAGCGTGTTGTCTATGGCCATTCTCGGTTTGGTCCCGTTTTATGATACTGGGGTGAATGTATTTTGTTTGTGTTCTGTGATCTCTAACACTCTCACTTTCGATTGTTGTTCTCTCACTCCACTCGAATTATACTACTAACTAACACACAAATAAACGTAAATCGTATCAATATTTTGTTCAAATTGTTGTTTTCGTTTTTAAGTTTTGTTTGATAATAAATTAAAATAAAAGAAAGATTGATTTTACACAATATATTTTGGAATGTTAATTATAATGAAATAAATCTTACTAAATTTATTTCATTTATTTTTCTTTTTCTCCACTCCTCACATTTACCCTACCATACCCTACACCCTATTTTGATTCGATTGATTCCCCGAAATTGTATCGATCCTTGTATCCCAATTTCTCTCACTTTTCCTCTTTCTCTCCTACTTTTTCCTACTAAACGCGTCCTTCTCTCTATTTATCTTTCTCTTTTTTCTCACGCTCGCTCTCTCTTTTTCTCTCGCTATCTCGATGTGATAACTAACGCATTCCTTTGCCATAAACCATAATATTGCAATGCAATATTATTATTATTATTAAATTGATAAATATTTTACTCCTGATTTCACGCTGGGACCAATATCTCGTACCAAATTCTGATATTGGTAATAATGACACGCTTACTTCGATTTCTTCGGCATGGTGATTCTAATGGGTGGTTTGTTGGTTTGCAATTTATTTTACCCATGAAACTTTGTACGCATATGGCTACGTGGAATACACAATTATTGTATCAAATTATGGCAAATTGGCGATAAAATTACGCATATTGCGTAAACGTGTATGCATATATGGATAAACAACAAAAAATAACTCTTCTCCTATTTTCATGAAACTGTATTCTGTAACAATATCGCTTCATTCAATCCGGGATATTTTGGTGGTGTCGAATGAGACACGCGGTGTTTTACTCTGATCATTAATATGCTTCAATGCTACCGTTCTTATTATACCTGCATTTGCTTTATTGGCCATTTCATATGAACACTGCTTTATCGTAAAATCGATTAATCACTTTATCATTGCTAAAATGCATTTGCTGGCGGGGTTTATCACTGCTATTTTAATATCACGCGACTATCCTCTTGCTTGGCTGTCACCAATCCCTTCACTTTTTCTTCAAAATTGCTTCTTGACCTCTGAACCTCACGAATCCCACAGACCCCACAGCTGCCACAGAGGTACTCGACGTGGACCGCTCAACAAGCACACCCATAGCTGCGCCTTCTGCTCATACCTTCGTTGAGTGTGATATTGAACATTGTCTGTTTGAATACAAGCGACAAGTTTCCTCAATTCGGGGTGTTGAATTCGACGCTTTTCAAAGATGCCGTGCACTCGCAATCATGGAAAAATGCATGTCAACGGAGACACCAAGTTTTTGTGCAGAGAGGGATGCACGATACATATTTGTCGAGTCGAAGCGTTTAGAATCTGTGACAGTTTTTGATTGCAAGCCAGGTATTAAAGTAAAAGTTTGTAAAATCTAGCCATGCTTTTATGATTATCGAAGAGTGCTGAGTTTGTATTTTTATATATTACAAGATAATTCTTCGCTTCATTTTATTTTCTTTTTTTTCTTTCTGTGATATCATGAACATCATGATACGTAACCTTAAAATATTTGTAATACTACCGACTGATATGGTAATTTTTTATAAGAAAGCACAAAACTTCCATTCACAGCATTTTTGAAGGATAAGATCGATATACGTGGAGTGAGAGTTATCAGCGATATAGTTATAAGAAGCTTAGTGTCCCCATGCGGCCAAATCATTTCTTGGTATAAACCAACTATATGTGTGCTGCATTTTCACTGCATGAGAAAAGAGAAAGAGGAAAAATGCTATCGTTGGCCTGTATATTTTTATGTAGAAGACTAGAAATACCACTCATATCTTTTATACCCAACCAAAACAAACGTTTGTAACATTCCAATAAATCTTTCATACTTCGGATTTTTGGTTTAATAAGGCGTGAAATTAGAATAGAACATTCAGAATCCCATCTCATATAAGCTATCAAATCCATATTTCACTGCTCGAACGGAATGCAGACAAGCATTTTTGATATCACAAGATTAGTTCCAGTGTCGGTTCAATCACACAATTTCAACTTATTACTAACAAAAATACTGTTATATAAACTATTATTTTATGGTATTTCCACGAGATACTGAAACATATAGAAATAACCTTTCCAAAAAGTAAGCAAGATAGATATTTAGCAACCATAAAAATAAAATAGAAAAGATGGAACAAACACCATCACAAATACTCAAAATATATTATTATATTATGGCTGTCCTAGTTAATATATATATGGTATGTTGATGAATGAATTTGGCAAGTATTGTGACACCAATATTCTATAAACTTTGCTATTGTTTTGATTTGAAATTATTTATATTAGACGTTTTGAGCTAATTTTGTACAATGTTTGCCTAAATTTTGGCACATCAACGAGAAAGATTGAAAATTGCTTTTTGTGGATAGATTAAAAAAACGTTCCATTTATCGCGGTTTAGGTCTACCTCAATCGTAACGCTTCGCTTATTCCTGTACAAAGAATTGACGATTATGACATGTAATGCAAAAATTACAGCAAACCTACCTGCGTAAAGCAGTAATTGAGTTTAAAATTGGTTGGTTATAATCGCTTTACAAAATGGCTTAAGTCAATTATGTGAAATAGTATTGACAGAATTACTTTTTTGGATTTATTGCCAAATGCTAGACGATTTTACTCGGGTTACCTGAATCATAGCTAGCTAATCCAGTGAGTACAGGCTACCATTATGCGGTGTACTGACTCGCAGGTTTGGGGTGCTAATAGCCAGATAGGGTTTAACTTTAATAAAGGTTTTCGCAACAAAATTGTTCCCCCGAGACATTTTGGCGGTCGCCCGTGACAACGAAATTCCTTCACGTCCGCCTTGGTGCAGGCTTTTGCTAAAATATTTGTAATAATTTTCAAAGACATCGCGATATACAAAGCGTAGAGTAAGAGAAGTTACAACAATCGCTTCTTTCACTATCTGGGGTATTTTTCACGTTTCTGACAAATTTTGGATTACTGGGATATCAACGGTGTAATTTATCCGCTTCATTATTGCAACTTATTTGGCTAGGGGAGATGGCTATTTCGGCATTGAGTTGTTCCCGGTACAGATATCCGGAATTAAGATGTCGTGACTCGTGACCCTTGACCTTCAAGTTTTTCATAATTCTAACAGTTGAAGAAATGTTTTTTTTTTTAAAACATAATAAAAATGAGATTGATGATTTTTGATTGTTTTTTGCCAATTCTAGAAACTGAATTTTGTTGGTTGACGAAAAACGTCCGATCTCATAATGCTTGGCATAGTTTGTATTGAAAGGTTGGACGGAGTCTATTTATTAGATTACTGTCACAACTAAACGGAGCCAGCGCAACTTGCCTCGTAAACCATATACTAAAGTATACATTGTAATGTAACGAATGGCCTAATATACTTATTTCGCTCTATTCAATTTTTCTTTTATTTCAGTTGAAAGGTTGCCTACAGATGCCAGTGTTAATCTATTTGACGCCATGATCGGCGTTCCTTTACCGGAAAATATCAACTTCGTACGTGGCAAAGCGGACGCCCCAGCGTATGAAATATCCAAAGGAGGATCTACAGGTACAACCTTTTGATGTGAAAATGTTATGGAACTTATACAAGATTGCTACTCCCAATTAGATTCTATCTTCTATCAAGGTACGTCAGTCCCAGTTATCTGTTTTCCTAATTTCCGAGTATAGGTCCCAAAGGGGCTTGCATGATTTTCCAAATAGCTATCTCCCATAAATAAGTCCTACATCCTCGCCAAGTGATAATTAAATCATAGTGCTGCGGTCGTGGTTGCTTGCGGGTGTATACTTCATTAAAATATGTAGTGTTTTATTGAATTTTCGAGTGCCTTCTTTTACCTATTACTACTAAATATGGGCGTGTAATAAGGGGCGGGGCCATCTTCAGTTGGATTTACAATTTTATAAAATTTCATCGGGCATCTTAACTTTGCCGTAGTTTCATCGGGCGCCAATTTGGCGATAGAATAGATAAATTAGCTCTATTAGTGGCCGAATATAAACATGCTCAAACGACTTTGAAAAAGCCAATTATAGTTTTTGGCAACTGAAAAGGTGTGAAGGCTCCCAGGGGTCAAGTCTTTTCTAAGTCGAAGCCAACCTATTATCGCCAAAAATTAAAAAAAAAACTATATTTTTCGCAGTGGAGGGTGTATCTTTGATTATTTATTTATTTGTTTAGGATTATTTTGGCGTCAAAATTCAAACATTTTTGATTTGGCTGTTCTTATTTTTAAACGCTGTATTGAAATAGCTCCTCACAATGATGAGTGAGCCCGACAAACATTGTTCCACACTAAAAGAAATGTAATAAAAAATTACATAACAGCAGAAGAAAGTTCAAATTACGTAAAAACTTGTTCGTTTGCTCTGTTCAACGGCGTTTCGTCCGAATGCCGTGAATATTTATAAATAACCATCATAAAGAATATAAAAATTCAATACCGACTTTTATGCGGGAAACCAGTTTTTACTGATATTATATTTTATCTTACATTTTGTGAATTTTAATTTCGTCTTAAAATAAATTTGAATCCATGAAAACTAAAAACAATAAAACAGCGATGTATGTTTCCAGCAGCCTAGAGCGTTTTTCTCTGTTCTCATCAAAAACTCGTGGAATAAGCATCAAGTGTTTCCCTCTCCCATTTGCCAAACAAAGGCAAAATCATTTATGACTACATTCAAACCCTTCTCAAATTTGCGACTACGTAATGCATAATATTGTTATGACGCGTCCGATAATGTCAAGTTTCTGAGCCAAAACCTGCATAAATTATCTATAAACACGGCGTTTAGTTACAATATAACAATCCCGGAGATGCGCTATTTGTAATCTAGCGATTATCTCGGGAGAAATGGGTTACAGTCAAAGTAGACATAAGTGCCGTTTTTCCACTCAAGTTTAAGTAGCCTACCTAGTTGCTATTTTTGGATTAAGCAATGATCAGGCACGGAAAACTTATATTACTACGTGTCAGTACTTTTACTTTTGCCAGGGCGATAGAAACGGTGACATTACGTAGTCGGGTATGTACTTGAGAGCAAATTGCCTATTCCCTTTGAAGATTCCGCCCTGTTTTGATTGCACGAATTTCACAAAAACTTGAATTTCATGCTTTTGGGGTCATTTGCTCTGGCGTTAAATACAGAGGAGATGTGGTATATAGTTATTTTTAATGGCATAATATGTTATATTCTGTTTTGAAAAATCAAAAATATCAATTGTTTTTGGCAAACAAACAGAAAACAATACAAAGGTGTACTTAACCCAGACATAACAAGTTAAGATGCGATTACCGCTCCTTGAAGTACCTAAGACATTGTTGTTTCCTTCGTGTGATTTTCAATATTTCCAGCACAATTGCATTTGATATTCTTGTGCCATCAATCCGCCCGTATGTCTGGTAATTGAAAACAAGTCGCTGTCACATCTGGATGCAGAAAACAAAATAGTAACAAGAGAGCAATGCTCAAATATGTGTATTATTACGGTAAGGAGTGAGAGCTCCGAATTTGCTGAAAACAGGCTGACAAGCAATCTATCTGGTGGCGGTCGAGCAATATTCAGAAAAAAAAGTTCCTTTTAATTAATAATAAGCAGAATTTCGGGTGCAGTTTTCTTTCAAAACGTTGCTGATTAGGTAACCCCAATGGAATCAGACAAAAACAACGCACATTCGTTTATTTTTTTTTTTCTAAATAAATTGCTAAATAACAGTAAAGCTCTTCATATTTTGATATTTATTTAGGAAAAGCATCCAACCGGGTATTCGACGATGGATTTTTCGAGAAATTTTTATTGATCGAAGGAACTATTAAACTTAAAGCAGGCGCTGATGGATTTTTGTTTTCGATAACAGATCCCACCCAGGTACGTAGCAGTTATGTCAAATATTTTACTGAACATATGCTCAGTGCAACTTCGCAGACATAACCGCAAAAAAGGAGAGCTCATCATCTGATACCGAGACTGCCAGATTGTGACCCTTCTGCTACTTTGAGTAAAATTAATTTGATGGATTAATTTAGTCCAATATGGTGCCGCAGTTATTTCATACTACGTACTTATACGCTTGGGGCTCCGAACAAGGGACTGCATTTCCCACCAATACTTAGTAAGTAGCTATTATAGATAGGAAGATTTGTAATCTTCTTGGTTTGGTTTTGCCTATCCTATGTAATACACTCTGTGTGTGGGTGTAAAGAAATAAATATGCACACGGATCCAAGGGCGCAAAAAATAAAAAAAAGATAAGAAGATAAGACTCTTGACTTGCACTGGCTCAGAACAGGTATCTTCAGTCTTACTACATCATCCTTGCATTAAATGCATACGGTCCCGCCAGTGCGAAAACATAGAAGCAAGTGGTCTTGCAGTAACCCGGTATAATGCACCTTCTTATAATGTTTATTTTTAACGTTTCAGACCAAAGTACTTTTCGGATTGCAAATGTCTGATTATGTTTACCTTCATATGGTTGATCATAGCGACCAACCACACAGTTCCACGTTTAATGTGAGTATCTCAAAATATATTTCGCTATGTATGTGGGTTGATATAAACCTATGCTACTGAATGTTTCAATAGAATAAACTGATGGAAAGTCAAGTCAAGTACATTTTTTCCAACCAGTTGTTAAAAAAAATGAACACAGAACATACGAAAAAAAATGAAAAGTACAGTTTTACTGGGCAAGGGAAGTCGCAGGGAACCTCTCTACTCTTTAGTTAGTTTATTATCACAATTCACATTTGTTCTTTGCAGCGTATACCTGAAGGAAAATGGACAAAATTTGCGCTGACCATTACAGACGAGGAGGCTGTTTTGTACATAGACGATATATCCAAGTCCAGTACCTTGCGTCTTGGTGAGAATGATCTAAAAATACCTGATATACCAGACGATGCATTTGTTTTCTTGGCAAGCAGTGGCCCAGAGAGTGGTCAGTTTGAGGTAAAAGCGTTAGTTCTTATACAGATCGGTTTTATTATGACGTAGATTGATGACGTCATCCAAATATAATTTAATCTTTCTTATCTATAGGGAACGGTTGAGGGAATAACGCTGAGGTCTACTTCACGATTGATCAGCGGTTTGAGAAATTTCTTTGGGTCACCGGTTACAGTTGACCCTGATGATGACGAAGGAAGCGGAAGTGGAGACGATTCTGATGGCGATACAGAGAAAAGTAGTGAACGAGTACCTGATGGTTCCGACGACGAAGATAGTATGGTACGTTCAGTGTGTTTTTTATGCGATAGAGATTTTTCTGGATTAATTGACAAAAAAATTAGAAGCTTAGCATCAAATACTCCTAGAGTTAGTTTTTACGAAAATAAAAGATTTTACAATAATTTCATCATTGAGTGTTAAGAGATAAAATGGTTGGATACTTTTTGTTGTGTATTCGAATTGAAGTTGTAAATTTGGTATTGTCACTATAATTATTCTAATTCTGTTTTTAAATGTGTGTGTATTGATGTGTCTGTCCATAATGACGCTTAATCACTTGTTTTTTAAAGTAACTAACATTATTCATGGAATATTACCATAATTGCGGCCATGAGAAATTTATTTGTGAATTACAGACCAAATTATTCTTCAGCTTGAAAAGCATTGTGTGTGAAAGTGTGGTAGCTGACCGCTTAATGTGTTATATGTGCTAACTGCTGAACGTATCTGTGTGGCATCATTCGTCACACCTTCGATCCGTATGATGCCTAAGTAGTCTTGTTTTCCATTCCCCTCTCTGTAATGCATTTTAATTTCCCTGGTATCCTGAGGAAAATCATGGAGAGAGAAAATTAATTAGAGAAAAAAGAAAATTGAGAGAATTGAACAATGATTGTTTGTCTGACTCATTTGCTCTCATTATCACGCCTTTAATAGGTGTAAGGCAAACAAATTAAATTCTCCGATTGGCTTGTTGTGTAAACTTATATATTAGTGAGCCCAGTGAAAGCCACCCAGCCTAAATTACGTTGCCTTTATTACACAATTCACAAGCAAAGTCCTACTGCTTTTTATGTGCGCGAATCCGCCACTATCATGCTTTCATTAATCCATTAGAAAGACCTTGAGGACACAGAAGACTTTTTACCGGTGTATACCACACGTGTGCATATTAACGCCACAACTGCCTCCGAGGTAATTGTTACAGCGGCTTCACCCGCGGCTAACGCATCAGAGACGTTCACACCAGACCCTACCACCACTGCTATTACATCTACTGCCGCTGGTTTTGAGGTATTATTGCTGTAAACCGTATTTGGTTTCAGCGAATCGCGTGAATTCACATGACACACATTCTGTTCGACCGGGTCGTACCATTTATGGGGGACACATTTGTGCGAACAGCAAATATGATGTCGCGCAAATGGTTTTCCCACAAAAGGACTTCTCTCGTTTGTTCAATCTGCACACTTGTATTGAGTTTGGTGATCGAGTGTTTCACATACAGTTTTGTCCCTTTATTTTGCATGATCTGTTTTGTGTGAGAGAATTTTATTTTTTTACTTTTGTGTGGCATGTTTAGTACATTTATATATAATATATATATATATAACAGTTAAAAATGAACCGGAATTAGGTATAATTAGACAGGTATTGTGTGATCCTTACGCATAGCCAGGTAGGTGAATGTCATCGTAAGGATGGCAATTTCCGATATACAACAGCTAAATACCTTGATGTTTCTTTATGTGATTCGATTGATTTTTATGGAAATCGTGCATTTATAGGATCGCACTTTTGGTAAAATTTTTGTTGAACAAATTATCATAAATGTATTTTTACACAAAAAAATCGCTACAAAATATTCCTCTTTCAAAATCAATTTTTGCTTAGTTTACTGAACGGCGAATTTATATCTTGTGCTAGTTCCATTTTCTTTGAATGCCCTGATCAAATATAGGTCGAAAATCATCACAAAGCATGTTCCGTGTCGCAGATTTGTCAAACTAACCATTTTTGTTTCTTATGATTTTACACTTTCTTTCTACTAACATTATTACACACAAACATTACTAATTAAATACAGATTTTGCAATCATTTCAAATAGGTGATTGTGTATAGAACGTAGGTAGGGTAACCTCGATCAACCATGGTTAAATATGATATAAGTTCCATCAACAAATCGAGGTGGGTCAGATCTTCAATAACTCATTAGTAATGAATATCTTAGTTAGAGAATACCTGATAATATTCAAAGGTGTATGTTTCTAGCTTTATTGACGTCACAATGACTTATTTTCAAATACTTATTTCAATTATAACACTAAGTGTGTTTGAGACTTAAATAGTAAATTGTGTCGACTGTCGAGCCAAAAAATGTTAATTTTTGAAGATCACTCAGACATGATTAACACCTACTTTTTCCTAAAAATGGCAATACTGAAATAATTTCCCTCCTTAAAATGATAGACCTCAAAGTATAATAAAAGGTTTTCAGTCGATTATAGAAAGATTAAATAAAACGTTGCTTATTTGTCTAGGGATGTATTAGTCTTGCATGATTCGTTCCAATGTATCGTCGATATTAACTCTCCCTACTAGAAATTTGAGAAACACACCGTCTTAAGATGATGATATTTGTATGCGAAGCACAAACATTGTATTGTTTATACTTATTGTGTGTCGTGATTCATTGGTGTTTTACAGTGATTTTGTAACGAATAACCGTTGTGAAGACGTTTATTTGTATTTTGTGTTGTGGTGTACTGCAGTGTCTTGCTAACCTATTCCTAATTGTATTTATTGAATACATAGTATTTTTTAGTATACTTTGCATCAATTAGAGAGGCAAATTAATATATTTTATACCATAGTCTGTGACTAGTGGAGAATTCACTTCGTAAAAGTCTTAAATAAAAAAAAAAGGATTTGTACAACTTTGTTGTTCTCTCTCGTTTTTTTCCTAAATTTGTGACATAAGTTTGTCAGGAAAACAGTTTTTCAATATAATTTTCAATTTTTTACCTTTGATAAATGACCTGACATTCATCAAAATTCAACCTGTAATAGTTTTTTGTTCTTATTGTAATTCAATACTTTACTTAATGAATGTGAATAGGAAGGATCCGGGGAAGTTGAAACGAAAGAAACCAAACTTCCTACTTTGGAAGGCTCTGCAACGCATCATATGGTGACGACAACTAGTATTGAACCTACTACAGAAACAACCACCACTCCAAAACCTACTACAACCACAGCTACGACAACTACCACTCCCAAACCTACCACAACCACAGCAACGACCACGACAACTACCACTCCCGAACCTACCACAACGACAGCTACGACCACGACAACTCCCGAACCTACGACGACTACCACCACTACGACGACAACAACTACACCAGAACCCACCACAACCACAACCGAACCAGTTCCCATCACAACCACCAGTACTACCACTACCACGAAGGCTACCACCACTGAAGCTAGTGAACCAATACCGGAAGCAGAAGTTGTTATACCGGAAATACTTCCAGTAACAACATCTTTGCCAGTGACCTGGGAGGCACTTGAATCTGGAACAGACGAAGAATTCGTGGTATGGAAGCGCTTCTGCACCGCTCAGCTTGGCAAACGATTAGAATCAAAGTCATTTTAGTCGCCTACTGGTGGTCAACAAAACGAAAACATGTATTTGCATAATTAGTGTTGTCCAAAGTGTAAAATTTTGGTAAATGCTAAATGCTTTGGAAATTTCGTTTTTGTTGTATGACCAATATGGCGACAAAAATGTATTCTTTGTGATTACTGAGGCTATGCGCTTGTATTGGATGTATCGCTTGTAGAAAATACCAATGCTATCAACTACTTATATAGGGAGACATGACATCTACTAGTTAAATTATCTTACATAGGTGACTGATTGATGCGCTGCCGCATGCAAATGAATGACATAGCTTGAGCTGAATGCCTGCTGATGATTGGTGTTATGCTAATATATAAAAGGATGAATGGTTGTAAGGCTGCTGCTGATAAATTCGTACAAATTTTTTTATTGACGACCGAAACATCACTTTTGCATGGCTCTTTCTAATTTCTTCTACTATATATATACAGTATTCATGGGTTTGCCATTCTTATCATGCCATGTATTTTACAACAATAGATGTTACATACTTGCTAATTTGCCCATTTGTTGAGCCTACTCAAAAGATGCTATTTTATATTTTAACTTGAAGATATAAAACACTAAGTGATAAATTGTAATTCTTAAAACCTACTGATTCATAGATAGGCAAACGGGTGTAACACTAAGCAAAACTAAATAAGTTTGAAGTATGAGTAACTCGCAGGCTATGGTGTATCTTTATAAGTTCCCACAAATAACATCTTAAAAATTTGAATACATTTTTCTGAGATAAAGGTGGCTATTAAATTATTCCTGAATGCTTACCAAATTATTATGTGTCAGTACTCCATCTGCACAATTTTTCACTTATAAATACAAGTTTGAGTTTACGACTAAAGCTGTTCACTAGTTATATTCCAGATATTCGGCACTGTCGAAATTTATACTTACATGCTCATTGCGGCTTTGAACTGCTTTAAACGGTATCGTTATAAATTAGAAATAAAGGAGGCCCCATGGGACAGCCCTGCTGTATACCGAGATATGATTCGTCTCTCCAAGCACATTACATAAAAGCAACTGCAGTATTCGATCAACATGCTAGTTACTTGCTTCTTTTATATTAAATGCAAATAAGTTTTGGCATATGAAGGCATGCAAATTACTTATTAGTAGTACATTGCTATATATCGGCGATTCGCCATATTTTAGGTTAAACGCATGGAATATTTTGATTACGCTAGGAACTTTTATCATCATATTATCATGATATACAGATAAATTAACTATTCCTTTACGCGAGTCCAAAATTTGAGGAAAGATAGGTGTTTTACCGACCTTATTTGAGTGGAATGCCTCCGAGTTGATTAATAAATTAACAGTTCAAATTAGCTGGCAATTACTTTAACCTTAAGCAAGTTAGGAGTGAAAATTTGGCGAAATTTGTTTACATATCAATGATTAAAAAGTACATTAATTTCTTATCCCTACTTATAATATATGAGCTGAAATAATGATTAAGTCTACTGTAAATATAACATATAGTATTTTACGCGAGCAAATGGAATAGTGGAATAAATTTTAATATAAACTAAAATTTCTTTTAAATTTTATAGGTGCCAACGGAAGAGGAAGGAGAAGAGGTTTCTCCTGATGATGTAAGTTTGTAAAAATACTTTTGTTATTACTAAATCCCACCTATATCCATAATATAAAATTTGATACAATTCCAGCATGGTTGGTTCTACAACTAGAAAAACTACTCGCTTAGAATTCTTTCTGATTACGAATATGATTATATAAAATTGTACCATTTTGTAATTGTACTGTAATACTTAACAGATAGCGGTGTCTGGAAAATGTTGTGTCCCACTTTGTTACAAATGTCGCACTCATCCCAAACTTGGTACGCTCGTCCTACTTCTGCCATTGTTCTTATTTATGGTAGATTTAAACGGGGCAAATGGTCAAATTGAGCATATGAAGTTTGATTCATGCTATGTTCTGAGCGGGTTACAGCGTTTTCACTTAAAATAAAATTCATACAAATAGCGCAAGTGGGATACTCTATTTTTAAGACACCCTAGACCCCACGTTTTTACTTATCGATTTTAATCGGTAAGTATGTTTATAGGTATTTGTCTGTTTGTCTGTTAGATGCACGCGATATCTCACGAAAGCGAGATTGAATCTGCTCCAGATTTCGCATGTACATTCATCATATGTCGGACCAGAAACCTATTGATTTGGGATGAATTATGTCGTATAATTAGCGAGTTATTAATTAATTAGTGATGGGACACAAGGTGTCAGTATGGAGTAGGAGCGCTGTTTTGGGGGGTCCCTGACCGATATTCTCGTTTTTATCGTTATTCAATATTGTTGATTCGAATTACTCGTCTTATGTTATGATTAAATACAAAAATATGAAATTTTCTTCTTATCTTACAGAGTGTTACTGTGGTAAGAGGACCTCAAGGTCACAAAGGTAAACATATTAAATTTTTGTTTTGAATCATTATCGCTTACAAATTTTGTTATAAAATTCACTAAACTCGGTTTGAATGAGATTTTCTTATCGGGCATATTTCGAATTTTTAATTGTCTGGATTTTATTAAACGCAAAACGTGTGTCTTCCCTGTCTGTGCTGGCTGTCGCGTGTGTTTAGCGCTTAACATAATACATAATCATCGGCCCAGATTTTGAGGAAATTTTCCTGTAGGGTCGTATTTCAATGCCGAATTTGCTTCAATAATTTGCCTGGAATATATCAGGGTTGGTTGTTATAATTCGTTGCGCAAGATTGGCATTTCCGTTAAGATTAGAAATAAGGTGCTAAATTTGGAAATTTATTTATTAGTGATCGCGAATTTATTTGCATTCATTCTATTTGGTGTCGTAAAAATCTGAGATGACTAAAAATTTGATTTGTTCATTCAGGAGAAAAAGGAGAGAGAGGAATATCTCTAATGGGTATGAAAGGTAAATAAATATACATTCCTACTTTTTTTTAGTTTCCTACAAAAACCCTAGTTGGACCCGAAAATAGGTCGTCATTTAATCGATTAATTACCTCCAATAACCCATTTATTGCGGTCTCTAAGATACGCGGCTAAGGCGTTCTCTAGTGTCGTCGCATATCTGACAATTCAATCCACTGGATTGCATTTTATGAGATGAAAAATCTGGTGTTCGCGACTTCAAATTGATACGTTTTACTCTACAGGCGAACGAGGAGAACAAGGCATAGCTGGAATAGACGGTCGTCCTGGCATAGATGGAAAAGATGGTGAACCGGGCGTTGATGGAGCTCATGGCCTTCCTGGTGAAGACGGAGAGATTGGCTTAATGGGACCTGAAGGGGAAGCTGGTCCGAAGGTATGTAATATATCTAATTCATGTTAGGCATTCCGCCTAGAATGAACTCCAGGTTCATTTTTGATAATTTAATAATGGTCACACAACCTTTGCTGTTTCAGGGTGATGTAGGACCTAAAGGTGATCCAGGAGAATCGATTGTCGGACCACCGGGACCTCAAGGCGAAAAAGGAATGACTGGAGAAGCTGGAGAATCTATCGTGGTAAGAATAACGGCAATGTAACTCAAATTGTATTTACTTGATAATATAAACAAGCTAATTTTATAATTTACCATTGAATCAACCAGTGCATAATCATGTAGAGATATCTGCAATTAGTTTTTCATTGAAATTCCAATGGTTCTTTCTTGTTAAGACCTAAAATATTTCGATTTTCACAGGGACCACAAGGCGAGAAAGGTATGACAGGAGAACCAGGTCTAATGGGTCCACCTGGTCCACAAGGTATTCCCGGTGAGGAGGTAAGTCGTGATTGGTATTTTTAAATTTATTGTTACCAATTATCCTTTATTTAACTGTGCTTGTGTCTGTTCTTACTACAGGGCGAGGACGGCGAAGACGGCATTGGACTGCCGGGACCAAGGGGTCTACCAGGCCCTCCAGGAGAGGTGAAATATTTTTCTAATTTCTCTATGAATACAGAAATGGATTTGAACTAAAAATAAGTTTTTTTTAAGCAATTATGACCAGAATATAAGATATTAATCAGATTTGTATACTTATACACTCATTCAAATTGGAAGAAAGATATAGAATTTCACTACTCCGGATTCATAATATTTACCTAGATATATTTCAACTACGAAACATTTTTTGCCCAAGTTTAAGATATTAGTATTATTTGACAATTTTTCAAAATTAAAATTAATCATTTTTGACTTGTATTTCCAGTTCGATTTGGACGACTTGGAAATTTCTGGATTTGGACCAATTAAAGGAATTCCAGGACCGCCAGGCCCTCAGGGACCCCCTGGTCCAGCTGGTGTGGGCTCAATTGGACCGACTGGGGCTTCTGGATTAAACGTAAGAATTCTTCTGTCATTGTGTAGACTGATCTAAGTTCTACGCTGTTTTGAAAACGGCTTATTGTTCAAATATTCGACCAATTGCTTCGCAGTAGAATATTTGTTAGTTTATATATGTAGTAAACAGGAATAATTGTCTACGACTCTACATGTACTCCTAGTACTCCAAGAATATCACATTTGCACTGAATTACTGCCATTATTTTCTTGTATATATGGTATAATCAACACACAATGTATATTTTTGTCCATATTATAGGGAGAACCAGGACTAGCCGGTCCACCCGGGCCCCAAGGCAAAGAGGGTCCACCTGGAAAAGATGTAAGTGGTTATCATTTTGTTCTTTTTTGAAGTTTATAATTTTTTTTTTGAATAATGATAATTTTGCGTTAGCATTTCTTATTAGAAATGATATAAAGATCTGACTGACAACTGGTTTTCATTCTACTATTCTATTCTTTTTCCATTTATTCAATGTTCTCTCCCCCTTCTCTTTTGTTTGTTAAATTAACAAATTCTCTCTTTTTTTCTCAAGTTCTCTCCTGAATCTTTTCTCAATTTTATTCGTGGCATCGAATATCCTGGAAACGATAATTTGATCGATTCCACAGATCGAGAAACCACGAACTTCAATTTTGAAAAATACTTAGATTCTGTAGCAAATTTGACGTCGGTACTACACGACCTACAAAAGGCCTATCTTCAAAACGATATCGCTCGTTTTCAAAAACATCATGCTTTAAATCCTAAATTTCATGGTCCGGGACACGTCTGGGGATCGGATCTTGATGACGTCAGAGCGGCGTTGCCCAGTTACGAACCTATTTCTGATTCAGTAAGACTTCTTTACTATCTTGGCATTTCACCTAACATCACCTCCTACACCAACTTCACATTTTTTTAAAAATAAAACAAGGCAGCTTTAAAAGTAAAATGGCGGCTTTGCAAGATTTTTAGATTCGGTTTCTGCCAACCTGCCTGTCAAAATCACTCAATAAAATCGTTTTATTCGTTTAAACCTGTCATGTGACTGATCAAGCTGCTTCTTTTCCTCACCTTTTTCACATCACATTCAATCATTCTCTCTTTCCCTTCCTTTTCTTTTTTCTCTTCCTCTCTTTTCAGCTTTTTGAAAGGAAAGGTCTTGCTTCGATGCCCGATCC
The DNA here is from genome assembly GCF_964204865.1 of Styela clava. NCBI lineage: Eukaryota > Metazoa > Chordata > Ascidiacea > Stolidobranchia > Styelidae > Styela > Styela clava. The sequence goes on from NC_135250.1 coordinate 21,922,392, forward strand.
GTTTCCGCGCATGAGACGCAAGGGTGCACTTTCTGGTGAACGAGATGTACTATTTGTAAGTGAACACTAGTTTCTTGTGTAGAAGATTGCGTAATTGCATTTATATTCAATTGTCCACATTAAAGTAATGAAATAGTATGTTACTGTTATTCTCTAACAATAATTCAGGGAGAAGATGGCACCGCCGGAGCACCTGGCCCAGTCGGACAAAAGGTAAGATGACTGGTTATTTATTGACACTGGTAGCTCTGTAATGAAGTAAACAATACTGACCGTTATTTCTTCAACGTGGGAAATCAATACAAAATATTTATTACAATCAGCCTGGGTTGAAATAAGGGCACCATCAAAGTAAATGAACTAAAATAAATAATTACTTATCACAGTTTGGAAAATTAAATCATATTAGCGCATAAGAATATATTAAAAATTTATTCATTATAAACGATTGTTTATTCTTTTTTAATTATTTCCAGGGAGAACCCGGCAATGACGGTAACCAGGGTATTGCAGGACCCCCAGGTCCTCCTGGTGTCTGCCCTGCCCGATCAGTTTCAAGAAGAGGAGATATGCCAACTGGTAAATTTGCAATTATATTTATCGCCACATCACGGTAAAATTTTGATCACTTGAAGTTTTTCATTACCATTACATTTATTACTATTACTGGAATGATTGTACTTTTTCCGTTCAGCATGTCCTATCAAAACTGATCAAATTATGTATTTTAGATGACGAAGATGTCGATGGAGGGTCTGGAGATTCCGGTTGTGGTGAGGAGGTGGGACTTCCTGGCCCCCAAGGACCGCCTGGAGAGCCCGGACTGGCTGGATTACCGGGTTCATCTGGCGAGCAGGTACGTAATGACAGAAATTAAAGTTAAATTGGTAATTCATGGAAACTTCCATTTCAGTTGATAGGAGTGTCGTATTTATATATGAACTCCATATGCTCTTTATCGCATTCTTTTCTTCTAATAGGTAGTTGTTTTAGTTTATTTTTCAATTTTGTATTTCAGGGACCACCTGGAGTTTCTGGTGTAAACGGAGAACACGGTAAAGACGGACTTGACGTAAGTCCTTTCATTCTTGATTGTTTTGTATGAAAGTAAATCTTCATAAGCTAATTTCGTCATATTTATTCCAATGCAGGGAAGGGATGGCACCCCTGGTGTGGCAGGTCCGAAAGGAGACGCAGGAGAACCTGGACTTCCGGGACGCCAAGGACCAGCAGGACTCGCAGGAGAGAAGGTATATAAAAAAAATAATTGAACTGATTTGACATACTATTGATTTAAAACCCGTTGATTCTTTTGCACCATTTTTATGAATGAGAAATAACGTTTATGTCTACTTTGCATTGTAACAGGGTATGACGGGCGATACTGGAGCTGTTGGAATGCCTGGTACACCTGGACAAAACGGCAGAGATGGAGTTGATGGAGAGACTGTAAGTCAAATTAATCATTGCTTTTCGTATAAACTGATTCATCTCATACAAGATGCGATATTTTGGCCCTATGTGTATACTAGGCATATTGTCCCTAGTATGTATTCGGTTCTCTCCTATGGTAAATGTTATTCTCTCGTTTTATTTTTTAATTTCTTTCGTTTGGAAGTTTCACGAAAGCCTTTTAGCTCCAATGATTGTTTTTTTTTATGTGGTTTAACAAACTTTTTTTTTTATATAATTTCAGGGTCCTAAAGGAATGACGGTAAGAAATTCATAGATTTAAAAATACATTTTCTTGATTGCATGCTCTTTTTTAAATGTAAACGAGCATAAATATTCCGTTCATTAAATCTTCACATCACAATTTTTTCAGGGTTTGCCTGGGCCGCCTGGACCACCCGGTGCAATGCTCATGCCCAACGGAGAACTCAATAACGGTCATGGAGAAAAGGTAAATTTAAAAAAACATGTACAATTAATTCTATCAAAATTTATAACCAGATACTCCTTATCATGTAACCCGAGTTTCAGTACAAGTAACGTGAACATTGCAATTCATTTTAGGTAATTTTTTAAAACTAAATTTTTACAGGGAGCAAAAGGAGAACCTGGTGAGGTAGAAGTAATTTCACCATCTGGAGTAACACTTAAGGAAGGGCCAGCTGGACCGAGAGGGCTTCCGGTATGTTTTCATAAATGTATTTCTTATGTATTTTATTTTTATTTTATTTGGAGGGAGATGATCAATTTATTTTTGTTTTCAGGGTCTTGCTGGACCAAAGGGAGACATGGGAATGCCAGGACACAGGGTGAGTTACACCCTGTAATACACAGTAACTGCAATACTTAGCAGCTCAATAAAAATAATTTATTTAAATAAGTCAAACTTACACTTTGCACGAGAAATACAAATATGAATAGTTAGGCCAGTACACTAAATATTGTTCTCAATGTTGTTGTTTTTGTGCAAAAATTTTACGATGTCTGATACAGTCCTTTCAACATTTTGTTTTCTTAGTTTATTTTATTGAAATTGCGTATTTATCATCACAGGGTCGCGAAGGAAGTGTTGGAAAGCCTGGAGCCGCAGGTCCACCGGTATGTTGAGTATTCTACTTTTTAATTGATAATAAAACAGCATCGTTTTCAAGAAAAAATTCAACCATGCTTACCAAGTAATACGATTGGTTTAAATGTTGTCTTACATTCTGATTATAATTTTGATAATGTTATCATATGCAAAGTGGGTGCCAACGCTAGTATTAATATTCCTTCTTTTTCTTTATCTAGGGTCCTCCAGGTCCACCGGTATGTATAATGAATTTATTCTGAATTTTTTTAAGTTTGTAATTTAAGCCCAAATCAACATTTATCAAATATGCAAGAGCATTTATCTTCAATATATTGTAAAGACAAATTATTGTAGTGATCAATTATTCGAGTGGTAGATTGACCTCTGTGTGTCGTTTCTTTTTTTTTTCTAGTTAAGTAGACAAATAATATTCATTAGGATGTAAGATTATTATCAAGAACAGAGGGTCGTGTGTTCAGTATGCAAGAAAAATATAAATTTGTTTTCTTAAAGACTTAAGTAAAGTGTTTTTTTCAGGGTCCTGGACGTCCATTAGCCGGTGGTGTGAGCGTTCCTGGCCCAGAAGGGCCTCAAGGACCTCCTGGAATGACTGGACGACCCGGTGCAAGAGTACGTACTGCTTATTGGCATTTGATTGAATATAGTATTTCTATGCTCAGTATACATACTCTATCTTAATACAACTAAATACTCTTATAAATTTGAATTCTAAATTATATCTGCGAAATTTGAAATTTACGTATGAAATTAAACAAGAGAGCAATAAGAGTGGTATCTGCCTCCAGTGTTCCCTCTAAGGTGTGCGCGTGTACGCGCGCACACAGCTTTCAGAGGCTGCGCACACGCATAGATTTACTGCGCACAGACGTATTTCAATGTAATGTAACAATGTGCTCGGTTTGCAGGTTGAGAAAGTTTGTTGTTGGCCCACTTATTACCCGGTTAGAACGCCAAAATTTCTTCATTGGTTTTTGAACAAATATTAGTCATTTCCAAAAAAGTGCGTACACACCAAAATTTCTGCGCACACATACTACAAAAAAATTAGAGGGAACATTGTCTGCCTCCTTATTTTAAAACCGCGTTTCTTGTTTTAGGGACCGCCTGGACCTGCAGGAGAACAGGGAGTTCCTGGTCGTGGTTATCCTGGTACACCAGGAAGAGATGGACAGAACGGAGTTGGATCAGGTAAAACTTTTTGTCATCAATTTTGACATTTCCGATAGTACTCCCGAATTTTGACTCCGACTTCAACTACGAATCCTTTATAAAATCAAAAGCAATGCAAGCTGCTAAAGACGCTTTTTGATTTTCTGTACAAATATAATAAATAAAATAGATTTTTTAAATGTTATGATACCTCTTTGAACCTTTTACGGAATATGACGGCACCTGGTCGAGTTAGCGTTACAGTCAGATATGAGCTTACAATAACCCACCGAAGATTATTGCATTATTATTGGTAATTTTACCAAAATTATTCAAGTTATCAAAATGTGTTCACAGGACCAAGAGTTTACAGATCAGAGAACGAGTTGCTTTATGCATATGATGTAAGTCTAACTATGTTTCATTTTTGTTCATTTTGGGCTCAATATAATACAATATCCTTCTTTCTATAGTCGTCTACCGACGGTGATATGGCCTTTGAGTCGTCGCGACAGACTCTATATGTCAGAACTTCAAGTGGATGGCGTCCAGTGAACATGGGTTACCCTCTCATAGTAAGATTTATATTTCTCTACTACAGATTTGGAAAATGTTTCATGTTGTTTTAATCATCAATTGGTACTTGGTTTATGTGTCTTCGTCATAATTGGACGCCATATTGAAAATAATGAGAAGCATTTTCGTGACAATATTACTACTGAGGAGAGTTTTGAGATGTCTCAAGTTATTGACTCGAATCGAGTCACATTTATCCAAGACTATAAATGACTGGAGTCATCTAGGTGGAATGACTAAGACTCCTCTTCAACTGAGTGAGACTTGACTCGAGTAGCGGCTCGGAATTTAGGGACTCATATCCAACACTCCTGATAAAACTTCTGTTTCCTCGGATTTTAAAACTCATTGATTTTACAGTAATATGTCTCGTTACTTTAATATTCCATTACTGGAATTTTCGCATAGACTACAGTACAAAAATAAAAAACATCTTCTCAACTCAGGACATTCCCATAAAGATTTTTATATTAAACAATACAGGACAGAGGAACTGTTGAAAGCACCACACAAAGTACAACACGTGATACCACCACGCGACGTACAATTTCTCCAGTCACGACTACAAGAACAACAACAGCTACTCAAGCACCAATTGCCACTACTATATCAACACGAAAACCACCTACATCCAATAGGCTTCATCTTGTTGCTCTCAATTATCCTCTGCGTGGTAATACACACGGTATTGCCGGTGCCGACAACTTGTGCTACAAACAGGCCAGGGCAGTAGGTCTAAGAGGCACATACAGGTACGAAATATAATTTTTTTGGTATAGGATGCGAAGGCTTTATAGACTTATGAATTTCGGGTGGCAAACTACTAACCCGCTTATAGCAAATTGATCCGTCATGTTTTTGTTTATCTGTGAGCCACAAACTCCCTAATATTACTAATACTAAACAGTTGCAAACGACCAGTTATTGATAAGTTAAAAGCTTCAGTCAGTAGGTAGCAGTTCACATGAAACTCGGAATATTTCAAGTAAAAATTTCTGGGGAAACATGCAGGAATTTTTAAGAAGACTTTCCAGCATAAAAATTACTTAAGCCGAAAAGTCTTACGAAATATTACATTCAAAACAAATAGAACATTAATAAAATTGTTTCCACATTATTCATATTCATGGGGTTTTTCATTTCAGAGCTTTCCTGTCAACTAAAAATCAACATGTTCGCTCCATCGTACATAACAGAAACATGCAACATTTACCAATTGTCAACATGGCGGTATGTATAAACTAATTTCTATTAGAAAAATTTTCATTTCAGAACCCACCAGCTTCGAATCTGTTTTAAAAATAATGCCAGTAGAAATGACCACAAATTTCAAACAGTTGACGACAATAGCGGGTCATTGCAATATTTAATGTGCTTTAGTACATTGAATTAGAAACATATTAAAATGCAATAAATTTATGTATTTAGGAAGAAGTATTGTTCTCTTCGTGGAGTGAGCTATTCCGAACCGAAGGACAGCTTCCAGAAGGCGCTAAAATTTATTCGTTCAATGGAAAGGATGTTATAACAGATCCAAGATGGTAAAACTTAAACTTTTTATTGTTCCATTTACTATGATATTTTTACCAAAGCTTGGTTTCAAATAATTTATCATATCTTCTCAGGCCCGTCAAAGCTGTGTGGCATGGATCCGACTCACTTGGCAAAGTGAGCCGAATGCACAATTGCGCAGATTGGCGAACATTCAATCTTGCCGTAACAGGACATGCGTCTCCACTTCCAACCAAATCTCACCCAATAGCCGGTTTATTGAAACCACGAGTATTCAGTTGCTCTTCAACGTTTATCGTCCTCTGCATAGAAAACAGTGCACATACCTGGACTTATAAATGAATGAAATAAAGTTATTTTGTATTTCGATAAATATTAATATTTGAGACTTAGAGGAGAGAGTACTACTCCACAGTACACAAAATTTTATAGGTAACTTGTGCAGCTAATTGAAATCAATTTCTCAGCTATGTAACTTCCAATGAGACAAGTATTTTACCATGAATTGTGAAAAATCGGCAACTTATCGCCGCTTTTTAGTGGAAGTCGTTGCATTTATTTGAGTCAATATTAGTTTTCCGAAAAACTACTTCATTAACTTTTTATTTTAATTTTTTCATTTCGTAAAAAAATTATCGTTAGGCACACGGTTGTAAAAATTGATATAGATTAGGTTATGATATTCTCTGTTCGTGAATTACTATTTATCTGAAGCAAAAACTTGACACGATAAAATATTATGATAAATAGCATGTATAACCGTCAGATTTATGGTGCCATAGTTTTTTTTTCCCTTTTTAACTAATTTTTTAACAATAGTATTTCCATTTTTAAGCAAAAAACGTAGTAAAATCATTTGTAAAATTAACAGTAATTATCCGAACGTTTCCTGAAGTGTTTTAACACTTTCTTGTCTTTACACCGTTCTCTGTTTATCCTTATATCTATCTGCCTTTCTTTATTTACTTTCTTTCAATTTTCTTTTTAAAGTGTTATGTTTTTTTGGTATGCTTTTTGAGTAAGCTTTGGGCATTGCATCTTATAAATGAAGGTATGCTTACAGATATTGGAAACATTTTCGGCTTCAAATAGGAAAAAAATATTGGATAACAAAAACGTGACAGCTGTACGCAAGGAATTCTATCGTGTTAAAATTTGACGATTTACACCCTAAATTTTCATGAGCCAGGGCACTACACCAAAACGCCCATTCATTTTTTCTGTAAATATGTGCATATTACTTTATATAATTTTTCAAAATTGCATGGTTCTGGACACTGAGACTATGACATTTATCTAATGTCTTCTTGGTATTATTGGTATCATGACAAGAACGAGTGCCGGGCCGAGAACGTAATAGTAGGTTTTGGACGATTGGGTCTATATTATCATTCTTATTCCCAAATTTTCCTTGTGCTATTATTTACATATCGCTTTACTTGTTTCATTTTTCTACATTAAAACACGATCTGAATGTAACACATCAATATAATCGACGCGCTATATTTGTGGTTTATCTTTCTGTGTCCATTTTCCAGCTATAGCTTTCGAATTGGATATTTCGCCCATTAAAATTTTAATAAATGAATACTTCCACGATTTTTTAGACTTTTGTGTCGTGGTACTAACGTTGTGCCACAACCAAACTTCCACTTGTTGTCATATGAAACATTTTCCAAATAAATCATTCATTGCTGAGATGTCGTGTGTATTATATATAGATAGACCAGGGATGACGAACCTTTTTCAATGAATGGGTCAAAAAATTATATTTTTATCGCGGAACGAAAGAGAGTGGGTCACAGATATTTATTCAATGTTTGCATCTATAAGAAACTTCTGAAACAAATCTTGTGAGCTTCTGTTGTTCGTGGTGTAGTTTTGAGCTTTACTTGTGCAGGACTTCTATTTGCATAATAACGACAAAGCCCTGTATTCGCAGTTAGTATAATGAGACGTAAATGAGTTACAAAGAATATATATATATTCTGGAAATCGTTATAGTCTTGTCAAACCAAGACAATTGAAGTTGTTTCCGCTTACGTGTTCAGGTATCATATTATTTTAGCCTGTAAAGGTAGCGAGAGGCAGATACTCGATATCAACAATAACTAGAGCTGCGTGCAGCTTTAACAGGCTTCCCGCGTAAAAAAAACTGAAGACGCGTTTTGCTCACTGGAGCGTGAAAGCGTGGTCAGTCATGCATAAAATTTGCAATTTATGATGGGGGACTTATTATCTGCATGTGATGTAAATTTCAAGTCTCTAAGTAGTGTCGTTCTCGAGGAGAAGATGAAAATGTAAAATCCTATATTGCTCACTGGAGCGTATCGCCAAGGTCACTCATGCGTATCCTTGACATATCGTATCCGGAACATGTCCATTAATCATTGTTATGAATTTCAACCCAATAGCATGTATCAATTTTGAGAAATCGCAAAAAAACTGAAGACGCGTTTTGCTCACTGGAGCGTGAAAACGTGGTCATTCATGCATAAAATTTGCAATTTACGATGGGGGACTTATTATCTGCATGTGATGTAAATTTCAAGTCTGTAAGTAGTGTCGTTCTCGAGAAGAAGATGAAAATGTAAAATCCTATATTGCTCACTGGAGCGTATCTCCGAGGTCACTCATGCGTATCCTTAACATATTGTATCTGGAACACGTCCATTAATCATTGTTATGAATTTCAACCCAATACCATGTATCAATTTTGAGAAATCGCAAAAAAACTGAAAACGCGTTTTGCTCACTGGAGCGTGAAAGCGTGGTCAGTCATGCATAAAATTTGCATTTTATTGCTAGCTGAGAACTTCTGCACATTTGAGGTGAATTTCAAGTTTGTAGGACCAATTTGAAAAAAAATAATAAAAATAAATAATAACTAGAGCTGCGTGCAGCTTTAACAGGCTTCCCGCGTAAAAAAAACTGAAGACGCGTTTTGCTCACTGGAGCGTGAAAGCGTGGTCAGTCAAGCATAAAATTTGCAATTTATGATGAGGGACTTATTATCTGCATGTGATGTAAATTTCAAATCTCTAAGTAGTGTCGTAAAATGAGTCGCAGCTAGATAAACACTGAAGTGAAGTGTTAACTTTTTCTCTGTAACTCTTCTGGGTTCGTAAATTGACGCGTATTTGACGGGGAAACATAGCAGAGACTACGCAGACAACATTCGCCGTGAATTCATTTTTGACTCAACAACTTGCGCTAATCGATCGTGTTCATAACTGCCTACCTCCTAACAAAATAAAAATAATGTAATAAAAAGTCAACACAATACCGAGAATGAAGTTTTTTTTATTTTATTCGGGGATGACAGAAGCAAAAGCGTAAATATCTTTTTGACTATCGTTCAGACGGCGAAAACGTAAACCACAGCAGGAACAATTTCATATTAAGAAAGCGTCTAATTTCATTTTCAAGCATGTTATTAATTCACGTAGTGATTACTCTCCGCAATAAAACGCGGAACTCATAGTAACATCAAGCTAACGACGCAGTAAGCGAGAGAAGCAAACACGCGAGGATAAAACGCATCGCGATAAGCGCTCTCTTTGATAACACGATCGACGAAAGGATAATAATCATTCCTTTGCAGAAATCGTTGTTGACAGCACTTTCTGGAATTGGTTGCTAACTAATACGGTATAACTATTATTGTGCGTAGAAATGCCACGAAAAAGATACTGGAAAATGGTGCGTAAACGCCTTGCTCTTAAGGTGGTTACTGGTGAATTCAGCCAGTCTGATGCTAGATTTAACTTCTCCAGCCGTGGACGACAATGCATTGCAAACTGCCTGATTGCGCTTATTAAGCACGCCAATACTCGTGCAACTTTATGGCGTTCAAATGATTTGGATGAAATTCTCGTAGAAGGCGACAAACTATATCGTGGGGTCCAAGACTTTTTGGGTTATATTGACAACTATCTCATGGTCACAGAGTTGCCCTCAACTTATGAGTTGAACGACGTACTGTACGAAATAAAGTACCAGAGCCCATTAACTGGTGCTGTTGGTTCGTCAGAAGCTCCGTCCGAACATATGGTTGGCATAATGTCGCTTGCAGATGCTCTTGCAGAGACGTTTAGTAGCAGCGTATGTGCTCTCTTTACGCTGAACAGCAACACATTGGGAATAATCAAGGACGAATCGACGTACTTTGTTTTTGATCCTCATTCTCGTAATAGAGATGGTATGGTGTGCTATAATGGCACGTCAATTACGCTTGAATTTGGGTGTTTAGATGACGTTCATTGTCACCTTCAAAAACTACACCGAAATATCTCGCCCTCGGAGGATTTTGCTTGTCAGTTTGAAATGGTCGCCGTCGAAATCACCCAGGTTGTTGCTGGAAATGACACAGATGTGGTACAAGAAGTTAAAAGTACTCAACACGAGATGCTTTTTTCTAGACTAAACTATGCCACAAGATTTGACATTTGTAAAAAACTGGGATTGAAAATCGAATTGTTAATAGATGAAAATCCAATCAACGAACGACTAAACGAACCTGCAAAAGTTTTTTCAGTCAAGGCAGACGGAAATTGCTTTTTCAATGCGTTATCTCATGAGCTGTCCGGAACTGAACACAATAACGCACAACTTAGGCAAGCAATTGCGCAAAATATCGAAGAAAATCCATGCGTCTTTTCAAATATTTTGCGCGATGAATACGCGGAAGATGGGGTTGAGAAATATATCAAACAGTCCAAGATGTTTGATGACGGCACGTGGGCAACAGAAGTGGAAATATTTTCTGCTTGTGACTTACTGGCATTAGACATATACACGTATTTTGAAAACAGGTGGCTGAAGTATTCCAGAGCGTTACTGAATCGCAATTACGTTACGCATTCAAGGGGATCGATATATTTAAATAACAAAGGTGGAAATCATTATGAAATTGTTACGGACGTCAAGAGTTGGCAGAATGATGATGATGAGGGGGATCCGGCCATGGTTACTCTGCACGAAGTTACGAGAAATACCGAATGGTATGAGGTGGGACACATAGAAAAGCAAACAACATCAAGTATGAGTGAAGCCGATATGCGCTATGAATTATGTGAAGAATATCGAGAGAATGTGAAAAAAAGTAGCAGGCTAAGGTATAAAACCGATCAAAACTACAACAAAAAATCAAATTTGAGAAGCTCAGCAAAATATAAATATAATGAAAGCCACAGAGAAGCATTAAAGACAAGAAGCGTAAAGAAATACGAAACTGACGTACAACACAGAGAAAAGGTAATAGCTAGCAATATTCAGAAGTACCATCTCGATGACAAATACAGGAAGCAAGTAAAAACCAGAAGTGCTGAGCAGTACAAACTTGACGAAAAACACAGGAAGCAAGTAAAAACTAGAAGTGCTGAGCAGTACAAACTTGACGAAAAACACAGGGAGCAAATGAAAGCCAGAAGTGTCAAGAAATACAAACATGACGAAAAAAACAGGGAGAGAATGAAAACTAGAAGCGTGAAGCAGTACAAACTTGACGAAAAACACAGGAAGCAAGTAAAAACCAGAAGTGCTGAGCAGTACAAACTTGACGAAAAACACAGGAAGCAAGTAAAAACCAGAAGTGCTGAGCAGTACAAACTTGACAAAAAACACAGGGAGCAAATGAAAGCCAGAAGTGTCAAGAAATACAAACATGACGAAAAACACAGGGAGAGAATGAAAACTAGAAGCGTGAAGCAGTACAAACTTGACGGAAAACACAGGAAGCAAGTAAAAACCAGAAGTGCTGAGCAGTACAAACTTGACGAAAAACACAGGAAGCAAGTAAAAACCAGAAGTGCTGAGCAGTACAAACTTGACAAAAAACACAGGGAGCAAATGAAAGCCAGAAGTGTCAAGAAATACAAACATGACGAAAAACACAGGGAGAGAATGAAAACTAGAAGCGTGAAGCAGTACAAACTTGACGGAAAACACAGGAAGCAAGTAAAAACCAGAAGTGCTGAGCAGTACAAACTTGACGAAAAACACAGGAAGCAAGTAAAAACCAGAAGTGCTGAGCAGTACAAACTTGACAAAAAACACAGGGAGCAAATGAAAGCCAGAAGTGTCAAGAAATACAAACATGACGAAAAACACAGGGAGAGAATGAAAACTAGAAGCGTGAAGCAGTACAAACTTGACGAAAAACACAGGAAGCAAGTAAAAACCAGAAGTGTCAAGAAGTACAAACATGACGAAAAACATAGGGAGCAAATGAAAGCCAGAAGTGTCAAGAAGTACAAACATGACGAAAAACACAGGGAGCAAATGAAAGCCAGAAGTGTCAAGAAGTACAAACATGACGAAAAACACAGGGAGCAAATGAAAGCCAGAAGTGTCAAGAAGTACAAACATGACGAAAAACACAGGGAGAGAATGAAAACTAGAAGCGTGAAGAAATACGATCTTGACGAACTACACAGGCAGGAAGTTAAAACCAGGAGTGCCAATATGTACAGATTTGATGCAAAACATAACCAACGTGTCAGAAACGTAGCTCAAAAGAAATACTGGTGCAGTAAACGCGATATGTCAGCTAAAAATTCTATTGAAAAATTCAGAAAGTCGATAAAATGTGGACCAGATTGCGTATGCTGCATATGCATTCGATCGTTTTTCCGTAAAAGCGTTATCGTATACAAAAGAAATAAGTATAAATGCGGGAACATCAGTACAAAATATAAGCACAAATGTAACACTTTTTGCACGAAGCCCTGTGGATTTGTTAACGCAAGAAATATTTGGATATGTCATACTTGTAGCAGCAAACTCAAGAGTGGTAAAGTTCCCGTCAAAGCGTGGGACAACAACATGCTTGTAGAGGAAGTTCCGCCCGAGTTAGCGAGACTAAACTCAATTGAGCGCCATCTAATCTCGCTACATATTCCTTTCATGAAAATAAGTCAGTTGCCCAAAACTCGCCAATACGGAATTCATGGTCCAGTGATATGTGTACCTTCCAATGTCCAAAAAACGGTTACCGTCCTACCACGGGTGAGAGTGGATGACCAAATGTTGACAATTAAACTAAAAAGAAAACTTTCATACAAAGGTTACTATGATTACCAAGTTGCAGATAAAGGTAACCTAAGGGACGCCATCATGTGGTTAAAAGAGAATAATGATTTTTACACTGATGTAACGTTTAACGAAATCTGGAATCCTGACATAAACCTACGTGAAGAGGAGGAAGATGAAGAACTGTTGGAGGCACCTTCCGAAGATGTTATTATATCAGATGCCACTCTTGACACTTGCTTGCAACCTGTAGATATTGCTCAAGAAGTTTTAGACCAAATTTCCGAAGACGTTCTGTGCATTGCTCCCGCTGAAGGGAACCGCCCTATTTCAATATTGATGGATGACAAAAATGAAGCCAAAGCTTTTCCAACACTCTTTCCCTCAGGCCGTGGGACCTTTGGCGCATTTCGGGACGAACAAATTACTTTATCGAAATATATTAATTGTCGTTTGATGAGTGCTGATGATCGATTTTCCAAAAACGTAGATTACATATTCTTCTCACAGTATAGGAGTGAACTCAATCAAATTTTATCAAACATTTCAATTGCATTGCGCAAAGGAACTGATTCTTCAATTCGAAAAATGACTATTAAGGATATAACAGATGGAAAATATATTCGGTCACTATTAACATCAGATGAGGCATACAAATTTTTAAGACCTGTCAGAGGGACACCAGCATTCTGGCAGGCCGCGCAGAAAGACCTATTGGCAATGGTCCGCCAGCTTGGATTGCCGACTTGGTTTTGCTCTTTTTCGTCCGCGGAAATGAGATGGCCGGAAGTTTTTGACTGTTTGCTTCGTCAAAGGGGTGATAAGCGTTTGTCATCAGAAATCGATTGGTTGGAAAAATGTCAAATTCTACGCGAAAACTGTGTGATGACTGCCAGACTTTTTCAAAATCGGTTTCAGAGTTTCTTGAGAAATATTATACTTTCTTCATGTAAACCTCTTGGAGAAGTGGAAGATTATTTCTTCAGGGTAGAGTTCCAACAACGCGGATCCCCTCACATTCACTGCCTCTTGTGGGTGAAAGATTCCCCGAAATACGGGGTCAACAGCAACGCGGAGGTTGAAGCATATATAGATAGGCACGTAACTTGTCAGATTCCACAAGAGCATGAAGACAAAGAACTCTTTGACATAGTTAATAGTGTACAACAGCATAGTAAATCTCACACCAAATCGTGCCGGAAGAAAGGCACTGTGTGTAGATATGGTTTTCCCAGGCCACCTTCTTCCAGGACGTTTATAGCTCAGTGTGACCAAGGTATTGCTGCAGATGATTCGGCCATTGCCAAGGCCAAGGATATATTAAAAAAAATAATGTCACACATCTTCAATGAAAAATGGCAATGTGCTGAGGATGCAAATTTAGCGAAACTTCTTGAAGAGTTGAACATAACTCAGGACGATATCGAAATGTCGTGCAGGATTATCCCAAAGAAGGTCTCGGTGATATTACAAAGAGAATGTAGTAGCATATGGGCTAATCCATATAACCCTACATTGCTGCGGGCCTGGAACGCTAATTTAGATGTGCAATTTGTAACGGATGCATATGCATGTGTAGTTTATATTCTATCCTATATTTCTAAGGGAGAGAGAGAAATGAGCTTTCTAATGGAAGGATGCGTTAACGAATGCTTGAACCAAGGCCATCATTCTGCAAGGGACGTTATGAAAAAGATCGGGATGTTGTATTTGAGAAACAGGGAAGTGAGTGCACAGGAGTCGGCATTCAGAGCTTGCAATATGCCTTTAAAAGGATGTTCACGAAACGTAGTGTTTTTACCAACTGGGGGTGATTCTGTAAAAATAAGCTTGCCATTGTCAGTGCTGAAAAATAAGTTGAAAGCAAGTGGCGGCGAGCTCAACCCGTCTGATATGTGGATGACAAGTATGATAGAAAAATATAGGGCAAGGCCAAGACAACAGGAAATTGACGAAATATGCTATGGTGAGTTTTTTTCAAGATATCGCGTATTGTCACAAACACAGGCAAAAGGAAATAAAAAAGCTCTGGAACTGGAAAAAGGATTAGGTCATGTACAAAAGAGAGAAACAACTCAACCCGCGATAATTCGATACCCCCGTTTTCGTAAAGAAAAAAATAGTGAAAAATATTATCGAAGTATATTGGAACTTTTTTTCCCACACCGAACCGACGAAGATTTGAAGCCGCTTTATTACAAAAATTATACAGAATTTTACAAATTTGGCAAGTGCTCGGTTCATGGTCGAAGCATGAATGTAAAAGAGCTCGTGACAGAAAATATGCGGAAGTTTGAAAATATACGCGAAGAACTTTCGGAAGCCGGAAATATGTTAGCTGATGAACAGCTGAGGATGAGAGATGAGTGGGCTGATCTAATAACAGAGCTCCAACAGCGTACTCGTGACGAGGGTAGAGACAGCAACGTAATACACACTGTTGAAGACGAGCAGGAACGTGATGATATACCTGATCTCCATCAGACGACAAGCAAGATCACATTCGTAAAAAATGTTTTTATTAGTAAAGAGGAAGCCTTGCCAATCCTAAGATCTCTCAACGAAATGCAAACTGAGGTTTTTTACGCGATTCGACAATGGTGTGTAAAAAAAGCAAATGGAAAAAATCCAGATCCATTTCATCTTTTTATATCTGGCGGAGCTGGAACCGGGAAATCACATTTAGTGAAAGCAATTTATTACGAGACATCCAAGGTGCTAGCCAACAGAGCAGAAGACATTTCTCAAATCCGAGTATTACTGACCGCTTCCACTGGCGTTGCAGCATACAATATCAAAGCCACAACAATACACAGTACATTTAGCATCCCAGTACAAGCGACAATTCCATACAGACCACTTGCAGAAGAAAAACTCAACACCTTGAAATGCAGGTATGAAAATTTGGAATTATTGATCATTGATGAGATATCAATGGTCGATTACAAATTATTATCATATATTCACGGAAGATTACGCCAAATAAAAAGCGCAAGCGATGAGTTTCCATTTGGCAAAGTAAGCATAATTGCAGTAGGGGATTTCTATCAACTTCCTCCGGTTAAAGCATCCCCGTTGTTCAAGCCAAATCCGTTTGGCGATCTATGGAATGGTTATTTTAAGCTAGTAGAGCTTAACGAAATTATGAGGCAAAAGGGCGATAAAAAATTTGCAGAAATGCTTAATCGTATACGCACAAAGAAAAAAGGCGAGATAATGAACGCATGTGATATTTCGATGCTCTCTCAGCGTGAAACTGGTGAAACAAAATCAGATATCATCCACATTTACCCAACAAACGCTCAAGTGAATGAATTCAACTTGAAACGTCTTCTTTCTCTTGATAAGGAAATAGTAGAAATAGCTGCTGATGTTTTAACTCCCACGTCAGAAAATCGCTCATCCAGTTGTCGGACATATATACCAATGGGTCAATTGCAAAAGACTTTGAAATTTTCTGTTGAGGCTAGGGTGATGTTGCTACGCAACATTGATGCAACCGATGGACTTGTTAACGGTGTAATTGGTACCATTGTGAGCATTCACCGCGCAGAAGGTACAATTGAAGTAGATGTCATCCATGTCCGATTTGACGACCATCGTGTTGGCGCCGCATTGAGAATGAGATCAAAATGCAGATATGAGGACGGCGTTCCTATCACAAAAGTCGAAGATTCATTTTCAGGCCGCGGCAGTTACAAACAGTTTCCCCTTAAACTGTCGTGGGGATGTACTATTCATAAAATGCAAGGTGTTACAGTGGACGCAGCTCTCGTTGACTTCAAAAAAGCCTTTAGAGCTGGTCAAATGTATGTCGCGCTCAGTAGGGTGAGATGTGTTCAGAATCTCATCATAGAAAATTTCAGGGATGCGCTATATATTGCGACGAAGGAATTGAAAGTGCCATGTCAAATATGTCTCGATTTTTACCTGAAAAATGCAAAATATTTGATAAGATCGATATTATATTGAAAATAAGTTTGATAAATATTCAAGGATTACGTGCACATTGGGAAGACTTGATGAGTGATTCCCGGTTTACAGAATGCGACGTTATTTGCTTGACTGAAACGCACGGAATCTGCTCACTTCAATCTTCTGTTTTTAATATCGTAATTCGAAACAGAAGTGAATGCTACGATAAAAGCGATGATTTTTTCGGACAATTTAAAACAAAAAAGCAAGGGGGAGTTGGATTTTTGCTTCGAAGCGAATTGAAAGTGAGGGTGATGGACATTGAAGTTCTGAACCTGGAATTTTTATGCCTTCTGCTCGTCGAAAAAGATACCGTATTAGTGAGTATTTACAGGCCGCCATCTTATCCTTTGTCGAAATTTAGCAATGCGTTAAAGATTTTGTTAAAAGAACTTGCAAATCTGGATATGGACTGTCTCATAATGGGCGATTTCAATGAAGATCTGTTGGCTGACAATAAATGTATCGAGCAGATGTTCAGCATTGCTGGCTTTACTCAGGTTGTTCACTCTTACACCACAGACGGCTGTACTCTTTTGGATCACGTGTACATAAAAATGAAAACATGTAAAGTAACTGTAGAATCATTGCCGACGTATTATAGCTACCATAATGGTATTCGAATAGCTTTGAGTTTCGTCCCAGTCCCCGTTTCACCCTAAATACATTCAAAATACGCAAGTTGTGATTAATCTATTTTTGTGAAGAGAAACGTACAAAATACACACGTAGTGAATAGTTGATATTCTTTGGAAATAATTTACAAAGGTAGACCCTATGAATTCACATTCCAAGTTAGAGATACTCATATACCATGTTTCGACAGCATGACTCCTCGTGACATGTTTTGATGCAGCAAGAAACTATTTTAACGAGAAATAGGACAAAATGACTCATGCACGATTTAGTCACGTGACCGGAAGTGCAGCCTCAACAGGCGAACACAAGTAGTGGTGGACCAACTGATCTCAAATACCAAGTTTGAGTTCTGTCTTTGACATTTTATATGAGGAACATGTCCATCAATAATTGTTATAAATTCCAACCCAAAACCGTTTATCAATTTTGAGAAACCACAAAAAAAAAAAACGCTCACTGGAGCGTGAAATCGTGGTCTCATGCATAAAATTTGCATTTTGTTGTTAGTTGAGTACCTCTACACATTTGAGGTGAATTTCAAGTTTGTAGGACCAATTTGAAAAAAAAAATAATAAAAATATTAATAAATAACGTAAAATATGAAATGAAAAAATCACTCATACATGACTTAGTCACGTGACCGGGAGTGCTACCCCAAAAGGCTAACATAAGTTGTGGTGTATCAACCGACCTCAAATACCAAGTTTGAGTTCTTAATATTCAATAGTAATTGAGATATGCGAAAAAAACTGAAAATTATGCTATGTGCACTGGAGCGTGAAGCCGTGATCAGTCATGCATAAAATTTGCTATTTATGACGGGGGACTTATTATCTACATGTGGTGTAAATTTCAAGTCTCTAAGTAGTGTCGTTCTCGAGAAGAAGATGAAAATGTAAAATCCTATATTGCTCACTGGAGCGTATCGCCGAGGTCACTCATGCGTATCCTTGACATATCATATCCGGAACATGTCCATTAATCATTGTTATGAATTTCAACCCAATAGCATGTATCAATTTTGAGAAATCGCAAAAAAACTGAAGACGCGTTTTGCTCACTGAAGCGTGAAAGCGTGGTCAGTCATGCATAAAATTTGCAATTTATGACGGGAAACTTATTATCTGCATGTGATGTAAATTTCAAGTCTCTAAGTAGTGTCGTTCTCGAGAAGAAGATGAAAATGTAAAATCCTATATTGCTCACTGGAGCGTATCGCCGAGGTCACTCATGCGTATCCTTGACATATCGTATCCGGAACATGTCCATTAATCATTGTTATGAATTTCAACCCAATAGCCTGTATCAATTTTGAGAAATCGCAAAAAACTGAAGACGCGTTTTGCTCACTGGAGCGTGAAAGCGTGGTCAGTCATGCATAAAATTTGCAATTTATGACGGGGGACTTATTATCTGCATGTGATGTAAATTTCAAGTCTCTAAGTAGTGTCGTTCTCGAGAAGAAGATGAAAATGTAAAATCCTATATTGCTCACTGGAGCGTATCACCGAGGTCACTCATTCGTATCCTTGACATATCGTATCCGGAACCTGTCCATTAATCATTGTTATGAATTTCAACCCAATAGCATGTATCAATTTTGAGATATCGCGAAAAAACTGAAGACGCGTTTTGCTCACTGGAGCGTGAAAGCGTGGTCAGTCATGCATAAAATTTGCAATTTATGACGGGGGACTTATTATCTGCATGTGATGTAAATTTCAAGTCTCTGAGTGGTGTCGTTCTCGAGAAGAAGATGAAAATGTAAAATCCTATATTGCTCACTGGAGCGTATCGCCGAGGTCACTCATGCGTATCCTTGACATATCGTATCCGGAACATGTCCATTAATCATTGTTATGAATTTCAACCCAATAGCATGTATCAATTTTGAGAAATCGCAAAAAAACCGAAGACGCGTTTTGCTCACTGGAGCGTGAAAGCGTGGTCAGTCATGCATAAAATTTGCATTTTATTGCTAGCTGAGAACTTCTGCACGTTTGAGGTGAATTTCAAGTCTGTAGGACCAATTTGAAAAAAAAATAATAAAAATAAATAATAATAAATAAATAATAATAAATAAATAATAATAAATAAATAATAATAAATAATAATAATAATAATAAAACACAGGAATACAATAGGTTCCCTGCTGACAAGCAGCGGGAAGCCTAATAATAACTAGAGCTGCGTGCAGCTTTAACAGGCTTCCCGCGTAAAAAAAACTGAAGACGCGTTTTTCTCACTGGAGCGTGAAAGCGTGGTCAGTCATGCATAAAATTTGCAATTTATGATGAGGGACTTATTATCTGCATGTGATGTCAATTTCAAGTCTCAAAGTAGTGTCGTTCTCGAGAAGAAGATGAAAATGTAAAATCCTATATTGCTCACTGGAGCGTATCGCCGAGGTCACTCATGCGTATCCTTGACATATCGTATCCGGAACATGTCCATTAATCATTGTTATGAATTTCAACCCAATAGCATGTATCAATTTTGAGAAATCGCAAAAAAACTGAAGACGCGTTTTGCTCACTTGAGCGTGAAAGCGTGATCAGTCATGCATAAAATTTGCAATTTATGATGGGGGACTCATTATCTGCATGTGATGTAAATTTCAAGTCTCTAAGTAGTGTCGTTCTCGAGAAGAAGATGAAAATGTGAAATCCTATATTGCTCACTGGAGCGTATCGCCGAGGTCACTCATGCGTATCCTTGACATATCGTATCCGGAACATGTCCATTAATCATTGTTATGAATTTCAACCCAATACCATGTATCAATTTTGAGAAATCGCAAAAAAACTGAAAACGCGTTTTGCTCACTGGAGCGTGAAAGCGTGGTCACTCATGCATAAAATTTGCATTTTATTGCTAGCTGAGAACTTCTGCACATTTGAGGTGAATTTCAAGTTTGTAGGACCAATTTGAAAAAAAAATAATAAAAATAAATAAATAAATAATAATAATAATAATAAAACACAGGAATACAATAGGTTCCCTGCTGACAAGCAGCGGGAAGCCTAATAAATAAATAATAATAATAAAACACAGGAATACAATAGGTTCCCTGCTGACAAGCAGCGGGAAGCCTAATAAGTTCATGACTTCAATATGGTCAGCCTTGATTTTAGGTGTAAATAGTTGAAGGTTATGAAGGGTTGTTTTGAGAAAAAATAGCATCGCACAAATTTTGTTCGGCGCTGATAATAGCATACCATACATATTCAATATTTTAAAAATACTAACCGTAAAATACACCACACTTACAACTCCGCCGTAAAGAAAGTCGGCGGATGTCAAATTAATAATATTTAATGAATGAAAAGAGAGTTGGTAAGAAATTGGGTGCTGGATTGTTTATTTTTGGAAATATTCATTTTATATGTTGGTTTTTGTGATTTAACATGTACATATCCTGGGCTGGTATGTAACATTGAATATATTATTATGTATGGGTCAAACCGTTCAAGTACCTTCAAACACTGTTAAAAAATTGGCTGAAATTGTTCAAGTTGTTTCAATGGGGTAAAAGAAAAACTGCGGCTCTTTCATTGAACATGTGTCTTTGTACATTGATAGTTTATACCTATATTACTGTAACTATAAAAACTACAATTAATTTTTTCTATTTTCCATTTTTCAACCCTTTTTTCCGAGTAAAGTATATTTTTGTAAAATCGTAATTTTGAAACAAATTATGCAATTTCTGTCTGGAATATTTTAAGACCTTGAAAGTGCTCTAGCCATTCTTTCAAATGAATTATTAGTGAAGGTGATTAAACTAGAATTTGAGGTTTTTATTGGGGTTTGAATCTGTCATGGTCAAATTTAAAAAAGAAGGACTTCAAAGATATAATTTCTTGGGCATTGAAAGGGTTTCAAGTCATATGAAAGTAAATCCTAGTAGGAATGTTATGGCTGCATAATTTTCACGAAGGGCCTACATTTACTCATTGGAAATGAGAGTGGCTATAGCCGAATGAAGTGATACTACAAGATTCCATCTGTTTCTGTTATGTCAATTAATGAACAGTATATATCTGATTTTATATGTTTTTGTAAATCACAACATTTACTTAACCCTTTTAATTACTCTGTGTCCTATGTGTTTTAATTATATACCCACCAAAGTATATTTTAATTATCTTTCAATGTCGTTTATTCATTTTGGCCAATGAAGGCCAAGTGGAAAGAATTGAACAATTTTGGCCAGCCGACTAGCGTGCAAAATTGTGGTGATTGGCAGACATTTTCAACGATGCTGTTACAAGAGAGGCATCGCGACTTCCAAGCACCCTACCACCAGGGAACGAATTATTGTCGAAGAAAAATTCAGTTGCTTTTGAGCGCTTGTTGAGCCTTGCACGTAAGAAACTGAAGTGCAATAACTTATAGAAAAATAAAAAACAATTTTTGAAAAAATATCCGAGACTCACAGATCATAAATGGATTGGAAATTTGAAGAAAAGTAGAAAGATAAACTGTCCTAATTTATTATAAATATATTCTTAACTGAATATTCACCATGCATATGAATTATAAAAAGGACGAACTTTTACAACTAAAATACACCAATAAGAACATTTTGGTTCGGGTATGTAGTTTAAGTCGGGAACTGATAATTGGGAGCCTTCTCAAAACTCATATTTATATCTGCACATGTCAATTTACCAACATAGGCAAAATGATCGTGACTACGATAAAACATGCTTGTGCAAAGGGCAGGTCCGGTTTCGAGCCGATTTCATCAAATTGGGCCCCGCAACTTGAAGGGGCCCCAGCGTAGTGTGGGTCTCTTTCAGTGTTATGAAGTACAAAATACTACTGAATACGTAAAAAAAGTGCAATAATATTTCTCATGGTATTAATTTGTTATGCATGGGAAATTTAGTAAATTATCGCTATGTCACCATTAGCAATTAAATTCCTCTGTTCTGCTTTATTTCAGAAATTTTGATTAATATTTTTGTACTGTTTTCTACAAAAGAATAAATATGATATAAAAAGAGCGCAGGTATTCAAGTAGTAACCAGAAAAGATCATTGGCGAAGGCAAAGGAAGCTGAAAAACAAAGAGGTGCTATTCGTAAATTCCTTATTCCCCCATCTATGAAGTGGCCAAGGATTGAGAATGAAGAAAATAACAACAGTTCAGAAAATAATATAACCATGAATCCAATAACAGTTGATCAATCTTGAAAATAAATTGAAGACAATCTCAAATCATCACATCAGGACAGTCCCAATACAGAAAGCATAATCATAACCGGAAAAAAGCCCAGATAACAGTCCCAATACAGAAAGCATAATCATAACCGGAAAAAGCCCAGTATCATACAATACATACCTTAAATTTGTTTTTGCAAGTATTAAATGTCTACTTTTGTTTGGTTTGTAGGTTTTTTTTCATATGAAATATAAACACCCATGTATTTTTAACGCATTGAAACGACGTTGGGATACATAACTTATGGGATACTTTGATGTAGTCTAATTTTATATTTATACTCAAGTATAGGTACGAATCACTGATGAAAAATGTTGCAAAGAGCCGTCAAAATACCCGCTTATAAACATAAATTTTGTGCTAACAAATTGCACGCAAAAATAATGCCTGCCAAAAATTGGGTTCATCAAACTTACGAATTGTTGAGTTACGTATTTATAATATATATGGTTAAATGAGCCACAAGTTATTGTATGCCCTGTAGATGAAATCGAGTAACCACCAACTGCTAAGGTAGTTACTTATAATCGCTTTCGAAGTAGCTGCTTGTGTGAGACTGGTTTATATGGCCTGGGGGCTTTTAATCAAATTCGTCATATGTTTGCCGTATAGGCAGGTAGGTGTCGTTGCATCTAGAAAGATCAGGTTTATAGAATATTATAGAATGGTAATTTTGGCCGTGATTCAATTAAGGTTGTGTAATATCAAAAAAGTCAGGTAAGAAATGTTTTTTATACATATATATACAATATATAGTAAAAAATCTGTAAGAATTTTATAGTCCTCGTCGTTGGTGACACATCTGAATGCCGGCCGCAGACAGACTTGTCAGGCCAGTTCTACTGAATGTCAACAAGATATTTAAGATCGCTGTTTCTGAATAAACTAAATTTAAATTTGTATCAATTTACGAGAGGTCAACATTACAGAGGCCTACTAGATAGTTTTCATGCAAATGCCTACGGATGAAATCTGTGACCGAATCGAGGGGTTGAGATTCATGACTCGTTTGTTAGTGCGTAATTGTTTGCGACGGCATTACCAATATAAAAATCACGTTATGGTCAGATAATTACTTGTTTATTGCATACTGTAAAGTTATTGTGAGGAGTCGCGTGTGAAACCCATGCCTATGGGTGTCGTTAAAGAATCTGTATATTGATTGAACTCCCCCGATAACATGTTTATGAAGCTGGTCTTGTGAGCTTTTGGAAACTTTGAGAACTTGTGCAGCAACAATGCAACAGCAACAGATGAAACTTGGAAGTTTAAAACATCGCAACACAAACTAAGAAAGTATGAATTTCTGATTCACGTGGTTGAAATATTAACGTTCTAGACTCCAGCTAGAGCAAGCATAAATTCTGTTGCCGTATCATGTGTACGTATAGTCTTTAAAGCTTATTTGCTTAATATAAATTTTACATGTTATATCCAGTCTACAGTTTACATTATGCTAGAATTAGATGGTGCTGATGTGGTCTTCATGTGAGTGAAATTGATTGGAGTCTGTGGAAATAATAATTTAGAGGAAGCACTATGCAGTACACAAGCTTGGTACCCTTTCTACTTCTGGCGTCGTTTCAGTCTATAGTAATATCCCAGTCAACGCTGAGCGACAATGCTGGCAAAACTTCACCGTTAGTTGTGACAACTGAGAAACTGAGCATGGCTGAAAAAATACAGAATGCATTCAAGTTTATGATGCTTCCAACACCAACAACGCCAGCTACAGAAACTCAAAAATATTCGACAACAACTCCGATGATGTCAAAGGACGATGCCACCACTGAATACGACTTTTTCACGGTATTTGAGACTACAAATGAGTCACCAACGGAAGATGTGGTAGAAGTGCAATCAACAAGAACTCTACCTGTTACAGCCCCTTCCGGTACAAAAATGAGCACAAATTCCACCCAGACAACGACAAGTGGAAATAACGGAACGACTGATTATGTCTACGATTTCATCACAGTTTTGGCATCAACATTTGAACCAGAAGATGAAGAGTACCAAACTACCACTGCTCCTTCCACAACTATAAAGGTACTGTTCAATACAACAACTGCTGGAGAAACGAGCGCGGTGTCTACCAATGCCAAGCCAAAAAAACCTGGTTTCAATTTTGTTCTGCTGAATAATCCAACAACCAAAGAAGTTTCTATTCCTTCAACTACGACAACAACAGCCGTGATCAAAGATACTACTGAGATCGATAACGAGGAACAAACTACCGATTTCGCGTTCATGACAGTCTTCGAGACGACAGAGGAACCTGGCAAGGAGAAAGTTACCACTCCCGTGGCAACCACAACGTCTTCGACAAGAAGGCGAACTGTGCCAACACCTAAAACGACTCATTCGACAACAAACGTACCCGCTCGAAAGACAACATTGCCGAAACGCCCAAAAACAACTTCAAAGAGGACTGAAAATGGTGATTCTGTATATGAATTTAAAAACACCGGCATCAAATTCATTATCAAATCGAGCACTGCATCGCCCAAAACAAAAAAGAAAACATCAAGTTCTACGAAAAAGCCCAAATTTTCAGCAAAAACGGACCACCCTGAGATTTGGGAGAATTTGTTTACAACCGATGAAGCAAACGGTGGCATCGCTATCGGTGGGGAATTTATTGATGGTATCATCAAAGATGGTAGGTTCAAGTTTTGTGTATTCAAACATGTAGCGTAAAATAAATTCAAAGTCATATCTTTGCTATGCTTTTTTTAGATTATCAAACTGAAGCACCCGTGGTTGCGGGTGTGCCGTGGAATGGATCCTACTTTCCACATCCTGCCAAATTTTGGGCAAAACATTGGTACTGGATTTTGATAATTCTGTTGCTGATCATTTTTCTCTTCATTATACCGGGATTCTTCTGTCAGATTTACTTGTCAAAATGGTGTAAAAAGAGAAAGTAAGTTGGGTTCAGTTACTAACAGTCATGATATCATATCCATGTCTTAGCGCCTTCAGCGGCTGATATTTTATGGATCTCAATGTGTAGTGTTGGTATGATGAGTTACACTTCTAACAAAATCGGAAAATTTACTCATTTTCTCATATTTGAATGATAATATATTCTACTTTCATGGTATATATCACATTAAATTTGTTTCATTTTTAGATTACATGAATTCTTTAGGAAAAGATCTCCGACATTTACTTTCGATAGAATTGGACGTGGAATTGGAATTGGAAGAAAGAAAACGGTCTCCGAAAAAGAAGACGATTACATTGATGTAGAGAAAGGACACGAGTCATCATCGTTCTCCTCGTC
This sequence comes from Styela clava, assembly GCF_964204865.1. Taxonomy (NCBI): domain Eukaryota; kingdom Metazoa; phylum Chordata; class Ascidiacea; order Stolidobranchia; family Styelidae; genus Styela; species Styela clava. The sequence goes on from NC_135250.1 coordinate 21,948,338, forward strand.
AGGTATTTTTTTTTAGATTAGTTGATTGCTTGACTTTTCTATGGAAACTTATTTCATTGCGTGAATCAAATGTTAATATTAGTATACTCAATTTTGGCTCGAAGAGGGATAATTGGTTTTTCACGTCGAACTAATTCTATTTTGGACAATCCTTGTCTCCGAAGTAATAGAGCATATATATATATATATATAGTTATTATATTGTGCAATCGGCGCATTCTACCCCTGTTCAGCTCAGTGAGCAATAAGTTAGAGTTGCAATCAGATTCAGTGTGCGATACAGAACAGATACTATGGAGTTTGAACTGTCAATGTAATTTTCAAAATTTCATATTGGGTATTCTTTAATGATTAATTTAAGATTTAATAAATTCCACTTTTGTACATGTTTTCAAATTACATTAGGCAATTCGTAACATATCGGCTTTCAAATTTTCTCATGTTTTGTTGTTATATATAAATAATCAAAAACTACGTTGCGATGAATCTGTTGCACGAGAACGACTCGTTACGTTACAATTTGACTTATTCAGCGATTACTCATATATATGTTTTGTTTTAAGGCGTCAGTTCGCAAAGTGCACGTAAGTCCTCCGTGTCTTCAATTCACACCCATCCTGCGGCCAGTGTTCATGCAGCTGATATTGATCATCATCGAAGCCACGAAAGTAAAACAACCGAACAGATAGTTTCCACTTCTGAAAATGCTACTGTTATTTTCATTCCTGATCCGATGAGCAATGTTCGAATCACTGCGTTATCTGGGTCACATATGGAGTCAGTGTCACAACCTAACCAGTCACCGTCATTTGATTTTCCTGAACCTGTGATGGACGACTCAAACCATCCTCCACCAATGTCGGACGTACCAGCTTCTATTCGTTCACAATCTGATATTGGTCTTGACATTGGTAACGAGGCTATCATAAAATCTAACAATATGACAAATTTACCAACAGCTGTACCGTTGCAGCCCCCTCATAGACCACCTAAGCCTGAACACATGGCTCCTAAACCAGCCCCCGGTATCACTGCCCCTGAAAATAGACCTAAAAGGCGCTCGAAAAAAAAGAAGCCATCGAAGAAGAATTCTGATAAATTACGAAACGAAGGTCCACCACCAAGACGACATCGTGACAAAAAAGACGATTCGGAAGCGTCACAGCAGCGTAAACGACGTACGCGAGAGAGGACTGGTGACCGTTCCACTAAAAAGTCTAAAAATAGCACCAAGAAACGGCCTACAAGATTAACGGAAAAACACGTTTCAAGCACACAGTCATTAATGCATGCTGCGAAGAGTTTGGAAGATATATTGGACGCAATAACGAAATTAACTCGTGAGTATCCTGTGCCAGATTTACCCGAATTAAGTCGGCCGGTGAAAGAGAAATCACCACAGGAAAAGACACATCGGCCGCAAAATACTGATCGCGTACATAAAAATAATGTTGACGGTGGAAAAGACCCTGAACAAAATGAGAGGCACATACCTGATAAAGATATGATGCGTAGAAAACAGAAAAGAACAAAACATTGGGCCACTGAGCAACAGAAAATTGACCGAAGTCGAGACAAAAAGCGCAGAAAAGAGGAAAAACAACAAAAGAGATCACCTAGTTCAAGACGACGAAAGAAAAAAGAGGAGCGACAGAAAACGAAGAAAGAGAAAACGAGAACGCCACGCGGTGAAATAGAGGAAAAGAAAGAGCCTAAGAAAAAGGTTCCCACTCTCAAGAAGGAAGATGTTACACCACAAGATAGAACAAAGCAAGAGCGAAGGAGATTGAGACTCGAAAGAGATTTGAAAAAATTACAGAAGTATCACAATACTGTTGCAAAGAAAGAGGAAGAAAGTGCAGAATCTGTTGCGGACTAGTGATGCGTATATACTTAAACAAAAAATTATTTCCAAAAGAATTTGGAAATAAAGTCGTCATTTTATGGCAAGAAAATAGCCAGCTCACTGTGTGTTGAAACAGTTAATCTAATTGGCTTAAATGCCATGTCGTCTGGTTACTTAGTTTATTTTTGTCTGAAATTTTAATAGCTTCGTTGGTATGCCAAAACAAATGGACGCTTCCCCGACCCTTGACCCCCAGAATTCTCCTTATACTATACCATTGCAAAATTTTCAACGCTTAGTTTGAGTGTTTTAGAGAGTTGGCGCTAACAAATCGGCTCACATGTTCAAAACTATCCTTTCTATTCAAAACATTAAATCAAGTGCCGCTTGAAGATAATTTTATCGCAGCCCTTGTAGTATCAATTTTTGAATATTGCAACTAAACTAAAGCTCTTCGGAAGACACAATCACTATTATTGTAATTGATTTACAACTATTTTTGGAAACACAACTGAAAACTATCAAACGAGAATATCGGTCAGAGACCAAAGACTTATCGATCGAAAGTTAGGGGATCCTCCAAAACAGCGCTCTTACTCCATAGTGACACCTTGTGTCCCATACCTAATTGATTAATAACTCGCTAATCATACGACATTATTCGCCCAAAATCAATAGGCTTCTGGTCCGAGACAAGATGAATGCACATGCAAAATCTGGAGCAGATTCAATCTCGCTTTCGTGAGATGTTGCGTGCATCTAACAGACAAACAGGCAGACAAATACCTATCAACATACTTACCGATTAAAATCGATAAGTAATAACACGCAAACCATCAAAACGAGGCAATATTCAATATATAACCATGCTTGAATATCTGTTCGGGCGCCGCAGAAAATTGCAATTGTTACGGCATTGTTGATTTATTGGTGATTTACTATTGATACGGCATAAACAGGGAAATCGGTGCTCTAGGAAATATCCATACAAAGTAGTTTTAGTTAAAATTAGATAGCTCCAGCACCTATTTGCTAATCATTACTGACTATCGTCATAGTAACAAATTGGTATATTCAAAACGCATTGTTCTGTCATAAACAACATCGTATAAATTCCGGCTTATAAAAGTAAGTGGATACCGGGTTCTTCTGCATTACGAAATGAAAAGTCTCGCGACCTAATTTTAGCTAGTTTGGACCACCGTCTTGGTACATAGAGATTTTTCTATTTTCCGTCATAGGAAAAAAGCATTTATAAGATATTTTCAGATATATTTATTATTGCCATTACATGAATTCCTGAACGTAATAATAAAATTAATAATGTGCAGTAGTTCTCAATTTACTCAAAAAAAAAAAAGTCGACTTGCAATGGACGTATTTAAAGAATAATATACGAAAAGTTGCTAAAGCAAAATTATGCACACTCAATTTGTAGTCAAGGAGGGTATTTTTGCGCAAAGTTAAGGGCGCATGGTGCATTGCCAAAAGCACTGACAATATAAACAATTTAGTTATGCCTTAATAAATAACTATTGTCTTAGAAATATAAAGCTACTCAAGTCAATGTGGTCATGAATGAGGTAATGAATTCTACATGACTGTAAAAAAATCTGGTGGATACATTAGGGTAAAAAAGATAAAAGCAAAGGTGAGCTGCAGTCGGAACGCCGTTCCGGTTGTTAGATTTTATTGCATTTGCGTTCCTGCTGTTGAAATGAAATTATGTCATGAAACGTTTAGTTTCTCTGGTAAACTAAGTTATCAACTGTACGTTTTGTTATGTAATAATTATTTTTACATTGCAACCGACAAATAATTAGCACTGCCGTAACGTGTAATGGATGTTTCCTAGACCTTTGACCCCAGGAAATTTCAATTGTTATGCCATTGTTACGGAAAATCAAGTAAGTTGGTGATTGGGGAAACATTTTTTAGCCATGTTTTTTTTCGTCTGCTGCACTGGTTTTCGAGAGATAGATAGCAAAAGTGTTTTCACCTTTCATATTTTTGAATATTGTGGAATGTGTTAGTACAATCGCTGAAAGTATACAAAACTATCCTACTTAATACAATGAAGCTTTATGGCTTCGATAAAAACTATTTGCGAAACAATCTTGTTTCTATTTGCTCCGATGGTGCAAGTGTCATGCCTGGGCGAAAATCCGGTGTAGCTTCTGGACTGCAGCGACTTTTCCCAATATAATAAATAATTTGGCATTGCGTAAACCACAGACTTCAGCTTGTCTTGGACGACGCTGTTGCAGGAACAAAACGAATAAACCACTTCAGGATATTTTTAGATGAAATTTACTCTTTTTATCACCAGTCCCAACAAAAATCAATATGAGCTGCACAATATTTCAGTCGAAATTGAAATAACTAAAATTAGTAACGTTTTGGGACCACGCTGGGCTTCGTGCAGCCTGCGAGCTTGTTGTGCCATCTGGAAAGCTCATCCAGCGCTACATTTTCACTTTAAATCCGTAACCAAATATTCTGGCATGGCAACTCGTTCAAAGAATCTTAACTTTTTGAAGGACCTTGCACTTGTGATTGACTTTCTGGCGGAAATTTCAATACTTTCTAATCTAAGGCCTTAAAATCAAGATTGACCACAATCTGCGACGCCGACAAGATGATAAAAAGAAGTATTTTAGAAGCAGTTGAATAATTATAAGGGTAATTATAAAAATAAGATTTCTAAAATCATCGAGGCACCACAGTATTATGAGATTGGGCTTGCTGAAAACGAACGATTTCCGGTATGCAGAAATGAATTGATAGAATGTATAATACCTAAAATGGAAGAACGAAAGATGCTTGGCAACAATATGACGACTCAAAATACCATTGATTTATTTAGCTCTCCGAACCCACATATCTGGAACATTGAAAATTTACTTTTACATTTAAAGAAGGCGCGGAGAAGTTACTTAAATTACAGGATGTTCTGAAAATAGATATTAATCAGTATCGTGATTATGTGGAGGCTTATCTCACAAGAAAAGTGGACGATGCAAGTGAGTGGGAATCAATTAAGAAAGCGAAATGGGTAATGAACGTAATAGCAGTAAGTTCAGCTGAAGCAGAACGCGGATTTTTCTTAATGAATAACATTTGTACCGAAAAGCGCGTACGCTTATCAGTTCCCCACCTGCCAAATCTAATGAATATCAAATTGATGGGAAAACCATTACAATTGTGGGGTGCTGAGCCTTATGTGAAGACTTGGTTGTACAGTCATAATTCTACGATGCATTCCAGAGTGCGCGGTGCAACGAGTGCCGAAATTGAAGCAAACCGCAATGACGGGTGTATTTGTTGTTATAAACCGCTGGACAATTTTCATGTTATGAATTTCGTGCAAGGCCCGAGCAAAATTTGATGGCAATGATCGTAGCATTTACTATGTCGAAGCTCTTATTTGTCGTTTCAGACCGCAGAAACTATTCGAAAAAGGTGACCGTTTTTGTGTTCGAGATATTAATTAATTGTCAATTCTACCACGCTTTCGTGAAGTAGTGCAATTAACTAAATTTGAAGAAGGTTTTATGAAGTTTCATTGCATCGAGTTTGGACTATCACGCGTTCCGTCAGATTACTGGCGTGATTACAGATCGCGAAGGTGGGCAAAATAGAATATTTTCATTGAATCGAATATTTTTAACGAATTGCCGAATATCGGGTATTTTTAGTATATATACAACAGGCATCAAGAACGCTAGACATTCTAATGTTGGTGAGCTATTTTTGCGCGTCCTATTTTTTTACAAGGACCAATTATTACGGTTTGGCTTTATACTCCTGGGATAACTAACTTATGCGTTCATATCGGAGACATATGTTAAAGACGGCTATTAGGGAGTGAATTTGAGATTTTTTCTTTTGTGCCGGATTTGATCTTCCTCCCCACCATTTGTAAATTACCTGTCCCAATTTTAAGCTAACAAGATTACCAATTCTGACGCCGGAAAGCGAATATCTATGAAGACCTTAGTTTAATTTTTTTATATATGATTTTACTTTTCCATTGTGCCTGTTTTATTTTCGTATTTATAGTGAATAAAAACACGGCAAAGTCATTGCGTAAATCCTGAATGTTATTTTGAGTTTAAAGAATGATTCAATAAATCGACAATAATGGCAATTTTACTAATCAAATAATAATTCCTTGGTAAAATTTGAAAAATAATTTGTTAACTTGTTAACATTTCCAATTTTACGAAGCTGTGTTGGTGCGCTTTATGCAAAAATAAGAATTAAAACAATACCCAAATACGACTCCTCAAATTTGTCGTTTCGGTTTCTTAGCAAGAGCTGTGGGGTAATTCTCGCGAAATTCAAGGGGTCGGATTAGTGACGCGACATAGATACTGGATATATGAGTAGTAAAATGACATGTCGATACTTTAGAGCGGGGGTGTGCAAAGTGCGAGCCGCGGGTCAAATGCGGACCGCAAAGAAAAACTGTGCGGCCAGCGAAACAAGTGTCTAATTTAGTTTTATCTGCTTCCTTTGTGTTGCAAAGCTTATATTCGAGTCCAATATTATTATCCATGTCCATGACGTTACAATGTCCTGACAGCGAAGCGAACAACGCGATTCACCACGATTGTCACTTGCTGATGCAATTTGAGGAAAGTGCGTAGCAGACGCTAATGAAAATTAGGCAATTGAAAAGCAGTTTAAATAAAAAATTATTATTACGAGATACAAAAGCTAAATAAGTTTTGATTCCAGCCTATCAATTGGTTTTGTTTAAATCTAATCCAGAATAAGATTTGACAGCAAATCGAAACGAACCTGGCGATTTTTACCGAAAACATCCCAACCAAGATAACTTTCCACATTTGAAAAAGTCATTGCTTCAAATATGGCACTTTTCGGCTCAACATATATTTTTTTTTTCTAAAATGGTCGTCATAAAACCGCTTGAAAGACGAAGACTTAAAAATTGATATTGCAATGTGGAATGGAGTACTTCCATTGAAGCAAATTTAAATGAAGGTATTCGGGAAAATAATCCAGCAGCAAATATTTCCCTCAATTCGTTTAAATTCGGTGGGAAAATAAATTTGGATAACAGTTTTCATTAATTTATACGTTTTATCTCATCATTTTTGCAAGGACCCCCAATGACATATCATCGTAATTATAAAAAGACACTATTTTGTGCCTGCAACTAATAGGGAGCCCATGTTAAATGGAGGTGCGGCCCGATGTTGTACCAAGTTTATGATATCTGGCCCGCCTGCGAAAAAGGTTGCACTAATACCAATGATCATTCCACGACACAGTGGTTGGAAACCACTGCCTTATACATTTCCACGAACTACCGGTAGATGCGTTCCGGTTGCAATGATTTTTCTAGCTCATCACTGAATGAGAGCGTACTGCTAACCGAGTAATGCGAAAAGAAAAGTCTTTTCGAACGGACAAGTTCATTATAACTCCATTATGATATCCGTAAACTAAGCCCCGAGACGCAATATTTTTTCTACGGAAAATAGTTTGGCACTTCCATTACGCGAGGAGGCAAGCTGTGGGCCAAATCCACCACTTCAAGGCAATTTTTCTGCCCATTTTTACCTTCATTTATTAATCGAGAACAAGCATCAATTTGAATGAAGCAATATATAGTTTTTTTAAGATGTCACAAGCGGTATGAAACGAATTATACGATATTTCGTTTTTAGATATAATTATAATTGCGAGAAGAAATTCTTCACGACCCGCAAGAACCACCCAAGTTGGTTTTCCCTTTCGGCATGAAAAAGTTTTCCGACCCAACTCTAAACACTAGAGTTAGACTACTTTGTGTTCATATACTCTTCCCAACAATAAATTTGTTGTGTGGACTTAGACTCCTGCTGCCAGGAGACTTGGAGAGGAGACACTCAGACTTGAGATGTACTAGTCCAATTTTTATTGTGACTCAGGCCCAAGTTGTCTTACCAGTGGCGCACTGTAGCCGTAACGCACCGGAGCGCCGTTCCGGTTGTTAAAATATTTTATTGCGTCTGAGTTCCTGTTGTTCCAATGAAATAGTCACGAAAATTTTTGTTTCTCTGGTAAACTTAGTTATTGCCTGTACTTTTCGTAACATAATAATTATATTTAGATCGCAGCTGACAAATTTATGTCGTGAATTTGATTCTATATCATTTTTCAATATTTTTGGCGTTTATTGCTTACATAATGTGGACTTTGTTTGTGAGATACGAATTTTTAAATGTCAACCCAGCGTAAATCAACCGATAATAAGTATGGTCCGCTGCTAAGAACTCGTCCGCGTAATTTTGCGTTTGGTTAAAGGCTATATAGAGTTCTTTGTACTTATTTTGAACTGTGTGCAAGTCCTATTGGGCGTTGCTTTTGGCAAACGATACAGTGATTTAAATACATACCAATATTTTCAAACATTATCGTTGCCCTATTAGAAATGACAGTAAACTTAATGCATCGAGGTTAAAGTATACTCGATCTCTGTGCCTGACCCATTGCTGTAACGTAAGTATGAAACTAATACGACTTTAAGTGAATATTGAGCGTCAGAAATTTTGGAAAATATATAGAAACAAATGTATCAAAAAAAAATAAAAAATTCCGTGATAACCCAACTTTAACGTGTAATGTTCCTCGACCTTTGACCCCAGAATAATTATTCACCCACCTTACCATTATAATATTTCTCATGTTTATTTTGAATATTAATGAGAACATTGCAAGTGCTTGCTGAATGGGACGATTCATCATCATTCTGTCTCATTATAATATCTGTAAATTAAACCCGGAGACGCAACATTCTGTGACTGTCGTTCTCGAGACAAAATGATCTGTTATATCGATAAATGATTTCTCTATTCTTACGCTGGTTTCAGATGTTGGAAACTGTACAAAAATTACTACATTTTTACCACCTTGTATCAACGCAGTTTAAGCGTAAATATATACTACTACTAGATGTCCAACTCCGCTCGCCGTATAATAAAAAAAACAAAGGCGATGTTGCACCTTCAAGTGGCGGGCGTCACGGTTGGTTTTGTTCAGACTAGATGCTTAACGACGACGACGACGCTCCTGCATCACAGCTCGAAAACTAGCCCTGTTCATTGATGACTGATCGAAATATTTGCTGAAGGACGAAGAAATTTGATAAAAATGAACAAATAATTGTGAAAATGAAGACACAGTCTGTCTTGCAAATGACCAGGATGATGTGACAACTTCCTTGTCGAAAGAAAGCAAGGCATCAAAAATGCAATGCATTGCAAAAAATGTCAGTCAGATGTAGGTAAAGTGGTGACGAAAATGAATACTTTGCACTTTATATAAAAAAAAAACGCTTAGTAGCACAGCATTTTGGTCTCACTCCATCTCAAGTATTGTAGCTTTCACAGAAGTTTTTTCTCCACTTGACCTATAATCAGGGCTGCCACCACGTTCTTATTTTTAGAATTTGTCCTTATTTTGAAGGTCTTTGTTTTAGGAAATATTTTTGTCCTTATTTCTAAGAAACATCTTTATTTTGACGTGTGTCCTTATTTTTAACCTTATAAATGAATATACCAGTAAATTAAACTTTGAATTTAGTTTAGATCTGGAACTTCATAAGAGACAAAATGAGTAAACGTAAAAAATTTGACGTGATGATTATGAGAAAGAATTCAACGGCGTCAAACGAAACGAAGGGCCAGTGATTTGCGCACTGCAGCTTTTGTGAATGTGACAACAATCTGGAATGCATAGGTAGAGCAGCAATTTCTGTTAATATTGCAACCCAGAAACACAAGGCTCTGCTCAAGAAATTAATCAAACCAATCTATAAATAACTTTTTTAAGAGTCAATGATTATACAGAGGCTATCTCAACACATGTAAGCAGCTGGAATTTATTTTCATCATCACATCATTGAACATCCGACATTTGATATAAAAGAAAATTATTTTCAAATCATTCATGAGCGAATAAACAATGCAACTGAATGTCAAGATGTAACAACACTACTTGAGAAAGTATGCAAAAAACTTGGGCAAATGTATACGCAAAGTACTGCAGCCAAAATAATAACAACAAGATGGACAATAGGACTCATGGAATACGAAAACAATTGAAGAAACACAGCAGCTAGAACGAAGATAAAGATGTATGTGATTACAGTCAAGTTTCCGTACTCTTGAAGTATGCGTACCAAGAAATGAGGACACCGGAACGTAATATGTCTACCATGTTAGGATCAGGCCAAAATGTTATTCCTTTTTCCTTATTTTAGTTCCATTACGAGTTCAAGGACTAACCAAGTGAGTTTTGTAGTATTTGTACCTAAAAGTATGGGCTAACCTGGTACACATACTATGTTCCGTTGTCCGTCATCTTGGTACACGTATTTCTGGAGTACCCAAGTTTTTTTCCCAATAATCCATACAAATTATTATTTCAATTACTAATGTGAATAAACACTTAATATTGAGTTATATTAATAGTGGTATTGATGTTTTTTTAAAGCTTTGGGAGTGGTTCTTAGCTGGCTTAAAAAGGCAATTTAGGTTCTATCACGTGGACATTGCTACATATTTCTTTTTCTTTGCTGCTTTTCAATCAACTGGAGCACCGATGGATTCCCAGCCCCGCGACCTGCAAAATATGCATCTTTTAAACTGAAAAGCTTTTGGCGATTCATTCAATATTTAGGGTGAGGCCCTACGGGCATAGCTGAAGATTTTGAAGGGAGGGGGGAGAGTGGAATGCTGAAATCTTTAATTGACAAGTTAGACCAAAACACCTAGCAGGTCTGATCGCAAATGTTAGTTTATAATAGTCCCGATGGTCTAACTCTAAAAAGTGTTTCAAGCCACGAAAAATTTATATGTATGATATAGTAAAACAATTTAGAAGACTTTTATCTTACACTTAAAGGGGGAATCTGACAGATGTTTGGTCTAATATGGTATATCACATGTTGAAGGTACCAATACTTGGAACCCTTCATACGCTGGAGAAGCAATGAAATGTTGTTGTTTTTTAAATATGACTACAGAATGTGTTGCATGTAGCTGTATAGCATTTATTTTGGTAAAAAATACTTGAGCTAATCACCTGTTGTAGACTTCCAGTGTATAAAATAATTTATGAAATTTTAGCTGATCTACTGCAGTCTTTTGTCTCCAGATGTTTCAGAGAGTAGTAGTAGATTTTCGTTTTTGAGGGAAGCCATGTCAGTAATGCTGTTGCATATGTCAAAAAAGGTATTTTGCAGTTTGCAAAACTTGGCGTTGCTTCAAGTTCAGACATCTCCGAAATCCTAGCAGCAGATGTAGGAAGAACCTACAAAGAAAAATTTCCCCGGTTCATCTGTTATTAATGACCTGAATACTGTTGGTAATTTTAGAAATAATAATCATGATCCAAGTATTTAAATGCTCAATAGGAGATAGATCTAATAGGAAAATACAAATGAATTAATACCCAAAACAATTCTTTGTGCTTGTGCTTAATACTTAACTGTGCTTAATATTTAACAGACATTTTTATCAAGCTATTGAGTTAAACATGTTGGTCTGTTAGTTTACATGGCTGTTTCAGATGTTTTTTTTTAGACATATCTTCATAAATTCCCTCTTCCATGCCAAAACCCTATCTGGTGACAGCAAATCATTCTTCGAAAGTGAGTTTCGAGACGTCTGCAAAAATTTATATTTTAGTTACGATATTTTGAAATAAATTGCCCACAGCGATTGAACCTTGTCTACCATCTAAGCAAGTATGTGTTTATATATAAGTATAACAGCCACTTTGACAAAGTATTATTTAAAACAAAAATGTGAATACCCCACAAAACAAATTGCATTCAATAAATGTGGTGGATTTTGCAGTAGCAAAAAAGTTATTGCTATTGATCACAAATCAATAATTCAAAATCACTCGACAAAATAATTCAAAACTTTTTAGCACATCTAAAATTAGAAATATATTTATATATGTTGAAGCCATGTTTAGATAATAGCAATAATAGGTATCCAATTTATGTGAAAAAAGTTATTAGTACCAGCCTGAAATCAAGCAAAATGGATTATCATAGCAAACGTAAAACAGCTCTGATGTTGTAATATGCAGCTGGTGACTTCGTATACAAAGACAGAATGAGTCTGGGAAAAAATTATCAAGATCAGTAGAAATCCATCATAAAACACTAATTAATTGAAGTTAAAATATGTGTGTTTAATTTATGTTTTTCATACAGACGTCACAATGGAGGGTATTCACCTCTTTAGCGCCTCCACTGGATAGTGAGCAGGACGTCAGACGACGACTTCGCGATTGTTACTCTGGCACCTTTTTTTTTTATCTGTCTGTGTAACGGCTCAGCGTATCTTTAGCGACGATTTGAAATATCTTCCTGATTTTAGTTTTGATGACGTTACAGAATATGCTGAAAAGCATGCTGGGAATGGAAATAGCGCCAAGAGAGGATACAAATACTTCTGGGAGTCTTTCATCCACGATTACAAAGGTATGGTAAGTTAGGTAGGGCAAGTAAGATTTTTCAGCGAGCGGGACATGATGATGTCACATGTACCGGTACCGTAACCACTGTTATATAATTTTAAGCATTAAGAACGTCAGTAAATAATGACATGTGATGTACATTTATTCATGGGCTATTCAGGATTTACCTATTTATTTTTATAGGGGATCTAAAAGGCAGGGGGCAGCTTATAATTTCAGAATTTACACAGCTTTCCTAGAATCTCCGTCTGCTGTTGGCATTTTTGTACAATGGAGGAGTTTGAGATAAATCAACTATCTAATCTCATTACACCTAGGTTTCGATTAAACCATGCTGAATATGCAACAACCATTGAAAGCAAATTAAGCTGTAACTTATCACTAATATGCATTATTATTTTCACAGTTTTCCAAGATGGTCAGAATTTTTTAATAAAGGCAAGATGTTATCGATCACAAAGAAAAAACGAGCCACCTCATTCATTATTTGTAACTTTGCGACGGACAATGTACTGAGTGCTACTTGCTCTTGTACAGTGGGAGAAGCAATTTGCTGTCATTCTTTAGCATTGTTGTACTGCACTGCGCATTTCAGCAATCTCCAACTAAAGAAAGTCCCCCCAGCTATCACTGGCACTATGCAATTACAATCATGGCATCATCCAAGAAGCGAAGGATTCAAGCAGCTGCCTATCCAAAAAATTATTATTCAAAATCCATGTTCGATTCGAAATCCATCAGAACAATTCGCAGCACTCTACACAAACCTGGAAGAATCCCGCAATGGCAGAGCTTTCTAAATTTTAGTCAATATAATATTCAGTTAAATACAATTTGGCCGTCAAATCCATCTTCTGTTGTAAGTATTTCAACAAATTTTGGACAAGCACCATTTGGGAGTCCTCTAGCATATCAGCAGATATGTGATGAGAAAAGTTTTGAATTCCCTTCTCTCCCTCTGTCTAGTTTGTCTCCACAGACTAACACGGTGTTAACAGAAATGCAACACAAAGTGATGCAAAATCTGACTTTGGGCAGAGAAGATTGTAAACACATTGAATTTATTCAGTATAACTCTCCGATTTGGCACCAACAACGAAAATTTAGAATTACAGCATCCAAATTTGGCCGAATTTATAAACGTGTTTCAAATTTTGACTCCCTTGCTTCAAATCTTACTTCTTCCAAATTATTTCAAACTGCAGCAATGAAAAGAGGTATCCAAATAGAACCAGAAGCAGTAAAATTATACGAGGAAATAAAAAAATGCCAGTGTTCCCCATGTGGATTGGTAATATCTTCAACTTGTCCCTGGTTGGGGTGTTCACCAGATCGCAAAGTTTACGACCCATCTTGTGATGGCAACCTATGCTATGGCTTATTAGAAGCCAAATGCCCTATGTCTGACACTTTTGACAGGGTTTCTTGTCTTTTTAAAAATGATAAAGGGGAATGGACATTAAAAATGAATCATGATTATTATTTTCAAATAATGGGGTGTTTAGGAATCACAGGACTCAAGTGGTGTGACATCATTATTCTTTTACCTTCGGGTGCATGTTTTATTGATCGCATATATTTTGATGATGCATATTTTCTGGACCTACAAATGCGTCTGGAATCCTTTTTTTATGATAATTTCATAAATACGGTTGCAACAAACATGTCATCTTGAGGACAAAAATTTTTCACTTTGTGAAATGTCTGAAGGATAATTATATATCAAGAGAAAAAACTTGCCTAGGCATTTATGTATTTTATTGCTTTAAATTTAAAATGTAGTAACCAGTTGCTTTGGGCTTTCAACTATTTTTCAATAAATTAGTATTTTGTGTATTCGCCATAGTGCAATTTGTTGAAAACAGGCGAGACAGGCAGTAAAAAAGGCTATTCTGAATTTTCCCTTTTCTTTTACTGTTAACCTAATATAATGTTGTGACACCCACACCCTCTGCTGTATATTCTAACAAAGCTAAGATCTTTAAAGGGACATAAAATATGTCCTGAATGTATTTGATAAACTAAAAATAATTATTCAACAATAAACAAACTAAAACTCAAAAACTACTTCTAAAACAAAGGACCGCTAAAGTTGGTTAATAAGCATCAACGGTCCATAGTTGATTAACTGTTCCTAGCATACTCAGTGGTATTCTGCCTTCGAATAACTGATATTCTTTCACCCTTCTGATTGCTCGTTCTACGTGGACTCTAAGTGAAGCAATCTTGCTGGACCGCAATGCCTCCTCATATGTGAACCGCCCGTTAAAGTTGAATGGAGGAATATTTAGACCCACACCTTTCACTTCCAGGAGACTCCTGATGGCAAATCCTTTGTCGCACATTACGGAATCCCCTCTTTCAAGCAAACTCAAAATTCCAGATCTCCGGGTTATTTCACTGTCTGATATGCTACCGCAAAATAATAAACTGACAAAAGTTATTGGACCATGGGGAGCAATACCCAATAAACATTTTAATGTTGTATGGTTTTTATAAAATGAAAAAAACTCACTTTGGAGCATGAGTGAAGATGGCGACTGGCATAACATTTCACAACAGTCAAGGACTATGCGTGTAGATCCATAACCTTGGTTTTTGAAACACTGTGGCATATTTTCATAAACCTGCTCACGAGTAGGCCAAATTGGGATAGACGCCAAGATAAAAAATAAAGAAAATTGGCTCATGTGATAACTATCCGAGAGACAGTGGACTGTGATATGCAAAAACATCACTAAGATGGATCTCATCAAAGACCTGTCTCAGACGACACAAAAATAAAAATAGTTCATCAGCCGATCGCTTCTTACAAGGGTGGTCTAAAAAATCGCTACTTCCATTATAAACTTTAACACCATAGTGTTAAAGAGTTAGCACAGTCCAACAATATGTGGAAAAAGTCAATCAATAAACAATAGGAACTAAAGCCAGTATAATATTTAATCATGGAGCTTGACGCCTTGAAACGTTCCATACCGAATTTAGATATTGACAGCTTTGAAACTCGAGTTTTTAAATTCTCAATTTCTTTTAAAGCTTGCTCAAGTTTTTCTTCAGCTGTTTTCACTACAATGCAGTAGTTGTGATCCACTTGAGTAGGATTAATGTGATTAAAACTCAGACTGCTGGTCCGACTGCTTGGTACAGTGGCATCATCAGTGGTTCTGAACAAACATAATAAAATTCATTAGCAAAGAAATCACATATTCATCCTGGGGAAAGGAAGGATGATAAGACGGCTCAATTATATGATGAACCAGATATCGGTGAAAAGTCATATTGTACCCAAATTACAGCTTCAAGTATTGAATCCTCTGCATTGCATGTATATGTGTAAATAAAATAATGGCACTGAATTGACTATTGTTATGGCTAGCTGTGAGGCAACTAGCAAAGTTGAATGATGTGCTTGGTAGTCTAAATTAGTATCTGGCTTTCTATTTTTTTTGTCGGGAATATATGCTAACAATGTAGGCATCATAGAAAACTAAGAACCGAATACAGATTCTATTAGCCAGAGCAGGCTATGTCTTATAACTATGTGTTTGCACAATGAAATTGTTTATTTTGTATTGCACTGTTTACCTATTCTTGGCACTATTGTGGCCCGCGAACAAAGCAAAAATAATTTTGTGGCCTGCGGAGCCGACAATGTTGGACCACCCTGATATTCTAGACTTTTATAGTCTGTCAAAATATTTTTTCAAATTGGTTAATTTTAAATTTTGGTTTGATACTAGTATGGTGGTATAGTCTAATTTGAAAAATGATATATTCTGTTTTACCTCAGTCTATTTGGCAGTGGTCTCTCTGCAATTAACTTTGTCCAACTAAATTTTGATGGAACTGAGTTGTGGTGCAAACGGCGTCGACCAGAAGGCGTCTCATATATGTCTTCCGGTCTGAAATGGTTGCCACAAACTCGCGTGCTTGGTGTAATCTGTTTTAATAAGTCAAAATAAACTAGCTGATACGAACTGAATAAATAACACCAACTAAAGTGAAGCTAGGCTTCAAGGAATTAATGTATGCCACCTAATAATAATATAGGTTATCAAGTTTAGCTTGATTCCCATAATCAGTGCACCAGGAAGATATTGACAAAATAAACACTTATTAGTCTACAGAATCAGAAGAGCCCTAACTAAGATTTGAGAAGAGCAGAAGTTAAATTAATTTAATTAAGTGATTCAAGAGTCTTGCTGCACACTAAGACTCACAGCAAGACTCTTAAATCACTTGGGATAGTTATCTTTACTCTTGCTACAGCATCCTTGCATTATATGCATACCGATCCGCCGGCACAAAAGCATAGAAGAAGGATAAGTAGTTAGTTTCGTAGAAACCAAATCATTAGTTAAATTAATTGTTGCCAAAACTGCAAAAGAAAGTCGTGGGCTGTGCTCACCTTAAATACACTCACATATGGCCTACAACCGCATAGATATAGCCTAATAACTAAAGTAGAAGCGAGAAGAGAAAATCAGGGTCAAAACTAAAATTAAAACCAAAAGAAAAAAAATATTTGCCACAATATACTGACTTACTTGAAAATGTTTACCAGGATCGCGACGAATACTGTGAATCCACGCTCTCTTCATTTTTTCATTTTTGGGGAAAGAGTGGAACGATAAGTCTGGTGAGTAACGGCTATCGCCATTACACAATGTTACGCAGCAATGCAATTTGGAACCACCAGACGCACGAGCCGCCATTTCAATCGAAAAGCCCAAACCAGTCCAACGTCGCGGGGAAGCAGAAGACAGTACTTTCCCGCGCATGCCCACATAAAAACAAAATGGCGACGCTCAGTGGCGATAATGAATACCCTCCATTTTAATCACCCATCAGTCAATTTATATTCTTGCTTACTGCTTTGATCACACAGCATAAATCCTCACACTGCAATTTTTTTATGATCCGAAAATACACATATCTCTTATCAAAATTTACATTCCTTGACAAATCATTACTGTATTGGGTACCTATAAGAACATTTACAACTCACTCTTTTTTATGCTGAACAATCGTAGCACAAAGCGGCTCTCTACTAGACTACATCTACTCATGGGTGTTTTTAAGTGAATTTAAAATCTTACTGTCAATGTGCTTTCGAGGGCTGAACCGGTCCTAGGGCCTTCCCACTCAATTGATTGTTCTTCTATTTTGTTTTGTAATCTGCATTCTATCAGTTCTGTAGTCAAGTACCGTATATCGTGTAATATTCCATGTGCACAACTAACTTGAATATTTATAAGTCACTCACTTAATCTTGACGCGAGACAGCGCCGTCAGAACACAGAAAAACGCAGGAACTCGCACGATGATTTTCGAAGCAATAATAATCTGTCAGCACCAAGTCAAGCGTGTCGGCGAATTCAACACCGGGACCAAATTTCCGGAGTTACACGGGGTTGGGTTTAAGGCTTCTTTTCCGTTTATCAATATCATCGTAGAATATTACGGTAGTACTTAAATATGCTTTGGTTGTGACGTCATAATTGTTGCATAGTTACTAAACATGATTCGCATCGGTGCATTTGCAGGTATTACTGGAAATTTACCGCACTCAAATTGGGGTGCAAACTGCTGATGTAGAAAATTGGGATAGCGTAGTAGGATAGTTGTAGGCGCAAATATCAGAACAAACAGTTTCCAGAGTGTGTCAGAGTAGAATATGTGTCATTCTATGAATAATTATCTTTCTAACGCTTATGAGTTTTGCGCAATTTAGCCTATGTCAACTCATTTTACTTTTCTCGCTTGTTACAAAGATGGTTGTAATTAGTCGCAATCTCCTTCAATACATCGTTTTGCAGATCACTAACTCCTTGTGACAACGGAAGAAATATGAAACTACCGACCCAGATTTCCAATTTGTTTGAGCAAGCAAATATTGTACTACTCGGTTGTAACGTGACAATCAGTAAAAGACGTTGATTTTTGTGCTGAGGCTTCTGTTCGTGTTCACTTATGGAGCTCTAATCCGACTCGCATCCGTTGGTAGCGAATCAAACCACTGAGTTTCTTTAGGGTGGTTTTGTGGTCTGTATCGGGTATGCCTTTATATGGCAATTCTATTACGTGAGAAGTAGGCATCTGTGGGCCGAATCCACAACCTCAAGCAAATTACCTGTCATTTTTTACCTTCATTTCTTAATCAGGAACAAGCATCAATTTAAATCAGGAAGAGTGTTAACTGACCCGTAACATTAATAAAAATCAGATTGATGGTTACAACAATTAATATAGTGTCATTCCCAGTTCCCCTATAAATGTGATTTAAACAAGAATAGCAGGACAAAATTTGATTGATTTAGCTTACCTTTAAGCGCCGTTATTAAGCTTAGTTTGGAACAGACCTGCGGGCGACTCATATGGTCTTCACGGGCGACTTGGTGCCCGCGGGCAACGCGTTGGTGACCCCTGATTTAAATGAAGCCATATATACATTTTTTAAAATGTTACAAGCGTTACGAAAAGCATTATATACGATATTTTGTTTCAGATACATAATTGCGAGTAGAAATTCTTCACTGCCTGGCGAAAACGAGTTGAATTTGTCTTCCGGTATGAATAAGGTTGCCGACCCCAACTCTAAACAGTAGACCACTTAGTTGTTTACTTTATACTGTCATGACGTACCGTTTATTCTGTTTCCAACAATAAATTTATGCTTATGAATGTTTAAGATATCAGAAAGTCCTTGTATTACCTTCCAAGCAAAGGAACGCAGTTAAACCTGTTAGAACAGGGGTCACCAAACTTTTTGGATCGCGGTCCGGGTATGACTCCAACTGTGTTGAAACGGGCCGGATGAATATTTTTGTCAATGCAATACAATAAATTCACAAAAGTTGGGAAATCCATTCAGTTTATTCAACAATAATATATATTCTACATTTCTGAAGACTTGAATATTAAATTCTATCTATATCGCAGAATATAGATCGAGAACATCCCAGGAAAACAAATATACAAGATTTCTAGATCTAGACAACTATCCGGATATTAGCTGTTATCAAAACGTTGCTGTCATGAATTATGAATGTTACAAAATTCGCTTTTTTGCGCCAAAAATGTACGCATCACGTTTGCTTAGTTACGCCGTGTTGGAATACCGCTCATAAAAACGACTACGGACTGCCTGCTGTAGCTTGGAATTTCATGAAATTTTGACATAATTTAGATAAAATAAACAACTATTATCTGGATTTGATTTTTTTCATCAGCGCATAAATTTTCTAACATTCGACGCTTTTAAAAATTATGCTCCAGTTATATGTAGTGAAAATCAATGATAGTATACCGACGATCGCCTGTAATTGCGCCTTCAACAACGAACTCACTAAATGCAAGCTACCTTTTCTCGTATTGAAGTAAGATTGTGACGTCGCAGTAACATAATTTTTGGATGACGTGGCAAGGTGGGGCTAGAATATGCTAATTGTAACACCGCGCCCACAAGAAGTACCTTTGGGAGTATACGGTTCTTTATCTACTGAAATGGCGAAGCAATTGTTCTAGCAAATAAAACAACAATAACAACATGAAAAAGAATTCCAGTTATACGTAGTGCAAATTAATGATATTTTCAATGGACACCAATAAATTTATATGGATGTGTGTATTTCTTTCCTAACTTGATACTTACCAATTTTCAGGAAGTTTGTACAATCAGAGCATCGTTAATTATTACCCACAATGAACCATTGTCAAACTATCATGCACAACTTTAGCGTTTATTTGAGACGATCTTTCGGCGGTGTCAATGACCGTTGCCAAAATAAAATCCTGAAATAGTCTCAATATTTCATATATGGGAAATATTAGTGATTGATATGTGTTCTTTTTTCATATTTATTAGAGTTCTTATCAAAAAGTATTACAATTATTATGGAAAAAAGTGGCCTGTCGGGCGGTACTAAAATTCCGATATTTCTTGACCGTTTTTTATAAACTTGGTATGGTTTTTTATTTTCACTCAGATCTATCCACTGGCGCAGTTTTTATTTAAATCGGATGAACGTCAATATTTTGGAAACATACCCACATGAATATCCGCATTTAGACACAACAAAAGTTAGTGTGACTTGTTAAATTGGAGCAGTACGCGAGGAATTACAGTACTGTTAGCGCAAAATGCACATTGGACGTTTATTTTAGCACAAGAAACGTGAACTGTTTCGTAGAAATCACGCGCCACGAGTGTACAAGTACATCTTTTGCAGAAAACGTTGCGTACCGGTAGAGAATTTAGCCTATTTTGTCACTGCTATATTTTTAGACTAATTTTTCATTACTACTATTGAAACTACAACTCCTAAGGAGGCAAATGATAATTGACTTATTTGATTCATACTTAAATTTCCGATACACAATTAAAAACTAACGAATAGCATTCAAAGTCGCAAAAACGAAATATTGTTTACAACCACGACTGAAAATCTGTCAAGATGACAATAGTGTCTGAGCGGATGCGAAAAGGCCTATTATTACGTCACTTTTTTGCAACGTGCTGATCGGCCAATGTTACGAAATAAACACGGAAGACGATGCTCGGGAAAATACCCTTTGAAAAAAATTTAGCCATTTTTGCGTGTTATTGCGGGCCGGATAAAATGACGCGGGCCGTAGTTTGGTGACCCCTGTGTTAGAATTACAGCGAATGTTATAGAAGAAATTCTGCAAACTGTTACAACAGCATTTTGCGTACACGAAAGAGTGACACTGATAATATTTGATGAGACGAAGATCAAGAATATGTCGTTTACAAAATGACAATCGTCAATAACAACTTCAACTTAACTATTGGCGTTTCATGAAAAATCGTATAAAAACAGGTGACCCTTGGTGGGTGTCGTTGACTACGGTGACGAAAAACTAACCAGCTTAGTTTTAGATACTAACGCAGTTGCAAGCCAAGTACTAGCATTTTTTCTCAGAGGTTTGAGAAGCAGCGTATAAATCTTGGTTCAGGCTCATAACAAAACCTTAGAAACTTTTTCAAATAATTCATTGCCGTCTAATCGCATATTACCCAACTATTGGAATTAATTCAGATGGATTGTTTGTGCTATTGTTGAGAGTTCTTCAGCAGTTACTAATATTGACCGGTATTACAATAATTGGAGTAGTAGGTAAGTCAACAATAGTTATTAAGGTGCGTGGTTGTATGTCGACTATAGGGTTGGGCATTTCGAATCGAATAGTAAATTATTCGAATCTGCTCAGGTAACAAATTTAAATCGCCGCCATCTTGTTTTTGTCCGCCGAAGTTTGACGTGAATCCTGTTTGTTTTTCAATAAAGCCAGCTATTTAAAATGCCAATCTGGCATATGACTCTTTTCTTCGTAGTAAGTTGTTATTGCTAAGACATGTTATTTATTGTGTGTGAGTGTTCAGTAACATATATTCGATTTTGAAATCATCAGGTATTCGAAAATGCCCAGGCCAGTCGACTATCTTCATTGGGCCTAGAATCTAGATTATACGACACCGAGAAGATATAGCCTAAAACTCGTGTCAAACTAAGGCGTTGCCAGTGAAGTTTCACAACACATTTTTACTCAATGATTTTTGGGTTGCAGGGGACGGACGGTCTTCCGGCTAACAGAAAATGCTTCTCAAATTTATGTCAAGCTGAGAACAGGGTATCGAAATATAGAATGAAAAATCCCCGCGATGTGAAAAGTAACTCTTTGTTAATGTAGCATTATGATATCGCTATTTATAATGTTATTCTTTTATATCAAGGTACATATATTTTATGAATAATCCTCCGCATTCGATTAAAACGTCAGAAATAATATCATGCTCTGGCAGCACAGGTTGTTTTTTTGCCAAAATGAGAAGAATATATATATAACAATTTTTCGACTTGTTCCACTATAAGTCGTTTTCATACAGGTCTCATCTTCATCCGTTGGATCAGAAATGTGTAAAAGGGGATACAAGTCTTCATCGGAGTTGGTATTTAATACAAATTATTGGTTCGATCTGATGAATACGGGTAACCGTGACCACTGGAAAGAAAAAAAAGAACATTCAGCGCCGTAAAGGATCCCAACGACACACTGTTGAAGTGGCTCATATCAGATTTTTTTGGTAAGTTTAAATGTCGCGCGGGCCAAAACATTCATTGACATTTTTGTGATGAATGCAGAAATGACAATACACAAATATTCTATATTAAACATGGTCTTGACGCTTTTCCTAAAATCACAATTTTATACAAGGTGTTTACTTAATAGAAGATATAATCATTTGGTGACAACGCGCCGAAAGCAGGCCAGATTTTGCTGAAACAATGCTACTTACAAAGAGTACTGAAGAGGGTTTGCTTTCAACATCAGTCGCCATAGAGTCACTGGTCAAAAATTGTTTAAATGTATATAAAGCCCCTATAACACCACCAGACGTTATAACCAGGGTTAGAGTTTCTTTTTTCAGAAATGTGTTACACATAATTGATATTTCAGATTGTTTGGATTCATAGTTCGGTCACCAAGGGTGCATTGGTCGAAGGAGCAACGATCCTGCAGTGGTGGATTTTGGCTACAATGCCATACAGTCCCACAGGAGTTTGTAATCCCTCACCTTGCTTGAATTTTACTATGAAGATGAAACTCCATTTCAAATTGGGCAAAGTATTGCAAATAAACTTCTTCGATCTGTACTTCTCCACTCTTTTCCCGCTGGAGACTGACTAAGCAAATTTTTACCACTTTTACACCCGCTGCTAAGCATTTTAGCATAACCGAAATTTGTGGTGGTTATATATAACCAGTAGTGGGATTCAGCCGGTTCGCACCGGTTCTATAGAATTTTATGAGATCAGCGAACCGGTTAGCATCACATGACTTTTTGCAAAAGAACCGGCTGAAAATATGACATTTGTATGATGGAACCGGCTGACAAAAAGTTTGAATCCCACCACTGTATATAACTTACATATCTTTTCAATAGCTCGTACTGCTGCATTGACTTCATCAGTCTCAGAAGAATTCACTAAATACGAGAAGTCAATATTTTCCGAATTGGTACGACATTTGATCTTGTCGCAAAACATTCATTCACTTCTTTCTGGACATTAATTAAAAAATTAACAATTGTTGGACTTGCAGCCCATTGCTCTCTATCTTGGCACTTGTAAGTGCCAGGAAGCTGTCCTGTTGCCAACTTTTTAATGAAGTTCCTGAAATTTGTAACATCATTTAAATATACTAAAAATAGTTTTTACCATATATACGCAATAGCGTTTGATTCGAACAACTGAAAAAAAGGGTAATTTTCACAATAAAAATGGGCATAGAACCGTGGAATATGTAATGTAGTGAACAAGATTTAATCGAATTTAGAGACGAACCAACTGAGACATACAAACATTCAACATAGTTTTTACCATATATACGCAATAGCGTTTGATTCGAACAACTGAAAAAAAGGGTAATTTTCACAATAAAAATGGGCATAGAACCGTGGAATATGTAATGTAGTGAACAAGATTTAATCGATCGGAGGTATTATGACCTAGTCTTAGATATTCATAATTGTTTTGAACTATTATTAAATTTGTATTGGTACTATCAAATGATATACACATGTAATAAATACTACTAGGTTCATACCTTTCTAATGCATTTTTAGTTTTGTAAAGTTTCCTCAGAGTAAAACCGGCTATGCATGATATGGTATATTCTAGAGACTTCAATACATTATTTGGTTTTTCCTTTCCCAACTGTGGAATCCTTGTAAGTATTGACTGGAATTCAAATAAAATATATGCTATTTGAAGCTTTCTAGTAAATGAGGACGTGATAAATAATAGGATTAAAATCCTATGCATGGAAAATTAAATATTACCAAACGTTGTCTCACATTGTGCTTTCCTTGTAGTTGTGTCGCATAATCTTTTTGAAAAAGCGATGAAATACCTGTAGTTTGTTAGATCCAAAGTTATTATCCAAAATATAAAGAAGATCATGAATAAATTTTAAAAGGAGCAAGTGTAACCACAATTTTCAGACGACTTTTCGAATCTTTTAATAACATCAAATTCAAGTAATGAAGTGAGATTATGAGACTTTCTTTTATGCAACGTCAGACCACGTGAAGTATGAAACATATGTCCAATTGTCCAGTAATTTCGCAGAGCTTCATCTCAACAGCTGTGATCTCTTTAAATAAACAATGCAGTAATAGTATTTATAATCAGAGGTATAGACATTATAGGGGTCGGCATGGCAGTAATGCAAGTATATCTCTGGATCAAAAACTTGAGAAATGTATGTTCAAACTTACATGCATGTTCATGTAACATCATCTGCACAATGAATACAAAAACCAAAGATTGAAATCCTTGCAGGAGATCTTGAAATTAATAATGTCTTTAATTAAGGAAAATTACCATCACTGATACCGTACTCACCTCATCAAAAACCAGGCACATTTGTCCAAAATTGGGTCCGACATGATGTTTTTCTACTAATTACTCCTGTAATATCTTTTTTTATTACGTCCGGGAAACTGTGATTCTCAATAGGTGACTATATGTTCAAAAATTTAGATTTTAATACGTTTATATAACCCAAAAATATTAGGTCTTACTGAAATTATACTATACGGTACTTACCGATAGCTTACTTGGTTCAGTAGACAGAAAATCCAAGCAGGCGACAACGCTGTGCCGTACAACCACGCGCCGCTCACAGTAATGGTACCTAATTTTAGACTAGTCTATCGCAGCTTTCCGGGGACTAATTTTTGATTATTGCAGGAGATAATGACAATTAATCTTAATTTACAACTAAGTCTAGGTAACATAACTGAAAACGGACAAATAACACGCGAAACGAGGCAATGTTCACAGCCATGCTTGAATAGGAGTGAGAGTGCATAATTACTCTGCATGGGTTCGCAGGTTCGAATCCCATGCAGGGGTGGTTAGCGGGTACTCTTAGCGGCTGCGAAAATTACAACTGTTACGTCATCGTTGACTTTTTACTGATTGGTCATTGTTACGAAAATAAACAAAGAATTCGATGCTCGGGCTCCATTTAGCTTTTTTCCCAGCACATCTTGCTTAAAAGGCCTTATTTGAGACCGTACGTAAAATTCGATCGCTTCATCCATTTAGCTTTTTTCCCAGCACAGCTTGCTTAAAAGGCCTTATTTGAGACCGTACGTAAAATTCGATCGCTTCACGTTCTGTGCTTTACTAATTCATGTTTTCCATCAAGATGTCTTCTCAATTTACTGGAGTGGAGACCACAAACTGATTTGATATTTTTAGCCACCCAGAAGGCCATGAAAAACGTGGATCTTCTATCAAGTTAAAACTAAACTATGGATATTCTTGACTGTGCCGGTACTTTCTAGCTGCTATTTTCTTTGCTGATGTGGCTTTGCAACCACTTCCTTCGCTAACCATTACTGCATGCTTATCCATTTTTGTAATTTGTATTCCAATTTCTAAACCCACAGAATAAACAGTGACGCGAGATTTCATTTTCTTGATTATTATGTGATATATATTGTTCACCTTGGATATTGTGTAACACTGTCAGTTATTTCGTAAAAAATTCGCGGCACACTTTCAAGACCTTGGCCACACACAGTTTGAGAAACCCTGCCTTACTGCTATGATGTGAAGCAGCACAGCCTGTTTCCAGTTCGCCAAAGTGGAGGGCACCAAACTTTCTAGAAAGCTGGACCAACGGCTTCGGGCGAATGAGCCTACAGACTGGCTATTGGTCGCAGTGGCAGGGTAATTTTTGCCAAAAAGTATCCCTGTGATATATGCAGAATGTTGTAACCACACTAAAGAAGTGGCACATTCGAAACAAAAAGTATAGCTCAAGCGCTCTTGAACTCTCTTTCTCTTCCTCCGAAATCCACAAGAAAAAACGAATTTATTCGCTGATTACGCAATTGTCTTGGCGTGATTGAAATGTCTGTTCGTAGAAGCACTGTTTTTGTTGACGTGGTTCTACGCGATAGCTCACTCTCCACACTTGAAACTGATTGCCTAAATGTTCATTCATTGTTAAATTCGGTGAATAATTAGGCATGAGAAAATTTGAAATAGTAGTCAAATAGAAATCCGGTAAATACAGTACTTTCCTACAGGGGGACCAATATTAACTTGATAAAAACAAAAAACATGAATAATGAATTTAAATGTAGATCAAGCCTAAATAATGACCTCAACCGGCTGATTGACAAGATACAAATTCGGAACGTTCTATACCTCCAAACTGCCCAGACCGAAAGAGATCGCGCTCACAAATTAGCGCGCCTATATAGCCGGCCTTTAACGACCAAGTTACAGTTTGCTGACATGTAGGCAGTGGTCACTTTCCAGTATCACGGCCGCTAGAGGAAACTCTCTCCCGTAGGTGCCGATCGGTTTTTTCGAAGTCTAACGCAGATGCCTCGAATACTAGCGCGCCAATATGGCCGGGCTTTAACGACCAAGTTGCAGTTTGCTGACATGTACAAATACCAACAGTGGTCACTTTCTAGAATCATGGCCGCTATAGGGAACTCTCTCCCGAGGGTGACGATGGGGAAGTCTAAAGCAGATGCCTCGAATATGCTTATTGGACACGTAGTGGACATAACGATCGTTTCAATATTATGTTGTTGTTGTTCTTGTTCTTGTTGTTCTTGTTCTTTGACACGTTTTTAAAAAGTCGCTTTTCTCTTCGAATACTGGACCAATTGCTTTGAAATTTTCAGTGGTTAAAGATTAATTTTTTCGCTAGAAGGCTATTACTTTTGTTTATTCTTAAATTTTATATGAATCCTATGAGATATGATATTTCATACAAAATTTCGCGGTATTTATTTTTACTCATGGGAACACTGTTTTACACTTATTTCAAGCGGTTTCGCGATCGATTGTCTTGCTCAGTACTACAGCTACTGTAGGTCGGTACTGGTAAGTTGCCATACCGGTACCGTAACGCAGTGAAATTGACTTATTCCTTCCGCGGTATTACTAATGCTGCAATGCAAGTTTTATAGCCTATCGTATGCGGAACGGAATATCAGACCTACAGGTTCGGTACCGGTACTGGTAGCTCAGTACGTAAGTACGGTACTGGTGCCGGTACCGGTGTCTTACCACAATGAAATTACCGTAACTTATTCTTTCACGGTCCTACCAGTGCAGTAATGCAAGCGTTGTAGCACTTGTAGCCTACTATATTTGTTTATTTTGATGAGAGTCTACTGGAAACAACATAAAATTTGAAAGGGAAGAATTGTTCTGTGATCAATTATCTGTCCTAAAGTGTAAACAACATAAAATTTGCAAGGGAACAACTGTTCTGTGATCAATTACCGTATATGGCCTACAGTGTACAGGTAAGATGCTGGCTGACTGCTAACCGGTACTGGTAGCTCAGTACGTAAGTACGATACTGGTACTGGTGCCGGTACCGGTGTCTTACCACAATAAAATTACCGTAACTTATTCTTTCACGGTCCTACCAGTGCAGTAATGCAAGCGTTGTAGCAATAGTAGCCTACTATATTTGTTTATTTTGATGAGAGTCTACTGGAAACAACATAAAATTTGAAAGGGAAGAATTGTTCTGTGATCAATTATCTGTCCTAAAGTGTAAACAACATAAAATTTGCAAGGGAACAACTGTTCTGTGATCAATTACCGTATATGGCCTACAGTGTACAGGTAAGATGCTGCCTGACTGCTAACTCAGTACCGCTTGACACGTTTTTAAAAGTCGCTTTTCTCTTCGAATACTGGACCAATTGCTTTGAAATTTTTAGTGGTTAAAGATAAAAATTTTCTCCAGAAGGCTAATACTTTTTTTTTCGCTATGACGTCATCAAAATTATGTGACTCTACGTGTCCATATATTTGAGCATAGCTCTCTTGTTCTCTTCAAGTTTGTTTTGTCCTTTTTTTGATTTGAAGTGTGATGATTGTGCATTGTTATTTTCACATACTCCAAGCCTCTAAATAATTTTATCCTAATCAAATAAATCGATCGTCTACGACTACTTCCGTCTACTATCGCCCCATACCCAGGCCAGGTCGTCGTCGGTTAGTTAGAGCTAAATTGGTTGGAAGTCTGAGACTTTACCTACTGCTGTCACTCAATTCAATTTAGGCCTAAGATGGAATAAGCTTTTTTTTGGCTTTTACCCTTGTGTATTCGATGAAAGGAAGAATTATCACCACGTCTAATCAATGTCATTCTAAATCGCGAAAATGTCATATAAGTGTGTGACATTGAGCTGGAATATTTTTTTTTGCGCCGCCTGCCTGATCATTTTTTAGTTGTAACTCTGAGTCGTGCTTTGTAGGATTTTCTCACCTCACTAATCTGGGTTCCTACAATCCGTCGACTTGGTTCTTACTTGTACAAATGAAACTTCACGAAATTATTTCCAGCATTTATGTACTTGAACTAATCTGTTTGTTCCACAGAAAACGTTACTTGCATAATCTTCGACCATTTAATCCTTGAGTCATTTATTTTTATATTCGACTTGTAAACATCTTCAAACATTGCAAGTTTTTTCTCGCAATTTAAAATCAAAAATGCCACTATGAGACATTTGAGTAATATTTACAGTTCTATTTCACAGTCGGTTTGTCACAATGGCAGATCCCATTGATCAGTGGTAAAGTTGTGGAGCCGTTTTGCCACTCTTTCAATAAGAGAATGTGCACAATCATTCTTTTGGCTATGCCCTTTTAAAGAATTAACGAGATATCCCCAAATTCAACCCAAAAGTGGGCGAAGGATAGCATGATGAATACCGCGCCGTTGTAGTTCATCAGCGCATCTCTCACCCTTTATTGTAAGTATCTTACGTGCGGACGTCAGCTCATTTGATCTTCTTTTTGCTTCCTACTTGTTTCACAAGTAGCCTACCAACTAAGGACTTTTTTGTTAGCCGTTACGTTCGGAACCGTAAACTTGTAATTTTGATGTCTCATGCTACATTGAAATGAGGAGCTTTTTCCTGCAGGTGTCAAAATGATCTTTTAAAGTCGAAAGCCGATGCTTGGATATGCTTATTGTCTTGTGCTTTTTTACTCATTTTCAATTAAGGAAATCTATTCAATTCTTCATTATCATGCTTCATCTTTGATTTCATTATTGATGTGGCATGACTATTTTGTAATGTCGCATGCATCACACCGATCATCTATTCTAGTTGATGAAACTTTATTTCTGAATTTTCTCGAAAAATTGTTGAGTAAGCTGCTTTGTATTTTACTGGATTTTCAATATTATGATATGGGCAAAATGTTATATACATTTGATGCAGGGTAGCAACATTTAATGTTGGAGGAAAGTATTGATATTTAGATTCTTTGCGTACGTAATGGCTTCTAACTGTTTTAAACATACAAATATGTTGTAACACTTTTTTTACTCTTCCAGCAGTGTGTTATGGGGTACAGTTATATCACGCATGTCACCTAATGTTTCCAACAAATTCCTTTTGTATTGCTCGTTTTTTGAAACCTCGACGGCTATGAGAAAAAAGTCCGACGTGTTTGAAATGTTTCCGCAACCCTTACGGAGAACAAATTTGAAACTGAAATCTCCTCTGCTACTGTCTTTAATTGGAGATGTAGATCTGCTTATTTTAACTCAACCATCCGCTTTCATTTCCAAATCCTGCGCTGTCGCAATTGCAGGTTTCTCGTGCAGATTACTAGCGGATGACACCACCACCTCTGAGACAATTTTACACTTAGAAAATATTTGTTTTACTCAGCATGATAATTTCAGGGCCGAGCATAGTCCTAAATGATTTACAAACTTCGTCATCATGAGTTGGTCCAGAAAATACGACTTCAGCCTGTTCTTTATTTTGATGCTGTTCATGAGGCTGTACCCTCGTTCATAGTCGCACCAGGGGCTTGGAAGGAAGAGCATGTTTGAAGGAGGCAATAAACACTGACATTTTCTTCGAGTATTGCCTCATTGTAGGCATTGCTATTATCACTTTCATTCCCAGGACCAAGGCAGTTCAGGAATGGGCTGAATTTCCTGCAGAGCTCTCTCTACTAATCCATTGAAGACAAAATCAAAATCAGCTCGTTTATTGAGCTGTATTCAAAATGCACCAAAAATATACTTTGTTATCATCTGGAAATCCGTCTTTTTAATGAGTACAATCTTTTAATAAATCTGACTACTGGAGCCAATTCTTCCATAGTTAATGCTTCTCTATTTATCCACCCTTGGCAGTCGTATTCCAGTGTTTGTGTCATCCAAATACTGCGCTTGAAGCTTGGCAATCTTGCTGTAAGCAACTACTTGTGTTTTCTTCGGAGTGATATAGTTTTTTTGGTATGCCATTGATAAATCATCTTTTAGAATATCCTTCAGCACAAACAATGCAGCTTTGATTTGCATTGATTTCAGTTTTGCAACGCAGAGAACTGCCACTGAATCACGAATTCCTTGTTTTTTGCAGTATTCAGCTCATACCGTAGCTTGTCACAAGTGCTGTGATATCAAAATGTCGATACAGCCACCATGCATCATGTATGGTTTAGAAAGAGATATGACCAGATGCCTCAGCAGTAGCCTGCAAGTCTTTCTTTTCAAACAGCGGATCTGTATATAGACAGTTCTTGTCACTGTTTCGCATAGGGAGAGTTGTGACCTCGCATCGTCGATTCCCTGGTCTACTCGGTGAGTACAATTCCAGTGGAATCAAGGTACTCGGACGTAACAGACATGCGTGGGTATGTGACTTCACAATAACCAGTCGCAGCCAAAATACACCTGAAGCATGGAACGGGAATTACAACTAGGTGTTAGGAAATATGACGAGCCACGTTTCGAAAACGTATCTTTGCAAGTGTGCGAGAATGAGATTTTATTGCGCAAATGGTCTAGAGCAGTGGTTCCCAAACTTTTTTGACCATCGCCCCCCTAAAGTAGTTTATGCAACTTCATCGCCCCCCTGCACTACAAAAAAATATAAAGTCAGAAACGAATATATTACAGACCAAATAAGAAGACAAATCATAGTTTATAGTGTTTTTTATTAATGAGATACATGAGCTTGGTGTTCTTCAGCGAGTTTTTTATTATATCTAAAATTACCCCGTTTACTGATGGAAAGGTGATTTCGTTGTTTTAATAGCAATAGTAGCACGGCTGAAAACCCCTTTTTCACCATATAATAGGTCGGAAATGAAAGAATCCAGGGTTCTACCTCCTCAAAAACCGCCGTGTACTCTTGGCTTATAGCATTTCACTTCCTAAATTCACCCCATTTCACATTAAAATAATAAAAACAAAGTCAATTTTCCCAAACTTATAATAATGATTTTCGTACATCTCATTCATTCGTACAGCCTGATGACCTGCACTAAAATATTTCGGAAAAATTCATCCCCGATTCCTCATCCTATCACGGCCTCCAGTCCGATCATCAGTCCATAATTAACCAGCCATTTGTTTTTGGATTCATTGACTCGGATGTGGAAGAAGCCGTGACTGACTATCGGCTACGGCCCAGGGGTCGGCAAATTTTATGTCGCTCGCAGGACAAAATTCAGGGTTGCTAGTCTTTTGCGGGTCGCATATATTTTTTGAAAGTTAAAAACGGAGCAGCGCGCGAAAACTGCGACAATTCGTGAACTCAACTCCGTCGTCTTATTGAAAAAATATTACAATGATATTTAATGTGACACCGCTCGTCGCTGCATCACACTGGATAGCTTTACGACGCCAAGATTGAAACATTTTCTAAATGGGCATCACCAAACCCACTTCTTTGCTTGTTCTTTGTCTTATTAAAAAAATATTACAATGATATTTAATGTGACACTGTCTCGTTGCTGCATCACGCTGGAAAGCTTTACGACGCCAAGATTGAAACATTTTCTAAATGGGCATCACCAAACCCACTTCTTTGCTTGTTTTTTTGTAATAAATAATAAAATGGTAATAATAAATGGTGTGTATTAGAATGATAGTTTGAAACAAATACCCCATTTTACAGGCAACAACAAAAATTTTGAAATGGTGAAGTACGGGAAGAATTTTCCGCAGTCAAAGGTCGGGGAAAGGTCCATTCAGTGAATAGCTCGGGCCAGATTATTTTATTCCGGCCGTATTTTGCCGAATACTGGGATACGCAAACTACCTTACCTTACTGCGAAGACGAGACCAGAAATTCTTTCGCGTGTGAATATCGCCCACATGATTCAAGACTGCCAATGCACACAGAGTACAGAATTAAGTGCGCCGAACATAAAACAGGTTTCGCGAAATCGCCCCCCTATCGCCCCCTTAGACTTTTTCGCCCCCCTCTGTATCGTTTTCGCCCACTGGGGGAAAATTGAGCTCAAATTCATATGTTCTGAAGCATTTACCTTTAACATCCATACGAAATGTATTTAAAAACTGGTATTTCTGTAAAAATGTGCTTTTTGATTGGAAAATGTCAAATTTTGATCAACCTATATGGTACAACAAAAGTATTTCTTATGCCAGAAAACAATTTTTTATAAAGTCTTGGTATGATCATGGTATAAAAGCTGTAAGACATTTAGCAAATGTGGGTAATTTGTTTACTTATAGAGAGTTGACTGAAAAATATGGCATGCAATATAGTGATGAAGAGTATGTGAATTATTATCGCATCACTGGAGTTCTACCCGATTATTGGTTATGCAATATTGGAAACTGTGTTGATTTTAGTGTAATAAGTGACACTGAAGAGAATGTATGTCAATTTATTTCTGAAACATTCGAATCAGGAAAAGTAAATAAAAGCATCTATAAAAAGTTGAACCTTATCAAATTTATATCCCCTGATAAATCAAGAAAAAAATGGACAGATCTTTTGTATTTAGAGAGTGATTTTAATTGGAATAAATTGTATATGGATATCTTTTATTGTACTATTGAAACTAAATTGCAATCTTTTCATGTAAAGCTATTTCATGGTGCCATAGTACTAAACGATAGATTGTATAAATTTAAACTTGTTTCATCAGAGTTATGTGATTTCTGTCATTCGAATGTTGAAACTACTGACCATTTCTTCTATGATTGTATAGTTGTCCAACAGTTTTGGGAATTTCTGAACATGTGGATATATTCAAAAACAGGGATTAATTTTAACTTTTCAAAAAAAGATTGCATATTGGGATATGTTTGCCAATTCTATAACAAATTGTGTAATTGTATACTTCTTACTGCCCGGTTTTATCTATATCGTTGTAAGATACAGAAAAAGAAACCACTGTTCTATGTTTTTACCTCATATCTTCATGAAGTGAGGGAAATTGAGCGGTTCATTGCACATAAAAATGGCAAAATAAAGAAACATTATCAAAAATGGAAAATTTTAGGATATACACACAATAATTGATTATTTTTATATGATGAATTGTGATTATGTAGTTTCTATGAATATTGATTAATAATGCTGTAGATATTGTAGATGTATCGATTAACTGTGTTTTATACAATAATAAATATATATAAAAAAAAAAAAAAAAAAAAAAAAAAAAAAAAGGTTCTGCGAAATGGCGCGATTGCGCACCTTAGAGGGAACTTTGGTTGACACCACTTTGTTCATAATTATTTTGCGTACGGTAGCCTACTTTGATTCACTCTTTTTGATTCGATCTTTTCCTGATTATAATGGCACCGTTTTATCTATGCTCCGTTTATACTTCGTTTTTCTTTAGACCGGGTTTTTCAATCTTACCCAAAATTTTTATATTGTCCCATACCAGGTCTGCTAGGGCCAAATTGGATGGTAGGCTGAGACTCTTCGACCTACGCTCTTCGACTTTTGACGAAAGTTTTTTAATAAGCGTCATTTTGAGCAATAGTTAATCAACACAATATCTCATAGCAAATGAACAGAATGATCTGTAATTTAAAATCATTTATTAAAATTAAAAGTCATGTGTGACGTCATAGTTTCATGATTGTTATCAATGCACTTGACTTTTACGAATGGCTGATCGCCACGAAACATGGACAAGTTCAAAATCGGAATGTAGTTTAAACTCTAAACCAAACTAATATGCTCGGAATATAAGATTTAGAACCCATATTGTTGCACGCACAAATATACTCTGGACTCTGTAGGATCAATTTTACCATAAAATGCTGCAAAAGCATAGGAAGGTAAAAAAATGAATAAGTTAGAGAGATAGAAAAATTCCCAAATTTATTCTTTCAGGATGCTCCAACAACTGCAAATGTTTTTCATTGGTCAAAAGACATTCGTGAAATAACATTTCTCTTTCGTAGACTACATTTTTAACTCAAATGTAACCTACAATCTGTGTATCGTCCATATCAGGTCCAAAAGGTCAAGGTCCGGTTAGAGCCGAATTGGTTGGTAGGTAAACAGACTCTACAGTCTATGCTTTTCGACTTTTGATCAAAATTCTTCAATAAGAGTCACTTTTGTGCAAATGTTAAGAAGAATCTGTAATTTAATCGCATTTTATTTAAAGTCACGTGTGACATCATAGTATCATGTTAGTTACCAATGGTGACTTAGACATGGCTTTTACAAATGGTCCCTTGCGACGAAGCATAGACTCTACCGGAGTTTTTTAAAACATGAAAAATTACATGCAGCCGTACACCAATAACAAGAAATAAAATTTTAAAAAAACACAATTTTCATTCAAAATTTGAGAATTACTAGAGATATCAATAATAAGTGATTCATTATAATTTTATGAAAATCTTTGATGCATAAATATGGGTTGGATCGTAAACACCGTCCATTTATTGTGAAATATTTTATTACTAAGAGATAATTCGTAACTGAAAATATTCTGCTACTGATTACCAATGACCAAGCTCACTTTCATTTATCTGGTTTTTTATAGGCAAAATTTCCGCCTCGGCATCAGCGTGAAGGCTTCTTCTAGTGAGCGAGTAACAGTATGGTGTGCAGTTGCGAGTTTTGGGTTCTTATTTTCCTGAGGCGGAGATAAAACGGTTATTCTAGCTCGTTACGTGCAGTTGCTGAAAAACTTTTTGATGCCAAAACTCACGAATCTTAGTGAAATGCAACGGTATGGTTTCAGCAAAATGGAGCAACTGTCGGTACGGCAAAAATAATCGACGATTTCATGACGTCACAAGGAACGATTTTTAAAATAGATTCTCATTTAAGTAGTTTTGCCAAAATAACACCAATTGTTCGTTACAAAAACCTTTCCGGGCAAAAGCAAATCAATAGGCGGTTTATTGCTAAATCCCTGTAACAAAACTAATTGAAAATCCACACAAAGAAAGCTCTTATTGAATTATGCTGGTATTCTATACAGCGTTTCCCAGCGTTTTTTTTTGGTCGCGGACTATTTTTTCACCAGGGATAATCGTTGCTGACTCAACGTGTGTTAATTTTGTAACCGAACTCTGTGCCAAGAAGCAATAGAATCAAAAACAACAGAATTTCAACGAAGTCAGTTTAATATCTACATTTACAATGAGAACCATAGCGAGGGTGCTTCGCTGAGAAAAATTATAGTGAGGAATTTGCGGATGAAATTTTGAAATAAATTCATTCGGATTATTATCTTTTGTGTCGGCTTTGATTGTTCTTGTCGCCTTTGTAAAATTAAAAAAAGTGACAATATCTTTATGGCTCCCTTATGATTCGCTGTTTTGTTTTCTGTTTGTATTGTCCTATTATTACAAAACTTCCGAAATTTTGCTTCCGAAATATCTGTTAAAATCTGATGGAATTAATTTGATGGTATTTCATATTCAAATTAATATATCCGCTCGAAAATTTTTGAAATTTGAGTTTTATGTTATTTGTATTGGTTATTCGAATTTTACCAAAAGGCCCACTGAAAAGATGTGAAAAGAAAACTCATGCGACATTGGCGCACAATAAGATAATTTGAAGATTAGAGCAATGGAGTCGAAGGAAAAAAAAACAGATAAAAAAACACAAATATATAACACTCAATTTTAACGCGAGCGAAAGGTGAGTGTAGACTTGTATTTTTGTCAGTAATAGTTAGCTGTTCAAATATTTTGCCCAACCCTACTCAGTAATCGGTAATTATTGACTCGATTCATTATATGTGAATAAACTTGTCTTTTATGTTTTATGTGAATACAATCGTGAATTGGCTGGTACTTAATTCTGGTAAAAACGTTTTCGCCCCGCAATGAATTTTGCAACAATAAAAAGATTAGTGACCTACATGAAATATACTACTACATAACTTTCTAAAACGGTATTGCTCGTTGAGGACTCATTCAAAAGCTCTGCGGACTCATTTGAGACCACGGACTCGGGTTGGGAAACACTGTTCTATAAGCATTCAAGTTTATTGATCATCCTTAATTAATTAATATTCGTAATCAACCACAAAAGATTGAAGTTTTTTTAGCAACTTTGTATCGAACCAACTTACGGATATTTTTTATGACAAAGCGGAGATTCAGGAGAAAATAACTCTGCCGTCTCGTTTACTGAATTTATTTAATTATGACTTTGAATTAAAAATATGAGCTTTAGCGTTGCTATTATAAGATTTCTACGAAAGTTTCGGTCGTGTTTTCATCGTAAAAAATTCCTAAATAGACAATGTCACGTATTAACTTAGTTCTGACTCAATTTTATCCGTCACGGTGAACTTTTTCAACTTATTCAAGCTTGTGCAATAAATAAAGTGTTCTTATTTCACTACACTTACTTGAATAACTCAGCAGGAAGTCTCAAGCTAGCAATTCAACTTTTAATTCAACAACGGGTTTTAAAGCATTTGTTTCATTAAAATCTGTACACTCTCGCGTTTAAAGAATTGACACTGAGTTATTCTACATTAGGGGTTCTCAAACTTTAATATCTCATTCACCTTTTCAAACATTATAGTGAAATTTAGAATAGTATCTGAAACTGATTATAAAGTTGACATAAGTACAGTTAAAGCACACAGCAATCCTGATTTTACATTCTAAGCTACCAAATAGGTGGTCGTCTCTGTAGTGAGAGAATAAAAGCACCAATTACGCAACAAAGTATGTTGAATCTGATATGTTGTCATCGGCCACCCGCATTTGGTCATGTAACAAAGAACCCGATAGCCTATTGATGTAGTAAAGAAAAGTGTGAATACCTTGCTTGCAAAATTGACTCCCCAATGGATAACCAACCTTTCACAGATGAAAACAATATTATATATAACAGCATAATCTAGTAGTATTAAAACCAGGAACCTGTAACCATGTTTCATAAATCTCATTCTCTTAGATAGATCTAGGAAAAAGACATAAATAGAGTTACTGAAAGTGTGACATTTTTTCTGAATTCAAAACATTATCACTGGCAGCTTCTCAGAATTATGTAATATTATAAAGACATATGGCATATTTAGTCAGTGAACTTGAATGTTATTCTGAAAATAGCAGCCTTCTTTCACGCTTGTTCACATCATGTTAACGTAAACAAGCGTACAAAATATATTCTGTCCGAAATTGCACGCACATACTGCTTTCTAAAGCCATTGAATGGTGATATCTAGGATTTGGCATTCGTAATCCAGGTTTGATTTCTTACATTGATAATATTCGATTTATACGGTTGATCAAGTATGACTCATCATGGTAATTAAGCCAATATCACCGAAAAACGATTGAAGAGTTTTTAGGGCTCACTCTTTACCTACGAAGTCTACAAAATATCTGTTGCGTCACTGCCCGTCTCGAAACGTTGTCGCTGATGTAGGCGCCGCTTTTAATTTACCGTAGAGCCGATTTGTAACAGATCGAAGATCAGATATCTGTCTGGTTGATACTGAATAGGTGACGTTTTAATAGGTATAATGCGTTGAATTGAGGTAAAAACCATTCGCTATTATGCATGCGGTAAATGAGGTTAGTGTAGAATGTAATATACTTGTATCGTACATTATAAGAGATTGTTGCTCTTATGATGAATGTCATTGTAGGTGTAGGTGGTATAGATAGAACGTCACGGATGAGAGATTAGCATAGTCCTGTTGGGATTATATCATTATATCAAGTTGACTGCTCTGATTATAATCTTTTTACCGGCTCTGTACTGATATATAAACAGGCTTCATACATGTTCTTTTACATCTTGGTAACCCAAATTCCTATTATATCAAGTTTTGCATGAATAGTCAACCTCAATTTTTGTTTTCTTGGGGGCGACTTTCACAAATACTTGATTTGTAATTCCTCACCAGAGATACATTTGCAACGAAGCAACCATATTATGAATCGGCCTTAAACATTTCACGGCCCATCGCGTGTACGTGAGGCTGGATGACTTTGATCGACAAGCTTGAGCTTTTTGGTATTATCCTGCTATTAATATCTGACCAGTTTCTGTTTATCTAGGCTAGGAACAATAACAGGACGAGATAGTGTCAGGTGTAACATTACTTCACCTAACCTGAGATAAACAGATCAGAAAATTTGTGTTGAAACAATAACACGATATTACAGAGGTTTATGATACAGTATAAAGTAAACGTATTTTCTTGTTTTTACTTACCGCCTGCAGCTGGTTGTATTATGATGCCTCGGCTTCGCGCTTACTTTTAGCAAATACAATGGTACTGAACTGCAGTTGGGGCAATTGGTGCGGAGATAACAAACTACAATAAACATTATTCTCGGATAAGATACCTTTTTC
Organism: Styela clava; assembly: GCF_964204865.1. Taxonomy (NCBI): domain Eukaryota; kingdom Metazoa; phylum Chordata; class Ascidiacea; order Stolidobranchia; family Styelidae; genus Styela; species Styela clava. The sequence goes on from NC_135250.1 coordinate 21,987,376, forward strand.
TTGCTGTCATCGACCAACTGTGACATAAGCCCGAGGAAGACATGTAAAATGTAGTTTAGTTTATTAGTCAATGCGCTCAGTACGAACGACATTTGTTTTGATAGGAGTTCACGTTTTCAGCTGCAGGTGTTTTCTCTTATATAAACATATGTCTGGGATATCATAATATTTTAGTTTTCTTTGCTTAATGCTGTAGGAGAACAAGGGGCGTGATCCAATAAAAATTCCAAATCGAATCAGCAGTTGTTGCCTTATTGTGTTTTACGCATCACTGAAAATGTCTAAATCGGAGAATTCAACAACCCTTTTTCAAAAACTCATATAGTATTAAAATATATATTTAAAATTGATTTGCTGCTAAAAACGAAATAACTACAGCAAAACCTAACAATCCTATACATATGAATGTACTAAAGGTATTCAAGATATTTTGGGTAACTTGATTATAGGACCATTATATCTTCTAAATAATGGCGGCTCACTCGGCAAACTTTACACTACCCAAAACTATATGTAAAATATATTTTTCAAGCACAAAAACTTCTTCAAGTGGTTGTATAATATGCTACTGGCACTATTATGAATAATTTAGTTTATTGTAAAAGTTGAACTCACACTGAAACTCATAACTCTTATGTTACATGTTGGAACACTGCCTTCTAAAATTCCCCCATGTTTCGCTCAACAGTGTATTCGTCGATGAATTGCTGCAGACTCTCCGCAGTTGCATGAGCCACCGTGAAAAATGAACACAATAATATTTTTATCGTAAACTAATTTCAAGATAAGAGTTACATGTGTGTGGGTACCGCTCAAGAATATTCGTTTTGAATAATGGTTAAATTAGAAGCCTATAATTAAGGCAATGTAGATTTGTGATTCAGAGGGGAACCCAGATTCGAGTTCGCCACGTGATTTAGAACGGAGCGCGGGAAATACAACCTAGCAATTTATTTCGTTTTTATTAATCTTATATCGCTTTTGGTTTTTATACATCTAAGTAATAATAGCATCGAAATGCGCTATGTTATTATTACACGTACACTTTTATTTGTAGGGGTCAAAAGCCAGTTTCAGGTCATGAGGAAATGGCTGTCTTTAATCATATCGCATTGGTGGTTTTTCAATCGGTTTGCAATACGGAAGAAACGAGTGTAGTGAAATTGCATAAGTGACGTTTCCGAAACTTGTTTTTCACGGGTGCATTGTTTTTGTCATCGTGTGTTTCTCTAATCGTCTAGACTAGACCATGTATATTGTTTACCTTATCTATCGCCCAATCTGTCTGTTTTACGGAGACGCGCAGATTTACCGAGAAGCCTCGATAAGATACTTATAAATGATTTTGAAGTTGAAAGTGAAGACACGGTGTTCTATGGTCAATAAATTAAATCAGACACAAAAATACATGTGTGTAGAGAGATACGACATGATAATCGGAAAGAGAAACGTGACAGAAAAATTTAGTGCGATTGATTAAAGTAGTTCTCATCGATAGATGGCGCTCTATATTGTTTTAACTACCTACCACAATAAGTACGCTTTGCGGACAATGTGTATGTATATTATTGTGTTGCTTCCCGAAAGATGATTAAATAAAGATAATTGCAATTATCGCAAAATTATTTATTATCACCTAAGAATCAGACATTCATCTCATTTAATCGAAATAAAATCAAACGAAACGAGTTTCTCTTTGAGGTATTCGACTTAGTTCAATAAAAAATATGTTTTCGCACTTGTAGGCAGTAAACAGATGAGGTAACTGTATTTTTTTTATATGATTGGATATAAATTTGCTGAAAGTATTCAAAATGCATTATAAACATTTTAGATTATCGAAGAACTTGTAGTCATAAGAATATAAACAAACGGACTAATTGAGGCGTCAAAGTATTACCTCATAACTGTGCTTGAGAACGTTTCAACCTGTCACTTAGTGAAGTCGAGATTGATTTTGAATTAGGTCGTCAAAACAAAAAGAAGTCGGCAGATAAGCATAACGATGATAACTTCAGATAGTGAAATTTTAGTCAGTGTTCGGATAGGATGTGGTCAACACAGGCATATGTGGCAAATTATTGTGATGAGGCAAATAATATACACAATGTGGGATTTGGTGGTGTTGTTGATGAGATTGTGGGATCATAATATTCGGTAAACAGTATTATTAATAAAGTTTATCACGTACGTTTCTTCCAGCTATCACGCTCTATTCACGCGATCGATTTATGGTGTATTTATGTAATACTTGGAAGTTCATCTTAGTACATTAACATATTTTTCGTTTATCTGGTGATTTCTTTCGCTTGTTGCGTAAACAATTACGTTAGCAACCATACCTCTCTTTGAATAATTCTCCAGTAAGGCGACGCTGTTTGTATTTCACAGGCGAAATATTTCGGCCATTTTAAGGCACCAATCAATCAGAATTATTTCCTTACTGTAGAATAACTTGAGTTCCTCACAACGCGCAACCTATAGCCTTGGCCATTTCAAGTCCAATCTGCTCTAAAAGAGTCTTATATTCATATCATAGGTCGCCTCTCTACATTTTTGCGCAATATGATAAAGTTTATCATCAGTTTCGATTTTAGTTACCCTGTTAATGATATGATTGGTGTCAAGGGATAAACTGTTTTACAATTTTTTATAAATGATTGCGCAATTATCCATCAAGAACCGTTGATAAGGGTGCGTTCAGTTTGACATTTGTTGCAGCTTTTAATTCAAATATCTATATTTGACGGTCAATCACAATTTAAGTTGTGCTTTGGGGAATAAGTTTGCACTTTCGCAATACCCAATAATGGCATTTTCGCCATTTCATTTGGAAACACGAAACTGTCCTTAAAATCAAATTATTTTTTATGATATTAAATGCATACTAAATTATAATACGCGTCGATTATACTTGCAATGCTGACATGCTTATTAATATTTCATGCATTCGGATTTTAAATATATGTTAGCCCGCATAGAACAGGGATTATTGTCAATTTGTATGGTAAAAGATATAAAGGCAGTACGTTGTCAGTCAGGATAAAAACGAAGGAAGAACATTCAGGTATGAGGGCGAAATATAGTTTGTAACGAAAGCGAATGAAAGTGTATCCCGAAATTTGCCAGAACCTGCGAACTCATTCTATCGTAGGGTATTTAAATAGCATTCAAAATAAATGAAGAGATGGGCGATTTAGAATGGGGTGTAGATCAAGTATAAGGCTTTACACGAAGGAGTCATATTCCATTGAATGTTCACTAAACCTTCTTCCTTTATTCTCAATGAAAAACTTAGCATTTTGGGTATTGCTGGATTAATAAACAAATTCGCATAATACGTAGACGCGTTTTTGACTTCGTCATCTTTATGACGTTCGCAACAAATGACATTGTATTGCACCATTTTAAACCAAGAAAAAATTTTCAAGATCAGATATTTTTAGTAAGAGCTTACACGCGATGACGTATGATGTGAATGGTTAGATCCAAATTTATCGTTTTATTATAAAACGTGTTTTTTATGTCACATGCCCAATCAAAGTGATACTTGCCTTATCACCTCAAATATCGTTTTCTTGTCGATATGCTTACGATACTCGTGTGATCTGTTATAAATTGTCAGTGCCTTCTATGTTTCCTTTTTGTCGACTATATCGAAATCCTTCTTAAAATTATACTTGAACTTTCCAGCCCTTGTGCATCCCCCTTCAACCGACCCTACTGTATATCGGAATGAGCGAAATATGAAATAGCGCGCAGGTTTTCACCCCAGTCAAACATTAAAATGCTGCAAAAGCATTTTCAAAAAAGCTGTGAAATATATAATAGACCGTTATGACAAAGTAATAGCGTATGGAAATTAATATCAAAGCAGATTCAGAAAACATAGTGTTCTAGACGTCACGTGTAATCCTCCATTGCCGTATTTCTAACTGCACGTTTATGAACATGATTGGGCAAAAAAGCGTAGCGGTGTTTCGCTATAAAAACTCGAAAACTGTCTAGATTTAGTTTGAGGCCTGATAGCATATCAAAATTCAGAAAAATAGCAACAGTGAAGACAGTTCTTTGCTTATAAATTGATTTATTAGTAAACGGGCACTCTGCGGCATTTTCGCACTAGGCTACTACGTTTTTTTCGGAAGCGTTAGATAATAATATCAGTAAGAGTTAGTAAATTGATAATAATTCGGCTTCATATGAATAGTTCGCACATAATGAAAACATAATTGATTGCCAGTGACGACTTCGCCAAAACCAATTCACATGTAAGCTTAGGAGCAATTTTGTCGGACAAGTATAGTTCGCTTCGGATCAGTCTATATAAAAAATGCACACCGAACGTGACAGATATCAACTGTCGGAAACTGACTATTTAGCAGAAAGTTAAATTCTGGTATTTGCCACCCAGCGCAGAATACTTTGTGGTATAATCTTTTGTTATTTGCCGTACTTCGTATGCGATATATACCAATCACTACGATCTGTACGATGTATGCGTCAAGCTATTGTGAAAGTTTTCATTCTTCAAATGATTTTTGCATTCTATTTTTGATACTACTTAACATAAATTGCATACTCGATATTATCGCACTATTAATTATTAGGGAGAAAAGGTCAGCGTAATAAAAATGACATAAAAAGTGCAAATCAATTTTGGCAAAAGTATTATAACATACATCTAGAGATAGATCAAAAATGTCGGCTCTATAATCACAAGAAACATTGGCCTCGTCATGGGTAAATTAGCGTAGGGCCTTTCTTCGGTTTTATTTTCGCCGGCATTGTGTGCGACTGAGATTCCACAGGTTCAGTCCTATAGATGTGGTAAATACGTATTTGGCAAGTTCACACATTCCAGCCTATTTGCAGTCTCTCGAACTGCTTTGCGTAATAATCATCGTTTATATACCCTTTTGAAGATTGAGATACAGTTACCGTTTCTTCCACCGGTTGCATCCCTGAATAATACGAAGATGTTGGCGCAGAGGGTGGTCTGTAATACTGATTATCATAACCGGAAAACATAAAGTCTCCCCAACCATAATTACTGGGTGCTTGTGGCTGATATGTATCCCCGGGTGGCGCTGATGGTGAACGTTCGTCTGTTGCATCCGAGTGTTCGGGTGCCATATGTTTTTGTGTAATTTTCTCGTGCCCCGGTTGGCTCGTAGGATTTTGATAACCTGGGTATGCTGGATACGGTGTTGCTTGATACGGAGTTGGCTGGGGAGTCTGACCATATGCACCGTAAGGCTGAGGTTGGCCATATGCAGGCCAGTTACCTTGTGCTGCCGGCATCGCGGGCTGTTGGTATCCACCATACCCCATCGGGGCGCCATATGAATTTTGAGGTGCCGGTGGATATCCGGGTACTTGTGGATACGTATAAGCGGGATTTGGTGCGTATCCGGGATAGGGTTGTTGCGCGGGCATTGGCGGATAACCTGTGGGTTGTGGAGGCGCATTTGGGTATCCGGTCTGGGGTTGCGACGGGTAGGAGTAACCCTGCCATGTGTTAGGATAGGGATTGCTGGGCTGTGGCTGCCATTGCCATTGTGCGGGCTGTGTGGGATACGGATTGTAATCGGCTACTGGAGGGTTGACCCGAGCAAGTGCATCCACACAGCTATAGTAAGCCTGCAACTCCTGATCTCTATCAATAAACACTGGCACGATCGGATCCTCGTAAACAAGCTTCTTCTTGCCCATGTTCCAAGTCGTTTAAATTGAAAACACACGCTATCTCTGAAATGAAAAACGCAATCATTGACACAGCCGTTCCTCGATCATCTGGAATGCTTGTGGGAATTGGGATTGTGGTTCCGCTTTAAAAAAAGCTTGAAAACCACTGTCCAATGGACTAAGGTGTTCGGGCTGATAAAAAAAGATGAACTGAAGATAAGTTAACTGCCTAAAAGAATAAACCACCACTGGTTATGATTGATGTCTCACATAAACCTAGACGCTTCCACAAAGGACATTCATTCACAAGGCGAATATACTTTCTTTTCAATAGCATCGATTATCAAAAGCGTACCTCGCGGATATGCTGTCGTAGCGAGCGCATTCTATTCGATTAACTTTGTTCGTATTGGACTGTAATAACCTGAGGCGCATTGCTAAGCACGGGAATGTTACCAATAAATAACTACCAAGCATAAATATGTTTATGAGGCGGGCTGTAAATATTTAACCGACGAGGTCTAACATTTAAGGCGAGTTTAAGATGCTATTTACAAACTACGGTACGTTACAGTTTCTGTTAACGCCAAATACCAAATGTAATCCGTTAGGTTAGAACGTCCCGTGCAGTTCCGAATATGTGCTAACATTGACAGACTTCGACACTGACAGCTATGCCATTGTTACAATGTTCAGATGTTCGATATTTGCGCCACAAAAGCTACTAATTCACTCACTTGGAAACATGATATGATACATGCTGTGCTACCATAACGAATTTCTATCAAAACACTTCTTCGACTGACATATCTTCCACGGTCAACGGTATACGCGCATACACACACGCACACATTTTAACTACGATCGTGTTGAGGCATTTTACTCAAACCTGGTTTATTGGAGAGATAAGCATAAGAGATAACACTCTGTCTAAAACACATTGGTATCCCTGCCTAATTACACAAGATTTTACAACTGAGAACCTATGTGACCAGATCTACAGAAAAGGTAACAGACTTTACTCATTCGCCAAAGCGCCGTTAATGTTTGATCGGTGTTTTTGTCATCACTCGTAGAGGCGGAGCGTGAGTAACCACTCGACCGTATCGTCTACGCCGCGGTGAGAAACGCAATTTCGTTCCGCGTTTCGTTTGGCAATTGCGTTGTGTTCGAGTAGAATTGTATATTGCTAAAATAGGCTCTCAAAATGCAACCCCATGGTACCCCGTGATGTGGAAACATTTTTCACTACACCACAAGATATAGTGTCATCTGATTCGAATACGCTAAATGCAATATTGGTCTATTTATATAATTGTAATGTCCAACCAATTAATGCAGGGTGAAGAAAACCATTAAACATTTCGTGGGAATGCCGGAGGTTTTAATGCGTTAATTAGGTATCAAATATCTCAGACACCCAAACGCTGCATCACTCAGTGTAAAACCTCTGCCATCATTATTCATATATTTCTTTCTTTTTGCGGAGTGAAGATTATTTTTCTTTGAACAAACGCAAATACGTAGTACTATCTGCGTATATGAGACTGAAAACCATTCTCCGTAAAGACGTTTCTAGTGTTCTTTTGTGCATTACTTCACAATGCATATTTAATTGATAAATTCTTTTATTTAAATATTTGATTTTCGGGTTGCGCATTTATTTGAACTCAATTGTTGCTCTCGAATAAAATGCTGTTCAAATCTGGCTACACGTGTTCATTCCCAGCTCAAAAGGTATTGTCACATAAAAAGACTTGATATTTGTCAGAGAAGTCGACTTTACTTATGGACATGGCTAGGTACTGGGCGCTACATATAAATATATGTTGTCTCAGTCTGTTGAGTTAGGTATTGAGTCCGACGTGTATTGCTGTTGTGAGTGCAGATTACCTATTCTCAACCGTGGGATTCAGGACGTCACACGGGTTCGCGCAAGGTAAGATTTATATTACAATTAAAAACCGTAGTCGCGGAATGCCATTGTGCTACGTCGATCGGATATTTATATCCGGATAAAAAATGTTCAGACGGATTTGGGCGGTGCGTAATTAATTTTTGATAAACTTCCGTTTAGTTCAAAGGGGCTCATTTATTTTCGAAGCAATCACATTTTATGCTATTGTCAGCAAGTAGAGTAACTCAATAATATCGAGTAGGACTGCTGATTCAGCGATTTTCTCTAACACCTTGCCGATGTCATTGCCCGTAATCCAAATAGCATTTATGAGTATATTCTTTTATAGCTAGATTTAGTATGAATTAGCCACATCATAACCCGGGGAAATAGAGAACTTAAGGTTAATCCGTACTAAAATTAGAATTCCGTACTCTTATGTCAGTAAGTCCTGGTAGTGGAATGGTACCACAAACACCAAACTCGGGAAATTTGGTATCGAACGCGGATGAAGAATGCCCGAATCATTTTCATACAATGATTGCAAGTTGCAACAATTCATTCAAAGGCGGTTATTTACATGCTATTGTCTTGAATGGAAGTCGAAAAACCGAAGTAAAAAATAGCGCCTGTAGTAATGACATGTTAATTGCCGTTAAATTAATTAGCTCGAGACAGATTTATTCAATCGAATAAATTGCAATCATATTGTAAGTATTATTCAAGACGCAGTTTAGTTTAAACTGGTTCAGGTAGAATGCAACGATGTCGAAAAATATTTGCATAAAATAAATTAACTGGGATAATTTTCAGCTTTAGGCACTGTTTCTATTTCAGCTTGTTTAATACACAAGATAAATCTCCACATTATGTAGTTTTCTATAAATACTATTAAATTAATTTTTTTTGAAAACATATGGATTTATTGACATTACGGTGGAATGCGAGTAAAAATAGAAAGCATGTATTGCAGGAAAGGACAAATATATAAAGCGGGTCATCAACAGATGCCAGTTTTATTCTCTAATTAGATAAATACAGCCAAGTTAGCCTATGCGTTTGTGAGCCAAGTGGCCAATATCCTATTTTTGACAATGATTATGTGTTATTCTTTTTGATCGGTAGGCATATAGTGAACACCTAGCCATCTTACTGTGTGTTTTTGAATTTCAATATTAATATTTGTTGTTTATATATTAAATCATTATTTTAACAGCATACGTTTTGTTGAATAATTGACAACAAAGAAAGCAATGCCTCTTGGGGTACCAAAAAGATCTCCTTCAAAACACTTTGATAGCCCTGTTCGACATCGGGCGTCAAAAACAAGACGCAAAGAGTCTTCGACTATGCATGGCTGGGAAAATGGAGGTTACATTCGTGATAGCGATGCTGTCATAGAGGTAAATGCTGTTTATACTGATACTAGGGCTGGGAATGCTAGATGGTTAACGGTTACGATTTATTTTCACCGTTAACTGACATCTCATCTTTATAATGTACAATTAAATCGAATATCATTAGTTCATCGCAAATTTATCTCCTTTGACGTTTGATTCTAACGAATATCACTAACTGTATTGGTAAGGACTCAATAAATGTGAAAAATGATTGAGGTCCCAATATTGCAGATTACGAAAATTTGACAATGCTGAATTCAGAATCAGTTCTCACTCAAAATAATATGTTCACGTCTTCACGATATTATTGCACGAGCGTCTATTCAATGTCATTCAACAAATGCGTAGTTGATGCTGTTTTTCTTTATGATATCTCGAGGTAGAGTTTGCATATCAAACATTGAAAATTAGTCACACGAATAACATTTAACAACGGAATCGGGCTTTACTGAAATACTTCCATGTCCGAAGCACGCTGCATACCTCTTGTCTGTTAATTTTACCCAGTTAACGGGTAAAGTTTTTTCCTGAAATTCGCGTCGCTATTAAATACCGTTGTTATTTAGTGCATTTCTACGACGATGACACAATACTCATAGCAAATTCAATGGAGTTTTTATTTTGCTAGCAATGCGTGCAGGATTAGGATATGTTTTGTTCAAATCAAAAGTTACAATACAGTATTAGACATTCAATAAAACCCGGCAATATCTACTTTATAGTAGTACAATGTGCCGATCACATAAGCTTGCTTGAAAGCGAGATTGATTTATGCACTAGTGTGTTTACAGTTAATGTATTCTTTATCTGTTATACAGACTCTCGAGTTTGGGTTACTGCAACAGAAAATGGCAGCTTTTCTTGCAAACCCCTTTTTTGTCATCATAACGTTACTTCCCTTTGTGTCATTATGTTATGATGTTTGGGCTATTGTATTACGAACCTGAACTGTTGATGCCTTGCGTTGGGTAGTTTAGGCTGCGATCCCGCCGGCATGCTTTTGCCGTGTATACCGTGTGCGTATGGTTCCATTACATTTGAACCCACGTGCATTTGAACCCACGACAATTGCACCTGCATACCATTGCACCTATGGGAATTGTTTTACAGATATTTTAACCCATAGTAACCCTAACCTATGGGTTTTAACACCCGCATATAGATTGAACCCGCGGATATACACATGGGTTCAAATGCACGGTCACCCGTGCGTATATATAGTACTGGTCGCGAGGTGGCGTAGCGTCGCTGTAGAATTCTAACCTGAAAATGTTATCTGATTGCCAACGGTGACTGAAAATTTTTATTTACACACAATCACTTAATTTGGTAAAGATAGGAACTGCGTGATTGCGGCCATATTTTTCTTTCCAATTATTTTGAAAATATTTTAGTAATAAATAAGCTGTTTTGGCACGCTGTTTGCGTCTTAAATGAACGCTCCATGTAATTAGTCATGCCAATGTGAGCTAAGGGCAAATAGCTGCCGTTTGCCAAACGTTTTATGTTTTTATGCGTCATCAGATGGAAATGTTGAACTACTGTCAAAATAGAACATTATTTTATCGCATTACTACAACAATTATTGTATGTCAATAATCATATTTCAGATTTTTGGAAACGATCTTTCGCACCCAGTGCACACATTGGTGGACGGTGAATATGCTCAAACGCCCTGGGTGAGTAAAAAACTTTTGCTATAGTCTGCGGCATCAATCCTTTCTTAAATATTAACAAATGGGAGTGACTTATTTAGAATAATTGTTACGATACAATTAATATTTGTTTTATATTTATTAAATCATGAATGAAAATTGCTCTATTAGTACAGACAGACATGAGCCAGAATAAACAGGAAAATAGTATATTTGATGAAAGTCGGAAGTAACAACGGTTCTTTTATCATAATATCACGCATTGAAATCTACATTGCTATAAAACTTGAGAGATTATTTTCGTTAATTCCGTTGGTTATTTAAATGAAGTATCTATTCTAGTCTACTCATTTACGACATGTGTAAGAATTTTGAGGTAATTCCATTGGTTTATTTCTATCATGGTTATCCGTTTGTTTGTTCTTGTACATATATGCCTTTGCAGCATTTTGGCAACAGTCTCCTTTTTGATAATGGTATAACAACCATTAGCATTTTCTTGAAAACATATTTGCGAGAGTGTAATGAGCAAGTTTATTGCGTTGGAAGCTTTGCTTCTTCATTTAAATTATTGTATCTCATTTGGGGGTTATTAACTTATTATAATACACTAGTAATTGTCCTGCTTTATATGCTTAACCCCGATGATTTATAGCTATGCCTGCAGAAATAATGCTCATTGATCTGATGAAATTCATTTTGGTTAAAAGCCTAAGGGATATTTAGTTGCTTCCTGAGTCAATTTCATCAACGGATAAATTGTCGATGCTTCCTCATTTTTGACCTCGTGTGAAATATGGCAAAATTGTGCTTGTCAAATAGCCTCGGAAAAATTCTAATCGAATTATTTAGTTGGTTTAGTAGCAGTACAAATTAGACATATGCAGTTCAATGCTAATCTAGAGATTAGAAAAATGACCTGGTCCTCGCGACAAGCAAATTTATTTGTAATGGTTAATATTACATGGGCCTCCGGGGCCTCGTAGTATACGGACTGCTAATAGGATGTTACGTATGTTTGGAGGTAGGGGTAATTAACAAGGAAATGTTAAATGATTGATGACCTCATAGAAGGCTAGTTGCTCCAGGGTTAATTTGCCAGAGATGAATGATCACTTGAACGACGCAGTAAATGTTAACAATTCTAGACATAGGACTGTTTCGGTACAGTAGTAACTGAGTTGCAGTGATACGTTAGGGCAAGATGGCATAGATTCCGATTTTTTAATACACGTTGATGAGTCGGTTTGCGTTCTATATTATATAGTTTAGATGTTAAACACTATTTCTGTAACTTTCTATGTACCTCTAATACGATTTCTGCTTTGAAAACTACACGATTCTTCTTCCCGGGAAAAAGGCGATATCTCGATACTCGTGACTGATTGCGCTCAATTAGTTCAATATGCTTAACGTCTTTGATGCAGGTGATACCCACATGCAAATTTATAACACATATTCTAAAAACATTTTCTTTTTACATATGTCGTTTTATTCTATTTAAAGCTAAGCTATTTTATATCCAGTTCATGACATTCCGTCAAACGGATGGTCTGAAATTTTTAAAGGTTTTTGGCATCTTGTCACCGCGTTTTAGGCCACCACGAGATATAAACACGATAATTTCATGTCTATTAGGATAATAAGATAATAATCCGCAAACGAGAAAGTCAGGAACAGTTTAAATAAACAGCTATAACTTGCTGCGGGTTAAGGTGTTTTCGCTCATGATTTATTAGTTTTATTGAGAGCGAAGTAGATCTCATTCATAAGTATCGTATAGCCGAGAGTGAAGTTCAATCTGACGAGATCACGGTAACGCTGTACTGGTTAAAACTATCTCAATAAATTGTATAACAGAAAAGACTTTGTGCTTTATCAATATTTGGTTATTTAACAAATCGGAAAAATTTATTACTATTTCGTAATTATTTGGCTGTACTTTTTTCATATTTTCTGTTTACCAGGTTTGTTGTGCATAATATTATTTAGGTAGTAATAAGTTTTAATCGCGAAATTAATGAGTGGGACGTGAGTTTAAATATGTGCGTCATCACTGGTAAAAAAACCACAGGGAAGGATTAAAAAATTGTCGAGACTTGCAAAACATTTTACCTGACGTTTGTTTTTACTTTCGTAAACGATTTGAGCAAAATAAGTCTCATTTTTTTGCTAATGACCTTGAAAAGTGGTCCGATTATCTGGATATTTCAGCCAATTAATTACAAGGACTATCGAGGATATATATTTTTCAATTCGTTGCTAGCGGCTTATAAACGCCCTTAAGAATAGTTGTAGTATTATTCAGGTAGGTGGTCTACACTGAGGTTAGAGAATATTCAATACCGGAATATATAGATAAGAACTTGAATGAGCTTAACTAAATGGATGTAAACAATAGCACGTATGAAATAGTAAGTTGATAGATATATTCACATACTAAATACGTAATTATGCAGTGTCATAAAATGTCTTTGATTTATATATTAGCAACTTCTTACTGGTAAATTTTAAGAATTAGCTACGAATGAACAATAATATAATGCATGGTGACAAAGTTTCGCGAAATTCTGACGAGTTGGTTAAAGATTCAGCGTATATACAATTGTTAAACTTTGATCTGGAAGACGGAAAGAAAGACTGTAAAAAACGAAACTCTGATACTTATAAAAAACAAGTAAGTTTCGAATCAGGGTCGGATAACGAAGAACTAGCAGCACTTCTTCCTAAAAGAAGATCAAAGCAAGAGCAAAACCTGCATATTCTGGATCCGCCATGGAAAAGACGAAACTCGTTTCAGGTAAGTGCATATGGTGGGAATAATAATATCGAATACTGTTTTCTGTTGAAGAATGTTAGTATTTGCAAGCAAATTTGACTTTGATAATATGTTGGCAATAGTTATGTTTTGCTTATCACAATGAGTCAATTTCGACGATACGCTCGACAACCCCCACAAGCGGACGCGAAGAGTCATAATTTGCACCCAAATCGATCATATCAGACTCGCTAACCACGCGTGGCGCCCTGAATTCACTTCTATTTACATTTCGATGTGTCGCGCGGGTCCCTTTGACAGAATAATACAATCTCGTTGGTTTTTGCTCGCCTTGGTTAGTTGGCGCCCCTACATGATAAGAAGGTTAGTGTAAAGGCGTTCGCACTTGGAAGCGTGAATATCAGAACCTTAACAAATTAGCACAATATTGGTATTGCGATACAATAGCGTTTCTTGTGCTAAATTGTCTGGCGCTCAGGCAATGCAACTTCGGTACCGGTACTTTGTTCCAGTACGGTACATTTAATGTGGTTAGGATAGGGTTTGAGGTTTCGTCTTATTTAATACGTTGAAGATATATGTAGAACAATATTGTAATGTTTTCTAACTTTCTCCAAGTCAATAGGAAGGGTGTGAATTGAGTTGACTTAATAAAATGTTGAATCAAACCAGCAAACAGTGTCAGGGGACAGATTGTTTAAATACTGAAATAAACCAAATGTTGGGTTGAGTAAATCTGTAAATATTTCTATTAAACTATTTTATCTATTTACTTCTGTTAAATTTAAGTTATATTATTAAAAAAGATGGAGCCTCATGAAAATAATTGTTCCGATCACTTGCTGTCATCAATTTATGGAATTACTTCGGTAAAGTAAATATTTATCACTTTATGCATTTTCTATAAAATAAAATTTAAAAGAATCTGTTATAATATACTCCTTTGTGTGACTAACCCACCAGGGTTATTTTTCTTGTACGTATTATAATATATCTGATGCAATTATAATTTCTATAAGTTTTTAGAATGTTGAACAGGATACTTATATCATTGACTGTTAAATGGGCAAGTCGTCATGGTTAACCGTGTGAATAGCTATAAAGACCTAGCGGGGCTTCAACCTGACCCAATAAACAAAATAGCAAGATAAAGCAGCACCAAGATCAATTTGACTGCACTATACACCAAGTTCTCACAATCTAATACATTTTATATGCAGGCTATTAAGAAATTAAAATGCTGCTGAATGCAGTAGTATATCACTGAATGACTAACTGATAACTTGTATATTCAAATTGCTCGTTAGACCAACAATGGTCAATGATTAAACATGAAAGTTTTACCTATTCGTCATAAAATTGCAACAAATATTGTTTTTAGCTGTTTATTGTTTGATTACTATTTTCCTAATACAGTTTAGTTTATTATTTGCATATAAATCCCTGTATGAAACGTTATAATCCATGTGTATAGATAGATACTTTTCAAGTTTTATTTCAATATATGTCTGTTGAAGGAATGGAATACCTTTCACAGTAATATATACTACATGTTTGGGAAGTCAATTCATATGAGTTGTTACAATAGACACTCATTTTCATTTAAGATTGATCTATCTTGGTGTTGAATGAGTCCTTCCATTTGTCTTTTCAAAAGCACAATTCAAAGTTGATTTGCACATAAAACAATGAAAATGTCATGCAACTGGTGATTAGAAACTGTTGTTGTAACAAAAGTGTTTGGAAATGGAGCTCAAGTCAATGGATAACGCACTAAAAATAATAGTTTTTGTTCACCTATGTCCTTCTCTAATAAAATACTTATGTAAAAGCCTAGTTTCTTCTGGCTTGTGTTCAGTATTGATAAGGGTGATTGAATACTGCATGACTAAATTGCTCTTTGTTCACGTCCAATTGTTATATCATAATATGATTTTTAAAGAGCTTTTGTGCTGAATGGTCTGAGTGTACATGTATTGATTTGGACTGGTGTCAAATTTCCTATTTCCGTTGAGTCTTTTGATCCAAATATATGCTGGGTGCCCGCCCTCGATTTGTTTTTTACTAAATTCAATAGAAAACTAAGAAATGCAAAATTCAGAACATAATTTTGAAATATTGGAATTTGTCTCAAAAATTAGGAAATTAAGTTATATATTATTTGAATAAGTCTATCCCTCACATGATATTTTAAAATTTAGAGAAATACTGTTTACGCAATAGAATATACAAAATTTTAATTATGCATAGAGTAATTTTTACAATGAATATATTAAAATATGTTATCAGCATACTCATTAAAAATTATTATTATATGCAAAACATACATACTGCAGACCTGCAGCACATGTTGCTTACACGAAACAGAATTTCACATAAGAGGGTATTGGGCGTAAATCTTGAGTGGGATGGTAGAGATCAACTCAAGACCATGTTAAAACTTTTTATGTTACCTTGTATTTTTAATATACTGGAAATAAATTTCTTTGGTAAAAAAAAAAGTCAGAAATGTTGAATTCTTAATTGATGGATGTCTCTACAAAAAAAGAGTGCACCTATTTAGAAATCATATTAATGAAAAGATACTTCCTGTTCCTGTCATTAATTGTTGTTTTGGAACAGATACTAAGTGATGTGGCCATAAGCAAAGTAATTATTTTTATGGGAAATTTATCTATTTAATATACGGACCCTTGTATCTTTATACCATATCGGTACTGATTGTTGACTTCAAATTAGGCGTTTTCAGTTGTTTATATGTTACATGTGGAAATTCATGCAAGATAAATAAAAATGTTATTGTTCATATCGCTGGAAATTTCCATAACATCAGCGACCATGCTACATCGCACGTATGTCACCCACAGTCTGTGGTTTAATAGTTTCAGATGCAAATACTCACGTATTATTTTTGATTATAGATAAAATGGATCACATGTAATTATGGTTCTCCCCGGGCGCTCTGATATTTCCATTACGGTATTTACCAGATAAGTGTTTGACCAACGAATCGATAAGACCCCGCCATCAACCAAGTTAAAGATTTTACCGAACGTCGTTTAAGACATGAAATTTTGGCAGAAAATCGAAAACGGCACTTATTTTTACATAAATATGTCCGGGTGAGTGTTCATGCGAGAAATTGATTTGAGAGGTAAAGGTCGAGTCACGCGTCTGTTCAGGATACCCAAGTTCACAAATCACACGATACTGGCTTTTAAAAAAACTATGTTTAGGACGCTTTCATTTGTAAAAGTGTAATTTCCAACCCGGTTGCATGGTCGGGTTTATATGCCTACCCTAGTCACGATATCGATGCTTGGGGAAAGTATGACGCCAAACCATGCGTTGCGAAAATTACCAGCTGTGTGCTTGAGGCATACCAACATTCGTAACATAGCTTTTTTTAAACAGTTCGTCATGGTTCGTGCGGCTTTTTAATAACATTTATTACACATGCCCACGTACCGTGGTATATGCATTGTCATTATGACGCATGAGCACCCGCGCTTTTCTGCAATTTTAAAATTTTCACTTGTTGACGACTGCCTATCTATCTAATTGAATCTGGCATCTAGTATTTATTCGCTTGTTTGTCCTCTATATTTGAAACATTGAGGGGCATAACTTTTTCTAACAAACAAAGGGCGGAATGTCAACTGTTTTTGTCTGTACACTTGTTTGATTGTTATCATATTAGTTATTTACGTTCGCGTAGAATTGATCAACAGAGCTAGTTGCGCATTTTTACTCCATTTTGAAAACAACCTTCCAAATGTATATTTTTCATAAAATATATCTTCACGCATTCATGGGGTAAGGCGGGATGTAATCAGCATTAGCGATGTCCACGAGGGATTAATGTTATTGGGTTATTTTTTTTTCTTGTTGCGCTGCGCATTTTTTTTATATGTCATATTTCCATTACTTGTATCGAATATGGTTTTATCACCGATCACTTCTATCCACCATTTTAAGTTTCAACCATATACCTCTCCTAAACGGTCATCAATATGGGACGATCACTACTATATTGGAGTTGTACACTATATATGTACACTTATTATGAAAAGCGTTTGCGTAGTCTCCGTCCGCCGATTGCCTTTTATTAACTCTTGTGCGGTTTTGTCACCTTAAACATATATTTGAATAATAAACTTAAGTCCACCAACTTCCAGTTAAGTATCATGACAAACTTAAATACAATCAAATTGATTTTCGCGTGACAACATATTGTTTGAAACATAATATTAATTTGTAGTTTTAGGTAATTCATTCAATATTATAAATGATTTTTAGTGAAATGGTTTGGTTATGAAGACTGGTTAAATTCATTATCGTTTTCCTCGCTTGCACAAACTTACGAGTCGTTGCTCATTGTATTTCGCCAACTTTTCAATGAGTAGTTAAGTACTATAATGAGAATAGGTAATACGATAAGTAGAGAAAAGTTGTTATTTCGATACGGAAATAACCCACTTGTATCACAGCGTGCCCTCAAACTGTATCCGAGGTCAAAACTTAAAACGAGTTTGGCGATCCGTCAGTATATCTCAAAATAGCAGACTATATTTGTGATTGTTGTCAAAAGTATGTGTGCGTGTGAACATAAATCAACGTGAATTTCTAAAATGATAAATGACGTCGGAAGCAGGATATCTAAATTACCAATTCACGAAGCTTAATTATCGTCTTGATCCGTATTTTGCAGGAAATAGAATTTTGAAAAATAATTCAAAATTAATCTAAACAAATGACAATTCATGCTTCGTTGGCATACCAATGTCTGTCTTGAAAAGGGTTTTATTTTGGGAGCCTGCTCTTTCGCGACATAATAGGAATGCCACCGTTTTAAATTTAAACAGCAACGGCCCAAATATGGCTACGATACATCAAAGCCAAAAAGTAATCATCTGTCAATGACTTCTCAGCCCAAGGATATGCATGTTTTCGATTTCTATCGGATATACAGTATTTGTGGTCGTTCTAACATGTTCCATAAGAAATAACGTTGGACGTCAAGTTTGTATAATCCGCATCATCTCATTCTCAACCCATTTTCGCCACTTGGCCTCGATTTTTTAATTTCGTGCTTACAAGACTCCAAACGCCGGAAGAATGTTTGTAAAATTTGTGTTTCTTTGTGCCGTCTGCTGCTTTGTGGTCTTTTGCATCATGAGTTGCACTGGATGCACTTGGGAATTATCCGGTGCTAAATATGGTACTTACTGTTGACAGTAGCGAGTAAATGTCAGTCTAATTTTTTACCGCCAGGTTCGACAAACGAGAAAAGCTATTTTATACATCAGAGGAATGGAACATATGTCGATTTGAGGATCGCAGGTCATTTCTTCTTCCACATCAGGGATAGGCAAACTTTTGTCGTTCGCGGGCCAAAATTAAAGGTTGCAAGTCATTGGCACCCGCACATATTTTTAAAATGTTAAAAACCGAGGGAATGGCCAATGAATCACATTTTTTCACACCGATTTCAGTTAAATTTCAAGCAGCGCGCGAAGACTGATCATTTGAATATTCTCTGCTTCATTAAACCATTTGCACCCAGCATCAACTTTTTTTCGTTCTGTTGCCATTTGTCTAATTATAATCAATTTATAGGCTCATTAAACGAGTGATTGTGAATTATATACTTGTTAGATTATAATATAATTTAGTGTCTCAAAATAAATTCTGTACGTAAAGAATATAATCGTCAATACAGTTGTTTTGTTAATTATAATTCAGTGAAGCGTCGCGGGCCGGATTATATTGTTTCGCGGGCCGTAGTTGCCGACCCCTGTTCTACATTTTCTGTAGTTTCTCGAAGATTGAGATTCAAGAGTTAAATGAAAATACGTACACATCTGACATCAGTTAGCCAATTGAACTTTAACCTCGCTGGTCAACATTTTACCGTTTTTATTCCGCATTTGCTCCCGTTGAAGTGGATTTCAATGGTGAAGGGGGCGAGTTTTTGCAGGATTGACGTCAAGTGCTGACATTGTCTATCACTTATCTCAACTCTAGCTATTCGCGCTTTCGAGTATCTCGCTGACATTGGTACGGTTAGTCCTGGCTTACGAATGAAGCAATTTGTATCGACGATCTGTCATCGTACAGAAAGTAGCATGTAAATGCCGTTATTGTATAGCAGGTCAAGGATTGTTCGTTATTGGATTTATCCCACGAATAGTCGATCAGATCGTCGACATTTTGTTCATTTCTAGTAACTTACTGACTTATTGTCGCGAAGGTATAAGAAACAGGACGTAAACGGAACTCACTTATTTCTATCGAAACATTTTATTCAAATTAGCAGGGAAATTGGACGAGAATAACTGCTTCTTTATTATCAGCGTTATAGAACTATGGAAGCTCACATTGAGGGTATAAATAACTTCAAAATATTTTTGTTGTGTTCAACATATATGTGTAATGTGCAAAGACGGCGGCGTACGAGGATGTAAGATATCGTGGGGTAACTTTGTTAAAACGACATAACGTGTTGTCATGTTTTGTATTTCACGCGCAAAAATATATTGTGACGTCGTATCCATTTTCCGTGAAATTCATAATGCCGTGTTATAACTTATACGTAACTCAGTTCACTCACGAATCCAAATGTAATGTATCGTTTGCTGAAAATGTAATTATAAATATAGCTTTCATTTCGCTACTGGCCATTTAATAGATATTCAATTATGCATACATTTTTGTTAAATACCGACCCCCGATGTAATCGTGGGTTATCGATTGGCAGCGAGCTCCACAGTAGACGATACTTGAAAAACTTTCATCAAATTATATTTATTGAACACTAAAAATATTTATGGATTTCCCCAGCATCATGTTTTTACGGAGGTTGTGTATGTAATTTTCTTAATTGCAAAATAAATATAGGAATATATTTCGGTACTTTATTGGTCTTTAATACCATGTTACTATAATAACATTATTATCTCGTTGTCGATTGAAAGTAAAACCCAGGCATTTTAAATTCGAAAAGCTATTAGTGAAAGGAGTTCTGTTACCTCGGTCCTTTGACTACTTTCTATCTAGTGTCCATAAAGTTCTCGAAAACACCTAATATTATTTGCATTTTCCGGCGTGTTCTTCCAAATTTAGAATATTGTGACGTGCTTTGAAACTCGAACCTTAGACTTTTAATCGCGCATGGTTAAATTTAGTCACGTTACGTCCGATGCGTGACGCACGCAAAATTGTTCCCGTGTACTTCTTGAATCAAGGCCAAAGTCAGGTACACGTTTACTACACTCATATAATGAAACTTTTTTGCTCAATAATTGTGTTGTACATCCATGTATCATGACCGTGGCAAAGTTATCCCTCTACCTTGCGTAACGATAACTATTTTCAAGCAATATTCCAAGTTGTCGAGATAATACGCTGACTAAGTTTCGTACGAAATAACACCAGAAAGACTAAATGACAGCATAAACATGAAATTGCGAAACCCAAACCGGATTGACAACTTCCGTGCATGGCGTCACAGATCTATCCGAATTATAATGTCATTTTAAATTAAAAATGGCTACCGATACAGTAAAATACCTCTCAATACGGTATTGCCTTTTTGTTTTTAGTGTCAAAGGCGCTTTTGGATATAAAATATCATTTCTAATAACGAAATTGGAATGTCATACCCTAATCTGATGTCCCATTTTCACAATTTCCGATGGAAAATTTCGGATATATCGCGCTACCACAAGGCAAGCATAACAATTTTTAATAAATGGTTCATCTGGCTATCGTGATAAAATCAAATACTGATTTATCGCCGCAACAGCTGATTAATATGGGACCGATGAAGATGTAGGATTTGAAGTCGCCGACATTTAAGTCGACTCATATTTGCTTGTAGAAAAAATAGGTTAAAATGATATTAATTAACTTATATCATAGACCAGTCTCTAGCATTTGGAATGAATACACTTGACCTTTTTTTGAGTAAAAAAATACACCAACCATTTGTACCATACCGGTATGTTCCTATTTTAGTGTAGTTTCCTGATGGAAGAATCAATTTTTCTTGTATTTCATTTTGGTGGAAGTTGACTTGCCAAATGAACAATGGATTGTTTTTGTGTTGGAAGATTTTACACTGATACTCAGGTTTTTTATCTTAATTTAAAAATTTCAGCATAAACCTTATCTCAAAGTGTTCTTATAGATAAGGTTCTGTTTCTCATTATGAGTGAAAAAATGGATTCAGAGGATATTGATGCAGAGCATGAATCTTTTTTGAAGGTAGTAAAACTGCTGTATCATGCTAAATATACATCATTATGATTTATCGTGTCTATTCAAAATGCATTATTGGCTAGCGTAGATTAATGCATAGTTCCCACTCCAGGCATTAGAAGTGTGTGTGTGTCATATAAATGCTTTCATGAAAAATTTATTTTTGTAATGCTCAGTTCTTTCTGTATGGAAACAAACTGACATAGGAAATCATAGTAAAAAGAGAAAAAAAATATTATTAAACTTCAGTGAGATTTTCCCATCCATTAAAAAGTGGAAAATTCATCTTCAGAGTTCCTCCTCAATACCAATGCATGAATCATAAATATGAATGTTTTCAATAAAAATATGTATTTTTGTAAAACTCGAATTATTTCTTTATGGAAGTACAGAAAATCATTATAAATGAAAAAAAAGTTTAATTTTTAGTAAAATTGTTCCATTAGAAAGAGGACAATTCATCTTCCGAATTGTCCTGAAATGAAAAATTAAATTTCTTGAAACTACAAATTTTTGGAAACCACATGACTCATGTTTATGATCTAAAACCTATATTTTTGTCAAATTACACGAATAATATCAGTTTTATTTCATTAGAAAAAGTGGTGATTTAGAATATTTGTTTCAAATGTGCAGAATTTTAATATACTTAGTTAATAAATGTGAAATTTCTCATTCTAAGTCATTATATAACGAGATATCATTCAGTATGTTGCTATCCGAACAATAGCATAAAATTGGTATACCGGCAATTCGATTGGTTGCCATCCTAGTTTGATGCACTTGATAGATACTTCTCCTGATGCCCAAACTCTGATTTTATCATCTTTACGGCGCTTAAGTTGCCTTGCCTGAGTTCATTATATTGTAAACTTACTTGCAAATCATTTCATTTCATTGTTGTTTTATTTTGGCCTGAGGGATTATATTTCTTCATGCATTCTTGGAAACTTCCATATAGTGTGGGTATCAATTCACAGTTTCACACATCTTCATATCAAAATTCAACGATAAACCGTTCAACACGTTATCGCGCCTCCCTCTGCTCTGAAATACCATTAATATGATATTATCTATATTCTGTTCATGCAAAGTGTATTTTTAAAACGGTGAAAAAATAATGCGAGATCACCACATTGCTCAACTTCTTTGATTTGTTGGGTGTAAAAAAAGTAACTTTAATTTAAAGTTGAATTAGATGGGAACTTAAGTTGAAATTAATCAGGTTTCATTACCAACAAGAGTAAAAAAACAAATTGTTTTATTTATATGCAAATTTCAACTCATTTTTTATTACCTGTATGATAAAAATGAAGATACCTTGATTCCTTGAACCATTTAGTAAAATTATTTCATGTTGTGAAAAATATAAATTTTTTTAGCACTATAATTTAAATATATTTGCATTTTCTTTTTTCTTTGTCAGCTGAAATCATGTAATAGACAGCCTGCAGAACTTTCAAAAGTGTAGAATTTCAAAAAAATTGCTTTTCTCATTACCTTGCATTTTCACCAAAAATTGTTTTTACCATATAAGTAAATAAACTGTTTTGATCATCTGTAGTCATGCTTTATTACAACTCAGTTCACATGACAACTCTGAGTTCATTTTATTTGTTGAACCGATCATGTTATATGCTTCTTTGTGGAAAGTGTGTCCATTTTGACCAATACATATTGTCTGTCATGCTCTGGTTTGTTTTACTGAGGTAGGTAAATATAATGACAAAACAATGATACTGTTGTGTTGACATTTTAAGTCTGTGACCAGTTCTGAAAACACATTTTAAATTTCTGTCATGTTGGGTATTTTTGATTTACTGATGCTTTCATCCAAATATATATCAGCTTTTAATATCATAAGATTTTATATCATTTTGAATGCAGCACGTGAATTATTAGCCTGGTATTGCAAAATCAGTCGAAATACAAGATATGTGGAAATATTATGTATTGAATTTGGAATTTAATAGCCTACTTCTTATTTATGATCAAACTTAGAATCTGAGATATATTTCAAATTTTGTATGAACTATTATGGTATTGACTTGAGGGTACAAAAGTGAAGCAACAGGGAATTTTCCTTATCATTAATTACCATAACCTTAGATGGATTACTTTCATATTCCATCTATTTTTGACACATTCTCAAGGGGAATAGACATGTTTTCCTTCCTTATACTTTTCTGATGAAAGATAATTCACCACAATGTACATTGCATAATATTTTGCTAAGCATGGATCTCTGTATGACAACTGAACATGTTTGATGCACTGATTAAATACTTACGATAGCTCCCATTAAGGTCAACATATGGGACTAAGTGCATTTGCCACAATGCTATTTGCTTGAGTCTTCTTTCACAATTTCAATGCAGCTTATCCATTTCATTATGATTCATTCTATGTACTTTCCAAATCTTTTTCAATGCTTCCTAATCATTAATTTATTATTGTTGCAGAGAATTGACCAAGAAACTCAGCCAATCCTAGATCAAAGAAAATCATCACAAGCCTATCTTGATGTAGCAGCATGTGAGTCACTGATATTTACAGCCATTTTTCTCAATTTTAAAATTTACGTTCATAATATTGCAATTGAATACTGTTTATTAAAAAAATTCGTTTTATACAAAAAAACAGGAATATTATGTAATATTCCATGTGTATTATATTGAAATTATGCGGTGTTCTTTACTAAATTTAGATTACCCATGTATATATTTTAGGATAGTAAATTATTAAATTCATGAATTATATTCTTGATTTCATGAATGTTTTTCATCAAAAATTCATCATTTTGCAAGGGAATTAGGATCAGACAGACGCGCCGCTAGATACATGGTTTCACTCATTCCTTGATATAAATAGAAAACCATGCAAAACAATGGATTTTATCTTATTTAATTTTTCAAATTCAATCTCCTAGAAATATTAATGTCATGCCATATTAAAAGAATTTTCTAGAATGTTGTTTTAATCTATCATCAAAAAAATTTGAATAAGTGTTTAGAAAAAATAGAACTGGGAGTTGATTTAAGAGGTAAAATTTTGAAAATTTGTAAAAAAATGTTTTGTAAATTTGCCATTTTTGCTGTAAAGTTATGATTTGAAAATTGAAATTTGGCAACTATATAAAATGATTTTGCTGAAATCTAAATTTCTGAATCAGAAGCAATTTTAGAATACCTGATTAATAGGATAGGGATATACCTACTCTACTTATGGAATTGAGCTAACAAATCGGATCCATTAAAATAGACTACTAATTGTGGATTCTAAGTTTTAAAGTTTTAATATTTATTATTCCAAGTAATAGTACTAAGTAGATTGAAGCGTTATAAGAATGTTATAAAAACACAAGGCTAAAGATTGGTACCATCAATGATTCTTTGTTTGAATAGCTCAACATCAAAATGTTTATGTTGGAATGCACTTACCTACGTGGTATAACAAGGACAAATTACCCAGCAAACGTAGCAAACATCACAAGAGGCATCACAAATCTAGTAAGACACCAAAACCGAAAGAAATAGAAGAAGAAGTGCTTCCTCCGCACCAACAAGTTCAATTTTTACTTGGCTCGGAAACGCAAGAAGATGGCGGAGATACTGAAAATTGCTGGAAAACTCCTAACGGCAGTATGCCTCGGCTTTTCACAGAAATGGAAGAATTATACCAAGATGATGACGGTGACACTATTTGGAAGGAAACTGCAAGGTCGATTAAATATTAGTTTTTCTATCGATTACACAGTACTCTGTTTGCTCAAAACACATTTTACATTAGTTTTGTTTGCTTATTTCAAGTACCTGTTACTGGCACTTCACTACCTCTTAAAATATGTGGCTGCGGCTTTTGCTACTGCAATGTCAGCATGACATTAAAATCATTTAATTAGCAAGCAAAGAAAACATAAAAATTTTCTCTGTGAGTGACGTTGCCAAAAAAGTTAAATTTTAACAAAAATGTAAAATCGACGATGCTTTTTTCTGCTTTTTGCAAACTTTATTTGATTTAAATGTACTAAATATTCCCAATTCCCATTTGGACTATTTGTTACATATGGCTGTTATTTATTTCCTAATCGAGATGAAATTAAAAATCTATTCTTGTGCATGTTCTTTATTAATTAAACATGAAGTGGATTGGTTCACTAAATTCATGTTGTTGTGTAAAAAAAGTTTTTTTCGAAACTGATTGACCAATTTGTTTTACATTTTCTGTAAGACTTACTAAAAGCCTTTTGCTTTATTTTAATCAAATCAATGAATTTCCTATGGGACACAATATTTCACCCAAAATTTTTTGTATGATTTTAATTAAAAGTGAAGTCTTCTCATTCCATTATGCTTAACCGCCTTATTCAATCTTGTGAGCAATATCTTAAGCAAATTTCGTGCTCTCAGGTTTCACTTTAATGGTACCGATAAACAATCTGCATAAATCTGAAGAGTTAAAATAACCTTTTTTCAATCCTTCCATTTGCTTTTCTGAACTCACTAATCTTCCCATCTAGTGCATTACTTTAATTAAGTTTCTAAAATTTGCATATAAGCAGTAAATTTTTCTAAATTAGCTTTGCGTGCTATTTTAAGATTATAAAACCACCTTCGTTGAATTTTAGATGGATTAAATTTGAAGAATGCGTTGAACCTGGGGGAGATAGATGGAGTAAACCTCACGTTGCGACTCTTAGTTTACACAGCTTATTCGAACTTCGCTCATGTATTATGAACGGAGTTGTTCAATTAGATATGGTTGCACAATGCATTGATCAAATTGCAGGTTAGATCTTAATTAATTAATTATTAGGAAGTGTTTATAATTAATAATTAGAATATGAAAATTTCAATGTTTGTAAAAGCATCTGTAACGCTTATTATCAACGCTTTTACCCCAAACAGGGCCTCTGATTGTATACAGCGGGGCCCAAACTGATTTCCCACCTTGCATGCATGATTCGGTTGCACCACCCTGCCATGCCAAATTCATGCATAGTGATGCCATAATTATTTTTATATGATGGAAAAGATGATGAATAGTTTTAAACATTCTTGATAAAAACATTCATCATTGCAACTTAATCTTTTCATGTCATAAGATCTCAATGATAATTTTGTTTGTTGCTTGGCAACTGAGACCTTGAATGACTGAATCTTTTTGCATTTATACACAGATATAGTTTTGGATGTCATGGTGTCTCAAGGACAATTACCACACGATGATGAATTGAGGGAACGAGTACGAGATGCGTTACTTAGCGGACATGAGCATCAAACAGAGAAAAAGAATGGTCGTCTAAATCCAATAAAATCTGTTGCAGACATGGTTAATAGTCGTAGAGAGTCATCTTTTGCAGGTAAGATGTTTTTAATAATAATTGCCGGTAACTAAAAGTTGTCTTCAATGGCTATTTTATCATTTGTACTGTTCAACATTTGCTGTATTCCAGTATATTGGCAATATGCTCTGTCCTAGCTTTCAATTAAAGTTGCTTCCAAGGTTCGAAAATTTGTCTAGCATATCGGTTCCATTGCAATTTCAGTTGCAGCTGTTATTAATAAAAAGCTGATTGAGTAAAATTTAAATTAACGTATGTTATTTGAAAATATTTCCATCTTTGATGATAATATTTGCGGACTACATTTTGAAGAAAATCAAGCTTTGTTAGATTTTAGACAGTGAAATTTGTTTAAAATGAGCCCATGTTTTATGGGAAAAATTAAATTTTATAGTTTTTATTATATGTATATAACACCTTTCAACACCACTGCGTAACTGAATGTATACACTGAACTCGTTATGCTTTATAGTTTTATTTAATTCCATAACAATGGCATGTTGATATCAATGGTGCACCAATGAGGTGTGTTACGAAACGCCTATATTTGCTTTGGAAGATATTGATATATTGACTTGAATGGTATTGTTTCTTGGTGTACTTTTGATTTTTTATAAATTAGTGTTGCTTGTATAAAATGCACACAGTTTTATATTCAAGTTTTATCTTTAGTCTATTTGCCAGTTAGCAGCGTCTTGCACTATTTTGTTTGTGTGTGTGTTTTAATTCTGAATTCCCACATGGCTTTTCGAAAAAAACTTTCAAGTATCTTAAAACTAGCCAAATTTTATATGTGGTCAGCAGTGAATAAGAATTTTCATTCTTTTCATCTTTATTATCTGTTTGTTCAAAAAACTGTAACTCTTTTCTCTGAGTACTCACTCTTACTCACTCTTGGTAGTTCTTCCTCAAATTGCTAACGCTGGATCAGCGGCTGCCAGTCCTATTCTATCAGGACGATTGAAGAGACAAAGGCGTTCGAGTAAACAGGGTGCAAGTCCTCATGGTTCTACAAGTAACGTATCTCACTGCTCGGAAGTTGCACCCGAATTAACAAGCGAGCCGTCTTCTGGCGTTTTTGAAAAAGATGGTCATCTTGCTGTTCCTGGTGATTCTGCTCCTCGTTTAGTCAAACAAGATGGACCTAGTTCTCCAACTGATGATAGTTAGTTTTCTTCTTTTCCTTTTCATCTCAAATTTTTTTACACTTCTCTGCCTTTCTTCTCTTTAGCCTCATTTGCTCTGTCATCTCTCCTTTCTTGCAAAAAAAGATTTATATGTTGAAAAAATTTGCAACAACTTTGGTTGAATTTATTTTTATACAACATGTCCATAACATTTTACTCTTGAGTGAAGCTCTGAACAAAGCAGCCATAGCTAGATTAGTAGCAACCAAGTTTGGAAGAACTAAAATCTCTCCAACTTCACATTGCCTAATATCCAATAATCACCTAAGTGAGGTGGCTACTGGCTAGCCTGGGATTTAAATTCAAGATTTTAACCTGTTATGCCAATATAGTCAAGTCTAACACTTTAAAGGTTTATTTATTTTTATCGAATCATGCTATCAGTGTTATTGGAAGTTGAAGATTTTGTACTTGTTTCATTCCGGAACTTTGAATACACAGTCATGAGTTGAAAGAGTCGTTGTCATAAATATCATTATATGCTCATTAAAATTACGGGTAGTTCCTGCTTCTTTGTACTAAAATTTTTCTTCACGATTTCCAAATAATCACAATTTTGAATGATGAATACTTTATTTCTTATCTGTTAATGGAAAAAATAATATTAAAAAACAGCTTTTGAGAATATAATACACTTATTATATCGTTCACAAAGTCTTATTACAATTTCAAAATTTTGTTTTGAAGTACAACTGCAGATTTAAAGATTATAATATACTTTCTCCTATGATTTGATATAGTCTCGGATATTGCACGAAAAAAAATTTAAATTGTTTTATGACATTTTGACCTCCGACATAAGAACAAAGTATTTGAAAAAGAAATTTGTCTGGCGTTTGAGTGAAATTAGAATATTATCGTGCATTCATCATAATCATATTTCTTTTACACTGTTATCGCTAATTCGTCACGATCTGTTTATATAGCATTCCATTGTAATTATCGCAAGTCCATCAAATGAAATTTTTATACCTTAATCTCTTTTATTGACAATATTTATGGATTTTTATGAAATAAAGATAATAAATTTGCCTTTCACTTTTATTTCACTTATTTAAATGTTACATAACATTGGGAATTGCGTAATATTTTTTTTACTGAAACTAATTGAGAAAACAATTTTTGCCGCTTGTCAAAATAAGACGTTACACAACCAGATACTTTCCAAACAATCTCTAGTCAAGTGTAATAAAGATACTTTTAAAAAATTTTAATTTTTGACATCAGGAATATTATGGTCAATTCAATATATGCTCCATTATGTTTTTGAAGTAATGATTCCTACATTATGAAGTTTGGAGGTGGATACAAATCTTTGATTTTCTGTCAAAATAATATGATTCAGAATTTCTGAAATACATTTGAAATAGTTAATTAATATTATGGATAAAGTATTCTGGACACAAAATTTTGAAATATCAATTTTTTTTTTTCATTCCAAATATTTTAATTATATTGCATCAACTATAATTAAAAAGAGATCATTACAAAATATTGAGTCACAATAGAACAATGCTCAAAAAATATATAGACACGAAGGTAGCACACAAATGCCTGACAGAACAGCGTTTGCTGAAGAGATGGACAGGCAATATGGATAAAAAGTGTCCCTTGTAGTGAAAAAAACAACTTTGGTGAAATATCAGGGGCCATAGGACTCTGAGTAAATATGGAATAAAAAGTACAAGCAACACAACAGTCGTCCAACTATTCGAGTATCGAAAATTTGAAAATTGTGCGGTCCATTACTTGCCAAGATTTTTTTCAACAATAACAAGATAAACCTAAACAACAACGATAATTTAACAAATCGATCCCTGTATATGTCCAATTCTCTTATCACTCCGTTACATATTATCAGACTATTGAATTTTGTGAGTGAACATTCTAAAGCCATTTTTCATCTATTCTCACTCAAAGAGGTCTAGAATCCAATATTTGAGATTTGTGAACGCTTGTCGGTTGTCATACCATGTTTTCATCTTTCATTTTTTATTTTTTCTATTTTGTTTTTTAAACTCCGGGACAATTATTTGAGGAAAACTTAGCCACTGATCTTTTACCATATTATATTAACAATAAATCAATTAAAATTTTTATTTTGACGCTGTATGTGGCATTCTAACCTACGTAAGTTACCAATAAGTCTATATTTATGTAACAGACTAAAGCAATTATTCAAATGAAATCATCAAATTTCTTCAACCTGACTCATTTTTGGGAGTTTTTACTTCTATATAATTAAAACTATAAAAAATAAAATTGGAATAAATACTCAGTCCAACAGTATTCAAGAATTGTTCATTGCTTGCTTATTTAGTCTAGTTTGATACACAACAAAATATTAATTTTATAAACAAAAATTTACAAGGTACTTAACAGTATTTGTACTACTTGGATTGTGAAAATATCTCATACATACAGTGCAGTTCTTATTACTTAATCTTTCATGATTATTGCAATGATTGAGTCAATGAGTTGTTCTCAATGATTGCTACCTTTATTACCGCTAAATTTAATAACTCTTGATTGGACTGAAAAAGGCAATTCCATCGATATAATTCTGCCAAAAAAAGCATGATCTGGTCATAACAGATATTGTCACAAAGTTTATTGAAATAAGACTGACATATGGATAAATATTAGCCAATTAAGCATTAACTTTATCCCTCAAATTTTTTTAATTTTTTTTCTAGGGCAATGCATATAATGGCATAGTAGTTATAGCATCGACTTTACTGTGTTGGCATCCCAGATTAAAATTTTTTACGCTTTTCACCTCACCTAGCGTGTAATAAATTGGATAGCTGAACAGGAACTTCCAAACTATAGTAACCTCTTACCTAGCGGTAGATACTTGTATAGAGCCTTATTCAGAGTAAAAGTCAGCATATAAACTTGTTTTAGTATCTGTTATTCAATACATAACATTTGATATTTTTTGTGTAGGTTTCCCTTCAAACACATCCGCTCCGAACTTGCTCCATCGTAAACAAACAGTGACAAGTATTGGTCCACTGTCAACTGATTTTGGTTCATCAGCAGGCGATAACGAGAAGAAAGATAAAAAGGTACTGGGAATTCTCAATGTGTTGAATATCATAATGCTGCGAACACTTGATGCCCAATCTAATCTTTTATTTATATTAGCTCTGCAATTGGTTGAAATTTTTTTATCTACATCATAGGCCTTCGTCAATTGAATTTTTTTTTTAGTTTTCAGTCTTAATTTTTAACAGAATATTTATAAATATTACAGAACCCTATAAATAAACTGCATGTAATTTAGTTTGAATTTTGGTGTGCATATTTTTTAGCCAACCCATTTTGTTTATAAATTAGACTTGTGCTTATCTTCCAGTTTTTTTTTTATAGAATATATCCCTTTTTTGTCATTTAGATCAGTTTTTCGATAATCAATATATTGTTAATTTAAAATCATTTCAGTTTCAATCTTATCAGAATAATTTGCAAATATTTTTGCAAAAAAAAATATGGTACCAATTTCCAAATATTGGTGTGCATTTTTGATAAAAACTTGCATATATAAAAATTAGACTCTATTTTATTCTCCATTAACTTATTAGAAATTTTTATGAAATTTTCACAACAAAAAACCTATTTTATAATCGATCACAACTTTTTATCAACAACATAATTTTTTTATTTCTTCCAGGTACCTTATTTCATGAAAAAAATTCCAGCAGGGGCTGAAGCTTCAAATGTATTGGTGGGAGAAATTGATTTTTTGGAACGTCCGATTATTGCTTTTGTGAGACTACAGGATAGTGTGCAGCTAGGTGAGATATTTTTCATTGAAAAACAGTTTTCTGCTGTACTAAATTCATTTATTGACTAGAACTAAGAATCAAAATTGGTGATATTCGAAATAGTATCTTTCTGATTGTGTCGAACGTGCCAAAAATTGTACAATATTGAAATTTTTACAGAGGGTCTTACGGAAGTTCCTATTCCAACAAGATTTTTGTTTATTCTCCTGGGTCCTGTCGGAAATCGTAAACAGTACCATGAAATTGGAAGATCAATTGCCACTTTAATGGCCGATGAGGTGAGGAAATAGATTCTAAATGAATTTTATTTTCAACGCTTCAAATTTGATAAATTTTTAATAATGATGAGTATCAGACGCATGAAAAATTACATACAATTTGTGGGTTGGGTCGGCCATTTGAAATCACTTAAGCAATCAGTTGGGAAATGAAAGTTAAATGAACTCCATTTTTTTTAAAGGTTTTTCATGATGTTGCTTATAAAGCTAGAACAAGGCGAGATCTATTGGCTGGAATTGATGAATTTTTGGATCAAGTCACCGTTCTGCCACCTGGTGAATGGGACTCCACTATCAGAATTGAACCTCCTCAAGATTTACCCAAGAATCAGGTTTGTTTAGTCACATGATAAAAATAAAAAGACCTGATTGGATAATAAAACAATGGCTATTCATTTGCAGATGACGAGATTACAACCAAAGAAAAATGAAAACACGATGGAGAATGGGCATGCAAAAGTTGAAATGGCTCATGCGGTCGGACCAGAGCTTCAGCGGACTGGAAGGTAGGGTTTTGTTTTTATGTGCAAAAAATTATACACGATGTTCATAAAGTCAAAAAATTATTTGAATTGCAAAGGAAATTTATCAATATCATATATACTGTAGTTTGTTATCCCTTACCGTAAAAGTACTTATATAAACACAATAATAGAAAATAAACCTGATCAAGATATATTAGGAACTGGCCTCATAACAAAATTTGAAATTGTAACAAGTCTTTATGGACACCCTGTTTTACTAATCACAACTATAGCCTAAATGACCTTCAAAAATCACCAATAAGAATTAAATTACCAGAACAATGTCCAGTTCGCTGACCATAAGCTGCTTAGGTATGATTCAGTGTTCATTTTTGATTGGTGCAAAAATAATCTCGGCATACGTGATAGTTACAATGACGATCAATCGCATTCCAGGTTGTATTGTTTTACCCATGGGGTCAGTACTCTATTGTTTGGTCACAATTGCACAAATGACTTAACAATACAAAATTTATTTTTGAGAAATTGGATACTGATGTAAAACAATTGAAGCATTGTTTAGAGTTATATGAATCGAAATATGAATGAAAAGAAACACTTGTTTGTACATTATATAATATAGGGTTACTAAGAAATCATACCGGTTTGACCTCCATCAGTACATGCGTTTGCATCGTCATATCAATAAATTTATTATTATACATTATCATTATGAAATTTGATATCTTTCGTTTATCATATTTTAATTCCTTATCGGCCGGGCGTAAATACAGGTTTTAGTATTTTACCACAGAGATTGCAGCATTGTTGTGAAATGCAATTTTCAGATTATCAGAAATTACATATTATTATTGTTGCTGTATATTGCCTTTGTATACATTATATTCTCTCTCAAAAATCATTAGGTTCTTTTAGCAATCTTAAAACAGTCTATCGAAGAAAGAATTCAAAGATTTTGATATCAAATTTTGTTTTTTTCTAAACGGAGTCAAAATTTTTTAGATTGGGAATATTTTTGTTTGTTATATGTTATACTGAAATTAAATTGCCTGCTTGACTTCACTTTTTCCCAAGCAACAAACTTTTGTATTCGACTACTTTTCGGCGGTATAAGTAAACGTAGCGATGCCTGCATAAAAAATCTTGAAAATTTCAAAATTTTGTGTTGCAATCAATTTCACTTTAGAATAGTATAACTAGATTATTTTCGAAGCCAAATCAGAAGACTGTCAAATTATGCCCAACAACTTTGTTTACCACTGAAAATATAGGACATTTCAAATAACAAGGTGGCAATACTTAACAGCTTTTTTGCAGCCAATGCTGTACTAAATGTTTGCTTAATAGTTCGCTGACGTATTGTAGACAAGTACAACAATATATTTACAAATTAGCAAACAGAAAACGTAATTGACTTGCCTGCATACTTGTCAGACAATCAACTAATATTTATTGAAGATAAAAAAAATCTATATTGAAACTACTAATGCAACTATAATGAACATTGTGAAGTACAAAACAAACTATAACTCGATAACAACATTTGTGAACTCTCAGATAACATGGTGTTTTTATAAAGTCTAGTATTGGATTAGGTAAAAGCACTTTGATGTGCTTCGTGCAACTAATGATAGGCATAAAAAGGTGTGTTGAATGAAGTAAAGAATAACTTAAATGAACACTGATTAAAATTAAACGAATCTGGTTAAGATATATTAAGAACTGACTTCATAACAAAATTTCAATTGTAAGTGACAGGACTTCGTGGACACCCATGTCCATCTCACAAAACTTATATTTTAATTACCATAGCACATATTTAAGGGGCCAATTTGCAATACTTTTCCAATATTTCAATTTTGCTGACATTAAAAAAAAAGCAATACCTAACAGCTTTTTTGCAGCAAATGCTGTACTAAATGTTCGCCAAAGTAGTCTGCTGATGTGTTATGGACAAGTACAACAATATATCTACAAATTAGTAAACAGAAATGGGATTGACAAGACTTGCTCACGTACTCGTCAGACAATACACTAATATTTATTGAAGATAGAGAAAAACCTGTATTGAAACTACTAATGCAATTATAATGAACATTGTAAAGTACAAAACAAACTTTGAAGGTATTTTCATTGTGTCAAATTGAGTAAAGTCTTTGGAAAAATGCAAAGTATAACAGCATATTGCAGCAATTGCTGCACTAAATGTTTGCTTAATTGTTCACACATGTATTACAGGTACAATAACATATCTACAAATAGGTGAACAGAAATGTGATTGACAAGACTTGCTCACGTACTCGTCTGACAATACACTAATATTTATTGAAGATAAAGAAAAACCTGTATTGAAACGTTCAAGTTCACGTTCAAGTAGCACGCCCACCACCTCACGCAGGGCCGAACCTGAAAAAGTCGTTTCAAAATATATTGACTTTTTCCCTTGCAATGGCCGCTTGTACAGTGCCTTGTTTACAGCTAAAGTCATATAAATATAAATTCTTAAATAAAAGTTAACTTGGAAAAATTCTATGATTTACGTTACACATAATCATAATTTTTATATTCTTTGCTTTTTTTAACAAGTTGATACTATACTATTTTTTTATTTTGTAATATTTTACCACATTTTATTGTTTAGGTTGTTTGGTGGTCTGGTTGCTGATATCAAACGCAAAGCACCATTTTTCGTATCAGATTTTCGAGATGCACTAAGTATTCAATGCGTTGCTTCCTTCATTTTTCTCTACTTTGCGGTACTCACACCTATCGTTACGTTCGGAGGTCTTCTCGGAGATGCCACGCATAATTATATAGTAAGTTTCATGTATTTTTGTTTTCTTCATGAACATTTTTTAAAATATGTGAATCTGGCACACAGGGATGTGAAAATTTACTCCGAGCGAAGATGCTAGAGAGAATGTGACTCTAAAGTATGATTCCCGCTCTGGACTAAAACAACTTTTGACGCAGAATTTAAGTTGAACGAAATTTTAACTCAACTTCAGTAACAAACTGAAGAGGAAAAAATATGATCTTTTTTTGTTCGTTTCAAGGCAGTCTTTATCATACCTACCAGTAACTATCGTCTGTTAAAATGTTTATTTATTTGCATATTATTCATTACTTTTTTAGAGTGCTATGGAATCCATTTTTGGTGCTGCGATGGCTGGTACAGCTTTTCATTTATTTTCTGGACAACCACTGACTATTATTGGTAGCACTGGTCCCATCTTAGTTTTTGAGAAGATCATGTTCGATATATGCACGTAGGTATTTTTTTCGCGTATTTTACATTTACCTATTATTAAATTTTATTGGTATTATTACAATATTACAGGTCAGCTGGGATGGAGTATCTGCCTATACGATGGTGGATCGGTACTTGGACTGGCGTATTCTGCATAATACTAGGTATAAAGAAGTTTTTTTGACGAACAAATATTCCAGGTGTAGCCACTATGTGACTAACGCTTAGCCTTACACCGGGCAACACGACGAAAGATTAAACGCAGCGACGAGAGCAAAAAATCATTATGTATTTTTATCCTTGTGAGCACCTTTTCAAAAAAATGTCAGATTAGGACTTTATGCATGATTGGAAAAATCTGAGTGATGACAAGGGCCACACTTAATGGTTTGGCGGACCGGGCCGCCTGTTGCACACTCTGTTTTACACTATTTAAGAAAGTTTTTTTTCAAAGTTTCAGATTTTTTGAATTGGCCTAGCATGATGGCCATCGATCTTGAATTTGAGCCCCTGGCCACCCATAATGTGAAGAGGTGGGTGAGCCATGTTTAGCTGGTAAAATCCCAGTTCTTCAAAAAGCATAATAGTACCGTCTGTATCTTTGAGTGGATTCTTATAGAAGGTTTTTTTGTGGCAAAGTCGTCTTTTTAGAACAAAGTGTTTTTTTGTGTATTTTTAAATGGATTCTTGTGCTGAGCCTTGTTTATAGCAGAATTCTTTTGTCTTCATTTAGTGGCAACGGACGCCAGCAGTCTCGTTCAATACATCACCAGGTATACAGAAGAAACATTTTCAGCACTGATCTCCCTGATTTTCATTTTTGAGGCTTTTAAGGTAATTTTTTTTTACTAATACTGGAATTAGGTCTGTAGTTCTCAAACTCTAATAACCCGTGGCCCACTTCGAGTGAATCTCAACCCTAATGGCCCTACTTTTGAAATTCCATTCTTTGTAGTTTATAAACATATATCAACTATGAAGGTACTCCATGTTAGGTTTAGGCCATAATTTCATTCCGATTTTCGTTATTTTAGTTCCATTAAGAGTTCGGGGACTGTCTGTGTTTGCCTAATGAATATAAACCCCTTGCCCATAGGTTTTCGTCCCTTTACAAAACTTGATGTAAAATAAGCGAACAAAATTAGTTAACTCCATATTGGCACACAAACTTCACGAGCACCACTATGTAAATCATACAATATTTTTTTCTTTTGAATGATATGTCATAAGTTGGTAGTTTCCATTTGCTAATTTCTCAATTGTAAATAATAATTATATAGTTCAATTTATAATTAATTAATAAATTCAATTCAGAAATTGATTTCAATTGGTGACAAACTTCAAATATGGTATGGATGGAATGGAGATTTGGTGACGTTTTACGGGTGAGTGTGGGTAGAGAAGAAAACGACAATATCGTCATACACTTTTTTAAACGCAGTTTACTAAAATTCGTCTCATTTTCGTACTATTTGATATTATACTTTCTCCTCATTCAGCTTTTGACTCTCTTTCTCGAAACTATTCCCACTCGGCTCAACAGAGATCATAGATGAGTTATGGCCATGACCAATCTTTAAAACTCTTACACTGTCTTGTACACTATGATGTCTTTCCCCTCATCTTATTACAATTTTTTCTATCATTGTAGATGTGAATGTGCCGCTCCAAATCTTACGTCCTACAACATCACAGAGAACTTGGATTATGAGCAGATTAAATTCGAATCAAAGGAAAAAGCACTGAAATCTCATGGCATGCATATTAATGGTGAGATATTTGGGACCTCCAAAAATATGTGCATCAAGATGGCGCACAACCTGATCATAGTATATGTACCAGGTTAGGGTTTAGGTTGTGCGCCATCTTGGTACAGAAGATAAGAAATTGAAAGCATATATATAATTATGGATTTCATTACTCCCACTCATACAGATAGAACTTTTCAGTATAGACTTTGATAGTTTATACTTTGCCAATCTATGATAAAATTAAATCACAACTCACTGAGTGCACAATTTGTGTGCCAATTTAGGGCCTTGCATGGCAAATCATTATTTGAGCAAATTGGAAGACATTTAGTATAGTAGGAAAATTTTATTTCAATTCCGACAGTATGTATTTGTCTAAGACAACCTCAATAAATATTTGCTATGTATTGGCGGGACACCACTAATTTAATCTTTGGTTTAATTCAAACATTGACGTGCTCCATTTACTGTAATATGTAATTTATTCTGTCAGCTCTTAAACAAATAGTATTTCTGTTGGTTCGATATGCTTTGCGGAATTATACTCTCCACGTTGTATAATAGTCTGTATTTGAGTAAGCTGTCATATTTTAATCGCCAAAAATGGTCTATGTGATTGTCTCATTTTTAATGGGGTTTTGTTACAATGGAAATGAAGAATCTATTGTCCTGACTTGAATTAAATAGAAGAATATAAAGCGTTTTTAATGTCGGTGCTTAAAAATTTTTAGTTAATAAAGTTGTAGAATTAATGTTTTTTGAAAACATCTATTTTAGCAACTATTTGGACCCAAATGACACCTGGCCCCCAGAAATCGCCAGAATGGCCCCCAGAGAATTACTTGGCGCTCCCAGTTTGAGAAATAGAATTAAATTGAAATATACCATATGTCAGAAATTACTTGTGATATAGGAATATAGAATACTCACCTATTTAATTATAAGCTACCCTATTTTTTGTTTCACTAATGGGAAATTTTCACAAAATTTCATGAATAAACCCGTTATTAAGTTTCTTTTTGATACTCTCTTTCCAGGTTCACTATACAGAACTGATGAAGCTGCGTATACTTGCTCATATGACGGAATTAATTTTAACGTTTCTGATATCAACAATGTTACATGGAATGCCTTGGACAAACCTGTGAGTTATGGCCTCTGTTATTGTCATATTTAGAGGGAAAAAAACAGTATTCAAAATTGTTCATTTTCTAATATTTGACCATGTGCTGCGTTTCACGCATAGTTTTTTTTCTCAAGATTTTCAAACTTTAAAATTCAACTATAGTCCTAATAAGCAGTAAAATCATGTTTTTGCTGTATTTTATGTTATAAAATTCAACACAAATCTTCGCTTTATAACGTCGAAGACTGTTACTAATAACAAAACACAAATTGTAAGATTTGAACACCCTGTATAGCACCTTCATTTTCATCTTAGCTTTATCATTTAATCCTTTTATATATAATTGCATTTTAATACCGTTTTTGTATTGTTCGCAGACCTGTATTGAGAGTTTTTGTGGACATCTTGTCGGAGAATCATGCCCTTATACACCTGATGGTATGCTGATGTCTGTTATTCTCTTCTTTGGTACTTTTACGATTTCAATGTACTTAAAAGGCTTGAAACTGTCACGATTCTTCCCAACTAAGGTAAGCAATGAGGAATGCGATTTTGTTTAATTTTTTGAGCTGGTATTGCTAAAAGGACTGATTCATCTCAGATTTCAAATTGATAAAAATGTGACTCCTAGTCCTACTCATGGGTGAGGAAAAATTTTGACTCGTACTCAAAATTTTGACTCGTACTCAAAAATTGACTATTGATAAAATAAGTGGCGTGATTGGACTGTTAAGAATGATTAGTAAACTTGATGCTTGTTGTGTTTCTGAAGACTTTTATTGTCATCATTGAAAGTTTAAAATTCAATCTCCTGACTTGAAAAATTCAGACTTCAATTTCGGGCAGTTTGAAAGTTCAACTCCAGCTCCATTCGCAACTGCTATATATGTAAATGTAACAGAAAGTTTTTTCTGAAACTTTTATGTTTATCTCCTCAAAGAAATGTCTCAAAGACTAATTCATTCATAAGTGAAAGAAATTTACTCATACTGTTGTCAC
The DNA here is from genome assembly GCF_964204865.1 of Styela clava. Lineage (NCBI taxonomy): Eukaryota > Metazoa > Chordata > Ascidiacea > Stolidobranchia > Styelidae > Styela > Styela clava. The sequence continues at coordinate 22,027,268 of NC_135250.1, forward strand.
AGATACAAATTTTAACATCAGCTTTCAGTTTCTTTCAGTTTAATAGCAATTCAAGACTCAATAGGGTCTGGGAAGTATCTAAGACAGGGGTCTCCAACACGCGGGGTTGAACAACACGGGGTCTCCAACCGATTTTTTTGCGGCCTGCGTCATGGTTGGGATTTTTCCACAAAAAACTAAATTAGTACGATGTCAACTAATAGTAGGTTTTATTGTGTCATTTATTATTAAGAGTCCGGACAGACAAACTGTGAAAAGTGAAGCAAAATTCCCCCGTTGTCCACGTTCATGTTTTATTATATTGTTATAATGCAATTATAAATGCAATATTTTCATTTCGCATGTTCATTGTGACGAAATAAACGACTTTCGGTCAGTCCATTGTGCCCGAAGAAAGGTTTGCAAAGCTAATTGCAGATTCACTTTGCATACCTGCGATTTTTGGCAGTTCTTATTCTTATATTTGCTAGCAGTTTTTTCGACTATGAAAGTTAGCAAGTCAGCCTTCCGCACTCGACTAACGCAAAATAAGGCCAAACATCGAGACTACATATCAAGCACAAGTGAATGAATATGTTTCATGTCCTGTTTACTGTCAGATTCAATGTAATTTCAACACAATACATTCAGATACCCATTTTTTCTTGGTTTCTTGGTTTGCGGCCCGCGACATGTTTGGAGTTGGAGACCCCTGATCTAAGAAATGGCAAATTTTATATAGAAAAAATTATTGGAAAATAATTCTGACATAGAAATTTATTCGGCGAATGGGTAACCCTAATAAACAGATAACAGTATTAGAAATATATTGTAAGTTTGTAACATTCTTATTCGTGATCTAAATGCTTTCGTGAATATCATATATTTTTTTATTCTTAGGTCCGCTCAATTATAAGCGATTTTTCTGTTACAATCGCAATCGCTTTAATGGTGCTCTTCGATATCCTAATGAAGCTTAATACACCTAAACTGCTCGTTCCAGACTCTTTCAGGGTAAATATACAGAATTTTTTTGAATGCATTTTTTCGTGGCGCTCCCAAAGTATGTGCATTAAGATGGCACACAACCTGATAACCCTAACCTGGTACACATACTATGTACAGGTTGTGTGCCATCTTGGTTCGCATATTTCAGGAGCACCTTTTTTGCAAATTGAAATTCCAACATGCTGTTATGCTTTATGCGTATATTTGTTATACCACCTTACTCAGAATGTCGTACGTTGTTAGATAGAACTTGCGAAATTGAAAATTTCCTTTTTTTTTCAACATAGTAATCTTTGCGTATAATAGACTGCTTGTGTAAGGTTTTATTCTGAGTCGAAGTGTAAAAAACATCTCTTAGGCGAAATTACGAGTGTGGTCCTCACAAACTATTTTTCGATTTCATTCTATGGAATGCTTATGTAGATCCTTGCTCAGAGTCAGAGGTCTGATATAATAACTTGTAAACATTTATTGTGAAAATTCCAATTTGGAATTATGTTCGATCAAGCTTATCAAACAAGTATATGTATACTATGCCAGGACCAAGCTTTGTCAGATATTTCTTCATTTAAAATTCGGTTTTGCAGCCTACAAGAGAAGATAGGACTTGGTTGATCAGCCCCCTTGGAGAGAATGAATGGTGGACAATCCCTCTTGCTATTGTTCCTGCGTTACTCTGCACGATTCTTATATTTATGGATCAACAGATCACAGCAGTTATTGTCAACAGGAAGGAAAATAAGCTAAAGGTTGGTTTATTGAATTTTGTTTTGTTTTCCTTTACTTTGAATAGGGTGTATTAAACTGGGCTCTTGATCCCTCTAGGGCAGTGGTTCTTAAACTTTTTGAGCCGCGCCCCCCTTTGAAAAATCGTACAGATTTCGCGCCCCCCCCCCCCCCCTAAATTGAGGCACAAACATGCATTCAACGAAACAAGATTTTATTCACAAATAACGTCAATGAGAGGGGTGAATCTGTTTTTGCGAAACAAGTAATTTAATTCGAGGAACTGTAGCAGATAACGCACATCTCATATCTGATTCACATTGAAGTTTATTCCGTTGTTTTGGCTTTATATTCACCAGAGTAGAAAACCCGCTTTCACAAAGGTAGGTAGATGAAAACGGAAGCAGAGTGCGTATTGCTACGCTACCTACTCTCTTATATATGCGTACATATTTTGCCCAGAAGTCGGTTAGCGGCATGGCTTCAAAGTCGTCTTTTGCAGATGAATCAAATTTCATATCCAAAAATTCTTCTTGCAAGTTGCTTGGTTGAGAGAGGTTTGCAAAGGAGCATGTCTTCTTCAATTGAACTTGATCCTACAAAACGGACATATACCAACAACTGACACAAGTTGGCAACATCAGTAGTTTCGTCACATTGTATGGCGAAAAATGGCGACAGCTTTATTTTTTCGATAACCTGAAGTTCAATGTCGTGTGCAATCTCATCAATTCTTGTTTTAATTGTAGAATCCGAAAGAGAAATCTTTGCAAGTTTCTTACTGCTCGCCTCTCCCAAAACAAGACTAGCAGCTTTTAAAATACTCGGTTTTATCAATGTCTCCCCTATACTGTGCGGTTTTTTCTGCTTCGCAATCATATGAGCAATTTCAAAAGAAGCTTCTACTACATCTGCAGAAGGCGACTGACAAAATGAATTTATGCTACAAGTCCTCATTTTTTTAAATGAATCCTTTTTGCTTTGAAAAAAAGCTAAAGGTTTTTCCTGATGTGCAGGGTGCTTTGTTTTAAGATGTCGCTGTAAGCGAGTTGGCCTCATAGCGTCATTGCTGAGATTTTCAAAGCACAAAATGCATTGCGGTACAACCTCACCCTTCACTGTGGTATATATGAAGCCATACCTAAGATAATCTTCATCATACTTTCTCTTTTTCCCGCTCATTTTGCAATACAACTAAATTTCAACTAAATCTAAACTAAATGCAATAAATGATTACGTAAAAACTCACTCAATTGTTAAACTACTTCATAACATCACTACTGAGCTATATTCAAAAGTCAATCTACTGTTTCTGACAATACACAACGATTGCAGACTTCATGGCTTGCTCAACTTCTCAAATATTCAAAGCCAATCTACCTGATGAGATTACAAACAATACAGTTTACAAAATGGAAAAGTGCAATTAAATATATGTACGTTTTCAGCCCAAAGAAAAGATATACATCAAATGGTCAAAACTGTCAATTTTATCCAAAACTAAATACTGTGTGCCGCTTACAGATACTTATGGCATAAGTTAGGTCATCACAGAGTTTGCGGTATCAAGTTTTATTACTTATTGCAACTAATCTACAGCTCATCGAAAAATATGATGAAAATTAAGGTATTCGATATACAGCTATTTTTGGAGACACAACTGAAAGCTGTCAAATAGGCTAATACACAAAACCACGAAAACGACAAAACGTTAACAGCCATGCTCGAACATCTGTCTGACCGACTTCTATTGTACCGTCATTGTTGACTTAATGCTGATTGGTCATTGTTACGACACTAAGCAAGGAAATCAATGCTCGCAGAACCGTTAACACAGTAATCAATTTCAACGCATATTCACGCATGCTTATCCTATTTTGCCACGCGTAGTCTGGTAGTGAGTAGTGAAAGAAAAGGGTCATTTTGCATCATTTTACGACACAAAATTATAAAGCAACAAGACGACGAGTTAAATGAAATTTCAAATATTAAATTGGCTAAGCAAAATAAAGTCTCAAGTGTGGTTTCTTGAAATCTTTCGCGCCCCCCCTAAAATCTTCTCGCGCCCCCCAGTTTAAGAACCACTGCTCTAGGGGGCCCCTCGAGCAGTTCTCTGGGGGCCGTGAACGAAAGAAAGCCTTCGCTAGGCCCCATTCAAGATTCTGATTCTATTGCTTTTGTTTATTGATTTCCAATTATTAAGCATGATACATAAAATAACTGATGGAAATCTAAACTACCGTAGGTATTTTTATTACCAAGCAAGTGCTAAAAGTCCATTGAAAGGGGATGCTTATTATGAAATTTTAAGAAAAACTGCTCTAAAATATGTAAAATTCACAATTTTGTAGATATATTAGTAAATTTGTATACATAGTATGATTCATTTCACACTTCATTCTTTTCACACACACATAAACAATTTTATATGTTGGGTTAAATTGTGTGATTTCAATTTTTCCGTGCCTGCCATTTCACCCAAGTTGTATTGAATTGGGTTGGCGAAGTCGAGCAGGGAAGATAACTGTCATTGAAAAAATAGCTTCTCACATATTGTTAATATCAGTAGAAGCTTGTTCAGAGCGTCCCTTGGAGCTTGAATAAGTATCGTGTAGATAAAAAATTTACAACTGCAAGGAACCAATGAGAAATCACATTAAACAGTTTCTACAATTCACTTTAACAGAAAGGGTGCGGTTATCATTTGGATCTTCTTGTCGTATCAATAATGATGATATTGTGTTCCATACTCGGATTACCTTGGTTCGTAGCCGCAACCGTTCTCAGTATCACCCATGTCAACTCTTTGAAAATGGAGTCCGAGTCAGCAGCCCCAGGAGAAACCCCGAAATTTTTAGGGGTCCGTGAACAAAGGGTCACTGGAATTATGATCTTTGTACTTATCGGCTTGTCCGTATTCATGACCCCGATTTTGGCGTACATCCCCATGCCGGTGCTATATGGAGTTTTTCTGTACATGGGAGTGTCATCTCTCAAAGGTAAATTAATAGTTGTAATAGTGACTGTATGTACAATTCTTTATTCAGAAGGAAAATGCTTTAATGAGCGTCGTATAAAAATATAATTTCTTTGTTTTAAAACGATTTTATTGTAGAGTAAACACCTAATCTGCTGCCAATGCTGCTTGTTTAAGAGACATATTAAGAGTGAACCCAGAGTGAGTAACTGACCGAGTATGAAAACCAGAGTGACTGAGTGTTTATTAGTGTTGATATGGCTGTTTATACATCTTTTCATGTGAGTGACTACTTTATTATTGCCTTGTGAGGGCCAATCGCTGAGTAAATGAAATTTCTTTTTCAGGTGTACAGTTCATCGACAGGTGCAAACTTATATTTATGCCTCCGAAACATCAACCCGACTTCATTTACCTTCGTCATGTACCTTTACCTAAAGTCTACTTGTTCACGTTTTTTCAAGTCGTTGGTCTCGTACTTCTGTGGGTTATCAAGTCTACAAAACCAGTCTCTATTATATTTCCAATGATGGTGAGATTTTTGTTTCATCCGTCTGTGATTCGATGGTCAGACTTTTGATGCTGTAAAACAGGGGTGTGCTACCTTTAATACATGAGAGCTAGATACAAATAACTAGATGAAACCATGGGCCGCACCTTCACTTAACATAGGCTTTCTAGTGGTTGTTGTCACAAAAATTTTGGAGATTGATCTTGTGACATGCGTTGCTCGCTTTGCACAAGCCCTGATATAGGCACTGCAAAGGAATTACTCACACATACTAGATTATATTAAAAACTCGTCTGGCACCACCCCAAAAGTGACCCGCCCCTTTACCGTGGGCCGCAGGTTGCACACCTCTGCTTTAAAATATAGGAAGTTAAAAAAAACAATGGCCCAATATCTGTAATATTGTATGTATATTTACTCTAACATAAAAACATGGACTAGGCTATCAATTCTGCATTATCAAGTTCAATTTACAATGATTTTGTCCGGATTCTCTCTTGGATATGAGAAATTCAATTTTATTTCAGCCATTTTCTATTACGAAATATCAATTTTCAGTCACTATCTTCATCTCTACTCAAATAAATTTCATGGAGCCCCGCAATAGTTAAGACTGGCCTTGCGATGCAGACTATACTAGCACTGCTTCATGTTGTTAACCTATAATTAACAGGTTGCCGCTCTTGTCGGAGTTCGAAAAGCATTCGATTATTGTATATTCTCACAAGAAGAATTGTTTTGGCTGGATGATATCATGCCTGAATCAACTAAAAAGAGGAAAGAGGATTCGAAGAAGCGTAAAGAGCAAGAAGACCAAAATAAACAAGATTTGGTGTGTTATTATAATTTAAAACACTTTATCAAGGACATATGATGATTTGGGTTGTTTGTATGAGAATAAATTGAAAATTTTCTCTGTTTTTTGATTCGTTTTCTTTTTAATATTTTCAATTTTGGTGCCTAGCCATTAACTGCAGATTTCTCAGAATGAAGCCAAGAACATGATATATATTTACATTGAAATATCCTTTTTATTTTTTTTTGTAAAGCTTGCAATGTCTGGACAAGGAACAGTCAACGTACCTCTACAAGATGGGAAAGTTTTGAAAATCCCTGTTTCTGAAATCAAATACAAGTATGTGTACCCCATCCATTTTCGAGAATTTTTAATTTAAGTTCTCCTTGCTACTACTCTATCTACATAGTGCTTAAGAATTTTCATACTGGTGCCTATGGAGATGTGGAGTCATTTGATTGAAATTCCTTAAGCCTTCACCTGCAAGCCATTCGTAAAAAAAAATTATCGTAAACCATATTAAAGTGACAAAATTCTGTTCCTATTTTAGTTTTGAAAATTTGGGTCCAAAAACCAGAATAAAATTTTAACTCTTCACTCCAACTTACCTCAGATGAGTTTGAGGATCTGACTCTGATGTAACAATGTGCATTTCGCCAGCCTTTTCCTAAATTCTTTGGCTTTTGAGGCCACTATCTTTATTATTCGTTGTTATTTCAATAAAAACTTTATTATTCTAGTCCTGACGAACCAACAAGTATAAATATCACGAAGGAAATGGCACAAACAGCGATTTGGAAAACAATCGTTAGAAACGAACTTGGAGGTTCAGGAACAGATTTAAAAGAAAGGTAGGTTGCAAGACACTGACTCCATGCTAAAGAACATTTTAACTCTTATTGCGAGCCTTCTTTATTGCCTGTTGTGAATGTTCAGTCAACTTCACATTTTTGAATTCTATCAGCTTTATAGTCTTCACCATTAAAAGTCCGAACTTCGAAGAATTTCTGTAAATTTCCACTTCGATATCAATAATAACATGACAAACTCTTGACTTCCGAATCTGCAATCAATAATTACAAGTCTACCTTGATATTTTTCAGAGAAAAAAGAAGCAAAAAGGGTAAACGAAAGGGGGCAGAAGAAATCATCGAACCCCCACAATACTCGTTTCCACCTAAGAAAACATCGTCTCCGCCTTCGAAAAGTCCATCCAGGTCTCCGAATATGAATTCTGGTAACAATCACAAATTGACAGTGATTAACGAGGCAAATAAGACCAATACCACAAATAATAATGATGACGACCCACCTCCATTCATTTCTGTAACTATACAAGATGATGATAACGAACCCCAGATTAAGGAAGACAAATTGTAAATTGCATTTTCAAAATCACGACTGTTTTCGTGTCCATTATATGCTTCCCATAAACAGTTTCTTAGACTTTGGGATCAAAATAATCTAGCTGTCATAAGTTGATGAGCTGTACTCGATGAAGTTAAGAACAACATTGAGAAAAACAGATTGAGATATTGTATTGAAATGGAATTCAGTGTTTCTTGTGCAAAAAAAGCATTACTTCAAAACCACCTCGCAAAAATATGGTGTTCCCATTGTAAATTTTATTAAAGTGAAATTTTCTAAAAACTTCTCGCAAAAATATGGTGAACAACAAATAAGACCAATACCACAAATAATAATGATGACGACCCACCTCCATTCATTTCTGTAACTATACAAGATGATGATAACGAACCCCAGATTAAGGAAGACAAATTGTAAATTGCATTTTCAAAATCACGACTGTTTTCGTGTCCATTATATGCTTCCCATAAACAGTTTCTTAGACTTTGGGATCAAAATAATCTAGCTGTCATAAGTTGATGAGCTGTACTCGATGAAGTTAAGAACAACATTGAGAAAAACAGATTGAGATATTGTATTGAAATGGAATTCAGTGTTTCTTGTGCAAAAAAAGCATTACTTCAAAACCACCTCGCAAAAATATGGTGTTCCCATTGTAAATTTTATTAAAGTGAAATTTTCTAAAAACTTCTCGCAAAAATATGGTGTTCCCATTGTAAATTTTATAAAGTGAAATTTATGGCAACTAGCTTTGTGTATTTGCGAATATCACTTGTTTTTCGGTACATACTGAAATGTTTTTTTCACTTGAAAAGCTTCATTAGCTTTTTAATGTATTTCAATCTTGGCTAGAATCTATGGAGTTATGCCAGTTAAAAGAATTGTCTCTTTTGGTTCACCGGCCTTGCACTACCATTCGACATTCTGTGAGATTTCCATCCTCGCAATTGCGACTTTTTTCGGTGCCATTTCTATGTGAAATACGTACAATCGGGAATTTTATTCCCCTTATTTATTTAATTTAATATTGTCTGTTTTTAATTATTTTAGTTGTTTTTAATGATTAAGTGCTATTAATTATAGTAATTAAGTAATGTTTCCTTAATTATACTTGCTTTTTATTTCATTTACAATTGTGAGTTTCTGTTGGGAATCACAATTTGCACTGTTAAAAAATTAGGCTATGTAGTGATATTTTCAATTTATTACTTTTTTGAAACAAGATTATATTTGAACAAAAATAGCATTCAACTCGAAGAAGGGCATTTTTTGAAAAATCGTTAAAATTTCACACTTCGATAATCTCGTTCTTAAAATTCGAAAAATCTTCTAAAGTTATAATTTAGTTTAAAAAACTAGTTTTTTCACCCAATATGCATCAAACATTCGCCAACCTTACAATGGAGATATCTGAATGTAGAATTGTAATTATTTGTTCTCGCTGTTTTCATTTGAACTAATGGAAGATACTTGTGAAAAGCTTATTGCGTTCATAATGATTGCTGTTTTTTCAGTCTCCATGGTTATAGTATTTTGGCATTGGTTGCTCAATGTCATTCAACATGGTCTGTTCTCTAAAATTCTAGAATTATATTTTAAAGGCTCAGTTAACGGATACAGGAATAAGTTGATGTCAAATATATTCTTTGTTAGTTGTTATAGCATTTTAATTATATTTGATAAACATTTGAAAATATGTGGGCGATCGAAGTTTAATTTGCGTTTTGAAATAAGTTGGTACGTTCATTTTATTTATTTGTACATAAATATAACATATTAAATTTGATTGCAATCACCAAGTTTTGACCCAAGCGTAAAAATGGGGTTGTGGATGTTACTTACCTACCCATGCTGGTAAGCTACCTTTACTCATCCCGATTTTTGAACGATAACTGAATGCTCATTGTACATAGTCACTTAGTGGAATAATATGTAAAATTTGTTCCATTCTGTCTCACTGAGTGAATTCTACAAACGTTTTCGGAAGTGAAAATGATTTTTGTGACAATAACGATCATTGTAAAATAATCCCACTGAATGAATTTGTGGCCTTTCTGATAAATAGTTTTTTTTTTGTGATTTGATCTTCTATAAAATTAAATAAATGATCCGAAATGGTGAACTATCTTCTTGTTTCTGGTAGTAATTGTATTACTATGCAGTGCTGTAGAGATTCGATTCAGTCACTTGAGTTGCCTTTTTCACAAAGACTTCAAGGCACTCGAATCATTCGGATGCAAAGATCGGATACAACTAATCGCCAGAGAGACTTGAATTTTAAGACTCTAATATAATTTTGGTGAAATGCAATTTACTATGAATAATGATAATTGATAATTTAATAGCGTGTTGCAACATTAACTCAAAATATAAACCATGGTGTCGAGTTGAACGTTCGTCAATACATGATTAAATTCTGGTTTGATCTTTTAAAAAGTAGCTTCGCTGGACATGATGGAAATCTTACTTTTTCCGTGCATCCGAATTAGATTCTTCCGTTGTCAAATTGTCGCCAGCATAACAATACAACATTACACTATCAAATAATAACTTCGCACAAATAGATGAAAAAAATGTTGTCAATACAAGATTGAATCCTAGTTTGATTTTCTGAAATATAGCTTCGATTTAACATGGAATGAAAATCTTAGTGTCCATATGACTCCTATTAATCCATTTCATCTCAAATCTACTCGTACTCGAAAAATTTGCCGGGACTCACTCTTGACTCGTGTGCTCGACATCATTTGGGGTTTTAGAGGACTTGTACCTGGCACTGAATTACTTAGTAATAAACTCTGGCATACCGGTACCACTTTTCCGTTTCTACCGTTGCCACATTGTCGCCAGCTTAAGACATTCGCTTGTGGTAGGAAAATTGGGCAACATTTATATTCAACAACATTACAAACGAGTAGTACAATAGAGTAGATGTATTAAGAAATCTTAGGCGTGGGTGGCTTTGAATAGGAGAAAATGTACTTAATTGCCTGTGGTAATCGGCGGAACGACGAGCTTTCATCACCATGCTTATATGTTGTGATTCTGCACTATAAAATCATATATATCATCAAGAAACAAGCGCAAATACCAAAATTAGCAAATAATAACAAAAATCGTAATATCAACATTATTAATCAGCAATAAATTATTTATTGATATTTATACTTCCGTTAATTGAATAAGTAAAGTAACAAATTATCTAATTAATGTTTGTGATATCAGTTTAATATATATATGCTTACTTTACTGACCAATACAATATATATACTCAACGATATAGTAATGTCTTTATGTCAAATGCTCTCAAATGCGTACTGCCGTAGTGTGTGTACGTTAGGGTTAGGTTATAATTTCATTCCGATTTTCCTCATTTTAGTTCTATTACGAGTTCGGGGACGGTCTGTGTGAGTCACATGAATATACCGCCTGCCCGTAGGCTGCCGTCCCTTTACACAACTTGATGTAAAGTAGGCGAACAAACTTAGTTAACTCCATATTGGTACACATACTTCTGAAGCACCTTTAAAAGCACATGAAGCACCTGAAATGGAGCTCAAAATCGTGGTTGCGAATACGAAAAGCATGTTCATTCACACCTTTTCGCCGTTGGGCTTGCCTAAATATTAATTGCATCGCTTCATGCTTCATCATAATTAGCAAATGTCTTGCATTTATAAAATTTACTACCACAAATCAATGCAATTTTAATAAATATTAAGTTAAGTTTTTTCTTCTCGAGTGGAGAATAAACTATGGTATGTTTAATGGTAAACCAACTTGGTGTTACTGACCACTGGAAAAGGTCCAAAATAAATGACCGTCGTCATCTAAAAATGATCCTTGATTTTTCTGTTTTTACACAAAATACGCTGTTATTGTTTATAATTAGTAGTTTTTACTGAAAATTGAGTAGCCTACATATCACTAAATTTACTAAAATACAATCTAAATGACGCCATTAGGTCAGACACATCTTTTCATACATGGTCAATTACATTTTTATTTCAATTTCAACCCACTGAATCATTTTAAAATGAATTAAATAAAATATTTTAATAGTATACTAACGTGATCAATTCCGGATACAGTGACTTGTGTGTAAAAATATTTACTTCCGTCCTAAAGATTCGAATAGTGAGCCGGAACATTTCTCAAATATTTTGTCTGTAATATGTGATCAGTTCGAACGTTCATAAATCTAAAGTACGAAAGCGATGAAGAGATTTATCATAATACTATCTCTACTTTTCGTGATAGTATTGTTTGTCAAGGGAACTGAAGGTATGCTTTTTATGGCTACATACTATAGTATAGGGCGGGGATGGCGAACCACTGACACGCGGGTCACCGCGTTTTATTCGTGACCCGCCAAGGCACGAACAAAATAAAATGCTAATATAACAGTGATAAAAATTGATCAAACCGGCCTTAAATTAATCTAACAATAACTGAACTATTATAATGTACCGTCAGGTTGGTAGCCAGGGCTGCGATCGCTCATACTCAAATTGTTAATTTTCGGGCCGGTATGGTAATTTTCAAAACTCCTAATCTGGATGCCGTGTCTGCACTCTGCATCACTGTGTAACGTTATTCAGCTATTGGCTCCGACATCGTTTATGACATAACAATGCAATTGATATGTTTATTTCTCGCAACATTTCGTCTCTTTCGGAGGTCCATTTGCAGACTGTTTTAGGGGTTATACGAGAACCAGATGCTACTTTGCAGTTTATTAGTTTCTCGCCTACAATGCGGTTGAGAAAACAAAATCTTTCAGACTTGAAATAAAAACCTAGAAATCTGAAATAACAATGGGGCGGTACAAAATGCCCTAATGTGGTTGAAAGCTGATCGAAAAATATAACACTATCAGAATGGAATTTCCTCCAAACCCTTTGGAACCGTAAAATAATTTGCCGCATCATCCTACCGTTTTCGTTAACTCATATGCGTGTTTTCGTACTATAATTTCATAAAATCGAGAGCCATAAAAAGTCTCTGATAGAAGTGCTGCATAAATAAAGCCCAAAACTACACCAAGAGAAGATAAGATTTGTTTCGGAAGTTTCCTATAGATATAAACATTGATTATATATCTGTGACCCACTATATTCTGTTCCGCAATAAAAATATATTTTTTGACCCATTCATTGAAAACGGTTCGCCATCCCTGGTATAGGGTATGCCATTCTGTTGCCTTACTAGAGAGGAATTCCCCCCTTGGTTGGAAAAGTTGCCGCTTTGCACGATCTGATAATACCGGGCCTCCGGATGTTTCAAGAGGCTGGTTCTTGTGCAGTTACCATGCTCGCAAAATTCCCGAGTGAAAATAAGCACAAACCAAATTTTAAATCAAAGCTCACATTAATTTTAATTTTACAGGCAGATTTCGAATACCGGGTAAGCTTTTGTGTATTGTTCGGTGTAATATTACTATGTATTTTATTACTGCAATATTGGGTTGAATCAAAAAAATAATAATTTCAGCGTTATATGTGATATAATCGCCAACGTTCTTCATTTTTATATGTAGTAAAGAACAGAAGTTTTTCAAAGATTTGCTCATTTTGTTTATTTAAAACACCTAAATAACGAATAATGTAGGCCTATCGTAGTAAAAAGAAAACGAAATTTTCAATTATTCCTTGCTTATCCATTTTCAACACCACTTATTTAAAAATTGCCGACCTGTAAAATAATTTCACGAAGTACAAAACTATATACCTCCATACTTACCGACAAATCACTGTCATAATTCACACAAAAAACTTTTATGAAGGTTTGTCAAAAAATGTAAAAGAATCGGCAAAAAAGGTAAACCCAAAAGATCAAATTGAAAATGTAAAACAATCGGCAAAAAATGTGAACCCAAAAGACCAACTTAAAAATGCTGCGTCATCTAAACTTGGCAAGAATTCAACAACAAAAGGTAAGGGGAAATGATGTTAAATAATGTTGCTGATGTGTTTTGTATACCGTCGGCTCATTGGACTGCTATATGGACAGTTGGTTTGATACTTCGCGCAGCTGCGCAAGATGTGCTGTTAATTAAGTTTAAATCTAGTTCTATTGATGTTGTCAAATGCCTCCCGCCTGAATGATAATTGGGATGTTTTGTATCAAGATAATTGAGAAATGTATAAGATGAGACGTAATGTACAATAGCATAATTAAGAATGTCGCACATTAGCGAAAAATACTTTTGTTGGACATATCTTTCAGTGCTATATTGGCGATGGTCATAACCGTTAGATGCTATGCATTCCAGGCACAAATGGGAAATCCGAATGGTCAAAATGTTCGAAGACTTGTGGAACCGGTGTCCAATACCGTACACATGGTGTATTGAGCGTGAAGCTTACAAGAAAATGTTCGACTCGCCCTTGTGCTAACAAATGTATGATACAGTTAGAATATATATCTCTGTAATTGAAGTTTGTTAAGTTCATCGGTCTTTTAATCCTATTTGAACCCCATGCTATTAAACGCAATCATATGTTTGAAGAAGTTTCATCAAATCATCGCTTTTCATCAAATCTAAGCTTATGAAAACGACTCAAACCGAAAATCAAAAGCCCGTCTGGCTGAACTAGAACTAGACGATATAGCTGAATACAAGATGGGATTTTTTTTCATAAAAATATAGTTAAACATATCTAGACTTTGTATTTATTTAATTTTACTTATTGTTTCGAAGTTTTGTTTTATGATCTCACATGCACGAATTTCCCAGTCGACACTCATAATTGTAGATTGTAGTTGATTCTGAATATCCAATATGTTCATCATTTAATATGACCTTCTTTTTATTAACTATTTCACTTTTTCTTGTTAATTTCAGTATTCTCATTTTTTTATATAAAAAAGATTTTGTTAAAAATTTTCCAGTTCTCGATTTTTTCTCTTGGTGGTCATCCTGGGGACCTTGTTCCGTGACATGTGGAAGTGGACACAAAAGTCGGAGTCGAAAATGTATGATACCGAATACCTGTAACAAACGCGAAGAGATGCAATCATGCAAAAGTAATCCTTGTAAAAATATTTAAAGAAGAATGATTGAATAGAATATGAACATTTTACAATTTTTTAAAACACTCTATTAGACATTATCTTGTATTTTTGGTGACGACTAATATTCAAAAATAAAGTCTGCCTATCCAGATATTTGTTATCTGTCTGTGGAATAAATTGTAGCATTCATACTTGTTATGATGTATGCTAACGAAAGTTTTGTTTGGAACAAATTTTTTTGTTAACCTTAAATTCTAGTAGGGAAACGGACTCGCAAAACCGCTCGGAACTAGACAAGTCTGATGATTATCGCAATTTTGTTAAAAAAGTTAATAAAAGCTGAATAGAAGAGTTTACTGCAGTGATACCCGTAATTAAGGTAGGCTAAATGACAAGATAATGGACGCTCTCCAACTTTTTCAGATTACAAGTGTTTTTGCCACACAGGAAATGAAACTCGGCATTTTAATTCATTCGTGAACGACAAGTTAAACGCTAGCGCAACTGTACTAAAATTAGGTCCGCGGACGCTTAGGGATCTGCAAAGCAGTTTTAGGGGGGCCTCGGAGCGGTTTTTTGACTGTGACACATAAGCACTGTCGAGTACACTTTTGATGTCATGCAAGTACAGTGTTTCTCAAAAATACGACATCATTTCGATGAATTTATTACGTAACAAACATTGTTCAACGTGACAAATACAGATGCCTTATATGAATGCCGATCATTGTTTATAAAAGGCATATGCACCTGATCGTAAATTGTCAAGAATCATCAGTGCAGTGTGCATTGTACATTTAGGTCAAGTCTTAATGTTCGAAATTAGTTCGCATAACATGAGTACGCACTGTTCTTCCGTCTGCTTGCGTCTGAATTGTGCAAAAAACACGATTCTGAATTCGAAACTATCTTGTTGCCTTACACGAGAGATGACTTTCAAAAAGGAAAGGTCTAAATAAAGTTTTAATTTTATATATTTGAAAAATATGCACGCTATTCTGCAAGAATTAAATCGTGAAGGGCACGAAAAACTCTCCCAAGCTTGTTTTCTGGTGTGCCTGTTTCTAATGCGTTAGGCCAGTGAATTTTAACCGGTGTTTTTTTTTTTGTTTTTTTGCTGTATTATGACGTCATAACTGATATTCAATCGTCCGATGAATTTATATAAATTTCACAAAGCCGCGGTTCACAAGCGCTTCCAATCTTGCTACCTTTTCCACTACCTATCTTTGCGAAATGAGCTTTTTGAGCATGGCCGGTCTAGGGCTGGGCAAAATAATCGAATAGCGAATAGAATATTAAAATATTCGAATGACATTTTACTATTCGTATGTAGGATACCACGTAATCTGTACCGCTTTGCTTGGGCACGGAACTCGCGCCGGTAAATCGATCGCTTGGATTACGCGAGAATTCACCCTCGGCTTCTACTGATATTTTGCAAAAAGTGCGCCGACACCAGTCCGTAAATGTAGAAACGTCAACCCAACTAAGATATCTAAAATAAAGTTACCAGATTTTAAAGATGTTATTAGCCTCCGCATGCATGACCCGAATAGAAAATCATTATTGGGAAATTAAGAGTTACAAAGACGTTTTCGATACATGGTGAAAACGGCTATTTTAGGTCGTCAGAAAATTCGAGTTAAATAAATGGTGTACTCCTGTAATATGCAAACCAAGACGTTGGACACTATAGAACGTAATATGTGTACCAGGTTAGGCCATAATTTTGTTCCAATTTTCCTTTTTTTAGTTCTATTACGAGTTCGGGGACTAGCCAGGTGACTCCTGTAGTATTTGTATCTGAAGTTATGGCCTAACCCTAACTTGGTACACATACTACGTTCGTGTGTCCGCCATATTGGTTCACATACCACGGGAGTACCATATAAATAGCATAGATTTAAAAATGCCGTGGAAATGAGTCAAAAGCCGGTATAAAAACCCATGACCAGATAAGAAATGACAGGCCATACTTCCTTTTAATGGACTTTCTAATAGCTCGGCGTGTATTTTTAGTGATCCATTTCATCCTTGACCAAATAATGTTTCAAATATGTGAACATTATACTCGACCATGGATGGAGTCATCATCGGAATTGATTACATTCGTTGCATTTTGAAGCTTTTCTTGCAGTATTAATCAGGGCGTGGCATCATCAAAATCGTCAAGTGGAGTGTTGAATTTGCAAATTCCGTAAATAAAATTGTGAATTTCTCGGTAACGATATTAGCTATGATAATGGTCGGGGTATTGATTTGTTGTAAAACAAATGGTAAACTTGAGGTGAATAATTATAATTAGCGTCTTCCCTTCTACTAGGTACGAAAAGGGCACAGCACTTGGGCACAGCATTGTTTACAATTTTTTTGGTATCAGGTCGCGTATGTAAAATATCGTTCAAGAGTCCTGTCTAACGACAACGTAGAAATGCCTTTATTCCAGAATTTTTATCAACATTCATGATTCACGCAATCGCAGCTTCACAGATTTATCCAATCACAGTATCAAATTGATTTATTTCGAAAATAACACTGAGCCTAGGAAAGTCGATTGTCGTCTTAATAAATAATAAATGTGTGCATCCCGTTGACGATAATGATAATATTTTTTGATTAAAATTGGGACGTTTAATTTGCGATAAGTTAGATCAGAGTCGGCGCAAAAGATAAATATAAGAATACAATTAATTTGGCTTTGAAAGCACTCCTTAATGTCATTAAAATCTGTCGCTGATGTGAACTCATAGTTATACCAATAATATAAAACTTCGATCTCCGCCGACCCACAGGAATTAATAGTTGCGCAAAAGAACAAATGGCGGGAATTTGAAAACGTTCAGGAGGACAAAATATCAGCGAGTATGACGAAATTAACCAGTAAAAATCGCTTTGTTGCCGATTTTCGATGTTTCTATCAATTTCCAAATCTATCTCCGACGTTTTGGACCCTCGGTATTGGACAATTCGGTATTGGACAATTCGGTATTTGTTAAGAATATTCGAATTTTTTAATGCGAAAAAATATTCGATTTTGCCAACCTTTTTCTTGGCCGCCATAAGAGTATAAAAAACACGAAAAATTGAGAGTCGTTGGGAAAGAGCTGCGTGTTTGTCTCACTTAATTAAATTCCAGACAGAATAAAATATTGAAACTCATCGAAACAGGCCCAGATATTACGCTAAAATACCATTTCTGTTCCTTGCTCATCGGTAGCTCTGATTCGGAATGTGTAACGTCTTTTCCAGCTGAAGTTGACAAGGTATTATTAATTTCTTTAATTTATTTTATTCCGAAATGATCGATGTCGGTTAATTGCATAATATAGTTTATTTCCCAAACCCTCATTTGGTGTTCCGCCACAATTTTAGAATAAAAAAGTGTTCCGCGATACAAAAAAGGTTGAAAATCACTGCGTTAGGCTACTCGCTATTAAAAGAAGATTGTGCAAAATAATGGAAATGAGACATGATATAAGAGCACTGTCCCACCCAGATCCCAAAATGGATGAACTGGTGGGAGCAAAGCGATTGCACCCATCACATTGAAGTGGATCAACGACAAGCAATAAATGATGCTTGATATATTCAAGATGTTGTTATTCTGAATTTTTTAGTGGACCAATTATCAGAACGTATTCTCCTGCGACAGTTTTGAAATGATGCAGGGGAGAATGTCAGCAAAAACAATCATCGAACCCACTCCAAATCCGGTTTTCACATCTGGTTACCGAAAAATCTAAGCCGACAGCTGATTAAAACAATCCGGCTACAACTTCTGCTCTCATTTTGGGGATAACAAAACTTTTATTGCAAAATACCTTCGTGGAATGCCAGTTCCGACATAAAGGTTGATACTATTTGTGTACGTTTTAATCAGCAGATAGTGACAGGGTCAGAATATAGTTGGCGTTATGCCCCTTGTTCTTCTCGTTAATAAAAACTGAATCGTCTAAACTCTAAGCCTCTTGATAAAACCCATTTGTGCCAAATTTCCCAAAACATCACTCTAAACACAATAAACATACAAATGTTGAATGCAATGTAGTGTTATATTTTGAATAATAAGGCTAGCCTTTAATCAAAGAAAACAAGAAATATCTATGTTCTGCCGGTTCCGTCCGTCTTCTAGTCCCGTAGCTGTTCAAAACTTTTTCATTGATCCTATCCGCCGCCGTAATAGTGCTTTCCACTGTCTTGTTGGTCGTAGGTAGGAGGATAATACCCCTTTCCATTGTCTTGTTGGTCGTAGGTAGGAGGATAATACCCCTTTCCATTGTCTTGTTGGTCGTAGGTAGGAGGATAATACCCCTTTCCATTGTCTTGTTGGTCGTAGGTAGGAGGATAATACCCCTTTCCATTGTCTTGTTGGTCGTAAGTAGGAGGATAATACCCCTTTCCATTGTCTTGTTGGTCGTAGGTAGGAGGATAATACCCCTTTCCATTGTCTTGTTGGTCGTAGGTAGGAGGATAATACCCCTTTCCATTGTCTTGTTGGTCGTAGGTAGGAGGATAATACCCCTTTCCATTGTCTTGTTGGTCGTAGGTAGGAGGATAATACCCCTTTCCATTGTCTTGTTGGTCGTAGGTAGGAGGATAATACCCCTTTCCATTGTCTTGTTGGTCGTAGGTAGGAGGATAATACCCCTTTCCATTGTCTTGTTGGTCGTAGGTAGGAGGATAATACCCCTTTCCATTGTCTTGTTGGTCGTAGGTAGGAGGATAATACCCCTTTCCATTGTCTTGTTGGTCGTAGGTAGGAGGATAATACCCCTTTCCATTGTCTTGTTGGTCGTAGGTAGGAGGATAATACCCCTTTCCATTGTCTTGTTGGTCGTAGGTAGGAGGATAATACCCCTTTCCATTGTCTTGTTGGTCGTAGGTAGGAGGATAATACCCCTTTCCATTGTCTTGTTGGTCGTAGGTAGGAGGATAATACCCCTTTCCATTGTCTTGTTGGTCGTAGGTAGGAGGATAATACCCCTTTCCATTGTCTTGTTGGTCGTAGGTAGGAGGATAATACCCCTTTCCATTGTCTTGTTGGTCGTAGGTAGGAGGATAATACCCCCTTACATTGTCTTGTTGGTCGTAGGTAGGAGGATAATACCCCTTTCTATTGTCTTGTTGGTCGTAGGTAAGAGGAAAAAACCCCTTTCCATTGTCTCGTTGGTCCGCTTTTCCTAGTAAAAAATAGAGTTAACTCAAAAAATTGTTCTGATTCCGTGCTAATATGAACAATTGTACGGACAAAAGAGCAATTTCATGAACGAAAGTCGTGAAAAATCCCGAAGACCGAACTATTTTACGCTTAATTTCCCCCAAATCACGCCTGAACGAAGATGGAATAGCTACGGTTACAGGGTCTAGTGTAGTCTAATACCACAAGGACTTCTAGTGAGCGTAGAACGACAATATTTTCCTTCACATACAAACATTACGTCAATGCGACGACACAATCACGTAATACAGCTTGCCATAATATAGCGACGATCTCCCGTATTGGTGTCTGCGACAATGATAACAAACTCACTAAATCCAGTCATCTCCCCCGTTTTAACGTGATTGTGAAGCCGAAATGAAGTAATTTTTGGATGACGTGGTCAGGGTGGGATGCAGTAATGAAATGTGGTAAATTTACCAGATCAATAGTCTCGAACCGAAGTTCAAAATATATATCTCTGCAGACTCATAAAAAGAAGAAATAAATTGAAATGAGTTATAATTGAAATATAATTTAGAACTTACTTTCCTCCAGAGATTTTGCACTAAAAAAAGATAATTTTTGACATTAGGAAAATTACTGATAGATATATTTGTAAATACTACATGGAATTTTCAAGTTATTTGAAAACTCCTTGATATAAATTGATAATCAAACAAGAAAAACTTCATTTTGAGTTTTTGGACCAGTCGAAGAGTGATTCTGGGAAAATTTTTGGCTTTGTCCGTGGAGGCACCGTCTCTCATTTTGGCGATGGAACATGAATAAACAAATGTTTTCACATTTACTGATTATTGTCGTTTGAGAATTAAGCTAAGTCGACTGTCATAAAAATATATTGTTATGAATCTTCAGGTTTATTGCATTAAATTGTGAGGTGCATTGTTTTTTTGCGGAAGTTGGTTAATTGGAATGATTATCTCGACCATGCAAATGGATTTACTTGACAATTTCTTTCAACATTTGATATACATTTGATCCGGGTAAGTAAGTAAAAGCAGCTTGACAAATATTTGTTAGTTGTAACTTACTTGATGCCAAGTCCTAGCATGAGAAGAATCAAAATTGTTGTTTTCATCTTTCCAGTTGTTTGTCTAAGTTTGATTCCACGAAACTGTGATTTACAGTAAGAAATGACGCCTTTTTATACACTTTTACATCCGATATTTTGAAAAAAGTTAACAATAGTCTTCCTCATGGCGACACATAAAAAATAATACTGCATTGAATTCCGTGGAGATGGCCTAATCAAATTCTGATAATCGATGCCAATTAAAATGATGATAATGACATCCACATATAGAAATATTTAATCCGTGATATGAAAGCAACCCCTGCAATGAACTAAAACTATAGTTCTATTCGAATTTGATATCATTAAACTTCCATACGTTATGGAAATATCCTGAAATATATATTGGAAAATTGATTTGATTTCCGCTAGTCGAATATTTTTTGGTGGAAGTTGGAAGTTCGTGAACGGTATTTGGTAAATTCAATTCAAGGATATTCTATTCATTATCTTTATAACAGACATTATGGGCCATATTGGCGGATGTGGGATATCTAAATGAAGTATTTTGTACAATACAATTTTTGTTGGATATACAATCACAATTTTGTCCCAAGAAAGTTGACTAGATTCACAGAACAGCGCAATATTTCATCATTTCAAGCATACACTCACTCGTATTTCAGTCATGGGCGGCTGTTAAGAATAATATACTTGCCTAGTCGAACATTATGTCGTTTATACTAAAACTTTATCTGGCGCCCCCTTCTGCTATAATGCATTTTCTCCTCGCGCAAACACTATAACTAACATTAGTTCTCGGGGAAATGGATCAAACGAGTCTATAAATGTGAAAATTAGAGTCAGGCTCAGCACATTTTTTGAATATATACTACCTATTCATGTTCGAAATTCGTCCTTAAAACTTCATTCCAAACTTCGTTAGAAAGGGTAAAAAAATCTGATTTTAGAGTTATTTCGGATCTATACCAAAATATGTTACTTCATATCCTCAAAGTATTTAGGATTTTCTCACATCTATGAGAAAAAAGTATCAACATCTCTCCGAAAGCATAAATGAATGGGGAGCGTGCAGGGCTAGTTATTGATTTTTTTGATTTCTAAATAAGTATTTACTGATTTAAAAGCCAAAGGCCCTTCGCGTATTATGACGTCATGTTTTTATTTACATGACGACTTAATACAGCTTTAAACTTCCTACTTGTTTTTAATTTCGAAATCGACTTACGTAGTGAGAAATGTTTCTTATAACTGCAATTTTGTATAATAAACAAATGCAGAAATCTAAATATAATGTCATTCAAAGTTCATTAAACGTCATGATGCATTTCAAAAAGAAGAATATATGACGTCGTAATGGATTCTTCGTAAAATGTACAATACAGAATATTACATAATATTATGTCGTCAAAGATTTTTTAATTATAAATGCCCCTCTTCCTTCAGAAATTCTTGGTGCGCCACTACCGGTATCCTACGCCTTATTACAGGTATACTCAAATAGCCTCATTGGGAGATATCAAATGGTATAAGACGATGACAACCAAATCAGATTATCCAAGATAGGTCAGAGGCAAGCATAAAATTTTTAACGATGTACATTTGTTAATACTAAATAGTGAGTTTTCTGAGCCTGGAGACAAACTTGTGTTCGATTCGTAGCAGAAGTAAATTTGCAAAGCTTGTTATCGTCTTTGACTCAACACTCAACTTGTACTGATTGAGTTGAATTAAGTAATAAATTAACTAAACATTGAATCGAATGATTGACATTTGCTAATTCGCTCGACTCTGAGAGATCCTTTTACATCCATTAAAAATGGACTAGACCAAACGTTGCTCAAGTTACATTTTATTATCTATATTATTCCAAAGATGACTTGCAAAATATTTGGTTTATATTTTCAGTTTCAACTTCTCTGAACCCTCTACGAGCGACTGGAGCAGTGATTGGATATTTTCGAAATCTTCCGGAAGCAAGATACTTTTTTATTGAAGGAATAGCCTAAAACAAATAAGCTATTTATTCCGCATGTAATTTTCATCATTTCCCAATATGTATTTGTGGTATTAAACGGTATCGGTAGTATCATCAACCCGGACGACGTCTATGATTTAAACAAAAGATTTATTAAGTCTGATATGAAAGTAAAAAAGTATTTTCATTCTTGAAAATATACGCAGTTCGCACAATTAGTTATTTTGAAAGCAAAAGACGATGTACGTAACAGTACACAATACAATATATTGTACAAAAGATGGCCACTAGTTTACCACAGTCAAAATGTGGCAACCCTGTAAATTAATGTTACGTCGATGGTTATACGCAAGGGCGACAATGCTGGCCATGGCCACGTCAACTACAACTTACTACAAATCAGCGCTACCGCAGCATCGACCTCAAAATCTGCAACATATTTTTTCAATCTTGGAAATGATTGAAAGCAATTTTCATTGAGACAACATATTTTATTTAGCAAAGAGTAGAATTGAAAGTCCATATATGTGATATATATATACAATGACAAAAAAAAGTTACTAATTACCTAAATTAAGAATTGTAATCTCCCAATTTACCACGAAAGAAACATATTTTCTTACACGTATTATATTGAATATGCTAAGTTCAATGTAAAATTCAGACCTTGTTAACGAAATGCAACGGCATCTAAAATGCAGCTATCCATTTTACAAGGAGGTGGATTGTATAACCGGCAATGGCAAGGACATTGAAGTCAAGTATTATGAAACAAACCTCAATGAAAAAAAGCCACTTCTTGTCGCCCATGATTTTAATTGCGGCCCCTTCAAATTCAGGAAACGTCACTTCTCGGGAAGTTTTTAATGCTTCTTCGTATTTTTCAGGCCTGCATGAAGATTTTTAATTAAAACATGTCACGAAAACAATCATCAAGGTGGCTACACTAAGGCACCATCTTTTGGTGACATGGTACGAATGGCCGTGCCGCGGGTGCAATTCTACGTGACTGTATATGTTCAGGGGTGCAATATAAGTGGGTGCTAATGTACATTGGTGCAGATATCAATGGAGCAAATTTTCATGGGTGTAAATAGGGTTTCCAACTATGAAAAGTCCCAATAAAGGACATAGATTACCGTCATCATTTATTTTGTAACTTGCAGAAAAGAACAATATAAAACAATGAACTACAAATTATATACAAGCTAAAAAAGATATATTAAAAAATCTTCATGTATTTTTCATTCAATGTTTATTTAACATTGACCCAATCAAGCTGCATTCTGTGAACAGTTTAGTGCTTTGAATCGTGCCAAATTTTTTTTGAATGAGTGCAACTTCATCAAGAAGGTTAAAACATATTCAAATTAAGTTTGTCTTTTAGCTTCAAATGCTCTACAATTTTTACAAGTGTCTGATATTTTGGAGAAAGACTATCCAAAAGAGATTATTTTCCGAATGTTGAATTTTCATCAAAGTCAAATCTTTTTTCCAAATACGTTATCGCAGAGTTGAGAAATAATCTAAAATCTTAGAGACCAATTATATTCTAGTTAAAATTCTAGTTATATTTTTGTTATTGAACTAGAATTCACTTAAATCTTGGAGTGTTGCCACTTGTCATCTTCGAAAAATCAATGTAAAATATTTGAAATTGTTAATAAAATTGGTATTTCTTTGGCTATTTAAGCCGTGCCGAAGCGAAATAAAAAAGAATAATTAAAAGCTTGCAAATACATAAACGGAGGCGATTTAAGAACGAAACAATATCAAACACGGTACTATAACTATCGGGCAAAACGACGTTGGAAAAAATAAAGGACAATTATCATCTTAAAAAGGACAAAAACCTCAAATTAAGGATTGTCCTTTGAAATGAAAGACAGTTGGCAACCCTAGTTGAGCCTGACTCCAATTTTCACATTTATAGACTCGTTTGATCCATTTTCCCGAGAACTGATGTTAGTTATAGTGTTTGCGCAAAGAGAAAATGCATTATAGCAGAAGGGGGCGCCAGGTAAAGTATTAGCATTAGTATCAACGACATAATGTTCGATTAGGCAAGAATATTATTCTTAACAGCCACCCATGACTGAAATACGAGTGAGTGTATGTTGGAAATGATAAAATATTGCGCTGTTCTGTGAATCTAGTCAATCTTCTTGGGACAAAATTGTGATTGTATATCCAACAAAAATTCTATTGTACAAAATACCTCATTTAGATATCCCACATCCGCCAATATGGCCCATAATGTCTGTTATAAAGATGATGAATAGAATATCCTTGAATTGAATTTACCAAATACGTTTCACGAACTTCCAACTTCCACCAAAAAATATTCGACTAGCGGAAATCAAATCAATTTTCCAATATATATTTCAGGATATTTCAATAACGTATGAAAGTTTAATGATATCAAATTCGAATAGAAGTATAGTTTAAATTCATTGCGAGGGTTGCTTTCATATCACGGATTAAAAATTTCTATATGTGGATGTCATTATCATCAATTTAATTGGCATCGATTATCAGAATTAGATTAGGCCATTTCCACGGAATTCAATGCAACACTATATTTTATGTGTCGCCATGAGGAAGACTATCATTAGTTTTTTTCAAAATATCGGATGTAGAATATAAGTATATAGTGTATATAGCAAAAGGTCTCACCGTGGCACGCAAAATTTGCCAAAAGTATTCTGGGAGAACACTGAACAGTTAGGCTACATATTTATATACAATTGAATGCACATGCAAAATATCGCGTGTGTCTAACAGACAGACAGACAAGTACCTATCAACATACTTACCGATCGAGATCGATAAGTAATAAAAACATGCTCTGTTTGATGAAATATATAAAAAAGGCAACATACACGTCTTATTGTAGCAGCCTTTCGACACAGCAATAGAAGGTGCGAGTGCGCCATAATTTGAAGTTAAATGTGGCGATTGTTTATAGGCGGAAATTAATGCGGCCCGCACGTTACCGGTAAAGTGGATATTTGGCCCACAAGTACATAAAGTTTGCCGACCACTGGTTTATATGATCCCGTGGTATATGTTTTTGACAAGATTCACAGAGCATCGCAATATATTATCATTTTAAACACACACTCACTGGCATTTCAGTCATAAGTGGCTATTAAAAACGAAATTCTTGCCTGATCGAACATTATGTTGTTGAAATGAATTACTAATATTTTATTTGGTTCCCACTTCAGTTAAAATGCATCTTCTTCTTGCCCAAACACTATAATTGACATCAGCTGCCGGGAAAATGGTTCAAGCGAGTCCATAAATGTGAAAATTATAGTCAGGCTCAACACATTTTTTGAAATTATTCTACCTATTCATGTTCGAAGTTTGTCGTTATGAACTATTTTCGTTGTGCTACCGAGACCGGCAATATTCGACGAACCAAGAAAATGAACATAAACTTTGGGCGTCATATAAAGATATTTGATAAACCTCCTTTCGAAACTTTATTCCAATCTTCGTCAGAAAAGGTAAAGAATCAGGTTTTAGAGTGATTTCAGATTTATACCAAAATATGTGACATCATAGCATCACAGTATTTAGGGTTTTTCACATCTATGAGAAAAAACTATCAACATCTCCCCGAGGGCACAAATGAATAGGGAGTGTGAAGTGCTAGATATTGAATTTTGTGATTTTTAAATAGGTATTTACTGATTTAAAAGCCAAAGGCCCTTCGCTCGCGACTAGAAACGTGTATTATGACGTCATGTTTTTTGTTGCATGACGACTTAATACAGCTTTAAACTCCTTACTTGTTTTTAGTTTACAAATCGACTTGCGAAGTGAGCAATGTTCCTCATAACTGCAATTTTGTATATTCATTAAATGTGGAAATCCAATTACAGGGAGTCCTCGACTCACGACGTTGTTCCGTTCTCGAGACGCGGTGTAACCCGAATTTCAGTGTAAGTCGGAACACTGTAATAAAATGTAAAAATGATGCAAAAAAGTATCTTATTATTAAAAAACAGAAAACAATTCCATATCACATGAATAAAAGCAAATACTGTACAGTATTATCTTTTATTTTTCTTATGAAGTGCGTTCGTAACCTCGAAACAGCGCTATGGAGTGCGCGTTCGTAACCTCGAAACAGCGTAAGTCGCGACCGTCGTAACCCGAGGACTCCCTGTATAACGTCATAATGAATTTCGTGGGAAATTAAAAGTTCATCAAACGTCATAATGTAATTCGACAAAAAATATGACGTCCTAATCGATTTTTAGCAATATGTAAAATACAGAATATTACATCATACCATTTTGATTTATAAATGCCTCCTCTTCCTTTCAGAAATCATTGGTACGCCACTACCGGTATCTTACGCTCATTAAACGTACTCTAATAGTCTCAATGACATATATAAAATGGCAGAAATATATTATTGAATACAAAGTGGACCTATGAAGCAACGGCAATTTGATTGTGACGTAATAATGGACAATTGCACGATGAAGTGAACGAAAATGCAAGATGAATCATGATATGCCTAATCGAAACATGATGAATTAGTAGTAGTTTGTAGTTTTAGATGTTTCCTTAAAATAACAAATGCGAAAAGAGCTGCATGCGACACGCGAGCCTCGGGTTTGCCACCTCTATTGTAGATCAAGCTTTGTGTTAGTGAGTGAGTTGAAGTGAGTGAGTCAGTGTGTTGAACAATCATTACATCAATCTTCCAATTTCCGTATTTGAAGATGGAATTTTTCTCCAGAAGGCTACTACTTTTATTTATTTCTGAATTTTGTATGAATTCCATGAAATTTGATATTTCGTCCAAAATTTCGCTGTATAACTTTTTAATTATGGGAACACTGTTTTATTCTGCCGAGCGTGACGGCGGATCAGGAAAATACATGCTATTCAAAACTCGTGAGTTTTACGAGATTACCGGTGATGATAAAGGTACGGTAAACCGTACCGTACTGCTTCGCTTGCTTGCAATATACTTGTAGGAAAGCTCAGTATACATCAAGAATCTTAGCGCGTAAGTCGCGAGTGAAACAGCTATTGAAGACTAAGCCACAACCCTGTGAGATTGACCACTTCCCAGAGAATTGGTGGTGTGAACCCTGGAAGTGCTACCAAACTGACACAGAAAAAATTTCAGAACGATTGGGCAAATGGAAGTGGGCCAAAGCAGGCTTGTAGTGGCCCGGAATAGGCTACCTGTCAATCAAACCATCGATCAAGTCACGCTAGAGTGATTTTGGCGTTTAAAGGCCTTCGTTCTCGGTGCGGGAAAGCGTTTGCTCGAGTATTGGAAATTTTTTCAAGTGGCGTTGGGGTGGGGGCAGTGCCTCCGCCCCCTCAGTGGTGAGAAAACGTTTGGAAAGCCACGCCCACTTGTTACCTAAACCAAAAGGTTGCTTTTCTCTTTCATTACTGCACCAATTGCTCTGAAGTTTTCAAAGCTCAAAGATAAAAAAATTTCTCCAGAAGACTATTACTTTCATTTACTCCAAACGTGTCCATACATTTGAGCATAGCTCTCTTGTTATTATTGCAAATATATATGTATATGGTATTATTTTATGTTTCACCCATTTCAATTTACGGCGGCACATTATATGATAGTTTTTCTTTGTGTGAAATGATTTTGACTGTGTCTTTTTTGTCTAGAAGCATATTGAGTGCCCGACATTACATATATTGCGCAAATATATGTTATTTTTCTCTGTTCCGTTCATTACAATTTTTGCCGGTCCGCGAGTACATTTTTGGTTACATGGCGACTTAATACAGCTTTAAACTCCTTACTTGATTTTAATTTTCAAATCGACTTGCGTAGTGAGCAATGTTGCCTGTAATTGCAATTTTATATTATGAACAAATGTAGAAATCAAATTATTATGTCATAATAGATTTCGTGGACTGAGTTCATTATCACGTCATAATACATTTCAGAAACTACAATATTACATCATCTTATGTCGTCACATATCTTATGTCGTTTCAATTATAAATGCTCTCCCTCTCTCTTCAGAAATTCTTGGTACGCCACTACCGGTATCTTACGCTAATTAAACGTACTTCAAATAGTCTCAATGACATATATAAAATGGCAGAAATTTATTACTGGATACAAAGTGAACCTATGAATCAGAGACAAAGCAAAACGTAACATTTATGAAATAATGCTATTACTTTCATTTATTTTAAACATTTCTGTGGGCTCCATGGGATTCGTTTTTCACTTTGAAGTTTTGTGTCGCGATGCAACCATAGTGTCCCTGTTTATGTTATGTACATATTTTTTTTTATGTTTTTATACTAAGCTGATTTCTTATTCGATGCTGTTTTGTCTGGTCTGAGAATTGTGTTAACGTCCGAAGTTGTATTATGGGACTTCGACCACCCATAACACGTGCTAGAGAAAATGTATTTCTTATTGGAGGAGGTCGGCTGCTTCAGTTGTGTCTGATGCTTCTCATGGGTTGTAGCACCCGCATATAGATTGAACCCGCGGATATACACATGGGTTCAAATGTACGTGGGTTTAAATGTACGGTCACCGAAATTCATGTGTGACAACGTGTGGCTATGCCGCAATCGAATTTCAGCGATATGGTGGTTAGATTACCGGTACTGTAAAAGATTTCATACTGGTGTACTTCGCTCTAGCCTCCGTGTCCATATATTTGATCATTGCTCTTTTGTTTCAGCGCGGAATTGCAGCTAAACGGATCATTTGCGTAAGTTTACAATGCTTATGAAAACATTTTGAGTGGGTGTCTGTTATTTATTTTTTAACGTAGATTGAGCTCTGTGTTAATGAACAGGTCAGTGTGATGAATGATTATCAAATTAAACTTCAATTTCCGCAGGAAAGGTTGGTATCAAAACTATCTGTACTTCAGTTCAAGGACATATTTTTGAATTTTGCTTTTGATCTGTGATACGAAGACAACAAAATCAGATTATTCAAGATAACTTGCAGGCTAGCATAAAATTTCACTAAAATGCTTAACAGAAAGAGCGGTATCAAACGATTTACATACTAAATAGTTAGTCTGGAGACCAGCTTGCTTCTGATTCGGAGCAAAAAAAAATTTGCAAAGCTTGTTATCGTCTTTCCCTCAACTTGTACTGCTTGAGTTGAATTAAGTAATATATTAACTAAACATTGAATCGAATGATTGACATCTGCTAATTCGCTCGACTCTGAGAGAAACTTTTACACGCATTAGAAATGGACTAGACCAAAACTTTTCTCAAGGTACATTTTATTATCTATATTATTCCAAAAATGACAAAATATTTGGTTTATATTTTTAGTTTCAACTGCAGATTCATTGTCTTCATTTGCGACTTCTGCATTCTTCTTTGAACCCCCATCGAGCGACTGGAGCAGTGATTGGATATTTTCGGAATCTTCCGGAAGCAAGATACTTCTTTATTGAAGGAATAGCCTAAAATGAATAGGCTACTTATTTCGCATGTAATTTTCATCATTTCCCAATATTAATTTGTGATATTAATATTAAACAGTACCGATAGTATCATCAACCCGGACGACGTTTATGATTTAAACAAAGGATTCATTAAGTCTGATATGAAAGTAAAAAGATATTTCCATTTTTATTATTAAAAATGTACTCGGTTCGCCCCATCAGTTATTTTGTAAAGCAAACGATAGAAATGTACGAAACAGTACACAATACAATATATTGTTCAAAAGATGACCAATAGTCAACACATTCAAAATGTGGCAAAACTAAAAAGTAATGTTAATGTAGTCGCGACAATGCGCGACTGCAATTCACTATTAATCGGCGCTAACGCGCAGTCGACACTTGCGACATATATTTTCATTTTACCTCAAAATCTCCAACATATTTTTTCAATCTTGGAAATGGTTGTAAGCAATTTTCGTTGAGACAACATATTTTCTTCAGCAAAGAGTAGAATTGGAAGTCCAGATATGTGATCTATAGATATAAATAACAAAAGTTAATAATGACCCAAATCAAAAATTGTAATCTCACAATCTACTAGGAAAAATTTTCTTGCACGTATTATATTGAATATTAAAAGTTCAATGTGAAATAACTGGTAAAGCTGTTACAAATACCGCATTCAAAGTGAACCAGACCACGTTAACGAAATGCTACATCCCCTGATCTGCATTTATTTCACATTAAAGATGTAGATTTTATAACCAGCAACGGCAACGACATTGAACTCAAGTATTATGATATTTTTGAAATAAACCTCATTGGAAAGAAGCCACTTTTTGTCGCCCATGATTTTAATTGCGCCCCCCACAAATTCAGGAAACGTCTTTTCTCGAAAAGTCTTCAATGCTTCTTCGTACTGTTCAGGCCTGTATGAAGATTTTTAAAACATGTAACGAAAAAATCATCAAAATGGCTACAAGAAGGCACCATTTTATGGTGATCTGGTACAAATGGCCGTGTCGTGGGTGCATGTAGGTGCAAATGTCCATGAGGCAAATTTTTGTGAATGTAAATTGAAAAACTTGGTTTACCGCTGTGAAATCTATTGCCATATACACTATACTGGTATCGTATAATATCCATATTAGTTATTAGTAGTAGAATAGGAGGTACATTGACCAAAACAAAATATACCCTACAAATAGTTTAATACAACAAATCGACTTACGGGACGAAAAACTCTCCATAAAACGTGTTTGTGAATCCTATCATTACACCTGCGAAAAGGACACATATATATATATGCATTGGTTCATTCGATTCATTTTTAAACATCCGCGATTGAAGTTATGGTAAATATTAGACAACTGTAGTAAGATGTGTTGCGTATTCGGTCCAATTTAAATTCCGTTGCTATATATGTTTTAACAACATGAGCGATTATCTAAAAAATGATAATTTACGTATGCTGTACCTTCCAGATTGTAAGCTGTAGCCCGAGACTGATCGTCATCCTTCGGCATCATCCCATATTTTGAACAAACATATTTTAGAATTGCCATTGATTCTGTCATCTTCACATTTCCATCAAAGAGATAGGGAAGCTAAATTAAATCAAAAACATTAATGGTGGAGTTATGAAACTCTTCGGAGTATTGTGCAAACTCAATTAACATAGCGTGTAAGTGATTATGAGCATTCTTGGCATAGTCAGACATAGACCAACGTAGTTTTCAAATATAAATTTGCCGAGTTTGTGAGTAACTACCTCAAAGCAAATTACGAGCACGACGTATATAGTGAGACTCGAATACATTTACTCAAAAGATTGTTTATATGGCGATTGACATCTGTTTCGAATAAAGCCGACGGATAATTTGAAGCGACCCATAAAACTTTTATAGAAAAATCTTTCAATGTCGATGAAGACATATTTAGTGAGGCCGATTAAAGAATACTTTTTTACTTTTTATTATACTCTCCGGGTTTATCGAACGAGCACGTGCAAAAAGATGAGTCACGGTGATACTGTAGTGATTCCAAAACGAATGGGTCCCAATATCAGGCCGCGCCTTTAAATGGTATTTGATGGGTGAACGTGTTTTCCCTCAGTAAATTGGTACGTATTCACAAAAGTGAATGGGAGAAAAACTATTCTTGCAAACACGGTTACAATTATTTTCTGCCCAAGGTCTAGGTGACATATTAGAAGCGAATATTTAATGAAGGCCTTTTATAGCTTTATATAAATATTATTTCATTGTTAAATGAAAATATTGTTACAATATTTATTCGTCCATCTGGTGATTTAGCTTGCTTCATTTTAACAGGTTACAGGTATTCATCAAAAATAATTCGTTGCTTCTACCCCAGCATGTCCAGGAGCGATCCGCACTCACGAGTTCGTTTTTTATATAAAATATCCACTGGTAAATAAATATAAGAAACTCACGTTAGAAAATATAAGCCCCTGTTTGCGCAAAACTTCCTTGTCTAGTATCCATTCTTTGCGATCATGGGGTGGGTCTGAATATTACAAAAATGCGTTCTCTGTGAGTATAGTGGAAAATAGTTTATGAACTAAATTGAACCAGCAATTCAATAGAACGAATTCACAGTTTTGTTTGATCTTGCGGTGAGTTAACACTGTTCGAAATATACGCGTCTGGTATAGATCTACCGCTATCGTATATACTCTCTTTTTCGTCTTTTGTCTACCTTAAGTGACATTGGGAGAAGATGAACCGAAATTCTCGAAGTCCCCAGACACGAAATGGTTGAAGCAAATGTTTGCCGAACAAGTGCCCGTTTCACCTTGGAGATTGTTGTTGTTATATGTTTTATGGCGCCTATAACTTCAGTGGTCTTTTGCGCTTTGGATCAATTCAAATTTAAAAATACTATACTAACATATATAACATCATCTTGTAGCATGGATTCACTTTTATAAGAGTAATCTTGAACAAAAAAACGACAGTCATGTCAACAATTGAAAGCCAATAAATTTGAAACTGGAATAGTCCTCTCGGACACCTTATCGCCACGGCATCCCTGATCACAGAATACCTATCTCGCTTGTCAGGCCACGTTGCAAAAGCGAGTTTCAAGTGTTTCCAACCAAATATTAAGGCGTTTCCGTGATTTTAGGAAGGCATGTTTTTCACATACTCAGAGAAAAATTATTTTAACTGCACATACCCGCACCCATCGTGTACAATTTTTCTTCATATTCAGCCCCGGCATATTCAAGGGCGTATCGAATCGCTTCCACTCTCTGTAAATATATAATTTATTACAAATATTGACACAGCAAAACAATCGGTTTCAGATCTAATTTTGCAGCCAGTACAGTATAACATATAATAATGCATCAAAGTAATAGTAGTTTTTTTTTCAAATAGGCCGCAAAGAGACTACTGCAAAGATGTTAAAATTTGTCTTGTACTTTCGGACAATACCACTTTCATAACTCTGAGAAAGCTATGGCAATTCTAATAGTATCCTGTCCTGTCGGTACGGTATATACGTCAGTCTATATCAAGGTGAAATTGTGTGTCCATCGTGTGTCATTATTGCATACTAATGGGAACACATTTCTTACTTCCTCACTTAGCCTATTCGAGCCTTTGATGAGTAGTAAAAATAATACTCACCCCACGAATGTCCCAGTATCCCAGTTTCATTTTACCCATACTGAAATCGTATTTAATCTAAATAAAGGTTCTGAACTGAACAAGAAATAGTTGTTTATTTAAAACACTGTTATTGCTAACTGAAGGAAATTAACTTTTGATTTACAGTAACGTCGTTACAGGCAGCAGAAAAGCATATTTTCTGGAAGGCGTGAAGATAAAAACACTCCCATTCAATTTACATTCTAAGTGTGGTCTCTCTGTCCGGTCCCGCCAAGACTGACGTTGGGATTTTGGAGCATTACAACATTATATAATAGAGCGAGTCTTTACACCGATCCCCTTTGTAATCAGACAAAATATTTACTTTTTCATTCTCAGTTCAACACTTGGATACGATTCACAAAACAGTCATCTGTGGCCCTGGTATATAGCCACGATACACGCAGGAAAGGCAAACATTTATAACTATGCTAATACTAGTAGAAATCATTAAAGGTGCATTGGCTTTCTCAAATCATAAGTAGTTTCTGAAACCGTAAAAACATCTATTTAACTGTCTAAAAATTTGTCATCAAGTTCGTATTCAGTAAAATTGGCTATCCCAGGCATTCCGTCCACTTGGGTAGTGCTAACTAAAATGTAATTTAAGTTATATACTTGTACGCTGAATATACGATGTACGCTATGTCGTGCGAAGTAAATATCCTTTCCTGAATATCGACTGATAAATTTAATTGTTTTTCATGCATCCATGTCCAAACAAATACTTAGAAACTATTTGTATCCCATGGTCGTTTAATGGAACAAAAGAGTTTTTTATTTCGTCTCCGACGACAACATATTCAAGTACACCTCTGGAACGTTGCTCCACTAAGGTTGTGTGGATAATCTTGTTATTTTAGTAAGATTCTACTGTTATTTTTTAAATTAATAATATGAATCGTCTTAAACCAGTCAAATCAGATTTCCTAAAATTATAAACCGCCAAACAAGTTTTGCTAGTGGACATAATTAATTTAAATAGCCCCAAGCCATATCACAATGACGAATCAGTTTTAATACAATTCATCTTTGTACCACACTTGATTAGGACATTTCCGTACATGCTTATTTTCTATATATAAGATCACTATTCACTGTTTTAATTATCCAATTTGGATCATATCTTATTGGGATCATATCTTTTCGGCAATAAAGACTTTGCATCGTTAACGTGTGTCGGACAGACTGGGGATCGGTGCAGGAATTAGACTGGTATTCTCTCTAACAAACACACAAAACTAGCAAGAATATACTTTCTTGGCTATAAGGTCTTTGATACTTTTTACTTACTGATACTATTATTGCTGTACATGACTCGGCGAAATCTGGTCTATGTAATGAAACCCATATAAAGAGCCAGAACAAACATTTTCTTCACGTATGATGGCCGCCACTGTAAGAGATTCGTATCAATGTTACTATACAAATATTTCGATCAAAATTCATGCCAATAACACGATTACCACGTACTCCGTGAGCAATGACGACTTCTGAGCAACTTTATCCAGAAAACTAGAAAATACAGAAAGTTGAGAAATCATTCGGGCGCTCCAGAAGTATGTGTACCAATATGGAGGCAACTAATTTTGTTTGCCTACTCTACATCAAGTTGTGTAAAGGGACTGAAACCTATGGGAGTATATTCACTTGGCTAACACAAACAGCCCCCGAACTCGTAATAGAACTAAAATAAGGAAAATCGGAATAATATTATTGGCCAACCCTAACCTAGTATACATACTACGGGAGTACCATCATTTGATTCTTAAAGCTATTTCTAAATTTACTATTTCAAATCATTCTAATAAACGTGTTATCGAGATCAAGAATGACTTGTGAAAACTTTGTAGCGAATTTTAGCTTCGATTATTGCATACCACTCTATTTTGCGATATAGTCGGTTAATCAACTTGCCCAAGTGAGTGAGTGCAGATCGTTTTTGACGAGTGGTAGGAATGGATGACTCATTGTACTCTCTTCAATAAATGCCTGAAACCTGTCAGAATGATGCTTGATTTATTGTCGAATGAACAAGGAAACTCTAAAACAATATTTTATTTTAACCAAGAAACAATGTTTATATAATTTTATATAAATAGCAAAGGTCAAATACCATATAAAGTCTTTGTAAAAGTAAAACTTAACGACCTCCACATAATATTTACTTCCAGTGCACTCGGGCAGCAACCAATGGTAAAAATATTAACAAAAAAATTTTTTTCCATTCTCTTTAAGAAATATAGATACCGATTTACTAGGTCAGAGTTAAACAAATCCATCTTTTAAATACCGCTTAAAGACGTGGCCTAAGACCCACCCGTTATGTGAAGACATCATGAACCATCATGATGACTCGGCTCTTTAAATATGATCGGCAGCAAAGCGAAAAATTTTAGAGACGTCGAAAATTTCTATCAAATTATACCACGACGAATAGGCGTTCGAATACTTGATAATTTCGGAATCGAACCAAATCTCTAAATTTATATATATGCAATTGTATGCGTTTCCCCGATTGCTGTGAGTCCCTCAGGCACTGAGAGAACATGAAAGCTATCGCTCTAACCCAGCGTTCCCAACCTTTTTTGGTCGCGGACTATTTTCTCACCCGCGAAAACCTTTCGGACTCAAGGTGCGTTTATTGCAACCGTACTCTGTGTAAAGCAGCAATAAAACCAAACACAACAGAAGTTTAACGAATTTCAAAATCGGAAATTCGCGGCAATTACGCGTTCGTTGAAAGAGCCGACATTTTTGGCGTATAATGGATTTTTCTGTCGCACAGTATTCATTCCATGACAACGACGAAAATTTAAAATGTATTTCTATTTTAATTTAATTGTGTACATCATGGTAACTCGCGGTTGCGTCGACTTACGACAAGAGGAAACATTACTTTTTTAAAAATCCACTGCCATCTGCGAACATAATAATGAGAGAATATATTGTCTGATTATTACTTATCTATCTCAAGATCGGTAAGTATGTTGATAGGTATTTGTCTGTTTGTTTGTTTGTCTGTTAGATACACGCGATATCTCACGAAAGCGAGGATGAATTCGCTCCAATGCATGCATCATATCTCGGATCAGAAGCCTATTGATTTTGGATGAATTATGTCGTACAATTAGCGAGTTAATAATTAATTAGTGATGGGACACAAGGTGTCACTATGGAGTAAGAGCGCTGTTTTGGGGGATCCCCTAACTTTCGATCGATAAGTCTTCGGCCTCTGACCGATATTCTCGTATGCAGCTTTGATACATATTTTTTGCGATTTTGCAAATTTGTTATCGCTGTTAGAAAAAATCATACTATGTGCTATAAATTTCCAGAATGTATAGTATTTATTAAAAATATATTTGAAGTATATATATTAGTAAATCAAAAATACATATTCATCGTCTTAAAATTCTCGCGAACAGCTTCTGAAGTAATCGTCGCATATACGTCACTCGTTAAAAGAGCCGACTTTTCAATGATTTTTTCTGTAGCATAAACTATTCCATCCATCCACATGTGTGATTCTTTTAATCTGCGCTTGTGTTGACGAAATAAGAGCAATACCATCAGAAAATACCATGACAATCCGTGGACAGAAAAATGCGTGGGTGAAGTGCCCGATTATATCTTGTTCTGATTCGTATTTTTGTAAATTCGACAAATCTGTGTGAATTCGACATTACTACTGTGCGTACCAATCTGGAGGCAGTAAAGCAGAGAATCCTAAAGGAAAATGCCCTGGTACGTATACTACGGTTGCACCCGAAATTTTGCGATTTGCAATGTCAAAAAAAGCGTTTTTAATCGGTCGCGGACCGCTTTTCAATTTCGAAAATTTGGGCTGCCATCATTTACACCTACCAAAATTTTTTTTATTCCTCGTTGTTCGAACTCGCGAGAAACACCTATTACGAATCTATCGAAGCGTGTACAGACTCATGTTTTCGTCGGAAATCCACAAGTGAGTTGTGAAATCCAATCGTTTGATTAGGCGACTCGCAAGTGACGTGTCGCGTCACATGTTACCAAATTTTCCATTAGTAAATATGCTATTCCAATAGTTGATTATTCGCATATATGCCCAGCCCTACTCAGTAACCAGTAATTATTGACGCGATTAATGTCATGTGAATAAACTGACTTTTCATGTTTTTTGTAAATTCTAACGCAAATACTAACTTGGCTGATAGTTAATTAAGTTTCGCAAAAACGTTTGCGGCCCGCAGTGAATTTCTGACTCGTTGCGGACTGATTTAAACGCTCTGCGGACTCATTTGAGACCGCGGACTCGGGTTGGGAAACACTGCTCTGACCAGTGATACCCAAACTAGGGTAATTTCCCTCCAAAAACGTAATTAGATAATTTTAGGAGGGATTTCCATTGTCGCAACACAATTTACTATTTACTCGCCATCTTTTTGGCCACTTTGCGTGAAAGCTGAGAGCGCAGTGTTCGCATCTAGTTAATAAGCATTGTTATACCACAATGTAGTTTGTCTCACGGTTGGTAGATGCATGCAATCTTCATTGTTATTACAGCTGCAGTGAAGCCCAATTCTATGTGAATTGGTGAATTGAATGCTGTTGAGATGACTTCAGAGAAAACCTACGAAAAGACTTTTTTATAATTCGGTTTAACATTCGAAATTTCTCAGCGTGAATATCCAAATCTTAAAATCGACTTCAAAACTTTGTTTTTTGAAAATTTTGTGTTTGCTCCCAACGTGAATATGCCATCCGTTCCAAGGCGTCATAAACATTTTTGATTTAATGTCATTCAACTTATTCTCTGCAATGGCATCCATCAAAACAAAATATTGGGTCAAGCTCAAAATCAACGATGTTTTGTCATCCGCATAAACAACAGGTGACCAGATAAGATGCCTTGTGTTGGGTGTTATATGCTTTGTGATTTTAATTCTTTGGTTGCGCGTGGTTATGACCTCACAATAACTCTATACTATAATTAGGCCCACCATGTATATCTGAAGTAAAAAAGGGGACAGTGTGGATTGGACAAGTCAACCTGGATTGTGGGTAGATTACAGACATCAAATTAGCTGTGAATCTTATTAAAATATCCTCCATTAGTCTTTGCTTCATTGAAATCTTTCTTCAACTTTTATTTTTCATTTATAACTGTCAAATATACTGCATAACCAGGAAATTCAGGTCTATCGGCCTGGACGGCGGGACTGTCCCAGATAAACTGGGACGTATAGTCAGTCAAACTATGATAGTCTATATCAGGGGTCGGCAGCCTTTTGTCGCTCGCGAGCCGCACTTAGTATCAACTTTTCTGCGTTTTGTTTCCATTTGTCTGGTTATAATTAAATTATAGGCTCATTAAACGAGTAAATGTGAATTTTATACTTGTTAGATTATAATATAATTTAGTCTACACGCGTCTCACAATGAATTGTGTGACGTGAAAAATATAATCGACACTATAATTCAGTGAAGCGTCGCGGGCCGGATTATGTTACTCCGCGGTCGCGGTTGGTGTGACGTTGTTGTACGTGACTGTTTAGCCCAGTGCTTCTGGCGGGCCAGTAACATCATAGAAAATGACCTCGCGGACCGGTTACAAAATATTGAAATGAATGAAACAGAAAATAGTAACCTGCGTTTTAGTAACATACTCCAATGTTTTGGCACTGACTCGAACAAAAAACACTTACACGCGTCCGACGATGCGTCGGGGATATGGGAAATCCTCAGAAGATTTGATAACACATGGCATCATATGTAAACCACGGTGTTGAAATATCTGAGATTCGGAATAATAGTGTAACGTCTAATTTTTTGGTGAAAAGTTGACATACTTGAAAAAAGGTATTAGATTATAAGGGAGCGTCTGGGAAATAGTAGAAGCATATGGATAATTGGACACGTCAGCGGACATAACGATCGTTTTCATATTTTTGGCAGTCTTGTTCTTGTTGGTCTTCTTCTTTGTATCATTTTGAAAAAAATCGCTTTTCTTCTTGATTAGTGGACCAATTGCTTTGAAATTTTCAGTGAGTGAATATTATATTTTTCGCTAGAAGGCTATATCTTTTATTTATCGTTTTTTTGTGCTATGAGGTCATCAAAATTTGCCACTATGTGGCGCCACGTGTCCATATATTTGAGCATGGCTCTCTTGTTTAAAATGTTATTCTATATATTCCAAAGGTATTGTGTTTTTTTTGTGTGTCCAATATAAAATATTTAGGATTGTTCCTTTTTTTAATTCGGAAGAATATAGCATGAAAGTAAAATGGAAAAAATCGGGTGGATCTTTCGTACAAAAAACACCTCCACCAACACTCAAAATATGAAAAATAGTAATTATACCGTTAGGGTTTGGGTTAGGAATGCAGATTGTGCTGGAAATTCAGATCATTTCTAACCCTAACCTAAAGTGGATAATTACTAATTTTTTTTTATCTTTATTTTGTCAATTCTCACATTTTTGCATTAGTGGCTTTGTACAAAAGATCCAATCGTGTACGGGGTTTTATCTTATTATGTGCTTTTTTATTTTACTGCAATTCGTTTTGATTTTGACTGCGAGAAACGCTTCGAAGCTGTGTATGAAATACAACACGCTTCATATTTTTAATTTTTGTTTCAAGAAGCCTGTCTAAATGCGATAATATTGCAATACCGAAATCCAAAATGCAATATTGTTCACTTCTATGCGGAGGCGATGTGGGCAAAAACATGTAAGTGTAGATTTTAGACACGTGAGAATTAACAAAGCGCTTTCTCAACAGTCCAACACCTGAAAAATGTGATTACTCAGACACCAACGGTCAATGTATAACATATTGTCAAACCTCAATTTAGGCGACTAAAGAAAATCTTCACGCAACGTCACCCGGGGTCGCGACCTACAGTTTGGGAACCCCTGGACCAGCGCTGGGCGGTTCGAAGCACTGACATAGAAACAGCGCTGTTTTGACCTTTAAAACGGGTATTAGGAAGCCATAAAAAATGTAAACTGAAATTCGTCAAGGTGTCACATTTTGACTTAATAAAATATAAGTCAACGTCTTTACTTTTGTCGAATTTTTTTCAGATTTGTTTGATTCCGTTGGTTCTAAAAAATCCGTGGCATCGGATAAAATAGCAAATGCAAGTGCAGTATTAAGTATCTTGTGGCGCCTGAAGCTGCCGCAAAACCATGGCGGGATTTCCAAACCAAGGCCGCTATTGCCAAACCCATGGCGACTGACTTTTTAGCTGCCACAAACCAATGACGAGATGCCGTTACCACGCAGCAAATTGAAAACCAATCGCGGGTAAAAATTTGCTGCCGTAACCACGGCATGTCGGATGCAATAGCAGGGCTGCCCCTGATGGTGACAAATATTGGGTGGGTTCGAACATTTTTCTTATGAGTACAGTTTTGATGGACTCGGGGTTAGGTTTCACGTTTAAGTAGATATAAATCCGCATGATAAACTAAAATCGGGTATATGACTTTGTGAATATACCGGTAATAGCGCCATAAACCATGT
Source organism: Styela clava (assembly GCF_964204865.1). Classification (NCBI taxonomy): domain Eukaryota; kingdom Metazoa; phylum Chordata; class Ascidiacea; order Stolidobranchia; family Styelidae; genus Styela; species Styela clava. Next base: position 22,068,521 of record NC_135250.1, read on the forward strand.
CGAGAGCCGCCATCGGTTTGTTCGTGGCAGGAGCTGCCATGAAGTGGTAAGAACTGCGACTCAGCAAATGAGCCCAAACATTAGCCTACATGAGATCCTATGCATTGATCCACTTACATGGTGACGTGATAATAAAATGCGCTATCGTAATTTGTCACAGCTGGACCTTAAATATCTATCAGTTTCATCAACCTCAACTCCATGTGAAAGAGTGTTGTCGATTGCATGCCATTTTCTGAAAGACAGTTGTGGTCTGGCTAAATAGGCAAACGCGTAGATGCCATTGTGTTTATGAAGGAAGTTGCTGATTTATGACTACGTGACATACATTGCAATCGGATTTCATATACTCGAATTAGCTTTGAGTGCTGCCTCTTTGTGAATTGAAGCCTTGGAAATGTCTGCTATTATACATTAAATTCGATGCGTAACAATGGTGCTCTGTTTTATTTTTCGTGACAAACTTGTAGGTCCTTGTGTTTTGTTTCGAAGAAAAATTTCGATTCGACTTCGAAACATCAATATTTCGAAAATGCCCAGCTCTAAATATGACAGATTGTATACCCATACTACTTAATTTTGATCTAAATGTTCATATATTTGAGCATCGATTTCTTGTTCACCTATGTATATATATAAGGAAAGCATCTGGAGTGAATTCCTTACATATAACTTCTATTCAACTAGACTAAATACCAAAAACGCGACAGTAAATGACAAGTTTAACTTATCACATGAAACGTACTGTCCCATGTCGTTGTCATTGATAAATCTACACGAATAATGTAAAATTAATAGCTACAGTACGGATATTGCCTTCCTATTTCAACTGAGACACTGTTTAAATTTCGTATTATTGTAATATACTTAGTATTTGATAATGTATAACCAATTCGATTTTACCATTGTGTCATTTTAAAGGTGGGTTATCACGCAAACCTTTTTGTGGTAAATTTAATTCTATATCATTTTTTAGGGTTTTTGTTTACCGCTTGCATAAAGTGGACTTTGTTTGCGAGACAGAAGTTAACCCTTTTGCATTCGAACGCAAATCAGTATGTCTACACGATAAATCTGTCTCGATTTACAATACATTTTTATACGATGATCATCAATAATAAATAAATATATAGTAATGAAAAATGAAACTTCGATTGAAGCGCGAATATTCGTGATTGACTGTGAGTGCAAATGTGCTTAGGTGCAAATGTCCTTAGTTACAAATGTCTGTGCGTTATTGTGACTTATTTCAGTACGTCGATTTCATCCTGAACTCATATATGACAATTTTACCAGTCTAATTTATATACCGATACTATTTGTTTTCTTGTTCACACTACTAATAACAAACCCATGAGTTCAGCCTATCAGCAACCGGTACACCCTGACTGATCATTTGTGAACAAATGTTGAAGTACGGTTGGGAAAAAACTGAGATTCCGTGTGCACTCTAGGTCTAGAATAAGAGGAACGTTTGGAAATTTGCCCTTGCATATCAGTGGCTGATCACTCAGAAACTTGTTCGGAGTGGAATAACAAAACCGCCCTCATGGGGCTAACGCAATATTTATAACAATAGGCATCAAACAATGGACATTCGCGATGAAACATTAACTGACATGAATAAATAGTATAGACCAGGGCTTCCCAAACTTTTGAGCTCGCGGCCCCTTTTGATATATTAAAATTTTTCGCGGCCCTTGTTCAAGTTATTTATGCTAAACAGTTTGACATATGCAATGAAATATTGCATCCGTGGCGAAATGTTTGTTTATGCAGGCCTAATGATGAATTTCGATGTCTGCCCAGTCTAGGCTTGCACGTAATTGACAAAAATCAATTCCGTAATTACGTCAAAATCGATTACGTAATGACCCCGTAATTGCGATATTTTTTCACACATTTAAAAACCTATCATGACAACCATTTGAATCCACTTCTTTTCCGAATGGGACATCGAAGCTCGATTTTCATATTCCTGGCAGTACTACTCGTCGGCGAAATATGTTAAAGACAAATATCAAAGAGTATATTCAAATTAACTTTATTTTGATTTTTAACTTTTGTGTTAGCTTTGATTTTCCTTTATCACCTTCGCAAATTAACCGTCCCAATTTTATGCGATCAATTTTGTCATTACCGACACTGGTATACGGATATTTATGAAACGATAGTTGACTTTTTTTTTTAAATCGAGTTTCGTATTAAATAAAAATTTCGGGATTCCAATTTATTAAATCTACGACGAGCGTATTCTCTCGTTTGATTATACTTGCGCTTGCCTCGCGACAAAGACTTCTCATTGCACCGTTTTTTACATTATCCCACTTCACCACCTAGTTAGCAATTTATAATAATTATTGATGCCGACTTATTGACGATATTACGATTACCATGCCTCATTTTACATTAAATCATTCCGCGTCCTAAATGTTATAACATTATTTGCGATAAATTTGTATCAAATATTAATTATTTGCGCATAATTTAAATGCCGTACTTATATGACATGCCTTTACCGAAAATACAAAGTTATATCGCAAAACAATGCATTTTGTGACATTTATTTTGCACTAACGAAAAAATTTACTCGTTTTTCTAACTCAAATCGACGATGCTATCGCCCAAAATTGACACAAGTTTGGTCGAGTGGCGGTGGTATTCGAGTCCGCGATAAATAAAAATAAGTTGCCGCATTTGGTAAAGACAGTTGATCACATTCTCTCCTTTTGTGCGCCCATAACGGCGGTAAAATTCGTTTCATGTCTGTTTCATGAAGAGAAAGAAAAATACGACTTCCGGAATTGCAATCAACAATCACACATTCTTATTTATCATTCATTATCAGCGCCGAAAAAAGTCTGGCGGTGTTAATTGCGTGATAATGCAGAGAATAATATCGTTTTGACCGGGAAACCAAGATGCGCAATCGTAAAACGACGCTGCTGCTTTTTTGTAGATGAAATTGCACATTAAAAGTTTCTTTCAAACGGGGGTGGCAACGCGTCATGCCTCACCCCACCTCCGTAACAAAAGAGAGAAAAACGGCTGAGATTGACGCAACTCTACTTATTAAACTTTCATTTTTTACAATCGACGGAATTGAATACTTGCAAGCGCGATGATTCTACCGGTTTCCCCCAAAATAAGTCCAAGCCGATATTTTAGAAAATGTTTTCAATACAACCGCTCGCCTTGAAAAAAGACTTCGTCGATAGCGCAATTTGTTCACCTAATCCCGTGGAAGTTTCAATTCTGCTAGGGCGTCGCAAAATTTCGTGATGATGTTATAATTAATGAAAATTCGGTTTCTGTAAATAACGATTGTTTTCCTTGATTCAAAAAGCGTTTCGCACGACATCTCCTTTGCGATTTCGTATTTAAATAAAGCAGGCTTTTTTACCATGGCCCAATAAATGTGATTTCACTGACTGTTGTTAGGTTTTGTTTGTTCGTTTATATAAAACTCATTGCAAAAAAGGTATTATATTGAAATGTATCAATAGCTTAGTACGCGTCCACTTGAAAATATGTTACAGCAATGAGCCTGCTCCTTCAGGACTCAGACACAGAAAAGACGATCGTAAAATGGGTCCCGTCAATCAAGCCATCACGTCGCTTGTTCGTGCAGTGCCTCGTACGGAAGTCACAGCTCACTTTTACTTGCAAAAAATTGTAATTGTATATCCTACAAAATTGTATTGTATGAAATACCTCATTTGGAACTCCTACATCCTTCCATATGGCCCATAATGTCTGATATAAAGATAATGAATAGAATATCCTTGAATTGAATTCACCAAATACGTTTCACGAACTTCCAACTTCCACCAAAAAATAGTGGACTAGCGGATATTTCAATAACGTTCAATAACGTATGGAAGTTTAATGATATCAAATTCAAATAAATCCATAGTTTATGCACCATAATCATATATCTATAATCATTCCCAAGCTTTCTTTCATATCATGAACTAAAAATTTCTATATGTGGATGTCATTATCATCAGTTTTATCGACATCGATTATCAGAATTTGATTAGGTCATTTCCACGGAATTCAATGCAGTATTAATTTTTATGTGTCGCCACGAGGAAGACTATTGTTAACTTTTTTTAAAATATCGGATGTAGAAGTGTATAAAAAGCCGTCATTTCTCACTGTAAATCACAGTTTCGTCGAATCAAACTGAGACAAACAACAGGAAAGATGAAAACAACAATTTTGATTCTTCTCATGCTGGGACTTGGCATCAAGTAAGTTTTTTTGCATTTCATTTACGCTTTATATCAATTGCCGAGAGAAATTGCCAAGTAAATCCATTTTCACGACGAAATAATCATTCCAACTTACCGACTTCCGCACTTAACAATTCAAAGCATTTCTTCTTTCGAACTAAGAAATATATTTGAACATTACTCTCCCCTTTTTATTATCCGTCTATATGAAGCACTTTTAAATGATATGAAAATTCTATGTAAGATTTATAATATTTTCATTATATTTATCAGTGACTTCTCTAATGTCATGATCATCTTTTGTTTTTAGTGCAAAAGCCCTGGAGGAAAGTAAGTTATAAATTATATTGTCATTATAACTCATTTAAATTTACTTTGTCCTATATTTATATATATGAAGAGAGGTATATTATAAGATTTGGTTCGCGACTCTATTAGCCAGGTAATACTATTCGTCCTGTTTTAAAACACACAACAGGCGCTGCATAAAACTGGCTTACGGCAATTTTTTGGGGTATATTATTGCATTCACCAACATCAGATGCGATCGACTACTCGAGACGTGGCGATCGGTCGGTCGCGATCGTGATCGAGGTATTGGCCACCCCTGATATATAATTTGGCACCAACTCCGGATTGAAGGCAGTGTATGCATGTTTATTTAATATTCTGCTGGAAACGCTTAGTAAATTTAATGCTCCTTGAGTTTCTGTAGTAAATTTTGAACTCTTTCATCACAATTAAAATTCTCCACCAAATTCCGAGTTTTGACTCCGACTCCCAACTCCGCGTATTTGTGATAGTAAGACTCCAGTGAAACATGCCTTGCTCCGACTCCACAATACTAATCGGCGCATTCGAGCTGTCATGTTGGACACGACCTAAGGATCGTTTTGTTGAAATTGTTGTTGGTATTTTTCTTCAACGTCATTAAAAAATTTCCCATTCTTATTACCCACGAGACATTGCTTTGAAACTTCCAGCGAATAAAGATAGCCGTTGTCGCCAGAAGACTATTACTTTACTTTTTTATAAATCTACCTTGAAATCTGGACTTTAACCAAAATTTCGCTGTATTGATATTAATTCCTGGGAACACGGTTTTTAATCCGCCAAACGTTACGGCTGTATATACTTTCGCTAAAAAATGTTTTGTAAAAGCATTAATTTCAAAGTAGTAGAATAACGTGTGTTGGTAAGACGGAATCACATCGGTTCGACAAATCCAATTTACGTACAAACTATGTTTTGCTGTCGATTGGTTTGGTTTGAAAGGTCATCTGTGTGACATAGCTTCAAGAATTCATAAATTAACGCTTTTTTGTCTTCAGGTCAACCGGACGAAGACAAGTTTTATTATCACCATCATCCTTATGGCTGGGATCAACAAGACAATGAAAAGTGGTATCATCCTCATGGGTACGACCATCAAGATAATGGATTAATGGAAAGTACGTTATAAATTATATTGTCATTATAACTCAATTTAATGTATTTCGTCCTGTTTATATATCTGGTGAGAGATATCTTATAAGCTCTGGTTCGCGACTCTATTGGCCAGGTAATTTGAAGTTGTCAAAGAAAGAAAATTTCTGCTTAAAATCAATCACTTCCAATTGTTTCCAAATTTTCTATGAGCCCACTTTCACCTATAAATTTGCCTAAAATTTACTATTTTGAAAATGCGTCACTAAAAATAATGTTGGTGAGCCATTACCTTACGTGGGGTGTGAAGGCATTACTTTTTGTGTCCATATATATGAACATGTGTTGTGTAATCGAGGAAAATGTACCACTGACTCTCAAATCCGGGTTGAAAATATTTCGGCACCAACTCCAGATTGTAAAAAACTTGGCAATGTATACAAGTTTTATTTAATATACTGTTAGAAACGCTTAGTAAACTCAATGCTTCTTGAGTTTCCGTAGTAAAATTTTTATTCTTTTATCATCATTAAAATTCTCCAAAAAATTCTGAATTTTGACTCCAACTCCGTTTAGTTGTGATGATACGACTCATGTGAAAACATGCCATACTCCGACCCCACAATACTAATCGGCGCATTCGAGCTGTCTTGTTGGACACGACCTATGGATCGTTTTGTTGAAATTGTTGTTGGTATTCTTCTTCGACTTCGTGAAAAAATCGCTTCGCTCATTAACTACGGGACCGTTGGACCTAAGATCGTTGTTGTAGCTAGAAGACTATTACTTTATTTATTCATAAATTCACTTTGATATCTAATATTTTATCCAAAATTTTGCTGTAATATTCTTAATTCATGGAAACACGGTTTTTATTCCGCCAAAAGTGACGGCTGACTCCTACTTTGATTTTGCTACAACAACTGTTTTCAAGCCTCAACTCATTATTACTTGGAACAATCTTAGGTCTATACTTAACTCTCGACTCTAAAAATTTAAAATTCTTTTTTGATTTGGATAAATTGCCAGTGCTGTTACTCTAACAGGCAATTTGTGACACAATATATTCCAATACTTTGTGAACGTCCATTGCCGTTACTACTTTAATTTTTCGTGGCTTTTGCTCATAAAAATGGTTTGTAAAAACATTAATTTCAGAGTAGTGAAATAACGTGTGTTGGTAAGACGGAATCATATCGGTTCGACAAATCGAATTTACGTATAATTAAATATTTTGAAGCATAAACTATGTTTTGCTGTCGATTTGTTTGGTTTAAAAAGTCATCTGTGACTTCATAACTTCAGGAATTCATAAAATAACGCTACTTTGTCATCAGGTCAACCGGACGAAGAAAAGATAATAATACATTTCCTCAAACATATATTCCGCTACGACCAACAAGACAATGAAAAGTACTATTATCACCGATGGTGAACAATAAAAAAGTTCTAAACAGCTACGCGACTTGAAGACGGACGGACCCGGCAGAACATAGATATTTCTTTTCTTCATAGATTAAAGGCTAGCCTTATTATTCAGAATATAACACTATAGTATATTGCATTCAACATTTGTATGTTTATTGTGTTTGGAGTGATGTTTTGGGAAATTTGGCACAAACGCGTGTTTCAAGAGGCTCAGGCGATTCAATTTTTATTATGGAGAAGAACAAGAGGCATAGCTTAAATTTTAAAGCAGGGGTCGGCAACCATTCGTCACTCGCAGGCCAAAAATAAAGGTTGTAAGTCATTGGCGGACCGCACATATTTTCAGAATGATAAAAACCGAACAGATGGCCGACATTTTTTCACAAAGGGCATAAGTTAAATTTTAAGCAGCGCGCAAAGATTGATCATGTGAATATTTTCTGCGCCATTAAACCATTTGCACTTAGCATCAACTTTTCTGCGTTTTGTTGCCATTTCTAATCCTATTTAAATTACAGGCTCATTAAACGAGTAATTATGAATTATATTCTTGTTAGGGTATAATATAATTTAGTTTACACGTGTCTCGCAATAAATTCTGTTACGTAAAGAATCTAATCATCAAAACAGCTGTTTTGTTACTATAATTCAGTGTAGCGTCGCGGACCGGATTACATTTCTCCGCGGGCCAGGTCCGTTCTGCGGTCCGTAGGTTGCCGACCCTACTTTAAAGCCAGCACTGCAAATCTATATTGTAATGGAAACCGCACAAAGCCGGAGAAAATTCCACCCGGCCGAAATTTTCCATAGAAATGTTCAATACAGAAATTTGGTTATTTTACCAAAGAGTATCATAGTTGTCCTGAATTTGTTAATTTCGTTTTACATTTCGATAAAAAGAGTATATTCAAGACTGGCTGAAGGCTTCGATAATTGGATAACTCAACTCAATGATAGCACATCGCGTTCAACTTGACGTCTTGGACAAAAGAAAACACATTCAATCTGTAAAGATTGAAGCAGTGGTTCTTAAAGTATGGGTCGCGGAAGGTCCAAAAATGAGTCGCGGCAAGGTCGCGGATGCAAGGGCGGCGTATTGTTGCATCACAATTAATATATGCCAGTCACGTGTCTTGTTTTATACTGTCGGCAACCATGCATGCCGTCGTTGTGTTGACCGCGCGGCATGTCGTCTTACTGAAGCAAAATACCCCAAAAATGGATGTCTTTTTTGGTAACGTAAAATCTCATAGACGAGGCAATGAAAAAGCTCGCCTCTCATCATTAGATGATTCGAGATCTAGCATGAAAGAATGTGGCTTCAGCTCGAGGCACCATTTTCTGCGAACGAAGCAATATCTGCACATTTTATGAGTGGAATTGTGGAAAGTTTTATATCGAGAGACCGAATGCCTAGCTAGGATGTCATGTTTGCGACAGACATGTATACTTGCGCATTGAGCCCAGTAAAATAAATCCGTGTATTTGAGATTTAATGAAAGGAAACTTCAGTTTCACCAATCATACTGAATCAATGGACTGTTTCTAATGAATCGTTGTCTGCATTGAGTCAAATAGTATTAACCTAAAAAATACACTTTTGCGATATTTAGGGTTGGGTCGCGAGTAGTCATAAAACTCTCAAAAAAGTTTAAGAACCATTGGATTGGAGAGTGTCATCCAACATCTTATCATTTACCCTATTCGGTAGTAAACTCTGCCGCTCAACTGGTATTCAGCTTCTCATCTAGATTTGCGAAAATGGTCAGACTTTTTTAGAATTCTGGACAGTTTTGTGGGCCTAGTATTCACGATTTCAAAACATGCTTCTATCTCATAAACGGTGTAAAACTGTTCACACGACACGATGTCAAAATAATAGACACTATCTAGTCATTTGGGTTATTTCAGCTTTTGTATTTTCTTCCTGGAATAAACCAAACAACAACTTCGTGGATTCATACAGAATTCCGTTTAAAATTTGTCAGCAACCAATTAAGAAAACAGCGTGAATAAAAATTTGTTCCAAATCATGTTTGAATTAGCACAGCATGGTAAGTTTGTGTCCCTATAACTTTTCTATAGAGAACAGATTCCTAGACAGACAAAAAACGAGAACAAAAAGCACTGTGACAAATTTTAGATTTCGATTTTGTTTTTATTAGTTAACATGAACATCTTGAATTTAACAATAATTACAAGCATGACGTAGTGACTAGAAGCAGCAATGGATATTCACAATTAACTATAATGGTGCGCGTAGAGGCATTGGTGCATAATAAAGACTTAAATAAACTAAAACTTGAAAAAAAATTCGAATAAAATAGTTTCAGAGATAGATAGATTTGTTAGCACAAGTACGATCCACTATTTTCTAGACTTCTTCGTGCGCGATACTTTCTGCGTACGGTACTGGAAACCGGTTTCACAAGTCTTTAAGAATCTCACTCCATTTTTGCCATTTCTTATCAATTTGTATATGGAATTCGGCGTCAATAAATCCGGTTATATTGCTTAAACTTTTTTTACGCTGTAAAATACTCTCTCTCATTGTACGAATATTCATAAATTTTCGCTCCAGTACGATATCAGAGCAAATATGAGGTGCAGTTAGTCCAGTACCGTATCAACTTAAGTTCATTCGTGCTGAAGTATGAAGTCACCGTCAATTACGCTTAGTGACGGAACAAACGGCATTGATCGTTGGCTGACAATTTTTATTTACTTTTGTTGGATTAGTTATTATTCAATTAGAAATACGAGTTTTAATCATTTTCAAGTTTTATTGAAACATTATACGATTAGAACTTTTCGAGTTTTTTGCGCCCCAGTCCAAACGGCGCCCATGGCACGAGCCATGGCTGTCATACCCTAGATACGCCACTGTATAATTGCAATACTTTCGTTGAATAAATTGCAAGAATGCAAGAAAAATATTGCATAAACAATTATCCTAGATCACATATTCGATAGGATTCAAATCTCACCTGGAACAATTCAGTCGAAAAGATGACACCTACGAACTAAAATTGAACGAGACTGTTAACGTTAACGAATAACTTTCAGTTGATTTAAACCTGTATCGTAGGCCATTCGAGCGAAACGGAAACATCCGACTCATCGTAAAATGGTACGACCAGTTTGTCTCCGTTGTCTATTGATCCTTAGACGCATCTGAATATTCATAAGGTTTACTGTCTTTTTGCAAATCAACGACATCCCATACCAGCAAGTACACAGGGTTAAACTTTAACACCTCGTTCCTCTAGTTGTAGATTGCTTCAGTGTCATCAGCCTATGCACCGGTACTTGCACGCAAAACATGGCGGGTACAAAGATAATGGAGTTAGGATATTGGGATTTTCGAGGGGTAAGTAGGCTAGTTAGATAAGTTTACTTAACGTAGTCAGTTTAACCGTGAACAAAATAATCCTCTTATTGTGATATAAACCCAAAGCTCATACAGAGCCTCGATACAACTCGCCGTCACTGGAGTACTGCATACGCTTCGGTGAATACCTGCAGGGTATTAATATGTTTAGAACTTTAGGAGAACACGAAATAAAATCAGTCAGCGGGACATGCCAATCCAACTGCCGCTAAATACCTATGCGGCGTGACGTCCGTGATTGCAAGTGTTTCCATTCATTGTGATATCGGAAACGATTTTGACTGTGCATTTAGCTCGGTTTACCACAGGCAAACGGAACGGTCAGTCTTAAACGGTTTGAATCGAAAACTAGTTTCCACTTTCCAGCAGTCTTTTTTCGAAAATTTGAGCGATCTTTTACTGACCTCTTGGCAGTCCGATAGGGCTGTAGATAATTAAATACAAAACTCAAAAATATGTTAGTATCACGGGAATAAATTTGTACTCAGATTAACTCCAACACTACATTTTGTGCATGTTACCAACAATTTGGTAAATAGCGCTAAATTACCAATTGAAAAAACCGTGGAAGGAATAACTTGACTTACTAGCATTCCACTCGTTGAGTTTGCCTTCGTGTCTATATTTGCATTTCTCTGTCAATATACATTTTATAATTACAGTATGGCGAGGCATGCCGATATATGCTCGAATACTGCGAATGCGATTATGATGACAAACAATACCCAAGACGATCGCGTGAGTCAAAAGAATTTTGTATTTTGATGACGAGGAGGATTCCTGTTTAATAATTTTTTGTTTTTAGGCGTCGATTACAGTGCATGGAGAGACATATGCGAAACATTAGATCTGGATTTTCCCAATGTAAGCATGAGCGAATAATAGAATTAATAGTATTCTAATTAGTGTACCTGCATCAAATGCAATCGAGTTTCCCCACTTTAAGTATAAGTCGGCACAAAGAAACGTAAAATGAAGTTGATGAATGAAAATAAATCCTAAAGTCTTGCATATGAAGAGACAAATTCTTAAATCACATATATATATATATATACCAAATAGCGTTTGCCTAAAGTTTTGAATCCATGAAGATTAATATTTCAATCCAATGATAAAATTGACACACTGTAAAGTCAATCCCCATCGTGTAAAATGTTGAAGCGCTTTATGAAGGCGTACGTCTATTTTAGGTGACCCCGTATAGAGAAACCTTAGTGTGGCGGAAGTGGAACTGCAATTCTTATATATTTGTTTTTTTCGGAACCCACGTTCCGTTCAATCCACTCACCCTTGCTTAGATATTGACAGCGGATTCCCTGACAGCAGTCGTAATCCATGTTGTTAGTGCTCCACTGAAAGCCTATTTTGGTCGCGACTCTTGGTATAAATCTATTCTTATATACCTTCAGTTACCATATCTGATAGATGGCACAAAAAGATTGACAGAAAGTGTGGCTATATTAAAATATCTCGGTCGGAAATATGGTCTGACACCCGGAAGTGAAGACGACAAAATAAGAGCAGACATGGTGGAAGGTTAGAAATAATACCGTTGAGCAATGTTTGGTATTAATCAGATTGACAATTGATTCATCTTACAAGATATCATAGAGCAATATTAACACTTTTATGTATTACATGTAAGAATTGCCCATAAAACCTTATCCAGCAAAGTGACTTTGTTTACCTAGTCTCATACCAGTCGAACAATGTCAGTGTTTGTAAAAAAAAATGGCCTAATGAAACTTGTCATAAAACAAACGTACATTTTTTTTTCAGGTGTTGTTTTGGAAATTAGAGACCGATTTTATGGATTGTTTTTCGAACCGTTAGTATATTTTCTTACTTTGATATATATGATTTTGGCAGACTTTCCTGGTATTTAATTACTAATCGTTATCTGTAACCAATGATGGGAATCAAAATTTTAAGGTTCCCTTGCATCGAACTCAGATTTCCTCATTTCAGAAAATGTGTGTATGTGATTAAGTAAGCTGCTTTAACAGGACCCGCTTCAGATAAATATAATACACCGAAACGGCAAATATATATACGCTAGTAGTCCGCAGCGCCACACGATACCCGGTTGGTCTACAATGTACAAAACAAAAATAAGAACTGTTTTGCCGATTGCTTCGCAAGAACGGATTTGCATAAAACCCGTGAAACCCAACACCACTCTCTTTAACTGTTTTCAAATTGTCATTTGTTTTATTACATTTTCAGAGAAGGTCAGTACAGCAAGTACGTCCATGACTTCATCACGGACATGCGAGGGCTCCACGCTAAATTAAAGAAGATTATCAAGTTCATGGGCAAAAACAAATGGCTTGTTAATAATGAGGTAATAATAGGTTACGTTCATGTAAAAGATTGATATTTGTTAATCTATGTAGTATTAATTTAAAAATTCATATTAATTCAGGTATTGAATGGTATCGCCTCAAACAACGCGCTTAAAACAGGCACTATACGTTCAAGTGACTACTAAGATAGTTAGGTTTAAAGACATGTCTATTTATTAATAAAGTTTGGGTTAAATATGTATGGAATCGGCTGTTATGCAAAAAAAAACTATTGAGATTAAAGAATTTTTTTGAATATTTTATTAAGAAATTTTATATTACAGTTGACGTACGTGGATTTTCTTTTTTACGCTATGATTGCACAGATTAGATCATTGATTCCGAAAGCACTCGATGGATACGATCGAATCGATAAATATATGATAGATTTTCAGGTACACAAAAGCATAATTATTTCAGACACACTCATGAGATGCTTTTCGACCGGGTTCCCTAGTGTTCTACAAAACGCATATTGGGGTTTTGTGAAATTTGGGAGTTCGGTAGGGTTCGGTTACGGTTTCTATTTGAGTGGACTTTGTCAATTTCCCAATACAATTTGCGTGAAACAGTATTTTCTGCTTTAACAACTACTAGGAATAATAAAAACAAAAGTAGCTTCAGTATAAATATGTGCATAAATATTTCATTAAACAACATGAAGACACGATTTGAAAGTTCGTGCAGAAGGTACCATAGCAGAAGGGTCGTTAAATTTCTTGCATTTTCTCCTCGGTAATGACTTTTCATCGTTGTAGTGTTCATTTTTTTTGACTTTCATGCCCAAATGGGTGGTTTTGAATAATTGTTAATTGGGATTCCGCGATGAGCCCAATAGCATATCAGAGGTCCACAAAGACAAAAAGGTTGAGAAGCACTACACAGGTGTATCACGGATATTTTGAAACGATATTATGACGCTACTTTTTATGTATGAAGTTATTTGCTGTTCGTTTATTTCTAATAATTACTGGTCAAATTCTAATCACAGTATAGACTCAAAACACCACACTGCATTTTGAGTATGTCAGATTTATTGCGCGATGGTTTTCGAAACCTTTTTTTATCATAGGATGCCATTTGAGATATAATTCCAAGGGTGAATTTTGTTTGAGGTAGTTTTTATAGTGAAGTTGTCGATTGTATTTGCAGTCTATACCAACGATAAAGTCTTATCTCAAATCCGGAAGGTTTGCGGAATTTCCAGACCACGATCCGTACTTGCGATTGGACAATAAAGTTGATTCGTCATTTACGAAGCAAGAAGATTAAAAGTCATGTATATATATATATATTGCAACCAATGCTTTAACTTTATCTTCAATAATTCGATTGAATTACGGTTTATTGAGAATGTATCAGACAGTTTGTCAAGCTTTGTGTACTTAGATGGAGAATCTTTCAATTTAGGATATTTTAAATTGCATTCTTAAAATAAATCTGTCACAATCATCAGTCTGCAACTAAAGTGAAAACTGTTGGATTTCAGGATCTTTTAGCACAAATCGATCAGAAAAACTAGCGTTCTTTAAAAAGTATTTTTGCAACTATATCCATATCGCCTCTTCCTTTAGCCGCTACAAGATTCAGCTATTATTTCATAACCATGACGCCTCGATATCTAAAGATGAAAGCAGTCGACAAAGGCTATCACTTTCATTTTTTCAAATTATCCTCGGGGTCGTATGGGATTCTATATTCCATTCAAAATCTTGTTCAATTCATGGGAACACTTTCTGCGCATTGCGACAGGCAGTGCCTGTAAGTATCATTTGTAAAAGTTTATAAAAACCAAGCACACCAATGCAATAAATGCATAATGGGATGTGTGACTATAACGAAAAAGATAGACCGTCACGCACTGTCGTATTTACGTGGAATCGAATACTTATTATTAACTTCAATCAATTTATTTCAGTCGCTCTGGTATAAAACAACGGGCGCATCCTAACCTTTCAAGTTCGCACCGGTATATCTTGACCAAGATGGGGCATATTTTACTTATTTCTATAGAAACACACACAAATGGTAAGCAGGCCTACATAATATCTCATAGATACGTAACAATGCATCGTAGATTTCTCAGATTCAAAAGATTTTCACGATATTTGGAAAATACCGGTACCGGCGTGAAACAAACGCAATATTCGTCAGTGAAACAACGCCGCATGGACGAACAGCGCTGAAAATTGAGTATTGGTAGTAATTTTATGCCGGCGTTGTAAAGCTATGGGGAAAGCTTTGCTAACTTCACCGAATCTTCGTCCCGTGCATTATAGTTTTTGTACCATGGCGGGATTAAAATATTTTATCTTACTCATGGACAGTCGGCGACTCCAGTAATTTTAATAGAACACACACCAAGCTCACAATCAGGAATTTTGTAATTTGAAATAGGATAAGCCGTGCTATCAGCTCTCAACATTTGGGACCACATTTACCAGTAGCAAATTGGCCGACGGAGGATCAGCTGTGTATTTTAGGATACTTTTTAACAATTTTCCTGGAACGCAAATTTTCAATCTACTGCCATCCAAGTTGATAGTTTTTTCGCGTTCTTCAGCATGTCCATAGTTTCAGTGCAAAACAATAGTCAGGAGAATGTTGAACAAAAAAAGTACTGGTATACACTACTATACAAGCAACCATTTTATTGTTCATCAAGTTGCCTGAAAAAACGGCACCTGGCGGAATAAATATAGTGGGCAGGTTTCTAAAACACATATTGCGATAATGGGTCCCTTTAACTGCAGTGAACATCTTTTGCCTCATTAACACAGTAGATTCTCTCCCCAAAAAAGTGCGTTTGATGGGACAGATGAGTTTAATTCTCCTTTCCTCATTACTGCGTATCAAAGCTGGCAATTTTCCATCACATGAAATCCAATTTCAACACTCTTAGTTGTGTCACTGGATATTTTCAATCACATACACAGATTCTGAATCTGTACCGCATACAAGTCTGCTCCCTGATATACTCAAAGAATTGACGGCCATATTGTGGCAGTTCAAAAGTTCTAAGACATCGACTGGAGGTCGATTACCCGCAGAAATTAAGGAATCCTGATTTTTTAATTCTGAAGTAATGTCTAATCTGCGTACTGCACCATCTTCAGAGCATGTAAACAAGTTGTCAGGTGACGTTGGATGGAATTGAACCTCCCATACTGTAATGCAATGTAGGAAGTTTATCCTATGATAGAATATTTCCAAAACCTTACAAATTTTAATAAAACATTATCATATTGATGACGTAGGATAAAATAATTATAGGAAAGGTTGGTAATTTTGACAGATTTCAGTACGAATAGCCTGAACCATTTTAGTATGGCTTGGTGGTTGCTGAGAAAAAGGAGCAAACTCTTGCTGATCACCTGTTTATGGGTATTCGGATGGTATTTCATACAACTATGTGCAGAATTCTACGCTAAACAACAGAAGGTGGCTGCTTATTGTTTCCTACACTAACCATGTTCTTACATCTGAAACATTCATCCGAATAGTGATTACCATATCATGGCTAGATGTTTCACACTGCTATAGTTCACCATATGGATCAGATTACATTACCAAAACTCTTCATGTAGTCTCATAGCTGATTATTTTTAAATAGGTTATGTCAGTTTAACTCATACAATAACTGCACATGTCTTGCAAATAGTGAACTAAATTTTAATTCACAAAAATCTATTATATCTAATTACTTCTCACCTTCAAGATCGTGAACTTCAAGTTTTGTTACGGGTGCAACTTCTTTTCTAATATCGAAGGTAGTAACGCATCCATCGGCCCCACCTGCGGCAAGGATGTGTGGTCGTGAGGGATGC
The DNA here is from genome assembly GCF_964204865.1 of Styela clava. Lineage (NCBI taxonomy): Eukaryota > Metazoa > Chordata > Ascidiacea > Stolidobranchia > Styelidae > Styela > Styela clava. The sequence goes on from NC_135250.1 coordinate 22,085,175, forward strand.
CGACAAACAGATTCTAGCGCAATGAGTTCTTCTGATGTTACAACGATTCGTGACGGACTGTCTTGTGAACTCCTTAAATCCCAGAGACGTAATTGACCCATTTTATTGACAGTGCAAATTTCATTTTGTTTCACAAAACAAACATCAGTAATAGGACAACTGTCCGCTTTAGCTGTAAATGAAAAGTACAACTATATTTTAAAAATGCAAGCCATTTGCAATCGAAACTCGGGTGATTCGAAGGTTATCATTGTAATCTATTATGCTAATACTGTATAAAGATCTTTTAAAAAAGATTAAAATAGAATTACTGTAGATTAAGTATTATTTCAATAGAGGAGGAATGTAATATACCAGCCCCAATATATGATTATATCAATCAATCTTTTATTTTGGTTCTCTGACATAAACAATACAAAAAGTAAACAGACAAAACAAATGCAGAGATACCAGAGAGACAGGTATAACTTTGTATAAAAAGTTAAGAAGCGTACAATATACAGGCCCACCCACCAAAAAAAATAAAACAAGGACAGAAAAACGTGATTTACAATCTTTGACAGTACTTTGAAAGCAATTTAACAAAAACAGCAAATTGAAGTGGATAATTGAATGCAATAAACTTCCACCTTTTAAATTGAAATGTGTGCCGTGTATGTGTAACCCAACAGTGCTTTTCCAAAAATATGGAACAAAAAACACTCCCTAACGTAAAATGGTGATGCTGTAGGCCTAGTTCAATTTCATTGCAAAAATAACACAGTGACAAATAAATAGGATTTACATATTCATCTCAGAGAAGAGAAAAGGTCTCATAAGCAAAGAATGCAGGTTTTTATCTCGCTAAGAGAGCAGAAAGGTGAACGAATGGATTAATTGCACAGTTGTTCAGTAGTGGCTTCTGCCACCAGCTAAGTCTTTATATATGCAACACTGAAATAACCAGCTATCCAAAAGATATGCTGTGACTCTTTCTTATTTGGCAGTTGATGACCGAGAATACAAGTTACACGGATAAAAACAAAGCTTTGAGAGCTTATAGGGTTGATTAACATGATTCAGTTTACAAGAATGAATACAGTCGATTATTGAAATGGTTCAGTTGCCAAATAAACCCATATTAAATTCGAACTATTCTCCCGATCTATGTAGCAGATAATTACCAAGTTTTCTCAGTAGCCTATCACTTCCAATTCTCATCAAATTAATATTTCCATCTTCTCCAACAGTGACAAAATCAGGTATACTGACATCAACCCCAGTACATGGTATTCCGTTTCCAGATATATGGTGCATTCCCTTCCACTCTTGTACTATATCTAGCATCTGGAAATGATGCCATAACAGTTATGATGTATTAGAAAATATTGATTTTAGATAGGTGTGAAGAACAAAACAAAAAAATTGATATTTACAGAATGAAGGAGAACACAAGCCACAATGTATTTGCAGCCAGGATTGGACCTAATTATAGGACGTGTAGGATAAAAATCTCAGTTTACCAGAAATATTCAAGACCTTTCAGAAATAGTAGCTCCTGAGTACAGGAGCTGGCAGTAAGTATAAGGCTGAGAATTGAGAAAGATTGAACATCGGCATACAAGATGCCAGAAGGCTTGGCCTGATGACCCTTAAATTAGAATAGGCAATAATTTTTGACACATTACCATTGAATGAGTGAGTTTATTAACCTATGTTCGAAATTATCTGAAACAAATTAATCTTTTAGTGAAGGGTAAGCGAAAGAGGAATTGTTTTTATTCAAAACAACTGCACAATACAAACATTGAAACATCGGTACTTACTTATTTAATAACAGAATTGGAACAGATGGTTATATAATTTCATACATTTCAATCCCAACCCAAATAAATGTCATTTAGTGATAGCTCTGTAGTTTTTATATAGAGATACCATTCATACCTGAGATACAGAATATTTAAGCAGCACAACATCACCATTCCCCAATCCCGCAATGACTGTGTCTGGATCAGCAAAAGTGAGCGAGTCAATATTACCTGAAATAAGAAAAAGTTACTACATATTAGGATAATAAGTTAAAAAAACATGAATATGAAAAGATCACAATACGTGAATTCAGCAAATGCAGTAGGGCACAGTTCTTCGATTCGAAGAATAGCCCCAACATTAAAAGAAATTAATTATAAAAGTGAGTGCCACTTCTTTGAGAGACAGTCTGGGCCTCCATATCCGCAAAATGTCGCTGCGCAATTAACTAAACGAAAGCAAAAAATAATCTGATTTGCTGAAGGAAAAAAGATAGACAGTAGCATTCCAGGGTTTTCGATAAAAAAAATCATAAATTTGGCCACATGACAGCTGACGCACGTCGCGATTGATTTAAATTATTACAGAAACAAAAATGGCGCGATGTTACGTATTTGCAGTCGTGCCAAGATACCCTCGTTTCAAAGACCAATAGAGTTTTTTTTTATTGAACCAAATGTTGGGACATCTCGAAATGACAGAACAGTGCCCTACTGAAATGAAAACTCCACAAAAAGATTTATGGCAAAGCAAGGCTTTCATCCCATTGCTCATGTAGGTCAGATATTGCTGTATTGAGGAGGGGCCGAGGTTAATCTGTTATAATTTCAGGGTGATGGCTGATAAAGTGAGCCTGTTTTATGCATGATATATTCCATCCCCGACCTAATGCACCATTCAAAATTCCTGTAATCAATGTGCCAGTCAAATTAACAGTATTGTATTTAAAATCCACCACTATTTTGGTTACAATTGTATATTTAAGTTATTATTTAATGTTAATTTGTTTCTATTATGGTACCTAATTTTTGAGTTTTAAATCACCGTAATTTTTTAAATACCAGTAAAAGGATTTAAACTGTTATGTTATGACATATATAATTTTATTACCCTTCATAGAACTTCAGGTGCAGAGGTATGCTGGTATGGAAATATTTGAACCAATAGACTAAACCAGGGGTCACCAAACTTTTTTGACCGCGGGCCGGGTATGACTCAAATTGTGTTGAAACGGGCCGGATGAATATTTTTGTCAATGCAATACAATAAATCCACAAAAGTTGGGAATATCGCAGAATATAGATCGAGAACAACCTAGGAAAAAAAAATTAACAAGATTTCTATATCTAGACAACTATCCTGAGTTTAGCTGTTATCAAAACGTTGCTTTCATGAATTAGAAATGTTACAAAATCCGCGGCAAAAAATGTTCGCATCACGTCTACCGTTACGCCGTGTTGAAATACCGCTCATAAAAACGAGTGCCTGCTGTAGCTTGGAATTCTATGAAATTTTGACATAATTTAGATAAAATAAACAACTATTATCTGGTATTTGAATTTTTTCATTAGCGCATAAATTTCCCAACATTCGACGCTTTTAAAAATTACTCTCCAGTTATACGTAGTGCAAATTAATGATATTGTCTACGGACACCAATAAAATTTATATGGACGTGTGTATTTCTTGTCTAACTTGATACTTACCAATTTTTATGAAGTTCGTACAATCAGAACATCGTTAATTATTACCCACAATGAACCACTGTCAAACTATCATGCACAACTCCAGCGTTTATTTGCGACGATCTTTCGGCGGTGTCAATGACCGTTGCCAGAATAAAATCCTGAAATAGTCTCAATATACCATAGATGTGACGCACATCGAAAGATTAGTGATTGATATGTGTTATTTTTCCATATTTAGTTCAGTTCTTATCAAAAAAGTAAAACAATCATTATGGAAAAAATTGGCTGTCGGGCGGTACTAAAATTCCGATATCTCCGTTATTTCTTGACCGTTTATTCCAAACTTGGTATTGTTTTCTATTTTTACTCAGATCTTTCCACTGGAGCAGTTTTTATTCAAGTCGGATGAACTTCAATTTTTTTGTAACATACCTACATGAATATCCGCATTAAAGCAGTACAAAAGTTAGTGTGGCTTTTGAAATTGGAGCAGTACGCGAGGGATTACAGTAATGTTAGCACAAAATGCACATTTGACGTTTATTTTAGCACGAAAAACAAACAGTTTCGTCGAAAGCAAGCGCCACGAGTGTACAAGTGTATCGCGTACAAGTGTAAAACGTTACGTACTAGTAGCATTCAAAGTCGCAAAAACGAAGTTTTGTTTACAACCACGACTGAAAATCTGTCAGAGTGACAAAAGTGTCTGAGCGGATGCGGAAAGGCCTATTATTACGTCACTTTTCTGCATCTTGCCGATTGGCCAATGTTACGAAATAAACAAGCACGACGATGCTCGTGAAAATCTTCCTTGGAAAAAAATTTAGCCATTTTTGCGTGTTATTGCGGACCAGATAAAATGACGCCGCGGGCCGGATAAAATGACGTTGCGGGCCGGATCCGGCCCGCGGGCCGTAGTTTGGTGACCCCTGCAATAGACTAAACCAGGGGTCACCAAACTTTTTTGACCGCAGGCCAGGTATGACTCAAACTGTGTTGAAAGGGGCCAATATTTTTGTAAATGCAATATAATAAATAAACAAAAGTTGGGAAATCCATTCAATTTATTCAAAAATATATATTCTACAATTCTGAAGATTTGAATATCAAATTCTATATCGCAGAATATAGATTGAGAACATCATGGCAAAACAAATATACAAGATGTCTAGATCTTGAAAACTATTCTGAGGTTAGCTGTTAGCAAAACATTGCTGTCATGCATAGCCGCATGTAAGCAGTACAAAAGTTATTGTGACTTGGTAGAATTACAGCACTATTAGCGCAAAATGCACGTTCCACGTTCATTTTAGCACAAGGAACGTACACAGTAACAGTTTCGCCTAAAGCATGCGCCAAGAGTGCATCCTTCGCAAAAACTGTTGCGTACTGGTAGAGAATTTTAGCCTTTTATATAACAGCTATTCCTAGAATAATTTTGGATTACTGCAATTACACTACAACTCCTAAAAAGGAAAAATGATGATTGACTTATTCGATTCATACTTAAATTTCCGAAACACAACCAAAAACCAACGAATAACATTTAAAAACTGTCTGAGTGGATGCAAAAAGGCTTATTGTTACGTCACTTTTTGCATCTTGCTGAATGAACAATGTTAAGAAATAAACAAGGAAGTCGATTCTCGGGGAAACATCTCATGGAAAAAAATTTCGGAAATAACTTTGTTTGTGTTGTTGCGGGCCAGATGAGAGGACGCCGTGGGCCGGAACGGTCCCGCAGGCCGTAGTTTGGTGACCCCTGGACTAAACAGATATCGAACTTCAGCAACTTGTTTTGTATAAAAAATGAGCTTAATATAATTTGATGTTTATATCTACCTGGTACCCTGCATTTATGAGCGCATCTCAACTTATCAGTTTCCAAGTTTTCATCTTCAATGGCGTCTCCTCCTTGCACCGACCAAACATTGATTGTATTTGTCTTGTTTTCCCAGCTCCCAGTTATAAAGACGTCGGGTTTCTGTAGACTCGATCGAGTGGGTCTCCATCTTACTTTATTTATTTTTTGCGACACAAATTTCACGTATTGAGGATCACCCATAGCAATAAACAGAGATAAAGGCAAAATATCTGGAAGTAAAATACAGAAAGAAACAAAACGGGCTTCAGAATTAGCGGCAAAGTGGAATGACGGGGAACTCCCTTATCACGGATGATGGGAGTTGTAACCGGCAATTGAGTCCATAATTAAAGCATTGTAAATTAACAAAAACTAATTTTAAGATTGCAAAAATAAGACATAAAAAATGCAAATTTTGTTTATTCAAAAGTCATTTTGAATACAGTCTCCTTGTTCAAATGGCTCGACTGGGTGGCGCATGGTACTCCTGCGTCCTGCCTCCCACCAAAGCGTATAGGCTGCCATAACGTCCTTATTTCTAAGATTTGTCCTTATTTTGACATGTGTCCTTATTTTTGTCTTTATTTTATGTGTAAAGTTCAATTCGAATGAATGATTTGCTAGAAATGCTATTTTACAACCTCATTGTTTGCTACGCGCTCTCATTACTTGATAACAGCGAAATAATTGACACAATGACAGCAACAAAAAAATAGCCTACCGGCCAAAATCAGTTCGTGTAACTTGAATCAAAATATAACTTAAAAGTCAGATGGAACAGATAGTTTCCAAGAATAAAGAACTGCTGGAGCAAATTTTTTCTAGTGCAAAGTATGATTAGACACGTGTCGCACTGGCGTGAATACATTTTGTTTATAACATTTCGTTCTTTGTTATTCCATTATTATGTTTCCCCGATGTCCTTATTTTTGGGTTCATATCGATGGTAGCCCTGCATATAACCCACGCAACCGCACCTCTGATTACCCTGTATAGGTTTGCAGTTTCGAACGCCGACCCCTGGCGTAGGCGATAATTCAGTGCGGGAAGATTGCTGGACTCCCCGTAGCCATAGGGTGGTTCACGTAACCGCTGGTCGGTGGTGACTTTTGACTCAATTAATTGCTTACTAAATACACATCTAGAGTAGGATAAAGTTTTTTTGATATATGGCAAAAAAATGAAGACTACGATAGGAATCGATACCTTACGTTACATGTAATGAAATATTATGGAACTAGCGTATAGTCTCAAATATAATAAGTTATATAGAAAACCGAAACAATTTACTCAATCGTTCATAAATAGAGAAGATACCTAAAAATGAAAGCAATATGTTATTTAAAGAAGAAACGGTACAGTTTCATTTACAAATATTGCAAATTCAATTTAGCCAATCTCGTTTGTTTTGTAACCTTTCACTACAAATTTTAAGTGAAATAAAAGTAAAAATGTTTTGACTTGATACAAAAATTGTTATCCAAATTGGTTAAAATGTTTTGGCTCGTCAATAATCCGATTTTTGAGTAAGCGTACCCTTACATCTTGGTAGACTGTTATTAACAGCGCATTGACAACTTAATTAGCGGCTTTTTTATTAAGCCATATTAAAAATAAATTTCAATATTACTATGAAATTGTGTGTTTATGTTAACGGAGTTTTAATTGAGCCTCAAAGGTTTGTTTAATAACATCACTATGCGGCCCATCGACAGGGTAAAATGCTTTATGAACAGAATTTTTTTACCAAGTATTGATTGTTTTATTGCGAACTTTCATAAAAACGTGGTATGAGTAAATACGAACAAAAAATAAACTAATTTGGATGATTACGTAAGCCCGGGGCATGATGTCTTAAATAAATCTAGATAAGAAGCACAATACAAATTATTTTGTGTCTAAAGCATTTTCTTAAAATATGTACATAATTATTTAAAACATGAAACACATTTAGATTTAGATGGATATTTCAATGCCTTATGTCTATCATAAAGCAACTTGACAAATTCTGTAGCATGAACCATAGCGTTCAATTTCTTCATTTCATTATTGGGGGATGTGGAATAGACAGTTCGGTTTTCCGTATGGACGCAGGTAGATAAATGCTCCTTATATAAATGTTATTGATCATCCATGAATTCTGGTGATTTTAAAATACTTTGGTATGCTTTGAACCGTCGCAGAGAGAGGGAGAACTTTTTTCCCTATATTTACCCAATTGACCTTTTCGCAAGATATTTTGGTTGTATTGCATATTTTGGTATTTTTGTTACAAGAGTTCGTTACATACATTTGTTGTCTTTTATTAATAATCCATGTAATTTCCCTTCACTACCTGTACCAACGCGTGTTTGGCAACAGGATATTATCACTTTGATTATAGTTTTCTAATCGGCGATGTCGTTGTCTTGTTCCGCGGATTTTTTGTGCAAATCGTCCACGATATAAGCCCGCAGGGAAAAGAAGTCTAATATTATAGTGCTGTTCCATTTTTATACTTGACATTGATATAATACATCTGGAGCGAGCGGTCGAATATCTGGATAAAAATGGAAAGAATCCGAGATTTATTTGCACTTGTAGTTGCCATTTGCGTTATACAACTTTCAGGTATTTATTTATTTTTTGTTTTATTTTGTACACGTTTTATAGAAAATTTTAAGTGGAAAAATTCGGCTGCTGCAGAATTAGCAATGATGTGAAAAGCACACAAAGTAAACCGCTGGTGAACAGCCAAATATGGATATAAGAAAAAATGGATAAACTATATAACATTTAGTAGATATATATGCTTATTTGTATAAGCTTCGTAGTGTCAGTCATTTTCTAGTGTTTAAGTCTACTTTAAACATGTTCGCTTTAATATACTTTATATATATATATATATCATTTTATATAAATATTATACACCATACTCGAGACATATCGCAATGTTATGAGTGATATCAAACTCTAAAAAAGAATGATGTACAAAATTGCATCAAGTTCGAAATTTTTATATTTCAATATTACGGATAGCCTGTCTTAGTCTGAAAGGCCGATTTTCCATAACACTTCAGCTAATTATTGATTTCAAAATTTTTGTTCAATATATATACTATTTATTTGAAAAAGAATCAGGAAATAAAATATTTTCATTTTAATACTATTCTTATGAATTTGTTAAACAACTTTATTTTTGTATTCTAAACTGAATATAATTGATTTCTGTCACGCTACAGCATTTATGAACGGATAAAAAAATTTCATCTTTAAATAGAAGTTTGTGTTGAATCTTCATTTAACTACAAATATTGGTTATTAACGACTGCAAAGCAATGGTGTAGTGCTGTAATCAAGGAAATACCTTTGATATAGTATCACATATCACATATTTATATTACAAATTGATTTCAGATGCAGCATGTCAAAAACCTTTGATCAAAAATGGCTACGTGCTTCCTGATTATGGACAACAGAAACTTTACAGTGCAGGAGAAAGGGCCATGTTCTCCTGTTTTTTGGCCCTTCGACGTATAGGACCAGCATATGCTGTATGCCAGGGCAATGGACAATGGACTGAAGTAGCGACATGTTTCAACCCACAAAGTACGACGCATTTTTGTATGACTTATGGTTTTAGTTGATCATGACTATGCAGCGGGTGATAAAAATCTCGTTGGTTTGAAATGATTAAAATTTTGTGGGATAATCCGAATTCCCTGAAATATTTAAATTAAAAAAGAACCTTATTAATACAGTTAAAGGTTATTCATTTTCGATTGATTACTGTTACAAAACAAAAACCAGATTTGGATAAAGTTTGCAAATATCAAATCAATATTGAAAAAAATATATTATCAGTAATGTCTCAATTCCCATTTTTTCAACCTCAGCTGAAAAATAAAATAAAAGTATTGGAGTCTGGAAATTTTCTTTTACTGTATTCAACAAATATGTATACATACAGAGTTTTGTCCGCCCGAAGAGGCAGAGATAAAAAATGGATCACCCTTAAACGGGCCCATTCAAGGAAAATTTTACAATGGAATGGCTGTTCACTACATTTGCAAATACGGTTACAAACTTCCAAGTCCACGGCAATACAAGAATATGTGCAAAAATGGAAAATGGGAATACGTTAAACCGGAATGCAAAGGTATATATTTACAGTTCTCTCTTTTGTTACTTATCGATCTTAAAATCGGTAAGTATGTTGATAGGTATTTGTCTGTCTGTCTGTGTGTTAGATGCACGCGATATCTCACGAAGGCGTGGTTGAATCTGCTCCAAATTTTGCATGTGCATTCATCATATCTCGGACCAGTAGCCTATTGATTTTGGATGAATTATGTCGTATAATTAGCGAGTTATTAATTAATTAGTGATGAAGAGATCTGGATTTTTACAAAGCGAGAGATTTTCGAGACGCGCTGAATGTGTGTGTGCATGTCCGATGCGCAAGTTTTCACGCTAGTGAGCCAGAGAGAAGGATACACACCGCTAGATCGTATCTCGTGATTAATCTTTGAGCATTGTCCATATCTCTCTTGTAACTTTGACGTCGTCGCGATGCGCAAGTTTCCTTCGAGAAATTTTCCACGCTATTGAGTCAGAGCGAAGGATACACGCTGCGAGATCGTATCTCGTTACTTATAATTACTCTTTAAAGTTTAAGCAATGTCCATAAACCTCTATGTCTATCAGGTTAGGGGTTGCAGAATTCCTCACCAAAATATCGCTAGGCTGTGTTTGAATAGCCGTCGCAACCCGGGTTAGCGATGTTGTATTTGACACAAAATATAGGATTGGTAAATAGGCTATTGGCTGGAAACTAATCGAAACAATCCAGTTCCGATTTGCAGAATTCTTCATAAAAGTATTTCCTCGAGTAGTATTTTGACGACGACATGGGGAGTTGGCTATTGTTTCCTACATTTTTGATATTGGCTGAAAACTATTCAAAACAATCCAGTTCGGGTTTGCAGAATTTTTCGAATTGAAACTGCAGTTTCTGTTTTGGGGGATCCCCTAACTTTCGATCGATAAGTCTTCGGTCTCTGACCGTTTCCAACCGAATTCTAGTTTTCATTTTCTTGGTGTTCTTCTTTCTTTAGGCTAGCTTCTTTTTCTTTCATCCAACTTTTATATTTTTCGTCTGCGTTCGACGCTTCCACTTCATCATATTCTTTTTTTTTTCGTTTTTTTTTTTTTTTGTATTCATTCCTTTATTTTTTCATACTTTTCATTTCATTTTTTCTTCTATTTTCTCCGTTTATCATCATTGCAATCCCTTTATTTTCAGAAATCGACTATCGTCCTTTAAGAAAATACTGGGATGAACTTTCATTCGAAGAAAGGTGAATATATAGAATTTTATTATATCAAAATACGATAGTTTTATATAAAGAGAGCGGGAGTAGTGGTATTGGTACGTGCAACTTGATTGGCACTATGAATTGGCATTTTGATATTGTAGTTCCACTTCGAAAAAAATCAGTCTACTCTATTGAACGTTCTCATATATAATTTAAATACGCATCGACAAAAGCATTACATTTTTGAACCGATATAATTTTTAATCTAAGTTTCCCACTGTTTTACCTCATAATATCTGAGTAGTAATTGACAATATTCCAACAACCGAGTATTGTTCACCAATGTTCTATCCTAGGCATGTTTGAGCTGGAATGTGCGTAAGGCAAACAGTTTTTAAATAGAATTCCAAATATTACCCTGATTTTAAAGCAAGAACAATGTTTTCAGGGTCACCTACTACTCCATATTTGGAAAATAAGAATAAGTTGGAAGAATCAATGAACACAACGAATCACAACTATTAAATAAATATATTTTTATTTCATCGTCTCCGCTTTCCTATTTTGGTTGATTATGTGTAGCCAATTTTATTCACATTTTAGCAAATTTGCTCGAATATTATGATTTTTTTAGAATATGAGCTTACATGATGTAAAATTGTTTCACCTGCAACAGTAAAATTTTCTCTGTGTGCGACTGTATACAAATATTGTACATTTTACCTAAAATGAATAATTGATGATCTACAGATGTAATAGAAAATGAAACGTGCATATTAGTAGTATATTTAATGAGGTCACAACAACTTGTGATGATTTTTAATAAAGTATTGTAAATAAAAGTTAAAATATAGTTTCTTTGAGTGGAACGGAACAGATAACACAGCACACTCAATTAGAAAGTTTAGTACGTAAGCCGTCAATTCAGATCTGATATAAAAATGCCGTATGGCATTGTATCGCTCTATGCGCATGGTTCCCATCGGCTTCTAACGCATGACAGGCTGCAAATACTTATCTTGTTGCCAGGCAGTCTTACCACACGAAGTGCTTGGCATCTTAAATTACAAGTAACTCGTCACGTAGGCTATACCATACAACAACACAAATGCAGAAGTAGGAAGCTAAGGTTTTGAATGTACGATATAGCCAATGTTACAACCTGGATTAGGAGATGAAATTTAGCTTGACTCCTGGTTAACCAAGGGTTGTTTCGATGATCTACTTGTGCTCACAGCTCGGGTTCGCTCCTGACGTCACTGGGCCATTGCAAAATTAGTCGCCCAAAGTTGCTTATTCATATCCAATCAGACCGAAACAACAATTATGCGTCGACGTAATGATTTAAACCGGTATCATTGCAATTTAAACAATCAGGGTCATGTTTCACTAGATATCAATAATGGATAACGTGCCTGGGGCTTTGCATATTGGTGTTACCTGTTAGTCAATTCAAGTATTAGATTCCTTAACTAATAAAAGTTGATAAAAAATTGTCTGATTTGATTCATGATTTATCTCACTCATCGTGATTGCTATAATACTGAAAGAAATACATACACTAATGGGCACAGATAAACCACAAACACACTCGCAGCTGCAATTTTGACAGACGAAAAGGTCAACACCATTCAATTTGTATACGGGATATACACCGCCATGAAAGTTTGCAGTTTCGCCTCTCATTATCACGCTTATGAGTCCCGAGGGAAAGCAGATAAGATAAAGTAAAGCGAAAGCGTGCCCATAAGTTCACTTTCCTCTGGGTTTGGAACTAAGGGACTTTTAAGTAAATAATGGGAGCTGCAGGATAGCAATTTAAAAAAGCAAGTGCATTCTGAACAATAGGATAATTCATTGCATTCTGATTTTCCTGAGACCACGGTGTACGCATATTCAGCTGGAGTTGCCAAACTCCTCACATTCCAGTGATAATAATAAATTGAATTACGATAATTTAATAATAGGTTTTTGAAGCCTTTAGCCGGATAAAGTCCGTAGGCTTAAATGTCGTGAAATAGACTTGATATAACTCCACTCTGTCTAGACTAGACTAGACTGCAGGATAGCAATTTAAAAAAGCAAGTGCATTCCGACCAATAGGATAATTTATTGCATTCTGATTTTCCTGAGCCCGCGGTGTACGCATATTCAGCTGGAGTTGCCAAACTCCACACATTCTAGTGATAATAATGAATTGAATTACGCTAATCTAATAATAAGTCTTTGAAGCCTTTTGCCGGATAAAGTCCGTAGGCTTAAATGTCGGGAAATAGACTTGATATACCTCCACTCTGTCTAGACTAGACAAAGCGGCATATCTTGCTGAATGAGGCAAAAGGTGTTTTGACTTTCGTAAGAATAATGAAAGGGATAGTTTTAGTCCCGAAGTTTTTAACCGACGGCCTATAGTTTAGCTTTAGTGGTAGGCCACGAAGCTGTTTTCAGTGGACCAGAGAACTTGGCATAAATCAGAACTAAGCTAACAGGAGACTCGTTTAATAATATCATCCTGATCAAATAAGTGCACAGTGCAAAAAGACTTGACCTGAATTTTGTGTTTGTGCCACAACTCTTACTTAACAATGATAAATGTATTGGGGGACTAATGACTTTCTACCCACTCATAGCGTGGGCGCTGCCACTGCTAGCAGTGGCTGACCGATGCAAGCGCTGTCGCTACCGGCAGTCGCCCCGACTAGCGGGATTAATATGATGTTTTGCGTATCCGTGCGTGTGTACGACAATTTTCTCATTAAAGTTGCATGAATAACATGCTGATTAATATTTTGCCTGGTGTCCCTTTGCGCGTTTTTTTTTATCAAATAGAGTAGTTGCCATCATAATCTATCTGTTACAAGTCGCAAGCAGAAACCATCTGTTTTAATCCAGCGAGACTATATTGCAAATTAGCACAAGTTTAATAGATTTTTTGGATCTTTTTCAAGTGCCAGGGTTGTTCAGTTTGTGTTGTCTACCGACATAAAAGAAGAGTCCACCTTCCTTCAATTTCGTTTTTTTGTACATATAGATATACCAGAAGAAGAATAAGTGTTGCGATGGTTACTATCAAAACTGTTTACCTGGCGTAGTTTTGCTCATTCAGTGACATGGTCTGTCATTGACTGAAATATTAGGACGACAGTGTAAATTAATTGATAATCATTTCATAGGTTGCGAATATTCCCATCTTGAATATGAATAAAGCTGACGGAAACAATTCACTTCTGTAACAAAATAAAGACTGGTAGAAATCCTCATGCAAATCTTCACGTTGGGTCAGTTGTCACCCCCTTCAATTAGGGATACATAAACAAACATCTAAAATGTACCACCAATAATGATAGTGTGAGCAGTATGAGAGTAATGCATTAAATATTGTCATTAGTTGGCCTATAAAAAATCATCTATTTCTAATATCTTGCAAATATATGGTTATTAATTGCCTAACTGTTATTGTATATTTATAATATCTTGCAAATGCAATGTACTCCCAGGGCGCGAATTAAAAGGTAAAGTATCGTCATCCCCTTACAGCTTTGGTGTGCGCGAATGAAGGGCTGACACAAAACCACAGCAGCAACGCATCTCCCACTGTATTACCATTCAACGCTCATGTCAAACCGAGGTGAAAAGTTGAGCAAGTTTGAACTTAGTGGAATGATGCAAAAGGAGGTTGTTTCCTGTCTGTCAGTCATGCTAAAGTTTGAAAATTTTCCGCTTGTGCAATTCCACACTTAATGGCTACATTATATATTTTAACATCTCAGTATTATTGATTTGTCGATATGAAACATTTCTCGTTTAATCCTCAAAGTTCAGTTTCAAAAAATCGATTTTTGCTTCAATGTATCCTAAACGGGTTGAGCTATGTCTAAGCGGCAAATGTGAACTGTGTATAGTATAAATCTGTTAATCCACTATTATTTCACAAACCTAATTAAAAAAAATGCTGTCCAAAGCTGTTTTGAAGTTTTTTCAATACATCCCATTCCCATTTCTGTTCCATAATTTCCATCCAAAGGGTGATTTTCCCGATAAAAATCCATATACCCTGAAACTGTTTCACTCTCTAGAAGGCATGACATATTTATTTAATTCAGTTTCCAATCTGATTATCTCTAATCCGGCGTATGATTACAAATCGCAATATTATATATTGATTTGATTTTTTAATTTGCGTAATGTTATGCATTAGGATTAGGATATAAACATAATGCTTCAAATCAGTATGAGTTACCGTTGTAATGTTATGTCGAAAGAAGCTTCAGCAGAAAAGCAGATTGATGGGAAAGAGGTTTATCAGCATATTATCGCAGTGAGATTTGACTTTTACCCGGGTGTAATATTCATAAAGTATGGCGTTCCATAGTTTTTTAAGGAATAATTCATTTTAGATATATGTCAAATTTTAGTGATGAGAAAGCGCGTGTAAATATCGTTTCCCTCTACCTTAAATTAAAAATTTATATTTCTGATCTAAATTACTATGTTACACGTTTGACTTGTTGGGCACAAAGTGTACCGATTATATTATGATTGCATTTTTCTTCCTGTTGTTATGAAAACATTGCGTTTCTATTTGATTACTGGACTAATTGATTTGAAATTTCCAGTGGTTAAAGATTGTTGTTGTCGCTAGGATGCTATTTATTGCTTTTATTTATTTCAAAAATGTCTGTGGGTTATATGGGATTTTTTTTTGTATGCGTTAATGTCATTAAAATTAATTATTGCGCACCTGGCGGTTCTACGTTCTCGTTCGTCGATCTCTGGTAATCAAACGAAGTAGGGAAGACTACAGTACCGGTAGTCTACTGTAAAAGATTTGTATCTTGTTATACTTTTAAATATATAGTAATTTATAAGGTCAAGAAGGGTTGATCGTTACCTCAACAATTAACTTAATTAATATTACAACATTGATAACTCGTGAAGATGTGCTAAATAAGATCTTTGTCTGGAATAACTGATTTAGTGTACGCGAAATAGACACAAGGATCGTTGTGCTAAATTCTCGTTGTTGTTGTTAGCCTTGTTGTTGGTGCCGGGAAGAAATCGCTTTTCTGCCTACGGAATTACGGAACAATCGATTTTAAAATTTCCGTACTTGAAGATGGTTGAAGCCGCTAGAGTGCTATAAATTTTTTTCAAATTTTCTCTGAGTCATATGAGCTCGATAATTTACCGAAATATTTTTGTTTCAAACGGAACACTTTTTATTTCACAGTGCACACTACAGATTTTCTACTTTATGCCATGCCTAAATGTCTACGCTTTTCTTATGAATAATCCTTCAAAAATATCATCTGATAAATTGCCATATTTATTGCGATATGATAATGCACAACAGGCAAAAGTTCAGCCAATTATTTCACAAGTTCATGCTCGGGCCATGGTTGAAGTTCGTCAGGAGAAAGACTTCCGTGTTCCGCTTTTATTCCAAGTACTTATCCTCTCGTCATCGTTAGCATATATCCGTTCTGACTGCTGTTCGATATAACAAATACAATTCACTCATTCTATGTTAGACTGTGCATTCGAATGAATCAGTTCAGCTTCGAGCCGTTGTGGTTAATGATGAGATGCAGGCTGACTCGATTGAAACAGCCGGTAAAATAGTCAACTTATTCGTATTCAATTTGCCGGCTTTCAATTTTCAAAGAATCGAATGGGACCTAAACTTTACCAGAACCTGTTGCTGTATAAATATTCTGCAATGCTAGATACTAGTGTATATTGGATGTTTATTGCAATAGTCTTACCAACCTTATTTCAACTTCCAAAAACAATGCATATTCGTTGATTGACCTAATTGTTAAACGGGTGCTTACCATATTTCTGAAGCACAAAAATCGGGACGGCGCGGATTGGAAAAGCCAACTTTGATTCGATTACAGGGACTTAGTAATAGTTTTAACGTTTCTCATATCATTGTAGGTAGATTACGGGCATCAAAATCAGCTGTGAATACTATTAAAATATGCTCTATTGGTCTTCGCTTCAAATAATGGAAATTGTTCAACTCATTAGATAACTTGCACTAGT
This sequence comes from Styela clava, assembly GCF_964204865.1. Lineage (NCBI taxonomy): Eukaryota > Metazoa > Chordata > Ascidiacea > Stolidobranchia > Styelidae > Styela > Styela clava. Next base: position 22,101,860 of record NC_135250.1, read on the forward strand.
GAAGTGAGACGCAAAACAGTGGTGAATCGGCTGCCTCCGTTAAAAAAATTGTAATAGTACTAAATAGAAAAATTATTTATGACTGAATTACTGCAAAATTGGGGCATTTAAGTTTATCGCTGGGACAATGGAAAACATGCTAAAACAGGGACTGTCCCGGCTAAAACGGGATGTATGGTAAGCCTAGCATTAGATACACTCATCTCTTTTACTTTTCTAATGAAGCAGTCGTGAGAAATTATAAATTGTCTAAACTCATTAATTTTGTTAATTACTTCGAATGGAAAAAAAATCTCAGGCAGGTTTTTCTGTAAAATTTTTCTTGATTGCTCGAGTTGAGTTTACCGATTAGGATATCCATGACAAGGTGGTACAGTGCTAGCTTTATGGAGATGTCCACTGGCTGATGTTTTGAAAATTATCTATGATCGTATTCATATCGGTCTTCTAAACCAGCTTTATAAATTTTGTCGTTGCGCTATTTAACTTGACGTCAATTCATATATCGTTCGTTTATTTATGAGTTGTTGTCGAATTAAGGAAAAAAATGAACATAGATCATGTGGAATAATATGTTTTTGTTTGTCTTTGGCGTTTTATTATATACGTTGTTGACGCGAATGTAGACCTTTATTGTAACGTTATACAATCCGTGTGAGAGGTAGTGAGAAATGTACACGTGATATAGTGATACGATAGATAGCAGAAATTGTATTGGTAAAATAATATAGAGAAAATTAGATATATTCGAGTAAGTATGATTAAACGTCGCTTATGAATAGTGTAACGACCTTATCATTACTTTAACTTGGTATGTTAACTCAGGGAGTGCCCTTTTGCCAAGTGCGTTCTCTGTGCTTTCAGAATATTACCTTTATTTCGTGGCTATGAACGAATTTTGCCGTTTTGAAGTGTTGGCTTGAATACTTTTAGGTATTTCTGACATCGCTGTTGCATGGGACCTGCAAAGCACTCTGTGCATTAGCCACCAGGGAATGTCCTTGTTATTTAAACCCTGGAGCATCATAAACTTAGGCTATAGCCAGGGCCGGATTTGGACGATTAGAGGCCCCTAGGCTATTGCATTTGGGAGGCCCCCTATTGCAATTACATCATAAACGCTCTATGTAATATATTGTGACGTCAAACTAAGGATTTCCTGTATCCTGAAATTTAGTATGACGGAATAAATATATTTTCAAATTGCGTGAAATACGAAATTTTAGTTTAAGGCAAAATAATATGTTAATCACTCAGGTAGATTGGATAATAACTTAAGTTTTGAAGCACTTTAGGAAACTGGAGGCTGTTGTAATACGGTGCCAGAAAACCTGACATCATATCACCGGTTTCAAATCGCCAAAGGTGACATGACCTGATAAATGAAGCAATAATGATAAATAAATTTATCATTCAATTTCTTTCAAATGAACAGGTCTGTGATAAAAAAGCTCCGAAAATAGTGAAATATATGATAAAACAAAAGAGCTAGAGTTTTGCAAACTTTGCCTTGTGGTAAATTCGGCATTCTATTGCATTCGAACACACATGTCAATAAATTTAGAAACGCTATTGAGTATCAGAAATGTGCATCGTTAATTGAAAGGTCGCGATTTCTGGTCAATACGAACGTCCTGTCATGGGACCTATTCCCACGTCAGGTTTTACTTTATTAATTTTTCTGCTAAGAATAATGAGATACAGAATAGAGAGTATTAGTAATCCTGTCAATGATAACCAGTAATTAGATTGTCTGCCTATGTCGCGGTGCTGCTGTCGCTAGGAGTTATTTTGATCATTCATAAGAGTAATTGGCCGCAGAGTAGAAAATAACGCGAACGCAAGTTTGTTGTGCAGTCCCGCACAGTAAATCAGAGGTTTATCAGACAATTCGTGCCATTTTCAACATCAATTTCAACATCTTTCACTGCTATAGTGTACTGTATAGAATTGTGTATAGGGTATGTCGGTTCAATTTTACTGTCTTTCCAAGGTTATAAAAATAAAATTGTCTTGATTTATTGCATTTTGAAATATTATTATCGACTCTCTTGTCTCTTCTTCTCTCTGAACCTCTGACTACTAAAAAAGACTCGGTTGGATGCGGGTTCTAATCCGTTTACCGTGCACCTAAACCTAAAGTATATAATATTCACTACTACTTCGTGAATTCACGTCCACTTCCCCACAACTGATGTGACAAATTACGCAGAGAATGCGGCATCAGATCCATTTCAATTAATCTAAATAAATAAATCAACTGCAGTAGCTTCTTACGTGTGAGTGGCTGCGTGTTCCAAGCCGCATTGCTTGAGGAAATATTGTGAAATCGTTCATATGAACGAGGAAACGCTTTATCTTTTCCAATGATGGAAGATATTTCTCCGTAAAAAGACATATTATGACTCATTTAGTCTTCAGTCTGGGACAGTTTTATTTATTGAAGGTTTACGTAGCTTCCATACTTCACTTGGTCTTGTAAACTCAATTCAGAATGTTTTTATTTTGAGAAACTATTTTCGTTTTGGTTCGATGTTCATGAAACTCATATACGCTATCTGAGAGCATAAATGCAAGGAATAGTTAGAATTGTTAAAGAAAATCCGGATATTATCATTAGGACAATAAAGAGCTTTTTTGTCAAATGAATTTGTAAGCGGTATTATGTAGCGTAATAAAAGAGATTGCTTTTAATGACGTCGTTGGGTCTTATCAACCTATTCAACGAGTATGGAATTCATGTTTACCTAAATCGCTTAGCAAAGTTTACTTAACCGGACTCTGTGTCTATCGCGTTTAAAATTCCATACCTACGATAGTTCTACTTTTTGTCTGGGAATGAACCCAGTGAGTTTGTACATTTCAGTCAATTCTCACTCTTTAGCGATCTCTTGCAAAGTTGTAAAGAGAAAGGGATTTTTTATTATAGTATGAAATTGCCATCAAAGATACTTTTTGCTTAGTGGTGTTGAAAGTGAGTTGATTGTAAGGAATAGTTGCGCTGTGGATCAGCGATGAGTTGTTCTACATCATCAAAAATAAGCCAAACTCGAGCCTAACTTGGAAGTACAAAATATAAAGACAGCATGCAGTCTGAGATGTATAAATTGGCCATAACATTGTCAAATTGTCGTTCAGCCGCACTGCTGTTATCATGATCGTTTCTGGACGGAATCGCGACCAAGCCCTGCTGTCTGTCTAAACTTGCTAATCTGCATATCGGTAACCTAATTAAATCTAAGATATACGGGAGAGTGCATTTGTTAGATACAATTAACATCAATGAAGTATAAAATTTACTTAAAAATTCATTGGCATCAAAGTTTTTCAGCTTTTTATTATGATATTTTATGCAGATATTAGCTCCTAACGGTAGCTTCATTCATTGTTAGTTTCCTTCATGGATTGCTAATCTCTAGATGTTACTGTTACGTCACAGTGCTTAAATTATATCCGATAAATAAAATTATGGAAGATAACAAAGAAGGACTTTCGGTCAGACGAGGGAGCTGTGTCAGAAGCTTGCGACCTATTCTATCTCCAAAACCTTGGACAAATTTGTCGCAATTCGGAGAAAAAAGAACTGCCTCCTATAATTTTGATTTAAGGCCGAGTTTGAATTCGTCGCCAGCGAGAGAACGAAAACATTCTTGGAGAGACGACCCATCTTTGAACGTTCATTTGGAGGCTGATATCGGTACCAGAACACAACCAAGGGGCATAAAGTCGAAAAGCTGGGCGGCAGGACCGGTATCACCAATTATCAGAAACAGGCCTTACCGGAAAATAAGCGCACCACTGCGTATACCGAATTCATACACTGACAACCATCCAAAGCCTGGACTACTTGTAAACGGGTCTAGAAGCGAACGAATAACATCACAAAACGTAGATAACTTTGGAATTTTTGAGAGAGACAAAAATGCATTAATAACTCGGAAAAGTAAACCATCAGATCAAAAACGTATCCGTCCAAAAGGGCGACATCACGGTTCAGAAAGTCGATTTCGAAGGCGAAAAAGCTTTGAAGATAGAATCCATAATAACGGACGTTACGACTCGAGTTCGGAGGAAGAACAGAAGCAGATTTCACACAGAGATCGGAAATTTTCAAGTTCGTCAACTCCGAGTTCCAACCTAGCGGTATCTCTTGCAGAAGAATTGAATTCTCCGGTTTTGCAGAAAAAGCTGCAACGAGCCATTGCTAGAAGATCGAACAGCGAGAATAATTTTATTCGACAGACGAGGAAAATACGAGTAGAGGGTTGCATGTACAAGTTGACAATGGGTAAGTTTTATTTCTTCATATTTCTGAATAGATGCCTTATTTTTTGTTCCTAACATTTATCGCTTGCATGACATTGCTAACTTATATTAACCTATATAAGATTCAAATTACGAAGATCTTACAGGCGGATCTTTATAATTACTAAAAAAACTATGCGATAGAAGGTGACTGGAGCTCAAGGCTCTGAAGCTTGTGCGCAATTTGATTCGACTCCGTTCTAACGAACCCGGGAAATAATTAGGGCTGAGCATTTCCGAATTCCTGATGATTTCAGTATCAAATCGAATATTTTTTTGAATCGAACTTCGAATACTTGGAAGATTGGTAATTGTTTATAAATTTTTTATTGTGATGGGTCATCCAGACATAGAATCCGCCACTCAGACAGTTTGCTGAGGGTTCACCACACACAATAAAAAACATGTTTCATCAACAACTCACTATGAAAAAGAGTCTTATGTTAGTTTAAATTTAAAAAGATATGACCTCAAACAAAAAGAAATGACGGTTCACCTCGACCTTTGGCGAACAAAAAAAAACAAGATGGTGGCGATTCTAAATTTTCGTTTCTACCGATTCGAATCACTTAATATTCGATTCGAAATTCCCGGCCCTAAAAATAATAAAGAGAACATCATAAAGAGACGCTTAGAACAAACCGTTTAGTTTTTCTTACCAATTAGTCTTTATTGGTTTACGATAGTGGGCAGTTATAGAGGCGACTGAAGTAATTTATACATAATTATAGTGGGTTGGAGGCAGTGCTGCATACTACATATCCATAAAGTATGGTCAGAGAAAAAGTCCTTTTAACCATTAGAATAAGTGGAATTTTTTTCAAATTCGTTTAACTATTTCCGACCGGAAGATGTCTCGTTTTGCTTTTTGGGGGTTGGTAAGACAATCATGTTTTTTTTTTCAATATTGTACTGTATCGGTATATGTGAACCGGGCCACTTGAATGTCCATAATGTTACTATACTTCGAAACATGATGCTTCGATAAAAGTTTATATAAAGTTATTCCTATATTATTAGTTTATTAGATATATTGGAATAAACAGCGTGATTTTTTGACCTCACTGCAAATTCGGTTCATTCGGTATTCATGTATGATCCCCAAGCTAAAAAGAAAACAAGAAATATGAAACTATTGTAATATATGGACGCCAATTGTTTCAAAGAAAAGCTCGTCTCATAACAGTTCTTTGTGTCATTGTGTATTATCCATAGGATTGGTAAGGAAAATGATAATATTATGGAACTTCCCTGGCTGTGCTATCAGTAAAGTTCAGTGTATATTCTGTTATTTTCTTGTTACTGCAGTACGAGAACTTAAAAATTATTGTCCTTCACTTCAGTAAATCCGATGCATTCGTATTTTGCTTGTTATGCAGAGAAGAGAGCACTCGTTTTAGCAATTTCTCTTGACAAGTTCGCCAGTGTTTTTACCATAAAATGTTACTAATTTCACACATTTTCTGATATAAAGGTTTGCTCATGATATTTGGCTATGTAAAGCGAGTAGCAGATTCGTCATCTGAGGGAATATGCCTAGTTCACTGATTGTATTATCGATTGTAACAGAGCTTATGAGAAGTATATTTGTATCTATGAAATAGTCGATTTACCTCAAAGCAGAGAAAATAAATAAAGACCAGTGAGGGTGTAACGATCTGTAGGAAAAGTATATTTTGATCAATTGGACCTCGGATGACCGCAGTTAAGAATACAATTTCATTTAAATTGATCCGGTTGAATTAGCGATTTGTTATTGTGATGTCATAGTGACTTTCATAACGGATATAATGTACAGTGTATGTATAAAATCCAGTTAGAATTTCAATTTTGTTATGAAGTAAGTTCTCAATATATCTTGATTAACCAGGTTTGTCAGTGTTTCTTTAACTTGTTTTACCACATTAAATGCACTCATATACAACAATCTATATATGGTATCGATAAAATCCCTTCGCAATTGACGTTTGACTCCATAAACAACCCTGTAGGCAATATCAAAATTTTTGGTATTTCAAGCATGAATGTATCTAGCTTTGTTTTATCGTATTATACTCGACATACTGACTGAAAACTTTTTAGTAAATAATGTTGCTGTGAGTGCACTCCAATGACGAGTAAACGAACTCTTCGCGAAAACAAGTCTTTGGTACTTTAAATGGGATTTATCCACTCGATAGCAATTCTTAGAAAGGTTAAATAATATGACCGACGGAAGCGGAAGACCTTGCATTTACGGCACATCTATAAAAACTTAGCAAATTCTGCACATTGAGAAGGTTATTCGTTAGCAGTAGGTTGGAAATGATTCATTCTTTCCTGGTATAACACATCGTCACAATTGATCATTGTTCAGTGGATTCAAAGAATTGAGCTAAATGGAAGTGGAAATTAGCATCAGTGTTTAGCATTACACCTTTTGCACCGTTGCTACGCGGAAGCTGCGGAAGCAACGTGATGGTTATAATATGGTGGCGGACTGTTTACTCAATTTGTATGCCATGGACATAACCATCATCATATATGGCCCAGACTGAAAGAATGTTTATTTTTGACTCAATACATGGTTATTTCTAATCCAACCAGAACTAATAGTGGCCCGATGTACTCTGTTCTATCTTCCTTTGCCGTTACAATTTTGATTTTGAGTGAAATCACGATTCGGTCATTGGGTTCATTACAAAATCCAGTTCCTATTCACCAATGTAAAGGTCGTTTTATATTGTCTATGGACTAATTACAAGCGGCATAGGAAAATTTAGATAATCCCTTTTTATGAAATGATTTTTTTGAATTGAATATCGAATTTGAATAGACGTTTTTGATTCTGTTTTAGCCTCACCAGCACACACTGGTTATATCTTTGAAATAAGCTACAAAGTTTTGCGCAGCAAAATCAATCAATGTTTCGCAACACCACGCACTCAGAAATTTTCAATCATCCTGCTTCAGACACACATAAGTTATTCTTGTAACGTTTCGATTGACGAAAGTCAGACAAGTAAACAGATATTTTCAACAATGATATAGGTCAGAGCTTACATGTTGTTTTAAACATCGATGATAGCTTAAATTCAGATACCTAGTTATTGCTACTTAGGTTAACGGAATTGTAAGTGAGTCGGGGTCAGGGACAGGGTTAGAAATGAGAATATAAACACCGTGAACGATGTTTGAAGATTGTATGTATTGTTTCATTGAGAAAGATTTATGATAAAATTGTAGGATAAAATTGGTAATCGTATACGATTCTAGTAAAAAGAAGAAGTATGACACATTTAGTTTAATGATTCAATCGAAAAAAACGACGGTTATTCGCTTGTTATGTGTCCATTTAACGCCATGGTCTAATATGTATTACGTGAGCATTGCTGTGTATTGTATCCCATTATTTCTAACAATATATAGTCGATATTGATTTCAAAACTGATTCAATATGAATTATTCTTTACACGACATAAATTGACCTGGTTTCCTTTACCGAATCAAGTTAACTTCTCGAGCGTTTTTAAAAGTGTTTATGCTAATGCAATTTCGTTGCCCGCAAATTGGATTAATCATTTTTGGCTTCAAGTCCGAATTCGTAAATAATTTTAACTATTTTGAAAGGTTATACATCAAAATTATCTCTTTTGCTATACTGATAAGGTCATAATTCATAAAACTACTAAATACGATCATGCTTGATCATGCTCGCCAATGTCGATGATATAAGAATGATTTATATGTAGTTGAATAATCATGAAATACTAATCGTGACTAAATAAATGAATAAATAAGTAAAATGAAAATAAAATCTGCTAAATAAAATTTGGCAGTTTTATAATGTTGACGCTTTATGAATAGATTTGTAATTGGGAGTGGAATTTTATTAAATATCCTTAAATATCAAATTATTTTGATATTTATTTTGTATCAATACCTTGAAAGTTAAGTTAAACTTTACTGCTTTTTATACTATCTGAATAATTGAATTGTAATTTTTCTTTTCGCTAACCTTTCATAAAGAGGGCCGCACCGTACATTTTATTTTGTTGTATTTCATCATTGCGCAATATTTGTACATGGAATTGATACGCCGCATTCATATTGATTTTAAGGCCTGTTACAACTTTCACAAATCAATCAATGGAAAATGGTAGTTTATTTTAATATGTGGTCTTTATGAAGCAATTATGACGAAACTATTCCTCTCTTTACAATCCGTCTCCAATCAATATATAATTACAAACGGAAGATATGAGTGCGGCGTTGTAGAGTTTGCTTCCGGAGTTTACTATTGTATAGTTTAGGCAAAAATATATCAGTAGTTTAAACGAGTTTGTCAACCATTTGGTATTCCAGTAATTTGGTTTAAAAACGTATATTTTGGTTTCGAATTTGACTGCCAAAGAGGCCAACATTATAAATCAACCCTTTGCTCTGAAATTACGTCTGAGGCAGATCTTTTACTCTTACGGTATTATTCACTAGCTGTACAACTTTATTCTTTCACCCTTGGCAGAATTGGCAGTAGTCTTTATATTGGAAAAAATTCTACCAGAAGCAGATAATTAACTAATAGCAGGTTGAATTTCGTGACCAAATTTTTTAATACATTGAGATTTATAAACAGCCATTTATGCGTCACCAATATGTCATAGTTATATACACGGCTATAAACAAAAATTAGAATTATTGATATTTATGCGTAACCATATAAATAAATTCATACACATCTTCTAATGTATAAACAAAATATGGCCGACATACATAAACTACATGTCCGTGGGCAATTTAACAAGGTAAGTAGGCTTTAAATACTTTTCAAAATCATGTAAAACTCAATTGCATTCGGTATTGTTTTGATTTCATTGGCATCAGTTCACCCGAGCATACACATTGTTATGATATTTTTTTGACTCAGTTGACATACTGTTACATCAAATTTTCATAGTAATTTACGTAATTTTTTTACCTCATCTTCATTCACACGATGGAATTTGTCAAAAGCATAGGTGCGTGGTTTTAATCACTAGTTTTTCAGAAGTACCAGTAAAGCGTTAATGTATCGTTTTTGTTTTTTATGTTTTGCCAAATTCATTTTCCTATTCATGTATTTCTGGAATTTTTTCAGATTTTTTACGCTTTATAAACAGGAGCGCATTATGTCTAATGCAATTGTCACATTTGAAACGATAATTTAACACAGATTGAATTACTTGAAAATCTGATGTAACTTATGCGTTTTTTTTAATGCAAGCTAAACGAATTTACATTATGCAAGAATTTTTGCGACAATGGGCCCAAAGACGTTACTGTATGTTTATTGATCAGTGATATATGTATTGCGTCGAAAGTTCATTAATTTTGCAAAACGACGCTTAAATTTAGCCACGCTTAGCTTCGGAATATAATATGCAGCTGAACGCCGGATACTGTGGCAGCGTGCCATCGTGTTAACGGCGCTTAACGATGTATGCACGTAGACTAAAACAGTTCACTGTTTGTTCGAAATTTAGGATTTAGAAATGAAAGCGTTCAGCAGTCGTATGTATTTTAGGATGCTTAAAATCACCATAGAATAGGAAAGGCCATGTTATGGCCAAGGAAGACGATTTCTCTGGGCCAGAAAACTACTTTGTTCTCGATTAGAGTTGAATATAAAGCTGATTTAGCCCAGTGACTGTAGAATTAGTTTCCTATGGGGCGCCATTTGCCGTTTCCAACGTATAAATGGTGTGGCAAACTCATGTGTTGAGTTGAGTTACTTTCGTACTGGAGTGGTTCATTCGAAGAAAATTTTGAGTGTTTTATTATTCGATAAGTGAGTACACTAGTTGCACATTTTTACATTAACATCAGTATAGGGCTTGGCACTGCTTACTTTTATACCATAAATTCAGAGTTATGCTTACGATTGAAATTATCGAACAATTCTACAATATTACTTTAGTTTTACTTTTTTTTTAAACTAGTCTATTTTTGAATACACAGTTCAAATTCTGTCAACAAATTGAAAAAACCGCAAGTATTTCCGGAAGGCAGTCGATAAACAGCCATATGTTTACGGTTTAGACTAAAGCTCATAATATCCTATAGTCATTGCTTCCATACATAGCATTATTTTCATTGAAATATTTGTATTCCTAGTTACTTTCGTTGTGTATACAAAAGTAACTTCTTAGTATACACTAGACGTTTGTCAAACATTGCTTCTGTGTGAATTTTAAAAAAAATTTGATTTACCCTCAAGCAACATTCACAAAAAAAAATTTTAGAACTTAAGAATAGACGTATCCAATATTATACAATACAGGGAACCTATTATTTTTGTGTTTGTATATATATATATTCAGAACGCGACGGCCTCACTCTAGTTCGTTCGGATTGCAAACTTTCCGACTGCTCTTATGTGTAGTTAATCTCTCGGGTATGATGAAAACAATAAAATCTATATGGTGTAATCGATTTACTACTGACATTCAAACGTAGCAATGAAACTATTCGTTGTGTAGACTCATTTTTGGACAAGAAATTGTTTTTTTTTGATTTATTGTTGTTCATGGCGGATTTCTTGTTGTCTTTGTTATTATTGTTAGTGGTTCCAAAAATCGCTTTTCTCGGCAAATAACTCGATTTCCAAATTTCCGGTTTTTGAGGATGGAAGAATTGCGAGAACGCTTTCGAATTATTTATGGTTCCAAATTTTGTACTCTAATACCCCCGGCTATCTAAGATCTAAGCATATAATCTATTCATATCATAATGTTGATGAATTACGATTTTCAAAATTCCCTTAAAAATATATAGATTTATTCTAAGCGCTTGGATTATTTTTGAAGCGAAGAACGCCAATCGCTAACGATTAAAATCCAATTGATCAAATTTTCTTAATGAAGCGTTAAATTGAAAAGACTGATGGAATTAAATGTTATTTATTTGAGGCTTATTATAAAATCAATCTTTTTGATTACGCTTACACTCATATGCACTGGATTGGGATATTTTTAGGTCGTTTTAGTTTTTAAGGATTGTTGGAAGATAGTGTATATGATATGGAGATTATTTTAGTATTGAGCATAGATGGGTAGGCGTTTTATTGAATTGTTTTTGTTTGATAGCCATGACAGAATAGCTGCAATGCAAAAAAGTTCTAAGAAAATAATTTTCCTTTTTTTATTGCATTCTTCGTTTTGTTGGAAAGAAGATAATGTTATTTTTTTTTTCAAAAATTGTTTAACGTACTTATGCTTAGACATATGACGTTTACGGTGCAACAGGTGAAATCACAAACTTTTTTTCCTTTAATCAACAAATGCACAACTTGTACGTACGCATCAACCAAGTAAACGGTGATTTTAGGATTGCACTATAGTTAATGCAATCTGTTATCAATGGTTATATTGTAGGATTTGAATGGTTTGAAACAGGGAGGGATTAATATTTATATGTAGTAGGTGAGGCTAGTCAGTAAGATTATAAGTATAAGATGCACACAAATTAAGTGTTTTTCACATTTTTACTCGTGTAATAGTTAATTCCATTTCTTCATTCAAATCTGTCGCAGTATTTTACATACCGTAATATATTCGTAGAATAGAATTATTGCCAACACGGAAATATTGAGAAGGCTTTTGTCAATGTGAAAAACCAATTCACGAAGATGGCGGCGGCTCCGTTTGCACGGAACCCCATACACATGCACCAGAGTAAAAAACGTAAATTGGCGAGTGACAATGGAACCACGGACTTTATTTTCAAAGGTAATTTCAGTAGATGTTGACTGTATTAGACTGTTTTAGAGTCTGTGTGTATCTTTTATGGTAAACATAACATAACTCAATTGGCCAGCTATTTTTTTTATGGTCTCAACACACTAAATCAAGAATGATTGTTGCAAGCTAAAAATGTATATGATTAACATAGATGTGCTGAAATAAGTTCACTTGAATCTAGTAAACATGTAATAAACGTATTTTTCTACCGTTTTCGTGAAATTGGCAATAATGCTGCATTCCTATGACAGATTTATAATTGATGCAACTTAGGATATCGTAAATAGGCTTAGAAATTCTCATGAACCATCCAATTTCAATTTCTTTACTAAAACTAAAAATGTCGATAAACTGAATTTCCTTGAATAATAAACCCTTCAACTCTTCAATTGATAGTTTGAATCCACTCTCAATAAGGTTTTGAATATGTGATTCAATCAGGCTCAGACTAAGCCTATCATATTAATTTCTTTTGCCATTTGCAGTTATAAGCATTTGTCACCAAATTTTGTTTTATTTTTTTTACTTTTTCCCAATGCATAAATTATGTAAGAACAGGTCAATCATATTTAATGCGTTCAATTTTGTATAATTTGCGTGGTCGTTGTGTTTGTACTGTAACTGATTGATATATTACTCTAGCCTAAATTATCGTCGATGTATGTTTTTTCGAGAGGGTTGTATATTATTTTATATATGATCTGAATGGCGCTATTTAATTAAATAGATTGATTTAGAATCCGCTTGCAAATTGCATCTCTTATTTCTAATTTTTGACGGGCATGTTTCGACGAGAACACATCAATTTTTCATACTTGGATGCCATAAATTTTCATTGGGCACAATGTAAAAACTTCAGAAATTTACAGATAATAATACGTACATGAGGTCGAATTAATATAGATGTAGTTAATTATACAGATTGTATATTGTGTTACATTGAAAATAAATTCTGATATCTTGTTTATTTACTTTTTAATCATATTAGATTATACATACTTTTGTAAGTGTTCAACTTTTTTCATTTTGAAGGTCACCACGAACATTTCTCAACCCATCTCAATTATTTTTAGTAATCTTCCAATTATAAACACTATAAGGTTCCTTGGAGAGCTAGTAAGTCCTGGATTAGGACCATTACTCATATAACGAGCAATCGAAAGGTTTTGAATAGACAATCACCTAATTTTAACTCTAATGAGCTAGTAAAACCAGCCTCATAGGCGACATTATGGAGATTTTGGTTATATGTTCCTTTTTCTTCGATACGAGAAATACGGTTATTTCCGTTGGAAATTGAAGCGTCAAATATTGTGTATTATTAATGTAGGCAAATACTGTTACAAAACGAAAAATCGATTTTGTGCAACGTTGGTATTTGTTCTCTATTACATTTTACATTGTAAATATGCTAGTGCGTATATGTATGAATTCTTCGCATTTTTTCAAACATCTTTTTTTGTATAAAGGACATCGTTACATAAATCATGATATTATTTCGTCACAATCATAATTTAAAAAAATTTGTAACGTTTTTTTTTTCAAAATTGTGTCCAAACATTATGAATTACGATTAAACTGAGTTCTTTTACCTTTGATCCATCGATTCCCGATATAATATGTGCTATTTGGTGATTGCACGTCTTCAAAAAAGCATCTCTGTCAATGCTCTGACTACACACAAACAACACTTGGCTATACAGAGTGACTCAAAAAATAAATCCAGGTCATTCGGAACATTTCACAAATCTAAACAGAGCATAACTTTGTGTAAAGCGTGCTGGGTTGCTGAAATTTTTCTGGTGCAGACACAAATAGATGTTTTAGAGTTGAATATTTATTTTTTAGTAAGTAATTTTGATATTTATGGGTTTTGTTTTTTGGGTCACCATGTATAATATATACGTTCATCTCTAATGTAAACGAGTTTTGATGTAGGTTGGGTTTATAGTTGGTTTTGCGCAACCCCCGAACGTGTAAAAATGGTCGGTATTGTAGCATTTATTCAAATTAGTGTAACATTGAACTGAAAATGGAACTAAAAATTACTCAATTCGGATAACAAAGAACGAAGTTTAAACATATATACAGTTTGAGTTAAGCTGCCATAATAATTTACTGAAATTAAATTGACGTTACGGTGAGATGCTATTATTTTGTTGACTTCACACTAAGTAACAGAAATCTGTTTTATTTGCTCATCTTACTCGATACTTTGATTCAATTTTTTCATACAAATAGGGGGAAAAAGATCGGATCGATAAATTTAAATGTCATCCACAGCGCAGACCCGTGTATCAAGCTGAATAGACGGAATGTCTCTTGGGAGTACTAGTGCAAGCGAACAGTTTTTTATGAGATAATGCGTGTGTTTCTGATTTGCTCTCCGCTTGCAATTATGTGGTTCTGAGCGATTTATTTTTTGTGAGATGGAAAGGCAAAAATCGATGTCAAATTGAAGTCGTGATAAGGATTTTTATTCAAATTGGAGTTGAAGATATAATTTTTAAATCAAAATTTATATATTTTACGAGGGAAATTGTAAATTATGCAATGAGAAATATCCTTTTTGGAGTGATATTTTAGCATAGATGACGTTTTTTTGCTCATAAATTTGATTAGAACATACTAAACCGAAACAAGCTTACCGTGTTTCCCCAATAAGAACTAGCCTGAAATTTGAAAATGATTTTAATATAGGTCCTCCCCTTAAAATAAGACCTAGTCAATAACGCGATTTTTTTTCGACCTAGTCGATAGCAAGAAATCTCTCCTACACGATGATTAATAAGCTATATTTTGCAGTTATTTTGAAAAAAAGTTTTATTTATAAGTAAATGGATATCGGTTTTTCTATTTTATATATTTGAAAATCTCGTAATTCTCCACTTTGTAGTTTTGTTTCTGATAAATGAAAATATAAGACATCCCCCGAAAATAAGCCCTAGTGTTATTTTTCGGAAGAAAATTGAAATAAGACCCAGTCTTATTTTCGGAGAACACGTTAGTATCTAGATCTCGTAGAAAGAAATATTCCTGAAATTCCGATATTATATTATACAAACCTTCGAAAATGAAATTATTGAATATTTTGACATTGTAAATCCCCTATGTAGTATTATTACGTCATAGAGTAAATGACAATCGATGTCAATTCGCATGAATTTTGCATTTGAAATTCGTTACAATGACTTACTATGTTAGTTAGCATTTATGTAGTAGGATGTGTATATAGTCTTCTAAGGATAGCAAAGGTATTATAAATTTTTACGTTAGGCATTAAGTCCTAAATGCCATCTAAATTTCAATAATATCAGATTCGATTCAAATCATATCTTACGTTGAAAGGGCTTATTGGCTTAGCAGTTTTGAAATGTCATTCACTATTCAGTATTCAGCAATGGTGCAATGTCACTCGACATGAAGGATAAAGTGGCAGATCAATTTGCGCATCCATATCTGTGACTAATTTTCCCAGCGGAGGTAAGAGCAGAGCACTGCATGTTATTGTATATGGTATTTCAACTTAACCCAACCACTGAAGAGACTCTTCCTCTGTGCCTTGATAGGGAAGACACTTAAATATACGAGAGATACACAAACTACGAACTTCTGCGATCAATAATAATGCATCATACGGCAACAAAATCGACATTGACCAAACTCTTATCCGTACCATCGTCTGACTTAGCAAAAATACTTCTGAAGAATGAAGGTCGAGATTTATGAAAATATAGTTCATTGATTTTTTAAGAATATTCATGTACACGCAGCCGTTGGTAATAAACGATTGTATTTGGATGTTCACTAGATCAAGCGGATGTCAAAATAACATGGTTCAAAAAATGTATGGTAAAAAAACACTTTTATTTTATTGTTCTTTGTTGATAACGCTTACAACTAGAAGATACGTTTCATCTTCAGAGCTCTGGTATGTTTATGAACCGACCTGATGATTGCAAATATATATTCCCAAGAGTAACGTGAAGCTATGTCAACCCCGTTACATCGAATCTTAATAATGCTATTTAAAACATGAAATAGCATTATGGCAAGCAAGGCTTGCCGACTGCTCTTGTAGTCATAACAGTGGCTTGACCGCCAGCGTGTGAAAGTCTGGAGTAAAATGGCTTCTGTAAGAATTTGTTCGTGTTCACATCGCATATAATAGCTGTATAAAAGCAGTTGTTCTTAAATAGGTAAATTTGTACCGTAGGCAATTAGTCGTTTTTAAGGTTCAGATGTTTAGACAGTCATTGGAGTTTTCATCTACATTGAGTTTGAATATTTACAGTTGCTGCTAACCGGGATCATATATTTAACACGTTATTTAATGTTTGTTAGGTTAACTTGCCATTTTGAAGCGTCATTGGTGAGTCGATTTGTACGCAAGTTTAATATTAATATTATACGGGCGCCAAAAGGCCATTTGCTTGCTATAGCCGTAGCAGCGATCGGTAACCTGCAGCTCTTCATTCTCGGAGCTATGGCTCCCGTGAATCGAAATGGCTACAGCAGTTTTATGTCAGAAACAGTGGGGATTCGACGGCATAATGTCGATTACTACTCACTAATTACACATCACAACAGGTATGAGTCGAGAGCGATAAAAAAGGGTCGCATTAAGGCGGTTCGGATCTGTCAAAACAAACTGTTTTTTTTTCATTTCCAAGTTCTTTTCATTTTGCCGTAAACTGAGTTATTGCATCATTCGTAATTTATTTGGCTTCTTCTTAGTAAGAACTAGAATATTGCACCGTGAGTAGTTTTAGAGCCACTGACATTGGAGTAGATGCTGCGGCTCCGCGTACGTTCGAGTTTGACGGAAATTCCAAATGGCTCTTTCAATGCTGAAGGTTGCCGACGCGTGAACTAATGTGCGTGATAAAAATCAACCAAACTACTATAAAAAAGATCGGCCATATTCACATACATTTTTCGTCAATTCAAACTATAAATCCCCTCTTTGACTTCAATGTTTTTCTAGCCAGTAAGTAAGGGTTACTCGTTGAAGCGCAAGTACTTTAACTTTGAATTAGCAAACTTATTACTAAATAACTTCGTTTTTTTTTTAATTATGGATTTTAAACTCATTGAAAAGGTTATCGACAAATTAGATTTTCTAGAATCCCGGTGCCGCAGTACACCATCACTAATTGAATTTGACAACCGATGTGATAGCACCTTGCGGGTTTTTTTTATCACAGGGGAAATAAGGGCACCGCGAAATAAAACGTCAGTAAAAGAATACCTCATCACCTCAGCGTAAAATTCTAGCTTAATCTAGTATGTTTTATATATTTGTGAATACGGATACTTGTTTCGAGTTGGAGCTAGACATTAATGCGGCTATTTATTAATTAAATTAATAAGTCATGGAGAGGAGAGAGGAGTGTATGACACATGAAATGTATATAGATAACAACATGAAATATTGCCTTTAACAATCTCAATTGAGTTCGTATCATAGGTCATAAGGATCAGCCTGAGTTCTCCACTTGACGATACATTTTTTCGAATTGAAAACTGGAACATTACAAAAATTGTATCAGTGTCACATTAAAAATTTAGGAATAAGGTATGGCGATAGGAATAGATAGGTGTTTCATGTGCAGGGTGACCGCAAAAAATTGACTTTGTTCGACGGAAATATCCCTATAATTTTTACTCAAGAGCATAAATCCGCATTTAGGGTCAAAAATCTGAATCTCTTTTTCATCCATCGTGTTATACTTAAAAGATCAATTGAATTTTACTTAAATGATTCAAGATATACGTCATCGCATTAGATTACACGGGTCTCCACAACCGACCTTAATTTCAACCATAGATGCAGAATAAGTCTGTATAGATTCGACTTTAATATGACCACAAGCGTATGGTAATTCGTGGATTATTCTTACCGAGTCGATTCAATTTTCATTAAAATTGCCGCTGATTATTTCCCAGATGGGAAAATCTAAATGCCGTACCTCATCCATAATTCAAATAGTTGACGAACAATTTGACGCACGACGTCCATAGCGATCAACGTCAATTTGAGTTTATGCCCCGCTGGGATGTTTAAAGTGGAAACGTCATCGTGGGGTCACTTTACAACCTCCCTAAATGCATGAATTTGTCTATATGATTAGTCCCGCGTATGTTCGCGCTAGGGTTATATTATTAGTAATAGTATTATATATAAATTATGCTATTACATCTCTTACCCGACTCCGACTAGAGTTGCATTGACTAGTAATAATATTTGTTTTTGATATTGGTAGTAATATTATACTTATTTATTGAAACGTTGGGTACATTGGTGTCGTGATGAATTTAATGACGTCAGCAAGTATGATGTCATAGATAATCATGGTTAAATCACGTATCACGTATTTAGCTCATAATATTACAGCGCTGTATGCGTGCACTCGCTGTTGAAACATTCGACCAGTGCTAACGCGAATTCTACCCGGCTCAATTGTAATAAAACCAGAAATTGTAAAAAAAGATTATTATAACACACCAAATCCAAGTTATCATCGGAGAGTAGGATAGATGTCAAATGAACTCCCACAATTTGAGCAAATTCCCGCAGAAGCGTCCCGATACATTATTTTGGGCAAATGATACCCGTTCGAAATAACCTAACTATGCGATATCGTAACCTAAATATTTATCATTGTTCCTAAATTGGACCATCCCTGGGTGGGCCATAGCATGATAAAAGTAAAACTTGGCTTGGAAAGACCAGCCCGTTCTAAGTGAAGTTTACCTCGCGTTGACTAATGTGATGTCCCATTTCCTGTATAATTTATTCACCTTTGTCGAAAAGCAATCATGTAACTTCACTAAATGAAATCGATCGAAACTAAAAAAAATCGAATTTTATTGTCGCTTAGCTGTGGTGATGCTGGTTTAAAGAAACTGTAATCAATAACCGGTGAAAAAATGCAGTTTAAAAAGGAGTCAGCAACAGTATTTATTATGCATCACGCAATATGCAAAGTCGTATCATTAATTGAATAACTAACTGGTGTGTACGCAGCAACGCAAGAAAAATTTCTTTGTATAAGTAACAGGCGTATTGAGAAATAAAAAGCAGATTTTGGACAGTTTGTGAAACAGATTGTTAATAAATAACATAAAGGGTGTATAATAGACTTACTAAATCGAATATTACCAGCTTTTGAATGTAGCACAATTTTTAAGCTGTCAAAGTTTACCTAGTACCGGTAGAGTTTTGTTCTATAACGTACCGCAGTGTTCTTCAAAGTTAGGTTGCATTGGGTTGTCTAATAAGCATTAGGAGTAGGACCATAGGTTTTCCGATATCGGTTAAACCGGCAAAATCACAATCTGGCAATGTTGATTTATTTTTTTTTTTTTAACCAAATTGGAGAGCGTATTTAATAAACATTCTACACCCTTATTTCTATTCATCGTCTTTTTCAGGGAGAGGTGGGGTAGGATAGATGTAAAGTAGTTACCCAAGTTGAGCCCTTTTTTCAGAAATAAATTGAGATGAACGAATTGAATTCAGTAGTTATATGAGTAGGGTGAGATGATTTTATGATTCGAATAGCCATCTGAAAGGCATCCTTCATGAAAAGTATTTTGGGCTGCTATTTGACATGAAGTTTGATTTTGAAGGCAGTTAGACAAAATGAGTAGGCTACTATCAATCAAGTGCAATGTTCATGTCAAGACTTGCGCCTATTATTATGTTCAAATGTCTCTCCATCCTAAATGAAAAACGGTGATTAATGTAGCTAAAACTGTGCTAAAGGTTTGGTATACAAATTCAAAAAATAAAATTACAAATAGATTTATACTTTGAAGGGTAAACTGGAATAATATGAAAAATTGTTGCCCGCCATATGATCGAGTTGTTCCTCACTCCCGGAAAAAACATGAAAACCCTATCTTAAATACGTAATTTCTGTTATTCAATAGTTTCACAGTTTTCAAATCGATTTTTTATCGTCTTCTGGTCCCATCCCGCCTATAGTCAGCTGCAAACATCTAACTTTTTTATCACCCCTGATAGGGCAATTGAGGCAAGCCCACCCACTCGCGCGACTGTTAATTTGAATCTTGGTCGCGATCAATAGAAATCTATTGACGTTATTTGTACACGATATTTTTCGTCCTTCTGAGGATTATCCAAGATTGTAAAAACATGCGGTATACTGGGGAAGGTTTTAAGTTATTATCTTCTAAATGTCGAGGTTAAACCAGATTTAAAATCTTATTGTGACGTCATATGAATAAAATTATAACATTGCTATAGTGACTGAAATCATATGTATATCGTCAATTTTCGTAACTTGAATCTTTTATAAAATAACAGAAATATGATTAATAATTTAAGAGTTATGAAGTATTTTGTATAATTTTCATACCAAGCAGATAAAAAGTATTGAATAAGTTATAGCCAGTTGCAGAGAGGTCCATCACAGTACATGTATATACTTATTAGACGGGTATTCTCCGTCTTTTGTAGTGGACTACTCAGAGTACAGACGTTATAATAATCAGATTTGACTATTGCTCAAATCTGGGAAAACTCACTTCTGAGTGAGTAACCAACGCTAGAGATTCAGATGAGTTCAATTTCTACATAATACGTTCAGTCTATACGTATTTTCATCGAACGATGTTTCGAAATAATAAATGATTCATATATACTTTTAATATTGAAATGTTCTAAGAATAATGACTTGGTCATTTTTTAAAAGTCATGTGTCATTATTAAAACTCGTGACACAAAATACAGTCATTCGCGATATACTTGAATTTCATAAAAATTTTGCAGATTTTTTAAGTCTTATTATTAAAATCACGTATCGTATCCAACATACAAAATTATTGATTTGATAAATTTATCCGATACATAATTACAATACATTTTTTGTCTGAAGGACACCAAGAATAGCTTTTCAAGTGAAATGAAATTAGTAGTTCATTTTATGTCTGCATAATTAGAGAATCTGCTAAGTTAAAAGCATGTCATGAAATTGTTTCAATTTACTCTCAGATAAATTGGGGGTACATACCCATTAAACCCCGAACTCTTGGCTCCCTAACTGCGATGAGAAAAACTGGCGGCTAATTTTTTCCTAGTCTCATCACAGCTCTTTCGAGATCGTTTTTTGGTGGTTACACAATGACGGTTACATGTTTGATTTATACCTGAATTTATAGCACACGGTAGTCAAAACAACGAAATCACCATTCACGCTTGCAAATCTATCCGAGTGAAAAAATTGTCCGAGCGGTTGCTAAAACTTCAATTGTTTGGTCACCGTATGACTATTGTTATGGAAATAAACAAGGAAGTCAATTTCGGGGTAACATCCATCAGTAAACAGTCCTTTTTAATGTTGAATATGCAGCGTATGTCGTTGTTGTTATTTTGAAAGATTTCTATAGTCGGGATGAATAATTAAATCGCTTACTGGTATTTGATTACCCCGAATACACTTGCACCATTGCACTCTGATATCTCGGATATAACATTCAATCTCGTAGTCAACGGGTCGTTGAACTTGTACTCTTTTCACCATTACGCCGTGATATTTCCAAAAATCCAGGCTCAGCCATGCTAAGAAGGTTAAATTACTTTAAAGCGTTACGAGATATATTTTGCCGGCTTGTGCGCATTGGGTAATCGTTTAAAAATGAATGACGTTATAAGCTTCAGGCTGGTCGCATGAATGCTTTAACTTATTGTTTCTGTAAACGAATTTATCGTTTTTATCTTCGACTTTACCTCAAGCTGACCGCCGCGACATTTTAAACATATGGCTACTTTTATAATTTTAATTTAACTCACCAGGGATTTAATTTGATATAATATTTTTGAACTTTGCTTCGAAGATATTGAAAACGCTAAGCCTTAATAACTTTCGTATTGATTTTCTAGTGCTGGGTTATTCAATTTCGCATTTCCAAGTTGCTTAACTTGGTTAGGTATAGGGACGGATGGAGGTCTCAATCGCTATTCGAGAGGCATCGTCTTCAGAAGATGACTGTGTTCATCTAAGTTTAATTGTTAGGGACGATGTACAAGATGTCGTTACAAATATCGCGACGGTGCCAGCGAATATTTTTTGGGCTAATGACTTATTTCAACCGAAAGTACTTGTAACTTGTATAAGATAAATTCGAAGTAACAGTGAGATTTTAGGTACAAATGGCGGTTCGCGCAAACGGTATTACCACATATAACATAAATCTCAGTGACCCATAAAATATAGTAATTTTGGTGGTGTTAGGCAGGGTAGTTCAATCCGGACGATATTGTTTTTGTTTTATGTTGCTTGAACGAAGCCAACTTCATCAGAAAATAGCTGGTTTAGTAGCTTTCCCCGGCACTTATAAATTAGCATACCGATTTATGCTCTCGTAAGTACAATATGGAAATATTTACAGAGCGACGTAGATACGAAGTTAAAACGCGCTATAACAACATGTTTTTAAAATATAATCTTTTTATTTTTTCAGAGCCTGCGAGTTTGTGTAATTCCGCAGATGACGAAGTTCTGAATTCCAGTCCCGATGCTCCAAAAAAGCGCCAAGCAATACAAAACGTAGGGCATCGTACTGGGAGTATAGGCAGCAGCCTAAGATCGGGGTCCGTCCCCGAAGCTATATTGAGAAAGCAATCATCGGCATTGCAGCGTCAAAGCTCTTACTCACAGAAGGAAATGCGGCAAGCGCAAAAATGGGTGTCAGAAAGGGAGGAGCAAGCCAGACAAATAGACCTAACTAAACCAATCCGGTTACCACCTACTGAAGAGCAAATAGGAACTAGAAACGGGAAAACTAATTCTAATGAACAGGATGAATTAATTTTACCTTGTGTTGATAAAAGAGAAGCATTGGACTGCGCTGCGTTACGGTAAGGCTTTCGTCTTCAATATACAATTATGCTCCCTTAATTAGATAGACCTTTTCCGGGTTCCGGGTTCAATGTGACACTAATTTTAATATTGGGCTCTAAAATTATTGGTAGCTTGTTACAGACAGATAAAAATGTTTTGCTGGCCCACATTTTTCATCTACAACCGTTCCCAGCAACCGGGTTGTGAAGTCGGAGTTCGGCAGGTTTTCTTTGCTGTCGGAGTCGAAATTTTAAATTCATGGGAGACAAACTCAAAATAAAATAGGTCGTTAAGCATTTAATAGTCAATTCAATAATGCTAAATAGTGATCCAAATTTGACTGAGTCTAGAACTGGAGTCGGGGTCAGAATTTCAACCCGGAGTTGGAGTCAAAATGTTTTCAAATTGGAGTTTGAATCCGGGGTCAATTTCTTCCAACTCGAAACCCGGAGCCTAACTCAACAATATTTTTTTCATTTCAAATTCGGGATTTGGATTCAATAGTGAAAATTCTTGCTTCATAAGCTCTACAAGCAACAACAACAATTGTTGATCAATATTTGAATTACTAAGTTCCACTTCCTATGGTTTATACATCGATACCCTGCTTACTTCTGAATATGTTAATTTTACACAGACTAAGAAGAATCACACAAGAAGTGGAAAATGGTCAGATTTCCCCGCAAATAATGAAAGATACGTTACAATATGCTATATCTGTACTTGAAATGAAATTTCTTAACCGGACAAGGTACTTGTAATAATAAGTTGTAATAATATTTTTATCTCATTGTGGTTCTCGAGACTAAATACTTATTATTCAACTACGCTTTTATTCCTGTAAATCGTTTATATAGCGCATATATGTTATTGTAAGATTCGACTATTGTGAGCTATTCAATAACGCTACGGGAATCATTAGTGTGCTTATGCTGGCTCGTCCATACCTAACTCTAGTTGGCATTTGTTTTTGTATAGTTTTGGTGTCTATCATTGTATGTTACACTATCAGTATCACTTTAGAATCTTATATGGATATTATAAAAATATGAAATCTCATTGGCCTTAACCAGAGAAGTTCATTCAAATGCCAATTATGGTGATTAAGAGTGACCCAAAAAACCATAAATTTCTTAATTCTACGAAAAAAAATTTTAACACTTGAATGCTCGAACTTCTGTTTATGTATAATTGTACGCAAAAGTTACAGTAATAGTAGACTTTGAACCAAAATTATTCCATCTAGAATATGTTCCAAATGACTGATATGTATGGAGGTTCTGTTTTGAACTACCGGAATCTTTCTAGTGGCGTGTTTTATATTAAATATTAGCAAATTAGATACATCTTTTCTAGTTATTCTGACGATGACTCTGATGCAGATGCGTCTTTACAAGGTGATAGCGTTGTTCCACCAGAAATCAAAAGGTGGTTGATGCAGACTTTCAGTACTTCAGGAATAGGTAACTATGTATTTTGTATGGTGTTAGGCAGGGTTGTCCAATCCGGACGATATTGTTGTTGTTTTATGTTGCTTGAAGGTGGCCAACTTCATCAAAAAAGTAATAATTCCGATTCTGGACTGGTTCGAATTGTCAAAAACTTTTAATAATCGTGTTAATTTAAAACAGGGGTTCCCATAGCCTTTATTCTCTCGTTTACCAAATGGCAAATTTCAAATGTAAAATTCACCCCTCCAAATTCTAGTGAGCTGTGCTATAAGTCAACTATGAAAAAATGGAACTAAAAGATAGGCGGCCTCTCTGTAGCGGGGAGCACATTGGACATCAATTGCGCGATTGATTACGTTGCAATCTTTTATGTAGGCAACAGCCACATTTGGCCATGTACTTCCTTGCTTGTATAATTTGCATCATTGGAATTTTACGATTTTTTAAAGTTTGGCTGATATTGGTTGGAATTTCTGCTACGTTTTTGATTAAATTAAAATCGATTAGCGAATTGGACGTACATCCCTTTATTTGAACTGGTTTACTAACCAAGAAAACTAATTAGTTTATAACTATGGTGGCGGAGTAAGCTTATTGATTTTTCCAAAAAGAAGATATATCGGTATTTGTGTGATCAAACTTGCGTTGCTTGAGAATAAATAACACAAAATACTAGGGTCGCGAGTTTAAAGGGAAGGCATAATTGCCAGACGATTTTGAAATTGACGAATTCAATTTTCTAAATTTTGGGTAGTTTGTCGGATAGGTTTCACATAATAAAAATACAAAACATGAAATCATATTATGACATCACACAATTTGAATTTTCAAATGCCATATATTCAAATTGGTGAATTTAATTACCGGGCCTTTAGGTATAGGTTATCAGATAGTTTTTACTTGCATTGTAATAAAAGGTATTTTTGACGATTGAGCACGAAGAATTCACGAAAATTTGAATCTAGACAATCGACTCCAAATCCCGACTTCGGGTTGTAAAAAATTCTGACTCCGACTTCAGCTCTGACATTCAGGAAATCAAATTTTGATAAGACAACGATAATTAGGAACGCTTATTAAACCTAATGCGTCTCGATTTTTTGTATAAAAATTTGGTTCTTTCATCAGCATTAAAAGTTTGTAAATCCCACTTCCGGGAATTTGCAATTTCGACCCCGACTCCCAACTCCGGGTAGTTTAAAAATATGACTCCTGCTCCAACTCCACAGCCCTGACACAACTTTTACAGAATTAGACCAGTATTTATCAACCTTCGTTTTTCTTATTTTCCCTTCGCTTGTAACTAAATATTATTTCTTATTTTTTGTTCAAGATGGGAAATCGAAACGTAAAGGAGAACGTCGAACGTTACGCAGCGTTGTTCACGTGATGCAGGCGGGAATGTTTGTGGATCGGATGTTCCGAAAATCTTCAGCTGCCGCGAACATGAATATATCTCCAGATATACAGCGTCATTTAAGGGTATTTTCACTACTTTTCTATTTTAACTTCTTAAAGTTGTTTTAATTTCCCTAAATTACCAAACACACGGTTTTAATCAGCATATGACGTCATAATCCAATTTATGGATTTTTTTTTTACCCAAAAAATTTCACTGTGACGTCACAGTGAGTCTTTGGTTGTGAAATACAAAAGATAATAACATTTAAATCGTGACAAATTTTCAACTTTTTAATGAGAAAATCACAATCTTACTCAAAATACTCGTATTTTAAAAACCTATTTAATTAAAGCACTACGTAGTACTATTCTGTAATGCAAATAGCAATTCAAATGTCGGTTGAAGTTTACCATTATCTTTCGCTTTCTTTTAATCGCTTATCCATACTAATGTGTTATTGCGATCTGAGTGTTTCAATATTACCGGTTAACCACAATGCGTATAAATAGTACAACATTGTTTGAATACATTTATTTGGAACGTTTTCCAAATATTTAATGTTTGCGTGAACCTTATGGCATAAAAGATTATTGATTTGACCTATTACTGTAAAAATTCCGCTGAATTTACTATATTTTACCGGTTATTTCTTTCTTTATATGTTTCACGGCATATATGTTGTCAATGGTTTTTATGTTTTACAAAATGTAATATTTTTACCATTACAATTACGAGTATATGCTAGGTTAAATCACCGTTTTTTGGAGTAACTTGGAAAGCCTTTTTGGTTTGTTTCTTTGTTACATGTGTAATTGCCTCTCGAAATAATACTTGTCAGAGTATATTGAAATGGGCTAATGGTCTCTGACTATATAGATTGGAGTAGTATTTTTAGACTACCCGGAGTTGAAATTTTGGATTTTCTTTGGATTTTTTTTTGGATTTTTTTGCAATCCGGAGACAAGATTTTTCTCAAACCGGAGTCGGACTCAGATTTTTTTAGTAGTATGTTTGATACTTACTAATATAAATTGAGCGTCACTCAAACGTAATCACTAAAATCTTGAACTCTGGTTAATTTTCCTCATATGGAAATAACAACGCCGCGTTATCGTTAA
Organism: Styela clava; assembly: GCF_964204865.1. Taxonomy (NCBI): domain Eukaryota; kingdom Metazoa; phylum Chordata; class Ascidiacea; order Stolidobranchia; family Styelidae; genus Styela; species Styela clava. The sequence continues at coordinate 22,128,764 of NC_135250.1, forward strand.
TCTAAATAACCTCAAAATACAAGTATACGGCACTTTCTTTTTTATAGTGTGTTGCCTAACAAATATTAATATTCCTTATTGAATGGAAGTAATTAATTTTATCGCTTTGTTTGACGTTTTGCGACGCGTGCATGAGTAGATCATTAGACAAATTTTGCTAACTTGGCAATTTGACTCTTCGCAATTTGCGTCATATTCTGAACAATAAAATTTTCGTGTGTTCGTGCGTCGTGCGTAAGATCTAAATATGATAAAAAGAAATAAAACAATTTGTTAAAATTTGAAACATGCGGTATGGCTCATCGTTAAGAAATATGAGAATGTTAAAGTTTCTTACTTTGAATGGTGATACTGATAAGTCAAAAAAAATTTCAGACACTCAAAAAACGGAGTCAAAATATTTTACTATCCGGAGTCAAAGTCGAAAATTTTCTCAATCCGGAGTCGACAGCCCTTCTTTCGAATTAAATTTTGCCATTTTTCATGCTTTGTTTCTATATTTTCAGGGAATCGGTAGATGGAGATTTGACGTATTTGAACTGGAAGACATAAGCAGCGGTAATGCTTTGAAGTACACGCTATATGAAGTTTTGAGCAAATATGATTTTATCCGTAAATATAAGGTGTGGTATATATTTGATACATTTTTTATTTGTCCATCGTAAAGTTTTCAATCTAAGATATAAACAGGTGTTTTTAATAAACATAGCAGTTGTTAGCGTTTTGCTCTAATGACATTGAAAATTAGAGAATTTATTAAAATATGAAATATCTTAATCGTAACAATCCAAATTGTGGAGTCGGATCCGGAGTTGTATTTTCGGACTTTCCGGAGTCAGAATTACAGCTTTTCAATGATGATAAAATAAGTCAAAACTTACTACTAAAATTCAAAAAGCATGCGTGCATACCAAATTATACAATACTTATACAGCACATGCATCGAGTTGCTTGCTTGAAGCCTAGTTCGGAAGAAGAAGTGAAAGCATCACCGCCACCGCCAGTTGGTTTATGGTTATTTAAATTATCCGATATTAATTCCATTTCAGATTTCACCTAAAGCACTGTTCGCTTTCGCCGAGCGATTACAAATCGGGTACAAAAAGCACAATAACCAATATCACAATCCCACACACGCAGCGGATGTGACGCAATGTATTTCCGTGTTCCTTAACGAATCAGGTTTCATAGTGAGTATCACGTGATTTGATAGTTAGGAAAATATCCGCGATTTTATTTTACCTTTGTATTTATATTTCTACAGAACTGGCTAAGCGATCTGGAAGTATTCGCGATGATTTTTGCCGGAGCGATACATGACCTCGAGCACACAGGAACAACGAATAATTTCCATACACAAACGAGGTGAGGGGAGTCAACGGGTTATCATATCCGGGTTCAGTTTTACGCGATTATTCTATAATGTTGTGTTGGGAAGGTAGGGGTGCAATTACCATTTGTAACGAATAACCTATTGAACCGGTATAATGACTTCTGTACCCAAACGAGGTGAGAGGAGTCATCCGATAATGATATCCGGGTTCATTTTTTCGCGAGTATTTTATAATGTTGTATCTGGAAGCTCAGTGTGATATTGCCGTTTCCAGTGAACTGGTTATCTCAGAAATTAATATGGATGAAACATATCACGAAAAGACTATTTACACATGGCCGATCATAATCCGATAGTCTGTTTATGAATTCATATTTGGCAAACAGTACCAGTAAATTGTTGGTAATTTTTCGATTTTTTATTACAGTGTGATGCATGATCCTCATTTTATTTGGCATTTGATTCCCCAAGGCCCCTATACTTTACGGTAATTATGTTGTCAAGACATGATTGCATTACACAAATTACGATGTCAGCCGTGGCGAATCGTTCGATTTCTAATTCCTGTCGGGCGGTGGTAATAAAAGAACTCGAATTTTCTACAAAATTAAAAAAAATACTCAAGTTACTAAGCGTTCATTATTAAGCTTACATTTGTTACCATTTTTTAATTTTATTGGAGTTCGGAGATGTAATCGGAGTCAAAATTTTTACAAACCGGTTTCAGGAGTCGGAGCTGTGTGAGTAGTAAAAAGTTTCACGAGGCTCCGATTGTCGAATTATAAAAAAAAACGACTCCGGCTCTATTCTCTTCTCCGCGATGAAAAATAGTCTTCGCGAACTCTCAATTCCGACCTTCACAAAATTATTTCCTAGTCTAGAGTTTAATTTTCCCATAATATTTAATTATAATATATATTTTATTATGAATTTTTAATTTCTCCTAAATTCCACTTATTTGAATGTTTTGAATTTTGATCCCGATTTCAGTCAGACTAAAGTTATTTTTTTTACGACGCTTTTTCTTGCATATCGCTCCTATCAGATTTTCTGGTGAATATTCTCTTTTCTTCTTAGATCGAGCCTCGCGCTTTTATACAACGATAAATCCGTACTCGAAAACCACCACGTCAGTGCAGCGTTTCGAATATTGTGGGAAGACCCGGAATGCGATATTCTGGGTGCATTATCGAAAGATGATTACAAGTAAGACTAAAAGTATTACATAAACTAGACTAGGACAATGGTCTCTCCTTAAAGTATTAACTGTCGTATGTTTGTGGGTACTGGTACTGGATATAAGTATACTTTTTTCCCGAAATGTTAGATGAGAAAATAACTATTAGAAACACTGAATTTCCAATTTTAGCTTGATCATTAAATTTTATGTGAATTGCTATTTTTACTTGTTTGCTGAACAAATCTTTCACACCATTATGACGTAATAAAATGAATATATTTTCATAATAATATTAAAATTACAATTAGGTAATTTTTTTTCTTCATTTTTTGTGCATACGATTTTACCCCGTTTCAACTGTGCCAAAAAAGTATCGAATATTCGAAGACGTTCTATTTTACATTTTTTTTTTCGATCAGGCATAAGTTTATTTTATATGTGGTACATGTTGGCTCTATAACTCCACTGGCGGAACGTTTCGATATGTCGAAATGAAAAAAATAGAGTCTTATAAAATTTGCAGGACTTGTTATCTTTCGTTGAACTTCCCCTTCTAACCTAATTCTACTATATTACCTTGGTAGTGATGATTTTCCTGATCTTAGCAATAGCGTGACTTAATTACGTTCATTATTACTTTTCGATCTTAAGATCGGTAAGTAAGTTGATAGGTATTTGTCTGTTTGTTTGTTTGTCTGTCTGTTAGATACACGCGATATCTCACGAAAGCGAATATGAATCCGCTCCAAATTTTGCATATGCATTCATCATATCTTGGATCAGAAGCCTATTGATTTTGGATGCAGTATGTCGTATAATTAGCGAGTTTTTAATTAATTAGTGATGGGACACAAGATGTCTCTATGGAGTAAGAGCGCTGTTTTGAGGGACTTCTAACTTTCGATCGATAAATCTTCGGGCTCTGACCGATATTATCGTTTATTGTATTAATTAATTAGTATTTATATACTATGTATTATTTCAGACAATTTCGAGAACTTGTTATAGAAATGGTGCTTGCAACAGATATGAGTCTTCACTTCGGACAAATAAAAAATATGAAATCGATGTTACTCCACCCAGAAAAGTGAGTTATATTTCTGTTTTTCTTTTAATTTTTTTTGTCTGCCAATCCTTATCACTATTTTCATATTTTAGCATGGAAAGATCAAAAGCGATGGCACTCATGATGCACTGTGCTGATATCAACCATCCTACACGTCCCTGGAATCTGCATCATAGGTATTAGTGGTTTCTGAGTTTCCAGGGCATAGATAGTTATTATCAGTTCAGGCTCCTGGACATATCTTTGATTAAAAACAGATTTCCCACTGTTCTGAGTTAGGGTAGATATATATTATGGAGCAAATGGTTAAGTAAGCATATGAGGTTAAATTCATGGTATGTTCTGGGCCAGGATAGATATAAATACTGTGATAGAAGCTTAGTGTATTCATATGAAATCCAATTCATAAGTAGGACAAGTTCGACATTTAGTACAAAAGCGTATATATACAAATATTCTTTTTGTATTCTGACGTAATACGACGCTAACAATATCTCAAAGAATTGCTCTGCAGACGTACTTAGCTGTCGCAGTTATCCAAAGCTTTTAAGCGCGCATTTTCATCATCTCGTTTCGTTCAATTGGTGGAAGGATTATTGATAAGCAAGCCAGGTGACGCCCGGTTTTCAATAAATCGTTCAAGAATATAGCAAAATGTGTTGGAATAGGCGTATGAATTTATGTTTTACTGCAAATACCGCAAAATTGATTATCCCCAACTCAGTAGTTTATTATCCTTACTCCATGTGAATGTAATAATAATATGCTAACGCACCATTTATCTAGTAACCTAACCACATTTACCATATTTATCCTTTATTGTATTTGTACACAGATGGACATCCCAGCTTCTGGAAGAATTTTTCGAACAAGGTGACAAAGAGCGAGAGTTGCAAATACCCATATCTCCACTTTGTGATCGACACACCACCATGGTAGCGCAATCACAAATAGGTATGTTATTATGAACGTATTATTTTGATTTGCTGACTACAATTTCAACGCCACAATACATACGAATGTTTCCCGTCCGTTAATTTGAACCTCTGCAATTATTTTTTTCATTTCACTGTTGTGGAGTTTTTAACGCGTTTTTCCGAATATTTGCGCGTGGAAACTGTTTCACATCATCGAAATCGCGTTTCCAAGAGATTAGTGTATCCTATTTTTGATTATTGCAATCACACCTAGTCGAAAAATAACTAGACATACAACACTGCAAAAACGAGTCAATGTTTACACAATCATGCTTGAAAATCTGTCTGTGTGAAAAAGATTTCTAAGCAGTGCTTAAATTTTGATTATGACGTCACTATAGACTTCCTTTGGTCTTTGTTACCCAAATGAGATTTCGTCTACCGAACTGAAAATTTTTCTACTCGTACTTCTGTTGATCATTTGTTTTCGTTTCTAGGTTTCATTGATTATGTTATCAAACCTACTTTTGAAGTTTTGAACGACTTATTTTGGAAAGTGAGTGTTTCTGTAACGGAAGAACCGCCAGGAAAAGGAAACTCATCCGGTACCTCGAATGGGTCAGAATCACCAAATTCAAAGCCAGGCTCAACCACTGAAAACAGTTCAGACGATGAACCGGGAGCTTCCAGGCGTCACAGCGTAGGCGTTTCGCCCAAGTAAGTGGAATATTGTTTGAATTAGATACCGACCCTGGGTTGAGAAAAGTTTGACTCTGAACTCGAGTCGTGAAAATTTTCGACTCCAAAAGAATCAGATTTTGATAGGCAAAGACAATTGCGAATGCAAGTCTTCTAGAATGAGCCATTTGAGAACTCTTATTGAACTTGATGGTTTTCTAGTTCCTGAAGATAAATTTGAGTTTTATCGAACGTATGAAATTCCGACTCCCGACGAGTTCAAAATATCGACTCGGTTGAAAAAACTCCGGCCCCACAGCTCTGATTGTAACTTCTTGACAAATAATAGTAAAATGGAGCATAACGCCAAGTTCAATCGACCACCCAAGCTTTGTATGAAAACTGTCTTTTCCGTACAGTTTACTGGAAATTCTAGATGTTTATTTTGTTTCCTTTGGCTTTTCATATATTTTAATTGAATATAGCAAGATATTAACGTTTTTAGAAACTCATCATCGATGGAGAAACCACATTTGAAAGAAAAACTCAAAGAATTTCGAAAAGCGTGCAATCATTACATGATGTCAAACCGACAAAAATGGGTTGAAAAAGACAAAGAAGGTAAGTTTCCTAACTGAGATAACGTTCGCATTGGGGATGGTGGCCTATGTTAACCCAGGGAAGACTCGAAGCCATAAATCAACTTTTGTTTTAATCATAGAGCAAAGTTTGAAACAAGCAGAGGAAGAACAAAATTCTACACCGGTATCACCTTCAACTCCACAGACACAAAGTTCCACGAGTAGTGATAACGGCTCGACAACGACATGACGTTTGAACTTCAGCCTCATGCGCACTGTACTCTAGCTTTTTCTTTCTTGCTCGTTCCATTTCATTTTATTTTTGAATATATATATATTAAAAGGATAACGTATGCGATATTATCCGGATAGAACTATTGTATGACAGTCGGCTGGAATTTCTTTATTTTATAAAAAAAAAATATTTGGAAAACTATTTTTCTTTGAATTTGAGGAACAGACAAAGAAAGATGACAAGACGTCTTAATTATGAGGCGTGGCCATCTAAGGGTTCATAAAGATTCACGTATTTATCCCGGGAGACGGGACGGCCGATAATACGTCTTAATCATATAGCGAACCAAGGTCTCAAGTCCGACCAACAATTATGTCGGGTATGGCATTAGCTAGTCAGTTAGATCAGTGCTTCTTAAACTGGGGGGCGCGAAATGCTCACAGGGGGGGGGGGGGAGAGGTCACAAGATGGAATCGTCGATTTACATGAAACGATTTGTGTTCAAGGTAACTCGCGGTTGCGGCGAATCACGACAAAATAAACTTATTACCTATCTAATATACCACGCCAATCCGCGGACATAACAAAGTGTGATCAACTGCCCGATTATATTTAGTATTAGTATATATATTGCACTCATACAAATTTGTTGTCGTCATTAGAAAGATCTGGTATAATATCTCAGAAAGTATATTTAATTTAGTACAATTAAAATACATGTAAAGTATATGAAAAATACATATTCATCGACACGAAATCCCCGCGGTACGGCTCCTGAGTCAGTTCTCGAGATGACGTCAGTCGTTAAAAAAGCCCGACTTTTTCAACGAATATGTAATGGTTTTTCTGTTGATTAAAATATTCAATCCATGATCGATATATTTATTTAAAATGGTTGCTTTATTCATTCAATTGTGATAAATTAAATTTGCGATTGCGTCGATAAAATAAAAGCACCACTGCTCCAAAATAACACGGTAATCCGCAACCATAAAAATGTCGATTACATATTGTTTTGATTTGTATTCTTGCCAATTCCACCAATATGAGCTGTCCCTGTAACTCTTAATCCGCTTTATCGCAATGCCACCACTCGATTAATTTCAAGATATCCCCGTTACAGATATTCCTAAGTCTGCGATCCCACGGAGTGAAATTTATTTCAAGTCTGTAGTTTTAGAACACTACTGGTGTGACGCACGCACAAGGAATTTATGAGATTTTCAATGTCTAAGAAAGTGTTTTTAATCTGTCGCGCTCCACCCTAAAACAAAACTCATGGCGTTTTCCGTTCTATTTTTAGTATTTTATAATGCCACTTTTACAATGAAGAAATTTTTAGTTACGGATTCACTTCTTCATTCTATATTTAGCATCTCGTCGCTGATGATTATATAATAAAAACTAACTCGTTTTCCTCACAAAAAGTAATTATATATAATAGTTTTCGCGGCACTAGAATATGTCGAGGAAAATTTCGGATTTAGGGAGAATAAACACCGAAATCAAGATTTTTAGGGCTCAAATAATACTCCACGCTGACGTAAACAATGGAGATTTAAACAAAATGTAATCGCAAACGCCTTAGCGATTTTATTTTTCAGCGGTCAAGGGCCGGGGAAACGTCCACATGCATAATAACCAGTGGCGGCGCGTCAATAGGGCCAACCGGGGCAATGCCCCGGTTGTTTTTTCGGTATAATAAAAAATATTCGAAAAATACCTCAATATCGGTTGCACAGACTGTCTACACTAGCCATATTCTACCGACATGGTTCATTTTTCGCTCGCAAAGCCTTCGCCGAACGTCGACGGGGCGACGCCGATTTTGCCCCGGTTGCTCATTGTATATCGTATTCTCTCTTTTATCTTCCACTCGCCGCGTTTGTTTTTTGTTTCTTTTACTAAATCTTTGGGGCCGATCGGGGCTAGCCCCGAAATTATGACGACACAATGCCGACGATTGTTACAACAACGTGTTGACATATTCACGCATTCCTCCTCGTTCGTTGGTTGCTTGAAGAGTTGATAGTTTCCTCGCCTTCGTTTTTGTCGCTTGTTTCGCTATTTGAATCAGTTAGAGACCTTTAGTCCATTTGCTTTCGATATTCCATATTCCTTTTGAGCTCCTCACTTCTTTCCGGCTTCGCATTTCTTAGCCTTAGACCTCATAATGAATAAGGTTGATGCACTACTTCGCACTCCGTTTTCTCGGTTTTCGCAGCTGCCGCTGGAACAAAAATTAGAGGTACAACGTCTTGGGCCTTATCAACCAAAAAATTGTTCACTGGAACACGAATGGTTGTGTTACAGCGAGGACAAAAATGCACTTTTTTGTTTTTATTGCCTACTTTTTGCTACCGCCCGTGACTCACGTTGGTGTAAATTTGGTTTTAGAGACCTTAAACATCTTTCCGAGCGTGCAAGGGATCATCAATCTTCTATGGAGCATCTGGACAATGCAGTAAAATACCGAACATTCGGAAATGTCAATATTGCAGCACAGTTGGATGAAGGACGCGCGGTTTCTATTCGTCGGCACAACCAAAACGTCGAGAAAAACCGCCATGTTCTCGGTCGATTGATAGATGTTTTGAAGTTCATTGGTTGTCACGAGCTGTCCCTCCGTGGGCACGATGAACGGGCTGGCTATTCTAATAGAGGGGTATTTTTGGATATGGTGGAATAGGTGACCGTACATTTGAACCCATGTACATTTGAACCCATATGTATATCCGCGGGTTCAATCTATATGCAGGTGTTAAACCCGTGGGTTAGGGTTAGTATGGGTTCAAATATCCGTAAAACAAAACAAATTTCCATAGGTGCAATAGTATGCAGGTGCAATTCCCATGGGTTCAAATGTACGTGGGTTCAAATGTAATGGAATCGGTGGAATACACCGCATCCCTAGATACAGTATTGAGAGATCATCTTGATGCCGCAACTGTTTCGAAAGGGACATCTAAGGATATCCAAAATGATTTGCTCGACTCAATGTATAAAATTTATTTACAACATTTGGCTCTGGAAATTGAGAATTGCCAGTTCCTTTCGATTCAGTCTGACGAGACAACTGACATCACGTGCGTTTCCCAACTGGCTGTGATTTTTCGGTTTGTGAAAGATGGTAAACCTACCGAGAGATTTCACAGCTTTGTACCAATCGTTGATCGCACGGCTTGCGGGATATCGGCTGTACTGAAAGAAGTGTTACAGCCTTACAACGCGAAGTCAAAATTGATAGCTCGAACTTATGACGGCGCGGCAGTCATGAGTGGGTCGAAACATGATGTTCAAGTTTATATAAAAGAAGATTTTCCTCATGCGCATTTTTTACATTGTTATGCACACCAATTTAACCTCGTTATTAAATATATGTGTCTTGATACCCCTCTCGTCCGTATATTTTTTGCAAATGTTTCGGGGTTTTCTTCATTTTTTTCCGTTTCGCCGAAGCGCTCTGACCTCCTTCGCCAGATATGTAGCCGCCGTCTCCCAGCTTGTGCACCAACACGTTGGAACTTCCAATCACGCGTGGTGCAGGGCGTGTCCGAAATTAGGTCTGAGCTCATTGAGTGTTTCAATGGCATTCAGAGCTCCACGGTTTGGGACGAACGCTCTGTGAGGGAGGCGGCAGGTCTAAAGCGCCTGCTAGAAGATGGTGAGTTTTCATTTTTTCTAGCTTTTTTCTCCACAATATTCTATCACGTGGATGTATTATACGGATGTATTATTTGGCTACTGTCTCCAAATTTTACCCCATGATAAACGTTGGTAAATTGGAAAATGAATTGCGATGTATATACACCAATCAAACTTTTTTAAACATCACATCAACTTGCGCGCTCTATGGGTTCCTCATAGATAACACTCTAGAAACTACCTTTGCGGCGTCTGCGAAATTCCTGGACATCATTTTGACGACGTCTATTTTTTCCGCCGACGCAGAGCGAACATTCAGCACGCTGAAGCGTATTGAAACGTATCTCAGAAACACAATGAAGCAAGATAGATTAAATTCCTTGGCTGTTTTATCCATTCACAGAGACGTTATTTCTGGGATGCATGACTTTAATCAGCGCGTTATTGAGCATTTTGCTTCCAAGAAACCGCGGTGTGTTGCATATATGTTCAAGCAGTAGAAGTCTAGCAGCATATTAGATATCTATGAGTGAGCGACGCATGTCCTTATCTTTGCATAACTTTCATTTCTTAATAGAAACGTTTTAAACCTTATTTTAGGTTTTGTCTGCTTTCCCGAAGTTTCTGTTAATATGTCATTGTATTTATCTGGGTAAATATTGCCTTTCCTTTTGAAAGAGGTTTCAAAATAAACTATGTCTATATTTATTAATCCCTCGACTTGGACCGGTTTTAAAGACACTTTCTTATCGTTAAAAATTGTCGCTTTTGCCGATTGGTTGTTACCGATGGAATGGTTTTTATACTCATAAAATGATGGGAGAACTTACAGCGCTCATCCTGTCCCCGTAGATGGGGGTGACTTGGTCCCGCAGTAGCTTGCCCCGGTTGTCAAAATGACCACGCGCCGCCACTGATAATAACTATTAAAAATGAACTGCTTTTAAATTTACATAAATTCATTTGCACTTCTCCATTTTGTTTGAAACGTTAGTGAAGCCAAGAAGTCGGTAATTGTTGCTTATTTTTAACACATAGTAAATAATTTTTGCTTTGCTCAATAGTGAGATAGTAAACAATTGATTGAAATTTTACGTGTCTTATGTAAACGTTTAGGTTTATTGCTTATTTAGTTTTACTTAATAATTAGTTTAACTTCCCCAGGTATTGCAAAATGAGCGGAAAACCGAGAATTTATGATGACCAACCACTATTTGGCTTTAAACATATGACAGTGAATGGCGAAGTTGTACTCCGTAGCGTTTTGTGCCTGAACAATCTGAGCAATGACGCTATGAGCCCAACACTCTTATAGCGCCATCCTAATTTATAACAACCTGTCCATCACAAAAGCATTTTTTCAAAGCAAAAAGAGGGGGGGCGCGAAGTTTGTAAAATTTTTCAAAGGGGGGCGCAGCTGAAAAAGTTTAAGAACATGAAGCCGTAACCGAACAGTCTTTACGTGGATCACCCTACGACGACAAGGAGTCTAGCAATCCTGCCACAGATATATATCTATAAGTAGGGTTACCATATTTTTTCGACTTCAAATCGGGACGCCTCAAAAGACAACGACCCCTTAGCTGTGATTTTGTAACTTCACATTTTCCGATTTTACTACATAGGCCTACATTTAAAGCTGTCCCGCTGTCTTTATTGACCATATTGTTATCGAAATTTCATGCGCATATTCTCTGTCCAAATACCGGGTTCAGTTCGAAAAATAGGAAGGAATTGACGTTAACGATACCGGTACACATAATTCGAATTTAGACTAATTAGTATTGGTTTTACATGCATGCGATACGTCTGCCATGAATGGGAATCAGCGAAAAACGAACGCATTCACCTTCAGTAAGTAGGCTAGCCCTGCGCTACTCAGAAACAACAGTAATAGAGAACATGTTTGTGCATTATGCTGGAAAAGCGGGACAAAACGCTATAAGGGAATTCCGAAACCAAAATTCTGACATCGGCAAATCTGAAAATACGCCCGGACCTCCCATGTCACCCAACAGCAATGTAATAGTAACTGGCCAAATCACTTGATCGAGAATCTATGAATTGAATCTAAAATCCGTAACATGATTGCAGAATCGCTTTCACACCTTGATATAAGCTCAGATTCTTACCGGTCGTTTATCGCCAAGCTAACCTGCGGCTATGTTCGAGAGGAATAATCTTTAGTATTAGCTGCAACAAATTGTTAGTAGAAGCATTGACCACCAATATATGTCTTGAACAAACCCGTACGTACACTTTGCCAAATCATCCGGGTGGATTTTTTCAAGTTGAGACAGACAGTGCGCCCTATTTTGGACTCCCTATAAAGTTGAAAATGGCAAAACCTACCCAACTAATGAACAGATTTCTTCACACAAAAAAGCACAAAGTTTCGTTTCAATTTTTATTGACTAAATTGTAAGATGACTACGATTTCTTCGCCAAAATGATGCCATCATACTGAAATAAATATATTATAGGTTGATAAACGAAACAAACTGTAATACAGTAGTACAAATACACGCTAATTACATGAAGATCTATAATAACAGGCCTATAAACACAGCAAGCAGAGGTGTAAATTGGTAAAACTATGTGTCAGACAGTGACACTCAGTGTGTAGCAAGACTTTTATATCACATACCGGTACTATAGTCCTCTTCATTATTACTATAGCACCATTGCATTATACGGGCACTATCGCAAAAGAATAGGGGAAGGATAGGGAGTTAGTTCAGCTAGCATACCCCGACTAATAGCTAAATTGATGAAATTTAGAAAATCATTGACCTGGGGAAAATAGAAAATTTTAATTTAACGACTGCAAGTAAAAAGTCAGGCTCCAATCTTAAGAACAAAAATGAAGAAATGAACCAACTCACCTTCTGCTGAAACCATCTCATGGTATCACTCTTGGTAATTCTGTGAGGAAATCCAACACGGTTCTTCTTTCTCCTGCGATATCTCACATTATACCCTGCTCTCGACATGACAATGTAGAAATCCATACCATAAATACCAATTGATGGATCGTACTACATAGAGAAAAAAATATATACTGATATGTTATGTATGAGAGAGACGGTATATTTTATATATATAAACAACCCAAATGCTAATGAAAAGAGACTGGAGAAAAAACATGATATTCCACGATAAGTTATGTATGAGAGAGAGACTCCATTTGTTTTATATACATGAAGGTGAATAAATGCATACGAAAAGAGACTGGGTGCCCCAATCCTGCTGAACATAGGAACATTAACTACTCCCGTAGTATGTGTACAGATTAGGGTTAGGGCATAATTTCATTCCGATTTTTCTTATTTCAGTTCTATTACAAGTTCAGGGACTGTCTGTGTTAGCCAAGAGAACCCCGCCCATGGGCTTCAGTCCTTTTAAACAACTTGTAAAGTAGGTGAAAAAATTAGCTACCTCTATATTGATACACACACTTCTGGAGCACCAAAAAATAAATTTGACAGTAATGTACTAACCTTGATGCCAAGATCGATATGTTCCTGGATACCAAATCCAAAGTTTCCAGTACCAGAGAAATTGTTTCTTCTCAACTCATATTCACGGACCTATTTAAAATAAAATATAAAAATGTTTTGCTGTATTGTCAATTTGACATACTATCATTGAAACTCCAGTAAGTTAACTAAAACATGGAAATTGTTTGATGCTTAACTCTTTCTTAAGCTTAACAAATATCAAACCAGAGTTCGAGTTTTTCGCCTCTGGATAAGCTAACAGTGTTTTTTTTAACCAGTGGGTCATAAATTGTTTCCAAGCAGGCGACGGAACATGGTTCAAAATTGTTTACAATAATTACTGTGCTTTTAAAAACTTAAAATAGCAAATGAAAAAGAAAATTATTTGAGAAATCCATTTCTTGGTTGTGCACATACAACAACATGCCATTGTTTTGCAATAATATTTCTATCTCTGATTGTCTACTTTCATAATAGCACTGCTTAAATTAGTTCTTTTATCAGCTGCACGAAAGTTTAACGCATAAATTAAGCAAATAACTTGTAGCCAACTTGATTTGAGACAGTGTATGAAGAATGGAAACACTGCTTAAGTTTCTCAATTAAGCTTTGTGAAATTTTCAATAAAATGAAAATCGCAAGTTCGCAACAATATCTTCATGTACTCAAATATTAAAATTATGATTCTGTATCCAATATCAATAAATACATGCAAAAATCGGACTAACACATCACAACCATGCAGAGCAGTATCGAGATTGAGAATCAAGTTCGACAAAAAAGCATTAGCGTACACACATACCTTGAGCCCCCTTTCCAAAATTTCTTCTGCTTTTGCTCCCCTCACTGTACAGTGAACAGCAATCTTTTCATTTCTTCTAATTCCGAAGGATCGCACTGTGTAGCGAGCTGTAACAGAATCAATTGTTAATTTAAATGTTTCAGCTGCAAACACATCTATAGAAAAAAACAAGGCCATATTTGGTCCACATTTGAATAGTTAGGTGACATAGTACTATTTCTTGTAATTCATTTTATTATTAGGATTGTTTGCATTATTTAATTTGGCAAGGACCAAAAAGTTCTCATCCATTTTTCTCTCCAAAGTATACTGGCGAACTTGATAGATTCTGGTCCTTCAAAAACTTGTCGCTTTTTCCATATCAATGACTAAGTTTGTAGCAGGTCTTGATTGAAGCAAAATGCATGAATATGTGCCCTGAATATAAATTTGGCTAACATTCCCAAAAATGACTTCAAAAACAAAGATTAACCTTTTGAGAAGACTGGAGTTTGACCAGTAAGTTGCTCCAAAACTTTGGCAGCTCTTGTCAATCTGTCACCGGATTCTCCAACGCAAATATTTAGGCAGAGTTTTTCGATGCGAATATCTCGCATAACATTCGTCTTCTTATCACCTGTGTCCTGTAAGTATAAGTGACTTAATGATTTTTGGAAACAAATCATCATTTATTGATCTATTTGTTCAACCCAGAAGAGTTATTAGAAAGGTTTAGAATTTGCAGACCCAAAATATTTACAGAGAACTGGAGAAGTAAATAGGCTAGTAAATAGTTTGCTTTTGACAATTGCAAACCACAGATCTTGATTTTAGACAACACATTTTATATGGATATCACTCCAAATACAGTACGGTACACTATACAGATTGAGCGACATTGTCTCGTTCCAGAGAAACCCATTTTACCGATGATAAGACAACCCTCCTTTGGGAGACGTCTGGACATTGATGTACCTCAATATTGGTAAAAATTTTCAAAGTTTCCCAAACTTATTGGGCCGCGAACCCTTATTTGTGAATCTTAGTTTTAACGGACACCCATCCTGAGTCGTATCAATGTCTGTGCCTAACCAACGAGGAAGGATACCGGTAATGCTTCATTTACAACACAACAACATTAATGTGATGGATGAGGTGGCTTTTCACTGCACAATTTATCAATTCTGGCAGCAATTTGTGACAAGCAAACTAGTAGGTCCGACTCTACGGCAAGTCTTGACCTGTATTTTGTCATCATATTGGTAAGACAATACGAAACACTATCCAAATTCCAAGAATTTTCCTCCATTTGGTTTAATACAACAAACACTCCATGTGTCTCACAAACGAGGGGCGTCTGGCACCACGTCAGATGCGTCATATCACACCATGCTTGTCTCAATGATAATCTAAATTAATTTTTTTCCTTTGGTTATTAGGGTTATTTTTTCCAGAGGGTGTTTGGTCATCGGCAAAAAGGGATTCTCAAAAACGAGACAATGTCTCTCGATCTGTAAAGTGTGCCATACTGTATAATGCACTCAATCTGAACCAAAACTGCTATGCGATATGTAAAAAACAATCAAAATTGAGTTAGCAAGCGCAAAAGTCTGGAAGTGGACAAACACTGAATCCCGAAATCAGTAGATTTTGACCTCTTGTTAAAAACTACCATCAGACCACGCTTTCCATTTTACAGTCCAGCAATCGAGAGTCTTTAAAATATCAAAGAATCACCACACACGCGGAAGTGCGAATGAGATGGGCTAAATAAAAATTTCAGACGGCGTGTCAGTTCGCAAGTTTCAGGCCAAATTTCGCACAGTGAATCATGTTACTTTCCAATATTATCAGCAGCTGAGACCTTCGCCACATACACTCACGTTATTCTTACACTTTACTCACTCAAAATTACTATCAGTAGGGCACACATATTGTCAAAATAGCCATTTAAAAACACATTTTGAAGGACAAAACTGACAAACCTCCGCCATGTTGTTGGCCGCCGGGAAAAGGAATATCCGCGTGGGATTATGGGTAAAATAGAGACTTCCGCGATATAGCGACAATTTTCCCACGTTCAGGCCAATATACCAGATGCCAGATGAATTTTTTATTATATTTTTATATTTAGTATTATGAACTTGTTTTAGTCATAAATCAACAAATATATTAGGGGAAAAATATAAGAGTAATAACATTTGCCCACTTCTTCAACATTATTGCATCTAAAATGTGTAATAAATAATAAGAGATAACATGGGGTCAAATAAGACAGTGATTGTCGTAAGGGAGAGTCTGGTGCAAACTAGAACAGGTCATCTCAACCGGGAATTAGACTGTTGGCCAAAGAAACACTACAGGCTACAATCTTAGTGGAAAATCTGAAAGAAGCAGACAGCAAACTAAATGTAATAATATTCGTCAATATTACTCCATGGCCTGCCAAGCGTGACGTCTATTAAATTTGTTAATTAATTGAGACTTTCATCAGACCCGATCCCTGTTAGTAGCGTGGCGCGAGGGAAGCGTATAGGTGTGGCAATACGTCAGGCCAGGTTCGAATCCCGATCGAAGGACTAAAAAAGGTAGTTCGAAGATGGTCCTAGGAAGGAAAGCCAGAGACAGTAGATCGGGAAAGGGTGGATCGGGTCCGAGAGGGGAAAGAAATAGAACAGATCCGTAGCAAGCAGGAAGATTATCAGCAAATACTGAAATAGGGAGTTTAGAAGAAGACAGAAGGCTAAGATTGAAGGGGGAGTAGATCAGCGAGTGGGGAGAGCCAGAACAGAAAGTCGAAATCGAAGCGAGCAGACAAAAAGGGAGGCGGCGAACAGGGAAGAAAAAAAGGGTAGAGGCAGATCAGACAAAATCAATATATCTGCGGGATTAAAAAGATAGCGGTGGTATATACAGATAAGGTCCAGGCACAAAAGAGAAAAAAAGAAAGCAGAAACGGAAGACAGAACAGAAAGAAATATCGGAAGGAGGCAGTCACACACACAGCAAGCAGGTCATGTAGAAAAAGTCGGAACAAAAAAGTTTGGAACAAATTCTAGGAACAACATAATTTTTGTGCAAAACGTCCTAGATTTTCCGACACTTTTGGGTACAAACATACGCAAACAGAAGTCTAGTAGACAAAATTAAATATTTCACTTCATTTTCGTAGAAGTAATTGAGAAATTGATGGTTCCGTTTTTTGGGGACCACGCTATATAATACTGTTTTTATTATAAATCAGTTAAATATGCTGCGTAAGTCACTGAACTTTAGTTTGAAACTGATAGTTTGAACTTACACAACACAAATGATAAACCGACATCAAACAATGTCAGACACAACATGATATAACAACAGGCTAGATCTTTGCCTTTTCCAATTTATGTATTACTTATGCAGCCTTATTATTCAATGACCCAAGAAATAAAAATGAACCAGTCAAGTCGCAACATGAAGATGGTCCTACGGTATATACCATTTCTACGCAGCGAGAAATTTCCAAGCAAACTAGTTTGAACATAGGAGTGACATCAAATATCACACTTCTTGTAAGTTCCCGTATTGATGCCAGCGCCCCCTCCCCAATAGCCCAGTTTGATAGCCAGCGCCCCCCAATTGCCCAAATCGCCAACGCCCCCCCCCCCCCAAGTTATCGCAAACGCCCCCCCCCCCCCCAAGTTATCGCAAACGCTCACAAAAGAGCGTTTCTGCCCACTTTGGGAGCCGGTGGTTTATAGTCACATTGGTGCAAAACGATTGTGCGCGCGTGCAACTGACTCCGACTTTAGATACTGTTCAGTATATCCGCGTAAAATTATTGGCTAAAAAATACGTTTACGGATTACGGACGTTTGACCCACAAACATTATTTCTATACTTACTCCGAACAGTCACTGATGTGTAAGGGCAACCTTCCAAACGTTTCTTTCATTCTGGAGAGAATATTTTTTTCTTGCGTTCCAGAAGTATGTGCACACACCGGAACCTCGTATGTGTACCAGGTTAGGCCATATTTTTTATTCCAATTTTCCTTGTTTCAGTTCTATTACGAGTTTGGTGGATAGCCAAGTAACTCCAGTAGTATTTGTACCTAAAATTATGTCTTAACCTTGTGGTGATTTATGTATTGAAATCTAGCAACGCCTAAAACAGCCACGACATTTGACCCTGCTGACGTATACTGTTCGTCCTTTAGTAGCATGGTGTTTTGATTTTGAAAGTCATTCTTTGGTCTGTGCTGCTTTAAGACTCTTAGTCGACGTTTGAGCTAATAAAAGCCTAGTATACAAGTTTGTTTCTTTCTGTATTAGGTTCGCCTCAATTTTATTAGCTCAAAACTTAAACTTGAAACGATTAACTGGTTTTCCGAAAGCAATGGCAACTTCCGACGAAAAACTTATTCGGGTGCCAGTGCTTGATGTCTTGCCGAATGAAGTTGGAGCTCTAAATGTATTTTCCCATTGGGACAGAATGCTTACAAATTACTTAACAGCTGTGGAATCCAACAGATCCACGGAAGGTGTTTCAAGGCAAATCAACAAATGTGCTATCATGGGTGGATATTTATCACCTGACGTGTTTTCCTTTGTGGAAGATGTGGATGTGTATGATGAAGCTATGGTGATTTTGCGCAAACATTATCCAAGAAAGAAGAATATCATATATGCAAGGCACACGCTGGCCACACGGATTCAGTTGAGCAGTGAAACTATCTCCGAATTTTCCCAGGCGCTCAGGTCGCTTGCGAAAGATTGTAATTTCAAAGCAGTCAGCGCCGAGCAACACAGAGAGGAGGCGCTAAGAGATGCGCTTATAACAGGGCTATGTTCCGCTAATATTCGACAAAGATTGCTAGAATATGACGAATTATCACTGGAAAAAGCCATTCAAATTGCTGATTCTTTGGAACGAGCCGAGAAATTTTCGCATTCGTACCAGCAATCATTGCCTCATCAAGCAGCCGTTACTTCAATGGATGATAAATTTTCGGTAAACAAAGAAGACCAATTTTCTGAGTTTGGCTCTAATAGTGACCAACACGTAGCTGCTGCAAGAAGTACTTACGGAACAAAAGTTAACCGTAGAAGGTGTTATTTTTGCGGACGAATTCATGCTTTAAATCGACTGGAGTGCCCTGCTACAAACGCAGAGTGTTTTAATTGTGGTCTTCGAGGACATTTTGCAACAGTTTGTCGTAAAGCGAAGAAATCGGTTGCTACCGTAAACGATTTGCACCTGACTTCAATTATAGCTGGTATTCATACTTCGTTGTCACGATCAACGATTACTGCTAAAATTGCGGAAAACCCTCTGATGGCTCTGCTAGACTCCGGTGCTTCACAGAGTTACATAAAGGCATCCGTGGCAAGAAGTCTTGGCCTCACCCTCTACGGTCCAAAAACTGTAATTGCACTTGCTTCGAACGAATCAGTTGCACAAACCATTGGGTTTGTGGACGCTCCGCTAAAGATTGGAACGAGAGTTTATGATGCAATGAAGTTTGGTGTTGTGGAAAATCTGTGTACGGACATCATAAAATCTGTGTACGGACATCATACTGGGCCAAGATTTTTTAGGCAAACATCGAAAGGTTGTCTTCGAATTCAACGGAGACCTAGACTATTTGTACGTTGGTAAAGAGGTCTGCAATTTGGCTAGCGCAAAAGTAAGTGAACCTTTACGTATATTTCGATTTGTTGACGATAACTGTAAGCCAATTGCTGTCAGGTCCCGAAACTACAGTTCCGATGATCTAAAGTTCATCAAAGATGAGATTGCTCGTTTGTTGCGGGAGGGCATCATAGAACGGTCAGAGTCGCCGTGGCGCGCTCAAGTATTGGTCACAAAAGACCAAAGACATAAAAAACGTCTTGTTATTGACTATTCACAAACAATAAATAGATACACTGCTCTTGACGCGTATCCCTTGCCTCGCATAAACAATATAATTAACGAGGTTTCTAAAGGAAAGATTTACAGTACCATCGATTTACGTTCGGCTTATCACCAAATTCCTATTTCTGACGTTGACAGACCTTCTTACACTGGGTTCGAAGCTGCTGGCTCTTTATATCAATTTTGCAGGGTCCCTTTTGGAGTGACTAATGGAGTGGCTGTATTTCAGAGATACATGGATTCTTTCATCGAGCGTGAAAATCTTGAAGGCACCCTTGCTTACTTAGATAACGTCACAATTTTTGGGGATGATCAACCACAACATGATAAACGATTGAAAGCTTTTATGAATGCTGCGGAGCGGCAAGGTTTGACATTAAATAAAAATAAGTCTGTATTTTCAGTGACTGAACTGAAATTCCTTGGGCATTTGGTATCACATGGCAAAATTCGGCCAGATCCTGATCATTTACAACCTCTTATTAATCTTAAACCACCTAGAAATGGAAGTAATTTGAAACGTTGCTTGGGATTATTTGCCTACTATTCGAAATGGATATCTAAATTTTCTGAAAAATTAAAGCCACTTTCAACTACTACATCATTTCCCCTCAAAGGCAAAGCTTTATCTTCTTTTAATCAACTGAAAGCTGATTTGTTAAAAGCGTGCTTGGGGTGCATATATGAAGATGAACCGTTTGTTATTGAGTGTGATGCATCCAAATTTGCGATTGCAGCCATATTGAGTCAAAAAGGAAGGCCGGTTGCCTTTAACTCTCGAACACTCGGTAAGTCGGAATTAAGGCATCCGGCCGTAGAAAAAGAAGCGGCGGCGATTGTTGAAGCTGTAAGAAAATGGGGATATATTTCGCATGGGAAAAAGTTTAAACTGATAACTGATCAAAAGGCTTTGGCATACATTTTTCGGAAAAATCATAAAAGTAAAATTAAGAATACTAAGTTACAATTGTGGAAACTAGAACTTTCCATATTTGACTATGAAATTGTCCATCGCCCAGGTGTAGAAAATGTGGCACCAGACGCATTGTCAAGAATTTGTGCTAGCAACGCTTGTTGTACAATGAGTCTAAGAGAAGTTCATACTCAATTGGGCCATCCTGGTGTTCGTCGATTACTTCATTTCATTCTCTCTAAATCTTTGCCCTTTTCTGTTGACGATGTGAAGAGAGAATGCGCTAATTGTCGACAATGTGCCCAAATAAAACCCAATTTTTATAGATTCGATGGGAGCCATCACTTGGTCAAAGCTACTCGGCCGTGGGAGAGAATTAGTATTGATTTTAAAGGTCCCGTCGCGGGAAAAAGGCGATATTTGCTCGTGGTATTAGACGAGTATAGTAGATTCCCTTTTGTATACCCATGTGCAGACATGACTGCAATCACTGTCACTAAATGTCTCGCATCATTATTTTCATTGGTTGGTCTACCGGAATATGTTCACAGCGACAGAGGAACTTCATTTTTGGCTAATGAACTGAGAAGAGTTTCTTGCAAGAAAGGGTATAGCGACTAGCAATACAACTCCTTATCACCCGAAAGGGAATTCCCAGTGCGAAAGGGCAAACCAGACCATATGGAAAACTATCAAACTAATGCTGTTATCAAGAAATTTGCCCGAGAGTGCTTGGGAGGAAGTTCTGCCAGACGCTCTACATGCGACAAGATCCCTTCTTTGCACCTCCACTGGTACTACGCCACATAATCGCATGTTCAATTTTGAAAGACGATCTATGATTGGAAACTCCGTACCAGACTGGCTATTGAATAGCGGTAAAGTACTCCTTTGCAAGTTTGTACGAGCGAAAAGCGACCCGATTTGTGAAGAAGTTGAGCTTCTGGAAGCTAACACCAAATACTCGTTAATTCGTTATCCCGATGGTCGAGAATCTACGGTTTCAACGAGTGATCTGGCGCGATTCCCTGAAACTGTACAATCTGACTACAAGCAATTGGAATTTGAAAAGACTAAATCCATATCGGAATCAACTCCTAAGGATGTGACATTCAGTTTTGAGAATCTCGATTCGAAGAACGATGACACAATCCCTTCTGATGACTTAGTTGAAGTAGCAGATAAAACTTCTACTCCAATTAAGAAGGAAGAGATGCCTATTCGTCGGTCGAGCCGTTTCAAAAGGGCGCCTGATCGTTATGGAGACTGGGCCTCGTAATTGGGCGACTTTTGAATCTATTTATTTCATGTTAACGTTTCCATACTTGAGTTATTATTATACTTTTATTGTCTTACTTTTATCAGCTGGAGAGAATGTGGTGATTTATGTATTGAAATCTAGCAACGCCTAAAACAGCCACGACATTTGACCCTGCTGACGTATACTGTTCGTCCTTTAGTAGCATGGTGTTTTGATTTTGGAGGTCATTCTTTGGTTTGTGCTGCTTTAAGACTCTTAGTCGACGTTTGAGCTAATAAAAGCCTAGTATACAAGTTTCTTTCTGTATTAGGTTCGCCTCAAACCTTAACCTGGTACACATACGACGTTCCCGTGTCCGCCATCTCGGTGCACATACTTCTGGTGTACCTATTTCCTTTCCAACTGTACTCCCAACATTTGTTCACAAATAATTAGTACGGGGTGTACCGGTTGCTGATAGGCTGGACTGATTGGTTGGTATTAGCCGTGTGAACAAGTAAACATATAAATTGCCGGTATATAAATTGGACTGATAAAATTGTCATATACGAGTTCAGGATGAAATCGACATATATATATTAGGGCTGGGCATTTTCGAATACCTTGTGATTTCAGAATCGAATCGAATAATTTTTTCGAATCGAATCGAATCTCGAATACTTGAAAATATATAATTGTAAGCGACTTTATTATAGTAATTAGTCCTCTCAACAAATGAATTACTGAAGACATAGAATAAATCACTCAGATAGATTACTGAGCGTTCACACAGAATAACAAACACGTTTTATCAATAACTCACTACAGAAAATAGTCATATGTTAGAATTTCGTTGAAAAAATATGACTTCAATGAAAAAAAAATTGGGGAATTCACCTCGACCATTAGCGGAAAGATAAAAACAAGATGGCGGCGATTCGAAATTCCAGTCTGAACCGATTCGAATAATTTACTATTCGATTCGAATCGAATATTCGATTCGAAATGCCCAGCCCTAATATATATACGAATAAGTAATAATCTGTTCGCAACACTGTCTTGCTGCACAATAACGCACAGACATTACATGGGTCGTAACCAGTGGTGGGATTCAGCCGGTTCTATAGAACCGTCTCACGGAGTTTTATGAGATCAGCAAACCGGTTAGCATTACTGGTTACTGTCAATGACTTTTTGGCGACAGAACCGGCTGAAACATAAGACTTTTGTGTTGGAACCGGCTGACAAAAAATTTGAATCCTACCACTGGTTACATGCCATGATCGCTTTTTAAATTGTAATGATGCAGTAATGTTGTTTAAAATAAATAAATATGTAAATTCGGGATAACTATGTAAATCCTATATTTTTGTGGCGCGATAGCAAAACGGTTAAAGTGTTAGACATACCATGTTTTTTCCAAAATGAGACGGTCTCATTTCAATTTTTTTCTTGGGGCGAGTGTCTTTTATTTTCGTTCATCAAAAATAAAATCACAAAGTAGAGAATAATGAGATTTTTAAATATGCAATATATGACAACCGATATCCATTTACTTATAAATAGATAACGCGTTTTAATTGAAAAAAAAAATTCTTTACATAGATTATTCGAAAATGACCATATCATCATTCTGTGGAATGTCTTGCAAGTCACTAGATTCATAAACTTCGATGAAGATTTCATTTATCTGAACTTTCTGGTGAATGTTTTCACCTATAGTTTTATGTCGCGCTATCGACTAGATCTTATTTTAATGGGGAGGGCTTAGGTCAACTCAGACCGACCATCACGACGTCTTCGACGCCGTTCAAATTGAATACAAAAACAATTTCACACTGTGAGCGTATGAACCGACTTTCGATTTGGTAAATCGACCTACAGACCACACATCGACAGACTGTCGTTCTCTGTTTGAAACTTGCTTTTAATTGGACCTTGCGTGTATCGTTTACCTGCATGATACCGGTATTGCTGTTTTCAACGTCAGGCTTCAGTACCAGTGTCGGCAGTTGGCTGGGAAATTGTCTTGGAAAAAGTATGGGTCCACGCATACTCCAAAGAAGAAATGAGCTAGGGAGTTGTGTCCGTAGTTACTATCACTCTAATTTTTACATATCGTCAGGCTAATAATCGAATTGCATAAATCATTTTTGGCGGTTTTGAGTTTTTTTTTTATAAAATAGGTATTTATGTAATGCTGCGGGTTTGTTAACTCAGATTTTATTTTAAGAATTTCGAAACCTATAAAAATTGAGATTATGTATGACATGCAAATTTGTTCAATTGTTTCATCATAATGAATTATCATTGTTAACGCAGGACCATTGTGACGTCACAAAGGCTAAATAACCTCTGTGAAGAATTTTCGAGTTTTTAAAGCTCAGATTCTAGTTTAGCGCTTATAAATTTGAATTTATACTACAGTATAGGAAGGCGTGCACTTGTGATATTCACTGTCTGCGTCCAATTCACTTTGGTTGGCTACTATATAAGGGTACATTGCTGTTTTATTCTTTATATTTAATCTTAGTCTTATTTCGATGGGTGTGCAGAGCGTGATATAGTGATGAAATATATATTTTTAAACATAAAAAATAATGTAATTGAAACTGATTGGCAATTTTGGGGATCAGACATCGTAGATAATAAAAATTACATTCGTTTTTGGATTGTTTGGTTTTTAGGACTGGTGCATATAGTCAAGTTGCAATGTCCCCAAGTCATAGACACATTTCGGCCTAAGCCACAGTGCGCCAATGCGACGTCATATGACTGCGTCATACAAATTACATAAATCCGGCTACGATCAAAAAATTGACTATGGCAAATTATTGACTCTCAATGGCATAGCAATATCATTATGAAGTTTTTTACGTTGGTCTCAAAACTGCTGAAAATGACTTACGCAATTCGGTCATTAGCGTGACAATATGTTACACCAGCGTTTCCCAAACTTTTTCGGCCACGGAGCACTTACACTTTTTATCTCGCCTCGCGGAACACCAAAAAATGAAAGGGTGAAATTGATAAAGATAAGCGGTGTAATATAACGGTTCCCAATGGATAGTGGATAGTTGCCAAATGCGCCGCGAAAACTAACAGAATAGTGTTAAAACATACCTAATATACCTTTTTATGTCTATTACTTTCCATTACGTAGTGTTTGCCTCTAATGTTACGTCTAATGGAGATAGAAGCCCTTACTACAATTTCGCGAGCTGCAGACCTGCAGTTTTTTTTACCCGCTGAATCGAGTTTAGCGAGCATGAGCAAATTTTCCAGCATTTCAAAGTAAAACCAGGCAGAGATGGAGGAAGAAGAGTTAACTTTTTGGTTATACTCTTTAGTTGTACCTACTTGTTTGCCTGTAGCAAAACCAAATGGATTGCTGTAAACTTGATAATGAACTTAACAATCAATAAGGTAGGCCGACGGTTAATGAAAATGCCACTACCCTACCTACCCTAGTTCGTCCGCTTTAGGCCGACGGGGACGCGAAATTAAGCGGTCAGTTGGGCGACAACTTCACGATTCTTAGATCGCCATGGTGACCAATTTAGACGTATTATTTATTCCTTTCCACGGAACACTCGGAAGACTCTTGCGGAATACTAGTGTTCCGGGGAACACAGTTTGGGAAACGCTGTGTTACACCATAACGGTTTAATTGGTGACGGCGTCTTTACGCTACCTGTCTACTGAGCACACACCGGTATAGACATATATATATAACAGATGACAGCATGCAGGAATCAAATGTTTCATTTAACAGGCGAATTCAGCAGACTTGTAAAAGAGTGGAGTTGGAAAAAGAATCCCATTTCTTCTAGTATATCAGATTGTATCCGGAAAAGTTTACGGAGCGTGTCAAACTCATAGGCCCAAAGATTGCCTTCTTAAACACAAACTGGAGGAAATGAAGATAAGCTGAACAAAGGCTGGCAATAACATTCAGGCAAGATCATCATTGTACAGAAGACTCAGCTATTCCAGTATTCAGATCTGCAGAAGGCTAGTAGAAAATAATAAAATTGTAATTTTATCCAGGACCTATTCTAGAATCATATATCTAGTAGGCAAATCTCATGTATTTGCTAGTTGGACACGTAGTGGCCATAACGATCGTTTCAAAATTTTGTTGTTATTGGACACGTAGTGGACATAACGATCGTTTCAAAATTTTGTTGTTGGACACGTAGTGGACATAACGCTCGTTTCAATATTATGTTGTTCTTGTTCTTTGACACAGAATAACACACCTAGTGGAAATATTAAAAAACCGCTTTTCTCTTCGAATACTGGACCAATTGCTTTGAAATTTTCAGTGGTTGAAGATGAATTTTTCCCCAGAAGGCTATTACTTTTATTCATTTTAAATATTTCTGTTAGCTCTGTGAGATTTGTTTTTGTTTGATATTACGTCATTAAACGTTCCGCGGACATCGGACGCCATTTTGTGTCCTACTGTACTGGTGCTTCGCTTGGTGTGAATATATTTGTAGACTGTGATCTGACGGTACGGTAAACCGTATACTGTACTGCAAACAGACCTGTCCATATATTTGGATGTAGCTCTCATGTTGGACACGTAGTGGACATAACGATCGTTTCAATATTATGTTGGTCTTGTTGTTGTTGTTCTTTGACACTTTTTGGACATCTACTGGAAAATCTAAAAAACCGCTTTTCTCTTTCATTACTGGACCGATTGCTTCGAAATATTTACTGGTTAAAGATGAAATTCTTCTCCAGAAGGCTATTACTTTTATTTATTTAAAATATTTCTGTTAGTTCTGTGAGATTTGTTTTTGTTTGCTATGACGTCACCGAACGTTCTGCGGACGCATAGTTGACACTCCTCTTCTTTTTGATCACGTGCCATCGAACGTCGATGGTTCGTAACGAAGTCCTTACGGTACTTTGCTACGATTTTTTCCTTACGCTGATGTTGTTTAATGTCATTGCGCTGATCGACGGTACGGTAAGCCGTACTGTACTGCAAACAGGCGTGTCCATATATTTGGGTGTAGCTCTCTTGTTATTGTTATTTTCATTATTTGTCTCCATCATATTTAAAAAAATCGCTTTTCTCTTCGAATACTGGACCAATTGCTTTGAAATTGAGTAAAGATTGATTTTTTTGCCAGAAGGCTATTACTTTTATTAGGCTTCCCGCTGCTTGTCAGCAGGGAACCTATTGTATTCCTGTGTTTTATTATTATTATTTATTATTATTATTATTATTATTTTTTTTTTTTCAAATTGGTCCTACAAACTTGAAATTCACCTCAAATGTGCAGAAGTTCTCAGCTAGCAATAAAATGCAAATTTTATGCATGACTGATCACGCTTTCACGCTCCAGTGAGCAAAACGCGTTTTCAGTTTTTTTGCGATTTCTCAAAATTGATACATGCTATTGGGTTGAAATTCATAACAATGATAAATGGACATGTTCCGGATACGATATGTCAAGGATGCGCATGAGTGACCTCGGCGATACGCTCCAGTGAGCAATATAGGATTTTACATTTTCATCTTCTTCTCGAGAACGACACTACTTAGAGACTTGAAATTTACATCACATGCAGATAATAAGTCCCCCAACATAAATTGCAAATTTTATGCATGACTGACCACGCTTTCACGCTTCAGTGAACAAAACGCGTTTTCAGTTTTTTTGCGATTTCTCAAAATTGATACATGCTATTGGGTTGAAATTTAGAACAATGATTAATGGACATGTTCCGGATACGATATGTCAAGGATACGCATGAGTGACCTCGGCGATACGCTCCAGTGAGCAATATAGGATTTTACATTTTCATCTTCTTCTCGAGAACGACACTACTTAGAGACTTGAAATTTACATCACATGCAGATAATAAGTCCCCCATCATAAATTGCAAATTTTATGCATGACTGACCACGCTTTCACGCTCCAGTGAGCAAAACGCGTCTTCAGTTTTTTTTACGCGGGAAGCCTGTTAAAGCTGCACGCAGCTCTAGTTTATTTCTAAATTTCGCATGAAATCTGATATTTTGTTTAAAATTTCGCTGTATTATTTTATCCATGGGAACAGTGGCTGTCCGAAATTATTTCTACGCGAAACTCGGTAGTTGGAGTTTGAACATAGACTGCAATTGCTACTATACCTATAAAAAAGAAAATAACGCGAGAAGTGTAGAATACAACAAACAAGCAAGCGGTGCGCAATATCTGATAACTAATGTGCTTCTGAAAGCACTTAACTAATAATCTACTGGAGTCTATAATCTAAATGTCTAGTCTATTATGTTTCATAAGAAAAAGACGTTAACGTGAAAGTATCCAGATTTCCCTAAAGACCACAAAGAGAAAGAGCTTTGGATAAAAAGCTATATGGCTACCTAGAGAAAATAGCACTAGTAGACCTTCTGATTTTTGTTACCTTATGATATATATGTAGCAACCTATATTTTAATGTGAAGAATGTATTCAATTTTAAAATAAAACAGTGAAACTAAAAATAGTATAAATGTTAATTTTTTTAATAATTTGGACAAGGCTTTAAAAACCTTAATCCAGTTAAATTTTTTTGAGGAATTTAGTCATTAAAGTCGCGATGTGTAGTATTTTCATAGTAGAACAATATTTTGTGTTTCTTGTTTTTAGTTTATAATGCACTGTTGGTGTGAGGCTTTTTTATTAGCAGGTTTTCATTATTCATTCATTTTTTAGGCTTGTATAGCCTTCTATTTAAGGACGTCTTGCTGACAGCCCTTTTGTCTTAACGAGAGTACATTGGTTACTATCTTTCCGTGATGATTACAAATTTTAACATAAACTTTTGGCAGGAAAATAAAATAAAAATGCACTTGTCAAAAAAATCTTTAAATCACTATTGCAGTGAACGATACCAAAGATTTAGGTATTTTTCTTTACAGGTTGTGTAGAACTTCTTCATTATTTTTTATGAATGTTATAATCCCATGTCATCTTTCAAAACGGGTTTGTTGAGCAAAGTGATTCTGATGTAGAAAGTGGAAACAAACTAAACTTCAAGCTTGTCAAATCTGAACTGATGATGAAATTGAACTTTCATATGTCATGCAATGAATTTATCAGCAAAGACAAAGATCTTCTTAACGCGACAAAATCACAAGAAAAATACAAATTTACATACTAAAAAGACTGATTCTTGGTGTTTTTGTTGAATTTAGTGTTTTTTCGCATTTATGACCCAAAGATTCAACATTTCCCAAGTTTCTTTGATTATGATAAAATTACTAAGAGACTTGGAGTATGTGAATCACTCTCTGACGCGCAGCGCGCACTGTTGCCTTTGATGTCTTTCGTGTTTCACAAGTTTTTGTTGCATCAATTTTAAAATTCTAGACAATAAGGTGTCCCGGAATGGTTTAACACTAAGTTGGTCCATTCTAGCAGTGCATATTATGAGCTGTTTTTTCGAAATCCGAACTTTTGGACAGGCGTCTAAAAAAGATGGACCTAAACTTTCCTCGATATCTATCAACAAAAATTTTCCATACAAGCTTTTAATCATTTTAGTTTTTTAACACCAACATTTACTTTACACACTCAGATCACCGTATTTGCCTCATTAACTATTCTTTGTATTTTACATTCAACAAATGATCTGGTTCTTACAACAAGGCTTCGCAATAAAAAGCAGGGCTGGAGCAATAATGGTCTGCCTCATCAAATTTGCCCCATGGAAATACAAAATGATGCATTTATTGTTTTATGTTTTTTTTTCAATTTTTATTTCGAATGTAGTATAAATGTTCGAATTGTAAGCGCAAGGCTTGAAATTTATGATAAACTGGAATTGAATAGGCACGTTTTTAATTAATTTTGACACTTTAGCCTCAAGATATTATGCCACTTGGAATTTGTTGTCTTTTTTCAATATCAGTACTGGCACAAGAAACACGATTTGTAGTTGAAGTTCTATATCTCTCGCCCATTCTAGGATGACCTCAACAGACAATTCATCGACAGATTAGTGGATCAGTAGATATGAGTGTGAATGCGACGATGGTCGGTGTCGAAAAGATTTGTCGGTCGGTTTGTGTGTGAGTCAGGCTTCATATTAAAATCATTTTTAAATTCAAGCTAGGTCTTTTTTTGGGGAAACACGGTACCTGTGTTAGCATCGCAGTTACATATCTTAGTTTCAAATCTCATGAAACTCAGTTCACCCAGTGTGCGACGAGTCGAGTAGACGGTGCCTAACTTGAAATAACCGACCCTTGTTTGCCCATCGCGATCTTGTCAGACACGAAATGTACACATGGATCATTTTGTTGTTTTTCTTGATATTTTTCTGCATATTGTTGTGAAAAAATCGCTTTATGCGTGCGAAAATGTAATCAAAAATTGCGCACCTTCTGGCTGTTCCGCGTTCTCATTTGTCGTGAAGAATCCATAAGTTACATGGATACATGTTGTCTTTCGTGTCCATATATTTGAACACCCAACACCGTTATCTTGTTTTAGGTTCAGCTTGTAGTTTTGTTGTTGTTGTTATGTTTTATGGCGCTTATAACTTCAGTGGTCTTTTGCGCCTTTGATCATTTTGAATTTAAAAATCCTATACTAACATATAATACAATATTTACGAATATACAATTATACAATTGAATCAATTACAATAGGTAATTTTTCTAAATATTTCTGCCAGTAGACAAAACAAATTCGATAACAGTTTCAATAATATCCATGTTACTAAACACTTCTTCCAAAGTCATTTCCAGTTTAAGTTTTCTGGCTTTGCTAATGACTGGTCTTCTTTGATGATTATATCGTTGACAATGCAATAGGTAGTGGTCTACGGTCTCGGGTACGAAACACTGTTCACAAAATCCGTCAGAATGACAGCCAATTTTATGTAAATGTGCATTCAGTGCGCAATGGCCAGTTTGCAGTCGGAATAAAATAACTTGATATTTACGTGACAAAGTTTCGTTCTCTTGTCGTGACATCGTGGTAGGATGAAATCTTTTATAATGGCTTGCTGATTCACTAATTACATATTCCGTATTCCATTTTCGAGCCAATATATCAAAATATGATTTTGCTTCTGAGACGGAAAGTGGCAGAATTGCATCGAGGGAAAGTTTGTTGATTGCTCCTTTTGCCAGGTTATCCACTATTTCGTTTCCGATAATTCCTACGTGAGCTGGTGACCATAGGAATGTAACTTGTATTCCTTGTTTTGTTTAACACCGAGTTTATTGTAGCTATTTTCGCTATTAATATGTTTTTGAATGTTGAATAATTAAGAAGAGCTGAAAGGGCATTGAGACAATCTGTTATTATCAATACACGTTCCGGTCTTGTTGTTGCGATCCATCTGAGACAACCCAGAATTGCGTATAGCTCCGATGTATGTGAAGAGACAAATCGATGTAATTTCAGTTTTTTCTCTACTTTCGCTTGAGGCACATAATATGCAGCACCCACGCCAAATGTGTTTTTCGAACCGTCAGTAAATACTTGTACATAGTCTCGATAGTTTTCGTGTATATGGTCAAGGAATGACGTTTGAAGTATTGTTGGTGAACATGTTGTACCATAAATAGTTAACGATGTATCAATTTGCGGTGGCTTCATTATCCAGGGAGGAATCTCGAAATTGACATATTTTGCAACGGAGAAGTCGGTAAAAAAGCTGTTGGTTGTTTTAATATTAAACGTTGCAAATGATGGTTTGTCAGGAAAATATTCTTCCCACGACTGTTTGAATAATTGTGCTGTAATTTCGCTGTCATGAGGAATCATTCTGCATTTGTAATGTAGACATTTTCTATAATGTATAACATGTAAAGGCATTTCTTTACACTGGGATTGTAAAGCTATAATGGGAGTACTTTTTAATGCACCCAAGCAAATGCGTAAACATTGTGATTGGATTACAGCCAGTTTCTGCAATATAGTCGGGGATGCAAAATAAATTGCTTCCATGCCGTACTCGATAACTGGCTTTATTATCGCCCTATATACTGTGAGCAAGGTATTCTTATTTGCACCCCATTTCGTACCCGATAATGCACGTAACAAATTCACTCTTTTACCGCATCTTTTTTCTATGTATTCAATATGTTGTCTGTATGCCAATCGTGAATCAAATATGACTCCCAGGTATTTGCAGTCCTTCTCAATTTTGAGACTAGATCCTTCTATTTTCAATATTGTATGCGGTTGTTTTCGTCTCGTGAAAAGAATGGCTTTTGATTTTGTTTTCGAGAGGCGAAACCCCCAATCATTGTACCAGTAATTAATATTGTCTAGATTAGTTTGGACCTTTGTAAAAAGATGATCAATATTTAACTCAACTTCCCAAATACTGCAGTCGTCCGCAAAGAGCGCTATGTTTGAAGACACACAGTGGGGCGAATCGTTTGTCATAACATTAAAAAGAAGTGGTGATAAAACGCTACCTTGAGGAATTCCGTTATCGAGCTTGAATATATCGGACATTGTGTTGCCGATACGGACTTGAAAGGTACGGATCGACAAAAACGATTTAATCCACATAAAATAAGCTTGTAGTTTACCTGATGTGTTGATGGACAATAAACCTCGGATCATTAGCTCGCGTAATAAATAATTTTGTGATGAAGATAAACAAGATATTAGCACGGTAATACCTTTTTTATTACGCCCCTCCATGAACCGTTGGACAGCTTTCTAAGCACAAGAAGCCTTATCCGTCGATGAAGACGGGGCAGTACATACATAGATAGATAGATAGTTTATTTTGAAAACTCCATAACAAACCTAAATTTAAAATGGAGAATTCTGGAAGGCAAGCAAAACCTACAAAAAAGTTTAAAACATGAAGTATCTCATGTGCCTGCCCACCAGCACGCACACAAAAGCACAAGCCCAATTAAATGAGGCTTGGGCCAAACTTAAAAAACAAAATACACGATAGTAATAAACTTTCGGGCTGTTGTACTCTCTTTCAACAATTACGTTGATAATGACCAATACCTACAACCTCATGCAAAGATAATGTGGGGAGTGGAATGTAATAAATTTGCGACGATAGTCATACTCAAGAAGCCATGAAAGCTTTAAGAAAAACCAAGCCATGAAAAACTACACTGATTGCTAGATTGGGCATTGCTGAAAAGGTGATAAGTGGTTTAATATACAAACAAACGCAAAACCATGGCGGCAAATTCGGTGTGCGGACACTCATAAAAGCAATTATTAGGAAAAACACTAACCACACGTGAGCAGGTCTGTAGCCTAATTAATACATTGACGTGGCCAACATTGTTAAAACAGTACCGGTATACACACAGAGAGAACAAATCAAAAATATGCCACTAAATGAATGTTTAAAAATGTTACACTGTAAGTTACATTGCAAACTATTTACACATATATAGTTGAATACTCGTATTCAAGCGGAATTTCTAGAAATAGCAGTATATCATACTCTTTGACACAAAATAAAATATCTGAATCAATCCCTGTTGTATTCATCTTTCGATTCTGTTATGATGTCCGTATGTTGCCTTTATGCTGCCATGTAATTTCATATTCGGCCTTTACTTGTTGATATTCCTTAAGTGCTGGTTCATTGTTGTCAATCTAATCTTTCTGCGCCGTTCAAAAATGCGACCGCACCCGACGACTGCCAAACACAAACTTTAAATCCAATCTTTTATCCATAAACTTCTTTAATTCCGGTGGATGGGCCTTGATCATGTTGATATCACGAGATACAAATCTAATAGTAAATACTAATAGTAATTTAAACTCCATCCAGTTTTTCTCATTCTATGTGGCATACGTTTGAGCTTATTTTATCAAAGGTATATTTGCCATTTGTGTGTCAAGAATGAAAATGACAAACGCCATGAATTTTACCGCTACTGTGGAAATTCAAGAAAGTACGTTGTTACTGGTTGATGATAAAAATTATACAAAGTGGTATTTTTCTGGCAACAGTTTTCTGGCTTTCTCGATTCATACTTTGCTGAGGGCTACGCTAACAGTAGTCTGCGGATATCTTCTGATTAGTATAGTATACGTCTTCACGGATAAACGAAGCGGAGTGCAAGATCTACAAGACACAAATAACATTGCTTGGAACAAGTGGAGCAAATTGTCCACAATCGCCGCGATTGCTTGTCATGTGCTTTCCGGTATCAGCAGCTGCATAAACTTCGCTTTTGACTATAATTTTGTGGACTATTGTAATGTGGCCAAAGTGATCAGTGTCGTTTTATTCGGACTTGTTAACATGGCAGTATTGACTTCAATGTGGTGCAGACAGCGGATAGTTTATTCCAATTCATTTTTGGATCCACTTTCAAATAAATTTACCAGATTCATGAGTTATTTGTCTGTAATATGGATCTTGTCTTATCCAGCACTCACAGTGGTAGTGATACGTGCTGTAGTAGAGTCACCCATCTGCCTAGAAGGGGGGTCGTCGCCAGGAATTCGACAAGCGACTGTGTATATGGGTATCGTACGAATTTTAGAAAAGTCAACCATTTTAGGCTTACTTTTTCATCCGCTGCTGAACATTGGAGGAATGGACAAAATGACATGACGTATACTGTTATATCATCTGTGATTCCATTTATAAAACGATCACTGAAGGTGTGTGTTGCTTTAGTAGTTCTCCAGACAATTTTCACAATCATATCTGCTACGTTTGGCCAGTATGAATGGTATGAGGCTACATCAGCAACGTTTATTAACCAAACACTCAACGTAATTGCTTGCATTTTTTCTTTCTCCAAATGGAGAACTGTGCTGCTGCCGTGTAAGAAGCAATCACAAGTCGCCCCTACTGATATAGCCATGAGAAGACTTCACCGTCCTCGCCCCCTTCCAGGATTTGCATAAACCTCAGTTATGTGTGAAATTCATTATTAAGTTTAGTCTGGATCTTTTGTACAAAGACCCCGGGAACGCTCAAAATAAAAAATTAATAATTATTCAGTAATAATTATACAATGCAGATTGCGTTAGAAATTCAAACCCGAACGCTAACTGGATTTCCATTAATTTGTTATTTTAAAACGTGGCAGGGTGTTTTCCTCAAACCTCACATTAGTGGCGGGGGCTTTGTACAGAAGATCCTTCAGTTCTTCGGAGGCCGTCGAAATAAAAAGTCAAGATATTTGTCAATCTGAGTTGTTTATGGACCCGGACTTATGGATTGTTCTGTCATTTTATATTTTTTTCCTTTTAACGAAAATCCAATTTTCTCATTAACTACTGGACCAATTTCTTTGAATTTTTCAGTGTTTAAATATTTTAATTGTCACTAGGAGGCTATTATCAATTATTTCAAAAATATATTGTATCGCTTTTCTCATTTTACCGTCGTTATAGGCGATCAAAAGTAGAGAAGGTGATTATAACCTAATTTGAGGACTTTCTTTTCCTACTTCTATCACTTTTATCATAACAAATCACAGCGCATTCGAAAGCGAAATATAATTTATTAACATTAATTTACAACGAGTTACGGGTAAGAATTAATCAACGGCTATCGCTTTATGGAAATTTCTCTAGACATTAGGAGGAAAAATTATTTAGACCAGTGATTCCCAAAGTGGGCGATATCGCCCCCCAATGGGCGAAAACGATACATAGGGGGGCGATTTCGCGAAACCTGTTTTAAGTTCGGCGCACTTAATTCTGTACATTGTGTGCATTTGCAGGCTTGAATCAGGTGGGCGATTATCACACGCGAAAGGATTTCTGAACTCGTCTTCGCAGTAAGGTACGGTAGTTTGGGTATCCCAGTGGTCGGCAAAATACGGCCGGAGTAAAATAATCTGGCCCGGGAAGATTCACTAGATGGACCTTTTTATATAATCTAATACTTTATTTATAATCTACGCTCGAGGAGTAAATTACTTTTTTCACGTAACAGAATTTATCGTGAGAAACGTTTGGACTAAATTTTATTATATCCTAAAAATTCTATTGAACAGCTACTCGTTTAACGAGCCTACAATTTAATTATAATTAGACAAATGGAAACACGAAGAAAATTTGATGCTGAGGGCAGGGGTTCAATAGCGCAGTCAATATTCGAATATATTGCAAAGCAATAGAGAAATAAAATTCATATTCTATTCGAGAGATTCATCACTGCTTAATTTTTGTAAGAATGTATCTTCTTAAAGAAAATCTTTATCGAAATTCCACAAATCATGCGAAAATATTCACTTCGATGTTTGGAAGTACATATTTGTGCGAACAAATATTTTCGAAAATGAACATTACAAAGAACAGCAAAGAACTGGGATTAGTGATGCCCATTTAGAAAATGTTTCAATCTTGGCGTCGTAAAGCTATCCAGCGTGATGCAGCAAAAAGACAGTGTCACATTGAATGTCATTGTAATATTTTTTTAATAAGACGACTGAGTTGAGTTCACGAATTGTCGCAGTTTTCGCGCGCTGTTCCTTTTTTAACTTTCAAAAAATATATGCGACCTGCCAAAGCCTAGCAACGCTGAATTTTGTCCTGCGAGCGACATAAAATTTGCCGACAACCTGTAGCCGGTCGATTGTCGGTCACGGCTTCTTCCACATCCGAGTCCATGAATCCAAAAACAAATGGCTGGGTAGTTATGGACTGGTGATCGGACTGGAGGCCGTGGTAGGATAAGGAATCGGGGATGAATTTCACCGAAGTATTTTGGTGCAGGTCATCAGGCTGTACGAATGAATGAGATGTACGAAAATCATTTTTATAAGTTTGGGAAAATTAACTTTGTTTTCATTATTTTAATGTGAAATGGGGTGAATTTAGGAAGTGAAATGCTATAAGTCAAGAGTACTCGACGGTTTTTGAGGAGGTGGAACCCTGGATTTTTTCATTTTCGACCTCTTATATGGTGAAAAAGGGGTTTTCAGCCGTGCTACTATTGCTATCAAAACAACGAAGTTGACTTTCCACCAGTAAACGGGGTAATTTTAGATATAATAAAAAAAAAACTCGCTGAAGAACACCAAGCTCATCTATCCTCATTAAAAAACACTATAAACTATGATTTGTCTTCTTATTTGGTCTGTAATATATTTGTTTCTGACTTTACATTTTTTCGCAGTGCCGGGGGGCGATGGAGTTGTATAAACTACTTTAGGGGGGCGATGGCCAAAAAAGTTTGGGAACCACTGATTTAGACCACGTAGAAATGCCATTATTGTCGATTTGTTCACGTATTTGGTATCAGTGTTTTAACCCAAAGCTGAGTTACGTGCATACTCAACACTGAGTATTTGAGCGATTACCAATTTGCGGAGTTTTTAATTATTATTTAAAACGAAAATAAGACGAACACGATCTAAACCTAAAAGCATAGAAATGTCAGCTATCCGCTTCGCAAATATCGCATCCCGGGGTCAGTAATAATAATATTGTTCGCTTAAAATTGGAACCGTAATTTACAAACTGTGATACAAATTCTACACAGAAGATAAAAATCAGAATAAAATTAATTTGTTTTGTGATTGCACTCCTTAATAGTTGTCTTCAACGTCTTCGCCGATGTGGAGTCACAATTCTGTACGAAATATATATGAAAACCAAACTACGATATCTGCCGTTGCGTGAGAATTAATATTCGGTAGTGAATAAAAAAGTGCTTTAATATAGTTTAACAACATTAATTGTAATGTTGCCGCCGAAACGATCACGGTGACAAAAAATTTACTGCAACCTTTGATCATGATAAAATTATGAAATAAAAAACGCCGCATTGTTACGGAGTTTTCAGTCTTCTATAAAATTCGACAAAAAAAGTTTCGGCGGCCGACATATAGTATATATATATAGTTTAAAACAACAATACTCATTATTCGGCTTTCGTTGAAAATATTCTAATAACTGGATTAAAAAATGCGATGTTGCCCACCACTAATCACGGCGCATGTAAATATACATTGAATGGCAATAAAAAATCAACTTCATTAGCAATAAATTCCAAGTAATAGTTTCACATTTCATGCATTTGATCGGCGCTACATGCGAGCGTGTTTTTGTACATACAAACGATTATGACGCTACTGTCATCTGCTAGTTCAGTGTTTCCCATGAGTCAGCGGAGCGTTTGAATGAGTCCGCAACGAGCGTGAAATTCACTGCGGGCCGCAAACGTTTTTGCAAAACTTAACTATCCGCCAAGTTACGATTTACGTTAGAATTTACATAAAACATAAAAAGCAAGTTTATTGACATAACATTCATCGAGTCAATAATAACTGGTTACTGAGTAGGTCTAGGCTTATATTCAACTATTAGAATAGCAATTTACTATTCGAAAATTTGGTAACAATTACGCGACAGGTCACTTGCGCGTCGCTTAATCAAACGATGGTATTTCTCAACTCACTTGCGGATTCCCGACGAATAAAGAGTCTGCCGTATAGAGGTTGGATCGGGCCCAAAAATTCCAGCACGACCCAGGCCCGTGGGTATTAAACCCGACTAATTAACTGGATTTGCAGGCCCGAGACAGGAGCAAACCCGAAATTTTCAATTTTTTTAGTTCTTTGAATTGTCATTGCAAGAGTTTAGTACATAGTATGTGTCGTGTTGATGAGGCAACTTCTGTGCTTTTTTACAGACCACGGTCTCTCGTGGCCAAAACACGGCCGAAACGCCTCATTTATAAAAAAAAATAAGCAATAGAGAAGCCCGACCCGAACGTAATGAATGACATTTCAGTCCCAACCCGGCCCGAATTTTGGGTCGCTTTTTTAGACATTGCTAATCGCAAAATTTCGGGTGCTACCAGTGCATTTCCCTCTGAGATTCATTGCTTTACTGCCTTCACATTGGTACGTACACTTTTGGAGCGCCGTAAGTGTTGTACAAACAGCTCAGATTTGTCGAATTCACAAAAATACGAATCAACACAAAATATAATCGGGCACTTTACCAAGCATTTTGTGTCCACGGGATTGACATGATATTTTCTGAGTAGTATTGCTTTTATTTCGTCAACACAACCGCATATTAAAATGCGACGCAGATCACAATTGAATTAATAATAAAGCAAGGCGATGGATATGTATTTTTGATTTACTAACATATACACTTCAAATATATTTTTAATTATATTATATTTTTAAAGTACTAAATCAAGTTGTACTTTCTGAAAATTTATAGCAAATTGTAGGATTTTCTAAGGGCGATAACAAATTCGAAAGATCGCAAAAAATATGTATCAAAACTAAATATAATCGGGCAATATATTCTCGCATCATCATGTTCGCATATTGTCGTGGCATTTTAAAGAAGTAAGGCTTTCATCTAGTCGTAAGTAGACGCAACCGCGAGTTACCATAAACAAAATTAAATTAAAATAGCAAGACATTGTAATTCTTGTCGTTGTCATGGATTGAATATTGCGCAAGAGAAAAGGTCTATACCAGGCTTGTCCATGGGACATATTTTTCTGTCCCATTCCCATCCCATAGCAATTATGCCTGTCCCATCCCATTGGGAAGAAATTCAAAAAAAATTGTTAAATTTGGGTTTAGCGTTTATTAAATAGGACTACATGTACGAAGAGACATGCAAAACAACAAAATTTACGGACTTTGTTAACTTTATATTCATAACTATTATACACGTGTACATCAGCTCCACGAAGTATATTGTTAATGCTGAATATATATTGCTCTCTATAACTAACAAGAGAGCTATGCTCAAATATATGAACACGAAGTCCATAACGAATTGTTTTACCATAATTTTCACGAAAATTATACGGTTTTCGCGTCCCACGTGAAATACAAATGTATGCTGCCCCATACCAACCCATGGGACATTTCGCTTAAACAGTCCTGGTATTGACACACTAAATAAGTCAGCTCTTTTAACGAACGCGTAATTGCGCCAAATTTCCGATTTTGAAATTCTGTTGTGTTTGGTTTCACTGCTTCTTCATACAGAGTACCGTTGCAATAAACGCACTTTGAGTCCGCAAAGGTTTTCGCCGGTGAGAAAATAGTCCGCGACCAAAAAAGGTTGGGAAACACTGCTAGTTATAGCTCTCTCTAAAATTAATTTTCGCGATTTTCAATGTTTTATTTCTAAATGCGGGTACCTGCCGAGTACGGATTAATGGTCGATGTTTGAAATAGTACTTGCAAAATATTCACCAAACACCGTCAGGCAAGGAGAGGCGGGCTACACATAACTGTGTAATTTTGCTGTGAACGACCATACAATTCAGTTTATTAACGCATTACGTCTTCGCGAATTGCACTTTGAGTGCAATGTTTTAATTTCATCGTAACCCCCACAGGAAAAATCCTGGCTGCGCCCTTGTACTGAACATTTGGTAAATCAATAAGCTTATACTTTGAAAACAATTTTCTATACATTATTGAGATTTTGGCACCCAAATCAATTAAAAGCTTGGTTTCTATCCACTGGAGTATCTAGGGTATGGCAGCCATGGCACGTGCCATGGGCGCCGTTTGGACGGGGGCGCAAAAAACGCGAAAATTTTTTATTATATAATGTACACTTAGTACAATTGATTATGACGTCACAATCAACATAAATTAACTTGAATTGATACGGGACTGGACAACTGCTTCTCATATTTGCGCTGCTGTTGCACTGGATTGAAAATTTATGAATATTTTTACAATGAAACGTAGTATACTTGGGAAAAAAGAAAGTGGGGCCCAAGGGAGAAAAAGACGAAAACAGGAGGCAAAGGAAGCTGAAAATTGAGGAATTTTATTGTGCCATTCTTCAAGAGGTGTTCCTATGCTAACAGCCCTGAAAATCCGATTTCAAAAGTGCAAAATGATCAATCAGAGCAAGAACCTAAAGAAGTTGGCCATCCCAAACAAGAAAGTAAGGAAACTGGCCAATCTCAGAAAAAAATTGAAAAAGTTTTGAACGTGAACAAAGAAGGTAAATCTGATATGCCGGGCCTTATTTTAAAACGTGACGTCGGACTTATGCAGTTTGATAAAAGCACAGGAAAACCTATTTTGTCAAATTGGATGAGAGCAGAAATCACCAAGCTTGGTTCAAAATATTTTCAGAACAGTCATGGGCCTTTTCTGCCTAAAGATAATCGTGCAATGAGCAGTAACTGGTTCAAGAGAAAATTAGCAAATGGGAAGAAGTGACACGTTCTTAGCTGATGTATTCGCCTTCTAAAAAAGCTGCTTATTGCATTTGCTGTCTGCTCTATAGTCAAACAGATCAACAATCTTCTTTGCAACAGGAAGCTGGATTTAGTCAGTGGAAAACACCCGAAAGGAGGATCGCTCATGAAAATGCTAAACATCACAGGGAGTGTTTTACAGCGTGGAAAGAACTGGAAAGAAATTTGAGCAATAAAACCGGAATTATTGACGCCGAATTTCACGTACAAATTGAGAAGGAAAGGCAAAAATGGCGTGAGATTCTCAAAAGAATATTGCATGGAATAAAGTATCTGGCGGAACAATACCTCGCTTTGCGAGGGCACAGGGAATCACTTCAAGCAGATAGTGATTCAAATGTTGGTAATTTTCTCGGCTTAATGAAATTCCTTGTCGTCTTTGATCCTGTGCTGCGAGAGCATCTCGGTTTCATTGAAAGCCATCGACATTCAACCTCTTACCTTTCTCCAGACGTTTAAAATGAATTTATTTATCTTATGGCATCTCATGTTTGCAAAAACATGATAGAAAAAAATAAAAAAGCCAAGTACTATGGTCTTATATTTGACTCAACTCCCGACCAGGCGCCTCGAGAGCAAGTTTCAGAAGTTGTGAGATATGTTGATATATACTTTGACGAGAAAACAGTTTGTGTCAAAGAGTCCTTTCTGGGTTTCCTTCAACTTCATCAAAAAGATGCTGCAAGCTTCGTTGAAGTTATTATGCAACAACTACATAAAGATGAGATAAAAATAGAAAACTGTCGAGTGTTATGACAATGCTGCTGTAATGGCGGGACATCGAAATGGTGTACAACAAAGGATACACGAACAAAACAAGCATGCAGTGTTTGTTAATTGTGACAATCATTCTCTCAACCTTATAGGAATTCACGCTGCTAGACAAGACACAGATATGGATTCTTTTTTTGGGACCATTAACTCATTGTACAATTATTTCTCCCGTTCTACGAAGCGGTGGGAAAAGTTAAAGGATACCGTCCCGTTGGTGTTCAAGAACAGAAGCAGTAAAACCAATTGAGTTATATCTTGAAGAAATAGTACTTCTGCTTGAGAACATGGTGGAAGATGATAGTCAAACAATCGACACCCGGAGCGATGGACAACAAATACTAAATCGTATTCTGACATACAACTTTATGACACTTGTAGGGTTTTGGAAAAGGCTACTTATACCAATTGATAGAGTTCAAAAACGATTACAGGATAAAACAATGAATTTTCACAACGCAGCCCTCGATTTGAAAGGCCTGAGAGATCATTTCAACGATGAAAGAGAGAAAATAGTTGATGAATGCCTAAAAAATCTTTGCGACAAATGGGGCGTTGAATTTGAAAAGAGGCCGAGGCGCAAAAAAAGAATAGCTGGTATAGAATATCCGGGATGCAGGTTTATCCGCGTGATCAAATGAAGCGCGTCATAAAAGGAGCTTTCGATCGTCTCCACAAAGAAATGAATGACCGTTTTTCTCGGTTATTTGACATCGATGTCAAGTTTGGATTTTTGCTTGATGTCCAGAGACTTTGTTATAGTCGTGACTGTGGACACTTACAGTGGCTGTGTGATAACTTAGCTTCTGTTTACAGTGATAATCTTGACGGCAAGCAATTATATGCGGAAATCATTGATTGCAAAATGTTGATTTCAAGTCGTACCAGCGTCAAGTTATTGCGACCTGAAGATCTCCTTACCTTCATAGTCGAATATGGGGATGAAAGTGTATTTCCCAATCTCCGAATAGCTTTGCAAATTTTGCTGACAGTGGCAGTACCCATAGCAAGTTGCGAGCGATCGTTTAGTAAACTTAAATTAATTCTGTCATACCTTCGATCTTCCATGAGCCAGGAACTGTTGTGTGATCTAGCTTTATTAAGT
The DNA here is from genome assembly GCF_964204865.1 of Styela clava. Taxonomy (NCBI): domain Eukaryota; kingdom Metazoa; phylum Chordata; class Ascidiacea; order Stolidobranchia; family Styelidae; genus Styela; species Styela clava. Next base: position 22,171,801 of record NC_135250.1, read on the forward strand.
ATAGAGAGAGGCGAAACAAAGAAGACAAATTTTAATGACATCATTGACGAATTTGCGTCAAGAAAGGCACGGAAAGTACTATTCTAAGATATTGTTTTTTTCCGATCGTCCACTGCCTATTGTTTATTGTGCCGTTATTAAATTGCTTATTCTGTAATTAAATTGTGTGGTTGAGAGCAATCAATTTCATATAAACGAAAAAAGAGAAACATGCGTAGGGGGCGTATTTTTAAACGTTTGCCATGGGCGTCATTTTACCTAGATACGCCACTGTTTCTATCAATCATTAAAAAACAATGTTTAAAAATACTATTAACAGAATCACAATTAAATTTTAACAGAAAATACATTTTGCTCATCATCACTTTGTTTTTGTGATGACAACACTTGTCTTGTAGTCTTTTGTTTCAATGACCTACACATTTTCATGGAATGATTTCTTTTATTACATGCATGACAAATACGATTTTTAGCAGGACAATTCCTACTATATGAAACATGAGAATTTGATCCACATCAAGTACAATGTTGTTTAGCATATGATAAATTTGCTTTTTGGTTTTTCCATTGATTGTGATATCTTTGTCTTTGAATTCCTTGCATAATAGGATTTTCTTCTTTTTTTGAACTTTGGTTTTCCATTGGTATTCGTTTTTTTATGAATACGATGTGATTCTAATGTGAAGGTTCAATTTGACAAGCCAGTTTTACTGCTTGATCCAAAGTCAATGTATCAGATTCCGTTAGCAACCTTTCTCTTATTCTTGGTGAGATGGTTTGTTCGACTATTTGACCACAGATCAGATCATCTGACATATATATCACCAAAATCACACTCGACGTATTTTATTATTTTTTTGTGATTTGATTACCAAGATGTAGAAAGGTTAGGTTCGCTCTTCAGTATGTTCGACCCGTAGTAGTATATATTTACGGTTCGACTTTCATCGCACGTTCACTCCGGATATTGGATTTCTCCAGAACAGCGTTTCCAAAACTTTTTCGGCCACGGAACACTTACACTTTTTATCTCGCCTCGCGAAACACCATAATATGAAAGGGTAAAATTAATAAAGAAAACGGTGTAATGTAGCGGTTCCCAAATCCCAATGGGTTCGTCGTGGCGAGTTGCCAATTGAGCCGCGAAAACCAACAGAATTGCGTTAAACATAGGGTTACCATATTTTTGTGACTTCAAAGCGGGACGTCTCCGAAGACCAAAATCCCTTAGATTTGATTTTTTTTAACTTTGTATTTTCCGATTTTACTACATAGGCCTACATTTGATTAACTTAATTTTTATTGACATTATTGTCATCGGCAGTTCACATATTCTCTGACTAAATAAATGGTTTAAGGATAATAAGGATAAGATTTACATATTTATCAGTTCAACATTTTCGTTTAGGCATTTTAACAGATAATTTAGATAACAATATTAAACGAAACAAACAAAATCACACATTCACCTTCAGTGGGAAGTCTACCGGTACGCTACGCAGCCAAAACATGCTAATTGCTAATGTTCGTGTATTATGCTGGCTGAACGCCAAAGGGGAACTTTTGACTGACCGGTCGGGACGTCGGGACAAGATTTTAAAAAGTGGGACCGTCCCGCCTAAAACGGGACCCAGCTAAACATACCTAAAATACGATTGAATATTTTACACATTTCATTTATAACAAATGTTTTATTGTTTCTTAATTTGAATGCTGTGTAAATTTATCAACAAATCCATTTTACCTTTCTATGTTGTTTACTTTCCATTACGTAGTGTTTGCCTCTAATTTTACGTCTAATGGAGATAGACAGGCTTGTCCATGGGACATATTTTTCTGTCCCATTCCCATCGCAACATAGCAATTATGCCTGATCCATCCCATGGGATTTCCATTGGAATAAAATTCAATAAAAATTGTTAAATCCATAACGGAATGATTTACCATCATTTCCCAGAAAATCATACGGTTTTCGTGTCCCGTGGGAAATACAAATGTGTGCTGTCCCATTCCCATGGACAAGCCTGGAAATAGAAGTAGTTGCTGCAACTTCGTGAGCCGCAGTTTATTTATCTGCTGAATCGAGTTTAGCGGATATGAGTAATTTTTTTAGCATTTCATAGAAAAACCAGACAGAGACGGCGTAAGAAGAGTTGACCATTTGCTGCTATTTTTTAGAACTTCTTGTTTGCCTGTAGCAAAACCAAAAGGATTGCTGCTATTTGATAAAAAACTTAACAGTCAAAGAGCTAGGCTGACAGTTGACGAAAATGCCACTACCCTCCTTTGATCAGTCCGTTTCAGGCCGGCGGTGACGTGAACGGTCAGTTGGGCGACAACTTCACGATCTCTCGATCGCCATGGCGACCCATTTAGACGTATTTTTGATTTATTTCCCACGGAACACTCGGAAGATGGAAACAAAAAACTATGTATTTAAAAATAAAATTGTTCGATTCCAAAATATTCTAATGCGAAAATTCCGTTTGGCATTGGAATTTATCTGGCAAAAAAAAAAGACGCTCGCTGAACACAGTTTGGGAAACACTGCTCCAGAACAAAAATCGTATGGACCTTTTCCCGAGCATCGTTTTCCTTGTTTACTTCGTGACATTGGCCAATCAGCAAGATGCAAAAAGTGACGTAACAATGCCCCCTTTTCGCATCCGCTCAGACACTTTTCTCACTCAGACAGATTTTTAAGTGTGGTTGTGAACATTACCTCGTTTTCGCGTTTTTGAACTCTATTCGTTAGTTTTCAGTTGTGTTTCGGAAACTTAAATATAAATCAGATAATTCAATGATCACTCTGTCTTCCTAGGAGTTTTAATTTGATTGCAGTAATAAAAATTAGTGTAGAAATAGCTGTGATAGACTAGCCTGAAATTCTTTACAGGTACTTTTAAAAAAAGATTGTTGTATGCGATGAATCATAATGATGTTTTGTAACACATACCCCATTTTACAGGCGCCAACTCGCAAAAGCACTCTTAAAATAGCCCCGAAAATTTTGCAATGGACCTTTCCCCGAGCATCGACTTCATTGTTTACTTCGTGACATTGGCCAATCAGCAAGATGCAAAAAGTGACGTAACAATGCCCCCTTTTCGCATCCGCTCAGACACTTTTCTCACTCAGACAGATTTTCAAGCGTGGTTGTAAACATTACCTCGTTTTTGCGTTTTTGAACTCTATTCGTTAGTTTTCAGTTGTGTTTCGGAAACTTAAATACTAATCAGATAATTTAATGATCACTCTGTCTCTCTAGGAGTTTTAATTTAATTGCAGTAATAAAAATTATTGTAGAAATAGCTGTGATAGACTAGCCTGAAAATCTTTACCGGTACTTTTAAACAACAGATTGTTATGTGCGTTGAATCATATTAATGGTTTTAAACACACACCCCATTTTACAGGCGCCAACTCGCAAAATCACTCCTAAAATAGCACTGAAAATTTTGCAATAGTAAAGTATAGGAAGATTTTGCGGGGGTCAAAGGTCGGGGAAAGGTCCATGGTAAAGTATAGGAAAAATTATCCGGGGGTCAAAGGTCGGGGAAAGGTCCATTGAGTTGAATACTTGAGTGGTTCCTGCGCGTGCTGTAGCGATGGCGACGGCATCTGGTGAGTGCGCGTTTGCAATTTATTGATTAGTATAAAGTCATTTAGATTCCATAATCATCATTACAGACGACGTAACAATTGACGGAAACAAACATGAAAGAAGTCAGGAAGCAAACAAAACCTAGGTTTAATGAGGTGTTGCCAACATAAGTGGTACCGGTACATGGTCACTCACCAAAATTGATATCAATTCACAGTTCACACGCAGACATACAACCACAGAGATGAAATAACATTAAAAAAAAGAGATAAAACTAGGATAAATTACTTGATAAAAAACAAAAAAAGAAATGAATAAAAAGTTAATAATAGCCACACTAGGTATATTCAGATATTAATAATGCTATAAACAGTTTTCTTAACTTTACATTCTTAATTTGCATTTTCGTATATTTGTGCTTTGGCAATGCATCAATCTTTTTCTATATAAATGCAACGAATTTTTATGTATCCAATAAAAAAATATTGCTCAATACAGCAATATGACAACCACGGCCACAAAAAAATTATTGAAATATAAAATTCTGGATTGTACAAAGTGTTGTCCTATTCTTCTTTTGATCAGTGTTTTCATAACATGAAAACATTTAAAGGTTATTGCCCGATTTTGTATGTGCATGTAAATTTTATTGTGTGTTTCAACTGTTTTTGGTGAATAAGCATGTAGGCCTACTTGTACGTTTTTAACTCTGTCCTTTAAGTTATGCCCGTCTCCCAGGTATCTCTGCATTTTGTTTGTTCGTTTGTTGTTGTTTTGTTTCATGCCAGAGCAACCAAAATAAAATTGATTGAACTTTGTAAGGATTGCAAAATTGAATACCATATTTAATACACAGAAGTGGATAGTAAATTTTTTTTCATTAAAATAGGTTTTTGACAAGCTGCATGCATCCATACCTAAATCCATACCACTAAATTAATGCATCCATACCAAATTGCCCAACTGAAAATTGCCACAAACAAGATGCATAAAGGGGTGGACCAGACCTTCATGAGAATTTACATCTATCTTAGAAAGAGTCATGATAACATTCCTTGCCTATACATGGATTATTTCCGCATTTCAAATTTTAGAGTTATCTATGTTCATTTCTTTCGGTCTTCGGGTGACCAGTTAACAATTCATTTCTATATTTTTTCAGAAGGTCGTTTGAGGGTCTCTGCGAACCCAAGCAACTACTCTCTTGATCATTTATATCCACGAATAAAACAACCTATAACAAGTGCTCCACCGTCGATGAGAAGAAATTATCATTTGAATGTAGGTAACAAATCACTTCAATCAAAAATGAGAAAACTTTCAACAAAAAATTAGTACAATATTTGTAGTGTGACTCCTAAATTCATTAGACCAGGCTAGTCTAATGCGTAAAGAATTTTTTAAAAGTTAGAATCGCAACAAAATTGATGGTTTGCTCATAAAATTTCCTTGCAAAAAAATCAGCACATATTTAATTGGCTCATTATTGGATTTACCGAATAACGTCTTTCTTCATTTTAGTGGCTGTTTCTCTAAGCTTTTCGCAGGTGAAAGTGTCTTGAAAATGAGTTATTTATTTATTGCGAAATGCACACAAAGTAGCAAAATATGGGCGATTTTACTAATGTATGAAAGTTTATGATATGCTATCTAAATATTTGGTTAAACCTTTGTGTTCTATGATAAGTACCGGTAGGTATATTATGGTATCCTCGAAGTCTACACGAATCTTGTTTGAACCTTCTACGTCTAATGAGAATGATGCAAACTTTTGGAATTTCTCCGTTAAAATATGACACAGTTATATGATATTCCTAAGTTAGAGCTTCTCGAATATTTCCTGTAAATGCATTACTTTGAAGCAAATTGACGACGATTTTTTTATTAATTTTTTGACGATAACATATTCATTCATTTGCTTTTGTATTATGCTTTTTATTATTAAATATGATGTACAAAATAACTAATGGGACATGTTGATGTTCAAAACTAGGCATTTTTATGGAAGCACAGGGGAACAGATCATGAATTGATTAATGCCATACAAAATTGTAGTGAAAGAAGTACTAGAAAGTTTAGATATTAGAGATACCCAGTGGCTATTGGACTTTTGGTGCTCAACGCTATTGCTTTCCCTTTAACTACTATCATGTTTTTGTATGATTTTTAGCATCCTGATCTTTCAAAAGGCCAGAAAAAATATCTATGGAGCATTTGTTCAGCATACAGTACTGCACAGATGAAACGTCTTGTTCAAGACCAATATTTGAAACAATGCTGGTATGAAGCCGAGAAAGGTATGAGATCTTGATATTGTTTTCATTATACATTGGATGAAAGTTGTTGCTAAATAAAGTTGGTTCATAGGTGTTATCACCTGTTACAGTTTATAGCGCAGTACATTGTTCTGATTGTATCTGTGAGGCTCGGCAGTTTGCACATCATGCTAGTTGTTGGTACACACTTGCAATTGCACCTCTGATTACCCTGGGATGGTCCACAAGATTGAATCCTGTGGGAGATTTGCTGGCTCTTTTCCTTGCCTTCATAACGTGGTTCAAGCAACTGCTGGATCTGAATAGTTACGGCTTCCTCCACCATCAAGTCCATGCATATGGCACAATAACTGGTTAACTCTTGTACCTGATATATAACCAGATGAGAGGCTGTGGTTCACCATATGTATAACCTACCATATTACCGACATTCCTCTTTTTTGAAAAATGTGAAAATCCTATCCTAAGTATTTAGTGTCTGCATGACTTCCTAGACCTGGGACAGTCAAGATGACTCTTTTTTTTTTTTTTCACTGGATGTTCCACATCTTGGTTCTGAACAAGGCTCCATACAGCAGGAACCACTGGCTGATATTTGAAGAGCCAAAAAAATGCTGGTACCCATATCGCATTCCTCAAATTTTGCCAAGTATCGATATATTAGTTTATTTATTGTTTAAAAAAACTATGGCATGATGTACAGGGTGTTCATAAAGTCATGAAATTTTTAAATTGGGGAGAGAATTAATCGATACCATATAGTATGTTGCCCCCTATCCGTGTATTAAATGAATTAAGAAAACTTAAACAGACACTGATCAAAACAAAACAGACCTGGTTGAGATATATTGAAAACTGATTTTTCAATAAATTGAAATTGTAACTAGACTCAATGAACACCCTGTATATTTATGCATTATCAATTTTAAAACGAGAATATCGGTCGGAGACCGAAACCTTATCGATCGAAACTGCGGTTTTGAATCATGACTCTATAGTGACCCCGCGTGTCCCATCACTAATTAATTAATAACTCGCTAATTATACGACATAATTCATCCAAAATCAATAGGCTTCTTGTCCGAGATATGATGAATGCTCAAGCAAAATTTGGAGCAGATTCAACCTCGCCTTCTTGAGATATCGCGTTCATCTAACAGACATACAGACAGACAAATACCTATCAACATACTTACCGATCTTAAGATCGATAAGTAATAAATTTAGATGCTATACTGAACTAAAATCCAACTTTTTAACCAGGTATTTTACGAGTGGATGATTTGTACAAATACCTGCGTTACATAGCTGATCCAACAAAGCGGAAAAGACAATTTCAAGAAAACCCAAAAATGTGGCGTGCGAGGAGTGATCAGTATAACTTCAGATATCATCGAGAGCATGTTATCAACCAACCGTTACCTGCTTTACCTATATATGTGGAAAATGAGATTAAAGCACTCACAAGGCAAGATGTCATCATAAAATAAATAGTTCCATTTAAATGTTATCCTAACCTGCGATGCCATCTTAGTTGAACCTAATGGTTTAACAGCTACGCCACCTGAATAATTCATCTGCTCTGAGCATAATTGGAAAGAATTTGAATATGCCAAAACTCCTTATTTTTGCTACTTAGACTTTTGTTTTGATTGTGACCATTGTAATGATATGTGTGTGTTGCTGATTTACATTTTCTCTTGTTATAGTGTTTAGTTTTTCAATTTTGTGAAATTTTTCTTCAACAGGACAATTAGTATTCCTGTTCAAAGAAGATACGTAACCAAAAATAGAAGAGAAAAAGTAAAACCAAAACCAGGTAAAATAGTAATTTGTGTAAATGTTCTCATGCTCACTGTCAGAGATCATCAATCAGTGTGCTCACAGGATCGGCAGTTGGCATATTTCGCACCATTATGGGAACACACATGTCATCGCATACTTGATTATCTTGTGGGTTTTGCAGTTTCGAATCCGGTGGGTGGCGAATATGTGTGGGGGGATGGCTGGACTCTTCGTTGTTGTGGGGTGGTTCATGTACCCAACTGCTGGTCAGTTACAGCTTCCACCACAAACAAGTCCATGCATCTGCAACAAATACTGGTTACCTATACCCATATCCGACATGGACTGGTAACGGAACCAAAGACTCATCATATGATTGAGTAATCTTATCATCTTTCTACTCTTCCATGATAAATGTGATAAGGATAAATCTCATTCCATATTGCATACTTCACTTAAACTTGCCCGTCCTTAAAATGTACAATTCAGAGGTTCTTTTTATCTTCAAAATAATTTTGATCCTTTCCATATTTTCCTTTATAGCTTAGGTCACGTTCGGATTTGAAAATTTATGAGATGTAATATGTTTGTATTAGCCATCAATTTTTTGTTGTGAAGAAAAAACTTTTTTCAAAGCTGATCCTGATTCAATGAAACTCAAAATCTGTCCCTTAATTTGAAAGATTTTCATTGCAGTTTTGTTTGATATGATGATTTTTAGAAGCTTTATATTCAAGTTTATATAAGAAAAACATGTTCCACCATCAAATAACATAGTAATGTGCTTAATAATCCTTTTAAACTTGACCAAAATTTGTGGTATATACTAGCAATGTATAATAGTAACTTGACTAACACGCCTTTTTCATTTTAGAAACATTTCCACAGAGTAACAGGGAGAAACATGCACGATTCGTACTTCCACCTGACAACCCAAAAAAGAAATGGAATTGAACCAATCTTGTAGAATTGAAATTGCCTTTTTATTTACATGCTTGCATATATCATGTCTTTCACTGTGTAGCTGTTTTACCTATTGAAATATTTTCAAATTGCTTTTGATGTTACCTTATAAATATATGTCATTTTTCTTATATATTTATTGCAAACACTGGGTGTCATGAGAGGGGTTTGAATCGCTGCACTAAACAAATTTCGTTGACAATAATACATTATACCTATTACGCCGGTCCTGATCACAGTTGGATTCTCTGCTTCGCGGTGCTTGTTGTATTCGGTGATATGTTTGGAATTGTTGTGCTACCAGCAATGAAATAACAATATTATAGAGAAATGAAATGCAAACATTTCCAAATCAAAGAATATTTTGTCTTGTAGAAATGTATGTTCAACCACAAAACGCGGGAAATCTTTTTTGTGTGATAAATATAGGGATGAAAAACAGGCCTTCCATATCACTATCAGAACGTAGCATGAAAGTGTTGTAAGAAATATACCTGTAATTCTATAATTGATTAATAATAATATTACATATTTTAAAATACTGACCAAACTACTGCAGTTTGGAAGTACTGGTCCAGAGGTACCGTAACTTACAGACTTATGGGACGCTAGAACACAAGCAGTTGCAGACAAATATTTTCTTCAGTTGTTGTGGTTGGGTGACAGGAAGTACTGATTATATATTTAATAGGGCTTTAATACTGTATGGGAGTACATGTATGAGGTGAAGTGTATTTGAAGGTTATTGATTGAATTGAGATTACGTGCTTTATCTTACTGCTGTACTGTCTTATGTGATAAATGCATGTGATAAATGTTTGGGCTTTCATAAATGCACTTGTTCCAAAAAAAAAAAATTGCCCTCTGAATGAGTATGGTTAGCAACTTTCGACATCCATACATCAGTTTAGAGAAGCAAATGAAGCCTATAATAATTTTAAATTTAATTTGGAAATGGCCTATTTATTGTTACTTTATTGCTTTAGCAGTTGGTTGGAGGTAGTACTGTAACAAATGAGACATGACTTGCCGGACCACCCTTAAATAATATTTGATTGCAATATCGGAATATTGCCGTTATTTGTATAAATGTTACTTCGGTACCTCATACCATAATTTAGAACATTTTCCATATGGATACAGTTTTGATTGATTTGGCTTTAGGGTTAGATAAAAAAAAAAGTAGCTAAAATTTTGCATGATGACCTAGAATCCGTACATAACCTTGTAAATATACCGGACATAGCACCATAAAATCATGGCGAAAGGCGTCGTGGTTCTTTCGTGGCAGGAGGTGGTAATAACCGCGTCTCCTGTTTTGTGCTGTTTCCTTCTGTTTCGCGCTGTATTCAGTAACTAGTAAGACCCGAAAATAAGTTTTTATTATTTGAATATGGGAAGTAAGTGATAATGTTCAAAGACTGCTTATTTGAGGGGTACCAACCATATTCCATTGTGTCCTCATAATGCACAATAAAATAATAAAATACTGCAAAACTATAATATCTTACGTCTGACCTAAACAGCCAAAACTTTGGTACAATGGATGCAGAATCTTAGTAATAAAATTCATCTCAAACTCAGAGGTTGAACATGTACACTTGTTTTCGTTCATTTTATTTACATGTCTTGAATTGGATAAACATATTACTTCTAAGGTTTCTTCTTTTCCCAATTTTGACCCTGTCTATGCATCTTGAGTGTTGAACTGATTACCTGATACTGTTTATTAACTCAGATGATCTATCTATTATATTATTCCCCCATTTTATCAGATTTTTTTATCCCTCAACATGATTCTGAAATCTCATCTCAGCATTGATTTTAGGGCCCATTTTAAATTTAAATATTGCTTGTATTATAATTCATTATCAGAGTGATTTACATACATACATTTTTTTCATGATATGTTTTTGACGTGGTATTTTTTTGCATTTTACAAGTGAAGGGATTAAAGTTAAACCATGCAGCACAAAGAGATTGATAATGCATTGGTAAAACCTTTGTCATTTTAGTTTTTTGCGAAATTTATGAGCATGCAAATCCGCTTTTTTGTGAAATGTTTATTGTTGTTTCTGAAAGCTGAAGTTTCCAATCACTTTTTTCGGAAAATAAATAAAATTTTCTGGACATTTTCAATCCTTTATCATCACTGGCTTGATGTCGACCTTAATTTGACGATTTCAACTGAATACGGTTAGGAACAGGAAAGACAAAATATACTTAGTTTATAAGTAACCATGAATTCCCATGAGGAGACAGGTATTGAGAACCATTGCCATCCTTGTTAAATAATCGTACATCATATCTTTGTTTCAACTGATTTATTAATTATTCATAATTTCCAAGAAGAATATGATGAAAAACAAATGTATGGATATAAATAGTACACATTACAGATTGACATTTACTACCTAAGAATGATGCAAACAGGTCTTGGTAAGCAGTGAAAGCATAGGATGAAAGCAGAAATAATGCTAATAAACTGCAAAAGTTACTTTACGACATATGTATTTTTTTGAATATACTCAAATCATAGGTCTTCATAAGAATTTGGTCTGTAAGTCTGCGTCTACTACCTTGGAATTGAATGGGGAGCAAAAAAAAAGATAAAAAAGATAAGTTGACCGATCCCGTCTTTCATGGTGATGATTCAAAATGAAAAATCAGTTGTTTTTGTTCGTTAATTGTCAAAGTAGGTTTGTCAAAGTAGTTTATTTTTTTCTCCTATGATATCACAATTAAGAAATGTAATTTTCTATTTTGAAGATATTACCTAACACCGGTAAATAAAAAAAGCCTCAAGGTGTTGTTGATAAGATAAAAAGTGCAAGTCAACATAAAATAGTTTGAAAATAGATTAACAGAATGACTTGATTTTTTTGATTCAAGAAAGCAAGTCATATCATATTCTTGAATTTTTCATTTAAAGCGTAATCCAACAATTAGACATATTGATTGTGAGTGTAAACAAAATTTGGTATGCAGTCATTATGGGCATTTTAAACAGTTGCCACTATACTTCGTACATAAATTGTAATGATCAAGTCACCGTGTAAAATTTGTGCAACATGGCTGCACTAGAAACAAGGTGCACTGGACGGGAGAAGTTCAATTCAGTTTGCACCTGGCGATTGTTATTAAACTAATATTAAATGACAAATATAAAAATCCTTATTTTTAAAATCTAATTGAATGTGAAAATTTGCTACATGTGAAAAAGTTTAAATTTAGTTTGTTGCCTGAGGGTGTTTTTTAAAGAGAACTGTAAGCAAGTTTTGGTTTTTTGTAGTTACCTCATGAAAATAATCTTTTGAGACACTTTGTTATAATTGTTACTTTCCGTAATTTCACATTTCTTCAATTTTTTTATTTGAAAAAGAAATGTATGTTTTTTTTTTTATATTGCTGAATTCCTTGCAAATTAGATTTTTCGAAATGTTTATTCCTTCTTAATTATTAGTCTTTGAATTTATGATAATTACGTTTATTGTATAATTTGACTTCACTTTTAGTATGAGTTATATTATAACTACCGGTAGCTATTAGCTATCAAGGGTAAAGTTGACTATTTGTAAGGTATTCAGTTTTAGTAGATTTGAGCGTCCTTTTTTTGTATTCATCCTGTATAGCTCGCAATTTTTTTTAAATAAGTACAATTTATCAATTACTTTTTGTAGATGAATGAAACTGGATTACAGAATACATCTTGAGAATGTGTTTGCTAAATTTGCCCAGAATCCCATTTTGTGTCACTTTTTTTCGGGCTACTTGTTAATTGTGTAAACGATTAATAACGGTTGATTGATCAATTGCTTCTGCACCACAAAGAATTTAGTTCCCAAGGAAATTCATACACCTATTTTATCCATATTGATTTCTTCTTCAAATCAAATTTGTTTTGCTAATTGCTCATTTGTGATTTGACCTTGTGTTGCACACTTAGTCTGTGTAAACAGATGTTATTCTAATTCCCATAAGGGATGGAAATGTGGATTAATTTTAGAGTCACAATTTTGTATGTCGGGATAGAGAGAAAGCTAGATCTTATCTGATATAGGGTCTAGTTTGGGCGCTTCAGAAGTATGTGTACTGTACCAATATGGAGGTAACTAATTTTGTTTGTCTATTTTACATCAAGTGCATAAAGGGACTGAAACCTATGGGCAGGGGTTATATTCACTCGGCTAACACAGACATCTCTGAACTTGTAATTGAACTAAAATAAGGAAAATCGGAATAAAATTAGGGCCTAACCCTAACCTGGACTTCAGGAACCATTTTATTGAAAAATGATTTTAATGTTTGATGAATTATCAGAAATTCATAGAAACGACATTACATCTGTTTCAATAAGTTTCTTATTGTGCTGCCAAGGTTATACATGTAGTCTCCCGTAGAGTCAATTTTTGATTAATAATTATGGCGAAACAATTCATTCATACATGACCAAATTTGTTAACTTGATGTACGGTACATTACCGAGATAGAAAGAAAGCATTACTTAGAATTCGTAACCTTGGTTGAGCTCAATTAAGTAATTTTAAAAGTAATTTAGTCATGGTTTTGTAATTGATTGCAGATTTCAATTCAAGTTACAGTAGCGATTACCAAAGTGCTTTCGTTTATTGGTAATTGATATAAAAAATTGATTGATCCTCTCTTTCTCTCTCACACAAACTTTATTACTTCTATTCCCATGGTTTATTTGAAATTGTTAATTCATTTTCCAGTGTTAGAAGAAAAAATAGCGATGACATAGATTGTTGGAAGTCTTTGTAAGTTGCATCAGTCAAGTTAACACGTTCTAACTTCATGTAACAAATTGCGCAAGAGCAAAAAGAACGAATCGACATTTTCCAAGATGGATCACGAGGATGTCAACAACCTAAGACTGCATAGAGACAGACAAGAAACTTGGGAAACTTATCGCTCTTGTTTGAATAGTACATCTCCAGTCAGATGTATTAAGAATTGTGTAAAATCCAACATGAATATAACAAATTTTAAAGTTCAACGAAGAAGAAAACAAACTCTATTGATAAGAATCATTTTCATTGCTACAATACTTGGGACGGCGTTCGTTTTCTGTCAGCTAAAAAATCATGGTAAGTAGAACTTTGAAATTATTTATTTAATAATTTTCCTATACCTTTCATGTACATTGTATTCAAATAAGAGAAATTCGATTTCTTTATTTATCATTTTAGAAACAGGATTGCAGACGCTCGCTTTTGCGCACATTAAAGTAAAAAAATTTAATCGAATATAGCTAGGAAAAGAGGTAGCCTACCGTACTTACTCATGTTGACAGAACTTTGATATCCACGTATAAGTTTATTTTGATTCCATAATCAGAGTAACAGAAATGAAATAATCAATAAATAATAAAAACTGATTACAGAATCAGGAGAGCAAACAAAACGTTAATTAAGGTTTTAAGTGTACAAAATTTAAATTAAATATGGTTGCCAAAGGAAGTCGTACATCTTCACTTATCTAAAACTCACATGTGGGTATGTATGCTCATGGTGACAGCAATTTGATTTACTATGGAGTATAAACTTGTGTTAAAGACACAAAATTTAAAAGTATTGTAATTGATTCATTGCTTCAATGCGACTGTATGTTTTTTGAGAAAGTAATAATTGCCGAGGTCAAGCCTTTATGAATTGATGAATAATTTGCATCTCAGTGGCAAACTTCATTGGCATACATTCTCTTTCTGAGGGCATGCTTCCATTGAATAATTGTATATTTGTTTATTTGGACATATTTTGTTAAATTATTGTTCTTCTTGCTGTGATAATTTGCCTGTAATGGATTACAGATTTACAGATTGACTTACCAATGTAGAAAGTAGGCAAGAACTTTCATTCTTTTTCAAATTCCCAATGGAAAGTCTTATGGAACCAGATGTTTCACCCAAATTTTATCGTCTCATTTCAAAAATTAGGAACACTTTTTATGATGTATGGAAACACTTTATTCGGTCACGTTTATCCCATGATCATTTCAGAAAACTCGGGTCTCAGCTAAGGAATCAGGATACCGGTATTTAGGTTTCGCAAGTATATCCTATTCAGGCGGCGTTTTCCACGTGCTTTCTTTGTAACTACATTATAATTAGCCCGTAACTTTACTCTCTCGCACGGTTATCATCGCCTAGACTCCTGTGTTTTGTCATTCACAATCTTAAATCTCTAAAAATAGGGCTATTTGATATCTGCGCATTGTCTCCACTGGCGCAGACGACGCATAGTCATCTTTACCTCTGACGTAAGTTATGAAATTTTATCCCCGTTAACGAACTCACGGAGGTTAATATTTATGTAGTCCTTTGTTTTGATATTGCGGAAGCAAGATAGTTCAGCCCGCCAGAAAACGTGTCCATCCAGGGGTTAGGGGAACTGAAATTATTCTTGGCATTCTTGTGACGCACTTATGTTGTAAGACTTGCCGAAGCGTTCCATGAACGTTTTTGTATAACTTATTCGACAAACCCATTTTTAGGTGAATTTTTTTTATTCTTCATTTTTTGTCGTTCTCGTGCCCTCCCGTTTTAATATTTCTAATTTTTCACGCCTTAATGACACATCGCATCACAATGAATCGCTTTTTATATAATTTTCAAACGTTTTATGAGAAGCAATTTGACCGTACGCACCTTGCCATGGTCGTAAAATAAATTTAGTACTTTTATAGCTATACGTGGCGATAGCTTTCTCGTTTGAATGACAAAGAATTGGGCAATCCATTTTAACAGATTATTGTATTTTTGGATCAGACATTTTTCTTCTACCAAATTAGGGCCTGTCTGTGTTCTGTAGTTGCCAACTTAAATCCAAATTCAATATCTTTTTGTAACTGTCATATAAGCATTCGGATATTGTTTAGAATGCGAGTCCAAATGGTACTTAGTAATGGGGTCAATTAGGGATAAATATGGTCTGTCGGAGTTCCTTAAACTGGGTGAGAAATCCAGAGCACGTCACCAGGCATTAGTAATAATCCATTTTTGCCATATATTATACGAAATTTTCATATTACTCATGCGAAAGACAAAGATCCATTTTTCGGGTGCATTATTTTCAAAAAATTATGTGCTGTTGTAATGTTTCATAATCATTACAATGTCTCAATCATTAGCAAGAGTCAATCGCAACATCATCATTATTGAACAACTTCATTTTTGAACTTCAAAACTAGTCTGCTATTCTCCCTAAAGCGCTATCTTCGAAGTTTCTTTCAAAAACGTCGATGTCTCTAAGAAACACCGTAGATTACATACTTTCGTGTCCATCCAATCCATTTTTAAATCCACAAATTAAATTTTTAAGTAGGCTTAGCCAGTGACTTAGGGGCGGATTTTACTAAGTTCACGTGCTGACTTTATGGGATATTGATTATCCCAATTGAATCACAGTTGAGCGCTATGGTACTGCGCGATAAAATGAACAAATCGAATGCACAAAATGAATTTCCCGTTATCAAATCTCTTCTAGATAAGGTTTGAAAATTTGAAGCCGTCCTATGTCCTGACTATCCTTGTTTTATGTCGTACTTCCGAGGGGGTGTTCAAAATCAAGATTCAGTGTTCTTCACGTATAGATTGCCACGCAGACCATTGCTAAAACCTTGTTAATCTAATTTATGTTTATTGGACAGGAAGTGGACGTATGTAATTTTTTATGTTATCTTTGTCGTTTTTGATTAATTGTTGTTTGGGAAAAAATCGCCGTTCTCCGAAACTAACAGACCAGCAATTTTAAATTTTTAATACTTAAGATGGAAGAATCGTGCTTGGCCTCCTTTGCTACTTTTGACCGTCGATCCTTCAGCGAACTCGTTGCTCACAGCCGTCACAGGCATATCGATGCCGCTGCCTGCGTATTTTTCTCGACACCGTTGGTATTTTTGGCATCAAATTTCTACTTCCATCTCTTGGTAAATTGTTCTTGTGGAATTTTTATCTGTGTGAATGTGAACTCGATTGCCTCATTATACGATTGCGCTGATCCTTTTATCAGGACAGATAAATGTGCGTAATTATAGGTTTTAGAGAGAGGGAAGCAAAATCCATGCATTTTTAAAATATTGGATTAATAGAGATTTTGTGATGCGCAAATTTTTATATCGACCTGGATACAGACAGACGTGAATACAGATTTTAAACCTTATGTACCACCTCTAAAAAAAATATTGGCGCTATTTCTTCCCCTCAAAAAAATTGTAAACGATAATAGCAAATAAATTCTAAGTCACTTGGAATATGATTCTCGTTGTTATTCAATTATACTTTCAAATTTTTGTGATATATGCCAAATTTTATTTTAAAATCAAACATTGCACTATGTTTCATAAATTTGTATTCTCAAAACAAAACCAAATTTAAACTTTCATGATCATAATGGAATTACTAGGAGCAGTGGTGCACCTAGGTGTCGTTGAGACAGAAACACATTCACTAAATTTATGAACCCTATTATGATGTCATATTTTAAAAACCATCGAAACTCTATAGGAACAAGCACGACAAAACATGTATTCGATTGTGATTATCCAATAACGAAATATCGCTTTTTGGTAAAAATCGTTGACTACACACCAATTCGGCAAAAAAGTTGTGACATATACTGTACACACTTTGCAGAAATCCATTTTGCATATTTTCTACAAATTTATCGTGTCAAATTTTCGTGTATATATTTTACTATAGTTTACTTCTTAAGCTTTTTTTCCGAAAATCGCACAATTCCGATATTTTACTCTGACATTAATCAAACATTAAAGCCAACTTCTGAACCCAATTGAGCGAATTTTTAAATTAAGATCTGCCATTATTAAAAACAAGATTTATCGAAATAGATAAATTAATCTCCAAAAGCCGGAATCTATCTTTTGAAATTGCTATTTTTCAAATCTTTTATAGATAGATCGGGACTTATTATGGATAAATTGTGTCCCGCTGTACGGTCCAGTGCTGCGGAGTCGGATTTTAGCATATTTTTATCGGAGTCGGGATCCGGAGTTGTATTTTTAAAACTCCCCGGATTCGGAGTCGAAATACTGAATTTGTCGGAGTCAGAATTACATATTTTCAAGGGTGATAAAATAAGTCCAAACTTCCTACTAAACCCTAATTCATACTAAAAACATTAATTTGACTATAAAGCAGTCTTGACAGGAATTTGTATGTTACCCGGAGTTCGGAGTCAAAATTTGTTACGACCCGGAGTCGGACTCGATTGTGAAATATATCATCAGTCTCCTTATTGAAGTATAAAATAATGTTCGTACAATAAATTGCTTTTGCCTCGCTACAATGTAGGTGAAGCAAAATTATATATCTTCTAAAAATTGGATAGCGGTGTTTTAACTTCCAATTTCTGACATGCATGAAAACTCAATTTGCTGCCTGTAACGTCTAATTCCAGGCATTTGTACATCAGACCGATACAGTGTCCCTGTAAATGTATTTCTTTATAAGTTTCACAGATAGATTGAAGAAATATCTTGCTGGGCCCGTATACTGCAAAACCGCTTCGTTTATGCTATAATCAATATTTAATGCAATGTAAAAATACATTTAATCATCACGATTAATGACATTGTCTCAACATTAGCTTGACATTTCTTTAATTTCTTAATAAATGTAATATATATAGTCAACCGGAGGCTGAAAACTTCGTATACTTATTATTATTCAATGTTGTTTTTTGCACATTTTTTTCTTTTTTTTTTCTTCAATTTTCATAAACGACGTATTTATACGTCCTTGGCTCCGAACAAGGCTCTACATAAGAAGCCACTGCTAAGTAATAGTTAGGTCTAACGTTTTTACCACTAGGCCACCGCATCCACCAAGATTTCAAGTTGTGCATTTGGTCACTTGAAAAACCCTCTTCAAAAAATTTGTCTTCCGTCCGAAGTTGAAATCACAATGTCAGGTGGAAGGCTACTCTTAGCGGGAATGACAAATAGGTCATATGAGTTTCAGGACGAGTACGTCTTTTTCTCCCTTTTTGAAACCTTCGATTATTAGCTTTCGAAATACTTGCGGTATGTTATGCACCACAAAAATCCTTGTTTTACCGTTCCTAAAATCGATTGGCTCAAATCTTCTGTTTCGTTAAATCGTTTGTAATCGAATTGATTGTGGTAATTTTCTTATAAGACTTTCTTTTTTAGTTCATGAAAATTTTTTTGTGAAATAAAAGGAATATTTTCCGAGGGGTTTTCTATTTTATATGGTTCCTATAATTCTCGATTATTCCTTTGATTTACCTTTATAATGACTTTTACATTTATCCCTTTTCCTGTCATATTGGCATAATAACGGACATCGCCGATATCGCTTTTATAATTTTTATCTATTTATTGTGTAAGTGTTAGTATACCTAGTTAGTATCAGACAAAAAAAAATTTACCTAAAGTTTTCAGTTATGTGGGATAAACTTGCGTCAATCAGTATTTACTAATGCTCATTTACACACCATATAACTCTATAGTCTCAGTGGCTTTTGGCACTTCAGTAGTGATCGCCCATAACTTCCTCCAGAGAGCAATCTCTTTTATTTCTGAGTGAGTGCGCGTGACGTTGCTTCGAGCAATTTTATTTGAAAAAGCACTTGATAAATCTGTACTCCGAGTAAGTCATCTACCGTAACTTCGCTCGAGATCAACCTCCTTCATTTCTGAGTGAGTGCTCGTGACCTTGCCTTGAGCAGTTTTCATAAAAATGCACTTTATAAATCTGTACTCTGAAAGAGTGGTCGCCCGTTCGCTCAGAAATCGATATCCTTAATTTTTGAGTGAGTGCGCGTGGGTTAGCTTTGAATAAATTACCTTTAAAAAATCTTTGCGTCTCTCTGAGTGACAAAACGGAAATTCATTATCGGAAGCGTTTGTCTCATATCATGAACTGAAAAAGATATTTTTATTTGCAATTTGCATATACCGGTATTTATGAAATATGTATTCCCGGACCGCCGTTCCCATTCTTGTGTATGCAAATTTTTTTTTTAAAACGATCAAATTAGGCTGGGAAAGTGTTTGAGATTTCTGAGAATATAAACAAATGGTCACCACCCTGTCGTTTTCAGGTTATTAAACTCTTGCGATAAGTCCTTTTAGTTATTCGTAACCACGTATGCAAAAGTATTTTTAGCACCTTAATGTATCTTTTGGCATTGTTATACATACAAGGATTTATATATACCACAGTGCAGTGTATCGTAATATAAATCATACCATCGCCTACGCAAAGCATATTGTCCATTTTGTATCGAGAATTTCCACCTCTCACATAGCTGGGTATAATCTGGTTAGGAAGACATTTTTGGTTAGTATGAAAACTCAATCGCATGAAACATTTCACGTTTGACTGAATTATTTTAATAGCCCATTCAGAATTGCTGCAACATTTTTGCAATTTCTATCACCATAATCAAATTTTGGTACTATTTTTAGACTAGCGGAGCGCGAACAATGGTTATCGAACCAGGTTACGGGTACCATATTTTGATTCGCTGACACGGCAAGCCAATAATAAACAAAGCTATTATAAATGAGGCATCAGAACATTGAACAGAGTGCTCATTTACGTCAGCGTTGCTAATAGCAACGCAAACGAAATTGCGAAGTCGGCAGGGAGCTTTTTTGATCGAAATTGCGCTAACGACTTGGCGGTTGAGTGTATACCGACCATGTAAATATGCCTTCTTTATCAGATCATTCGAAACGTGTTGCGATATGCAATTTCCACGGTGCGGTATTGTTAATTTAATTAATGTGCATTCGGTATATTACAGTAATTATGGTAAATCGTTTTTCCGGTGCATTGCAATTAGCGTTGAAAGTCTGGTTGCGGTCGATAACTGATAAATTGGGGATGATTTGTTTTTAAAAAAAAGTTTTTCTTCAGATTTACGAACTGGCTTAGTGGTTGAAGAGATGGTCTTAACTATGATTGCATCGCAGAATAAAATCTCGGATCCCAAATTCCATGCCGACCACCTCACCGATAGTGTCTAACCGGAAAGACCCCAGTCCTTCCAAACTATAGGAATTCCTTACTTAGCAGTAGTTGCCTTTAAAGAGTCTTGTTCCGAGCGAAGGCGTCGTCAATTATCCATAAAATGTCACTCTCAGGGTATTATTGAAAACCAATGATCGATTTCGTTATTAAAGAGATGGCATTTTTCATCGCTGAACCTTATTGATTGGGAAACTTGGCAGTTTTGTGGCGATCATTTGGAAGACTAAATTTCATTCCGTTTGATATTAACTTGATGTGACTCGGTGACGTCAATTGCGGGAAGAAATGCCACGTGACACAAAGATTTCTATTATGGAGCAATTTCGACATGTCTCTGAAGGAGTCACCTGACGGTCAAAAATTTAAAATAGCCTGGCATACTCTATCCAATTTGAGATCTTTTGTCCCCGCCACTGCTCAAAATAAAAAACGTGGCGGGGTTTCCAAAATGTCACATTTTGCCTTAGTGGCCTGGACTTTCTATAAAAGATTCGCAACTTGTTACGTCAATAGTTATGGTCAGCTTTAAAGGCGGTCAAATTCGAAAAATACGAAAAAATTCCACAAGTATCAGTTTTGCGGTAGTTGGTCCGTATGTGTATAAATGTAGGATGCTGTAACAGGAATAAGATGACTAGACTACGTGATGAAAGAATCT
The DNA here is from genome assembly GCF_964204865.1 of Styela clava. Lineage (NCBI taxonomy): Eukaryota > Metazoa > Chordata > Ascidiacea > Stolidobranchia > Styelidae > Styela > Styela clava. Next base: position 22,193,127 of record NC_135250.1, read on the forward strand.
TGTTGTGCAGTAATACTCAAATTAGATTGTGTTTCACAATGTCATCAATTTAATAGAATATATCGATTCAGACACTTGCCTGTATATTGTAGTATAACGTAACTCAAAGTATTCGAGTTTTTTGTCTTCTTATTACGCCTTACGACCACACAATATGCCGTTGTTCTATGATTTACGACTTGTCGTAATTGGTAATTCCAACTGCATATTTTACTAGATATATTATTCGTCGTCGTGATGTCACTCGTACACACCCATAACAGCAAATAAAAACCATCCCCACGTTATTTAAATATTATATGTTCACAAATGTGTGAACACGGTTGTGGGAATATAAATAATGTTAGACTAAATACTACGAAATTATTTAAATTTCTAGCTATCGAAATGACGTGCGAACAAAACCAATATGATACTTTAAAATTCAAGCTCAATTTTACGAATTTTTCCTAGTAGTTAAAACTTAATCATACGCCCTACGTTTTCATTTTCAATTTTTCATTATTGACTATTAAGTGCCGGCTATAATTCGATTACGTCACAGTCTACTTTTTTTGGTCGATGATCGGCCGAAGTTGCATTGCTCATATTTGAGCGTACTCTTTGTATGCCCATGCTTGATCGGGTTTGACCAATGATCGATAATGTAATATCACCCGTTTAATCTAAGTATGTTATAATCAGTTGTGAGGTAATATACTATTTTGGTGTTTCAAAACTGACTTTAATTTTGGATGTCATTCGCTCGTTTGGATGAACACTACCAGTCGGGCTATAGGAAGGGCTGATTCATTAAATAAAATTGAAATTTGTATAGAAATGTACCATTTCAATACAATATGTACTTCTTATTTCGGATTTTCCATTCACAGCTCATCTCTGGTATTTTTGTTCCATCGCGGTAGTCACATGCCGATTTTTGTCTTTCATTAGTCGCCAGTTTTACTTTGTCTTACTTAATGTTAAAGTTACTAAAATACCACGTGATGGGGAAAATGTTTGACCATGAAATGTTTTATATTTTCGGCATTTCCTTGTCAAAGAAGTCAAGATGTCAATATATTTTCACTTCTATTGTAAGAAAGTATTTTTAGTGATGGTATTTTAGCCAATGTAACATGTATGGTAAGATGACATTCTATTTGTATTGTGTTTTTTCTCCAAGTTACCATTTTTCCTTGCCATCATTTTTACTCGGCATATCTAACGATAGCTAACCCATATACTATTCTTGGGCAGACCGGATTCTTTTCTATCCACCATTGCCTACCCCATTCCCATTGGTGGGCCGCCCTCATTATTAAGTAATACAGTTACCTCATCGAACTGTTTGAAATGAAATCACTAATTCTTGAATAGTGTCCTTTCATTGAACAATATGATGTCATCGTCATGTTTGCCTAGATCGAAATTCAAAATATCACATGTCCTCTTCAAGTATTGTTTTCTGATATTTAATATGCTGAAATAATTGATTCGATTCCCTCGTGGTTTTATTTTGATATCCTGTTGGATTACAAAGTTTGATGTTTTTTTAGATGTTTTATCTACCGTATATACTTTTCTTACAGTTGGTAGTGGCGTTTCAACGATCGCTCTGATTGGCTAACATTTTGTTACGTGGTATTTTTTGTGGCAACATTGAGTCGTCTGCTGGCAAGAACGCCAAAGCACGAGTCGTAACAAAACATCACAAATTTTGGCAAATACCAAAAAAGTTGAATTTAGTTATTTTATTTTTTTGCCAAATGAATTAGCATGCATTGAATACGCATTCATATTAACATTAAGAATGAAATTTATATTTGGTCATTTGTAGGTATTTTTGGCATTAAATTATTAGTGAATTTAATTTCGTGGCGAAAACACGAAATCAACATTTCCAAGAAGCGACGATGTATTATTTCACGAGAATCTTGTATTTTTCCGTTTTTTTTCATTATATTAGATCGAGCATCGGCTTGCTATGACTGCTGAATCTTTATTGCAGTTTTTTTGTATTTCACATTTGGGCGCTGGTGAGGTAATTTCTCGTTGTGAAATCACGCGAAAATTCCGGTGATTTTGCACAATTTTTTTTAGTTGATTGGATTGTCTCGTTTTAATTAACGGGAGTTAGTTAGCTATGGAATGTTTAGTACGCAAGACATGAAAGTTAGAACGAATTTATTTTACTCTGTGGTACTTGTGTGGCAAAGCTCTGTAATTAGAAGTGCCGAAGGCAAAAATTGATATTTCGTACAGATCCCGGGAATTCCGCTGTATAGAATATCGCTTTTCACTCTAATCGAGACAAGTGAACGAAATGGCCCGCCGATCCGAAAACATTCCCTAAACGCTTTTAACCACTTGACTGGGCCACCGCGCACACATCTGTGGCGTAAAATTACAAAAAAATTTCAACCGTCGAGTCAGTGTCGAATGTAGATTTCACCCAACCCACAGCTTTGCTTTCTTGAGCTAGGCTGAGGACAAGCATGCCGTTTAACGTATCTATTAATCTATAATTAATTGCTGATGGAACGATGGGTATTAATATACCATGGGAAATATTTCTCGAATACAAACGCCCTTATATACTTTCATCATCGAATTCTAATACCACACCCTCTTATGCGTTGAACGATTCATAATAATATAATATTATTTATATAGGCCGTTGACCTGTTATGATAATCGTTTGTTCTGGGATTTCGACGATATATTCTATTAATATATACTTTTATTGCTTTCTAAGCAATGGAATGTCATACCACCTGTTTTTTTTTAAGAAATTTACATACCAAAACACAAAACTGAAACAGGTGATATGTACGATTGTAGAAACTACATTTAAGACAATGTGAAAATCTTGGATTGACTAGAGCTCCCTTAAAACCGGAGCTGTGGGAGTCGGAGTTGGCATTTTTGACTGGAGCCCGAGCTGGAGTCAAATTTTTAAATACTCGGATTCAAAATTTGGAATCCACCGGAGTCGGAATTTTATACGTTCATGGTGATAATGAAAGTTTAAAAATCTTCTACAGAAAAAAGCTGGCATACGCAATAGTTTTCATTTTTTATATTTGATTTTTTTGGAGCTGGAGTCGGAGTCGAAATTTTTTACAACCCGGAATCGGAATCAAACTGTTCCCTAACTCGAGAGATGGAGTCACATTTTGCTCTATCCGGAGTCGAAAGTGAATTTCTTATCGAGTCCATATCCCCACTAAAACTGTGACGAATTTCTAGTACATAATGTCGGACAATATTATTTTTAGAATTCCTTATTGCGAAGGAAATTAATGTTATGTCATATCTTGACTGGACATAATCAAAATAAATAATTATATTCATTTAAACAATTTAATTTTCCATATGTATCTCAATATCTCTTTAATGCGTTATCGATTATGCAAGTAGATTGAAATTTATAGATTAAAATAAAGTATTCTAGATCAAACATGACTCGGAGATAAAACCGTTACTAAATGGACGTTTTACGGGGGCTGCTATTTTGCGTCACCCGTATATACTACAGTTATTATTAGGGCGACTTGGTCCAAGTTGAATTACTGTGCAATTTTGTAAATTTGTCTTATTTTTATTAAAGCATCTTGATCTTTGGGTATTCATTTTTCAAAAAGACTTTTTTTTTAATCTCATGTCTTCAAGATTGTGACACTTCATCATATCTAACAGTCGCGGTTCTATTTTTGAAACGTCGATAAGCGGTTTAGGATGCGATATTTGAATTTTAATAAATATTTTAATTTAATTTAAATATTCTAATGTTCCGTTATTTCAGCCGTAACTGGATTTTGATCGATCAGATAAGGCGCTTGTACTTAGAACGGATGTTTTTAATTGTGGGTGAACGAAATATGGATTTTTATAAAATGCAACTTTTTAATTATACCGTAAAAGATTTCTAGCCTTGTATAGACTTTCCATATTTCGTTTGAATGAGTAAGCCTCGCTGATAAATAAGGAGTTACTGGAGGTTACCCAGGATTACAAAACAGGATTTTGGGTCTGTTTTTTTGTTGAGGTTTTTTTTTTTTTGGGGGGGGGGGGGGAGTGTCACCCTGCAATAAACAACGAAATCACTGTTTATCGTTACCTCCCATGAATTACTAAACTTAAATTCGTATACATGGACTTTTATGTGTTCTTTGTCAAACATGGCCTTAGTTTGAATATATTCGAAAAGTTCGATATTCGAAAATTTTAATTTAAAATATATTCGAAATTATCCGAATTTGGACACATACCTGGGACACGCTAAATTGAAAATTATAATTATGTTCGATAAATTTTATTTTCATCTTTTTTACAGATCAATCTAATTATTCAAGAAGTTCAACTAATGGAAAATCATTTAGTCAATTTTCACAAGAAAAACCTGTATTCCTACGGCGATTATTGGAAGATAGCAGCAATAACGCTTTTTCTGGTTGGTATTCGATTTAAATCTTCGAATTTCTCAGACGTTGTGCTGGGATACCTATAAGCCATAACGAATCAAAATTCGTTATATTCGATATAGTAAATTCTTGAATTTTGTAGTAATTTCAAATTACGTGGAAAAATTCATTTTGAAATTAAAAACTTCTGACACTAAAAAATATATAGGGGAATGAAATTACATTATTTTTAGCGATTTTCGTGTATTTATCGAGGACGAATGAAATTTTTGTTCATTTCCCACTCGTTCTACATCTCAATTGTATGAATATCGCTTCATATGGTTACTCTCACCATTTTCCGGAAGTATTATATCTATCCTAAAGCGTGATTCCCATTTCATATACTTAGGTTATACATAAAAAACCTAACCCAGAAGAGTGGTAAAAGTTGTACAAGTGTGGCGTTAGGCAAGTGGGAAAAATGGATAACGACATTTCAGAGACACCGACATACCTATATCTTATCCCCTGAGCATAGCGTGTTTAAATATTTTCCCCAAATTTGATTTATAAATATCCTACCCAAGAACAGAGATACACAAGTGATACGTACAACAGGGAAAAGTGGTACAAGTGTGGCGTCAGTAGAATAAACAAAAAACGACATGTTTTCCTCAATTTTTATTTATAAATATCCTAACCCAGAACAGTGGTGCTAGTGGTACGCACAACGGAAAAGTGGTACAAGTGTGGCGACAACATTTCTTAGACACTGGTATATCTACACCAACTCAGAAAATATCGTGGTTAACTATTTCCCCAAATTTTTGTATATATCCTAACCCAGAACAGTGGTACGCACAACGGCAAAGTGGTACAAGTGTGGGCTTAGTGGGACAAGGGGAAACGAAAATTTTGAGACGACATAAGAAAAGCTGACTTTTATATTTAAGTTGATTTATTTAGCGTTTTCTTATTTTCTTACAGGTAACGAAAGTGAACAATTCTCAACCAATGGGACGGAAAAGCCGTCGAATCACCACGAAAATTGTACACCACCATGTAAGTATACCGAAACATACAAACTAAATTATAGGTAATATCAATATGGGTTCGCTTTGGTGAATTTAGACAGAATAGTCGGCTTGTTTGCATTACAAACTCAAGTTGAGTTTACATACCACACTGCTGTTTACAATCAAAAGCAATCAACAAGAAACAATTCCGGTGCTTACTGGTTTTGGCCTGATTTATTAGATAAGTTTTTATCTTGTCATTTCGTAATAGCATTGAATAAATCAGAATGAACTTGCATGATCATGAAAATAGAAGTCATCAGACGCTGTTGTTTGGTTGTATTAAGAATTAAGATACATCTCGATTCTTGATATAGCCATAGTTCCATGAAAATATCGCCGTTTTATATCCAATTTAAAGCAAAATATTCTGTATGATCATAATATCTTCTTTATAATGCCACAGTTAGCTTGCTTTTGTGTAAAGACTTTGCTAGCAAGGGTAATTTCATTATGGCATCTGGAAATGCCGCCGTCATTTTTTGTCCAATTATAAAGTAAAATATTATTACCGTAGATACCAGGATAACTCCTATATACCACATCTTTTAAAAAAAACTTTGCGCGCAATAAAAATTTCGTTTGCGTATATGGCAATCAGTTCAGAATAAATTAAATTTTAAAAAGTCATCATTTCAAAGACCAACCGAAGGTGCAAAGTTTGCACAGATATCAGTAACACTTCTTGTTGGCAAAAGATCTTTGATTTGCATTGTTGACTCAAATTTCACTAATGTTTACGATGACGTGCGTCAGGTCGCATCGTTATCGAAGTAAAACATTAAAAACCCATTTCAAAAACTACACTCACGGCCAAGCATGTCCCATTTATGTCCCGTGCAATTTAACCACGGATCATGCTTGGTAAACTTGAAACAAAGTTAAAGTGCGTCAGGTAAAATTGCTCACGCAGAAGGTTTATTTGCTAGAGTTAAAAATAGTCTGCGAAATAATCGAAAAACACAGATTTTTGTGTGTTATGTTACGAAACAATGCCCTCGTTATATAAGGATATTGAAATGACCACGCCCACAAAAAATTGACATCTATGGCCACGCCCACAAAAATTTGTCATTTTCTGTCGATTTTGACATAAACTTAATTTGCATGATTTATTCTTATTATCTCGTAGAAGGGCTGGCGCGGTGTATGGAAAGCATATGCCTTGTTTTAGAAAATAGAAAAGGTAAAATATTAACTGTGTATCAGTTTAAATAATGAAAATGGTCTTTCCTAGTCAAGTGGTAAACATTTACTTTGTCTCTCCTTTTCATTTTTGATAAATTAACTGGAATTGGAATACTTTGAGTGTAGCCTACCGCAATGTTGGAATTCATTTTCAAATTTATTTGCGAATAGGCCACACGCGTTGTTTTCCCAAATCCAAAATTAATTGGTGAGGTATGTGGCGTGATACGTCCTCTAATAAAGATCCGACTGTTCAGCTCATTCATTCAAAAGTGTAAGTTGTTATTGGATGTCCGAGCGTGGTCGTGCATGATATTGGTATCTGTATATGCTCATCAAGGTTGCCCTTAAGTGTACTTTTGGCGCAAAGATTTATGTTTGGTATACACGTGGCCATGGCCATTCTTGAATTATCGGCTACTCTCTATCAGTATTGTATCCCGAAAATTTCATGGTGGACTTGTCTTCAAATGAAAAATTTGAACTTATTTTATATACATCCAAGAGTTTTCATATTGGCTTTTTACATTATAAAATGTCCTCCCTTTTTAGTGTTCCTTCTTATAATGTATATTTGTGCGCTCAGTTTAAACTTCTCAAACTGTATGAAAGCGAGAGTGCGTCTATCACTCACTATCTAACGATCAGTTCTCATTTATTGCACTATCAACAATTCAGTAACATGGCAGTAACACGCTGCCGAAAGGAAAAAAATGAAATTCGCGGGGCGTTTAACATTTTTAGAATATGGTATTTGTAAAATAATATGAAAAATCATTACCTCGTTTATTTTTATTTTTTGAAAATATTCCCAGAGAAACTGTTTTGGGAGGCGTGACCTCATCTGAATAGTTATGTATAATATTTTATTCTTCCCTAACTAGCTAACAAATGGATAGGACAAATTAAAAGATTGCTAAAATAATTGATTTGAGCGTGATGGGCATATTCAAGTTGATATTTTCCCTTTTTTATTATTATGTGGTAAAGTAATTTTGCTCAGTTCTAGGAAAACGCTGGGTATTGCACCACCCGGGATAATTACCCCCAAGAAGATTTACGAGTTTGAATTCACTTGAAGATAAGTAGGTGCATGAGAATATTGAGATACGAAATAGGAGACTTGTTGTAGCATATTTCCTACCCGCTGTAGTAATTAAATTGAAAGCGGGGTCGCATATTCAAACTCCCCGAAATCCGGAATTGGAGTCGAAATTCATGGAATCGCAGTTGGAATTTTAAACTTTTAATGATGATAGAAAAAAATGAAAAATTCCTACAGAAACTCAGAAAGTGTTAATTTTACTGCACATTCTTAACAGTCTATTAAACTTAAAGAAATCTGGCATACGCCAATTTTTTTGTTATTAAAATCGGATTTTCTGGGAGTTAGAGGAGTCAAAATTCTTTACAACCCGGATTCAAAATCGACTCCGATTGCAAATTTAGCCCGACTCTACAACCCTGGAAACGACCTTCTTTTTTAAGAATTTGGCCGCGGCGAAACCAAATATCCTTGTTGACAACTAATACGTGATATATGCACATTGTGGTAACACAGCGCATATTCTCATGCAAACTTAATTTCGTGTATCGACAGGGGGCATTGTGGGTCGTTGCTCCGACGCACGCCTTGCGTAGTCGTATAATGTTCAAATCTAATTAAATTATACTACTATTAACACACCGATCAAGCGTGGAATGTTGTAATTGTACATACACCCAACTCGGCCGTAGATAATTGCGAATAAATTAAAAATGTAACTGAATCGCGATATGCAAGAATTTGTGACAATGCCTATATTTAGAAACGGATAATCCTTTTTGAACATTTTTTGTGATCAATAAAGCCACATCTTAAGATCATTAGGCACTCCCGCATAAAATTAGTCCATAATAGATATGAGGGCGGGCAAAACCGAAGCATGGGAATATTTATAACCGAATACGGATGAAAAAAAATTGACGTTTGATTACCAACCAGAGTTATATATTAAAAAACGTCTAGGAATATATATACCCGAAACCGGATTAAAAAAATTGACTCCGACTCTGAGTTACAAAAGCAGTAAATTTATAACCGAATCACCACTGCGGAAAATTTTGACCTAACTCCCGCGAGGTATATGAAGTCTAGAAAAATTTATGACCGGCTCCGATTTAAAAATTTTGACTCCGACATCGGCTTCCGGCTCCAGATTGATGGATATCAAATTTTGATAATAAAAACTTTAGCGCATGCAAGACTTCTTTAGTAGACTGTTAAAAACGGTTACGAATTCACGGCCAACCGATTTAACCACTGAAAATTATTTTGTTAGAGAATCCAGAAATAGATTTCACCTTTCGAAATCCGCGATTAAGTCGTTTAATGACAATATCTCAGATCACATTCATTGTTATTTGTCGGGATTACGCACGACGCACACCGCGGTTTTTCTTTGACGTTACGGATTTAGATCGACGCACGTCACGTCGTAAAATACATCAAACGTAAAACCGACTTTTGTATATGTCAGATCAAAATCTATTAGCATTTACTAAAATCACATTTAAAAAGGTTTGGACTGATTTCAATATTGTTTGAAGTCTCCTAAAATAAAATATTTTTCTTGTGGGTTAGGTAATTAAATATAGTGTTTCATCTAATAATATTGTCTGTTTCCTAATATTGTTGTTCTACTATTTATACGACCCATGAACTAAATCGAAATCTGTGTATAGACTTTGATATTGTATTGTACTAAGCCTATATCTTATTTGTGTATTTTTCAATGTATTCAGGTATTTTGAATACTTATTTAAACAGCTGAGATGTAAATTTCATGCCTGGTCAGAAAAAAGCAGTACATTTAATTGAATACAATAGTAATTGCGAGTACCTGGTCATTGTGGCGGTGCGCATGTTAGTTTATTGCTTAATTAATTATGACTGATTTTAGCGAGATCGCATTTTGTTTTTAGCAATCCATGAATTTCCGAAAGATTTATTTACGGAAGAGCAAAGGCTTCAAGGAGCCATAGTTATTCATTTTTTTGTTGTAAGTATCGAATTTTTAGATTATTAATTAAATTAATAAATTTTGACGCTGATATGGGACACTTTGCACTCTTTTTAAACTCGCTTTTGCAAAGTTTGAATAACTCATAATGTGTCCATAAATATGAATAACAATAATACTAAATAATTAAACAATACTTTTAAAACTACACTAAAAGCAAAGTTATATTTCTATATTATTTCGAAATTCCTCCCGGCAAGGTTGGGAAATGCTGTTGAAAAATTATCTTAATTTTTTAGCGAATTTGTTTTTTATGTCACCAGAATTCTAACAAAAGCATTCTTCTATTTCAGTGTTTTTATATGTTCATTGCGCTTGCTATCGTATGTGACGATTATTTCGTACCATCTCTCGATCAGATTTCAGAGGTATGTACTTTTTATTCATTCCTTATATTATTATGATAAATTGTTAATTTTCTTTATATGACACTTTTTCAAATATCTTTCTCCAAAGACCATGTACTAGGAAATATGTATAAGATTGAAATTTTTCCAATTTGAAATTTGCTACTAAACTTGAGTGAAGAGTGCCTAAATGCCTAAAAACCAAATATCGAAGGCCTGAAAATCGATTTGAATTGAAAGTTAGAGACTCAAAAATGCTCGTGAACATGTTTCGGTTGTCAGGTTGAAATGCAAAATGCATGTCCCTTTCTTATCCCTTTAGATCTATGAAAGCAATCTTTAGACAGGGTACACACTTTATCATCCGATACCTATGTACAATTGAATATCTTTTTCATATTTTCATTTGGTGCTTTTGCTCTGAGCAAGGCTTGGAACAAGCAGACACTGCTAGATATAATGACTGTTGTTTGGAACGAAAGGATTCATTCCAGTTCTCTATTACCAAATATATTTTACCGTACATCTCGAGTAATGTCGTGGGCTTGCAATCTTATTTGAGTGTAACACTATAACCTCTAGGCCAGGGGTTCCCAAGCTTTTTTCAGGACGACCCAAAAGACAACTTTCAGGTGTCCGGTGCGACCCCAGGTCAATATATATATTTTTCGTGGAACTTTAGAGCTTCTTTCACTAAACTTTTGAGTTTGGGCATGTGGTGGTAGTATTAAGTAAAATAAGCTAAATCCAAACAGCGATGTCACAATATTCACCTACATTTTCTATAGCATAAGCATAGAGCGATGCCTATAGGCCTGTTTTACTGTAAGCAATGGTACAAACTGCTTAATTGAACATGGTTTGTCAAATCTTATATGTTTTGTACCATACCATCTTCTACCATACCTCAGCGACCCCAAGACCTGTTTGCGACCCTATCTACTTATCACTCCGACCCTATTTGGGGTCGCGACCCCTGGTTTGGAAACTCCTGCTCTAGGCCATCCGCAGGACCTTCAGGCTTGCGATTGGGTGCGCGATAGAGCGAATGTGTTTATTTTATTTTTTGGTTAGGGTGAGCAAACTCGTGCCCTTCCCATTTCATAATTTAATTGGCAAAAAATTTTGCTTTCATGTTTTCAAACTTATAGGTTTTGTATGTTTTCCTGACATTCTTAATCATGCTTGTATCTTTTTTTTATCAATCATTATTGTTGAAATGAACTCACCTACTTATAGTCACCTTCATATATTCATCTTTTTTTCAGAAATTGAAACTTACAGAAGATGTTGCCGGGGCAACTTTCATGGCTGCCGGAAGTTCAGCGCCAGAACTTTTCATATCTATAATTGGTAGGTATTATTTCTCAAAACTGGGCCAAGATGCATTTATAATTTTCATTTCATTTGTCGACTTTTTAATTTTTAAACGATGTTCATAAAATAACTGATGAAAATGAATTAAAAACAAATCTAGTTTTTTTTTCATCTATAATCTATAATCTTCCACAGGTTTTGAGAGTCTTTGGACTGGGTCATAGATCATCAAAGTCGTTAATATCTTGTGTATGATACAACTCATTCAATAACTGTTGCCATAATTGACGTCCAAACTTCCAAGCATGATAGCTAATGCCCAATATTACTCTGAAATTTTGGTGTTTTGAATGAGGTAAAATGAGACCTGTACTACCTGTTATTTGGATCAGAAATTTGCCAATTTTTAAGATAAGAAGCCAACAAACAAAAGTAAAAGAATAAATGCAGTAAATAAAGAATTAAAAAAATCACAGTCTAATATAAATTCAAGTAATCTTCGCAGATGGTACCGAGTGAAGACCTTTGCTCATAGACGATAGACCCTAGAGTTCATGACCCCTGGATGTCCGAGGCCCCAGTTTTTGAAACCCTGATTTATAGCATCGTTTTATAACCAATTATAACTAGTAAATTTTATATAACAGAAACCACTTAGGTATGTAACCCATCAGGTCGTTTCTATTTCATAAATCTTTTTTGAGAATTCAATAATGTGTTCCATATTTTCCATGGTTTCCAATTCAAAATAAATATTAATTTTTTCTAATTATGTCTATCGTCATTAGTAACATATTTAATTTCTATTCCTGATGACAGCTTATTCGCTTTATTTTATTTTGACGGGGTGACATAATTCACATATCAATTCAAGTAGGTAATTAGTGTTCTTATGTTTGTTGCTATAAGGGTATTCAGCTGTTTCTTAGTAACTAAAATTGAACTTGATGGTTCCTTTCGAACATTCTTCTCGGGGCGTTTTTTCCCAGGAGATTCGCGAGTTGTCGCTTAACATTATGTTGTTTTCGTAACAGTCGTGAATAGTTTATACACTGAATCTATGGCAACATGCTATTCCAGTGTTCCATAAATGGCCATACATAAATATATTGAATACAGTCACTTTAACAACTGATAAAATCAATAAGATTATCCTCGAGTTAAGCTTAAACTTAATGATAATCGTATAACTGTCTTAACTTGAATGTCGTCAATCAAAACTCCTTGGAATTAATGTCAATCTTATTAATAAAATTCTTTTTTCTTTGACCTGACCTTTGAGTTTAAAATCAAATACATAGAATGTCACGAGGTCTCCATCAAATATTTTTGATCTTAATATCTTCCAGTTGGGGTAAAAATCTTTTTCTTATAAGAAATATTTCAGACATTTTCTTTCAATATGGCTCTGGACAAGTCACACATGAGCATTTAAAATTGAAATGAGTGTTTCTTGTATGAAGATTGTAAATTATCGATGGGCCCTCAAGATCCCTCGAGGGGCCACGAAGCGGTTCTCATGGGCCATGAGCAAAGCCTTTAACTAGAAATCATTTATGATGACTACATTAATTTATAATTTGAAGTAAATTGACAGTAATTTATTTAATTCTTTGACTGTAATGCTTTCTCTCCCATTTGTCGACTCGATTATTACTGAATGGGGTGCAAAAAATACTAGGGAAGTACAGGAAGGCAGGGGGCCACAAGTGTTAAAAGACTCTGGAACGTCCCTTTTGCCCTTTTTTCAGAGTCATAGACTGGAATATACAGTCTTCACTGTAAATTTCACTTTTGAAATTTCCAACGAGGCAAATGAGAGAATTAACACTCAGAACCCCTGTACTAGAACCATATATGTGAAAAATATTCTCAGATTGACACCAATTTTTTTTCCACAGGTGTTTTTGTCGCTCGGGGAGATGTCGGAGTTGGAACTATTGTCGGTTCTGCTGTTTTCAATATATTGGTCATCATTGGACTGTGTGCTCTGTTCTGTAGTGAGGTAGGATATCTTTTATATATTTATTATTTATGTATTCCGACTATAGCAGCTTCAAACCTGACAGTAGCTGCTTGTTCATAGCCTTGTTTAAAGTGAAATACATCATATAAAAACACTTGCAATTTTTAGGGTTAAAGTTTCTAAGGGCTCTAATGAATTAATGCTATCTGAGTCACAAATTCATTCATTGGTCATTCATTCCGTTTTCGCTCTTATATGCAAAAGAATGTCGAAATATTCCTGACATATTGATCCCACTTTGCATTATTTAGTTTTCTTACGTTCCCTACGTTCAGAACTTTGATGATGCGTCTCATTTTACACACATTTAAGAAATCGCGTTCATCAAAAATTCATGCATCAATACATGAAGTTGCGTAATACAATTTTGTCAAATTTATTTGTGCGTTCTTGTCCAGAATGACTGCCAAGACATACTTCAATTAAGATAATGTTTTAAACATGCAATTATGCAAACATATGTCGGTAATGTGGTATCACATTGAGGCCAAATTATTTTCTCATTGAATGATACGAACGTCAATTTGTGACAATAATTACAATCTTGCTTAGGGCATTTGGAAAATTGAGGTCAAACTTGGGAAATTTTATTTTGAATGAATATTCGAATATCTAATGCGAGTCAAATAATAGATTATCTAATGTTAAGTGGTTCTAAAACTCTCATGACCTTTGGCCCCGAAGACTCTTAATGATCCATGGCATCCCGCTCTCCGATAAAAATACGTTTTTTTCCTTCCAATATGTCTCCATCAGTTATATTAGTAAAAAAGTAGATAAATAAGTCCATTAAAGTCTAAGAATAAAGCAAATCGTTGTAAATTTACTTTAATTTAATGTAGCCATCGTGAATGGTATCTTGAGAGGGCCTTTTCTTGTGGCCCCCTTGCGGCTTTAGAAACCGTGATCTAGTATTTAAAGAGTTGAACTATGAATTAGCATCACAGGTTAAAAATCACAGGCTCAAAACCTTTTCTAAGCACCTCACTCAAGTGGATGTTGGTAAACTTGAAAAATTTGGATCTTTAAAAATAGTGGTTTCTTACATATCGACACCTCAAAACCAAACAGTGCTAAGTCCACTTTTCCGAAAAATGACATTTTTCAATTGCTGATTTTCCTGGACTTAGCTCTACATTTTGGTCTATTTGCCTTATCTCTAGGTGCTCTAGATCTCAAGACAGCTATGGACATAACCCTGCTTTTTTTAGGGCATTTGAGAACTAAACAGAGCTGTGTCTACTATAGTGGACTTAGCTCTGGATAACTGCATTGTAAGTTGGGGCTAAGTCCGTTTTTTGGACATAGCTCCTCTCAAAAAATATAATACAAAGCGCTAAGTCCTTACCAGCCTCTATAATAACATAATAAAGGGGCCCTAAGTCCAATAAAATTGTTTCTGGTCCAGAAAATTGAGAGCCAAAAAGGGTTAAGCCAACCCCCCCAAAAAAAATTGGGGCGGAGCACAAATTTTTTTATACCATCTAAATATGGCCTTCATTGTAACTTTGGTGGACCATAAAAACTAGACATCCTCGATGTAAGGTATTAGAGAAATAAAAAAAAGAAACAAAAAAAAAAAACGTTTTTTGCGTTTTTCTCAAAACTAGAAAAATGGATTCAGCCCAATTTGGATTTCATGCGTCAATATAGTTGGCTGCTTTACAGAGCCTTGTGAGCGTCATGTGATAATAATGTATGAGCAAAAAAAATTTTTGTAACTGCTTATCTTTATCTATATTATTTATTGTATTTTAGGCAGTTCCATTACATTGGTGGCCATTGATGCGAGATTCGTCTTACTACGGAATCGCGATCGCTGTTTTAATTGCAGTAAGTAATTTAGAATGGTACTACAATACATCATTTTTATTCTAGTAATGTCTCTACAGTTATATTTTGTTTCGTCTGAAGAAGTTGTACTATTTTTTTAACGAAGGCTTACAACATATTTACTTTTTGTTTTTTAGGTCATTCATGACAGCTATGTATCATGGTACGAATCACTCGTCATGTTAATTCTCTATGTCGGATATATCCTTATTATGAAGTAAGTTTCACTGTTTGTATTTTATTCCATAGACTCATTTTTTCAGAAGTTGCAGAACTTCAGTCATCTTATAGCTTTTTCTTCATTTTTAGGTTCAATACTTCTTTAGAACGTTTAATTAAAGCGGCGAGAGATAAAACCGTGAAGAAATTACGAGGGAAAAAGCACCGGAAATCAAAAGATATAGACAATAATAGAAAGGTATTTTATTCACCTTATGATACTTCCATGTGTTCTTAGGATAGGATTTCCATATTTGTCGAGGGGAAAAAAGCTGATAAGCTTGATCACATGTCCAACCACGGCCTCTCTTCCAGTGCCAATGCATGTGGGGCTAGCAGTTATGTTAACCACCCTACAACGGGGACGAGTACTGCAATCCCCCACAGGGTTCGTAACTATGATCTCGTCAAGGGTAATCACGATGTTACAGAAAATGTGTTTCTAACGCTTAGCCAACCCCCAAGCCTGGTATTTTATTGAATATGACCCTGTTTATGAAATATTCTATATTTAAGAACATTATTTTAGAAGGTATTTTATCATTTTACCATGGTTATTCACATCGATATTTACTTTTAGGATGCGAGTCCCATGGATAGTCTTGATAAAAAGGACTGCGAGGCGAAACTAATTAAGAAGAGCTCGTCTGATTATCTGGATGCTGAAGCTTCACAGAAAATAAATGGAAATGCAGGAGATAGTGAGGAATCCGCCTTTTTAACTAAAAGTATGTTTATTGTACTCTTTCATTCCCAGTGGGAGCTGAGTTGGATTTCCCAGCTCTCAAGTTCCAGTGTTAAAATTTCAAATTGTTTTTAAGTCGAATGCATCACAGTTCATTCAAAAAATCACAGTTGATTTACTTTGAAATTGCACAAATATTACCTAGTGAAGCATGCAATCGTTAAGGTATCCGACCACTCAGTTTCAAAAACGCTGCATTCCCCCCTTGTTATTATATATTTGAGAATTGTTCTCATGTTTTACCGACATTAGGGAAACATTAAATTTATCCTCGCGTATTTTTAGCTTCAAATGGAAATTCATCCAAATTGGGAAGTGGTGAACCGTTATCTCCATCAGACAAGAAACCAATGAATGTATGTGCAACACAGAACGGTACTTCAGTCGTCGCACAACTTACGCCGATGTCTCCATCGTTGGTTCCGATAGACGAGGTTATTTCTGGTGGTAATCGTCCATTGAGGTTTGAAGACGCTGGACTGAGATTGATGATGTCGAATACGTTCGCACCTAAAACGAGATTACGAATGGCATGCAAGATGATTATCAACGAGGTAAGAGTAATTTACTACTATAGGACTGTGGAATCTGAGAACATATATACTAGACTCGGCATTGAAGAAATCGTTTCTTCGACTCCTATTCCCGACTCCGTGCTAACAATTTTGACATTGACTCTAGTGACTCGGAGTTGTAGAAAAATTTGAATTTAGCGTCCGAACTCGAAAAATATCAAATTTTAATAACAAAAACTTGTTAACAAGGATTTTTGGTTTTTAAATTTAAATGATTCTAAAATAATTTTTCTTTACCAATTTTTGAGTTACTGTAGAAAATTTAGATTCATCATGATACAGAGAGGAGTCCAGCGATCCACCGCACATAATTTGGCGAATGTGTTCCTCTTGCCCAGCGTAATATAGTGTTGGGTGAACGTCTCTAAACCCCAAGTCGCCAGTCCAAATTTGAGTCAATCACTGACGGTTAGTCGAGTACATGTCTGAGTCATTTTATTTTGTTGACTCGAGTTACTTCGAGTCTTTAATAAATGGTGACTCAAGTTTACTCAAGTCGAGTGAATGATCGAGTCAACTGTTGATTTTTCGTTCTAATAATATTAAATTTATTTATCTTACAATTTTCCTTTTCTATCACAGAGGCAAAATTTAGTTGTTGAAAAAAGTACGTCAGACGGAGCACCAAAAAGAGTTTTAGTCAGACGTAAAACAGATTTATCACTGGATGGGATAAGCAGTACGCCAGCTATAAGTGAGAGGTAATACAAAATAATACATTAGAGCATTGTATCGTATTATATTAGTGACCTTTTCTATAAGAAAATGATATGAAACGAAATGAATATTTTAATTGATTCAAATCTTAACGTACAACATTTTTGAATTGTTTTATTTATGAATAGTTTAGAATAATTTTATTTGAATATTTACCATTTTGGGCAATTCAAGTTTTGAAAAAATAATTTTGATCTATTAAAACTAAAAAAATGAAAAAATAATCGAATCACTGTTTATCTGTTACTTTCCTGCATTCCCAAATAAAATTTGAAGTAGGAAATATTAAATATAACCCAGAACTTAGTCACTTTCAACAGAGAAATTCGAAGAAATAATTTTAAAATTGATTAAAATTAAATTTATTAAAGCGGAATACTTGAGATTGAGATATAAATATTTTTTTTTATCGATTGCG
Source organism: Styela clava (assembly GCF_964204865.1). NCBI lineage: Eukaryota > Metazoa > Chordata > Ascidiacea > Stolidobranchia > Styelidae > Styela > Styela clava. Next base: position 22,211,038 of record NC_135250.1, read on the forward strand.
TATTTCATCACTGCCAAAAGTAGATTTTATTTCTTTCCATCAAATTTTAAATGCTTGAAATGATGAATTTTAAGATTAAAATATTTGAAATTATTTTCAAATTTGTTATTTATGTTTACTAAATTACGAACTATATTAAATATAACTAATTATTAATTGGATATTCAATTTGTTTCTGGCATCCACCGTTTGTACTAAAACAACTTCAATTTTGTAGGGCAACATCAGACACAGCGGAAGAGGTCAAAAGTATCACCGATCCAGACTCGGACGGTGAATTGAGCAGTTATACTCATCCATTCATTGTACCCAGAGGTATTTTTTCATTCTTTTTTAAAATATGAGGTTTCTCAATTTCAATTGGTTAACTTACTCAGTGCTTGACCCTCTTATATGCGTGAGTGAGTGTTTTAGTATATTAATGACATCCTAATGAAACTATGACCGTAGTTTTTGGCACTGTGGCCCATTGAAGCGTTAGATGTAACTATTGCCATCGCGAGAAGTTTTCGTTATCAAAATTTGATTTTCTCGGAGATAAATAAGAAAGCTGGAGCGTCAACATTTTTTACAACACTCGGAGTTCCGCTTGGAGATCATTGTTATCTTTCTGATGCAAAACGGTTACCTAAGTTTTGAATATTGCATTGGCTTGATGACGGACGAAGCCCTAAATCACCAGTGGTTATGTGAACAAAATGAAGTCCAGCAATCATTTTGCACCCTCACTGTCCGCTGACTGTCAAGTCGACTCGACTTGCAACTGTGTTCTCAATTTTTAATCAAAAAAATTTCTATTTCCAGACAGTGCTGTCAAGTTTTTAAAGTGGATGATCTGCTGGCCGATTAGCTTTCTTTTTTTCATTACTATTCCAAACTGCAGTAAAAAACGTTGGGAGAAATGGTTTATGGTCAGTTTTCTTGTTTCAACTGGATGGATCATGGTCTGCTCATATATTATGGTCTGGATGGTAAGTTGGTTTATTTATTGGACACAAATGGTTCGTTTTGCTAAATTGATGTTTTTGTTGTTGAATAAAATCAATGAATCATATAAGATTGAAATATGTTCACTGGTGTGTTCTTTTTTCAGGGTACAATTTGTGGATATACCCTCAATATACCCGATTCAATTATGGGAATCACTTTTCTTGCCGCTGGGACGTCAGTACCCGATACCATTGCCTCAGTCATTGTCGCAAGACAAGGTCTTGGTGACATGGCAGTCTCAAATTCGATAGGAAGTAACGTCTTCGATATATTACTCGGATTAGCCATGCCTTGGTTTTTGAAGACTGCTGTTGTTTCACCTGGAGAGCTGGTAGGTTTCTTGCATTTGTTAGACACAAAGTCCATGCATTTGAAACTAATACCTTGGTCAACCATACCCGACATAGAATGGTAACCAGGCGAAAGGCTGTAGTGCGCCATAGGATTAAGCCGTCTTATCGGCGCTCCAGACATATTTGTACCAATATGTAGGTAACTAATTCTGTTTGCCTATTTTACATATAGTTGTGTAAAGGGACAGAAGCCTATGGGCAGGGGGTATATTCACTTGGCTAACACAGACAGTCCCCGAACTCATAATAGAACTAAAATAAGGAAAATCGGAATCAAATTATGGCCTAACCCTAACCTGGTACACATACTACGGGAGTGCCGTTTTATCAACTTTCCTCTCCCCTGGATAAATTTGATTTTGCTTTTTTTAAATTCCCTTCCCCTATATTTCATCTAAAATCTTGCTGTTATATTTTAACTCCTGGGAACACTTTTTTTATGCCGTGTAGGAATTTGTTGCAAAATAGATTTATTTGGATTATTGGAATTTGAAATTTATTTTGAGTGCAAAAAAAATCCCAAACCATTCTGATATATTGAACAGACTGACAGAAATTCTTTCATTAATGCATCTAATTTTATTGCAGGTTCAAATAAACAGCAGAGGTTTATTGTGGTCAGTTTTCTTGCTTCTAGCTTCACTTTTCCTTGTGGTAAGTTAATTCAAGTTTCTTTATTTCTATCCTATTTCCTAATCACTTCTGTGAATATGAAGACAATTTATGTAACACTTGATCTTCTGCTTGTGTATGATTGCGCCCAAAATTTGCGCGATACAATTTCCATCGTTTCAATTTGAACAGTGCCAATTTTTAATGGTGTGTGGCGTGCGAAACGAGTTTTTAATTTAATTTAATCCAGTACTTGCGAGCAATTCCAACCTCTTTGCATTGCAAAGCCCATACCTGAGTCCCATTTATTATCTATGAATATGACTCTCAATGCCCTAACAGCTAACTTGTACGAAACGAACAACGCATGTGATAAGATCAACCAAAATTTTTGGGCCCTCCAGAAGTATGTGCACCTCGGGAGCGCCAATTTTTGTGCTTGCAACAATCAGGAAGCCTATGTTAAATAAAAGTACAGCCCGCTTTCACCCAGTTATTTGTATCTGGCCCTCCAGTATTAAAGGTTGCACATCCTGGACTACAACATAAGATATGAATAAAAAGACTGCAAATTTGGTTGATACAATTTTTATTGTTTGAATTTGAATGCATGTTATTATAAGAGTGTCAATTCAGAATGCTATAAATTATAAAGTCGTAATGGTTTTTACACCCGAAGTCTTAGGTCAAATGTCAATTTAAAGACGGCATGCATACCCCAAAATTTTTGTTACTAAAATTCTCTTGGGAGTTCACTTGTAAGTTTTTTATCAACTCAGGCTCAAATTCCCAAATCCACAACCTTGGCTTTTATGAGTGGAAAATGACTGTCATGTATTGCTAATGGAACTAAAACCTCGACATCGTTCTACAAAAATAACAAAACCGTGTTTTGCCATTTTAAAACGTTTCACATAGTATGCTCATTTTGTTATTCATTTTTTTTTATTTCAGATAATTTCCATTCATCTCAACGGATGGAAGCTTACGAGAAAGCTCGGAATTCTTATCATGATCATGTACTGTGTGTTCTTAACCCTTTCACTACTCATCGAGTTTAATGTTTTCTTCGTCGTCAATCTACCGATGTGCAGAGACTGAAAAAATTGTGTTATTGACGAGTTTAAATCTATCGCAGAACAAGCAGAACACTTGTCGGCGTTTGTTACATTTTGTGCAATGATCGGACATATATACCTTGCTGTGATCCACAGATGTCATTCGATAAAGATTAAAGACTTGCAACCAGGAGTACATCTTTTAATTAATAAATTCTAATTAAAAATGTGTGAATAATTTGTATATTATTATTGTTTGATGCCCATATCAACTGGAATTGCTTGGGAACAAAGTTTTTATTGTACAGTCGTACCTGACATTACACCAATAACTAGATAATATTCACATAAACTCAGTTAAAGGGGTCAAATCAAACATTGGTTTGAAAAAAAGCTCGTCTACATTTCTGCAAAATATATTGTCTTATGCAGAATAAATAGAGAAAAGCATTTGTTCTAGTCATTCATGTCACACTTGTTGTACGAGTATCTTATGCTGTTAAGTTTTATATAAAACTGCAATTTTTTCATCTCAAGTATGCTTGTGATTTCATTATGACAAATCTTTTGATATGATTGAGGACAATCGAATATGAATGCGGTACAATAACTAATACATGCGATCTATGCTAAAATTTGTTGTAATAATCAGACCTATCCAAATGACTCCATCTGTGGTTGCAGACTCTTGATAGATAAAAATTTTGACTCTGGTTCCCAACTCAATAGATAACGAACAACAGCTTTGGCTTATCTTTCTTTGATTGTTCATTGAAAATGCTTAGTCAATTTCATGCTTCTTGTGTCTCTTTCAAAAATTTTGAATTTGATTATCACACTTCAGTTTGGAATTTGAACTCTCGACACAGAAGAGTTCGGATTTTTAGATGTTGTGCCCACTGCCCTCACCTAAGGTGTAATAAATTGAGTAGCCAGTACCGAACCAGAAAGATTCAAATTCTTTCAAAATCCTTAGATATCATTGAATACTCGAACAATGCCTTGTTCGAAGCGAAAATTGTGAATAAATAATTTTATAAAAAAATCTATAGGTAGATATTTTTTTCCACAGATCGAACTTTCATGGTTTGGACTATTAAAATAATATGTATATATATATATCAGTTGTGTTATCTATTCTCGCTTGTGTGTGAACGAAAATGGTTATGATTGGGCAATCAGGCTATATAATCTTGGCATTAATCATTGTTTTCCTTACAATCTTCAACGACGTCTAAATTTTGAAACAATTGTCTCCCCTTTAATTATGTAAAAATGAACCATGCATGACGAAAACTACCCAAACAAGGCAAATGAATTTATTTATCATAAAATTTCAAGTGGAATTATATCGCACTACTTGAGAGCTTTTTACTTTGGGACTGTCGGACCTTTGTAACATCCAGTTATGTATTTGCTTGTAAATTTTCATACTTCACTATCCCATTATACTAAGCACTTATTTGAATGATACATGTATCATGCAAGTTTTTCCTTATTTTTTTCTTTATTTTTCAGCAGATTTATTCTTGATTTGGCATGGCCATACGAAAATTTTATTGTACTATACTATACCTATGTTAAAGAGAAGCATGAATCAAGTCAGTAAGGCATCAAACTACCTATGAAATAAAACAAGAAAGCAAATTACATAAAAACAGTTAACTGCTGATTTTTGTTGACAGCATTTGGTTATCATTTTTTGTCCTGATTTCAATTTTAGGGAAAATACTGTGATTTTTTTACATTGTGTAAATATTCTGATTATCACTTTTTTCCTTGTTTTGTTCCTTGCTTGTTTTTTTCTCGTTTCCGGTATACGATACTGATTCTGCTGCTTTTGTGATGCAAATTTTTTTGTCGTCAATTGGAACTGTGTTTCATTAAAAATCTTTTCGAGTTTTGAACCTGATTAGATAACGGATTTTTCTTTCAATTTTTCTGCTACGGAAAAAATATGCCGGTAAATCTTCTCAAAATTTTGAATCCAATTTTTCCCTTCGTGCACAACTAATGAAATAACCGTTAAGTTCTGACCATTTATGATTCGTACATACTAGGCTTGCTTTTTTATCATTTTTATGCATGATTCAATGGTGGCCATTCATGGAGTGTGACAATTGAGGTTCATATCCCTTATTGTAAATACAGATTATTTTGTTATGGTCAATCAAACTTATATCAGAATTGTTTCGAGGATATTACCAATAAAGTCTGATTCAGTATAGTTTGTTTATCCACTGCCGATTATAGGCCGAAGATATTTATGTAATATATTGATATATTATATTTTGATTCGGCCTAGACCAAAAACTTTCTACTCCATCTTCGAACACCAAATCAAATTACTTTAATAAACTGTTAAGAACATTGAATGAACTTAAAACTTTGAGTTTCTTTGGAAAATTCTGACTTATTTTATCTCCATCGAAAGCTCGAATTCCAGCTATTCTTCATATTCTTATGCAGTACAATAGTGAATATATGTGAATATTTTTTTGGATGTGCCATACCAAAGTGTGAAATCAGTACATACTGAATCGAACTAAACACATGCTTCCAATAATTACACATATAATTTACCAGCAGTTACTTTCACATTAAAATCAATACCTTCATTTTAAAATGTATGTGAAAGAATTATAAATGTGATATCACAATGCACATACAGAATTCATTTATGTGAATGTTTTTCACATGTGTCAGTGAGGTGTTTCAATGTCTCATTATACTGTCCAGCTCCAACCATGATTTGACATGAAATTGACTGAGACAGGTTTTGGGCAGAAACCCAGTGTTGGGTCTTTAAACCCAGAGTCAAGTTGAATCACAGGTTATCCAAGTCTCGAACTGAGTTGCGTTTTTTGAGTCATTTTCATTTAGATCACTCAAGTTACTTCGAGTTTTTGATAAATGACTTCAATTCTAACTCAAGTTGAGGTAATGACTCGGGCGCCCCAGTAATCCAGCTAAATTCCCACTTTGTAACCTTTCGCTTTGAAAACATCACTAATCATCAAAAATGTGACCCTGTTATCAAGCACGGACTCTAGTTATCCAATTCATGAGAGTTCGGAATATGTACTCAACTTCGCAGCCCTTGGCACTGCACTCACATATTCCAAATCTACAGAGGTTTAAAAAAAAATTTTCAGTGTTCAATGTTTAAAATTCAGTGTATTTTGTTTCATGCAAAATTGAAGAGTTATGTCGTCTTTACCAAAATGACCAATAAGTATAGGATTTGATTAATTACACTTCTAATGCTGACGTTTGTTTGTATACTATATATATATATATGATCAATTGTTAAAAATATCACAATCGAAAAACAGTGTTCAATATGCCAAAATGCTTCCATTAGTTACAATATAGGAGAAGTTCAGAAGCAACATCCATTTACATTTTTTTACTATGAAATCATTGTAGTGTTTTCAACTTGTATATTAGGGTAATTTTATGCTTCTGTTGTAGTTATAGTAAAAATGACACTCAAACCCTATAGTTTGAAATTATTTTATCAAGTGTGGGCATTGCATGAATCTTTTCCATTATGGGAAGTTTTATGCAGGACCTGTTTCTTGTTATGTGTAAATAAGAAATGCTCAAATGTATGGACATAAAGTGCTCCCAAATGCCATATTAAAGTGTTCCCATGGATCATAACAATAGGTGAAGTATCCACAGAGTAGAACTCTCAAATTCCAGCGACTCTTGTAATGTTCTATTTCTGGAAATATGAAATCGATTGGCCCATCAGTTTCGGAGAAAAGCGATTTTTAACGACAGATACAATAATTTAGCAATACGATCCATAGGCCAAGTTCATTCAGTTTTCAATTAGCAATATTTGGATTTTTCCAAGTTTTAAATGTTCTTTCTGAGTTGATTTAAATTGAAATCCATCATTTTGGAGAAAAGCATACTACAAGTTAAGTTTCCAACCAACCCACTTTCCCCTTAGCGACTCTGTACTGCTTTCTGTGTTATACAAATGATCAATAGGTCAGTTATTTCCAACAGAAAATTTAGGATCTGTCCCTCATAAATAACCTATCCTGACTTTATCTTTTTGGCGAATGACTAGTAATGGCTTCTCCATTTTATTTCCTATAATTTCTTCGATCAAGCCTTTTTGTTCATCTTTTCCTCCTGTCCGATGCTTTAATTTTCACCTGCGATTTGCTTTATTATATGTTGTTATTTTCATTCAATACAAAAATACATATCATAAATATAAACTTGTATTTTTGCTGGATTGCATACAAAGGTATCATTTCATATTATGTAGAGGCTGGGTTATCACCTTGCAAGCGAACGGCCAGGGGACAGATAATTTTACTACGATGAATAGTCATCCTGCGACCCTTCAAGTCGGTGCTCACGGTGTGAGGTTGGAGAAGTTACCATCGATTTTTGACGGCGTTTGTAGGGAAAACTTCAACTCTGTGGGTTGTTAGAGATTCAAAATTTTAACTCCCAAATTCGCGATTACAAAAATTAAGGCGTATGGCAAGTCTTCGTTAAACTGTTATTTCTAATGCTTTTTGAGTTACTGTAGAAAATTTAGGACATCTCTTCATTAATTTTCAATTCGGACTCGCGATTTGGGGAAATGTAACTTTAATGAAGACGCAGTGAACTTCCTAATACACATCCCCGGTAGGGGCGATGTAGCCTGCGTCCGTGGGTCGTCATGTTCGTATGTTCATCAGCCGCTTCGCCGATTGGTCGAGTGGGGTTGGTAACGTGATATACATGCACATCCAACTCGGTAGATTTACACGGAATTTCTATAAATTCGTGCTTAAGATGAACAAAAGAGAGCTTGGGATATTAAGTTATTTTTGTAGTTTGATACAATTTACTAGGTCATGTTGTAATGTTTCAAATTTAGTTCATTATTAGAGAAATTTCTCAACTATGTACGTGTTTGTGAACAAAGCCAATCGCGAGCTGACCGAATATGTTGCACGATGTGGATAGCTGGACAACAACGGTCTATTTGTCCATTATTTGATTATCAATTTATTTTGAAACTAACGCATACAGTAGTGACACCACATTGGGTCGTCAAAAAGAGCGAGAATCGGACACTGAGGAGGCATAATGAGCGGGGAGCGTGTCTGGGCGTGGGATTCGCACATCGTCAAAAGTATCATCTTTTGTGGGAGTTTCAAACATAACTGTCAACACTGGGACGTGAAAGATAAGAAAAAGAGGCATTTAAGTGCCATAAAAATACAATGAGAAATACACAATGTCCGTTATAAGAGATGCGAGCGTTTTGTTTGCCTAGCACTACTATAAATCCTTTGTTAAAGTCCTCAGCGCCTGTATTGTTTACTCGCAAGCCACCCAGGCGTAGAAATACCGGTTTACTATAGCAACGTGTTTGAAAAATAGCACATGTTGTGGTCAGAGGAGAGAGTAGAATGTGTTTTAATTAAAATAGCCAATATTCCCTGCTGTTTTATTATGCTTCTACATTAATAAATGTATTCAAAGGCATTGGACGAGCGTAATATTTGCAGTCGTAAAGCAGAGAGCTTATTTACAGTGGGTCACGTGGTAAACGGACCCGCGAGATTTGATTTATACATCAAAATGATGGCGACTAAGCTGGGTTAAGTTCATTATGTTACATTACTGTTACATGTATTGCAGATTTTAATTAATGAAATAGAGAAAATCTCTGGATACATTGAATACAACTGAGGGGATAAAAAAAATGTCGTATCGAGCAAGAAGGAATCAAACTGGCAGTCCCAAGGTACCGGTATTGTATTTTCATTCTACAATTACTAAAATACTACTCATCAAATACATTTAATAAACACTTTATGTACGTCCGCTTGGAAAACATATCTACTATATTTTTATTTTTAGTAAACTAACAAGTTTAGGTTGTCCATATTCTGTTGTGGCTGTGTTATTTTGTAAGCTTGTCAGGATAGGATAGAATACATATTTATCCCGGGGGACAGGAAAGACGATAAGATGGCTTATCCATATGGCGAACCACGGCCTCTCGTCCGGTTACCATTCCAAGTCGGGTATGGGATTAGTTATATTGTTTGTTTTCGGAAGCATGGACTTGGTGGTGGAGGAAGCCGTAACCGACCAGCGGTTACGTGAACCACCCAACGACTGCGAGGAATCCAGCAATCCTCTCGCACATAACCATCCCTACATGGGATTCGAACCTGCGAACCCACGCAGAGTAATTAGAGGTACGGTGGCGAGCGTATTCCTAACGCTTAGCCCGTTGAGCCACACCGCCGCGCCAGAATGTACAGTCAAACAGTTGTATGGTATCCATATATCTGCTGAATTTTCATTCCACTGTCCTGAGTTACAATCTTTTTAAATTTTAACATTCAAAATAGTATTAGTACAGTACTGTTATAGTACAGTAGTAAATAGTTATTTTTGTTTAGCATTCTACTTTGCTGTATGATATTTTACTATAATTTCAATTATATAATTTTCTCTGTTTTGTCAGGTGGAAGCTGGTAGCAGAGATAGTAGCCGAGGAAGAAATCTCAATCATTCATTGGATGGAAGTTCATCATTAGAAATTGCTTCTCTTGAAGCAAAAAATAAAAGCAATGATAGACTAATTTCTCATTTAAATATACAGGTAGGCCTATATACATAAGTCTGTAAGTGCTTGGGCATATTCTTGTTAAATTCCTAGTTTGTTATCAAGATAGCTTCTTTACTGTAAATCTCCCATGTAAGAATAGGATTACCCTGGGGGGGGGGGGACGAAAGGCAGTAAGCCTCATCGCCACAAATATTCTTTGGATCTTTAGCTCGTGACACACGCAGCTGACACCCTGGCTTTTGTACAGTTTGAATAGTTTTTAATGTGTGTATATATATGTATTACAATAATTATGAGTCAGTAATATATTAATAATAATGCTATACATAAATACAGTAAAATGTAGAATTCTGTTCCACCCAAAATAATAAAATTCTTTCACAGAAAGGAATTCCTCTTTTATTGAGAAACAACTTCCTTTTAATATAAATTATGATTGGATAAACTTGAATAATAGTGAATAATATGCAAACTATGAAACTATCTCCCCAGTCACACCTTTAGTATATTTTACTCTTTTTCAATCACATGTTTCATTAGGATAATGGAAGAAAAAAAAATAAAGGCATTACAGCCAAAGTGTTGTGCCGTTCACAGTCACTTTTCTGTAAATAAATGAGGTCAGAATCAGGAATGGTACCTAGCAAAGGCATTTGCCCATGGCCCTCAGAGAACCGCTTCATGGCCCAGTTTTTGAAACGCTGTTCTATATTATAGCACAATATTCTATTCCCATCACTAGGTTGAATACCTGCAAAAAACAAATCAAGAATTGGAAGACAGAATAAATGAACTCGAGGATTCAAAGTCAATGACGATTCGAGCAAATCATAGATTGGAAGGAGATGTTGATAAGTTACATGCTGAATTACGAAATATTGATAATCTTGCTCAGCAAATGGAAGATGAAAAAAAGGTTTGTTATGATCGTGGCGTTGTGGCTCATGTTGCTGAGCGTTTTAGGAATATACCTGTCCGCCGCATCTCTGATTACTCAGGTTCGAATCCCATGCGGGGATGGTTATGTGCTAGAGGATTGCTGGACTCCTCGCCGCCGTAGGGTGGTTCACCGGTTACGTCTTCCTCCACCGTCAAGTCCATGCTTCCGAAAACCAATAACCAACTAATCCCATAGCAGACATGGAATGGTAACCAGACGAGAGGCCGTGGTTTGTTATATGGTTAAGCCGTATTATCACCTTTTCTCTCCACCCATGATAATTATGTAAATCCTATCCTATGATATAAATCATTTGAATGAAGTTATTTATTGTGGGTGCAATGACCTGGCAGTTAAGGGTTGGACGTATTAACTGACGAAAACGTGTTTTTTATTATGTCTGAACACTCGGCAATCTGTCTGGGTGATGTATTCTATGTTTTCAGTAATTTATTTAACTGTAGGATCCAATACGATAAGAAAGTTACATACAATTATATATCTCCTAAGTATTCGAGATTCGAATCGAAAAAAATATTCGGTTCGATTCTGAAATCATCAGGTATTCGAAAATTCCCAGCCCTGAATATCATAGAATTAAATTCATTCATCTTGTATAGAATGCAATTGAAATGGCTGACCGGGAGATCCAAGATGCACAAATAGAATTAAGGAATTCAAAACGACAAGAAACTTTGCTCGAAACAAAGCTATTGGAAGCAGAAGAGGTAATTTAATAATTTCATGTCTTCTCAATCTTAAATGAAGCGGAAGTAATTGAAAAATGCCAGTGGCCTACGGGTCAAGGTGTTACCCAAATTATGATGGCATTGCACTTTGAAATATCGGGTGTAAAACCCATCACCCCAATTGGGTACATGATACCGAAAGATAAGTATTTAGGTCTTTAAAAACTATAGTAGCCTCTTACCTAGGAGGAGCTGCTTGTCTGAGTCTTGTTTCGAGCAAAAGACATTTGAATATTTCATAAAAAAACTGTTATCTATGTTCAACATTTCATATATTGGCTGCTTGTATATTTAAATGGCAAATTTTCTAATTAATACTTTTACATAATAGAAATTCACAATATAGATTTTGAAAAAAATAAAATAGGAGTTCCGCAACATTTAACGTTTATAAGCATTTACAATCCTGGGAAAATTCATCAACGACTCGAACTCTTAGTTTTTTAACTCTCGATACTGACTGGAGCTCACTATTCCACAAAAATCAAATTTTGATGACTATTATTTTTGCTTATGCAAGCCTACTTTAACTTTAAACTCTTTACGCTTCTTACTTTACAGTACCAGAAAAAACTTATGGGAGAAAATGATAACCTTCAAAACAAATTAGCTGTTTCAAAGAGTGAAGTCAGAAATCTGAATGATCTTATTGATAAAATACAATCCGACAAAAAATTACTCAGTGATCATGTACAGAGCTTAACCTCAAAAGGTAAGTAATTTTACTATTAAATAGACTACTTTTTCTAGTATATTTGTAGATGCTATGGCCTCATGGTTGAAGCATTATATTTTGATAAAATCAACTTGGGTTCAAATCCCATGCCCTCGACCTTTCTCAGGGTGTAATAAATTAGGTAGGCAATGCTGAAAGCATTTGGCCTTCTAAAATGTTTGCCTGAAATTTGTGCGCACCTTCCAAATACTCTATTAAAGACATTGCTTGTTATTTAAATTGCACATTGAAATTGTGTTTAATTTTGTGAGTGTGCCTTTCCAATTTATTACACTCGGGGTAAGGTGGTGGGCGCGGAATTGTAACCCAAGATTTTAACGCAATCATGGTTAAGTCTAACTAACGCTTTAATAACCACTGAGACACTGCACTCACTATTAATTATTTTGGCATTGCTAATTCCTTTTAATGTTCACGACTTATGATTGTGCCAATATTTTTCATAGACACTTTGCATGCTATATTGCTTTGGGCTATGTTGGTTTTATTGATAATTAATTTCAACCATTTTTTATCTTGATTTTCTTTTCATATTTTTAGAGAAAAAACTTGCCACTGAATTGGAAAGATATCGTATCAGTCCGAAAAAAGCACACAGACGAGACAAAAGTCCAAGCAAACTCGATTCTTTCATCAGAACCCTCGAAAAAGAACGGGACTACTATAAGGATGAGTGTGACGTACTCAACACTATGTTACAGGTTAGATTGGGTTGCTCCAAACGGGTAAATTTTACCCAAAAAAATTTTTCCACTAAGAACACACATGTGTATACAAATGTGGCCATTGATTATGTAGCAGCTTGCAACATGTCGGGATGCAACGTCCTCTGTTGCTAAAGTGTTGTTATTATTAGCGATGGGACAAGTTGGTTTAATTAAAGGTGGATTATGGTAATTTGAGTAATTCGTCATGGAATTGAATTGGGGCTGTGACATCATAATTAATAAAAATTCTGATTGTATTTCAATATTGTGTGCTTGTCAACATAGCCGATTGCTTGTGTATTCTCGACAAACGATGCCATGGGTAGTATAAACACTAAAAATGTTATTCGAATATATTTGCTGCTTCAATATTGACATCCCTGATTGTAAGCTGGATTTTCTGCCCACCGGCTGAGCTGGTGTTGTAATGTCACTGTTATTTGACCGCCCGAAACCAGAGTCGAAATTCCTAAATTATCACTTGTTAAATGCTAATATGAAGAGATACAGTTCTGTCCAAGACATATTTGCAGATAGTTTTACCATAATAGTTTTACCATAGACTTACAATGTCACTTGCGCGATTGGTCTCATTGTTTTGATATCTAGCAAGAATATCTGCAATATGAAAATTAATATTTTTCAATTTAGAATCGCAGTGGAAAAGCAACGAGTGTAACCAGAGCTCGAGGAAGATCGAGGAGTCCTGGACTAAAGAAATCTCAACAGCCAGTAAGTGATTTCCGTTGTGATAGGTGAATTCTAAATTTTCTACAAGAGCCTAAAAAATAAAAAGAAAGTTAATCATGCTTCCCTAGCAGTTTATTAAAACAGGGTTTCAATTTTAATCTGAATTTGTTTTCGTCTGGGGCTAAATATTTTTATCAATCCAGAGTCAAGGTCAATTTATTTTGACTTGAGCCGAAATATATCAGTCATTAGTCAGAGTCAAAATCCATTTTAGAGTTGCAGCCAAAATTTATTTAGACTCTGAATTTTTAGTGAATTTTTTTTTCAATTCAACTTGATTGTAAAGTTTTCCGAATTCCCAAAGTCCTGTAACACATGCATTGGTTTGTTGTGTCATTGTAGTATTTTGTTGGCTTTTCTTCAATCAGAGTAAAATTTAAGCCAAAAATGTCTATCTCATTAAATAAGTTTTAACAGAATACTGAAATGTTTTAATCTATTAATTACAGAAAACTAGCGGCAGCCAAGATCTTGTCAGTAAGGCGACATTTCAAAAAATTGTCCGAGAAAGGGATGAACTCCAAAAAATGTTGGACAAATTTGAAAATCACACGGCAGAAATTCAAGCGAATGTTCGTGTTTTGTCGCAAGAAAGAGACAAGAGTAACATGCTTTATGAACAGGTACTTAATAAACTTTGCAGAGCTGTATTTTCAAATTCACTGAGTTGAAATTTAGAATTCTACAGAATTGGGGTTAGAATCAATTGTGATAAGCAAAGTTGTAATTTTTGGAACTCAAAAGATAATAAAGTTGACTAAGCCCTCAAAATGGGCAATTGAAGAAATTTGGCATACGCCAAAGTTTTTGTTGTCAAAATTCTGATCCTCTCAGACTTCAGATATGGAGTATGACTCAATGTTCCAGTATTTGAGAAATTCAATATTGAGTTTGCAATGCCGAGTCCTTCCATAATGTAGCAGCTATTTTCATATCAGCAGATATGAGTAGCTGCTTAACGGAGCCTTGTTCAGAGCACAAGGCATTAATAAGCATCATATAATTTTTTAATTGTGTTCTAGGCTCACGAAGAACTGCAAAGGCTCAGAAGAATGGCGATAACTTCTCCAAAATCACCAAAAGCTTCTCTAACAGCGCAAGCTATCTTGCATAGAGTAGAGAATGAGAGAGATACTGCGATCACTGATTTGCGGAGAATGACTACAGAACGAGACAGCTTGAGAGAAAGACTCAAGGTAAGTTTAAGCGAGTGTGTGTCATCCTCTGAGTTAGAACTTTTTGCCAAAAACATTTAATACTAATTAATGCATGACCGAGGCCGGATGGCAAGATGGAAGCGTGCAAGATAAGATAAGTGTACACGACAGAATTAAATGTTGTCCAATAAAATAAAATGGACATCTTTTGGTGAAATATTAGGTCCATCTTAAAGTACTGAAAATTTGAAATCCATTTGTCCATTAGTCTCATAGAAAAGCAAATTTTTTCCTAATAACAACAAAATTTAGCGAAACGATTTATTCGTCCATTTTGTGTCCAATGACTGAAATATGACAAAACATATTTGGAAAAAAGTCTTTGCTGAAAACATGCAAAAGAATTCTTTTAAAGTTAAAATGCTCGAGAGTGGGTCCGTGTGAAATATTTCTATCTCTTTTTGTTTAAGATTCAACAAGAACAAGCAGTTAATGAGAGAACAAGATTGGAACAAAAGCTTGATATAACGGAAGATAAATTACACTCGTTAAATCAGGATAGAGTGGAACTTCAGGTAAATATGTAGAATGTGGGCCAAAAGTACATTACCTAACAGTTAGGGTCTCAAGACAAAAGGGAAGTTTCTGGAAAAAATGTTATTTGAAAATATTGCGAAGAAATATGTGCTCAAGCTGTACAGTCCATATTTCTCATCATTTTGTAATTCTGAGCTACGTGCACGAAATAAGCATCGCATAGAAAATTTGCATCTTCTTTGTTAAACTTGTGTAAATTTTTATTAAGACTCGACTGGATGCACTCAAAGGAGTGTGTGCTAATCAAGAAGAGGAGGTGAAGCTACTCAGATTGAAATTACAAGATGCAGATGCGGACAGACAGAGTATGCGAGCTCATCTTGAGGATATGAGGTATGGTATTGTTTTTCTTGGGAGTTTGAATTCGTACTCAAAAGTTATTTTTAGAACGGCTCGAAGTGGGGAATGGGTGAAAATTTTTCCGAACTCAACACTTCATGCGCATTTATTTATAAGACACCTTTATATACACATTTTGCTCTGAACAAGTCTCTGCATAAGCCACCACTGCTAGGTAAGGAAAACTATTGGTTGGAAGGTCCAGAAGCTTTTTGGTTCGGTATTACCTACCCAAATATTTTACCCCAGGTGAGATGATCCAGTGGTTCCCAACCTTTTTCATTAAATACCTCCCATCATCTATTTTGGAGCTTTATATTTCTCCCACACTATGCAAACCATATTCATTCAATCTTTAATGAATTCTTAATCTAGGATTTTGCGCTTTTCTCACTCCTGCTTATGTACATTTTAAGTAGTTTATAAATATAATATTTGCCTAAATCAGTATTATAGTAATAATAAATAACTAAAGAATACTAGTAATAGTACAGCAAATACTAAGCAAGATTCCTCTCTAGGAACAACAAAATTCCTTCCTCGAGAGGTTGGTTAACATGGGTCCAATGCTTCAAACAATGGGCCAACGCGCATTTCTCAATTATAGTTATTCTATTTAGAATTGAGAAGGCACAAACAGAAGCAAACCTCGAAACAACACAAAGGCATTTGAACAGAAAAGCAGCAGACTTAGATGCAGCAGATGACAGGACTAAGATATTAGAGGTACCATCCAGTTTCATTAACTATTTTTGTCAACGAGCTAATTACTTTTGATTTTTAGTGAATGTTACTATTTTTTAGACGAGAATAGCAGACTTACTAGATGCTTCTACGAAACAAGGGGAAGACATCTCAAAACTTCGTGCGACAATAAGCTCACTCGATCTTGATAAAGACAGTCTTCAAGCGGCACTTGACGAGAAAACTGACAGAGTTAATACTCTCGAAGATTTACTCGCTAAACGAGAGCATGATATTGTGGAACAGAAAATGTCCATTAATAACTTGGAGGTATAGTTTATTTTACTTGTTTTTTAGAATGTACTGATACAAAATGTATTCGATCAAGTAGTATTCTGTGCCAACGATTGGCGCATTGTGTCGAGCATTATAAACACTCGCTATCTATCGTACCTCTGTCTCTGAGTACCCTGATTAATTTCGCAGGTTCGAATCATGGAGGGATATTTATGTGCACGAGGATTGCTGAACGAGAGTGTGTGGTTCGCCACATGATTAGACTGTCCTCTCTTTCGTAATAAATCTTACTCTATTCTAAGTTGAAACATCGTTAATCTACATATGGCTCATTATGTAGTAGCTCATATGGTGCCTTGTTTGGAGTGAAAGATGTGAAAAAGCGTCATAAAAAATAAATAATCGAGGTATAAATATTTACGGATAATATTCCTTCAGACGAAACTCGAAGCAGTGAATGAGGAACTAGCAAATAACGAAAGAGAATGTAGAACGTTGCGACGACAACTGGAAAACTCGCAAACTGATTTGAGTGAAACAGCTCGAGCTAAAGATGTTTTGACAAGAGAATCACGAAGGTACGTTACTGGGCAACATACTCAAACAATTTCAAATCTCTTCTCAAACTGGGCCCTCAGGGGGCATGGAGCGTTTCTCTGGGGACAAAATCCCTCCCTCACTCGGTGAACTCAGAGAATCACCAATGTAACCCAATATTTGTTATTAACAGGTTACAGGACGACAACTCGCAACTCACTCGTGAAAATCAGGATCTCAATCAAGAAATTGATGACGTCATGAGGGAGAGAGATGATGAGAGAAACCGAGGACAAGACCTACTCAACAGAATCTCACATTTAGAGAATGGACTCGCTTCTAAAGTAATATACCGTATTGCGTAAAATTCCGAGCGAGAATTGAGTCCCACTTTAACTAAGAAATTCAGTTTTAAACAGAGACTAAGAGTTTAAAACAATTTTCACTTCGAATCTGGGTCGTAAAAAAATTTGCTTCCAAGAAAATAGCATTTGGTAACAAAAACATTGGCACATGCAAGCCTTCTTCGAATGACTTTCAAAAACTGTTACTAACAGTATTGCTTTCCTGGGTTTTCTTGAAAAATTTTGACTCCTGCCAATCCAAATCCGGGGAATTTTGATTCAAAATTTATGATTCGGTCTATCAAAATGATTTTGGTATTCATTTTGAATGTTTTTAATCATCTTTCAAGAGGTATTAGTAGATATGGCATTGAGTTAACATCAAAATATCTGTTATTCTCATTTACGTTGTTTAGGAAAGAGAGTTGCAAGACGTTTTGGACCAATATCGTAAAGTTTCTGCGGAGCGTGATTCTGCCGAGAGCAAGCATCGAATAAGCAATGACGAAGCGCAAGAATTAAAACTTGAAGTTATGTCTCTGGAAAGCGAGAAGAAAAGACTTGCAGAAAAAACTCAGGAACTTGACAGAGAAATAATGCAGTATATGCAAGTAAGTTCCAAGTGGGTCACCCTGTGCGTGTTTGCAGGTTGGAATCCATATCCAACCACACACGAAAGTTTTTTCTAAGAACTTCGGTTACGTGGAGTTCACTACCTCTTAGCTGTTTTCCTCATCGTACTGCGTCAATCGGTATTTACTCAAGCATAATTCCACACCAGCGCTTTTGTCCCGCCCGGAACACCTACACTCTTTATCGCACCTCAAAAAACACCAAGAAAGAAGTAGGTAAAATTGTGTAATTGATTCACTTTGTGCAACTCGTACACCCGGCCTATTACAGTGTTAAGTTAACAATTCGTTAAGAAGGGTGGTATCCAAAATATTTATCCTAAGGTAAAATTAAAAAGTTTGCTGTAATCTTGACAATTAAAAAACGAGAATATCGGTCAAAGACCGAAGACTTATCCATCGAAAGTTAGGGGATCCCCCAAAACAGCGCTCTTACTCCATAGTGACACCTTGTGTCCCATCACTAATTAATTAATAACTCGCTAATTATACGACATAATTCATCCAAAATGAATAGGCTTTTGGTACGACATATGATGAATGCACATGCAAAATCTGGAGCAGATTCAATCTCGCTTTCGTGAGATATCGCGTGCATCTAACAGACAAACAAACAGACAGACAGACAAATACCTATCAACATACTTACCAATTAAAATCGATAAGTAACGATCAAAATCGATAAGTAATAAGGCCTACAGTCAACGATATTGAACATTTAAGAAAATGCCATGTGTTCCAAGCTGGTTCATTCCAGCCAGTTTAGATAGCAAGGCCTGTTTGTCGTGAGATAATGGGCATGGGAATTGAACCCAAAATAGGCAACCTGCGATGCCGAGTTTAACCATTTGACCGCTAGTCAAACGCGGCCACAACTCATTTTTATTTTCCCTTTTTTCCAATATTTTGACCAAGTAATAACCTCCAACAAAATTAAACTCAACTTCTAAAATTGTTTTCCTCAGACTCAGCAGTCTTATGAGGCCCAAGTCAAAGATCTACGTAATACAATGCATAGGATGGAGAGTGATTTACACCATATAGAAGATGAGAGAAAAGTCCTCATCTCAGATGTGAACTCAGTTCGAGATCTAAACTCCAAATTAGACATCAGTAAAGAGCAATGCATGAGACAATATGCTTCTCGAACTGCTGAGTATGAGGAGGTATGGTATTCGGTTGTATTAAAATGAAAAAGTAATGAAAATCGTTCTGGTTCTCATCTTAAATCAATTAATTCAATTTAGCAATGGTATTTGGTTGTATATGGTGGCCCATCGTTGTCACGTGTAAAATTGAAAAAAAAAATGAAAATATAAAATGAAAAAGCGAAAATAAAAAAATAGTTGTGAAAAAACATAAAAATAATTGAAAAAAAAGAAATAAAAAAAAAATTGAAATTAAAAAAAAAATTGAAAAATAAAACAAAAAAAAAACAATTAAAATTAAAAAAAAAAATTTAAAAAAAAAAAAAAAAAAAAAAATTGGATAAAAAGAAAATAAAAAGGTTGACAACGATGGTCCGCCTCGTGGCCCATCGTTGTCACGCGTTTTTATTTTTGGAAAATTTGATGCTGCTTGGGACCAACGTTGTCAGGCTTAATCCTTAATTTTTTTTTTCGTTTTTATTTATTTATTTTTTTTTAATTTTAATTTTTTTTTAATTATTTTTATGTTTTTTTACAACAATTTTTTTATTTTCGGTTTTTTATTTTATTTTTTATTTTTATTTTCAATTTTACGCGTGACAACGATGGGCCACCATAGTTGTATTATAATACTGGATTAAATTTAGATTGAATGTAACAAAATTCAGTGAAGTACCGGCAGGTCAAATTTTTTTTGTGGGTTGTTGTCTACCGTAAGCGTAATTTGAATCGAAATTCGAAATTTCAACTTCATCAGTTTGAAAATTCCACTTAGTCGAAGGCAGCAGGGAGATTAGGGTAGGGGAAAAGTGCACAGGAGTGTACTCAGCTCTACACTAATGCCCTGAGTAATTACAATTTTCTCTTTTTATCACAGCTGAAATCAAACTTTGATGATCTTACACGTGAACTCAACATTGTTCACAAACATCTCGATGACGAGAGAATGAATTCAAAAAAACTCGAGGACGCAATCGCTAACTCAAGAGAAAAAGAATTTCAAGCTCAATTGGACTCGCAAGAAATAAAATCAGAGGGACAGATGCTTCGCGATAAATTGTCACTCAATGAAAGCAAGCTGTAAGTTAAGGCCACAGTGGCCTAGTCTAGTGGTTAAATCATTAGAATTAAACGGCTTTGGCATTGCATATCACTTCTCTCCGGTTTGAATCCCATGACCACCACCTCACCCTGAGTGTAATAAATTCGGTAGTCAGTGGCGACTTGTGCATCACACTAGTTAAGTACGCGGACTTTGTTAATATGTGCCGACCGGCGATTCTTAAATTTAACAATTATCTGAATAACTCAATATTCATTGCCCAGCATGATCCTCAGCCGAGAATTTAGTCTTTTTATTATTATTGATATTACTGCATTTTATATAGGCAAAGTCTATCCAGAGAAGTGTCATCATTACGAACAAAATCTTCTCAGCTGGAATCTGAACTTGAAGCAACAAGAAGGCATTCAACAAATGAAAGATATGAGAGGTTTGTGGGTGCATTTTTAATAACGGCAGTCGAGATTCTGAGTTTGGCTCGTTTTCATTGGAGTTGAATGCATACTTTTAAAACTCAAAACAAGAGTTAACTAAGCATTTTTGGCAGTCTGTTGAAAGATATAGCATAATCGACCTCATGCATGACCTTATTTCCCAATACAAGTATATGGAATAAATAAAAAATTATAACAATGATGCTAAGAACACAACCTTTGAGTGGATGGAATATGTTATCAAAGTTCTTTTTGCATTTTGGCATAAAATGTTGAATGAGAATAGTCATATGAAAACTGAATCGGGTGACGACTTCGTTGCACACATTACACGCGAGACGTGCTACTAGTACTAACTGTTTGTAATATTGAAATCAACAGTAACAAGCATTCTGTAGTTGCTAGAGTATATAATCTGGAAACATTCTTTATTCTCAGGGAAAGAGCTGTGCAAGAGTTGCGTCGGCATGGATTACCATCACCAGGACTATTTGGAATGTCAGGGTCAACTTCACCTGGACGACCCAGGTCACGGTCTGGTAGTCCAACCAGGGTTTCTTTCTTGGATAGCCGATAAAGGACCAACAAGACATTGGAATAGACTCCGTCCATAAGAATAATATAGTTTATATCATTTCACGATTATATAAATATGGTCCATCTTTTATAGGGCATAACAAATCTTTAATATCATGTTATGAAAACACAAGTATATTATCTAGTTTTGTTTATTAAAGATATTTTGTATTATATTTGCTTCTCATCAACTTAAATTTGATGGAATTCTCGTTAGTTATATACCATAGTACTTACTTCCTAATAAGCATGTATATCAAAATGTTCTTCCCTTATTTTAATCACCTGCTGCTAGATATTGAGATTTTTATATTTTTTTTAATTGTGATAATTTTTCAGTTTTATATTATAGGTTTGTTAGTTTGGTTAGGTTCATTTTAACTTCGTTATTTTTCATTAAGCTTAAATGTTGAGCAAAAATGGAAAATTAGGAATTTTAGGGCCTGGCGCTTAATTGAAGTGTTAGACTTAATTGCATCACAGATTACACATTTCTGGTTCAAATGTATTTATGAGAACAAGATATTTTTGTGATGCAATCTTTTCAGATGTCCATTTAAATAATTTAATCTACTTACATTTTTCTAATTTCGAATAAGTTTTAAAACAATTTAATTAGGAATTTGTATTAGTAGTATTGTGTTATGTTTGGTCTTCCTACATTTTACTACCTTATTTTAACTTATAGCACAATTATGTTAGTTCTCTGCACCCATAATTAATTTCACCAATATAATTATGAGCACTGTTATTTATTAATTCATTATTTATCGTAATTATTAATTAAATTGATTTAATTAGATATATGCAAGTGTAAAAATTGCTGTTGGCGTAGTTTTTCATATCTAAATATGGTGCATATTGAAATTGATGCTATGTTAGAATCGACAAGGATGGTCAGGTAGACTCATATACTTTGGTATATATCGAATATACCCTGCTAATCTCTTTATTTGCTTTGATCAATGTCATATCGTAGTTGAATTTCACTTGCGTATATTGTTTTTCAGTGGTTAACAAATATATTATAATTTTGATATTCTTTTTCGTGTTTTTTTTTTATTTCTCCAGGCTTGCTCCCAATATTTGGAACGAGATTGCTATTTTACTTTGAAGTCATTGCTATTTCTCAAACTGAGGGGATTTCGTTCATTTTCTCCAAAAGAAACCGGCGTTTGTTTTACCTTCACACGCTGTGAACCTGTGACGTGACGCACAACTGTTGACGTTTTTTTCATGATTCGAATGTATTTGACATGATATGATTTAAATTTCTTCTTCTCAAAAATACGACCAAGACCTTACCACAAAACTATCTTCTTAAACTCTAGTCTCAGATGCGAGATGTGACAGGTTCGAGAAATCGGTGAAGTCGTGGTCGTAAACCCGGCGAAGATAGATATTTTATCCGCCATGTGGGAAAAAGGGCGACACGCAGAACGGAAATTCGGAAAAGTTGCCAAGACTTCAGATGAGGTTGGTTTTATTAAACAAGTACTGACATGGAATTACCGTACTGAGTGGGCTATCTCACCTTATGATATGAATTGACAGCTCAAACTGCGAGTCAGATAATGAACCCACAGTCCCGGGATGAGCTCCCGCGGCACCGTCCCATTTGTAACAAATTCGCTTCCGCTGATGGGCCAACCACCAAATGTTGAGTAACCGAATTTCATTATTACTATCGGTATGTTATTTATCGGGCGCGTGACATATTTTTATCAATTTATATATATGTTTTGATCGCTTTCCATTTTATATTAATATGTGTGTATCCAAAATTACGTAAGAATATGTTCTTTGTCGACATATTTTCTGTCCTTTTATTTTTCTTACTTTTATATTTTCACAATTATTCATGAAAGTTTGATCACAGTGTGAACAAAATGGTCTGGAGCCTCTCGCATACTGATCTACACAATTCTATATTTAGGTTATTCACTGCGCTATATTTCAATACAAATCTGCAATATTGTCTTTTTTTTAAACATTGTTTCTCTGTCTGGGAAAAATCCGATTAGGCCGATTTATAATATAACGAACGATCCAAGCAACACCGGGTATTTTATTCTTTATCTGTTACGCCTTAAATAAATATTAACATGTTTTTTTATCTGTTGTGCTGCGCTGGTTTGTAATATGAATTTGTTTTATTTCTACATATTCACACTTTTTATTTTACTATTCTTCACCAACTGACATATATTTCCTACTATAATTTATCGATTTTATGTCCAATTACGTTTGATCATATGACATTCGGAAATAACCAATCAAGGATTCTTTCGTGGTTACTGTGGTGCCCGGCCGTTACATTTCACCTGTAAGTTTTGTTTCTCGAAGTTGGTTATATTTGTCCAAAGAGTAATTTCTAGTTCATAATCCCTTTTGATTGAAGAATATCAAGATGAGCGATGCAAGATATTTTACCACTACTAAAAAAGGAGAGATGTTTGAACTGAAGGCGGATTTGAACAGCGAAAGGAAGGAAAAACGAAAAGAAGCTGTAAAGAAAGTGATCGCCAGCATGACAGTGGGAAAAGACGTTAGTGCTTTGTTTCCTGATGTTATTAATTGTATGCAAACGGATAATTTGGAATTGAAAAAGCTTGTGTATTTGTATTTGATGAATTATGCCAAAAGCCAGCCTGATATGGCTATCATGGCTGTCAATACTTTCGTAAAAGATTGTGATGATACAAATCCTCTAATTCGTGCATTGGCTGTTCGTACTATGGGCTGTATTCGTGTTGATAAAATTACTGAGTATTTGTGCGAACCGCTGAGAAAGTGTCTGAAAGATGAAGATCCGTATGTCCGTAAAACTGCCGCTGTGTGTGTCGCAAAATTGTATGACATCAACGCCACAATGGTGGACGATCAAGGATTTCTTGATGCATTAAAAGATCTACTTTCCGACTCGAATCCGATGGTCGTTGCAAATGCTGTTGCGGCTCTGTCAGAAATCAGCGAAACATCTCCTCGTGCTGGCCAAATTGATTTTATGACCCCACCCACGACAAATAAGCTTCTTACTGCCCTGAATGAGTGCACTGAATGGGGCCAAATTTTCATTCTTGACGCTCTGGCAAATTACATGCCAACCGATTCAAAAGAAGCGCAAGGTATTGCAGAACGAGTGACACCTCGTTTACAACATGCCAATGCTGCCGTTGTGCTTTCTGCTGTCAAAGTGCTTATGCGTCTTATGGATTTGTTGAATGAAGATAAAGATTATCAATCTGTGCTCCTGAAAAAACTGGCACCACCACTTGTAACCCTTCTATCGTCTGAGCCAGAAATTCAATATGTTGCTCTTCGTAACATAAATCTGATTGTTCAAAAA
Organism: Styela clava; assembly: GCF_964204865.1. Taxonomy (NCBI): domain Eukaryota; kingdom Metazoa; phylum Chordata; class Ascidiacea; order Stolidobranchia; family Styelidae; genus Styela; species Styela clava. The sequence goes on from NC_135250.1 coordinate 22,235,700, forward strand.
CGCCCCGAAATTTTGAAGCACGAAATGAAAGTATTTTTTGTTAAATACAACGACCCAATTTATGTGAAGTTGGAAAAGCTTGATATTATGATCCGATTAGCTGCTCAGGCAAATATTGCTCAAGTTCTTGCGGAATTGAAAGAATACGCTCAAGAAGTGGATGTCGATTTTGTGAGAAAATCTGTCCGTGCGATCGGACGTTGTGCAATCAAAGTTGAGCAATCTGCCGAGAGATGTGTGAGCACGCTCCTCGACTTAATTCGTACTAAAGTGAATTACGTTGTGCAAGAAGCAGTTGTTGTTATTAAGGATATATTCAGAAAATACCCTAATAAATACGAAAGCATCATTGCCAATCTGTGTGAAAATTTAGATACTTTGGACGAACCTGAAGCGAGAGCGAGTATGATTTGGATCATTGGTGAATACGCTGAGAGAATTGACAATGCTGATGAATTGCTTGAGTCATTTTTAGAGGGATTTCATGATGAAAGCACTCAAGTCCAACTTCAACTGCTCACTGCGATTGTGAAGCTTTTCCTCAAAAAACCAACTGAAACTCAAGAATTGGTGCAGGCTGTTTTGAGTCTTGCAACTCAAGATAGTGACAACCCAGATTTACGTGATCGTGGTTACATATATTGGCGTTTGTTGTCGACTGATCCTGCTGCAGCAAAAGATGTCGTGCTAGCGGAAAAACCTTTGATTTCAGAGGAAACTGATTTATTGGAGCCTACTTTGCTTGACGAGCTGATATGTCATATTGCATCTCTCGCATCTGTGTATCATAAGCCTCCAAGTGCTTTTATTGAAGGGACAAAAGGCGCGGCTGTTATTAGGAAAACTTTGCATGGAAAAACAGATGCAGAAGAGAAGCCACAAACATCAGATACTGAGACAAGTCCTCAGGCACCAGCAACTCAAATTATTCCAGCTCACGATGCTCTCGTTACTGATCTTCTAGGTTTGGACATCGCTCCAACTTATCAACCACCGATGCCTACAACTGCGCCAGTACCCATTGTTCCTATTATGGACCAATTTGGGGGCTTGGACTCTCTACTTGGAGGTCCCGCTGCCCCACCTCCCATGGCAGGGGCCACCTCAAACCAATCAGATTTAGGGGGCTTGGGAGATATTTTCAGCATGTCTATGCAACCAGGATCGTATGTTGCTCCGAAACAAATGTTTTTGGAGTCCACAAAATCAAAGGGAATGGAAATTCACGGAACCTTTCAGAGACGTAAAAATCAAATCATGATGGATTTGACATTCACAAATAAGGCAATGCAGGCAATGTCAGGATTTGCTATACAGTTCAACAAGAACAGCTTTGGTCTTTCCCCAGCTCAACCATTGAATATCCAATTGATCAACCCTAATCAAAGTGCAGAGGTCTCTATTCCTCTGTCCACGAGTGGTCTTGTACAAAAAATGGAACCACTTAACAGCCTACAAGTAGCTGTGAAAAATAATATTGGAGTGTTCTATTTCGCTACCACGATTCCATTATATGTTCTTTTCACTGAGGAAGGCGCAATGGAAAGAAAAGTATTTCTTGATACATGGAAGGACATCCCTGCTTCTAATGAGCGTCAATTCCCGCTCAATGATATTGGAAACATACCCGGTATGTCCTCGGAAAGTGCCAATAACAAGTTGAATGCAAATAACGTTTTCACCATTGCAAAACGGAACGTCGATGGCAAAGACATGATCTATTTATCACTCAAATTGACCAATGAAATATGGCTTCTGGCGGAAATGAGATCGCAGCCTGGTGACCCTACTTACTCTCTTGCTTTCAAGACGAGAGCCCCTGAAGTCGCTCCACTTGTGTACCAAGCTTTCTCCGACATTTTGAGAAATTGAAAGATCTTTGTTAACTTTTTAGTAGTCCAAGTAAGGCTATCACTAGGCTACATGCTCCCGATTTAGGATGAGTAACATAACTGTTATCGCCATGGATACAGTGTCATAAATTTACAAAAAAAATTTTTTTTAAAAAATCAAACTATATTAAAAACTATAAATTTTTTGATTCTAATTTGAAATTTTGCTATACAACAATAAACAGCAATCAGATTTATTCGAAAAGGCATTTCTATCCATGGTGCTTGCTATAGCTTTCTGCCATTCATAAAATTGACAATCATGAATTAGTTAGTGTATGTATCATTTTGTAGTCAATTTAACTACGCGCATATTGTTGAATCACATATAACTCCGATTGAAATAAAAGTTATATGTAAAACTGTATTCTGCTTTTTTTTTCATTTGTGATGCCTAATTTTCAACCTATTCAGATAGCATGATTCGGACCAAATAAATTGTTTGAAGTTTTTTCTATATACCGTAAAATTACGTAACATTTTACCATATGCTTTTTATTGTTTCATTAATAAGCAATTTAATAAGGATTCATTATACATTTATCCGTGGTTCATTGTCAATTCATGCAAGATTTGATATTATTAAGAGTTCAATGATTGTTTTTTTTTAATGTCAGGAATCATAAGATGGATCATGCTTGGTAACATATTATTTTGTTGTGCTATGTAAGGCTTTGTGTTCTCCTTAGCAATAGTCGTTGTTGACAATTTTTCCCCTTTTTGCTAGATATATCTAATCTGTTACACACTAATAAAATATTTCAGTAAATTTGTTGCTTTATTAGTAAATTAGTAAGTAGTAGTTTCTTAATAACTACAAATTGGTTAAGGTATGGGAAATATGTGAAATTGTGTCCCATGTTTCTAATACAATTTTTACCTGATTAAATAATATTTGGTGTATTGAAATTGTTTGCGTATGGAATATCTATTTATGTATCATTGAAGTGAAAAGCCGTTTGATCCAACATTCATTCCATTGTTTGAAAATTGCCTTTTCCGTGCTTGTGTGCTTCTGTTATAAAATTTTAATACTGTATCATCTATCCATAATATATGATTTCTGGTTCAAAATATTATAATATATCAGTGTTGGGGCTTTAAACTCGAGTCAAGTTGGGTCCCGGGCCATTCACTCTCAAGTCCGAGTTCAGCAAAATTCCAAAGGTCCAGTTACTTTCACTCGTGAGATTCTAAGTCGAGTGAGTCACTTGCGGCCCTGATTTTCAAGTCAAGTCAAAAAGCTGCTCTATCGAGTCACAAGGCAATTCCGAGTCACAGATTCTATAAATGTATAAAATTTGATAGTAGTTTTTCAATTAGTTGCATTACAGCGACATTCCCCAAATTGTCTTTTTAGTCTGGTCATTTCGCTGGAATGACTTGAGTCTTTGAAATAGCTGACTCTGTTCCGAGGTGAATCAAAGACTCGAGTCCCCAAAACACTGATGTATGTATATACAATGTTGACTTTTTCATTTCATGTAATTTCCAATAACCAATTTTGTGCAATTTGAATGGTTGAACGAACATATATATTTTATAAGGTCAAAATTTAAAATATGTCACAAAAAATGATTATAGAATTGTAAATTTGACATTTGGAAATTTGAAAAAATTGGTTATTAAAATTTGCATCATATGAACAAAAACATTTGAAATTGCTAGGATTTCAAAAAAAGTGAAATTGAAGTCAAGTTTTTCATCCTTGATCAAGTAGTGACCGTTGATAAAACCTAGTATTTTCTCTAACCATACTTATTTAGGGTGTATTTCAAGTTGGTTTCAGTCCTCCATTTATTCATAGTTTTCATTCTAGTTTCCCCTCAATTGTATAACTATGTATATCAACCTTAAATTGTGATTCTCACATTATAATATTATAAAATGTATTTCCTTTATTATAGCTGTATAATAAAAGAGTATTTAGATTCTATTAAAATAGCATGGTTATGCGGCATCTCATAATGTAATTCTGAACTTGGATATTCTGCCAACTTTTAAGAATTTTACCCGAACCTTATTGTAAGTATGCTATTATTTCTTTATTATAAGTGAAAAACCATTTGAATAACATTGTTTTGTTGTTTCATTGTAAATGTTCATGTAAAAATAGATTGAAACAAAATTTAAAAATTAGAATACATGAATAAAAAAATATGGCTGGAAATGACATAATAATGCATTTTCAGTGAAATTCACACTATATTTTGACTGATTTTCTAAAATATTTATGGTTTTCTCATCTAAATAAATTGGTATTTGAAAATTTAGTCAATTTCCCCTTCAAGTATTCTGACAGGATCTATTCACATAAATATGAAACCGTGAAAATTGTGAATTACAATTTTGTTGAAAATTACTAAAATTAAAAGAAAAGCAGTGTTCTCAAGGTAAATGTTTTTTAAATAAAACTCTTCTAATTTCCTAAAATCAAGAATTTTCTATTCAAATATTTCATTGGTTTTGGACACCCAGTTGCTGTTTGCTTGTGTTATCATATCAGAGTAGCAATATTGATCTTAATGATCAGAAGAAGCTGTTTTATTGATTTTATGATATTGAATCAATGTTTATTGGTTATGCCTCAACTTCCTACAGTTCAATACTTAAAACTCAGTGTAAATTTAGCCTAATAACGCAAAAAAATACTATTTGTATGAATGCCTAGATATGAGGAGATGCAATTTGAGGATTTTATTAAATTTGGAGTCTAGGTATACTTTTTTTTCATTGTCATTTTGAAATGAAAGTAAAAACATGATCTTTTAGTTGGGGTAAAGGCTCATAGTTTTATCATACGTTTGTCAGCATTGCTATTTTTATAACAATACTTCAATAGTATACCCTATCCTTGCTGTTATAATGTGATACATTTGGCAGACCAATGATACCCAACCCTTTTTGCCTATTTTGCTGCTCTCTATTCTTCTCTCTCAATGTATAGAACTTATTTTGTTGTTCATTCTTTAATGGATAGTTCACGCAACTCGAACTCTGACTTCTGTACAGTTTGAAAAGTAGTAGAAAATATATTTCACAATAATACTAAATAAGTAATGAGTATTAGTAATACAACACAGAATTCAAAATAGAATTTACCAAAAAAACAATAAAATTCTTCCTTGGGATAGGCTGTGTATCACTGTAAAAAAGATCATTTCAATTTTGGGTGTTCATTTGTTAGAATGTACTAACAAAATGCCATAGTATTCATGTCTTACATCTTATGAATAGTAAAAATAAACCCAATTAATTTCATTTCAGGTGATATCAAAACTAACTCTTGATGAAGCCCATGTATCACCCTGGAAAATTCAGGGCTAGAGGATCACAAAGAGACTCCGTAAGAATTATTTTATAATGTTATTATGAGGACTTCAGTCCAAAAAAGCAAAAGTTTAAAAATAATAATTTTAAACTTCCGTAGCTTTTTTTAAAAATATGCTTCCAACTATGATTAGATACCGGCCCAAAGAGCATCTTTTTTCTTGTATTATTTTCAAATGTTTTTTTTTTCTAAATTATAGTATTCGCCCTTTTGTGTGGTAATCCTAGCAGACATCACAGTTTACACGTCTCTGGTCAAATCAAATTTAGCACAATATATGAATTTAGGTATCTTTTTTAACTTCTTGTTATGAAATGTCAACATCATGTCTGTGGTATATAATCTTAGTATGTAAAGTATGTCGATGAAAAATTACAGGAGAATTTTAGGTCGCTTATTCAATACACGCCCAACAACTTCCTTGTTACTTTGTACCAGGCTGATCGTAAGCTTCTTTGTTTATTTATTTTGCTGTAGTAAAAGTGAGAATACCGGCTACATACCTTCAATGTTTGAATAAGATTTCTTTCATTTTCATACAAATCATCGAAACCTGCTTATAAATTTAGTTAGAGATATTATATTTGTCTGTCTGTATGTCTGGTGTATAAAATATTTTCTATATTTCAGCATGGAATTCATCCTGTACATTTAACCCTTCATGCTACTGCTACACCAGTAAGTGAAAGACCACCTCGACAAACACCAGACAGACAAACAAGAGACCAAGCAGCAACTTTCAGACCATCAGACCTACCAATAGGACATGGCCCAATTTCTAGAAGGTTTGTCCCAACTCTTACAGCATGATAGATATGGAATGACTAAGGTCTAATCACAATTCAACAATTGATGACAACTTTATCAATTTTCCAGGTTGTCTGCTCACAGTGATCTTGGCTCTTCTCACAGTGTAGTGTCGGCACCTATTCGTACCACAGGTAGGTGTCTTCAGGGTTTGTTCTTATTTTACCATTATTTAATAATTTCAAGTTTTGAAAACATTCTTTTAGCCAAAGTAGGTTTTAGAATTTATATATTTCGAAGATATTAAATGTTTCTTTCATCTCATTTTCACCATGATTTACCCAAATTTTTCTTAACGTTGAATGGATTTCTCGAAAATGTCTTGTCCCATTTATCCCAATTGCATAAATCTCACTTCATATGAATACTCTGATCTGAACCTTCTGTCGAGGTATTATATTTATTTTAACTCAAAACATAGTATGAATCACACTTGCACATATGCTGACCATTTGCCCCACAATAGATATCTAACCTAAATCTGAACTGTGGAACTTTATTATTGAGATACTGCCTGAAGTCTATTGTCATTTACTGGTACGCACTGCCAATCGATTTGTGCCAGTACAACCCAAGGGTTCTGCAAGTGACCACTGATATCTGAAATTCCTTTTCTGTGCGAGAATGTGTGGTCGTATTTTAAGAAATTCTCTTAAAAAAAATTCGAATAACTTTTAGTGTTATTCTTTCGGCTTAATCAGCCATAGGAGGTCCACCTATGCTTCTACATACAATCAGCGACACAAGATTGCTGAATAATTCAAACAATCGAACTCAAAGTCGACAACTTGTTTCACCATCAAAAGCTTCTGCCACAGAATTTTCACAGGTAAGTTGATGAGAATGAGTTTCTCCAGAGTCATAGAGTGACATGTTTCAGTTATATTTAAGCAGGGCTGATGTTATATTCTCAATCTTTTTTATGCGACTTTTATTCACGTCTTTTTCTCCAAATATGGCCCTATTTCAGCAGTCACTGTTATCGAGTGATCTACAAGCTGGTACTATTTGCTGAAGTACTGGAATCTCCCTGCTTTAACATTGCCTACCAAATTTATTGAACACTGGGTGAGGGGTTTTGCATGGGATTAGATCTCGATTTGTGAAACCTGAGATACCAACACTCCTCAGAGTCAAGAACTGGAGTAGAATTTGTGAATTGATTTGAAATTGGAGTCGGAGTCAAAAAACGACTGACTAATCCTCTTTTTTTTCAATCAGTATTATATAAAAATACTTGATATTTATATATTTCAGTTTTCATCTGGAGACACTCATAGGCGAAGTATTGGAAGTACAAGTGTTCGAGATTTTCCTGTGTCTGATATTGATTCTGTTTCAACGTCATATCACCATACTCATCTACAGCACCAACACTCGAGTGGATCATCTAGGTTAGTAAACAGAATTATTGTGATTTAAAAGAAAAAAATATATACAAATAGTTTTGTATAAGAGTGCATCTGGTGTTTTAAGATATAGTGCACTGGGCTACATATATCGCAACCGGTACTGGTTCTGGTTTGGGTACTACCGAAGTATGTGAACCAAGATGGCGGACACCGTAACATGGTATGTGTATCAGCCTATCAGGTTAGGGTTGGGCCATAATTTCAGGTGCAAATACTATGGGAGTCACTTGGCTAGTCCCCGAACTCGTAATAAAACTAAAATAAAGAAAATCGAAATAAAATTATGGTCTAACCCTAACTTGGTATGCACACTACGGGAGTACCGAATATTGCAACAACGCGTATTTTACTTTTCTCAATTGTCCTATATCAGGGTTTCTCAAACTATTCTTTTCTCTTATCCCAGTTTCAGACATCCAATGCAAGGTAATAAATCAGTTTTACCTCATCATCACCAACATAACCACGATAATCAACAAGAGAAACCTACTCCATGCCTTCCAGGTATGCCAGATTATATTTTATTGGTCTTTCAAGGATAAAACATGTTCTTGTACCAGAAAATGGCATGAAACTGAAGAATATATGGTCGGAGGAGAACAGAACAGGCCTAATTCACAATTTTGAGTTTTGAAAAAATCGCAGAAAACAATTTTGAATTTCACACTTAGTAAACCCCTGAGCTCTGGCTATTTAAATGTGTGTAAGAATTTCTTTGTAATCAATATTTCTTGGCACTTCCTTTCTGTTTTTTTACCCCCATATTGGACTTTGGCTTATTCTGTTTTCAGCAACTTCTGAAATATTTTGTATGGGATGCAAGGTAAAACAAGGTGACTTAGGCCAAAGTGGCACTGAACAAATTCTTAGGGATGTAAGTTTTGGACATTTTATTTCTGATGTGTCTATCTATCATAGTATGTTTTCATAGTTTTAACTTCGATTTGTCTAAAATTTTGGCTTGAAGAGGTGATTCTGTCTCTGATTTTATTTTTTGACCAAAAAAAGAAGAGAAAAAAACTATTCTGAAAAATCTGGGATAGACCAGTCTAAAATTAGCTACCCTTGATAAATGTAGTTAAATGTAGGTGAATATTTTGATTCAAACGGGTACTTTTTAATATGTTATTCAATTTGTGATGATTAAGTATAGTAGGTGGTTCTCAAACTTCCATGATCAGTTGCTATCTTCCAAAGATTATCAACACTTGTGGTCCTCTGCTATTCCATAATAAAATATCAAGTTTTGTTTTTACTGTGTTTACATTAGTTATTTTATTCACCATGTTCAATAATGAAAAGTCAACAAATGAAATTTCAAAGAATTAATCTATGAAAGTTGAAGAATTGAACAAATTATCCTCGTATATAAGCTGATCTCGCAAATAAGCCAAAAGCTGACCTCCTAAAATTGTACGCTCTTATCATGAGAACTTAGAATGGTTCGAGTTGTATCTGTTGAAATTAGGTCATCATTGTCAGCATTAAGCATTAAGTGTCATTTCATTCGAGTGCGATCAGAAATATGTGCACAAAAGCTGAATTTTTCAGTACGATCAGAATTATGCGTATATAAGCCTACCCGTTAGTTTGGCAATTTTTTTTTTAGACTTTTAAACTTGACTTATATGTGAGGTTATACGGTACCATCAAATTTATTTTAAATTAATGTATTCATCTCGAATGGTACCTACTACCACGGTGAAGACTTTTCTCGTGGCCCATAGAGACCTGCTTTGTGGCTCTTTGGGAGAGCTGAGGGCCCATTTTGAGAATCCCTCATATAGGTCCAATTCTTCTGGGGTCAAATGTTTGACATAGAAACATCCATGCTCTTTCTTCTAAGATGATTTTTTTTATGTTCTCCAGGAGATCGTGTAATATTTGCGGAAAGTCCTTCTGCTCCCGGAATTCCAATTGTTTACAGAACTGCAGAAGAAAGAGCTTCTAATCCAGATCGACTAAATCTTGATAGGTTTGCTTCTATATTATTAGAATTTTTACACACTATTATGTATTAGCTTGTATGTAGCTATTCGACAAGTCCATTAGCTACATTTTTATATTAGCTCCTGACGCTGGGTTGTGAATAAGTTTGATCGAGCTCCGGTTTCCATCTCCGAATTGATCAAATTTTGATTATAAAAACTTGCATGTGCAATTAATAACAAAATATATTTTTTAAATGACGGCCTAGAATTCAATGTAAACATGCTAAACACCGACTACGGGCGATTATAGCCCGTATGTAGATTTGAATTAAATTCTTACTCTACATTCAGGAGGAAGCTTGCTGTTTGTCCAATACTAGAGGGGGAAGAACATTTGAGACTATTGAATTATCAACACAACCAAATATCAAGAATTCAGCATTTATCTAATCTACGTCGTCTTATATTTCTGGATTTATATGATAATCAAATTACTGATATGACTGGACTATCTGCTCTGAAGTCTCTGAGAGTTTTAATGCTTGGAAAAAACAGGTATCGTATTTGTTTTTAATTGCGTGTTTATTTAAATATTATTCCTAAAATGGGTAAAATGAAGTTTTTTGACAATAATGAGTTGGCAATTGGCTTACATTGATAGAAATATTTAGAGCGATTAGCGTTGCAGTTGCAATAAGCACGGTGCAGACGCATCATATATTATTAGGACACAACATGGACCGAGGAGCCGTTTTGGCAAATTCTTGTTGTTGTTTGGAATAATTGCTTTCTGATTCATCAATTAGTTTCAAATTTTCAAATCTTACATATGGAAGAAGTCACTAAAACACTATTACTTTTGGTAGTTTTCAGATACCCTCCGAGTCCCATAGCACCCGATATTTCTCGAAAACTTAGCTATTTTAATTGAAGGGAAATACTTTTCATTCCTTCGCGCTTGACCACTTCTATCACTCTTGTCCGTTGATCTTTTCAGCGAAGCGGGCAACCGATACTGATGTGACCTTCTTTTATTTAAGCATCATTCTATTGTTTTTATTGTTTTAGAATTCGCAACATAAGTAGTTTGGAAAACCTCACGAAACTCGACGTCCTGGATTTACACGGAAATCAAATTGAAGGAATATCTAATTTAAAACATTTAACGGAATTGAGAGTCTTGAATCTGGCTGGAAATCAAATAGAGGTATTTGTTGGTTTATCGTTTTTATGTGCGTCACTTCTCAGCTTCGAACAAAACTGCAAACAAGCAACTGTTAATATTGACAAACATGAATGTCAGTTTTCTTCTTTTTTATATTTAGAAAGTAGATAACTTGGCTGGCATGGATACATTGACTGAACTCAATCTACGACGAAATAAAATACGAATTATATTGGAAATTGAATCATTACCATCACTGCAAAGGCTGTTCTTAAGCTACAATTGCATTTCAAGGTATTGTATTCTTTACTCGACCGTTGGACCTATTCAAACTTATTTCTATGGATTGCACAATCATACTTTGTTTTTCCTGTTTTAACTATGGCACTGCTCGAGTATAGATCAGGGTTTTTAAAACTTAAGCCTCAGGCCCCCCTGGGCGCTGGGACCACGTCGCAGTTCCATAGCGGTCACAAGCAAATGCTTTCACTAGATACTATTTATGATGGCTACCGTAATTTAAAGTAAATTAACTCTGATTTGAAATAATTCTTTGACTGTCTGTGGTGCATTTATTCTTTTAACTTTCGTTTGTTGGCTTAATTTGACAAACAAAATATCTGGTGGAAACCATTTGAAACTAGATCTAATTATTTTTATACCGAAGCAGGAGGCCACAAGTGTTGAGAATCGTACGAAAAGGGCCATGGATTTTGAGTCTGGCACAGATGGTATAAATGTATCCACAGCGTTTTTTACAGCTTTTATGCATTTTCCCAAATTTAATTTTTTTTTCATAGATGGGAGGATATATCATGTCTTGCTGAGTCATCATCTTTGTCAGAAATATCACTTGATGGTAATCCAATTACTAGCGAGTCATGGTATAAACAAGTTGTTCTGAAAAATATGCTGCAGCTAAAACAACTGGACTCGAAACGTGTTACGGTGAGATTTTATTGAAGATTTTTTGCAAGTGATGCGAGGTAACAGATAGGGATGCGACGAATCCAAAAAGGTTCGGCTCGGCCGAATCCCGAGTATTTGTGCTGGACTCGTGTCCGAGTCCCGAGTCCAATACTTTTACATAGCTACGAAACAAATACCTAAAGTGATGCTGTTGTTCTCGTATATTGGCCGTAAATTAAACATTCTGTATGGAAAGACTATGTAATTTAAAAACGTTGCACTCAAACACTATTGCTTTCGAGACAATCATTCTCTGAGCGACTAGTTTAAATAAGAATAAATAGGTCATATTCCCCGTCGAAGGAATACTTTGTTACGTAACTCTGATCGACCGCCGCGTCGACTGCTGAAGACGCCGCGCTCGTGTCCTGTCACGATAAATACGGGCCATAACCCACACGTTTGGAACAAATTTTTTATGGGAAATTTTTACTCATATGTTATCTTTTTTAGTCGGCGCTGATACAGACGCCCACTCCGTGATAATTGAGATGTTAATAAAGAATTGCCAACTGTGGAAGCATCGAATAAATGTATCTTATAAATATATCGTAACAAAATAGCTAGCTATTCTTCGTTTGAAAACCATCAATAGCTATTGTCGAATCCGTGGAAAATAAGAATGTGTAATTGTTGATTTTGATTCAATGAAAGAGACTCAAAAGGCGAAATGTGTTATATGCTAGGTTACGGCTGTATGACACAATCATTTTCATTAATACAAATAACGGCGCTTTGAAAAGCAAAATCAAATTTATTAACATTAATTTAGAAGTGAGAGTTACGAGTAAGAATTCACATACGACTCTCGCTAACAGACAGAAACGATAAATGTGAGAATTATTATGGTTTTCTTTCTGCGCCTATCGTTATCTTAACAATTCTCAATTTTGCATAAAGCGCGCCAACACCTTTTCACATATAGAAAGGTCAAACCAGATTAAGTGAGGCAGGTAAATTATGTATTATATGGAAATATTGTTTCGACTAGGTAGAAATGCCATAACTCGAAACAGCACGCAATGGTAAATTTCCGGAGTTTTTATTTATTATCTAATATTAAAATAACACAGCCACGATAGGTATTGTTCGCTTAAAATAGGGACCGTAATTTACAAACTGTGATATGGAAGATCAAATCCAGAAGATGAGGCCAGAATAAAATTAATATATTTATGAATTCACTAATTAATAGATGTCTTTAATATCTTCACCGATTTGTACTCACACTTCTGCCTGAAATATAAAAACGAAACTTCGATGTCCGGCGTTGCGTGAGAACTGATAGTGAAAAAGGGTGCTTTAAAAATATAGTTTACCAACCATAATTAGGATGTCGGTCGCCGAAACGATCGCGGTGACAAAAAAAAACAATTCACGATTGTGATAAAATTACGGATAAGAAGTAAAGACGCCGCGTTGTTATCGAATTATTCTATCAGGAAAAATTCGATTTTGCCCGTCACTACTCGCGGTGTATGTAAATAATTATTGAATAAAAATAAAAAGTCGGCCCGATTAACATCCAATTACCACGCGTAATAGCTTCCAAATTTATGCACATTTAATCGATGCGACTTGCGAGATTGTTTTTGTACATATATACGATTGTAACGCCACTGACATCTGCGGAGTTGTACTTTTCTCTTAAAAGAACCGTAATTTTCACTATTTTATCGTTTTATTTCTAACATTTGTTTCTCTCCGGAAATAGCTAGATCATTTATGGAACGATAAAAGGCGAACAGCGCGACATGGTTACCGCTGATTACGGATTAATCACTGTTAGAGGATTAGCAAGTATATGCTTGAAATAGGACGTGGTAAACATTCACTAAACGACGTCTGGCACTGGAAGGCAAGTACACGCGCAACACTGGAATTTATTCAGCTGACTTTCGCTGACATTTTTTTGTTCTTACGGCGTCGTGAATTTGTAGTTTTGGCGCCTAGTTTTAATTTCACCGTAGAGAAAATAGACTGGACAGTCTCGTGGCAAAACAGAACGAAAAAGTTGAATTTCTCGTCGAATCCGCCACCAGTCTGCGCTTGACTATCGAGTGACGTATGATATCCCGGACTCGGGTAAAATCATCAAAGACTCGGGCCGAATCCGAGTATCAAATTACGAGAGATTCGGCCACGAATCCGAGCACGAGTCCGAATCTTGTCGCATCCCTAGTAACAGATCATATTGATGTTTTACGCAGCAGTAAGGCCGTGGAGTTTTACCATTGACTCCTAAATCTGAGTCGTAAAACATGTTGGCTCCTAATTCGACTTTTGGCTTCTACTCATACTTTTGGCTCCTACTTCGACTTTTGGCTCCTACTCTGATTTTTGGCTCCTACTTCGACTTTTGGCTCATACTCTGCCTTTTGGCTCCTAATCCGACTTATGGCTCTTACTTTGACTTTGGCTCCTATTCTGACTCCGACCGACTTTGACTCCAGCTCCGAAACTCTGAGATAATAAAAAAATTTTCAATACTTCGGCATATACAAGCCTCCTTTAAACAACTGTTAAGAGCTCTTAGTAATTCATAACTCCAACAATAATCCTCTCTATTATGATTGTTTTCAGGATGATGAGAGAAGAGTTGCTGCTGTTATGGTTCGAAAAGAAGAAGAGAGAAAAAGAGAAGTTCATAAACAAGTAAGTTTAGGTGTTTGTTACTTTCGTTTGAATAAAGAAGAAACTATTGTTTGGCATTGCAGCAAGAATGACCTTCTGTCTGAGAAGATTGTGAAGACACTTAACTCCGTGAATGACTCGACTTGGATGACTCGTGACTCGGCCCAGGTTTAGGGACTCGTACCCAACACTGCGCTTTACTAGTGTGACATAACGGATAGTATAAATTTTTGTCTGACGAGATTACTTTTTTTTATAGGTAATACTGCATTTAACACTATATCAAACATACATAACCAATTGTTCTAAATCTGAAGCTAAACAATAGTCGAGCTTACTATAACAATAAACTACCATGACAGCATGTTCTAACCCTTGTACGTACATGGTCCTAGCAAAAATTTTGTAAGCTGTTCAAATATCCTGTTCACATAATACAGCCTACAAATTTACGATTGAATAATCCCGCCCCTGTCTTATCAAGCTTTTGTATTACATGTTATCAGTAAACAAGGTGTATTGTTTGTCAATCACATTTTTATTAGGACTATTACAAGGAATGAATATGTCTGTTTTGTGGTATACCTTATTGTTGAGTTAGTTTGCTGTATAAAAAGTACAACTTTCATTTTAGTATTGAATTTGGTAGTTTAATAGGTGTTGAAATTTTAAATCTGTTCAAATACATTTTTAGATAAGTTGTTAGGAAATTATGGAATTACATCACAGTTATAAATAGATTCAGTAGTGGAAAGTAGTTTATATTTAGCTTTCAGTAAATGAGCTATACTTTCACCATACTACTACTATAGGGCAGAGCTAACAACTTAACTGACGAAAAGTCTGAATCTTTTGAGTATTTGATTCGAAATATAGGAATATTATATATATATAGGAAAAGAACTGTAAAGCCATATTGATAACAATGCGAATGAGCACTGTCCAGAGAACCACAATATGCGATCGTACTAGTAGTGCAGATTTTTTGCGGTTACTGAGTTTCTAACGAGTCATTTTCTTGTCAACACACTGACCTCAATGTTGGTGTCACTCGTGTATATTTAGTCGTAGTGTGATATATATATTCTGGAAAGATCAGACACCACAAATTTTCAAGTTTGGTATTCTTCAGTAGAAATAGTCGAGTAACTCCGTTATGGCCTGACCCAGTTCAGAATAAGCCTGTCCATAATAGTTAGGCTAGATGGTTATTAAGGTAATTATGGACTTCTCATGCAAGACTATTCATAAATATCCCTCATCATATGGTTAGAAATATTTAGTAAAATGTCTTGTGATCATTATGTAACGGAACTCAATTTTGTGCCATACAACATTATGAAAAAGCGGCAATTTAAGGCAAAGAAAAATGTAAAGGTATAGAACAGAACCCACCTATCTAGTATTACCGTTACAGACGTTTTTACGGCTTCCTTTATTGGATATGATATGCTTATGCATGTTTATTGCTTTAAACAAGGCTCTATGTAGGCAATTGCTGATATGTAACGATGCTTACCCAATTTATTACACCCTTGGTGAGGTCTGGAACTACGCAGATTGCAAATTGAAAAAAATGCAAATTTCTGCTCTGGTCTCACATTATCCACAAGAGCTAATGTTAAAATTTTTGTCTTCATGCTACTTTTATTTTCCCGCATAGGATGGGTTTTAATTACCTGAGGTCTATTGACTTATTTCAAGACAGGGAAGATGCTGCTTGTTGTTTAATCAAGTTCTCATTTTTTCTTTTCAGGCGATTGCAAAAGAAAAGAAAAGGCTTGCTATAAACAATGCAGCGAGACAATGGGAAGCAGAATTTGGATCGACTGCCGATGTTTTATCTCACGAAGATACTAGTGACTCCAGCAGGTGATATTCACATTTATTTAATTCGTAAGATTAATACGGATTGGCAGAAGTGGGACGATGGGCCTCGTAGGTTAAAATCCCATGCCCACCACTCCACTCAGACCGTAATAAATTGGGCAGGCAATAAATATTCCCCTACAGGATTTGAACCTGCGGATCTGCACAGGGTATTCAGAGTTGTTATCGTAAGCGTGTTCCAGAACACTTCTTAGCATGTTGCGCCAACCACCAGATAGAAACATCTGGCAATATTGAATTAATTTTGTTTTTAGACTTCCGAGCTACAGATCGGGGTATAGCAGCGGAAAAGAAAGCGGTGGAAATTCTGATAAATCAGCCTGGTTGACGTATTCAGATAGTCATCGTGGTTATACGACGCAACAATCTCAATACAACAATGGAAATAAGCAGAAGTAAGTTTTTTTGTGTGTTTCCCCCTTATATCCTAAAGTCCGATAATAACGCTTAGAATTGAAAACATACATGAAACCTTTCAGTTTTATAGGGTTAAGAAAATATTTTCACTTACTGGTAATATTTTTAGTGATGGCAAAATTTGGATTTGGAATTAGGGGCACCTGGCCGTTGAAAATGCGGATTTGAATATTTTTATATCGCGGATCGGAAGTTTCTTTACAGCAGCCTTTAAATCTATGCCTTTGCTACCTTCAGAACATGTTTCGCCAACCTTTGGCATCCATTTTTATTTCTGTAAGACTGACCAATCAACAATAAGTTAACGATGATTTAACAAATAGTTTTTAAGCAAGGTTGTAATTATAAATATTGGCTAGTTTTCGTAGTTTTCTCAGCTATTTGTCAGTTTTTAGATGTGTTTCTAAAATTTAGGTATGAATCAAGTAACTCGATTCTTTTTTTTCATCTAAGGAATTTTAGTTCAATGGTTGTAAATAAAAATTAGTCCCAAAAAGGCTCGACTTGAGTGGACTCGACCAGAGTTGAACTTGATTTACCTTTTCCCATATACGATACTTGATTTGTGAGTCGTGGTTTAGGGACTTCCACCTGGCTGGTAAAATGTATACCAGGGATTATCTTCTTTAGAATTAAATAAATGTGCATTTGTGTCCTGAAAGGCTCTATTTTATCGTTTACAGTAACACCCAACCACATGCTACATCACTGGACATGTCTGATTCGTACTTAGCCGAAATAGACGGTGACTGTTTACAATTGTTCGGGCCTGGTGCTCTGGATTCATTGGATAAAAACTGGGGTGGGTTGGATTACTTTTTTTTGTTGATCATTCTCGGTGGGTTTTTGTTGAGAAAATGATAATGTCTTATACTCTTAAATGTTACGTGTGAAATTAATTTGTAAAATTAATATATGCTTTCAGTATCATTAAATATTGATTATATAGAAGTATTGTTTCTTTTGACAACTTCAAAAGAGATTCATTAGTAGGTATTTTTCTAAGTAACTTTTTTGATCATCAATATACCATTTTTCAAAAGCTATTCCTGACTCAAATTTGTTCAATGAATTTTGCAGGAGTTCAAACTTCAGGTTCTGTGACGACGATAATAATACAATTTATAAATTTTGACGATTTTTGCACATACATACCGAAGATCAGAAACAGATTTCCTAATGCTGTGGTAAGTGTAATGGAACTGTTTTACATTTTTAAACTTGAAGGGTATTTTTTTAAACTTTGATTAGCCAGTAATGCTTGTATTTATATTTATTGATAATATTAAACCCCTGTTGTGATATTGTCCATAAACAACTAGATAATTTTTTGTTTTGTTTTCGTATCTTTGTCATCTTTTTTTTTGTCGACAATCTGATATCATAGTTTCAAGATGGACTCGAAACTGAAAAACTAATAACTAATAATAAATTCATGTTTTTAGAACTTGATTTTGAGAGAGGTCAATCTTCATAGTTTGCCACAACTCAATGCTCTTGCGCAGTTACGAAGACTCGAGTCTATATCGATCGAGTGTGGACCAGGGAACCCCGTAACACAATATTCTTTGTGGAGATCGTACCTGCTTTTTAGACTTTCTCATTTCGAGCTTCAAAGAATTAATAATGAAAAGGTATTTAAAATTATAGAAATAGGGAATAGGGAATTTCCTGATTTGCGACCTTCGACCCTCGAATATGGCGTCAACAAGTTGAGGCCCTTGGCTTATTTATTCATTATTTTTTATACAACATATTTATGTGCTTTTCGTTCCGAAGATTACTATAGTTTGGAAGGTTCAACATTGCCCACCCAATTTATCACACTCTGGGTGAGGTGGTGGGCATGGGATTTGAACCCAAGAGTTTAGCCCACGACCAGCATAGTTAAGTCTAACCTTTTAACCATTAGGCCACAGTTTTTGTTTTCATTTTCTACTATCCAATTGTTCAAATCCTATAGGTTACATCTGTTGAAGCACTAAATGCGGAAAAGCTGTTCGGCACATTGTCGGACGTGACAACAGCGGAGCTATCACAATATCGTCTTTTATCAATACTCGGAGAAATGCGCCAGAAGGTTGTTGCCACGACAGTATCAAATCCGAAACCTAAAAATAAAATAGGTAAGGTGATATTTTCAAAATCTTGTAATACCCGGCGTGAGTGCTGGTAATTATAAAACGAACCTCACACTGACTATACACCCAAGACATTTGCTCGTTTTATCATCAAACGAAGTTACGCCATTGATAATTGATCCCAATTGGCACCAAACCTGATGCCTTTTGGCTCTGGCTCCAAAATTAAAACTTTAACTCTGACTCTGATACCGGATTTAAAGGTTGGTGGAATTTCAGAATGAATTCTCGTTAAGTGTCTGAGAACACTTACTCAACTTGATGCTTTTCAGTTTTAACCAGATATTTTTGACTTCGTTTACCACCAATAAAAGTCTGAAATTTTTATGTTGGCTAAAGGAGTTCGAAAATTTGAGTCCACCTCTGACTCCAATATCAATGAAAAATCTCAAGACTCGAGACTTTACAGCCCTTTTCTAGACTATGACT
The DNA here is from genome assembly GCF_964204865.1 of Styela clava. Classification (NCBI taxonomy): domain Eukaryota; kingdom Metazoa; phylum Chordata; class Ascidiacea; order Stolidobranchia; family Styelidae; genus Styela; species Styela clava. Next base: position 22,254,718 of record NC_135250.1, read on the forward strand.
TTAGCAGTCCCTACTGAACCATTGGCTCCTACAACCTTTTACTATATATTCTTCCCTTTGAAGTTTTTCGAATTAACAACTGATTAATCTCTTATGAATCTCAGAAGAAGACAAAACATCAGAACGACAGGTTGCTGCGGAATCCATTGGGAAAGTTGGATTGCAATGTTATTCAACAAAACAAATTCAAGCCATAAGAAAGGTGCTACGTAGTTATTATTTAAATTTTATCACAAAAAAGTGTTTGTTTTCCAAATCAAAATTTTACTCATGGTTCTTGGCACACATGATGCCCTGATGCAAGTAGATCAGCTATTCTAAGGCTTTCGTCCAAGGCCCTTTTTCAAAAACTCTTTGCACTTGTGGCATCCTGTTCTTCCATAAAAACACTTAGTTTTCCTTTTACCTGGTTTCCACCATTTTATTGGCCAGGAATAATATTGAAAAGTTGAAGAAACAAATGAAAAATAAAACTAAAGCAGTAAATAAATGTATTGCATTTAAAAACTTAAACAAATGGTTGTAGGTACTCTGGTGTTATCTATAGTAACAGTTGTAATTAATATTCAATTTAGAAAGCATATCCCAGGAAACAATTGGCTCAAGATTTGGTGAAAGAAATATGTGACGAAGCAGTAATTATTGAAAGAAAACATGCTGCATTAGGAAAACTTTGGCCCTCAATTTTCATCGAAATGATTAAGGAGTCAGTAACTGAAATGTGGGACAAAGAGAAATATATGAAGGAACATTATGAAGTTCTTTTCGAAACACCAACATAATATTTTTGAATAAGTTTCAGTTAGTGGTTGTGTGTTTCCCCAGAAAGCTGTGCACAAGAGTTAGCTATTAGTTGTTCTCACTTCAAAGATTTTTTTTATAATTTATATGTTTGCAATTGCTTTATCCACTGATAGATCACATGCTTCTGTATTTCTAAGCTGAACAGATTTTTCCTGTCTGCATTTGGTGCACATGTTCCATAGAACAATGTTTTACCATTATTTCCCACTTTTATTTATTTGATTGTTGGTGGCTAACCTTCAAGACTTGTGTGTATTTCAATTGAAATATGGTAGGTATGCTTGTATTCGAGCGCTTTTCATCAGTTTTGTAAGCTCGGCGCAAATTCAATTTCACTTAACTAGACCTTGATTTACAATCTAGGAGATTGTATTATATTCTATTTAAATTTGCACAAAAGATAAAACTATTTACAAAACCCTAAACATGCATGAAGTTTTTAACTAGATGTACTATGCAATGGGTGAGTAACCTGTGGCTCAAATTTTTTTTTACCTTGCCTTTTTTCCTCACTGTAATTTACCAAAGACTGGTCATTTGTGCCAAAAATATGAAATAAATGTTAGATTTTGTATTTGTGGGATCTTTGCTATGATGGTAGAACTTTTTAATAAGTTCATTTGGTGTCTATCAGATAGATAGATAATGATTTGTTTCCGATATAAGTACATAATACAGTAAGCATGAGCAAACAAAATAGGCATAAAAAATACCGTAAATGCTCGTTTTAACGCCCGGTCTTGATTAAGGGCCCGTTTGAATAGCCGCCCGTGTGAACAGGACATAAAAATAAATAAGGGCCGGTGCTTGAATACCCGCCCGGTGTAAAAGTTTTTTTTTTTTTTTGCGGATTTGTACCTGCGGTGCGTAGAAAAAGTCAAAATTTTCATTATTCTCGTTTAAATCATACTTGAGAACAGGAAATGACAATATACGGTATTAATTATTGTAACGATCGATCTTATCTACCGGTATTTTTGTGTGTAATTTTACTTTAAAAATAACAAGCGCCCCTGCTTGAATAAGGGCCGGTTTGAATAAGGGCCCGGTTAGTGAGTATGTTTGAAAAAATAGGCGCCCGGGCTAATAAACGAGCAAATACGGAAGAGGACGGGCAAGACTTCCAAAATTTGAACTTCAATGAGGTTCACCAATAAAAACGGGCATTTTTCTAATCTGCATAGTATATTACAAATAGATAAATCTTGGAAACAGGTTTCCTCAAGGTATATATTTATAGACCAAAGAAATATATCGAGCCTGTGCGATCAGGTTATTAGGTCAGAAGTAATGTGGGTGATTGTTCATGGTTGGCGGTTCTTGTTCTGAAATCACTTGTTTGGGCGTATTTTGAAGTATGTTTAATCATATTTACGGTTTAATGGAACCCGGAAATTTATTAAGCATAGTCTCACAGATGCTGATGAAAGGGCGTGCACAGTTTCATCTCGAGATAATGTGTGATGAGGCCTCACATTCTAGAATGCCCTCTGATTTTTATATGGATTTTTCAAGTTTTTCTGACTTCGCATAGCTCGCAAATAGTATTGTAACGTAGATTTTTTTTACACGTCTCCACATAATTATGACACTTTTTCGGCGTGGAACTGTATTGAATGATTCTTACTCGCTCCTAGCTTAATCTCGCAAAATTCTTGCCCGTTGCATGGAGTTATCGATTGTTAAAGGTATCAATGGTGGAACTACAATAGCCATTCGATAACAATGTACACATTCAAATAATGTCATGGTGAAGTATCTCTAACGCAGCGTTTCCCAAACTGTGTTCCGCGGAACACTAGTGTTTCGCGAGCGTCTTTCGAGTGTTCTGTGGAGAAGGAATCAAAAATATCGCCATTGCGATCTAGGGATCGTGAAGTTGTCGCCAAACTGACCGTTCAATATCGCGTTATCGTCGGCCTGAAGCGGACTAACTGAGGTGGAGTAGTGGCATTTTCGTGACCGTCGGTGTGTCTTTTTGACTGTTAAGTTTACATAGACTTACCAAACGTCCCGTTTTAGGCGGGACAGTCCCACTTTTTAACGTTTTGTCCCGGCGTCCCGACCGGTCAGCCAATAGTCCCGCTTTGGCGTTCACCCAGTCAGCATGATACATGAGCATTACCAATTAGCTTGTTCTCGATACTGTTGTTGCTGTGTGGCGTACCGGTGGTAGCATACTTACTGAAGGTGGATGCGGGGTTTTGTTTGTTTCGTTGTTTTTCGCCGCTAACATTATTAGCGGTTAATTGCTACAATTTGTTACGTGTGACTGTGAGCCCCAGACGCCAAAAGGACGCCTAACGTAAAGTCCTTTCTATTTATTGAATTGAAACCGATTTTTAGACAGACACCGCATGCACTCTCGATGACAATATAGTCAATGAAGACAGCCGGGATGGTTTCAAATGTGTGCCTAATGTAAAATCGGTCAATTTGAAGTTGAAAAAAACACAGCTATGGCCTTTGGAGGCGTCCCGCTTTGAGGTCACAAAAATATGGTAACCCCAAGTTTACAGCAATCCTTTTGGTTTTGTTATAAGCAAACAAGTAGGTCTAAACTCTAAAGAATAAAGGCAAAAGGTCAACTCTTCTTCCTCCGTCTCTGCCTGGTTTTACTATGAAATGCTGAAAAATTACTCATGTTCGCTAAATTCAATTCAGCAGATAAATAAACTGCAGCTCGTGAAATTGCAGCAAGTACTTTTATCTCCATTAGAGGTAACATTGGAGGCAAACACTACGGGATGGAAAGTAAACGACATAGAGAGGTAAAAAATTGTGAAGTGGTGAATTTATTGATTCATATAGGCTACACAGCATTTAAATTAGGAAACAATAAAAAATTTATAATAAATGCAATATGTAAAATATTCAATCATATTTCAGGTATGTTTGACCGTAGTAGTATATATTTACGGTTTAACACAATTCTGTTAGTTTTCACGGCGCATTTGGCAACTCGTCACGGCGAACCCATTGGGAACCGCTACATTACACCGTTTTTCTTTATCAATTTCAGCTTTCCATTTTTTGGTGTTCCGTGAGGCGAGATAAAAAGTCTAAGTGTTCCGTGGCCGAAAAAGTTTGGGAAACGCTGCTCTAACGTATACAAGATCGGATCGTGTATTCCCAACCAAGATCATGCTCTTGGACCGTGAGCCTCCGAGAGCTCATTTTGCACAGGTTCGATACGTTTCTTTGGTCTATAATTATATCACTTGAGAAAATCTGTCTTCAATATTTATCTATTTGTAAGATACTATGAAAATTAGAAAAATGCCCGTTTTATTGGTGAACTTTATTGAAGTTCAAATTTTAACAGGACCCGCTACAGCGCATTTCATTACCCGTGACCTTTAACCCTTGTATCATTGTTTCCGTCGTCTGCGTCAGTACGTTCTTACGTTGCCGGTACCGTTTTTCACTGCTGTTCGCCGACAAAAATTCGTATATCACCAACTTATAATCTGACAGTCTGACGGATAATTGCGGAGAATGAGACGAGTAAATTTTGCTAAAGAACCACAGAATGAAAATTTCAACTCCAATGCCTTCTATGGGCAATCAAACAATCCCGATAGACCGTCATTCGCCGGCACTCTTCCATCGAAACAGAGAAAAATTTACGAAATGTGGCCAGGTGGTGATCCTAATAAGGTTCCTTTTACGATGAACACAAAATCTCCCAGGAAAGGCATCAAGAAAGCACGTGAGTAAAGTGAAACATCTCCTGACCCTTCTGCCTAACTTCAACGCTACCGGTATCCTTCATTAGGATAACGTTACTTACAGTCTAACAAGTTCAACTGTACAACGCGATAAATAGATAGATAGTTTATTTTGAAGTTATTCATAAATTTATGTACCGATAGCCCGTCATAATTCTTTAGTGTATTTACCAGTAGTTTTTGCGTAAACTTAGATATAAAGATCGAAATATTTCAGAATTTAGACTAGTATGATTTGTTATTTGTGTATTTTATTCTAATAAAAATACTAATCTTCAAATTATTTTACTTTCATCGATTACAGCCGCAGTCAATCACTATGCTGAACCCCCAAAAAATGAATTACAAGACAACGTAAGTATGAATTGTTAGATATTTCCAAGTCTTAGTGTACGTTGAAGCTATTTTTCTATAATTTGGTTTTCGTATGGCGCATGATTGATTGACACTGGTTGTACTTTGCCAATGAAAATACGAAATACTTACGAAAATTCTGTTTTTCGATTAGGCTATCAAACTCCACTAAGCAGAGATCAAAGTATCAAATTGCCTAACGACAGACACTATAATTTTTGGATGAAAAAATCCGGAAAGCAATGAATTTTTAGAAATTTTTGAACTGAAAATCATAAACTTGAAAAAAAAAGTGTTGAGAACATGAAAAAATACATTTTCGACTTGGCATCCTTTTATCAAAATTTCCGGTGAATATGGCCTCAAATTTAGATTAGAAACCAGCTCAAAATCAGCCTTTCTTTGTAATTTTTCAACATTCAATTTTTAGTATTGAAATCCTCAAAATATAGCTTTGAAGAATTTAATTAAAAAAAAAATGTTTATGATATTTATGTACGATAGTATATATATATAGGCCTATATAATCCTTATTTTGAATTTCATTATTGCAGATGGGATCTTCGGGATCAATCTCTTTCCAACCTCCCAATCACCCATCAAATGTTAATATGTATCCACACCCCGGTATGCGACACCCATGTCCCACTATCTTCAATCCAAGCTATTGGTGGCCACAGACACACGGTGAAAACACAACGTTCCCTCCTCATTTTCAAATGCCTCCGGATACATACGGTAGGGATAATTTAATATCTGAGTGTAACATACGATTTCAATACCAAGATTGTTTTATCAAATGATCTAGTCGCAGAAACTATAAATTTAAACTTAAAGTGTACGTACGGTATTTAAATATTTGATTTTAGAACAATCAATTAAAATAATCAGCAATTTTTTTTGTTATTGGCTGCTTGTTGCTTTTTGGTAGTTAGCCAATTGCTAGCTATTTCAAAATATTTTTTATTTTTGCAAATTCTTATTGACTGCACTGCACTATCATTATATTTCACATTCATTCTCATGCAAACTTCATTTTTTGTACAACAGGTTACAGTGAGCCCCCGAATATGTTCCAGAATTATCCGCCGCCACAACAATACGGAGCCAACCAATACTCCACAATATCACAAGCACCAATGTATGGGTACAATCAACCATCCCAGCCCCGACCATCCTGTATCAAGGTCAAATATAAAATATTTTTCATTTCCATTCAATATATTGAATATAACATCAGACGCGTACTATCGTATATCGTGCGCATTTTTATCGAGTAGGGCAGTGGTCGGCAAACTGTGGCCCGTTGGTGAAATGAGGCCCGCGAGAAAATTTCTCTCGTACGACCTGACCTCACTTTTAATGCATGAAACCAAAAAATTGTCATTGATTTATTATTATCTGCGCACGGAAGGTATGTCGCAATCGTAACAATGTTTGTTTTGTAGTAATTATTAGCGTAATCAAAAGCACACGTCAGTTTTATGTCATTTACTTTCCGAACGTGTCTACCGTTACTTGTAACTAACACACAAATAGGAGTTGCCCGTGCGTCATAGTTTGAAGTTTAATGTGCCAATTGTTTGTAGTCGGAAATTATTATGGCCCACACGCTACCGCATATTTAGCTGGGTGGTGACTAGTGAGTACATAAAGTTTGTCGACCACTAGACTAGAGGATATATCCTGCCTGCATACCCTAGTAATAATACCAAATCCATGGTTTCAACAATTTTTAGGATGTAGGCCTACACTTTTATCATTTTCCATACAGAACAAGATTCAACCTATACCAAAACCTCAGTATCACGCGAGCCAGCAACAAAACCCGGAATTACAAGGAGGCGAGGCTCATATTAGTAACGAACGTCCAGGTACATCCGCGACCAAAAAGGTGTGCATTTGTGCAATTTGTGATTTTATTCTAATTTATCAATACTTGTACTTGTTTATTTTTACTCTGGGTTGTAAAAATTTCTGACGGAATAAAATTTTGATATATATAAAAAACTTTGGCTAACGCAACCCTTCTAAGAGTAAACTTTTAGTATATTTTGAGTTTGTATTTAAATTTTTCAATCATCATTAAAATTCTGAATTCTGATGCCGGCCCGATAGCCTATCTTCATTGAATTCAACATGTAATAATACAAAGGGGTTAAATAACAGTATATAGTGTCATGCCACATTCGCTACAATACAATTAATGCTAGTCTGATTTATACTCGTCCGACGTGATCAAATGAATTTTTTAGGCTGACGCCACTCCGACGAAAGACAAAGCCGAAAAATACAAACCAAAAAAGATATTTGTATCGACTAATGCTCGGGGTCTGCAAGCATGGTCCGAAGTTAAACAGGATACAATGGTCGTTTTTGAAATAATTGGTAAATTTGTGTTTACTTCTAGTCACGCGTCTTTAATTAAAATAGATATATATGTTGTACTGAAACGCCAGAATTGAATAGCATATTTTAAATAATCTTCTACGGAATTTTTGAGTGTTTAATTATCTTCTACGGAATTTTTTAGTGTTTCTATGTATTGTGCAGAATTTGTTATATTTGCCAAAATTTGCTCATAAAGTTACAAATTTCTTTGCAAAAGTTGTTTTTGTTATCTAGTATTTTAATATTCGATTAATCAAATTATTTTGATTTGAATTTCATCACATTTTTTTCGATGCTATGTTTTGTAACCTAGTAAATATGCCCTTGTAACCTACGTCCATTTTGAACTCGAACAAACAATGAGCTGATCTTTTATTCTTGTTTCATCAAATATTTTTGCACATCCAGGCATTCTTAACTCTCAAGTTACGTCGGAAGGAGTGAAATATTGCAAATCATTTCTAATCAAAGATGGACAAGGCCACGTGATCAACTGTGAATTTTATGAAACGGTAAAATTATTGATTACGGTATTGATGTACTGGTAGCTGTCGCTTTTATCTCTGTTTCCGTGCCGGGATAAGACCTTTTTGTTTTGTTTTCACATGGTTTTCACTTGACATAACTATGTTATTGTGATGTAATAATCACTATGGATTCAAATCCCCTGCTGCTAACCACAGCGATGCGATACATTTAATAAGCTATGTCCAACACACGTATTTGCGAGGCCTACCGAAAGTTTTTCTGCCGATCTTCAACCAGCTGTTTATAGTAAAACCAGCAACTTTTTCCGAGTAAGCAAGCGATGGTGCTGCTGCTCAGATAAAGTCATTTTTGTGTATTGTACAATTGCGATGACGTGTTATTAGTATTACGCAACAATCAGGCGACCGAATCATATTGCTGTTGCTGACTCGAAGCTGCATTGTTGTATGTTTGGAATGTCAATTTAATTTGTAACAAGCAATACGCACTTTATACAAAATTTCCATGAGTTTATTCCACATCCCTGTGGAAGAGGCTACTGAATATTATACCAATTAAACTCATTGATCTCAAGGCAACCGTAAATTTGAGGTACTCATTCCGAAAGATAGAAAACTTCCACAAAAATTGTTAAGTTTTTCACTTTTGCGAAACTAAAATATGTCCCAGAAGGCATTTAGGTTGTTAGTAGTAGCCTTCTTCAGAGCTAATGTACGGAACACCCGAAAATAGCCTTGGCATAATGCAATTGTACTATTCGGTGATAGGATTTTCATACTTATTCCGGGGTTCTTAACCATATGACGAACCATGACCTTTCGTCTGGTTATCAGTTCAGGTTGGGTATGGGAATAATTGTCCAGTCTTTGTGTTTCGTTTTTATATTGATGCATGGACTTGGTGATGGAGAAGTCGTTACCGATCAGCGGTAACGTTAAATATCCTACAACCAGTCCAGCAATCCCCTCGAACATAATTATTCCTCATGCGATTCGAGCCTGCAACCCCGCCGGAAGCGGCAAGAGAATACAAGCCTGTTTCTTTTCAGTGAAATACTCAATACTTTATATTTACTTAGGATCGTCAATTGTGCCGTACGTGCCGAGGAAAAATGTACAGATGTGTCGGAGATTTCAACGTAAGACGTGGCATATTTCACGCTGTGTGCGTGCGTGAAGCTGACGAGAAAGATGTCCGTTTGTACAGAAAGCTAGTAGCTGTAGCTAACGCAACTCTGAAAAATTTCAAGGAAAATTATAACGCCAAAAACTGAGGTTATAACTGTCCTTGTTTTTGAGGTTCTTTCTTTAGCACGACACTCATTTATGTAGCTTTTACATCTCGTGCTTTGTGAGGGATTGCACCAGGTACCATGTGGATTTCCCGGTCAAAGTTTTTCGATCTAATTTACGATATTGATTCTAAAAATGTTTTCATATTTTTAGTTTGATGCAGAGTTTATTTATTCTTGTTCTTAATTGGCTTTATTATTTTCTACTTTAATAACAACACTAAATACTTGAAATTTGATTTTTGAAAACTGATTGCGTCGTATGAAACAGCCTTCAACATTGTGTATTAGGAAAAATCCGGAATCCAAAGCGCGGCGTCTCAAAGTAGATGTACATTGAACTAAGTCTGGAATGTGTATTATATTCCCGTACACTCTAAATCTTGTGACCTAACGTGCGTACGTACATGCGTGAAAACTAGCGGTCATTTTCGACAATGGTGTTGCGTAAGATTTCTAGCGTGTATATATATATATATATATACAAAACGATTAAATAGCCAGTTCAAATCAAATCGAAGACGTTTCATGCCTGCAATAGTTCTGTTCATATTATTCCTAAATGAGTTCAAAATTACCACTTGATTATATATAAATGAAAATAACATAATCTCTTTCCACGAAATACCCTTTTTTTATATAGTTTGTATATTTCCTGATCGTTGATGATAAATTTATCCTTTGCATAGAATAACAATGGGTCACACATAAATTTTTGAAAAAAATAGAATAAATAAGCACAATTACCTGTTAGCAAGTAAGAACAAAAGCAGTAAAAATCATTTCTCTTTGCAAATTATTTTTTTAACCGCATTTATTTAGAATTTGATGCATTTTTTATGACCATATTTTATATTATTAAAAATTTGTGTAAGATATCATTTATGGATTTACATAAATCATAAAGGCTTTTATCAGTCAGCTTTTAAAAGTATAGCGAGCACATAGCATTAAATGCATTCTGATAAATACAATTGATTAGACCTATAATAGTAAGATAATGCTCAAAAACACACTATGATGATCAAACAAAACTCGCGGATGATTAGGTGTGCTGTTTAAAAATGTCGTATACATAATTGTAAAATGGCTAGCTACACATTGGCTATGTCACTTGTACAGCCGTATTTGGGTACTTCCATTTTATGCAGTCCCCTCGTCAAATACAATTATATATATGTTGCATAGCGAAATATTTGATTCGAAAAAATACACAGGAATTTGCCATATTTTAAATCACAGCTTTGCTGGCGTACTCGTCAACGATTGTCTTAAAAAGTTCAAAATCTTCGGCCACGAATCTTCTTGGGCTTTGCTGTGATCTGGCTGATTGCCTCCATTATGCTGAAGCTGTCGATAAGTCCACACAACATTTTGGTGTGGAGCATACGCATGCTCTATTAGGTGACCGGCATCGGGATAAAAGAGAAGCTCGTATCTTGGATGATGCTGTTCTTCTAACATTTCTCTGGCGTGTTTTCCCATTTTTTGTATTATCGTTTCGTGTATAGTATCTTTACCGCCATACACAAACATGTAAGCCGTACGATGGCGCTTTTGAAAGGGAACCAAATCGTCCTCAATATTTTCCCAAGTCTCATTTTCGGCATCCGGATGAGAGCTAGTAATCACCATTGTGCCGTCTGGAAGAGATTCTGCATTTAAAGTGAATGTTTCTGGCACACTCCAGGTTTTATCTCGATACGTGAATGTGTTGTAGCTTACATACCAGCCGCTAATGGCCACCACACAGCCAAATAAGCCTTCGGGGGCGCAGCTTGCTATACCCAGAGACGCGCTGGCTCCAACACAATTTGATACTATACCTACCCCATTTCTTGCGTCTACGCTGGTATGATTTTTGAGAAAGATGGCGGCTTCTTCGAAGTATTCCAAGTCAAGACCATGGTCGTATTTTGGTAGGTCATCTGTTCCAAAGTATCTAACAGCTAACGCTACAAATCCACGAGAGGCAAGTATGGCTGCTTTATGTTTGAACGCCCCGGGATGTGCACCGCTGATACTCAAGACACCTGTTGAAAGGTAAAATATAAACATCGCGAAACTATAACCATGTATACATAGCTTCGTTTTTATAGCTAGCACCATTAAAATATATTGGTTTATGAGCCTTCTAGTAACGTTCTGGACATGTCTATCAAAACTTGGTTTCCATGTCCAGATGCAAGCGATAAAGCGGATAGACTATACCTGGAAATCTAGTATTGCCAGGAGGAATGTACAGTGTTCCTCTTAATCTTCCTGTCCAAACTTCTTGTTCCTGAACACCCGGTGCAGCATAGGTTCTTGTAATTTTGTGCTTTGTTAACAGTTTGTTATTGGTTCGTGAAGTATCGTGTATTTCTTCTAAATTTGGCACAAAACTATCAAATAAACGAAAATACACCTCAAACGGTTGCATCGGATCTTTCACGACAAATCGTTCATAGGATCGCTGAAAGATGGTGAATAATAAAAACTTTTATGACACCCGACTAAAAAAATTAAAAACGTGGTTTACTATACGATTTATATAAACGAGGTGAGACTCTTTGTTTTAATAAAAGTTTGTCAGGTTTACCTTGTTCAAATGCGACGCAACCATTGAACTCAAGGGACCCATAGACCACACTCCTCTGTACGATCCCCCGTGTGATTCACTGGTTCTCACGTCAATGAAACCTGCAATATACATGATAAAAAAGGTAAAGTCATAAACTTTCAATTTTTAATGAAGTTGGTTATTAAAAAATTCGGCATTTTTAACAGGACTTTGTCAACACCCTGTATGTTCTGTTTTTCTTTATATAATTCAACTTGACATACTCACATGATCGGTCGTTGCGTACAAATAGTTTTAGATGTATTATGTAATATTCAATATTATATAATATTTAATCAGACCGAGAACTCAGCTGCCCCATTGCTGCAAATTTGTGTACTTCAACCGCTATATCTCAAATTTATAAACATTATGTAACAAGTATATATATTTGTCTATTGGGGTTCTTCCCTATTTCCCGTAAGTGTTCTATTGTTTGCTTATGAACGCGTACTTCGAATACTTTTAATTTAAAAAAAAATACAAAATCAACTAAAATTTTGAAGTGTATCAATATGAAGGTAATTATAAATTGGTCCAAAAAACAAGCATGCCAATGAATAGCGATATATTTAATATTGTTTCAAATATTCAATGTGATAACACTGTGGTCGCGGGAACAAAATGTCTAATATTTAGTTGTATGAGACAGAGTCGAGGTGCTTTTATAAATATAACTTTTTAAAGCAAGGCCATGAGCTTTCCATGAAAACAGTACCTCACGCAAACACTATTGTGACAAGCGCTAAAAACGATAGTGCATATCGCTAGACGGTGATCCTAAAACTCTCCAAGGCTATTATTCACTGTAGTGAAAACAGACGGCGGCGCGATAGCACTCAGATTGGAACACTTCACAAATTAGATGGTCACTCTTCGGAAAATATCGTGGATTAATCAAACATCTTCAGGCTGCGAAATATGAAAACAAATTGAAGTAAGATGCCGTCCTGTTGATTTTTGTATGGTGATAGCAACCATATATTGATATATTTATATATAACAAATAGTTTTTCACATAAACTAAAATGGACATGGATTACCTCTGCCATCTGATGTATACTGAGCCAGGCTCTCAAACATAATATCATCGCTGAGTGTAATCGAAGAATGGAGCGATACGTTCTGAAACGGTTTTAGCCCTGCAAATAAAATGTCTTCCCGTTACATAAATCACCGATATACATATATATACCATATATGAAAAAGATTGTTTCAACAACAAAGATGTAGTTTGGTTTGTTGGGATGGATGCTCCCAATATAATACGAAGATATATATTTATCCTTTCATCTGAAACTTTTAACTTATTTATAATAAAAAATTGACATGGATCAAGCGATGTGAAATAAATAACGTTACTGGCAACTAACTTGTTTAACGTCAAATAGGCCAAATGTAGCTATACATAAAATTCATTTGCAATAATAGTCCGGCATTATGAGGAGAGTCCGTGTTTTCGTATAATTCGCTGAAATTCATGCGCTTAGATTTTTAATATTACTGATGAAATTATTCATACTCACCGTCGATAACTATATGTATAGCCTCATCAGCTAAGGACAACTTTTTGTTAACATGTATTGCAGGCATTTTGTGGTGATATTAATATAATTTGGCACTGTATTAAAATCAAAAAAGCATTCGAATGTTATGTACTTGGACTGAAAAACAAAAATGAATGTATTAGATTTTTCAGCGATACCGCTCCAACGTATAATATCATTAAAAGTTTATCGGTGTTTATTAAAATAATACGTAATAATTAATCTTCTTTATTAAAAACGTTTTTTCTAACGTTTTGTGCCTTTATTTCTGAAAAAACACTCTTCTGGTTTCAAGCGTGGGCCATGTGACAATAGTGACGAAACGCAGAGCCGACTTAACGCCGCAAAATCCAGATTTTTTTTAGCTAGGTCCCGAAATACCAACTTAGACGGACTTGGTTGTTATTTGACGATGACACTAAGCTTGCTCACGCTGCAAGTTTTCAAATTATATAAAATATAACAATTCGTAATAAAAATGAGTGTCACAAGAAAGGTGACCAGAAAGAAAAACACGACGGAAACGTATTTCCTTGCCCATTACACAGTGTCTGGTTTGATTTCAAGTAATATCTGTCACGGAAGAATATAATTTAAAGCGACATTAAACGCGAGATGCGAAAAATACAATTCTCAATTCTCAGGAATTATTTAAAAAAAACTGAAGGCTTTATATATTCTTCAAAAAACGGCACCCATGCAAACTAATAATAGTCTGATTAGAACGGTAAACTCTCGTTGTTTATTAAATTTGAAGTAAGTACCTCGCGATATTTCGATCAATTTTGGGCTTTCTCCGACTTGCGGCCCGCGAGATCTCTTCAAAATTTTTTGCGGTCCTTCAACCACCCTGAGGTAGACTACTAGTTACCGGTAAAATTTCAAACTACAGTTGTGACTTGTATCCTTTGGTATTACGATTCACGTTGAGACTGGACGCATGAATCTTCATTGTCACATTACCTCAGGATTAAAGCTCAACCGATATATCGGCCCGATATCACGTGTTTGCCGATATAGGATATCGACAGTAAACGGCCGATATATATCGGTTATATATAACAGTTAAAAAAACGGAAAATGTTCGTAAAAGTTGTTTTATTTACTTTTGGTTGTAATTGTTTGTATTACACCTATCTATCCCAACCAAAAAAATAGCATGAATACCATAATGGTTACCTAAAATATCCACTCCCAAGATATTGTAGAAAGTGGGAGACAGGTGTCGCCTAAGTGGCGTTTGCTACAAAATGGAAGGTGTGGAACACACGAAGAACAAGTGGGACACAACAGCAGAGGAAATATACATTGCCCAAACAAATTTCAATCAAGGTAAACTTTTTCTAAATATCGAAACATTCCTACAACGAGTCTGTTATCAACGCAATAAGGTAAGCAATAAGACTGATTCAGAGACGAAAAGCATCTATGTCTAGAAAGCACTGACTACATGATAATCTTGCCATACATCTACCATTAACCTGTCTTATTCTGAAAGTAAAGCGCTAATATTTTTTGCATATTTCTACGCAGCCAGGGTTGATATATATATATATATATATATGAATATACAGAAAAATAAATTGAATTGACCATGACAAATGATCAATACAAGTATTATGAAATATCCTTCACGTGTGTTCATACGCATAATCGTCGAAATATTTACTTTACAGTCTCTGTTACGGAGTCTGTGGACTGAAACTCGAATGACGCCGAAATAACATAACTTTGCATTATATTAAAAATTGCTCCAACTGAACGCTGCAAAATAAATTTGATTTGCCGTAAACAACCGACCAGCAAAATAACTGGACATGAATACGATTTCCAGATTTAAACTTTGCATGAATTACAGGGAAATCTCAGTGTATATTACGTTTACGTTAATACGTGAAATTCTTACATCACATGACATCCTCTATTGACCATGACGTAATCTTGAGATATTTCCTAAGTTTCCTAGATATCGTATTGATCTTTTAGGTACCTATCGTGTTATGTACATTATTGTGGCTTTGACGAACTCAGCGCGGGTGCGATGTACACAAAATGTTTGTAACAGTTATCAATTACGAAATTGCTTGCTAATGGCTTACTAAATAATTGTGGGTTTCGCTTACACCTTCGCTTTGAACATGGCGTGTACGTATTTTTGGTAAAAAAAAAAAATTCTGTTAGACCGTTGTGCAACTAACGTGGCATGCAGAGGTTCACAACGTGCGTTTTGATAAAAAAAAATATAATCTACGTAGTTATCCAAGTGCATCATTGTGCAAGAAATCGGACAATATCACAAATAGATATAACATGCAAATATAGATATTTACACGGTTTCAGTAGGCAACAATTAAATTCAACTGCAGAAATGAAACAGTAAATGTAAAATTGCACGACTCATTCTACAATCAGTTGCCAGATTTTATCTCAATATCAAAAATATCTTCAACGCTGCTCCATCTAGCTATCTTCGATAAAATAAAATTATAGATTCTATTTCCCTAGATCTCAATAGACACACTCAACCAGGAGGCAAATTAAACGTTCAGTATCATTCTTGGCAATGGGACAGCCATTGTGAAATATCTCCACTAATATCTTCCACTAAAAGTATTTCTATTTGTGACTCAGTACCAAAATATCCACCGGTGTATTTGCTCCCTAATTCATTATATATGTTTGAGAGACCTTGAAAAAGATTAGAAAGTAAATAAACGATCGAAAGATTTGTATGCATTTCTAACTAAATAAACGAATTGATTATCGTTGGTGTTTGGATTCTTAGTTAAATATGTAGTATATTAGGTAACAGCAAAAAAGACAACAGCGGAGCATAGTTTACGTATGACGAAAGAAAATTAGACTTGTTGCACGTTACCATTCCAAAGCATTCACCTTGTCGTCGCTTGAAATTATTCACGCATTGAGCATGTCTAGCCCTTTCACGTGGTTTTTATTGGACATGAAGTGTACATATGAATCGTTTTGTTATTATGTTGTTCTTGTTGGTATTTCTCTTCTCAGCGTTTTAAAAAAAATCGCCGCTCTCTTTATTTATCCGACCAATTGCTTCTAATTTTTCACCGGGTAAAGATTGTATTTTCCTCTACATTTATTCATTTTAAAAATTGCTGTGTTCTCTACGGGTTCGTTTTCGGTGTGCCAGGATGGGATCAAAAATTGCGCACCTTGCAGGTTCCAGGTTCGCGTTAGTCGCGAGGATTGCGGTACCGGTAGTGTATTGTTGCTTGGGCTGGAGGCATATCGACATTTTCGGGAGGTAGTGACGAACGCCTTGAAATAATAATCTTTCCGGTCGTGTTGAATACACTTTTTGATGGTACATTCGTATTACATCGTACGAAACTGATGAAGCTAGTAGCTCTTGATCGCAGTTGATGCTGCTTTTCTTCATGATATATATGTCGAGGTAGAAGTTGCAGATCTTGCACGGAAAGTTTTGTCACATAATTGACATTTAATATTAACTTACCAGGATACCAGGATAAGATGACGCGAAATTGCTTTGGAACCATTGGGACGTAACAAGCTAAAATTATATCTCATTACGTCAAAACGGTAAACCGGTTAATTTTACCCGGCTAACCGTTGAAGTGTTTCCCCTGGAATTCCCAGCCCTTACTGTGACAGATTGCATACTCGTACTACTTCATTTTGGTCTTCGTGTCCATATATTTGAGCATCGCTCTCTTGTTTTATTTTACAAATGAGATGCAAGCTACTTTGGAAAATTAAAAGTATTTTTGCTAAAAGTCTAACTTATGTGACAAACTCTGATTTCAATATCATACTGTAATTGTCTGTCGCAGTAGTTTTATAATTATAGACTTGAAAAAGACACGCCGTTTTACTTTTTGATCAAGGAATCTCCAGATCAAGTCCTAAGTGCTGTTATACCTATTTTGCACGTATTTCATGAACAGTAGGGTAATTAGTCTCGGATGTTTAATCTGGTGACCGTACATTTGAACCCACGTACATTTGAACCCATGTCTATATCCGCGGGTTCAATCAATATGCGGGTGCTGAAACCCATGGGTTAGGGTTAGTATGGGTTCAACTATCCGTACAACAAAAAAATTTCCATAGGTGCAATAGTATGCTGGTGCAATTGTCATGGGTTCAAATGTACGTGGGTTCAAATGTAATGGAACCGTTTAATCTTATTGGACACGAAATATCTCCGTCGTTGATTTTTCGCATCTAATGACCCAATCAATTTTCAAAGTACTGTACTCAAAATTCACCAAAAAGATATTACTTTTATTTTTCCCAAATATTATTTTTTTAATTTAATATTTATGAATCCAAACACCAACAATAATCATTTTGTTTATTCAGTTAGATACAAATCTTTCAATCATTTATTTACTTGCTAATCTTATTCAAGGTCTCTCAAACATATATAATGAATAAGCGAGCATATACACCGGCGAATATTTTGGCACTGAGTCATAAATAGTATATAATATTATTAGTGAAAGATATGACGGAGGTATTTCAAATTGGCTGTCCCATTTCGTTTATTTGTTAACCGAGCCGTAAGGATGATACTGGACGTTCAATTTGCCTCCTGTTTGAGTGTGTCTATCGTCAGTTCTAGGGGACACATATGTATATAATTGTATTTTATCAAAGATAGCTAGATGGAGATATTTTTGATAATGAAATAAAATCTGGCAACAGCTCGTGGAATAAATTGTGCAATTTTACATTCAATAATTTATTCCTGCAATTGAATTTGATTGATGTCCACTGTAACCGTCTAAATATCCATATTTGTACGTTTGAATTTTATTTTATGAAAACTGATGTTCTAAATCTCCGCATGTCACATGTTAGTTGCATAATGCCATAACAGACTCATTATTTAACAAAAATACGCAAAATATTTTCCCAGTTGTGTATAAATTATACGGGCTAGTTCGCGTGGTTGTTTCATATTGTCATATAAGTTAGGGATATACATTGGCCGTGGTTGGTCACGATTCTTGAATATAAAATTTTGGAATCATGCGATGTTTTATTTGACCATTATTTACGATGTTTTTTACCCAGGGCTTTGTAAACTGCCAAACCAAAAAACCTTCTGTCTGTTTGTCCAAGGCCATGTTCAAAGCGAATGTGTGAGCAAAACCCACAAATATTCAGAAAGCCATTAGCAAGCAATTTCGTAATTATTAACGGTTACAATCCTTTTGTGAACATCGAACACGCGCTGAGGTCGTCGAAGCCACAGTAATGTACACAACAGGTGCTGCTTGAAAAGATCAATACTATGTTCAGAAACCTTACGAAATATCTCAATATTACGTCAAGTTCAATAGAGGGTGTCATGTGATGTAAAATACTTACGAATTAACGTACACGTAATATACAGTGAAATTTCCTTGTAACTCGATTAAGCGTCACGTAAAGTTTAAATCTGAAAATCGTATTTAAGTCCAGTTTCAAGTCATTTTTCCGGTGGGTTGTTTACACAAATCACATTTATTTTTCATCGTAAAGTTACTGCAATATTTCATATAATGCCAAGTTATGTTATTTCGGGCGTAATTTGGGTTTTACTTCCACATACTCCGTAACAGAGACTGTTAAGTAAATATTTCGACAATTCTACATTGCAAATCGTAGAATTCCTTGTGTCTGCGGCACACCTGTAGTGTTCTAGGACTACCGACCTGAAATAAAGTTTACTCCGTGGGATTTTATCGCAGACTTAGGAATTTTTCTAATGGTGATAAATAATCGAGTGGCAATATTCCGATGAAGCGGAGTAAGAATTGCAGGGACTGGTGATATTGGTCTCATTTGCAAGAATAAGGATCAAAACAGAATGTAATCGGGCAGGGATTGCCGTGGTATTTTGAAGTTGTGGTGCTTTTAGTTTATCGAGGCAATCGCAGATTTAATTTATCACAAATAAATAAATAAATAAACCATTTTATTGAATAGGCATATTAGTCATGGATTGAATGTTATATATATATCATTCAAAATTAAATATAATCGGGTAGTTGA
Organism: Styela clava; assembly: GCF_964204865.1. NCBI lineage: Eukaryota > Metazoa > Chordata > Ascidiacea > Stolidobranchia > Styelidae > Styela > Styela clava. The sequence goes on from NC_135250.1 coordinate 22,273,969, forward strand.
TCTCACATTATTATGTCCGCGGATTAGCGTGGTATTTTAGATTGGTAATGAGTTCATTTTGTCGTGAGTCGCCGCAACTGCGAGTTCCCCTGCCTTGAACACAAATGAATTGAAAATAGAGAAACATTTTGAATTATTGAGTTGAATATTACCAGACAGAAAAATTTATTACGCTGTGGAAAAGCCGGCATTTTTAACGAACGTGAAGACCGTTCCAGAAGCCGTTTAATAGAAATTTCCGATTCCATATTGTGACCTCTCGCGCCCCCACCCCCTCTCCCCAGTTTAAGAACCACTGTTCTAACTTATCAAACCTCGTTCTCATCACTTGACGCATCTGCATAACTTCGTTCATGATAGAATCTCTTTCCTCATTCAAACCGCAACTAGACGTCCCTGTTTGTGACGCACATCGCAATCCCACCATTCGGCTCACTGTCTCCCGTTTCCATAGATAGTTACTTTCTAGCGGTTTCATGCAAATCTATGCGCCTTCTGTCGCTGTGGCCTTTTTGTATTATGCGAACGGATACCCTATTAGAAAATTCCCTCAATAAAGTATGGTACAAATCTCGTTTTTAATATCACGATCTGACGGATTGGGGTAAGCCATATCGCCGAGTTCTGTTAAATTAAAAATATACTTGTGCCACATTCATGCTCCCTCTGGATTATATTGAAGAGTTCCTCCGCATCCACACCGAAATCGAATCCCTCATAAATTTGTTAACATCATCTCCCTGGTTATTAATCGTGGCGTGCTCCCCAATTTTGTCGCAACTTTTTTTTCTATATTTCAAAATTATTCACTAGGCTAAAATCAAAAGCTCCGAGGTTCGACTGCGGCTTTAATCTTCAACAAATACAGAAATATAACTTAAAATGAATATAAATAACTCGAACAGAACCTTCCCACACGAAACACGACTCTGCTTGTCACAACCAAACAGACGACGCCTTCCTGCCTTCAGGTTCGTCGGCATTCATCATCAAACAGAGCAATTCGAATCACAAATACAACAAGAAAAAGATAAACAGCATACGGAAAAATCTTATCACAATACCACTGATCTCTAGCGCTGCAAGACGCCAGCGTTATATTTAGGTTCAGTCATTATTCATTCCACAACATCTATATTGTACATCTCTTCCTCGTTACTACTTTCATATTCGCAACTACTCATCCTTTGTCAGTATTCAAATATTTAACTGCACCTGATTATATAATTACGTCCAAAGTTGGTTTATATAACAGTGCGCGCTCTTATCTTAAGCCCAAATCGACATTGGAATTTTACAAGCATGGTTGTCTGCAATCAAACTTACTACCAATGTGACTGAACCAAATATATTATATCCAATTTTCCAAAAATGAAATTAAACATGCCAAGCGATTCGACTCGTCGGCGAAATGGCTAAGGGGTTGCCGTTTTAATTTTTCGTTGTCATATTAGAGTTTCCCAATGTGTATGCTGTTTATTGCATTTGTTCAACAAATGGGGCTGACGAACATGACATGTGCATGCAAATTGGAATGCTAAATGGGGAAGCCGAGCCCCGAGTTCTCTGAACAAATCGACCGACAAACGTGGCAGAATGAAATACTGGATACCGGTACTACTTCGTGCCCATATATTTGAGCATCGATCTCTTGTTTTATTTTACAAATGAGATGCAAGCTACTCCGGTAAATTAAAAATATTTTTGGTTAAAGTCTAACTTTTGTGACAAACTTCGATTTCAATATCATACTGAAATTGTCTGCCGCAGTAGTAAGATATAGTTTTATAATTATAGAGAAAAGCCACGCCGTTTTACTTTGTGATCGAGGATTTCTATTTTACACGTAATGCATAAACAGTAAGACAATTAGTCTTGAATGTTTATTCTTAGGAGGGCAGAGTCTAATCCCGAAGGCAATTTACACAGTATGAAACTCGTCACAAATATATACATCGCGTCAGAATAAATCAATTGCAGATTGTTAAAAGTAGGGATCTTACAGAGAATCAAAACCAGCACAACTCTTCTGTCAATAATCTTAAAAGTGGTTTATTACGGACCGTTTTTGGTGAATTTGATTCTATATATTTAATTTGATTACTATTTACGTAAAATCGACTTAGTTTTCTGCACACGAATTTTTAAAATCCGCTGCAACGAAAATCGACCGCAGTTCGGAAACGGCCTTTGATGAGACAGGTTTTGTTTACTGTGTTCAATAAATCAGAAGATGCAAGATTCCGGATTAGTCATCTATTAAATACGGCAACTCCACACTTGAAGAAGCAAAAGCATCTGGCATAACTGAAAAGTGTGATATGATATTTCCTTGTGTTGTTTGCCCTTTTGTTTGTTTTTGTGATTTGAATTGCTTCGTTTGATGATGATTGCTGCCGAACGTGAAGGCAGGAAGGCATCGTCTGTTGCGTTTTGTCTATGACAAGCAGAGTCGTTTTTGTGTTGCGTATGGGAAGATTCTTTTCTAGTTATAATTGTTTACTTTGAGTTGTATTTTTGATATTTAATGAGAATTAAAGCCGCAGTCGAACCTCGAAACTCCTGATTTTAGCGTAGTGGGTGTTTTTGAAAGATAGGGAAAAAAGCTGCGACAAAATTGGCGAGCACGACAAAATCAATAATTCGCGCGAATTATAAGTAACTAAACGAATATGAACATTTTAATGGCACCTTCGCGATTCTCTAATGAACATGACGAATTTATGAGGGGATTCGATTCTTATTGCGCCAGTTTAGATGTGCCACCAGAGTTGAGAAAGCTGAAGTTGATACTTGTTTATATAGTCAAACAAAATGGGATATCAACTATGGTCACGGAAATGTTTACGACTTAGAAGCTGACGAAATAATCGAGCGAATACGGCCAAGCGTATCTGGGCCATCGCTTTTGCCTAAGTTGAGGCAGGAACTCTTCAATATAATTAAGAGGAGCATGAAAGTAGCCAAAAGTATGTTCTAAATTTAACCGAACTCGGCGATATGACTTACCCCGATCCATCAGATCGTGATATCAAAAACTGGATTTTGTACCATACTTTAATGAGGAGATTTTCTAATAGGACATCAGTTCGCATAATACAAAAAGACAACAGCAAAAGAAGGCGGATAGATTTTCATGAAGCCGCTAGGAAGTTATTATCTATGGAAACAGCAAATGTTGAGCCGAATGGTGAGATTGCGATCGTTAATGCGTTAAAAACAGGGAAGTCTAGTTGCGGTTTGAATGAGGAAAGAGATTCTATCATGAAAGAAATTATGCAGATGCGTTCGGAGGTTCGTTAAGATTCGAGTAAGAGATCTCGAGAGCGCCACGAGGACCCAACAATTTAATATTCAACGGCCGATCAATCGAACGAGATGTTTTTATGTAATAAGATTGGACATTTTTAAAGAGACTGCCAGTGTTTCCATGAAATTAGAGGCGTAACCGCGAATATAATTCAGATCGCGATGGCAACAATTTTCCACGGCGCAAAACCGCAGATTTCGATGTGTAGGGGGAGGAAGAGGGGCGGGTCGCCGTTAGAAGTGTCCCCGCCTCAAAAAGCCTCGTCAAATGTGCCAAATAGTATACGTCTGTGTCCTGGTTGATACTGGAGCTAGTGTAGCCTACTTTAAAATTCGGTGCCATTTATGGGAAAGAATCGAACACGAGCTCGAGCCGTGAACGACCTGTACCGCCGACTTGATCATTTACAGGCGCCAATTGCGGTTAAAATCTTTATTTGCGGTCTGACTATTTGTGAATGCCGATGTACAAGACATCGCTAGAGACGACTGCGGTTTGCTGCCATCTTGGGCTGTATAAATGTACTGTTATGCCTTTCGGTTTATCTAATGCAACTGCTTCGTTTTCAAAACTAATGCACAGTGTTGCATGGTGTGCCTATAGAATGGCATGGGCTTTGGCGTATATTGCCATAATTGTATATTCTAGTACTTTTGACTAGTATTTGCAGAGGCTGGATAAAGTGCTGCATAGGCTAGTCGATGCAAACTTGCAGCTGAAACCGACCACGTGTTTTCTTTTAAAAAAGAAGTGAGTTTTCTCGGACATGGTATGAAGCCCGATCCTGATAGAGTAAAACTTGTCGAATCTAGGCCAGTTCCAAGAAATGTCTAAGAGGACACGGAAAAATAGTGAGAGCGTTGTGGTATATGGTGATCGAGCCTAACTGAGCCCAGAAAAAATATTCCACGACGCGCAAAGAACGTCTAGTCGTTGTTCATGCTACTAAGAAGCTGCTTCTGATGGGCCGTTCGTGTCAGATACGTACAGATAATCATGCCCCACTCCGATGATTATGCTCCCAGCAAGAGACGTATGACCAGTGTGTAAGATGGTATGAACATTTAGCAACCTATTATTTTACTTTTCTTCGTCGTCCAGGTGTGAAGCATGGAAATACAAACGCAATCAATCGAAGGCCAGTTCGAGGACATCTTCCGAAATAAGACGCTCATTTGAACTTTTCGTGGAAGATAGAAGGTGACATACGCGCGTGTACGGTGAACTCCATAGATTTCCGTCGAGAGTTGGGGTAGGCAGATGACAGTCTGAGTGCAACGCAGAAAACTGATCCGAATTTGACAGATGTATTTTATTAGACTGCTGCAGATAAACGACCTTCTTTTAAAAGAGTTAAGCATACGATTCCAGCTTTAAGACATTTGTGGGATCAGTTTGATAAAATAGTTGTTAAAAATGGCGTAATGTATAGAAAAGTGAATGATTCTGAAGATTTGGCTTCATTTAATTTACAATTACTTGTGATATAGTCGCTGAAAGTTTATATTGGTGGAAATGGCAAACAGATGTTAAGAATTGTTGCGAGACCTTCTCGATTGGGGATTTAGAAAAAGTTCGTCTACAAATCCAAGAGCTTCTTTAATTCCATCTAACGAGTCGTGCTGCAAAGAATTGCGATTGACGTAGTCTGTGCTTGTGGCGTAGACGAGCACCGACAACCGTTATTTATTAGTAGTGACTGACACATTTTCAAAATACTTACAGGCTTGGCCAAAGGAAAGTAAGACTGCAGAAGAAACGTCGAAACTTCAATACAAGAGTTCATGGCGCTTCAGAAGTGGTACATTCGGACCAAGAAGAAAATTTCGAAAGCGGAATCTTTGCCGACTTAAGTTGAATGATGGGATTTAAGAAAACTCGCTCTACCGCCTATCATCTGATGGGAAATGGCGGCGTTGGAAGATCGCACAAGAATGTTGCAAAACTACGTTTACAACAACCCCGCAACTTGGGATATTGAGCTTCCGGGTGTTGTAGCATCGTACAATGCCAGATTCACGACGATCGAGTTTCGAGGGCTTATATGTAGGGCTGGGCATTTTCGAATACCTGATGATTTCAGAACCGAATCGAATATTTTTTTCGAGTCGAATCTCGAAAACTTCGGAGTAAATGAGAAAATGTAATTATACGCGCCTTTTTTATTGTAATTGGTAGTGTCAACAAATGAATTACTGAAAACGTAAGATACATCACTCAGACGGATTGCTGAGCGTTCACACACAATAAAAAACGACCAAAGATGGCGACGATTCGAAATTTTGCTCTGAACCGATTCGAATAGTTTATAATTCGATTCGAAATGCCCAACCCTACTTAGATGTTGATCTGCCTCGCGGAATTGCCATAGGGATTGAAAGGAAGACAGATACGACAGGAGCGCTTTAACGAGCCAATATCAAGTTGGAGACCTAGTTGAGGGTCTTGTCTCCGGCTGTCGCACCTGGAGGAAACAGAAAGCTCGAAATGCCATACATAGTCCAGCGCATATTATCCCCAGTGACGTGAGCAGAGACTAGCGTGTGTGGTGGTAAAACTATGAACCCGTCGCAAGTTTTGCGCACTTTTTAAATTACGATTCATCGGAATTGGAAAAAACTATTCGCATACAACGCTAAATGAAAACGTTAAGGATAACCCTACCAGGGGCAAACGTTTTCTTCACTAAATCTTTTGGGATTTTACAAGCTAGAAACGTGATTGCGTAGGTATAAATGCATTTACGGAGCCCGAACCACTGTAAAAAGAAAACTTTTATTTTTGTTCTCGAAAAAACAACAACATTTAAAGTCGACGTTTTGACACGCTGCACGATCTCACAGCTGAATAATGTCATCCTATTACTTATAAAATATTTCAATATCGTAGTTCGACTTCAAAAACGTACTTCGTGATCACTCATCCTCGAACACTGGCCTACCGTGTTTTTATTTTATTTCTTAAGTAATTACAGCAACGAACACAAATAATTCAGCCAAGCGTTGGTCGTTGCTTTACGGGGGCAAAGACATGCTCTGCCACATTTTGCAGGAAAAAAAATTGGTCAGGGCAAGCCAAAACAGGCAGATAAAAATAGAAGGCATACCTACTATATAAAGTCAGATTTTCATATTGCTCATAATAAATGCTAGGGAAAATTTAGTTTACAAACAGAATTATGAAACCTCATTTCATAGCCTCAAAGGCAATATTACGTTCGGTTAATTTAAAGTAGTATCATTTGTTTTTGAGGTTAAAGGGATAGAGTATTTCAATGGTATACAAACTCGTTTATTTGGCTGTATTTTGCAAGATGGTTTCGTCACAAAGTGGTTCACGTAATCGTCGTAATGGCTCATCGGTTGCGCATTCTTGCGCCAACCACGTTTGCGGACGCATTGTCTACAGCTTGAGGCGTGTATGGGCAAGTCATCGATATTTGTGGCGTTTCGAATGGTTTCGAATTTTTCTTTAATCTATTTGATACCCAAAGATCAAATAATACAGCCATTTTAAAATCTTATGACTTTGGTGTAGGTACAAATTTGGCGATAAATGTACCCGACAGAAGTGAAAGTCAAAAAGCAAGAGTTTTTACTTACGTTTGGGAATTATTATTCCAGAAGCGCGTGTATCTCACAGAACCAACGTTTTGGCGTAGTTCCACGGCGTTGCGAGGGGTATTTCAATAAAAAATACTGAAAAAAAATGATTTAAAACAAGTACTTGTTTTAAAACAAGACGTTTTTTCAGAATTAATAAAAACCAAAACCCTACGCTGTCTTCATTGTATTTACTTTTTCTTTAGCACAGAGCATATTTATATAAGACACGGTTATCAGTCGCAAGGAGTGTTATTGCAATCAGATCAAAATATTCACTGCAAGAGAAGATTACTCCAATAAGTTTACAATAAAGTATGAGTACAGGTATGAGCTAGTTGAATTTTCTTTTTTTGTTTGAGCGTTTTTGGTATGACTGTTCTGCATAAGAATCTTGTGCAAATTAGCAGAACAGTATTCTTTACCCGTTTTCATGATACCATTATCGGGTTCAGATTCAGATAATTTATTTGTAACTTTGGATTGCTGCGTCATCCGCTATACAACACCTTGGTGTGATACCATATTCAGAAGCAGCTGAGACCAGTGCTCAATAGATAATCACGTTTGATATTATCAAGGCCACGTAATGAGAAACTTGATAGGCGACTTGCGCCTGAAGCTTCGAGTATACTTTCTGAAAAGCATATAGCTAGTAAAGTTATTATAGCTGTCGAGTCTGAAATTGCTACATGGATTCTGGCAAGTGGTTACCAACTGAAAACGAACGACCAGGCGGTACCGTTACCGGTAGTCTACATCGAGTCTACTTATTTGTTTATATCCTATTAAATGAAACCTGTCTATTGCATTCTGTACTCCAAAAAAAGGTAATTTACTACAGAACAAATACGATTTCGTTCTAACATGAAAACAATTCTTTGCAGGCGACAGCAGCAAATCATGTACTACAGTTGAAAGTATTCCCATTCGGCGGCCATGGGGTCAACTATGGCTGCACGCAGCCATCATGAGCGGGCGGGACTTTCTTTATGCCGTAGAAGTAGTGCTAGTCACCCCAGTGCTGTTACAACTTGGTAAGCCATTTATATTCACGGGAACAACATTTTGAGCATGATGAAACAGAAAATTGTTGATAATTTCTGACTAAATTCTATTCTTTAAATTTCCAGGTGTTCCGGAGCACTTATACAGCTATATTTGGCTTTGTAGTCCCACAGCAGGTCTTCTTCTTGGACCCGTTTTCGGAAGTTTAAGCGATAGATGTAAATCGAGATGGGGCAGACGGAGGCCTTTTGTTGTCTTTTTTGTTATAATAACCATTGTGGCACTGACGTTACTGATATTCAGCAAAGACTTAGGTAGACACATTATTTTCGTAATGTTTTGATAGATTTCGGTACGGTTATGACAGTGGAGGGATACTTCAGTGATAGGCTACAAGACCCTTCACATTCACAGTATGTGTGCGCGTAGAAATATTTCAATTCGGTCAAATATCAATTATATTTTCAACCCATCTTTTCGTGACTAAAACAATTTCTATGCGTAAACAAATACAGACTTTCAAATCGATATTTTATTTTTTGCCAGGCTAATTGTTATGCTTATGCTTATCAATTTTTTGATTTCATGTATTGTCGTGTGCGGTGACTTGCTGTTTCGTGTGTGTGAGGAAATTGTTATAACCCAGGCGTGTGCCAACCAAGGTTTTTGGACCGCGGGCCAAAAATTTCGCCTATCTAGACTGGCGGGCCATGGAAATGTGACGCAAAAAGTTACATTTTATGATCAATACTTAGAGTGTTGCAAAAGCAAAAATGGTAAACAATAGGCCTCATGCCAAAACTAAAATTAATCGCAATCTCAACAAATTTCTTGAGCTATTTGAGCATCGGGCGGGCAAAATTTAATTATCCAACGGGCCGGATTTGGCCCGCGGGCCGTAATTTGCACATCCTTGTTATAACCTGATAACAGTACGTCACGGGAATCAAAAATTCACCTTTTGTGATTATAAGAAACTCTTCCCAGTAAACCATTGGTATAACAAGAGAGCTATGCTCAAATATGTGGACACGTAGAGTCACATAATTTTGATGACGTCATAGCGAAAAAAAAAGTAATAGCCTTCTTCAACCACTGAAAATTTCAAAGCAATTGGTCCAGTATTCGAAGAGAAAAGCGACTTTTAAAAACGTGTCAAAGAACAACAACAACAACATAATATTGAAACGATCGTTATGTCCACTACGTGTCCAATAATGTTTCTCAAATGTTGTGTGCTCATAAATATTATTATTATTATACCATCATGTTCACTTAAATATATCTTCTCTGACAACTCGTTGCGAGAGCTCTGGTCAATACTCAAAGAAACTACACAGCAATTTCAAGTTTGTGTTTCGTCATTACTTACCTTTTATTTTTACCCGAAACGGCCTATAACATGGAACATGTTCAAATACTTCCAAGAAAACTTTTTTGGGTTCCTCCACCAATAATATAAACACGTTCAATTATTTTTGCAGCATTGTTGTTTACCGATTCCGTAAGGGAACTGCGAATAATAGGAATAGTATTCGGGGTAATTGGTTCACAAGTGATGGACTTTTGCGTTGATCAGCTTGAGGGAATTCTTCACGCATACACACTTGATGTTTGTAGTGATCTTGACCAACAACGAGCTTTTACAATTCAAATTTTTTTTATGGGTGAGATTAGTTCCTATCTTGAATACGGATGAATATCTAAATTTGTATTTGAATATCGTTATTTGTGGAACATGCCATTGAGATGAAACCGGCAACTGGGGCACGGGTGTGATATCAGAGGAAATTTCCCATCGAATCCGATTCCAGGTTTCGACTTCAACTCCAAACTCACAAAAATCAATCTTTCTTGAACGCTCTGTAAATTCATTGCTTTATTTAGTTACTTGGGAAAATTCTGACCTCCTTTACGTTTTATCACATCATCAATAATCTGGAATCCTGACTTCGATTCCGGTAAATTCGGAATCTCGACTCCGGGAGTTTGGAAATAAGACTCGCACTACAGTTAAGACATGCCAAACTTCGACTCCACCGACCTAAAGTGGGAGTCGATTTCTTAATAATGCAATGTTCCCACAATATTGGTAAAGTGGTACGAAAGACTTTTATTCAGGTCTTTTATTTCCAAGGGCATGATGTAACACTCGCCCATACAATCATTTATTACTCGTATATTTCCAGGACTTGGGGGATCACTCGGATTCATAGTTGATGGCATCAAGTGGAGAGACGTATTCCAATATTTTACTGTTGAATTCCAAACCAAGGTGGTGTACATATTTGCAGTCACAATTTATCTTGGTTCTGCGGCTATGACCTTATTCAGCATAAAAGAGCGGAGTTTGACGAGATGTGACACTGAAAAGACTTCACTAGTTGCAGAAATGAAAAATGAACGCGATAACAATGTACCACTTCACAAGTTGGGAGAAAAGCCAAAGAGCGGTAGATATGTTTGATAACTCATAACCTCTATATTGGTGCGTGATATTCACGATTCCTATTAGACGAGCACAGCCCTTGTATGATATATATAGTTGCTGGTATAGGAATCTATATTATGAAAAAAGCATTTGACGAAAATGGTCTTATGAACTGCCGAATTTCAGCTCCAACTTATTGGGAACAAAGTGGGCTCGTGAATCGTTTTGACAGAATCGTTTGCTGTCGGTGGGGAAAACCAGGATTTTCTCTTAAATAATTTTTAAATATTCAGTAGTTGAACTGTACGACATCTTTTCATCATTTAATTAGGTCAAAAAGCAGTGATCAATTAGGTAATATAGAGTACGAAAATCCATAAATTCCGGATTCTTTTCATTTTCGCTTTGGTGACATCTCAAATAATTTCTCCACTTGAGCAGATAATGAAGAAACATCGGCCTCTATAGGAAAGCTGTGGTCTTCGATTTTCACTATGCCTGCTGAACTACGTTATCTGTGTTTGTCCTTATTATCCAGCTATACGGGAATCGAAGTTTTACTACTCTGGTACACAAATATATTTGGAAACGTGGTCTATGGAGGAAATGCTACGGTATGTCTTCAGTTATTTGGAAAATATAAAAGATGTTCATTTATTCACTGTGAACAAGAAATCGTACTTTCCGTACAAAGGCCATTAGTTGCCTTGAAAGAGCCAGGGCCTAAAATTCTATATTGATAAATACCATCTCATAATGCCGTACAAACGTTTTTACATTGGTGAAGGTACATTTTTTAAGAACGTTCTGCTCTAGTTATGCTCGTAAAGTAAACCTAGAAAGTAATGGAAAACAATCGGATTCATATTTCTTTCTTGATTTCTGTATGACTTTTCCACGTTGAACTAAATTCAAGTACGATTGCAGACTGAATTTATTTTTTTTATTAAAGTTTGTATTATTATGATGTAAATCTTGTTGGTACAGGCCCCCGTAAATTCCACGGAGTTCAAATTGTACAACGATGGAGTTCATGCAGGATGTTGGGGTTTGACAATGTATGCTCTGTCAATGCTTTTATTTTCTGGCAAGTTTTTGATATATCCTGTTGTTGTGTTCAATATTATTAAAGCTAAAATGTGAATTCCCGTAAAACATTATATTACAATGTAGATTTGTTATATAGTAAGATTATTAAGTATTATTTAGTATTAAGCGAATAATGTACAGCAAATAAAGGGTAACCCCCATAAAACAAAATCCAGGTCATTTGGGACATATTCTAGTCTAGAGAGAACATAACTTTCGTGCAAAGCGTCCCCAAAACAGAAATTCTAGGGTTAAATAAATTGTTTTCATTCTGGTAGAAGTAATTAGGAAATTTATGGGTTTTGTTTTTGGGGGATTGGTCAACTTCTAATTTTTTTAAACTCGTGTATTTTTGATTCATGACGATTTATAGTCTCTACCTGATACTAATCTATATTTATATTATTTCCAGTGACTTTAGAATACTTTGACATCTTCTCCAAGATATCCCAACGTGTCGTTTATTCCGGAGCTCAATTAGTGACAGCTATTTCCGCGGCTGCAATGTTTGTATTCCCGTATGACTACGTTATGTATCTTTCGAGTTGGACCATTGGAATTACTGTTGGCGCTGCTCACACTCTCCCATTCATTTTAGTTGGAAAATATCATCGAGATGAAAAGGTGATTAAACGTACGATTTCGACAAGCTTTAATGGAACAAAATTGCCATTTCTGATAAAAATTCGGCGTGAGAAATCGGATAACATCACAAGAGGGCGCTTAATTTTTAAATCAATTGCTGCCCTTTTTCGTGCTTGGGTAAACGTCATAATTTGTACTGGTATAACAAACCTTAACATAAACATAAAATGGTTTAACAGGACAATATAGGAATTTATGAACCAGGGCGAATAAGTCCTGGGAAATGCCAAAAGAGACTGTAGTTCAGAATCCGAGTTGCCAAAAATATGTACTCCTCCGTATACCGATTGCAGGGCAAAAAAAAATCCGACTCCAAATACAAGATACCCATATTTTCATCATAGAGCCTAAGACGTGAATTCGATTCTGTTAAATATCTTCAGATAATTTGGTGTCTTATTGGTTAATATTAAAAAAATTGACTTTTTCTCCCGCTTTGAAAATATGAACCTGTGACTTCGAAAACCAATTTGGATAAGTCACCCCGGTTCCGACTAGGAAACTTTTGAGTCTAAAGTTTAGACTATGCCTTGCCTAACACAGTCAAAGAAACTGCCAGGAAAACCTGCTTGATCTACGATATGTGGGTCTAACGTTGAACGTATTTACCAACTTTTACTCGGCAATTCAGATACTGTATATACTTCACATTAATGTTTCATTTCAACTTACAGTATGTGACAAAAAGTCCAGGGAATACAAGGCGAGGATACGGGATCGATTGTGCGATACTTGCTTGCCAGATGTATGCAGGGAACATTGCTTATGCATTGATAAGTGGGCCCATAATTGCCTATTATGGAAACTCAAGAATAATGATGTTGGTAGCTTCAATATGCTTTACAATTTCTTTTATCCTATGCGCCATCATGGTTAAGTATCCCGGGGAACAAAGTTGCCATCTTTGCAAGATGCGAAGCACAGAAGATGATTCTTGACCAACCAAGTATTTTTTGACCCCTGTACGAATTTATTGAGAGTGCCGTTAAAACCCTTTTGTTGTTAGTTGTTTGTACTTAACTTATTAAGCTACTTTTAGAGAGACCTTACCTCTGAGAGTTTCTTGGGCTCCCTCACTATCCAAACTCTTAATATTTATTTGTATGCCCCGAATTAATATTAATAAAACATATGAAGCATGGCAACGAAACCCTTTTTGTAGGCTGTCAGTGATGCAGCCCTCGTAAGAAAGCTCGTACATTATTTGCACTAGTTCCGACCTCAAACTTTTTACCAACAAATGGTGAAATTTTCAAATTCCTCATTTTTCTATTAAACTATCAAATGTTTACAATTTTATTTTAATAAACTCTCGAACCAAGTCTTCAAATTCTTGTCTCGAAGCAGAAATCCTTTCTATCCTTCACATTTTGCCATATTAAGAATTAACCAACTCAATCACCCAATTTCTTACTCAAAACGTTATTAAACCCGTTTATTAAAAAGAAAAGAGTGAAATTAAAAATATCAATATGTATCGCTAAAAATAACCATATTGATTTTACACTGTTCAATATTATTATTTTTGCTCTTCTGTTTGCAAATGTTTGCGCAAAAAATAACAATCTTGTTTGTTGACAGACGTTTGGTAGTGGCAAAGCGAATAGTGTATATATAGTTTATTTATATTAATCTCAAATGACAGAACCCACATCGAGCCCATTGTCAAAATTTCTTCCAAAAATGTAAATCTGTCCTTCCGCATATAATTGATCTAGAGCAGGGATGGCGAACCTTTTTCAATGAATGGGTCAAAAATTATGATTTTATCGCGGAACAGAAGAGAGTGGGTCACAGATATATGATCAATGTTTGTATCTATAAGAAACTTCTGAAACAAATCTTTTAGGCTTCTGTTGGTGTAGTTTCAGGCTTTACTTATGAAGCACTTCTATCAGGGACTTTTTATGGCTCTCGATTTTATGAAATTAGAGTGCAAAAACACGCATATGAATTACCATAAACGTTTAGGATGATGCGGTAAATTTTTTTTACGGTTCCAAAGAGTTTGGAGGGAATCCCACCCTGACAGTGTTCTATTTTTCAATCAACTTTCAACCTCATTAAGGCACTTTTACACTCCCCCATTGTTATTTCAGATTTCTAGGCTTTTATTTCAAGTCTGAAAGATTTTGTTCTCTTAACGGTATTGTGGGCGAGAAACTAATAAAATACAAAGTAGCATCTAGTTCTCGCATAACCCCTAAAACAGTCTGCAGATAAACTTCCGAAAGAGACCAGACGTAGCGACAAATTAACATATCAGTTGCATTGTTATGTCATAAACGATGTCAGAGCCAATAGCTGAATAATGGTTCACAGCGGTGCAGACATGCGTCCAAGATTAGGAGTTTGGAAAATTACCATACCAGCCCGAAACTAACAATTTGAATATGAGCCCTCGCGACCCTGACGGTATATTATAATAGTTTAGGTATTGTTAAATTAATTTAAGGCCGGTTTTATCATTTTTTATCACTGATATGTTAGCATTTTTTTATTATTTTATTCGTGCCTTGGCGAGTCACGAATAAAACGCGGTCTGATTTAGAGCAAAGTGTCTCCTCGCGTTATCTTGTGCCTGAAATCTTGATTCGTATGTTTCAAAAAGCGGAGTCCGATGCCTCTGCAGTGATCTTAATAATTTGTATTAAAAGACACAAAATTTCTGATAACAAGAAAATAGACTTGTTTGGGATCAGATTATACAATTTTCATTAAGTTGATAATCTATAGCGCTGAAAACTATGAAGCTGTAATGGCGTTTGCTCATTCCTGGCGATTTACATGCAGAATTCCTAGGGAAATTTCCAGTAGTACGGGATAAAGTACTGAAACAGGCGCTCCAGCGTAATTAAGTATAAATCTCACAAAAAGAGCATGCAATGGTGTCACTGCCCGTGTTAATGTAAGGAGAAGAAAAACCCGAATTCTGGCAACTGGTTCATCGCGTGCCATTTTGCAAACGTTTGCGTGAACAACACAAAGGTACATAACGTCTCTAAAACTTGAATTTATGACATATCCGGCGAATACATAATAATAGTTGTGAAAGTAGAGTCCATACGAACAAAGGGCGTCTCCAAAAACTGAGACAATGATACTCACTATTAAAACATTGTGTTTTCTTTTGATTCTATCCAAAACTCGTCCTGCTATTATGACAGTCACCCATCCCGCACTGTAAGCAACACAGAGCATCATTGACAGCGATTTGTCTGTCTTCTCTGGAAAAGATTGCAAAACGACTGATGATGACAGAATACAGATGAAAGGTGCTCCTCCCAGAAATAAAATGTACTCAACGAACATCAGCATGAAAGTAGGTTCCTTAATAACTTCCCATGTTTTCTTAAAGTCTTTGAGCGGGTCAAAACTTGATGTATTTGTCGAGGTTGTACTTTCAACGTGTCCTGGTGGGTAGTCTGTAACATAAAATTGCGTCCAAGCGAAGAAAATGAGCGCCACGGAAGCAATAGTAAAATAGATGCACAGAAACGTAGTTCTAAAAACTGTCATCAATGTTTCATCTACTGTAATTGTTATCGGTTTTGAAGAATTAAAGTTATCACTCTGTGTATATTGAAAGGTTTGTGTAGCAACTATGTTCGACACAAGTCGAGCTGACGTACGACTAACCCAGACGAATGAGGTTGCTGTAGCTCGTTCGTTTTCTGGAAACCAGTTATTAGACATCATTTGCGTCGATGGAATTGATATAGCAGCTCCCATCCCGTTGAGCATTTGACCAATGGCTACCATAGCAAAATTGGAGCGAGAGAAAATGCCTGTTGATACCATTATCGCACCAGTAAATGCAGTAACAAAGCCCATCATTGACAGCAGTCGTAAATTAATATGCTCTGCGACAATACCAAGAGCAAAACCAAAAAGCCCTCTTGTTATATGATAGAAATCGGACAGTAAATCGACCACACCCGGATCTTTATGAAAGTATTCTGATACCACATCATTTATGTAACCAAAGATACCCACATTGAAAATTTCCATAAACATTATCAAACATATTATGCTCAGGATGCCCCATCGTTTGTTGTGTTTTTTCACGCTCAAACCATCTGGTAACAGATCGGATAAATCAATGAGTTGAGCTCTCTCGTCTTCCAGGCTCTCATAACTTGATTTTGTGGAACTGATATCACTCATAGTATACTTTTTTTTACATACTGTTAGAAACAAAGAAATAAACAAATGAAACTCAATTCAAAAAATAACTCGTCGTTCTTACACCTGCTATTCTACCGGTAATCCTACCAGGTCAAACATGGGTTTATGTCATTTGCGCGAAAATGTTATCACAGAAACCCGCAAGTCGGGACCAACGACTAACATTCCGGTCGGGACCGACAAAACTGCATTCTCGCGAAATTGCTTTCGCGCAAACCAACATTCTTGCAACAATGATTGTTGTGGCAAAAAAACATACTTGCGGGTTGTCTGCTCCTATAATATGCCATGGTTCCTAGACGTAATATATATCTTTATATCACTTATCCTTTATACGCACGCCTGATTATGTCAAACGTTGATAAATTAAAAACCGTAACTCAGGCGAAGAGACTGTCTATATTATTTGAATGAAATGTAATAAACGTAAGGAACATACGAGGAAAATTGTACTTCATTAATAATCTTCTTCCCAACGGTAATCAACGTCTATGTAGGACGAACGGAAATACGATAAGTGCAACGACTGAAGTTTCATGCGAACAACTGCACCGATTAAAATAGACAGGAAACGTTTAGAATCTGCTTATGTTAGACCTAATGAAATACAACAAATTCAATTTATGCCGAAATTTCGTTGGGCGTATAGGTTCGGAGTATATATCATAATTTGTGTAATATTTATGAAATTTTATTGAAACATTAACAAATTAATGCGTTAGTTTGAACATCAAGCTACCCTGGCGTCTGATATTTCAAAATTGAAGATATTTGAGTGCAGTTGTAACGATAGTAGTGATGTATCCAGCGATGGATGGATTTCCTATCTCATTGAGAAAGAACGATTCATTCAGATTGATGACGACAAAGATGAAAAGCCGTTTATGACATCATATTAAAGTACTGAAGACAAATATCCCACTCATTTTGTAATTAAATTATATTAACCAAAGCTAAACGAAACTTAGGTATTAAATATTGTTTGCGGCGCTGTGTGAATGTATATGCAATCAACTACCGGTATTTGAATCCAGTTGTGTAAGGATCATACGGCGTACAGTTTACTTTATACTAATTAATGTGTTTAATGCGTAAACGTACTAACGGAAATAATAGATCTCCAAATACCAACGGTAAATCTAAACTCCGTGGAATGAAGACTTCAGCTCTGCCTCGATAGGAAGTAGATCATTAATTAGAATTGAAAAATATTAAAGTGTAGAGCCAAGGCGGACCATACGAGAAACACAAAACTAAGTTTTCGAATACATATATAAATCATATTTGCTTATACCAATCTTTAACTTGGCCTGCGATTGGCCAAGGGAAATGTAAAGTGTAGGTGTTCAGCATAAACGCAACCAGTGAAAACTTAAAATTGGAAATGACACGTAGTAAGTTTGACAAAGTTTATTGCAAAAAACTACTATGCAAAAGGCTAATATTAAATTTACAAAACCCTCATTTCACAATGCTACAGATAAAACAATAATTTACAAGTTGCAAAGTTTTAAAACTTCTCAAAATCGGTATGTGAAGTACAAATGAATGGTATAAAAAGTCACAAAACAAATAAAGACTCAACATACATACATGACACTGGATGACAACAATGAAGTTCCATTAAAAATAATGTTCCGTTATGAGAAACGACAATAATGCTCTTAATATTTTGAAGGTAATAGCATTTGCATGAATACCTAATTATAAGTGGTTTACCAGATTAACAAAACTAGTTTAAGTCCACCGTTACGTACAAGATAATCAAGCATACAACTCACATTAAAGATAACTGTGTATGTGGCAAAACGGCGTACAGGGCAATGCGTTATAATATTATAAAAACGAGTACGCAAACTCTTTTGAACTACGTCTAATAAGACATAATTATGACTTATAATAGTAACTATTTTACGGAACCAGCTATAAAACGAATGTTGCGTAGTCTATTGTCAATTAAATACCGTTTTGCCTAATTTTAAAATATTAAAAAAGTAATATCTTCATAAAAATCTACATTGTTTTTAGAGAAGTTGTTTATTAATTACCCAATCTTTATTGCTAAAGCGTTTGAAATTACTTTATTTTTGTGAGACAATATCGGGCTGGATCAGGCATTTTCTACCACTGTTAAATTTCCTCTTGCTTCTTGGTCCAGTTCAATGGCTTCAAAAAGGGATTTGAAATTTCCAGCGCCGAATCCCTGAAGTGGAATATATATAATATGTTAAAATAAAAAAAATACAAGAGTGTCGTACATCAAAGTACCGGTACGCATTCAGTGCCGTTCGCTGAGTAGTGCTCGGAGGAATAAAGATAAAAAACCCGTGTGGTGACGCAATTGATAGAATAGGATTTAATATTTATCACGGGGAGAGGGAACGCCGATAAGACGGTTTAATCATATGGCGAACCACGGCCTCTCGTCCGGTTACCAGTACATGTCGGGTATGGGATTAGTTAGCAAGGTATTTGTTTTCGGAAGCATGGACTTTTTACCAAAACCTGTAAAATGTGGGACCTAACAAAGGAGCCTAAGAGATTACAAATGAAACTTAAATAACTACATTTTATTATCTTCTATAAGACATTAGCATTGATAACTACTGATTATTTGAAGTTATTGGTTGGTCCACGTAGAAAACGATCTCCAGTACATTTACGTATCCATTGAGGCAATCTGCTTTATTGAAGTATTTTTTTAGTTCTATCTCTCTCTTTCTCTTTGATCGAGAACCTGCTTTAAGCAATGCTACATAAGGTATTAGTGAATGCTTACCGAGTGGTTGTGACGTTGAATAACTTCCATAAAGAGAGTTGGGCGATCCTGAACTGGTTTGCTGAATAGTTGCAGCAAGTAGCCGTTTTCGTCAAAGTCGACAAGAATACGTAATTCCTGCGATACAATATGATAATAATAAAATGAGGGAAGAAAATGAATGCTCCATCACATTTTTCAAATGGCATTTTTTTGAAATCAGGACACAAGTCAAATATAATCAGAATCATAGTGTACCCAGGGCTGTGGAGTTGGAGTTTGGCATGTTTGAGTCGGAGCCGTAGTCGGAATTTTCATAGTCGGGAGTCAATATTTTGAATTCTTCGGAGTTGATGATATTTTTAATGATGATAATAAAAGTCAAAATTTTCTTCGGAAACTCGAAAGGCATCAAGTTTACTAAACTTCTTAACAGTCTATTAACAGAGGCTTGCATTGGCCAATGCTTCTCTTACCAAAATTTGATTTTCTTAAAGTTCGAAGCTCGAGTCTGAGTCGAAATTTTACGATCCGGAGTCGGGGTCAATACCGTGTTTTACATACATAAATTCAATATGATATTTAATAATACCATCTGATCAGCGGTATTGGTGAGTTTTGTATAAATATGAAAAACTGTAATGATCAAGCATACCTGAATAATATCAAGATCTTCTTCCACAGTGATCTTCGCGTTTTTCAAATTTTGTCTCAATTGCTTATAGTAAGTATCCGGTACTGATAAAAATTCTAATCCACGAGCTTTCATATTTCGAACCTGGAATTAAATTAATAAATTATTATTATTTTTTTGTTGGATTTTTCAATTGCATAGGCCTACTGATAAAAACTGATACAATGTCATTTTGATTGTTACAAAATAATGGAGACTTATACCAAGCAATAGGAACTTAGATTTTTGCAGCGACTGTTTGTGTGTTGTGTTTTCAGTCATGCATTTATGCAGTGTGACTCAAAAACTGAGCCTTACATATTGTATCAAAAGTTTCAGAATTCAGGTATCTTTTAACAAAAGTTATATTCTCTCTAGAGCAGTGTTTCCCAATCCGAGTCCGCGGTCCCAAATGAGTCCGCAGAGCGTTTG
Organism: Styela clava; assembly: GCF_964204865.1. Lineage (NCBI taxonomy): Eukaryota > Metazoa > Chordata > Ascidiacea > Stolidobranchia > Styelidae > Styela > Styela clava. Next base: position 22,294,105 of record NC_135250.1, read on the forward strand.
AATGAGTCCTCAACGAGCCACACCGTTTTAGAAGTTATGTAGTAGTATATTTAATGTAGGTAACTGACCTTTTCAGTGTCGCGAAATTCATTGCGAGGCAAAAACGTTTTTACCAGACTTAAGTACCAGCCAAGTTTACGTTAGTATTTACATAAAACATAAATAGCAAGTTTATGCGCATAAAAGTTATGTAGTAGTATATTTCATGTAGGTCACTGAACTTTTTAGTGTCGCCAAATTCATTGCGGGGCGGAAACGTTTTTACCAGACTTAAGTACCAGCCAAGTTACGATTTACGTTGGTATTTACATAAAACACAAAAGGCAAGTTTATTCACATAAAATTAATCGAGTCAATAATTAGCGAGTAGGGCTGGTTAAAATATTCAACAGCTAACGCGGCAGATACGACAGATAATAATCAGAGTGAATTTATTTGAAAATTTTAGCTGCAAATTCCTTCCTATAATTTTTCTCGGCGAATCGTCGCCAGTGATCACATAATATATTCCGAGTTTGCCAGAGCGAGCAGTTTTCGATGTCTCAATGATAGAGCACCCTCGCTATGGTTCTCATTGAAATTTATAAATGTGGATTATAAACTGACTCCGGTAAAATTCTGTCGTTTTTGATTTTATTGCTTCTTCACACACAATTCGGGTTTACAATTAACGCACAATGAGTCCGCAAAGATTTTCCCTGGTGAGAAAATAGTCCGCGACTAAAAAAGGTTGGGAAACACTGCTCTAGAGTCTAGAACAGGGTGGTCCAAACCCAGGCCCGCGAGCCCCATGTGGCCCGCGGCTTCATTATCTATTGCCCGCGTTGCAATTGCGGGAGGGGAAACAAAAAATCGAACAAAACAAAATTTGGTGTTGTTTCGTCATAATAATAACCAGAAAAATATTTTGACCCATTGTTACTTCACTAATTATTGTCTTTGAATTGACTAGTGTTGTTGCTAGATGAGGCAACCAGCAAAGTTGAATAATGTGCTTGACTAGAGTCTAAATTGTTAACTGGCTTTCTATCTTTTGGGCCGGGAATATATGCTAGCAAAATAGGCTTCATAAATAACTAAAAATCGAATGCAGATTCTATTAGCTTAGGTTGGCTATGCCTGATAACTAAATATTAATGTTATGGCCGAACAATATAATTTCTGCTGGGTGGATTTTCGCAATCAGCCCAAACGGTATTATAAAAAATGTTGTCAGAAAATTTAGTAATTACCCTCCTGTATTTCAAATTTGGTAAAATTCGATATTCAATCAATCTGCAGTTATTTATAAGTGACACTCTTGTGGCCCGCGAAAACATCAAAAATAATAGTGTGGCCCGCGAGGCCATCAACCTTGGACCACCCTGGTCTAGAATATGTGCGAAATACCCTGTTTATTTACGGATTACCCAAACTTTGAATTTTTCTTTTCCAATAGGAAAGATCTTGCTTTACTTACGCATCGCCTATTTGGACATCTATATGTTGTTCACGGCTCCATTATGTTTGCACCCGTAAATTGCACACAAGACAATTGCACCTGCACCATTTTTCACCTACGGACATTTGCACCCATGAACAATTGCATTGCACCCATACATGAATAGGTGCAAATGTTCATGAGTGTAAATGTCCGTGGGTGCAAATGTACATGGGTGCAAACGTACATGGGTGCAAATGTTCGTAGGTGCAAATGTACATGGGTGCAACACATGCGGGTGCTAAAATCTATGGGTGGAAATGTCCGTGCGGGTGCAAATGCCGGTGAGTGCAAAAGTATGCAGGTGCAAATGTGCAGTTTAGGGGTGCAAATATACGTGGGTGCAAATGTGCTGTCACCATTGTTAACTCATTTTACAGTACTTTCATTTTTCTGTTTTACTCAGTTTGATGGCACATCAAATTCGGCATTTTCAGTTAGTTTTTTTTTTTTTAACTTAATCGTATATTCTCACCGCAGTAATGACATCCGGCGTGTTCATTGCTATATGTTGGACTCCAGCTCCCCCGTTGTATTCGCAATACTCTTTGATTTGACTTTTTCTTTTTCCAAACGATGGTTCGTTCAACGGCATTTTGATGGTTTCTTCGTGGTTGGTAACGACGACAGAGTTCAGGGAACTGTATTGCGTGTGAAGCATAGAATCGTCTATCGACCAGAATCGATGGAAGAGAAGATTTTTAACGTACCTGGTGAAAAAATAGGAGTAGCTTCATGTTGGCACAGACTTTAACTAACAGTATAGCGGATTTTTCTCAATAAATTTGCACCCCTACTATCAATTAGGGTTATCCGAGACTATCTCTCTATCTTTCCTATTTGATCCGGTTGCGTTTAATGCAAGAAAACGATGACTATATCATGTACATGGACTATATCATGGACTTCTAAATGCAACCAATTGACTACTGCAATTTTCTAGTATTATTTTTTCGCTTGTCCTGTTTAGCGTAAGTGTGGTATTAAAGTTTAGCACAATTTTTACTGGAGTCAGAGCCAGGGTTTCAAACTACCCGGAGTCGGAGTTTTGAAGTCCGCGGCGCCTGGAGTCGAAATTACATGTTTTCAGTGGTAATAGTAAAGTAGATAATATTAGTCGAAATTTCTTACAGAATTCTAAAAAGCAAGGTTTATTAGGAGTTCTTAACAGTCTCCTAAAAAAAAAAGCTTGCATACACAAAAGTTTTATTATCGAACGGTGATTTTGTTAGTTCTGTGAAGTCAGAGTCCAATTTTTTTTAAACAGGAGTCGATTGTGAATTTTTCTCGACCCCACAGCCTGGTTTCATGCAAGAGCAAAAATTACATTACAGTTTTCGGGGTCCTCATAACCGCAAAACAGGACTTCAGTGACTATTAACACGCATCTGCAATGTCTGTTGTGACGTAACAAAATCTGTTTTCACAAGCAAAACAAACTTACCAATCTGCCATTGGAGTCATTTCATTCTCTGGTTGATTACCTACCACGTGATCAATGAATCTAAGATTCGGTTCTGGCCTGAATATATTTAAAAATATATATATAAGAGGATATACTGTGATAGCAAGAGTAATTCTCATAATGCAATCGTCGCATATTTTTTGTGACTATTCGCAACAAATTTGCATATCTCTAGATAATATTCAGAGAAGAAAATGAAAATAGTGCTATGGTTACTGTCTGGATGTGGCAAATGAAATAAATCAAAAATTTGCCAACAGCGTCCCTACTTGTCTATAGCCTAATTTGGAACAATGATGTGCTACAAAATATCTCAGAATCACTCACAGGTTGTCGTAGATTTCCGGTTTGAATAGAGGTGCTTTGAACCCGGGTAAAAATAGTCCGTTGAAGTTACTTCGTTCTATAAAAGTGTGTGTTGTATCGCCGTACGTTTGAACAGTTGCCATTTTAACTGTGCCGTTTTCATCTGACTCTTCCCACAAGTCTTTGACGATTATTGCTCCTCTCTCTTTTGCTTTCTAAAAAGAGTAAATAGCTAGTCAAACTACTTCAATATGAATACGGTTAGAAATGAAATTATCTAAGTGTTGTTTTTAGTGGATACTCGAACAGAGCCTTGCTCAGATTGAAGCTTTAAAAATAAAGACTGAGGAGTCTGAAAAAATTTACAATTGACTCCCGACCCCAGATTTGAATATTCCGGGTTTGACTCCCGTATACGGATTAAGAAAAATTTTAACTCCTACTCCATCTCCAAACTCAAATTTTGATAACGGAAACTATTGCGCATGCAAGCCTTTTTTAATAGACTGTTAAGAGCAATTAATAAACTGATTTTCTTTTTCTGATGAAAATTTCGGCATTTTTTATTTATAACCAACAAATAGTTCGACTTCCGATTCGGGGAAATTCAAAATTTTGACTCCGACTCCGGTCGATTTGAAAATGCTATTTCAGCACCCACTCCGGTGAAAACATGCATAACTCCGACTTCATAGCCCTGGGATTGAGATTTCAAGCTTTCATTTCCACATTTCAATAGAATTTCGCAATCTTACTTTAAACACAATCAACTCCCGAAACACGATCTCATTATTGGAATTTGAAACCGACTCAGATAAAGACTTCTTGGAATTTCTAAACATTGCGTACGTGAATATTTGCAACGTTCTTTGCAGCAATTTTAAACCACCGCAGTGTATGTTAGTTACACTGGATGATAATTTTTGACCATTTTATGAAAGCTTAAGTGCGCATTATTCCTCTATTTATAAACATAAAAATCACAAGATACTATTAATTTACTTATAAAAAAATCATTCATTCAAACCTGATTTCTAAAATACGTTAATACGAATTCCAGAAAACATAGATTCACCCAATTTAAAACTTTCTTATAATCTGCCGGTATCAATGAACATACTCATATATTATTTCTCTAATATTGTTCGGTTGTCAAAATATTTTATTTCTGTTCAAAAAAAAGGCAACTGATTACGATGTAAAAACAGTACAAACCTGAACTAATATTTCACAATTTTCTACGGTGAAAGCGATATCCTTCACTCCGTCACCGTGTTTTGAAAGATATGACCCCATGACCTCGTTTCCGGGATTCAGCGGCGAAACAAATACAAAGATAATGTCATTTTGTCTGAATTAAAATATTAATATTATAGATAGAATGATTTTGCAAATTCTGCAGATTGAAAGAAGCACATGCCTTCCTACATTATCATGTTGAATGAACTATTAACGTTCTATACTTACTTCACCACGTGTGAAACAACATCCCTGGTTCCTGTTTCCAATCCTTTGTAGGCAAACGGTTTGAAACCCATGTGCATGCAATAGAAATCAGCAGCCTATAACATAACGTTAATAATATAAAAGTTAGAAAAAGACAGAAATTGGAATTATTTGCTTAAAAATACACTTTTGATGTACAAACCTGTTTTGCATTTCCAACCCAAAATCGAAGGTGGTCGAAGCATTTGAATTTTGCATTTTCATGCTGTAATTAAAATGATGAATTGATATAATATACATATATAAGTTTTAGAGAAAAACGTTATCGATATTTTGGCAGAGCAATACTGCAAGTTCCACTTTAGTATGCGATCTCGATCTCACTTGCTTAACGTTATCTCAATCGCATACCAACATTATCATATAATTAAAATGAGATCGCATACCAAAGTAGCATCTATGCTGTCTATATGGCTGCACAATTTGCCTTTAAAGGAAAAGGCCATTGAAATGGCCCATATACTCGGGGTTGTTTCAGACCTGCAATGTATTGTGCATTTGTTTCACTGAGATTATATCACACACAGAACCTTTTGAGCACCGGAACATCAACAAAAATCGTAACTAATTTTGTGACTCACTTTTTCGCCTTTATCGGTGTGGTAGCTCTGAAAACAGAATGTTAGAATATGTTAAATATGTAGCCAATTGAGATAAAATTAATCATCAATGAAACTCGTGTAAAAGCCAGCCCAAGTGTGACACGTTAGAAGACCTAAGAGTGATGACATTAATTCGTCAAGTAAAATGTATGAATTGATTAACGTTTGAATTGATTACTTTGCTTGAAGAATTTGCAATAAATATTATTTTAACTCACCATGTTGTCAAATTTCGTAATTCAATTTACAAAATAAAATAGATTAAAATCTAAAACAGAAGTAAATTTATCACAATCTGAATCGTTATATGTCGAGAATGATTCATACATCGAGTCATATTAGTTTTGATGTAATTTTATTAGACAGTCAATCTGCGGTATGACTTTTGCAAAGATGCCGTACGTTGCATTATACGCAAAAATGATTGTTTTTTTGTACTCTTTTGTACACATGTTTTTAACAGTATTACAAATATTTATACTCCGGAGCCGAAAAACAAATCCCAAAGCGTAGCCTTTGCTAGACAAACATAATATCGTTGTAAATCCGTAAACATGACTAAGTGAACATGACTCATCAACATGGGTCTTATTTGTGAAAACATTTCCTTAATTTGTTTGGTGAAACGACCAAGACCTTGTTGACAATAAGATACACACGTTTTTTCCCATTTATGCTACAAAAATGTGGATTCATATTGATCGAAAACACCGAAATGACTTAAGGAGAAAAGCTTCATAACCCGGAAAGCGTGCTTATGGTATTTGGGGATAAAATAAGCTATTTTTCAAAATTAGTTGCGATAATATTACTATATTCCGATATAGTTTTCGGTTAAACCTTTTGAGCATTGTGATAATACATGAATATAAGCGAGAACACAATGACATACTCGTTAATCATACCGGAAAATAGTTTATTTTATAGTTTCTGATTAAATTCTCGTGGTCTAAACTCAGCTCAGCTTGAATAACTGAAGTATTGTTCTGAGGTTAAATCAATTACCGCACCTTGGAATTACATTTAATAACACGCTTCCAAAGTCACAGTCCGACTTAAACATAACGGTATACTCGTAAATTAAATAACCTTTCCTTTATCAATTAGCAAGCATAGCGTAATGTTGCCATAAGCTTTCAAATGCCAGACATTTAATTCTGATCTGCGTACCGTTACGATACTGAACTCGTACAACCTCTTCCATTTTCAGGTGCATTTCATTACAGCAATTAAATCAAATTATCTGGAATTCGTCGTCTTACATAATAAAATATCCATTTCCATATCATCCATATCCATATCATCCCATCCATATCATATTTCCACACTAAATTGCTGTTTATCACTATCACTCTTGTTTTTGAATCATTTTTTCATAAAACTATGCTACCATTCAATAAATTGACTAACGTTTACCTACTTTTAAACATCAAAAGAACGGTTATATCTTAACACGACCCTAGTACCGTTATATCGGCAGTAGAATTGGCACACAGACCGCTTCGTCACGAGTCTGAATTGTGTTTGTGCATACATCCGCTTCAAGACATTGCGAAACACGTTCTTTTAAACAAAAACAGCTGGGAAGACTCGCAATAGAAACCGATTCAATAGAAAATTATAACAGAAATCTCCAATTACAGGTTATAAGTAGTTCGAATGTGCCAGGCGTCCTTCAAACAATCAGTCGTATTCATGGGCACAGACACCTTTATCGGTTTTGATTCGCTGACGACGTGGGCGTGCTTGGTGTGACGCAATATGTGTGTGTCATCGCATAGTTCAGAGCATAACAATTACACCGGACATGGAATCCTATAGTACAAAAAGATCTTAACCAGGCCCGACAAAAGCGTGATTATTTCATTAAGACATGTATTACGAACCTATCCGTTATACTAATCAGGGAATATCGATTGTATAATAACCTATAATGGCGTAGTGTCTAAAGCTGGTACAGCACGATTGCCGGAATCACGTCACGTCATATAACAAACATATTTTATATGCGGTAGTTATAATAGTGAGAAAATGTTAGTAAATCTTGATGTGATTTGACGGAGAAATGACTTTATATTAAATTCAGCAACTGGGAACATCCTACGATGTTAAAACCATCGTTGTTGCGTACTTATCTATCGATGATGATATTATAGGTTAGAGACCATAAATTCGATTTCTTGAGAGTCAAGCCGTAGACCAAACCCAAGTTTACGGTAGCTGAGAAAACGTGTATGTTACACCTTACTAGTTAAGATAAATAGGCTGTATTGAGTTACTACTCAGCCCTTTATTTACACATGAAATTGAATCAACTGTTCGATGCACCATGTTTTCAAAGTAAATTACAAACTAATTTTAAAGAATATTCGTCGGCAAAATCATGTCATACCAAATGTGCTAATACAAAAAATAGCACGTACAAAAATAAATCATTATACAAGGGAGGATTGTACAATGAGTGTTAAAAGACATTGCTACTGTCGTGAAAAAGAACCACTGATGATATCGAAGTGTTGGAATTTAGCCTTTGAAACGATGCATTCTACTCTACCTATAACCGGATGTTGCGAAAAAGCCTCCACTTATTCATCTATGCCTCGCTTTAACATACAACTGGCAGCAGTTAACGAACTTTTCATTTCCTGATCAGATCAATGGCATTATCAAGCATGTACCGCAAATCCAATTTCTTAGTGCTACAATGATGACACCTAGTGACTAATTGTATAAAAATGTGCATACACAAAACGATGGCGTATAATGAAACGCTCATTGGCAAGGCGATTCAAACTATATATATCGTAAAAATAATGATATGTTGTAATTCAATTCTCTTCAAACTTTTTGACTTTACCACGTTCCAGCATCTAGCGATGTTAAAACTTTACATTAAAAAATCCTACCCTCCCGGATTATCACCTGTTTACCTTTAGTATACGCTTGAGCGAGGGGGCGTTTACGCTTGGTTAATGATTATGGGATACAAACAATGGATGGTGTGCGATGCCTATTCCTCGTTTTGCGGCATTTTGTAAAGTAAAGATGACGTGTGTGTCTGGTATTCGTCGCAAAAGTGCACGTGTGGGCCTGTTAGTTATTCATACAAAAACTATTGGTACTAGCTGACACAAAAGGTGACATAAAATTGCTAGTTTGAGTTAGAATTCGTAAGCTAGGACTGGCATCAGAAAACTCAACTGAGTTGCTGTTCGATGATCGGAGAAGTGATAGCAATTAAGTGATATTCAGTCGGAGAATAGGGCCAAGTTAGGTCAAGTCTTGCTACAACTTGACCTCACCTTTAAGAATGAAAACTTTACGGTATAAATAGCAACAATCTCAATGAATCTAATACTAATCTTACGACGACTGACTAGTCAGTCAATCCAGCCAAGTACGCTTCACCAATCCCTGACTTTGATGTAATCGCTACCATTGACGTATTTACTAATAACCAGGCTATTTTTATATGGCGTTTTACACGCATTTCGCTACGAACAAAGCCCAGTGTGAGCATCCGCTAGTGAGTGGTTTAATCTCAAATTACAAGATATATATATGTGTGCGAATAAATACGAGATCTTCATTGGGCCATACAGGGCCAAAGTAAAAAGTAATGTCTGTTTTCTGCTGGCCGTGGAAAACCATAAAATCCCGGTAGATTTCTACGACCAAGTGCAGAGCCTTATTCAAAGCGAAAGTGCGAAATTGTACATGAATTTATTTATGGTGTTCATATGTCCTTTTAATTTACAGTAATAAATTGAATTATGCAAGCTACTTACTTACAACTATTTGCCATTCTATTGACTTGTGTTGGCGTGAATAGCCAAACGGTACTGAGTGGTGATCCTAGCAGAATTCCACCTAATCCCCACAAAAAAGACAAGAATGATCCCCAAATGGCAGGGTCTATCAGTATGGGAACACCGGATTTGAGCGACGAAGACTCCATGTCTATCCACATGCCCAATTACCTAAAGTGCGATGCTTGCAGAATTATTGCCTTCCGGTTCGCAGATACCCTCGAGGTAAGACTAAAAAATATTTGTCTTATCCAAACACATCAGATCGTTGTAGTCATGAAAAATGAACTGCAAGCTTTGCAACAAAAAACAACAAGACTGGTTTTGACACCGCAGTTTTACAATTTCGTCTGAGCCGATTTATTACATTGTTTGTGTTGAAAGATTGACTGGTTTGCTTATCGCTTAAACTTTAACCTTTTATACAAAGATTACAAATGCAGGTTAAAACGGCTTAGGCGCGTGTGTTCATTCGAAAATGTTGGCGTGTTGTGGTTCGTCCGATGGTAACAATAACAAACCTAAACCCGTTATCTCATCCAGTATGAAACTAAATAGACTGGATGGGCAGAAATCGACGTGGTGTCAGATCGTTTTACCTCAAATTTGATTCCTTCAAAAAATACTAATTCATGCTGTTTCATATATTTCTGAATATTGCCCATGCACGTGATAATCAAAACTTTTTTTTTTATCACAGAAAGAAATTGATAAATTTCCATCAATCAAGAAAGGCAAAAAAGAATTGTCTGAAGATAGAGTTTTAGATTTATTAGAAGGCGTTTGTGATGACAGCTGGGAACAGTACGGCATTAAAGAAGTGGAAGGAGTAAATAGATTATCCGGACCCGGTTTCGAAACTTCGGACATTCCGGGAATCATGCAAGGAGGCGGGAAATGGCCATTTAGGTATGAGTCAACATGACGATTTATTAAGAAACGCACATCGCAGGCAAACTTATAAATTTCTTAATTACTCTAACGAAAATCAATAATATTTATCTAATTTAAACTTTTGTTTATGCATGATTGCACCGAAATGTTCTTTCTAGTATATGTTTCAAATGTCTCCGGTACCATTACCCCTGCAGTTTTTGTTACGTGGCCAGATTTTGATCGACAGTCACGTCTTAATCACAAAACTTTAGAACAATATCATGATCATTGTAGATATTTAATATTGTCTTATCTGCGTCTTAAGTATATATTACACCGGCCGTTGAGTCTCAAGTGTTGGTGAAAGTATACCAATCCCAAAAGAGCTCTTCAAGTGCTCACGACGTCCTTGTCCAGACAAACAATTTTGCCACGAAGCTAATAATATAGGATGCACTTATCAATTTTTAACATTTTTAAATGTTTCAGATTCAAACAAATGTGTCAAATCTTGGTCGGTGACGTTGGAGAGGAAATAGTTTACGAAACTTTTAGAAAAAGCAAAGGTAAAGGACTAGAAAAAAGACTTTGTTTTACCCCTATCGAAGGAAGGCCCGGCTTCTGTGAAAAGAAATCTGGAAAAGAGAAGAAATTTAAAAATGCGGGAAAACCCAAGAAAACTAAAAATACTGAAACGGAGAAACCGAATTCACGTCACAATGAACTCTGAATATATCATCTCACCGGCTTTTCATTGTTTTCACTGTAATAATACAAGAAGCATTGTGATATTGAATGTAGCAATTTCCATACTAGCCTCACATAACATATTGGTTTCAAAGGCATGTCCAAGATATTTAATGACGTCTCTGTCGATGATAACATCGGCTTACTAGGAAATTAGTATATAAACTGTTTTTGCAAAATAACAACGTATTTTTTATGTTCATAAAGATGGGAATACAAGGCAATTGAGATGTTTCATGGTGTAGAATTATGAAAACTTTGTTACCGATATTTTAGATTTTGTTGCCAGTGGCGTTACTCTAATCTTTATTCATTACGTGGAATTTCGTATGTGAAAAATTACATTTTTATGGCATGGATTCACACTAAGTCAACTTCATCTATTTACTGTACGTACATCACTCACAAGATGTATACTGTTTGTACTGACTTACACGGCATGCACTAGCGATTCATAAACATACTTGAAATTGCAAAAATTGGTCCTTCATCATATGGATATCAACATTTCATGCTTTACAAAATCAAGAATTTTGCTTTTTACTCAAAATTTCAAGTATTTTAAAAAATCCTATGAAATATTAATTTCGAACTTTTTTCTTTTATTATTTGGAACACAAAAATGAGAACAAAATACAACTCGTATCATATATATTATCTAATTACGTTTCGTATGTTGATTTACCTTTCAAAACTGTATATCATAGTATCTTTCATTCATCGCTCGTGTTCTTAATAAAAAGTATTAACTAAATGTTAGTATTAACTAGATTTTTTATACGACGTACGACGTATCGATACGACTTCTTCCCCGAACATCTCACAAACCACTGATATGTGTAAGGAGTTACTTTAGTTGTGGAAGGACAGAAATCTTTCGGTTTATTGTTGCCTACCCAATTTATTATCCCCTGAGTGAGGTTGTGGGCATGGGATTTGAACCTGTGATGGAACCATAGTAATATCTAACGGCGGTAGGAATGTTGTATCACTATACGTACATACAATATTCAGCTGATCCAAGATGGCTGCGGTGTTATGCGGGTACTTTGGACAAGGAAAAGGCAATAATTGTTCTCAAAAAACAATATGTTTGATATATATGAAATACGCTGATTTTATCACTTTTATAAATAAAGGCATATTTATTCTGAAGAATGTAGTTCTTGGAATCTTTGAAACTCCTAAAGCGCATTTGATATGTAACTAGCATGTAATATTTAAAACCTAATATTTACGCTTTCAATATCTATTGGAAGCGACTGAAACCCATGAGCAGGGGTATATTCACTTGACTAACACAGACAGTCCCCGAACTCGTAATGGAACTAAAATAAGAAAAATCGAAATAAAATTATGGTCTAACCCTAACCTGGTACACATACTACGGGAGTACTAATTGTCTTCTTTTTATGTGGAATTAACAACCACTCAAAGATTGCTTCCCCAATCGCATTGAACGGAAAATCTCTAGGTTTCGTCGATCTTATATATATCTGATAAAGACCAATAAGTGTCTCGTAGGTCTGGTACGTCAGTTACCACCTGAAACCTAATTCTTCGTAGATTTTGTGTCACTTCTGAGTAGTTTCGTGGGACATTGTCTTTATCCGCTATGCATATATATATGTAAGATAGCTCCAAGTTTTAGAAATACACATCAATGTACTTTGCACTTACGGTGCCATCACCCAAAGAGATAAAATAAGTCAGAATTTTCTACAGAATCTCATAAGGTACTGAATTTACTAAGCGTTCTTAACAGTCTAAAGAAGGCGTGTGCGTCAGTTTTTGTTGTCCAAACTTGATATTTTTTTTCGGGTTTGTAGCTAAAGTCGGAGTCGATTTTTTTTACAATCCGGAGTTGAGAGTCGCAGTCAAAATGTTTCTTGACCCGAAGTAGGCGGTAAAACTTTTTAAACTCGGAGTCAGTGGTAATTTTTCCCCACTCTGACAGTCTGGATCAGGGTGGTCTAAACCCACACGCGACCCGCAGCTTCATAATCTGTGGCCCGCGTCGCATTCGGAGAGTAATTGGATAATTCATTTTGATGTTGTTTTTTCATAAAATGAACCAGAAAAATCTTTTGACATATTGTTACATCACTAATGTCGCTGAATTGACTAGTGTTGTTAATGCCAGATTAATAAGTATATATTAATGTTATGGCCTAACAATATAATTCATGCCGGGTGTTTTTATGCAACCAGCCTATACAGTATTACAAAAAATTCAGTACATTTGTCGAAGAATTTAGTAATTACCCTCCTTTACCTCACATTCGGTAATCAACCAATCTGCAGTTATTTTGTAAACATGAGTTTGAAAAAAGGTAATGAATTCAAACAGATTTTTAACAAGATGTCGGAGAGAAAATACCACATTGCTTGCTTGATATATCAAATATCTTGATGTATCAAAGTTGTGTCGGTGATGAAAAAAATACAATTTATAACGGCATTTCAGAATCGTGTGAGCAATGATCATTTTCCAAGTTAAGATTTTGCTTTGAAGATCTTATCGATGTTCAAAAGCACTTACATTTACTGATCAATGTGTTTGCACAATAAAAGTGTTTGTTTTGTATTGTGGCCCGCGAACAATGCAAAAATAATTTTGTTTCCCCCGAAGCCGACAACCTTGGACCATCCTGGACTCTGGATATTCGTATGAACCAAATTGCGTGTGGTCACAAAACCGCATGCTATTCTGGTGTCACAAAATGAAAGTTCCTGCTGCAAATATTGCAGATGTTGGTTATTGCTTTTGCATAATCCTGGCAAAGCGTACTATTATTACAACATTAAATTTTCTGCAGCGTACGCTTCAATGTGTTGTCAAAAGATAAGAATGTATAGAAATAGATGTTTATATGTATTTAGGTTTCAAGCATGTGTGTATTCCCATAGCGTGCAGACTTTCCTAACCAATATACCAAGCATTGTGAATAAATAGCGTTTATCGAATTGTCACACTCTAAAACTTGCATAATTTACTCGAGTTGATTTATTTATGTCACTATATTAAGCTTGAAGAATAGTACGTTTTCTCTGTATATAAGTCGCCGTATTAGAGAATTGTTTCATACTTTCATCAAACGTAGATGTGTTCGGTTGTATCAAGCAATATAGCCATGTTCGCGCCTATCGTTATTCTCCTCATAAGCTAACTGGGCTGTGGACTGGGAGCTGCACCTAGAAGCACAAGAATCGGTAAGTCCTAACATTCATGTCTGTCGATTCTAAAGTAATACACCATGTGATTTATGTACCTACTTTTGAACTGCTGGTGCAGGTTAGTATATATACTCGTTTTCATAGTAAATTTTTAACCAAAATACTTGCCTTTGTGACTCACGCCTTACAACAGTCAGAGGCTGGTATCTCTGAGACACATGATGCTATAAACCCTGGAAATTATTCAATATTCTTAAATATATAAAATCCGGGGCAGTAATTATTTGAATAATAGCAACAAGATGGCTCAACCAAATTGGGATATTTGCTTCTGGTTACTCGTTATAGTCAGGTATGGTATTACACAACCAGTGCAATCGTTCAAACGCATGTAAGTGACATTAATACCCTGCATAAAATAGCTACATCAAAATATTTATATATATATTATCCTGTAGGTTCAAAATTTCTTTTATATTTAGTTACGTTAACTGCAGCCTCTGGAAGAATAACTAGTCCTGGATATCCGAATGGATATGGTGACAATAGCGACGAAAGCTGGCGATTGAGGGTGGAAGGAGCAGAATCGTACACGATCACTTTCGAAGTTGTTGATTTGGACAAGTCTGGTTGCTATGATTACCTGGTTTTGTACGACGACTCAAATTACCTTGCTCCGGGAGGTAATATGAACTAAACATGACCGTAAATGAACATTTTTGTTTGGACTACCAAAATTTTAGTTTTTAAACATAATTTTCAGAATATAATGAACGGCCTTCAAACTAAATACAGGGGGGCTTATTTCAACAACTCGTTTTAGTCTTCGCAATTGAAAACCATACCACGGCTTCGGGAGATTCACATGTTTCCCTTTTTAAACGAAAGCAACTGATAAGGCATTGATATGCTAGGAAACCTTAGATTGGTATTATTCTCAAATTAGTTAACGCAATATTACGTACAATGGGAAACATTGTTTTAATAGCGTAAGCCAGTCTAATCGTGCCGATTCGTTTTCCTGGGTAGAGCCTATAATTATGTACGTGTCTATATTCAAACGAAAATTTGCTTATATTTTTAATAAAATAACAAGAATCTCATGAATTAGACATTTTATAATTTTTCTTCCAGTTACCATATGCGAAAAACCACCTACGCCATACATAACGGATTCTGGCAAAATGACTATTACGTTCAACACAGCCGGTAGTTGGACTGCTGGAGAAAGAGGAAACGGATTTTCACTTGTTTATCAGGCGAATGGCCCAGGTATAACGGAAATATTTGTTGAAAACTTACACACGCGACAGTTAAAATATGCGTTTGTGTAATCGATTTTATTCTCAAATGGATTTTTATATAACCCGCCACTTTATCGCATACAATTTCTTCTTTCTTGAATATATATTTAAGAAATTTAAACAAAGTAGCTTCCTATACAGAATAGGTAGCCTAACATGAAATAGTACTGCAACTTTACATTATCACGCAATGCAGGTATTATTCCCGGGACAACAGCTGCACCAGGACCTTCAACAACAACAGGAAACATTATTGTCGTCACAACCGAAGGCTCGGCCTCAACTACTAAGGGCACAGAGACAACTGCTGGAGTGCAGACAACATATCCACCCAGTGGAAATTTTCCACGTAAAAATTTTATGTGGTTGTTCATATTATTAACTATTATTTTTAAAATAACCAGTTCGTAAAATTTCGACGAAGAATATGCAATCACCTTGTATTAATACAAAATTATTCATACTTTGACATTTTATCAGCTGGAACACAAGATGATAGCCAATGCGGTGTGCCGGCATTTTCACCACAAATCACAGGCTTCGATTACGTGGCACAGGGGGCTGCAGTTTCCGAGTCGAGATCTGTTCCATCACCTCGAGTTGTCAACGGAGAAGAAGCAATTCCACATAGTTGGCCGTGGCAGGTAATCTTGAAATTTTAAATAACTAAGAGAATTGTGAAGCAGTAGCAATTGATGGAACATAATATTCCCTATTGTTAAACAGGCTTCACTGCAGGGATCGCAAGGATCGGCTTATTGTGGCGGTACGTTAGTTCAATCACAGTGGGTAGTAACGGCAGCTCATTGCGCAGCATTGGTTTTGTAAGTTAATATTTCATTTGAAAATAAAGTTATGCATCCATCTCACTTGTTTTGTCGACTCGTAATCAAATGGCATAACTGTTGCCATAACATTAATTCAGAAAAAAATTGCTTGTTTCATATAGCTGAATTAATAAAAAGCACAATATACGTGGTCCGAATCAGGCGAATTCAAGCGAGCGTTAAATTGTATCTTCATAACTATGAGGCCATGAGCAAATATACCATTTAGCATTTAGGAATTCCCATAAGCTAGAAAGTAATTTTTATATCAGGGAAATTTGTTTTACTCCGTTGACAGCATCGGAACTTACGCTAGCGATCAAGTGTTGCTGGGAGCACACGACAAAAGATCTGCAGAAGCATCTGCTCAACTCATTGACATTGTTGCAAAATATGTTCATCCACAGTACGACAATCCTGATCGTAGCCATGACGTAGGTTGGTATTTGAAATATGTTGAATATATATATACGTAACAGCTATATGTAGTGCGTTAATTTCTAGTCACGCAATAGGTCAGTCAAGAAATGCAATTAACTTGTGACTGGATGCTTTATTTTTTCCACATTCTTAACATTTCGGGTTAGATTACTTACTTTAAAAGCGTAACTCCAACATATAGGTCCAACGCGCTATTCGCAATGCAGGCCAGCGCACACATACTTATTAATAATTATCATTGTCTATAAATCCAAGCGCATTATCATTCAGCTTTGGTAAAACTGAAGACACCTGCTGTATTGAATGAATACGTTTCTCTTGCTTGTGAAGCTCATGCAGGATGGTCGTTTCTTGCCGGTATGCAGTGTGTTGTTACTGGCTGGGGAGTTACGAAGGAAGGTAATATGGTAATATAATAATCAAATATAGAATAAAGTTTAGTGTGATTCTTATTTAAATTTGTGTCAAAAATGTTTTCATGTTATGCATTATGAATGTTTTCATAACTGTTGATTTTTTGGCATAACAAGAATTTTTGATTCGTTAGCAGACGCCTAATTTGGGAAAGTTGTATTATATATATATATATATATATATATTGAAAAGCTTATTTCAATGATGTCTATACGTTAAGATGTATTCAAAAACTTTGATACAGACTAATTTGGGTATTTTCAGATTTGAATTTTTACGTTATTATCAAGACATTCTTTAAACATTAATCAAAGACTAAGGTGTCATTCCTCAAAGCCATATTTAATCAAATTTGGATATGAACATTCCAGGTGGAAATATTGGTACCGGCATTTTGCAACAAGCTCCATTACCACTCATGAGTGACACAGATTGTTACACCCTTTATCAGGAAGCGAATCTTGACACAACATCTGACATGCAATGCGCTGGAGGACAAGGAAAGGGGGCCTGTAATGTAAGTTACTTCATCCAGCGAAAGGCTAAATAAATAAGGTAGTTAGTGACTAATACTAACTAGGAAATTGAAGCTGACCGCGGACCATTCGTATTTGCTTCATTGTGTACATATATTAGTTGGCTGTATGTATGTATATTTTTGTCAGTATTTGTCAGTTCGTGAAAACATGTTTGTTTGAAATCTTCGTTTGTCTATATTCCAGGGTGACAGTGGCGGACCACTGAATTGCTATGTAAACAACAGATGGTACCACATGGGCATCGTTAGCTTCGGTGAAGCAAACTGTGACACGGACATCGCTTCAGTTTTTGCCAAAGTGGCAGAGTTGCGAAGTTTCATCGACAGCACGATTGCGCAACATTCCTGAATGAAGTGTAAATCCTAACGTAATGTCGATCTCAACAAAAATATGATCTATTGCTGAAATATTTAGTGTTTTATTTCTTGGTTGGTTTGGCATAGAAAAGGTACTTGTTTCGAGTCATTGTATTGTACTTGTTTGTAATAACAAGACGGCAATACTCAAATAGAAGGGCACTAAGATCGGTATCAGTACGGCAACGCCAGAAAGTATCGAATTTGCCGAAAAGATCGGCTGGCAAGAAAACGACAGTTAAAAAATTTTCTTCACTTTAGGCGCAATCTCTAGGCAATTATACACTTGGTTATTATCGTTTTATGTTGTCTACTGCCTTCTTGTTGTCTCGTCTATAATCTCCTTTCCTGACTGGCAAGGTGTACTTCTACCATGGAGGAGGCGATCGAAAGTCAGTTTAATGCCAGAAGCCACGAAAAACAAAACAAATACCAACGTCGAAGACCCGCGAGTTGCAAAGAATTCTGCATCTGTTACAATAAAAGCAACAGCGTAGCGACATTTGTGTCCAATTGAATTCTGGAAGATTTGGGTGATAAAAGTGTATTAGAAATAAAATTAGAATTATTTGTTTGGGAAATTATATACCAATGTGAATAAATGTGGCCGGCATACAAAGAGACTGATTAGAGACAAGGTGTCACTATACAGTTGAGGTGGCCATTCTAGTGAAAACAGTCCTGGTCCAACGAGGATATTCATGCACGTTTATTATAGATTTTAACAATGGAAACAATCGCAATAAATACAAGATATATCGTTTCACATATTTTATTATCCAAGTAAAATGATTGAACATTAGAATGTGTCTCATTAAGAATAGCAGATGCATCGATAACATTTGAACACTCAACATTACGAACTCTTTTGAAGGTTTAAGGAAAATCGTCGTTATGCGAGATGAACAAAAATTCAGCCATATGACGTTTTTATAATTTGGTTTCGCTAGTGAGGAACAATTGAAATATATTTGTAAGAAAAACACAAAATAAATGTGAAGAAATTGATAAGAAAATATGTTGTTTGACTTTTTTTGTGAAAATGCGTGAGTCATTGGTAGGTGTCGTTACGAGATTGTTATTGCCCACCACGATTCTTCGCGTCCGTAATCTTTAATTTTGTTTATCTTTATTTAGACTAAAACAGTGTTTCCCAACCCCGAGGCACGGATTAGATTACATGAATAAACGATTCCTTTGGTTGACTTATGTTCGCTGAATGATTTAACCGCAAATTGCCGAGGTGAAACTATTATCGTAGATAACTGCACGATCTGAGAATATTCAGAGACATGACGAATAATTCCCCAAAATTTTGTTATTCCTGATCAAAAATACTACATTGAAATAATCGGCGATCTACAGGAGTTCAATACTGAAAGTGGTCATGCGATACTGAATCAACAGCTAGGCTTCAAAAAGATTAGCAATTCAGGTAATTTACGCTTAGTCATACTGTTGATGGCTGCAGCCTGCAGGTCATTGTGAATGTAAATTGGTAAGACGAATGTAAATGAGCTTCTAAAGCTGTTGAGAAAACTTTTCCCAACCGTGTAGAAGTACCATTGCATCTGGTGTATTTTTACAAATATTATTCAGTTTTTAGTATTATTATATTCAATACGTAATTATCGATAATTCAAACTGTGTGTGTGCGAGTTGAAGTGCGAAGGATCCTTAACGATTGAGACAAACAGAAACAATGGAAACAATGTTTTTATGCGTAGTGTGGGAGGAACAATGTAATCCTAATAGGCATACCGTGAAATTTATCGAAAAGGTTGGGAATCACTGTGTTATTACGGCATCGATGCGTAATAAGGTTTTACCGTGTACTCATGACATTTTTCTGACATTAATATTTTAAAATATATTTATTGTTCCAATGCTAGATTAAGCGATTTAGTTGATATCAATTTCGGTATTATTAGTTCAATTTGCTTCAGTAATTATTCCAATATGGCGAAGTTCATGGTTGTATTACTATCTCTCACTTCAGTGGGTATGCTCGCCTCCTGTGACATACCGAATGTTTTCGAGTTTTGCACTGCTCTCATGTCTGACAGTCAGAAATCTTGCAATACGGCGACATGTCAAGGAAGGCCAGGCAAGAGAGGCCCAGTTGGCCCTCGAGGAAACAAAGGTGTAAAAGGTAACACTGGCGCAACAGGGACATCGGAAGCACTTGAAGCAAGAGTAAGACAATTAGAAGGTAAAAGTCGTATTTATCTTGAAGTACTTTTGAATTAAGAAAATTTTGGTAACTTTGTTTCTATGTAGCTGTGTTTAGTAAAAGAATTTACCAAATTTTTAATAATTATTGAAATAATACCAAACTGCATTTGTTAGACACCTATTAAAATTGTATTATCTGAATTGCCATGTGTAGAAGTGAGATACAAAACAAAATTGAACCGGTTTCTACACAAAAAAACAGAACAACCCATTTTTGCTTATTTTTTCTGAATATTGTAAATAAACGTTATTAAAAATGATTTATTCGAATTAGTCTTTTTTATTGCAACTATATGCTCTGTTTAACAGATACAATTATCATAATGAAGAAAGTATTCACACCGAATCAGAAACGTAAGAATTTATATATTTATTCTAGCTAATTTAAGGGTATAATATATTACCCAGTGATTCCCAAAGTGGGCGATATCGCCCCCCAGTGGGCGAAAACGATACAGAGGGGGCGAAAAAGTCTTAGGGGGCGATAGGGGGGCGATTTTGCGAAACCTGTTTTATGTTCGGCGCACTTAATTCTGTACTCTGTGTGCATTCGCAGGCTTGAATCACGTGGGCGATTATCACACGCGAAAGGATTTCTGGTCTCGTCTTCGCAGTAAGGCAAGGTAGTTTGCGTATCTCAGTGGTCGGCAAAATACGGCCGGAATAAAATAATCTGGCCCGGGACGATTCACTGAATGAACCTTTCCCTGACCTTTGACCGCGGAAAATTCTTCCCATACTTTACCATTTTAAAATTTTCGGTGCTTATTTTAAGAGTGGTTTCGCGAGTTGTTGCCTGTGAAATGGGGTATTTGTTTCAAACTATCATTCTAATACACACCATTTAACAATCTGTTTTTTAAAAGTACCGATAAAGAATTTTAGCCTAGTCTATCACAGCTATTTCTACACTAATTTTTGATTGCTGTATTTAAACTGAAACTCATAGTAAGACAAAGTATTCATTGACTTATTTGATTTATATTCAATTTCCGAAAAACAACTAAAAACTAACGAATATAATTCAAAAACGCGAAAATGAGGTAATGTTCACGACCACGCCTGAAAATCTGTCTGAGTGAGAGTGTCTGAGCGGATGCGAAAGGGGGCATTGTTACGTATTTTGCATCTTGCTGATTGGCCAATGTCACGAAGTAAACAAGGAAGTCTATGCCCGGGGAAATATCCAAACGGCGGTTTTGACGATGAATTTTTTTTTATTCATAATCTACGCTCGAGGAGTAAATTACATTTTTTTACGTAACAGAATAAATCGCGAGACACGTTTATACCGAATTATACTATATCCTAACAATTTAGTGAACAGCCACTCGTTTAACGAGCCTACAATTTAATTATAATTAGACAAATGGAAACACGCAGAAAAGTTGATGCTGAGTGCAGGGGTTCAATAGCGCAGTAAATATTCGAATATATTGCAAAGCAATAAGGAAATAAAATTCATATTCTATTCGAGAGATTGATCACTGCATAATTTTTGTAAGAATGTATCTTCTTAAAGAAAATATTTATCAAAATTTCACAAATCATGCTGAAATATTCACTTCGATGTTTGGAAGTACGTATTTGTGCAAACCATTATTTTCGAAAATGAACATTACAAAGAACAAGCAAAGAAGTGGGTTTGGTGATGCCCATTTAGAAAATGTTTCAATCTTGGCGTCGTAAAGCTATCCAGCGTGATGCAGCAACAAGACAGTGTCACATTAAATGTCATTGTAATATTTTTTTAATAAGACGACTGAGTTGAGTTCACGAATTGTCGCAGTTTTTGCGCGCTGTTCCGTTTTTAACTTTCGAAAAATATATGCGATCCGCAAAATACTAGCAACCCTGAATTTGTCCTGCGAGCGACATAAAATTTGCCGACCCCTGGGCCGTAGCCGATAGTCAGTCACGTCTTCTTCCACATCCGAGTCTATGAATCAAAAACAAATGGCTGGTTAATTATGAACTGGTGATCGGACTGAAGGCCGTGATAGGATGAGGAATCGGGAATGAATTTTTCCGAAGTTTTTTGGTGCAGGTCATCAGGCTGTACGAATGAATGAGATGTACGAAAATCATTATTATAAGTTTGGGAAAATCAACTTTGGTTTTATTATTTTAATGTGAAATGGGGTGGATTTAGGAAGTGAAATGCTATAAGACAAGAGTACACGGCGATTTTTGAGGAAGTGGAACCTTGGATTTCCGACCTATTATATGGTAAAAAGGGGGGTTTTCAGCCCGGCTACTATTGCTATTAAAACAACGAAATCACCTTTCCATCAGTAAACGGGGTAATTTTAGATATAATAAAAAAAACTCGCTGAAGAACACCAAGCTCATTTATCTCATTAAAAAACACTATAAACTATAATTTGTCTTCTTATTTGGTCTGTAATATATTCGTTTCTGACTTTATATTTTTTTGTAGTACAGGGGGGCGATGAAGTTGTATAAACTACTTTAGGGGGGCGATGGTCAAAAAAGTTTGGGAAGCACTGTATTACACTACTTATAATATATTACACTATAACACTATATTATTAAAAACGACTATACTAAGTCGTGAGAAAAACGTGATAGACAAAGATGGCTGTCGGCATTCACAAATTGGTTTAATGATAGGCATAAAAATCGATGTCAATATTTTGAAAGAATATCTTCTATAAATATGTTTTTGTGACGACCACTTACAAGTTCCAAAAACAACTCTAATGTGATAATCTGAATTTTCTTTCAAATTTCTAAAAAAAAAATTTATCAAAGCATTTCTTTTAAAATCCAAATTTTCGAGATGCAAAATTTGTTGAGATGCAAAAATGTTTAAAATAAAAACTGAGATTGATCACATCAAATTACTGACAATCGGAGTATTAATACAAATTCCTAAATGGTCTAATAATCGAGTAATACATCAAATGTTTCTCACAGTCGAATTTTGCGCAATGGGCATGAAGTCCAGAGACATTGCGGATGCAGATATTTCAACCTCTTCCGATTGGGAAAGTTTTCATCATGGACAATATGGAAGATTAGATGAACAGCCTGCATCAAACCCAACTTCCTATGGAGCATGGATTTCTCGAAAACGTGAGTTTTAAAGTTTCTGAGTGAAATGCGATTATTATCGTGTCTTGATATTGCCAGATTATGCACTTCGTGGGTATCGATGCAGCATTTTTATGACAGAAGAGAGCAATGCTCAAATATATGGGACACGAAAACCAAAACGAAGTAGCCTAGTACTGGTATTAAATCTTTTTGATACGACTCCGTCTGACCACCAGATGGCTACGATTTCTAACGCGGAACCGCCACAAATGCAATTTTTAATTTTGATGAGGTCATCACACAAAATCCAAATTGACAAGCAAATCCGATAGAGCTCACAGAAATTTTGCAAATAAATAAAAGTAACTGCCTTCATGCGATAACAACAGTCTCTAACCACTGCAATGTCAGTGCAATTAGTCTAGCTAGTAGTTGAAGAGAAAAGCGATTTTTTTCACGAAACGAATACTAAAAACAACAACAACATAACGAGAATATCGGTCAGAGACCGAAAACTTATCGATCGAAAGTTAGGGGATCCCCCAAAACAGAAACTGCGGTTTCGATTCGAAAAATTCTGCAAACCCGAACTGGATTGTTTTGATTAGTTTTCAGCCAATATCAGAAATGTAGGAAACAATACTACTCGAGGAAATACTTTTATGAAGAATTCTGCAAATCCGAACTGGATTGTTTCGATTAGTTTCCAGCCAATAGCCTATTTCTGTATTTACTAATCCTATAGTTTGTGTCAAATACAACGGCGCTAACCCAGGTTGCGACGGCTATTCAAACACAGCCTAGCGATATTTTGGTGAGGAATTCTGCAACCCCGAACCTGATTTAGGGATATGGACATTGCTTAAACTTTAAGGAGTAATTATAAGTAACGAGATACGATCTCGCGGCGTGTATCCTTCGCTCTGACTCAATAGTGTGGAAAATTTCTCGAAGGAAACTTGCGCATCGCGACGACGTCAAAGTTACAAGAGAGATATGGACAAGGCTCAAAGATTAATCACGAGATACGATCTAGCGGTGTGTATCCTTCGCTCTGACTCACTAGCGTGAAAACTTGCGCATCTGATACGCACACACACATTCAGCGCGTCTCGAAAATCTCTCGATTTGTGAAAATCCAGATATCTTCATCACTAATTAATTAATAACTCGCTAATTATACGACATAATTCATCCAAAATCAATAGGCTTCTGGTCCGAGATATGATGAATGCACATGCAAAATTTGGAGCAGATTCAACCACGCCTTCGTGAGATATCGCGTGCATCTAACAGACACACAGACAGACATACATACAGACATACAGACAAATACCTATCAATATACTTACCGATCTTAAGATCGATAAGTAATAACAAAACGATATATAGGTCCATATTGTGTCCAATAATATAAAAATATTAAATAAAATATATACCAATATATTTTCGGGATGGTTTATAATACTTGAAATGTAAAAGAAAATCTCGCATCAATTTATACCAATTGTCAAATGATGTTTTTCTTTTTCGAACGCTAGATTGAAATTTTAGTTTTTCTTTGAACTCTTTTGTTTCAGCTCAAATCGGAGACTGGATTCAAATCGATTTAAAAATTCCTAAAGCAGTGTCTGGAGTTGTAACACAAGGTAGGCCTAGTTATGATCAATGGGTGACTTCGTATAAAATCAAGTGCGGAAATTCTACAAACAGTTTCCAAATCATCATGGAAAATAATCAAGAGAAGGTAGGCACATTTTGTTGTAGGTTCAATTTAAACATCTAATTCTGTATTTAAGATTGTATTTAATATACTTTACCAGGTATTTCCGGGAAATAATGACCGAAATACTAAAGTCACAAATATATTTCCCAATCCAGTGGTTTGCCGCTACGTGCGACTCTATCCACAGCGTTGGCACGGACATTTGAGCATGAGAATGGAAATACTTCGTGGAGAATGCTACGATTTCTACTGAGAAATCATTCAAGATTTTGAGTTGAATTTGATATTCAAATTAAAAAAAGTGTAAATTTTCGTTGTTAGAATTTTGTTGTTTCAATACTCTATGGCCAACTTTTGATCTTATTTTGACTTGTTGTGATGTCATGGGTACTGCTAGATAACCACTAAACTAGACTGAAATGTCATAAACTTTTAAACCGTGAAGGAAAAAACTTAAAAACACAGCACAATACGAGACAATCGCAGCGGACTTGGGAGAAATAGAGAACCATGCGGACAGGAAGAAGCCCAAGGCAATTATGACATCATAACACCAAATCTAGTTACGGTTGACAACCGACGAATCGATGAGATTCAATAAAAATGTCTCATAAAACGCTAATTCTTCTGATAATTCCTATTAGAAATAAGATGACACGCAAAGTTTCTTGATTATAGACGCTTGCCATGAATGTTAACCATTTAAACCAGGGGTCGACAATTACTTCTTAATCGCGAATAGGAAAGGGATTTCAAACTTTCGTGACCCAAACCTTCCGTTGGTTACTGGATGCAACAAAATTCACTGGTTTATGCTTCTTTAAACTTCATAGAATAAACTATGATATAATTTATCATACAACCGATCTATTTGAATAAAACAACTTCACTTAACCGATCATAATTGCTTCCATCTCTTCAAACGGCTTTTTACAACTATTGACATTTGGTGCGTTTTGTTATACTGCACTGAGCAACAGAACCAATTGTCGTTTGCATCATATTATTTATTATACGTTTCCATCCATGGAAAAATGCATTTTATTCATTTATGTTCCAATCTTGTTTTATCATTTCTGATGCCTTCCGTCCAATCATGTAACAAGGAGCTTGTGTGTTAGATGACGTCACATGGGGCATGACTGATGCATCGACGACTCTTAGGCCCTCAACATGCCGGACCCTTCAAAACGAAATAAAGAGGTAAATAATGCGGACCGCTCCAACAAAAATACTAAACCATGTAGTAAATAAGGATTCTTTGTTTATTGGATTGATATAAAATTGTATAGAGACATATACAAGTTCAGTTATGATAACTTTGTCATATAGTTTGATTGTAAATAACCAATATATATCAAAAGAAATGATTGACCTACCTAAGTCTTTCGTCAACAACTGCCATTTCATCATCTTCTTGTCCTATTTTAGCAGTACAACATGCGTGTGCTCCAAACCCAAAACTTTTCACGTAACATCGATAAAATTCATCGGGCCTTGAAAATAAATTTTTGTTAGGGTAGTGGTTTAGTGTCAGTAGATTTATTAATTGTTTGAAACATGGCACATGAATAACTAATTGTTAAATTCAGTTTTTCATTCATTCAGTAGTTATTTTATAAAGAAAGTATGATGAACTTGGATTCAATATTTAATTGCAGTTTGCTGTCACGCTAATGTTTAAATTGTTCATCCATCCAATGCAAAACCAAGACGGTTTTTGCTTTTTACTGAATCGTCTTCTATAAAATTTTGTCATGCTTTACTCGCTGTTGCATAGATGTAAGTGGATGGATACTTCACAAAACCCTAAAAATTTTCAACAGCAGCAGGCGCAGATATTACGTGGGAGAAATATTACCTGGGAGGGTTAGTGTAGAGCGATCCATTGCATACTTCAGGTGCAACATCATCCTAAATCCAATTTCTTTCATTGTTTTTGTCATTTCGAACTCTTCAAGCTTTCTAAATCCTAAAAAAGGATTTCTACGTTGGAACACCAGAAAGGCAAGATTTTATGCGTTTATTGCATGTATGCAAGAGATCCTAACTACTTCCTTTCTTGTTTCGCGCAATTTTGACTTGCAGGAAAATTTGCTCGTGATTGAGCGTGCCAAATTGTTGTTGCCAGACCCGAAAAATTCTTTTTATACTATACCATTGCAAAATTTTTGGTGCTTATTTTAAGAGCGGTTTCGCGGGTTGGGTTTCCTCCTTTCTTTTTTTTTTATCTGTGTTTAGCCTGCGATTAAATTGATTACTGCAATTAAATTAAAACTCCTACGAAAACGAAATGATCATTGAGTTCCTTATTCATACATAAATTTCCGAAACAAAACTAAAAAATAACCAATGGCATGCAAAAAACATAATATGATAAAATGTTTACAACCATGCCTGAAAATATCTGAATGAATGACAAAAGTTTTTCAGTATAGACTGGGGGATGCGATACGGCCTAATACATTTAGAGCCTCAACCTTAATTAATCCGACACAGCAAGTTGGGGAATAGTATTTCACGCCATTGCCATCTACTGGGTAGTACGTACAGTATGAATATTATATTTGAAGAATAGTTTCATTATTTCAAATGGATAGATATATGAATGTATTGGTCTCGGAATAGATTTACCTTCTATGTGCATCTTTATATCATCTTCTTCCGACAGATAATTTGGATCAATAATAGGCTGATCTGAAGGATTCGTCGACTTTAATCGAATTTCACCTTTTGATTTGGGATGCTGAACTCCTATTATCGAATAGGTATAAAACGTATGCTAAAAATAAAAGCAGTTGCAATATTAGATAAAATGTTATGGTTGAACGGTGGTACTTCATACTTCGTGGAAGCACATATATATTCCTGAAATGCCAGATTCCTCCCTTTCTTCATGTTCGTAGTACAATCTTGATATAAGTCCTTTACTGTACAAATTTCACATTTTGTCAATATCTCTCGTTTCATTGAATCAAATACAGTACATGAAGATCAATAATGAGTCATAAAACTGAAAGCAGGTTTGTACCATTTGCATCTAATATCGTCAACATTATAAATTTATAAACTTGATATTGGACTTTAAAATATTGTATTTGGCTGATTTCAATTCTTTTCAATAAAGACAAAAAGAGCAGTTCGAAGCATTGAAATTGAGAAATTGAAATCTGAAAAGCTCCCATATATAATAATGAATTTCTTACGTTTTCTTTAAACTTGAAAACCAAAGATAATTTTCCTGAGGCAAAAAGTACTTGAATACTAGGAAATGGCCGTTTTCTTAAAAAAAAAGGATGTTTATTTTACATATCAAAAGTTTTTATTTGTTTAATTTTGACAGATTGGCCCAAACGAAGCTCAACAAAAAACGCATCCATGTTTTAGCCTTTGCGCACAATAAACACATAAAAGCATTTTTTGTAAGTTATCGTATCCGCCATAGTTTATACATTGTGAATTGTTTTGTTCGTTAATTAATTTGAGTTTTTTGATCGGAAAACTTAGTAATGTATTAGGAAAGGGTTTCAAAATTTTGTATCTTGAATGCAAAATTATTCTGAGTTCTCTTATTAAAGAGTTATTCATGATCCAAATTATTATAGGCCTATTGACTAGTTTAAATT
This sequence comes from Styela clava, assembly GCF_964204865.1. Classification (NCBI taxonomy): domain Eukaryota; kingdom Metazoa; phylum Chordata; class Ascidiacea; order Stolidobranchia; family Styelidae; genus Styela; species Styela clava. The sequence goes on from NC_135250.1 coordinate 22,322,601, forward strand.
TTTTCAGCAACACAAATGCTGCGCAAAATATATAGAAATGGTAGCAATATTTGAATACATTTACAAAGCACATAGTTTTAAAAAATTCTTTTCAAGTTGCTTTGTAAAATATTTTGCTACAATTTGCTTACTTGCTGCTTAGAGTTACGTTAGTTCCAAAATATTTAGTCTTATGATGAAGAACTATACTGCCACCCACGACTGCTGAGTTGTGTCCGGTACCGTCCATGACGTAGTCCGTGATAGATTCCGGTGTCTAAACATTGGTCTCAATTTAATTTGCGATATGTGACATTGCTCCTCTCCCACAGATATCTAAACTGTAGTTATCAATTCCACAATATCTGCGAAATACTGCTTAACTTACCATATCTGTTGCAATCCGGCTGTCGTTTGTGGCGTGATAGACGAAGTGCCCAAAATGATCCTGAAAATTAGCTCCCACGCCTGGCATATCCCTCACAACTTCTATCTGGAAGGCAAAAACACTGCAGTCTGACATTGAAATGTGTGTCATGGTTTACGATTTTAAGGTATGTTTTACCAAAGTCTTGTGTTTACTTTTTAAAAAAATAGTCAAATATTCGTAGTGAAATATTTGTAGATATTTTAGAGCTTAAGAATCTTTCGATATATAATCTATTGACACAACACGAATCTCCCACATGATTCTTTTACTCAGATATAAAAGATCAAGGTATCAGCGCTATTCTAAAAACGGCTTGAAGCTTAGAAAACTAAGTCAATAAAAACAAGTAAAAGTTTTTCGCTTAATTTTTTGAACAATTTTTCACGAATATTGAAAACTATAGATAATACATGTATTACATTTTAATTCTTTTTCCGCAAATGTTATGAAAGTAAGAGTCTACCTCCATCTCTTCAAGGTGATTTTTCGGGCCGATCCCCGACAACATCAATATTTGTGGAGTTCTCAGTGCACCAGCTGATAAAATTATTTCTTTTCTGGCCCTAACGTTGCTTATTTTTCCATTTTTTATGAAACTTACGCCTGTAGCTTTTTGTTTACCGCTTTTTCCAGTAACAAAGTGAATCTTGCTTACAAGTGCCTTTGTTACAATGTGCAAACTTCTTTGTCTATAAGAAATATATTCGGATTTTATACTCTGTGGCAATAATTTGCAAAATAAACACAAGCTTCAAGTTTTTAGTCCAAATCAATTTGCATTCAAATATTTAAAGAAGTAAAATAATTAGATACCTGAAAAATACAAGTTTGTATCGAAATTGTGCGAGCAGATGCAGATTGAAAACTTGAAAGGGGTATTCACTCGTTACGGAATTTCGAATCGCGTTGGGTAAAATAAGCTAATCGAGTGAAATGAAATATTGGATACGTAAGGTATTTAAACGTAACTCAATGTGTCGTAACTCGATGTATATTTTTTATAGGATCTACACGTTTTACCGTTCTTTATATCCCGATCGCAAAAACGCGTCTGAGGACGATTGTCTTAGTCCCTTGTATCTGGTGCAAATAAGTGAAGATATACCATCAATTTCATCAACATAGTCAACTTCCTTTATACCTTTGTATATGAAAAAACGTAAATACATTTCCGAATTTTCCAACATCAAACTAGCTAACTTTATACATATTATTTAAAGATTAAATTCTAATTAGATACAGCTACTCATCTGTCTGTTTCATTTTTTCAATACGTCCTCACCGATTTCTTTTGCCGCCGTCTTCAATTTTGCAGTAAAGAGACTTTCGTAAGAAATTCTGATATTTAGTAAACCTCCTCTTCCGACTTTTTCTGATATTTTGTCATCGACGGCGTTTTCATTTTTCCTAAAAAAAGGCTCCACATCTTTCCAACTCCATCCCTTTGCTCCATGATCTTCCCAAGAATCATAATCATGTGAACTTCCTCTCAAGTAACACATGGCATTAATTGATGTTGATCCACCGAGAATTTTTCCTCCGCAATATTTTGAATTCTAACAAAAGACATACACTTCAGACATACATTTCAGTTATAAGCGCCTTTCAACTTACTACGTTTTGCATGCCGAACTGGAAATATTGATATTACGGTACTTTCAAAAACCTGCGGAATCCTATCCCGGTGCAAAGTGTAAAACACATAAAAAGAAGCATTTAAAGGGGGTAGTTGTTATTTTGTCTCTTTTTTGCATACGAACTTTCAGTGTGCCGGCAGGTGTGTGTACATCATATACTTCGGAATTACCCCGCAGTGGAAGCTTACACAGAGCCTTGTTATGATTGGAGGGTTAAAAACAAAATGTATCTAATTTGATTACCTTTCCTATTTCAAGCAACGAATATTTTTGTTTGGCCATGTCGTAGTTCCAATTATAAGGAGATTGTTGCAACATGCCATATGTCATCGCACTGGGAACTAAAGGATTGTTGTAATCTGAGTCACCCGCTTCCAATAACAACACTCTGAACACAATAAAGACCATTGATGAACAGAAAGTTATCTAGAACAACAATCATGGATTCCGTTTTACTCCGTATTCATATTAGATTCTATAGTAGAGCAGGTTAAAAAAATTGGAACAAGATATTATGGTACATATAGTATATACCAGGGTGGTCCAAACCCAGGCCCGCGGGCCACTTTTGGCCCGCAGCTTCATTTCTGTGCCGCGCGTCGCATTCGCAGAGTAATCATTTTTGTGTTGTTTCGTCATAAAATTAACCAGAAAAATCTTATGACATCTTGTTACAGCAATAATGTCACTGAAATTGACTAGTGTTATGGCTAGCTGAGGCAACTGACGAAGTTGAATGATGGGCTTGGCAGTCTAAATTGTTATCTGGCTTTATATCGTTTTGGTCAGGAATATATGCTAACAATTTTGGCATCATAGAAAACTTAAAATCGAATACGGATTCCATTAGCCTAGGTTGGCGCTATGCCTGATAACTAAATATTAATGTTATGGCCGAACAATATTAGGCCTTAACATTATGGTCTTACAATTCGTGCCTGGTGTTTTTATCAACCAGCCTAAATAGTATTACAAAAAATGTTGCCTATATATCAGAAAGTTTATTAATTACCATTCTGTACCTCACATTGTGTAATCAATCAATCTGTAGTTATATATAAGTCATTTCGTAAACATGAGTTTGAGAATGAAAACTGACGAATTCAAACAAATTTTTAACTGGATGTGGGAGGAAAAATATCACAATTCTTTCTTGATATGTCTGCAAGTTGTGTCGGTGAAAAAAACAATTGAATTTTAAACGGCATTTTAGAATCTTGTGAGCAATGAGAATTTTCCAAAGTTAGGATTTTGCATTGAAAATCTATCGATGTTCGAAAGCACTTACATATGCGAAAGCATTTTTTTCCGTAATGAAGAGTTTGAAGATCATGCAATATAAGTAGGAGACTTTTGCAGGTTTTAGTTAATTTTTGTGGTGGTTTTTGCATGGGTTAGCTCTATAAATTCAATGTGTTTGCGCAATAAAAGTGTTTGTATTGTATTGCACTGTTTAGCTATTCTTAGTACTATTGTGGCCCGCGAACAAAGCAAAAATAATTTTGTGGCCCGTGGAGCCGACAACCTTAGACCACCCTGGAATATATACATTGTAAACATATGTATTGTACAGAGACACATCATCTTTGTTAGTTTTTGGTCCATGGTACATTTTTTTGTACGTGTAACAGAAGGACAGAGAATATTAATTAACCGAACTCACATATTTAAAAAAATATATAAATGAGGCAAAATTTTGCGAGTATGCAGAACATACCGTTTTCATTTCACTCGTTTATTATTACATCTATATTCATAAATTGTTAGGAAATGTTGGATGCAAAAGCTCATTGAAAATATGCAATAAGTTGGGTAAAATATGGTAACTGATGGTTGTTTCTTGAAATATTTTTTCCACAGTAATAAAACATTTAAGTTTCTTCCAATTCTCAATCATAATACAATGCTCACGTCATCCCAGTTTTGTCTGAGAGTCCTCTCGCAACCACAGCTCCAGATGCACCTGCCCCAACTACAAAAAAAGAAGAAAATTCATTGGTTTCCAAGATGACTGAGTTATGCATGTAGTACTGTGTCTCTATAAAAATTTTTGCAACTGACAAAGAGTTATTGAAGTCGTATACACGAATACTTGAGTAATGATAATAATACTAATCCTCAAGTCGCACCATATATTACTTTCGTGCCTGAACAAACGCTTTTTGTGCTTCAGATAAATCAATGATCACTCACCAACAATAAAATCGTATTCTTCCGATACATCGTTCGTTATCATCGGGTCGTACGACTTCCGTGCTAGTAGAGTCAATAGCAGAGCGACTAATGTTGACTTGATCATTTTCAATAATTTGCCTAATTTTGCATAACTTTAGCGAAAAAAATTAAACAAAATATTTTTACACGTTTATGATACAACTGTCAGTATCACAAATAGAGAAACGAAATTGTGCATTTTGGTGATTATGCCAATAATGTTAATCATTCTATCATCTGTTTATCCCAATAAATTCGAAAATGAAATACATATCCAACATTTAATGATGCCAGACTTATAATGCGAGGATGATGTAGGAAGAATGTAGACAAGTATAGTGATTCTAGAGTCTTGCTGCACTTCTACCGTTCTAGCATTTAATTTATGCGCGCCTGGACTTCATCGCTATAGCATGTCTTTTTCTAACTTTTGTCGAGCATCGTCATGCACTCCTGATCAAATACACAAACATATTGCATTGCGCTACAACCTGTTATTTAGCGCTTAATTATATGCCTCGGGGTTTGATGCCTCTAAAACATCTCATCGGATAAGAATGGAATGAAAACACGCGACACTAAAGTTGCAAGTTACAAATTTCGTCATAGTCAAACCAATTATTTTTTGTAGATAAAAAATGATCTCCCAAGAATATATTTCGTTTAAGCCCACATTATATATATAGTTGTAATAATATTGATGTAATGGAGCAACTACTATATATGACAAATGTTTTTGAAGTTAACACAGGCTGTGGCTATTGTTCAAAGGATGGCATCCAATTAATTTTCTGCTTTGGATTCCCATAGTTCATGGATGATTTTCCATTCTACATAGTATTTCACGGTTCCCATTTATTTTCGAATACTATTTACCGTAAACAGCAATCTATTGAATTTTCTACTAACCCACATTATATTTTGCACACTAGCGCTATCCATTTTGGGTGAAGCAATAGAAAGTGAGTCACCATGTTTAAAGATTCTGATCGTGAATTGTCGAGTGCAAAGTGCGCGAAGTAGTATAATACCAAGCAGAAAAGTCGATAAAATGATGCGAAATATTCGCCATAAACAGCCACATATCCCGTTCATTGTAAGGATAATTAGTTGCTTCAAAACCAAATACATACACAAATTTATAGTCTTTGTAATCCCCCAGGCAAAACAGACATAAACATGGAATAAAGTAAACTAAATGCACGTGTGTAAACGATACTAACGATTAACTGTTGAAAAAAAGCATCGGAATTTATGGATTACTAGATTATTATATTGAAATTCACAAACTGATATAGGCTGACAATCTTGTATTCGGATACACTTCATGAACACAAAATAGTTTGAAATCATTATCCATCTCTATTTATTGGACACGTAATGGACCTAAGGATCGTTTTGATATTTTTTTTTAATTTTGTTTTTGTTGTTGATCTTTTCTTTGTACCGTTATGGGAAAATCGCTTTTGTTTTTGATCACTGGACCAATTGTTTTTAACCAATTTCACTGGGTAAAGATTGTGTTATTCGCTAGAAGGCTATTACTTTTATTCATTCGTATGAATTCTATGAGACCTGATATTTCATCCAAAATTTCGCTATATTATTTTTATTCATGGGAACACGGTTTTTAGTCAGCGTGATGACTGGCTTTCCGTTTGAATTCTGCAAATTCTTGCTACCCGAAATTCGGACATTTTTTTAACGGTACCGGTACCGTTGCAGTGACTCAGGTCAGTTAGTATTCCAATTCACGTTGAAACTGAATCACGAAGAATGGATCTTTGTCACAGGTCCTTGGAAAGCTACGGCAGTTTACCTCCTAGCATCGTTACCGATACCCTGTGTAGTCGAGTTGTCTATGAGATTTGTCCGTTTAATCGAGTTGTCCGTGTGGTGTAGCCGAGTTTTTCGGATTCCGATATGACTACTGGTAAGTTACGGCATATGATTTTAGGGGAATGGATGATAAAGTATTTAGTTTTGCATTCCGTGTCCACATATTTGAGCATAGCTCTCTTGTATTCATATACATTCATTATATGCACCCAATTTCCTGTACCTTCCCAGTCTTTAGCAGAGCCTGTGCAAATGATACAATAAGTTTTTGCCCTTGAAAATATACGAACAAATTTGAAATAACCGCGAAATAATAATCTTTGTTGCGTCACAATAATTCGTATTGTATGTTAATTTAATGATATTATTTTGAAGCAAGTAGAAACAAGCGATCATGGATGTCAGTTCGGTCCCGTCTCACGAAACTACAGTTGGTGAACTCCAAGAGTTCTTCGTTGTTCAAGAGTATGACAATGCTGGTGGCTGCAAGAGAGGTTTTTATCAGATATTAGATAGATATAACCGACATCACTATTCTGTTACGAGAGAGATTGATTCTGGCAAAACTCCAATCGTGATTCACCTGATAGATAACAAGAATAACAATGTATTGAGAATGGAACCGAGGCTTAGGTAATTGAAAAAAAGGATTTAGTAAATAAATTAAACAATTTTAAAGTGAATAGTTTTACTAGGCATGACATATGCAAAACATGTCTTTAATCATTTTCACCTAATTCAGTTTTTCACTTTTAATCCAGATTTACCGGTATTCCGGAGTACCATGTGATTCAGAAATCAAATCGATTTTTCTAGTCGATCTGAATTCTCGAATACTTATTAATTAGTCATATTATATTTGTTTATTATCACTGATCCTTATAGCAATATACATACGACATTGAACAATGGAATATTACTGCTGGACACGAAATGGGCAGACAGATCGTTTTGATATTATGGTGCTTCAAAATTGCGCACCTAGTGGTTCCGCGTTCGCTACTGTCTAATCATCTATGGTCACTCGAAGTGGAGACGCCTACGATTCCGTACCACAACTATATATATATATTTCCACTTCAGTGTTCCGTACCGGTACTGTAAAAGATCAGATATCCGTACTACTTCGTTTTGACCTTCGGGCCCAAATATTTGGGCATTGCACTCTTGTATTATATCGAATTAAACTTCAAAATGAGAAACGCCAAACCTCCATTTTTTTAATCATCAATGTTGACAAAGTAATTCTTACCTAACTGAAAACTCACTCTTTTGTGAGTTTGATATTTTCGTTGGCCTTTTTGTGACTGAAAATCCCCCTTTTTCCTATTTTTAATGAACTTTCTTATTTTTTTCCTATTTCAATGAACTTTATTTTTCCTTCTCGTAAACTTACGTATTAAATTATATGTGCAATAGGCCGTGCCATGCATTTTGTTGTTGCTTGAAAGACTGCAGTCACAGTATGGAAGTTTCTGCTAACGGTGAGCTACTTGGAGTGATTCGTCATGGGGTGAACTGCTTCCTGCCAAAGCTATCTGTTGAAAAGTTCGGACAAACACTCTTTGTTATCAAGGAACCTGGTTGTCCGTGCTGTTGGATATGCAAGTGCGATGAATTAGTGTTCAACGTCTTTCTTTCGGATAATCCTCAACCTGTAGCATGTATTGTAAAACTGTTTGACACATGCATGTCAGAGATACCTATGTTCAAAGTGATGTTTCATAAACAAGATCTAGATTTGATTTCTAAATTTCTCATCTTTTCTGCTACATTTCTAATAACTATTTTGTTTTTTGAAACAGTTGATACGGGAATATAACCTCTTTCATGATCATGCAGTATCACGTGCTGAAAGAGCAAAGGGTAAGGGTAGCAATGTATGCAAATTTGTATCGAGAGTTTTCTGAAAAGCTGGCTCAGTTGAATATATTGTACTTATGCGCAACTCATCTAATAGTTCGTTGACTGGCAATTAAAATTTTCAATTCATTTCTAACTCGAACTAGATAATTACTATTTTTTTCATATTTTAAAACGTTATGGAGGTGTTTTTCTCGAATTTCACATTTTTGCATCAGTGGCGACGACTTTCTACAAAACCTCCTTATATTAACATAAGTTAAACAAAAGCAAAGAAAACAGACCAGAAATTTGGTGGTGGAACAATAATTAGATTTTAGCAAAATGTTACATTCATTAAAAACGGTTTTCATTTCTTAGTTAAGATTCTAAAACAAAGAGTTCATATTTTAAAACGTTATGGAGGTGTTTTTCTCGAATTTCACATTTTTGCATCAGTGGCGACGACTTTCTACAAAACCTCCTTATATTAACATAAGTTAAACAAAAGCAAAGAAAACAGACCAGAAATTTGGTGGTAGAACAATAATTAGATTTTAGCAAAATGTTACATTCATTAAAAACGGTTTTCATTTCTTATGTAAGATTCTAAAACTCAAGAGTCGTTATTTTGTTTGATCCAATGAATAATAATTCCGTCAAAGAATGAGATCGTAATCCCGAATCAATAGTTGGGTAGTTATATAGAGGAAATTATCGAATTTATCGAAAAAAGTGGGGATCACTGTGTTAAGGCATCGATGCATTATATGGTTTTACCGTGTACCGTGTTTACCGTGACATTTTTTTGATATTGAGATTTATCAAATATATTTATTGTTCCAATGCTAGATTAAGCGATTTATTTGATATCAATTTCGGCAGTAATAGTTTAATATGCTTCATTAAGTATTCCAATATGGCAAAGTTCGTGATTGTGTTAGTATCCCTCACTTCAGTGGGAATGTTCGATTCTTGTGACAAACCCAATGTTTTCGAGTTTTCTACTGCTCTCGTCTCTGACAAACAAAATCTTGCAATACGGCAACATGTCAAGGAAGGCCAGGCAAGAGGGGCCCAGTTGGCTCTCAAGGAAACAAAGGTGTAAAAGTTGACACTGGCGCAACAGGGACATCGGTATCACTTGAAGCAAGAGTAAAACAATTAGAAGGTAAAAGTCATTTGTATCTTGAAGTACTTTTAAATTAAGAAATTTGTTATAACTTTATTTCTATGCAGCTGTGTTTAGTAAAAGAATTTACCAAATTTTTAATATTTATTGAAATAATACCAAACTGCATTTGTTAGACACCTATTAAAATTGTATTATATGAATTGCCATGTGTAGAAGTGAGATACAAAACAAAATTAAACCGGTTTATTCAGAAAAAACAGGAAAACCCATTTTTTTTCTGGTTGTTGTAAATAAACGTTATTAAAAATAATTAACTCGAATTAGTCTTTTTTATTGCACCTATATGCTCTGTTTTACAGATACAATTATCATGATGAAGAAAGTAATCACACCGAATCGGAAACGTAAGAATTTATATATTTATTCTAGCTATTTTAAGGGTACTTATACTATATTATTAAAAACGACTATACTAAGTCGTGAGCAAAATGTGATAGACAAAGATGGCTGCCGGCATTTACAAATTGGTTTAATGATAGGCATAAAAATTGATGTCAATATTTTGAATAGAATATCTTCTATAAATATGTTTTTGCGATGACCACTTACTTACAAGTTCCAAAAACATCTCTAATCAGAAAATCTGAATTTTCTTTAAAATTTCTAAAAAAGCAAATTCATCAAAGCATTTCTTTCAAAATCAAAATTTTCGAGATGCAAAATTTGTTGAAATGCAAAAATGTTTGAAAATGAAAACTGAAATAAATCACATCAAATTACTGACAATCGTAGTATTAATAAAAATTCCGAAATGGTCTGATGATCGCGTAATATATCAAATATTTCTCAAAGTCGAATTTTGCGCAATGGGCATGAAGTCAAGAGACATTGCGGATGCAGATATTTCAACCTCTTCCGATTGGGAAAGTTTTCATCATGGACAATATGGAAGATTAAATGAACAGCCTGCATCAAACCCAACTTCTTATGGAGCATGGATTTCTCGAAAACGTGAGTTTTAAATTTTTCAATAAGTGAGTAAAATGCGATTATTATCCTGTCTTGATATCGCCAGAATATGCAGTCCTAGGCTTACCATAAATCTGAAACAAAAAACCGGGACGGTGCGATTTGGCAAACATTCGGTCGATTGCCAGTCTTAATAATATTGGAACGTCTGCCATGCCATTGCGGGTATATACGGCTGTGAATCTCTACTGATCATTGAATTAGAAAAAACACAAAAAATTAGTTTTCATCATTCATTTAGACCAAAAGTATTAGTCCGCAGATCCGCCTTTCTCAAAAATTCTTGTTTTGATTTTGTCATAAAACTGATAACAAGAGACATCACCATTAAATTTGCAGGTTACGGAGTGGTTTTATACTTTCTTCTGGAATTCTGCACCTGCTTTCGGACCAAAATTTTTTAACAATGGAAAAAATCCTTTCAACAGATGCCGATGTTCCGAAAAACAAAATCAACTCATTTGCTGCAAATTCGAAATGCTAATATTTCTGTTAGAAAAACGTTAAACATCTCTGTCCACTTAATTTCAACCGGCAAAGTAAGTCAAATTGCATTTGAACCATGCTCATATAAATATCTCTTCATCAGTATTCGTCGAAAAGTGCATCGCTATTCAAAACCTGATCAGCTAACCAAACATATCATTTATCAATTTTGCAGACCAAACACTTCAGTCCAGTTTATTTCACTCTTCAAACTTGTCAATATGTGTGGCCTGGCAGCATTGTAGGCTTCATCGTGCAGCTCAATATACGATAGACATTTCTCGTAAAAATCGCAAACATTCTTTTTAAATACAAATTTTTTCCCTGCAAATTTAGCTTCACCTCCGACAGAATATTTGCAACATCTACGGCAGGGGTCGGCAACTTTTTGTCGCCCGCGGGCCAAAATTAAGGGTTGCGAGTCATTGGCTGGCCGCACATATTTTTAGAAAGTTGAAACTGAACGGATGATACTTTTTATATTAAAAACCAAGCAGTGATACATCCATCTCTCGAATAAAATATAGATTTATTTCCTGTCAAAAATGTCAAAACATTCCATTTGAATATTTTCAGCGCCATTGAACCCTTTGCACTTAGCATCAACTTTTCTGCGTTTTGTTGCCATTCGAGCTTGAAGTAAATCATCATTAAATTCAGAGGAGAACAGCGGAGCAATGCACCAACTCTCATTTATTTCTGGCTAAACGTGCAAAATCAGCGAATCCGCTTATCAGACAGCGGACATCAGAAATTCTAACTGTGTATATTTACAAGTTAATGCAAATTTAGCCTCAAAAAAATTTGAAATTAATTCAGAGGTGCAGTCAAAACTTTGGTCATGAAGAGCAGTGTGATAGGTAAATGTCGGCTGCCAACGACACAGAATCATCCGAATTTGTTATCGCAAATTGGACAGTCGAGTCGATGCTCAATGTTTTGTGCTTCCTGCTTTGGATATGATCGTTGACATCTGAACGTCCGCCTTGACTAATAGAAAAACAGATCTGCAATGCGTACAGTGTACATTTGAACCTTTCCTCCTTCAGTTTGCTTCAAATAAGGAAAATCTTTCTTCAACTCATCAGAAAACTTGTACTTTCTTTTTGGCATTTCGACAACTTAACGACATTGCAGTTAACGCCAGAAAACGCATTAAAACATATATATACCAATTGTGACAAAACAATAGAGCGATTTCTCTCTCTGAACTAGCAAAGTGTGTCGCAAAACAGTGGTAAATGGGCTGTCACCGTTAAAAAAAAAATTGTAATAAGGTTGAATTTGAATTTTTTACCCAAGAAAACCGTGCTGACAAACCGGGACATTTGAGTCAACCGGCCGGGACGCCGGGACAGCTTGTCAAAACCGGGACTGTCCCGGCTAAACCGGGACGTATGGTAAGCCTATGCAGTCCATGAGTATCGATGCAGTGTTTTTATGATAGAAGAGATCAATGCTTAAATATATGGGACACAAAAACCAAAATGAAGTAGCCTAGTACGGGTAATAAATCTTTTACAGTACCGGCACCGTGTTTCGCGACTTCGACTGACCACCAGATCGCTACGATTTCCAACGCGGAACCGCCACAAACGCAATTTTTAATTTTGATGGCGTCATCACCCACAGGAATTTTGCAAATAAATAAAAGTAACTGCCTTCATGCGACAACAACAGTCTCTAACCACTGCAATGTCAGTGCAATTGGTCTAGCTAGTAGTTGAAGGGAAAAGCGATTTTTTTCACGAAACGAATACTAAAAACAACAACAACATAATAACAAAACGATATATAATACTTGAAATGTAAAAGAAAATCTCGCATCAATTTATACTAATTGTCGAATCATGTTTTTGTTTTTCGAACGCTGGGTTGAAAGTTATGATCAATGGGTGACTTCGTATAAAATCAAGTGTGGAAATTCTACAGACAGTCCAAACCATCATGGAAAATAATCAAGAGAAGGTAGGCACATTTTGTTGTAGGTTTAAACATCTAATTCTGTATTTAACGTTGTATTTAATATACTTTACCAGGTATTTCCGGGAAATATTGACCGAAATACTAAAGTCACAAATATATTTCCCAATCCAGTGCTTTGCCGCTACGTGCGACTCTATCCACAGCGTTGGCATGTGCATTTGAGCAGTAAATTTTCGTTGTTAGAATTTTGTTATTCCAATACTCTATGGCCAACTTTTGATCTTATCTTGACTTGTTGTGATGTCATGGGTACTGCTAGATAACCACTAGACTGAAATGTCATAAACCCTTATACCGTAAAGAGAAAAACTTAAGTTTAACACAGCACAGTACGAGACAAGCGCAGCGGAATCGAGAGAAATAGAGAACCATGCGGACAGGAAGAAGCCCAAGGCAATTATGAGAAAACAATTATGACGTCATAAACCCAAATCTAGTTACGGTTGACAACCGACGAATCGATGAGAATCAATGAAAATGTTTCATGAAACGCTAATTCTCCTAATAATTCTTATTAAAAATAAGATGGCACGCAAAGACGCTTGATTATAGACGCTTGCCATGAATGTTAACCATTTAAACCAAGGGTCGACAATTACTTTTTAATCGCGACTCGGAAAGGAATTTCAAAATTTCGCGACCTAAACCTCCGTTGGTTACTGGATACAACAAAATTCACTGGTTTATGTTTATTGAACTTCATAGAATAAACTATGATATAATTTATCATACAGCCAATCCATTTGAAAAAACAACTTTACTTTTTAACCAATCTATATTGCTTCCATCCCTTCAAACGGCTTTTTACAACTATTACCATTTCGTGCGTTTTGTCATACTGAACCGCAAGAACAGAACCAACTGAATTATGCATCATATTATTTATTTATCATACGTTTCCATTCATGAAAAAATGCATTTCATTCATTTATGTTCCAATCTTGTTTTATCATGTCCGATGCCTTCCGTCCAATCATGTAACACGGAGCTTGGGTGTTAGATGACGTCACATGGGGCATGACTGATGCATCGGCGACTCTTAGACCCTCAACATGCCGGACCCTTCACAACAAAATAAAGAGGTAAATAATGCGGACCGCTCCAACAAAAATACTAAACCATGTAGTAAATAAGGACTCTGTGTTTATTGAATCGACATAAAATTGTATAGAGACATACACAAGTTCAGTTATGATAACTTTGTCATAGTTTGATTGTAAATAACCGATATATATCAAAAATAAATGATTGACCTACCTAAGTCTTTCGTCAACAACTGCCATTTCATCGTCTTCTTGTCCTATTTTAGCAGTACAACATGCGTGTGCTGCATATCCAAAACTTTCAACGTAACATCGATAAAATTCATCGGGCCTTGAAAATAAATTTTTGTTAGGGTAGTGGTTTAGTGTCAGTAGATTTATTAATTGTTTGAAACATGGCACATGAATAACTAATTGTTAAATTCAGTTTTTCATTCATTCAGTAGTTATTTTATAAAGAAAGCATGATGAACTTGGATTCAATATTTACTTGCAGTTTGCTGTCACGCTAATATATTGTTCATCCATCCAATGCAAAACCAAGACGGTTTTTACTTTTTACTGAATCGTCTTCTATAAAATTTTGCCATGCTTTACTCGCTGTTGCATAGATGTAAGTGGATGGATACTTCACAAAACCCTAAAAATTTTCAACAGCAGCAGGCGCAGATATTACGTGGGAGAAATATTACCTGGGAGGGTTAGTGTAGAGCGATCCATTGCATACTTCAGGTGTTATCATCCTAAATCCAATTTCTTTCATTGTTTTTGTCATTTCGAACTCTTCAAGCTTTCTAAATCCTAAAAAAAGGATTTGATAAAAACTACGTTGAAACACCAGAAAGGCAAGATTTTATGCGTTTATTGCATGTATGCAAGAGATCCTAACTACTTCATTTCTTGTTTCGCGCAATTTTGACTTGCAGGAAAATTTGCTCGTGATTGAGCGTGCCAAATTGTTGTTGCCAGACCCGAAAAATTCTTTTTATACTATACCATTGCAAAATTTTTGGTGCTTATTTTAAGAGCGGTTTCGCGGGTTGGGTTTCCTCCTTTTTTTTTTTTTATCTGTGTTGAGCCTGTGATTAAATTGATTACTGCAATTAAATTAAAACTCCTACGAAAACGAAATGATTGAGTTCTTAATTCATACATAAATTTCCGAAACAAAACTAAAAAATAACCAATGGCATGCAAAAAACATAATATGATGGAATGTTCACAACCATGCCTGAAAATATCTGAATGAATGACAAAAGTGTTTGAGCGGCTGCTAAAACATCTATTGTTATGTCACTTTTTGTATCTTTCTGATTAGCCAATGTTACGGCAGTCAATGATCAGGGTTAAATATTCATTGTTTTTCTTGTTAGTATTGTACTTCTCTTTGTCGTAGTGAAAACATCGATTTTCTCATTACCTACTAAACTAATTACTTTGAAATTTTCAGTGGTGAAAGAATTACTTTCATTTATTTCAAATATCTCTTTGGGCTCTATGTGATTTGTTATTCAACTCGAAATTTTATGTGGTGATTTCTTGAAAATTGATGAAATTATTTGTATCGGTTGTGAGACCTCTCTCGTGCTACTCTTAGCGGAAGTAGGAAGTTTTTCGACCGTAAAGTACAATGGACTAGGTAAGGTATTGCGTAGAGTAAGGCAGACTACTGCAGACTTTGGCTTCGTGGCCATTTAATTGAGCATCGTTCTCTTTGTCTTTTCTTTTTGGGAGATTTGGGAGATGTGACCACAAGGAACCAAGCTTGTCCAGTAATCCAAGTGTCAATTATGGTTTTTGCATTTGGAAATTAAAATACAGACATGCGAGTATTCATGCCATTTGTCAAATGGGCGTTTTATAATAGAGAGAGAGATTTACTTTTCGTCAATCAGAAATATGAGCATTGCAACAATTAAAAGATATACCACAACATACGCAAAGTTTTTCAGTATAGACTGGGGGATGCGATACGGCCTAATACATTTAGAGCCTCAACCTTAATTAATCCGACACAGCAAGTTGGGGAACAGTATTTCACGCCATTGCCATCTACTGGGTAGTACGTACAGTATAAATATTATATTTGAAGAATAGTTTCATTATTTCAAATAGATAGATATATGAATGTATTGGTCTCGGATTAGATTTACCTTCTATGTGCATCTTTATATCATCTTCTTCCGACAGATAATTTGGATCAATAATAGGCTGATCAAAAGGATTCGTCGACTTTAATCGAATTTCACCTTTTGATTTGGGATGCTGAACTCCTATTATCGAATAGGTATAAAACGTATGCTAAAAATAAAAGCAGTTGCAATATAAGATAAAATGTTATGGTTGAACGGTGGTACTTCATACTCCGTGGAAGCACATATATATTCCTGAAATGCCAGATTCCTCCCTTTCTTCATGTTCGTAGTACAATCTTGATATAAGTCCTTTACTGTACAAATTTCAGATTTTGTCAAGATCTCTCGTTTTATTGAATCAAATACAGTACATGAAGATCAATAATGAGTCATAAAACTAAAAGCAGGTTTGTACCATTTGCATCTAATAACGTCAACATTATGAATTTATAAACTTGATATTGGACTTTAAAATATTGTATTTGGCTGATTTCAATTTTTTTTAATAAAGACAGAAAGAGCAGTTCAAAGCATTGAAATTGAGAAATTGAAATCTGAAAAGCTCTCATATATAATAATGAATTTCTTACGTTTTCTTTAAACTTGAAAACCAAAGATAATTTTCCTGAGGCGAAAAGTACTTGAATACTAGGAAATGGCCGTTTTCTTAAAAAAAGGTATGTTTATTTTGCATATCAAAAGTTTTTATTTGTTTAATTTTGACAGATTGGCCCAAACGAAGCTCAACAAAAAACGCATCCATGTTTTAGCCCCTCGCACAATAAACACATAAAAGTATTTTTTGTAAGTTATCGTATCCGCCATAGTTTATACATTGTGAATTGTTATGTTCGTTAATTAATTTGAGTTTTTTGATCGGAAAACTTAGTAATGTATTAGGAAAGGGTTTCAAAATTTTGTATCTTGAATGCAAAATTATTCTGAGTTCTCTTATTAAAAAGTTATTCATGATCCAAATTATTATAGGCCTATTGGCTAGTTTAAATTTTTTCAGCAACACAAATGATGCGCAAAATATATAGAAATGGTAGCAATATTTGAATACATTTACAAAGCACATAGTTTCTAAAAAATTCTTTTCAAGTTGCTTTGTAAAATATTTTGCTACAATTTGCTTACTTGCTGCTTAGAGTTACGTTAGTTCCAAAATACTTAGTCTTATGATGAAGCACGATACTGCCACCCACGACTGCTGAGTTGTGTCCGGTACCGTTCATGACGTATTCCGTGATAGATTCCGGTGTCTAAACATTGGTCTCAATTTAATTTGCGATATGTGACATTGCTCCTCTCCCACAGATATCTAAACTGTAGTTATCAATTCCACAATATCTGCGAAATACTGCTTAACTTACCATATCTGTTGCAATCCGGCTGTCGTTTGTAGCGTGATAGACGAAGTGCCCAAAATGATCCTGAAAATTAGCTCCCACGCCTGGCAAATCCCTCACAACTTCTATCTGGAAGGCAAAAACACTGCAGTCTGACATTGAAATTTGTGTCATGGTTTACGATTTTAAGGTATGTTTTACCAAAGTCTTGTGTTTACTTTTTAAAAAAATAGTCAAATATTCGTAGTGAAATATTTGTAGATATTTCAGAGCTTAAGAATCTTTCGATAAATAAGCTATTGACACAACACGAATCTCCCACATGATTCTTTTACACAGATATAAAAGATCAAGGTATCAGCGCTATTCTAAAAACAGCTTGAAGCTTAGAAAAATAAGTCAATAAAAACAATTAATTTTATGATAAACGCAAGCTGTCTCGGAGCGACCAAAATCTTTTGTTTCCATCTCCCATCTGAGCAAGCATTTGTTTCATATATAAGTAAAAGTTTTTCGCTCAATTTTTTGAACAATTTTTCACGGATATTTAAAACTATAGATAAAACATATATTACATTTTAATTCTTTTTCCGCAAATGTTATGAAAGTAAGAGTCTACCTCCATCTCTTCAAGATGATTTTTCGGGCCGATCCCCGACAACATCAATATTTGTGGAGTTCTCAGTGCACCAGCTGATAAAATTATTTCCTTTCTGGCTCTAACGTTGCTTATTTTTTCATTTTTTATGAAACTTACGCCTGTAGCTTTTTGTTTACCGCTTTTTTCCAGTAACAAAGTGAATCTTGCTTACAAGTGCATTTGTTACAATGTGCAAACTTCTTTGTCTATAAGAAATATATTCGGATTTTATACTCTGTGCCAATAATTTGCAAAATAAACACAAGCTTCAAGTATTTAGTCCAAATCAATTTGCATTCGAATATTTAAGAATTAAAATAATTAGATACCTAAAAAATACAAGTTTGTATCGAAATTGTGCGAGCTTTTTACGATCTTACAATAAAGCTGCTTTCTGAAAACTTAAAAATTGTATTCAGTCGTTACGGAATTTCAAATTGCGTTGGGTAAAATAAACTACCTGAGTGAAATGAAATATTGGATACGTAAGGTTTTTGAAAGTAACTCAATGTGTTGTAACTCGATGTATATTTTTTATACGATCTACACGTTTTACCGTTCTTTATATCCCGATCGCAAAAACGCGTCTGAGGACGATTGTCTTAGTCCCTTGTATATCTGGTGCAAATAAGTGAAGATATACCATCAATTTCATCAACATAGTCAACTTCCTTTATACCTTTGTATATGAAAAAACGTAAATACATTTCCGAATTTTCCAACTTTATACATATTATTTAAAGATTAAATCCTAATTAGATACAGCTGCTCATCTGTCTGTTTCATTTTTTTAATACGTCCTCACCGATTTCTTTTGCCGCCGTCTTCAATTTTGCAGTAAAGAGATTTTCGTATGAAATGCTGATATTTAGTAAACCTCCTCTTCCGACTTTTTCTGATATTTTGTCATCGACGGCGTTTTCATTTTTTCTAAAAATAGGCTCGACATCTTTCCAACTCCATCCCTTTGCTCCATGATCTTCCCAAGAATCATAATCATGTGAACTTCCTCTCAAGTAACCCATGGCATTAATTGATGTTGATCCACCGAGAATTTTTCCTCCGCCATATTTTGCATTCTAACAAAAGACATACACTTCAGACATACATTTTAGTTATAAGCGCGTTTCAACTTACTACGTTTTGGATGCCGAACTGGAAATATTGATATTACGGTACTTTCAAAAACCTGCGGAATCCTATCCCGGTGCGAAGTGTAAAACACATAAAAAGAAGCAATTAAAGGAGGTAGTTGTTATTTTGCCTCTTTTTTGCATACGAACTTTCAGTGTGCCGGCAGGTGTGTGCACATCATATACCTCGGAATTACTCCGCAGTGGAAGCTTACACAGAGCCTTGTTATGATTGGAAGGTTAAAAACAAAATGTATCTATCTTGATTACCTTTCCTATTTCAAGCAACGAATATTTTTGTTTGGCCATGTCGTAGTTCCAATTATAAGGAGATTGTTGCAACATGCCATATGTCATCGCACTGGGAACTAAAGGATTGTTGTAATCTGAGTCACCCGCTTCCAATATCAACACTCTGAACACAATAAAAATTGTTGATGAATGGAAAGTTATCTAGAACAACACTCATGAATTCCGTTTTACTCCGTATTCATATTAGATTCTGTAGTAGAGCAAGTTAAAAAAATTGGAACAAGATATCATGGTACATATAGTATATACCAGGGTGGTCCAAACCCAGGCCCGCGGGCCACTTGTGGCCCGCAGCTTCATTTCTGTGGCCCGCGTCGCATTTGCAGAGTAATCATTATTGTGTTGTTTCGTCATAAAATTAACCAGAAAAATCTTATGACATCTTGTTACAGCAATAATGTCACTGAAATTGACTAGTGTTATGGCTAGCTGAGGCAACTGACGAAGTTGAATGATGGGCTTGGCAGTCTAAATTGTTATCTGGCTTCATATCGTTTTGGTCAGGAATATATGCTAACAATTTTGGCATCATAGAAAACTTAAAATCGAATGCGGATTCTATAGGCCTAGGTTGGCGCTATGCCTGATAACTAAATATTAATGTTATGGCCGAACAATATTAGGCCATAACATTATGGTCTTACAACTCATGCCTGGTGTTTTTTTCAACCAGCCTAAATAGTATTACAAAAAATGTTGTTTATATATCTGAAAGTTTATCAATTACCATTTTGTACCTCACATTGTGTAATCAATCAATCTGTAGTTATAAATATATAAGTTATTTTGTAAACATGAGTTTGAGAATGAAATCTGACGAATTCAAACAAATTTTTAACTGGATGTGGGAGGAAAAATACCACAATTCTTTCTTGATATGTCTGCAAGTTGTGTCGGTGAAAAAAACAATTTAATTTTAAACGGCATTCTGAAATCTTGTGAGCAATGAGGATTTTCCAAAGTTAAGATTTTGCATTGAAAATCTATCGATGTTCGAAAGCACGTACATATGCGAAAGCATTTTTTTCCGTAATGAAGAGTTTGAAATCATGCAATAAAAGTAGAAGACTTTTGCAGGTTTTAGTTAATTTTTGTGGTGGTTTTGCATGGGTTTTGCATAACCGAACTCACATATTTAAAAAAATATATAAATGAGGCAAAATTTTGCGAGTATGCAGAACATACCGTTTTCATTTCACTCGTTTATTATTACATCTATATTCATAAATTGTTAGGAAATGTTGGATGCAAAAGCTCATTGAAAATATGCAATAAGTTGAGTAAAAAATGGTTGTTTCTTGAAATATTTTCTCCACAGTAATGAAACATTTAAGTTTCTTTCAATTCTCAATCATAATACAATGCTTACGTCATCCCAGTTTTGTCTGAGAGTCCTCTCGCAACCACAGCTCCAGATGCACCTGCCCCAACTACAAAAAAGGAAGAAAATTTATTGGTTTCCAAGATGACTGAGTTATGCATATTGTACTGTGTCTCTATAAAAAATTTTGCAACTGACAAAGAGTTATTGAAGTCGTATACACGAATACTTGAGTAATGATAATAATAATAATCCTCAAGCCCCACCATATATTACTCTCGTACCTGAACAAACGCTTTTTGTGCTTCAGATAAATCAATGATCACTCACCAACAATAAAATCGTATTCTTCCGATACATCGTTCGTTATCATCGGGTCGTACGACTTCCGTGCTAGTAGAGTCAATAGCAGAGCGACTAATGTTGACTTGATCATTTTCAATAATTTGCCTAATTTTGCATAACTTTAGCGAAAAAAATTAAACAAAATATTTTTACACGTTTATGATACAACTGTCAGTATCACAAATAGAGAAACGAAATTGGGCATTTTGGTGATTATGCCAATAATGTTAATCATTCTATCATCTGTTTATCCCAATAAATTCGAAAATGAAATACATATCCAACATTTAATGATGCCAGACTTATAATGCGAGGATGATGTAGGAAGAATGTAGACAAGTATAGTGATTCTAGAGTCTTGCTGCACTTCTACCGTTCTAGCATTTAATTTATGCGCGCCTGGACTTCATCGCTAGCATGCCTTTTCTAACTTTTGTCGAGCATCGTCATGCACTCCTGATCAAATAATACACACACATATTGCATTGCGCTACAACCTGTTATTTAGCGCTTAATTATATGCCTCGGGGTTTGATGCCTCTAAAACATCTCATCGAATAAGAATGGAATGAAAACACGTGACACTAAAGTTGCAAGTTACAAATTTCGTCATAGTCAAACCAATTATTTTAAGCTACGGCAGTTCACCTCCTAGCATCGTTACCGGTACCCTGTGTAGTCGAGTTGTCTATGAGATTTGTCCGTTTAATCGAGTTGTCCGTGTGGTGTAGCCGAGTTTTTCGGATTCCGATATGACTACTGGTAAGTTACGGCGTATGATTTTCGAAGAATGGATGATAAAGTATTTAGTTTTGCATTCCGTGTCCACATATTTGAGCATAGCTCTCTTGTATTCATATACATTCATTATATGCACCCAATTTCCTGTACCTTCCCAGTCTTTAGCAGAGCCTGTGCAAATGATACAATAAGTTTTTGCCTTGAAAATATACGAACAAATTTGGAATCACCGCGAAATAATAATCTTTGTTGCGTCAAAATGATTTGTATTGTATGTTAATTTAATGATATTATTTTGAAGCAAGTAGAAACAAGCGATCATGGATGTCAGTTAGGTCTCGTCTCACGAAACTACAGTTGGTGAACTCCAAGAGTTCTTCGTTGTTCAAGAGTATGACAATGCTGGTGGCTGCAAGAGAGGTTTTTATCAGATATTGAATAGATATAACCGACATCACTATTCTGTTACGAGAGAGATTGATTCTGGCAAAACTCCAATCGTGATTCACCTGATAGATAACAAGAATAACAATGTATTGAGAATGGAACCGAGGCTTAGGTAATTGAAAAAAAGGATTTAGTAAATAAATTAAACAATTTTAAAGTGAATAGTTTTACTAGGCATGACATATGCAAAACATGTCTTTAATCATTTTCACCTAATTCAGTTTTTCACTTTTAATCCAGATTTACCGGTATTCCGGAGTACCATGTGATTCAGAAATCAAATCGATTTTTCTAGTCGATCTGAATTCTCGAATACTTATTAATTAGTCATATTATATTTGTTTATTATCACTGATCCTTATAGCAATATACATACGACATTGAACAATGGAATATTACTGCTGGACACGAAATGGGCAGACAGATCGTTTTGATATTATGGTGCTTCAAAATTGCGCACCTAGTGGTTCCGCGTTCGCTACTGTCTAATCATCTATGGTCACTCGAAGTGGAGACGCCTACGATTCCGTACCACAACTATATATATATATTTCCACTTCAGTGTTCCGTACCGGTACTGTAAAAGATCAGATATCCGTACTACTTCGTTTTGACTTTCGGGCCCAAATATTTGGGCATTGCACTCTTGTATTATATCGAATTAAACTTCAAAATGAGAAACGCCAAACCTCCATTTTTTTAATCATCAATGTTGACAAAGTAATTCTTACCTAACTGAAAACTCACTCTTTTGTGAGTTTGATATTTGACTGAAAATCCCCCTTTTTCCTATTTTTAATGAACTTTCTTATTTTTTTCCTATTTCAATGAACTTTATTTTTCCTTCTCGTAAACTTACGTATTAAATTATATGTGCAATAGGCCGTGCCATGCATTTTGTTGTTGCTTGAAAGACTGCAGTCACAGTATGGAAGTTTCTGCTAACGGTGAGCTACTTGGAGTGATTCGTCATGGGGTGAACTGCTTCCTGCCAAAGCTATCTGTTGAAAAGTTCGGACAAACACTCTTTGTTATCAAGGAACCTGGTTGTCCGTGCTGTTGGATATGCAAGTGCGATGAATTAGTGTTCAACGTCTTTCTTTCGGATAATCCTCAACCTGTAGCATGTATTGTAAAACTGTTTGACACATGCATGTCAGAGATACCTATGTTCAAAGTGATGTTTCATAAACAAGATCTAGATTTGATTTCTAAATTTCTCATCTTTTCTGCTACATTTCTAATAACTATTTTGTTTTTTGAAACAGTTGATACGGGAATATAACCTCTTTCATGACCATGCAGTATCACGTGCTGAAAGAGCAAAGGGTAAGGGTAGCAATGTATGCAAATTTGTATCGAGAGTTTTCTGAAAAGCTGGCTCAGTTGAATATAATGTACTTATGCGCAACTCATCTAATAGTTCGTTGACTGGCAATTAAAATTTTCAATTCATTTCTAACTCGAACTAGATAATTACTATTTTTTTCATATTTTAAAACGTTATGGAGGTGTTTTTCTCGAATTTCACATTTTTGCATCAGTGGCGACGACTTTCTACAAAACCTCCTTATATTAACATAAGTTAAACAAAAGCAAAGAAAACAGACCAGAAATTTGGTGGTAGAACAATAATTAGATTTTAGCAAAATGTTACATTCATTAAAAACGGTTTTCATTTTTTAGTTAAGATTCTAAAACAAAGAGTTCATATTTTAAAACGTTATGGAGGTGTTTTTCTCGAATTTCACATTTTTGCATCAGTGGCGACGACTTTCTACAAAACCTCCTTATATTAACATAAGTTAAACAAAAGCAAAGAAAACAGACCAGAAATTTGGTGGTAGAACAATAATTAGATTTTAGCAAAATGTTACATTCATTAAAAAAGGTTTTCATTTCTTAGTTAAGATTCTAAAACTCAAGAGTCGTTATTTTGTTTGATCCAATGAATAATAATTCCGTCAAAGAGTGAGATCGTAATCCCGAATCAATAGTTGGGTAGTTATATAGAGGAAATTATCGAATTTATCGAAAAAAGTGGGGATCACTGTGTTAAGGCATCGATGCATTATATGGTTTTACCGTGTACCGTGTTTACCGTGACATTTTTTTGATATTGAGATTTATCAAATATATTTATTGTTCCAATGCTAGATTAAGCGATTTATTTGATATCAATTTCGGCAGTAATAGTTTAATATGCTTCATTAAGTATTCCAATATGGCAAAGTTCGTGATTGTGTTAGTATCCCTCACTTCAGTGGGAATGTTCGATTCTTGTGACAAACCCAATGTTTTCGAGTTTTCTACTGTTCTCGTCTCTGACAAACAAAATCTTGCAATACGGCAACATGTCAAGGAAGGCCAGGCAAGAGGGGCCCAGTTGGCTCTCAAGGAAACAAAGGTGTAAAAGTTGACACTGGCGCAACAGGGACATCGGTATCACTTGAAGCAAGAGTAAAACAATTAGAAGGTAAAAGTCATATTTATCTTGAAGTACTTTTAAATTAAGAAATTTGTTATAACTTTATTTCTATGCAGCTGTGTTTAGTAAAAGAATTTACCAAATTTTTAATATTTATTGAAATATTACCAAACTGCATTTGTTAGACACCTATTAAAATTGTATTATCTGAATTGCCATGTGTAGAAGTGGTATATTCAGAAAAAACAGAACAACCCATTTTTTTTCTGATTGTTGTAAATAAACGTTATTAAAAATAATTAACTCGAATTAGTCTTTTTTATTGCACCTATATGCTCTGTTTTACAGATACAATTATCATGATGAAGAAAGTAATCACACCGAATCGGAAACGTAAGAATTTATATATTTATTCTAGCTATTTTAAGGGTACTTATACTATATTATTAAAAACGACTATACTAAGTCGTGAGCAAAATGTGATAGACAAAGATGGCTGCCGGCATTTACAAATTGGTTTAATGATAGGCATAAAAATTGATGTCAATATTTTGAATAGAATATCTTCTATAAATATGTTTTTGCGATGACCACTTACTTACAAGTTCCAAAAACATCTCTAATCAGAAAATCTGAATTTTCTTTAAAATTTCTAAAAAAGCAAATTCGTCAAAGCATTTCTTTCAAAATCAAAATTTTCGAGATGCAAAATTTGTTGAAATGCAAAAATGTTTGAAAATGAAAACTGAAATAAATCACATCAAATTACTGACAATCGTAGTATTAATAAAAATTCCGAAATGGTCTGATGATCGCGTAATATATCAAATATTTCTCAAAGTCGAATTTTGCGCAATGGGCATGAAGTCAAGAGACATTGCGGATGCAGATATTTCAACTTCTTCCGATTGGGAAAGTTTTCATCATGGACAATATGGAAGATTAAATGAACAGCCTGCATCAAACCCAACTTCTTATGGAGCATGGATTTCTCGAAAACGTGAGTTTTAAATTTTTCAATAAGTGAGTAAAATGCGATTATTATCCTGTCTTGATATCGCCAGAATATGCAGTCCATGGGTATCGATGCAGTGTTTTTATGATAGAAGAGATCAATGCTTAAATATATAGGACACAAAAACCAAAATGAAGTAGCCTAGTACGGGTATTAAATCTTTTACAGTACCGGCACCGTGTTTCGCGACTTCGACTGACCACCAGATCGCTACGATTTCCAACGCGGAACCGCCACAAACGCAATTTTTAATTTTGATGGCGTCATCACCCACAGGAATTTTGCAAATAAATAAAAGTAACTGCCTTCATGCGACAACAACAGTCTCTAACCACTGCAATGTCAGTGCAATTGGTCTAGCTAGTAGTTGAAGGGAAAAGCGATTTTTTTCACGAAACGAATACTAAAAACAACAACAACATAATAACAAAACGATATATAATACTTGAAATGTAAAAGAAAATCTCGCATCAATTTATACTAATTGTCGAATCATGTTTTTGTTTTTCGAACGCTGGGTTGAAAGTTATGATCAATGGGTGACTTCGTATAAAATCAAGTGTGGAAATTCTACAGACAGTCCAAACCATCATGGAAAATAATCAAGAGAAGGTAGGCACATTTTGTTGTAGGTTTGAACATCTAATTCTGTATTTAACGTTGTATTTAATATACTTTACCAGGTATTTCCGGGAAATATTGACCGAAATACTAAAGTCACAAATATATTTCCCAATCCAGTGCTTTGCCGCTACGTGCGACTCTATCCACAGCGTTGGCATGTGCATTTGAGCAGTAAATTTTCGTTGTTAGAATTTTGTTATTCCAATACTCTATGGCCAACTTTTGATCTTATCTTGACTTGTTGTGATGTCATGGGTACTGCTAGATAACCACTAGACTGAAATGTCATAAACCCTTATACCGTAAAGAGAAAAACTTAAGTTTAACACAGCACAGTACGAGACAATCGCAGCGGAATCGAGAGAAATAGAGAACCATGCGGACAGGAAGAAGCCCAAGGCAATTATGAGAAAACAATTATGACGTCATAAACCCAAATCTAGTTACGGTTGACAACCGACGAATCGATGAGAATCAATGAAAATGTTTCATGAAACGCTAATTCTCCTAATAATTCTTATTAAAAATAAGATGGCACGCAAAGACGCTTGATTATAGACGCTTGCCATGAATGTTAACCATTTAAACCAAGGGTCGACAATTACTTTTTAATCGCGACTCGGAAAGGAATTTCAAAATTTCGCGACCTAAACCTCCGTTGGTTACTGGATACAACAAAATTCACTGGTTTATGTTTATTGAACTTCATAGAATAAACTATGATATAATTTATCATACAGCCAATCCATTTGAAAAAACAACTTTACTTTTTAACCAATCTATATTGCTTCCATCCCTTCAAACGGCTTTTTACAACTATTACCATTTCGTGCGTTTTGTCATACTGAACTGAACAACAGAACCAACTGAATTATGCATCATATTATTTATTTATCATACGTTTCCATTCATGAAAAAATGCATTTCATTCATTTATGTTCCAATCTTGTTTTATCATGTCCGATGCCTTCCGTCCAATCATGTAACACGGAGCTTGGGTGTTAGATGACGTCACATGGGGCATGACTGATGCATCGGCGACTCTTAGACCCTCAACATGCCGGACCCTTCACAACAAAATAAAGAGGTAAATAATGCGGACCGCTCCAACAAAAATACTAAACCATGTAGTAAATAAGGACTCTGTGTTTATTGAATCGACATAAAATTGTATAGAGACATACACAAGTTCAGTTATGATAACTTTGTCATAGTTTGATTGTAAATAACCGATATATATCAAAAATAAATGATTGACCTACCTAAGTCTTTCGTCAACAACTGCCATTTCATCGTCTTCTTGTCCTATTTTAGCAGTACAACATGCGTGTGCTGCATATCCAAAACTTTCAACGTAACATCGATAAAATTCATCGGGCCTTGAAAATAAAATTCCGATTATGATAGGGGTTTAGTGTAAGTAGATTTATTAATTGTTTGAAACATGGCACATGGCTATCTAATTGTTAATTTCTATATTTCATTCAGTCAGTAGGCATTTTTTAAAGAGAGCATGATGAACTTGGATTCAATATTTACTTGCAGTTTACTGTCAAGCTAAAGTTTATATTCTTCATCCAATGCTTTTTACTAAATCGTCTTCTTTAGAATTTTAACATGCATTGCTTGCTGTTGCATGTCGTTAGATGTAAGTGGATGGATACTTCACGAAACCCTAAATATCTTTCGACAAAAGGCGGCAGATGTTGTACGAAATGTTTGCATGTCCATTTTATCGAACCTATTGTCCTTTAATTTAAGCACCGTCAAATTCGTCTCGCTTTATGATTTTATATTGCCACTTTTAGTGTGACGTAACAAGTCACTTCTTTTCCCGCGCTTTACAGCCTTTCTTACCACGATAGACGCTCGCTGTGTTTTGTAGATTAGGGAGAATGCTGTGCAAATATATATTTTAATAATGACGGGTTTTCCTATTTTGGGGGGTTAGACTTATTCCATGCGTTACATAATGATTAACAGATGGGATTTTTTTACTTAGAATATTATTAGGTTCATTCATATATTATCGGATTAGGTTTTTGATGTATTCTTATACTGATCATTGTCTTATTTTGTATCTTAGCACACTTGTGACTGTTCTTTGAGTCCTTGTCAAAAACAGTCAATTTATCATTAACACTATTACTGTACTACTAAGACTGTTAACACTGACGTCAACATTAGCTGTGTTTATGCCTGACAATAAAGTTTCTATCAACACAAGTGTACGGGATTGTTGGTGTACAGATTGCAGTGTCTGTTAAGTTGTTCGTTTTTGGTGCATATATTGGAGACATTAATTTGGGGACACAAGGGACAGGACGCGACTTCAGTTACCCTGAAACTCAAAGTCGTAGTGGGAGACATTAAATTACTTATTACCTACTTATCCCACATATATTACCTAGGAGGGTTAGTGTAGAGCGATCCATTGCATACTTCAGGTGTTATCAGCCTAAATCCAATTTCTTTCATCGCTTTTGTCATTTCGAACTCTTCAAGTTTTCTAAATCCTGGAAAATGAGTTCATAAAAACTACGTTGAAACACCAGAAAGGCAAGATTTTATGCGTTTATGAGCGCGTATGCAAGAGCTCCCAACTACTCCCTTCCTTGTTTCGCGGACTTTTGACTTGCAGGAAAATTTGCTTGTGATTGAGCGTACAAAATTGTTGTTGCCAGATGTATGATTTGATTTTGAAAATTACCAAAACCTTTTGATTTAAAAAAAATCTGTCTGTGACTTTTGAAAGCAAAATATAAATTTTGGATTTTTATCCGCAGAATATTTTGCTTTATGATGTATCCCCGACCTTTGACCCCCGAAAAATTCTTTTTATACATTACCAATGCAAAATTTTTGGTGCTCATTTTAGGAGTGGTTTCGCGGATCCCTCCTATAAATAGTTTTTTTTACCTGTTTTAAGCCATAATTCTAATTCAAAACATCCAACAACCTGTCATTTGAAAGTACCGGTAGAAAAGTTTAGCCTATTTTATTACAGTTTAGATTAGATAGATAGACTAGATTAATTTTTGATTAGTGCAATTGAATTATAAACTCCTACGAAGACGAAATGATCATCGAGTTAATAATTCATTCTTAAATTTTCGACACAAAACTAAAAAATAACCAATGGCCTTCCAAAACCAGAATATAATATAATGTTCACAACCATGCCTGAAAAAATTTAGAATGAGTGACAAAAGTGTCTGAGCGGCTGCTGAAACATCTATTGTTATGTCACTTTTTGCATCCTTCAGATTAGCCAATGTTACGGTCAATGATCAAGAGGAAACATTCATTGGTTCTGGACTGCGTACATGAGAATAACGATGGCGCTTGGAACGGTTAGTTGGACACGAAATACACATATGGACTGTTTCGTTATTACGGTATGTTGTTGTTCTTATTGGACACAAAATGTTCATATGAATCGTTTTTGTTATTATCATGTTGTTTTACTTGTTAGTATTTTTCTTCACTTTGTCGTAGTGAAAACATCGAATTTCTCGAGTGATTTATTCAAAATTGATGAAACTATTTGTAGCGGTTGTGAGACCTCTCTCGTGCTACTCTTAGCGGGAGTCGGACGTTTTTTGACCGTAACGTACAATGGACTGGGTAAAGTATTGTTATGGAGTAACGCAGACTACTGCAGACTTTGGTCTTCGTGGCCATATATTTGAGCATCGTGCTTTTTGTCTCAGCAAGTTAGGGAACGATATTTCACGCCATTGCCACTGGACAGTACGTTCAGTATAAATATGATTCTTGAAGAATAGTTTTAATATTTCAAATAGATAGATATATGAATGAATTGGTTCTCGGATTAAATTTACCTTCTATGTGCATCTTTATATCATCTTCCTCCGACAGATAATTTGGATCAATATTAGGCTGATCAGAAGGATTCGTCGACTTCAATCGAATTTCACCTCTTGATTTGGGATGCTGAACTGCTAGTATTGAATAGGTATAAAATGCATGCTAAAAATAAAGCAGTTTCAGTATTAGGTAAAATATTATAGTTGAAAGGTGGAACTTTATACTCCGTGGAAGCACAGATACACGGCGGGCGTTAAAATATTTATCTGAAAGAAAGTTCTGTACATTTTCCTGAAAAGTCAGACTGCTGTCTTTTCTTCATATTTGTAACAGCACAACTAGATAAAAGTCCTTCAATATACAAAATTGTCGTAGTCTAGGTTCTTTCAGATGTTGTCAAGATCTCTCGTTTTCTGGAATCGAATACAGCATATGATGATCCATCATGAATCATAAAATTAAAAACAAGTTCACAACATTTGCATCTAATAACTCCAACATTATAAATTTATAAACTTGATATTGGACTGTAAAAAAAAATGTATTTGGCTATTTTAATTCTTTTTAATAACGGCAAAAAGAGCAGTTCGAATCTTTAAAATTGAAAATCTGAAAAACTCTCAAATATATATTAATATTAAATTTCTTACGTTTTCTTCTGACTTGAAAACCAAAGGTAATTTTCCTGAGGCAAAAAATGCTTGGATACTAGGGAATGGCCGTTTTCTAAAAAAAAAGTTATGTTATTTTACATATCACAAGTTTTTATTTGTTCAATTTTGGCATATTGGCCCAAACGAAGCTTAACTAAAACGCATCAATGTTTAAGTCTCTGCACGCAATAAACACATAACAGAAATTTTTGTAAGTTATCGTATCCATCATAGCTTCTACATAGTAAATTGTTAAATTCTTTAATTAATTTCGGTTTTTTGAGGTAAAACTTAGTAATGTATTGGGAAATGGTTTCAAAAATTTGTATCTTGAATGCAAAATTATTCTGAGTGTTATTAAAACGTTATTCATGATTCAAATTATTATAGACCTATTAACTAGTTTAAATTTTATAAAAAAAAATAAATAGAAATGGTAGCAATATCTGAATACATTTACAAAGCACATAGTTTCCGAAAAATTCTTTTCAAGTTGCTTTGTAAAATATTTACTGATATTTGCTTACTTGCTGCTTAGAGTTACGTTAGTTCCAAAATATTTAGTCTTATGATGAAGAACGATACTGCCACCCGTGACTGCTGAGTTGTGTCCGGTACCGTTTATGATGTATTCCGTGATAGATTCCGGTGTCTAAACATTAGTCCCAATTCAATTGGCGATATGTGACATTGCTCCTCTCACACAAATATCTAAAGTGTAGTTATGATTTCAACAAGATCTGCGAAATACTGCTTAACTTACCATATCTGATGCAATCCGGCTGTCGTTTGTGGCGTGATAGACGAAGTGCCCAAAATGATCTTGAAAATTAGCTCCCACGCCTGGCAAATCCCTCACAACATCTATCTGGAAGGCAAAAACACTGCAGTCTGACATTGAAATGTGTGTCATGGTTTACGATTTTACGGTATGTTTTACCAAAGTCTTGTGTTTACTTTTTAAAGAAATAGTCAAATATTCGTAGTGAAATATATTGTTGTAGCTTAAGAATCTTTCGATATATAAGCTATTGACACAACACGAATCTCCCACATGATTCTTTTACTCAGCTATAAAACGTCAAGATATTAACCCTATTCTAAAAACAACGGCATTAAGCTTAGAAAGATAAGTCAATAAAACAATTTATTCATGATAAGCACAAGCTGTCTCGACCAAACTCTTTTGTTTCCATCTAACCTCTGGGCAAGGCTAACCATTTGTTCCATGTATATATAAAAGTTTTCCGCTTATTTTCTTGAACAATTTTTCACGGATATTGAAAAATATAGATGTTATATAATACATTTTAATTCTTTTCCCGCAAATGTTATGAAAGTAAGAGTCTACCTCCATCTCTTCAAGATGATTTTTCGTACCGATCCCCGACAACATCAATATTTGTGGAGTTCTCAGTGCACCAGCTGATAAAATGATTTCCTTTCTGGCTTTAACGTTGCTTATTTTCCCATCTTTGATGTAACTTACGCCTGTCGCTTTTTGTTTACCGCTTGTCACAGTAACAAAGTGAATCTTGCTCACAAGTGCATTTGTTACAATGTGCAAACTTCTTTGTCTATAAGAAATATATTTGGATTTTATACTCTGTGCCAATAATTTGCAAAATAAGCACAAAATAAGATTCAAGTTTCTAGTCCAAAGCAATTTGCATACAAATATTTTAACTCTGAAATACAAAACCAGTGTTCTCTTTCTAGAATTAAAATGATTAGATACCTAAAAAATTCAAGTTTGTATCATGTATGTATCAGCGAAATTGTGCATTGAGTATTGAGTTGTGTATTGAGTATTGAGTTTTTTACGATCTTACAATAAAGCTGTTTTCTGAAAACTTAAAAATTGTATTCACTCGTTACGGAATTTCGAATTGCGTTGGGTAAAATAAACTACTCGAGTGAAATGAAATATTGGATACGTAAGGTTTTTGAACGTAACTCAATGTGTCCGTAACTCGATGAATATTTTTTATAGGATTCACACGTTTTACCGTTCTTTATATCCCGATCGCAAAAACGCTTCTGAGGACGATTGTCTTAGTCCTTTGTATCTGGTGCAAATAAGTGGAGATATTCCTTCAATTTCATCAATATAGTCAACTTCCTTTATACCTTTGTATATAAAAAAACATAAATGCATTTCCGAATTTTCCAACATCAAACTAGCTAACTTTATACATATTATTTAAAGATGAAATCTTAATTAGATACAGCTGCTCATCTGTCTATTTCATTTTTTAATACGTCCTCACCGATTTCTTTTGCCGCCGTCTTCAATTTTGCAGTAAAGAGATTTTCGTATGAAATGCTGATATTTAGTACACCTCCTCTTCCGACTTTTTCTGATATTTTGTCATCGACAGCGTTTTCATTTTTTCTAAAAAATGGTTCGACATCTTTCCAACTCCATCCCTTTGCTCCATGATCTTCCCAAGAATCATAATCATGTGGACTTCCTCTCAAGTAAACCATTGCGTTTATTGATGTTGATCCACCAAGAATTTTTCCTCCAGGATATTTCGCGTTCTAACAAAAGCCATACACTTCAGAAATATAGTTGATAGAGCGTTGTAACTTTTTTGGTGCCGAATAGAAAGTATTTATATTTTGGTAATTTTAAAAGCCTACAGAACCCTAAACCGGTGCACAGTGTAAAACCCCATGCAAAAAGAAGCATTCTTATTTTGCACCATTTTTGCATACGAACTGCAGTGTACAGGCAGATGTTTGCACATCATATATTTTTCAATTAGACTACTCAGTAATAGATGCTTGTACAAAGCCTTGTTAGGACTGATTAAAATTTCGTACAAAAAATATCTATCTTGAGTACCTTTCCCATTTCCAGCAATGAATATTTTTGTTTTGCAATGTCGTAGTTCCAATTATAAAAAGATTGTTGCAACTTGCCATATTTGATCGCACTAGGAACTAAAGGATTGTTGTAATCTGAGTCACCCGCTTCCAATAACAACACCCTGAACACAATAAAGACCATTGATGAACAGAAAGTTATCTAGAACAACACTCATGGATTACGTTTTACTCCGTATTTATATTAGATTCTGTAATAGAGCAGGCTGGAATAAAATATTATGCTACATTTAGTATATACATTGTAATCATATGTATGGTACAGGGACACATTGTTTCTTGAAATATTTTTTCCACATTAATGAAACCAATTAAAGTTTCTTTCAATTCTCAATCCTAGAGCAACAATGCAATGCTCATAACATATGCTCACGTCATCCCAGTTTTGTCTGAGAGTCCTCTTGCAACCACAGCTCCAGATGCACCTGCCCCAACTACAAAAAAAGTGAAGAAAGTTCAGTGATTTCAAAGGGGGACTGAGGTATGCATATAGTACTGTGTCTCTTTAAAATTTTGTGCAACTGACAGGGAGTTATTGAAACGAGAAAGTATACATTTTTGAAAAGAGTTATAGCAACAAATTTGTTTTAAACAGATTCGTATTTTCAACACATTTGTTAGAAACAAAATCTCAGAAATCGTTTACACGAATACTTGAGTGATGATAATAGTACTAATCCTCAAGTCCTACCATATATTACTTTCGTATAAACGCTCAGATAAAATCAATGATCACTCACCAACAATAAAATCGTATTCTTCCGATACATCGTTCGTTATCATTGGGTCGTACGACTTCCGTGCTAGTAGAGTCAATAGCAGAGCGACTAGTGTTGACTTGACCATTTTTAATAATTTGCCTAGTAGCACAAATAGAGAAACGAAATTGGGGATTTTGATGATTATGCCAATAATGTTAATCACTCTATCATCTGTTTATCCTAATAAATTCGAAAATGAAATACATAATCAACATTTAATGATGTCAGACCTATATTGCGAGGATGATGTAGAAAGAATGTAGACAAGTATAGTAATTTTGGAGTCTTGCTGCACTACTACTGTCCTAGCATTTACTTTTGCGCGCCTGGACTTCATCGCTAGCATGTCCTTTTTTAACTTTTGTCGAGCATCGTCATGCACTCCTGATCAAATACACACACATATTGCATTGCGCTACAACCTGTTATATAGCGCTTAATTATATGCCTCGGGGTTTGAGGTAGGTTTAAGCCGATATTGACATGACTTCGATGGGTGTCAGTGTAGAAAATCGTGTTTCCATGAAAAAATCGAAAATTTTTTTTTTTTCAAAAAACATTGAAAATTTTTCATCCTTAAAAAAATATATAGAATTTCAAACAAAAATATCATAAATCAATTATCATTTGTTTGCAGTATAAAATGGCGTATAATATAGCAACGTCCGAGAGAACCCGAGAAAAAACGACATGCCTCTAACTAAAACATCTCATCCAATATGAATGGATTGAAAACACGCTACAACAAAGCTGCCAGTTACAAATTAAACCATAGTCAAACCAATAATTTTTTGTATGGGAAAAATGATCTCCCAGAAATATATAAGATATCGTTTAATTAAGCCCACATTATATAGTTATTTTAATATTGATGTAATGGAGCAACTACTATATATCAAATGTTTTTCAAGTTAACCCGGACTGTTGTAGCTATTGTTCAAGGGATGGCATCCAACTAATTTCAGATTTAATTTTCTGCTTTGGTAATTCTACATAGTATTTTACGGTTCCCATTCATTTTTGACTAACATTTACCACAAACAGTCATTTATTGAATTTAATTAATACTAACCCAAATCATATTTACAAACTAGCACTATCAATATTGGGTAAAGCAATCAAAAGTGGGGCATCATGTATCGAGATTATAATCTTGAATTGTAGGATGTCATAATGCGAGAAGTAGTATAATACCAAGAAAAAAATGGATAAAAATGATACGAAATATTCGTCATAAACGGCCACATATTCCTCATTGTAAGTATGATTAGTTGAAATTCAAGAGTCCCGCTGCACACTAACACAAATATATGTCTGTAACATTGTTGTAAACTGTTTGTCTGACGAAGTCTGATTTTGTTCAGATGAAACGTCATAGAAATATATTTGTGTTAGTGTGCAGCAGGACTCTTGCATTGCATATTACGGTATTTTTATTCCTGCTACAACATCCTTGCATTATACGCATACGGATCAACTAGCGCAAAGGCATTGATAAAGGACTGGGAGGTAATCACACGCAACTACTGATAGGTAAATTTGGAATACCCGTGAAATAATAATCTTTGTTGCGTCACAATGATTTGTATTGTATGTTAATTTAATAATGTTATTTTGAAGCACATAGAAACAGCGATGGTGGATGCCAGTTCGTTCTCGTCACACGAAACCACAGTTAGTGAATCCGAGTTTTTCGTTGTTCAAGAGTATGACAATGCTGGTGGCTGCAAGAGAGGTTTTTATCAGATATTAGATAGATATAACCGACATCACTATTCTGTTACGAGGGAGATTGATTCTGGCAAAACTCCAATCGTGATTCACCTCATAGATAACAAGAATAACGAAGTATTGAGAATGGAACCGAGGCTTAGGTAATTGAAAAATAATATTTAGTAAATAAATTAGAAAATTTCAATGTGAATACTTTTACTAGGCATGACATATGCAAAACATGTCTTCAATCATTTTCACCTAATTCAAATTTTCACTTTTAATCCAGATTTACCGGTATTCCGGAGCACCATGTACTTTAGAAATCAAATCGATTTTTCTAGTCGATCCGAATTCTCGAATACTTATTAATTGGTGATATTATATTTGTTTATTATCACTGATCCATATAACAGTGTACATACAACATTAAACAATGGAATATTACTGTTGGACATGAAATGGGCATACATATTATGGTGTTTCAAACTTGCGCACCTAGTGGTTCCACGTTCTCGTTCGTTACTGTCTAATGTCAGTCGAAGTTGGGACGCCTACGGTTCCGTGCCACAGATATATATATTTCCACTTCAGTGTTCCGTACCGGTAGATCAGATTCCCGTAATACTTCGTTTTGGCTTTCGGGACCAAATATTTGGGCATTGCACTCTTGTATTATATCGAATTGAACTTCAAAATGAGAAACGCCAAACCTCCATTTTTTTTTAATCATCAAGCTTGACAAAGTAATTCTTACCTAAATGAAAACTCACTCACTTGTAAGTTTGATATTTTTGTTGGCCTTCTTGTGATTGAAAATCCCCCTTTTTCCTATTTTTAATAAACTTTTTTGTCCTATTTAAACGAACTTTCTTATTTTTTTCCTATTTTAATGAACTTTATTTCTCCTTCTCGTGAACTTACGGTTAAATTATATTTGCAATAGGCCGTGCCATGGATTTTGTTGTTGCTTGAAAGACTGCAGTCACAGTATGGAAGTTTCTGCTAACGGTGAGCTACTTGGAGTGATTCGTCATGGGGTGAACTGCTTCCTGCCAAATCTATCTGTTGAAAAGTTCGGACAAACACTCTTTGTTATCAAGGAACCTGGTTGTCCGTGCTGTTGGACATGCAAGTGCGATGAATTAGTGTTCAACGTCTTTCTTTCGGATAATCCTCAACCTGTAGCATGTATTGTAAAACTGTTTGACACATGCATGTCAGAGATACCTATGTTTAAAGTGATGTTTCATAAACAAGATCTAGATTTAATTTCTAAATTTCTCATCTTTTCTGCTACATTTCTAATAACTATTTTGTTTTTTGAAACAGTTGATACGGGAATATAACCTCGTTCATGATCATGCAGTATCACGTGCTGAAAGAGCAAAGGGTAAGGGTAGCAATGTATGCAAATTTGTATCGAGAGTTTTCTGAAAAGCTGGCTCAGTTGAATATATTGTACTTATGCGCAAGAGGTGTTTCTCTCGAATTTCACATTTTTGCATCAGTGGCGACGACTTTCTACAAAACCTCCTTATATTAACATAAGTTGAACAAAAGCAAAGAAAACAGACCAGAAATTTGGTGGTAGAACAATAATAAGATTTTAGCAAAATGTTACATTCATTAAAAACGGTTTTCATTTCTTAGTTAAGATTCTAAAACTCAAGAGTCGTTATTTTGATTGATCCAATGAATTATAATTCCGTCAAAGAGTGAGATCGTAATCCCGAATCAATAGTTGGGTATTTATATAGATGAAATTATCGAATTTATCGAAAAAAGTGGGTTTCACTGTGTTAAGGCATCGATGCATTATAAGGTTTTACCGTGTACCGTGTTTACCGTGACATTTTTTTGATATTGAGATTTTTAAATATATTTATTGTTTCAATGCTA
Source organism: Styela clava (assembly GCF_964204865.1). Lineage (NCBI taxonomy): Eukaryota > Metazoa > Chordata > Ascidiacea > Stolidobranchia > Styelidae > Styela > Styela clava. The sequence continues at coordinate 22,360,466 of NC_135250.1, forward strand.
GATTAAGCGATTTAGTTGATATCAATTTCGGCAGTAATAGTTTAATATGCTTCATTAGGTATTCCAATATGGAAAAGTTCGTGATTGTGTTAGTATCCCTCACTTCAGTGGGAATGTTCGATTCTTGTGACAAACCCAATGTTTTCGAGTTTTCTACTGCTCTCGTCTCTGACAAACAAAACTTTTGCAATACGGCAACATGTAAAGGAAGGCCAGGCAAGAGAGGTCCAGTTGGCGAGGAAACAAAGATGTAAAAGGTAACACTGGCGCAACAGGGACATCGGAAGCACTTGAAGCAAGAGTAAGACGATTAGAAGGTAAAAGTCGTATTTATCTTGAAGTACTTTTAAATTAAGAAATTTGTTATAACTTTATTTTTATGTAGCTGTGTTTAGTAAAAGAATTTACCAAATTTTTATTATTTATTGAAATAATACCAAACTGCATTTGTTAGACACCTATTAAAATTGTATTATCTGAATTGCCATGTGTAGAAGTGAGATACAAAACAAAATTAAACCGGTTTATTCACAAAAAACAGAACAACCCATTTTTTTCATATTTTTTCTGATTGTTGTAAATAAACGTTATTAAAAATAATTAACTCGAATGAGTCTTTTTTATTGCACCTGTATGCTCTGTTTTACAGATACAATTATCATGATGAAGAAAGTATTCACACCGAATCAGAAACGTAAGAATTTATATATTTATTCTAGCTAATTTAAGGGTACTTATACTATATTATTAAAAACGACTATACTAAGTCGTGAGCAAAATATGATAGACAAAGATGGCTGCCGGCATTTACAAATTGGTTTAATGATAGGCATAAAAATTGATGTCAATATTTTGAATAGAATATCTTCTATAAATATGTTTTTGCGATGACCACTTACTTACAAGTTCCAAAAACAACTCTAATGAAAAAATCTGAATTTTCTTTAAAATTTCTAAAAAAGCAAATTCATCAAAGAATTTTTTTCAAAATCAAAATTTTCGAGATGCAAAATTTGTTAAATGCAAAAATGTTTAAAAATGAGCAAAATGTGATAGACAAAGATGGCTGCCGGCATTTACAAATTGGTTTAATGATAGGCATAAAAATTGATGTCAATATTTTGAATAGAATATCTTCTATAAATATGTTTTTGCGATGACCACTTACTTACGAGTTCCAAAAACAACTCTAATGAAAAAATCTGAATTTTCTTTAAAATTTCTAAAAAAGCAAATTCATCAAAGCATTTTTTTCAAAATCAAAATTTTCGAGATGCAAAATTTGTTAAATGCAAAAATGTTTAAAAATGAGCAAAATGTGATAGACAAAGATGGCTGCCGGCATTTACAAATTGGTTTAATGATAGGCATAAAAATTGATGTCAATATTTTGAATAGAATATCTTCTATAAATATGTTTTTGCGATGACCACATACTTACAAGTTCCAAAAACAACTCTAATGAAAAAATCTGAATTTTCTTTAAAATTTCTAAAAAAGCAAATTCATCGAAGCATTTTTTTCAAAATCAAAATTTTCGAGATGCAAAATTTGTTAAATGCAAAAATGTTTAAAAATGAAAACTGAAATTAATCACATCAAATTACTGACAATCGTAGTATTAATAAAAATTCCTAAATGGTCTGATGATCGCGTAATATATCAAATATTTCTCAAAGTCGAATTTTGCGCAATGGGCATGAAGTCAAGAGACATTGCGGATGCAGATATTTCAACCTCTTCCGATTGGGAAAGTTTTCATCATGGACAATATGGAAGATTAGATGAACAGCCTGCATCAAACCCAACTTCTTATGGAGCATGGATTTCACGAAAACGTGAGTTTTAAATTTTTCAATCAAGTGAGTAAAATGCGATTATTATCCTGTCTTGATATCGCGATGATATGCAGTCAATGGGTATTGATGCAGTGTTTTTATGATGGAAGAGATCAATGCTTAAATATATGGGACACAAAAACCAAAATGAAGTAGCCTAGTACATAATAACAAAACGATATATAATACTTGAAATGTAAAAGGAAATCTCGCATCAATTTATACTAATTGTCGAATCATGTTTTTGTTTTTCGAACGCTGGGTTGAAAGTTATGATCAATGGGTGTCTTCGTATAAAATCAAGTGTGGAAATTCTACAGACAGTCCAAACCATCATGGAAAATAATCAAGAGAAGGTAGGCACATTTTGTTTTAGGTTTAAACATCTAATTCTGTATTTAACGTTATATTTAATATACTTTACCAGGTATTTCCGGGAAATAATGACCGAAATACTAAAGTCACAAATATATTTCCCAATCCAGTGCTTTGCCGCTACGTGCGACTCTATCCACAGCGTTGGCATGTGCATTTGAGCAGTAAATTTTCGTTGTTAGAATTTTGTTATTCCAATACTCTATGGCCAACTTTTGATCTTATATTGACTTGTTGTGATGTCATGGGTACTGCTAGATAACCACTAGACTGATATGTCATAAACCCTTGTACCGTAAAGAGAAAAACTTAAGTTTAACACAGCACAACACGAGACAATCGCAGCGGAATCGAGAGAAATAGAGAACCATGCGGACAGGAAGAAGCCCAAGGCAATAGACCTTATTCATTGAAAACCCATCCTACGCGCAAAAAGAAAGGTGATGTAAAAAAAACAATTTTAACATTAGCTCTTATGGGGAATGTGATCACCAGAGCAGAAATTTGCATTTTTTGTAATTTTCTAGGTATCTTTCATTGTGTACGTGAGCAGTTTTGAAGATAGAATATTTTTTACATCTTTTTTGATATTTTTATCATGATAAACATGGTCAAGATTTTTGATAATCGTTCATTGAAATTTTAATGAGCGCGGTGTTTCCGATGACGTCATTCTCACCAGACCACGAGATTCTGCCAACGCGTCGTGCTCTGTGGGATATGCGTTCCAACTGCTTGTGATAACAGAATACTGAATACCGGTACCGGGACCACAACTGGCGTTCAACGAAAGACCTATTTTGGTTTTCATTGGATGTTATATATTTCATGAATTCCATGTAACTATGTACATTTCTGGTACACCTTTCAAAATCCAATGGCCTAACTCAGTTCATATGTTGACACCATGTACCTATCCTAAAATTGGTGATGTTCAGGGCTGGATTTTAGACCATGAGAAACCCCTTCATATTTTGGATCTCGGAATTTTTCTCTAAACAACACCACATTTAATTTCTTAAAATTTAAAAATATGAGTGCATTAAACTTTTCATTCTCCCCATTCATGGGTGTGAATTTTTAATTAAAAGAATAAAAATTTACTTGAGGCAGTTTGCTTTCAATTTCTTTGATCAAACAACCGCTACAGTCATACTTTAACCAATGACAATGTCATTGCTTTAACATAGAAACTTCCAGCAGAATGCGCATAATAATAATTTCCCTTATTATGATGCAAACGACGCAATAATGGCTGTTTACAATGTGGTTGAAACCAGTTGTGTACAGAATTTTCTATTCTGAAATGCTTGATATATATATATACTAAGTATTCAAAAGAATTAAAAACTTCGAAACCGAATTTCGAGGCTCTAGGTTTCAGCCTGCCTGGCCTATTGGTAAATCCAGCCATGGTGATGGTCCCTACAGCAAATTTCTGGCCCTAATCACTCAGCAGATTGAAATAAATGGTTTTCAGCATTTATTAGCAAAGATAGATATTTTAATTAAACATATATTTCAACTTAAAGCCTGTATAATGATATTATAAATATATGTCCCATTATTACTGCAATGTGAGAAGGCTTTCCACACTATCAAGTCTATGAGGTTTTAGCGTCTTCCAATGTCTCAGATGGAAACTTCAGTCTTCATTTCGCATATTCTTTTCATTAATGCCGTTAGCATTTGAAGCTTGACTGATTCCAATGTACCTTTTCCATTGTTGTTTAATGTAATATCCTAAACGCGACTTTAAATTTTTTTCTCACTTCAATCATCACATGTTTGAATACGCGAGCTGTCTTCTACTGATTTGTTATTAATTTACAATTTTTTTATTATAAATTAACTGTCGTACTTGCTAAGTGTCCACTATGTGAAAATCTACAAAAAAAAGCAGTGGTTTAATAATGGACTACATTTTTAACCGAATCCAAAAATGTTCCGTAACTTAGTCAACCCTTCCTCCAAGGAGTTTTTGTTAAATTGTTCAAACATCTTAAGTAACTGTTAATCTTGATAGCGAACATGGGGGGCAGGGGGAGCTGACTGTGATGGTCGTATCGCTCCCCAGTCTATACCGAATAACTGTGTGTTTTGTATACAATTTTTATTGATACAATGCTTGTATTCTGGTTGACAAAATAAATCTCTCACTCGTATTCAGTCATGTTTTTTAACCTAGTTAGGAGACCGGTATTGTACCATAATAGGTTGGAGATATTCATCTTTTTTGTATACCGGTACCGTACAACTTATCCTGCCTATTGGCAGGATGGCCAACATTTTTGTTCGTAGGCCTATTTCAGTATTTACTAAATAATTTAGTTTTCACCTCTTGCAGCCTTGGTACGGTACCAGTAGTTTAAATAACACGTCAGCATGCCTTCAGTAAATGATTGCTAGCTGTACAGGTATAAATGCGTAAAACCAGTAAAAAACGTGATAGAAATGGTATGGGTTATAGATTGTCAATGTTAAACGCTTCCAGTACCGGTACCGTACCCAAAGCGACATTAGCGCTGCATTTGGAGCGCATATCCCACAGAGTACGGCGCGTTGGCAGAATCTCATGGTCTAGTGAGAATGACGTCATCGGAAACACCGCGCTCATTAAAATTTCAATGAACGATTATCAAAAATCTTGACCATGTTTATCATGATAAAAATATCAAAAAAGATGTAAAAAATATTCTATCTTCAAAACTGCTCACGTACACAATGAAAGATACCTAGAAAATTACAAAAAATGCAAATTTCTGCTCTGGTGATCACATTCCCCATAAGAGCTAATGTTAAAAAAAAAATTTTTACATCACTTTTCTTTTTGCGCGTAGAATGGGTTTTTAATGAATAAGGTCTATTATGAGAAAACAATTATGACGTCATAACCTCAAATCTAGTTACGGTTGACAACCGACGAATCGATGAGAATCAATGAAAATGTTTCATGAAACGCTAATTCTCCTAATAATTCTTATTAGAAATAAGATGGCACGCAAAGACGCTTGATTATAGACGCTTGCCATGAATGTTAAACATTTACACCAAGGGTCGACAATTACTTCTCAATCGCGAATCGGAAAGGGATTTCAAACTTTCGTGGCCCAAACCTTCCGTTGGTTACTGGATGCAACAAAATTTACTGGTTTATGCTTCTTTAAACTTCATAGAATAAACTATGATATAATTTATCATACAACCGATCTATTTGAATAAAACAACTTTACTTAACCGATCAATATTGCTTCCATCTCTTCAAACGGCTTTTTACAACTATTGACATTTGGTGCGTTTTGTTATACTGCACTGAGCAACAGAACCAATTGTCGTATGCATCATATTATTTATTTATTATACGTTTCCATCCATGGAAAAATGCATTTCATTCATTTATGTTCCAATCTTGTTTTATCATTTCTGATGCCTTCCGTCCAATCATGTAACAAGGAGCTTGTGTGTTAGATGACGTCACATGGGGCATGACTGATGCATCGGCGACTCTTAGGCCCTCAATATGCCGGACCCTTCAAAACGAAATAAAGAGGTAAATAATGCGGACCGCTGCAATAAAAATACTAACCCATGTAGTAAATAAGGATTCTGTGTTTATTAGAAAATTGTCATAAAATTGTATAGAGACATATACAAGTTCAGTTATGATAACTTTGCCATAGTTTGATTGTAAATAACCAATATATATCGAAAAGAAATGATTGACCTACCTAAGTCTTTCGTCAACAACTGCCATTTCATCGTCTTCTTGTCCTATTTTAGCAGTACAGCATGCGTGTGCTGCATACCCAAAATTTTTCACGTAACATCGATAAAAATCATCGGGCCTTAAAAATAAAATTCCGGTTAGGTTAGTGGTTTAGTGTAATTAGATTTATTAATTGTTTGAAACATGGCACATGGATATCTAATTGTTAAGTCCAGTTTTTCATTCAGTCAGTAGGTATTTGATAAAGAAAGCATGATGAACTTGGATTCAATATTTACTTGCAGTTTGCTGTCACGCTAATGTTTATATTGTTCATCCATCCAATGCAAACCAAGACGGTTTTTGCTTTTTACTGAATCGTCTCCTATAAAATTTTGCCATGCTTTATTTGCTGTTGCATAGATGTAAGTGGATGGATACTTTACAAAACCCTAAAAATCTTCAACAACAGCAGGCGCAGATATTACCTGGGAGGGTTAGTGTAGAGCGATCCATTGCATACTTCAGGTGTTATCAGCCTAAATCCAATTTCTTTCATGACTTTTGTCATTTCGAACTCTTCAAGCTTTCTAAATCCTAGAAAATGAGTTGATAAAAATTGCTTTTATACCTTACCTTTGCAAAATTTTAGATGCTTATTTTAATAGTGGTTTCGCGGGCCGGGTTTATCTGTTTCAAGCCATAATTCTAATTCAAAACGTCCAACAACCTGTCATTCAAAAGTACCGATAGAAAAGTTGGCGCTCCCGAAGTATGTACACCATGATGGCGCACAACCTGAATCCTAACCTGCTACAACTACTATGTTCAGGTTGTGCGCCATCTTGGTGCACATACTTCTGGACGTCGAAAATGTTTAGCCTATTTTATCATAGTTCTAGATTAATTTCTGATTACTGCACTTAAACTATAAACTCCTACGAAGACGAAATGATCATTGAGTTATTAATTCATTCTTAAATTTACGAAACAAAACTAAAAAATAACCAATGGCATGCAAAAACCAGAATATAATATAATGTCCACAACCATGCCTGAAAAAAATCTGAATGAGTGACGATAGTGTCTGGGCGGCTGCTAAAACATCTATTGTTATGTCACTTTTTGCATCTTTTTGATTAGCCACTGTTACAGAAGTCAATGATCAGGAGGAAACATTCATTGGTTCTGGACTGCGTACATGAGAATATCGATGTCGCTTGGAACGGTTAGTTGCACACGAAATACACAAATTGATTGTTTCGTTATTATGTTGTTGTTCTTGTTGGACACGAAATGTACATATGAATCGTTTTTGTTATTATTATGTTGTTTTTCTTGTTAGTATTTTTATTCTCTTTGTCGTAGTAAAGACATCGATTTCCTCATTACCTACCAAACTACGTGCTTTGAAATTTTCAGTGGTGAAAATTCGTATTTTTCGCTAAGAGGCTATTAGTTTTATTATTTCAAATATCTCTTTGAGCTCTATGTGATTCGTTTTTCAACTCAAAGTTTTATGTGGTGACCTCTTCAAAATTGATGAAATTATTTGTAGCGGTTATGAGACCTCTCTCGTGCTACTCCTAGCAGAAGTCGGAAGTTTTTTGACCGTAACTGGGTAAAGTATTGTTATGGAGTAACGCACAATACTGCAGACTTTGGTTTTCGTGGCCATATATTTGAGCATCGTTCTCTTTGTCTCAGCAAGTAGGGGAACGATATTTCACGCCATTGCCACCGGGCAGTACGAACAGTATAAATATTATTCTCGAAGAATAGTTTTATTATTTCAAATAGATAGATATATGAATGTATTGGTTCTCGAATTAAATTTACCTTCTATGTGCATCTTTATATCATCTTCTTCCGACAGATAATTTGGATCAATGATAGGTAGGTCAGTCGGATTCGTCGACTCTAACCGAATTTCACCTTTTGATTTAGGATGCTGAACTGATAGTATCGAATAGGTATAAAACGCATGCTAAAAATAAAAGCAGTTTCAGTATTATTTAAAATATTATAGTTGAAAAGTGGAACTTCATACTCCGTGGAAGCACATATTCACGACGGGCGTTAGAATATTTATCCGAAAGAAAGTTCTGTACATTTTCCTGAAATGTCAGATTCCTGTCTTTTCTTCATATTTATAACAACACAACTAGATATAAGTCTTTCATTGTACAAAATTGTCGTAGTCTAGTTCTTTCAGATGTTGTCAAGATCTCTCGTTTTCTTGAATCGAATACAGCATATGATGATCAATCATGGATCATAAAAATTAAAAACGAGTTTTCAACATCTGCATCTAATAACGCCAACATTATAAATTTATAAACTTGATATTGAACTATATAAAATATTGTATTTGGCTATGTTAATTCTTTTTAATAACGACAAAAAGAGCAGTTTCAATCATCGAAAATCTGAAAACTCTTACATATATATCAATACTAAATTTCTTACGTTTTCTTCTGACTTGAAAACCAAAGGTAATTTTCCTGAGGCAAAAAATGCTTGGATACTAGGGAATGGCCGTTTTCTAAAAAAAAAGTTATGTTATTTTACATATCACAAGTTTTTATTTGTTTAATTTTGGCATATTGGCCCAAACGAAACTTAACTAAAACGCATACAAGTTTAAGTCTCTGCACACAATAAACACATAACAGTAATTTTTGCAAGTTATCGTATCCATCATAGTTTATACATTGTGAATTGTTGAGTTCTTTAATTAATTTGGGTTTTTTGAGATAAAACTTAGTAATGTACTAGGAAATGGTTTCAAAACCTTGTATCTTGAATGCAAAATTATTCTGAGTGTTCTTATTAAAAAGTTATTCATGATCCAAATTATTATGGACCTATTGACTAGTTTAAATTTTATAAAAAATATATAGAAATTGTAGCAATATTTGAATACATTTACAAAGCACATAGTTTCTAAGAAATTCTTTTCAAGTTGCTTTGTAAAATATTTACTGATATTTGCTTACTTGCTGCTTAGAGTTACGTTAGTTCCAAAATATTTAGTCTTATGATGAAGAACGATACTGCCACCCGTGACTGCTGAGTTGTGTCCGGTACCGTTTATGATGTATTCCGTGATAGATTCCGGTGTCTAAACATTAGTCCCAATTCAATTTGTGATATGTGACATTGCTCCTCTCACACAAATATCTAAACTGTAGTTATCATTTCCACAATATCTGCGAAATACTGCTTAACTTACCATATCTGATGTAATCCGGCTGTCGTTTGTGGCGTGATAGACGAAGTGCCCAAAATGATCTTGAAAATTAGCTCCCACGCCTGGCAAATCCCTCACAACGTCTATCTGGAAGTTGAAAACACTGCAGTCTGACATTGAAATGTGTGGCATGGTTTACGATTTTACGGTATGTTTTACCAAAGTCTTGTGTTTACTTTTTGAAGAAATAGTCAAATATTCGTAGTGAAATATTTGTAGATATTTTAGAGCTTAAGAATCTTTCGATATATAAGCTATTGACACAACACGAATCTCGCACATGATTCTATTACTCAGCTATAAAATGTCAAGGTATCAGCCCTATTCTAAAAAAAACAACGGCATTAAGCTTAGAAAAATAAGTCAATAAAAACAATTTATTCAAGCACAAGCTGTCTCGGAGCGACCAAAATCTTTTGTTTCCATGTAACCACTGGGCAAGACTAAGCTTTTGTTCCATGTATATATAAAAGTGGTCCGCTTATTTGCTTGAACAATCTTTCATGAATATTGAAAAATATAGATGTTATATAATACATTTTAATTCTTTTCCCGCAAATGTTATGAAAGTAAGAGTCTACCTCCATCTCTTGAAGATGATTTTTCGGACCGATCCCCGACAACATCAATATTTGTGGAGTTCTCAGTGCACCAGCTGATAAAATGATTTCCTTTCTGGCTTTAACGTTGCATATTTTCCCATCTTTGATGAAACTTACGCCTGTCGCTTTTTGTTTACCGCTTGTCCCAGTAACAAAGTGAATCTTACTCACAAGTGCCTTTGTTACAATGTGCAAACTTTTTTGTCTATAAGCAATATATTTGGATTTTATACTCTGTGACAATAATTTGCAAAATAAGCACAAAATAAGATTCAAGTTTTTAGTCCAAAGCAATTTGCATTCAAATAATTTTACTCTGAAATACAAAACCAGTGTTCTCTTTCAAGAATTAAAATGATTAGATACCTAAAAAATTCAGGTTTGTATCATGTATGTATCAGTGAAATTGTGCGAGTTTTTCACGATCTTACAATTAAGCTGCATTCTGAAAACTTGAAAATTGTGTTCACTCGTTACGAAATTTCGAATTGCGTTGGGTAAAATAAACTACTCCAGTGAAATAAAATCGTGGATACGTAAGTTTTTTGAACGTAACTCAATGTGTCGTAACTCGATGTATATTTTTTATAGGTTCTACACGTTTTACCGTTTTTTATATCCCGATCGCAAAAACGCGTCTGAGGACGATTGTCTTAGTCCCTTGTATCTGGTGCAAATAAGTGGAGATATTCCTTCAATTTCATCAATATAGTCAACTTCCTTTATACCTTTGTATATAAAAAACATAAATACATTTCCGAACTTTCCAACATCAAACTAGCTAACTTTATACATATTATTTGAAGATGAAATCTTAATTAGATACAGCTGCTCATCTGTCTGTTTAATTTTTTTAATACGTCCTCACCGATTTCTCCTGCCGCCGTCTTCAATTTTGCAGTAAAAAGATTTTCGTATGAAATGCTAATATTTAGTAAACCTCCTCTTCCGACTTTTTCTGATATTTTGTCATCGACAGCGTTTTCATTTTTTCTAAAAAATGGTTCGACATCTTTCCAACTCCATCCCTTTGCTCCATGATCTTCCCAAGAATCATAATCATGTGGACTTCCTCTCAAGTAAACCATTGCGTTTATTGATGTTGATCCACCAAGAATTTTTCCTCCAGGATATTTCGCGTTCTAACAAAAGGCAAAAGGCACATCATATTTTTCAATTAGACTACTCAGTAATAGATGCTTGTACAAAGCCTTGTTAGGACTGATTAAAATTTTGTACAAAAAATATCTATCTTGAGTACCTTTCCCATTTCCAGCAATGAATATTTTTGTTTTGCCATGTCGTAGTTCCAATTATAAGAAGATTGTTGCAACTTGCCATATTTGATCGCACTAGGAACTAAAGGATTGTTATAATCTGATTCACCCGCTTCCAATAACAACACCCTGAACACAATAAAGACCATTGATGAACAGAAAGTTATCTAGAACAACAGTCATGGATTCCGTTTTACTCCGTATTTATATTAGATTCTGTAATAGAGCAGGCTGGAATAAAATATTATGCTACATTTAGTATATACATTGTAATCATATGTATGGTACAGGGACACATTGTTTCTTGAAATATTTTTTCCACATTAATGAAACCAATTAAAGTTTCTTTCAATTCCCAATCATAGAGCAACAATGCAATGCTCATAACATATGCTCACGTCATCCCAGTTATGTCTGAGAGTCCTCTTGCAACCACAGCTCCAGATGCACCTGCCCCAACTACAAAAAAAGAGAAGAAAATCTAGTGATTTCAAAGGGGGACTGAGGTATGCATATAGTACTGTGTCTCTTTAAAATTTTGTGCAACTGACAGGGAGTTATTGAAACGAGAAAGTATACATTTTTGAAAAGAGTTATAGCAACAAGTTTGTTTTAAACAGATTCGTATTTTCAACACATTTGTTAGATACAAAATCTCAGAAATCGTTTACACGAATAGTTGAGTGATGATAATAATACAAATCCTCAAGTCCCACCATATATTACTTTCGTACAACCGCTCAGATAAAACCAATGATCACTCACCAACAATAAAATCGTATTCTTCCAATACATCGTTCGTTATCATCGGGTCGTACGACTTCCGTGCTAGTAGAGTCAATAGCAGAGCGACTAGTGTTGACTTGACCATTTTTAATAATTTGCCTAGTATCACAAATAGAGAAACGAAATTGGGGATTTTGATGATTATACCAATAATGTTAATCAATCTATCATCTGTTTATCCTAATAAATTCGAAAATGGAATATATACCCAACATTTAATGATGCCAGACTTATAATGCGAGAATGATGTAGAAAGAATGTAGACAAGTATAGGAATTCTAGAGTCTTGCTGCACTTCTACTGTTCTAGCATTTAATTTGTGCGCGCCTGGACATCATCGCTAGTTTGTCCTTTTCTAACTTTCGTTCAGTATCGTCATGCACTCCTGATCAAATACACACACATATTGCATTGCGCTACAACCTGTTATATAGCGCTTAATTATATGCCTCGGGGTTTGAGGTAGGTTTAAGCCGATATTGAAATGACTTCGATGGGTGTCAGTGTAGAAAATCGTGTTTCCATAAAAAAATCGTAAAGATACGAGACATAAGGTAAATTGATAGGCATTCTGATTTTTCTTAAAATTCTAAAATTTTAGAAACAGCTTGTGCTGTCGCGCCATTTACAAAATTCATTTGTTTGTCTATGTAACTTCGTGGAGTACCAAGAATTCGTGTCAACAAAAGAACATCACAAAAATATAGTATAGTTGAAAACATTCAATTCAAACGTAAAATTCACGGGTAAATAAAGTGTGAGTTACTCTATAGTTGACAAAGAATCAAAATTTTTTTTTCAAAAAACATTGGAAATTTTTCATCCTATATATAGAATTTCAAACAAAAATATCATAAATCAATTATCATTTGTTTGCAGTATAAAATGGCGTATAATATAGCAACGTCCGAGAGAACCCGAGAAAAAGCGACATGCCTCTAACTAAAACATCTCATTCAATATGAATGGATTGAAAACACGCGACAACAAAGCTGCCAGTTACAAATTTAATCATAGTCAAACCAATAATTTTTTGTATGGGAAAAATGATCTCCCAGAAATATATAAGATATCGTTTAATTTGGCCCACATTATATAGTTATTTAAATATTGATGTAATGGAGCAACAACTATACATCAAATGTTTTTCAAGTTAACCCGGACTGTTGTAGCTATTGTTCAAGGGATGGCATCCAACTAATTTCAGATTTAATTTTCTGCTTTGGTAATTCTACATAGTATTTTACGGTTCCCATTCATTTTTGACTAACATTTACCACAAACAGTCATTTATTGAATTTAATTAATACTAACCCAAATCATATTTACAAACTAGCACTATCAATATTGGGTAAAGCAATCAAAAGTGGGGCATCATGTATCGAGATTATAATCTTGAATTGTAGGATGTCATAATGCGAGAAGTAGTATAATACCAAGAAAAAAATGGATAAAAATGATACGAAATATTCGTCATAAACGGCCACATATTCCTCATTGTAAGTATGATTAGTTGCAATTCAAGAGTCCCGCTGCACACTAACACAAATATATGTCTTTAACATAGTTGTAAACTGCTTGTCTGACGAAATCTGATTTAGGTCAGATGAAACGTCACAGAAATATATTTGTGTTAGTGTGCAGCAGGTATCTTGAATTGCATACGGTATTTTATTCCTGCTACAGCATTTTTGCATTATACCCAGGGATCCACTAGCGCAAAAGCATTGAGAAAGGACTGGGAGTTAATTTCGCGCAACATCTACTGATAGGTATATTTGAATTACCCGCTAGATAATAATCTTTGTTGCGTCACAATGATTTGTATTGTACGCTAATTTATTATTATTATTTTGGAGCAAGTAGAAACAAGCTATCATGGATGCCAGTTCGTTATCATCTCACGAAACCACAGTTGGTGAACTCCAAGAGTTTTTTGTTGTTCAAGAGTATGACAGTGCTGGTGGCTGCAAGAGAGGTTTTTATCAGATATTAGATAGATATAACCGACATCACTATTCTGTTACGAGGGAGATTGATTCTGGCAAAACTCCAATCGTGATTCACCTGATAGATAACAAGAATAACGAAGTATTGAGAATGGAACCGAGGCTTAGGTAATTGAAAAATAATATTTAGTAAATAAATTAGAAAATTTCAAAGTGAATACTTTTACTAGACATGACACATGCAAAACATGTCTTTAATCTTAATCACCAATTCAGTTTTTTACTTTAAATCCAGATTTACTGGTATTCTGGAGTACCCTGTGAATTAGAAATCAAATCGATTTTCGATCCGAATTCTCGAATACTTAAATTGATGATATTATGTTTGTTTATTATCACTGATCCTTATATCAGTATACATACGACATTGAACAAGGGAATATTAATGTTGGGCACGAAATGGGCAGACAGATCGTTTTGATATTATGGTGCTACAAAATAGCGCACCTAGTGGTTCCGCGTTCGCGTTCGTTACTATCTAATGGTCAGTCGAAGTTGAGACGCCTACGATTCCGTGCAACAGATATATATTTCCACTTCAGTGTTCTGTACCGGTACTGTGAAAGATCAGATATCCGTACTACTTCGTTTTGACTTTCGGGCCCAAATATTTAGGCATTGCACTCTTGAATTATAACGAATTGAACTCAAAAGGAGAAACGCCCAGCCCCCATTTTTTTCTCATCAAAGTTGACAAAGTATTTCTTACCTAAATGAAGACTTACTCATTTGTGAGTTTGATATTTTCGTTGGCTTTCTTGTGATCAAAATTCCCCCCTTTTCTAGTTTCGATGAACTTTTTTGATAATGAATTTCTTATTTGTTTCCTATTTTTAATGAACTTTATTTCCCTTTCTCGTGAACTTACGTATTGATTTTTTTCTCAATAGGCCTTGCCATGGATTTTGTTGTTGCTTCAAAGACTGCAGTCACAGTATGGAAGTTTCTGCTAACGGTGAGCTACTTGGAGTGATTCGTCAGGGGGTGAACTGCTTTCTGCCAAAGCTATCTGTTGAAAAGTCCGGACAAACATTCTTTATTATTAAGGAACCTGGTTGTCCGTGCTGTTGGGTGCGATGAATTAGTGTTCAACATCTTTCTTTTGGATAATCCTCAACCTGTAGCATGTATTGTAAAACTGTTTGACACATGCATGTCAGAGATACCTATGTTTAAAGTGATATTTCATGGAAAAGATATAGATTTGATTTCAAAATTTCTCATCTTTTCTGCTACATTTCTAATAAGTATTTTGTTTTTCGAAACAGTTGATACGGGAATATAACCTCTTTTATTATTCAGCGGTATCACGTGACGGAAGAGCAAAGGTTAGGGTAGCGATGTATGCAAACTTGTATCGAGAGTTTTCTGTAAAGCTGGCTTAGTTGAATATATTGTACTCGTGCGCAACTCATCTAATAGTTCGTTGACTGGCATCTAAAATTTTCAATTCATTTCTAACTCAAACTGGATAATTACTATTTTTTTTTTATATTTTAAAACGTTGGGGAGGTATTTTTTTTTCGAATCTCACATTTTTGCATCAGGAGCGACGACATTCTACAAAACCTCCTTATATTAACATAAGTTGGACAAGAGCGAATAAAACAGACCGGAAATTGGTGGTAGGACAATAACAAGATTTTACCAAAATGTTACATTCATTAAAAAAGGGTTTCATTTCTTAGCTATAATTCTAAAACTCGAGGTCGATGTTATTATTGATCAAATGAATAATGATTTCGTCAAAAAGTGGGATCGTAATTTCGAATTAATAGTTGGGTACTTAAATGTGTCGATTAGTTCTGTGCCAATTTTATAATCAATTCATATTCAATGAGCTGTTTTAGAGGCATGGCAAATTGCGATTATTACTTTTCTCAGTAATTAGTGTAAAATACAGGATACGCCATAAAAGATCATGACCGATCGATGAAACTTGATCTTGGAAATACAACGTAATCGTTACATTATCAAATGTTTGTTTGGCAAATGCGAGTCAGTCTACTAGAACTTGATGTGTTTTAGAAACTAGGAATCTGGGAGTAATTGCTAGTTGAATAACACAACAGCAAATATAATATTATAATTCAAAATGATAATTTACGTTTTAGAATGCTGAATATTATTATATATAATTTGATTTTTTCTAAGCTGGCTGAAAATAATTGCATAGAATATTTCTCGTGTGTAATTTTATCAAAAAACGATATAATGCGCTTTGCATATATATAATACATATAAATATTTTAGCTCATTTGTAGTTAAATTTATATGTTTTATGTAGCAGTGAGAATTGATCTTGAGGTCAAACACCAACTTTAAAGCTCACCAACATTGAAAACATTACCGGTATAGGCGTGAAGTAAACATTATGAGCATCTTATATTTTGCAGTTCTCGATATGCTTAGATGAATGTCATCTATTGTTCAACAAAAATAGATAAGTTAAGAATAGATTTCAATATTATGTTTTTGTAATGAGCTTCTGACTATCATATATAAAGAAAATGCTAATTCAGCGATAATTGTGGACAAACCCATACAACACCTAAAGCTTATCTAAGAATAGATTTCACTCAGCATGTGTTTCAGTAATCTTGTGAATAAGTTGGTACAAAAGCTCTTGCGGAGAGAGGTATAAACTTCATAGTAAATGTAACATGCGCCTTGCGTGTCAATTTCAGAATGTTTGAGAATCCGTAAAGTAAAATAGCGAGAATCCAATTTCAAAACGTTTGTCGTCATTTTGTGTTTAGTTGCTCACTGTAATATATATAGAACAAAAAAAACATTATAGCATGGAAAATAACGTTGACCTTAACTCAATGCAGCTGATTTTAACGGAACATATGAAGAAGACGTGGATGGGGGCTAAAGGCTTAGAAGATTACAAAGGATATCAATTCATGCCTGGATTTGGTCTTGAAGCCACTAAGTATGCTTACGATGAATGGAAGATTCCTGAAAATTCAGTTTTTATCTCAAGCTTTCCAAAAACAGGTAAAAATTTATTTTTGTTCATTTATTCATTTGAAAAAAAAAAAAAAAAATAAATAAACGGGTTTCGGTTTTACGCATGAAAGAAAGTCCGGTTTGTAATGTATATAACAAAGTGGCAAAAGTATACAGAAATTTAAATGAAATTTTACAATATTATCCTAAATTATCTATTTTTTTACTGAATGCATGGATTTATCACTTTGCGCTCAATTTTTAAAATTGTTTTTAAAGCAATACTTTATCAATTTCGTTCAAATTATTTAGGTACGGCATGGTGTTTGGAAACTGTGAAACAAATATTGTACGGCAGAGATAAACATCTTCTAGATATGTATCGTACTGTTCCGATGCCAATGTTTCTGGTGGAAATGAGTGTTCGTAAGTAAATTTAATTCCATAAATTGAATGCAAGTATCTAAACCACGAATAGCGAGTCAGATCGAGTCATTCTTTGCCAGAGTCTTCAGTCAAGTCCGAATAACTGCAAAGTTCTAAAGCTTTCCATCACTATAATTGTATTGATTTTAAATAAAAGTCAATTTCAATAAAACCACTCATATTTTGAAGAAAAAGAGCTAGCCATACCATATATCATTTTTTGATGGGAAGTGTTCTTTAACTACTGGAATTGCTTTGAAATATTCAGTAGTCTAGGATTGTTGTTGTCGCTAGAAGGCTATTATTATCACTTATTAAAAAAAATTCTGCGGGCTCAATGGGACAATGTTTTTTTTATGCGTGATGTTGTCTTGCGCACCTTGTGGCGATTCCGCGTTCGTGACCTGGTGGTTAGTCGAAGTCGGCAATACTGCGGTACCGGTTCTGTAAAAGATCAGATACCGGTACCGGTACTTATTCATTTTGACTTTTGTGTCCAAATAAATCAACTGTTTTACTAAATGCGGAAAGCAATATCTGCACGTGTGTATACTGTTGCTAAAAAATAAACTTCCAAAAAATTCTTTAAATTATTAACTTTTAGCGGGAAAATTTGATGTGTTCGACAAACTACCTCATTCAACGCAAGTGTTTGCAACTCATTTAACAGAGGAACTTTTCAACTATGAGAAAATGAAGAGATCAAACAGCAAGGTGTGTTGACAGTATGGATATATTTAGTTTTGATCGAAGTTTGAGAAATTGACATGATGTATAACGTAAATATGTATCAATAACGATAACGTTGCCAGTACCGTTCAAATGTCCCTACTTTTATTATATACCGTAAATGTACTGTGTCAACTTAGCTTTACTTAATTTACTGTATCTGGTTTTCTTTATCACTGCACATCAAAACCACTTCACATTATACGCACGTGGGCGGCCACAACCCTATAATTCCCCAAACCTATTTTCGCCAGAAACGCGTATCCAGTATCCAGTATCCAATTGAGGAGGGGATTCACCTGCCCATCGTTGGTCTGATGATTTTTAATTAAAGAATGTTTGTTAAATAATTCAACAGTACCATAGGGTATTCACAATCCGTAAATCAATTCTTTTCGATCAGATATTCGTACCTTGTGTCGCTGTTCGATAACCAGCTTCGGTTCCCAGTGGCTTTCCTTACAATAATTACTGTCTCTCGAGTTTTCAAGAAGTTCAGTACAAGTTCTGGTGAATTTAGAATTAATTGTTGGTTGTGGCAGTATGACGGGTCATATAGGCAAAATATGTAGTGGAATCCAGACTGAAAAATTATTTCAATGTTATATTATGGAATTGCTATACTTTTTACTTTCGCAGATGATATACGTCATACGTAATCCCAAAGACCAAGCCGTTTCCTGGTTGCATTTTTCCAGGAAATTACCACTGCCTGAGGAAACAAAGAAGCAAATGGGAGAAGAGTGGAATGAATTTTTCCATAACTACGTACTTGGTATAAATAAGTTGATTATGAAATTAATGAAATCATTTTCATGCATGGAAAAATGTGAAATTAATGGCACTCTCAACGCAGATTTTACGATGTGGTGCACCAGAGATAGAGTCAACGAACGTACGTTTCACGTTCATGTTCACGTACTATACTTACATTTTACGTACTGTCGCCTGTTGATTTCCGTCTTAATTAAAAGACATGTTGTCAAAAATATCGCGGTTCGGAGTGGTGAGATACTATTTTGGTAACTTAGCTCAACCCACTTCTAGAGCAACCCACGCTTGAATCATATGTGTAGCGAGCTACCCTGGTAGGTCTGAGCATTTCGAATCGAATCGTAAATTTTCGAATCAGTCCAGGCGAAAATTTTAAATCTCCACCAGCTTGTTATTTGTTGTCCGCTAAAGGTCGAGATCATTCTTCCATTTTTTTAAGCAATCTCCCGTCGAAATGTTTTTAAAAGGCATTTCTTTTCTTCCTAGTAAGTTATTGTTGAAACATGTTTCTTATTGTATGTAACTCAGCAAACAGACTGAATGATGACCATTTAAATAAAAACCTTGTGTTTATTCAAATATCTTCCAATTATTCGAGATTCGATTCGCTTCGGAAAAATATTCGAATCGATTGTGAAATCATCAGGTATTAAATGTCCCTAGTATGTCTATGGACAAGAATAACATTGCTGTACGAATGCACTAGTCTAGTGTAGTTATTTAAAATAAAATATTGATAGATTTACATTCAAGATATTCTTTCCAGGAAAACATCCACAATGCAATAAAGAAGGTCAATGGTATCCAGACCACATTAAGGAATGGATGAAATATAAAAAGGATGAAAATTTTCTTGTGGTTGTTTACGAAGATATGAAAATGGTGAATATTTGTGGTAATGTTAAATTTTTTTACGGCTCAAATTTTTTAATTCCTTGGGCAGAATGAACGCCACCATTTCAACTACAATAATGAATTTAACAACAACAATAAAAATTTATCGAAACGTTTATCTACACTTGATTTCTGATAACATAAAAACGCGCGGGTTAATCATATATAATTAAAACTATCATTGAGTTTGAACAAGCCTGAGTGGGTTAAAATAGAGCCAAATGCTGTTTTCAATCATACTATAGAAATTGTCCTTGCGACTTGTGGGCCAAAAGCGGCCCGCGAATAAAGTTTTTCGGCCCTCAAACGACCTGACCTCACTTTTAATGCATAAAAACAAAAAGTTGGTTAGTTATTCTTGTATTATTGATGAGTTTTTTTATGGTATGTTGTGTGTGAGAGTGGTGATCTTCCACCTGTGAAAATATGATTTACAATATTATGTGATGATAATTTAATGTGTTTATGTGTTTTTAGTTGAATTAATATCTGAAACTAATTCCAGAATTTTCAAAATGAGATTCGTCGAATCGCGAATTTCTTAGCTGTAGATCTCAGCGACAATAACGTCGCTAATGTTGCTGAAGTATGTTCTATCAAATCGATGAAGGAACATGCAGATGTTGAAAAATCTGGATTTTTGAAGATGAATGTCCGAAAAGGTATGATTATGCCGGTTCGGTAATGCAGAGGAGAATTTTTGATCCAATGCGCATGACGTTCTAGCAATAATACCTACTTATAGTTGATTGATTCCTGAATATTTTGGTCGAACAAATCAAACCAACAAGTCGTATTGACTGATGCATTCAAATTCTGACTCTTGCAAGAGACAAATATGAGACTATTCGAATACAAACAAATTTTAATTTTTCCATCTCTTTGTAGTAAGTATACGAAGGAAAGAATTATTCTTAAACACTGGCAAGCTGCTACATTTATGGGGTCATAGGCTGGTAGTTGGACGCAAACCTGATTTATTAGTTTGTCACCATGGACCGACATCTTATATCTTTTTTTAGGAGAGATCGGTGGGTGGAAAAATCAGTTCACGGTGGCGCAATCTGAACTAATGGATAAGCTGATAAAAGAACAACTAGGCGACACTGGCATCGAATTCACATATGAAATGTAATCGTTTGGGAATACAGTGATGACGACTAGAGCAAATGGACTGAGAACATATTTATTGTTGTTTTATTAACTTTCAAGACATCGGAGTGTTTTTACTAAGTCTCGTTTTTTACATTCCAAAAATAAATTATTCGGTGAGCAAGCATATTCAAAAAGACTCAAGTTTTAATGGAAAGGGGATAGGAACGTCATAAAAGTCAACACAGAAAAAATATCTTACGATTTACTGACCACAGAATAAAAATTTGTGAATCCAGTCACCTGTGTTACTTTGGATTAATGAAAAAATCTGGAAGTCAAAGAAAGTAATTTTGGTTAATAGCACAAATTCCATCTACAAGAAACGAAAATCGATCGATCTCTTTGCGATCTAGATACCGTCAATTGCTATGTCATAATCACAGTTTAAGCACGTGTTTATCGTAACAATCCAATTATATCGGTATTTAGAAAGGCAGAAATTTAGTTAAAAGTCATATAAGAAAGCTTAGAGAAGTTGTAAGAAATGTTTCCTCATTTTAATTATGGGCACTAGGCTGTGTTCCAGAAAAGTGTTTCGTAATATCTATTTTCGCAATCATGCCAGTTCCGCGATAATCATTCAATCTTATAAGCGTAGTACATTCGTTTTCAGCTAAATGGAGTGATTATTATCCAAAATTTGATTCTGATTTGATTTGATTCTAATGATTCTGATTGTTATTCATTTACATATGCTTTCCTTGATTATGGCTCGTCACGTTCATTTTGCACCACTGATCTTGCTAAGAGATTAGGCCTTCAAGGTGAAACTGAGGAGTGTACTATTCACACTGCCAGTGGTTCAAAGCCTCACTCAGGAAAGAGAGTATCTCTCACTATTACTGGTATTAATGAGCCTAACGAAATATGTGTAAATAATATTTTAACTTTTGATGGTATTCCTGATTTACGTGACTCTATCCCACATCAGGAAGTAGTGGAACAGTATCCACACTTACATGGTTTATACTTCCCTGAAGTAAATGGCACTATTGAGGTGCTGATAGGTTCTGATGTATTGGGACAATTTCCCATCTCAGACACATGTGTTGGTGAACAAGGCTCACCAACTGCTTACCATACAATTTTAGGTTGGGCTCTAGCAGGTCCTGACAAAAATGCTCAAATTTCAAATTGTGTCGAGTCAATTTTTTGAAAGCAGGTTATAGTTCTGCAAATTCTATTGAAGAAAGTACTAATTTATCTATGTGTCATGTTTGTGGTCATGATTTTGTTGATTTATATGCTGATCCATGTACTACAGAGTTTTCTGTCGATGACAAGAAAGCATTGAGCATTATGGCAGATACAATGAAAATGATAAACGGTAGGTATCAAATTGCCTTACCCTGGGTATCTGATAATGTAACCCTCCCTAATAATCGTTTTTTAGCAGAAAAAAGGCTAATGTATCTCAAGCGAAAATTCCAGAAAGACCCAGATCTTTTCCAAAAATACAAAGATAAAATACATGAATACATCCAGAATGGTTATGCAGAATACATACCCATACATGAATTGCCACACAGTAACAGAACATCATATTTACCACATCACTATACTGGCCAAAAAGTTCGGGTAGTATTTGATTGTTCAGCCGAGTTTCAAGGCACTCGTTTGAATAACAACTTGTTATCAGGTCCTTTCAATACTAATACGTTGGTTGGTGTTCTTTTGTGTTTCCGACAGGAACCCGTTGCGGTAATTTGTGACATCCGTCAAATGTTTCATAGAATTCGGGTAAATCCACCTGATTGTGATTCCATGCGATTTCTTTGGTGGCCCAATGATGATTTATCTCGAGACCCTGTTGAGCTAAAAATGTTGAGTCATATATTTGGTTGTAAGAGTTCTCCATCTGTTGCTACATTTGCGCTACGGAAGGTAGCTGATGATAATTTATCCAATGCTGACTCTGTCACTATTGAAACTGTTAATCGTAATTTTTTCGTGGATGATTGTTTGAAAAGTTTGCCTACTGCTGACCAAATCGTCAGTTTGATATCTCAACTACGTAAGCTATTAGATACATGTGGTTTTCATCATGCCAAGTTCATAAGCAATGACCAAGCTGTGTTAGATTCGATACCTGATGAAGATAAAGCCCCATCTATGGTAGATTTTGACATTCAAGGTGATTCCTCAAATAAGACACTCGTTGTGCATTGGCGCATCGATGCTGACAAATTTGTAATTCGTATAAATGTTGAGCCTCTTCCTCTAACACGGAGAGGTATTTTGTCAATGGTAAGTCAAGTATTTGACCCATTAGGATTTGTCCAACCATTTATTTTGCCCGCAAAACTTATTCTTCGCGAGTTGTGCGATGAAGGTTATTCCTGGGATGATACCATTTCTGGCCCACCTAGAGAAAGTTGGGAAAATTGGATCGCTTCATTATCCAACTTAAATAATTTGTCTATTCCTCGTTGTTCCAAGCCAGCTGACTTCACACCCACTGAGGTACAGTTGCATTTGTTCTGTGACGCTAGCAGAGTTGGTTATGGTTGTTCGAGTTATTTGCGTATGATTGATTGATGCAGCAAATGACTTCATGTCGTTTTTGTTAGAGGCCATATAGTGACACGCACATATACACACATTGTACATAACATGCACCTATTCACAACATACATACCACAACAGGAATTATGCTTGTACCACATTCCTACCCTTTCCTCAGAGATTCTCGTTTACCATTTTTATGTATCTCTAATGGTGCTCATTCTTTCAGATTAATTATTTCTGATTAATTTTTGTGTGTTTCACACATTGTGTTGTTTGAACATTTCTTTTATTGCTTTAAAAAATTACATAAAATGCTTTTCATTTTCTCTAATTTGGGCCCGGTATGTAAGAAATGTTTCCTCATTTTAATTATGGGCACTAGGCTGTGTTCCAGAAAAGTGTTTCGTAATATCTATTTTCGCAATCATGCCAGTTCCGCGATAATCATTCAATCTTATAAGCGTAGTACATTCGTATTCAGCTAAATGGAGTGATTATTATCCAAAATTTGATACTAATGATTAATTCCATGTATTATTCCCATGTTTAATACATGAGGAGTCCCAAATAGATATCTTATTGAGCCAACTTGGCTTTATATTCTGACCAATAATCTGGCATCTGTAAATTCTCCCGCACGCCGCTCTCTTCTTTCTGAGTTTTTAGTGAGCGCACCTCTGTTTCTTAATAAGCTCCGGAATTTGTCAATTTGTAAGCCGTATTTTTCATGTTTGTTTTATTTATTTAGCTAATATTTGGAGTGATGATCATAAATTAGATTAAATTGTGTGTAATTACTGAAATAAACTGACTCATCGATGTTCATTACTACTGCGATAATGCAATAAAGTCAAAGCAACAAATGTTGGATGAACTATTTGGGATCGGGCTCTTCAAGTATTTCTGGTGTTACTCGCACATTGGATCACACGATATCACTCCACATCATAGTTAGGTGATAGCACCGTTTATTACCTACAGAAGTGAAACAGCAAACGACGCTGAAAACAGACGTTTCTTGGGTTAAATGCGAGTATTTCGTATTTATGCATTGAAAAGAATCAAACTCCAGCGATTTGTCTTCTTTGCCAACGAACTATTCCAATTTTGAGGGAATTAGTCATTAAGCGCCATTAAGTGTCAAACAATCATGTTTCAAAAAAAAATGTCAAATGAAAGCGAATCCACAGAACCCCTGCGAAACCGTTGCGAACTTTCGGGCGCTGCACTCTTCGGGCACGCAAACTTCCTTCCGATTCTAACTTTGGCCCGCGGCCAATATAGTTTGGGAACTCCTGATCTGGAACTTAATTCAAAATATAAAAAGGCGTACTTACAACTCTTCCTTATTCTACCGTTAGTCCTACCAGGTCAAACATGGATTTATGTAATTTGCACAAAAATGACATGACAGAAACCTGTTCTCAATGACAAGTCGGGGCCGACAAAACTGCATTCTTCCTCAATTGCGTTCGCGCAAACCAACATTCTTGCAACCATTAATGATGTAGGAAAATAATAGTTGACTGCTTCTATTACACGTCATGGTTACCTAAGCGTAATTTATATGTTTAAATCGTTACTATCAGTTATCTTTTAAAATATAATTAGTGCCGATTTCTGGCTGAACCTATAGGTTCGGAATAAAAATCATAAATTTTGTAATAAGTATGAAATTTAATTGATACGTCACCATGAATTGAAACATCGATGAATTAAAGCGTTAGTTTTAAAAATCAAGCCACCCTGGTGTAACATATTTCAAAATTGAAGATGATTGAGTGTAGAAATACTATTGATATATCCAGCGATGAATGGATGTCCCAACACATTGAGAAAGAAAAATTCAATCACATCGATGACGACAAAGATGAAAAGCCGTTTATGACATCATAATGAAGTACTAAAGACCAGTAAAAAGACTAAATTGTAACCTTAATTAAATATATTGTTTGCGGCGGTGTGTGAATGTATATGCAATCAACTACCGGTATTTGAAACCAAATGTTGTGTAAGGATCACACGGCGTACAGTTTGCATAATAGTTTAATGCATAAACGTAACAACAGAAATAATAGAACTCTAAACTCCAACGGTAAATCTCAGATCCATGGAAATGTAACGATAATAAAATAGATCGACATACGTTTTTCTTTATTATGACCGTCTATATAAGATTTCAGCTCTTGCTCAGAAGTCAGAAAGTATATCATTAATAAGAATTTAAAAATATTAAAATTCAGAGCCAAGGTGAAACGAACAACTAAGATTTTGAATACATATAAACCATATTTGTTTATACAAGTCTTTAACTTGGCCTGCGCTTGGTCACGAGCAATGTAAAGTATAGGTGTTCAGCATGAACGCAACCAGTGAAAAGTTAAAATTGGAAATGACACTGAGTAAGATTGACATAGTTTATTGCAAAAAGCTACTATGCAAAATGCTAATATTAAATTTACAAAAACCTCATTTCACAATGCTACAGATAAAACAGTATTTTACAAGTTGCAAAGTTTTAAAACTTCCCAAAATCGGTATGTGAAGTAAAAATGAATTCCCCACAAAACAGATGATGACACAATCTATACATGGTAACCATTAAAAATAATGTCCCGTTGTAGGAAATTAAAAAAAAAATCATGCTCTAAATATTTTTAGGTTATAGCATTTTGATGAATACCTAATTATAAGGGACTTAACAGACTAACAAAACTAAGTCAAGTCCGTTGTTACATACAAGATAATCAAACATGATACGTCTCACGTCACGTCATGACTGTGTATGCGGTACAATGGCGAACAGAGTAATGAGTTATATTATTATAAAAACGAGTAAGTATGCTCTTTCGAACCACGTCTAATAAGACATAATTATGACTTATAATAGTAACTATTTTACGGAACCAGATATAAAACGAATGTTGCGTAGTCTATTGTCAATTAAATACTGTTTTGCAATATTTTCAGAATATTAGAGAAGTAAATTCTGCATATAATATATATAATTCTGCATAAAATCTACATTATTTTTAGAGAAGTTGTTTATCCATAACCTACTTAATTTTTGTGAGGCACTATATCGGGCCGGATTATGCATTTTCCACCTCTGTTAAATTCCCTCTTGCTTCTTGGTCCTGTTCCATGGCTTCAAAAAGGGTTTTGAAATTTCCAGCGCCAAATCCCTGAAGAGGAATATAATATGTTTATATAAAAAAGTACAAGAGAGTTAGTTATACACCAAAGTACCGGTACGCATTCAGTGCTTTTGGATGAGTAGTGCTCGGAGGAATCGATAAAGGTAATACCCGTGTTTGGTGAATTAATTGTTAGGATATGATAGGGTTTGAATATTTATCCCGGAGGAGAGGAAAGCCGACTAGGCAGCTTAATCCTATGGCGAACCACGGCCTCTCGTCCGGTTACCAGTCCATGTCGGGTATGGGAATAGGAATTTGTTTTTAGAAGCATGGACTCGTTCCCGAATCCTGCAAAGTGTGGGACCTAACAAAGAAGCCTAAGAGATTACAGCTGAAATGTGAAAGACTACATGTTATTATCTTTCATAAAACATTCGCATCGATGACTACTGATTAATTGAAGATATTCGTCCGGTCTATTTTTTCTAATAAAAATGGCAGCCCAATATCACGCATTGTGCTAAGCGTTAGGAATACGTTCGCCACCGCACCTATGATTACCCTGCGGGGTCTCGCAGGTTCGAATCCCATGCGGGGATAGTTATGTGCGAGAGGATTGCTGGACTCCTCGCCGCCGTAGGGTGGTTCACGTAACCGCTGGTCGATTATGGATTCCTGCACCATCAAGTGCATGCTCCCGAAAACGAATAACTGGCCAACTTATCCCATAGCCGACATTGAGTGGTAACCAGACGACAGGCCTTGGATCTCTAGATGATTAAGCCGCCTTATCGGCTTTCCACTACCCCGGGATAAATATGTAAATCCTATCCTATATACGGACAAGGAAATATCCCAACAACAACAATGACAAGAACCCCACTATCATTAACAACACAAACATAAAGATCTCCAGTACATTTACGTATATCCATTGATTCAATCTACTTTATTGAAGTATTTTCTTAGTTCTCTCTCTCTCTCTCTCTCTCTCTCTCTCTCTTTGGTCGAGACCCTGCTTTAAGCAATGCTACATAAGTTATTAGTGAATGCTTACCGAGTGGTTGTGGCGTTGAATAACTTCCATAAAGAGAGTTGGGCGATCCTGAACTGGTTTGCTGAATAGTTGCAGTAAATAGCCGTTTTCGTCAAAGTCAACAAGAATACGTAATTCCTGTGATACAATGTGGTAATAATAAAATAAATAGAGAAGAAAATGAATGCTCCATCACAGCGTTTCACATCACATTTTCTTGAAATCAGGACATAAGTCAAAATAAAACAGGAATATAGTGTACCTAGGGCTGTGAAATCGGAGTTTGGCATGTTTTCTGTTGAGTCAGAGACGGAGTCGAATTCCTCGGAGTTGATGATACTTCCAATGATGATATTAAAAGTCAAAATTTTGTTCCGAAACTCGCAAGGTAATACGCCAATGCTGCTTTTATCAAAATTTTTTCCAAGTGTGAAGCTGGAGATTTTTTGCGATCAGAGTCAGAAATCCGAATCAAATTAATTTTTTTCAACCCGGAGTCGACAGTCGGAGTCGATACCCTCCATATCTTTCATACATTAAAACACAATATGATATTTAAAACACCTGATCAGCGGTATTGGTGCATTTTTGTATAAATATGAAAAACAAACATACCTGGATAATATCAAGATCTTCTTCCACAGTGATCTTCGCGTTTATCAAACTTTGTCTTAATTTCTTATAGTAAGTATCCGGTACTGATAAAAATTCTACTCCACGAGCTTTCATATTTCGAACCTGGAATTCAATTAATAGAATTATTATTTTTTTTTTCGTTGGATTTTTCAATTACATACGAATAAAAACTGACACGAAGGCATTTTGATTGTTACAAAACAAGGTCTAATTTTTATTATAGAATGACTTTTACCAAGCGATCAATAACCTTCAATTTCAGCAGCGACTGTTTTTGTGTTATGTTTTCAGTCATATATTTATACACCCAAAAACGAATCCCATACATTTCTTGATCACTTTTGAGAAAATGAGAAAAAATAATTTAATACCTGAACTTCCGTCTGTGTGTGATTGTATCAAAAAGTTTCGGAATTCAGATAGCTTTGCACAAAAGTTATATTGTCTCTGGAATATGTTCAGAATAACCTGTTTTTTGGGTGGTCACCCAAACTTTGACTTTTTTTTTCCAATGGAAAAGACCTTGCTTTACTTACCTATTTGGACATCTATATATCGTTAACTTATTCTACAGTATTTTTTTTTTGCTATTTTACTAATCTTAATAGCACATCAAATTTGCCATTTATTAATACTTAATCGTATATTCTTACCGCAGTAATGACATCTGGTGTGTTCATTGCTATATGTTGGACTCCTGCTCCCTCATTGTATTCGCAATACTCTTTGATTTGACTTTTTTTTTTTCCAATCGATGGTTCGTTCAACGCCATTTTGATGGTTTCTTCGTGATTGGTAACGACAGTAGAGTTCATGGAACTGTATTGCGTGTGAAGCATAGAATCGTCTATCGACCAGAATCGACGAAATAGAAGATTTTGAACGTACCTGTTGAAAGAATAGGAGTAGCTCCAGGTTGGCACAGACTTTGCTGATCATTATAGCGGGTTTTCGCCCAAAAAATTTGCAATTATAACTGCAACTTTATTATCAGCTATTTGCTATTATTATTTTACGACCTGTTTAGCTTAAGTGTGGAGTTGGAGTTTGGCATACTTCCTACTGGAGTCGGAATGCCGGTTTCGAAATGCCGGAGTCGGAGTTTCGAATTCCGCGGCGCCCGGAGTCGAAATTCCATGTTTTCAGTGGTTATAGTAAGTTGACAATATTAGTCGAAATTTTCTACAGAAATTCAAAAAGCAAAGTTTATTTAAGTTCTTAACAGTCTCTCAAAGTAATCTTGTACGCGCCAAAATTTTATTATCAAAAGATAATTTTGTTAGAGTTCGGTGGAATCAGAGTCCAATTTTTCTTTAACCAGGAATCGATTCCACAGTCTGGTTTCGAGCAAGAGTGAAAATTACATTACAGTTTTTGGGGTCCTTATTACCGTAAAACAGGACATCAACGGCTACTAACATGCCCCTGTAATGTCTGTTGTGACGTAACAAAATCTGTCTGCACAAACAAAATAAACTTACCAATCTGCCGTTGGAGTCATTTCATTCTCTGATTGACTGCTACCCACGTGATCAATAAATCTAAGATTCGGTGCTGGCCTAAATACATTTGAATATATATATATATAAGACGTAAATAATGTAATAGCAAGAGTAATTTTATTATATTGCAATCGTCCCATACTTTTTGTGACTATTCAAAACAAATTTGCATATTTCTAGATAATATTCAGAGAAAAAAATGGAAATAGTGCTATGGTTATTGTCTGGCAAATGGCAAATAAAATGAATCAAAAATTTTGCCAACACCGTCACTACTACTATAGCCTAATTTGGAACAATGATGTGCTACAAAATATCTCAGAATCACTCACAGGGTGTCGTAGATGTCCGGTTCGAATAGAGGTGCTTTGAATCCGGGTAAAAATAGTCCGTTAAAGTTACTTCGTTCTATAAAAGTGTGTGTTGTATCGCCGTACGTTTGAACAGTTGCCATTTTAACTGTGCCGTTTTCATCCGACTCTTCCCACAAATCTTTGACGATTATTGCTCCTCTCTCTTTTGCTTTCTAGAAAGAGTAAATAGGTAGTCAAACGGGGTTTTGTCTTCCGACTACGGGTTGAAAATTTTTTGACTCCGACTCCATCAACTAACCCAAATTTTAATAACTGAAACTATTGCGTATGCAAGCCTCCTTTAATAGACTGTAAATGGCGATTAGTAAACTTAATGCATCTGAAATTCTGAAAAAAGATTTGGTATTTATCACAAACACCAAATGTGAGAACTTCCGACTTCTGATTCGAGGGAATTCAAAATGTCGACTCCGACTCCGGTCAATTTGAAATTTCGATTTCACTCCGATGAAAACGTGCCTAACTACGGACTTCATAGCCCTGAGAGATTTCGAGGTTTCATATTTCAATGCTATTTCGCAATCTTAATTTGAACACAATTAACTCCCGAAACACGACCTCATTATTGGGATTTGAAACCAACTTAAATAATGATTTTTTGGAATTTTTAAACATTGCGTAAGTGAATATTTGCTACGCTCTTTGCAGCGATTTCAAACCGCTGCATTGTATGTTAGTTACACTGGATAATGATTTTTGACCATTTTATAAAAGGTTAAAGTGCGCATTTTTTTTTCTTTTTCAAACAAAATAATAATTCTCTCATAAAAAAGAAAATTTATTTGAACGTTAATACGAATTCCAGAAAACGTATTTTCATCTCATTATAAACTTTCTTATAATCTGCCAGTATCAATGAACATACTAATATATTATTTCTCTAATATTGTTCAGTTCTCCAAACATTTCATTTCTGTTCAAAAAAGACAAGTGATCAACATGTAAGAACAGTACAAACCTGAACTAATATTTCACAATTTTCTACGGTGAAAGCAACATCCTTAACTCCGTCGCCGTGTTTTGAAAGATATGACCCCATGACCTTGTTTCCGGGATTGAGCGAAGAAACAAATACAAAAATAATGTCATTTTGTCTGAATTAAAATAATAATATCATAAATAGAAAAAATTTTCAAATTGTGCAGATTGAAAGAAGCACATGTCTTCCTGCACAATAATATTGAGTAAACTATTAATTCTCTGTAGTCTATACTCACTTTACCACGTGTGAAACAACATCTCTAGTTCCTGTTTCCAATCCTTTGTAGGCAAACGGTTTGAAACCCATGTGCATACAATAGAAATCAGCAGCCTGTAACATAACATTATAAGAGTTATAAACAGACAGACATTGGAATTAATTATTCAAAAATATACTTTGGATGAACGCACCTGTTTTGCATTTCCAACCCAAAATCGAAGATGCTCGAAGCATTTGAATTTTGCATTTTCATGCTGTAATCAAAATGATGAATTGTTATATTACATACAAAAAAAAACGTTATCGATATATTGACAAAGCAATGCGGTATATGCTCTAGATCAGTGGTTCCCAACCGCCGGTCCGCGGACCGATGCCGGTCCGCGAAGCTTTTTTGCCGGTCCGCTAGAAATTTCGTTTTTTTTTTTTTTATGCCGTCTCAACCGCTTTACCGTAGACAAAGTTGCGTTGGCTCATTACGCAATTCTCTTCTGCCGTCATATTGCGACGTCTTTCGCGACATGTTGGCGCCGTCTTACGCGACATGTTGGCGCCGATCACTCACATTCTTCGCTTTTCCAGCTCCGATTCATCGCGAATGCGCTTCATCAAATCTCGCAAATTTAGGAAGCCTAAAAATCGGCACGCGTGCTTTTTCTGTTCTGCGTGCTTTTCCTAATTAATATGACCATCCATATAAAACGTAATGGATATATCCTTGTTTAAACTAGAAAACAGTCAAGAACAGTATAACAATCCGGTAAGATATGAACTTGTTGCGACCCCACAGGTGGTCACGAAACACGCAAAAAAAGGATGGGCCGCAAAGATCTTTTCCAGACACAGTAGGATTTTGAGCTTGTCGCCAAGTTATCGACGACTTTGTCATTGTAATGCAAATTCATTTCGTTTGACGCGTCGATTAACTGCAGAGGGATTATGATGAACCCAATGAAAAAGAAAAGGATTAAAAAAGAATTACTTATCACAATTTTAGATATCTCTTGATAACGAATACCCATCGCCAAGTAATCGAGCAATCAAACTGTTGTCAGGATTTTCAGCCAGTTACTGCGTTATGCGAAAAAACATTTTCATCACTAGATTCAATTAAAAAGAAGCAAAGAAATCGGCTGCAGAGCTATACGTATTGCAAAAACTTCTTTGAGGCCTCGTTTGCAATCTTATATCGGAAACGAAACAGCAGCAAAATTCTCACAGGAGTTAATTGTGCATGTTTTAATGTGCGTGCGTGCCTTTCTTACGCATAATGGATGCCCAGCACTGCATTTCATTACGCAAATATATGGTATTATTTTATGTTTCACCCATTTTTAATATTTTGTCGGCACATTATTTGATAGTTATTCTCCGTGTGAAAGGTTTTAAAGTGTGCTTTTTTGTCTAGAAGCATATTGAGTGCCCGACATTGCATTATTTTACGCAAATATATGTTATTCTTTCCAGCGTTACGGCCATTTCAATTTTTTCCGGTCCGCGAGTACATTTAATCTACTTTTACCGGTCCGCCTGGGTAGAAAGGTTGGGAACCGCTGCTCTAGATGCCACTTCGGTATACGATCTCACTTGCTAAACATGATCTCAATCGCATACTGACATTCTCATAGAATTTAAATTACACCACCGCTGAGATCGCATACCAAAGTAGCATCTATGCTGTCTGTATGGCTGCAGATTCAGATATTTATTTTCACCTTGTAATGTCAAGCAATAAACGCACACAAAAATAAAAAATAAAATAAAAAAACGGCAACACATTGATCCATAGCAATTGATTAGGGGTCGCGAAAGACTCGTTGAGTCATCTAGTCAGCGACACCTGAATTAGGCAGAAAATTAATCATGAAAAGAACAACAAATTCGTAATAAGAACTAAAAATATTAGGAGAACCATTCTGATTCATTTCGTATAGATGGCGTATTACCGAAATCTAGTGATTGGAAAAATGTCTCGCTGAGTGCTAACACAGCAAAATTTTGCTGACTAATATCATAGCACAGAATATAAAAATTGACGCTGCTGCCTAGCAACGAGGGTCGTTATGGAAGCAGTCAACAGTCAGTAAAATTACTGACACGATGAAAAACCGGTATGCATTTTGTTAATGTCACAGAATAAGTAGTCAGAATATGACTTTACCAAGCAAGTAACAAGTGAAAGCTGAATAAATATTGCATAACTTTTATGACAGAGGTTGCAGTCATGAAATAGAAGAGCATAAATGGCAGATTGGGGAAGCCTATACGAAAACGTACATAAGTGAAAAATGAAAGTTCAGACACAATATGAGGAAGTCTTCTACTTCTTACTGGTAAGCATCGGGATATATATTTTTCAAGGCCTGTTTGTACAAATTAAAATTCATTGTACTGGCACTATCAGGAAACGAATTCCATAGTTTGACACCAACAAATTTGATTGAATTTTGAATGAGTTTGGTGGAAAAGCGATTTACATAATAAGAATATTTGGTCGAGGATCGTGTTCCATATGAGTACACATCACTCTGCTTTGAAAAATCGTTGGTGAATGCTGGCGGGAGTTTTTCGTTGTGGTGTTGGCGCATTCACTTCAACAATTCAATTTTGTGAATATCAACCATTTTAATTATACGGAGGCTACGATAAATAGGACTAAGACGAGTGCTATCCTACATCTGAAATAGCACGAATCACTCAATTTCGTTGCGATGCAATAAAGTTTTACCTGCTGAGACCCATGCCACCATGCCATATTGAAATAAAGAATAATAGATTATACGTAAAGAGGCTAGCGATGTAAAATGTCGAAGCTTGTATAGTATTCCCACTGACTTGGCTAATTTAACAGCCAAGTTGTATATTTGAACATCCCACTTCATTTTGTTATCTATATATAAACCAAGTTATTTATATGAACTGACATTTTCAAGTTCTGTACCATCAATTTGGATTGCCAGACTATTTAGAGCTTTACTTTTATTAGGTGATATTAACATAGTTTTTGTCGATTTATCGATTTTATTGGCTTTCATCCAATTTGCTACTTTGCAATTTTAGTGTTCACTCCCAATTGATAGGCCACACATGATTTTTCACTGTCGAGAAGATTGGTATCATCGGCAAACAATTTGGAAAATAATGAAGAACAATGAGATATGTCATTAGTAAATACTAAAAATAGAAGAGGTCCCAAACAACTACCTTGTGGGACCCCGTGAGTCACCGGTAAGGGAAGGGAACGATTTGTACCTAATTGAACATACTGTGATCTGCCCCCTAAATAAATAGTAATGACTTTATTTGCTACCCCTAATACCGTAACGACTCAGCTTGTAAAGCATGATGTCATGATTTACGGTATCGAAGGCCTTCCATAAATCTAAGAATGTTGCACTAACAAACTCCTATTTTTCTAGTTTGTCGTATATAAAAGATAATAAGACTGTTTTTGAAACCGTATTGAGATTTATTTATGACATCGTTGACAATTCATTTGCGGTAGCCAAACTCATAAAAATGGACTTGCTCACGCGATTATGAAGAAGATGTTTGAAATTACCCGAATAATTAGAAGACTTCTTAGAGAGGCTGTACCCAATGGTTGAGAAGTACTCGGTAAATTTGGTTGAAATCAAAAAGCCATCACTTGTGATATTGCCATTTTTCAGACAGATTTCCTCAACTTATTGCTTTGATTTATTATGTGTGTACGTGATTTGGTTAACGATTTTCCATGTTGATCTAGGGCAGGGGTGGGCAACCTTTCGGCTCGTGTGCCAAAATCGGCTAAATTTAAGGACAAAATTCTTCCGCGTGCCGACCAAAATTAAAAACAATTCTTTGCTACTTTCAAAGCAAAAATACACAATAATAATCCCTCTTAAACATATACAGACAGATTCCTTATTCAGAAAATATTAGGCCGACAAATAGACTTGATTACTTTTCATATTCTATATCAGTGAGACTTCTGCTGCTGCATTACCGCTGATAGAGATTTTACATTGGGTTTATATTTTGTAACTTTCAGAGAAATAACCGAACTACTGGTTTCATATTTCGGGCTACTCCTAATACGAGACTTAATAGTGTTCATAACTGAGAACAGATTAACAAGCGTATGTAGATAAAAACAAGGAGAGTAATGCAGTTGCAAAGTTTTTAAGACACGAAGAATTTTCTGGAATGGCATCTCAATCAAGCAATAGTTAGTTTTCTGCACGTTTCTCTTGTATTCCCTTCCCTAATCGCTTATATTTCTTTCGAAATCAATTTATAACAGTAAGATAGCAATTAACACTAACCAACATGAGCTGTAGCCTACATAAGTGTACACCTTCATAAATCAAGCAGAATTGAAGAAAAAGGGTGGCACAGACGAACTATATTACGTAAGAATGTACCCAAATGAATGCTGTGCTCTTCTCGACAAAATTTATTACGTTTGTTACGTTATAATATATTTGTTTGTAGCCACGTGTGATGAAAGTACAAAAAGAGTTTGAATAACGGATTGTTAAAAAACGAAAATGAATTAATGAACACCGAGTTTCATCAGATAATTCAGAGTCTTGAAACTTTTTATCTGAAGGAGAGTGATCTCGTTTCCGAGGCCTCGCTCGCGTGCCGAATAAATAGGCTCGCGTGCCAAATTTGGCACACGTGCCAGGGGTTGCCCACCCCTGATCTAGGGTCAGCCTACCTCTGTTTTGGGAAATAAGGTTTTGGTAATAAATTTGTTTTGATTTATCGACTGCTCTTGTCAAAACATTTTGAAAGTTTTCGAATTGGAGCATTGAGCACTGTTTCCCTTCAAAAAGTGGGATGTGAATAATTTATTTTCGTATCGAATGCAAGAAATCAATCCTTTGGTTGGCCAAGGCGTTAATCATATTCTTTTCTGACGACGTGAAAGTGGTCGTAACGGGACATGTCGATAAATCAGAGGAACGAACGATTGTATAAAACTGTCAAATGCACTATCAAAGTTTTGTATATGCCAAATCGGTTACTGAGAATGTCAAATACATCTGTACGAAACCAGTCAAGTGAGAATGAGGATATGTCCCTTGACAATACACAATCATTTGTGAATGTTGGTTTTACCTGGAATATTTTTTGACCACCGAGACTTGCAGCGCAACATATACGTGTACATCGTTTATTTTCACATGGCACAATGGGATGATAAAATACAAATATAAACTATTTTATATTCTCTTAGGACGCAAAACAATCACCAAAAATCGTAACGAATTTTGTGGCTTACTTTTTCGCCTTTATCTGAGTAGTAGCTCTGAAAATAGAATGTTAGAATATGTCAAATATGAAGCCAATTAAGATAAAATTAACCATCAATCAAACTCGTGCAAAAGCCAGGCCAAATGTGACACATTGGAACACCTAAGAGAGATGGCATTAATTTGTCAAATGAAATGTATAAGCTCATTAACGTTTGAATTGATTACTTTGCATGAAGACTTTAATAAATGTAATAAATTTAAATATAACTCACCATGATTGTCAAATTTCGTATTTCAATTTACAAAATAAAATAGGTTAAAATCTAAAACAGAAGTAAATATAAGACAATCAGAACCATTATATGTCGGAAATGATTCATACATCGAGTTATATTTGTTTGTTATGTACTTTTAGCAGAAAATAATCTGGTACACGACAGGTAGGACTTTTGTACCATCGTCTATAGTAATTTATACATCTTCATCGCCCCCTGGCACTACAAAAAAATGTAAAGTCAGCAACGAATATATTACAGATCAAATAAACAAAAAGACAAATCACAGTTCATAGTGTTTTTTAATGAGATGGATGAGCTTGGTGGTTTTCAGCAAGTTTTTAATATTTGGTGATATTTTCGTCAGGCACAATCTCTTTGGTGTTTTGATAGCAACAGTGTCACGAATGAAACCCTTTTTCCGCCAAATAAGACAGTGGTTCTTAACCTGGGTTCGATCGAACTTCTGGGGTTCGGTGGAGCTGTTTCAGGGGTTCGACGAAGGTCATCTGAAACAGTTGTATATTATGGGACGTATCTATCACCTAGCATACTTATGCAATTATGCCAAAATAACTGTAGTTCATCGCAGGTATTCAAAAAAAAAAGGTTAGTGGACTTGTCGGTGTTCTACACCTCAGATTCTAGTATATTTTATTGAAAGCTCATATCTTCACAGATATCGTACGCTTGGTAATTATCTATGATAGCGCTTTTAGTTGCTTTATGCCTGTGATTTTGGAATAACTTAGGTTGTTATGACAAACCAAGATTTTGCGTGACCCGTATTCATAATCTACCGTACTAATGAAATTTAACTCGGTTTTACGGATAAATTGAAGATTGGCATTGAGTGTACATAAATGAATGCAAAATCAGAGCGCGTTTGAATTTTACTAGGTGATAAATTTGCAACAAAGAATACTATATCGGCGAACACTTTTATCCGCATTTCAATCCAGTTTGAGAAACGAATGACATGAACTTCCAACGTTTTTGAGGCATATTATCATCTTTTGGATTTACAAGTTGCTATTTTTTTTTATCAGTTTTTCGCCTTTTCACCCGCATAACTTGCAAATAAAAAAAACGCTCCCCCCGCCGCCGACACTATAGTGACAAAACATTGAAATATTAGAGCGGGCTAATAGTCCGTTCCTAAGGTTACACCACCCACAATGTACATTTTCTATAACCTTGTACGAAGTTAGCTTCCCCTTCATGAAGTTAGCATTGGGCTAATTTCAACCGTTACAATACGATGGGGTTCGACGAAAGCTTGAAGAAAAGC
The DNA here is from genome assembly GCF_964204865.1 of Styela clava. NCBI lineage: Eukaryota > Metazoa > Chordata > Ascidiacea > Stolidobranchia > Styelidae > Styela > Styela clava. The sequence goes on from NC_135250.1 coordinate 22,398,454, forward strand.
GCATGCGTTCGGCATGCTCGAAAATATTAAGAACCACTGATATAAGAGGTCGGAAATGAGAGAATTCAGAATTCTACCTCCTCAAAAATCGCAGGATACTTGCCAAAATACATCATAACGATCATCGGTAAAATTCATCTTCGATTCCTCATTATGTACCACGGCCTCCAGTCCGGTTACTAGTTCATTGAATTAATCAGCCATTTATTCGTTTCAGATTCATGGACAATATATTGGGGGTAGCCGTAACTGACCAATGGTCACGCCAGGGTTCGGTAACCTTCTGTCTCCCGCGGGCCAAAATTAAGCGTTGCAAGTCTTGGGGGGCCCGCACATATTTTTTGAAAGTTAAAAACGGAACAGAGGGCGTATACTGTGACCATTAGTCGTCTTATTGAAATAAAAAAATTACAAATAACAATTAATGTGACACTTTCTTGTAGCTGCATCACGCTTGATAGCTTTTCAACATCGGCTGCACATCGCTATAGTTCACTGAAGCGTCGCGGGCCGAATTATACTCGCCCACTTTGGGGGTCACTGGTCTAAACTCATCTCAGCTTGAATAATTGAGGTTTTGTTCTGAGGTGAAATCAATTACCGAACCTTGAAATTATATGTAAATGACACGCTTCCAAAGTCACAGCCACACTGACTTGAACATAACGGTTATACAAGTAGTCAGCCTTTTTTTTTCATTGATCAGCATAGGTAGCGTAATGTTTTCACAAGCTTACAAATGCCTGCATTTAACTCTGATCTGCCTACCGTTACGATGATGAACTCGTTTAACCTCTTCCATTTTCAGGTGCATTTTATTACAGAAATTGGATAAAATTATCTGGAATTCGTCGTTTTAGATAGAAATCCGTGAGAATTACAAGATTCAGTTTGATTTCAGGCCCCAAAGCGAGAATTTTATTACGCAATATTTGACTTGTATATAGATTTGTTCGTTGATAAAATCAATATCTCACACTGCGGGATTTCGTCATATTGTGTTACACAGTACGGCCGATCTCCGACCTGACTTTTCTAATTTTACAGAAGCAATGGACTCGCTACTTTACAAATTAGAAAACATAAGAAAATCCCATTCATAATTCTAAGGGATTTGAATATCAACCTAATAGCTGAAGATAATTTGACAACTCGGTACACTTCGGTACATGGTACATGCTTCTGTTTCACCTGGCCATTCTCACCATAAAGCGTCCAACAAGAGTAACTTCCACTTCGCATACTTTAATTGAACACATTTACACGAATGAATGCAACTGATCGTTGGTCACGATCTTATATTATATTACATGACATATCATATCACTTTAAACTTTCACTTCGCATACTTTAATTGATCACATTTACACAAATGCAACTGATCGTTGTTCACGATCTTATAATATATTACATGACATATCATATCACTTTAAACTTGCACTTCGCATACTTTAATTGATCACATATACACAAATGCAACTGATCGTTGTTCACGATCTTATAATATATTACATGACATATCATATCACTTTAAACTTTCACTTCGCATACTTTAATTGATCACATTTACACAAATGCAACTGATCGTTGTTCACGATCTTATAATATATTACATGACATATCATATCACTTTAAACTTCCACTTCGCATACTGTAATTGATCACATTTACACAAATGCAACTGATCGTTGTTCACGATCTTATAATATATTACATGACATATCATATCACTTTAAACTTTCACTTCGCATACTTCAATTGATCACATTTACACAAATGCAACTGATCGTTGTTCACGATCTTATAATATATTACAAGACATATCATATCACTTTAAACTTTCACTTCGCATACTTCAATTGATCACATTTACACAAATGCACGATCTTATATTATATTACATGACATATCATATCACTTTAAACTTCCACTTCGCATACTTTAATTGATCACATTTACACAAATGCACGATCTTATATTATATTACATGACATATCATATCACTTTAAACTTTCACTTCGCATACTTTAATTGATCACATTTACACAAATGCACGATCTTATATTATATTACATGACATATCATATCACTTTAAACTTTCACTTCGCATACTTTAATTGATCACATTTACACAAATGCACGATCTTATATTATATTACATGACATATCATATCACTTTAAACTTCCACTTCGCATACTTTAATTGATCACATTTACACAAATGCAACTTATCGTTGTTCACGATCTTATAATATATTACATGACATATCAGATCACTTTAAACTTTCACTTCGCATACTTTAATTGATCACATTTACACAAATGCAACTGATCGTTGTTCACGATCTTATAATATATTACATGACATAGCATATCACTTTAAACTTGCACTTCGCATACTTTAATTGATCACATTTACACAAATGCAACTTATCGTTGTTCACGATCTTATAATATATTACATGACATAGCATATCACTTTAAACTTGCACTTCGCATACTTTAATTGATCACATTTACACAAATGCAACTGATCGTTGTTCACGATCTTATAATATATTACATGACATAGCATATCACTTTAAACTTTCACTTCGCATACTTTAATTGATCACATTTACACAAATGCAACTGATCGTTGTTCACGATCTTATAATATATTACATGACATATCATATCACTTTAAACTTTCACTTCGCATACTTTAATTGATCACATTTACACAAATGCAACTGATCGTTGTTCACGATCTTATAATATATTACATGACATATCATATCACTTTAAACTTTCACTTCGCATACTTTAATTGATCACATTTACACAAATGCAACTGATCGTTGTTCACGATCGTATAATATATTACATGACATATCATATCACTTTGAACTTTCACTTCGCATACTTTCTTGATCACATTTACACAAATGCAACTGATCGTTGTTCACGATCTTATATTATATTACATGACATATCATATCACTTTGAACTTTCACTTCGCATACTTTAATTGATCACATTTACACAAATGCAACTTATCGTTGTTCACGATCTTATAATATATTACATGACATATCATATCACTTTGAACTTTCACTTCGCATACTTTAATTGATCACATTTACACAAATGCAACTGATCGTTGTTCATGATCTTATATTATATTACATGACATATCATATCAATTTGAACTTTCACTTCGCATACTTTGATTGATCATATTTACACAAATGCAACTGATCGTTGTTCACGATCTTATATTATATTACATGACATATCATATCACTTTAAACTTTCCCTTCGCATACTTCAATTGATCACATTTACACAAATGCAATTGATCGTTGTTCACAATCTTATATTATATTACATGACATATCATATCACTTTAAACTTCCACTTCGCATACTTTAATTGATCACATTTACACAAATGCAACTTATCGTTGTTCACGATCTTATAATATATAATAAATGACATATCATATCACTTTGAACTTTCACTTCGCATACTTGAATTGATCACATTTACACAAATGCAACTGATCGTTGTTCACGATCTTATAATATATTACATGACATATCATATCACTTTAAACTTTCACTTCGCATACTTTAATTGATCACATTTACACAAATGCAACTGATCGTTGTTCACGATCTTATATTATATTACATGACATATCATATCACTTTAAACTTTCACTTCGCATACTTTAATTGATCACATTTACACAAATGCAACTGATCGTTGTTCACGATCTTATATTATATTACATGACATATCATATCACTTTATCTTTCACTTCGCATACTTTAATTGATCACATTTACACAAATGCAACTGATCGTTGTTCACGATCTTATATTATATTACATGACATATCATATCACTTTAAACTTCCACTTCGCATACTTTAATTGATCACATTTACACAAATGTAACTGATCGTTGTTCACGATCTTATAATATATTACATGACATATCATATCACTTTAAACTTTCACTTCGCATACTTTAGTTGATCACATTTACACAAATGCAACTGATCGTTGTTCACGATCTTATATTATATTACATGACATATCATATCACTTTAAACTTTCACTTCGCATACTTTAATTGATCACATTTACACAAATGCAACTGATCGTTGTTCACGATCTTATATTATATTACATGACATATCATATCACTTTAGACTTTCACTTCGCATACTTTAATTGATCACATTTACACAAATGCAACTGATCGTTGTTCACGATCTTATATTATATTACATGACATATCATATCACTTTAAACTCCCACTTCGCATACTTTAATTGATCACATTTACACAAATGCAACTGATCGTTGTTCACGATCTTATAATATATTACATGACATATCATATCACTTTAAACTTTCACTTCGCATACTTTAGTTGATCACATTTACACAAATGCAACTGATCGTTGTTCACGATCTTATATTATATTACATGACATATCATATCACTTTAAACTTTCACTTCGCATACTTTAACTGATCACATTTACACAAATGCAACTGATCGTTGTTCACGATCTTATATTATATTACATGACATATCATATCACTTTGAACTTTCACTTCGCATACTTTAATTGATCACATTTACACAAATGCAACTGATCGTTGTTCACGATCTTATATTATATTACATGACATATCATATCACTTTAAACTTTCACTTCGCATACTTTAATTGATCACATTTACACAAATGCAACTGATCGTTGTTCACGATCTTATATTATATTACATATCATATCACTTTAAACTTTCACTTCGCATACTTTAATTGATCACATTTACACAAATGCAACTGATCGTTGTTCACGATCTTATATTATATTACATGACATATCATATCACTTTAAACTTTCACTTCGCATACTTTAATTGATCACATTTACACAAATGCAACTGATCGTTGTTCACGATCTTATATTATATTACATGACATATCATATCACTTTAGACTTTCACTTCGCATACTTTAATTGATCACATTTACACAAATGCAACTGATCGTTGTTCACGATCTTATATTATAGTACATGACATATCATATCACTTTAAACTTTCACTTCGCATACTTTAATTGATCACATTTACACAAATGCAACTGATCGTTGTTCACGATCTTATATTATATTACATGACATATCATATCACTTTAAACTTTCACTTCGCATACTTTAATTGATCACATTTACACAAATGCAACTGATCGTTGTTCACGATCTTATATTATATTACATGACATATCATATCACTTTAAACTTTCACTTCGCATACTTTAATTCATCACATTTACACAAATGCAACTGATCGTTGTTCACGATCTTATATTATATTACATGACATATCATATCACTTTAAACTTTCACTTCGCATACTTTAATTGATCACATTTACACAAATGCAACTGATCGTTGTTCACGATCTTATATTATATTACATGACATATCATATCACTTTAAACTTTCACTTCGCATACTTTAATTGATCACATTTACACAAATGCAACTGATCGTTGTTCACGATCTTATATTATATTACATGACATATCATATCACTTTAAACTTTCACTTCGCATACTTTAATTGATCACATTTACACAAATGCAACTGATCGTTGTTCACGATCTTATATTATATTACATGACATATCAGATCACTTTAAACTTTCACTTCGCATACTTTAATTGATCACATTTACACAAATGCAACTGATCGTTGTTCACGATCTTATATTATATTACATGACATATCATATCACTTTAAACTTTCACTTCGCATACTTTAATTGATCACATTTACACAAATGCAACTGATCGTTGTTCACGATCTTATATTATATTACATGACATATCATATCACTTTAGACTTTCACTTCGCATACTTTAATTGATCACATTTACACAAATGCAACTGATCGTTGTTCACGATCTTATATTTATATTACATGACATATCATATAACTTTAAACTTTCACTTCGCATACTTTAATTGATCACATTTACACAAATGCAACTGACCGTTGTTCACGATCTTATATTATATTACATGATATATCATATCACTTTAAACTTTCACTTCGCATACTTTAATTGATCACATTTACACAAATGCAACTGATCGTTGTTCACGATCTTATATTATATTACATGACATATCATATCACTTTAGACTTTCACTTCGCATACTTTAATTCATCACATTTACACAAATGCAACTGATCGTTGTTCACGATCTTATATTATATTACATGACATATCATATCACTTTAAACTTCCACTTCGCATACTTTAATTGATCACATTTACAAAAATGCAACAGATCGTTGTTCACGATCTTATAATATATTACATGACATATCATATCACTTTAAACTTTCACTTCGCATACTTTAATTGATCACATTTACACAAATGCAACTGATCGTTGTTCACGATCTTATATTATATTACATGACATATCATATCACTTTAAACTTTCACTTCGCATACTTTAATTGATCACATTTACACAAATGCAACTGATCGTTGTTCACGATCTTATATTATATTACATGACATATCATATCACTTTAAACTTTCACTTCGCATACTTTAATTGATCACATTTACACAAATGCAACTGATCGTTGTTCACGATCTTATATTATATTACATGACATATCAGATCACTTTAAACTTTCACTTCGCATACTTTAATTGATCACATTTACACAAATGCAACTGATCGTTGTTCACGATCTTATATTATATTACATGACATATCATATCACTTTAAACTTTCACTTCGCATACTTTAAGTTTAATTGATCACCTTTACACAAATGCAACTGATCGTTGTTCACGATCTTATAATATATTACATGACATATCATATCACTTTAAACTTTCGCTTCGCATACTTTAATTGATCACATTTACACAAATGCAACTGATCGTTGTTCCCGATCTTATAATATATTACATGACATATCATATCACTTTAAACTTTCACTTCGCATACTTTAATTGATCACATTTACACAAATGCAACTGATCGTTGTTCACTATCTTATATTATATTACATGACATATCATATCACTTTAAACTTTCACTTCGCATACTTTAATTGATCACATTTACACAAATGCAACTGATCGTTGTTCACGATCTAATATTATATTACATGACATATCATATCACTTTAAACTTTCACTTCGCATACTTTAATTGATCACATTTACACAAATGCAACTGATCGTTGTTCACGATCTTATATTATATTACATGACATATCATATCACTTTAAACTTTCACTTCGCATACTTTAATTGATCATATTTACACAAATGCAACTGATCGTTATTCACGATCTTATATTATATTACATGACATATCATATCACTTTAAACTTCCACTTCGCATACTTTAATTGATCACATTTACACAAATGCAACTGATCGTTGTTCACGATCTTATAATATATTACATGACATATCATATCACTTTAGACTTTCACTTCGCATACTTTAATTGATCACATTTACACAAATGCAACTGATCGTTGTTCACGATCTTATATTATATTACATGACATATCATATCACTTTAAACTTTCACTTCGCATACTTTAATTGATCACATTTACACAAATGCAACTGATCGTTGTTCACGATCTTATATTATATTACATGACATATCATATCACTTTAAACTTTCACTTCGCATACTTTAATTGATCACATTTACACAAATGCAACTGATCGTTGTTCACGATCTTATATTATATTACATGACATATCATATCACTTTAGACTTTCACTTCGCATACTTTAATTCATCACATTTACACGAATGCAACTGATCGTTGTTCACGATCTTATATTATATTACATGACATATCATATCACTTTAAACTTCCACTTCGCATACTTTAATTGATCACATTTACAAAAATGCAACAGATCGTTGTTCACGATCTTATAATATATTACATGACATATCATATCACTTTAAACTTTCACTTCGCATACTTTAATTGATCACATTTACACAAATGCAACTGATCGTTGTTCACGATCTTATATTATATTACATGACATATCATATCACTTTAAACTTTCACTTCGCATACTTTAATTGATCACATTTACACAAATGCAACTGATCTTTGTTCACGATCTTATATTATATTACATGACATATCATATCACTTTAAACTTTCACTTCGCATACTTTAATTGATCACATTTACACAAATGCAACTGATCGTTGTTCACGATCTTATATTATATTACATGACATATCAGATCACTTTAAACTTTCACTTCGCATACTTTAATTGATCACATTTACACAAATGCAACTGATCGTTGTTCACGATCTTATATTATATTACATGACATATCATATCACTTTAAACTTTCCCTTCGCTTACTTTAAGTTTAATTGATCACCTTTACACAAATGCAACTGATCGTTGTTCACGATCTTATAATATATTACATGACATATCATATCACTTTAAACTTTCGCTTCGCATACTTTAATTGATCACATTTACACAAATGCAACTGATCGTTGTTCCCGATCTTATAATATATTACATGACATATCATATCACTTTAAACTTTCACTTCGCATACTTTAATTGATCACATTTACACAAATGCAACTGATCGTTGTTCACTATCTTATATTATATTACATGACATATCATATCACTTTAAACTTTCACTTCGCATACTTTAATTGATCACATTTACACAAATGCAACTGATCGTTGTTCACGATCTAATATTATATTACATGACATATCATATCACTTTAAACTTTCACTTCGCATACTTTAATTGATCACATTTACACAAATGCAACTGATCGTTGTTCACGATCTTATATTATATTACATGACATATCATATCACTTTAAACTTTCACTTCGCATACTTTAATTGATCACATTTACACAAATGCAACTGATCGTTGTTCACGATCTTATATTATATTACATGACATATCATATCACTTTAAACTTCCACTTCGCATACTTTAATTGATCACATTTACACAAATGCAACTGATCGTTGTTCACGATCTTATATTATATTACATGACATATCATATCACTTTAAACTTTCACTTCGCATACTTTAATTGATCACATTTACACAAATGCAACTGATCGTTGTTCACGATCTTATATTATATTACATGACATATCATATCACTTTGAACTTCCACTTCGCATACTTTAATTGATCACATTTACACAAATGCAACTGATCGTTGTTCATTTTCTCATATTAAATTATATGACATATCAGATCACTTTCCTGTTATGTAATCTAGATTCTAGTGCACCTAAATGCAAATTCAAAACTCGCATGAGACGCAAAATGTCCACTTTGAACACAGAAATATTTAGATACGATGCCTAATTAAAATATATTCAATGCATTTGTATTGACACAACAGTAAACTGAAAACTTCAATGAAGTATTTGGTATTTTCTTATCTACCATAAAGGACCTAATTTATACCCATGCTCCTATGGTCTCATGATCGCGTAAGAAAACTAAACTGCTATCAAAGCCTTGGACAACAGAGGGTCTTCATAAATCCATCAACATGGTTCATGGTTCTCCAAGTCAACGTGCATTCTACAAAAAATATCATACCACTTTAGTTAACTTCTTAAAAATAGGAAAAATGGGAATTTTAATCACCAGAAGGCCAACAAAAATATTTAAGTTATCAAACTTACAAACGAGAATATCTGTCGGAGACCGAAGACTTATCGATCGAAACTGCGGTTTCGATTTATGACTCTATGGTGACACCGCGTGTCTCATCACTAATTAATTAATAACTCGCTAATCTCGCTAATTATACGACATAATTCATCCAAAATCAATAGGCTTCTGGTCCGAGATATGATGAATGCACATGCAAAATTTGGAGTAGATTCAACCTCGCCTTCAGCTAACAAACAGACATACAGATAGACAAATACCTATCAACATACTTACCGATCTTAAGATCGATAAGTAATAGTGACTTTTTCATTTAGGTAAGAAATACTTTGTCAAGCTTGATGATTAAAAAATGGGGGTCGTGCGTTTCTCATTTTGAAGTTCAATTCGATATAATACAAGAGTGCAATGCCCAAATATTTGGTCGCGAAAGTCAAAACGAAATAGTACGGGTATCTGATCTTTCACAGTACCGGTGGTACGGAACACTGAAGTAAAAATATATATCTGTGGCACGGAAAGGCGTCTGACCTTCGACTGACATTAGATTAGACAGTAACGAACGCGAATGTGGAACCACTAGGTGCGCAATTTTGGAGCATCATAATATCCAAACGATATGTATGCCCATTTCATGTCCAACAGTAACATTCCATTGTTCAATGTCGTATGTATACTGATATATTGATCAGTGATAATAAACAAATATAATATCACCAATTAATGAGTATTTGAGAATTCGGATCGACTAGAAAAATTGATTTGATTTCTAAATCACGTGGTACTCCGGAATACCGGTAAGTCTGTATAAAAAGGGAAAAATGAATTAGGTGATTAAGATTAAAGACATGTTTCACGTCTAGTAATAGTATTAACTCCAAATTTTTCATTTATTTTCGGAATTATATTTTTCGAATACTTAAGCCTCGGTCCCATTCTCAATACTGCATTATTTTTGTTATCTATCAGGTGAACGACAATTGGAATTTTGCCAGAATCAATCTGTCTCGTAACAGAATAGTGATGTCTATCTAATTTTTGATAAAAAAACTCTTGCAACCACCAGCACTGTCATACTCTTGAACAACGAAAAACTCTTGGAGTTCACCAACTGTGGTTTCGTAAGATGAGAACGAACAGGCATCCATAATCGCTTGCAGTCCCAGTTTATACTTTAGAATAAGATTATTAAAATAGCACATAATACAAGTCATTGTGACGCACCAAAAATTAATATTTTTTATTATAAATTTGTTTGTATATTTTGAAGCGTAAAAACTTATTTTATCATTTGTACGGGCTCTGTTAAAGACTAAGAAGGCACAGGAGTACAATTTAGTGCAGATAATGAATGTATTTGAATATGAATAGAGATGGATAATAATTTCTGACTATTTCTTGTGTATGAAGTATATCACGATACATGGTCAAACCCCTGAAACCAACAACTAACATTTTGTCAGCCTATATCAGTTTGTACATTTCATTTTAATAATCTAGTCATCCATAAATTCCGATGTTACCAACAGTTAATCGCTAAGATTGTTTACGTACGTACATTTAGTTTACTTTATTCCTTGTTCATGTCTGTTCTGCCTGAGAGATTAAAAGGCTATAAATTCATCTAAGTATTTGGTCATGAAGCAACTTATTATCCCAACAATGAGGGAGCTATATGGCCGGCCGTTTATGACGGATATTTTGGATCATTTCCATCAATTTTTCGGCTTTGTATTATACTCCTCGCATTTGACACCCTACAATTTACGATATTGCTAGTGTGTAAATAAATATATGATTTGGATTAGTACAAAACTCAGTATACTATTTAGAATGGTCAAAGAGCTATGTAGATACCAATACGTGATGTTCTTTTATTGCCACGACTTGTTGATACTCAAGAATTCCTTTGAAGTTCATCAATATATTCCACGACGTTACATAGACTGACAACTGAATTTTGTAAATGACGAGACTGGACAAATGGTTTCTTAAAATTCTTACGATTTTGAAGGGAAAATTAGAATGCCTAATAATTTACACTATGGCTCGTATTGTTACCAATTTTATAATTGTGGAAACACGATCTTCTATACTAACACCCTTCCAAGTCTTGTCAATATCAGCTTAGGCCTACTTCAAACCCCGAGGCATATAATCAAGCGCTTTATCAGGTAATATTTGATTGCTGAAATAAACTACCGTATACACAAAACAAACATAAAATTAATAAACAATAGATACAGTATTTAAATAGCATCACGATTGTATCAGATTTGGGATATTTATACATTATGGTCTGTTACGTGTACTTCATGTATTATGTGCGTGAATTTGTTCAGGAAAACATAACGTATTGCACGCTAAAGTTGGAAATTGGACGCATGCGATGATGTCCAGGTGCGCACGAATTAAACGCCACAACAGTAAAAATATTTTTCGTTCGAATGACTGGTTATATTTTCGAATATCAGTCAACACTTTAGGTGCTACGTTCTGTAAAATGAAGTATTGTAACTAGACTAGTGAATCAGCATAAAACTTTTTGAATATTTGGATTATTTTGGTTTAAACTGGGTGTCGAGTTTATATAGTTTCGATACAACACTTTTCCAGATCAAATTCATTTTTGAGACGCTTAGTCTGACCAAAGTGAGACTTCCTAAAATAAACACTTCATGCAACTATGTCAACAGAGTAGAATTATATTTATCTGAAGAAATACAGAAATATATTTGTGTCGGACCTCCAGAAGTATGCGCACCAAGATGGCGCACAACCTGAACATAGTCAGGTTGTGCGACATCTTGGTGCGCATATTTTTGAAGCACCTTTGTGTCAGTGTTAAGCAATATTATACAGTACTTGTCTCCATTCTTTCTACATCATCTTCGCATTATACGTCTACGGATTCACCATCACAAAAGCATGAAAGCATAGATAAACCGCATTAACGGTAGAAAATTCAGAATCAGTTATAGACATCGTTATATGACATCGTTAAATATTAGATAGGTATTTCATACTTGAATTCATTATGATGAACAGATAGTAGAATGATTTGCAGAGTATAATCACCAAAATCCAATATTTCGTTTCTTTATTTATGATACTGAAAAGTATTTAAAAAACGTGAAAAATTGTTTTGTTTTAGTTGTCCCGCTTTAATTTAATATCTATTAAATTTGGCCTATACCAGAAAATGCTCAAGTCAACACTAGTCGCTCTGCTATTGACTCTACTAGCGCGGAAGTCGTACGACCCGATGATAACGAACGATGTATCGGAAGAATACGATTTTATTGTTGGTGAGTGATCATTGATTTTATCTGAAGCCCAATAAGCGTTTGTTCAGGTACGAAAGTAATATATATATATTAGGACTTGAGAATTAGTATTATTATCATTACACACTGAATCAGGTATTAGTATATACGATTTCTGTGATACTGCGTCGAACAATTCTGTTGAAAACCAGACGTGATGCTTTCTTCAAAACTCACTCCCAGCTAAATTTCCTTCTCTTTTTTTTGTAGTTGGGGCAGGTGCATCTGGAGCTGTGGTTGCGAGAGGACTCTCAGACAAAACTGGGATGACGTAAGAATTGTATTATGATTGAAAATTGGAAGAAACTTTAATTGGTTTTATTATTGCGGAGTAAATATTTCGAGAAACAAACATCACTTACCAATTTTTACCCAACTAATTACATATTTTCAATAGGCGTTTGCTTCCAGCATTTTTTTTTTGGATATTTTCTAACAATATATAAATATAGATGTAATATTAAACGAGTAAGAGGAAAACGGTATGTTCTGCATATTCGCAAAATTTTGACTCATTCATAAATTTCGCTACATTTGAAAATTTCTTCAAATATATGGGAGTTTAATTAACTATTATTCTTAACTATCCATGACATTTTATTTCATTTTATGTTTAACTTGCTCTACCGTAGAACCTAATATGAATACCAAGCAAAACGGAATCTATGAGCAATATTCTAGATTACTTTTCGTTTAACAACGGTCTTTATTGTGTTCAGGGTGTTGCTATTGGAAGCGGGTGAATCAGATTATAACAATCCTTTAGTTCCTAGTGCGATCAAATATGGCGAGTTGCAACAATCTCCTTATAATTGGAACTACGACGTAGCAAAACAAAAATATTCGTTGCTTGAAATAGGAAAGGTAATCAAGATAGATACATTTTGTTTTTAACCCTCCAATCATAAAAAGGTTCTGTGTAAGCTTCCATTGCTGGGTAATTCCGAAATATATGATGTGCGCAACACCTGCCGGCACACTGAAAGTTCGTATGCGACAAAATGACGCAAAAAAACAACTACCACATTTGAATGCTTCTTTCTATGTGGGGTTTTGAAAACTTCGCGCCAAAATGGGACTCTGTAGGTTTTTGAACGTACAGAAATATGTTTATTTCCAGTTTGTCATTAAAAGCGCTTATAACTAAAATTTTTAAATGTATGCCTTCTGTTAGAATGCAAAATATCCTGGAGGAAAAATTCTTGGTGGATCAACAGCAATAAACGGAATGAATTATGTGAGAGGAAGTCCACATGATTATGATTCTTGGGAAGATCATGGAGCAAAAGGATGGAATTGGAAAGATGTCGAACCATTTTTCAGAAAAAATGAAAACTCTGTCGATGATAAAATGTCAGAAAAAGCAGGAAGAGGAGGTTTACTAAATATCAGTATTTCATACGAAAATCCCTTTACTGCAAAATTGAAGACGGCGGCAAAAGAAATCGGTAAGGACGTATAAGAATGAAACAGACAGTTGAGCAGCTGTATCCAACTAAGATTTTACCTTTAAATCATATGTATATAATTAGTTAGTTTGTTGATGAAAATTTACGGGAGTGTATTTACCTTATTCTTTATATGAAGGTATAAGGGAAGTTGACTATTTTGATGAAATTGAAGGAATATCGCGATTTGTTTGTACCAGATACAAGGGATTAAGACAATCGTCTTCAGAGGCGTTCTTGCGATCGGGATATAAAGAACGGTAAAACGTGTTGATCTTTGATCTTATAAGAAATATACATCTGACCATAGAGTTTAAGTTGCGTTCAAAAACACTACGTATCCAACATTTAATTTCACTCGACCAGTTTATTTTATCCAATGCAATTCGAAATTCCGTTTGAATTTTTAGAAATCAACTTTATTGTAAGATCGTAGTAAGCTCTCACAATTTCCCTGATAACCCGGACGCATTTATGGTACAAACCTTCATTTTTTAGGTATCTAATCATTTTAGTTCTTAATTATTGAAAGAGAATACTGATTTTGCATTCAAAGTAAAAAAAATTAAATGCAAGTTGTTTTGGACTAAAAACTTCAATCTCATGTTTCTTTCGCAAATTAGTGGACACAGTATCATATCAGAATATATTTTATAGACAAAAAAGTTTGCACATCGTAACAAATGCACTTGTAAGCAAGATTCACTTTGTTACTGGAACAAGCGGTAAACAAAAAGCTACAGGCGTAAGTTTCATTGAAGATGGGAAAATAGGCAACGTTAAAGCCAGAAAGGAAATAATTTTATCAGCTGGTGCACTGAGAACTCCACAAATATTGATGTTGTCGGGGATCGGTCCGAAAAATCATCTTGAAGAGATGGAGGTAGACTCTTACTTTCATAACGTTTGCGAGAAAAGAATTAAAATGTAATATAGTTATTTAATATCTAATTTTCAATATCCATTAAAGATTGTTCAAAAAAGTAGGCGGAAAACTTTTATATATATATACACGGAACAAATGCTTAGTCTTGCAATATAAAGAAAGATAGAAGTGACTCATTGCTCAGATGGGAGATGGAAACAAAAAAATTGGTTCTTCCGAGACAGCTTGTGCCAATCACAAGCAAAAAATTGTCTTTATTGAATTATTCATTCCAAACTTTATGGCGTTGTTTTCAAGAATAGTGATAGGATGAAAGTTTTCAACTTTTGAAATATAGCTGATCATCTTTCATTATAGATATCTTCGTTATGGAAATGCATTTTTTTCGCAAATAACAGCTATTACTAGAGTTTGGTAAAAAAAATATCATAAACCACGGCACAACTTTTCAATGTCAAACTGCAGTGTTTTTGCCTTCCAGATAGAAGTTGTGAGCGATTTGCCAGGCGTGGGAGCTAATTTTCAGGATCATTTCGGGCACTTCGTCCATCACGCCATAGAAGACAGTCAGTTTGCATCACATACGGTAAGCTGAAGTAGTATTTCGCAGATATTGTGGATATGAATACGACAGTCTGAATATTTATGCGATAGTGGATGAATGCCGCATTCGCAAATTAAATTGAGACTACTGTTTAGACACCGGAATCTATCACGGAATACATCATGAACGGTACCGGACACAACTCAGCGGCCTTGGGTGGCAGTGTCGTTCTTCATCATAGGACTAAGTATTTTGGAACTAATGTTTCACTTAGCAACAAGTAAGTGAATATATATTTTACAAAGCAACTTGAACTATGTATGTATTAAAAAGTTGCTACCATTTCGATATATTTTGCGTAGCATTGGTGTTGTTGAAATTTTTCAAACTAGTTGGACCATAAATAATTTTCTAATAAAAGCAGTCAGAATCATTTCATCTGAGATACAAATTATTAAAACCATGCGATTTTTGTTAATTTTTTTTTGGACAAATTTGTCAAAATCAAACAAATAAATCCTTGTGATACGTAAAATAAATACAATTTCTCTTTTTCTTTTCAGAAAACGGCCATTCCCTAGTATTCAAGCACTTTTCACCTCAGCAAATATACCTGTCGTTTTCGAGCCGACGAAAAACGTAAGAAATTCATTAATAATATATGAGAGTTTTCTTGATTTCAAATTTTCACCTCTAATGACTCGAACTGATTTTTTTAGTCATATAAAATATCAACTTGCTTTTAATTTTATGATTCATGATTGGTCATCATGTAGGCCCTACTGTGTTTCATTCAAGAAAACGAGAGATATTGATAACATCTGAAAGAGCTAGACTACGACAATTTTATAAAGCAAATTATATAGAATTTTATCAGGATTGTGGTGCAAACATAAAGAAATTAAGGAATCTGGCATTTCAGGAAAATATAATATCCTCCAAAAACATATTTTAACGCCGGATGTGTGTGTGCTTCCACGGAGTATATAGTCTCACGGTTTAACTATATAATATGTTAATATTTCAACTGATTTTATATTTAGCATACGTTTCATACCTTATTACTACTAGCAGTTTTGCATCCCAAATCAAAAGGTGAAATTCGGTTAAAGTCGACGAATCCGACTGACCAACCTATCATTGATCCAAATTATCTGTCGGAAGAAGATGATATAAAGATGTACATTGAAGGTAAAATTGTTTTGTGAAAAATAAATGTTATTATTGATCTATCTTAAAACAGGAGAGCTACGCTCAAATATATGAATACGTAGCGACACCTAGTGGCGAATTCGGATGACGTCATAGCACTAAAAACGAATCTCATGTAGCACACAGATATATTTGAAATAAATAGAAGCAATAGCTTTTTAGGGAAAAATTCCATCCTCAACAACTGAAAATTTCAAAGCAAATGGTCCAGTAATCAATGAGAAAAGCGTTTTTTTCATAACGATACCAAGAGGAATTCAAATAAAAAGAAGAAGAATACCAGCATAAAATAACGATTGTTATGTCCACTTACGAGTCCAATAATGAGACTATTCTACAAATATGATATTTATACTGTTTGTATACTGTCCAGTAGATGGCAGTGGCGTGAAATACTGTTCCCCAACTTGCTGTGTCGGTCTAATTAAGTTTGATCACTCCAAATGTATTATTAAACGCTATTTTGACAAATGGCACAAATACCCGCGTAACTATATTTTATTTTCTTGATACAAAAAACATAATTCACATTTGGATTATTGGACAAGCTTGGTCCATCGTGATCAGATCTCACAAGGAGAAAAATACCGACAAAACAAAGAGAACGATTCTCAAATATAAGGGCACGAAAGCCAAAGAGAAGCAGCAGTCTACCTTACTCTATACAGTACTTTACCTATGTTCAGTATGGTACAGTTTTAATCTAAAATCAAATCAAAAGTCTGGCAACAACAATTTTGCAAAGAAATTTTTCCGGCAAGTCGAAATCGCGCCAAGCAAGAAAGAAATAATTGACATATCGTGCATACGCGCACATAAACGCATAAAATCTTGCCTTTCTGGTGTTTCAACGTAGTTTTTATAAACTCCTTTTTAAGGATTTAGAAAGCTTGAAGAATTTGAAATGACAAAAGCTATGAAAGAAATTGGATTTAGGCTGGTAACACCTCAAGTATGCAATGGATCGCTCTACACTAACCCTCCCAGGTAATATCTGCCTCCTTTTGTTGAAAAATTTTCAGGGTTTCGTGAAGTATTCATTCACTTACGTCTATCCACATGCAACAGCAGGTAAAGCATATCAAAGTTTATTGAAGGTGATTTATTAAAAAGCAAAAACCGTCTGAGTTTTGCAGTGGATGGATGATATAAACTTCAGCGTGATAGTAAACTGCAAGTCAATATTGAATCCAAGTTCATTATGCTTTCTTTATAAAAAAAAAAAACTGACTGAATATATAAACTGAATTTAACAATTAGATATTCATGTGCCAGATTTCAAGCAATTACTAAATCTACTGACACTAAACCACTACCCTAACAAAAATTTTATTTTCAAGGCCCGACGAATTTTATCGATGTTACGTTAAAAGTTTTGGGTATGCAGCACATGCATGTTGTACTGCTAAAATAGGACAAGAAGGTGATGAAATGGCAGTTGTTGACGAAAGACTTAGGTAGGTCAATCATTTCTTTTCGATATATATTGGTTATTTACAATCAAACTATGGCAAAGTTATCATAACTGAACTTGTATATGTTTCTATACAATTTTATGTCGATCCAATAAACACAGAGTCCTTATTTACTACAGGGGTTAGTATTTTTGTTGGAGCGGTCCGCATTATTTACCTCTTTTTTTTGTTGTGAAGGGTCCGGCATGTTGAGGGCCTAAGAGTCGCCGATGCATCAGTCATGCCCCATGTGACGTCATCTAATACACAAGCTCCTTGTTACATGATTGGACGGAAGGCGTCAAAAATGATGAAACAAGATTGGAACATGAATGAATGAAATGCATTTTTTCATGGATGAAAATGATAAATAAAGAATATGATATATAATGCAGTTGGTTCTGTTGTTACAAAACGCACGAAATTAGAATAGTTGTAAAAAGCGGTTTAAAAGGAGTGAAAGCAAAATAGATAGGTTGAATAATTTTTTTTAATTTCAATCAGATCGGCAGTATAATATATTATATCTTATTCTATGAACTTTGATGAAGCATAAATCAGCAAATTTTGTTGTATTCAGTAACCAACGGAAGGTTTGGGTTGCAAAATTTTAGGAATCCCTTACCGAGTCGCGACCAAAGAGTAATATTCGACCCTTTGTTTAAAACCTATTTCAGACGCCCAATCGAGCCTAATTTTGAATACCCATTTTTATTAATGTCATACGACCCCCAAAATTTACCCAATATACAATAATTATATACCATTGGAAAGGTATTTTAGAGTACTATACGCTAGATGTCACTGGAGGACCGTAAACTAAAACACCTCTTTCAAGAGGTCTCTCGTAACGTTAAAAAATAACAAAAATATTTACACTCTCTCATTCTATCAGCTGTTGGACATCTATAGCTATTGTAAAGCTGAAATGTGACTATACAGTTGACTGCACATTGAATTTCTCTTTCATATGATACTAAACGCTTTTCCATAGCGCGCGTTGTTCAAGCGTTTTGTAAATTTTCCGTTTGAGAAGTCACCACATCGAATCAGGCCAGGCTAAGCTTGATAGATCGATCGGTTGTTTGTTTGTGCTTTATCGCGTTGAAAGCTTTTGTGAGTCCTAATAAAACATTTATTATGAATCATAAAAGCTTATAATCGTCAGACAAGGAGAATTTGCGAGATAAAACGCCTAACTTTTTTTCGGTGAGGCAGCTGCGATCAAACGACTCGATATTTTTATAACTTCCTGGCGTTGTGAGATGTCCACTCTCCTATGTTATATAGCATATACAATGACCTTCAAAATAAGACCTTATCATACTAACTTTTGTTATTGGTTAGCGCGCAACGCCAAGGTTTATGGAATCATTTTCTTGTTGTGCGACGTTTTTATATCGCAGCGGGAAGTACACGCGTGATATGTAAGCGAAATTTTATCACTTCTAAATGTCATATAAGGTTCATTCTCATATCGTTGTGTGGGGAATAAGATTTCCTTTCAAGCAAGACCATAACAAACATTCCAGACCTCATGATATACACACAGCATTGCAAAACGTCTGAAACGTCGCGCATGCGTCAGACCGGGAGGATTAGGTTTGGTTAACAAAACGTATAGCCTATTATCAAAGTCTGTTTCATAAGACAATTTCATCGAATCATCGCTTTTTCACACTAACTAGGTTTGGAACCATGATGCCTTTTTTGGTTTCTCGTAATTCTTTCTCTCTTGAGTCCAATGCGATTGTCTTGTATTGAGCTGTGTTTCACTGTGGTTTTTCTTTTACGATATAAAAGTTTGTGACATTTCAGTCTAGTGGTTATCTAGAAGTACCCATGACATCACAACAAGTCAGAAAAAGATCAGAAGTTGGCCATAGAGTAATGAAACAACAAATTTCTAATAAGAGAAACTCACATTTTTGTTTCATTTCAATTCAATATCAAATTCAACTCAAAATTTTGATTGATTCCTCAGTAGAAATCATAGCATTCTCCACGAAGTATTTCCATTCTCATGCTCAAATGTCCGTACCAACGCTGTGGATAGAGTCGCACGTAGCGGCAAACCAGTGGATTGGGAAATATATTGGTGACTTTAGTATTTCGGTCATTATTTCCTTGAAATACCTGGTAAAGTACATTAAATACCACGTTAAATAAAGAATTGAATGTTCAAACCTACAACAAAGTGTGCCTACCTTCTCTTGATCATTTTCCATGATAGTTTGGAAACAGTTTGTAGAATTTCCGCACTTGATTTTATACGCAGTCACCCATTGATCATAACTTGCTGGTCTACCTTGTGTTACAACTCCGGAAACCGCATTAGGCATTCTTAAATCGATTTGAATCCAGTCTCCGATTTGAGCTAAAACAAAAAAGATCAATCAAAAAATAAAATTTTGGTACTCCCGTAGTATGTGTACCAGGTTAGGGTTAGGCCATAATTATATTTCGATTTACCGTATTTAAGTTCTATTACGAGTTCGGGGACCGTTTGTATCAGCCAAGTAAATACACCCCCTGCCCATAATAATCAGTCCCTTTACACAACTTGATGTAAAGTAGGCAAACAAAATTGGTTACCTCCATACTGGTACACACAGTTCTGGAGCGCCGAAATTTAAACCCAGCGTTTGAAAGAAAAAAACATGATTCAACAATTAGTATAAACTGGTGCGAGACTTTCTTCTACATCTCAAGTAATACTTTTATAAATGATCCGGAAAAAATATTGGTATATATTTTACCTAATATTTTTTATTATTTGACACGACGAGGACCTATATATCGTTTCGTTACTATGTTGTTGATGATTTTAGTATTCATTTTGTTGTTGTGAAAAAAATCACTTTCATCTTTAACTACTGGACCACTTGGTATGAAAGTTCAGTGGTTAGTGATTGTTGTTGTCGCACAAAAGCAGTTACTTTTATTTAGTTCCAAAATTCCTGTGGGCTCTATCGGATTCGAGTTCTAATTTGGATTTTTTGTATGATGACGCCATCAAAATTAAAAATTGCGTTTGTGGCGGTTCCGCGTTAGAAATCGTAGCAATCTGGTGGTCAGTCGGAGTCGCGAAACACGGTGCCGGTACTGTAAAAGATTCTATACTCGTACTAAGGGCTACTTCGTTTTGGCCTCCGTGTTCCCTATATTTGGAGATCACTCGCTTCTATTATTAAAATGCTGCATTGACACCCACGGAGTGCATAACCTGGCGATATCAAGACATGGTAATAGCATCATTTTACTCAATAGATTGAAAAAACTCACGTTTCCGAGAAATCCATGCTCCATATGATTTTGGGTTTGATGCAGGCTGTTCATCTAATCTTCCATATTGTCCATGATGAAAACTTTCCCAATCGGAAGAGGTTGAGATATCCGCATCCGCAATGTCTCTGGACTTCATGCCCATTGCGCAAAATTCGACTGTGGGAAACATTTGATGTATTACTCGATTATTAGACCATTTAGGAATTTGTGTGATTTGGCCAGTAATTTGACTTCAATTATTTTGACTTCAAATGCTTTGATGATTTTTTTTTTTCAATTTGTGAAAAAATGGATTATTTCATTAGTGTTGTTTTTGGAATTTGTAAGTGGTCATCTCAAAATCATATTTATAGAGGATAGTCTATTCAAAATATTGAACTCAATTTTTATGGCTATTGTTCAACTCAGTTTGCGAATTCCGGCAGCTATCTTCGTCTATAATGTTTTGCTCACGACTTGGCTTAGTCAATTTTATAAATATAATCCGCCGAAAATAGCCAGAATTTATATAATACAATTCTTACGTTTCTTATTCGGTGTGAAGACTTTCTTCATCATGATAATTGTATCTGTAAAACAGGTTACATAGTTGCAATAGAAAAGACTAATTCAAGTTTATCATTTTTAAAAACGTTTTTTTACAATAATCAGAAAAAATATGCGAAAATGGGTTTAATTATTTTTCGTTGCTCTGTTTTATTGTGCATATACTGTTCTATCTGTATCTCACTTCAACAAATGGCAATTCAGATAATGCAATTTTAGCAGATGTCTAATAAATACAGTTTATTATTATTTTAATACTTAGAAAAACTCATTCCTATTTGGCAAATGCTTTTACTAACGTCAGATACATAGAAACAAAGTTACCAATTTTTCTTAATTTAAAAGTACGCCGAGGTGAATTCAATTTTTACCTTCTAATTGTTTTACTCTTGCTTCAAGTGCTTCCGATGTCCCTGTTGCGCCAGTGTCACCTTTCGCACCTTTGTTTCCTTGAGAGCCAACTGGGCCTCTCTTGCCTGGCCTTCCTTGACATGTTGCCGTATTGCAAGAGTTTTGTTTGTCAGACATGAGAGCAGTGCAAAACTCAAAAACATTGGGTATGTCACAGGAGGCGAGCATACCCACTGAAGTGAGGGATAGTAACACAACCACGAACTTACCCATATTGGATTAATGAAGCGAATTAAACTATTACTATCGAAATCGATATCAACTAAACCCCCTAATATAGCATTGGAACAATAAATATATTTTGAAATTTCAATATCAGAAAAATTTCATGGTAAACACGGTACACGATAAATTCTTATAATGCATCGCTGCCTTAACACAGTGTTTCCCAAACTTTTTCGTTACATACCTCCATATACATATTTGGGATTACACTATTCATCCCTCACTACGCATAAAAACATTGTTTTCGTTTGTCTAAATTTTCCTTTGCACTTCGACTCGCCCACACACAATAGCTTATTATATATCGATAATTACGTATTGAATATAATAATACTAAGTAACTGAACAATATTTGTAAAATACACCAGATACAAAGAAACTCCTCCACGGCTGGGAAACGTTGCCTCAACAGCTTTAGGAGCGACTCTCATTTACATTCGTCTTTCGAATTTACATTCACATGTCTTGCAGCCATCAACAGTATGACCAGGCGTAGATTGTCCGCATTCCTCACCTCTCTGCTTTAGTATTGCATGACCATTTTTGGTATTGAGCTCATTTAACCTGACAATGTGATTTTGAATTCCATTACACTTGGGAATTATTCGTCATGTCTCGAAATACTCTCGACATGCGCGTGTACGGTGATAGCATCACTGTGGCAATTTGTGGTTAAATTACTAAGGGCACAAAGGTCTCGTTTATTCAGATAATCTAATCCTAGGCCTCGGATCCAACACTTGACCTACCAATTAATCACGCAATCATTTTCTTTGAAAAAAGTCTAACAATATATTTTCTGATCATTTTCTTCACATTTATTTTGTTGTTTTTTTTACAAATATTTTTCAGCTGTTTCTCACTGGCGAAACCAAATTATAAACCTCTTATGCCTGAACTTTCGTTCATCTCGCCTAACAACAATTTTTCTTTAGCCTTCAAAAGAGTTCGTGATGTTGAGTGTTCAAATATTATCGATAAATCTGCTATTTCCAATAAGACGCATTCTAATGTTCAATCATTTTACTTGGATAAAAAAAAATATGTTTCGGACCAATCTGTCAAAATCCAACAAATAAAAAGATTTGTGATTTGTAAAAAAAAAAAATTTTTTTTTTTCTCGAAAACGGCCATTCCCTAGTATTCAAGCACTTTTCACCTCAGCAAATTTACCTTTTGTTATCAAGCCAATGAAAAACATAAGAATTTCATTCTTAATATATGAAAGCTTCACCGGTTTCAAATCCCACTTCCGAACTTTGAACTTCTTTTTTATCCATATAAAATATTTTATACAGTCCAATAACAAGTTTATAAATTGATAATGTTGGCATTATTAGATGCAAATGTTGAAAACTTGCTTTCTATTTTATGATTCATGATCAATCATCATATACTGTACTTGATTCGAGAAACATCGAGAAAGCTCGATGAGAGACACAATCTGAAAGAGCTCCCAAAGAGTAATTTTCGACCCTTGGTTTAAATGGTTAACATAGCTGGGGTTACCATATTTTTGTGACTTCAAAGCGGGACGCCTCCAAAGACAACGTCCCCTTAGCTGTGATTTTGTAACTTTACATTTTCCGATTTTACTACATAGTCCTACATTTAAAGCTATCCCGGCTGTCTTTATTGACCATATTGTCATCGAGAGTTCATGCGCATATTCTCTGTCCAAATATCGGACGTATGGTAAGCCTAAACATAGCGTATAGCCTATAATCAAGCGTCTTTGTGTCTAACCTTGTTTCTAATAAGTATTATTAGGGGAATTAGTGTTTCATAAGACAATTTCGTCGATTCGTCGCTTTTCCACACTAACAAGATTTGGAATTATGGTGTCATAATTGTTTTCTCGTAATTACTCCTCGCTTCTACAAATCCGCATGGTTGTCCTTCTCTCTTGAGTCCGCTGCGATTATCTCGTATTAAGCTGTGTTTCGCTGACGTCATCCACTTACGCTATAAAAGTGTGTGACTTTTCAGTGTAGTGTTCATCTAGCAGTGCCCATGACATCACAACAAGTCAAGATAAAAAAAGTTGTCCATAGAGTATTGGAATAACAAAATTCACACTTTGGTTTTGTTTCTCTTTAATTCAAATTCAAATCAAAATCTTGACTGATTTCTCAATAGAAATCGTAGCATTCTCCACGAAGTATTTCCATTCTCATGCTTAAATGTACATGCCAACGCTGTGGATAGAGTCGCACGTAGCGGCAAACCACTGGATTGGGAAATATATTTGTGACTTTAGTATTTCGGTCATTATTTCCTTGAAATACCTGGTAAAGTATATTAAATACAACGTTAAATACAAAATTAAATATTTAAACTTACAACAAAGTGTGCCTACCTTCTCTTGATTATTTTCCATGATGGTTTGGAAACTATTTGTAAAATTTCCGCACTTGATTTTATACGAAGTCACCCATTGATCATAACTTGTTGGTCTACCTTGTGTTACAACTCCAGACACCGCTTTAGGCATTCCTAAATCGATTTGAATCCAATCTCCGATTCGGGCTGGAACAAAAGAGTTCAATCAAAAACTAATATTTTAGTACTCCCGTAGTATGTCTAACAGGTTAGGGTTGGGCCATAGTTTTATTCCTATTTTCCATATTTTAGTTCTATTACGAGTTCGGGGACTGTTTGTGTTAGCCGAGTGAATATACCCCCTGTCCATAGATTTCAGTCCCTGTACACAACTTGATGTAAAGTAGGCAAACAAAATTAGTTACCTCCATACTGGTACACACACGCCTGGTGCGCCAAAATTTTAACCCAGCGTTTAAAAAACAAAAACATGATTTAACAATTAGTATAAATTGGTGTGAGATTTTTTATTTTTTATTTTCGAATATAAGGACTGCTTCGCTTTGGTCCACGTGTCCATATATTTGAGCGTTGCTCTCTTGTGTTATTGTTTTTAGTAATCGTTTTCTTGTTGTAAAAATCGCTTTTTTCTTCAACTACTGAACCATTTGCTCTGAAATATCAGTGGTCAGTGAATGTTGTTGTTACTTTTATTCATTACCAAAATTCCTGTGGGCTCTATCGCTTTTCAATATGAATTTTTGTGTGATGACGCCATCGAAAAAAAACATTGCGTGTGTGTGCGGTTCCGCGTTCGCTATCGTGGCGATCTCGTGGTCAGTCGAAGTTGCGAAATTCAGTGCCGGTAGTGTAAAAAATTTGATACCCGTACTAGGCTACTTCATTTTGGTTTTCGTGTCCCATATATTTGAGCATTGATCTCTTCTATTAAAAAAAACACTGCATCGATACCCATTTTGACGATATTAAGACAGGATAATAACAGCATTTCACTCAGAAGATTGGAAACTTTAAAACTCACGTTTTCGAGAAATCCATGATCCATATGAAGTTGGGTTTGATGCAGGCTGTTCATCTAATCTTCCATATTGTCCATGATGAAAACTTTCCCAATCGGAAGAGGTTGAAATATCTGCATCCGCAATGTCTCTGGACTTCATGCCCATTGCGCAAAATTCAACTGTGGGGAACATTTGATGTATTACTCGATTATCAGATCATTTAGGAATTTGTATTAATACTCCGATTGTCAGTAATTTGATGTAATGAATTTTAGTTTTTAATTTCAAACATTTTTGCATCTCAACAAATTTTGCATCTCGAAAAAAAAATAAATGCTTTGATGAACTTGAGCTTTAAAAAAATCCGGAACATTTTATTATAGGGTTGTTTACGGAACTTGTAAGTGGTTATCTCGAAAACATATTTATAGATGAAAATTTTTTCAAAATATTGACCTCGATTTTTATGGTTATCTTAAACCTATTTTCTAAATTCCGGCAGATATATTTGTCTATCACGTTTTGCTCACGATTTAGTATAGTCGTTTTTATAACATAGTTCACTGAAAATAGCTAGAATTTATATATATATATATATATATATGAATTGTTACGTTTCTGATTCGGTGTGAAGACTTTCTTCATCATGGCAATTGTATCTGTAAAACAGATTACATAGTTGCAATAGAAAAGACTAATTCAAAAAATATGCAATAATGTGTTTAACTGTTTTTCGTTTTTTTTCATAAACCGGTTCAATTTGTGTTTTGTATCTCACTTCTACAAATGGCAGTTCCGATAATGCAATTTTAACATGTGTCTAATAAATACAGTTTCTTATTATTTCAATAAATATTAAAAATTAGGTAAATTCTTTTACTAAACACAGATTTATAGAAACGAAATTTATTTTCCTAATTCAAAAGTACACCAAGATAAATGCGACCTTCTAGTTGTTTTACTCTTGCTTCAAGTGCTACCGATGTCCCTGTTGCGCCTGTGTCACCCTTCACACCTTTGTTTCCTTTGGGGCCAACTGGTCCTCTCTTGCCTGGCCTTCCTTGACATGTTGCCTTACTGCAAGAGTTTTGTTTGTCGGACATGAGAGCAGTACAAAACTCGAAAACATTGGGTATGTCACAAGAAGCGAGCATACCCAATGAAGTGAGGGAAAGTAATACAACCATGAACTTCGCCATATTGGACTACTTAATGACTCAGATTAAACTAATACTACTGAAATTGATTTAATTCAATCAAATCGCTTAATCTAGCATTGGAACAATAAATATATTTTGAAATTTCAATATCAGAAAAATGTCATGAGTAGACAGTAAATCCTTATATTGCACAGATGCCTTAACACAGTGTTTTCCAATTTTTTTCGTTTCACACCTCCATATGCTTATGTAGGATTACTTTATTCCTCCCTCGCTACGCATAAAAACATTGTTTCCGTTTGTCTAGATTTTTGAGGATCTTTCGCACTTTGACTCGCACACACACAGTTATAATATATATAGTTTATAATACATCGATAATTACGTATTAAAATAACACTAAATAACTGAACAATATTTGGGAAAATACATCAGATACAAAGGAACTCCTACTACACGGTCCTTAACAGTTTTAGAAGCGACTCTCATTTACATTCTTTTTTTTCTAATTTAAATTCACATGACCTGCAGCCATCAACAGTATGACCAAGCGTAGATTGTCTACAATCCTAACCTTTTTTGAAGCTTAGCTGCTGCTTCCGTATCGCATGAACATTTTTGGTATTCAGCTCACTCAACCTGACAATGTCATTTTGAATTTCATTAAACGCGGGAATTATTCGGCATGTCTCGAAAGACCCTTAAGGTCATCTGCGACATGCGCGTGTACGGTGATAGCATTACTTTGACAATTTGTGGTTAAATTACTCAGGGCACGAAAGTCACGTTTATTCATGTAATCTAATCCAATGCCTCGGGGTTGGGAAACACTGTTTTAGTCTAAATCAAGATAAACAAGAGTAAAGATTACGGCTGCGAAGAGTGATGGTGGACAATAACAATGTAATACCAACACGAATATTTTTCATTTGTTTCTCGCTGGCGAAACCAAATTAAAAACCTCATATATATGCCTGAACTTTCGTTCATTTCACATAACGACGATTTTTCTTTAGCCTCCAAAAGAGTTCGTAATGTTGAGTGTTTAAATATTATCGTTAAATCTGCTATTCCCACTGAGACGCTTTCTAATGCTCAATCATTTTACTTGGATAATGAAATATGTGAAACGATATATATATCTTGTTTATATTTATTGCGATTGTTTCCATTGTTAAAATCTATGACAATAAACTTACATAATCAGACTCGTTAGACCAGGACTGTTTTGGCTTGAATGACTGACTACCTCAGCAGGCTCGACGTATCGCGCTCAGCGTTATACGCTCGATGCCGCATGTGTGATTACCCTGCGTGGGTTCGAATCCAATGCGAGTTAAGTTATGTTCCAGAGGATTGCTGGACTCCTGGTCTGTTACGGCTTCCTCCACTATCTTGATCGGCGGCCATTTACTGCCAATTCCATGCATCTAAATACAACTAACAGCCTAACTGTTCCCACACCCGACGAGAGGATGTGGTTATCCATATGATTAGGCCGTATTATATAGGCTTTCCTCTACCCCGATATAAATATGTAAATCTTATTCTAACTGTTTGATGACACCTTTTCTTCAATCAGTTTTTTGTACGGCAGTCACATTTATTCACATTCTTTATATAATTTCCTAAACAAGTGATCATCATTTCATTTCTAATCCAATTTTATCACCCGAATTCAATAGAACACAATTGTACGCTATTGCTCGTGTTGTAACAGTTGAGGAATTCCTTGAAATTCGCGGGTATTCGACGCTGGCATTTGTTTTGGTGTTTGTGACTTCTGTCATTATGGTATGACACAAATGGTATGAGAAATAAGGTAACCAATGTAACTTGGATGACAACAGCGCAAATCACGGCAACAAGTGCAATGATTGTTGTATCGGCAGTCGTTTCGACGATGAGGCATCCTGTATTGGGAACATCAAATTTTCTCGTATAAATTTGAAACGAAGTAAATGGTACAGCAAAGTTAATCTCAAGTAATACAGCGGATGTTGAACTTAAGAACTGTGAGGCTCGTTACGTCATTTTTTCCATATGTTTATCGCAGTATAGAAGTCGATGTCTTAACCAGATAGGAGAAAAGATAAACAAGATCATGAAACTGTAAATATGAAGATTGAACTTCACAAAAAATTGGAAAAGTTTATCGTTGGAAGTGATGTACTAATGTAGCACAAATTCCATCTACAAAAAACGAAAATTCTTTTACAGGTTAATCGGATCAAATATGTGTGCGCATTCGTTACATCTTTGCGGCTTGACTATTTTAGATGGGCCCATGGCTACGTGTACCTGTGTATGGTCTGAAGTAGTTCCACAATTTTGTTGGAGAAAGCAATCAAGCTCTCAGACTCAGTCTATTGAAACTCAATGTTTGTATGTTAGTTTCAAAGTACAACAAGGATTCGAATTAGGAAATGAGGATGTCAAGTTATGAACCATCACGGTAATAGGAATAAGTGTTTCAAATGTAGTTTTATTCGATCGGGATATCTAAGTATTTCTGAGTTACAATATTTTGGATTTTGTAATCAGTAAAAAATGCTTTTCTTCCTTCATGACCGATGATTCAATTAAGTTGAAACTTTTCAGTATCTGAATATGGAAATAGTTCTAGAATGCAATTACTCATTATCAAATTACCTCTGTGTCATATGATATCCAGAATTTCGCTGCCTTATTTTAATTTATTTGGAAAAACCAGTTCACGGTGGCTCTCCTATGAAATCCGATATCCAGAATTTCGCCGTTTTATTTCAATTTTTAGTCCACAAAGCTTGACTTGCTGTTTCACTGTCATCATTCTCGCTGGTTTTGCAATATCAGTGACAGTACTGTGGTTAGGTATTTGACCTTCGAGACAAATATGTTTCAGCGTTGATTTATTGTTTAAGCGTGCATCGTGAGAGTGACGTCACGGCTGTCTTTGGCCTTGATTTTCGCATGTTCATGGTATGTTTAAAATTCTTGTCATTGATTACATTTGCCATTTGTATTCTGACGCCCTATCGCCTATAGTCGTAAAACCACAAAATTTGGACAATGATCGCGTTTCTAATGCAAAGCGTTATAAAAGAATTTTTGGACATCGGAACGTAACATGGGTAACAGGTTGTTAGGGTTAGGCGATAATTTTTTTCCAATTTTCCTTATTTTAGTCCTATTATCAGTTCGACGACTAGCCAAGAGCCTCTCGTAGTATTTATACCTAAAATTATGGCCTAACCCTAACCTAGTACACATATTACATTCCGATGTCCGCCATCTTGGTTCGCATACTTCGGGAGCCCCGAATATGTTAGTCAGCAGATTTCCAAATTTTTTGTTAGCAGGCTTAAAATCTTACTTGGCGAATATATATCAGTTTAACAAGTACAATTTTAGTTTTAAAATGTTCATATTTATTGTCTTTGGGCAGTTGTCGTATGAGTAATTCGAATAGAGATTTTTTCATGCCATGGTTGCCACAAACATTGCAACACCAAAAATATTCATCTCAACTTTTACCTACGAAGGCAAGTTTACAACCTTCTCAGTGAGTGGGTAACAGCTACAGCAACATTAAAATTCTATATAGTATTTAATATTTGCACAATAGCATTTCGTCTTTATAGGTAAAGGATCATCTGGCATGGCGAAATTTAATAGCGATCTTGTTTCGAAAGACTCTATGATAAATTACTTTCTTCTCGTTCTATTGACGGATGTTGAAACTCCCTCATATATATTATAAAAAGTTTTTTATCCTTCTTTCAAAGAAGATATACGATCTATTCAAATACACCGAGTTAAGGACTCAGAGTAAAAATAGAATAGCAATATTATAGCATGTAGCAATGTTAAAACGATTTAAAATTTTTAGCGTAATAGGCTACTTGCTTTTTTGCGTTGAAACTGATGCACACCTATAGGCTATACTTTATGCTAAACTAGCTTGGTAATGTACATTTCAGGCTAAAATTAATTTCCCGACATTTATTTAACAAGAAGAAGTGATAATACAACCAATTCTCTAATGGTATAATACTCTGTTTTAGTCTCTAGAATAACGATTATTTGCTATTCGCAGATTACAATTAGAAGGTCCGGAAATATTCTTAGACATTTTGGCAATGAGAAGTGTGCGCAGTCTGCTTGATTCATTCCCGTTACGAGTTTTCAAAAATGTCGCCGAGTATTGTCTTGTAGTTGTTATATTGGTAGCAATTGGAGATATTCTTCGTTTATTCGGCATAAGTATCTTAAGTAGGTATGAATTATGTTGTTCTGTAAATCATCTAGCATTTGGCTAACTATATGATGACATTACATGAGAAAGGCCTTTCAACCCCAACTCATTGCCTATTAGCACTACTTCTTACAGAGTGTACACGAGTTAGTTCAACAAACAATTCAAGTACCTAAAGAGAATTATGCCGTATCCAACTACTCGCCTGCAGCTAAACAAATTGTATTCAGAAATCAATCGTATCAAATATACCAAATACGATGTAAACTTGGTCAATAGTTTTGATTTTAAACATGGTTTGGCACAGATACAATTCATTAATCATTAAAAATTGACTTACATCGAAATAATGGTGGTAGCGCAAATCTCTCATAATAACCTATGTCAGGGTGGTCCGAGGTTGTCTTTTATTGTCCAAACCAGTGGTTCCCAAACTTGGGTCCGCGAAAAAATCTGTAATATGGCTAAGAGCTTGATAATACAAAAATCAAGTGCCTGAATTTGCAAAGACACATTTGTAGTCCTTTGCTGCTTTGCAATCACCGCTGGAGACACTGATTCTTAACTTTCTGTTTCGATCACGCTGACCCATTGTGATGTCACAGAGCTATGAGCATGTGTTATCACAGAGAGAGTTCAATTCATGCCACCACAAGTGTACTAACTAAAGAGCTATATAGGTGACGCTGCCCTTCTGCACGTTTTCCAAATATCGAAACAGACTAGATGTCACACCTGTCATTGGAGTTGCGCTTCATATTCTTTTGATAGTTTCACTATACAACGCATTGTTTTTTTGCTGTGATATTTTAATGTTCTGTTTTAGTGCACAAGGCCAGGAATCATTAAATACATTGCAAAGGTTGCGTCATGGATTTTTTTCGAAAAGTTTGGGAACAACTGGTTCGAACACATTAATAATTATTTGTCATTTATCAAGATAAAACATGCAAAAACTCAAACTCACGAAAACGTGCAAAAATTGTACTATATCTACATTTAGTGTAAGATTTCAAACTCATTACGGAGAAAGTGCCATCAGGAAAATTAGACGTTTTAGAATTTAGATTGTCACCGACACAACTTGCAGACATATTAAGCGAGCATTGTGATATTTTCCCTCCCACATCCAGTCAAAAATCTGTTTGAATTGGTCAGCTTTCCTTTCAAACTTATGTTTACAAAATAACTTACAAATAACTGCAGATTGGACACCCGGCAGGAATAATATCGTTCGGCCATTGCATTATTATTTAGTTATCTAGCAAAGCCAACTTAGGCTGATAGATTCGATTTTTAGTTGTCTATGAAACCTATTTCGTTAGCATATATTCCCGACCAAAATAATAGAAAGCCAGTTAACAATTTAGACTAGTCAATCACATTATTCAAATTATTTTTACTTCCTTCAATCCACATGTAGGGAAAACAGTCTATGAATGGTATCGATAAATTCCCTTTGTAATTTTAAACTTTTAAAATTTCATGAACACCCTGTACTTCATATTCTACAGAGTTAATGTCTAGCAAGCATGGAATGGAACCAACGCTTGAAAATGTTCCTAAATTGTGAGTTATTGTTACGATAAGGGCTACCGGCATTTTTGACTTGTGCTCAGAAATTACTTCAACTAACATCATTGTCAATACGCAAGCTTTCTAATGTTGTAATTAATCTACTTCGATTTTAAATAGTTGCAACTAATTAATTATACAGCATTACATAAAACAAAAATTTGACAGTTTCTAATTAGAAGTCTTACGTCCCTACTCGCGTTGTTGGAATCATTGGCTCCTATTTATTCTAGACATATGCATTACTCTTGTCTCATACTTTGCCAAATATGAGTGAAATTGTTGATTTCTAATTTTAACTCATTTTCATGATTGAGAAAAGTAATAAATCCATGCAACGCGTTGTGTGACCAACTTTGTTTTATGTTGTTCTATATTTCAGTACATTGGGATCACTTCGACATATCGGAAAAAAATATTATCAAGATATTTTCAGAAGTGCGGTAATCGGACTTAAGGCACCAAATTCCACAGTTTATTATCAAAAAACCTTGAAAAAACGCAGGTCAGATATATTTAAGAATTTTTTTTAAAAATTAATTGCATATTCGGTATGGCTGCTATTTATACATAAATGAACGACTGTAAAACTAATAGACATCTCATGTTAAAATCGTATGGCCATCACATCACCCAATTGGGAGAATTCCGTACCGGAAAGATTTCGTTTCTTCAAAAAAAGTTTTTTTTTATATATATTTGGTTATATATCAACGGTTGGATTTAAACACTCATTTTGTTTAGTAGCGTAATTTCGTTTTTTTTTTATAGTTTCGAAGGTTTATCTCGTTGATGTAAGCTTATTCTGTAAAAACAAATTTTCTTTGATGTAGCCTATATTTGTTTTAGAATTCTAGATTTCAGTAACCCAGGACGCCCTCTTGTTCTCGTATTTGGATCATGTACCTGACCCCCATTTCTGAAAGGGGTTGAGCGTCTCCCTACTCTTATGGAGGAATATTGTTCAAAAGTTGATTTTGTTGTGATATACACTCAAGAAGCACATGCGACGGACAGTCATTGGCATTTAAAAGACATGAAGTAAGGGAAGTAAGAAACAGCGTTAGGTCCAAGTCATTAAACTCCAAGTGGAGCCACATACCATATAGGTCTTCAAAAAATTCCGATATCCATGAATTGATAATTTCGACTCCGAATCCGATGGTTCCAAAAAGCATTACGTTTTGTAATTTTTCTCAGGCACCACATTTTCCTTCATA
This sequence comes from Styela clava, assembly GCF_964204865.1. NCBI lineage: Eukaryota > Metazoa > Chordata > Ascidiacea > Stolidobranchia > Styelidae > Styela > Styela clava. The sequence goes on from NC_135250.1 coordinate 22,433,109, forward strand.
AAAGTCTTCATGATCGTCAGTCTGCCGCAGAAATTCTTAAAGACTACTTTTCGTGCCCTTTGGTGTTGGATGGAATAGAAAATGAAGCAACGAAGCATTATGGTACGGATCCGGATCGAATGGCAATCATCTACAACGGTTGCTTAGAATATATCAGTGCAAAAGGACCTTTTGGGTTTAAAGTAGAAGAAATGCTAATTGCTTTAAATCACATATTACAACGAAGTGAATAAGAATTTTTATACCACTCAAGTTATCAGTATGGCCTTCAATGTTGCAGTACCAATGGGGCATTCGCTATTATAATGCTCAATACCATGTTTGTATATATAGCAAGTAAGCTACCCCCTTATTTTCGAACTGCCAGTAAAAGATATTTCAATAGGTATATCATCTAGAAATCTTTGAAAGCCAGCAACGTTAAACAAGGCTGTCCTATTGTCAAAATCATCATTTTTTTTGTTTTGTTCCAAAGTTATTTGTATTTTTGATTTTTTTGCTATATTATAAAAAATGTTATTTAAAATATCAAACATGTAAAGAATTCATGAAGGTACATAAGAAACATGCGGAAAGCAACCTTTGGTACCAGATGGTTCATTTCTATGCATGCTAACTGTTTTTATAACATTTCCAAGTACATATACACAACTCTCCTAATGTGCATATTAATAAAACCATGTTTTTTTTCGTTCCAAAGTTATTTGTATTTTTGATTTCTTTGCTACATTATGAAAAATGTTATTTAAAATATCAAACATGTAAAGAATTTATGAAGGTACATAAGAAAATTGCGGTAAGCAACCTTTAGTACCAGATGGTTTATTTCTATGCATGCTAACTGTTTTTATAACATTTTCAAGTACAAATATATACGCAATTCTCCTAATGTGCATATTAATAAAATTACCAAACAAGAGAGCAATACTCAACTATATGCTGCCGGTGCTTATGATATTTGTTCACATTTCTTGAAGAAAATTGCTGACATAATCTCGCCAGTTATTGCGCATTTTTTTAATACGTCTATAAGGATAGGTATATTTCCATCTGCACTGAAACTTGCCAGAGTTATTCCATTGTACAAATCCGGCGATAAAACTAACCCATCTAATTACCGACCTATATCTGTCTTATCATGTTTGGCAATTGTCTTCGAAAAACTTTTGTACTGTAGATTAACTGAATTTTTCGAAAAAAAACAAACTAATTAATAAATTCCAATTCGGATTTCAGACAAATCATTCGACAAGTCATGCAATTATTGATCTAATTAAATATATTTATGACAAATATGAAAAGGGAGATCATGTTTGCTGTGCTTTCTTAGATTTGAAAAAAGCTTTCGATACCGTAAGTCATAACATACTCTTACACAAACTTCATCATTACGGTGTGCGAGGTTGTGCTAATTCTCTTTTAAAAGATTACCTACATGGCCGATTCCAATATGTGGAAGTCGAAAATAATCGTTCGGAGGTTCTTCCTATTGACTCCGGTGTGATCCAAGGCTCTTCACTTGGCCCTTTATTATTCCTCGTATTTATAAACGACATCTCACGATGTTCGAATTTGTTGACAAAATTGTTGGCGGATGATACTGGTCTCCTAGGTAGTTCCAAATCATCGACTAATCTTCAAAATTGCTTCAACCTAGAATTAAAAAAAGGTCTATGATTGGATGCTCTGTAATAAGCTAACTATCAATATAGAAAAATCTAAAGTAGTCCACATACGTCCTAGTCCTAGCAACGATCAGAAAACACCTCTGATAATCAAAATGAATGAAACTGAACTTGAATCTGTTCCCTCGTATAAATATCTTGGATTGAACATTGATCACCGTTTACGGTGGGATCTGCATGTCAAAGAGTTACATAAAAAACTTTCACGCTCAGTAGGTATACTAAGCAAACTTCAACACTATACAGACCGGAGTACACTCAAAGTGGTATATTATTCACTTTTCCAGACTTACATTCAATATGCAATTGCTGCCTGGGGATCTGCCACTGAAGCGACCTTAAGAGCTATAAACGTTTTACAGAATAGAGCCATTAAAATCCTATATGGACCGTCCACTCGTGTTAACATGAATACCATGTACCATAAAACTGGCGTACTCAAACTTGATGATATCTACAAACTAGAAATATTTAAATTAATGCATCAATACCATATTTGTTGCCTTCCACAGGCATTTTCTAAATACTTTGTAAAGCAGAGTAGTGTTCACGATCACAATACTAGATCATCTGCAATGTCATTCTACTTTGTACCACGCCAAACCTACTCAAAGACACAAAAATCACTCAAATACACAGGTGCGATTATGTGGAATGCTGTACCTGGTGAAATGCGAAGCATGTCTTATCCTCTGTTTAAAATGAAGATGAAAAAATTTTTTTGGTCCAAGTATCTCGAATGATGACAATAGTTAATTTATATTCCTTGAGGTCTTTCCAAACCCTGAAATCAATTCAACATAATATGAGCTAATAACTCGGTCCATAATATTAGTATGTACTTCTGATGGTTCATTTTCCAACAAATTTTTACCAATATTTGTGTTTATTCATTTTATTTTACAACATGCCAATCTTATTGCCAGATTTACCGAAATATACTCGTTTCATTTGATTCCCACTCCCCTTAACATGAACTAGATATGGGTCAACTCATTGTTGTAGTTCAGTAGCTATGAACTTTGTATTATATATATACAGATATATTGCAAATCTCAGCATTTGTCATGTTAAAAGTAACTTTTTTTATTACACACTTGAAATGACACTTCAACACCTAGTCACATTGTTTCTTTTTTGTTATATTGTGCAGTCCAGTGCGTCTGTACAGACGATAGAATATTATTCATCACGTTACCGGTACCGTACGGTATTTCATATTCGAGTACCGGTACCGGTACGGTACTGTGCGCATGTTAAACATCTGCTTCAATAGATTTATGTCATTTATACCTGTTCTTTCTTCATTGTCTCCCGTTGTCCAGTCCACTACAACTAGATGATTATCATAATTTGGTTGTGATAACTGAGCCACTACAAATTCCCGTATATTTCCCCATAACACGCTTTTATTCAATGCCTGTAAGCTACGAAACGGAGAATACCCCTAATTACTATCTGATGTATTGCGTGGCTCTCAGATACACCCTAGTGTCATGACGATTTCTCGTTAAACCGTATTAGTATATATTTACGGCTAAACTATACTATGCTATATTGATCTACTAAAATTATATGTTAATTAGATAGTTGAATCTTGGGTGCCGCTGCTAGATAACCAACTTTGGTTCCCCACGGTTTCCCTTCCCCAGTAAAATTATGTTTTTGAATTTTTGCTTATTTTTTGTATCATTCATTATTTTACTGGTTGGAAAAAATAAACTTGACTATTGACTATGCGTATGAAGGTCGAATAACAGTACCGGTAGCCTACGCATCAAAGTGTTTTTACTAAGTCTCGTATTTCACATACAAAAAATGAATTATTCTGTGAGCAAGCATATTGAAAAACTCAAGTTTAACGGAAAGGGGCTATAAAAGTCATAAAAAAATTTTACGTTATACTGGCTACAGACATAAAATAACCAATAATACTCTCGATTATTGAACAAAATTGGAAGCAATGAAAATTATTTTGGTCAATAACCCAAAAGCTCAAATTCCATCTACAAAAAACGAAAGTTCTTCTTCAATCCATCAGATCAAATATGTGTGCGCATTCGTGGCAACTTCGTGACTATTTTAGTTAGATGTGTCCGTGGCTAAGGAAGGATTACACGTCTACCTTTATAGTATAAAATGGTTTCAAAAATTTTGGTGTGAAATACAATCAAGCATTCAAACTCAGTCAATAAAACCTCAATGTTTGTACGTTAGTTGCAAAGGACCACAAGGATTTGAATTAGGAAGTGAGGATGTCAAGTTATGAACCATCACAGTAATAGGAATGAGTGTTTCAAACGGGATTCTATTCGATCGGGATATCTAGGTTAAAGCATTTCCGAATCACAATATTTTGAACCTTGTAATCAGTAAAAAAAGCTTTTTTACTACATGACTGATGATTTAATCAATCTGAATATTGGAATAGTTCGTGAAGGCAATTAGTACTTATTTTCAAATTACCTCTGGGATTAGATATCCAGAGTTTCGCTGTTTTATTTCAAATTTTAATCCACAGAGCTTGACTTGCTGTGTCACTGTCGTTCTTTGTGTTGGTTTCGCAAAATCAGTGCCAGTACTGTGATTAGGTATCTGACCTTCGAGATAAATATGTTTGAGCATTGATTTATTTATTTAGTGTGCATTGCGGGAGTTACGTCAGAGCTGTCTTTGACCTCGATTTTCGCATGTTCATAGCATGTTTTAAATTCTTGTTATTGATTATATTTGCCCATTTGTATTTTGACGCCCTATCGCATATAGTTGAGTTTGAAAACACAAAATTTGGAACAATAATTGCGTTACTAATGCAGATCAGTATGGAAGAATTTTAATATTTGAGTCAGCAGATTTCCAAATTTGAATATTTTTATTAGCAGGCTTAAAATCATACTTACCCTATATCATTTTAACAAATACAATTTTAGTTTTGAAATGTTCATATAAATTGTCTTTGTGCAGTTATCGTATAGGTAATTCGAATAGAGATTTTTTGTTCTCCGAGCAGTAACCCTAAAAGTGAGGTTATAGAAATATGGTGAACTAAAATTTAGAAGTCAATTTTCACTTAAGATTCGAAACTTGTTTTGCTATAAACACCATGTTTGCGCCGCTCAACGCAATAAAACTTGCTTTTTTGCTTTGAAACTGATGCACATCCTTCCTGTCTTTATGCTTTTGGTAATATATATTTCAGGCTAGAGATTCATTTCCCGACATTAATTCACCAAGGAAAAGTGTTATTCAAACCAATTCTCCAACGGTAAATGGTCAAATACACTGTTTTGGTCGCTAGCATAACGATTATTTGCTGTTCGCAGATCACAATTAGAACGTCCGAAAATATTCTTAGTGATTTTAGCAATGAGAAGTGTGCGCAGTCTGCTTGATTCATTCCCCTTACGAGTTTTCAAAAATGTCGTCGAGTATTGTCTTGTAGTTATTTTAACGGTAGCGATTGGAGATGTTCTTCGTTTATTCGGCATAAGTATCTTAAGTAAGTATGAACTATGTTGTTCTGTAAATCAATCAGCATTTGGCTAACTATATGATGGTATTACATGAGAAAGGTCTTCTAACCCCAACTCAAAGCCTATTAGCATCACTCCTTACAGAGTGTACACGGGCTAGTTTAACAAAGAATTTAAGTGCCTAAAGAAGATTAAGCCGTACCGTGGGAATACTAGTCTTTGATAACTAACTGCTCTCCTGCAGCTATAGGTAATTTGTATTCAGAAATCAATCGTATCAAATATACCAAATACGATGTAAACTTGATCGATAGTTTTGATTTTAAACCTGGTTTGGCACAGATAGAATTCATTAATCATTAAAAATTGACTTACATCGAAATAATGGTGGTAGCGCAAATCTCTCATAATAACCTATGTCAGGGTGGTCCAAGGTTGTCCTTTATTGTCTGAACACGTTGATCATTATTTGTCATTTATGAAGCTAAAGCATGCAAAAACCACAAAAAAAACTCACTGAAACATACAGAAATCTTACTATATCTACATTTAGTGCAAGATTTCAAACACTTCATTACGGAGAAAGTGCCATCAGGAAAAAATGAGGTTTTAAATTGTCACCGCAAAACTTGCAGACATATTAGTACTGTGGTATTTTCCCTCCCACATCTAGTCAAAAGTCTGTTTGAATTGGTCAGCTTTCCTTTCGAACTCATGCTTACAAAATAACTTACAATTAGCTGCAGATTGATTGATTACCGAATTTTGCCAAATTTGAAATACAGAATGGTAAATATATACTAAATTTTCTGACATATAGGCAAAAAAAATTGTGTTTCTGTTTGGGCTGGTTGCAAAAAAAGACGCGGCGGGAATTATATATATCGTTCGGTCATTACATTATTATTTAGTTATCAGGCATAGCCAACCTAGGCTAATAGATTTGATTTTTAGTTTTTTATAAAGCCCATTTTGTTAGCATATATTCACGGCCAAAATAATAGAAAGCCAGTTAACAATTTAGACTAGCGAAACACATTATTCAACTTCGTTCGTTGCCTCAACTAGCCATAACACTAGTTAATTCAGTAACATTTGTGTTGTAACAATAGGTCAAAAGATTTTCATGACGAAACAACACCAAATGCGATTTTTTGTTTACCCTCGCGCAAATGCGACGCGGGCCATAGATACTGAATTTGCGGGCCGTATGGGGCCCGCGGGCCTGGGTTTGGACCACCCTGTCCTATGTAATAGAAGTGTTCGTTCAATTCAAATTATTTTTACTACCTTCAATCCACATGTAAGGAAACAGACTATGTATGGTATCGATAAACTTCCTATGTAATTTTAAACTTTTGAAACTTCATGAACACCCTGTACTTCATATTTTACAGAGTTCATGTCTAGCAGGCATGGAATGGAACCAACGCTCGAAAATGTTCCTAAATTGTGAGTTACGCTATCGCATTTTCGACCTGTGCTCAGAAATTCCTTCAATAAACAGCATTCAAAAAACTTTTCGTCAATACGCCAGCTCAATGATTAAGTGTAATTAATCTACTTCTATTTTAAATAGTTGCAACTAATTAATTATATATACAGCATTCCATAAAACAAACATTTGTCAATTTCTATTTCGAAGTCCTTTGTCCTTACTTCCGTTGTTGGCATCATGAACTCTTAGTTTTTCTTGACATATGCATTACTCAAATATGAGTAAAATTGATATTTTTTTAATTTTAGATCATTTCCATGAATGAGAAAGTATTGAATCCGTTCAACGCGTTGTATGACCAATTTTGTTTTACGATATTTTACATTTCAGTACATTGGGATCACTTCGACATATCGGGAGAAAATATTATCAAGATATTTTTAGAAGTGCGGTAATTGGGCTGAGGGCACCAAATTCCACAGTTTATGATCAAAAAACTTTGAAAAAACGCAGGTCAGATGGAATGAATTTTTTTTATCAAATAGTTGCATATTTGAGATAGCTTCTATTGAATGAACGATTGTAAAAGTGTTAGGCATTCTCATGTTGAAATCTTATGGCCCTTTCAAAAATAGTATTAAATTTGTACGTCGTTAATATATATCAACAATTGCTTGTACCAAACCTTGTTCAGAACGAAATGGGCGTTACTTCAAAATTGAGAGAAGTTGTATAACCTTCAATACTAAATTGATATTTTTTATTGAGTACAAGAAGTGTAATTTCACAAACTATAATACATGATTTCATTGTTGTAAGCTTATTCTATAAAAATAAATTTTCCTTGATGGTATGATTTATGTTTGTGTTTAGAATTCTTGATTTCAGTAACCCAGGACGACCTCTCGTTCTCATATTTGGATCATGCACCTGACCCCCATTTCTGAAAGGGATTGAGCGTCTCCCTACTCTTATGGAGGAATATCGTTCAAAAGTTGATTTTGTTGTGATATATATTCAAGAAGCTCATGCCACGGACAGTAATTGGCATTTCAAGGACATGAAGTAAGTGAAGTAAGAAACAGCGTTAGGTTCAAGTCATTAAACTCCAAGTGGAGCCACAAACCATATAGGTCTTCAGAAATTCGACTTCCATGAATTGATAATTTCGACTCCAAATAAGATCGTACTAAAAAGTATTACGTTTTGTATATTTTCTCAGGCACCACATTTTTCTTCATAAAAGTCTTCATGATCGGCAGTCTGCCGCAGAAATTCTTAAAGACTACCTTTCGTGCCCTTTGGTGTTGGATGGAATAGAAAATGAAGCAACGAAGCAATATGGTACGATTCCGGATCGTATGGCAATCATCTACAACGGTTGCTTAGAATATATCAGTGCGAAAGGACCTTTTGGGTTTAAAGTAGAGGAAATGATAATTGCTTTAAATCATCTATTACAACGAAACGAATAGGAATTTTTATACCATTCAAGTTATCAGTATGGCCTTCAATGTTACAGTACCAATGGGGCATTCGCTGTTATAATGCTCAATACTATGTTTGTATATATAGCAAGTAAGCTATCCCCTTAATTTCGAACTGCCAGTAAAAGATATTTCGATAGGTATATCACCTAGAAATCTTTGAAGGCCAGCAACGTTAAACAAGGCTGTCACTTTTATTTTTCTGTTCCAAAGTAATTTGTATTTTTGATTTCTTTGCTACATTATGAGAAATGTTATTTAAAATATCAAACATGTAAAGAATTTATGAAGGTACATAAGAAAATTGCGGAAAGCAACCTTTAGTTCCAGATGGTTTATTTCTAAGCATGCTAACTGTTTTTATAACGTTTCCAAGTAAATCATGTTTTTTTGTTTTGTTCCAAAATTATTGTATTTTTTATTTCTTTGCTACATTATGAGAAATGTTATTTAAAATATCAAACATGTAAAGAATTCATGAAGGTACATAAGAAAATTGCAAGAAGCAACCTTTAGTACCAGATGGTTTATTTCTATGCATGCTAACTGTTTCAATAACATTTCCAAATACATATACACAACTCTCCTAATATATATGCATATGAATAAAATCATGTTGATTTTTTGTTTCAAAGTTATTGTATTTTTCATTTCTTTGCTACATTATGAGAAATGTTATTTAAAATATCAAACATGTAGAGAATTCATGAAGGTACATAAGAAAATTGCGAGAAGCAACCTTTAGTACCAGATGTTTTTTTTTTTCTATGCATGCTAACTGTTTTTATAACATTTCCAAGTACATATACACAACTTTTCTAGTATGCATATTAATAAAATCATGTTTTGTTTTTTTGTTCCAAAGTTATTTGTATTTTAATTCCTTTGCTACATTATGAAAAATGTTATTTAAAATATCAAACATGTAAAGAATTCATGAAGGTACATGAGAAAATTGCGGAAAGCAACCTTAAGTACCAGATGGTTTATTTCTATGCATGCTAACTGTCTTTATAACATTTCCAAGTAAATCATGTTTTGTTTTATCGTTCCAAAGTTATTTGTATTTTTTATTTCTTTGCTACATTATGGGAAATGCTATTTAAAATATCAAACCTGTAAAGAATTCATGAAGGTACATAAGAAAATTGCGAGAAGCAACCTTTAGTACCATTCTATGCATGCTAACTGTTTTTATAACATTTCCAAGTACATATCCACAACTCTCCTAATGTGCATATTAATAAAATTACCAAACAAGAGAGCAATACCCAAATATATGAGCATTAAGATTCAATAATAGCACCGGTAGACTAAGCGACTTACACTGAAATGTGGATGAGAACCAGGTTCGCAAAATTAGGAACAAGTAGCCAGTCACGCTTGACGGAATGAAAACAGTGCTGCCAAATATAAAATAAACAGAAAACTTTACGGTGAATAATCGAATCACATAATTTCATTTCGCAACAAAAAAAAACATTACCAAGTCTAAAAACAACAAAAATTTAGAAAAACAATCTATATGGTCAGTTAGTGTTCAACAATACAGTTCTTGTTAATATAAGGACCAAGTTGAGATTGATTGGGGATGTTTTGCAAAATATGCCTCGCCACTAATATTAAAGAAGGAAATTAAATAGTTTCTTGAAAGAAAAGAATAAATTTTACAGCAGTATGGGGAGGAACATTCCCAAATTATACCAATGCTTCAGTTTTATAACAAGAGAGCTATGCTCAAATATATGGACACGTAGCGCCACATAATTTTGAAGACGTCATAGCAAAAAATAAAAGTAATAGGAGGAAAATTCTGGAGAAAATTCCATTTTTAACCACTGAAAATTTCAAAGCAGTTGGTCCAGTAATCAAAGAGAAAAGCGATTTCCTCAAAACGTGTCAATGAACAAGAACAACGAAACGATCGTTACGTCCACTAAACGTGTCCAATAAAAATGTCCTCGAATACTCACATAAGAGCTATGCTCTACTGAAATGGCACACGCTTTTGGAGCCATACCAAATTGCATACCGTACTGGTAGCGCGGAGTTAGGTGTCAATATCACCGTCAAGAGATTATACCGGATTAGAGTTTTTGAAAATATAATTGTGACGTAATTCCATTCTATATGTTTGTGATTCGCATTTCAAGCTCTGCGACTAATTTTTTTTTTTTTTGTAGAATATTTCTGTATTGGGGATAAAGTAATGATTAAAGTGCAGTTCGGACGATGACTTGACATGTGGGTCCGTATGTTTGTTCTCGTAATATTCAGTTAAGAAAACTGGTATTTAAGCTCTACACTTTTTTCTATCTCATTTAATTCAACGAAACTGCTCAAATTGGTAGCCAAGGTTGAATCACCAATCCTTATTTACCATCAATAACTTATGTTACATTGTAAATATTCGTGTATGACAAACAACGACCAAGTTATATACAGAGCAATTCAATTAACTTTTGTAGCCGTTTTTTTAGCTTTATATGCGTGTGGCAAATAAGAAGAGCAATTTGTTTGCGCGTCTTCGAACGCCGTGCCGTGTCATGCTTGCTTAGTAATATTTTTATTATAAAGGTTTTGAGACTTTTGACAATAGTCATGAACGCCATAGACCTAAATGACGCAATTCAATTAATCTAGATGAAGACGAATAGGGAGAAAGACCGCCTGTTAAACAGAGCCCAATCACGGAAGTCAAAGTAATATTGAAAGGGTAACTGATAGAAGAGGATCTAGCAAGTACTCTCTCTTGTCTAAGATGTATAAATATATAATTTTTAGAACAAAGATGACAGACTTTGGCAGGTGACTGAAGGCAACATTTTTAAAGAAACAGTCGAGGGTAAAGGAGTTTTTATGACTTAATTCCGAAACAACTGTATACTCTTTAGATAACAACATTTTTTAACGTTTCAAAAATTGTTTTTACATCATGTCTCGAATATTGGTAGTGTCTTCATCTGGCTATGAATTGAGGTTTCAGCAGTATGATAAATAGCCAATCCAATATATCGTTTATGTATGATTCTTTCTTGGTTATTAGTTCGAAAAAAAACTGCAATTTTTTCAAATGCATACTTGAAACTCCGAGTCAGGTAAAATATAAATATCTTACACTCGCATAGAGTTTGCTTTAACTTGGGTCAATTTTTCATCCAACATAAAATCAATGTTTATACCATAAGAAATAGTTTAAAAAGTGTTCAGTTAGATTAATTTTACTTCAGATCCACCAGTATGAAATAATCATGTAATATTTTTTAACGATTGCTAACCAGAATATGCATTGCGCTCGGGGCATTGATCTGCCTTTACCGAACGGCAAATATGTCTTGTTCATATTTATGTACCTTCAGGCGCTCATACTCGACAAATGCTTTGGATTTGGCCAACATTTAAAACCTTGCCTCTCTCACTGAACGCCTAGCTCAGGGCTACTCAACTGGTGGACCGCGGTCCGAATCCAGACCTTTGGAGTATTCAATTTGGACCACAGCTGTCTATTGACTTTGAATATCACCGTTTCTTTTTATTTCACAAATGTGATGTAATGCATTTTGCATTTTTCGCTAAATCACTGAGAAAAAAATTGCCATAGCAATATAAGTTTCTCAGAGCAACAATTCACTTGTTTACTCCCTTAGCATTAGCTAATCAACAAGATGTATTATAGTGGCGTATTATAGTGGCGTAAAACAAAAGTTTTAGCGGCTGTTTGGATACATTACTCCCAGTTTTTTATATAAGGTGGTAAACATTAAATTGTTTTGGGGCTTTGCATGCTATTTGTCAAGTTTTACTTGTATTTTTGAAATTTAAAATAGAACAATTATTGATAACTTATAAATAAAATAACTTTGCTATTGGACACGTAGTCGACTAATGAATCGTTTTGCTAAAATCATTGTGCTCTTGTATTTGGTGAAACGATACTCTTGTTTGCATAGGTAAAATATATTTTTTGAAATGCCCGGACCGCGATAACTTTTGAATTTTGTGTTCGGACCTTTGGTGAGAGTAGTTGAGTAGCCATGCTAGCCGATAAACATGTGGTTTTTCGTTCTTTTAAGTAAATCAAAATCAATACAGATTTGCAGTATAGAAACATATCGCTTCGTAGTATCGTAGTCAGGACATCTAGAGAACCACAGCTTGTATTGTTAGGTACACAGTATTTAAATAGAGAACAGCACATATCATAAATTTTGAAACTCTAATCATCATGCCTCGCGTTACACGTTACAGTCCATTACCTATGACGTCATAGATAAATTCGCACAAACTATTATTATGATGGTACAGTATTATAACATTAAATTATTATGTTACGTCATCTCGGTAGAAAGACAATTTGGCATACCCGTAATATTTGTATTGCCGTTTGTGCCAGAATCTCCATGAGACAAAGCTGTCGAGAATGTGCCAGTGAGCATAACGCCAAGTTTTAGTGCCAGGCAGTGGGAAATTGTGCTGTTATCCTAGTATGAGTCAGAATCGTCAGACTAAATTGAAGACAAATTATCGACTGAGATCAAATAGAATTTGCTTGGCAATACTTTACAACAATAGGCTTCATATGCAACATTAATTAAAAGTCTAACTAATTACTATATTGTACTAGAATGCAAAATAATCAACAATGTGACTATAATAGAACGCCGCCCATACACCAGGACAGATTTAAACGGTTAACCGTTAAAATACTTTCTTTATTGTTTTTACAGAGTTTGGTACAATGGCAAGTTTATATAGCTTGCTTGACTCTTTTCCAGTCAGAGTTTTCAAAAATGTCGTCGAATACTTATTACTCGTCATCACATTGGCTATTATGAATTTTTTCCGCCTGTTCGGCGTTAATATTTTTGGTAAGTATGGTGGCGTACATGATGCTATGCTATAACTACGTCGTAGCTGAAGACACAAAACAGTGGATGTATCTTATACCTTCAAGTTTGGATTTCGAAAATTCTTTCAACTAGTATTGAGCCGCAATCTACCTGTTCAAACAGACTTGATTTACATACGTAATTGATTTTTTAACTTAACTTTGGATTCTATGGCAGATCCTGGAATGAAATTTTAAATGAGAGTCTGAAATGAAGCCCATAGGCCATAATACCTGTTTTTCGCCAATTTTTCGATTTTAATATGGTTTATTTCACATTATCTAGGCCTCGTGTCAAAACTACACCCCCCGAACATCAAAAAACAAAAGGTGAAGCCACCTATTGATGAGCTTCCAAAATTGTAAGTACCGACAAGACAGGTTACCCGATATTCACAATTTTACCTATTCGATACCTTTTTCAAATTTGTAGTAACTCCGTAGTATGGGTGTAGGTATTGTTGCATAATATTCAGCAAGTACTATGTTATACAGGCCTGGGCAAGTTGCGACCCGCGGGCCACATCCGGCCCGCGGCAACGTTTTATCCGGCCCGCGACCAAATTTCTAGATCTAGAAAAACGAGTTATTATATATTTATTGGCGACGAGATGCTAAAGGTAAATGAAGGAGTGAAGCTGCAACCAACCTAAATCTAGATTAAAGAGCGACAATATAACATATATACTAAAAAATAAACAGAAGCAATATATGTTTTAATTTAGGAGGCTTCGACAGATTAAAAACGCTGTTGTTGAAATTAGAAACTGAAAAATTTCATGTGTCCTCGAAATCATACTATGACTGAAGTTGAAAGACAGTCGGTTTGGCCCGCGATGTATATTTTGATCAATTTTAAAACTATCAATTCTATCTATCTAATTCTAAAATCACCGACGGGGCCTTACATAAAAGATAATTAATGTGAATTAAATTCAATCGATTTTTATGGTAGCCTACTAAAATAAATTTTACTCTGCGTGGTTTTATCACAGACGTAAGGATTTTTCTAGCAGTAAAATCTTCAAAACAGAGCGAAGTCGATTTTGTAAGAACGAATCAGATTGGGCGAATTCTCAAAACACGGATAAAAATGATCTGGCAACTTACGCCACATTTTCATGTCCGCGGAATGAGGTGCTATTTCAAAGCAGTAATGCTTATGTTTTATCAACGCAGCCGCGGTTAAGTTGAGAACAATAAAGCGAAACATTTTAAATAAGCCGTATAGCAAAAAATGCATCAAAACCAAGTATATTCCGGTAGTTTATCTCACATTTCTATAGCCACAGTACAATAGATATAGTACTTTGTTTTATTTAAATGTGTAATAAAATACGACAAAAACGCGCAATGTATGTTGACTTTACTTAGTTCGGCCCGGTATGTTGACTTTACTTAGTACTGCATTTTGAACACTCAATGTGGCCCGATAGCAACAATAATTGCCCAACCCCGATGTTATACTTTATAGTCTGCTAAACAGGCCTAGAACCGAAATTCTTTTGGGAGTCTCACTATATATATATATCTTATTCAAATCAAACTCGTTCGAGTTTCAGATTAAGTTCTTGTTAAAAAAGAGTAGATAGAACAATGCAATTCTCCACTGACAGTCTTAACTTTTATTACCGCAATTTTAGCACATTGGGTTTTCTTCGACACGTAGGTAAAAAATACCTTTTGGACATTCAAAGAACTGCAGTGATTGGACGAAAAGCACCGAATTCAACAATTTACGATCATGAAACTTTAGAAAAAAAGAAGTGAGTCTTTAAAAATAGATGTATTTCTCCTATTTGAAATGGAATTTCCTATATATATATAAACTAAAGTTGTAAAATATTAGAGTACTAGGATCAATTTTATCAAGATTCAAAATCCAATCATTTTTTTTTTTTGGATGAAACTATATTATGTGTTCATAGTACAAGCAAAAAGGTTAAGTCCTTCCGTTGGCACCAGGACATGTTTTAGAAAACATTGGTTTACTAATTCCATATAGTATATCAATACTTATAACTACAATTTTTGTTACCTATTTCAATGAGATCATTCTCTCCTTTCCAGGATACTAGACTACAGTAACATTGGGCGCCCACTGGTCCTCATTTTTGGATCATGTACTTGACCTCCGTTTATCAGCGGGATTGAACGTCTCCCTGCTCTTATAGAGGAATATCGTTCGAAAGTTGATTTTTTAGTAATATACGTTCAAGAAGCCCATGCCACTGATAGTAATTGGCATATGAAAAGCATGAAGTAAGTACGCTCCGGACGTCGATAAAGATATAATTACATTTTCAAACTGCTTTCAGGTAGAATCAAGGAAAACGATTCTTTTACATGTATTTTGATAGTTTTGTCAAGTGCAGGGTTTACGGTGAAATGCAGAGCTTGTACACAAAATGGTTGCTCTGCAAACAGTACGGTCTACAATTTGCTGATATGTTGTTTTCAATAATTATGAATTCGTTATTTTAATACACATTGCTCTCGGTTGCGACACCCGGGGCAGTAATAGACATACAAATTTGTTTTATTTTCTATTTGTTAATTAACATTGTATACATTCACAGATACCACATTTCCCTTCATAAAAGTCTCCAGAATCGTCAGTCTGCCGCAGAAAATCTTAAAGACTACTTTTCGTGCCCTTTGGTGTTGGATGGAATAGAAAATGAGGCAACGAAGCAATATGGTACGATTCCGGATCGTATGGCAATTATCTACAACGGTTGCTTAGAATATATCAGTGCGAAAGGACCTCTGGGATTTAAAGTGGATGAAATGCAAAAAGCTCTGAATAACATATTGCAACAATCTGAGTAGACATTAACGTGGTGTGATATCGTTCAAAACACTTATTATAGATTGATTGTGCGTCGATATGATAATGATCCCGAACCCTTTCTGACGACAAACCGACTCTGTTACGATGTTGAACTTTGACCCGTCTTAGTTTTTTAAAGAAATGAATCAAAGAAAATAGGGGTAGCCTAATAGTAATTTCCTTCTATATATACTACCAAAGCATCTTTCTCCCAGAATCATGATATAAACTTTCCAAATTTTCACGCTTAAAACTGATGACACCTATACGTTAAAATGCAGCAAGTTACAGTTATGTGCGAAATGTAAAACTAAAATTTTTTGCCCGTCGATTCCTTGGCATTAAAATTCATAGAGTTCGATCGAAACTAATGTTAGACCAACTGATCTACGTTATGTTATAGGTTAATAGAAGAAACAAAATATTTAAATACTTATTTTATTTTGTGTTTATCGGTTGGCGTAATTTATATCACTTCATATATATGGTCTATGTGTTTATTTTTGTACATAATTTATTAATAAAAATTATTCTATATATATAAAAAAATAAATAAAAAATACTGGCTAAACAGTAAATCTGCATTATCTCGAAATTAGGAGAATATCATATTAATTAAAACTTTTTAGTGGAAATGATACGAGAGAACCAAAAATTATGATTTTCATTAGTTTTTACCGAAATTGAGAACAATCCTTTTTTGACGACAGTCTGAACGGTCAAAAACCTTAATCTGTTCTATGTCATATTCTAAATTATTCTTCCTAAATAATTCTACAACTTCTTATTTATTTTTTCATTATAGAGTAAAGTGTTAATTACAAGAAATGGTATGTATAATAACAATAAATATGTTCAGAATTTATGACGGTACAGAAGAAAATTGCTGAGAGCAGATTTCTGTACCAGAGAGTTTTTCTGAACACGTTTGCTGTTGCTATACCAAGATCATTCCTACTACGCAATTGAAATATTTGTAATTTTAGTGAATTAAACTTATTCATTGCATCAATTTATTCAAATTAGTTGATTGGTGGAGGAAAACCACAGTATCGCCTGAAATTTCGTCATAACGTACCGTTGTTTTTAACAACTGATGGTGAGATGATCGCATGCTTGGTGAAATTTGCGAACGGCTTGCAAAAGCAATTTGGAACGTATTTTCAGGGCTAGTTGGCATAAAATTACGGCAATTAAGGCTACTTAGTGCAGTGGTTCTCAAACGTTTTAAGACGCGCTCTTTTTTGAGAATTTGTCAAGTCTCGCGCCCACCTCAAAAGTAACTAGCTAAAAATAAGCTGAAAATAACAGATAGTAAGACGAAAGTATGTTTTATTCAAAAACACGTTAAAATTACATGAATGGAACGTAAATATCCAGAATAAAGAAATGCGAATATTCAGAATAAGGCAGGCAAAATCAAATCTAACAAATGTTTTTATATTTAATTAGCTTCACGTCCCTCAAAAAATTGTCTATACCCTACTTGTGGGACGCGCACCATCGTTTAAGAACCACTGAGGGTCAGTGCGATTAATATGCTCAATATTTAGGAGCGCTTGGTTCAATTTTTCCACAGTAGCATCTTGTAGT
This sequence comes from Styela clava, assembly GCF_964204865.1. Lineage (NCBI taxonomy): Eukaryota > Metazoa > Chordata > Ascidiacea > Stolidobranchia > Styelidae > Styela > Styela clava. The sequence goes on from NC_135250.1 coordinate 22,450,506, forward strand.
ATATATTTACGGTAGCATTTGTTTCTGCACCAAGGGAGAAGTGGTACTGGTCGAATAATCCTTCAAGATGGATGATTCCCCATCTTTGGCGCCAAACTGACAATTACTGGTTAAGAGTTTTATTAGTGATGGAATGACAGACTTTTGGGCGGTTTAAATTTCGTTATTGGCTCTATTTTCGCGATGGTGGATCGCAGTACTGGTTCTAAAACTTTCAAATTTGATCGATATCTTGATTTAACATAAGTTATTGTAAATTTTTTACAAGGATAAATAGAGAAAAAAGGAAGAAAAGTAACTATGGCTGGTTCCGACATTAATTGTTACCGGTACCGCAACCCACATCGAGCCCTTCCGCGACCCACTGGGGGATCGGGGCTCTCAGTTTGAAAGCCCCGTTTATTGCAATACATTTTTCTCCTATACACGTCCATACACATTGCTAATTTACCAAACACATACGACCTAATCACGCATCTGAGTTAGGTACGCTACCCTGCTCGGGGAAAATCATTTTGATTCCATGACGTCATGCTATGGTGGTGAAATGTTCGAATAAGGCGCGATGTGTGGCTTCCTGTACCAGTACCTCCACCAAAGCTTGTATTGTGGCCGGGTCATGCTTTCTGGTTGAGTTTTACATGGAAATTGTGCTATTCATCTTGTATTTAGAGTGGCCCTAGTAGAGTGAGGTACGCCTATTTTATGTAATGTGATAGAATACCGTACAATGCCTTGTGAACAGGTTTTAGCGTTTGCGAGTCACAAGGCAGCAAGACCAACTGGTGAATGCAGATGTTTTTGCTATCTCTGGATCTGGATGTGCCCTCCGTTTGCTGTTGTTTGTTCTACTGTTCTAGCCTATGTCAGAGGGACCAAAATAAAATTGATTGATTGATATCAAAATTGTTTAGACAAGAATTTGTAATGAATTAAATTGTATATTTTCATCCTTTCCAGACATTTAAAATACAGAAATGAGGCATTACCGGTATCGGATTGACTTGGTCATTATTAGCTTAAGCCTTGAGTGTTTTGAAAGTATAACATCCCAAAGTTTATTACAATCATGTATTTTGTTTGTTTATTTCTGCTCCAAGCCTGGTTTAACTAAGTTCTGAAGTTTGTGTTTTTGTCATTTTTTTGCGCAACTTCATTATACTGTATTATTACTGATATTGAGGGACAACAATGTCCAGACGTCTCCCAAAGTAGGGGTGTCTGATCATCGGTAAAATGGGTTTCTCTGAAACGGGACAATGTCACCCGATTTGTATAGTGTGCCCTACTGTATTTTGTTTTATTTGAAAGTTAAGCCTGTCTGCCTGTATGAGGCAATTGATTTAAAATTTCATGAATTTTCATCAAGATGGAAGAAGTCACTGGGAAGCGTTTTTGAAGGCATATCTGGATATAGAACCAAGTTTTTATCAAAAATTAAAGTTGAACATGTATTCTTTTGTAGCGCAAATGCCTCTATATTCCGGTATTTTGATATTGCTTGTTTGTCAATCTTTTAAGGCCAAATCTGCGCTTACCTTACTGCCGTATGGCACAGCTCTCCGATTCTAAGCACAGGAGCATAGCCTCACATTAATACACATCAATTATAACAGTGAATGCGAATCCCATTTTTATGAGACATCTATATATTTACGTGGTGTCTATATTGCCACAAATCAACTGTGCAATAAACTAAGAGGAAATGCAATCTAAAAACGTCACTATTCTGCTATTGGATTTGTCGAAAAACAAAATTATGATTACCAAAGGAAGAATATGTTACCATAGTCCATAGCATTCAAGAGTTTTTGGCAAAGGAACAATTTTGGTCAGATTGATTTAAAATATTATCGAGACAATCATGGAACGATCTGACGTGTCGTCGTGCCAGATGCCCTCGTATCAGAGTTAAATAGAGTGTTTTTTTTTATTGTTCCAAATGTGGGAGCATCTTGAAATCTGAGAACTGTGCCCTACTGTGTGTTGATGAGCAGCCTTTGTACCCGTTATGCAGTAGTTTCTATATATTTGAGAATAGCTCACCTAGGTATTACTAAAAGGTAGATGCATTTTCACCTACAAAAAAAATTGAAATCTTCGCTTATGGAGTTTCTGCTGCTGTGAGCTAAAAACTAAAGAATTTTGTTTCAGGATAATAGGATTTTGTAAATTTCAAGGGCTGGCATAGTTTTTTTTAGTTTATTTGCAACTCTGGAACTTCAATTTTAAGAATAAGCTTACAAACTCAGTAAAATGGCGACTCTTGTGGAAATCTTGGATAAGACTGTGTCACCGGGTAACTTTATTGCTATAAATATTATTTCTCTAATTAAGCTTGTATTTTGAATAATCGTTTTCATGAAATCATGGCTCGATGATTGGCGCAACATTCACTGTGTTAGGAACAAGCTTTCCATCGCATCTGTGATTAACTTGTGTGAATTCGAATGTTTGAATCTCATAGTTTTACGTGGGAGCCGGGAGAATTGCTGGACTCCTCACTTCCGTAGTGCTGTAGTGTAATTCACTTGACCACTGGTCAGTTACGGCTTTCCCACTATCGAGCTCATGCATCTGAAACAAATAACAGGTTATCTTTTTCCATATCTGACTTGTACAGGATGCGCCACATGATTAGTCGATATTACCACCTATCCTTCATTGCAGCAAATATGAAAATCGTATTCCTATCCTTTTTTGCAAATTTCTGAAATTTAATATTTACTGGTAATAGTAATAGTTTATATATATATACACCTGTGACAGAATTTAGAAAAAAAACCTGGGGAAATTTAGAATATAAAGGTTTTCATAAAGTATTGTATTCATATTCTTTTTCAGACCCAAATGATATTAAGCAGGCACAAGGATTTCTGGAACAAGCCGCACAAAGCAGTCTTGCGGAATTTCTGGTCAGCTTATGTCAAGTTTTGGCAAACCCTGGAAACAGCCAAGTTTCGAGAATGGCTGCTGGTCTGCAGGTGATTGTCAAATATTTTTTAGATTGCTGCGCACTAAAAAATCAAAAAACTGCGGCACACTTATCACATAATAAGTTTTCAAAATTGTACAATCCGCAGATGTTATTGATGAATGCACATTTTTCTGTTCATAAGCACACATTCATTTCGTCAATGTACCAAAATCTGCAAAGCCATGAATGTGAATTACAATTTACTTCTGATTGATGCTATATAACAGTCACACTAAACACTATTGCTACTCTGCTAATTCAAAAATATCCATGGCATCATAATGTTACATGTTACACAATTTGACATCCACTTTCATCGAGTGTATGTTTTAGATGAGTTGAATGCTCTCAACTTGAATCTGAAAAAAGTTTGATTAGATATTTGTTAATTTACATAAATTGTATCACCCTTCATTTATGTTTTCAAGATAAAAAATTATACAACTTCAAAAGACCAAACTGCCAGGCTCGATAATCAGAAACGTTGGCTGTCTCTAAATGAAGCAGCTCGATCAGAAGTTAAAAAACTGGTAAGTATGACCTTTACATTACCATAAGCATTTTCCAATGAGGTGATGGTTTTTATGTGAAATGTTTCAGGTGCTGAAAGCATAGTGTGAGATCTCTGTATGCAGTATGAAATAGAGTTCAATCAATTTATTGCTATTTCAGAATGTTTTTAAAAAAATAGAATAACATGGTTGTTGGGTCTCTTAATAAAAGGGGCCCAGGTCTTTTCCACTCATGATAAGTTGACACAATAAGGTCTTTTCCACTCATGATAAGTTGACACAATAAGGTCTTTTCCACTCATGATAAGTTGACACAATAAGGTCTTTTCCACTCATGATAAGTTGACACAATAAGGTCTTTTCCACTCATGATAAGTTGACACAATAAGGTCTTTTCCACTCATGATAAGTTGACACAATACTAATATTTATTGTAATATCTCAGGTTCTTCAAGCATTGGGCACAGAAACTAACAGACCTTCATCAGCGGCACAAGTAATTGCATCAATCGCATGTGCTGAAATACCTTTAGATGGATGGAAAGAGCTTATTCCTCAACTTGTGCAAAGTGTGACTGCAGAAACAAGCACTGAACATTTGAAGGAGGGAGCACTGGAGGCTATCGGATACATTTGTGCAGATATGGTAATGTGAATGAATATTTTCATGGCACTGTATACTGACATGCAATGCATGATGCCCAGTTGGCAAATTAGTAGTAAGCAACTGTATGGTTTAAGAACTTGTGACTCACAGAGAAAGCTATTGCATGTCATATTGGTGGTCCTGTTTCCTGGTGACTATTTATTACTACTGACAAATGTACTATTCTGTTGCTTGAAACAACATCATAGATCTGAATCATGGATATCTCGTTGCTGACACTATCTTGTCTATATTACATATGCTTATTGAAATATATATAAGGTTACAATCAAAATACTATGATTAGTCGTGCTGTGGTTAATAACAGGATGCTGAATTAGTGTTACAATTATTATTATGATCTGAACTTTCAGAATTTTTCCCTCAAATGTTTTCAGTCGATAAACATGGTTGGCTGTTAATAACTTTACAATCAGTGCACATACCAGACAAAAGAAAAGACATTTATGTGGAATTGAGTATTTTTATACCAATTTGTATATACTAACGTGTAATTTCATCTAATTGTAATCTAATTGTTCATCTTCATGTAATTTTTATATTTTTAGCAGCTCTTCGCTTTCTAGTGGTCAATTGTAACTTTGCTCAGCAATCAATCCTTTCAGTTCCTAAGTGAATGCATGTGACAACCGTGCTTTGAGCAAATTTCCTCAAAAAGAAAAAATCTTTTTTTCTTCAATCTGTATATCGTAATTAAAATTACAGTTTATTGTGGGTCATTTTTTCAACTACAGCTCCAAACTTTTAGGGAATGCAAATTTCAAAAAATAAACTGTGTTGTATGCAAGCTTCGCACAACGAATGTTTGGAACGCTTCGCACAACGAATGTTTGGAACGCTTCGCCAAATCAATTTTTTTGAGTTTCTATGTAAAAATTTTGATTTCCATCGCCACCAAGAAATGTCTCAAATTCTGACTAAATCAAAATCTGATAAAAACAAATCAAACTCGACTCCATGCCTCATATAGCTCTTTAGCTCTCGATGGAACACAAAATAATATTTGTCATCATTTTCTTCTGTGTCAGGATCCACAACACCTTCTTACTCATGCAAACGGCATCCTGACTGCAATTGTTCAAGGAATGAGAAAACAAGAACCAAGTTTTCATGTCAAACTAGCAGCGACCAATGCAATGCTCAATTCGTTGGAATTTACCAGAGGAAATTTCGAAAAAGAGGTAAAATATTGTGCATTTCCCACTCAAATGACCATACTATAGTTATCCAAGAATTCGTTGTATTCAACTTGTATATTTCTTTAACTAGTACAGTGCATGATAATTGTAATTGCTGTACATTGCTATGCAATTGAGGGTTTCAAAAAAATCCCAAAAAATAAAAAATAAAATGATTTTTGTTTAAAAATTTTTTTTAAAACCTTGTTAGTTAAGATTATTTATACATCTTGTGCTCTGGGTCTTTTTTGCTCTTTCAGGCTTTTGCTTTCATCACAAATTTTCTTTTGCTTTTTTTCAGTCTGAGAGGCATTTTATCATGCAGGTCATCTGCGAGGCAACTCAAGTTGAGGATTCCAAAACTGGAACTAATTCAGTATGTTCAATTTTTGATTTGTAACACAATTTTATATAGGTATACTCATATTTGAATAAAAAACTCCCTAAAATATAAAATTACTTGATAATAAAGACTTTATTGTATCAACATGCTTGACCACATCTTCTATGGTTTTCACTGATATATACAGTTCCCTCTGTGTTATCAAACGTTAACTGTACCAGTACTGATGCCGGACTTATTTGAGCATTGCTCTCCTGTTATTCCTATCACTCATAAGTCATAATAAATAATTTCCATTATAAATATTGTGAATGTTTTGGTCTGATTACTTTACCAGACTACTTGTTGTTACTTAGTAATTATTACTTGTTTACATGTTTGTGTGAGGGTGCTACTTCGGTAATGGTGCAATATTATAGTTTGTAACAGGCCTGGATAAAGAACCTGTATATGTGTATCTGCTTTGAGGGCAAATAAACTTTTCAAATATATTTGGTATTATTCTTTTTTTTCTATTTTTCATAGATTCGTGTTGCTGCTTTACAATGTTTGGTTAAGATCATGTCTCTATATTACCAATATATGGAAGCTTACATGGGCCCGGCTTTATTTGCAGTAAGTACATTTGAGTACATTTTTCTATTATTACATTTGTTTCTATATGATTGCAGACAATGGTGTTTCTAACAATGGTTAAATATTATTTATTATTATTATGAGATCGTTTTACTTGGATTGATAACATGCCTGTTTGAAATATTCAAAACAGGCCGACTTCATCTCAGTGGAACAGTATTCGCACCCTAATATATATGAAGGATTATAGATAGGATTTTCCTATATATTCTTGGGTATAAGAAAGCCGGTAGGACTGCGTAATCAAACGGTGAACCACTGCCTTTCAGCGTTTTTCAGTCTATGGTCGTCTATATCAGTTATCGTAGCAGAGTCTTGGATTTCATGGTGGTGGACTCCGTAACTGGGAGTTCTCAATTCGTAACAGCAATTCTCTTGCATATTATTATCCGTCACAGTATTCAAGCCTGCGAACCCACGTGGGGTAATTATAGCTGCATTCGCAAGCTTGTTTCTAACATACTGCAAAATATGCCAACCAGAATATTCTCTAGTCTTTAGGTGACTATATTTTATATCCTAAACTTATGAAATTGTTTTTACCTTCTTTCAGATTTCTGTCGAAGCAATGAAATCAGCTGATGACAATGTTTGTTTACAAGGGATTGAGTTTTGGTCGAATGTCTGTGACGAGGAATCTGACTTATCCATTGAAATGGCAGAAGTGAGTAGCAGTGGCGCAACCAGGCCGTTTTCAACGGGGGGGTCCGACCGGAATTTACACAGTGCAACCACGACGTAAGTCGCAACGCCACTAGGTGTCGCCCCGCTGACCACGATAAATTGCTCATGGTTAAAAGGGAAACGCCATCGATTAAATCCCAGCTTTTCGCTTACCTTGCACTCGTTCATTAACGGCGCTTCGCTTGGTCTTGCACCTCGTGGGTAGCAAAACGCCGTTCATTACATTCCAGCGAATTGCTAACGAAAAGCTGTTAATTATTTTCAACGTTTCCCTCGCTTTGCGCCTCGTGGATAGTGAAAAACGGCTTGAATAAATTCCAGTGTTTCCCTCGTGCCGCGCCTTGCTCGTTGGGTGAATTCGTCAAGACTTCGTGAATTCGTCAAGACCTTTTCCCGACCCTAACCCCGGAAAAATTCTAAACTAAACTGAAGCTCACCGGAAGACATAATGAAAATTAAAATAATTGATTTACAACTAATTTTTGGAAACACAACTAAAAACTGACTAATTTAATGCAGGGATGTCCAAATCGAATTTAAATTCAAATATCGCAAACTTCAAATACTGTTTTTTCGTGTTTATAATAATCACGAATATGGCGCACATATCCTAGCGTCGTCGTCCATGTGTGGTTCGGCAATATATTACAGTTGACATGAAAGAATTTCGATAAACGCCGACTTGAAGAACTTATAAGACTTCGAGGACGTTTTTGATTGAAAATATTTTCTTATCGGGTATTTTAACTTAGTCGAGATGGTTTAGGCGTCCTCGGCAAATTGTGTCTTAATTAGTTGTTTTCGTCCTCAGTTTCGATAGTGACCGAACATAACAGGAAATTTTTTCATTTCTTCTAATTTAGCGCGTATAAAATAGCTCTTAAATAGTATTAAATATCTATCGCGGATTTCGTCGGCATCCGGCATTGATGACAACATCAGTTCAGTTAAAGTTAGCGGTATTCATTTACAAACAAAAATACATAACAGCCGACATGAAATATTCAAATCAGCGCAGAGTTCAATAATAAAACACGTTTTATGTTCTCAATATGCACATAGAAAGAAGAAAGGACAGAGAAATAACGACTAAAAACTAAGAACGGTATGGTATGTTTGTGTACTTTTGTTTACCATCGTCATCATAATCAAATTAGTTAAACCCGATTCCCAAATTTCCGTTCGCCAATAATGGAGAATAAAGATGGAAAAACGTGTTTTACTTTTTGAGTCAGCGTTGATTTAAATTTTTCATGTTATGTGTTATAATTTTTTGATTATAAACCAATACCTCCAACTTAAAATGAACGATATTGTTATCAACGACGTCGGGACTCGGGATAACGATAAAATCTCCGATAGAAACCAAATAATATTTAGAAGCTTTTTTTATAGATTGCAAGAAATTAAAAAATTTCCCGTTGAGTTCGATAACTATCGAAACTAGGGATGAAAACAATTAATTAGGACAGGATTTGTTTTTGAGTTTATTGCCGAGACGCACAACATATCTTGACTAAATTGAAATATACGATAACAAATGTAAAAAATTGTCAACCAAAAACGTCCTCGACGTCTTATAAGCACTTCAAGTCAGAGTTTATTGAAAACCTTTCACGACGACTGTTAGTTATTGCCGTGCCACACATGGCTGCTTTCGATTGCGATAAAAAATGAAATAATTCTGAAATGTTTTTAAATCAGAACGGGGGCGGTAGGATGTTTACGGCGTTTTCGGTTTTCGGCCTTTCATATGTAGAAAATCTTAGGTTAATCGAAGCAATATTTTTCCGAAAATAATTTTCGTATCCAGATTTTCAGAGTTTCTACTGCATTATTATAACATGAAGACGGGCGGCGTTACATTGCGTCAAGATGATGAAGCACGAGAGTATTCGTCACAAGAGAGAGAGAGATAGCATTATGCTATTGTCGCTTTCAATTCGCATCGACAGCGCGCGATTTCTACTTTTGAGATAACATATCTCATTTTCGAATACAAACATATACGCGGGATAGCGATTATTACGCAACTATCAGCAAAAAGGTATGATTGAAGTCGGGCGGTGTTAAATTACGTCGACGTGATAAAGCACTGGAAAAAAGTAGTTTTCACCGGATTGTAATGACCGTAGAACGACGTTGTTTTAACGTAGAACAATAATAAAAAAAAACGAATTTCAAACGGGGGGGGACACGACCCCCGTAACCCCCCCGCTGGTTGCGCCACTGGTGAGTAGCACTATCCAGTATTGGGAAGACCCGAGACTGAGAACTGCACTGCACTATGATACTGTTTAAGTTTAATTAGATCGTAACATTTATCACCAATTTTGTCTTTCATTGCGCAACATGATGCACGGTGTTATCCAGTGTATTATTCAACAGATTTTCAAAATGTAATTTAGCATACTTATGCATAATGTCCCTTTTGTTGAGCATAAGGTAAAACAGCAGTAATTATGATTCCTTGACTTTCTGAACCAGATCTTTTGTAGCCCTAATACTTTCAGAGAGTATTTGGATATCGTGTATTGAGCTAATCTCTGTATGTTTCCACACAGGCTGATGAAATGGGACGAGCACCAGAAAGAACGAGCAAATTTTATGCAAAAGGAGCTCTTCAGTATCTTGTACCAATTTTGACTCAAATCTTGACAAGACAGGTATTTTTTGTATTTCAATCTGAGCTCTGATTGGTGTGATTCAATATTTCTGAAGACTGAAAGGCAAACACGAATACAATGCTTTCTGGGTGTATGTTGAAAATTTTGACATCTTCAGAAATATGAAATTATGGCTATTGGCTAGTTAGAAATTAGAATTTGGACACCAACTCTGGTGAAAACATACTGAACTCGGTTTCATAGTCCTGATGTAGGCAGAGCAGATATAACTGTCTATTCAGCAGCAATTAAACTTGATTTTTAGACCTTTAGTAAATCATCATTTAACTGCAGAAAAGAGCAATTTTTTTGGCTCCAAACTGTACACTTGGTCATAATTTTCTCAGTTTATAGTATCATTTTACAATAATCTTTCATTTAGGATGTAATGGACGACGAGGATGAATGGAATCCATCAAAAGCAGCAGGTGTCTGTTTAATGCTTCTTGCTACATGCTGTGAGAATGATATCGTGCCTCATGTTGTACCCTTTTTGGAGGAGAATATCAACAGCCCGGACTGGAGATACAGAGATGCCGCTGTTATGACTCTGGGTGAGAATGAGTTCAATTTTTAATGAGTTTCTGACGGATTTCCAAACACTTCACACCAGAATTTTCTTTCTGTATATTCAACCGTTGCAAAAATTGTAATGTTTATTTTGATCTCTTCAACTGGACTTGCAACTGTATAGTCTAGAAATACATGTCTCGGCAAGTGAGATAAGGTAGCCACAAATGACATTTTTTGAGAATTGCTGTCAATTGGTCTTCATTTTCAAAATGTTTTTGATGTGTACGCTATTTCATTTTGCTATTTTTTGTAGTCTTATTTCAAAATTTTTTTGTTGTTTTTACTGTATAACTGAATATATTTCTGAAATTCCAGGTTCCATTTTGGAAGGACCGTCACCTGACCAACTGGCTCCAATCTTAGAGCAAGGAATGCCAACTTTCTTTACGTTATTGAAAGATGAAAGTGTTGTGGTTCGGGATACAACTGCTTGGGCTATAGGAAGGTTTGTGTTAATAACATTATGTTTCTAGTAATTCACACATATTTTTCAATAGTGTTGTTTCAATTTTTGATTGAAAGTGACAGCTAGAATGTGTTTCATACACCGGAAACATTTTTCACAAATGCGATCGAAAATCGGGGATGTGCAGTTGAAAAAAATTTACAATAGACCCTGACACCTAACTCTTGGGATTCGATAACAGGATTCGGTTTCCGCCTCTCCGGCACCATGCGTCAAATTTTGTATTTCGGGTTTCTAATTTATCAATTATAGACGTGCGTTTTTCTCGCGTGGAAATCTCTCCCGTTTAATTAAACTTGCGTCTGCTCGCAAAGAACCCGTAAATCTGTAAACATTGGACACTGTAATTTCGACCGGCATATTCAGGACAAGACGTAGGCAATATCACCTCACGGCGAAGACTCGTTATTGCACCATTTTTGCATTTTCCTGCTTTGCTATCTAGCTAGCGTATAATAATTATTTGTGCCGACTTGTTGGTGATATTCCGATAATCTGGATGCAACAATCTTTAATTGTTTACAGACGTGCCTTACTTCATTTTAAATTGATTCTCGCGACCTAAGAGTTTTCCCGAAAAATGATGCACGTAAACCAAAAGCCAGGCGTTAAATGTTATAGCATTACTTGCGATTAATTTGGATCAAATATTAGTTACGAATAATTTTATCATACCATTTTCCGAAATACAAAGTTATATCGCAAAACGCGAACATCTATCACATTTAAATTTCACTCTCAAAAAATTTCATATTTTCCGTTCGGTTTCTATCGTTCAAGATAGACGCACGTTTGATCGAGTGTCTGTAGTATTTTAGTCGCTGAGAACTTTTGCCACGTCTGGCGAAGATAGTGACGTATTGAATTTGAGTATGGCCAAGTCTGGGTACTGGGTAGATAATGATATGTTACGATAATCATGGAAAATGAATTCGTCTTTAGATGTTATTACCTAATAACTAAGAACGAAATCGCCCTTACGGGAACTTGGTTTTACGTGTCTTGCCCGCACAGAATAAAAAGTTGATTTTATTTGATAGTGGTTAAAATTAATATTTTACAACGGCGCATAGGTTGCACTGGTCACTCGACAGACTTACATTATTAACGATTTAATGCCGTTTCATGTCTATTTTTGTATTTAACCGCTTACTATTAAAGTGTGTAAAGCGTGTCTTAATTTAGCATATCAGTATTTATTAGTATTTAGGGATTACATACATTTGGAACAATTGGAGGCAAAAATATTGTAATATTCTTAAATTTTATTGTCCTGGGAACTGCCTGTTTAGTATCAAATTTTTTAACATCTAAATCCAGCAATGTGGAAATTCTCACTGTTTGAATAAGTATGAAAATAGAATAGGATTCGGTATTCTGGATTCGATTTATTTATTCTACATTGCCCATCCCTACTTGTGGAAAATAGTTTCGCCTCTCGACTCGCGATTATTTTCGACTCCCAACCTGGGGCTGTAAATTCTTTTGATTTTGACCTCAGCTCCGAACTTCGAGGAAATCAAATTTCAATAACAAAGCTTTTGAATCTTGAGTAATTTATAATTTTGACTCACTCTTCCAGTTCTTCAAGTTCAAAAATACGACTCCGACTCCGCTGTGGAGTTTAAAAAATACAATGACTCTAGTGAAAACAGCACTGAGTTATAATTGTAATAATATAGGGTTTGAAATGTCACATTACATAACATTTTTTCGTGAAAATCAACGGAATCACATTTTTTACCGCCAAAATTCTCTAGAATTTGCTGAATCGTCGAAAATAAATATCTAATTTGATAACAATAATCTTCAATTTTTTTTAAATAAAATTTTCCAGGCATTTTTGACTATCACTGTATATATACCTTAAATTTGATGTTGTGTTGAAATTTAAGTTACCAGGGATGTTAAAAAGCTGGTATTTTCAAACAAACTCAGATTAGCCCACGCTCTGCAGTGCAGTGTGGGCTGGCTTGAGTACCTAACTCAACTCAAGCCCGTATTTATTTTCAAAGTAACTCGAGTCATCTTAATAAAATTACTCTTCTCATCATCGATAAACCACAAGTGAGACTTAACTCGGTGCTTTTGTCAACTTCGGAATTGGATGACCTGTGACTCAAGTTCCATAATTCAATGTTAATAATCTACTATTTCAGAATCTGTGATCTGATTCCTGATGCTGTTATCAACGAGAAATACCTGATGCCCTTACTTACTGCAATGGTTGAAAGCTTGACTGCGGAACCAAGAGTGGCCACCAATGTTTGCTGGGTAATTTCAATTATTAATTTTTTACACTCATTCACACTGAACAATACCCTGTATCGAGCAGCTACTGATATAGAATTCGAACCTGGGTGTGTAATTTTGTACGCATCTTGTTAAGCTGCTCTGAAAATTAAACATACTGTCCAATATGGCAGACCAATATCCGCTCTACCAAGAATACCATTCCAAATGGAACCATGTAACTTTGTTGACTATCTGCAGAGAATCTTATCATGATTCACTATTTTTCAGGCATTTTCATCACTTGCCGAGGCTGCATATGAAAACGCTTGTAACGAAGCGTCTGGTGAAGATCCGGAGACCTATCCAATGTCTATGGTTTACGAGAACATCATCGAGAAACTTTTGAATACAACAGACAGACAAGACGGACACCAGAACAATCTCAGAAGCTCTGCATACGAAGCTATTATGGAAATGATCAAAAACAGTCCACAGGACTGTTACGATACTGTTTTGAAAACTACAAACGTCATCATGGACAGGATCAACCAACTTCTAATGATGGAGGTTAGAGCCGGGGTTTTCTACCTGTATTCTCTCATTACTTATCGATCTAAAAAGTCTGTCTGTTAGATGCACGCGATATCTCACGAAGGCGTGGTTGAATCTGCTCCAAATTTTGCATGTGCAATCATCATATCTCGCATCAGAAGCCTATTGATTTTGGATGAATTATGTCGTATAATTAGCGAGTTAATAATTAATTAGTGATGGGACACATGGTGTCACTATGGAGTAAGAGCGCTGTTTTGGGGGATCCCCTAACTTTCCATCGATAAGTCTTCGGTCTCTGACCGATATTCTCATTTACGTCCCATTTTTTTTTTTATATTTTAAATTTACCAAAGCCCATATTTGATCATGGTATTAGATAGCCTGTTCTTAAAGTAGAGAAAATTTAAAATTTTTGATTGTCAAATTTACCTCTGGGTTTGATATTTGATAATAAAAATTTTGACATATGCCGGCCCAAAATCGTCCTTATATTTCTGAGAATATTTTACTTGTTTTATCACCATTGAGAACCTGAATTTTCGATTCCCGTCTCTAGAGAATTTAGATTTTCTACATCGATTCTTTGGAGTTAGGAAAATAGTGTATGACATTGGAAATAATATGTTTTATTCGTATCATTCCTGTTTTAATTCCTGTTTCAGTCCCAGATTCATTCAAGCAGCGACCGATCACAATATAACGATCTTCAATCGCTGCTATGTGCAACACTACAAAGCGTTCTTCAGAAAGTGAAGCCGGAGCATGTTGCTTGTATGTTTATCATTTTTACTCAAAGTTTTTTATATATTCAGTAACCATTGTGACAAGGTCTGAACTCGAGTCACGAGTCGTTCACTGAGTGTCGCTGACGGTGAGTTGATGACACTTTGAGCCATTGATAAATGGCGGCTCAAGTCCGACTTGTGTTAATAACTCTCTCGACCAGTGCTGCATTTATTCTTTGATATCGCTTGGAACTTAGGGTTGAGTAGATTCGTCAAGTCAGATCCGAGACTCAAACACTCGGAGAGTGACTTGAGTCATCCAAGCGGAATGACTCAAACTCGACTAACCACCAGAGAGACTTAGCTTGAGACTCTTACGATAATTTTGAGTGAGCCTACGAAATAGAGAAAAAATTGAAATGAAAATTTTCTGCCCTTTGCCAATTTTTAAGGTAAAGGTGGTCAATACATACTAAATCATGGTTTGATTTTCGAACCCTATTTTGGTTTAACTCAATATAGAAGTTTCAAGTGTCGTTGTGACTCATTTCATTTTTTTCTATGAAATCTACTATGAGTCGAAGCTACGGCAACCTGATTTGAGACTGAATGTCCAGTGGCGGGACTTGAATTTGGACTCAAAAGTTAAAAATTTCCGGGGTCTCTCAAAATATTCGTTCTAATGATTTTTCACAACTTTTACAGCTATTGCAGACAATGTTATGGGTTCCTTGCTGAGAATGTTGGGATCTGGATCAGGCGGAGTTCAAGAGGATACCATGATGGCTGTTGGAACTTTTGTGGAAGGTAGAATTGTCTTCATCTAAATTGGGTTTATCCAACATAACATAATAACTTAACAACATATTTTATTGGCTTATCTTACAACTCTGGCTTTAGGCACTTCAACCCGACACATTTTGATTATTTCAATTTTTTGAGGGATTAAAAATAATCTGTAAATTTTACAGTTGTTGGAGACAAATTCGTCAATTATCTACCGGCATTCAAAGATTACTTGTTTTCTGCTCTGAGAAATCCTACCGAATACCAGGTATAGCTAATATATTTTAAATTGCTAGGTAGTCAATGGATTGTTTCCCTGACCCTTGACCCCAAAAAAAAAAATTCTACCTAAATTATTTTCGAGATTACTTTCAGAATTTGGTTTGTGAAAACTGGTTTATATCTTAAGATCGTCATTTTGTCCTAAAATGTGAAGGCTTTTGCTCATAGCTCGAAAAGAATGTGGTTCCGCAATGGGACTTAAAGCCCAGATTGAGAAACTCTGGGATTAACTATGTGGTTTGCAGAATAATCCTTCTTGCGACCACTTGCTAATATTCAATCTCTCTTTTTATTTCAGGTTTGCATTGTTGCAGTCGGTGTAGTCGGCGACATTTGTCGTTCCATCGGGGCTCAAGTCCTACAATATTGTGACCAAATTATGACCCACCTTCTCGATGATTTATCTGACCCAACTGTCCATCGAACCGTGAAACCCCATATCCTGTCAGTGTTTGGTGACATTGCACTCGCTATTGGAGCAGAATTCAAGAAATATTTGGAAGTCGTATTACAGACTTTGCAACAAGCAGCTCAAGCCAGAGTGGATACAGTGAGTCATTTACGATAGAATTCACATATTTATCCCAGGGAAGAGGAAAACCGATAAGACGTCTAAATTGTATAGTGAACCATGGTCTCTCGTTCAGTCACCAGTTCATGTTGGGTATGGAATTAGTCAGACAGCTCTTTGTTTTCGGAATTATGGACTTGGCGAGAAGTTCAGCAATCCTCTTGCTTCATAAAATGCTTATTCGCTCCGAACAAGGCCTTGTAGAAATATCCACCGATATCGAACAATATCTAGGAACCGGAATCTTTCTGATACTGCATTGTCTACCGGATTTATTACACCCTTGGTTAGCAAGGGATTTGAATTTGAGATGGGTATCTGCGTTGCGTCTATATGTAAATTGCTTGAAATATGGTATCCGATGTTTTCACATTACAGTTGTTTATGCCATCATGACAAACCAGTTCACTGGTATGTAGGCTAATGATCTCCACGTCAAGTTGACGGAGATTTCTACTATGACTCCATATTCAAACAAGAATACAATTTTGTTGACACTTTTGATAATAATTCTTGCCAACCTAATTTTTTTGCCTTTGTGACTTGCCTTTTGACATTGGATTATAAATTACGAATCTCTGTTAGTGTTAGTGCCATGGCTATTAAATATTCATCTTTCTATCTTATTTTCACCAGAGTGATTATGACATGGTGGATTACTTGAATGAACTCAGAGAAGGATGTCTTGAATCTTATACTGGCATTATCCAAGGATTAAAAGGAGATCAAAAAGACCCACATCGTAAGTAGTTGGTTTTTGGGGTAGCTAGTAGTAGTAGGTAAGTTTATTTCAACTCCATAATAAGCATGAAGGCGATACATGAATGATAAAAACGAATAGAAAAGCATGATTAAGGATGTTAGGAAAGCAATCAAGCACATTAAGTTTGAAACATACAAGCAAAATTTTTATAGATTATTGTAAAATAGAAGGGGCAAGTGTTAGCTCACCTGTACAAGAAAATAAAACACAAGGAAATGAAAATAGGCAATTCATAACTTGTTTTTATTAGAAAAGTTTAGTACTTTCAGGCGCGACCTTTAACACCCATTTATTTTTTTAATATTCTAATATTTTGTTTTCTTATTCTAACATATTTCTGAAATTTCAGCTGATGTATTACTAGTCAAGGACCACATCATGTTCATTCTGACTTTCGTTGAAGATATTGCCAACGATGAGGACCATAGTGATGGAGTCGTTGCTGCATCAAGCGGACTTCTTGGGTAGGTCCAATCAATTAATTCAGTTCTAAAATGGTCTAAATTTTCAACATTTTATTATTTAAATAACCAATTATCAAAATGAAAATTTGTATCTTATTGGACATAAAATTATCCAAATTATTGGAAAAAATCGCTATTCGCCATAACAAAGTGAACAATCGATTTCACTTTATTAGTATCTAGGGACTGTAGAAATCTTCCAGAAGCCTATTACTTTTATTTTTTTTATGTTTTTTCCTATGAGTCCTAAGGTAACGATAAGAAATTCTGCTGTTTTATGTTAGTGAAAGGAGAACACTGTTCATTCTATATTGCTTGACGCCGACAGCCTTTGTATTGCTCGTCAGGCCAATCTTTCTAGAAAACTCTGTATTATCAAGTCTTACCGAACTATCACTGATGCACAACTTTCATGTGTTTATATATAACGAGTAACTAGATTCAGGGCTTTTCAAAATTGATGTTCAGTATCTTGGCGTTGAATATTTAGAAGTGTAAGAAAATATTACATTTGTGTGATTTAAATTTTGGTTAAGATTTTGGTAATATCAGAAAATCTGTTTTTAAGATTCATTACCACCATAATCATTTATTATAACCATAATGAGTGCATTTTTCGGGTTTATGGTATCCATTTTTTACTCTTCTGCAGTGATTTATGTACCGCTTTTGGTGGTCAGTTCGGTAATCATCTCTTGAAACTTATCGATTCGAAACCCAAGATTCTCGAGATGTTAACTGAAGGAAGGAGATCCAAGACAAGCAAAACAAAAAGCCTGGCTGTTTGGACCACGAAAGAACTCAGAAAACTTCGAAACAAGGCATGACATGTCAATCCGAGGCACGACCTCGGCAATGTCAACAATAAATTTTGATAATGCGAGAGAGATTGTGTGAAGTCTGTAAGTATGGTATATTTTTCTCAGTTTTACAAAGCTATTTAAAATATCTTTATTAGTTACTAATCTATAATCTTGGCTTAATAACAAACAGGACCCAGATGACAGACTTTTGGCGTGTTTCCTTTGTAATCTGAGACGAAGTCAGGCTTTTGGGTCTTCAGGAGTCAGGAATTCAGACTAGAATAAGTTTACAATGGAAATCAAAATTTTTTTAGATACTTAATAAAATTTAGTTGACTAATTTTGATTTCTCAGGGATGAGTCTTGTAGAAATTTCTATCAAGCTGGAGATAAAGTTTTTTCAAGCAAGATAGGAAATCATTTGTGAATTTCTTCATAGTTCTGATAAAAATGCAGTCATCTTCCATGTATGGAACAAGTCGATCAAAAGCTGTTGAGCCATGCACATTTGCAGCCAGCTTACTATATTTTTAAATGGCATATTTTCAGTTACTCCTAAGCCAGGGTTTTGAAATGAAGTTATAAACCCAAAATTTAAATTATTAAGTTTTGCTTGTTTTGTGCTATTTCAACGGGAAATGTATTACTTTCAACAGTTTGTATGCTTTGTTCCTGAATCTCGTTTCTCTATCTCTCTACAAATCCCTTTACGGATATCTTCGAATGACTGCCCGTTACGACAGATGATGATCGATGAGTGTGCAATGTGATCGAGTGCGAGTGAGTGCTCCTGAATATCCCTCAAAGAGCGATAGAACATTGTGATACAAACGACCAACGCTGGTCTTCTGATTATTGCGCAATATTCCATATATGCTGTCTTAAAATAAGCTTCTTCAAACTATACAAGACATTCTGCTAAAATTAATAAATTACCGTTAAATAACTGTATTACGGCTTCTTTTCTGATCCCGAAAGCCTAATAAGGAAAAATAAGACTTAAGTCATGAGATTTATTATATTATTCGATACAGCTCTATATTCCAAGTTGAATGACCAAAACTATTCCATATATTGATACTTATTTTTCGAATAGTTTTTAATTCAATCAAACGCAAAGTTTCATGTTCTTACCAGCGATGAATTTATGCCCATGTTCAGTTAATTCTTCCCAATGTTCCTGTGTGCATGCTGTGCCTTTTTATTATTTGCGATTTGATCAAACATGAAATGTAAATTTGTGTCGTGATCAGTATTTAAAGATGAACATATGAGACAAATATTTAACAAAAAAGAATTGGTGTATTTTTTTATTGTTTACAGCAACATGATATGGAATTTTGACTTGTAAAATTCTGGCTATTTCTAATTCTATATGTAATTCTTAAAATCAACCGTTTCGTATTCTGCCATCAATGCATATTTGCCAAGCCTAAATGAGGTAAAAAGTATTTCTTCTATTAGAGCAATAGATATCCTACAATCTGTATTTTTCATCTTTGCCTACTTGATTGCGACACACTGGTATATTTCTGTGACTGATTTGAGACACTGTTGCCTGATGTTTGACTGTTATTTTTTGCTTTGATTTGAAAATGTGCTAAAAACCTACTCTTTTGCTAGAATTTTTTCTAGTTTAAGATGAGCAAAATGTTTTGGTTGAACTGTTATAAAATTTCTTGTGCTTTTTAAACAAAATCTTATTTTGCAAGTCTCCATATTTACCCGTCTACTTGTAAAAATTGATTCTGTTTCATTTACTAAACTACGCCCTTCAATCTGTCACATAATAATACATTGTGTTCATATGGACATAATGTTGTTTATATGATGAATTGATGACCGATTGGTACTGTAGGTTTGAGTTGATCATTATTTATCATTAATAAATAGTTAGCCTTTGAAGTGTCATGTTTTTGAGTGTCTTTGTAGGGAAATGAGTGATTTATTCTGGATTCCCGTGGTGGAGGTACTGGTATGCAGCTCAAGTCAAAAGTTTTCATCTCGCTCACTGTCTCAATCGAGTGTTGGGGGGAATACAGTTGCCAGAAAAAATACTGGGTAAAAAATGGAATGCTTTTTCGATGGAAAGATTCATTCCAGTACTTGGTGATTAATTAATTCACTATAACATAGCTGTTTTTTTTATTATATAGACTCTAACTGCATCAATTGTTGCTCATAGCTTTGACGAGACTGCTTTACTTCCGGAATAGTATACATGACTTAGCTTTGAAAAGACTGAGCCCATTGAATTCTTTGTAAAGAGCGCTACGGCTGTACATTCAGATATGATTGGAATATTTTGGTGTGCATGGCAAAAAAAAAAGTTGTTCAGGGGATGTTACAACAGTTTAGGGTCGTCCACGTCCATCAATTATGTCTTGGTAGGTACAATAATACTGGTATGGTTCGCCCTTGAGAACTACAGTCTCAGCGTTTGCTTGCACAGTATTTTCGACATAGAGTTTATTTCATTTTGTCAAACCAAGAAAACAATATATACATAACAAATAAGCAAATGTTTTCGGTACATGACTGGGAGGCAACGATACGACCTTTGGAGGTCATCAGAGTCAGTTGCCACCCAATTCAATAAGCATAAAAAATAAATAACAGATCCGGTGTCAATCTATTAATACCTCTCATGTTTGTTTACTATATACAATATTTACATGTTTTATTATCAGAGCGAAAACTATGGTATACGGTTCTTTCAACTGACCGAAATTCGCCACATAATAAATTTGAATTTTCAAATTATAAACTGCTTAGTGGAGCCCAGGTACTCTAATAAGATACGATTTATTTGGGTAACTTGTAAACTTATGGGTGAAGATAAGTTAATACAGGACATGCAGGAATTTGAAAAAGGGTGGAGTTCCATTATAACATACACATACTAGTGTTATATAATCAGAAGCACGGGATGGATCATCGAAAACCAAAGTGACTATAGTATAGACTATAGTTTATAGTCACTTTGATCGAAACAATACAGATTTTTGTTGTATACAAAATACCTTTATTTGGACAAGGCCATTCATGCAAATATTTTGATGAAGTGTTGACTTAGTATAAATAAAGTAATATTAAATTCAATATAGTCAATACAGTCGATAATAAACTATAAATCAAGTGAATGAAGACTGACATAGACTGATAACCGAACAAGATGCCGTGGTTTGCCACGTGACTGACCCATCTTGTCGACTTCCCACCCTTCCGCGATAATACGACAACTCATTGATTGTTTGTTATGAAAAATATGTAAATCCTACAATAGCAAAAATTTCAAGGGCCGTGTCATTCGGTTTCCCGCCTCCTTTTTGTGCATTGAGTTTTTCGATAAAACCGTTTTCGCGAACTGTCTGGTATCGCGAACGGTCTGGTATAATAACGTCACTCTCCCAATCTATATATTTAGCCTGATGTCTTACTAATAGCATAAACACATTGTCAGATCCTATATATGGAAATGTGTATTATATTTTCATTTTAAAACATATGGTCGCGATCAGGGTTTTCGCGCAAAAATACTTCTCCGCTATCACAGCCGTGAAAAATAGCCCAGTGAATAAAGGCGGCACGTGTGGTGCCATAAGTGCATTGGTCGCGTGGTAATGGAAATGACTATTGAGCGCGTTTATTGTTGTATTGAGGACAGTATTTTAACGCAATATTCCATAATTTAAGTGACGAAATTTTAAATCCCTGTGAATTTTAACATTAGACATCGATTTCGTTGTTATTTACCATATCGCAAAATGTTTGCCTGGTTTTAGCAGTTTTATTATATTTTAACATGCCAGTGCCAGTGAAAATTTAGAAATACGAAACTAATCTTCAGAACCAGCTTTGGGCAAACAACTAAATTAAAAAGTAGGCTGGAGGTGGTGGTAACAGGGGGGGGGGGGGGAAACAGTAAACATATTCTGATATTTGAGATTATCACGCAGATTAACTGTAACCTGGTAACACAAAAAATGTGAGGAAAGAAAAATAAAATATTTATAGAGAATGCAAAATGTAAAACTAAGAAACAAGGAAAGCAAACAACTACAAAATATCTATAACAAATGAAATTTTGAAGACTTATTTCTGTATATACCGGTACCGTACCAAATGCAAAAAGGCTTAAGGCTTCCTCCTCAAAGTCCATGCAAATAAAATGAAAAAAATAACTAACTAATCTTATACCCGACATGGAATGGTAGCCAGACAAGAGGCTATGGTTTTTACATATGGTTTACTGTCTTCCTCTCTTCAGGGATAAATATGTAAATCCTATCCCAACTCAACAAATCATATTGCGGGGTCTCCCTAAAACCAGGCACTTGCGAATTCAGGCACTTTTTCAGGCACCATTTCAGGCACTTTGATATTTTTTTTTATTTTTACCGTACGTCATTGAAATTTCCAATTTACCTGACAAGATAATTAGACTTTAAATAATTTTTTGCATTCCTATATTGCAATAAAACAATATTATTTCCAATTTATTAGGGTATAACAAAATTTTTCAATAGTAAAATGTGGCAACATTGATTACAAAATATAGAAATCAGGCACTTGTGAAATTTCAGGCACTTGGTCAAAACCTATTTTACAATGTATCTGATTACTCTAAAACAGAAAATTAAATATATACACTTTGTATGGTTGAATTTACAACATTTTGATAAAATACAATACCGTTTGTGACTGATGGAGACGTGTCATATTTCACAAGTGCCTGATTTTTCATTTTTCTCGGTGACAGTTGCCATAAACAACACAATGTCATTCAAACTTTACAATATTCAAATAATTTTGCAAAAGCGTGATTGGTTTAATTAAATACCGATTTCCGGATGTAGATACTGATGTTAAAAGTTTAATTCCATTTATGCTAAGTGGAGCTCTCATACAAACATTGACTTTTATACAATAATGCAATAGGGAAACAACATATAAAAAAAAGACAAAAATTATAGAGATATGGCAACTACCATTGACAAAACCAAAAAATCAGGCACTTGCTAAATTTGCCACATTCCTACCAGTGACAGTTCTTCTTGTTTTGAACAATAAAAATACCAAATTCAGTCATACAAAATATGTATATTTGGATTTTCGGCTTTAAAGTAATCAAAAACATCGGGAAATGGTTTTTTACAATGTGCCTGAAATTTCACAAGTGCCTGGTTTTAGTATTTTGTGCTTGCAGTTGCCAGATTTTATCATTCCTATTCAATTTCAAATAAATCCAAAAAGTACGATGTTTATCTATATGTTGTCAAATAATATTGCTCATTGTAAAAACGCTGAAATTGTTATAGAACTAGGAATTTATTTTAAAAAGCAATGATTAGTAAGTTCTAACTCAAATAATTTAGAAAAATTGTTGCGAAAAAATATGGCAACTGTCACCGAGAAAAATGAAAAATCAGGCACTTGCGAAATATGACACGCCTCCATCATCACAAACGGTATTGTATTTTACCAAAAAATTGTAAATTCAACCATACAAAGTGTATATATTTAATTTTTTGCTTTAGAGTAATCAGATACATTGTAAAATAGGTTTTGACCAAGTGCCTGAAATTTCACAAGTGCCTGATTTCTATATTTTGTAATCAATGTTGCCACATTTTACTATTGAAAAATTATTTATACCCTAATAAATTGGAAATAATATTGTTTTATTGCAATATAGGGATGCAAAAAATTATTTAAAGTCTAATTATCTTGTCAGGTAAATTGGAAATCCCAATGACGTACGGTAAAAATAAAAAAATATCAAAGTGCCTGAAATGGTGCCTGAAAAAGTGCCTGAATTCGCGAGTGCCTGGTTTTAGGGAGACCCCATATTGCGTCTCACTCCAAAGGACATTTAAATCAGGGTTACAATTAAAAAAAGTTTCAAAGAAATTGTATAGTTCAGTGGGTTTTTCTCAGTTTTGGCTTACCATTATGGACTACAAAAATTTACACAAAATTTATATATCTGTATATACTATAACATTTTAATTCTTCTGCATGCTTATTCCTCGACATTTCTATCTTTATATTTCAGTATGGCACATTTCCATAATTTCAAGAATAGCCCTCACTTTAAAAGACCTATCGACACAAGCATGACGCTTTCTGACGCATATGCTGTCATGTCAGATTCCCTTGTTTCAGAGGCGCGAAGAGTGTTTTTTTTACTGAACCAAATGTTGGGACATCTTGGAATCTGAGAACTGTGCCTTGCTGTTTTTAGTTACTTACCAACCTACAGCATGTTACATGAAAATTCAATCTCACAAATAAATATATATTTATTATTCAGTCTTATTCTGTAAAACAATAAACCACAAGTAAAGATGTCGGACTCCGAATCTGAACCAGAACAAACTATTGCTGAAGATGTTGTAGTCACCAAATATAAAATGGCTGGTGATATGGCGAACAGTAAGTATATATTACATTCTTCTTATCATTGTGATGATATACAGATTTTTGACCCATCCGCGTCCCATAGGTTTGTGGATGACACCCAATACATCATTTATCAGCATTGAAAGATTTACAGACTTTTGGCCCAACATTATTTCAGAAGACGAGGTGGCATTCATCAGGGTCAAAATTAATTTTTTAATTTGCATTGTCTGATTTTCAGACTTTAAAATGGTGATAATAGTGGCCAAAATTTTTCACTGAAACCTAGTAAATATTTTACAACCTAGAGTAAAAGTCCGAACCAAAATTTTCCTTATCTGGAATCGGTGGTAAATGAATATAGACTCCACAACCCAGACATATCGTTATGGGATAAGAGGCAAATAAGGAACGACAACCTAGTTCAATACACAGTATTTTAAAATCTATCCTAAAAATGTTCCACAATTCTTAAGTGCTGTGTAATAGCAAAATTTTTTATAATACTTTTATAGAATCACCTGTTTGTACGATTTTTTAACCGGAAATGTTAAATAATTCATAAAATCGAGCATTTACTATGTGACATATAAGTAGTACTTTCGTATTACCGGTATTTTGCACATTCTCAAGGTATATAAATTTTCGTTTCATAGTCTTGTTTATAAATTATAATCATCTATTATCCTCTAGGCATATTGAAGAAACTTATCACAAAATGCGTGGAGGGAGCGAATGCTATTGAATTATGTAAAGAGGGTGATAAGTTAATAGAAGATGAGACGTCAAAGGTTTTCAAGAAAGAAAAAGAAATGCTGAAAGGTGAGAAAAATATGACTGTCTGGAAAAAGCAAAGAAACATTGTTATTATATTAAAATGAATAATTTATTACTATTATCTCGCTTTATGTATGTTTATGGTGATGTCAGCTTGTTCTTTTATATTTATTATAAAAGAATGAAAAATTATAAAAAATTGTTTTTCCAATTAAAAGTAACGAATATCAACAGCAATTTTCACACGACAATTTTCGGAAGAAATCCCTGAGCCCCAGGTCAGAAGTTGAATCGAAGCACTGAGTTGAGCATGACTCTGAGCCATTTAATCGAGATACTCGAGTAACTTCGAGTCTCTGATAAATAATGCATCAAGTCGAGTCAATAACTCAAGTCTCCCTAATTCTGCTTTAAGGCAGTTGAATGAAATATTGTTTAATTCTTTGTCGTAGTCTCAGAAGTTTTTTTTAAGTATTGGTTTAAAGAGCTTATAAATCAAACTGACAAGGAAAATTATTTTAAAATGAGTAAATCACTCCAAGAAGCAGGTTTGGGGAGGCCCGAGTCATTGACTCTACTCGAGTTGGACTATACTCAAAATGACTTGAGTCATCTAAATCAAATAACTCTGACTCATACTCAACTAACCAGTGTGATTGACGCTACGTCGGAATTGGCTCGAGACTCTCATCTAACCACGACTTGCGCTCAGGGATTCCGAAAAAGGTCATATGACAAAACCACTTTTTTCATTTGTAAATAAAATGGTAATAATTACAATTTAAGCTTTCTTGATCCTTAGAACAAGCATGATCATAGGATATTACCAATTCAATTTTATCCAAGCAGGAATATTTATATTTTTTGCAGTGGAAATAGATCAACCAATTTCGTTTTTCATATCTTTTTCTCTATAAATGATGTTATATTTCAGGTGTTGGATTCCCAACATGCATCTCTGTGAACAATTGCGTTTGTCATTATTCACCATTGAACAGCGAGAAAGAAATTTTTCTCAAGAATGGAGACATTGTTAAAATGTAAGTTTATTGTTGTTATGCTTGTCGCTGGAAATCACTTTCTCCACAACTAATGAAGCAATCAATGGTAATACTCACTAAAATGTTATTACCGTATTTATTCAATTGTAACGCGCACTCGTGTATAACGCGCACCTTTAAATTTTGAATGAAAATTGGTATAAAATTCTTTTTTTTATTTTTTCTCTACTAACTACTGGTAAGCACATAAGGTAACAACTCACAGCATGAACAAAAATTTATTAAAAGCACACAGTAATTCAAAACTCTTCAAAATCGGATTCAGTCTCTGATTCACCAAACAACTGTTCGATTTCTGTTTGGGTTATGTTTAAATCAGTGTCCCAATCGGCGGGAACATCACTTTCAACCTCTTCTTCTGACCCTGATTTTGAATCCCACAACAAGTCGTCTTCTGTACCATCCATACTATTGCTAATGCCCGTCTTTAAAAAACTTTTGATGACCATTTCTTTTGGGATGCCCTCCCATGACGCCTTGACCCAGGATGTAACAAGACATAAACCAGGCTTCTTAAGATTTCCTCCAGCAGTCAACTCTTTGTCGTCGGTTTTCATCCAGGCAATCCATTTCTCCCGAATTCTGTCTTTGAAAGGTTTATTTAACACGACATCCAATGGCTGAAGAATAGAGGTTAGTCCACCTGGAATCACAGATTGAAAGGTGTTTAGAGTTTTAACCTTCGCCTTAACAGTGTCTGTCAAATGTGATCGGAACTGGTCCCATACGAGCATGGACTTTTTCTTCAATAGGGCACCTGGCCTAGCATCCCAAACTTTGTTGAGCCATAAAATGATCCCCTCCTCATCCATCCATCCTTTAGGATGACAGTGAATCACAACACCTGGCGGCAAATAAATATTCTCAACGCAGCGGGATTGTCAAACGCATGCTGAGCTGTCGCATGTGCGTGTGCTTGCACGAAATCGAACGCTTGCACGAATGTCAAACGCACGCTGAGCTGTCGCATGTGCGTGTGCTTGCACGAAATCGTCCTGCATTGGAATGTGCATCGTTTCAGATGTTTAAAACCACATTTTCAATACCGCTTTTCTCAGACCTCGTGTATAACGCGCAGCATTGATTTTTGCCTAAAATTCAGTTCAAAATTTTGCGCGTTATAATCGAATAAATACGGTAGTTTTTTTCACAATTCCTCAGAATCCTATAAAACCTAAAATTTCAACCAAAATTTTTCTGTTATATTTTAATTTAATCATATTTGGCCATTGCTCGCATAGCAGGATTACAGAAAGTTTAGACTGTTACTCCAGCTCCGATCTCCAGAGAACATCAAATTTTAATAACAAAAACTTATATGTATATGCAATCTTGTTAAAAGCGTTTGATAAACTTATTACATTTTCAATTTCTGTGTAAAATATTGACTTATTTTATCACCATTGAGAGTCTACAATTCAGGATTCTGACTGAAAATTTCAGGATTTCCACTCTAATTCCGAACTCTGAGGAGATTATAAATAACACTTTGGCTTCGGTAAAGTATCATACCAAACTCCCTTGGGTAATATACTCTTTTCTTTTTCATTTCTATATAGTGATCTGGCAACCCACATTGATGGATTCATAGGATCTGTTGCTCACACATTAGTCGTTGGAAGCAGCAAAGACAATCCAGTTACTGGTCGGAAAGCTGATGTCATCATGGCAGCATATCTATGTTCTGAAGCAGCGTTAAGGATGGTGAAGCCAGGAAATAAAGTGAGTTTTATATTTATTCTAGAAGGACAATTTCTTTAGTAGCCTAATTTGTTTATTTATTGAAATTATTTAACACAAAGTGGGGTGCGACTAATGGACCGATTTCAAATTTTGGTACAAGAAAATCTCCTACAGAATAGCGGGTACCGGTATATTTAAAACCTTTTTTCAGATTGTATTCCAACTTTTTCCGACAAGACAGTAGCCTATATAACGTTGGTGGGCACACCGCGGCTCGCGAGGCGCATGCGGCTTGCCAGACTTTTTCTGTGGCTCTTCTCGCTAACATAAATTATTATCCAAATTTTAACTAAGAGAAAAACTTTAATGTAAACTTTTTTTATTTATTAAAAGTCGTAAAGAAGTTTTCGTCAATAATTAGGACAAATTATGTTTTAGTATGAAAATCGCTGTAGCGTTGAATTTAAGTCAGTCGAGTCAGCAAATCTTTCGTCACAATGGTCAATGTTTATTGATGCGTCGGCGATATTGCAGCTTGATTGCGGTTAGTTAGTCTAAGTAAGTTACTGTGCGATGTGTCCAAAATTAAAAAAACGATAGTACGAAGATGAAAACAGAGTTGTCAGAGTTGCCTTGTTTATCTATTTATTGTTATTAGACTCTTGTGTGAATTTCTTTTCTGTTCATAGTATTTCGATAATATTAATAAATTCACAAATTCTGCGGCTCTTTCAAAGTTCTGACTTGCAGCATGCGGCAAAGCATGTTATGGCAAAATCTAGACTATGATTAAATGAAAGCTTACAAATATACTTGCTATATGCTCCCTCATTCATGGAAAGAGAATATATTTGTATAATATCCTAGTTTTTTTTCATTATGAGAATGTTATAAATAATTTGAATAATTTTAATTCATGAATAATTATATTCCGATTCAATTTAATATTTCTGGCAGTAACATATTCTTATTTTATAAAATTGTCTTTTCAGAATGCACAAGTTACAGGAATCATACAGACTGTGGCAGAATCTTTTGACTGTAAACCAGTAGAGGGGATGCTGTCACATCAACTTCAACAAAATAAAATAGACGGCGCTAAAACTATCATTCAAAATCCGACAGAAAAACAAAGGTACGATTAGAGACATTAAGATTAAAGCAATAAAAAGAGAAAAATAATCACACAGAACAAAATCCGGAGAATATAAAAGGAATAATAATAGATATATTTATATTTATGAAAAGTTGTTATGTGGTAACAGGTGTATATGGGTGCCTTGAAAATGTCATGTCCCACTTGTCTCACACATACCACACTTGTCTTAATAGTACGAATCTAACTTTAAATGAATACTCTTATCTTTTTCGAAATTAATATATTTATCTGAACCCAGAATGTAGTGTAGTGAATCCCACTTCATATGCTTACTTTCAATTTTAACTATTTGCCCCACAATATATACCTACCATAAATTGTATAGTTTGACAAGTGTGGGAAGAAAAGGATACAAGGGGGAACAAGTGAAACATGAAATTTTTGAGACACCATGTGTGTTGTGATAATTATATAACCCCCCCCTCCTTCAAAAATATGGCAACCAGGTATTGAATTTCTAATTATTGTAGAGACATCGATTATTATGCTTCCACATTCAAATTGTGTCATGATTACATATTCGTCTGCCATATATGATTTAAATAGAAGTCATTTTCGACTTTATCTCGAAACCCCCAAGAAATTCAAAGTTTAATAATGAAACGTAGTAGGTGCTAGCCTTTTTTAATAGACTGTCAGAAAGAGTCATTAAACTCAATTTTAAACTCTGTGGACAATTTTGACTTCAATATTACCACTGAAAGTCCATGGATGTTTGAAAATATGACTAATATTATGAGAAAAAAGGCAAATCCTGTTTCTGTAGGTTGGCATCAGTGGTTTTTAGTCGAGGCTCCTCGGCACACTAGGGTTACGCCAATACAGTCTCGGACTTTTACAAGTATCCATTCAAATTGTTCATAATACCGTAAATGCTCGT
This sequence comes from Styela clava, assembly GCF_964204865.1. Taxonomy (NCBI): domain Eukaryota; kingdom Metazoa; phylum Chordata; class Ascidiacea; order Stolidobranchia; family Styelidae; genus Styela; species Styela clava. Next base: position 22,480,357 of record NC_135250.1, read on the forward strand.
TTTAACGCCCGACCTTGATTAAGGGCCCGTTTGAATAGTCGCCCGTGTGAACAGGACATAAAAATAAATAAGGGCCGGTGCTTGAATACCCGCTCGGTGTAAAAGTTTTTTTTTTGCGGATTTGTACCTGCTGTGCGTAGAGAAAGTCAAAATTTTCATTATTCTCGTTCAAATCATACTTGAGAACTGGAAATGACAATATACGGTATTAATTATGGTAACGATCGATCTTATCTACCGGTATTTTTGTGTGTAATTTTACTTTAAAAATAACAAGCGCCCCTGCTTGAATAAGGGCCCGGGCTATTAAACGAGCAAATACGGTATTTTATTTTCTGTTGTTTTAATATAATCAAATACCTACCATATTAGGTTTTCCACTATTATTAAACACTTTAAAGATCATTTTGTTTTGCCAGTATTAGGTTCGCTTTTAAATATATTTATAGTTTATACAATTCAGACAATAGGAGGCGATTAATCTTTGAGTCTTTGTTTCATTGGGGTTCCGCTAAACCGAAATTTTTATTACTGCTGTAAAAAAACATGCAGTTGAACAGGATTTTACTGTTATTAATTGTTTTAATTTTTGTCCTGAAATAGACAAGATCATGAAGAAGCAGAATTTGGTGTTCATGAAGTTTATGCAATCGACGTGCTTGTAAGCACAGGAGATGGAAGGCCACGTGAGATCGATACAAGAACCACTGTCTACAAACGTAATCCTGAAATTTTATACCAACTCAAAATGAAGACATCTCGAGGTAAAAACTCACAAAATTTCCTAATTTTACATATTTTTTAAAAAAAAAAAAGAAATAAGGAGTGTTTTTTCTTGGCTTGTACATCATAATGCATACACGACTGGTAAGAATGAGACTACATAGTTTAGCCGTTAGTATGAACGGGGGTGTTCGAGGAGGGCCCGATACAAATAACTGGGTAAAACCGTGGGACGATCCTTTTTTCAACATAGGCATTCTAGTAGTTGCATGCCTAAAAAGTTGGTTATTGATCTTATGAAATGCGTTGTTCACTTCGCACAAGCTCGCACAATTTGTGAGACGACCAAATTCTCTTGACCGTTGAAATTTAATATCTGTTTACTTGTCGTAATCAATTCTTCTAAGTTCATTTTTTTTCTTCCGTTGTTTTTAGCTTTGTTTAGTGAAGTGGAGAAACGATTCGGAACAATGTGCTTCACGTTACGTGCTATTGAAGATGAAAAGAAAGGGAAACTGGGAGTCGTCGAATGCGTTAAACATGAACTATTAACACCATTTCCTGTACTATGGGAGAAAGAAGGTTCGTGGATTCTGACATTTGAGTTTTATGAACGTTTTCCTCGTATTTCCATTTACGGATAGTTCAATTAATTATTGAGGAAAGTATTTATTCTTATATTTTCCTGATAAAGAAAACTGATAATAAGGTCATGTACTGCGGAAGTGGGCAAAATTTACAATCGAATTCCAGGTTAAAACTTTTTTTTTTAATTTTTTATACTTTTTTCTAACCTTTTTTTTATGTAAAACAGTTAAATGGGAGTAATAAACTGTCTATTAACTTTGCGTATCCATTTTTTACTTTTTTCAGGGGAATTTGTTGCTCAGTTCAAGTTCACTCTTCTGTTGATGCCAAACTCTCCTATTCGTATAACTTCGGGAGTTTTTGATCCAGAGTGTTACAAGTCTGAATTCAGCGTAAAAGATCCAGAAATCTCGGTAAGTTTTGAACAGTTTTTAGAGAGAACCATTCCTGGGTATTTTGCAAACATGACTGAGTTTCGACTAATTGTTGAGGAAGTCTATGCTTCCACAGAACTTACCATTGCGCAGTTTTTGTTGTATATTGGCAATGGTTGAACATTAATGAATACGAGGATTTTTGGGGGACGAGCAAGGTGACCTTTCACTGCGGATAGACTGTCTAGCGTTGTTCCACTTTATATATCGCAGTAAATTTTACTTTCGATATTTACTAAGTGGTAAATGGGAGAATAAAGTTTTAGAATCTTGGACTAATAAATATGTCTTGATTATGAATCCTATCTTTTTGCTACCACTAGACATTGCTCAATACCTCGACTAGCAAGCGAGCGGCTAAGAAGAAAAAGAAGAAGGCGGCTTCGAAAGCAGTACAACAAGCGACTGAAGAGGTTGCCGAGGCTTGACGTTCGTTACCCACTTTTGTAAACACACACGCTTGAAGTAAACTGCCAGAGGTTCTTGATGAGTTTGAATGCTCCAAACCCCAAGTTCTGTGCATCAAATAAACAGCCTATTGGAGATTTTCCAGTTGAATATAGATGTGCACTAGTAACAGATGCTTGAACTAGTGTCAGCGTCATCTTTTTTTTTTGTTTATTGGTTTTGTCGCTTGACGATTTTTATTTAGTAAGTTCAATCGAGACATCTGATTTAGTATCGCAACTTTATGGATTTTGAACTTTGATTTGATAAAGCTGTAGCTAGGGTGAAACAAAATCAAAAAATTTGTTAGTAAAGCTATTTTTTGTCAAGCTCTGAATTTGGATATATTTACAATTTCTGTGAAAATAGGTCGCTCTGACAGTTTGATAAATCAAAATTCATGTTGTTCAAAAAAAGGTGTTTTTTCACAATTAAGGTTATTCGAATATCTAATTCCTTCTTTCTTTAAACTTAGGCAATTACGCATAGTGATTTGGGTTAAGTTTTGAAAATTCAAATTTGGCATCGTGGTGAAATAATTCAATTTTAATACAGTAAATCGCAAGTCTAGAACATCCCAAATCAAAATACTGCAGTTTTTTACTTGTGATCAATTTGCAAAATTTTTACAACTGGACAAAAATTTAATTTTGTGTTGGTTGCCTTTAAGTTGCAACAGGTAAAATGATTTCTTGGTGTTTGTGTGCCTTTGAAAATGATTGTCTTTTGGGCGGATGATGAGAATAAACTTGGTATTTAATTGAATATTTTGTCAATGTTGTCATACTTCGAGATGGTGAGTTATTTTACTGTTATCCGGCCTTTGTTGGAGGAGGAGCCATTCGTTGTGTATTTGAAAAGGCTGTCAGCAAGTCAATGCGGGATGGACCCCGCGCCCCTATTTTTGGAAGACTGATATAGTCTGCGGCGGTGTGGCTCATCGTGCTAAGCGTTAGGAATACGCTCGCCACCGCATCCCTGATTGTTCCGCGTTGGTTGCAGGTTCGAATCCCATGAGGGGATAGTTAAGTGCGAGAAGCTTGCTGGACTCCTCGCCGCCGTAGAGTAGTTCACATAACCGCTGGTCGGTTCGCCATATGCCTAAGCCGTATCGGCTTTCATCCCCCGCGATAAATATGTAAATCCTATCATAAAAACGCGTCCGCTTGTATTTTGTAAAAATCTCCGATTGTTTTCGTCAGCGCGACGTGCTATTTGGGTCGTAGACACCTTAACATCGGTATTCTCCCTAAATCACAAATTTCTATCAACCTATGCATATGTTGTTCCATGGAGACGACGATAAGTACTACTTTTTGGTTCCCGCACGGAATTGTGAGTTTGTTGTGAAAAACGAGTTATTGCATTATAATCATCGGCGACGAGATGCTAAAAACCATAAAGGAGAGAATCCACAACTCAAATTTTAGCGGCGATATAAAATACTAATATTAAAACGAAGGGGAGAAACCCTATATATGTTTTGCTTTAGGGAGGCCCGCGACAAATTAGAAATGTTTTTTAGACATTGTAAATCGCAACATTTGATGCATGTGCCTACACACGCTATATTAGGTTAGGTTTGAAAATTTACCGTTTATCGGGAAATACAAATCGAAACACGATATAATCGGACGTTGCCACATATTTTTATCGCCGCGGTATTTCGGGATAGTAATGCTTGTGGATTGAATAATTTGTGCAATTGCGAATTATACTCTCCGGGATTTTACGGCAGACAGTGGGTTTTCTCTAACAGCGATATCCTGGCAGTCAGTGCTAAAATAATAGCTCAAAGTTGACAAATCCCGAGGTCGCAAAAATCCGAATCCAAACTAGTTATAAATGGGCAGTATGTCTACGGATTGCCGTAGTACTTTAAGGCAGTAGTGCAATATTTTATCGTAAGTCCAGGCCAAGGCGAGTTACGACGAATACAAATAATGATTAATCATATTTTAGGATAACTATTCAATCAGATATACCTTTTGTCCTAACATCTCGTACCTATGGTTTTGTTTTTTATCAATTATAAAAAACAGCCTGTTTTGAAACAAGGGCTCGTTTTTAATTGAATTTTTTCTTTTTCTATTTACTATTTTTTTTATTGAAATATCCTTTGCACCGCTGTGAAACTACGCCCAAAATGTTGCGTTTTGGTGGCTGCACACGCTACCTAATAATAATTTCAAAAATTCAAGAAAAAATGCTCGTTAGACTTTCACTTTCATCACGTAATTTTATCTCCATGTTAGCATCCACACCAAAGTCATACGATTTTAACATAAATTTTTATCCGAGATATCAGGAAGACGCTTTTAAAAAAGACAAGAAAAATCATGAAACACAGCACACGGGCCTACTACGATCAAAATGCAAATGGATCAGGGGCCCGCCAGCTTGAGTAGGCGTGTATGGACAACTCATCGATATTTATGGTGTTTCGAGGGTTTACTGTAAAATAAAAGCAGCAATTGGCAGGTTATTGTATACATTGTTCTTGTTTTAGTTTTAACCTCTTCAATACAAAAAAATCAAATAATACAGTCATTTTAAACAAAACAGGGGGAAAACTTGATTTGAAACAAATATTTTTAAACAACTCTTTTCGAACAATTTCCTACTCGTACCAGTGCGTAACTAATAGAAAAAATAGTTCCCTTCTTGGATACGAAGTGAACCTTTATATATATATATCACTAATTTTTAATCGGTCAAAAATGTTTAGAAGATATATATACATGTTTATAGCGACAAAATTCTTCATCATTTATTCACTGTGAACGTTGCTCTTGCATTTCACTAGTCAATTGTACAAAGCGATATAATATCCTTGTTTTGAATGCCCTTCTCATTCGTGTAGCCACATCTTTAATAGAATTTCTATTTTCGTCATTTTTATGAGAGCAGAAACCATTGACGAGTATCGAAACAGATTTTTGTGCAACACTGCAGTAGCCTACTCGGTAACTTCTATATAGTGGCCAGAATTTACCAGCCAGTCCCTATATTATTTGGTACACCCTAGTAACCCAATTCATGTGGTACACCCCAGTTTTTGGTACACCCAACTTCCCGTACCAGTGCGTAAATGTTTACGATATTATTCGAGATGGAAAAGGTAGTAGGCCTACCATTGTTTATGGATCAGGTGATAACGAACAAACGAAGCTCAATAATCGTGAGCTCATTCATGAATATTACTATAAATACACAAAAACAGATTGTTTACTTGTCTTTAATTATATTTTAGGGTAATTCTCTTTCTCCCAACAGCTTGTACCAATGCCCAAACCAAATACGATAGGATGCTAAAAGTATTATTATTATTTATAAATAACCTGCGAGATTTTACTATAAATACACAAAAACATATTTTTTTGCTTGTCTTTAAGCATATTCCAGGTAAATGTTTAATCAGATAAGCCATTTTCCTGACATCTTGTACCAGTGCGTAAATGTTTACGATATATATATATTCATATTACGAAATTAGTCATTGTTTATAAATAACGATCGAAGCTTATGAATATGCCAAAATTGATATAATTAGCTTGTTTATGAATATTTCTATAAATAAGCATGATTTTGCTAAGTTATCCTAAAATAATTGTTCAATAAAGTAAACCTATTTTATGATATTTACAGTGCATGCTAGCGATCATGCGAGATCAAACTGCTTAACGTTGAACTCTAATTATGACATATGTTGGATCAGGATCAGCCTTGTACGCTGTATATCGACATATGTAAAATTGCGTTTCATTTCTTTGACAATTTACTCGACCAATTAACATTAGCTTTGTCCCTTGTCCATCAAGTCCACTAGGTGTTCCACAAGCATCGACTTCTTTGTTTATTTTTCCATAATCAGCAAGTTATCGGAGGTGACGTAACAATTGAAATTTTAACATCCACAGACACTTTTTCACTCATACATAACTTTAAACATCACCTCATTTTCGTGATTTTACGAGCTAATTGTCAATTTTTTGTTGTGTTTTCGAAATTGAGGTATAAATCAAATACTTCAACGATACTTTGGTCTTCCGAGGAGTTTTGGATTGTAGGAGTAATCAAAAATAAGACTTACGAAAATCTGCGATAGACTAGACTAAAATTGTTTTTAAACAGCATGTGTTCAAACATTTTGAATCAAAATTTTGAAACAAGTAAACAATTTGAAATTGGCATCTAAAATTTCCATTGGTAAAGTATATAGGTATAAAGATTTATCCACTCCAATGTCTACTTTCCTGCTCTGTACATCACCTAGTGACTTGAAACTATAATCTCTTTAAAAAAAAATGACTTAAGTTTTGTTGGCCTTCTAACAGTCAAGAATCAGTTTACAGCACAACAGATGCTTATTCACGCAACTAAATATACCATTTAATTTGTTGTATTAATATCATAATTAAAGCAATCGTTGTATATCGTCTGATTTTATCAAAAATGTCCAGTTTCTTTTTATATTTTACTAATTTTATATGTTACTCAGAATGGAATTTTTTTTTATATGTTTTTAAAATACTAGAATCAGAATTCAGAAATCTAATGGGAAAGTATGCTTTGAACTAACTCCGAAGACGGACAAAATCACCTATTCTGCCTCCAATATAATTTTCGGGGTTTTATTGTATGTTACCCAGATAGGTTTTTTGTTCAAACTTTCATATTAAATGCTTAATAAAATTCTGCTTCAACTCTGCCAGAGTAAAAAATAGTATCGAAGGGCTGCTAAAATTTAAATTTTCACGTCACAATTGACATGTTGCCGATTGGCCAATATTACAGAAGTAAACAGGGGAGGCAATGCTCGGGTGAACCAACGCTTAACATATAGCAACTAACCCCCAAATGTACCCCATTTCATGTTGAAATCATCATGACAAAGTTAATTTTTCCCAAAATTCGAACAAAGACTTTCGTAGGAATCAAATTACACCAGGTTTAAGAACATAACAAGTTCCACCCAGTCATTATCAAATTAAAATCTATATTCTCAAGACCTTTGGCACTGATTGAAAGAATTATATCTAAGTTCCCATCCGTACGATGTACCTAATTACCCTTGTTGAGATAATAGGAATTTCTGTTTATAACGTGAATCACGAGCTCACGTTTACAGTATTTAATAAGGTTTATGATCAACGTATAAATACTACTCCGATATCTTTCGATAGAGAGAAGACGATGTAAATCATTCTAAGCTAGTCTGGATAAATGTTATAAGATTTATATTCTGTGTGTTGTGGAAATATACGGTAACATCCATTTACAAATAATATGCTATAAATACCATTCATTTACCAAATATATATGCTATAAATGGTGACCCCGACGTGATGGAAACACCACCCTTTAATTGATTGCCCTCAATACCAAACAACTGTTACTGAACTTATTTTACATTATAATTCTTCTAATCAGATTTACCGCCTAGATTTTCCAAAACTTGGGCAATCAATCCATAACTGGGGTTCATGTGGCAAGTCAGTTAAAAGATGTTTTAAGTCTGATACTTTTTGTACCAATAATGGTTTGTTATTCGAAACGCAACAATGCATTGCACTTGATGGTTCATCCCTTTTTACTCTTAAATATCCCGCCTTTAATTACGATTATACTGTAAAGAATTTTTCAGAATCTTCTCCTCTAATTGGGTTTATTCAAGAAAGCACTGATAGGGTTTCCGAGGTAATAAACAAATTGACAGCAGATATTAATTATTTGGAATGCCAAATTGAAAGCATTCTAACCACTAATATTAAACTCCTGTCTAAACAATACCCCGGTAAGATCTTAAGTCAGTTACTAGGTGGGAACAGAGCAGCTATCACCGTGGGTGATATATTGACCGAAATTGAATGCCAACGTATTAACGTTACCGTTCTTAGGAACCTCTTTTTACAGGGTAAATATGCTACCCGACCTTTAGTGCACTTTATTAATAATAGCAATGAAACGATCATTGCACAAATATTCCCTGATTCTAACGCTTATGTGGGTATTCATTTTTTTGAAAATTATACGCCTGGTCGTATATTTACGTTTCAAATTGACGGTCGGTTCTATAACTACGTCAATTATACTTTAAATCATGCGGATATGCATGTAAAATTTCTGAGACCCACATTCAAGCCTTTTGTCGACAATTTTAATCCTATCGATTACAATGAAGCATATAACGAATTACCAAGGGGACACCAGGGTTATGATGATATTAATAATATGTTATTATCAATCAGCCACATTAACCTTATTCGAGAACGAATATTAAGTGAGCAAACCCTAACTAATGCAGATAGCACATCAGACACTGATACTGATGCTATCTCACATGAAGTGCAAGACACTTTTGTTCATGCCCTCTCCTTCATTAAGACGTCAATTTTATCAGGTATTTATATGCTCTTATTCCATTTATCTCTCATTTGGGCCACTATTTGGACCGTTTGTTTTATCAAGAAACTTTGCCCAAAACTGAGAGATGAAGGACTTCCTAGAATACAACGGCTTCGGCAATACTTGGCTGCTCGCAGGGAACAAGTGAACCCTGTTGAACCACCTCAACCTCTTGTGCAAAACAATAGACAAGATCAGGGGGGTCAAATATATCAATCCAGACCAAATCCCAATAATAGATCAAATTCGAACTTATACCCTAGTCTGGCAGACTAGTCGAATAGCAATGCTCATATTGTACATATATATTATACTTTAACATGATTTCTTTCTAACATGTGTTTTACGAAGAATTAAATACTTTGTGCATTTACATCAATACCTATAACAATAATATACCTCATGTATAACTATCTCAGGAATAACTATATTTAATTTCCTTTATACAGCTTAAAATTTATTTTTTATTTTTAGTTGAATTTCATGAAAACAGCACGTCATTTCCGCCTTCTCAGCCCAAATTGCATCCTTAGAATTCTCCGAACTCCTGCGGGGGAGTTATGTAGCCAATTAGTTGTTATGTAACTACAAAATTACACCAAATTGGCCCAATTCGTGAGAAACTCATGAAAACCAAAATTAATTATTCCCGTTATAGCAATTATCAATTTCTCAAAATCCAATTTCAAGATTTAATAGCCTTTCGGTGCCATCCCATGTAAAAATAAAATTTATTTCCAGTAATATTCCAATAACGTAAATTCGAAATATCTTGTTAAAACCAAATTGTCCACTTGAGAACAATTTTTTACATCTCATAATTGGAGTAAGTACGTGACCAGGAACACGGTGACTTGGCAATAACAAGTTAATTGCTAGTAATGAACTTCAAGAAAACACTTTTAATAATGTTTGATTATAGTGAACCGAAAGCTAACCAGAAACCGGAATGACGCGTGATTCTTTAATCGTTAATGTAAAAATCTGTTTCTTTATTCTATTTTAATTGCTTGGTAGAAAGCTATATATCCAGCAACGTGTTTTGTTTTAATCAGACTAGATTTGATCAAATTGTGTGTACATTGTATTTCTGTGTATATTGTCGGAATTGCAATAAACTCATAAGGTGTTTTCAAACGTCTCCTTACTACAGCCGAAGGCTATCGACAGATAGACAGTTCGAGTTAACGAACGCAAGACAAAACTATTGTCAGTCAATGCTGGGGTTATAATACATAAACCAGACCAATCTACAAACAACCATTTATGCCATAAATGGTGACAAAACCGACTTGAATTAACCTTTTGAAACGGACCAGATCAACGGACAACAACCAGGACAAGCAACAATTGGACGGAATCAACCAAAAAACAGACCAAGCGAAAGCTTTCAACAAGTGCCGAGAAACCGTCTCTACAAAACGTGCAAAAATCAAATTCGACCAACTTACGAACGTCGGGGAGATTCAAATTGCTTGGAACAACGATTGAAGTAGCAAATTGCTGACAAGTCGAAATAATGAAAAACATTATGAAAAATAATCTCAATTGAAAACAGTTGAACTATGGTAACGGACTCTGGAAACGTTAAAATTATGAATATGGACTGTATTGAACATCGATCGAAATGAACTCTTTTAGAACATGACATATGTTCGAGGTGAAAAACCTAATCAAAAACGAACTGTTGAAAACAATGAACTATATGGACTGTTTTACTGTAAATTACGCGCTCTATTCCGAACAATAGAGAAATTGTCGCGCTTACCTAATGGATATACAGATCAGGAGCATGTAATTCCACAATTTGTTTCATGATTTGCAGGTTTTTCTCCTCATTGAGACAGACATTTTTCATTCTTCCACTAATACTAAGGTAAAGTACTTCTTTTTCTCCTTATATAAACATGGCGTTTTATTCGGTTTTCAATTTTTATAAATTATTTAATGGTAAAACTTTGAATATTCTAATTTCAAATACCTTTAAAGAGATTTATATTATTGAATAATTGTGGTTAGCATTCCTTTTCGATTAAATAGATTTCGTTATTATTAAAATGCTCTCTAAAAGTAGATTCGAGCGAGTCATACTTTTAATTATTTACAAAGCCGTCATATAGAACGGTAAAATAATAAGCTCGTTTAACAAAAATTGTATCCAAAAGCGTTATTTTTTCAAAAAAGCCCTGAGATGGCATAAACTTAAAAATGCGTTTTTTCTTCCCGACATGGGACAAGCATATATTGACCAACTAGGTCTACAAAATCGTAACAATGCGATAAGGCGAGTATAAGTATTTTAACTTAGCGAAATACATTAAATTGAAAATATGTTTTAACCGTCCAAACCAAAATTTTTCAAATAAAAATACGCCATCCTTCTGTAATTCTAATTTACAACTTTTACCCTTTGCTATAACCTCCTGTTTATTTCAATGTCTTGTCTCATTATAGATCATATACATTTAAATATTTTTTTTGACCTATATCATTAATTTTAGCATTGTGTATTGTATTTTTCTATATATTTTCAATTTATTAGAGGGTGCCAAATCTTTAAACTTCCAGTTAGTAAGATGGGGAGATAATATAGCAACTAACCCCCAAATGTACCCCATTTCATGTTGAAATCATCATGACAAAGTTAATTTTTCCCAAAATTCGAACAAAGACTTTCGTAGGAATCAAATTACACCAGGTTTAAGAACATAACAAGTTCCACCCAGTCATTATCAAATTAAAATCTATATTCTCAAGACCTTTGGCACTGATTGAAAGAATTATATCTAAGTTCCCATCCGTACGATGTACCTAATTACCCTTGTTGAGATAATAGGAATTTCTGTTTATAACGTGAATCACGAGCTCACGTTTACAGTATTTAATAAGGTTTATGATCAACGTATAAATACTACTCCGATATCTTTCGATAGAGAGAAGACGATGTAAATCATTCTAAGCTAGTCTGGATAAATGTTATAAGATTTATATTCTGTGTGTTGTGGAAATATACGGTAACATCCATTTACAAATAATATGCTATAAATACCATTCATTTACCAAATATATATGCTATAAACATACCGGTTGAACATCAACATTCACTACCGAGCATGCATGAGTACTGTGCTGCTGGTTTAGCATAGTTCATGTAACCGCAAATCGTCCTTCTGTAACGCTATATTATAAAAACTTGAATGAAGTAGCCCAACTACAAGAAAATATATTAGTTAGTAAATTCACGGGAAAGGGAAATAAAACATATTACTATACTAGGCGCGGCGGTGCGGCTCATCGTGCTAAGCGTTAGGAATACGCTCGCCACCGCACCTCTAATTACTCTGCGTGGGTTCGCAGGTTCGAATCCCATGCGGGATGGTTATGTGCGAGAGGATTGCTGGACTCCTCGCCGCCGTAGGGTGGTTCACGTAACCGCTGGTCTGTTACGGCTTCCTCCAGCATCAAGTTCATGCTTCCGAAACCGAATACGGTAACTAACTAATTCCATACCCAACATGCAATGGTACGGTACCGGTAACCGAACGAGAGGCCATGGTTCACCAAATGGTTAAATCGTCTTATCGGCTTTCCTCTTACCCGGGATAAATATGTAAATCCTTATCCTTATACATCTGGCAACACCCTTTTTATCCTGCACTCCACGTGGGTTTTTCACCAGAACGAAGTGAATGAGAAATGTTTAATGTTTGAACGCTGGCAACGATAATATCCGTTTAAATCTGGTAAGATTTATTGCAAGTAAGTGTTATAAAATAATTTTCTTCTCATACCTACGTATTGTTTTCAATTTTGTACCATTACCTTATGATTGGGAGGCCAAGTTGCAGTGCGGTACCGGTACTGCTTGCGATGCAATCATAAAACTGTAAAATACTGGCTGCTTTGGCCTGATATATTTAATAGCTATGTGATCCCCATACTGCCAATCCACACTTTCTAGTACCTAGTAATAATAGTACCGTATGTGATCAACTTTTGTGTGGATATGATTCAGAATTGAGCCAGTTGCTCTAGCTGTACCGGTATGAAATGAATCTCCATCTGTCCTAGGTTATAAATATGATTTTCATATGATGATTGGATGTCTTGAACATAATACAGTAACAAGGTGTACCATAGCTTTTAGTCTGGTTACAAGTCTGTGTCAGGTTTGGAATCAGTCAGTTATTTGTCTCAGATGCTGGACTAGCAGACTTATGCCAGTACAGAAGTATGTTGTGTTGTGACTACTGGGCTGAATTGTAGTTAACTAAACTCAAATACAATTACAAAATACTTGAATAGACTGATAGATGCACAGTAATCCACATGTTTTTATCTTCATGTTGTTAGTTATCCAATCGGAAGCTTATTCATACAGTCATATGTTTTTAGTAATGTCTGAATGTAGTACATAGTAGACTATATTTCAGTATTTGCTTTTCAAACTTCAAGAAATGTTTTGGAATAATGTGGCAAATGAGTTTTATTTTCTAATATTTTCGCCAATTATATTTGTATATTTCTAGACATAAATAAATTTATCCTGTTGTTTTTGCCAATTTGTTCTTGTTAGTTTATTTAATATATTTCTCTGCTGTTTGTCTTTTTCTACCAATTTACTTAGCCTCGCTTTTTTTATTATTTACATTATAAATTGGCCATTATCATGTAATTTATTTTATCTGATAATTTAGCAGGTGCTGTGCTGATTATAGAGTAAATAGATAAATATTAAAATAGAATAAACTTATTATTATAAAATAAACTTTTATAAGTATTTCCTTTCCGAGTTTCTTATTTCCCTTATTCGCAGATGTCTGTAATTATTTAATGTCAGACAACCTGTGTTTATATATTACTCGGCATAGGGCAGTGGGAAGATGAGTGTATTCATGTACCCAGTCAGATACCCATGTTTTTCGTACATTATGGTAACGCAATGGCGATTGGGTCCCCCCAACCAACCCTAATCCTAAATATTGAAAAAGTGGAGTTTACGAGAGAAAATTTTGTTTTGAAGAACGCAAAACTTCATACTCGCGAAACTACCCGCACAAAGTTGTGACTAAGACATGTTCAAGCCAAATTCTTTTATTCATGTTGTTTGGCTGCTGGCTGACCTTGGCCAACAGTCCAATTTGCTGATTACGCCATTTTTTCAAATTTTGGTACAAATATAATAAGAACGTAAAAACTAAGTTAGTTTGACAATCTAATAGGCTACAACAGTATTTCCTAACTGAGAAGGAATCTCGTCTCAGAAGAATCAATTGTTGTAAATTTTACTTTATGTTCACATGTAATTTAATTATTATTTTTAATTTGTTAGTAATTCTTTAACACATATTTGTGCACATATTAAACCCAACAAATGGAAACGTAACGTAACAAAATTAATATCAGCGCTTTTCAAAGTTGGGGAGAATGAAGATTCGAAATTAGTCAAGATAGTAATAGTTTTCAATAAAAGTTGTCAAATAATTCCCCTTGCATTTTACAACATTTTAGGACTTGAACATCATATATGTATGGAGACTCTTTATTTTTGCATGTTATTTTACTATCAGTTGACAATTAAACTTTCTTGATCTGAGTAGAACTAACTAGAATTATGGCTGAACAAGCCAGACCAAAAGGACGAGCTCGTGGAAGAGCAAGAGGCACTGCGTTACTACCCGAAGGTAAAGTTTGATTTTGACCGTTAATTTGAACATGGATAAGGAGAATAATTGTTTTTATTGCAATGCAGGTTTATGTATTTCTCTCCTAAGAATTTACATCCTGAAGTATTGTTAATTTTTATGTATTAGGTGAATAATTTTAAGTTATATTGATAGTTCTTTTATTTTGACTGGTGTAACCCCTTTGGGGCATTTATAAATTGGTGGATTGACATCCGAATTTGTCCTTCGTCCTCAAAATTTGAATGACTTTGTCGTCTTCATCTGGCTATGTGACACACACCACTACATATTGAGATTTTTAAATCTTTTTTTTTCTTCCATGATTTTTTTAAACAGCGGCTGCTGGGCCCAGAGGCGTGGAAAGAATGCCCCCGCATCCTCCTGAAGCTGGAGAAGGTGTCCCAGGATCTGGGCGGGGTAGACAACGTGGGGCTATGAGGGCAAGAGAACCAGGTGAATTATTTTATTCAAATCGAAGAACAATTTGTAAGAATAATAAGTAATATGCATCTCTAACATGTCGTGACTCATACTAGCCCCACTTTTAGTCAAAGTATTAAAAATATTCGAACCCAAAACAGCATAATCATGCTCATTCTGCTTGCTTTATTCATTTTCAATATATTGCAATATATATACCGTATATATGCTCGCGAATAGGCCGAGTTTAAAACTCAAAAAAAAAGTTGCTAAACTAAGGGACCGTCTTATTCGCGCATAACTCAGATTGCACCAAAAAATCGGCTCATTCGCGCATCAGAATTTAATCGCGCAACGAGATGATATTATGCTGACTTGCCGGTAATTCCAAAAGCTTCGAACCATACTCTTTAAGTTCTCACGATAAAAAGCGTGCACGCACACACACACTCGCTTGTGAAAGTGGATTGTCTTATCATACAGCTGATGGCAACAATCCCTTCCATTAATACAAATCACGACGCATGAAAAGCAATATAGACTTTATTAACATGAATTTACAAGTAAGAGTTACGAGTAAGAATCTACGGCTGTCGCTAACAAACAGAAATGATAAACGTTAGAAATATTTGTGTTACAGCAATTTTATTTTCTTTCTGCGCCTTTCTTAAGGCGTCTGGCGTGTTAAGATTCGTAGCGATTTATAAGAATGTGTTAATACAGCGTTATTTCTTTCCTTGAAACGGACAAGGAACGAAATTAATCGGGAGGAAATTTTAGGGAGTCTGCCTATTCGCCATATAGGCGTAGTTTCGAGTAAATACGGTATATCCCTAACTCAAAGCAGTGGTACAAGTGGGGATAACTCACCATTATTTGCCTTTTGCTGCAAACAATGTTCTTTTTCCATAGCCACTGTTATCAAAGATAAGTTGAAGACTACTATTTTTAAAACGACTGGAATACTTCTACTTCGGCATTGCCTACACAATTTAATACACCACACCAGTGCTTCCCAAACTACGGGCCAAGTACAGCCTACGTAATGATTTAATAATTGTCCCCCAAACTCAAGTTTAACACTTTTGTATTTAAATTATAAGCACGGGTAGTAGTATTGGCACCCTGCGGGCTCTGCCGGCCCACTTCAAATTTTAGTCCTGGTCAATCAACTTTCGTAACGTCTGCCCTACACCCACATTGAAGTAAATGATACTAATGTCCCGATCTTGCAGGTCCTCGGGGAGACGTTATAGCTGAAGCATCGAGAGGCATGGGTAGAATGACTGTGTCTGGAAGGGCACCTGTGATGTTGCTTGGGCCCAGACGCAACTTTGACCCCTCTCTGTTCGATCCGGAGACTAAACCAGAGCACATTACTAACAAGAAAGGGTGCGATGGCATGACAGTCGACATATTAACGAATTATTTCAAACTGAACGCATCGAAACAATGGTGTTTGTATCAGTATCGGTAAGTTACCCTAACACACTAACTTTTTCTCCCAATAGAACGAACCCCTGATATGTCAATGGGGCCTCTAACAATAACAATGATGAGTGATTACAGAAGAAAAATGCAAGAAATTCAGTTATGCGTCTGCTTTGGTATTTTCCTCGCAAACTTCTTAAGTTGTATCTCAAAGTTGTTCATAAAAATATCCACACTATTCAATCAATATCTGTTTATATTCTTAATAGTTGTATACAGGGATGGCCATTTCCGAATACTAAACTATTCCGAATACATTCTAAAATAATGTTTTCGAATCTGGAATTCCGAATACATTCTAAAATCGAAAATAACACATTTTTTTTTAAGTTTATTAAAACCCAGTAAAATAGGGACTAAGCTTCAATGGTAATACCAGAATAAAGCCACAAACCAACAGTATATGTGCACAAAGTAATTGATAGTTTATAGCTATCAATAAAAATAATAGCATCTTGTGACACAGTCAGTTTATTAAAATTGTACACTTGGTACAAACGACCATATGGAAAGATAGCCAAGGAGTTGTCTGACGCTTTCTATCATTGGTACCATGATATTATGATAATAGTCAAGTTTATTGACAAAAATACTATAGAGTAATAAAATTCATTGGCAATACAGGCAACTGCAGCAAGCAACAATAATCGAATATCCATTATGCCTTTACAAATTCTAATATTTAAGCCTTGAGTATTCTACTACCTACCAGTATATTTGTATATTAATTTATGTGAAGCATATTGTTATTATGTGTAACATATCGTTATATCTGAAATAAGCAATAAGTTAGGATGTAACAGCCACCGCGATTCCCCGCTCGTTCCGTCTTTTCAGCGTATAATGATCATTTATATATATAATATATATTAATTTTATGAGTCCAATGTAACTTGTGGTTGCTTCTTCTTACGTCAAAATAAAAACTTAACTATTCAGTCGACAGCGATCTGTGGCCTAAAAGTGAAAGTTAAACTGCCTGATGTATTTAATTTTAATACGTATTTTTGCAATCTCACCAACTCGTTATCGCCGTTAGAAAAATCTCAATAACTGATATCGAATTCTGTAGAGTACAACTTCATTTCATACAATGAATATACATATAAAGTTTAGCAGGAAATTAAAAATACATATCGCGCGATTACTCCCCCTGTTAAAAAAACCGACTTTTACAACGAATAATATAACAACGAATACCGTATATATTTCTCTGTTGTGCAAAGTGATGAATTCGTGACCGATACGGGCATATTTAAAATGTCTTGCTTTATTAATTTAATTGTTTTCAATTTAACCTGCGGTTGCTTCGTCAAAATAAAATCCTCACCACTCTAATATATCATGACAATCCGCGGACATAAAAATAAAAATGTTTGGTAAACTGCGCGGTTATATATTGTTTTGATCCGTATTTTGCGAATTCGGCAAATTTGAGATGTGTAACACTGACTCCGCTCAATCGGAATGCCGCCACTCCGATTATTTTTAAGTTAAAACCGTTCGAAAAATTCATAAATCTGCCGTAAAATCTCAGACTAAAATTTATTTCAGCACAATAAAAATTGATTGAATATTCTTTAGATTAATTATATTATATACATTCTCACAATCCAGTAAAAGTCGCGTTTCAAACCTTGTATAATGTTAACACAAAAATTTTTGACGGCAATTTAATTAAGGTAATGGATAATCAGGCAAATCCCGCCCTCAATTAGTGACGATATGTTTCTAAACGCGGACCAAACATAATTTGGAAATTTTGCGATTTTCACCGCCTAGAAAAGCGTTTTTTAAACTGTCGCGGGCTTCAATAAAACATATTTTGTTTACGGTTTTATTTTCAGTATTTCAAATTGCCGCTTTTCAATCAGAAAATTTGCGTTTTCTTTAGAAACTCGCCGCCGATGAACGTATTCACCGGATTCACAATTCCGTGCGAGTACAAAAATAGATAATTGTCATCGTTATCGTGGAACAAATTTGTGATAAATTTTAGTTTTAAGAGAATAAAACAAACGTAATGGCGTTTACGGCCTGAATAACACGTTACCCTGATGAGCGATGAAAACAATCACGCGCATGTTTCTATCGAGAATGTTTTCATTCAACGGAAACGTCTTGAAAGCGCGACGTCGAAAATGTGTGACGTCACACAAATATCCGATATTCTTATGAACGCTAATTCCGATATTCGAATAACGAGATATTCGAATACTTTATTCGAATTGGCCATCCCTGGTTGTATAGCAAAAAATGCTGTTTTACACACGTAAGTATTGGAAAATAGTTGTATTCCACTCACAAATAAGTAACTCTCATGAAACCCCTAATCTAGGGTTTCCTGAACTGGGGTCTGTAAACCCCTAGGGATTCGTGATGACGGCACAGGGGGTCCGCAACAATATTAGAAGAGCCTGATCGATCTTTAATGATTAATTTCAATCAAAAAGCCATTGCATCTTTTCGGTTGAGCATTGCGGACAAATATCCTCTGCTGTCTGAAAAAGCATTTAAAATTTGATTGCTTTTTGCAACGACAGAGACAGCATTTTCAGCTCTTACCAATATGATGGCTAAATACAAGTCGATACTTGCCGTAGAATCTGATCTACGAGTTTGCTTGTCACAAATTGTTCTGAGAATCGATAAATTGTGCAGTGAAATGCAATCTCATCAATCACACTAATGTTGTTTGTGTTGTAAATGAGAAATTATCCTTCCTAGTAAGTTAGGCACAGAAATTTATACACTAAGGATGGGGGTTCGTCAAAACTAAGATTCACAAATAGGGGTCTGCGGCCCATTGAGGTTCAATAAATTAGATAGGCTAGTACTCGACGAACTTTCAAAAAACTGTTAAAATGCTTTCATTTTATAACCTTACTCTGTCAAGGAATACCCTGCTGTTTTTGTAATATTATTTGAAATATGTAAAATCATTTGAGTCTATTTTATTTTCAAGTGTGGACTATGAACCTGACGTTGATCACAGAGGGGCTCGTAAAGGAATGCTGCGGGATCATCAAGAACTGATCGGAAAAACTTTCATATTTGATGGAACAATGTTGTACACTCTACAACGCTTACCTGAAAAGGTAAGCATTTCTAATTGATTTTCCACTATTTTGTATCTTTGGAAAATCTCCATAGTTTTTTAGACCTTTACCTCTTTGGTTGTTTTCTTTTAGGATATGATTTTATTTTCTATCCTGGGCTAGCAGAAAAAGTAAAAACCAAAAGATAGTTTAATTATATGGCTAACCATGACCTGTCATTTGATCACCAATATATGTTGGACATATGGAATAGCTAGCCATTCATTTTTCTTTCAATGTATTGATGAATGATGAAAGGAGCCTTCAGTCGTCTATAGAAAACCATATCATTCAATCAGTATCTTTGAAGTGAAGATTATTGAAGTGTTGGTTGTTTTTAATTCATAAGTATCTTACTGTACCGTACCGTAATTAAGTAACTTATATTTTTAATATTTTTTAAGAATTGTGGATTTCTAGTTTTTGTTGACTATTTTCTTTACTTGAATAATCCATTAATCTCGCTATTTTTTCCAGGTGAATGTTGTGCACTCTCAGCGAAAATTTGACCAGACAACGGTCAAGTTGACCATTGCTTTGACCAGTGAGCTGCCTCCTAATTCACCAATCTGCATTCAGCTTTACAACATCATATTCAGGGCGTAAGTCTTTATTCTATTTTTTAAAATTTGAACAGTTGTCACTTTTTATTAGTGATTCATATGAAGCAGTATGATTTATATATCTTTTTACTTTGGATGGGCTTTCGAGATAGAGTTAAGCTTGCTTTTACTGGATCTTTGGCTATCGTCTACTTTTCAAACTACCCAGTACCCGCACAACGTTTTAATGGTGCAAATATAAGCACAACGTTTTAATGGTGCAAATATAAATTAGGTTTACTATTATTACATTACATTCTATTACGGGATGTCTGCACATCCCAAGATCTTGTTATCCAAATCAGATTTTTACAGACTAAGCCAAAGTTTTCAACAACCTATCGTCAGAATGCTTTTTAATCCGGAATTGGAGTCTGTTGTAAATTCTTCCAAATTTCGTAGTGTTGGCATACTCCAAATTTTTCTGGTTTTTCAAATCTTACGTATTTCAGTAATAAGCATAATGGGCAAACAATGAACATCTGATTGAAGATTTTTGAGGAGAGATTTTGTTTTGGCTGCATTGGAGACTGAACTATTTAAACTTTTTTATTGTTAATTAAGGGATGGAAATGTAGAAGAATCCAATATCATTACGGAAATCCAGTGTATATTAACAAAAGTTTTTTGTACAGAGCCCCCTGTTTTCACCCTTATTTCCTTAATTACAATATATTTATTAACGATTCCTAAACTTTTCTTTATTTTATTAATCTCGGCATAGTATTACTAAGCTTCTAAACTTTTCTATCATTCCTAGTTTGCGTGATAAAAATTATAAACTTGTTTTTATTTTGATTTAGAGTTCTTGCTAAGCTTGGCATGAAACAAGTCGGTCGTCATTACTATGACCCAGGTGCTGCCTTTTCAGTTGCATGTCGTCAAGTGACTTTTGAGCTGTGGCCGGGCTTCATAACGAGCATCTTGAAATACGAGAACAATGTGATGTTATGTGCAGAGGTTTCACATAAGGTGGGTGGGTAATGATGCAGGGGCTGCTATAAGTCAAATCCTACTAAATGCATTCAAATTGAAGAAACATTAGAATTTTTTTAACAACGATTTCACTCTATCGCAATGCTACCTTTTTTAAGATATTAGGATTATAGTTAAGAAAATTCAGTGTTTTCTAAAAATTTTCAAAGACTCCAAATCTAAAATACCTTTGCAAAAATCAGACAGAGAAGGGTGTTCACAGTTGGCACAAAAGAAAAGAGGTCAAGTTGACAAACTATTACACTGCGTTTTCAGTCTCAACATTACCTCATTGGCAGTTGAAAATTTGGGGCGTGGTTTGCCTCTTATCGTCTCATTGCCGATGATTGTGCCCTGGACCCAGACTTCTCAGGGTGATAATCGAATAGAATACGAGCGCAACTCAAAATGAAAATGAAGTTGACCAAACTTTTCTAAAGTCTATTATTAAAAAAGTTATACATATGCCAAAGTTATGACAAAAATTTAGTTATCGAGACTGGTGTCATAATTGTAAATTCAATCAACCTAGTGCCAATCTTAGAGTCCTTTTTTAGGGCAATTTTATTTGAAAGCTAGAGTCAACTCTGAGGTAGGATTCTCTCTTTCTTTGACTCTCTCAGAGAGCGTCTGAGTCAATTGTAGATTTTACCAGGCTCCTGCTCAATGCTAAAGAGAATGCTAAAATAATTGAGTCGTTGTGAGTGGCGAGTTTGGGCCATCTTGCCATATTGAAAACACAAACTCAAATATAATCTTACGACTTGCAGTTGATGCGTAAGGACACTGTTCTTGATGTGATGAATGGTTTGCTGAATGAATGCAGTAGAAGAGGAAGAAATTTCCACGAAGAATGCCAGAAGTTTCTAGTTGGACAAATTGTTCTCACCAGGTTAAATTTTTTTACCGTTCAAGTTCCCAATCAGTGGATTATGAGGAGTTGTAGGGGCCACAATGCTAGGCTCAAAACTGATTTTACTTTTTTCTTGCCAGTAAGACTCGTCGTTCTTCCTAGTAATATTGCTCGGTAATGTCATTTCACAGGGTGTTTTCACATAAATTGTTTGAAAATAATGAGATTTGGAATCGACCAATAAAAAGAATACTATAACTACCACTGGAATGATAAATAGTGTGGCCATGACTCATGGCCCATGAGTGCTAAAAGTCCGAGGAGGGGGCCACAAGCCATAAAATAATGGGAACCACTGCATTACTGGATAGTTTGATACTACATAGTCATACCGTTTTAATAGCTTATAATGTGTATATAAAGATGCATTACTGTGATACTGAATAAGAAAAAAAAATGGTAGTAATATACCTCACACATGTACAAGGTGAAAATTTACCATAGCATTAGTAAAGTTTTGCATTATGAATTAGTTGCTATTCCTTCAGAAGCATATAAATTCTTTTTTAATTTCAACATGTCCGCCATGTTTCATTCCATATTGATACTGCTAAATTGGTAATAAGTTTTCCGAATTCTATTAACTTCATAAAAAGGAAATTGGTACTTAATTCTTCACGGAGATTAATTAGTGGGGCATGTGATGTCGGCATATGCTTAGAGGGGGTTAAACGGGGAACTTGAGTCGAAAGCTCATTAGGGAGAAAAACTTGATTACTTAAAAAATTTTATCATCAGCCGAGTGTGTTTCGTGGATATCAAGAAATTTTACCACAAGAATAGACTTATCCTCTATGAATTAATTCCTGGGAAAAGAAAGATTATCAGTGTACCACCCTGTGGTAATCCATGCATGCTGTGAGAAATAATGATATCAAACATATTGTCTAATACCGTGATCTTAGTGTAATCATAGGGCATTATCTGGGATTATATAAGAGCAGATTAGCCAGGAAACAGATTTGTTAATCTATGTTCGTTCACGGTGTGAATTTATTACATTTTTTCCTCAAATTTCGATATAAATACAATGTTCGTTGTATTGTGAATCTATATTTGCTGTTATGTACATATGGGTAGTTTAGGACTTGAGAAATTTTCAATTTTAAGTGATATATTGCACTGCTGTTAGTTTCAATAGTAAGGTATCAATTTGACTGTTTTGATTCCTATAATCTACTTCAAAATCATGGAAGATTAAAAAAAAAAGGCATGATGAAAAGTGTGAGTTTGTGTGGCAGTGGCCACTGAAATATAGATAGAATTAATAATGGTTCCCGTCTCAAAACTCATTTATAAAAAGTAATTTGAGAAATTGAGTATTAACATGTTATTAAAGTATTTCTCTACTTTCTTTGGATATGATAGAATTTTTAATTTATTTGGAGAGAGGAAAGTTGATAACCTCCTGTATGGTTAGAAATCTATTTCAGTGTGACATATATTTTCATTTATTGTCAACGAGAATATATCCAGTATGTCCTGAATGGAATCAACAGCAAATCCTAACTATTCAAATATAAACATTCTAAGCAAGATTCTTCTTTCACAGATACAACAACAATACTTATCGAGTGGATGGAATAGAATGGGATCTCAATGTCAGCATGAAGTTCAAGAAAGGAGAAGAGCAAATCTCGTACTTGCAATATTATCAGGACGTAAGTATGTTTCAAGGATTGTTTAAACAGCGATGTGGAATCGGGTTTTGCAGTATTTTATTGACCTTATGTTTGAATTTCAAATTAGTCGGTCAAAATTTGAATTCCTGGAGTCAGAGTTGGAATTGCTGGACTTTTTTCACTGAAGTTCATTTTTTTGTTGACAAGAAATTCTCATTTAACTGTTAATTAGAGATGGCTTCTATATGCCGAATTTTTTCTTAACAGAATAGGATTTCCTCATGAATTCGTCAATGGAGTTTGAGTCCATTTTCCCTTCAGGCTGGGTTGGAGTTGAAATTTCCAATACTTAGGTTGCTAAAACGGAAATTTCCATTATATATATGTTTAAAAAAAAATCTCAATAGTTGAAAGAATTTACAGAATATATAACTGTACGCCGCTCCCTTTCCATAACCACATATTTCTCTTTAATAATTTCCCATGTCCCTAAAACACATTTCTTAAAAATATTTTGGTTTTTTGTTTGCAACATAGCACTACAACATCAAGGTGAATGACAAGCAGCAACCACTTCTTCTCTCTCGTCCAAAGAAACGAGAAGCTCGACGTGGTCTTGAAGTGATTCATCTCGTACCTGAGCTTTGTACCGTTACTGGACTTACTGATGAGGTAAGCTATGTGCTCTTGTTTTCATCTCGTGCGGGGCTGCCGAGTCTAGTTTGGCATGTCTTTACTGGACTCTTGAGTCCTGTTTTCCATCTTCCTTGATACTTTTAATGATGATGAAAGAAGTTTTTTGAAATTTACTAAGATTTCTCGACAGTCTAATGTTTTCAAACAGAGTTTGAAATTCTATTCAGACTCCACAGCTGTGTTTGATGCTGTGATCTATGATATTTTGTAGCCATTACAACTTTTCGGATCAAGAATAATCAACTGCACAGGTTTTTTATGTGTCGTGTACCATGGTAACCCCTGTGTATACGAATTAGAAAATCCTCACTTTTGTGGCTTGCATCCTTTTATATTGATAGCAAAAATCGAATATTTCGTTTTCTTCAGCTTCGTTCAGACTTTCATACCATGAAGGCATTGGCAGAGCATACCAAGCAAGGACCGACCAAGAGAGTTCAGGCTCTCTCCAATTTCATCAAACGCATTTCTGGGTACGTTTGATTTTCAACGACACATTCCCGAGTGCGCTTCGTCCATTAGACCTCAATTTTATACTGAATTTA
This sequence comes from Styela clava, assembly GCF_964204865.1. Taxonomy (NCBI): domain Eukaryota; kingdom Metazoa; phylum Chordata; class Ascidiacea; order Stolidobranchia; family Styelidae; genus Styela; species Styela clava. Next base: position 22,505,006 of record NC_135250.1, read on the forward strand.
TTATTGTTCAATTCCTTGAATTTGTTATATATATGAACAGGATAGTGTCTCGTTATGTTGCTTATAAGTTAAATTACTTGCTGTTTGTGGGTCTTACTTTGTAGGATTAATAGGTCTAAATGAAAATTGCAAGTGGCAATTTTGGTATGTGGTAGTTATTATCGGACTTTGCTTATTTATACTGGTATCAATGCACGACATTTGTACCTACCCACCTACTCAATTTTTTTTTTTAGAAACAAGGAAGTAACTGAACATCTGAATCGCTGGGGTCTTCGCTTCGACAATGATCTAATCAGCTTGCAAGGAAGAACACTTCCTCCAGAAAAGATCATGTTTGGGAAGGTGATTCTTGTTTTAATATGTTTTTAATCATTTTTGAACAACTCAAATTTACATGAATGATATCCCATATTTTGCACAAATTATTTAAAATATATTGCTTTGATAACCTCTATTTAAATTTTGTCTTTTATATTTCTAATTATGAAATGTTAATTAGTCGACTTTTCAATAGTAATATTTTTCATATTCAAACTAACTTGTACTTTATTTTATTTATTCATAGCAAAAAATCTGTGACGGAGGGCCGCAGGCTTCTTGGGACAGCCAGTTTCGCAACTGCAAGCTATTGAGAACAGTAAACCTGGAATGTTGGCATCTGATTTGCACTGGAAACGATGAAGGAACGGCAAATAACCTCGTTCAAAAGATGATAAGTGTAAGACTGTTTATTTGTATGAAAAATGTCCATGTCTAAACAAGATATTCTTTCAAATATGATCATGAGTGAATTATTGGATCTTGCGATCAGCAAATCAATTTGCAATTGCAATTGCTCGATGGATTTGGCAAATTTTGACCGCCAATTTTGAAGACTGCAAATTTTAATTCCAAATATCCTAGATATTCAAAATTTCTGAAGGTTTCTGTATATCTCTGAATGGCTCAAGCTATGCCTGGCTGACTTTGTTTTGCACTTAAAATTGTTATTTACAGATTTTTGTCAAACTTTTTTTGCAGGTATCACAAGCAATGGACTTCAGGATGTCGCGTCCCAAATTTGTAACAATTCGTAGCGACAGGGTTGAAATCTTTCGTTCTGCTATTCAAGATATTGCTTCGGAATCGAAAAACTGCCAGCTGGTATGTTGATTCAATTTTAGTAAAAGTAATGAATTTAGGATTCAAAGGGTTGGTCGTTGGCGTATCGTTCTTTCCTATCCTGTGAGATAAATATGAAAATCCTATTCCTATTCTGTTATGGAAGTCTTGGCACTCCAAAAGCGTGTGTACCAATATGGAGGTAACTAATTTTGTTCGCCTACTTTACATCAAGTTGTGTAAAGGTACTAAAACCTATGGGCAGGGAGATATTCACTCGGCTAACAAAGACAGTCCCCGCACTCGTAATTGAACTAAAATAAGGAAAATCGGAATAAAGTTATTGCCTAACCATAACCTGGCACGCACACTATCGGGAGTACCAAAGTCTTTGTTGTTTTCAAAATTTTGAACTTCAACGATTGCAGCGATATCTTAATTTAACAATTTCACAGATTTGTTGTTTACTGCCAAGCAATCGAAAGGACAGATACGATCAAATTAAGAGACTTTGCTGCGTTGATTTACCCGTACCAACCCAGGTGAATACTTTATCCTATAAAGAATTATTTTATTGTTTTTATTAATGAAATTTTTATGCAAGCTCATTTGTTTATTGCATTTACTCTTTGTATACTGATGGTGGGTCAAAAGTTCCTAACATATAACAAAATGTCTTCATGTCTCTCATACGAACCTAAATTCAGAGATACTATGGCAGTATTTTTATCGAATCGCAAATTCAGGTACAAATTTTTTGAAGTTGAAATCAATCGCAGTGTGGATTGAAACTTGCAATTCAGTTTTCAGAAGGAATCTAAAATGATATAAATTTTTAAAAATTGAAGAAATCACATCCTCTACTTTAGAAAATGTGATTTAACGGTCCAGCCTTTGTCGAATTGCAAGAGATAAAATAATTCTTATTGTAAAAAAATTCTTGAATTTGGTACGCATGGGATTATTAAATACTGAATAAATAACTTTTGTTCTTGTTTCATTAAGGTTGTTCTTGCCAGGACCTTATCAAAGCCACAACGTGTGATGAGTATTGCTACGAAGATTGCTATTCAGATCAATTGTAAACTTGGGGGAGAGGCGTGGGCTGTTAATATACCGGTAAGTTTGAAGAAAGGATTCAAAACAAGCTTATTCAAACTTGGCCCTTGACCTCCGAGGGGGGGGGGGGCACAAGTAAGTGCCTTCTTTAGGCCTGCTCACTATGGCTGCAATTATTTAAAATAAATTGACTGACTTTTCAATTCTGACTGTAATGAAAATCCAATACCCACCACCTGACCCAGTGTGTAATAAATTAGCCCTTCCAAACTAAATGGCTTGTTGCCTAGCAATTGCTGCTTGTGTAGACCCTTGTTCTGAGTGAAAGTTGTAAAATGTCAAGTATAAGTATCGAAAATATGGGTGCAATTTTTTATCACTAGTTGAATAACAACTTATGTTTATCATCTCAACAGCTTAAAGGTTGCATGATAATCGGAATCGACACGTATCATGATTCTGCTCAGAAAGGCCAAAGTGTGGGAGGATTCATCGCCAGCATAAATCCATCATTTACAAGGTAAGTCGCTGCTGTCTGTAGACAAAAATTGCTAGTGCTGGATTAACTCTTGCCCTGAGAGAAAGGAGATGATATCTGAGCAAAGATATGAACACTGAAGTGTTAAAGCTACTAACACTGATTTATATTGCCTCCATGGACAAATGTCGGGTGTCCTGAAGTACATGCCCACAACCCACAAGTACACCTAGTTGGCGTAGCATAATGATTTTTGCATTTAATATTCCTAACCACACCTACGTCGTCCAAAAATTATGTCATGGTGACGTCACAATCACATCATAGCTTGCCAAAGTATAACTGCGATCCTCCGAAATGGCATCTGTGCCGACTATAATGAACTCATTAACGCCAGTGATCTCTCTCTCTTATATAATATATATATTTTTATTTTTTTTCAGATGGTATTCCAACACTACTTTTCAACAAACTGGCACCGAAATGATTGATGGACTAAAAAGATGCTTCAGTGGTATGTCATAGTTTTTTTCTTCACTTTATGATCTGTAGTTAGAGTGTAATAAATTGGTTAGAGAATGCGGGATTGGAAACATTGCATATACAGAGCTATGTTCAGAGCAAATTCATGAATAGGATATTATTATTAAATATGGAAGTGGCTTTCTTAGAAATTCATCAAGTTCTGTGACGACCTTTTACAGGAGCTTTGAAGAAATACCATCGTGACAATGGACAATTGCCTGGAAAGATATTCGTTTTTCGTGATGGAGTTGGAGACGGACAATTGGAAACCGTACGAGAGCACGAGGTGCCACAGATGTTGCAGTGTTTGGAATTGCCAGAAACTCCAGATTATAAGTATGTTACATATTGTTAAGCAGAAGTCCCGAAACCCAGAGTCACTTTGAGTCAAGTTAAGTTCAGTGTTCACCATTGAGTTAACTCTCATCTTCTCTTTGTTGATGACGGGTCTAAGTCACTCCGACTCCGTCCAATTATCTTTCGATTCTTTCAGGTCCAACTCGAGTTGGAGTTAATTACTCGAGTCTCCCTAACGCTGTTATACACCAATCAAGATCATTGATGATGCTTGCCTACCGCAATTATCATGGTGTGGATTGGTGGGAGTGTTTTGGAGAGATCAAGACATTTTGAATTCTTATTTAGTTTTCAATGTAAAAAATTATGTGTAATATGCTCAGCATTTTGGGAATTTGTTCAACATCACCAATTGTGTTGCACTCAGCGTTGGGTCTTACGAATATAAATATCACACAAAAAAATTCTTGTTTTCAGGCCCAACTTCGCATACATTGTGGTAAAGAAGAGAGTGAATGCACGTTTTTTCACCAAAGGGAGACAAGCTCTCGTCAACCCACCGCCAGGAACGATTATTGATGATGTCGTAACCAGACCAGAATGGTAAGAGGCGGTATTGGGTAAAAGTCCACAAACCAGAGTCGCAATCATGGGTCATCCGAGTCCCCAGGTCAATCACTTGAGTCTCGAGTAAGTAGTCAATCACTGTGATGTCTCACTGACGGTTAGTTGACGGAGAATTATTATTATACGAGGTATTTGCTTACACGACTCGAGTCTTTGATAAATGGTGACTTGAGTTCAACTCTAGTCGAGTCAGTGACTCGAGCCTCACTCACACTCGCCAACATTCGTGAGAAGCCTTCAATTTGTTTACCTGTGACAAATTATGAGCTGTAATTGTATGCATCTTCAGTTGTTTGCTAGCATCACGCTAGTGCAATTTGTTGTAGCTTGGTGCATTTAATTCAAGCCCAATAATATTGCACTGATGTGATGATATGCACGATCGTCATCAAGTGCGTTAAGTTTCACTTCCACTTTAAATCAGGGGTGTGTACCGCCGGCCAAATGTGGCCCACGAGGAAAAATTGTGCGCCCTGCGGAAAAGTGCCAATTTTGAATGGTGTTCTGCCCGCGAAACGAGTTTTTGATTTAGTTTGATCTGGTATATGAGATGGTTCAAATTCAATAAATATCTATGTCTATGATGTCACAATGCCTGACAGGTAGCTTGTTCGGAGCGATCAGCGTTAGTCAAAAGATCAATGACCAAAATCTTCGTACCCACAACCACCAGAAAGCCTATGTTATTTAAGGTGTGGCCTGCAGTTTAACCCAGTTATTTGCATGCGGCCCTTCTTTTGACTTCAGATATGAAAATATGACTCCCACTGCAACAAAGTTACGACGAACTCGACTCCACAAGCCATTATTTTATCACCACACCCTTGTCAGTCAGTTACCAGGTTGCATGACCTTGAAGCCTTAGGTAATGGTATCCTTTTTCCTATTTGGAAAACGTGAGAGACTAATACCATTTGCTTTTATAAGGTTATTCTTATTCATAGATTAATTTTGGATGGATTACGAAATGTTGTAATAGCGTATAAAAAACGTAGGTGAATCAAGTCTGATCGACTCAATTTAGAATGGGTAAAAATTAGATAATTTCATCAAATTTATTTTGTCACCTTATTTCCAGGTATGATTTCTTCGTTGTGAGCCAATCTGTTCGCGAAGGAACTGTGTCACCCACTCATTACAATGTGATATTCGACAAATCTGGCCTACAACCAAACCATATGCAAAGACTTGCGTATAAACTGTGCCATCTTTACTACAACTGGCCGGTAATTTTTTCAGAATTTTCAATTTTAACCATTTACGCGCTTTTCTGTGAACAGAGGAGCGTATCAACAGCCACTAATAAGTAAGAAATTATTTCAAGTGGTGAAAATTTGAAATCGTTTGGACTAATTTTTGAGGAGAAAAGCGATTTTTGTGACAACAATTTGCAAGAGTCCACTTTTTTAACCAGCATCTTGTTTTTTTTTCATTTACATCAAATATTTTAATCATGAAAAATTTGTTCAATTATTGCTCAAAATATTTTGCCATTCTGTCAATTTTCGTTTTTGTTTCAGGGTACTGTTCGTGTCCCCGCTCCGTGCCTTTATGCTCACAAGCTGGCTTTCTTGGTTGGACAAAGCATTCACAAGCCACCTTCTCCGGCTCTCCAGGACAAATTATATTTCCTTTGAGGAAATGGTATACGTTGGTATAAGCTTCAATTTATGCTTTTTCTTTATCTATCATGTACACAGTTTCTTTCAAGTTCATTCCAAAATTAATTTCCTTCCGCACGTTATGAAAAAGGGTGGATTTGGTGATCGGGAAGTTTTTTTCTCCGATGTTAGGTGAAATTTTTGGAACAAGGAATAATTTGGTGATTGTTGGATTTGTACTTTTTTTTTCTTTCAGTTTTTAGTGCACTGTTCCTATCTGACCACTGTTTCATTCATAAGTTTTCAATAAATTGTAAAAATGCTCAAGTTGTGTTATGTTGGTGAATATCGTGGTCGTCCATGGGTTAATGTTGTGGATTTGCGCTTTATTGGTATGTTATGAATATATGTCTGTTGAAATGAGAGATATTATTACCACAAAGTCATGCTATGATAAATTTGAGTAAAAAGAGTTCATATCCGTTTTCAGTAATTGTTTGGTCGTTGTTTTGTGTGGGTCTGTATGCAAGACCAGGGGCATAGAGGGCTATGAAGGGCGGGTTTTCAAGAGTTTTGGGGGTATAAAAGAGTTTCAATCTACGAGAAATTGCTATGTTTAATACTAAAAAATGCCTTTTTTTTTATTAAATTTCAAACTCTGTGGGGTGCTTGCTCCTAACCCATGCGTCAGCGATTGGCAACCTTGTGTCACTCGCGGCCAAAATTAAGGGTTAAAAGTCATTGGCGGGCCGCACATATTTTTAGAAGGTTGAAAATCGAACGGATGATATTTTGTATATTAAAAATGAAATAGTGATACATTCCTCGAATAGAATATAGGTTTATTTCCTCATTGCATCTCAAAAAATGCCTATTGAATATTTTTCTGCGTTTTGTTGCCATCCGGCTAATTATAATTAAGCTATAGGCTCATTAAACGGGTAATTATGAATTATATATTTATTAGGTTTTAATTTAATCCAGTGTTTCCCAACCCCAGTCCGCGGTCTCAAATGAGTCCGCAACGAGCCAGAAACTCACTGTGGGCCGCAAACGTTTTTGCGAAACTTTACTATCAGCCAAGTTACGATTTACAAGAAACATAAAAAGCAAGTTCATTCACATAATATTAATCGATTCAATAATTACGTGTTATTGAGTAGGGCTGGTCATATATTCGACTATTAAAATAGCAATTACTATTCGAAAATTTGGTAACAGCTGACGCGACAGGTCGCTTAATCAAACGATCGGATTTCACAACTCGCTTGCGGATTTCCGACGAAAACACGAGTCTGCACACGCTTCGATACCTAAGTGGTGTTTCTCGCAAGCTAGAACGAGGAATAATTTTTTTTCTGATATGTGTCAATGTTGGCAACCCAAATTTTTTAAATTGAATACCGGCAATACTGAAAATAAACCAAAGAACACCATATGTTTTGTTTTATGATTTTCCGCGACCGATTAAAATCTCTTTTTTTAGACATTGCAAATCGCAAAATTGGTACGTACAATACTGCAGCGTCGCAAGTGCTGTACGAACATCTCAGATTTGTCGAATTTCAGAATTCACAAAAATACGAATCAAAACAAAATTTAATCGTTTATTTATCGTCATCAATGTCAATTTACCACGCATTTTTGTGACCATGGATTGTCATGATATTTTCGTGATATGATGATATATAGTAGTATATATTGCTTTTATTTCGTCAACACAACCGCAGATGAATATGATCATAATTAGATTGATAATAAAGCAAGGCGGTGAATATGTATTTTTGATTTACTAATATACTTTAAATATATTTTTAATAAGTACTAAATCAAGTTGTACTTTTTGGAAATTTATAGCAGATCGTAGGATTTTTCTAACGACAATAACAAATTCGCAAGATCGCAAAAAATATGTATCCAAACTAAATATCATCGGGCAATATATTCTCCCATTATTATGTTCGCAGACTGCCGTGCCATTTTTAAGAAGTAATGCTTTCATCTTGTCGTAAGTCGACGCAACGTCGAGTTACCATGAACACAATTGAATTAAAATAGAAAGACATTTTTAAATACTTGTCGTTGTCATGGATTGACCATTGTGCGACAGAAAAGGCCAGCATACACTAAAAAATTCGGCTCTTTTAACGAACGCGTAATTGTGGCGAATTTCCGATTTTGAAATTTGTTAAAATTCTGTTGTGTTTGGTTTTATTGCTTCTTCACACAGAGTACGGTTGCAATAAACGCACCTTGAGTCCGCAAAGGTTTTCGCCGTCGAGAAAATAGTCCGCGACCAAAAAAGGTTGGGAAACGCTGATTTAATCTAAACGTGTCTCACAATAAATTCTGTCACGTGAAGAATATAACCGTCAAAACAGCTATTTTGTTATTATAATCGAGCGTCGCGGGCCGGATTTTATTAAACCGCGGGCTGTAGGTTGCCGACCCCTGCCATACGTGAATGCTGTATATTAGTTTCTATTCAGATGCAGGATATGCAATAAAAAAAGTGTGGCAATATTGCCAATATACAACGTATAAATTCCAATTTAAAGGCAATACTGCAATTTGAGATGTTGACAGGTCCAGGGAATTATGTAGTTGCAAACGGTCTTTTGTTTTTGTAGTTTGATATCCGTTGAACAAAATCCGTAAATTGTGTTGACAAACATGCAAAACTATTCGCTGTATACAAAATTTAAATGAGGCGTGCAAGCAATATGTTCCATAGATGTTTTTCTCTTGTAATGGGGCAAAATTAAATTTGAAAACTGAAGAACAGGGCCATTTTTACATCGATGCATGAACTTCGCAATTTCCAGTAGCGTTTTCAATAAATGTGGGAGTTCGTGTTAATGGTGAAGCCGCAGATTGTTATTCTTTTTTCCATCCATACCACGCATCTTAAAATTCTATTCCGCAAAACTTGAATTGGCTGCAAGCAATACCTGTTTCTGAGACCAGAACAAGTATGTTATATTGTAGAAGCATGTAAAAAAAACTATAAAATGAACTAATTAGGATGTTTTAGAGTTCAAAATTTGTCGTAATCTATTATTTTTTCCAACAGTTTGCAATAGTTTCTTGGATAGTCCTGGACAAGTTAGTAATAACATGTTTTAGAATAATTTGCGGGTAATTTATTTGCTCAAGCCAATCGTCAACTTTTTGGTGATTAGAGTTCAAAGCACAATATGCACATTTTGAAAGAGAGGTATAATCATCCGCGAATAATGTGGAATGAAATGCACGGAACATATTGTTGGTGTCCGCTCAACTATGACAAAATGATATGCTTTCGTTCGATTGCCACAATAATGTTTTCTTTTTCCACGAGAAATTGCTACAGTTATTTTTAATTGAACCGCACTCTAAATTCCAAGCGGACTGTCCGTCGTTGCTGAAAAACCAGACAAAAGCGGCCTAATACGAAGGCCTGTGCCCAGTTGTGAAAGCAGCTATTTCTAAAACATGCAACGATTAAAATTGGTAGCAGAGTTTTAATCGTGATTGAATTTATTAGAAACATTTCAAAATAATTCCAAGTAGTGTTGTGAGACTGTAAAACTAAAAGATTGGCAATACTGAAGACCACTGTTGTCCAACATTGGAAGTGCCTGATGGATAGATTCCAGAATATTTACGAAAAGGAGGTTTCAAGAATCGAAATCGAAATTTCCATGCAACGACTTCTGAACAAGTCCCGCTTTCATTCCACTTTTGCAGCTGATAAAGATTTTCCTGTTGCGTGAAATATTCAATCCATGTCCGATGCTTGCATTTAATTCAGTTCAATTCGTTTATTACTCCAGGCCGCTGCGGTTCATATAAAAATAACACAAACAAATGAACATAAGCAGAAACAAAAATAAAACAATAAATACCTGATACGACAATCAGATTCACAGTAGATCTCAAAAAAGAGTTAATACAGTAATCTAAGAGGCCAAAAATGAAGTATAGAATCCAAGAAAGCCCGTCACAAACAATATCTGGGAATCAAATATTGATTGTAGTATCATGTTATTGGAGTTTTTTCACAATTTTTTTTCTATGGAGTGCTTCGAAAGAGGGTATGTTCTCAGATACCATTTTGTGACGGACACTCTCAGATCTAGAAACACAGTGAAGTACAGTTACACGATAAGCATTATTAAATGAAAGTTTAACTTTTTTATAATTATAATTATTGAAAAACAACCAGAGCTCGCAGTTATAAATAGTACAACAATACGACCTAAATAAAAGATTTTTCACAGTAGTGAAACAATTGACAAATTTTTTCAAAATAGTATGGGCTATAAAATAAATTGATTTATACTAACGTTTCAAGTCAAGGTCATCTCTGCGATCATTGGATAAGAAAACACCAAGATATTTAGTGGACGAAATATATGTCAATACAGAATTACAAAGTTTGATATATATATATCAGGCAAATTATTCAGCCTAAACTTTTTATTCTGGATACACATACATTTTTTCGAGTTGAACAGGATGTCATGTCCAATAGAATATTTTTCGCAGATGTTGAGTAAGCGTTGGAAGTCTTTGGCTGAAAATGAAATGCCTAATATCATCAGCATGAAAAATATGATTGATAATATTGTTATTTGCTACACATCCAATGGTCTCTTGATTCCACTTAACAGAGAGGTCATCCATGAAAAGAGCATATAAATATGGACTTAAGATACTACCTTGTTTGGAAACATTATGGACATGGAACGGATCTGACACACTGCTACCCCATCTAACAAACAAGTATTGATTACGATGTATGTTTACAATCAGCGACAAAAATATTTTAGGGATTCTTCTGTTGATTAATTTACGAAATAGAGTCCAATGATCAACTTTATCAAAAGATTTAGTGGCATCCAAAAAAGCTATAAAAACTGGTGATGATTTTTTAGAATAATAAGTAGCTAGCTGCTTTATTGTGTCTTGCCATATTAATTTGAAAGCAACTAATAAATGTGTTTTTGTGTATTTATAGTAATATTCATAAATGAGCTCACGATTATTGAGCTTTGTTCGTTCGTTATTACCCGATCCATAAACAATGGTATTAATTCTGGCATCTTAATATATGTCGTAAACATTTACGCACTGGTACAGGAAGTTAGGACAAACGGCGTATCTGATTAAATATGCTTTGAAGACAAGGTTTGTGGGTGCTTTGTGTTTAGTGTACATAAACACCATTGTCATATAACAAAATACACATATTTGACTTCGAGATTTTTTAAATTACAGTTCATCGATTACAGCAGTGTTTCTCAAACTGTGTGAGAGATTCTCAAGTGTGCCGCAGAGCTTTTTGGAATTCTAGAAAATAAGCAGTTTGTATTACACATAGACATGCATTCAACCTATGAGATTTGAATATCCATAATTAATTAGACTGATAATATTATTGCATTTGCCTTGTCGTTGAAGTAAGGAGTATTGTTTCAGTATACTCGCATTGTGATGTCATAATGTTTTTGTAAAAATGAGATCCACCTTCCACTATGTTCACTTGCGCGCTGAGTTAGGCCAGTGGTCGGCAAAATTTGTGTGCCTGCGGGACGAATAAACACATTTTTCCCGCTTACGAACAATCGCCACAATTAATATATTATCCAACAATATATTGTTTTTATTCACTTATTGTCAATAGGAAAGATGATGTGGTTATGAAAACTTGGTTGCCCGTGGCACGTCGTTCAAATGACGATCTGTCAAGCGAGTACGAAGTTTGCAGACCCCTGAGTTAGGCTAACAGGAAAGCAAGTTTGGTCGAGTTTTGGCTATCTGCTTACAAATTCTATTCAATCATCGGTGCAAAAGCCATCAAAATAGTCTATCCATTTGCATCTACATGGCTCTACTAACCCGTATTTTCTGCTTTGGCTGTAATCAAAAGCAAAAAAGGGAGCGACGGACCCTCGTTTCTCAAAACAGGCACACACATTGCAATAACATTTGTAGAATAATTTGCCCAAGTCTAGCTCAAATTTTTCACAAGTGTGCCGCGAGATTTTTCTTATTTGCTTAGTGTGCCGCGAGCAAAAAAAGTTTGAGAACCACTGGATTACAGTGTTCATTGTCAGTATATAGGCATGGATCTACCAATGAACAACAGACAAATAAGTAATTGAAATCTTGAGACGCGGATTGTGTCTTTCCGCGTCAGTGGCGTATGCTAGATGTGGCAAACCTGCTTTCGACCGCAATCGACTAAAATCTTCAAAACAGCTCACGATCAACTGGTCAGTAAAAAGGTCATACACAAAAACTAATGGGTACTGAATATCCAAATAACTGTACACACTCCTACAAAAAAATCCACCGCTGCCAATAAGCTCGGTATTTTTTATGTAATCGCCATAAAATTTGCATTTTTTATGTTCCATTTAATTTGGTAACTTGATTATGTAATTGTACTTGCAGTAAATGTTTTATCATTTATTCGAGAATTATTCAAATCATACGATTCAGATATGAGGCCTGCCAAACTCAGTCGTATGTGTTGAAAATTCCTCAAAACACCTTGCCTTGGAGTGAGACAATAACTTTTGCATACTGCAGAAGTTATTGTTGGATCATTTGTGAGTCTAAACACACGATATTCGAAACGTTCATTTCTAAACCTTGACAGCGACGAAATTTGCACTTCCTAAATTTACTCAACATCAGACGCGATCAACTACTCGAGACGTGGCGATCGGCGTGTTGGCCACCCCTGGCGTATGCTATCTAGATGTTGCATCTACATTTTATGATATCGCTGGTAGTCGACACCTATTATGTATTAGTTCGTATATTGTTTCCTGCGGCGTTTTTACCTGTGAGAAATATGTAATTCTGTGCCATGACCAATTCTATACACAGTCCGAAATCATAGGCTCACGTCAAAATGAAATAAAGCCACAACAAACGGAGATTTTATCTGTTTATAATATAAGTTGCACCAAACTTAAAATTGCAAATAATACATAAACTGCAACTATAATGTGGTGCCCAAGGCTCTTGTATAGAGCGATTAATCGACGCCAACAGACATTCTAAGAAAAACAGCACGACAAAATTTTCCAGTTTGCAAGTTTATGAATATGTAAGATATGAATACACAAATCAATACAAAGCAAGAGGTCTGAATTGCTGTCACGTTTAGGGTGTACAACAAATACCATAGTATTTGCACAAGTAAGCTGCGTACATCAAAATAGGAGAAGATTTGCTTCTGAAATGTTTTACGGGAGGTGTACAGCACACTTTGTATGCCTTGCAATATGCCTGCGCCCTAAGCACAGCTTTAATCGGAACGTTTCGGGGTTTGGGGTGGGGATTCTCTGTTGTTTTCGGTGGTTCGGGATAAAGAGTTGGAGAGAATGACGATGCTACAGAAAGCTTTGGGGTGGAACTAGTAGGCGGGAAAAGTTTGGACTGGAATTTAGATGACGGACTTGTAACCGGAAAATGTTTGCTAAAAGATTCAGAATGCGAATTTGGTTGCGGGTATAAGGTTTCATGGGGATTTAGAGTCGAACTGGTTTCTGGGTACAATTTACTATGAGATTTCGAATGCGAACTTTCGATCTCATGCTGTTTATTTTGAGAATCTAACAATGAATTTGGTGGTGAGTTAACGTGGGTATGAGGCGATGTTGGTAGCGAGTACAAGTTATCATGGAACTTTGGAGTTGAACTAGGTGCTGGGTACAATTTACTATGAGAATCTGGAAACGAACTTGATTGTGGGTGAAGGTTCTCAGGAGAGAAATGTTCATCGTGAGAGGGGCCTACGGGTGGGTACAAGTGGCTATGAGGGTTAGTTTCATCACTTGTATCTTCCGATCTATGGGGCGTAATTTTCGGTGTACTTTGAATTTCATGTTGAATCTGCTTATGTTTGATAACTTTTTTGTTCCGGAGCATAGAGCCCGTATTCTATAGCGGTGACATTTTCCACTAAGTTGATGTTCGTTCCTACAAGCAAAACCTGATTTAGGTCCATATTTTTCGAACACATCCCCAGTCCACGAAGCAAATTTTTTGCCAGATATTGCCTGAATTGCTACAACTTTTTGATGGCAAGCAAATTGAGATGGTTCAAACACCTGTTCGTGATCGTCTGTGTGTATCCAGTCTGTCCAATAATGATGAGGTAAAATTTGAAAAGGGAAGTCAGTAGATGCTATCGTACCTGGGAGGCAAGAAAACCGAATTTGAATGAAATTACTCTTAGGTACTTCACGTAATTCGTACCCAAATCGATTTTCGCATGTATCTTCTGGTCGTTCGGCGAACGTGCGCAAAGCTTCGCGCCGAATGTCTACTTTGTGTTTGTCGGTGAACTGAGTGACAAACCAAGTTGTCCATACCGTGTAGGTGTCATATTTTTTTCTATAAAATGCTTGTTGGAATGACCTCCAGGGAAATATGTCCAAACCTTGTACACTATCACAACTGACAATTCCACCATATTTCCCTTCTTCCATACGCATAGGAAATTTTTTCACAGATTTCATATCTTCGCCGACTTCACATAATACACTTGCAAAAGTCGTTTGACGTATTGCCGCAAGCTGTTCACCAGTGAAAGAGGAAGGGGCGTTCGCAAGTTCGTGCCAGAAACGATCACCTTTTCTTAAGGCCCGGAAGCCATATGCTAAAATGCAAGCAAACGTAGGCCCGACCTGTCCACCTTCCACTGGCTTTTCTGCCAGCCCGCCAGGAAATAAGTCAATGTCATCGACTGAATGGTATACTCGTTTCAATCCTCTTATGCTTTTTTCTGGAATTTCGTCTGACAAATCACTGAAACTGTTTGCTTTCGGTAGTCCACATATTGTTCTATATTTATTATATCCAGGTAAACCATGATCACGGCCTCTTTGAATATTTATTGCGAATAGGTCTTTTCCGAATTTATCCCCAAGTTCTGTGAATAGTTGGTTTCGGAGAGCATCGACCAGTGTAGGATCAGTTTTCTCTGCTTTATCAATAATGAAACCACGCAAAATTGCACCAGCTCCGCCTCCACGTTTTTCCAATTGGTGATCGTTAGTAAAAAATGTGCCAGCTAATGGAATATCGGGTATGGTTCCACGTTTGAAAAAAGAATTTGGCCGTGAGAGATTAGCAGCTACCTGGCTGTGGCCATATCGAGAGGCTGCCGTCGCGAATTCGTTGGTAATGGCCAGGTTATATTCAGGATCATATCCATTCCAGAAGCCGAAACCATCAACCGGTTTCAAATCGAATCTTTTCACCCATTCCGGACCAAGAAGTAAGGGAAGGTATTCTCTGTAAACGATTGATTGATAAATCGCAGATACAATTCGACGGGCTACATTGAACACTTCGTCGCTATCCCATCCCATGTTTACTAATTTTACATTTCTTGCAACATAATTGTGATACCTGGCCCAAATTGTAATAAGAGAAACAAGCCCTGGGTTTTGATTTGACAATACGTCACCAGCAACAAAACACGGTATATCTTTCGGCGTGTGAATCTTTACTGGACAAAACGTTATCTTAGAAATCTCTTTACTTTTTAACTGGTCTTGATTTGGAAGATTTTTGCGTGATTCACTCGCTGGATTTTCCACCAGTTTCAATTCCCCAGCGTTCGAAGCAGGGTCGCGAAGTTCTTTTGCTTCTTTGTCGGTTGTACCATAAATGAAAGTTAGGTCCAATGCACTTGAGAAGGCATTTATTTGTTCCCGTTGAGCAAATGTACATCCTCCAACACCGATAGCAGCTTTCGAACGAGCGAGTTGCATGCATTTTCTGTTAGCTTGCGTTTTTTGAATGTCGCCTACCGGGAGTTTAATGTTTATACAATCTTTTTTAGGCCGATCGCAGTTGCAGTCTAAATCTGTGCCGTTCTCGTTTGTAATGAAAGTCGTAAGTACGATATCGTGCACAACTAATTGTCCAAACGCCACATGCAAGTGTGAAATCTCACTTGAAAACGACTTTTCAGATTCTTTCAAGGCGTTTGACACAGACCTTGGCAACGGGAGTTTTCCAAACACACCATTTGATCTAAGTTTTCCACGGGAATCAGAATATTCAGCAGGCAGTAGACGGGGCAGAACTGTATTTGTAGCACCCCAAGTGGGATGCTTCAAGTTATTGCAGGTGCCATCCACTAAAGGAAACGGTTGATAAGAAGGACATTGAACTTTACTGGTGATACATTGCTCAGGCTTGATTGCATGAGATTCGTAGTCATGGCCATACTCCCCCCCTAATGCAAATTTAACAAACAAGGCAACGATTACCACGCCTATCCTCATCATGCAACGTATCTTTGATAAATTATTGAACCGTGGTAAGGCGCTAAGATTTATTCAATTTGATTAACGGTCAGTTAAACGAGAGAATTACAGATTACATTTTTTCTCTACGCAAGTACACACGTATGCATTTAAGCATTTCTATAAATATTACCTATAACGCAGGTAAGGTACGTTAAGGGAACGTACGTTACGATGATTCATATAAACTTGAACTTTCTTATATTTTTATCAGCGCTTGAAACATCGCGGCAAACGTCAGACATAAGCTGGATTCCTCGTGACTTTGTTAAATCACTATCGCTCACTAGTTTGCCGGCATTTAAGCAGATGATTGCAATCAAAAGCATAATATAAAACACGCATACAGACGGTAACAGGTTGAGTTACATAAGAAGATTCGACTCATACCTGCGCCAAAGCGAAAGAAATTTGTTTCTTTTTCTTAGGTAAATTTCGGGTCTCATATGACCTGGAAAAATAACTATTCGATTTCTAGAGGCTTCAGTCATCTTTAGGTACTGAAAATTCGAAATTGGTTTCTCGAAAACAAGATTTGAAAAAAGAGATACATACCATGTTTTCTCGAAAATAATACTTAGCATTAATTTTAAAAATAAGACCAAGTCGATAGCGCAAAATTTTTTTTGACTTAGCATAGAAGTCGATGGCGGGAAATCTTTCCTACTCGTTTTAAACGATTATTAATCTATGTTTAGCAGTTATTTTCAATAACAACGTGTTATTTATAAGTGAATTGATATCGGTTTTCATATTTTGTATATTCGAAAATCTCGTATTTCTCTACTTTGTAATTTTGTTTTTAATGAATGAAAATAAAAGAGATCCCCCAAAATAAGCCCTAGTGTTATTTTTCGAAAGAAAATTGAAATAAGACAGCACCGTCTTATTTTCGGGGAACACGGAAGATAAACTTCGTGCATTTCTAAAATAATGCGACGTTTGCTTGAATCAAGGCTCTCCAGCTTTAAAAATCCCTTGCAGTCATAACTTCCCCTTCATTTTTCGGTAAATCTGTTTTTACCCCACTTACCCTCACCCATGAAAAATGTGACCAATTTTTATGATAAAACTCTTAAAGCATAATTGTAATAATACAGTAAATGTACAGTATAGCAAAATTAATAAAAATTCAAGTACAAGCACCGACCAGTATATATATAATACATGGTAGAAAAATTAAAATTGCGAATTCAAATTTGTACTATGAATTGTGACGTAACAGATGAAGAAACCATGATTTGTGTCAAGCAATACTTTCAAAATGGGGATATAGTCGGCATGTGTTGTGTAGACCATAGGTTCTCAAAGTGCTCCGTACGGAGCCCCAGGGCTCCGCGAGAGAAACCCAGGGGCTCCGCGAGCTATTCGATTACTCTTCGAAATACTGACTCAAAATTTTGTAACTGTTGAAAGAAGCAATAACAGCGTTGATAAAATCTGACAACAATACAGCCTCGAAATATGGCGAAGAGGCTGAATTAAAAGGAGCGCAGCCAGGATTCTTAAGAGGGAGGTGGTTCAAAATTGGAATCGGAAATTTCCGCGCAACATTCTTCGCCATTAAAAAAACGGATAACGAGATTTCTGTTGCGTAAAATATTCAATCCATGACCGATGCGAGCATTCAACGTGTCTCTTCGTTATAATGTAATTGTGATCATCGTTACTCAAGTTTGATTCGAGATTAGTATTAGTATTACTTAAATGAAAGAATACTATTCTAAAATAACATAAAATATGTAATAAACTGCCAACAATAAATAAAGTGGAGTCGTATTTTCGCGATCTTGGGATTTGTCAAACTTGATTTGTTCTTTCGCACCTGAGAATATTTTTAAGCAGGATATCGCCGTTTAATAAATCACAATGTCTGGGCAAAATACGAACAATTAGAATTTATTTTATTGCATTCGGCTCCGTCGGTAGTTTCAGAATGAAAAAAGGTACATCGTGGATCGCGTGCACAATTGATTGTGTGCGGCTTCGTCGGTAGTTTCAGAATGGGAAAAAAAGGTACATCGCGCGCACAATTGACTGTGTTTCGATTTCGCAGTTACTACGACGAAAACCTAACATAACACCAAATTTTGTGATTTCCAAGGTCTATAAAAGCGTTTTCAATCTGAGGTGAGTCTGCTGAAGCCAAACGTGTGATCTTCCATTTTAAGTTTCAGTTTTAATATTTTAGAATGCCGTTTTTCAATCAAGAAATTTGAGTTGCGGATTTATCTCTTTATTAATTATAATTTTTAACATTTCGTCGCAGATGACTATTATATGGTAACATGTTTTTCACATTGAACTCATAATTTCCCACGAGAACAAAAAAGGAATTAACGTCGTCATTGTGTAACAATACATGTATATGCCGAGGGAAATTTTTGATTTAGGGAGAATAAACACCGGCGTAAAGATGTTCAAAACACGCCATGCTGACGAAAAAAATCGGCGATTGTAACAAAATAAAATCGCACACGTTATTAGCGGCCTGTTAAGTCTTCCAAAAATGTCAAAAGAGAAAAGATTCTACCCCTAATTTATTAATATGTTCGTCAAGTGTCAAATTTACAGCTTTAGTATAAAATTCAGATTCATTTATGGCTTGTGTTAATCCTATTAAAAAAGGTTCAGCATTTTAAATAAGTAAAGTACTTTTAACTTGCCCAGGAATATTAATCTGAAAGTAACAATTTTAACATTTATCTTGGGGCTCCGCGAATAATATTCAATTTTTCAAGGGCTCCGCAACACCAAAAGTTTGAGAACCCCTGGTGTAGACTGTAGAGGAAACATGGAGGTAAGAATGAAACCCAATTGCTAAGTAAAAAACATTGTACATGTGTACAGTCCTTAGTTATACAGTATTTCACTGAACTAAAACTCTGGAATACAGATTGGGTTTAATTGAAAAATTTAGAGATTGTGATAAAGAGAAGAAAGCTGATAATCCCAATACTGATGCTATGCAGCCATCCGTCTGCTAAATGGTTCTACTCGGGTACGAGAATAAATAAAATATTTGCGTTAACAAATTTATTGGTCGAATGTTTAATTAGGTCTTGGAATTTTTGTTGAATTTATTTTATATACCATTCAAATACCCGTAAAAAATGTCAAGTAATACTAAATTTTGTCACACAAAAACCCCAAATGACTTGATACAAAAACCAATTTTAGGACAAACATTATATTGGCTTGAGGCAAGCATGAAATTACGTGTTTTTTGCTATTGTTTCAGTGATAATTAGTTATCAGTCTAAGTGTACTGCAATGGTATTCTTCTAGAAATAGTAGCTTATGTATGCATGGAGTTGAGTATGCATTTGAATTTTTGGCTTAAAATCACATAGATTATTAATTATTGGCTAATATTTTATGTGGCTAATATAAACAAAATCAAACACTACATATGATCAAAATCTTCAAAAACGGAAAAATATAAAAATGTTTTATGTGTTACCAGTTTTATCAAAAAATATGAAAATGTGTATCGGAAGCTTAGTATGGCATTTTGTATTCGTTAAAATTTAAAATATGTTGCACAAAAAGGATTATTATCATCAAAAAATTACATTGAATAGTGTTTGATAGAGTAAGTTTTTGACCACTTCATAAAAGTATTCCGGATAAAGTACAAATAGGAAGTTATACATATTTTGCTATCACAAATTGTTTGAGTAATAATGAACAACAATTTAGGAAGAAATCCAACTATATCTCAGTTCAGAAATGGGAATTTGGATAAAAATACCCTAAAGCGGTAATAGGACTGGCTTAATAGCTTGAATATTTCATATTTGACATAGAATGAAATCATTATAATTACAAAAATTATTTGAATTTTTTTGAGTTTAATTTTGGGAAGAAAGGATATCGTAAAATGGCAGTAAACAGATGTCTGTCTTTCTATCTGAAAAATGCTTGATGAGAATTATTTAAAATCAAATTTAGATTGATATTATTAGATAATAAACTTATAATTTCAAAAGGCTGTGCTGATCATGCATTATATTTTGAATGTGCGAATCAAACATGGTTTTACAATGAAAATCTGGTTACGCAAAAATATAACTTCACTAAATTTGAGTTTTTGATATTTGATAATTTTCCAAAATAAGAAAATCAAAATTTTTGATTATGGCCGGCCCTAGAAAAGCGTACCGAGCGTGCTGACATACGAGTTACGCCCGCTTCCCACTGTCGCGAGTTGAAACTGGTTTTATAATGTCACGTCTCCTGGTACCATGATGATTCATTGTAACTTTGAACTTCTTACTGTTTTTAACTTCAAGGTATTAACAAATATACCTACAATTTTATAGATCATGCAGATGGAACATCGCGATTCCTTGCGCGTGTGCGCAACAACACGTCTACAGAAAAACTACCATAACTTTTTTAATAATACAAACGTGCTGGGCGCAACTTTGCATACGTACTAGGTTGCAAAGCAATTCAAGTACCTTAATAAACTGTTTGCATTGATTCTAATGGCACGTCATTTAGCCTTTTGAATCTATTAAATATTAATTTCTTATATTCTGGAATATCTGTTTGTCAAGCGGTAATAATGACCTTACAATCAATATTGATACTTAAATTTTATCGGAATATCAGTATCAGAAAATCGGCTTTTTTGAAAATCGGCGTGTCGATATCGGATCAGTACCGGACAAGTAAGGCAAGTGGGGTATGTGGGGCACGTGAGACAATTAGGAAACGTGGGACAAGTGGTACACGACATTTTTGAGACACCCCCTGAGATGTATCAAATTTTTAGTGAAGGATAAAAGGGTGTACGATACGTACATTTTCAAAAGCTCCGATAGTTAGTATCATATTTATAAACAAAACGACAATGCTTAAATAAATGGACACAAAAGCAAAAACAAAATAGTACGGATATCTAATCTGTCACAGTACCGGTACGCTACCGTAGTCATTTCGACTGTCCGTTATGGTGTATCTCAAACAACGCAAACGCGGAACCGCCACAAGGTGCGCATTTTTTAAATTTTGATGACGTCATCGCACACAAACAAACGAATCCCATAGAGCCCACAGAAAATTTTGAACTTAGGAAAAGTAAAAGACTTCTAGTGACAACAACAACGATCAGAGAAAATTGGTCCGGTAGTTGGAGACGAAGGCGATTTTTTCACAACAACAATAACAACAACATGAAGAATACTAACAACAACATAACAACAAAACGATCCATATGTCCACTTCCTATCCAATAGGGATAATATTTTTTCATAACAATATATATCGTGAATATTTACGCAAAGGTACGAGATGTTAGAAGAAAAGACATATCTGATTGAATAGTTATCCTAAAATACGCTTAAAACAAGTATAAAATACGTTTTATGTGTATCTATAGTAATATTCATAAATGAGCTCACGATTATTGAGCTTTGTTCGTTCGTTATCACCTGATCCATAAACAATGGTATTAATTCTGGCACCTTTATATATGTCGTAAACATTTACGCACTGGTACAGGAAGTTAGGACAAACGGCGTATCTGATTAAATATGCTTTGAAGACAAGGTTTGTGGATGCTTTGTGTTCAGTGTACATAAACACCATAACAATAAACACATATTTGACTTCGAGATTTTTTAAATTACAGGTTATCAATTGCAGTGTTCATTGTCAGTATATAGGCATGAATCAACCAATGAACACCAGACAAATAAGTAATTAAAGTCTTAAGACGCGGATTGCGTCTTTCCGCGTCAGTGGCGTATGCTAGGGATGGTAAACTTCCTTTCGACCGCGATCGGCTAAAATCTTCAAAACAGCTCGCGATCAACTGGTCGGTAAAAAGGTCATACACAAAAACTAATGGGTACTGAATATGCAAATAACTACACACACTCTTTTACAAAAAAATCCACCGCTGCCAATAAGCTCGGCATTATTTATGTAATCGCCACAAAATTTGTATTTTTTATGTTCCATTCAATTTGGTAACTTGATTATGTAATTGTAAATGCAGTAAATGTTTTATCATTCATTCGAGATTTTTTCAAATTATACGATTCAGATATGAGGCCTGCCTAATTTAAATGTATGTGTTAAAAATTCTTCAAAATGTCTTTCCTTGGAGTGAGACAATAATTTCTGTATACTGCGGAAGTTGTTGCGATATTATCTTGTCAGTCAAAACACACGATATTCGGAACGTTCATTTCTAAACCTTGGCAGCGGCGAAATGTGCACTTGTTACGTATAATATGCTCCATCGGACTTGCCCAGACTCAAATACTGTAGTGCAGATCGTATTTTGCGCTTGTATTTTTCGATTTTAAACACACATTATGTACTGCATTAAACTGGTTTAAGGCATTGTCTGTGGTATGTTACTAAATTTACTCAACATCAGACGCGATCGGCTACTCGAAACGTGGAGATCGACGTGTTGGTCACCCCTGGCGTATGCTATCTAGATGTTACATCTACTTTTTGTGATATCGCTGGTAATCGACACCTATTATGTATTGGTTTGTATAACAATATGTTTCCTGCGGCGTTTTTATCTGTGAGAAATATTTAATTCCGTGCCATTACCAAGTCTATATATATACAGTCCGTCAAAATTAAATGAAGCCACTACAAACGGAGATTTCATCTGTTTATAATATAATTTGCACCCAATTTAAGATTGCAAATCTTTTATAAACTGCAAATATAATGTGATGCCCAAGGCTCTTGTATAGAGCGATTAATCGACGCCGACAAACATTTTAAGAAAAACACAAGCACCACAAAATTTTCCAGTCTGCAAGTTTATGAACATGAAAGATATGAATACACAAATCAATATATAATACAAAGCAAGAGGTCTGAATTACTGCCACGTTTAGGGTGTACAACAAACACCATAATATTTGCACATGTTAGCCGCATACATCAAAATAGGAGAAGATTTGCTTCTGAAATGTTTTACGGGAGGTGTACAGCACACTTTGTATGCCTTGCAATATGACTTCGCCCTTCGCAAAGCTTTACTCGGAACGTTTCGGGGTTTGGGGTAGGGATTTCTTGTTGTGGTTTTCTGTCGTACAGGATAAAGAGTTGGAGAGAAGGACGATGCTGCAGAAAGCTTTGGAGTGGAACTAGCACCCGGGTAAAGTTAAGAATGGAATTTTGTGGATGGACTTGTAGCTGGAAAACTGTTACTATGGGATTCAGAATGGGAATTTGGTTGCGGGTGCAAGTTACCATTGGGCTTTGGGGTTGAACTAGTTTCTGGGTACAATTTACTCTGAGATTTCGATTGCGAACTTTTGGTCTCATGCTGTTTATTTTGAGAATCTAATAATGAATTTGGTTGTGGGTAATCATCAGTATGGGGCGATGTTGGTAGTGGGTACAAGTTATTATGGGGCTTTGGAGTTGAACTGGCTCCTGGGTACAGTTTACTATGAGATTTCGAATGCGAACTTTCGGTCTCATGCTGTTTATTTTGAGAATCTGAAAATGAAGTTGGTTGTGGGTAATCATCAGTATGGGGCGATGTTGGGAGCGG
Source organism: Styela clava (assembly GCF_964204865.1). Taxonomy (NCBI): domain Eukaryota; kingdom Metazoa; phylum Chordata; class Ascidiacea; order Stolidobranchia; family Styelidae; genus Styela; species Styela clava. The sequence continues at coordinate 22,528,562 of NC_135250.1, forward strand.
GTACAAGTTTCCATGGGGTTTTGGGGTTGAACTGGATGCTGGGTACAATTTACTTTGGGAATCTGGCAACGAACTTGGTTGTGGGTGAAGCTTGTGAGGAGAGAAATGGTTATCGTGCGATTCTGTGGATGAACCGGCGGGTGGGTACAAGTGGCTATAGAGGATGGTTTCATCACTTGTGTCTTCCGATCTATGAGGCGTAATTTTCGGTGTACTCGGAATTTCATGTTGAATTTGCTTATGTTTGATAACTTTTCTAGTTCCGGAGCATAGAGCCCGAATTCTATAGCGGTGACATTTTCCACTTAGTTGATGATCGTTTCTACAAGCGAAACCTGATTTGGGTCCATATTTTTCAAACACATCGTCAGTCCACCTAGCAAATTTTTTGCCAGACATTGCCTGAATTGCTACAACTTTTTGATGACAAGCAAATTGAGCTGGTTCAAACACCTGTTCGTGATCGTCTGTGTGTATCCAGTCTGCCCAATAATGATGTGGAGAAATTTGAAAAGGGAAGTCAGTAGATGCTATTGTACCTGGGAGGCAAGAAAACCGAATTTGAATGAAATTACTCTCAGGTACTTCACGTAATTCGTACCCAAATCGATTTTCGCATGTATCTTCTGGTCGTTCGGCGAACGTGCGCAAAGCTTCGCGCCGAATGTCTACTTTGTGTTTGTCGGTGAACTTAGTGACAAACCAGGTTGTCCATACCGTGTTAGTGTCATATTTTTTCCTATAAAAAGCTTGTTGGAATGATCTCCAGGGAAAAATGTCCAAACCTTGTACACTATCACAACTTACAATTCTACCATATTTCCCTTCTTCCATACGCATAGGAAATTTTTTCACAAATTTCATATCTTCGCCGACTTCGCATAATACACTTGCAAAAGTCGTTTGACGTATTGCCGCAAGCTGTTCACCAGTGAAAGAAGAAGGGGCGTTCGGAAGTTCGTGCCAGAAACGATCACCTTTTCTTAAGGCCCGGAAGCCATATGCTAAAATGCAAGCAAACGTAGGCCCGACCTGTCCATCTTTTACTGGATTTTCTGCCAGCCCGCCAGGAAATAAGTCAATGTCATCGACTGAATGGTATACTCGTTTCAATCCTCTTATGCTTTTTTCTGGAATTTCGTCTGACAAATCACTGAAACTGTTTGCTTTAGGTAGTCCACATATTGTTCTATATTTATTATATCCAGGCAAACCATGGTCACGGCCTCTTTGAATATTTATTGAGAATAGGTCTTTTCCGAATTTATCCCCAAGTTCTGTGAATAGTTGGTTTCGGAGAGCATCGACCAGTGTAGGGTCAGTTTTCTCTGCTTTATCCATGATGAAACCACGCAAAATTGCACCAGCGCCACCTCCACGTTTTTCCAATTGCTGATCGTTGGTAAAAAACGTGCCAGCTGATGGAATGTCGGATATGGTTCCACGTTTGAAAAAAGAATTTGGCCGTGAGAGATTAGCAGCTACCTGGCTGTGGCCATATCGAAAAGCTGCCGTCGCGAATTCGTTGGTAATGGCCAGGTTATATTCAGGATCATATCCATTCCAGAAGCCGAAACCATCAACCGGTTTCAAATCGAATCTTTTCATCCATTCCCGGCCAAGAAGTAAGGGAAGGTATTCTCTGTAAACGATAGATTGATAAATCGCAGATACAATTCGACGGGCTACATTGAACACTTCATCGCTATCCCATCCCATGTTTACTAGTTTTACATTTCTTGCAACATAATTGTGATATCTGGCCCAAATTGTAATAATAGAAATAAGTCCTGGGTTTTCATTTGACCTAACGTCACCAGCAACAAAACACGGTATATCCTGCGGTGTGTGAATTTTCACTGGACAATCCATCGTCTTAGATACTGCTTTTTTTAGTTGGTCTTGATTAGGAAGATTTTTGCGTGATGCACTCGCTGGATTTTCTACCATTTTCAATTCCCCAGTGTTCGAAGCAGGGTCGCGAAGTTCTTTTGCTTCTTTTTCGGTCTTGCCATAAATGAAAGTTAAATCTAATGCACTTGTTATAGCATTTATTTGTTCCCGTTGAGCGAATGTACATCCTTCAACACCGATAGCAACTTTAGAACGAGGGAGTTCCATGCATTTTCTGTTAGCTTTCGTTTTTTGAATGTCGCCTTCCGGGAGTTTAATGTTTATACAATCTTTTTTAGGCCGATCGCAGTCGCAGTCTAAATCTGTGCCGTCTTCGTTTTTAATTGCAGTCGTAAGTACGATATCGTGAACAACTAATTGCCCAAACACCACATGCAAGTGTGAAACCTCACTTGAAAATGACTTTTCGGATTCTTTCAAGACGTTTGACACAGACCTTGGCAACGGGAGTTTTCCAAACACACCATTCGATCTAGGTTTTCCACGGGAATCAGAATATTCAGCAGGCAGTAGACGGGGCAGATGTGTATTTGTAGCACCCCAAGTGGGATGCTTCAAGTTATTGCAGGTGCCATCCACTAAAGGAAACGGTTGATAAGAAGGACATTGAACTTTACGGGTGATACATTGCTCAGGCTTGATTGCATCCGATTCGTAATCATGGCCATACTCCCCCCCTAATGCATATTTAACATACAAGACAACGATTACCACGCCTATCCTCATCACGCAACGTATCTTTGATGAATGATTGAACCGCGGTAGTGCGGTAAGATTTATTCAATTTGATTAACGATCAGTTAAACGAGAGAATTACAGAGTACATTTTTTCTCTACGCAGGTACACACGTATGCAGATAAACATTTCTATAAATATTACATATAACGCAGGTCTGGTAACTTACGTTACGATGATTCATATAAACCTAAACTTTCTTATATTTTTATCGGCGCTTGAAACATCGGGGAAAACGTCAAACATAAGCTGGATTCCTCGTGACTTTGTTAGATCACAATCGCTCACTAGTTTGCCGGCATTTAAGCAGATGATTGCAATCAAAAGCATAATATGAAACACGCATACAGACGGTAACAGGTTGGGTTACATAGGAAGATCCGACTCATACCTGCGCCAAAGCGGAGGAAATTTGCTTCGCGTAAATTGTATTATCCAAAAGCTTAGAACCTAAATTTTGTTAGCCGCAGGTCGGTTACGGCTTCCTCCACTATGGTGGCCCATCGTTGTCACGCCTAAACTAAAAAAAAAACTTAGAATAAAAGTAAAATAAAAAATAGTTGTGAAAAAACATGAAAAAAAATTTAAAACAAAATAAAAATAAACTAAAAATGCAAAAAATAAAAATAAAAACGAAAATAAGATAAATAACGGAATAATAAAAAGCAAAAAAAATTGAAAAAAAAAACGTGAATAAATAGAAAATAAAAAGGTTGAGAACGATGGGCCGATGTCCCGTTTTTTTTTTTTTTTTGAGAAAATTTGCTTCTGCTTGGGACCAACGTTGTCATGCATAATCCTACGCGCACAAACGGTGTTTCCTGGGTTTCTAACTCACTACTGACTTTCTTGAGCAATATTCAATAAATTCAAAACGAAAATGTTCTATAAATTCTTCATGCTACAAGTTCAACTAGAAGTAATATATTTATAATAATGATAAGAGAATATAGAATTGAGTACGAAAATTCGGGAAATTTGTTTTTACGTGTAGAAGGTAATTGAATTGGAGAATGATGCTCAACTGCTCAGCTGTCCGGACACTCTTGAGATACCGGTACCGTCTGACCGTACCTGTGCCCATGCAATCACTCATGAAACGAACGGGAGATACGGATAGTCTAGCTAGTAGAATATAGTGAATCAAGGGATGGATTGAGCGCAGCCAGTTACAGGTTGTGCGTAATATTAATTACCAGCATATTACCGGTTATTGTAATTGTCATGAGGGTACGGTACCGGTAACCTACGCTACCGGTACAGCCAATGACGCGTCAAACTTTTTTGCTGATAATGGTGCTCCTTTAACCTAACTTCAAAATAAATTTTTGAGGAGAAATAAATTATAAGTTAGATGTTGTTATAGACAGATAGACTACCTACCGTGCGTGAGACTAAATAAATTCAAGTACATTATACAATATTTAAATGTTTGAACATCAATATTCAAATTAACCAACAAACTCACTCTTGTGTTACATGTCTGCATGTCCGATGTGATAATCTTAAGTAGACAACAAACAGGCTTGAATATTATGGCAACGTCCAAGGCCTAATGGTTTCATATCAAGAGTGAACATACTACTTTAATAACATGTTATTCAAAAGACTTACAGATATACCGGTACCGGTACATTTGAGATCATATTTAATAATGTCTGACGAGTGGAAACATGATGAGCAGTTGGAAGCTGCGTTGAAGAGTTACGTTGAAGATGGATTAAAAAGACAATAAATGCTTAATTTTCTAAGAAGAGACTATGCGTGGTATGGTTGGAGCTTGAATACTTTGGATCGATGTCTGCGATATTTCAAAATATATTATATTGACCACCATGTCAATGACAAAGATGATGACAAACCCAGGGAACACCGTTTGTGCGCGTAGGATTTTGCATGACAATGTTGGTCCCAAGCCGGAGCAAATTTTCTCAAAATAAAAACGCGTGACAACGATGGGCCACGAGGCGGCCCATCGTTGTCAACCTTTGTATTTTCTATTTATTCACGTTTTTTTTTCAATTTTTTTTTTTATAATTTTATTTTTAATTTTTTATTTTTTTTTTATTTTTTTAATTTATTTTTTTTTACACAACTATTTTTTTATTTTACGTTTATTTTAAGATTTTCATTTTATTTTTCAATTTTAAGCGTGACAACGATGGACCACCATACTCCGCCATTTAGTCCAGTGGTTCCCAAACTTTTTGTATCATCGCTTCCCTACAGTAGTTCATACAACTTCATCGCCCCCCAGCACTACAAAAAAATGTGAAGTCAGAAACAAATATATTACAGACCAAATAAGGAGACAAATCATATTTTATAGTGTTTTTAATGAGATGGATGAGATTGGTGTTTTTCAGCTAGTTTTATTTATTATTTGGTGACATTTTCGTCAGATACAATCTGAAATCACCCAGTTTTCTGATGAAAGGCGATTTCGTTGTTTTGATAGCAATAGTAGAACGGCTGAAAACCCTCTTTTCATCATATAAGAGGTCGGAAATGGAAGAATCTAGTGTTCTACCTCCTCAAAAACCGCCGTGTACTTGCCTCATAGCATTTAATTCCTTAAATTCACCCCATTTTACATGGAAATATTGAAAACAAAGTTAATTTTCCTAAACTTATAATAATGATTTTCGTACATCTCATTCATCCTTACTGCTTGATGACCTGCACCAAAATACATGATATATAACGATCTTCGGTAAAATTCATCCTCGATTCCTCATCCTACCACGGCCTCCAGTCCATAGAATTAATCAGCCATTTGTTACTTATCGATTTTATTACGTATCGATTTTAATCGGTGAGTATGTTGATAGGTATTTGTCTGTTTGTCTGTCTGTCTGTTTGTCTGTTAGATGCACGCGATATATAACGAAAGCGATATTGAATCTGCTCCAAATTTTGCACGTGCATTCATCATATGTCGGACCAGAAGCCCTTTGATTTTGGATGAGTTATGTCGTATAATTTAGCGAGTTATTGATTAATTAGTGATGGGAAACAAGTCGTCACTATGGAGTAAGAGCGCTGTTTTGGGGGATCTCCTAACTTCGATCGATAAGTCTTCGGTCTCTGACCGATATTCTCGTTTAAGATTCGTGGAATCGGATGTGGAAAAAATCCGTGACCGACTAACGGCTACGACCGAGGGGCCGGCAAATTTTATGTCGCTCGCGGGACAAAACCTAGGGTTGCTAGTCTTTTGCGGGTCACATATATATTTTTTGAAAGGTAAAAACGGAACATCGTGCGAGACCTGCGACAATTCATGAACTCAACTCAGTCGTCTTATATATTAAAAAGTTATTACGATGACATTTAATGTGACACCGTCTTCTTGCCGCATCACGCTTAATAGCTTTACCACGCCAAGGAACATTTTCTAAATGAGCACCCCTAATCCTATTTCTTTGCTTGTTCTCTGTAATGTTTATTTTCGAAAATAATTGTTCGCACGAATATGTACTTTCAAACATCGAAGTGAGTAATTTCGCATAGTTTGTGAAATTTTGATAACGATACATTCTTACAAAAATTAAGCAGTGATGAATCTCTCGAATAGAATATGAATTTTATTTTCTTATTGCATTGCAATATATTTGTACATTTACTGCGATATTGAACCCCTGCACTCAGCCTCAACTTTTCTGCGTTTTGCCATTTGTCTAATTATAATTAAATTGTAGGCTCGTTAAACGAGTAGCTAACTGTTCACTAAATTGTTAGGATATAATATAATTTAGTCTAAACGTGTCTCACGATAAGTTCTGTTACGTAAAAAGTGTAATTTACTCCTCGAGCGTAGTTTATAAATAAAATTAATTCATCGTCAAAACGCCGTTTTTTCTGTATATATATCGGATGTTTTCCTGGGCATAGACTTCCTTGTTTGCTTCGTGACATTGGCCAATCAGCAAGATGCAAAAAGAAACGTAACAATGCCCCCTTTCGCATCCGCTCAGAAACTTTTCTCGCTCAGACAGATTTTCAGGCGTGGTCGTAAACATTACCTCAATTTCTCGGTTTTCGAATTATATTCGTATGTATTTAGTTGTGTTTCGCAAATTTAAATATAAATCAAATAATTCAATGATCACTTTCAATGGTGTCTTTCGAGGAGTTTCAGTTTTATTGCAGTAATCAAAAATTAGAGTAGAAATAGCTGTGATATACTAGGCTGAAATTCTTTACCGGTAAGTTTAAAAAACAGATTGTTGAGAGTTAGAATGAAAGTTTGAAATACCCAATTTTACAGGCAACAACTCGCGAAACCACTCTTAAAATAACATCGAAATTTTTAAAATAGTAAAGTATAGGAAGAATTTTCCGGGGTCAAAGGTCGGGGAAAGATCCATTCAGTGACGCGTCCCGGGCCAGATCATTTTACTCCGACCGTATTTTGCCGTCCACTGGGATACGCAAACTACTATACCTCACGGCGGAGACGAGTTCAGCAATCCTTTCGCGTGTGATAATCGCCCACGTGATTCAAACCTACGAAAGCACGCAGAGTACAGTAATCAAGTGCACAATGCGCCGAACAAATCCAGGTTTCGCGAAATCGCCCCCCCCCCCCCCTAGACTTTTTCGCCCCCCTCTGTATCGTTTTCACCCACCGGGGTGCGATATCGTCCATTTTGGGAATCACTGGACTAGATCACTGAGAATCTAGATGGTGGAGGATTCAAAATATTGGTTCTAAGCTTTTGAATAATACAATTTACGCGAAGCAAATTTCCTTCGCTTTGGCGCAGGTATGAGTCGAATCTTCCTATGTAACCCAACCTGTTACCGTCTGTATCTCATCTACTTAAATGCCGGCAAACTAGTGAGCGATAGTGATTTAACAAAGCCACGAGGAACCCAGCTGATGTCTGACGTTTGCCGCGATGTTTCAAGCGCCGATAAAAATATAAGAAAGTTTATATGAATCATTGTAACGTACGTTGCCAGACTTGCGTTATAAGTAATATTTATAGAAATGTTTATTTTTATACGTGTGTACTTGCGTAGAGAAAAAAAGTACTCTGTAACTCTCTCGTTTAACTGATCGTTAATGAAATTGAATAAATCTTAGCGCCCAACCTAGGTTCAATCATTCATCAAAGATACGTTGCATGATGAGAATAGGCGTGGTGATCGTTGCCTTGTTTGTTAAATTTGCATTAGGGGGGGAGTATGGCCATGACTACGAATCTCATGCAATCAAGCCTGAGCAATGTACCACCCGTAAAGTTCAATGTCCTTCTTATCAGCCGTTTCCTTTAGTGGATGGCACCTGCAATAACTTGAAGCATCCCACTTGGGGTGCTACAAATACACATCTGCCCCGTCTACTGCCTGCTGAATATTCTGATTCCCGTGGAAAACCTAGATCAAATGGTGTGTTTGGAAAACTCCCGTTGCCAAGGTCTGTGTCAAACGCCTTGAAAGAATCCGAAAAGTCATTTTCAAGTGAGGTTTCACACTTGCATGTGGTGTTTGGACAATTAGTTGTTCACGATATCGTACTTACGACTGCAATTAAAAACGAAGACGGCACAGATTTAGACTGCGACTGCGATCGACCTAAAAAAGATTGTATAAACATTGGACTCCCGGAAGGCGACATTCAAAAAACGAAAGCTAACAGAAAATGCATGAAACTCTCTCGTTCTAAAATTGCTATCGGTGTAGAAGGATGTACATTCGCCCAACGGGAACAAATAAATGCTATAACAAGTGCATTAGATTTAACTTTCATTTATGGCAAGACCGAAAAAGAAACAAAAGAACTTCGCGACCCTGCTTCGAACACTGGGGAATTGAAAATGGTAGAAAATCCAGCGAGTGCATCACGCAAAAATCTTCCTAATCAAGACCAACTAAAAGAAGCAGTTTCTAAGACGATGGATTGTCCAGTGAAAATTCACACGCCGAAGGATATACCGTGTTTTGTTGCTGGTGACGTTAGGTCAAATGAAAACCCAGGGCTTGTTTCTCTTATTACAATTTGGGCCAGATATCACAATTATGTTGCAAGAAATGTAAAACTAGTAAACATGGGATGGGATAGCGACGAAGTGTTCAATGTAGCCCGTCGAATTGTATCTGCGATTTATCAATCTATTGTTTACAGAGAATACCTTCCCTTACTTCTTGGGCCAGAATGGATGCAAATATTTGATTTGAAACCGGTTGATGGTTTCGGCTTCTGGGATGGATACGATCCTGAATATAACCTGGCCATTGCCAACGAATTCGCGACAGCAGCCTTTCGATATGGCCACAGCCGAGTAGCTGCTAATCTCTCACGGCCAAATTCTTTTTTCAAACGTGGAACCATACCCGATATTCCATTAGCTGGTACATTTTTTACTAACGATCACCAATTGGAAAAACGGGGAGGCGGAGCTGGTGCAATTTTGCGTGGTTTCATTATGGATAAAGCAGAGAAAACTGATCCTACACTGGTCGATGCTCTCCGAAACCAACTATTCACAGAACTTGGGGATAAATTCGGAAAAGACCTATTCGCAATAAATATTCAAAGAGGCCGTGATCATGGATTACCTGGATATAATAAATATAGAACAATATGTGGACTACCGAAAGCAAACAGTTTCAGTGATTTGTCAGACGAAATTCCAAAAAAAATCATAAGCGGATTGAAACGAGTATACCAATCAGTCGATGACATTGACTTATTTCCTGGCGGGCTGTCAGAAAAGCCAGTAAAAGGTGGACAGGTCGGGCCTACGTTTGCTTGCATTTTAGCATATGGCTTCCGGGCCTTAAGAAAAGGTGATCGTTTCTGGCACGAACTTGCGAACGCCCCTTCCTCTTTCACTGGTGAGCAGCTTGCGTCAATACGTCAAACGACTTTTGCAAGTGTATTATGCGAGGTCGGCGAAGATATGAAATTTGTGAAAAAATTTCCTATGCGTATGGAAGAAGGGAAATATGGTAGAATTGTCAGTTGTGATAGTATACAAGGTTTGGACATTTTTCCATGGAGGTCATTCCAACAAGCTTTTCATAGAAAAAAATATGACACTATCACGCTCTGGACAACTTGGTTTGTCACTAAGTTCACCGACAAACACAAAGTAGACATTCGGCGCGAAGCTTTGCGCACGTTCGCTGAACGACCAGAAGATACATGCGAAAATCGATTTGGGTACGAATTACGTGAAGTACCTAAGAGTAATTTCATTCAAATTCGATTTTCTTGCCTCCCAGGTACGATAGCATCTACTGACTTCCCTTTTCAAATTTCTCCACATCATTATTGGACAGACTGGATACACACAGACGATCACGAACAGGTGTTTGAACCATCTCAATTTGCTTGTCATCAAAAAGTTGTAGCGATTCAGGCAATGTCTGGCAAAAAATTTGCTAGGTGGACTGACGATGTGTTCGAAAAATATGGACCTAAATCAGGTTTTGCTTGTAGGAACGAACATCAACTTAGTGGAAAATGTCACCGCTATAGAATTCGGGCCTTGTGCTCCGGAACTAAAAAAGTATTTAAACATAAGCAAATTCAACATGAAATTCGAAGTACACCAAAAATTACGCCTCATAGATCGGAAGAGACAAGTGATGAAACTATCCTCCATAGCCACTTGTACCCACCCGTAGGCCCCTCTCACGATGAACATTTCTCTCCTGAAAACCTTCATCCACAGTAAGTAAATTGTACCTAGCACCTAGTTCAACTCCAAAGTTCCATGGTAACTTGTACCCGCTACCAACATCGCCTCATACCCATGTTAACTCACGACCAAATTCATTATTACATTCTCAAAATAAACAGCATAACATCGAAAGTTCGCATTCGAAATCTCATAGTAAATTGTACCCAGAAACCAGTTCAACTCCAAATCCCCATGGAACCTTATACCCGCAACCAAATTCGCATTCTGAATCTTTTAGCAAATATTTTCCGGTTACAAGTCCGTCATTAAAATTCCAGTCTAAACTTTACCCGGCTACTAGTTCCACTCCGAAGCTTTCTGTAGCATCGTCATTCTCTCCAACTCTGCATTCCGAACCACCGAAAACAACAAAGAATCCCCACCCGAAACCCCGTAACGTTCCGATTAAAGCTTTGCTCAGGGCGCAGGCATATTGCAAGGCATACAAAGTGTGCTGTACACCTCCCGTAAAACATTTCAGGAGCAAATCTTCTCCCATTTTGATGTATGCGGCTAACATGTGCAAATACTATGGTATTTGTTGTACACCCTAAACGTGGCAGTAATTCATACCTCTTGCTTTGTATTTTATATTGATTTGTGTATTCATATCGTACATGATAATAAACTTGCAGACTGGAAAATTTTGTCGTGCTTGTTTTTTTTTTAAATGTCTGTCGGCGTCGATTAATCGCTCTATTCAAGAGCCTTGGGCACCACATTATAGTTGCAATTTATGTTTTACCGGTGTTTGCAATTTTAAATTTGGTGCTAATTATAGCACAAACAGATGAAATCTGTGTATGTTTTGGCTTCATTTAATTCTGACGTGACTGTGTATAGAGTTGGTCATGGCACAGAATTACATTATTTTCACAGGTAAAAACGCCGCAGGAAACAATATACGAACTAATACATACTGGGTGTCGACTTCTCTCGACTAACAGCGATATCACAAAATGAAGATGAAACAACTAGATAGCATATGCCCGGGGTGGCCAACACGTCGACATGATTTGTTTTTAAAATCGGAAAATAGAATATTGTATATGCGCAAAATAGGTTCAACACATACAGTATTTGAGTCCGGGCAAGTCCGATAGAGCATAGTTATACGTAACAAATGCACATTTCACCGCTGCCAAAGTTTAGAAATGAACGTTCGGAATATCGTGTGTTTTGACTGACAAGATATGCTACAATAACTTCCGCAGTATACAGAAATTATTGTCTCATTCCAAGGCAAGACATTTTGAAGGATTTTCAACACATACATAAAATGCCGAGCTTATTGGCAGCGGTGGAATTTTTTATAGGAGTGTGTACAGTTATTTGGATATTCAGTACCCATAAGTTTTTGTGTATGACCCTATTACCGACCAGTTGAGCGCGAGCTGTTTTGAAGATTTTAGTCGATCGCGGTCGAAGGCAGGTTTGCCACACCTAGCATACGCCACTGACGCAAAAAGACGCCACCCGCGTCTCAAGATTTTAATTACTTATTTTTCTGGTGTTCATTGGTGGATCCATGCCTATATATACTGACAACGAACACTGTAATCAAAAAATTGTAAGTTAAAAAATCTCGAAGTCAAATATGTGTATATTGTTATATCACAATACAATGGTGTTTATGTACACTGAATACAAAGCACCCACAAACTTGTCTTCAAAGCATATTTAATCAGATACGCCGTTTGTCCTAACTTCCTGTACCAGAGCGTACATGTTTACGACATATAGATGCTAAAAATAATACCATTGTTTATGGATCAGGTGATAACGAACGAACGAAGCTCAATAATCGTGAGCTCATTTATGAATATTACTATAAATACACATAAAACGTATTTTATACTTGTTTGGGCCTATTTTAGGATAACTTTTCAATCAGATATGTCTTTTGTTCTAACATCTCGTACCGTTGCATAAATATTCACGATATTAAATTGATATAAAAAGATATTACCCCCATTGGATAGGAAGTGAACATATGTTTTGTTGTTGTTAGTATTCTTCATGTTGTTGTTATTGTTGTTGTGAAAAAATCGCATTCGTCTCCAACTACCGGACCAATTTTCTCTGATGGTTGTTGTTGTCACTAGAAGTTTTTTATTTTTCCCACGTTCAAAATTTTCTGTGGGCTCTATGGGATTCGTTTGTTTGTGTGCGATGACGTCTTTAAAATTAAAAAAAAATGCGCACCTTGTGGCGGTTCCGCGTTTGCGTTGTTTGAGATACACCATATCGGACAGTCGAAATGACTACGGTAGCGTACCGGTACTGTGACAGATTAGATATCCGTACTATTTCGTTTTTGCTTTTGTGTCCATATATTTAAGCATTGTCGTTTTGTTTATAAATATGGTACTAACTATCGGAGCTTTTGAAAATGTACGTACGTATAGTACACCCTTCTATCCTTCACTCAAAATTTGGTACATCTCAGGGGGTGTCTCAAAAATGTCGTGTACCGCTTGTCCCACGTTTCCTAATTGTCTCACGTGTCTCACTTGTCCAACATACCCCACTTGTCTTACTTGTCCGGTACGGATTCGATATCGACACGCCGATTTTTTAAAAAGCCGATTTTCTGATACTGATATTCCGATAATATTTAAGTATCAATATTGATTGTAAGGTCATTATTACCGCTTGACGAACGGATATTCCAGAATATAAGAAATTATTATTTAATAGATTCAAAAGCCCAAATTTGCAACCTAGTACGTATGCAAAGTAGCGCCCAGCACGTTTGTATTATTAAAAAGGTTGTGGTAGTTTTTTCTGTAGACGTGTTGTTGCGCACAGGAGCAAGGAATCACGTTGTTCGATCTGCATGATCTATAAAATTGTAGGTATATTTGTTAATAACTTGAAGTCAAAAACAGTAAGAAGTTTAAAGTTACAATGAATCATCATGGTACCAGGAAACGTGACATTATGAAAACCAGTTTCTACTCGCGACAGGGTGAAGCGGGCGCGACTCGTATGTCAGCAAGCTCGGTACGCTTTTCTAGGGCCGGCCATAATCAAAAATTTTGATTTTCTTATTTTGGAAAATTATCAAATATCAAAAACTCAAATTTAGTAAAGTTATATTTTTGCGTAACCAGATTTTCATTGAAAGCCATGTTTGATTCGCACATTCAAAATATAATGCATGGTCAGCACAGCCTTTGAAAATTATACGTTTATTATCTAATGATATCAATCTAAATTTGACCTTAAAGAATTCTCATCAAGCATTTTTCTGATAAAAATAAAGACATCTGTCTACTGCCATTTTAAGGTATGCTTCCTTTCCAAAATTGAACACAAAAAAATTTTTAAGTAATTTTTGTAAATATAATGATTTCATTCTATGTCAAATATGAAATATTCAAGCTATTAGGCCAGTCCTATTACCGCTTTAGGGTATTTTTATCCAAATTCCCATTTCTGAACCGAGTTATAGTCGGATTTCTTCCTAAAATTCCTAAGCGAAGTATGTATAATTTCCTATTTGTACTTTATCCGAAATACTTTTATGAAGTGGTCAAAAACTTATTCTATCAAACACTATTCAATGTAATTTTTTGATGATAATAGTACTTTTTTTGCAACCTATTTTAAATTTTAAGTACAAAATGCCATACTAAGCTTTCCATACACATTTTCGTATTTTTTGGTAAAACTGGTAACAATAAACATTTTCATATTTTACCATTTTCAAAGATTTAATGTTTGATATTGTTTATATCAGCCACATAAAATATTAGCCAATAATTAATAATCTATGTGATTTTAAGCCAAAAATTCAAATGCATACTCAACTCGGGGCTCCCGAAGTATGCGAACCAAGATGGCGGACATCGGAATGTAATATGTGTACTAGGTTAGGGTTAGGCCATAATTTTAGGTATAAATGCTACGGGAGGCTCTTGGTTAGTCTTCGAACTGATAATAGGACTAAAATAAGGAAAATCGGAAAAAAATTATCGCCTAACCCTAACCGGTTACCCATGTTACGTTCCGATGTCCGCCATCTTGGTTCGCATACTTCGGGAGCACTCTCAACTCCATGCATACATAAGATACTATTTCAAGAAGAATACCATGGCAGTACACTTAGACTGATATCTAATTATCACTGAAACAATAGCAAAAAACACGTAATTTCATGCTTGCCTCAAACCAATATAATGTTTGTCTTAAAATTGGTTTTTGTATCAAGTCATTTAAGGTTTTTGTGTGACAAAATATAGTATTACTTGACATTTTTTACGGGTATTTGAATGGTATATCAAATAAATTCAACAAAAATTCCAAGACCTAATTAAACATTCGACCAATAAATTTGTTAACGCAAACATTTTATTTATTCTCGTACCCGAGCAGAACCATTTATCAGACGAATGACTGCATAGCATCAGTATTGGGATTATCAGCTTTCTTCTCTTTATCACAATCTCTGAATTTTTCAATTAAACTCAGTCTGTATTCCAGAGTTTTACTTCAGTGAAATACTGTATAACTAAGGACTGTACACATGTACAATGTTATTTACTTAGCAATTGGGTTTTATTCTGACATCCATGTTTCCTCTACACAACACATGCCGATCATATCCCCATTTTGAAATTTCTGAAGTATTGCTTGACACAAATCATGGTTTCTTCATCTGTTACGTCACAATTCATAGTACAAATTTGAATTCGCAATTGTTCTACCATGTATTATATATATACTGGTCGGTGCTTGTACTTGAATTTTTATTAATTTTGCCATACTGTACATTTACTGTAATATTACAATTAAGCCTTAGGAGTTTTATCATCAAAATTGGTCACATTTTCATGGGTGAGGGTAAGTGGGGTAAAAACGGATTTACCAAAAAATGAAGGGGAAGTTATGACTGCAAGGGATTTTTAAAGCTGGAGAGCCTTGATTCAAGGAAAACGTCGCATTATGTTAGACATGTACAAAGTTTATCTTCCGTGTTCCCCGAAAATAAGTC
This sequence comes from Styela clava, assembly GCF_964204865.1. Classification (NCBI taxonomy): domain Eukaryota; kingdom Metazoa; phylum Chordata; class Ascidiacea; order Stolidobranchia; family Styelidae; genus Styela; species Styela clava. The sequence goes on from NC_135250.1 coordinate 22,543,908, forward strand.
GGTGTTTATTTCAATTTTCTTTCGAATAATAACACTTATTTTGGGGGGATCTCTTTGATTTTCATTCATCAAAAACAAAATTACGGAGTAGAGAAATACGAGATTTTCGAATATACAAAATATGAAAACCGATATCAATTTACTTATAAATAACACGTTGTTATTGAAAATAACTGCTAAACATAGATTAATAATCGTTTAAAACGAGTGACAAGATTTCCTGCTATCGACTTTCGTGCTAGGTCAAAAAAAAATTGCATTCACGACTTGGCCTTATTTTGAGGGGAGGGCTTATATTGAAATCATTTTTAAAATTTAGGTTAAATGCTAGGTTCTATTTTCGAGGAAACACGGTATGTATCCCTTTGTTAAAATCTTGTTTTTGAGAAACCAATTTCGAATTTTCAGTACTTAAAGATGACTGAAGCCCCTCGAAATAAATCTATTAGGTATTTTTTCAGGTCATATGGGACCCTAAATATTCCGCAGTAATATTTTACTTAAACTCCTTTTATTCCATCGTGCCTAGTCGCCATCCTAGCGTTTTTTCTCAAGTTTTTCGAGAACTCCGTGGCCCAAGACCCTGCGTACCTTTGCCGATATATCTTACTGCATCGGCAGTGCGTGATTAGAATAGGACTTACATATTTACCCCGGGGAGAGGAAAGTCAATAAGACGAATTAACCTTATGGCGAACCACTGCCTCTCGTCCGGTTACCGTTTCATGTCGGTTAGTGATTTGTTTTCGGAAGCATGGACTAGATTCTAGTGACTAGAATCTAGTCCATTGGTTTCCAACCACCGGTCCGCGAAGCTTTTTTGGCGGTCCGCGAGAAAATTTCGATGTTTTGTGGTATATCCCGTCTAAATCGCTTTACCGAGGACGAGGTTGCGTTGGTTTATTACGCAATTTCTCTTCCATCGACATATTGCAACATCTTGGCGCCGAGTAATCATACTTTTCGCTTTTTCGGCTCCGTTTCATCTCGAATGCGCTCCCATCTCTTTATTGAAGACGAGGTTGATTTATTACGCAATTTCTCTTCCGCCGTCATATTGCGACGCCTTTCGCGAAATCTTGGCGCCAGGGAATCACACTTTTTGCTTTTTCGGCTACGATTCATTGTGAATGCGCTCCATCATCATCTCGCAAGATTCAGAAACCTAAAAATTGGCACGCGTGCTTTTTCTGTACAGCATGCTTACCTGATTAATATGACCCTCCAAATAAAACGTTATGCATATTTCTTTGTTCAAACCAAAAAACAGTCAAGAAAAGTATAACAAAAGCGCAAAAAAGCATGGGCCGCTGAGATCTTTTCCATTATCTTGAGCAGACAAAGTAGGATTTTGAGCCTGGTGCCAAATTACCGACGACTTTGTCATTGTAATGCAAATTCATCCTGTTTGAAGCATGTATCAACTGCAGGGGGATTAATATGATAAACCCAATGAAAAAGCTTGAGTTAAATTGTGATTCTACTTTACAGTCCAGATTTAAAAAAGAATCACTGTCACAATTTTGGATATCTCTTGATTACGAATACCCATCGCTAAGTAATCGAGATATCAAACTGTTGTCCGTATTTTCAACGAGTTACTTATATTTTTATTACTTATATATAAAAATATTTTCATCACTACCTTTAATTAAAGCGAAGCAAGGAAATTGGCTGCACGCCGTTGCAGGGCTACGTGTTGCAGAAACTTCCTTGAGGCTTCGTTTGCAATCCTATATTGGAAACTAAACAGCAGCAAAATTTTCACTAGAGTTAATTGCGTTTGTACATGATTTTGCATGTACATATTTTTTATGTGAGATGTTTTATGTGTGCTTTTCTTACGCATAATGGGTACCCAGCATTGCATTTCATTACGCAAATATTTTTGGTCGGCATATTATTTGATAGTTTTTCTTCGTGTGAGCTGTTTTTGAGTGTGCCTTTTTTGTCTAGATGCATATTGAGTGCCCGACATTGCATTGTATTACGCAAATATATGTTATTATTTTATGTTCCGGTCTTTTCAATTTTTTGGAGGTCCGAGAGTACATTTAATTTTACCGGTCCGCCATGGTAGAAAGGTTGGAAACTACTGATCTAGTCCATGCTTCCGGAAACAAATAACTAACTAACCGACATGGAATGATAACCGGACGAGAGGCCGTGGTTCGTCATAAGGTTAAGTCGTCCTATCGGCTTTATTCTTCCCGGGATAAATATGTAAGTCCTTTTCTAATCACACTTCTCTAAACCGCTGCAGCAAGTTATATCGGCAAAGGCACTTGGGAGCACGGAGTTCTTGAAAAGATTGGGGGAAAAACACTAAGATGGCGGCCAGACACGATGGAATAAATGGAGTTTAACTAAAATATTGACCTAGCAAGAAAGTCGACGGCAGGAAATCTTTCCTACTCGTTTTAAACGATTGTTAATCTATGTTTAGCAGTTATTTTCAATAACAACGTGTTATTTATAAGTAAATTGATATAGGTTTTCATATTTTGTATATTCGAAAGTCTCGTATTTCTCTACTTTGTAATTTTGTTTTTGATGAATTAAAATATAAGAGATCCCCCTAAAATAAGGCTCAGCGTTATTTTTCGAAAGAAAATTGAAATAAGACACCGTCTTATTTTCGGGGAACACGGTAGATAAACTTCGTACATGTCTAATATAATGCGACGTTTTTCTTGAATCAAGGCTTTCCAGCTTTAAAAATCCCTCGCAGTAATAACTCCCCTTCATTATTTGGTTATCATATCCATAAAAATGCGACCAATTTTTATAATAAAACTCAAAGCATAATTGTAATAATACCGTAAATGTACAGTATGGCAAAATTAATAAAAATTCAAGTACAAGCACCGACCAGTAAGCATATATATAATACATGGTAAAAAAATTAAAACTGCGAATTTAAATTTGTACTAAGAATTGTGACATAACAGAAATTTCTTTATATCATTGAGGTGCATTATGATGAAACCATGATTCGTATCAAGAATACTTCAGAAATTTCAAAATGCGTGTTGTGTAGATGAAATATAATAGAGGTAAGAATGGAACCCAATTGCTTTAAAGGTAAAAAAACATTATACATGTGATTGTGTACAGTTTTACAGATTTCACTGAACAAAGACTCTGCTTTGGATTGAATGTGTAAAATACATTTTTCAAATTTCAATTCAATTTTACACTCATGTATTCTGAAATACAGATTGTGTTTAATTATCAAATTTAGCGATTTTGATATTATTCAGAGGAAAGGAAAGCTGATAATCCCAATGCTGATGCATAGTACAGATTTCCATCTGCTAAATGAAATATTTACGTTAACAAATTTATTGGTCGAATGTTTGAGTCTTGAAATTTTCGTTGAATTTATTTGATATACCTTTCCAATACTAATAACAAAATGGCGAGTATACTGAATTTTGTTATAGAAAAACCCAAAATGACATTACACAAAAATCAATTTTAGACAAACATTATATTAGTTCGAGGCAAGCATGAAATTACGTGTTTTTTGCTATTATTTCAGAGATAATTAGATATCAGTCTAAGTGTACTGCAATGGTATGCTTTTAGAAAATGTATGTATGGATAACATATTTGCGTTTTTCGGTTAAAATCACCAATATTGAAAATCATTGGGTAATATATTATGTGGCTGAAATAAACAAAATCAAACATTACATATGATCAGAATCTTTAAGAACGGAAAAATATAAAAATGTTTTATGTGTTACCAATTTTACCAAAAAATATGAAAATGTGTATCGGAAGCTTAGTATGGCATTTTGTATTTAAAAATCGAAAATATGTTGCAAAAAATGAATTATTATTGTCAAAAAATTACACTGTGAAGTGTTTGATAGAGTAATTTTTTGACCACTTCATACAAAGTACTTTGGGAAAAGTACAAGTAGAGAATTAAACACATTTGGCCATCACGATTGTTTCAGTAATAATGAACAACATTTCAGGTAGAATTCTGACTATAACTCAGCAAGGGAATGGAATTTAGATAAAAATACCTTATGGCAGTAATGTGACTGGCCTAATTGCTTGAATATTTCATATTTGAGATGGAATGAAATCATTATAAATACAAAAATCATTTGAATTTTTCTAAGTTTAATTTTGGAAGGAAGCATATCTTAAAATGGCAGTAAATAGAAAACTTTATTTTTATCAGAAAAATGCTTAAATGAGAATTATTTAGGTCAAACTTATATTTATTAGATGATAAACCTATAATTTCAAACAAATCAAAATTTTTAAATATGGCCAGCTCTGGGATTGAATAAAAACCATGTATTTATAAACAACAATTCTGACTCTCAGGCAACAGTCCATATTATATTGATATTGAGGAGGATAGCAATCAGTGGCATACACAAGATTTGGTTGAGCATTTGGTTGAGCGAGGGAGTGTGGCATTTAAAAATTGTCAATTATGGCATAAGATTAAATTCCCATGAAGTATTGTGATATCACAAATGGATTTTTAATAATCTGTGTAAACTACCCCTTTGGTACTAAATCCTGGAAAAACTTTTTTCAAAAAATGTACTGATTTACGATATTGATTAATAAACTGATAATGTACCATTATTAACAGTGTGTAAGCTTGTTATGTACCATCATATTAAAGAATATAACATAATACTACAAAGTATATGATTCCATAGCAGTATGGTAAATATAAGAATATATATAAAAAAAAAAGAGCGCCAGGGCGACTCAATATAAAAAAAACTAAAAAATAGCAGACTTGTACAAGTTTAAAAGGCAAGTAAAGCTTTATTTATAAGCGATTAAGCTTGATAATATATTTGGCTCAGTAAAAATAAAATGTTTTCAACCGGAATTAAAAATAATAATAAAAGATTCCATTTTGAAAGTAGAAGCGGATAGTGGTATGGATATAATAATCACATAAGAGTCGATGCATATTTAATGAGTTTGTATTTGGAAATTCTGGAAAGTCGAGGTAAAGAATAATTGGTAGGCTACTTCCGAAGTATGTGAACTAAGATGGCAGACACTTAAACGTAGTATGTGTACCAGGTTAGGGTTAGACCATAATTTTATTCCAATTTCCTTATTTTAGTTCTATTACGAGTTCAGGGACTAGCCAAGTGACTCCTGCAGTATTTGTACCTGAAATTATGGCCTAATCCTAACCTGGTACACATACTACATTACGGTGTCCGCCATCTTGGTTCACACACTTCGGGAGTACCGAATAATTTGGTTTGTTCTCTATTTTCTATCTAAGTTTTCAAGAATTAAATGAAGACGTTTTTTCTTATACTGTTAGACTTCAATCGTTCAAAGTGATTATTTTTTTAATGAAACTATTCTGAATTACTCCTAAAATAAAGAATTTTGGATATCGAATACAATTAATTTCCGATTGATTTGAATATTCGATTCCCTTTAGAGACACATGTTTGCGTGAAAATTTTTTTATTCAGCTGAATGAATCGAATTTAAACTGTTATATTTACAGATGACTATGAGTTATTGATTATGTGAAACTTTTGTTGATTTTCTTGCTAGAATATTCAAAAAATTTTCATTTGATCAGAATCAGTGTTTTACTTAAAAAAGCGGGTACTATTTTGGTGCTCCCATAGTATGTACACCAAGATGGCGCACAACCTGAACATAGTAATCTTGGTGCACATACTACGGGAACGCCATTATTTTAACAGTAACATTTATTTAACAAATAAAAATGTCCACTCTATAAAAATCATAAAATACAAAAGTAAAATAAAGTCAGTAAAATTAAAAAGAATAAAAAGTAGGCTAATATAAAAAGCAATTTAATACAGAATGTTGTTTTAAAGAAAACTTTGGAAGATCGTTTAGTATCATTTTGTAACGTTGAGGAATCACTGTCACAATAGCGGAAAAAATGAGGTGACTTTTTCAGAATAATACAGTTTTCTTGATTTTCAGTTGGCCATGTATGATAGCACTAAGATAGGATTCGGTATCGATATTTGTAAACTCTGAGTAGGTTACCTCACCTTAGAGCGAGTTTGCCACGTTTCAAAGCATATTTTCCTCACTCCTGAGTGAGTTTTCTCCACTTCTGAGCTAGTTTCCTCTCACTTCAGGTTTACTCATTTCTGAGTGAGTTCTGATAATCAGTGATAAAATATTACCAGTGAAAAATGTATAAATTACACTCATTTCAAATTTTACTATCAAAAACATACAGTATCGAAAAATTTGTGAAATGCTCGCTTTGTGTACAATAATCTCTAGGTAAATCCATTATTATTCCATACAGATGATTATATGCAGTTGTGTGTATCTAGTATTTTATGCATTATGCAAGCTTAGCTGGGAAGAATAGCTTTAACTGTATAAACAGGCATTGGTCACTTGGAATAGTGGCTCATAATCGATCAATGAGAATACTACTCGTTAGCTTATTCCCTTTTCATACTGTGGTCACTATGTCATCGTCCACTAAAATTTCATTTGTGTCCTGATGACCGATGTAATCTGCCATGTATAGGTCGCCATTTGATCGGCCACCCCTTCCGCTGCCATTAGTGTGGACGCTTGACCTTCCTAACGCAGCTGGTGTCGATGATTCTCTTAGTTTCTGAAAATGTCAAAAATCATTTTTGTTAATACAAGTCTTTCACACCAAACGAAGGTCGAACGTCAGTTGCCAGTGCTATGTAAGAAGATACCTCATTTTGGAATGATAGACATCTTTCTGGTTCATCATTGCCTACACAATTTCTGACGTTATGATAACTAGCAATATCCAATCTATTTTAAACAAAGTTCGAAACTAATCATATTTTAAAAAATAATTTCAAAGAATTTATTATTTCTTTGCAAAATTTTCCACTTTAATAACAGTAAAATTTTAGCTCAAAACATACCAAACATTTTCCTCATATATTATAATTTTACAACAAAGATCATAGATTAAATCTGGGCTGAAGAAGGTAAGTTTGGCCTAATTTCATTGGAGTCAGAGACTAGAGTCAAAGTATTGAATACGCTATTGAATACGTCGGAATTTCAGACATCTCATGTTAATACTTGAAAACAAAAACGAATTGAACCAAGTCTAATGAAGGAGGCTTGCATATGCGAAAGTTTTTATCAAAATTAATTTTTTTCTGTGTTCGAGTCAAAATTCTATTAAATCGTAGCAGGGAATAAATTCTGGAATAATATTTATTCGGATAGTTACTACGCACCTCTAGACAGCCCCCTCTCGCTCTTGCAATCTTGAATATGATTGTAAAAATGATGATGAAAAAAATAATTCCGATGAATACGAAAGATGCTATTGGTGTCCAACCAGACAGAGAATCCATTCTAGTTGCACCATTTGGTAACGTCGGGGCCAAAGATGATAAACCGTTCTGAACTGCACCCAAGATGATATAGATGAGACATATCTATGAAAAATTAAGAATATTAGGGTTTATTTATACTTAAAAATAAACATTCAAAAACAGCTTTTTTAATGTAAAAGATGAAATTTTGATTTTAAATTAGTTCTTTCAATCCAGTGTGTAGATGGACCTTCGTGGTAAGCGTTAGAAATACGCTTGCCCCAAGGTCCCTTCGAGATAATAATATATTAGAGATTTAGAGGGTTGCCGGGGTCCTCTCCATGGTAAGGTGGTCCACTTTCTCCATCATAAACCCATGCATCTGGACCAAATAACTGGCTAACTAATCTCATACCCGACATGGACTAGTAATCGAACGAAGGGCCATGGTTCGCCATATGATTAGGTCGCCTTATTGACTTTCTATGGAATAGTGTACATTAGATTATCAATAGTTTTGTAATTAGGAGTAACTACTTTAAATGTGAAGTCTGGTTCACATTCAAAATGCAAAAACTGTATAAAAGAGCCTTGGTGATAGATATATTTAAATATACTAGCGATGAACACATTTCCACCCTCATGATATTTGTTTCAGGTAGCCCTATTCATATCAGATTCCAGTATTTTATTCAGGCTAAATAAGTATTCCTTACCAATTGCCAATATTTACGGGAGCGAGAACAGCTAGTCATGGGAGGCAAGAAAGATATGTGCCAACGCATTGGGTGCACCATATCATATACAATAAAAAGAATCTTATATTTCAATTCTCCCGGGATATTGTATGAAATACAATACTTCCAGCATGTGTCACAGACATCAAAGATATGGTGAATGATATATAATATTGATTCTGACGTATTGAATATAATGTATGTCGGAGTAATATAGGATATACCGTAACTAGTACCGATTGTCATTCGAATGGCCTCCTCCGTAAAGGCACTCATGTTGAGACTGGAAGTGACTAGAGTCAATGAAATGACTCTGACTCGTGATCAACGATTCATCAGTGAGATGTAACTCAGTGATTGCCCCAGCTTTGGACTCGAGACATGGATGTGGACTTCTCTCTCTCTCACACTGCTATCGAAGGAAGGCTCACAAAAAGAACTTACCGCAAGTATAACCGGTGTTACGCCACCCCACAATATTGGCCAAATTAGTCCTTTCAAACAATTGTTGTTCGTCATTGCTTTGATATTTGTCCGTAATAGCGTCACACCTACAATGAGGTTAGTGAATGACATCAATATTGCAAAATAAATAATCTAAGTAAACTATACATTATGTACTTGAATAGGATCTTTTTCTTCATAGTAAAAACAAGATATGTGCTGTAAACAAGCATTCCCCAACAGAAGAAAGGAATTTTTTTTTTTTTAATTACAAATATTTTTGAATTATTTAGTATTATTGTAATGTATACATACATTGTTGTGCGCCATCTCGGTGCACATACTTCGGGAGCGCCCCCATTTATTATACCCCCTGGGTAAGTGGTGGCAACAATTTCGAGATATTTATATCTTGTGATTCCAATATAGTAAAGTTCCACGCTTCTACTAGAGTTTTGGAGCATATGAATATAATCTTGATAAAAAATAAAACTTAAACTACATATATAAAATTCTTACCAAAAGCATGAGTTATCATCAATAGTTCTGGTAAAGCAATCAATATGCAACAAACAGGCATTGTCAATGTGTCGAAGAATTCAAAAAACTGAAGAGCGCTGTCCTGTAAATATTGTATACAAAATTTTTTATAGAAGCTTGTATTAACGGCGATGTCAGATAAGACGTTTTTTTTTTGAATATTCGAAATTGTATGTTCTGAAGTTGCATCGGCGAGTGAGAACCCCTAACAAGAATAATTATGTGAGAGAGGCCTCCTTTTCAATCTAGGGTGGTTGACGTGACCATTTACATTTTGAAATATTATGGATAAATTCGATTATAGAGTATAATGTAAATAGGGTCATATACCATAACCACGAGTTCGTTGTTTTAAAAATGCAAAAAAAAAAAGATTTAATCACTATCATATATAGTCAACTTTGATTCAGATTCAAAATTTGATTTTAGACAACATCAGCTACAAAAAAAAAGTCAAAAACAGACAGAAATATAGATAATTCAACCTACTTCAACAACACATGGCACTCCGAAATAAACCGTCAACATAAACAATAGTATGAGCAGAACTGATACAATTCTAAGTCCGATGGCTCGACATGAACTAAGGGAATCAGATACAGATGATATCAAACACTCAGTAGCAGGAAGCTGAAAACAGAGAAAACTAGTTTGAGTTGTTACCTTGTTATGAATAAATATTTATGTATATACACTTAGGATTCTCAACTCGAGTTGGTCTCGAGTAACCATACGAAAATTTTTATATTGATTTAAATTTAGATTGTATGAATCGGCATCAACTAATCAACTCGACCTGTGACAATTTTTGTACATTTTTCAAGAGATTTATTTCTATTGGCCTAAAAAGTTAGGATGAACTGTTTTCCAATAATATAAACTTAATATGAATGCTACATACCTAGTATAAAAATATGGTACCAATTACTGATATAAAAAATTTGACTTTTATGAACTGGAATATCACAGTTAAAAATGCAAAAACAGCATTAAACATCGCAGTAAATATTTTCAATGTAATTCATTCTATAAAAATCACTCACAATAGCTGCTGTAGAAAGTAAAAACAAGGTTGAAAACACGATGATACTCCATGGCATGGGGTCGCCCCACATTTGTGAAAGTGCTTCGGAGTATGCAACAAATGGCGATAGAGGTCCTTTGATTCCGTTTAGAGCATTTTCTGGTAGGACATCTCGAACGTACGACAAATGACCTATGACCCCGAAGACTGAAATAGCAGATACCAATGACATAAGAGGGACGGTCACAACAAGAATCGAAGCGTCAATTTCATACCTAAAAATATAGATTCTGTTAACAAGGGCATACCTTGTGGCCAGTGATGACCAATACCAAAATGATCAACTACTCTGAATACATTGTAAAGCAGGAGTGTGCATCCTTTTTACTGGCCAAATACAAGTAACTGGGTGAAGCCGAGGGCGCCACCTTTATTCAAAATTGTTTATTTTTGCTAGTGATCTTACGGCATTATTAGGGTTCCTTGCAGAAATGGTGAGGTAAAACGCATAAATTTCTGAAGGAAACTGCTATTCAAATTTATTGTCACACCGACTTTAAACGACTTCAGTGGGAAACACGTTTTAATTTTATATCCTTCTGGTTCTGTAGTGCCATACCCACCCGCATGAGGTGGCGAGTATGGAATTGATTCTTAATATTTTCAAATCAAATGAAAGTATTTTTGATTATAAAATGGAAAGGCCTCTATTATACAAAATGATTAGAATTCCTAGAATTATTCCGAGAATTAAAAATTTGAGATAATCAAAACAATAAATTTTGAATCGATTTGAAAATCCCTGCCCGTGGCTATTGTTTCAATTGCACACAAATATACGCTTTGATGCTTGTTAGTGGAATAATATTTATCGCTGGTCAATCTGTCATAATCAGATGTCGAAATGCAATTATAGCTAGTCAGTTGATTGGAAATTTGGGCTGAATGACTGAAGATGGATTATGAAGACTCTCAGAATTAAAGATTTCAGTGTTTGTTACTATAAATAGTTTCGAGTAATCAGAATAAAACATAAAAAAGTAGTGTCAATGTGTTCATTTCAAGTCTTCTAGAAATCTTTTGGGCAATCACTCAAATGTTTTCGTGCTGGCCCTGTAGAATTAGCAATAGATATAAAAATCAAGCAATTTGTACAAAGAAAAGCGCCAGAATAGAATAATTCGCTAAATAATCTGAAATAGTATTTTGGAAATTAGAATATGTTTTAAATTCAGGTTTATTCAATAGACATCTTACACAAACACAATATATTGGTAGAGATTGATATAGAAAATTGATAATATAAAATTGGTTGTTTATTTGTTTCACTACTATTCATCCTAACTTGGCATCTATTTCATATCTTTTATACGATAGCCTCATATACTTATAGCCTGTGCAAAACAAACAATTTCAACAGATAATCTAACAAGAATAACAACATCAATTAAGAAAAACGATTCACTGGTACACATACTCAATAACTCGAACATTAGTGTCATATGACATTTGCTTACTGGCAAAACGATTGACCGTCCGATTGTCATTAGATTGTCCGTCTGGCTGTAGCCTTTTTGAAGGGTCAAATTTATCTCTAACATGACATAAGATAATTAATCATACTCACTTGTTATAAAATCGATTATAAGAAGCCCATGTACTCAATCCTCCCCATGTTACCATTAGAGACATCAAGACTTGACTTAGGGCATCTTTCCAGACCTAAGAATAAAAAATTAAGAAAATATTACAGCAATTGGGGTTGTTTACAATTTTAAAACATTCGGAATTTTTGTCTGTAACAGTTTAAGTCAAATCTTATTTATGAAAATAATAGGTTTTTCAGAAATATCGATTACTTGTAATATTTAAATTTAATCTAAATTAATTATACTCATGAGTCAATATTTTAAATTTTCTGCATGATTTAGCATAGTTTCAGTAATTGTATGACCAGAAACGTCTTCGAAATTTAGAGAACCAATCAAATCATTACTTGTGTTAACTCTCAACCATTTGCAAAACTGAACAACTACAAATATACATTGAATTCTATGTTATTAGAAGAACATAATATAAATTAGAATAATTATCATTTGAAAATAATATTTTAAATATATTTCAAATAGAGATTATTTGGTTTGAGCCATCCTTAATCGCAGCTAAAAATCTTTCGACAGCAGGAGCATAAAACAGTGATATTTCTAATCTTACTCTATCTTGACAGTTCTCAATATAACAAATATTTGATTTTATAACTTATCAGTTTGAGAGAAAATATGGAATGAAATCAAAACATATCATCAGATCATAAAAGAATTTCACTCCACAGCTGATAAAATGGTAAAACCAGTCAAAACAAAAACTTTCATTCGAATAAATATTCTTGAAATTGAGAGATTAATTTGAATAAAATTCTGATTCGTGTGAATGTGATGGAATGATCTATTCTGTAGAAAAGTGATACATGATTGAAATAATTTGTTTATTAAATACATTTGGTATAGGCGAGCCAGCCAAAAACTGAAAATAAATATAATACTACTAATTCTAATATGTAATTACAGTATCATACTAAAACAAAGTATGAATAAGAATTGAAATTATTAAAAACTTGAAATATTCAAAAGTGGATTGTTGCGAAGAAATGACTTTTTTCCTAACAACAATAGGCAGTTTACTTCCTGGCCAATAATACTGAAATAAAATTTTACGATATACAACAAAAATAATTTAAAATAGATTTCAATATTTGACTTATTTGTGAACATGACATAATCGTCCATTATACACATTTGAAAAAAAAGTGCTATGCTTCTAGCAAATTCCACCATTTTTCATTAAATACTGAAATTTTTGAATTCGATTGGTCCATTAGTTGCAGAGTAGAGCGAGACAATATATACTTATATTATTATATATATACAACCATAAAAACCACAACATACCTTTGGTTCTTGAAAGCTTGTTATATTACTTGGTACGAATAGATATTGCAATCCTGTGGAAGCTTTTTCTAGTGTTAAACATCTGACAAGAAGCATAACAGATACCGCAAATGGAACCGAACACAAAACATAGGAAACCTGAATAGGACAAAAAAGTATATTAAGTAAAAATGGTGAGGCTATATTTTCTAATGCCAGTTTTCTTGCAGTTTATAATCTAGTAATATATTAAGAGTTAATATGGTAATAACGTAATGATAATTTCATATTAATCACTAAGAGTCGAAAGTTGATAAGACGGCTTAAATATACAAAAAGTACAGCCTCTCATTCTGTTACCAGCCCATGACCTGTTATTTGTTTCAGATGCATGAATTTGGTCGCGGAGGAAGCCGTAACTGACCAGCGGTTATATGAAACAAGAATACCAGCAATTCTCTCAAACATAATTATATCACACACGATTCAAACGCAGAGTAATCAGACATGCGGGGACAAAAGTGTTCCGAGCGCTTAGCATGAAACGCCAATTTTAGAGCCCTTGATATCCCAATCAGGGATATTATAGCAAGTTTTATTTAATTTCCTCTTCCATAACAGAATGTACAAAGTTACTGCCAATACATAAAGTTGCAATTTATAACTGCTTGGGTTCGCAGGTTTGAATTTCGCGGGGGAATAATAATGTGCTAGAAGATTACTGAACTCCTAGTAGGATATGTAAATCCTATCCTAACGCTATTGTTTTCATGACAACCTTACCCGAGGGACTGAATTCAATAAAAATATAATTTAGTACAAAAGTATTGATTTGATGAATATTTAATCTACCATATTGCTCAGATAATAGGTTTATGAGCATAAAGAAGTATAAGATAAGCATCAGAAGGGGAAATCTCTAATGTGATTAACATTGGATCAATTCCTTATGTGTTTTGTCGTATTAAGGAATGTCCAAATAAGTAGACTGACTATTCTAAAAGTAGCTGGGAAAAGGGGAAACATTCAAAAATGCACGGGAAAAAAAGGGAAATACTATCAAAATAATAAATTCTTAACTCCCAAAAATAACTCATTTTTTAATTTTAAAAATGAAATACTGGTCAACCAAACTTTGGCTTAATCTGTTATGTGTGGTTCAGAAAATTATGTAAAATTATGTATTGTATTGTAATAATCAGATTTATTGAAATACCTCTATTTACCGTAATTATACATATTCAAAAATGTACCCACTTGCAAGAAAATGAAATTTTTAAAGGCAAGAAAGGAACAATATAAGAGGATACCAGTTTATGATTTTTTACCTTTCCTGTAAATCTGACATCTGAAAACAGAGAAATAAATCCAATGATCATTCGAAGTAGCACACAGCAACCAATTCCAACAGATGGTAGAAGTATAACCTGAGACGAACCTATCAACGTGTTTGTGATTTCTGAGAGGTTGTGACATACCGCTGCGTTTGATGCTAGATTGTTTCTGATTATGAAAAATAAGAAAAACTTTGAATGTTAAATTCTACGGAATATGTAAAATGTAATCTTTAGACACTTTTATTGGTGTTCCCACAGTAATATAAATTTTTTCGCGCAAAGATTTTTTTTGCAATTAGACAAAAATTTACCAAAATTGTGTTTTTATTTATACCAGGGGACAAGGGTGCGCAATGCCAATTTTATTTCAACTTAATTTAAATTAAATTGAAAAAGTGAGCTTTGGAATACCAATATAGGAAAAATAGCAAAATTTAAATTATCATAGTGTATACCTGGATTTTGACAAATTTTGGAACAAGAAATTTGGAATGTATCATCATTTCATTCATCTTATTTGAAATTATCACATTAGCAAACAATTTTACAATTTACAAAATTGATTGAAATTTTAATATTATTTATTTTTAATTTTTACTCACTGCCAAATGTGGCAGTCCGATATGCCCTCTAATAATAACCCTTTCAAATCCCATATTATACTAATATTATTAATAATAAAATCTCGTACTGCCAGAATTCAATTGCCGGAGTGGTTTGTGTTCCATCAGAAGTATAATTACATAGTCTGACGAGGTTAAAGCTTCCATCTGGTGAAGCAATACCATGTCCAACACCGATCCTGTATTCCAATCCTTCTGTGCCAGCAGCCACACAATCTGGGCCTGAATTAGAATGTATAAATCATATTTTTTTTACGACTTTTCCTCGAAACAAAGCTCTGTATGAGCTTTTGATGTTCAACGATATAAAATAAGCGGTAATCCTGAAGTATGCGTATCAAGTTGGCGGACACCAAAACATAGTATGTGTACCAGGTTAGGGATAGGCCATAATTTCAGGTACAGATACTACGGGAGTCACTTGACTAGTCCCTAAACTCGTAATAGAATTAAAATAAGGCAGATTTGAATAAAATTATGGCCCAACTCTGACCTGGTACACATACTACAATCCGGTGTCTGCCATCTTTGTACGGATGGCATACTTCGGGAGTACCAAACGCAAACTTTGTCGCTCAGCATTACCCACCCAATTTATACACCTTGGGTGAAGTGTTGGGCATGAGATTTGAACCCATGTGAAATATTAAAGGACTAATGCTTTAATTAATCGATAGGCCATAGCAATAAAAAGAATGAACTCGTGGATTTTTAATTTTAAAATATAATTCGACTTTAATACACAAAAATCTCCAGAAATTGCTAGAGGCAAAATCTGGTTATTAAGCTGTTAGTGTCTATTTATACCATAGAACAATGAAACAAACATATGAATTTTCTATGTACGACACTAAATTAAATACTTATAACGTACATCTACATTACCGGTAATTTTTTTTGTAAAAAACATGAAAAAAATTTGCCTAAAAAAAAAATAAAAAATATATTGCACTACTATATCACGTCTATTTGCAATGATGCTTATATTGTTTATCATAATTAATATAAATAATATTCATAGAAGTTGAAAAATAATAAAGGAAGTCATTCGATCAATTATACATCCATTGAGTTCCTGATTGCAGTTCACTAATTATATGTTATTGAATAAATGACACACATGAGGGATCATCGAGTCTTAAAATTGTTCAAATTGCATAGGGGATTCATCAATACTATATTATACAGTTTGCTTGCCCCTACAGGTTTACGAAATGAAACAAAAAGCCTGAATAAACGTTGATTGGAATAAAACAAACTTGGTTAAGATATATTGATAACCGACTTCATATTTTCATAACAAAATTAAAATTTAATAAGACTGTAAGAACACGTCTAACTGAATAAACTGTAATTTTAATATTATTCAAAAATATCACATTCACTATCAGAAATATTTCTTTGTAGAACGTGATCATTGATAATTCTTACTTCATTTTATCTGTAGATAGACACCTATGGGCCAAACATACTACACACAAAAACAAGCACTTCAGTAAATAAACAAAGTACTTACCTAGTTCGGTTTGACATTTAAGAGTATTCCACGAATTATCACAAGTACTGAAGGGAAGTGGATTGGCGAATGATGACAACAGGTAGAGAAGTAAATAATATGTAGCGGCTCCAAAATATAAAACAACTAAAATTGCCATTAAAATCATACACCATCCTACGCCTGTAAATGATATAGAAAAAATAAGACATAACATGTACGGTACTTAATACTACAAGAATAAAGATTATTATTACAAAAGTATGGAACATCTAATTTCTTTAATAATATTACTCGTTCAAAATCTATCAAAGAAAATAATCTGCATCTCGAAATGCATGTTCACCCAAAAATTACCGTCGGCACTTCATATTTTTACAGAGGTTGGACCTGTTATAAATGACAAGAAAAGCTGATAGCTGCGATAGTTTATACCCAGAAAATTCTGGGGCTCTAGGGAAATTTATAATCAATTCAGACTTCCGTTACGAGGTTAAAAAGATTTGGGCCCCCACTGCAGATTGAGGAAAATTTTGACACAAACCCCATCTCCGAACTCAGAGAAAATCAAATTTTGACACCAAAAACTTTGGGAGTATGCGAGCGTCGTTTTATAGTCTGTTACGAAGGCTTGGTAAACTTAGTTTGTATATATTCAGTTTCTTCAGAAAATTCAGACGTTTTTTTCTGGACATTGAAAGTTTGAAATTTAAACTCTGACGATGACGAATTAGTATTACAATTTTGACTATGATAGTTTAATAAAAATATACAATTTATAACACCAGTAAAAACATGACGAATACAGACTCAACAGCCCATATTGAAGATGAATACGATGTAGAGCGCCAGATATTGAGATTCCCACAGTAAGGTGTTGAAATATTAAAAAATACAAACATATTTCTTCCATAACTGACCTTGCATGATAGGAATGATACTAAATCCTTGTGGAGGAGCAAGATTGCTGTATTGTCCCCAAGCCAGTTCTAAAAATACCAGTGGTATTCCAACAATGATGTACAAGAACAGATATGCATAGACGAATGGAGCTGAAAAAATTAAACAAATTAAAAAAGCAATATTTAGATTGATCTTAAACGCTTTATACATCGCCAGGGAGCCGAGTCGTTAAGTTCACGGTAATTTGAGCTGGAGCCCAGAATACCAGAGAGTACAGTGTCCCGAGCTCCGAAGCATCAACTTATTTATTCACATTTATAGTCTTCTGAAACAAATAAAGAAATTGATCCTTTCTCAGCTTCTAATATTTGTTTTCAATATTTTATTCCTAATATTAATTTGAAAGTTTAAATATGTTTTAATATAGTCTAAAGTTTGATTTTTAAATTTGAAAATCCCTGCATTTGGGCTGATTTTTTATGGTAGTGGTCATACTTAAAAACATCAATGGCTATATTTGAGGTAAAAATGACTCGAGGGAGCCATTCCGAAACATAATTTTCTGGTAATTTGAATCAGCAAAATGCAATTTCCCCCCTATTTTTATTTTTCGTTCAAATCAATGTAATTTCTACAGCGAAAAATTGTTTTGACAAAAAAATATAAAAGTTATTACCTCCCCCATTCTCATATGCAAGATAAGGAAATCTCCAAAAACTGCAGAGGCCGAGAGCTTGACAGAATAATGTGAGATGATATTCCAATTTATTAGGCCAAGTCTTTCTCTCTGGTTCACTTTGACTCATATAGGATGGAGCCATGTTTAATCATAAAACAAAGTCATTTAAAATTAGATGGGTTACGCTGTAATTTAGTTGTCTAATTATATTGTATATAAAAAAGAATTAGATATTTAAAATGTATATATGTAAAGTATAATATATTTCAATTCATCTAATAATTGGGAAAGTAATACCAAAAAATATAGAATAGATTTTGCGATTTCGTGAGTTTGATCACTCATTACATCACTTAGCGCAGGGGTGTATAACCTGCGGGCCAAGTTGTGTGACCCGCGGAGAAGTGCCAACTGCCAAATTTGAATGGTGTGCGGCCATCGAAACAAGTTTTTTATTTAGTTTAATCTGGTTCAAGCGAGCTATTCCAATTTATTCGTGTTGCAAAGCTCATACCTGGGTCCATCCGCCAATTTATTTGCAGATTTGAGAAAAGTGCAGAGCAGACGCTAATAAATTAGTAAAAACAGGCAATTGAAGGTTAGACAATTAGAAAGCAATTGGAAAAATTTAGCCATTACAGCATTAATAGATGGAGTTTTGGTTCCAGCATAGGCCTACCGGTATCAGTCGATTTTATCTAAATTTAGTCTAGACTAATACGGTACCGGTACGGTACGGGTACAGATTTGACTGCAAAGTATTTGGAAATGAATCTTGGCGATTTTCACCAATAACATCTCAACCAGATTAACTTTCCACTTCCAGACATTTGAAAAAAGTCATGTCTTCAAATACGGCACTTTATGGCTCAACTTTTTTTAAATGAGTGCAATATTAAATCTGCTTCTCAATTGGAGGACGTCCTATTTTCATTTAGAGATGTTTCTGTGTTTTAACTATCTTCAAAGTTATAGCCTAGCTATATTCTATCCTGTAAATCCTATACTCCAAAGGGCATTTTGTTCATCACCTGATCATCGCGCTAAAAACATTTCCGAGTTAGCTCAACAAGCGTGCGTACGGTACCGGTATGGGAGGGAACAGTGGTCAAAAATAACATAGTGGTGTTGCGACACCTAGCGGATGCATACCCAGCACATTGTATTTCTGTCGATTTTTTTTTTGGACCAAGGAATAAAAACAAAACCATAATATTTTCATATTTGTGGAAAAGCAATGGCTAATTTTTAAACACAAGAGTGCGCTTCTATAATTTATGCAGTTGGCCAAGCATGAAACATACTGAACTGAAGTTTTTCGGTGAAATCATTAACTCTTTGAACTCTGACGGCTCTGAGCGAAGTTACTCGCTCACCCTGAAGGTTCGCGGCGCCGTATCGGTAGAACAATAAAATAAGTCTAAATACTGGCTATTTGGCACGCTTATAACTTTTTATAAATTATAGGTAGCACGTTGTGTGACATTTCAATCGAAAGGAAATTTTATCGTGCATTCAGAATGTATTTTCCATTTTGAAATACATTTTGTCAAATTTAATAAAATTGACCCTAATCTAACAGTGATTTTTCTGCATGTACGTGAGTTTTGGCTTGAAATTTTATTATTTTGGTACAAAATATACTGCCAATAATTGATGTTCATAAAGAGTTCTTTATAAGCTTTTCGTTGATATTCGAATTACTATTGTGGCTGCCATATAACCAATTTTATATTTAAATATTCAATTGTGTATCATTGTGTCGGGTGAACAACTTCGATAAGTGGCCATGACGCACTGATTACGCAGCTACGCAAAAGTCGATCACGTGACTAACGTCATGAAGATGTTGATAAGTACGTTCGAAACGTATTGCGTGGCAAAATGCGCAAGATAACTTTCACGACGACGTTCTCAGTGGGACATCGGTCGCCGAGATTCGATATGATATTAACCCTGTATGGATTGAAGTCCGACGTAGAGTTTTGCGTTCAGTAATAGCGAAGTGAAGGAAAGTTAATATCGTCATATAAAATTTCACGTGGAAAATGTTTTATTCGCCCATCAGTATTTGTTCAAATATCAACCAAAATAAGTACTTGCCTGCTCTGCAGATCAAAATATCTGATTGTACGAATGTTAGGCGAAGCAAGTGGATGAATCAATATCTGAGAGAACTAATAATGCAGAAAGAGCAACTCTTATTCCAACAAGATCATATGCGTCGCCAACCGCAAAACGCCAGTTCTAATAATAGATGCGTCGTATGCAGCAAAATTTACATTATTGCCAAAAAACCAATCCAGCTGCTAAAGACAAAGCGTTGCTGAAACGATGCGAGACAGTATATAAGTGCAAATACTGTAATGAGTACCTATGTATAGGTAACGAAACCTACAACCATTGGTATTACTGGTACAACAAAGTGCAATATTGGATTTAGAATGTGTCTTTTATCTGCATAATATTTTTATGTTCTTCATTGTTCCGGGCACAACAAAGTGCAATATTCAATTTGAAAATTTTAGCAAGCCGTCTTTTATGTACATACATTTTTCATGGCCTTTAATGTTCCGTTATTTGCTAAAAAAATCACAATCTTGTTCATATTGCGTTCACGTAACCACAACTTAATGGGGCTTGAGCGGGCAGTCAAAGTCAAGGCGTATAGTGCGAATTTTGAATGCGTAGCATCGGGTTAATTAATTACTTCCTGCGGACATTTAAATAATAACATCTCGACGTAACGTTATTGCGGATATCGTCACGTTTTGTTGCATTTGCGTAATATACGTAAAGTTGTGCGTGACGAGACGTAGCCTCTCTTCAATGAGAATATCATTTTGACGCAGCGTCGCTGTTAAATCTACAGATAATCTAATATATTTGTACATATAAGTTGAATGGCTCATCGTAAAATCGTTTTGGATACGTATATAAAAAGCTATTCAAATTCTCCACATATACTGTCGATATTTAGGCAAGAAGTCGAAATTCTTCATATTAAATATTTGTTATCATACAATAATTTCATACGCACTTTCAAATTGACAATTTTACTGAAACATCGTATATTAGAGCACCGATATTTACAATATAATTAGTCCCAATAACAAGCTTTCATGCAATATAAAATTTATTTAAATACTCATTGTGGTTCTTGAGATACGAGATCATAAAGTTGATTCCCTCCGACACGAAAAACAAGCCGGTAAACCGGCTTGCCGGGGCACAGAGCGTACTCAAACAAGCCGGTAAACCGGCTTGCTGGGTTCAAGAGGTTAATGATCATTTCGAAATAAACTTATCAGTCGAAATAAACTTAATATTATTATTATTATCCGACGCAACCAACGACTAACATACCGGACGCAACCAACGACTAACATACCAACTGACATACGCAATTGACTTCCTAGGGAAGGGAAGTCTACTATTCTCAACGATTCCAAGCGGTATGCTTACTAATTTACAACGCTATTTATTGTTACCCCCATCTACTTTGTTGAGTTAACCTGTTTTTCACAGATTAGAATAATTTTTATCTGTAATGTATTAATGACGATTCGACTTACCCCAGCACTTGCAATCTTCTTGCACCCCAGCACTTGCAATCTTCATGCAATCTTATTCGAACTCTTGGCAAACATTTATAACTATGATTACGCCGTGTTATCGGCATAATATCCCTACCGGGATATATTTAAAATCTGTTTAAATAACTATCAATTCCATAACGCTGCGATATCGGTTCGGTATCCAGTCATCGCACTGTACTGCATTCCTGCTGCCGTTCCCATAGTTACTCGCACATATGTGCTTGGAGTCGTTTTTGGTTTTGCTTCTCTGTATTTCGAGCGTCTCCTGGATTCAGGTCGTCTCGATTTTTCACTTCTTTATATTCTTTTATTCATTGTTTGACTTTTTTCATTGTTTTATGATTCATTTTTAGACTTTAGCTCAGGTGTCGCTGCTCGATAACCAATTTTGGTTTTCGCGACTCCTTTCACCTCGAATTATCCGTTTTTGTTTCCTTTTACATTCCGTATGCATTTAGTGTATTTCATGTGTGGTGAAAAAATAAACTACTGATTACTACTAATACTTTTTCTTAGAGAAAAACTGATTTGAAACAATTAGTTTCAAATTTTCAGAACTTGCGAAGTAGTCGCTAGAAGGCTATTTCAAATCTTCTCTATGCCTAAGTCCTATAGCATAGGCCATAGGCTATTCAGTAAGGACGAAGTGGCATCACAGACAATTTGGCGCCCTCGATTACATGTCCATAAGTAACGCGACGAGAACAGTTCTAAAGCTGCTTGACTGGATCGAATTAGTAACGCTCTCTATATATGTATCGGTAATAATTCCAAAAAACCAATAAAATTATATCTCAAGCTTTTATACAAATGCATTTTCTAAAAATCGTGTAGTCATTTGTAAAGAATAATGGATTTTTTTTCTGTTCAACTTATTCCACTATATTTATATCTATGATTTAAGAACAAAAATATCGCCATAGAAAGTTACTTGCGCAAAGATTAGCTACATAATTACATCGTTTTTCTAACCACGCTAATAGTCTAAGGATGGAGAGTACTGTGTATACTCTCTACATTTCAATACGACTGTGCCGTCGGTGGCATTAAAAATTGAGATGCGTAAGTACAAATAGAATTAGGTTAAGGTGAAAATCCAAAAATTGTCTAAATACAAATTGCAAATTATCTACTAAGGTTGCACTCAATGTAGCTTTTACCAATAAATTAAATTGATTATTGATTCGTTACAGTAACCCAAAGTTAGTCCCCCAAAGCTGCGATATACCACCGAATTTAGCTGAATGTATTTTTACATTGCACTTAGTTGAATATTTTGAATCAAAGTAATGACTGTGAAACAAGTAGACCAGTTTGTAAGTGTCAACCTAACAAAACATTCTCAAAATTAAGCAACCAAAATTTTACAATGGTAAATCAGATAAAGTTTTTTTGGTTCAGGGATCGGGAGACATTTATTCATGTAAACATATCATCGTCATTTCAATTTTTTTGTGTAATTTCGGTTGATCAGACTATCGCATATTATATATATATGTCTGATTATATTCTGAACACCAGAACCGTAAATTAATCTTATTACGCTTAGTAAACTTCGGACAATGTATAAGTTGAGATCTCATCGTACCGCTTATTAAAAATAAAAAAGAAGCTATTTTGTTCATTCTACAGTAAGATTTCACGAATTTTTGACCTCTGTGTTCAACTCCTGTTTTTCTGTGTGGACTCAATGTTTTGTTGCTTTGACGATTAATTCCGAGTTTTGTATTCCGAGCGCTTTTGTTTGTTATTGAGGAAGAATTTTGAAGAACCCACATAAGCATGCAGCAACCTCTGGTTTTTAAGGTTTTTATTAAAAAAACAAAGCGAAATAAATAAATGTTATTGATATAAAAAGCATTCCAGCTTTCATCCATCAAGATTTAACATGTCCTGTGTTACCTGTATGCAAAGAGATAGGTTAATTGAAAATAGGCAAAATTGACAGAAGAATGAGTTAGTCGTAAACGTCATTATATGCTACATATTACTCTGTTTCAATATTTTTATGAAGGTTTCAACTAGAAAAATGTCTGATTCCACGTGGCGCATCAATACTTTGAACTTACTTTAATTTGTCATTGTGCTATATGAAATACCGAAACAATGAAAGTACGTAACACAACCTGATATAGAAGTTATACAATATATGAATCTAAACTTACTAAAAATCAACAGGACTTTCCAGTATATCACGGATATCCTCTTCCTGAGTGATTTCGTTCAACATGGAATCCATGACGTTAGACACGTCATTTCTAATCTGTAATATAGTTGTAATTTGACTTTTATTGTCAATTTAATAAAGATATTTATTCGTAATATTTCTAATATTCGAAATACTTCGTTGTTGTTCCATAATTTTCCTAATGATTAAATAACTTACTTCTTCCAACATCACAACTTGGTCGGCTAAGTTTGCAAGTGTAGCCTTGACATCTGCTTTGATCTGTATAATATTTTGACATAATATATTAGATTTTTATTTTCCTCTTTGTTTAATAATTCATTTAATTTTTTACTATACCTTCTGATCTTCCACCGATGCTGACTTTCTCGCTTTCCGCTTTCTCTAAAATAGTACATTGTATATTGTATAAGTAGATGCCAGTGCTAACTCTGTGGTTGTTGGATGAATGGTTGAATAAAATATTGATAAAAATACCTTGCCCCTTCGTGACTTTGGGCGAGCTCTGGCACACTCTTGCAAATTGGGAAGATCATGGTTTATCTTATATATATCCTTGATCTCAATTGGAGTCCAAAATGATACCGGTGGTAAATACGGTTTCTGTTCCCGAATTGATGGCGCAGTCTTCGGTCTCATTCTTCTAGTATTTCCCTGTCATTATCCAATAGTTTATTTCTATGGTAGCTACTAGCTACTAGCATTTAGCCTAGAGCCCTAGAATATGGCTATAGTCAAGTTATATCCATCAGATGCTGGCAAAGCCACTATGACCCGATATTGCTTACCTGCTTTTTTATTATGTTATTATGCTACCAAGTTAGGTTTTTAGTGATTCAAACAATTTTGTAGGGCTGTGTACATATCACATGAAAATTATTTGTTGCAGCATACCTGAAGATTCCTGTATCTACTCGTATGTGGAACTTTCAGTGGTTTCAAACGTCTACCCTGAAATAAAGAATAAATATATAACACAAATATAAACAAAGATTGGTTATTGTGACTCATTTCTGACAAGTCATGTAGACATGTAGTATTTACTGTACCCCAATCCTTCGTGCTTCGATGCATGCTTGTATGTGCAGCTTCAAATCAGGAAGTTGACGATTGATGTGGTAAATCTGGCCTTGTTTTATATCGACAGGTGTCCAGAATGCCACCGGAGGAAAATGACTTGTCGCAGGTTCTCTCCGATTAGCTGGCGCTGTTTTCGGTCGTCGAAGTCTTGATTTTCCCTGATTTTTACAAGTAAAACAAACATATTGGTACAAATTGTACATAGTGAAAAGATATCAATATGAAAAATTACAAAAATTGATTATTTTTTGTAAAAGAAAGAACTTTTACAAACCTCAATCTTCGACACGACCAATTCATTTTCGTCGACTACAGCGCCAGGTATATTCTAAATAAATTGAAAATAATCAAAGTGACTTTAGAAGAAAATAGCAAAGATTATAAGGTACAAAGATATACCTCAAATGAATGGGTTCTCTCCGCTTCCATCATCGGGAGTCCCGCGTATTTGTTATCCTGAAAATGAGAATAAATGGGATCCATATTGACATATTTTAGCTATCTATAGTAAGTTTGATTTTGATAGTTTGAAAGGTATTATGCATTTTAAAGCTGTAATGGCCTAATGTAAAAATAGCCCTTTTATTGTAATATAACCGTACTTTTTTAAAAATAAATATCGGGTTTAATTCCAGTTTTAGGCAAGCAAAGTTTACCATCTCCTTTATTGATATGAAATATTTGCTTTCTTTCTCAAGACGAGTAAACTCTCACCTTTATGATTTTCTTTGTTTTTCTTTTTGTACCGTGGAGAAATTGCAAAGAATTTGTCGATGCAAGGCTGACCTAAATAAGTATCTCAATATTATTTCACGCATTTAAGTGGACTCTTGTTATTTGTTTCTACTCACATTATCCCTTCCATCTTCGTCCGCGTGGTCGAAGTTATGAACTGATGTAGAATCATTTTCTTCATCTTTTGAATCCCAGAAACAGCCAAAGCATAACTAAAAAAAACGTTTTATAGCAATAGTTAAAATCGGGCTTAAAAAGTTATGGATTTTTGTTTAAAATCGCATGCCCACAATTCCATTTAGGGTGCAATGCCACGGACTGTCTGTCTTCCTCAAAAACATAATAGCTTCTTACCTATTCTTGCATTCTCTGCGGACTATAAAAGCATCTTACTTAGGGCTCTCGAGTATTACTGACAACATTAAAGTCGTCGCTTTGATTACATTTCATAAATTTTAATTTAGTTTCACTTTCACTGTGAAAGTTTCACAGTGCAGCATTGTCTCTTTTTGTTGCGTATTCTCACCGAAGATACTCGCTATCTTGTAGGTAAATTTACGTATTCTAAGGCTAATGTATTCAACTATATATTATACCCACCAGAAATGCTCCACGTATCCAATTGCAGAGTTTGTATACTTTTTTCTAAAATAAATAATATCCTTGTTTGCGAGGATGTGGGACGTGAAATTATAGTTTTATTCCTAAAATTGCCAGCGTAAAGGGGCGAATAGTTCCTTCCCTAGAAAATTGAAAAGACGCTTCTTATACTAACATCTCACCCTATCGCTTGCTGCTTTTACAAATCCTTGTTCGAAGCAAATGTGTGGTTGAACAT
This sequence comes from Styela clava, assembly GCF_964204865.1. Lineage (NCBI taxonomy): Eukaryota > Metazoa > Chordata > Ascidiacea > Stolidobranchia > Styelidae > Styela > Styela clava. The sequence goes on from NC_135250.1 coordinate 22,570,385, forward strand.
CATCATACCATTTGGGTGTTGCTTGTACACAGCCACGCTGGCTTAGCATAGATGATTATGGATGAATACCACAATGCTATTGAGTAGTTTCGCGTACAGAGCTAACATATTAATAAACACTGCCATAGAATAGATTGGGTATAGCTAAAGGCACCCTATGTTACGCGCGAGAGAACCAGCAGCATGAAAATATTGATCTCAAACTGCATCTCGCATCAGGGTTGGTTAAATGAAAGGAAAATTGCAGTTTCACTGTGACGTAATAAGGATCCATTCAGCCAATATGACGTAACTATGCTAAGATGTCTAGGCAAATTCTCTAACTAAGATATAATAAAGTTTGCCTTCCTGTTCAACGTACTAAATTCATACAAAAGCGATATAAATGTTCCTTTAACGTTGGATTCCCAAATACGCCCAAAGAAGCATTTTAATTACTCTCTTATATTTCGAACGAATATTCATCATAAAACTTAAATCATCGATTTCTTTGATTAAAATGATATTTTATTTAGACGGAAATTCGAATTTTTTAAAGATCCTAACTTTCTAATAATACTTACCTTTTTCTGCTTTTTTGGTTCATCAAAATTGACTTCATTACTTTTCTCTCCCCCCTCCTCATTGTAACTATCTCTCTCCATCTTTCTAATTTTCGGCATAGCCTCGAACGAAAGCGAATAAATAACCGTTGGTTTTATCACTTACGATTCATATAATGAAATTGAATTTAATTTAGAAATTCACTAGAAAATTATTTTATTGTTACGTCACAATTATGCGATATCACCTGACTAGTCTCGTTTGGAAAATAGTCTCTCGAAAACCAAAGCAAAACGGATAAATAAAAACACTGTAAAAGAGATCTGGGCGGATATTTTAGTGCTGCGCCCAAGAGGGCCAATGAGAGATTAACTAGTTGCTATTCGCGACATCTACAATAAATTAAAGCAAATTGACTGTAATTTGTTTAGTTCTTTGGCTGTAATACATCCATTTTTGTTTTAGTTTGTTGGCTTTTGTTATCAAACGTGGCAAATGAAATAGCTGATGGAGACGCGGTAATGCGAACTAGGTATTTTTATAGAAGAGCGGTGGCCAGTAGAAGGCCACGGATCAGGAAAGTTTGAGAATCACTGGCCTAGTTCTAGTACACCTACATTGTCCGAAAACTGCACGGAAAGCTAGTTATTAGACACTACCGGTGTTATTCATTGAAAATAGTGTTATTGGACACGAATCGGACCATTGAAAATCGATTTAAGCCTGAATGAATTATAGGCATAACAGTAATACAATTTTATATTTTCAATTCATTAGGATGAAGAAAAAAAGCAGGATGCATATGGAACTTCTGCGAGATTTACACATTACTACGCAGAACAAGTATTAAGATGGGAAACAATCAGATTGGCATTGCAACCCATCACAAATAATTTAGAAATAGACAAATATGACTACGAGTTGAAATAGATATGTGATATTAAATAACTTTTGACAAGGCTGGGTAAAATTAAATCACGATAGCCCAATATATATTTCGTTTTGTAGTAATTTATTGCATACACGAGGTAAGATGCAATAAGAAGACCAGGCTCAATTAAGTATTGAAACGTTATTTCGTATTTGCTTTGTGGGCGACAGACGTTCCGAGCCAGATGGATATAAACATCTAGTTGAGTTTGATACATTGTGGCGAAAATTTCCGAAGTAAGAATATGAAGTCAATGGATGGTATGTTCTGGGTTCGGATATATATGTAATACTTTTGACAGAAGGTTAGAATACAATTAAATATTTGATGCACATGTTGACACAGTAATAGTACTAGCCTACCAAATAGCGTAGTTATTTGAGTAGTTATTTGAAGAAGTGCAAAATATATTGAGTATATATTGATTATATGATATTGATATCCAAGCTATGGCACACCATTTGATCGAATGAAAAGAGACGGCATGATTTTGCTCAAGAAAAAAGTCAAGTCTAAATGAAATAATTTCACATATCATCGAATTGCAGCCATGTCTCATTTTGCACATATATAAACTAACCTGTTTGTAATAATAAAAATTAACATAAAGCGATATAACTCAAAAAACTGTACATATCAGCAAAAATTAACAATACACAAAAATGACAATGATTAAATGAATGATCTATAACAGAGTTTTAATTATCATTCACTTGCAATATTAAATCAGAATTAACTCGATTACTCTAAGGCAGGGGTGTGCAACATTTTTTGTCGGCGGCCCTCCAACAACTTCAGACATTTAGCTAGGCCACACTAAAAATTTAGTTTTTCTCATGTACAAAACGAACTGAAAAATTCTCCCAATGCAAAATTTTCATTTATTTAACATTTATGTTGGACACTTGAAATTTTAGGTTCTAGCATTTTTTGTTAACATCAGCTTTACAGAAGTTGTAGCAACCCTTAACTGATGAAATACATTAGCGACAACTAGAGCGCCGTGTGAAAGGCAAGAGGAAAAAATGCAGCTCTCGCTTATGCGAAAGGTTCAACGCATGGGGAGAATCTGAACGTTGACAAGGGCCAAATTAAATGTCTTGACGGGTCGGGTTGTGGCAGAAACTTATGTTAGATTATTACTTGGGTTTTATGTTGAACCACGAATAAATTCCAATTCAGCACTGAACAGTTAGCTGATTCAAGACAAGAAAACAAAAAATATCAACTTCGCTACCAGATCATGTCTCCTTCTGTGCAACTTCACAATCATCTGCCTTTGGCACTTCACCACCGTTAGGTGACTCGGTTTTCTGCTGCTCTTCTGATTTTTGTTTCAACCCTGTATATTCTTCACTGATGTCCCACAATCTTTTTGCAAAATCATCTCTTTTTGCATCGTTAGATTCTCCAGTTTGTTTGCAATTACTGAAAAAAAAAATTGGTCTATGATGGTGAATAACCACGAATGCCTCAAATAAATCAGTTTGAACTTTTATTTTATTTTACCTAGTGTTGAGTAGAAGTCCCCAAACCCCAAGTTGCAAGTAAATTCGGGTCACAGATTATCTGATTCCGAGTCTTAAGTCAAATCCGGCACCCAAGTAGAGACAATCACAGAGTTGAGTCTCGTTGTCAATTAGTTATTGATGAGTCTGATTCATTCTATTCAGATGTTTGGAGTATCTTCGATAATTAGACTCGAGTTGAGTCAATGACTCAAGCATCCTGTTACTGATTACGTCATATAACATTTTATTCCTAACATTGGACACTTCTAAACTTAAATTATTGAGATAGATGATTATTTCCATCGAAACTTGGACATGAATTTTGATTCAGTCAATCATTATAACTACAGTACTCACGCAAAAAACTTCCCAGTGACTCCTTCAAGTTCAGGAGCAACAGCACAATATATTTGTGTCTGGGCTCCTTGCTCTGGAGTTCTCCACCAACGTCTTGTCAAAGAATTTGCCCAACCCATAATTCTATCCATGAAAGTAGGATTTTCATGGGTTCCCACATGTCTCTGTAAGTCTGTTTTAACTGCACCAGGCTCCAATGAATTGCTTGTTACACCAGTTCCTAAAATAGTTAAGCAGTTTATTGAAAAAAAACGTTCATATCCATATTGAAATAAGTACTTCACACAATAAATCAAATTCTTCGAAATGTGTCCCCTTATTTATATTTTGTTTAGTGTTTTAACATCCAAAATTGATTTAAGAGTCATTGTCAGATTTTATATCATGTAAATTTATTTTTTTTTGCTTTGTGCTTTTACTGTGATTCAAGGATGGACGCATGCGTACTCGTTCGTTCCTAACTTTATATTATGTTTTCTGCCGGTATGAGCGACCAAAGTAAAATTGATCAATTGCGTCCATACCTTCAAGTCTTTTGCTTAATTCTCTTGAGAAAAGAACATTCATCAATTTGCTCTGAGCATATGCTGTCGTTGGAGTGTAATTTTTTTCAAGATTTAAATCATCCCAATGTATTGCAGCACCCAAATATTTGTAATGAGCTGCAGACGAAACGGTCACAATTCGACTGGGTGCACTTTTCTGAACACACAAAGTATTCAAGTATTTGTGTTAGTGTGCAACAAGACTCTTGCAATCACTTCCAACAGTTGTCTTCGCTCTTGCTATTTCATCCTTTGACATGGCATTATGAAAAACAACTTTTTCAAGCAATAAAACTCAACTGCATATATTCATAAAAAATCTTTTCAACATCGAACAAACATTAACTTTATTGTTTCTACAATACCATAATTTCTGATGCTCGAGATGATCTTTGTTATCCGAATAAAATTATAAAAAAAATTGGAATGTCAGATATAAAAGGGAAGTAGCAATTTTCAGGAAAAGTAAAGACAATCATCCATATTCCAGAGCTATTCGAAATTTACTGAAAAAGTTCAACACATCTCAAATACTGACTGATCATACCTTGATCAGATCCAACAACAAGTTAGTCAGCAGAAAATGTCCAAGATGATTGACACCAAATTGCATCTCAAATCCGTCTTTCGTTTTAGACTGAGGACACATCATTACACCTGTAAAAAATCAGACAGGATTAATTGATGATATTTTCCCACATAGGACAGCAATGAGGTCACTGACTAAAATGTTTTTTAGATATGCTAGCAGTTTGAAAATTTCGGGTTTGAATCCTATGCTCACCACCTCACCTAAACTGGGTAGGCAATGTCGAACCAGAGAATTTTGGAAGGACTACAATCTCTTCGGTTTGGCGCTGTTTACTCAATTTAATACGCCCTGGGTGAATTAGTGTGTGAGAGATAAAACTGCAATGCCAGCATAGTTAAGTTTAACGCTTTACCCACTAGCACATAGTGTTCACAAAGATACCTGCATTATTGATTAGCACATCCAATTTCGACTCGGTTTTATTAATATCATCTGCAAAAACACGAATTGATTCCATAGAAGAAAGATCAAGTTGTTTCACAATAATATTTTCAGAACCAGATTCTTTCACAGCCTGAAAGACAAAAATGTCTACTATTCACATAACAAAAAATAAAAAGATAAAAAACATGACATTCTACAACATTGTAACATGATACAATTACTTGCGCAGTCAAAATGAATACATTTATCATGTTTTTTATACCAACAATGTTGCAGTTTACCCTGCATGAGATGGATCTTGTGATAATGATGATAATTATGGGCGAAAGGATTTTTTCACTTTGTGTCATCATAGGATGGTTCACAGAGAAACTGGTTTATTCCCATATGGTCCATGGACTGGTAACCGGACCGCAGGCCATGGTTCACCATGATTAAGCTATCATATTCCCGTATTCAAACATTGCTTTAATCAGAAGCTAGAATGGCAGTTATTTCAATGTACTGAATAATTGATACAGTAATAATATATATACTACTTGCATAAGAAAGTAGAAGGCTTACAAGACATCAATTATTAAATAAGACAGACAGAGCCTAAAATACTGAAATACGTCATAATCATGTGAAGACATCGCTTATCCAGTAATCAATACAGAATTGAAAACTCACAGTATCTTTGGCTTCATTTCCCCGATCCATATTTCTGCTTGTCATAATCACTCTTGCACCTCGTTTTCCCATATCAATTGCAGTTGCAAGTCCCATGCCAGTATTCGCTCCCGTAATAAGAACAGTTTTTCCAGTCATTTTTATATTTTCATTTACCATTCCACCTTGGACTGTTTTTATCTTCGCTTCAGCCATTTTGTAGAGTGTAATTTTCAATTTAATTTAAAGGTTTTGCGATATACTAGAAATTTGAATGATAGAAATTTAAGTTCCGAAGCAATAGCTCAAGTATCCTTACCAACCAGACAGCGCGATAAGCAACTTCAACTTTTATAATAGCGCAAAAATGTTATACATTTTAGCATCGGCACTCACTTTCTAACCCTGTAACCTAAGACGACAAGACATTTTGTTAATTTGCTTGCCCTGATCGAACACTGTCAGACTGTGGAATCATCTCATAGAATTGCTACATATAAGTTTATTTCGACTCTAAAATCAGAATAACTGACCACAAAATATTTGATAAAAACAAATAAATAAAAACTTACTGGTATTATGGAATCAGGGAAGCAAACAAAATCATAAGCAAGCATGCAAAATTTGCGTTAGTTTATTTCGAAAGATAGTTTATTTCGAAAACTCCACAATCTGACAATACAAACAAATAAAAAATGGAGAATTCTGGACAGCGGGCAAAACCTTTAAAAAAGTTTAAAACACGATGAGTACGGTAGTCTATCAGTATCACTGTATCATGTGTTGCAAAAATCGTCACAAAACCTCACAAAGCTGAAAAGCGATACGCCCAGCAGCCCAAGATTGCAGCATGTTTTTGTTTACTCAAAAGCCAGCGCAGCAGTTTTTATCCAGCAAATTATGCTGAATCATTGTGCTCGTGTCTCGTGAGACGTGCCTCGTTAGCGACCAGAACATTCTGCGCCCAAATGACTTTTCTCCGCTTACTGTCCAAGCGGAACAGATTAATTCACATCTAATTATATCAGTAGTTTAATTAGCGTACCGGTAGCGTTCTACACGCTTGTATACTCTATCATTAGAGGTTGCTAACTTGTTTTGTGTAAAGAACATTAAAGTCGGAAGCTATTGACGTAAGCATGTCTGTATTGTTGAGTAAGCATTGATTGATCAATCAGCTCTACTAGCATGATCAATCAGCTCTACTAGCAATGTTTCAATCATTACTACTTAGCCATATTCGATATTGTTGTTCAGTCTGGCTCCATGGTAATGAAACACTTGTCTCAAAACTGCAGAGTTTTTGTAATAATTTTTTAAGAATAGTTTTTGGTAAAAGAAAACGTGATAGTGTAGACCCTGACTTCAAATCACTAAACATACTTAAGGTTGAAGACATGATGAAATTTGAAATATTATCCCTAGCTTAAGACTTCCATAATAATGCGCTGCCCAATTGCTTTAATGACATACTTGTCAAAACTACCTCCAACCGAAGAAGTAGTTCTGATTTATTCGTACCTTTCATGAGTAAATCTGTGAGTCAGCATTCCATGTCTTTTACTGGACCCAAACTTTGGAATTCTCTTCCCTTAAATTTGAAAACGTTAAAGTCCAAAAAAATCTTTTGAAAAACAAGTCAAGTCTCATTTAGTTTCCAAATATTAAAAATTACTACTGGTGGTATTCGATGACAAAAACTTGGGACACTCCACACTTGCACATTATTGTTTTAATGAAAATGTTGAACAGCTATAATAATATTGTTATATCTTGCCATGACTTGGTCAGACCTAGTCCAGCACTAAAGAAATGGTATTGTGGCATGCATGAGTATATTATTTTAAATATATAGGTAGCTGACATACCCGGATGATATTTTCTTTAAATAACTGCACGCATTCTATCACTTCACGCTCGTGTTTTTAACTTTTTCTAGCTGTGATGTCCTTATCATACACACTTGGTCCTATATTTGAGTGGGGGTATAAGGGTTGTAGATAGAATAATATAGTTACTGCAAGGTTTCTCATTATTGCAACTAGGCGAGTAGTAGAGCTATGTTGAATTCTCCCCTTCAGATTTTAATTTGCTGTGGGTCATTGTAATTGGATGTGGTTTTTATATCATTTATATATGCATGCATTTTATGTTAAGGCATGGTATTGGTGTAAGTTGACTTGTTGGCCAAGTTATAGATAGTAAAATTTCGTGTGTTTTTTGCATGGTGTGATAAATTCTTCTCTGTCCCAAGCAGAATGTCACCATAGATCAGGGGTCACCAAACTTTTTTGATCGCGGGCCGGGTATGACTCAAATTGTGTTGAAACGGGCCGGATGAATATTTTTGTCAATGCAATACAATAAATTCACAAATGTTGGGAATATCGCAGAATATAGAGGACTTGCACGGGTCACGTGACCTTGTTACTGGACGGCAATAAAACAAAAACGTCCATTTGGCTCCTGTCAGTTGCAAGTCGGATTATACGTTTCCGTTTTGTTTGGCTGTTGAAAATGGTTATTTCGTATTGTTCCGCTGGCTGTACGTATAGTATAGACAACGAAATGGATCACCAGCTATATTCCACTGTTTTCAAAAGATCCGGAACGTCGCGCAATGTGGATATCATCTATTGGCAGGACTGCTTGGTGTCAAGTCCAGAAGCCATCTTACTCGTGTTTCACTGTTTACGGACAGCACTTCGTTGATGGTGAGTCATGATGTGCCGTTATCAATTTTTTTAAATATTCATAAGCTCCCTCATTTCAATGGAAAGCAGATGACAAACTACTGTTATTGGTAGGCTCAGGTGTAGGCCTACTTGCAGACTTGACTCGTGTAAGGTATTAATCAATAATTGCCATGAGGTATTGTTTCCCTAGTTAGCAGGTAATCTATTAGTGAGTGTGAAAATTTGAATAGATAACTAAAGTTTAACGCCAGTGCCAATGCAAAAAATAACCAGAATTCAATTGAATTCTCTATCTGAGAATACGCTAGCCACCGCATCTCTGATCTCCCTGGGAGTTTCACAGGTTCCAATCCCATGCGGGGATAGTTATGTGCGAGGGGATTGCAGCTCTCCTCCCACTAAGGGTGGTTCACACGACCGCTGGTCGATTACGACATCCCCCACCATCAAGTCCATGCTTCTAAAACAAATAACTGGCTAACTAATCCCGACATAGAATGGTAATCGTACGATGTTGCACCTTGCAATCTGTCCCCAACCACAGATAAATTCTATCCTAAAAACTACCCACATTGGTAGGCATAGTTGCGTTTCAAATTAAAAGAAATCTTCATTAATGGTCAGAAGGTGTTGTTGTCTGATTGTTTTGTTAGTTAGCAGGTAATTTATTACTGATCTGATACACAAATTTGGCACTGTCAAATGATGATTAGTGTTTAATTTATTTTCAGGAAAAAGAGAAGATACCCATTATCAGCTGCTTACATGTCCCATCGATATTTGAATTTTCGCCATCCCCAGAGAAGAAGAGAATAGTTAGAAAAAGGAGGATTTTGAAGAAAGGCAAAAGGCAGGACCATTTCAACAAATTCTGTTAACTTGTATGCGTTGCAATATTAATTCGCAGTTGTTAGCATAAACATTTAATGTGTCTTTCGACTAGACCTACCACACTTTAAAAAAAAGCCGCCTACACCCCTTTTCACTAGAACCATAATACTGCAAAATATTTGATAGAAATTACCCCCGGGGCATCATATCTTCCATTTGAAAGGGCTGTGGAGGCAGATACATTTTTTACTCTAAATTATGGAATGTTACTTCCAGGTTATCTTATCCTTGCTTATAGATATCTTGAGGTTAGTAACTCCAACTGACCCATGCATGCCACTCTGAAAATTCTCTTGTGTACCCATAAAATACGGCTGTTGGAGCCTTCAGACCTTGAAAACAGTCGAATCTGAGCACGATGGATTCGTGTGAAACACGTAATATGCATTTAGAGGCAAAAATATCCCATCCTGAGCAGCACCGATCCACAACCTGCCTATGGAATCAAAACATTAGACAAATTGGTGTACTGTGCGCATTCACAAATTTTTGCGAATCAAGTGTGCCTTTTGACTAAAGAAAATTTAGCATTGAAATGGTCAATCTCAATATCAACCTAGTATCTGCAGATAAAACCAGTTTTTTAAAAATACATTTTTGATGTGCTTTATTTTTCAAATATAATTTATAATTACTGTAAAGTGTGTGATACATTTGGTACTATGAATACTATTTGCAAATTAGCTTGGGTTACACCCCTCTCAAATAAAAGTTTAGACTCTTAAGTCGTATCTCATAATATTCTTTAAACAAAAGGTTGCGGCTAGCAGGCTACCCATCAGAATTTCCTTTCAGATCACAAAGTCGCAATATTACGCCTCGCTTAAGTTTCATTGGCAACTGTATCTGGTTGTGGTATCGGTGTCCAACGTTAGACTGAAACCTTCACGACCAGACCCACCGAAACAATTTTTTTTTTGATAGGGTCGTCTTGAAGTTGATTTCGTTAAAGCACAATGGACACTTTGTCTCCACCAATCCACAGTAATCACAAGTTACTTTGTCATTACGATAAGCATCAATAAATGGATACTGAGGATGTATTATCAAGTCATGCAAGCTGAGGTCTTGTGCCACTGTGGTCTTGTTGCAACTTATACTTTGCCATCCATCTATTCCATGGTCGCACCCATATCTGTTAGATAATGGATACAGATAAGAGTTTTCATAAAATCTAACGATCAAGGAGTGTGAAATTTATATCCATATCCCACCACAGCCACTAGTCGTAAATGAATTTGATTCCGGGTAGCATATATTTTTTACCAATGACAATAAAAAGACATTTTGAATCAGTTGTACAAGCACCATTAGGATAGGATTTATCTGGGGGGAGCCAGTTATTTGTTTTCAAAAGCATGGACTTGGATGGTGGGGAATGATCGTAACCGATCAGAGGTCATGTGAACCACCCTCGGTGGGAGTGGAGCTGCAATCCTCTAGCACATAACTATCCCCGCATGGGATTGAAACCTGTGAAACTACCAGAGTGATCAGAGATGCGGTGGCGAGCGTATTCCTAGATGGCGAATTCAATTGAATTCTGGTTATTTTTTGCATAACCACTGGTGTTAAACTTTATTTATCTATTCAACCTTTCACACTTAGTGATAGATTACCTGCTAATCAGGGAAACAATACCTTACAGCAATTGATTATTAATTCCTTACTGTCTTACACAAGTCAAGTCTGCAACTGCAAGTAGGCCCACGCCTAGGCCTACTGATAACAGTAGTTTGTCATCTGCTTTCCATTGAAATGAGGAAGCTTGTGAATATTTAAAGAAATTGATAACGGCACACTATCACCACATTTCCACTCACCATCAACGAAGTGCTGTCCGCAAACAGTGAAACACAAGTAAGATGGCTTCTGGACTTGACACCAAGCAGTTCTGCCAATAGGCAATAGATGATATCCACATTGCGCGACGTTCAGGATCTTTTTAAATCAATGGAATATTACTGAAGATCCATTTCGTTGTCTATACTATACGTACAGCCAACAGAACAACGAAATAACCATTTTCAACAGCCAAACAAAACGCAAACGTATAATCCGACTTGCAACTGACAGGAGCCAAATGGACGTTTTTGTTTTATTGCCGTCCAGTAACAATGTCACGTGACCCGTGCAAGTCCTCTATAGATCGAGAACATCCTAGGAAAAAAAAATTAACAAGATTTCTATATCTAGACAATTATCCTGAGTTTAGCTGTTATCAAAACGTTGCCGACATGAATTAGAAATGTTACAAAATCCGCGGCAAAAAATGTACGCATCACGTCTGCTCGTAAATATATACTACTACGGCCTGCTAAGTACCGTTACGCCGAGTTGAAATACCTCTCATAAAAACGACTACCTGCTGTAGCTTGGATTTCTATGAAATTTTGATATAATTTAGATAAAATAAACAACTATTATCTGGTATTTGATTTTTTTCATTAGCGCATAAATTTCCCAACATTCGACGCTTTTAAAAATTACGCTCCAGTTATACGTAGTGCAAATTAATGATATTGTCTATGGACACCAATAAAATGTATGTGGACGTGTGTATTTCTTTCCTAACTTGATACAATGTTTATGAAGTTCGTACAATCAGCACATCGTTAATTATTACCCACAATGAACCACTGTCAAACTATCATGCACAACTCCAGCGTTTATTTGCGACGATCTTTCGGCGGTGTCAATGACCGTTGCCAGAATAAAATTCTGAAATAGTCTCAATATACCATAGATGTGACGCACATCGAAAGATTAGTGATTGATATGTGTTATTTTTCCATATTTAGTTCAGTTCTTATCAAAAAAGTAATACAATCATTATGGAAAAAATTGGCCTGTCGGGCGATACTAAAATTCCGATATCTCCGTTATTTCTTGACCGTTTATTATAAACTTGGTATTGTTTTCTATTTTTACTCAGATCTTTCAACTAAAGCAGTTTTTATTTAAATCGGATGGACTTCAATTTTTTTGTAACATACCTACAATATCCGCATTAAAGCAGTACAAAAGTTAGTGTGGCGTTTGAAATTGGAGCAGTACGCGAGGGATTACAGTACTGCACAAAATGCACATTCGACGTTTATTTTAGCACAAAAAACAAACAGTTTCGTCGAAAGCACGAGCCACGGGTGTAGAAGTGTATCGCAGAAAAGTTACGTACTGGTAGCATTCAAAGTCGCAAAAACGAAGTTTTGTTTACAACCACGACTGAAAATCTGTCAGGGTGACGAAAGTGTCTGAGCGGACGCGGAAAGGCCTATTATTACGTCACTTTTTTGCATCTTGCCGATTGGCCAATGTTACGAAAAAACAAAGACGACGATGCTCGTGAAAATCTCCCTTGGAAAAAAATTTAGCCATTTTTGTGTGTTATTGCGGACCGGATAAAATGACGCCGCGGGCCGGATAAAATGACGTCGCGGGCCGGATCCGGCCCACGGGCCGTAGTTTGGTGACCCCTGCCATAGATCATCTATCCATCGCTATATAATGACAATACATCTCATTTGATTAAACATATTTTTTTTTCCTGTAATAAATAGTTCAGTGCGTTCCCCTTCACCCAATCATTAAAACATCTACTCGCAGTTTACTTTTTGTTTTTCAGGTTGCTTCAAAGTGATTAAATGTAGTAAAACACATAAGGAAAAAATCAAACAAAGACCCCGATATCCTGTGAAATAACAACCTTATTCCTATTACCTTGTCTGAAATCAATACCCAAGAATGATAAACCTCACCTTTTGTAACCAATTTATTTCCATATCCCACTTTACTTAATTATAGTAATTTTACTGTTACCGGTAACTTTAATTACTTATTACAATCTGGACTATAATTTGGTAATAATGGGCTCTAATTTGGGGAATGAAATGGTCTCGCCCACCTCTTCATGCACCCAATTCTGGCAACTTTGATTGGGCAACTTGGCAATTGACTTCAACTTTTATCAGCTTGGCAATATGTTTTCAATAGTTTCTTTCTTTTATATTTTAATTAACGATTAAAAGATCGATCAATTTGGCAATGGCAACCATTATAAAAATATCGATATGGTGTGGCAAATTATTTTTTTTTCCTTTCTAGTATTTATTTATTATTTTTTGTTTACTGTATAGTATACCCTAAATTCATTGCGTTTTATTCTTACTTAAATAACTTCTCAGTGATTGTATGGCTGGTGGGTGCATGTGAGCGTGTGTGAAATAACTTAATAATTTTAGGTGAGTAAACACGTACCACTTCCTCTTGGCAAAACCTTCCATCTTATATTTTGTACGTTATAAACCTTATCTAAGGTTTTGTTTGCTCCCCTGATTTCATAATCAGTTTTTATTTATTTGTTTTCATCTGTCAAATGTATTGTTATGCTGATTATGGAGTCGAAATAAACTTATACTTATAAGCATTGACCTGCTGCAGTAGGCTTGGGCAGTAGAAGACATCGATACCCCAAATCCATACTTACGAGCGGTCCAAGGAATCAGCACAAGCAGATTCGAGTTTGATTTTAAACAAGCCTTTGGACGCCGGCAGCAGGCTACATCAGTTCCATTAATCATTGTGCCACTTGGTACAACAGACGTTTGTTGCACATTAGCTGCTACGCTAGTTTTTCGTAAATAAACGTTCTTGGATTGTTGAGATGATTAGCGAACCCGGTCTTGCTTTTGACTTTAGACGTTCGATGGTCGTAGCAAATAGGTAGGCCTATCGTATCGTGTACTGCAGCTGGGCGTTTAGATTATTAGGCATTAGATTTATGTTAAGCGTGTCATGTTAAGGTAGCTTTCGCATTGACATACATACACTTCCGAAATGAGAGAAACCGTTTCTCGTGAGTTCGATGCAAAATGGAACTCGTTCTTGGCATTTGTAAGTCCATCTCTGTGTGTGAGGTTCTTGTAATAACCATGAATACTTCTAGTAGTAGTTGTACAATAGAGACCAGCACTTCAAGAATATTTGCCAGATTATTTTGTGGTATTTCGAAATATATTTTGACGATTTAGCGGTGTTGCGACAACATTATAGATTTGATATTTTGCATCTATTTTCCTAATGACCCATAACCGAACCTCAAATATCGACTCTAAACCGAAGCACATTGGTCTGCTTAAAGTCAGCAAGGTAGAAATCATTCAATTAACAGTGGTGTAAATATTTGGTTCAAGTCAGAAAAATTCCTATATTTTTTAACGTTAATTTCATTTGTAATATTATCTGGTCTGCAACATGGTTGTCGGTATTGTCATCTTCCAAAACATGATCAGGTAGCTTTTTCGCAGACCAGCAATAGAGCATGGATGATTGGAAAAACTGAGGCAGTGAACGCTGCATTACCTCCTAAAAATTGTCAAATTACTCATTTAGGGGTAATTACCTTCAGTTTGGAAACCATTTACATGCATCACAAGCCCAGTAACTCTTACATATATTTCTCATCTATCATTTTGCAATATTCGTTGCACATATCAACGGTAAATGTAGGGCTATGTTGCTAATCAATTTAGATAGTTTTGGGTTAAAGGAGAATAAGGTTGGATTTTTCAGCATTTTCATATTGCAGCAGTACGACTTAACCGGAATACCGGTAGGTGCTCGCCACTAATACAGTCTAGTAATACTGTAATTAGTTCAGAAGATCCCGTGTGCTGAAAGCCACACAAATAGGTTCGAAGTTCACGATGCAAACGAAGAGACTTTATTGAATTAGTGTAAAATCCTCGCCTAAAGCAGATAAAATAAGAGCGACAAAATACAAAGCTTACTCTTAGGACAGCAAAGCAGAAAGAGACTGACAATGCGAATTCGCAGCACAGTTCACAATATGCAGTGGTGGTTGGAGTCGAGTAACTGAAACCAACTGTCGGGCGAATTAGGCTCAGACTCCACACACCAATGCATATGCAATAACTAGACACGAAATATAAATAAAATACAAAACAATAAAAAATAGTACAACTCCAGTCCCGCACAATATTCTGAATAATCTATTCCAGTTCAGAAGTGAGTAGTGTCCTAGCGTATGCATGTACTTTTAGCAGGGCAGAGTATATTTGAATATGGGGTGATGTAGCTTAATCTAAACCGTTTGAAGCAAAAAAAACTAATGCGTTTATTAAGCCTAAGGTAAGTCATATACTGAATTCAGTACTTTATCGTAGTTTAAAACTATAATATCGTTCGATTTGTATAGGTTTAGGGCTTAGGCTGTTGAATGGGCGCTAGATGATTTCAGTCACTTCTTTCCGGTTTTCCTATTGGCCCTTTCTGCTGCCTTGGTTTGTTTCACATTCCCGTACTTTTTGGTAGTAATGAAAAAGCTGCTTCATATTCAACTTTCTGTATTTCTTTTAATATTATGTTAATATAAAATAATATTTTTTTTAATTTATTTCAAAAATTTTCTTATTAAAAGGCAAGGTTGACTTGATCATAAAATCGGATTATTTGGAACATGAAAATAGCTATCCCGTTTCTTCCGGCATTCTTTTTAGTTGATTTTATCTTTTTTACTTTTGGTTCGTGTATGATGTCGTTCGGCTTTAATTCCGTCGCATTCCATTCTCTGTGTACGGAAAATAATATCGTACGCTAAAACTAGTAATAAAGGTTTTTACTGCTCATATATATAGATCGGTATGCTAAATTTTTTTCGTTGAACTTGTTGTGGGGTCACTTAGAAAAAATCCCCGTTACTTATAGCCCAATCGCCGAATTTCAAGTACTCAGAGACGGATGAGGTCGCTAGAAAGCCAGAATTTCCTCCGAGTCCGATATTTAAACGAACATTCTGCTGTTTATTTTGAATTAAAGGGGAACTCCTTTATTTCGAACTTCTCCACCGCTTCCGTATTGTTTGTCCGTCTATCTTGTTAGTGGACGCGATGCTTTCAGACTTTGTCTTACCAGTACCAATACCCGACCTTCTTGCTCATAAATTTGAGCATTGCACTCTTGTTTTTGAGTGACTGAATTTGAGCATCCATTTTTTTATCAAAAGTTGGCATTTGTTCGGGACAAAGTATATATGAAGTATATCAGTGAATTTCGCTGAAAACCCAAAGTCAACAATTTCTCGAGGTTGTTAAATAGTTACATTTTTATCGTAGAATGTAAATGATTGAAAATATTTTAAGATGAAAACAAAATCCTATAACTTACAAGTATCATTTTTTCGTCTTCGTATGCCCATTCCATTTTTAATTGCCTGTCGCCTGTTTGGTCTTTCCATTTTTGAATTTCAATCAATTTGCTTTCTCCGTCCCAAGTCACAACTGTCTGGATTGTAGAGATACACACATAGTTCAATTTTAAATGTACTACATATCCGGCATCTGCGCCGTTTTTTTGAGTTTGGTTAGATGTCACAACATATGTTTTTTTAGCTTCTAATTCGTCTATTATCGGCTATGATTTTGCGTGTGTTCTATTTTCATATGTACATATATGAGATCCAGTTTTCGCGACCTGTGACCTTGCCTTATAATATTTATTTAAAAACGCTTAATGTGATCTTCGAGATCACGTTCAGGGTTCATAAATATTATGGGCAAAGAGTTTGATTCAAACGCGATCCTTCCAAATTTTGCGGACCTAGACTTAGTTTATATACTTTGTTCATTTTAAACCCCATTCAGCAGAAGTAGTTGGTGTTTTTCACACAACATTTCGATTTTGATATTTTCTTTTTCAAAAAAGCATCAACTGACTCACCTTACAATCACGATCATCCATAGTATGCTCATCTATTTCCTCTCCTATTGGAAACACAACATTTGCACTCTTGAACGTACTTTTTGTTTTGATTCGTACCTGGTTATTGCCTTCGTCTAATATTTTTGTAGTCGAAGATATAACCGATGCTATTTTTCTTGTTGCCGCATCCACACCTACAGTAAGCATTGGTCAATACGGTGATAACGAAATCCGGTGCTCTAGAAGTATGCGCACCAAGATGTCGCACAGCCTGAATCCTAACTTATACACACACATACTATGTTCAGGTTGTGCGCTATCTTAGTGCGCATACCTCTGGAGGTCCCCAAATCCTAACTGATATTTGTGTTGTGTTTTGACACCTTAGCCACAAACAAGGGAAATCACGGTCTCCGAATGCTATTTTTAAAGTCTTTTGCTACAACTTCTCACCACGATATCTTGAGTAAGGCTTTACTTTTTCAATTTTGTTCATTCAACCGGTATATGTAAGTCTTGAATTAGATTTACGGTCGGTTGGTAAGTCGGTATCTTGCGTACGTAACTCGTTCTTGTATGTCGTTTTAAATTGCAATCATAATTACTAGTGTGGAACTAGCAACCTAGTACAGTTTGGAAAGCGATTTAACAACACGGGCCGCTATCTGCAAGTGCTGTTCAAGATGCGATAACATAACATCAAGATACGTACGTTCATGTATGTATATGATTGCGAATGACAAAGTGAAAACTAAAATATTTTATTCCGTAGCTAGAGGGGTAAAATTAAATATTTTACTTACCCACTTTTTTCATATATTCGTCAAAATTGTGGCTTTTAGATAACTTCCATTTTCCGAATAGTTTAGATGACATTATCAAATATATATATATCTCTATAGATTTCAATAATATTGCACTATCTACAAAATTCTGCAACAAAATTCCCATTTAACTATGAACACAGCTGCTTATCACACAATTCCTTCTACATAAGATAGTTATCAAATGAAACTACGTTGTTCCGATTGAAACTTGCATCGTTTGGTTTTGAATTACGTAAATTTTGTCAAAACCAGTCGAGATGAATGCCACGTGAAGTACATAATTACCTCCCGGCTACGATTCTTTGTTTCGATTTTGTTAAGGAAACAAACAGACTGAAATTGTTTAAACTAAGAACCTATATTTGATAGACATTTGAGGTAGATGTACCTATTACATTTGTATATGATTATTCTTTCAAATTGGCAATGACATCAAATTTTGAATCGAATTTCAACATTACCATAACAAACATTATTTCTACGCTCTAAATAAGCATAAAACTAGACGAAACAACTTATCGACCGTTTTTGCTATCTCATAGTCATAGTTGTACGGGACCTTGGAATTATCATCCAAAACTGATTTAAATATGGTGTTGTCGCGCGCGCATTGGTTAATTGTCAGAAAACACTGCAAGATATAGTACTGTTGCCCTTATGCTCGAAGGCTGTCGAGTAGTTAACCTGCATACCGTATAATTGTAATCTTGATTATAGGTAGGTTATTTTGTAGGGCGTTAGAAAACAAGAAAACATCATTTAAAATCGTTATATTCGTTGTATTTATAAAAGTCTGAACACTACTTCGTTGTCTGAAATCGGTTTGCAAACGCTGTTTACTGTTAATTTTTGTTCACCTTCATATGCTCATCACATTTTTTAAAACTCGTCGAAAAATAGACGCGATCAAACACAAAACATGAACACCAGTGAAAACACAAGGCAGTAAGTAGTTCCCTGAGTAAAATGCTAATGGCGTTGTTCAGATTTTCGCTTTTAATGTATGGAATATATTATAATCGTGACAACCGTTATTACTAATGCGGTCGGAAAAAGTGAGGTAGAACGATCAGCGGCGTTCTTCAAATGTATTATGATTTACAAATATTCAGTTAAAATGCATGAAGTCAATTATAAAAAAAAATTATTTTTGATGACTTGCAGTGTACGTCGTCCTTGTCAGTCATTAATGAGTAGCGATCACATTTTTTCTCTGATACGAACTTTCTGGTTCGTGGGAATAAATCTACTTCTATGGACACATAAAAAAGTTTGGCAAAACATACATTTTATTGGTCCGTCTTTGTATGTAACGTAAATAGTAAAAACGCCAATATAAAAGTGTCAATATAGTACACGGAACAAATTCTTAGTACCCTCGATTTTTGAGATGTCAGTCCTCGTTTTAACTCGGTTCTAACCTGCAATAATGCCAGTCAGTATAATTGTTTCAATAAATTAGTCTAATGTCTTGCCTGCTCATTTTGAACAATGGCATATATGTCTAAAAACTTCCTGCAACTTGACCACTGCATTGTATCACCTAACTGGCTTTATTTCAGAATATTGTTTGAATGAATGATTGTGCATTATGAAATTTTCTTCACCTTTATCGCTAAAAATATACTCCTATTTACTGCATTCCACTCGATTTAAAAAGATTACAGCAGTTATTACTACATTCCTTTGTCTTCGCTTGGGTGATAACTCGTCGACCATGTAGTTTTGTAAAAGAGAGTTGAGGAAGAGAGAAGAGATTTGGCGGGTATTTCCACTGTGGACTGTCGTTGTGCTGGAGTTATCGATGTTAAACTCACAGACAATACAACAAGTGTTTGGTGCACGTTTACAAAATATCAACTAAATTTCCATTACTAAAGTACAATTGTGACTTCCACTTTTCTGCTTATTGGATAAGCATTTATTCAAAAATAAAACGCACTTTTTTATCGTTCATATAATGCCAATAGAATAATTCACATCTCTATTCGAACACTACTCAGCAGAAATCAAGTCTGAATTTCAAACTCTTGTCTCGCAAGCAATATCACAGATAAATATAGTACACGATAAATATTCAATTTTCCACTAATTAGTTGTCGGCTTAAGCGAATGTTACCAAAAAAACTTTCAGATGAGCTTGATGAACAATGATATTGAAAAACTAATAAAAATGATTCACAGTACTGTATATACTAGCATTGCACCCCTTTAGATCATTGAATACCACAACATATAAAATTAAAGCAATTTAGTTATAATAGAAATAAGGGTTCGCAGATGAGATTAAAGCTTTATGAAGTAGCGCCTTTTAACTCGGTTTTCCACACTCAAGACTGGCTTTTGTTACGGATCCCCTGACGCTGGGAGCTTATTATTGTAGAATCATACAACAAATTTCAACTTGCCCTGGGCGTCATCTACGTGTGATAGGAAATTGATTTTTTAGAATGTATGGAAATTGTTTGAATCAAAAATTTACTTTTTATATACGATTAGTTGCTTCAAATTTGTTCTAGTTACGTTTTTTAATAACATCGTCATGGGGATTTTGCTGAATTTCCGTTTGAATTGTTTTGTATCAAAGTTGAAATTATTTAACGCTGACAGCAGGTTGGCCGTTTTGAATTCACCTTTAACCTAAGTAAAATGTTGTCAAATGAAATTGCGTTTCAACGAAAGGTTTTCTTGAAAATTAACAATCTCCGATTCTTTCGTCTTTCTTTACACCATTCAATTCACAAGTTGTTTTGACGCAAACTTCTTTCTGTTGGTATTCCAGGATAAGTTCGCCTGAAATGGAGTTGATAAAATATGCATTGATAGGTATATTTTTCTGCGTTAAGAATGTTAGGATTGCGAATGATATGAAATGAATCAGCAGTGTCTCCTATCACCCTCAGGGTTACGGTTAGCGAATGCGTAATTACTTCAAACGTGGGGGGGGGGGGGGCAACAGCATAATAAAGGATGGTTTATATCTTCAAATTGATTCCTCACTAAATTTTGTTAATGGACGTTCAAAATGGCATTTTAAAGTTATCTGAGGCAGAATATGGTTTGTAAAATCGGGAGCCAGATTCTGAATTTGACATGTTTACTGGAGTCAGCACCGATGTCGCATTTTCAAACTCTTCGGAGTCGGAATGGCAATCCACAAGTCCCCGGAGTCTATTAAAAAAGACTTGTGTATTTATGTCAATTTTTTGTCATCACAATTAGAAGCTTTCGGAGTTCGGAGCTGAAGTCGTAGTCAAAATTATTTTTTTTTCACAACCAGAGTGGGAGTCAACATTTTTTGTTGTTGAAAGTTGAAAGGAGTTGAAATCAGAGCAAAATTTATTTTAGCCGGGGGCCGGAGTCGAATGCAAAGTTTCTCCGACTCCACAGCTCTGCATCTGGGCGTATAAAATGGTTTATTATTGACGGACCAATCACTTTCATATTTAGTAATAGGGGTGAATGAGTCTCTCATTTTTCTTAATTCCCCGGCTATCAAATTTTAAACATCTTGAGAAAAATACGCCCAACGTGGATTTTTTGCAGAATTGTTGATACAGAACATGCTCAACGAACGTCTTGGATATACGGCGCGGGTGCTTAGTACCTCGTATCTATATATTGCACTGCTTTGCTGTCTTTCTGATACTTACCTTCAAAGGCCACTCTTGTTATATTTACATGGCTAGCAATAGTTTATTCTGATGTTACCTGGATTATAAAATATCCCGTCATGGTGACATCCTGGCCTTTGTGTTGGCGGAGTTGTAGGTGATGTCTTTTGCGTAGAAGTTGTTGTACTTGGCGTAGTACTGGTAATGTCGCAATCATAGTCTTCAGATATTGAGACTGTGCCGTCATATTTACATTTAATTCCCGTAATTTTGCAACCGCTATGTTCGTAATACACATCTTCACCTAAAACCAGAATAGTTAATACTTTTTTGGAATATATGAAAATTAAGTTTCATAAACTTGTCAAGAATGGCGGCATTCATTACCACATGCAGTTTAAAATAATACTTTTGTCGATCATACGCGCATATAGTTTTTCATATTTATGTTATTACTATAATTTTGGAGTTATAAATACGTAAATCCGAGATCAGCTCGGTCGCGTGTTACCAAACAAACACGCACTTTTTGGCATTCGATTTAGAACCAAATGAATTAGATAACATCAATTATTTCAGTAAGATAATATTTACAAATCTATAATAAACCTAGAAATACTGAAATGAGTTGTTTTACTGCCAAATCAAAAGTCAGATTCGTCAAATTTATAACTATTTCAAAAGTGATATATGATCTAAGTAAATAATTCAAATAAAAAAGGCCCGATCCGCGATGAACTTTGTTTATCCCAATATAAACATCATCCTAACTTAACTACCTGCTGCGATACTTACCAGGAAAAAATGTCATTCCATTGTATTCGCAAAGTATGGGATGAGGATCTTCCAAATTGACTGAAAGAGAGATTTATATGAAATAAATGAGTCTTGTACAAGATCATGATTGACTAAATACATAAAGTATACTTTTTCTCGAATTTGTATGTTTTAATATATTTATTAGACTAAAATATTAAACTTTATTGATGTGAAATAAAATGAAATGACGTATAAATAGGCAATGACTACACCAGTCACTAAAAAATTATCAATTCCTCATAGAAAAAAAAAAACGATTTTGCTTAGCTTGGCTGAAATGATTCGTTTTTTCGTTCGTGATTCAGTTATAATCTGTTTTGATTAGTTTGTGACGCAATAGCCTAGCGACATCGCTGTCAAACGAGATTTCACCCGCGATACACAAAGTTAATTCGATAGCTTATTAAACTTCAGGCTATTTGGTGTTACGACGTGGCAAGAACTGTGGTTGGCACGAATAGATAAAATTATATTTTGTTTTATGAAAATAATTTCAATCAAACTACCGTAAAGTTAATTTTTAAATTTTCATAATGCAAATTTTACAATGATAAAAATATGGCTCATAAAAGAAGGTAGCCGTGAACGAGAGATATATTAGTGACACTCTTACTTATAAATTTGTTCCGCGCTAAGTTGAAAGCAATAGAGCAATGAGTTCATACATATTCAAAATGGAAAGCGGTTGTGGAAAGTACGATTGAAAATAAATTTTATCACAATATGAGTCATAATTGCGTTTATGATCATCAATGATCATTCACAATAAAATTGGACTAAAAATGTATAAGCATAAAATAAATTGGGTAAATTAGGTATATATATATTCGTCAACACAAGAAATTTTCAACTAGATATCATTTCCTTTTGAATACCGAGTATGACGATTGTACAGACGGCAATCATATTTCTTAAGTAATTTAAACTCTTCGTGTCATGCTTGAACTGTAGATAATAAAATTTGGATTGCCACTCAAATGAAAAATCCCCCTCCCCCACTTCACCATGAGTGTGATGAATTTGGTGATGCAAAGCCATAAACGTACCATCTTTCTAAAAGTATCATCTGTCCATGAATATACGTAAAGACTAAATTCTGAGAAAGGATATGTAACGTGAAACACCACATATAAAATTTGTTGTATTTATTCATTATATAAATATCATTAATAAACAGTCACTTCAGATTCATGCCGCTCCTTATATTATTAAAACACAGATGACAAGCTACTGCTAATATATCTCACCTGATGTCAAATCCACTTCGAATTTTTCGACTGAATATGAAATTAATGGAAGTTAATACATTAGTTAGTTTTAATCACCATCGTTGACAATTGTCACCTTTGCACAATTGTGTTATTTTCTTCTTTATTTTACGAGAGCGGTAAAACGTGAGGTTGTTACTGAGTTACTGACTCAAATTTGAGTAATTGGGATAACAATGGCAGTATTAATGATAGAACATGCATGAATGTCAGGTCGGCCTAATCCGAACCGGGACTCAAAAAAAGTGGATGTATACGTATATAATATAATATTTCCGGAGCTCAAAAGTAGTATACCGTTGTCAATTTTTAAAACATTTTAACAAAAAAAAAGTTCGAATTACTTTGAAGAATAAGGAGAGATATTGCATCGGAGCAAATTTGTAAGTTAACATTTGTGCTGTCTCACTATATCTCTTTTTTGGTACTCCCGAAGTATGTGAATCAAGATGGTGGACACCGGAACGTAGTATGTGTACCAGGTTAGGGTTATACCATAATTTTATTCCAATTTTCCTTATTTTATTTTTATTACGAGTTCGGGGACTAGCCAAATGACTCCCGTAGTATTTGTTCCTGAAATTATGGCCTAACCCTAACCTCGTACACATACTACGTTCCGGTGTCCGCCATCTTGGTTCGCATACTTCGGGAATACCTCTTTTTTGCCATTTTAGAAACAAAACTAAATTAAGATTAGATTAGACAATAAAATGTCACCATGTTATTTATTGAATAATAAATGTATTTTGTTTAAACTTCACCAAAGTTTTTTAATAACATAACAAACATAGAAATGTTGACGTGAAATGTTAATACGAATACTGTACTGCAACACGCGTTAATTTTTATTGATATTTAATAAACTTTCAATATTTTTAGTATTTATTAATATTCAATTAAAATCCGTAACATAGGCTACGGAATATTATTAATATTAAGTAGAATTACCTGGTTTTGCGATGCCGATTCCTACACTAAGTGAAAGCATGAAATACAGAACTGAAGTCTTCATTTTGAATAATGTTGATCTTTGCCGTTATATCACCAGACCCTCTGTCCTATTTTTTTTAGCAATGAAGTCTTATAAAACTAAAAATAATTTTAAATCAAAATTCAAAAGCGAAATGAGGTTTTTCTACTTCCTTATAGATGGCCTGCAGGAGCGTATGCGGATGACCGCAGTATTTCGCTTCTATATTAATGCGTGACGATATCTTGTTTTTTCTTCCAGAAAAAGTTTATGCTTACGTCATTATGCCGTACGGAGAATAAAACACGATCTAAACTCCGTAACTGTTTGGATAAACATTATATCAATGACGAATGCACGAGGGAAAAATATTCTGTTATAATGTTGTGGTCTTATCACAACGCACTATCAAATAGCAATCCATACGTCATAAATAATATGTGGAAATTTTAATGCAAATTTAATGTAAATGTCGTGACTTAAATAAGATGACTGAGTAGTCTGATGGCAAGTTCAACGCGTGTAAAATGAAAAATGTATAAAAAGCACTAAAGTAACAAGTGTTCTCCTGGCTTGTCGAAAGACGGAATCCGAGCAAACGCGTAAAATCCCGAATCTCATTGTGCACAACATAATCTTGGGAAAACATAATAAACGTGAAAATCAAACGAAAAGATCGGACCGATTTTTGTGGAACAATGATTAAAAGTAACTACAACTGCCAGATTTTACTTCTTTGTAAATTTTCACAAAACAACGTAAAATCTGAATGAAGATGTCATTAATAAAAACGCAAGATGTCAGTCATTCAAACCAAAATATCAAATAGTTGGGTTTGAGGCTCAATTCCCATATCAAAGGCATCTCCCGTAAGCCGACGTACTGGGATGTCATTTGGTAGCAAGTTTGAATTTAAAGGCGGCAACACATGAAGTGTATCAATAGTGATGTGTACTGTTGTTTTTCTATCAATGTGTTGAAATGTTTCTATCCTAAATGAAAAATGGTGATAAATGTACATTACTTCATGCTTGAAATTATGTGTAATGTAATATTATTGATAGATGTATGTGAAATCGGAAACTGTGTTGTAAAAAGTTATTTTTAAATGAAAATAATAATGACATCGATTTTATCCACAAACGAAAATTTTGATGTTTTATCGTTACGACATACTACTTATACTACACATACAGTTTGGAAGGATTTTCAGATTATGAAACAAATAATCCACACATTTGATTCAAATTTAGAGTTCAATAAGTTGTTTGGAAATCGGCGATAAGTTGTCATACCTCATACACCCCAGGCAACAACAGCACATCATAGGTTGAAATACGTTCGACTTCAAACGATCGTTTGTTTATTCATGTCAGTAGCTTCAGGTGTATTTTAATCTAAATTCTAGATTAACCTCTTAGTTTTCTTGACAATCAATTATTTTTCAGTGTGGTGATTTATTTTTATCAGTTTGTATTTTGTAGAATATGTTGGAAAAAGATAAGTCAATAATATTCAAACAAAACGGGTTTTTGGAAAAAAATGCTGAAATTATTTGTTATTACTTTCATTTTAAAAAAATATTTGCGTCAGAGTTTCACTTTTTGTATGAAAGTTTATCCTAGTGCGAAATAATAAGTAATAACATTATTTAAAATTAATTTTATTTTCTATACCGATTTTAATGTAGTTGCAAACGAAGCCACTTCTATACAAATCTCGTGTACTTGTATGGTGCTCACGTGTGTACAAAATTTTTACTTATATCAAAAAGGTTATCTTATTGACCTTGAAATTGGATTCAAAAGAAACATGTTTGTGTAACCTTACACGTCATTGATAATAGAGTCCATTCATCGCTGATTTTTATCTCTAAACGCCCTGCTATGATTTTCCTGTTTGTTTATTTTCTCAAAACATCCTACGTTTTGTGACTCATTTTGATATTGTCTAGTACGTGCGCAGTATTTGTATTTGGTATTGCAACCTGAATGTGAAAGCGAATATTGGAAGGATTGAACTAAACATACTGAATATAAGAAACTTTATGCTCAATGTCTTGAAACCGGACAAGTCTAGAGTGCATTCTTGGCGGCTATTTCTATTGAGAGTATAAATTATTCGAAAGTTTCTTTAAGGTTTAAATGAGATATACATTTCAAAATTTCCTTTAATTGTGTTCTACGACCCTCAAACCAAAGCCGTTTTTAGTGTATACCTTATATGGTATCTACATAAAACACATATAACTATTTGAAATGTCCGCCACAACGTTTATATCTGCATCTAGTATAGGTATTTATAGTCCCAATAACACCAAACCACAGTTGGTGCGTCATGCGTTAAGTCATTTACCTGAAATACCATTTTTTTTTAAAGAGGTGTAATTTAATCTTTTTGTATTTACGTTGGGCATGAGATCAGGTACTCATTTCTTAATCCTGGTAAAACCTTTCCGAATCTCCTTGAATATAATTATAAAAATCATATTTATATATTTTTATTGAAATTTGGTATAAAAATACGGGCGTTTTTTTGTAAATAAATACGTGTAAAAAAGATAAAATTTACTGAGTTATTTCAAATAAGTTCACAAAAAAAAATACACTTTCCAAACTAATCTAATAAAAAGGTGCGTCTAGTTACGTACATTAGGTTGGTAAAATTAGCCAGAGACTAAAATAATACTGTGATAAGACACTGATATATTGATAATACAAATAGAAAAAATAAAGCAGTGGCTTTGATGGTCGGGTGGCATTGCCAACTACTCTATAAGCCTTCACAATTTGTCTTCTCGAGAACGTGCGATGTTCACGGTTAACAAGAAGATAAATTGTATACAAACTGAAGAATCACATGAAGGTGCAGCGGCTATTCTGCATTACACAAGTCTACACTATAGTTTTGATTTACTATTATATTAAAATATCCATATATACGTGTATACACATTATAATAATATATTTAAAATTTCAAATGTGGGGATTCATGCTGAAAACCATACGGTGTCATACGAGGAACAATATATGATATTAAAATTCAACATGATTTGAGGTAGACTTGTCTGGTTGAAACCGTAATTTTATTAACTTATATTATCTAGTAAAATTCAAATTCTTCAGTGATTTCTTTTTTCTTTTTCTTGTCGGTTTTAGTGGTTGATCGCCGTAGTTACTAAACAATGTGTTTGGATGCGTTTGGTATCTGCAAAAACAAAGAAAATATGTATAAATTAAGTGTTCACTTTGTTAAAAAATACACAATTTTAAAAGTGCACAATGTTGACGAAATTGTAGATTTGCTAGAATTTTCAACTTACTCTGTCATAGGCTCTAAATCTGGAGTAGAGGTTCTTCCAACCGGTTCTGGTCGGATATCCGGAAGTGGCGAAAATCGATCTCGTTTGAGGGCCGGTGTATCGTCGTGGAACGTCACTCTGTGAGGCTGCTTTATTCTCTGCAATTTATGACTTGTTTGTATTGGTGTTGGTCTAAAAAATATATTCTTAATGTAATCAAAAATCCTTCACGTTTTTCCTGCATTGCGTTTATTTAGAAACATACCCGAAATCTTCATCTGTTCGTAAAATATTCTCAGCTAATCTATGTTTTTGTTGAGCGATCAGTCCTCTTATAGCGGGAAGTAAATTGCTGCAAACAAAAACAAAATTTATCAAATCAGATTCATTTAAAATATAACTTTTGTACAGAGCTATCAAGATAGCTTCACCTTAAAAGGACATCAGAATTATTGCTATCTTACTACTTTTTTGGCGGTGGCATCAGATCGCACTGACTAACAAAAAGAAGAAAATGTTACATTGGTAGCAAGCTAACTAATCTTATTCTAAGACCGTGGTTTCTAATTTTTTTTTCATAGTATAGAGCTGTATTATACAATTGAATAGCGACTTATTTGGTGATTATGATCTATTGATGTATTGATTTCTTACATTTATTTAAGGTAAATATTAAAGAAACATATACTGTGGTTTAGCATGTTTGTGCAGATTCTAATTTTTTCCAATTTATATATTCAAACTGATGTTATGTATTTGTAATGGTGATTTATCAAAAAGCACCTTCGCCTACCTTTTCTGGCTAGTTTCGTCCTTCAGACCAACGTAAATAACTTGCAACATCATTCGAATCTGTTCAGCATTTCTATGGTGTAGTAACAATGTAAGACAAGCATTCATCTCCATTGATGATATCTTGGCAACTTTTACCAGCGCTTGAATGACTTTCAAATTGAGTTCACGAAGTTCCACAGCCTTGTGTGACAAAATATAGTTTAGCAGATGAAGTGTGTGCAACAGTATCATTTTTACTTTTTTTTTATTTGAGGACAATTTTCAACAAAGATATTTAAGAGTTATTTTCTAACCAATTTTTAGAATACCAACTAGGCATTTAACACCAAATCGTCAATTTTGAACTCTTGTGTTGAGGCATATGGTTGCTAAATTAGTTTGTTGTAGACTTTTTTTTTCTGATGTCTGTATATGTACGTTATTGCTGCATTTATCATTTGTTTTTGACAGTTATTTTTTTATCGAATAACTTTTCAAATCCACGTCGCTTGTATACGATGAATAGTTCCACATTACCTGTTGTTCATAAAGTTGCAATAAAATTTCATATTTTTCTTTAGCAGCAGTGTTGTCTTCTTTGATCTTTCGCTTTGCTTTATCCCCGACACCTTTTGTGACATTGAGATGATGTTTAATTTGAGAGTTGGCAATGTCTTCTTTTGTTTTCTCATCCTGAATATGCAAACGTACAGTCAGCCATAAATTTGGAATGTAACATGTCGGAATTGAGAGTATTTTCGTCACGTATTTTCAGTGTCTCCTTCAAATTATATATTACCTTCAACGAGAGAGAAATTCTCAAATCTCTCAAAAAGATTGGTAGACAAGCACTACGGAGACTGTCGAACAATACGAAATAAAAGGGAAATGAGCTCCTTCAATTAGAATGAAACAGCAAAGATGATGGCATCTGGGACGCTTGTATAATTTGCAAATTGCCCTATCATAATTCACACGTAAATATAACAGTATGAACTCACTTTTACAAATGGACGAGGGGGTGGAGAATGAAGTCGTTTTCGGACAACTTGATCAAGCCTTCTCCTTGTACGTTGTGACGCAAGTTTTTGTAGCTCCGCTATCTGTAAGTTAGAAGTAGAATTAGAAGATTATAAAACACAAAGTTAATTGGACGTTGTAGGGTCAATAAATATACTGCTTCATTCCCCCTTTCTCGTACCGCTGAATTCTTACGAGATCACGAAGTTATTTCCACCTGATGAAGTCAGGAGATGTTTTTTGCAGTAGGCTATACTTTGTTCTTACTAGTACGCTGGGATAAAGATGACTATGAAATCTACATAAAATGTACTATCCATTTAATTTATGGAACGAGCATATTGTTTACTTTACTTTAACGAGGTTAGAATAAAAAAATACAATGATCGGGAATAAGAGTATTTTTATGGGTTAATATTTTCAATAAACAAATCTTCATACAACAAATCTCGTTCAGCATATACTTTAATATGTAGAATTTAGTGGAATTTCCATACCATAACACCTCTATACAGTGAAAATAACAAGTAAAAAATCACTTTAACCAATGCGAAATTTGCATCTTATTTATATTTGGTATATACGTAAATAACATTTTTTAAAAACATAGTTATGATTATTATGAAACATGCAAGTTCCTTTATAAATTGCAATCACCTGATTTTTGTGTTCTTGAAGTACAACATTGCATTCTGCTGTTGTCAATTTGCGATCAGAAACCAACGTATGCAATAATGTCATCATCAAACGTTCAAGGGCATTCAGATCAAGATTGATGAGATCCAGCTATGAATAAAATGATTTCACCTCATTAAATATAAGTTTTCAGCATTTTATGTTATTGGACACGTCATTTTGCTAAATTGTCGTTGTTATGGTGACATTTGTTGTTGGGAAATTTTTTTTCTCAGAACAGATTAGCCAATCGTTTTCAAATTTTCGGCAATTAAAAATTGTTGGAGCTGCTGAATGGCTGTTACTTTTTTTCATTTTTAATATTTTTTAAGTCGTGTTAATATTTCATTCCAAATTTCGATTATTTCTACAAATATTGCCCCACCACGTGGTATTACGTCTGGGCAGTCTGACAAAGTGGTTGGTTACCGACCAATGTCATTCTTACCGTTACGTATGTAAATTGCTGCGACGGTGTGACCTCATTTGCTATTTATTTTGTGGTTTTGAATGATTAGACAATAGATTCCAGTCTAAGTAGCATAGGATACCGGTACTGCGGTACTAGTCAGTTATTACAGCTTCCTATCCCTATATTTCAATACTATTCTCTTGCACCCGCAACAGGTTTTAAAGCATGACACAATAAAGTTTAAGCAAAATACGTTTGAATATTTCGAATCGAAATCTCTTAGCGCAAGGAATTATCCCAGGTAGAAGTCTAAATGTAACACTTACTGCTGATTTTTTCTCCATCTGAATTTCTAATTCTGTTGAAATTGCTTTTGTTAAATTCTGTTCTACTGATTTCATATTGTTTCGGAATTCCAGCACACTTGCATTACTTTGTGTAGTCGGAACGATGTCATCACCTTTTTGCCACTTTTCCAACTGTGTTTGCAATCCTGATCGTATTGTGTCCTGTTATTCGTAAAACACGAGATGAAATGAGAGAAGGGAGAGATGAATGTACCAGTGATGAGAAGAAGTCTACCTCGTTGCTGGATGATTCCAGGTAACCCTTTTTCCCTCTTTGTTTCTGAATCTTGTTTTTTCTATCAATCGCCATGGTGTGACGTTCTATGATTTCGCGAAGATGTCGGAGTGATATTCTGTCGAAAATAATGAAAATTCAATGTAAAACTGAAAAAAGAAAACTTTGGTTTGCAATGGATAAAAAAAATACGGAAGAATCGTAGTATTTTGTATCAAAAAATCTAAAAATTGACAAACTTTGTTTTTCTGTGTTGGGCAGCTTGTACGTGGGTGAAAGCTTCGTCTGCTGTTTTTTCTGTTGAAAAGACTTGACTATCCACGAAATGTTTCAATACTTTTGAGTGGCAGTCAATAATGATTTCCTGCGCTCGCATTCTACTTCCGGGTTGAGCGTTTGGCTGAAGAGGAAAAGCAGTTTCTTCTGACTTCTCAATTTTTATTTCTGCAATTTCTTTGTTGATAAAATCTTCAGCAGAGTTTTTTGACGCTCCTGATTGGAATAACAACGCATAGTTAAATAATATTTTTTTGAGAGATTTTTTCAGTACTTTATTATTTATTCAAATCAAATATTTATTCTATTCTGTTCAGATTTACTGGATAAGGTTTTTACTAGAATACATGGAACAAATGACTACCGTTCTGAGCTAGTTTTTGAATGACTTCTGCTTTCAAAGCTTCCATTTTTTCACTTGTTGATTGAAGAACGACTTTTAATTTTGTGTTCCACAAATCGATTGCATATTGATCATATTGTTGCTGAAAAAGATTACATACAAAATTTGTATAAATACTACATAATTTACCAATGACACTGTGATCATATTCGTTCGGAAAATTTTGGACCAAACCAAACATACAACTTTTTAAACTTAACAGCTTATTGCGTTGTAATTTATAATTTGATTAGTAATTTGGCAAAATGTAAGATAAGAAAAAAAAAATATGTTAAGCGATTTATAAACCGAATTTAACTGAGTTTATATATTTGCTGATATTGAACTCAACTATGATGAATTATTGATATTTTTGTTAAGATTTGCGTGACTTTATACAACAATAATTAACGTATTAAAATTACAAAGCTGAAGTTTTTAAGCGATTTAAAATCGTTAAATCACATAACATAATTTTTTAATTTGATACCAACTTGCACATCAATATTTGTCAGGAGATCGGAATTAATTGTCCTTATGCAATCTTCCATCCATCCGATTGGATTCTCATGTATCCCTCGTGTAGAAATATTGCTTGTTGTAATTTTCTTGCAAATTTTATGTTTTTCTTTCAAACACGTACGAATATAATCAGCACGTTCTTTTGACATTTCTTGATCAAAAAATGTTTTGATTTTCATCATTTCTTCTTTTATAAATGCTGTCATAGTTTTTCGAACCTCTGTTTCAAGTTGCAACTCTCTGAAAATATAGCAAAATCATTGACGGAATGTTTACAAAAGGGGACAATTAGAACGTCAATATTGATATCTAAATTTAAATAAAATTTGCATTGGTTCCGAGAAAACATCATGCATATTTATATGGACGTAAAAGTGAATTTGTTTAAATATATAATTTGATGTATTGTATATTTATAAAGTCATTTGTCTTATTTATTATAACATATTATTTTTAAATATTTACCATACTCGTGAGTGGTGGCAGTAAGCTACGTGTTGAAAAAGTCAACAATTTTAGTATATATTAAAAATTTTGAGCAGTTAAAGGTATCAGGCGACCAAGGCACACTTTTCTGAAAACTAGCCAGCCAAGCTCTTTGACAGAAACCAATTTTTCTTTCAAAACTAGATTAATATTCATATGAAATGATGTAACAAAGAAAAATAAATTTGCTCTCAATTTGCTAACAAAAATCCGACTTGATTGTTTTGAATGGCCTCACGACTGCTGCTACTGTTACTGTGTGAATTCAACTGGATTGTAACATGATTAAAATTGTATGAAGCAAAAAATTTGAAAAAATCACCTGCACACATTTTTTACCGATTCAATTAGAACTTGGCCAAATTTATTCCAACTTTTTCTTGTGTTCAACTCATTTTCTCTAATTTTGTCAATTTCATTCTTCCGAGTTCTTTCAACAATATGTATCCGGGTACATTCATCTTCCATTATTTTATTAGCCTGTTCCATCAAAAGCATATATCCATCTCGAGTGGCAGAAGGGTAATTATTGTCTTCGTTATTGAGAATAGCGTTCAACTTTTCGGAATAAATCTGGCAACGAACATCGCTTCCATCTTTCGCTCTCCTTTCTGATTCTCTCATCTTCAAAACTGACAGATATTCTTCTTCTTTTTTCTCTAAATTATGTCTCTCGTTTGCCAAGGACAGAAGTTCATCTCGGACCTAACAAAAAGAGAATTTTATTATGAGATACTCTTTTGAAAATAATACAAGTTGGAATAAAAGTTCGACAGGCCAACTAATGCTGTCAATAGAAACCAAATTTAGCGTCAAATTTTATAACTTTCACATAAGGGTATTGTCATAATTTCACATAAATTTAATTATCAACATTCTGGGAAAATATTGGATTCTCACTTCCGGATTCAAATTTGCCAATTGCGATTTAAGTTGCTCCATCTCATTTTGTTGTCGACTTTGAATCTCTGAAAGTCTCTGATAATTCTTTTCTGCAATTTCAGATTGCATTTTCTGTGAAAACATAAAAGTAATTAAATTTTCAATAAATTTACTTTATAAGTGATTCAAGAGTCTTGCTGCACACTAACACAAATATATTTCTGTAACGTTTCGTCTGACCAAGGTCAGACTTCTTCAGACATACATAGTTCAACTACAACACGAAAAGCGGTTACATGCATATTTAAACAATCAGTGTAGAATTATAGGAGTCACGCATGTTAAATAATCAATAAAATCGGTGAATTTCTTGATTAAATAACAGCGGGTGGCCGAAATACTTTATATTTATATATTTACATTTATATTTACTTTATATTTATATATATTTGGCACGAAATGGACCTATAGATTGTTTCGCTAAGTTCTTATTGTCATTATATATATATATATATATTGGTTGTTTGGGATGTTAGCATATACGGGGGCCTTTCTCCGCAACTGATGGACCAATGGATTTCACATCTACAGATATACATATAGGTGACCGTACATTTGAACCCATGCGTATATCCACGGGTTCAATCTATATGCGGGTGCTAAAACCCATGGGTTAGGGTTAGTATGGGTTTAACTATCCGTGAAACAAAAAAAATTCCATAGGTGCAATAGCATACAGGTGCAATTGTCATGGGTTCAAATGTACGTGGGTTCAAATGTAATGGAACCATACATATACGTATGTTCTCTAAGATGAAGAAGTCGCACGGATGCTATTTAAATTTCTTCTGATTCATACCCGATATTCCACAAATAATTCTGTTGTTCTAAATAAAAGGGAAGCCCTCTGAATTGAGAATTTCCCGACCGTATCGTTTATCTGTCGATCTTTTCAGCAAACTCGGTACATACAGGCTTTTCCGTACCGGTACCGATACGCGACCGTCGTTCCTATATATTCAAGTATATTTTTTGTATATTTTATTACCTGCTTTTCCTGCAATGCCTTCTCGGTTTCTTCGTGAATTTCGTTTTTCAGCAAAGTAGCGTTTTCTCTCCTTGAGGTTTTGTTCTGTAACAATATGTAGTATAAATATACTATTTATTATATTATACAGATCAAAATGAATTCTGTGTCTTATTTTGGGATGAGATGTTTTCGTGAGATTTGAGTTTTAAATTGATAACTGATACTAACTGATATCGACTTTGGTTTATTTTTCAAAAAAAATGTATGTTGCGAGAACATTAAAACATTCAAATCATCAAAAAATCATCTTCCAGTTGTACAAAAAAATTGTAAATACGTACGACCGATAAGCACCGTAGTGAATTTATCTTGAATTTTAGACATAAAGTCATAGAAAAGTACTAGTTTCTGATTACTGCAAAAGCAGCATAGAAAATCGCTAATAAATCAGAAAATGTTGAAGGTCAGATGAGATCACGAATGAAATGTGTATAGGTATTTAAACAATATTCCACAAGTTGACTTTCAAAATGCTACACAAGCTTTGACTCATATAGGTTAAGATACTGCTCTGAAATGAACAGATGACATTTTGAGCATCTATGAATGTAATATAACATATGCCTTCAAAAAACTTTGTAAAAGCTGTTTGACAAATTTTCTGTTTTTCTACGGACCACCCTTGTATATACGTATCTGAAACAACATTAATCTGATATAATACCGCAAAATAGTTCTTTGTTTTACAACGCCAAACGCGATACTCGGGATATTACAACTTCTTGTTACAGAATGAAAAAATGAATGTTGTAAATATGAATAAAATACATG
The DNA here is from genome assembly GCF_964204865.1 of Styela clava. Taxonomy (NCBI): domain Eukaryota; kingdom Metazoa; phylum Chordata; class Ascidiacea; order Stolidobranchia; family Styelidae; genus Styela; species Styela clava. The sequence goes on from NC_135250.1 coordinate 22,605,879, forward strand.
AAGAAATAAGAAGAAAGTTTCTTACGCCATCGGTGCTCAATGAATCCAATAGTAATTCCAGTATTTTGGCTTTTTCGTTTTGAACTTGATTTTCAGATGTTATGATATCATTAATTTCACACAGTTCAAGAATACGACTTGATTCTTTGGCTCCGTCAATCGCAATAGCATGAGATAGATCAGCAGTATTTTTCTTCGACGAAGAACGTGAATGATGGGAATCTTCGGCAACCATTTTGTCCTGTTGATTAGAACAAAATATGATTTATATTTATCGCGAAGAATGTGATTTTTTTTTTGAACATATGACGAGCCCAAGAATTATACCAGATGTGATATAATATATTATAACCCCGATATTGTTGCTTATTTTAAAATAAGTAGCATCGATGGTATTGAATTCTTCTATGAAATTTGCATCACTGCAAAAGTATTATCACACATAACCATTAACAAAAATGAAATATATGTGATATACTTTCTGGATTTAATCTAAAAATTTAAATACCGTGTGACGTACGGTATGGACCAAGATGTACCCGGGGTCTATGGATGTAACGTATTCAAGACATACCAAATATAGCTACAATTTACTTATAAATACTGTACTCACTTTATTATCATTTTTTGTTCCAACAAACGAGCGACCAATACAAAATTTTTGTATCAACCAAAGAATCAAAATAGCTATTATGAATCCAAGTAATAGACAAGGAATCAGCACAATTGCAATATACCTGAAAACAAGTAAGCAAATATGTAAAAACGAGGTCGGCATAGGAACCCTTACGGTAACGTTCAAATGCACCGAATTTGATGAAAAGCAAACGGGATAAAAAGTATTTCTCTTTATTTAAAATAAAACTGCAAAATTCTTAGATATGTAAATGCGCGAAATTTGAAATCGTTAGTCTCATTAGTTGTACATTTCTTGCCCAGTAATAACTTTTACAGCCAGTATTCTATGTGGAAATGTGATGGAAAAATTAAGTCGGATTTACAGTAATATTAAATAGAGGAATTCACAAGACAACTTATACTACAAATATTTAAGCGTCATTTTATCATAGTGCCCCAAGGTTATTAATTATTTGCTAGAAATTAATTAGAATATATATATTTTACCATTGTTGAACTTCTTCTATTGTTGTTTCACTTATTTGCTTCTGTAGACATACTGATGTTGTTGATGTTTGAATTTGCTGCAAATATGAAAGGAAATCTTTATAAGAATAATTCAGAGTTATAAATTCTCAAAATTCTCGAAAAAAGTATCCCACATACAGCATATGGTAAAACTAAAAATTAGTCAAAACTATTTTTTTCATTTATACGGTAAAGAAAAAAAAACAATATGCTAGATACTGAGATGTCCCAAAATACAACAGCGTAGGCTTGAAAAGTAAACAAATAAACGGTTATGGGTCACATTATAACAGAGGGACCTTGTAAAACGCTCGGGGAAGTTTGTCCAATATACACAATTGAAGAAGTTCAGTCAATTAAATGGAAGTCTTGCCAAAAATTCGATTTGAGACGAAACGAAGAGAGAAAAATTATTGAAGTTGATGAAATACATCGTTATACAAATTGATGTATTGATGCGTGGAAACTCGAAAGTGCCTGTCGGTGATTATTGGACACGTTTAGTAGACATAACGATCGTTTCAATATTTTGTTGTTGTTCTTGTTGTTATTTTTTGTCATCATCATAAAATCGCTTTTTTCTTCGAATATTGGACTAATTGCTTTGACCAATTTTCAGTGAGTGAAGATTATATTTTTCGCTAAAAGACCATTACTTGTATTCATCGTATTTTGTGTGCTATGACGCCATCAAAATTTGCCACTATGTGGCGTTACGTGTATATATATTTGAGCATAGCTCTCTTGTGTTTTCAAATATACATTTCAACTGAAAGAATTATGTAACTACTTAAATAAAAGTCACTATAAATATTGTATATTTTAAAATTAGAATATTAGGAAATTTAAAGGCGATTACGAACGAACGAGACTTGAGATAACAGTATCAATTTTTTAATATATACCATAAAGTTTCAATTTTGTCACTTACCGTTTGGTTCACGGAATCGAAATACGTAAGCATACTGATTAACGTTATTGGGTCCGTCACACCCTCACCCCGATTTCGTAAGGTCACATTGTAAGCAGCAATTTGTGTATCTGGTAGAATTGAATGTGGAATTAGTAAAATGATTTCACCATAATTGTTACAGGTCATATATACATGAATTAAAAATTAGTTTGAGTCAAAATGGGAAACTTAGGGATCAATAATGATTTTGAACTCGACCCTCGGCAGTCTGGCTGCATATAGGCATCGTACGAGTTATTGTACACGACACTAAATTGGTATTGCTGGGTGACATCTTATGTTGTGAAGAATCGCTTTTTTTCCGGAGCTAATGGACCAATCGTTTTCAAAATGTTCATACAAAAAGATAGTTGTAGCCGCTAGGAGGCTATTATTCATTATTTCAATTTTACTTCAAGTATAATGAGAGACAATATTGCACCTCTGTTCGGCTGCGGTCTTACGAGTATCTGTGTGAATTGCTACGGAAGTGAAGCTTTTGAAGCTTTTGCTTGACCAAAGGAATAATAGGTTTATGGTATAGAACAGGGGTGGGCACAATTTTCAAGTATAAGAGCCGCATGCTGCAAGTCAGAACTTTAAAAGAGTCGCAGAATTTGTGAATTTATTAATATTATCAAAATACCATGAACAGAAAAGAAATTCACACAAGAGTCTAATAACAATAAATAGATAAACAAGGCAGCTATACTCAAATATATGCACAATTTGAGCTCATTTAATTTGTGTTTCCTTATAGCTGATTTACGAGGGTAGTCTCGTAAGAAGTTTCCATGATTAGTTTCACGGTGCCGTTTAACATTGCTGACTTTATTCTGACTTAGTAGCTTATGACAGATTGAGCACAAAGGTTTATTCTCCTGACTGGTAAATGCGTATTCTTCTTCCCATTCTGACTTGACAACTCCGTTTTCATTTTCGTATTTTCGTTTTTTAGTTGAGTACATATCGCACAGTAACTTAGATTAACTAACCGCAATCAAGCTGCAATACTGAAAGATTTGCTGACTTGAATGACTTAAATTCAAAATTCAACGCTACAGCGATTTTCATACTAAAACATAATTTGTCCTTATCATTGACGAAAACTTCTTTACGACTTTTAAAAGAGTTTACATTAAAGTTTTCTCTTAGTTAAAATTTGGATAATAATTTATGTTAGCGAGAAGAGCCGCGCAAAAAGTCTGGCGAGCCGCGGTGTGCCCACCCCTGGTATAGAATATACCCACTTTTATACGAATTACCATCCAGCTTAATTAAAGTTCTACATACCTGTTTCCAATGCTGTTTCAAAGTTGATGTTTATAGCGTCAGTAGTCTGAGAGACCGTGCCAATACTTTGAACTTGTGAATAAGTTAGCAGTGTACCATTCGTAATATCGGTGAGATTTGAATTTCCAATAACATTTGAAGTAACTTGAAAAGATATTTCCACCAAATCTGGGTCCGCATTTGCGTCGATCACCTAAATTAAATAGGATTTTGTGTCAAAAGTCAGTGATTACTTTCTTTTATTTGTGAACTATGATTTTCTTTCTAAACCTATAGCCACGCCTTAGTGTTTAATTCTAATGACGGAGTAAAAAAATTTTTTTTTCTATGTTCAATTAGTCCGTAAACCGTGAGTCGCAAGTCAAGTCACAGACCATTCAAGCCGATTCAATCACCGAGTTAAGTCTCATTGGTGTCCGAGTCATTTCTCGAGTTGCTTCGAGTCTGTGAGATGTGGTTACTCAAGTCCAAAATCAAATCGAGTCAACGACTTAATTCTCTCTTACATCGTGTGAAATTACTCCCAAAAGTCATAGATTTTTCGTACCGGAAAGTTGACTTAAAGCATAAAATGGCTGTCGTCACAATTATTTTTTTACTGATCAGAAGCAATCTGTTGGCTAATTTTGGTGCTGAAGAAAACTGCGTACTTGTTTTCACTCTTCAGGCCAATAAATCATTCACGTCACAGCAAATTATTTCACAATGAGGCACATTTAACAGCGGATGTCATCATATATATGATAATTTTATCATCTCCATTTTTAATGTCTGAAAAAGTGATGCACTTACCTTGGCTGTTTTGGTCAGGATATCTTGACCCATTGAGCATTGTACAATCACAAATAAAATTTGCAGCAAGAAGTAAAATCCTTCCATTTTTTTTTATAAATTGTTCACCTATTTAATACTTCGTATTCAGTATTAGCTGAACGTTTATATTATGTGATTATGCCAATGGAGTAAATGCCACGCCCCCACTCATAATTGACTAATCACCGTCAAGAACATTTTCCTGTGAGATACACGATCTGGAAACGAAGAATCTGATGTATTCTGACAGCATAAAGTCACCAATAAATTTGCCTGGCCGAAATTTCACCTACATTTACTACTGTGTCAAATAAAAGCCTTGAATTTTAGTAGTTACTACCTATAACCTACATGGATTTAATACTCCTAACAACACCACATACTTCGTGTGAAGCCGCCGAAATTCTTTTGTCGTTAATAACAATGGGTATTGAATAGTTAGAGATAGGCGAGGCTCCACGATAATGGTACGACTCAAGCAAGTTGAAAGCTCATAAAATAACTTGAATTTTACTGTTTCAATATGACATACCCACTCAACCAACTCGTCTTAATATAACTAACACATCAGCCTAATACTGTATATAATATAAATAATATAACAACACCAAGGTATTTCGTTAAAATATCCTCTAAGTGAAATTGAATTATTGGTAAATTTGAGTAATATTGGTGATTTCATTTAAAAGTTCTCTTTTGAGTAGGATTTAATGTCAACAAAGGCATATTATCGGTCTTTAAAAACCATAATTTAAATTTACTTGCTGTTCAGTGACCGCACTCTACTGTATATACTATGTACTTTTTATAATCAAGCTGAGCAGTGAGTTATGATGGGCTAAGTGTGTCGTGGTTTTTTGTCAATATTGACTCGAGCGTTAAAAATATATATTCTATCACGCAATAAGATTGGCAAAACCAAATTTGTATCGTACGTAAGAAGCCAATTTTACTCAAAACCGTTTAAGAATACGATTCAAGTCAATCCATTTTATACGTTTCACAAAATTCCATTTTGTATTTTTTGCGGAATTCCTGGCGTGCCAAAGTGCAAAGTCTATTTCAAATTACCTTCGTTTGAGCACAATCATAAGCTAACCACAAAATTTCAATTTCTATCGTCACAAACTCCGCTTCCGACTAGCAAATAATATTCATTAAAAGTTTTACTAGGACGTTATTGTTTGTTTTAGGTTTAATATGTCACGCATATTCAGCTCGCGAGGCGGTTGTCAACAACAATGGTGTTACGCTAGAGTAACTTTTTATTCGTCAAATAGGGGCGTTTGGTTTCATGGTTCACGACGTTTAAATTATGCCCATAGATTATGGGCACGATTATATATCGCTGATGCGGGATTATGGTATGAAAAGCAAAACGACAAATGAAAAAAAGTGGTAACGTTTGTCATGTGTGGATGGTGGGCCCTCCTCCTTTTGAAATGTAAAACTGCTACCGGACCCGCCAGCTGTTACGGTATAACTTGGCAATTAGTAAGTTCAGAACCCACCACCCTTGAAAATTCTTCGCTACTTCTCTTCTCAACAACACATTTTAGCGGCAAATTGCCACCTGAAGTATGTTCATAGGAACATTCCCCACGGACTTGCAATAAGAATTAGGCGAATATGCTCAACTCTAGACTTCTTCGACAAGCGCAGTGATAATGAAACTCAATCTATAAATTGACAATTATTATGATCCTTCATAATAAGGAACGTCTGAGGAACGTAGACTATGATCTGACGAAAGCTTACTAATATACTTTATATAAGTTAAATAAGATGATATTTTTTTTTATCTTATCATACTATTTTGTGCAAGCATCTTTGTGGCAACTGGCACATTCGTAAACACGGAGAAAGGACTTGTAGTCTATTACACAATACCCTAGTACCCACATAATAAAAGTCGAAGTAAATGTACGACAACCCCATCAAAAGGGAATCTTGTGATGGAAGCGTCTCACCCCCTTGGGAGATTCAATGTCACAGTCTGTTGTTGTACTATCGTTTATTAAATTTTTCTTGAAGAATATTTGCTCAATTAATTAAAGGCCACGAGAAGTCACTCAACAAATAAATAGAAAGGTCCCTGACCACTAAAATACCAAGAGTTACTGACACTATGAAGAATTTGACTATGGTGTGGGATTTCGCGTCAGTAAATATCGATTGGGGGCGAGACTTGAAACTCCCGTCATTTTCCACATTTTTCCAATGCAAATTTGCAGTATGACATAGATTCTCACGCAATTCCGATGGGATGTCGAGCTTTTTGCAATTAGGTAACGAGTTTGTTTGCATTCACTAGTACTAAGGGAAATATTGAAACAAAAAAACAGTGCAATCTATTGCCATTTAGAACAACATAGCAACGCTCAAATATAAGGACACAAAAGTCGCGCACCAGTACCGGTAACTTCAACAGCGTTTGCTGAAAAAAATTGGAGCGCAAGAGTTACGGAATAAAGTGTTCTCAAACGTTAAAAAAATGTGTTTACGAATATCAATAGAACGGCAAAATTGAAAATATCGGGTCGTATAATATTAATAATAATAGCCTTTTAGTGATCTAGTGACCTAGTCAATTCTTTCATTTCTCAGTACTGAAATCGAGTGTACCATTAATTACGGAGGAAAGGGATTTCCCCTACAACAACAACTTGCAATTTCGACAAGTAGCAGTTAATCTTAAAACAATATTGTGTTTGCATGTTGTCACTCCCAACTTCCGTACACATATTCGATGTTTTTCTCATGTTCAACGGGAGCAGTCAGGTATAAATTTGAAGATGAATCACAAATCTTCCTTCATTTTCTGTTCAATTTCTTTTTCAATTTCGATTACAATAATTCTAAAAGCAATACTCCATATGATACGAATCAAGAACAACAATTTGTTTATATTTATAAAATATCTTGTAGCGGTCTATCTACATAATTGGGATATTTAAACTTTTATTGTGGTGTTCTCTATTTTCCCCGCCATGATTTACGCCTGTCAATTTCTTTTTCGCGATTGTTTTTTATGAGTAGAAACTATTTCTTATCAAGTTACATTGTTAACAACGTCATATACATTACTACTTACAACACATCAAAGACGCAATAAAAAAGGATGTAATTGTATGTATTGTATAAGTGTACAGATTAAGTTTAATATTCAGTACATGTCTACTTAATTATTACAGTATATGTACAATAAATTGTTAAAGAAGAAATAAGAAGAAGGAACTTGTTAGCAAAGAAGTTCTTAAATCTCTAAGATTGGGCAAAAATGGTTTTTACATACCATAATGCAGATTTATCGAATTCGAAATCGATTTTTTTTTCGAGTTTTATTTAATGAAAATTTTATATTAACCGGATAACATTTTTTATCAGTCATTCAGGGAAAGCACAATAAAATGAAAATCACGAAATATTTATATATATATATATATTCCGTATGCTCCTGGAATGGATGACTATTCGGTCTACTTGTCAGCGGTTACCTTCCAAAGCGTTATGAATAAAACTTAGGGATACAAAATTACCACAACGCAAACGCTTTTATGCTAGTACAGTACCGCCGCAAGATGGCGCCACAATGCAATAATTCACTATTATAATTATTATTACCAGTACTCGTACTAAACTGAGATAAATATCAATTAGAAAAACGAAAAAAATAGGAAGATCCACAATTGTGTCTATGAGACACTGGAATCATAAAAATTTGATATGGGGGGAAAGGCAATGCATATATGTAGAATATAAGGCGAGTATGTGATCGGGTAACCGTGTTTTAAAATTTGGATAAATTGATTAAGTAAAAACAAAATATGTATAAAAAGTTAGAGATGAATAAAGAAAATGACTCTTAGGCCAAAAACAGAGCATTCCATACACAATAAAGTGTGGTATATTATGCGGTAGCAGCCAGTCTCACAGGTACATTATAGAAATGTTAAGAGTCTGTGTCTTCGAAAGTAGAGCATATATCTGTAATATAAATCACTGTAATTTTTTCTTTCATAAAGTCGTTTTTGCTTATTCTAGCCACGAATCACTTGAGCTGTCGTCTGAACTTGATTCGTTTTCAGATTCTAATACCACTGGTTTCTCATCTGCCTGCAGGGGAGGCTGCGCTTCTTGTATGTCATCCTCCAAGGCTGCTTCGTCCACAACTTCCGGTCCAACTGTGGCGGATGTGGTGACCACTAAAACAAAAAAATCAAATATCTTTTATGGTGACACTAGAACGCAGTTATGTTATGAACAGTTATCAGTTTATTTATTTTGTGTTTGACTTAATACTTCGACGATGCCTAATGACCATCGATGAATCTAGTGTAACCCAATATTAAATACAGAAGAGAGTTGAATGTTTCATCACAACACGTCAAAGAGGCAAGCACTAATATAGATCTGAATTAGAAAAATAACTGGGTTTCTACTAAACTTTTTACTAATTATAGTTTGTGAATTACCTGTATTTTCTTGAGATATATTTACATTACAACCATTTATGTTGTAAATATTCTTATGGATGTATTGGGGTCGTTCCGGAACTTCCAATTCAGGTCTCCAGCGAAGTGTAATCGGATCTTTAAAGTTTCCCCCATTTGCGCCCGTAACTTCATGATAAAGATCCTTTATTTGTTCGTTTTGTGGATTTGCTCGATTTGTCAACCTCGCGGTAAATTTGACTTTTGGAGAAGTTTGACTAAATATCTCCGCGCCGGTATATGTTAAGGGTTCAGAATGTCTGATTTGGACTTGTGTGGGATCTGCCTTGTTATGAGACATAAGGAGAACTGAAATTTGATCTTCTGGCATTATGGTAAGTTCGTTTAAACCCAAGGCATAGAGACACATTCCTGAAGCTTCTAGCTCTCTTTTTTGCTGTTCTTTTGCTGCATTGTTATTGGGAACGAATTTTGACAACAGTAAATGATCGTTGGTTGTCAGTGGATCCACTGAAAGCTTGAACAGCATGTTGCAATAGTTAGCCTGAACGTTATTTGCGTCGGCAGAATTGATAACGACCTCAAAATCACTGAAATGGTCAATTTGGAACTCAATAAAGTCGTCATCACCATGTTGAATCGTGGCCTCTTGATCCCATTTCTTGTGATTGTCTTCTCTTGTTAGAAGATGAAGATTTAACTTTTGATCACTCTGTGCTTTCCTTTGTTTAATCCATGTGTGAAGTTTTACTTCAATATATTCACTGAACTTGGCGCCATTCGGTAAGCACCTCAGAATGGATGTGACAGGATGCGACCAGTCAGGAATGTTGTCAAATCTTCCAGGATGTGTTAATTTGAACGTTAATTCAATCGGCATTTGAACGGCATTTGGGGGAATTGTTACTGAACAATTCTTTGTGGAGAAATCGATATTCACCCCTTGCTTATCCACGAGCACAATTACTTAAAAACATAAAATCACACGGTTAAGGTATAATCTTATTTCAAAAATTTGTTAAAATCTAGTTCACAACGTGAACGATAGCAAGTACTGGTTGAAAAATACTTCGAAAGATTAAATCAACACGAGCAAGAAGTGTTTACTTGTTGCTTAATCATATGACAACAGTTGACTAATAATCTAATTTTGATAATAATAAAAAACACGTTGCAAGGTGGCTACGCCGGAGCTATCTTATAGGACCTCGTAGACCATACACGATTTGAAAATTATGGAAGGAGTAAGAGAGTGCTTAGATTTAAGTGATCAGATTGCTGGGCCTAACTACGTTCGTGTCGCAGGTCAAAGCAACTTGGCCATTTCATCCACAAGATTTTTAGGTCAGGTACTAAATAATTTAGATATTCTTTTGAACAATTTGAATTTTTTACCTTGGTCTTCTTCATATGTGATTGTAGTACCAGCCTAGAAATTAATGAACTTTGTAAGCTATTAATTTTCATACTTGCTTCCGATTTATTAATTTATTTCCATGTGTATAAACGTATTCATCTTTAATTGATTTAATTATTCATAGTTTGGTATTCTTGAAATTCCTCGCAAGTAAGTTTATGTATCAAAAATATGTAATTCAAGATTTACTTCATTATAAAAGTTATTTAAGCTACATACATTCAAATACATCATGTAAAATTTAAACTATCAGTTTATATACAGTTATACACATACATCTCGCGGCATGTTTAGCATTCCGGGAGTTATAATTTCTTCATGCCACTTTCCCAGACCACATCCGATAACTTTAATATTTTTGATGTGACGCCTTTGGAGAAAATCCGATAATGATTGTGCTGATTTCTTCCCAAGTTCAGGATTGTTGCTCAAGTCTAGTAGAAACATCTAAAAAATTTCACATTAGATTTTATGATAATACCTCTCCATTGCTCTTTATTTGTGTATTTCTATATTACTTTTCACAGACCATTTTCTACAGTCAACCCTTTTGTACAATCAATTACATATTATATTGCGTATATTTCTAGAATTCAAACCTTATTTTTATGTATCGAAAGTGAATCCGTAATATTCGAAACATCTTGGTCTTTCAACTGACATTTAGCAACCAGGAGTTCCTCAAGTGTTAAACAGAATCGTAAAATTCCTCCAAGAGAATGTATATATTTTTCATCTAAAACTTTTCCGGATAGATCCATTCTTGTAACATTGGCGAAGTTTGCTTCCATATCATTGATAGTGCTGTGTAACCACCCGAAATCCGCCGGCTTTGTCCTGGTATTGATAACATACTCAGTTAAAAACTTCTGGCATTAAGCGGACTGTACATATAGAGCCAAAACATGCACAGACAAACTTATATACATATACAGCCAATGTTATATGCATGTACAACTACTTTAATATGCATATAAAGCAATTCAAAGTGATGTTTCCAGTATGACAAGCATATATAGCCAACACCAATATAGAGCCATTAAAGTGACGCACGTATTCAGTTAATGCATTTTATAGACTGGTATTTCTTTGATCTAAATTCTAAATGTCATTCAAGTTCTCCCGTGATGTGCGCATAATGTTGATTCAGTCTCTCCTACTACATAGATACGTAGTCATACTGCCATACAACAGCTGATCGTAACATGAGGAATGTGTCATTGACAATATCGTTTGTATGTCACTTTGGATGTACATCACTTAAATGGCTTAATGCATATGGCATTGGCTATATATGTATGTTGGGTTGGCTATATATCCATATGATTTGGCTCTATGTGCATTTCTGGATGTATATGTAAAGCACGTTGCCAATCCTGTCGGATGGGATTATCCCAAGAATGAATGCTAATCAAAGCTCGAAATCACTGATATTAAGAGAAATTGTTTTTTCAGAATACAAATAACCAATAATGTAATTTTTCCTCCTCATGAAGAATCTCAAAGTTGAGGGATAAATTTTCTTTATAATTAATCAGTTGAAGAACAAAAAACCCATTGGTCACGATTTGGACATACGAATCGTTTTGTTATTATTATTATGTTGTTGTTGCTAGCATTTTCATTTTTGTTGAGTGAAAAAATCGCTACTACTAGACCAATTACTGTGAAATTTATAGTGATTAAAGATTGCTGTTGTCACTAGGAAGCTATCATTTTTTATTTATTTCTCAAATTTTTGTGGACTCTATTGGATTCGTTTTTCACTTTGAAGTTTTATTCGATGATGTTATCAACATAAAAATTGCGTTGCTAGTGGCGGTTTCGCCATCGCATCCAGCAATCTGGAACCCAGACTACCGGTACTGTAAATGATTCGATACTATGTCGTTCTGGCCTCCGTGTTCATATATTCGAGCATTGCTTTCTTGTTTTTACAACAGCGTGAGGGAGGTCATACAATAATATTTTTGCAAGGCCTTACAAATGAAGGTTGTATTAATTTTCTTAAACAACAATGCGAGAAATTACACAAAAACAAAACAGGCCCTTACCGTGACACAGTTTGGTTTTTGACAAATATTGAAATGCCAACATCAACCTGTTTCACTTCGAAATTCTGAAACAAGATCACATATTATAAAAATTGTTGTCAAGTTGTCATTTCGACTTATTGGGGGTTTACTATCATTATTTATTCGCCAGAAATATAAGTTGCTCATTAAATGTTCAAATGCTTCTCGTCGATGTGAAGATGTATTTTATAAGATGAAATTTAACAAGATCGGTTGTTGAAATAATATTATTGCAGTGTAGTCCAGGCTGTTCTAATTTGCATTAATACAAGCTACTTATTTATGACTTACAAAGGCTTATTTCTGACAGACAATTGAATACATTATACATGTTAGTCCTGTATTAATGTCCAAAGTAATCGGATTATTGCAAGTCTTGAAAACGAACAAATTGTAATTTTGTATACCTTAATTCCTTCGAAACTTTTCCGCAATAATGGTAACATATGACTGGCCCATTTCTTTAGCATTTCAAAAACAACCGCTTCAGCTGCAACTCTGGCCAATGTGAGCAATCGATCTATGTTCACATCTTCCATGTCCAAGACATCATCTGGTATTGCTTCATCGAGAGAAGCATCGGAAAAATATTCTCCAGGAGAAACTAGTCTCGTGATGATTTGTTCTACCTGTGGACCAATATTTTTTCCATAATGACCGTATTGATTTTTCGATTAGGAGAATGTTTTACAAATTTATGCCAAGGATTGGCAAATATTATAAAATATTGAATGTGCAATTTTCAAACCCCAAAAAGCTAAACGCGGCCATGTAATCAATTACATGTCGACACAACTTGGACGTAGGTGTCGCTATATTGCGAATTGAATCTTACTAAAAATGATCTCAAATATTAACGAAATTTAGCGAATGCCATTTTAAATTTCTGCGAGAAAGTTGATCGTATACTGTCACGTTAACTGTTGAATTAATAAAAAAATTATAATCTAATTCAGCGTTTCCCAAACTTTTTCGGTCACGGAACACTTACACTTTTTATCTCGCCTCGCGGAACACCATAATATGAAAGGGTAAAATTGATAAAGAAAAACGGTGTAATGTAGCGGTTCCCAGTGGGTTCGTCGCGGCGAGTTGCTAAATGCGCCGCAAAAACTAGCAGAAATATGTTAAACATACCTAAAATATGATTGAATATTTTACATATTTCATTTATTATAAATGTTTTATTGTTTCCTAATTTGAATGCTGTGTATATGAATCAACAAATTCATTTTATCTTTCTATGTCCTTTACTTTCCATTACGTAGTGTTTGCCTCTAATGGTACGTCTAATGGAGATAGAAGTACTTGCTGCAACTTCGCGAGCTGCAGTTTATTTATCTGCTGAATCGAGTTTTTAGAACATGAGTAATTTTTTCAGCATTTCGAAGTAAAACCAGGCAGAGATGGCGGAAGAAGAGTTGACCATTTGCCTTTATTGTTTAGACCTACTTGTTTGCCTATAGCAAAATCAAAAGGATTGCTGCAAACTTGATAATGAACTTAACAGTCAAAAAGCTAGGCCGACGGTTAACGAAAATGCCACTACCCTACCTTAGTTAGTCCGCTTTTGGCTGACGGTGACGCGATATTAAACGGTCAGTTGGGCGACAACTTCACGATCCCTATATCGCCATGGCGACCCATTTAGACGCATTTTTGATTTGTTTTCCACGGAACACTCGGAGGACGCTTATTTTCCGCGGAACACAGTTTGGGAAACGCTGATCTAATTAATACCTTGTAATGTTTTTCAACTGAGAGTTTGTTAAGTGCCGACGCCAACGAATCAATAGCAGTGACATCGTAACTAACAAGGAAACGCTTTACTTTGCTATGAAATACAATATCGCCAATGACGCTGGCACACTTCTTCGAAATGTCATCTTCGAAAAATATTCCAAAAGACCTCAGCTGAAAGTAATATTAATATCAAATAATAGAATAAATATATATCAGTCAGCGTTCAAGACGGAATATTATTTTATTACATACGTTTATAGTAAGGGTTAGATGACCTTCGAAAAATTAAAGAAATTATATTGAATAAGTGGTTTCTGAGATTCCATAGTAGAACAGCAAATTTTAAAGATTTCGGTATTGCTCTAGGCAGAACTTTAGCTATGAATCGCAGTTATAAAAAACAGTTATGCAATGAGATTGGACGAATTTTTGCGTTGGAAAGAGACTTTTCTAGCCAAGTATGTGGCGTCTACGAGGGGGTCATTCCAATTGCAGTTCGAATCACATACCTATTTCTATTCCCAACTAATTAATCAAAGCAAGCTAAAATTGTGAATGCGGGTGAAGTCGAATGACACTCACTGAGTAATTGAAAAAGATATTTATGTGTTAAATACCTGGTGTCCGTGCTCTACTAAGTTTTCCAGTAGTAATTTTACGCAGGATGTCCTCAATGAGTCACTTTGGTCCGATACAATGAAGTCTTCAATGTTCAACATTATAACAAGATTGACTGCTCTTTTGTAATGCGAAACGGTCCCTTCAACTTGTACACTCAGTTCCTTCAGCTGTATAATATTTCATTTCAAGAGATCGATGCTCAAACATAGGGACACGAAAGCTAAATGGGGCGGTAGGCTACCTTACCTAGTCTACTGTACGTGTACGGTACGGTCAAAAATTTTCGAAGTGAAAAATGAATTACATAGAGACCACAGAAAGTTTTAAAATAGATAAAAGTAAAGCCTCCTAGCAAAAAATCAATCTTTAACCACTGAAACGTTCGAATCAATTAGTTCAGTAGTTAGTGAGAAAGACGATTATTTCATAACGACAAGATTATGAAAATGATTTTCAACAACAACAACATAATAATAATAACAAAACGACTCCTATGTACACGCCGTGTCCAATAACCAAAGTCGCCAACTCACCTGAGTGTAGTCGCTGTTTCTCAAAATTTGTGCAAACACAGTGGGATCACGTGCCAAGTCATGAGAAGACGAAAGACTAATTCCGTGTACTTGATACAGAGGAACCATTTTACCCCAAACAGACGAATCTATTCCTTGTATGTCCGGCTTCATATCAAGAATGACTTTCTGCAACATAACGAAATAACCTTGAAAATATCATTTTGATTTCTCATTGTTTATCTTATACCATTACTAAAATTGTCTTGCCTGATCTTGATTTATCTTTAGAGTAAAACCGTCAAAACAAAACATCCTGAACCGACGAGACGAAACCAGATAATCCAGAGATGAATATGTATAATCATCAAACACAATTTCGTTACCTCGTAGGTCAATGATTTCGGATGATACCTGAGACGTGCGATGTTGAACGATTAGTTGATTAGATTTGTGAAATGCATTGGCTGTGCTTGTACATTATTTAAATGCATATATGTATAATGAGTTGGCTGTATATGTGAAATGTTTACAATGTGTCAATGTGTTTATTCTATTTGTGAGTGGGGTAAGAAACGTGATGTATATATATACACAGTACAAAATATGCATATACAGCCAATTCAATGAATTATGCAACCAGTTACGTGATATACATATATATAAACATACACAATGAATTTCATTAGCAAGTAGTTATTGTACTTGCTATGCCTCCACATGTTGTGTGCGCATAGCGATGTAGTGTCTGCATATGAAATGCATTGGCTGTGTTTGTACATTATTCAAATGACTATATATGTATATTAAGTTTGCTCTATATGCATATCCTGTATGCATTAGCTGTATATGCATATATGGTTGGCTGTATATGTAAAATTTTTACAATATCCAAGTTTCATTCTATTTGTGAGTGGGTAAGAAACGTGATGTATATATACAGTACAAATTATGCATATACAGCCAATTCAATGAATTATACACCCAGTCACGGATGTACATATAAAACATGTGTTATATGCATATAAAAAAGCACAGGTCAATAATTAAACCCAAAGTCTAGCAATGTAAAGGACTGTGAGCATTCATCATTGTTAAGAATATATTGTTTCATAATTCTCACCGTAGTTACATTTGATGCAACAGGGCATTCTACCATCCCAGAGCAAAAGTATCCAAAAGTCCATGAATTGATTCGGCATTCACATAATCGCAATCCTTTTACTCTATATTTATTCACGAACATTCCAATCGCTCCCCAGTCATATTTTTCAGTGATAGAGCAGCCCATCAAATCCAGAAAATCAATCTAAAAACGTATATTTCTATGATTAAGTCACATTGGATAAAATCATTTTAATTTTTGCTGAGTCAATTGACATCTCCCTCAAGTGTTTTGGTATCCCGTAAGTCCTTTGATGACATTGTTCTTAATCACTGATAGTGAAATCGAACATTTGCATTTTCCCACTCTGAATAAACCTATTTTGAAAGTTTTTGTTCAATACATTTTGATAGATAATGAGCCTGTCTTTTTTATAATCTCTTATTTTTATTCTACCACAAACCTCACAAGATGCTGAAACTTCTTTCAACGGTTGACACCAATTTTTTTCAAAATCACATCCTTCGAATGAAAGTATTTCAACATGTGATGCTTCATTCAAATGAAGAACAATCTGACTCATCCGCTCAAGAGTAATTTTCTTTTTTGTGAATATTAGACTATTTAAATCTTTTTGCCATTGCTCTTCGTGAATATCCTGATGATAGGAAACAAATCACTTGGAAGTATATTTCTAGCTTCAATTTATAAAATCTATTCGTATTCTCAACACTGTG
This sequence comes from Styela clava, assembly GCF_964204865.1. Lineage (NCBI taxonomy): Eukaryota > Metazoa > Chordata > Ascidiacea > Stolidobranchia > Styelidae > Styela > Styela clava. The sequence continues at coordinate 22,622,747 of NC_135250.1, forward strand.
AAAAAAAATAGCGTTCATCGGCTTATTCGCAATCTTACTTCATCAACATGTAAGACGCAATAAATTTCACCAATTAAATCAGAAACAATTACGCTACATCAATTAGTAAGCTTCAAAAAAATATAGTAGAGATTGAAAATACGATATGGCTGTTTTATATACCTCAATGCCTATTAGTGCTTGATGCAGTTCACGCTGACCAGAAGACTCTAAATTTCCATCGTGCTTCGTCTTTTGTGCTATGTAAAAAATGCAGCTTTGTTAAAGAAATTAGGCCCCAATTTCATTTTTCGTTGAAGACTAATTAACGCCCTGTATTAGCAACAACACTTTATTACTTTAAATACTGAATTTAGTTTAATATGGCTCTGCATCTCTGGTTTGACTGTTAAACATTACCCCGCATTACTCCAGGATAATGACGATTACCAGATCTGTCCTTTTCTGTATATTTTTATGTCTTAGTTGTAATAAAGCTTAGTTTCTAGTCAATTTTGCATGGAAATTTTCAGTCAATTCGGCAATCTGCGTTTCATTTGTACACGGCCAATACGAAAATTAAATTTTTAATTCAAAAGAGAAAAAGGTCAAGAAATTATTGTAAGAAGACTTTGTACTCAAACTTTGAGAAACCACGCCTACTTACCTTTAATTCTATGACTTTTTGAACGTTTCAATTGCTTCAGCCATTCGGTTTCATTAAAACCTAAAAACATATGAAGTATTTGTACATAGATTAGGTTGAAAACGAGATTAAACAAAAATAGTGGGAAAAGTAAAAATTAAGATTACTCACGTTGACTTCCATGTGTAAAGCTCGCCATCCTCCTTTGTTATTTCACACTCTTGACAAGTTACGAGTTGAGACGACCTAAAACTTGTAGCTATGCGCTTTACTTTTCAGAACTACAGAGATTCAGAACTACATGAGAGAAACAATGGAGGCATCGTAACTTAATATCTAGACCAGGGCTGCCACTTTTGTCTGAATAAAAACATCTAGAATCTAGATCTAAAAATATCTAAATTTTAAAAAACATCCAAAAAATATATCTAAATATGAAATTACTAAATTTAATAAAAACGAACCAAACGAGAGAGTACAATTAGTGTATTATAATACATCATAGTAGATTTCGAAGATCATTAGAAGTTGATGTTGTTGCTACAGTTGCTTCAGAGGGATTTTTAAAGGTTTCTGCTGTACATATTTTTCTTTGAAATCGAAAAATGTTCTTTCATGAACCTTACATCTAATTCTAAATAATATTCGTTTAATTAACAATTATACACATCTTTTTTTTTCATTTCCCACTGGATAATATTTAGAACGTTCAAAAAATATATCTAAATTTTATAGCTAACATCAAGACTCCAAATTTTTTATCTAAATCCTTAACCAAACATCTAAATCTAGCTATATAACATCTAAAGTGGCATCCTGATCTTGACTCAGACACATAAATACGTTAATAACACGCTTCAGTTGATTTCTCGCCACTGTCTTTTGTTGCTTAGTCTACTTTTTTTCAAAAATCTATTGTTCAACAGAGCATTGATTGGCCCATAGAATTGAAGCGAGGCGGAGCAACTTGAATAAAACATACAAAGCGTATGTATAAATTTGTTGTTACACATTCTATTAACATTTAACCATGATCAAGGCATACTGTACTGTATTTATTTTGTTAGTGCATATATTTGACTGTATTTGCATATTTGACTTCAACGTGATGTGTAAACATAGAAATTAATATCTAAATAATAAGTCTTATTGACTACCAGCCTTATATAAGTCCTAAACCCATAGCCTTTGAGAATCATAGTCAAAGATCAAGCGCCAAATCAATTTTTATGTAACGGATTGGTCACATTAATTCTCGATATATGAGCTGTTTATGTTCCAAGCACCCCAGCCAGGTTCGGTAAAACTATCAGCTTTTTGAAAGTTTGAAAGAAAGAAAACTATTAGACTTTCCCTTTTCTAGCCCGGCAACGAAACTAATGAAGGCAAAATGCGAGACTTTGCATGTCGATGACCACATAACACGCATCACCCTGTATCAAAAACATCGAGTTTTTACTTTCATCGTTTCGCATTGTATCATATTCCTTGGTTGAATGAGCCATTAATTGCCCGCAACAGGAAACTTATAAGTATTTCTCTGTTGGGGAACATGATGCTTGCCACCATATCGTTTTTCAGGGAAACACAGGAAAGTTGAATATCCACTATAAATATTAGGCTACTATTTTGTCAACAAATCTTGAAATAGTTCCATCTCCTAGTATATATCTTCACATTGACGAGAAGCATTTGTACATTTAATAAACACTAATTTTCTCTTGGTCCAGATGCATAAATCATAATGAAAACCACAAAAGTCGAAATGACAACTTGTTCAATACTTGTTAAAAATCAAACTGTGTCTCGGGGTAAGGACGAAGCTGGCGTGATTTTGATGGTTAGACCGAAGTATCAATAAAATGGAAGAAAGCTTCGGAAATGTTACAAGAGTAGATTTAAACAAACGATTTATGAATGAAAAATATAGAATTACGATTCTGTTTGAGACTTGAGGACCTCCTGATTGCCAAATGTCACTTGAAGGACCAAGATGTTTCAAACATTACGAATTCAATTTCAGTGCATAAAAATGAGGTTTGAATTCTCGAAATATACGCAATATATGTGATATGTAATTGATTGTACAAAAGGGTTGACTGTAGAAAATGGGATTGTGTGAAAAAAATAAGAGAGAAATACATATAGAAATTCTGGGATGTGAAATTTTTTAGATGTTTCTACTAGACTTGAGCAACAATCCTGAACTTAGGAAAAATACAGCACAATCAATATCGACTTTTCTTCTTCAATGGGGGGCACCTCAAAAATATTTAAGTCCTCGGATGTGGCCTGGAAAAGTGGCATGAAAAGAATGCTGTACATGCCGCAAGATGTATGCATAACTGTTTATATACTGATATTTTTACTTTTAGATGGTAGCATTCAATACTAACATATGTACATAGCTTGTAAATGATGTCTGAACCCTCATTTTATTTATTGCTCTTCATCGCCACACGGTGGTGCTTTGTATTATTGCGCAAGTTTATCTCGTTGTTGCGCCATTTCATGTTTTTGTTAATTAAACAGGCTGGCAGGGTTTGTGCTTCTCTAATTTGGTCTCATATTATTGGACACGTAGTGGACATAACGATCGTTTCAATATTATGTTGTTGTTGTTGTTGTTGTTGTTCTTGTTCTTGTTCTTGTTCTTGTTCTTTGACACGTTTTTAAAAAGTCGCTTTTCTCTTCGAATACTGGACCAATTGCTTTGAAATTTTCAGTGGTTAAAGATTAATTTTTTCGCTAGAAAGCTATTACTTTTATTTATTTCAAAATTTTGCGTGAATTCTATGAAATTTGATATTTCGTTTAAAATTTTGCTGTATTATTTTTTATCCATGGGAACACGGATTTTAGTCAGTGTCGTGACTGGCTGTACGTTTTGATTCTGCAAAATTCTTGCTACTGGAAATTCAGAACTTTTTTGAGGGTACCGGTAGCGTCAAAGGTACCGGTAAGGACTGATTCGCTCTGGTCTAACGTGTCCATATATTTGTGCGTAGCTCTCTTGTCCTATTATATCATCTTTTTCCATGCAGTTAATATTGTAATATAAATCTCAAGTATATATTGAAGTATCTATCAAATTCTTTGTGGTATTATCGGATAAATCGGTAAGTTAAATCATATTTTGAGTAAAGATATTTCAGCGTTCCTGTCGCAAATTTTGTGTTTCCTTATGATTGGTATGTTATTTCCGCAGCACTATTTTGTATAAGTGGACACTGTCTGATCAAATTATTGCAGCTCTTTTTATTTATAATATATTCTGCCATGTATAGATGTCCTCTTTTGTTGCGCAATAGACCTTATTCATTAAAAACCCAGCCTACGCGCAAAAAATAAAAGTGATGTAAAATTTTTAAAAATTAGCTCTCATGGGAAATGTGATCACCAGAGCAGAAATTTGCATTTCTTGTAATTTTCTAGATATCTTTCATTGTATACGTGAGCAATTTTGAGGATAGAATATTTTTTACATCTTTTTTGATATTTATATCATGATAAACATGGTCAAGATTTTTGATAATCGTTCATTAAAATTTTAATGAGCGCGGTGTTTTCGATGACGTCATTCTCACTAGACCATGAGATTCTGCCAACGCGCCGTGCTCTGTGGGATATGCGCTGCAAATGTCGCTTTGGGTCCGTGTCCGTCCCGGTACTGGAAGCGTTCAACATTGACAATCTATAACCCGTACCATTTATATCACGTTTGTTTACTGGTTTTGCGCATTTATACCTGTACAGCTAGCAATCATATTTACTGAAGGCATGCTGACGTGTTATTTAAACTACCGGTACCGTACCAAGGCTGCAAGAGGTGAAAACTAAATTATTTAGTAAATACTGAAATAGGCCTACGAACAAAAATGTTGGCCATCCTGCCAATAGGCAGGGCAAGTTGTACGGTACCGGTATACAAAAAAGATGAATATCTCCAACCTATAATGGTACAATACCGGTCTCGTAACTAGGTTAAAAAACATGACTGAATACGAGAGGGAGATTTGTTTTGTCAACCAGAATACAAGCATTGAATCAATAAAAATCATATACAAAACACACAGTTATTCGGTATAGACAGGGGAGCGATACGACCATCACAGTCAGCTCCCCCCTGCCGCCCATATTTGCTATCAAGATTAACAGTTAATTAAGATGTTTTAACAAAACTCCTCGGAGGAAGAGTTGGCCAAGTTACGGAATATTTTTGGATTCGGTTAAAAATGTAGTCCATTATTAAACACTGCTTTTTTTGTAGATTTTCACTTAGTGGACACTTAGCAAGTACGACAGTTAATTTATAAAAAAAAATTGTAAATTAATAACAAATCAGTAGCAGTCAGCTCGGGTATTCAAACATGTGATGATTAAAGTGAGAAAAAAATTTGAAGTCACGTTTAGGATATTACATTAAACAACAATGAAAAAGATACATTGGAATCAGTCAAGTTTCAAATGCTAATGGTATTAATGAAAAGAATATGCAAAATGAAGACTGAAGTTTTCATTTGAGACATTGGAAGACGCTAAAACCTTATATACTTGATAGTGTGGAAAGCCTTCTTATCTCACAATGCAGTAACGAGAATATCGGTTGGAAACCGAAGACTTATCGATCAATAGTTAGGGGATCCCCCAAAACAGAAACTGCAGTTTCGATTCATCCGCTCTTGTAACTTGCGCACTGCGCATCGCACACACACACTCGGCGGGTTCCAAAATTCTCTCGCTTTACAAAAATCTAGATCACTATATCAATAATTGATTGATAACTCGCTAATTATACGACATAATTCGCCCAAAATCAATAGGCTTCTGGTCCGAGATAAGATGAATGCACATGCAAAATCTGGAGCAGATTCAATCTCGCTTTCGTGAGATATCGCGTGCATCTAACAGACAGACACACAGACAGACAGACATACATACATACAAATACCTATCAATATACTTACCGATCTTAAGATCGATAAGTAATAATGGGACATATATTTATAATATCATTATACAGGCTTTAAGTTGAACTATATGTTTAATTAAAATATCTATCTTTGCTAATAAATGCTGAAAACCATTTATTTCAATCTACTGAGTGATTAGGGCCAGAAATTTGCTGTAGGGACCCCCACCAGGGCTGGATTTACCAATAGGCTAGGCAGGCTGAAACCTAGAGCCTCGAAATTCGGTTTCAAAGTTTGTAATTCTTTTGAAAACTTGACAAGTTTAAACCCTACAAAAAGTATATATATATATATAAAGCTTTTCAGAGTAGAAAATTCTGTATACAACAAGTTTCAACCACATTGTAAACAGCCATTATTGCGTCGTTTGCATCATAATAAGGGAAATTATCATTATGCGCATTCTGCTGGAAGTTTCTATGTTAAAGTATGGCTGTAGCGGTTGTTTGATCAAAGAAGTTGAAAGCAAAACTGCCTCAAGTAAATTATCATTCTTTTAATTAAAAATTCACACCCATGAATGGGGAGAATTAAAAGTATTGCCAACCGATATATCGGGCCGATATTGCGTGTTTGCCGATATATCATATCGGCCCAACCGGCCGATATATCTGGCCGATATATATCAGCGTTAGTCGCTTTTCCACGTTCTAAAAAATGAGTATTTTTCCCCGGGAAATATCTGCGGCCGAGCGTTTTCTTTTTTTGGCTTCTCTCATTTTGCCTTTCAATGAACAGAGAGTTCTCTTCTATATTTCTCTCTCTCTTTTATCTCTTCGTGCGGCGCAAAATCCTCGCCTTCGAATATCTTGCGTCCCCACTAGGCTTGCACGTAATCGACAAAAATCAATTCCGTAATTACGGAAAAATTGATTACGTAATGACCCCGTAACTGCGATATTTTTTCACACGTTTAAACCTATCATAAAAACCATTTGAATCCACTTCTTTTCCGAATGGGACATCGAAGTTTGGTTTTCATATTACCGACAGTACTACACGCCGGCGACAGATGTTAAAGACAAATAGCAAGGAGTGAATTCAAATTAAATTTATTCTGATTTTTATCTTGTTTTATTGTGTTGGCTTTGATTTTCTTTATCACCTTCGCAAATTAACCGTCCCAATTTTATGCGATCAATTTTATCATTACCGACACTGGTATACGGATATTTATGAAACGATAGTTGCCTTTTTTAAAATCGACTTTCCTATTGAATAAAAATTTCGGGTTTTTAAGTTATTAATCAACGACAAGCGTATTCTCTCGTTTAATTATACCTGCGCTTGCCTCGCGACGAAGACTTGTTATTGCTCCGTTTTTTATATTATCCGACTTTGCTACCTAGTTAGCAATTTATAATAATTATTGATGCTGAATTATTGACGATATTCCGATTACCAAGCTTCATTTTATATCAAATCATTTCGCGGCCTAAATGTCATAACATTATTTGCGATAAATTTAGATTAAATATTAATTATTTAGCCGGCGATAAATTCTTACCTGTAACTCGTTGTAAATTAATGCTAATAAATTTTATTTTGTTTTTTAATGCGCCGTGATTTGTATTAATTAAAGTGATTGAGTCGGGAAAAGAAAGTAGCCCAGCCTTCTCTCCTTTTGAGCGCTTATAGCGGCGGTAAAATTCGTTTCATGTCTGTTTCACGGAGAGAAAAAAAATACGCCTTCCGGAATTACAATCAACTATCACACATTCCTATTTATCATTATCAGCGCCGAATAAAAAAGATATCAAATCGTGGACACAAAAAAGTCTGTCGGTGTTAATTGTATTACAGTGATAACGCTTATAATAATATCGTTTTGACCGTGAAACCAAACGCTCAAACGGGGTGGCAACGCGTCATGCCGCCTCAAAACGGCTGCGAATACCGGAACTCTTAACTTCTTCTACGTGTTAAACTTTAATTTTTTACAATCAACGGAACTGACTGCTTGGAAGGAGCACGTTTCAAATGCGAAAGCGCTCGACCAATAATTACGACTTTACGTAACTTGTAACTTCCCTTCCGTAACTCGAAATAATTCCGTAAATCCGTAAATTACGTGCAAGCCTACTCCCACCTACTACTGTATGGATCAAAATAGAGTTCTATAAACTTTTTACTGACTGCCTTTTTTCTTTTGTGCATTAATGTGTGTTCTTATTATTTGCTGTGAAACTTTTATTAATGATGCAAGCACTGTGTAGGACTGCTTTATTTTTCAACATAAACTTTTGATTGACTGAAACTGAATGTTTCTTTATATTTGTATTTACTGCGGGTTCAGGTTGTAGATATCGGTTATCGGTCACTAGTTGGCCGATATATCGATATCGGTATCGGTGCCAAAAAGTGATATCGGTCGAGCTCTACAGTTTCATATTTTTAAATTTTAAGCAATTAAATGTGGTGCTGTTTAGAGAGAAATTCTGAGCTCAAAAATATGAAGGGGCCTCTCATGGTCTAAATCCAGCCCTGAACATCACCAATTTTGGGATAGGTACCGTAGCCTACATGGTAGGTACCGTCAACATATGAGCTGAGTTAGGCCATTGGATTTTGAAAGGTGTACCAGAAATGTACATGGAATTCATGAAATATATAACATCCAATTAAAACCAAAATAGGTCTTTCGTTGAACGCCAGTTGTGGTCCCGGTACCGGTATTCCAGTATTCTGTTATCACAAGCAGTTGGAGCACATATCCCACAGAGCACGGCGCGTTGGCAGAATCTCATGATCTAGTGAGAATGACGTCATCGGAAACACCGCGCTCATTAAAATTTCAATGAACGATTATTAAAAATCTTGACCATGTTTATCATGATAAAAAATTCAAAAAATATGTAAAAAATATTCTATCCTCAAAACTGCTCACGTATACAATGAAAGATATCTAGAAAATTACATAAAATGCACATTTCTGCTCTGGTGATCACATTCCCCATAAGAGCTAATGTTAAAAAATATTTTTTTACATCACTTTTTTTTTTTGCGCGTAGGATGGGTTTTTAATGAATAAGGTCTATTGTATATATGTTAAGGTTGAACCAATGTTTAGGGCACGTTGAGTTATTACTACCAAGTCTTGGTTGTAACTGTGATTTTATACGAATATCATTAGACTGTGGTGTATGTTTATTTGATACTTGCCATATTTTACATTGCAGTTTACCCACTTCATAGGAACACTTCACTAAGATCTATTAAATTTCATTCTGTCATTCGAGCACAATTTTGAAGTAAAATTGCAAATCAAGTTTCAAGGCTGCCTTTGCTTATTAGAACATTGTCTTGGACAGTTTTGGGGCTTCTGTGACTGAGTTGAACAACGGTTATTAAACCACACACTCGTACATCTTGAATAGTCGTAATATAGCTTTTAATTAAAGTAAAATCATTGATAAATATTTTTTTTTGATACACTCAAGTTTCAAGAATACCCCACTATTACTAAACGTATCAATCAATAGTTGAATAAGTTCACACATATGAGTATAAAATTGTCTGTTAAATCAGATTTTATCTCAAGAATTCCGAATCCCATAAAAATGGCGATTTTGTGGGACATGCACATTTTTGCAATTATTCCGTCATAATGAATTGTCGTTGGGAACGGAGGACCATTGTGACGTCACAACTGCAAACTAACATTGGCTAAGTATTTTTGAGTTTTCGCATCTCAGATTCTGGCTTAGCGCTCATAAATTTGAATTTACACTACAGCGTAGAAAAGAAATGGGAAATTATTGACTCTCAGCGGCATGACCAATTTATTGCATACGATGTAACAATTTAAAATTGTATGGAGTCACGCAATGAATAAAAAACTGTACATTCCTTATAAAGAATCATTTTATATTCGAAAAATGAGGCGTCTTAGATGTGTTGTGAGTAGAGTAGGAAGAAAGTAGTTTATTGTAAACAATATAACTTACTCAAAACAGAAAAAAGTACAGATTCATAAAATATTGTAGGAAAGAAAATTATTGTGTGTAAAAAAGTAGAAACACTTATACAAAAAATATACAAATCGTGTAAATAAACTGGTTAAAAATATTCCACAAATAGAATAAAAAACATGGTTTTGGATTTATATTGCAATAAGTGTTGCTTTCAGCATTGAGCATCACACTGGCTATAGCAAAATTTGCTAAACTGCTCGCATTCGTAGCAGGAATGACTTTTGATTTATCTTTTATTCAGTAAATTTATACCTGGCATTCTGAATATCATTACTGCTCTGTCAGCAACATCAAATATATATATAGACTAAAGTTGGAAACGACAATGTGAATACACATAATATTGTTTAGAACTTAAAGTCTAACTTGTTTATCGTCATAATTGGTGTTGCTGTAAAGCAACAAAAATGAGGTAATATCTTTACAAAAAAATTCATAGCTATCACTAAAATAGTCTCCTCAAAATAAATTGATTCAGAAATTATATAATATATGATTAAATAATAAAAATATATGAACTAAGATGAACTAATTATGACCACTTAATGAAGGTATTATTTGATTTGAAGTAAAAAGAAGAAGAACAATCAGTATTGAAGTGACATGCTATTTGCCACACGCCGTTTGTTTAAATACCCAGCCGTTAAATACCCTTGTTGTTGTTGTAATGGGGGCTCAATGGATTTCAGTACTCAATTGTGTGAGTAAGAATTTTTGGGGCTCCCGAAGTATGTGAACCAAGATGGCGGACATCGGAATGTAATATGTGTACTAGGAAAGGGTTAGGCCATAATTTTAGGTATAAATACTACGGGAGGCTCTTGGCTAGTCTTCGAACTGATAATAGGACTAAAATAGGGAAAATTGGAAAAAAATTATCGCCTAACCCTAACCTGTTACCCATGTTACGCTCCGATGTCCGCCATCTTGGTTCGCATACTTCGGGAGCACCGATTTTTCTTTAATTCATGGAAAGGAATTTTTACGGCGCATGGGAACACTCCAATCCGTCATAGTTATCCACCTATATTTTCAGAAAACTTGGTTTTCCGCTGCGGCCTCGAGATACGGGTGCGCAATTTTCATGTCCATATATTTGAGCGTCGCTATCTCGTTAAGATGGCAATATATTGCACTTTCTGTTATTTCAATATACCAATCACGGGTAATTCTTTTCTAATCACGCCAGCAATCACTTTTCTTTGCTTCCTTTTTGTGCTGAATTTGCTGGTAAAGTGTCACTGCCTGTCCCGTTATTCGGTTGGTTCAGTGCATCAGAATACGGGCGTTTGTGAGGAATAAATCGTACTAATTCACGGACACATACCAGTAGAAAAATCAGAAATCCCTAGAAAATATTTTAACTGTTATTAGAACATTTGCAACAACATTGCTATAAATTTTAGACAAATATATGGTATTTAATGCCAATTGCATACCAACGTTTTGTGGCAAACTTGTTGTCTATAGTCTAAACGTCACATTGCCAAGTGGGTAACAAAGTGCCTATGCTATACCCTATTTCTAGTCATTCAAAGCCTTCGGATGTCTAACTTGTTACCTGTACAAATGCTCGTATTTACCAAAGTAGTAGCAAATCGTTGATAACAATTTTAACTTACCTGTAGTGAAGTGACGATAGAAAATATCCAAGCCATGGCGCATAGTCCTTCGCTATCGTCTTCAACAAGTAACATAAGAAAAGCCGACGCCCACGAAAAACCCATTGTTGTTGTTAAAGCAACTGCATTTAGTAAATGGTGTGGGAAGCTTTGATCCTTTTTAGATGAAGATATCTGAAAATGTGTATAGCGTTGTGATGACTGGATTTTTTTGATTTAAATTATCCTCGAATTCGAGAAGATATTTAGCAAAATATATGACGGCTTAATTACATAAGTTGGAATGGTACTGCGTGCCAGAAGTTACTACTTAGGTTGATGACTTCAAACAAGAGAGTAATTCTAAGTAGGGTGTATAGAGCCTAAGAAAGCGCATCGAAACCTGTGCCGGTCGGTCGGCGGTCAAGCGTGATAGAGGCGATCAAGCACAGCAGAATAAACCGTGTTCCTCTTTGAATAAAACAAAACAGCACATTTCAATCAAGTCATTAAGACTAGTTACATTCATAATACTGTCTATCTAAATTCTAAAACATTTACTAGGGAACATTGTTTTCGACACAAAACTAAATGTTACATTATGTACATAACAAACCTTTTCTCTCAAGCATGTTAGTTTCGAAAAAACAGCAATAAATACGGCGATATTGTACAAAAGTAGGATGATAACTGGAGTTAAAAACCCAACGATTAACGATAAACCGGTCAACCAACACAGATCATCTGAACGGTATTCTGACGGATTCAATTGATCTAAAGATAAAGCTCATATAATTTTTGTTTGAGGAAAAACAAGAGAAAAATACGCATTCAAAACTTATGGACGTAAATGTACAATTACCAATCATAGTACCGGTAGCCTATGCGACTAAAACTGAAATCCATTCAAAAGCTTCAAATAAATTTTTTAAAGAAAATTCAGAGTCATCCGAGGAAGTAGAACCAAGCCCAATTCCTAAAATGACGCTATATGCTTTTAACAAAGATACATCGAAACCTCATTCAAATGTAAGTTTCCTCTGCTTTTAATGAATGGTTCTATCTATGATACTGCGTTTTGATGTAAGGCAAAGGCATCGAAATTTTTAGCCTTATAGTAAATAGAAAATATTAAATTGAAATATACTTGCCATCATTGTTTTCTTGGCAGTCTTCTTCACTACTGTTTCCGTCGTTGTTTTTCATTTTATCGATGTGTCCTAAAACTATCCCTGCATTCAATGCAACTATAACAGTAGGCACTCCGTAAGCAAATACACATGCCAGTAATACATTATACGATTTTCCGAAGTTTTTTACACCCTGTTGAAAATAAAGTGAAAAGTTAAGTTCATACAATTCGTGCATCGATACTGGTAAATAATTATCCACATCGTAGCTGCCAAGCATCAAAGATTGACGGACGACAATCATGAAGGACGTAGACAAGTGTGACAGAATAAAGTGTTACCAGATTTCATAAAACGTGTTCCCATGCGGTAAAATAAAACCAAATGTTATCTTACCCGTACGATTTTAAACCACAAACTGTGTGCATACACAGCCATCCAGCACCAGGAACAAAGGAGGAAAAAATGTAGCATAATTGTCATCGCGTTGCATAGTCCTTCTCTCACTACAGCATTGTTTTCTGTATACCTAGGTTCTATGCCAGCGACAAATATTGAATACGATGAGGCGAGACAAAAACATAAATGCAAAATGATATGCATGGAGGATCGGGAACGAAGTTTTCTGCAAAATTTTATCATGATTACGATGGTGATTATCAATGTTTTGAACGAGGAAAACAATATCAATAAAAGAGCTATGTTCATATATCCACCGACGAAGGTTTGATACTCTAATAATATCGGCAGCCTATGTGGCGCAAGATAAAATCCGTTATCTGATATCTGATAATTAAAAAGCTTCACATTAAAATTTCAAATTACGTCCCACCGTTACAATTCAAATAGGTATACCGGTGAGACTATGGACCTTTCCCCGACCTTTGACCCCCGGATAATTCTTCCTATACTTTACCATTGCAAAATTTTCGGGGCTATTTTAAGAGTGCTTTTGCGAGTTGGCGCCTGTAAAATGGGGTATCTGTTACAAACCATCATTATGATTCATCGCATACAACAATCTTTTTTTTAAAAGTACCGGTAAAGAATTTCAGGCTAGTCTATCACAGCTATTTCTACACTAATTTTTATTACTGCAATCAAATTAAAACTCCTAGGAAGACAGAGTTATCATTGAATTATCTGATTTATATTTAAGTTTCCGAAACACAACTGAAAACTAACGAATAGAGTTCAAAAACGCGAAAACGAGGTAATGTTTACAACCACACTTGAAAATCTGTCTGAGTGAGAAAAGTGTCTGAGCGGATGCGAAAAGGGGGCATTGTTACGTCACTTTTTGCATCTTGCTGATTGGCCAATGTCACGAAGTAAACAAAGAAAACGATGCTCGGGGAAAGGTCCATTGTTGGGCAGTGAGCACGACATTGTCGTGAAGATTAGTCTGACGTATTGCCGCGTGGTGGCGCATTACCCGTAGAAATTGAAAAGGTTGAGTGAGCCCTACAGTTATTTAGCAAAACGATATCTGTATGTGCATTTCGTATCCAACAATGTATCAATAATGTTTGAAGTATTCATTTATACTTATTTCGTAACACGAATATTGTTTTGGTAGAATTTTACTACATTTATCCCGGCACTTAAAACAATATAACTTACTTGAAGGCCACGATGCATATAAACGTAACTACAAGTCCACCAATAGATATCAAGCAGCCTATACCAGTCGGCAGAGCGTCAAGTCCACATTTCGTCAAATCTTTGAACGCCTGAAAATTATTGAAGTTGTTGGTCACAAAAAATCTTTTAGAGGTAAAGTCAAAAACGAACAACCGCTACACACATGAGAGCAATTTTCGAATTTATGGACACAGTAGGCTACCGGTACACAGTGGCGTAGCATCCCGCATTGGGGGGGCACAGCGAAAAGGGGCCCCGAGCGGTTAAAATTTAGAAATTTAAGCCGCAAAACCAAAAGCTGCATTGCAAAAGCAGTAATGCACATCTTATAATGTCGATGTTAGTTTTGCTGAAATCGTTTTGTTACGTTTTAGGGTCATTTCCACGAAATATTTTTGCGGGGGGGCCCACGAGAGTCTTGCTACGCCACTGCCGGTACATCACTAACAGAGACCGGTATAACGTAATTACTTACAGGGAAATATGGCCGAGTACCGACTTCGTGAAATGATAAGCATGGACAGTCGTGCCTCCTGGCGTCACTCCCATTTTTACTGAAAATGTAGATATCGATTCGCTCACTGGTTATGGAGAAAACAATTTACCGCACTCCAACAATAACAACAACAACTTTAGCTATTGGTACTTCGACTAATATATATTTAAAATATAATTCGTGTATTTGACAAATATGTGCATTTACGTACGATCGTTTATGAGTTCCAGCTATGCAACCTTCCTCGCAGTTCTTACCATTACAAGTACTGCAAACGAAGTCAAGTGGTCACATTTACACGTTGTTGGATATGCAGTGTTATCTGAATAAAAAATCTGGCATCCCGCAGTTGTCCAATATGATTGCTCCACGTCCCAATACATGCAAGAAAGATATTGATCTGAAGAAATCTGAACAAGATATTAGATCCTGGCTTTAATAAACAATTTTATGATTTGTAAATGAGTTTCTTGATTGAATCATTCAAAATTAGGAAAATTTATTTTTGATTGGAGTTTTTAATTGACTGATTGTCCCAATGTATCCCTAAAATTAAAATGCCCAAGATGTATTGTTTTGAATTGAATTTTAGGTTTTTTTGAGTAATTCGAAAATGCAGCACATCAGGAAAAAATTACCTCGGTGTCTGATAAATAGTTCCCTTCAATTTCAACTGTAGTATTTTGTAACTTTATATTGTTAACTGTTTGATCCAGGTCTCCGAGTTCAACTGTTGAGATCTGAAACAAAGTTTTGAGAAAGAATAAAGCAGAATAAATATTACTTAAACTGCGTCTATCTTTGATAGAAATATTTGTCGACTTCCATCCAGTATACGAAGCCAAAAATAACAATAAGTTTGTTTCATGTTATGGCGGGCCATTTATCACCGGAGAAAAAAAAGTCGATAAAAACGACTTGCTTACTAATGATATGGCGTACCACGTCCACCAGTTCAGTTTGGTAAGTAATGGGTTAATTATTGTACACGAAGAGGAAGTTTTGCAAAATCGCTGTTATTCTTGTTGGTATGTGTGGGGATGCTGTAGAAGATTTACAACCAATTTTATGTATACAAAAAGTTGCAATAACCATATGACTTTATATATTTTCCTATGGAAAAAGAAAATTGTTTTCATATTCTGTTATTTTAGGGAATATAGCGCCACCACGTGGTATTTCATCAGATCCTGTCCTGTACGGCGTACGTTTTCTTTTCGGCAAGCGAGTACTGTTAAAGTTTACGGACTATGGCGATGGCACGTGATTGGATATTTTGATTTAAGGATTTATTTGTCTACTAATATTAGTCGAATAAAACTTTCATCCAATTTATAAATAGTTTGAAATCTGTATTTTCATCAGAAAACCTACCCATTCTGTTGTCTGATCTGTGGAAGAAACAAACAAAACACTATATCGATGAACGAGGAACACAGATCGAATATTCATGCAATATCCTCGGTTGCTGGAACCTATAGCAATTGTGAATACAGTTCCTCAATTAGAGTTATGAAGAGAAAATATTCAAAAGATTGAATATGCCTTGACATGGACAATTACTCTAATACAGTGGTTCTCAAACTTAAAGCCGCGCCCCCCTTTTAGAATTTGTCAAGTCTCGCGCCCCACCTCAAAAATAACTAGCTAACAATAAGCTATAAATAACAGATGGTAAGGCGAAAGCATGTTTTATTCAAAAACACGTTGAAACAACGTGAATGGAACGTAAATAATGAAATGATTCAAAAACAAGCAAAATTTGTTTTTATTTTTTATTGTTTCAGTTGTTTTTGGCTGATAAGATGTCTAATTCTAAGTTTTGTTGTAGATATCGCACATCGTAAATCGCTTTTACAGATAAGCTGGTTCCAGGCTTTTGTATTCACGTGTACTAGAGAGGAAAACCCAATTACGCATACGATGATCAAAATGGTATTTTTAATTAGTTTCACTTGATGAGGCGCGCCCCGCCGTTTGTGAACTACTGGTAATATATTCATGGCTTTATATTATTAAAAAGAAGAGTTTATATGCATCGTTATATATTGAACGCGAAGTGCATCTCAATTCTTTTTACTCAATTTGAATGGCTGTGTGATGTGGGCATTGATTTTCTCTTTGAATTTGAAGCTTTTGAATGATCAAAAACTTTCAGTATAGTCACAATGCCTACCGGAACTACGGTTAGTCCTTTTTCTCTCTGCGTCCAAATATTGGAGCACTTCACTCTTGTTTTATGTAATGAAATTATTCCTTATTCTGTTCTGCGTATCAAACCTGACTTTAGAATTGTATTACGGTTATAACTCGGGGCGATGTTTAAATTGAAAAAAAAAATAATTTCGTTTCGAAATATAATGGAAATTTCATTAACAAAATAACCTATCATAACTTCACTCAAGAAAGTGGATATTTCCAATAATATTACCGTTTGCTAATGTTGTTTTAGCAACCATCAATGCTTCAGCTGGAACGTTGATAGTGACTGGATATATGGTGCCGGCTGAGGAATTAGTCGATATCTCGAAAAATTCCGGCGCATATGAAATGATGTTATATTCATTTGTTTCATTGCAAACTAATGTATCCGTTACCTGGAAGGAAACTATAACTTACTATAACTTAGCATCCAGTTTTATACTGTGTTCGTTTACGGATAAACTGTTTAGGATTAGTATATAACAAGAACACAATAAATCATTCCACTGGGCAGCATGCAGTACAGGCAAGATATCTTAACAGTGACATCAGGCGACATAAAGAGACTGAAAGCCATGGGCAAGGGGTATATTCACTTGGCTAACACAGACAGTCCCCGAACTCGTAATAGAACTAAAATACAGAAAATCGGAATTAAATTATGGCCTAACCTAGTACACACACTACGAGAGTACCCTTTTTTGGAGACAAATTTCCCGCATTGCCACACAATCAATATAGATATTTATAATATATACATTACTTATTTTTAATTTTCCAATTTATTTTAGAAAGTAGACAACAGTTGATCAGTGTACCTTGGAAGAAATATGGGGTGAAGTTGTTTCAAAATTTGAATCCTCCTTTTGTCCTAATGCACGGCTCATGTCGAGATTTCTTCCTATGACTGGGATGGAAGCCAGCAGAGATTCCTTATTTTTGATTTCTGTGAAATATCAAGCCAAAATAACCAAAACAACATAATTTTAATAAACTGTTACATTTTTTGTGTAAATTGAACGGGACAGCGGTTATTATTGAAATATTACAAGTAGTAAAATACAAATTTGATACCTATTTGTTCAAATTTTGTAAGCAACTATCGAATGTACTCTTTTATTTCGCTTCCTTGCAACATGGGAGCAAATATTCGCCATCTGCAATTCGACCATTTCAAAACAACGATAGCCACAATAAATTATCATAAAAATCATTTTAAAGAAAAATTGTAACGTTTTTTGGCAAATTTGATTTCAGGTTATGGTTGTTTATTTCCTGGACATCTATAAGCTATGTCATAAACCATATGTTACGCCATAAATAGTGTGTACATTATTGACCGATTGTCGGTTATATAAAGGAAAACTATTTTGTTTGAATGGACCCCACGTTAGAAATATTTGGCATTAAATTCGATAAAATTGCCAAAAAAGCGTGTTCGGAACATGTTTTCCCGGCTATACATATCTTGGAAATTTCGGATAAGTATCAGGTCATTAACATATAGTCGTCAAACGATTCATTGCAAATATTTCAGTGTTTCAGTAATAATACAATATGTAATACAGTATCAATAAATGCAAAAGGAATGTAGTAAATGCATTGCTAATAAGGTGTGCATAATCGGGCAAACAACGACATCAATACATAAGTGATTTACAGTATAGGCTCCTTAGAGGGATAATTTTGCACGTGAGGGACGATTTTTCGGACAAGAAATTACTTTTCACTAATACACAGATTCAAATGTCCAATTGATGGGTTGATGCTAGTTAAGATATTATAAAATATTAGCTTTATTTAGGGTGCTTTAACTAGGGGTGCTATGCAAACACAACGCATCTATATTCGCAATTTCACGGAAAGATTTTCTTTTTCAATCTTTGAATGAGAGATTAAAAGCTGGGTAACCCCTGCCATAGACATAGGTATACACCGAAACTGTAATTTGAAGAGTTTCTAACAGTACTAAATGCACGTCATGGAATTTGTTGTCCAGTAACTCATAATATTTCACTGACCCTGTTCCGTATTTGATGGATTTGAAATGATGTAATATTGAGTTAAATGACTCGCAGTTAACACGCAATCTCGCCAGGTTGATTTGGTAATCTGAATAATAAAAAGTATCGAGAAACGTTATGTTGGATTAACTCATTGTTACTGTTCATAGCACGCAAGAACAACTTATTGCTGGCAAACATGGTTCACAAAATTATTGACATCAGGACAATCCTTGTACTACATACCAACGCACAGAATGAAACACTTTGAATAATCTATGATCATCAACGATAATAATACGAACATGTTTTTGAAGTGCGCTTATTTAAAAGTAACTACTTCGACAAAAAGTGAGAAAAAATGTCGCTTGAACTAGATTTTTGTTTGATAATATGGGATAATTATTCATAAAGATTATGAACGGTTCAACTCAAAAGAGATGAATAGTATGTAGACAGATTAAGTAGGAAAACGAGCGAGCTGAATGGAGTTCAATGAAAAATACCTTGACGCCAGAATTCGCAACTTCTTCGTAGAAAACGACTATAGTTTCGACATCTTCTTCGCTGATTGCTTCTGGGTCTGACGTCAGCAATTGAATTTCTGCAAAAGCATCTTCGACTTCTTGCGACGAGGATGTGTTGACCTGACAACAAAACGTTATGCATAAATAAATATATGGACTGAAGGCACCTTCTGCTAAATAAACGTGTATTCATCACAAGTTCGCACAAATCCACGTAATGGCATTTTCTAAAAGCCGGCAGCATTTTATGTAAAACAAAGGGTCCGAGAATGTCCACAATAAATTTTATATATTATTGGAAGTAGTAGCCTTACCGGTGCCTAGCATTTACGAAAGTAAACATTGCGATATGAACGCGCGTATCGGTATCGGACAAGACCTAAAACAGCTTGGGAGTTTGCTGAATAGACCGACGGACAAGCAACATGGAAATGATCGAGCAATACAGAATAAAAAGTAACCTTTTTCAGTAAAAATAAAGCATAAAAATTATTGGTGAAACATCGCGTGTCATATTTCAAAACAAAATAAATTTGATTGTCTGCCAGCGAGTTCTTGGATCGTTAAGTACTAAAAAATGATTGGTCCAATGATTTATACCAACCGCAACATTAACCAAAATAACGATTCATATGCACATTTCATTACCAGTAATGATTAGACTCACCGAGGCAGTAGTATTTTCTATTGTTGTATCGCACTCTGTTTCCACAAACCCCTCAAATGTTGTAATATACTTCCCGGCAATGACGTAAATAGAGCAACTCAGTGACGCACGAGCTCGGCCTGAATACAAAACCATTTTCTAAAGATGTACGTACAAAAATTTATATTTTATAATATTATAAAGTTTTCTTACTATTAAACAAATTTACATGTAATAAAGAAAATACCTGAATCGCAAGTTTCTTGTGAATAAACAGTGTATCCCGGAAATCCTTCCGGAAAGCTGTAGCCGTTCATTTCGGTTGCATTGCAGTATGCTGAAACGTATTTGACACAAATTAACATATGCGAATCACATTTACTCATAAGCGAAAGAAGAAACAAAGTCGCCATATTCAGAAATAAAGTCGTCATCAACTCACCATTATTATTTCATTTTATAAATTGAATCGATGATATTAGAGATACAAATCTATAATTAAAAATTACCATTTTCACAGCATACCAAATTTATAATTTTCCAAGGTTCACAAATAGCTCAACCAGGAAATTTATTTATAGCAAATAATAGGATATTCGGTTTAGGGCAATGGAATATTTAATATAGCAGTAAACATGGGAATCCCTATTTCTACAATTGTTGTTTGGTGAACCTTCCTCTAACGTAGAACAATTCTATTAATTGTGTTATAACTATGAAAGAATTTGTCTCCATTTTATTTGCTTTATGAAGATTGATTCTCATTAGCTGAAGAATGATATTTTCGAAATAGTGGTTTCCAGGTTTCAACAAGCTTTCTCCGACTGCACGCGAGATATATTCACGATTAATATTTCGCAAAAG
Organism: Styela clava; assembly: GCF_964204865.1. Classification (NCBI taxonomy): domain Eukaryota; kingdom Metazoa; phylum Chordata; class Ascidiacea; order Stolidobranchia; family Styelidae; genus Styela; species Styela clava. The sequence goes on from NC_135250.1 coordinate 22,643,432, forward strand.
TAACTTTGAGAACGATAAATTACCGCATTTTTTGAACAGTTTTATTTTGATTATTCAATTTTTTAACTATATAAATGTCTAATAAATATTACTCATTTTAGATGGTACCGACATCGCTCAATAATGAGCAAAAATGGTTTATATTTCGATGAAAAAAACGCACGTAAAATTTTTTTCAAAATAGGCAATCAGCGACGGACACATCTTATGTAAATTTAATGTGAAACATTATTACTTTATATCGCAGTCAATTTGAATCACGTCTAAATGCAATATATCAAACTATATGACATTACCAAAGCTTTTAGTATGTACATCTACGTAACAATCACAAATTTAACATTTACGAGAAAGCTTTAGTAATTTTAATTTCGCCATCACTTCGTCTTCAACCTAAAATTCGACGAATAAAAAAGTTGAGAATAATTTGCGTTCGAACAACCATCCAAATATAATATCTATATATTTTCAGATGTCCAGTAGTGTGATTTTCGTTCCTTCACCGACGTCTCATATCGATGTTGTCTCGTTACGAATGACAGCAACTTACCATATTAAATCTATATATAAGGTTCTGTCAAAACTTCCCTCGAGTTAGTTGATATTCCAAGTACAAATCATCCATGCCTGCGGAATTGCATTGTCTGTCTAATTTAATAAACCTTGAGCGAAGGGTTGGGAACCGAGATTTCAAACTGTGGTGTAATTTTTGATTTTCGTATTCGAATTAGGAGATAATATTCAACCATTTGTGTGAGATGGCGTTCTAAGTTAACACCTGGTTACACAACACATAGGTAAACATAAAAATATGTGAAAACGAATTTGATGTGGGTGTAGCCATTTGAGTCCCCTTTCAAAGTGTTAAATATATCACGTTCCTTTAAATCCTTTGATTCACCAAATATGTATATACGAACCAGTGGACATCGATAATTAACATTGCTTCAATTTAGTAAATTTATGGCATTTTTTGAGATGAAAAACATAATCAAAGTAGGAATTTCAAATATCGATACACACATAAACAACGCACAACTATATAAACACAACACAAAGTTATTGTCCTTTCCCAATACCATGCCCTTGACTCGCAGAAGTCTACCGGTATAAAATGGCCTATGAAGAGCGAAGTTTTGAAAGTGAGCGATTGGTAGTTAGAGAGAAAAGTGCTTTTTGCCTGACGACAACGAACGACAATAAAAAAAATTTCAATATACCTGTACATTGTATGCTTCCATTTCCGAAAAAACTTTCGTCACAATGACATGATTGTTCGTTAGTTTCTGTGTCGACTTGGCATGTTGCATTTCCAGCACATTCAAGATCACATGGATCTGTAGAATAAAAATGATACGTTTGGACAATTTTCCCTTTTAATTTCAAAATTGATAATATTATACATTGATATATTATTATACATATATATAACATTATTTGTCTAAATATAACCGTTTTTGCTCAAAATTATTCTTTGCAGAGCACGAGTTGTTGAAGAATACCACCCACATTTTTTTTTCTTCTATTTATTAGCGATGACCTACCTACATTTATCAAAAACAATATTATACCCCAAAAAACCAACCAAATTTTATAGCCAATAAATCACCAAACTTGCTACCTAAGGACCATATGCTATTTTCAGAAAGTTTATTTTGTTAGTCATAAATTAGACGTTTACTACAATCAACGGCCAGTATAATGATTTAGGTATACACTTTGTCACATAAATTCTAATAAAATAAACACACATAATTTTTGAAAATCGAATTATACATATTAACGACCAGCGGTGTACCGAGATGATATAGCAAATTGTCTATTTACATTGGAAAATACGGACATTTTTTTATTGGGTATAAGGCTAAGACAAAATTTTGAATTTACTCGAATTAATTTCGAAAAATGAACGAATTGAGTGAAATAAATATAATATTGATCTTGAATCAATGTGCTTGAACGTTGAACTTGACTTTAAAGTATAAAATTTGTATTCTGACGAGTAAAATCAATTACTTTCACTCAATTTTAATAAGAAACTTAACGAGTTTCACGAAATTTATCATGGATATGGGTGACAGGGAGAAGGCCTCTTCCGACCCCAGGTTGGAAAATTTTTGAATCCGACTCCAGCTGTTCACCAAAAAATTCAATTTTGATAATAAAAACCGCGGTTGAAGAGACTTTTTTATTAGACTGTTAGGAACTCTTAGTAAATTCATGTTTTTGAGTTTTTCCGAAAAATTTGACTTTTTTTTAAATCTCCATTGAAAGTATGAAATTAGGACTCCCAACTTCGGAAGTTTGAAAATACGACTCCGGCTTCGGCGAAAGCATGCCAAACTCAGTCTCCCCAGCTCTAGTGTATAGATGTAAAATGCTGACATTTTTGGATTTCAAAAATCGGTTAATTTAAACAATTCGGTTAAATTTCAGAATTTCCCACACATTAATCCAGAATCTCAGTAAATCCAACCGTTTTTAAAGACTCCACTCACCACTCATATAAATATAGGTGTCGCCCGTGATATCGGTACTTGGTGTGAAGTAGTAAGGTAGAATAGCTTTACTACTGCTAACGTTGTATATGGAAACAGGCATCTCTGAGATATCATAAAATCCCAAAATCATATTTTCAAAAACATTATTTCCGATGTCTGCGAAATATTCTAATGTAATATTAATCGTTGATTCGAGGGACTCCCAGTATATTTCGAATCCATCTTCGTCAATCGACTGTATTCGAGTTATATTTGGCTTCCGGTAATCTAGAAATAAATAATATTTTGTTACAAAAAATATATATTTCGAATTCTTTTTCAATCCTTTCGCACATAACCATCCCGCATGGGATTCGAATCTACGAACCTACGCAGGATAATAAGGTGCGGTGGCGACCGTATTCCTAATGTTTACCACGGAGCCACACCGCCTACTTTATAAATATAATCACCACATTTGTGGGAGCAACTACTACTATTTACTAACAACCGGTTTCCTCATTTCAGAAAATGTATGAATGTCACTACGTAACTACATGACACATTTTACCTAACTTTCGAAATGCCGAATATAACGTTAGTAGTCAGCTGCGGTACACGTTACCCATGTGCTACGGTCGTTCAATGTCCAAGACAAGAACAGGTTCGTTAATACCATGTTATTCCAAGAACGGGTTCGCTGATATCGCGACATCCCAAGAACCGGATCGGTGATGTCACGACATCGCAATAACGAGTTCGCTTACATCACAAGAACGGGTTCGATGACATCGCGACATCTCAAGAACGAGTGATGCCATGACAACCCAAGAACGGGTTTAATGATATCACGACATCACAGGACGAGTACGTTTATATTTGTAAGATAATCTTAAAAATTTACCTGGCTGTAAAATCACGATTGCACTTGAAAGATGTGGAAGATAATGTGGTCCGCTTGTTAGGATATAAATCATAGCATACGTAGATGACGGTAAAACAACATCATCATATTTGACCACGATCGGAGACGAGGAAGCGTTTATCATTTGTATCCCAATGTATGCATTGTAGTAATAGCAAGTTGCAGATGTGATCCATTCAACATATACGTAACCATCAATCAGCTCGGCTCGGGTGATTCCAGGATTATTGTGAGCTGCAGTAAAAATTGTAATAACAACAAAGATTTTTGTCGACAAAAGTTGGAAGACTCGCTTTAAATTTGGTTCGACATAACATACACGACGTATATTAAAAATCTCCATTACTGAGGAACAATTTGACTCGACTCCGAGAAAATTGATATTAAAAACTTTACGGAATTGTTAAACAAGCCTTAACTAGCCTATTGTTGAAAAAGGCTTTGGTGAATATAGTGATCTTTGAGTCCCGGCATAAAATTTAGACGTATTTATTATTAATTAAGGATAGTCTGAAATTCCGAGCTCATGGGGAATTCAGAATTTCGATTCTGACTTTGTAGTCCTGCATGGGGCGCTTAAAGTAAAACGGTTGATTTTTTTACTGCAATTTCAAATTGTGTGATCGCACATTTGCTGGCTAATCGTTGACGTCTGGGTCTATGGTATATCCTCTCCGACTTATCAAAGCAAGCAGGAGCAGTAAAAGATTGTATGTTTGAAGAAAATAAAGAAAATCACTTGACTTGGGAAATCAGCAGCTAAAAGAAAGGAGCAATGCAAATAAAGCTCTTGTATTTTGAAAAGCCCATTTGCGAACCGAAACACATTTAAGAAATTTACAAAAACAAACTCGTAACACATAAGTACTTACATGTTAGGACCGTAGTCGATGATGTGGCTATACCTCTTCCATTCACATTAACTCCTTGTACGACCGCCTTATAGTATGAACCTGGTTCAAGCCCGTTTATATAACAAGGTGGACTCGAACAAAAGTATTCTTTTGACCAGTCTCCGGCACTGGCACTGATATTGATAACATAGCTATCTGCAATACCCGCATTACCAACACCAGGCTTCGTCCAATTCAATGTTATGGACGTTGTTGTTATGTTGGAAAATACTTGGACTACATCCTTGACTTGATAGGGATAGCCTGGATGATTTGAAATAGAATTAAAAACACTTTTTCAATGCCAATGATCGATTTATAATACAAGTATCGTTGCTATATTGTTTTACAATATAATAATGCTCATATATATGACAAGCGCTTCAATAGCCATACTAAATATATAAAATCGGACTTTTTACTCACTGTATACTAATTATTTATTATTGAATACTTCTATTCTCTAACTTCTCGTTTTTATTTGTCTTTCCAATTGATCAACATTGGAAATTTATAGAACAATTTATCTTACCTTGTTCGAGGTCTCCCGTCCACTCCATGAAATTTACACTTGGATACATTCCAATTTCGAATACTACGATTATTTCGAAATAATAAATCCATGGTGGCTCTGAGGTATCGACACTTGTGGTATGCGGAGATATTACATTATATTCTATACTATATACTCCAGAATAATTGTGTATTAATAGGTCGCATCTCTGGAAGCCCGGTACGTTTTCCCATCCGAGTGTCACTGGGTTGATAGTATAGTCAATCCATCCTATGGAGGGCAATGCGGTTGGCACTGAACAAAAAATATTATTGTCGTTGCCTCAATTAAGGGTACACAAAATTTGGTAATCCCGAAGTATGTGAACCAAGATGACGAACACCGGAATCCAGTATGTGTACCAGGTTAGTGTTATGTCATAGTTTTCAGGTACAAATACTACTAAAGTCACTTGGCTAGTCCCCGAACTCGTAATAGAATTAAACTTTGAAAAATTGTAAATAAAATTATGACCTAACCCGAACCTGGTTCACATACTACGTTCCGGTGTCCGCCATCTTGGTGCACTTACTTCGGGAGTACACAAAATTTGATATTCAGAACAGGATATTCAAAGTGCTCAATTTCGGTAAAAATATCCTATTTCCAACAATACGTTGGCCATTTATTGTCCTATTTACATAGTGAAAAGACTGACTGATTGGCCCGTTCTAATCAGTACGTCCATCGGTAACAGAGTGCGTTTGAAGGAACGGCGGGCAAACGTGACGGAAGTTACGGTGTTCTATTTAATTAAAATAAATCAGAATGAATTGAACTTTTGGTACTCCCAAACTTTTAGTTCAAATATTGGATCTCATATGGCTCAGAGTAAATTCGAAGAATAAGATAAAAGTAAGAGTCATCTGCGACTACTTTGATTTTTGAGAACTGCAAATTTGGAATCGAATTCTTTGCCCAACAAGAGCAACAGGACTAACAACAACAAGAAGAACAAAAACAACGATTCAGCTAAACGTTTCATATCGCCATTCGTGTGTAATATTGGAAAATAAAGAAATCAGCAAGAATAAAAGTTGCAATGTAATAACTCTAACCTGACTCCAAAATGCTTGTATACTCTGGTCCATTCCCAAACGCATTTACAGCAATGATGCTAACATTATAATATCTTCCAAAAGCCAGATGACCAAGAGATGTTTGAATATAACTGTCGTTATGCCCGTCGATGTCGATTAAAAGAAATCCAGTGCTGTTGTAAGAAAGTTTAACTGTATATGTGGATGCAAAAGCTACCGGTGCCCAAGTTAACCTGTCTCCTTGAATGTAGGCTTGCTCTGTCATGTGGTATGGAGAGGCTGTGAGTAATAGATGCAAACATGTTTTAATGATCAACATCAAGGGTGGCTAAAATTACGTTATGTAAAAAGTTGCTATTATTTAAGGGGGTGGGCGAGGGAGAGAAAAAGTATTCTGAATCAGCACTGACTACGTAATTCTGTACACTTCGGGTGAGAGGGAAGACATGGTATTTGGACTCAAGATGTGTAATTTGCGATGCCAATACAGTTATGTGTAACGCCTCGACCGTTGCGCCAACACCGTTACTCCACTTTTGGGAAACTGTATATTGCTAAATCCAATATATTGAGACGATTTACAATCCTAAAAGGTTTTGTTCACAATGTACTGATTTTAAGTCATTAAAAGGATCTTTTTTATATAAATGATTTTTGTGTTAAACGTTCCAATTATAGCAAAAATTACCTTGAGTGAATAGATTCTCTTCACTTGCCAATGTCACGTTAGAGTACGTTGCATACAAGGTTGAGTATAAGTTTACAATATTTGAAGAACCGTAGACAAACGGAGAGGTAACGTTTGTAAAACGACCAACGGTTCCATCATCTCCTCTAATGACAAGCGAGTAAAACAACGCATTCGGGTCCATAATCCAAGTTATGTTAATTGTACCTTCTCGAATCATCGTAATATTACTAAACTCGGGTGGTGCAATATTTCCTGATACGCACGAATACAATGCCATCAATGCGAGCAATTTGATTAATCGGAACATGATTTAATATGACCAATATGCTGCTTTATTATAATTCAATCAGAAAATAAGTTTTCATTTTTAATGTGAATATATATTTTTATGTAGTATCTACATACATAAAAGCTTGCATCTAGCCTACCCCAAACCCTAGCAATCAATAAATTATCCGCTCTTCCGCGACGTCTTCACCCATAACTATAGCCTACTGTCGGTGATGGTACTCCCGTTGTATGTGTACCATGAGGTTACTGGTTAGGTCATAATTTTATCCCTCTGCCCGTAGGTTTCAGTCTTACACAACGTGATGTAAAATTGGTACACACACTTCTGGCGCGCCGAACGTCACTATCTTATACACAGCCTTGTACTCAGTTAAAAATTCTACGTGTTCGCATAACTACTGTTGGTATATTCGCAATAAAATATGTACTGTTTATACCATTTTGATATAATTTTCCATCTTGTCCATTGTGTGCACAAACCATAAAGTATACAAATTATTACGGAGTATTTACTGGCGTGAAGTACTATATTTACCGCCTCGTCAATTGTGTACACGCAACACAAGGTATCAAAATGGAAGTTTTGATTTTCTAATTAGAATATATGTCATCTAATTTAGGATAATCGTTTCGTTATTCCCATAATATGTGTACCAGGTTAGGGTTAGGGCATAATTTTATTCCTATTTTCCTTATTTTAGCTCTATTACGAGATCGGGGACCGTCTGTGTTATCCAATTGAATATACATAACCCATAGGTTTCAGTCCCTTTACACAACTTGATGCAAAATATGCGAACAAAAAAACTGTAGTTACCTTCATATTGGTATACATACTTCTGGAGCGACTCTTTTTATATATATATATTAATCAAGTTCTTTCTATTCAATCACATCAGTATTTTATTCCAGAAGAACACAACACATATGAGAAGTAATATTATTTAGCTGTGAATACTTTTTACGACATGATACATCTATGCCGAGATACACAACCATTAATTAACTCGCCTTTCCCAAAATAATCCTTGTGCTCTGATGAAAACCATATTTATATAAGCTTGCGACCCTCTGAGCAAATAAGGAAAAACGGATAAATATCTCAGTAAATTTACTTCTCTTTGTCGACTTTTATAAGAATATATTTTAGGACGAAAAATTGCGTCTGCGATGCATAATGGTTCAATATAGTTTAATAGTTATATGTTGTCCTTGTTATTGGAGTTGTTGGAGGTATATATTTTACACATGGAACTTAAAGTTTCCGTTTTAACATTTCAGCAATAGGTTACATGAAAGAACGTTTAAAATTATGTTGGTGATGCATGTTCTCTTGCATTTTTACACACTTGAAAATATGAACAAATGATATGATAAAGTGCTCAATCTTATATTGTAAATACTGTACTAATATGATTTGTTGATCGACTTAACTTGAAAATTCACGCAAAAAAGTAAAATATTTGCCTAGTGACCTTGAAAATTGTCTTCTGTAATTAGCAGATAATCAAATATTGTATATAAAAGTGACGCAATATATTCATAAACTCTTTTTGTTAACTTTATAATTTATGCTGTGTTGGTTATCTTAATAATGCTAAAATATTTGGACACAAAACTCACTCATCCGAACCGGTACTGGGTGGCTCGGAAACCGAGTTTACTGAAAATATTATCACACATGCAGTACGTGGGGGACGAGCAATATAGAGTAAGAGGGTTATCATTTAAATGAAAGAAAACAGCAAAATGAGAATTCAGGTTTGAGTTCGATTGATTGAAATTAAATTCGTCAGATTCTAGGTTAGAAATCAACCGTTATTGCGTTTAAAAGTATACCGGTAGCGCCCACTTGCGCCGAGGAAGCCAGATGTGTCTAGTACAGTTATCCATTTCCGCAAACGGGAAACATTAAATTGACACAAAAGACCGAATGTCCCTTACAATACTTCTTCAAAAGTGTAAATGATCATTTATTTCTATAATTATTCTCAGCAAGATCACTTTTTCGTTGAAACTGCAGAATTTGAATCCTAAGAGAGACGCCGTATTTGGTGAAACATGTAAGTAGATTCAAGTTTTAATTAAACATTTAATCAAGTGGAGCGTATAGGTGTTGCAGAGATTCGATCATAGACTCATTACATCATTTCGTTCAGTTTGAGAATGGTTACTTTCGATTTCACTTTATCGTTTGAATCAATATTACTAATTAATTCCAAATAAAATTTGGCAAACATAATTTTTGAAATTTTAATAAATCCCCTTTTTCTGTAAATTATTTATAGATATTTATAAGGAAAGTTGGTTTACTTTTGGACATTCATCCTCGCGTTCAAAGTATATATATCTGGTTTATTCTTAGAATAACAACAAAGCCCGGCAACTAATTCCGCAGAATCCCATATGTTAAACCACCTGCCGGAGTACCGTTATTCCCATATTTAACGTTAATTTTTTGGTTTCGTCGTATTATGCTTGCATCAATAGGAATCATGGAAATCATCAAATGACCTTTGGAAAAAACATGATCTCATTGGACGAGATAAGATGTTATTCTAAGCTATTGTTATTGAAGTTAAATATTTGCCTTTTTATACAGATAATAGGAATGTTCAATTTAATTTTGAAGCCTAGTAGCACTGCATTCCGTTTAGTATGTGAGCATATCCTTGGGCCGCAAGGCTTCACCAAATCCAATTTTTTTTTTTTTCAATTTGGTTGTGATCCACGTATGTAGAATATTATTTTTTTCTTAAAAGTATTCACAAAAAAAAGCTTTATTCTGAATACAGTATTGTAATTACTATGAGTTTAGAATGTTATTTCAGTCCGTTATGTAATTTTAGTTAATTTGTAGAAGTGGTAGATTCACATGCGTATCGAGGGTTCATCGGGTCATGATTTCCTCTGTCTGATTTTTTTTATCTTAAGCTATGAAATAATTTTTCAATTTATGTCAAGTAAGACCTCATAGAACGATAAACACACGTAAACTATTCTATTATCATAGTCAACCGCGCCTATGATAAGTGCACTAAAGGCCGTTGAAACTAAACTGTTGAGTCAAAAAGATGTTTGTTCGATTTGATTTCGAACTTATGAGCAAAATCGTAATGAAAAGTACGCCATCGCATCATTTCTAAACAAATATCTTAAATATATATATATGTGAACATGTTGATATTATATTGGAAAAGACGTTTTTCGTTGATTTTGAATCATAAAGCAAAAATAAATACATAATACACAGAACAGAATTGTGTATGATTTATTATTCTCTTTGGTATTTGAAAAACATTCATTTGTTTGACAGTCGTTAATACAGTCACTAAAATTTGTAGCAATGTTATTGCATTTTTTCATGACACGTTGTTAAACAGTTTGCATTCCGATTCTCCAGTTTGTCACAAAACTCCACTTACATTCTCTCGAGAGAGAGGTAGTAACTTTGAACTTATAAAATCTTCTGTTTACAAATGCATTGCCATGTTTGTTAAAGCTTTTGGAAATATCAGTCATCTGATGAGTTTCTATCATTAACAATTAAAACACTACTCTACAAAAAAGTTAGCAAAATACATTTGTTTTAAGCCGCGTTTTTGCACTTGGCAAATCTGAACTTTTTGCAGGTACAGCACATTATCACTAATTTCACAAACTTAATTGGCCCGGGTCCCCTCCTCCCTCTCCATCTTTATTGAATTCTGACAACCCATATTTTTGTAAATTTGCTCAGGATTCTTTCCGAAAGCACACCAGTCGCTACGAACTGCTGCGGTATGAGCACATACTTGAATTGCATCTGACCTTGATTTATAATGGGCGTGAGTCGATAGTATACTGGTGCTTTCTCTGTTACAAGTGTCTTTCCACCAGCCCAAATCGAGTATAACAACTGGGAAGAATATGTATATTTCTCAAGTATTCAAAAGCGATAGTCTACTATTCTAAGTTTTACCTAGTTGCAAGATACACGGTTGCAGCGACGTATGCAGGATTTTAATTTGGTCGAGAATAACAAATAGTAATTTCTAGATGAATGTTGTTTTACAATATTAATTGTTTTTGCGCATATTAAAATCATAAATTATCTTTATCACTATGTTTTCGAGTCGCTGTCTACGACTTTGGCTTTTATGGTTTTGCGAAATGGAATAGGCGCACCGCACCCAGTCTTTTGAAGTATTAATTAGATTGTCACGTTACATTTTTGTTTGTTGAATAGCTATTAGGAGTCGCAATGAAATATATATAACTTATGCAATGATATTTTGTGGTCAATTTATCACATTCTGACAGCTATGTGTCTTGTAAGAATTGATCATGTCGGCCAATGTTTCAATTCTTTCGTGTAATACACGATTTCCAGCGATGTCGTTTAGATGCGTGCTGACTGAAAAACTCCAAGCTAATGTTTATCGTTTATCAATGCTTCAGTGAACGGTGAGCCAAGTCGTTACAATAAATATTTATAATGCAAGATTTTGAAGTTTACATGCTACCTATCATAATTGAAGACAGTCCAAAGCAATTTATACCATGTATTTCACTGAGGTAATTTTAATAGTAACCTTTTTAGTCCATGGGTTTTGTGCACAATGCTCAGCTCCTGCGCAACTGCAAGAAATTGACTGGGACAAGTTCAATAGCAGTGTTTGGTATGAAACTGTGAACTCGGGAACAGTTGTAGACTTTGAAACACCCTGTCTTATCTTGAATGATTTCAAGAAGACGAAAATTGGATTTGACATGAGGATAGACAGTACATTGGACTCTTCTCGCGCTCCGGTGGTTCACTGGAAGAGCGTTGCAGACGGCGGATTCTTTCTACTGAATATGAACGAGTATTCAATACTCAAGCCAAGTTGCTGGCAAGAGTCACGAAACGTTTGAAATCATCAACAATGCAGCATCCGAACTTCTTGAATTTCGAAGTCGTTTTCTGTTACAGATTATGAAACTTACTTAATCTTTTTAATTTGTGATGGAGATAAGAAAATCATTTGGGCAGGAGCTCCACACACACCCTCACCCAACTGCTGAAGGTATTTCCGAAGTTCGAAACAAAATCATAGATATTGGAGATGGTTGGAATGACGTGAAACTTTATCTTTCTGACTGTTGAGTCAAAAAGATGCTTGTTCGATTTGATTTCGAATATATGAAGAAATTGTAATGAAATCGCATAATTTATAAACAAATATCTTAAAAGTATATATATATACAAGATTGCACTTACCCTTACATTCTTTTTCGAGTGAGGTAGTGACTTTGTTTACAAATTCATTTCCATGAAACTATGTTTGTTGAAGCTTTTAGGAATATCCGGCATCTGGTGAGTTTCTAGCATTACTCTACAAAAAGATTAACGAAATACATTTGTTTTACGCCACGTTTTTTCTATTGGAAAATTTAAAATATTGCAATTGTGCTACTGATCGTTTTGCAAAATCGATAGAACAACTAACTTCGCAGCTCACGCAATGGAATATCTCGCATACCATGCATGCGTGACCGGAAAACTCCAAGTTAATGTTTATCGTTTATCAATGCTTCGGTGGGACAAGTCGTTATATTTAATATAGTGACATATTTATAACACAAGATTTTGAAATTTACATACAACCTATCACAATCAGAGACAGCCCAAAGCAATGTACGCGATGTATTTCACTGCGGTAGTTCTAATAGTTACATTTTCAGGTTATGGATTTTGTACACAATGCTCAACTCCTGTGCAACTGCAAAAAATTGACTGGGCAAAGTTGAATAGCAGTGTTTGGTATGACACTGTGAACTCAAGAGCATCTGTAGACATTTCAACATCTTGTCTCATTCTAAGTAATTTTAAGAAAACGATAAATGGATGAATTGATGAGAAGTTAGACAACACATTGGATTCTTCTGACGCTCCAATGATTCACTGGCAGCGTCTTGCTAACGGTGGATTCTTCCCACTGCATATGAACGCTTATACTCAATACTCGACCCTCAAGCACCCCACTGCCAAAGACATCCTTGTAGCCCGGAACAAACTCATATCTCATGAAAAACACGCTTTTGGTTAAATGTATCATAAAATATATTATATACACAAATGGAATTTTCCAATGATTTATCATATTTTATATTTGGAAAGGATATTTTTACTCGATTTTTAGTCGTTAACAAATTTATCACAATTCCTAGCAATGTTCTTGCATTTATGTTAGGACACGTTACAGTCGAATTTGCATTGCAATTACCAACTTTGGTATAAAGCTCGGCTAATATTCTTTTCCGAGTGCAACATTATCACAGAATTTTAGCAAAACGATCCATTTGTTCACACTATGTTGAATGAAGATATGCAAACACGTGAGCCGTATGGAATTCAAACAACAATGTGCAGGATACTTAAATTACATCAATTTGGCTACTCTAGACGGCGGTAAAGGTCCGTTATTTTGATTAAGTTCTCGGTTATTGTTGGCCTGAAATCATGCCGAATGAAATAAAAAATATTGTAATACTCCATATATGAAATATTGGCGCTCCTGAAGTATGCATACCAAGACGGCGGACACCGGTACGTAGTATTTGTACCAGGCTAGGGTTAGGCCATATTTTCAGGTACAAATACTATGAAGGTCACTTGGCTAGTCCCCGAACTCGAAATAGAACTAAAATAAGGAAAAAATGGAATAAAATTATGGTCTAACCCTAACCTGGTACACACACTACGTTTCAGTGTTCGCCATCTTGGTACGCATACTTCAGGAGTTCCAAAAGATTAAATACAAATAGACAAATACAATTACAAAATTGAGCTTTATGCAATTAGAACAAAATACGTTATATTATATATTTATATTGCAACAAAAGTTGAACAAAAATGGAAACACGAACACCGGTGTCTATCACCTAGATATAAAAGAGTCCATTTTCTGAAACAGCAAGTATATTATGAGCTTTCTTTCAATACAGTTTAACTCAATGTTTTTCAAACAGGGATACGCGGAACCCCAAGGTCCGCAGAACACTTATTGGACTGGGTGAGAGTTTTTTTTGAGTGGACTGTGTCCATTGTGTGTCAGTTTCCCAAAACAATTTGTGTGAAACAGTATTTTCTGCTCGAGTAATGTGGACATGTGCATGAATATTTTTTATTGAGCAACATGGATCAACAATTTAAAACTTTACGATGGAAGGGTTATTAAATTTATTTTATCTTTCTGTAATAACACTTCATTGTTACTGTTTGACTTTCATTCATTTATCAGGGATTTCGAACAATCGTTAATTAGTGTTTCGCAATGAGCCCAATAGTAGACTACATCAGGGATTCCACCACAATAAAACAGTAGACAAGCACTGTTCTAACTTCTTGACTAAACGAGATAGCATATGACACCTCTTCATTCGGCGGTTCGATGATTATATTCGGCGGTGTTTGATATTAAATTGTATCTTGTTTTGTCTGGTCTGGAAAAATTAGACCATGAGCTGCTGAAAGCTCACTAACAGATAGATATATGTTGACCCATTTCTGAATATTTTGAAAGTTATACATCCTGATATCAATTGAAAAATTTTAATAGTTTTCTATGCGAAATAATAAAGCATGAATACGAACGGTATGAATCATGTAGTGCGTCTTATTCCTAGATTATTACTGTCGGACTGAAATCCGCTCGAGATGATATCATAAGTCTGCGTCATTAAACGTAGACGTAAAATTGTCTGTTACCCTAAATACGTAATATCTAAACAAGTAAATACAATCTGATAGTTTGTATGCAGTATATAGTATGGACCATGTATGAGTTGTATTGTCATTTTTGCTAAAACTCATTATTCTGGAATGCTGAAGACGTTTGCCACCTGGATTCTATTTTTATTTATCTTATTTTTCTGGTGGAATTTAAGTCGCTACTAGTCCTTGACTAATTTGTTAACCCCTGTTGAGGCAGAAAACGAAAATGCAAACAGTTTACAATAACAATAACCACTTTCATAGATTTTGATTAAAATGAGATTGTTGTTTTTTAACTATTGCAAGTTATTCAAGAGGTTTGTCGCAATCCAACCCAAATATGCGTTTGAGACGTTTTGTCTGACCAAAATCATACTTCCGCGTAAAAAAGTAACAATTGCTTTTAATCACAGAAAGACCCTTTATTCTGTTAGAACAGTTATCTTCACTTTTGCGAGGTAGGCCCGGTGGTTTGCACATTGTGCTGAGCGTTAGAAACATGCTGGCCGTCGCAGTTGCATATGTTGTGCGAAAAGATGGCAGGGCCCATCTACATAGTACGGAGGTTCACGTAAACGCTGATCGGTTACGGCGCACATCTAGAACAAATAATGGCTTTTTATACCCGGCATGGACGGGTAACAGGGCGAGAGACTGTGGTTTTCGTATAAATATGGAAATCCTATTCCGCTTCAGTATCCCTTTATTATACTCACGCGGATCCACTAGTGCAAAAGTTTAGAAAAAGATAGTACCAATTTTATAAAAGCATGCAAAAATACTTTTTCTCAGCTTTATTTTAACTATAAAGGTTTTTGTTACTTGTTTCCATTGGCTGGTTCAATTTTTATTAATATATCTGTGTACTAATTGTCGACAAAATGTTTATTTAAAACACTCATTTGATCTTACAAAGCCAAGCATAAATCGTTTTACTACGAGCACGAAGGGTCATGCCTTTCAAATGCACAGAAGGACATTTTAACAGAGCTTTTTATTGCAAAGATCCTCGTACAAAACGATTTCCTGGTTTATTCAGATTATTTCTGCAAATAAAGAACAGAAATTTGTCCGGTTCAGAGGTCATGCTTTGCATACTCATTAATTCAAATTATTAAGATAATTGAGCGAAACAAATAAGATTATAATTAACAAAGTTCATTAACCCGATTAAGTAAATATTAATTTAAAATGACGATCACCAACAAATGGAAAGAAATTGAATAAGTTTTAAGAGATTAAAAAGAAACCTTTCCACTCTTGTGTCAACAGCACATGAACTTTATCAACCTAAAAATATTTATTAAATTTAAATAAAGCAGGGAAAGAATGGTCATAATAGACAGATATTGAAAATATTTTCAGTATTTGTCATGTTTTTTTTGTCCTCGACATTGCTCATATCGTATTTCCGATACGATTTATAATTGGAACGTTTCTCCATCTATACTGTCGATGACCATATTAGAAAACTAGACAACCATGTTCAATGATATGGACAAGAAGATTGCACATCGGTATACGGTAAAACCTCAGCTGAGAGCCGAGGTTGCTAAGCTCGACGGACAAGCGTGGCGGAATAGAATGTTCCCATATCCCGTAAAAAAGTTCCCCAGAATTAAAATAAAACAACATTTTTCTTGGATCTCTCTGGTATTAATAAAAATGGTCGATGTTCTAAATTCAGAATTCTGTCCCACATAACTGGACAGAATTCAAATTCCAATATGGCCTTTTTTATCTTGAAATTAACTTGTTTTTACTGCTTTTAAATTTGGCAATTATCTTTCTTGCTATGCTACTACAGTTTATGTTTTAAGAATACAAATCTCTCAAAATAGTAGGGGTTATCAGACGATGCAATGCCGTGTCGTATTTCATAATCTAGTTTTGAAATGCGGCTGTTAATGAGCCTTCTCACAAGAATATGAGATGTTATGTCTGGGTTTACATTATGCTTTTCGCTAATTGACAAATTTCCAAAGTGAAGATACGCAAAAATATGGGATGAGATGATAAATTTAAAAAAATTCTATATTCAACAAGAGAGCCGTGCTCAAATAGATGGACACGAATGCCAAAACGAAATAGTACGGATATGGAATCTTACAGTTACGGTACCGATAATTTAATATCGATAACGTCATCACACAAAAAATTCATTGTAGAAAACGAATATCATAGAGCGCACAGTCATTTTTGAAATAAATAAATACAATAGTGACAACAACAATCTTTAACCATTGAAAATTTCAAAGCAATTGGTCCAGCTTTTAATGAAAAAAGCGTCAAACAAGAAAAGAATACCACCAACAACATAACGAGAATATCGGTCAAAGACCGAAGACTTATCGATCGAAAGTTAGGGGATCCCAAAACAGCGCTCTTACTCCATAGTGACACCTTGTGTCCCATCACTAATTAATTAATAACTCGCTAATTATACGACATAATTCGCCCAAAATCGATAGGCTTTTGGTCCCAGATATGATGAATGCACATGCAAAATCTGGAGCAGATTCAATCTTTTCTCTGCTTTCGTGAGATATCGCGTGCATCTAACAGACAGACAGACAGACAGACAGACAGACAGACAGACAGACAGACAAATACCTATCAACATACTTACCGATTAAAATCGATAAGTTATAACAAAACGATCCATAGGTCCTCTTGTCCAATAATTATCTCGTGTAAAATACCTAATTTGATAAAACGAACAAACGAAAAAATTCATACGTATGTTATCATGATATGAAGGACAACAATTTACTATTAGCAGTAAGAAATACCCCGTGTATGTCGGTTACATGTGTTTGTAGATGTAAATGTGTTTATCCTGTTTCTTTCGTGGATATTATTCAATAACCACCACATTTAGATCCGTAATGTAGTTACTGGCTGGCTATATATGTGTATGTGATTTTTTTTACATTTCTTCCGTGATTACTATGAAATTACAACAAAAATATGTAGAATTATAAAATAAAAAAGGATATATGTGTATTTTTTCATATTTCTTTTGTGAGTATTAGCTAATTGCAACAAATATGTGTATAATTTATGTGAAAAAAAATGTAGTCACTTATTTGTAGTCTGTACTGAGCATGAAAAGTTCATGTGTATGTGTTTTCATCCGTTTTGATTTGGAACATATTGAGCAATGACTACCATTTTTATGTGTCTAATTTATGTGAAAAAGTAATGTAGACATATGTGTGTTTTTAGATGTATGTATATCAATTGCGTAATGAGTGACGAATAAAACATTTGGATGTGTGTTTTGTGTAAAAAAATAAAGTAGCCCATGCAGATTTAAGTCAAACATGTGTATAACATCAAACTACTTCGAAATAAATAAATAAAAATTTGGTGACACAGTGACCCCATTTTTAGAAAGTTACCAATTACAATATTCGAAACAAGCACTACAGAACTTATGAATTCTGATTTATTACATTTATAAATGTATATTGAATCTGCAAATAGACGATATGGATTTTCAATATCTATCTACATATTTACTTTTATAGTACAAACATCCTTCAGACCGCAAGTCCATAAAATATATGATTTATATTCGAATCGACTGGAACAAACGGACAGGTCTAGCCCGACACACCTGTTTCGGACCACTTCACCAAGGGAGAGGTTTAATATGATAAGTCCCATGCTGGAAATTTTGATACAATTATTTTTTACCAGAGATGAAAAAATTTATCTTAGATCAAAGATGAAACACGGATAATCCGAATTTATAATTATAAATCGAAATGTTTCAATGTTTGGATGGATAGATTAATAGATATTGCATTTATGTATTGTTTATTGTCCGCAGCTGAGCCCACATTTGAGCTTATTTAAAATTCAATTTGAAATTTTATTTATTGCTCAGTTTTGCTTTGTCTTATTTGATTCTGGCAACGTGAAAAGTTTACATATGTTGTTTGTATTGTTGTTATTGCCTTGATTTAAATTTTAATTCCAAATTGCAAACTCCACCATAAATATAATAAGTCAAAATTCATATTCTTGTCAACTTAATTAACATGGCTTTTTAGAAATGATTGAACAATTGACAGTTTTATTGGATCGGAAATATTCATTGTGACGTCCCTCTTCATGTAAAGCCGGTTTCCTGTCGTCTTTTTCTGCTTGTTTTTGTGAATATTACAACATTTTTTATGTTCTTCTTATTTTATAAGCTCACAAAATATGCCACCTTACCTTGTTAGTATACTATATTATCTGAAATCCTAAAATGATTCTTTTAATAGTAGAGATCACGGGTTCGAATCTCGTGTCTACCACAGTATCCAAGATCTGACATATCGGGTAGTCTCAAACGCCTCATTACTGCCATTTTTATATAGATTTGGTAATTTAAATATCGTAAATAGATAATTTTACGAAATGAAATTTGCGGCGAGCAAGTTTACACTATTAATTAAATCCATATTTAATCAACTTCTTTGTTTACTTATGTCCTTTCCAATAACTATGCAATATATTGTCATATTTTCAATTATTTTTAAACTTGTAATCTAATCAGACTTCATACAAAAATTGCCGCTTAAACCAATATATCAGTTTTAATGTCGCGAGACCACCTTGATAGAAATTTCCGGTACAAAGAATAAACGGGAAACAGCTGCGTGTAGAACCAACTTTGCCAGTTGAAAATAATAGGAAGATATATATCCCTGTGCTAATAACAGCGTCCTGGTATTTTGAAGAAGCTATCACAACAAACCCATTAATTATATATATAGATAAAGATGTTGAAAATCTACCAGTCGAATGGAGATTTTTTGGTAGAGTATGAGTTTTAAACTAGAAAACAATTTTTTTAAATTTTACCATTGCCCATTCTGTACAGCAGATCATAATCCCAGAGTTGAAAACGCAATTGCCTTTTTATTTCAGATTTGGGTCTGAGTCAATATTCTGTAGGCGCTGTTTTCAATTTTAAGTGAGGTAATTTGGGCAAACCACTAACCTTTTTCTACTTTAAAATTAAGGTTCGATTTACAGTTAATTTCTTCATTGTTTTCCTAATTTCTAAATAGCTTTGTGTGATTGTTCTATTTGCTAAGCAAATATTCCGTTATAAGTTGTCGCTGAATGAAAGTGAAATTTTTGAATACATATTACGTAACACATAGCGCAAATGCCAAATCTATAAAGGACCTTGAACGGAGACGTCACTTAATTTTTCATATTGGCATTTATTACCTCTAATGTGCAAATAGGTGTTGACAAAACTGCTATTTAATGTCAATAATCATGCGGTAATAAACGAGGGATTTTGGGGGCAAAGGTCAGTCGCTGGAATCCAATTTTAGGTTCCTTCCGTGACTGTAAAACTTGTGAATGCTACTTAAAAATATAGGTAAAAAATTACAAAAAAAAATCACGCAGAGGCCTCTATTTCGACTTCAAAATATGCAACACCAAATAATGTCGAAGATATTCATGCAACATTACGAAATTGTTTGTTCTAGGCATCATATCCATATAAATAAGCCAAAAAGCGTATCTTATTATGTGACACGGCTCATTAATTATTATATTTATGAATCAAATTGTTCACATTTCGAGTGTTATAAATACGGTATTATTTTTAAATATGTTTAAAAGAGAAATGATTTTTTAAATTTTCATTCACATGCATGGGATAACATTAAATGGGGTTTGAGGAATCAGCTACTTGTCAAAATCGGTTTCTATCAGGGGTTCCAAAACCGCGAATCCGCGGGTCAATTACAGCCTGCTTAACAATGTAATATGGCCCGTCGAAATCAAGTTGAAAAGTTTAACTCCTATGTTTTTAGCTTTTTGATATCCAGATACCTCCAATTGTTACGTCATTATCACAGTTTAAGCACGTGTATATTCGTAACAATTCAATTATACCGGTATCTTAATTATACGGAGCCGCTTAATTTCGTACGTTCTTTTACTGGTTCCGGTACAATATTTCTACCCGATCAGTTGCGAGCGAACATCTTCAATGGCGTACTGTTTACTCTATGACTGACCCATGATACTGCAGAACGGCAGAACTTTTCAATCCAGGTGGAACTTGAAAGATAGACTGTTGCCGCCAAGTATGCATGAACACAACTTTGTTTGTGGCCGGAAATAAGGCAAAGGGCGAGACAATGTATCATATTACTCTAAAAAATGACAATTTTTCCCTAAAAGTAGCGCAGTTGAAACAATTGCCAACTTATTCTCGTATTAAATGGTCTGTTATGTAGAGCCAAAAAGGTGGCATACATCGCTTAGTCTAAGAAAAGTTATATACCCCTATATAAAGTTATACCCTCCCAATTAGAGCTACATAGTGCCACACAGAGATGCACATATATGTATGAAGATTTTTCATCTTATCAAACAAAATTTGAATCGTAATTCGTAATATATTTGAATGCATAATGCGGTATTTGTGCTAAGTTTACTGCAGAAACAAATACAATTTAAAATAAATAATTTTTGATCCAAATTTAATAATCTCATAATCTCAAGATAAAAAAGTTGAGACGCTTTAGGCTCCATGCCCACCCAAAACTCCTTTGCGAAGTTTTGGAATCAGTTAACCAAAGCTTATGTCGCTGAACCGCTGAACCACAACATAATCTTTAGTTAATTACTGAACATTCTTCCAGAGCAGACAGTAACAGATTAGCAAAAAGATCTCAATTATATTGTGGTGTTCAAACAGAATTGGATGTTTTCAGAAGAGTGTTTTCAAAACTCTTCTAATTATTGGACAAAAAATTCATCAAAAATGTTCAAAGAGACAATGACTACTCAAAATCAAGAAAACGTCATTATTTTTTAAAGTGTACTTAATGTCAAGTTTAAAGTGTTACTTGAAATGTTCAAACATACATTACACTTAAATAGGAAGTTTACGTAAACAGAGTAAAGTAAGTCTTATCAGCGTCAGTGAATAGCAGTTGGTGGTCGAAAACTTACTTAGCGAAGCTGATGTTTCATTAATTATTGTCTTTCTAAATATTTGTCTATAAAGTCTTTTGTAAAACCCATTACCGAGCTGAAAAATGTACTTTTATGAATTTTTTAGTCTAAAATTTCATACCACCAAGCAGAATGACTACAACCGGGGATGATTGAACCTATCTATGATTGAGTTTTCAAGTAAGAGATGCGAGGTGAATATTAAGCGCCAACTTTGGTTTAGGTGAACTGCTAGTAATAACCTATTAAAATGGTCATTCGTACGCGAGTTTTTTTCTAAATATCATCCCAATACACAATATGGTAAAACACCATATTAAAAAAAATGATTTATTTTATTTAAACAATAAAATTGGTATTTGTCCAAAATCAGCAAAAGTCAATTTTGTGGTCTCCGGGAGGCTATATTTAGTATGCAGAGAGATAGATAGATAACATTTCTCTTTTGTTACCCTACTGTAATAACATCCTCGTCCAAATCCCCAAAATGTATTACTCAACTAAGCATTTTCAACATTGAAAGATGACTTACCATTTACATAAAAGACCAATGGGGCTAAGAAAAGAGCATATACTAATCGTATTTTGATCAAACAGGACATATCCACGGCGTCTCGAACAACTTAAGTTTGAAAATACCGCGCTCTGCGAACGATTTATGATTTTGTCGCCTTGCCAAATTTATTTTGCAACTAAGCGTAAAAAGTAGATAATTTTTACCTCATAACACTATATATACTTGGACCATGTCTGATAGGTTATAAGAATACGACCGCAGTGTGTAAACAACATTTTTGATGTGTACATCTACCGCCTAATCTTACGTATTATCCTCATCCGTTTGCTTAATGTATTTCCATCAATGGGGATAGTATATCAGGGAACATCACTTGTAATATTGAAGTAGGCCTAGTTTATTTAACAATTGCGTCACCTAAATTATATCAAAAACGTTTGCGTCCCAAGCCCGGGTTGGGGTCCGGTCTGAAGCGAGTATTTATTTACGACCGTTTTCAACACGGGTACACGGGAAAATTTGTTCAAATAACACCCTAATTACAAAATATTTGGTGAAATTTACCCAACTGCATTGTGATATTTTATCGAAAATGCTTTTTGAAATTTGCGAATCTGCGTAAGGTGACGCCCTGCAAAGTAGTATAATGTAAATATGATTCCTTGTGAATTGAGGATAACGCACAGTTAACGCCCATATGTAACCAATACACCCAAAATGAGCTTTCTAAACTTAGTGTTGACTTTTCTTGATTGCCGGTATTTTAGACTATCTTATGTGACGTTATAACAAAGATAAAAAGCGCACACAATCAAGATAACGCTCTCATTTGCGCCGTTGTGCATACTGAAACCTTTTTTGGAATCACCTATGCTATGTCGGGTAATTTATCCGACGACTACCGGCATTAGGTCCATGTTTTATCGAATGTATTGGGTAAGTGGTACACTGTTTTGAAATGTCTAGTTGTAACCAACGTCATGTCTCGCGGTTAACCACTGGGACAGAGTAAACAAAGAGGTAATAAAAGTACTTTGCGTAATGCTCAGACGTAGCCACCCACGGAACCGCTCACCTTTTTTATGGCAAATTGAAAGTAGATTGCTTATCGTATGTTAGATATTTAAATTAAAATGTTCTGTTTTCAAGTTACTCTAAACTAAAAACTTTTAACTCATATTGGTCATAGCTCAGCGCAGATGCCGGCTTCAGTATCCATCTGTATTAGTTTGAGTAGTCATTTCTATCATATAAATTTGTCACTGAGCATGTTCAGTTGTTTGGCGTAAGAGCGTCAGCCAAATAGCACGCAAAAACATGGTACGGTAATAGTTTTGAATGGCAGATAAGCGCGGTATAAAACTCCCTTTGATCTGTGCAAATCTGCTCAAAAGAATACTTAGTAATATTAATAATATTTGAATAAAATAATGTTTTATCATTCCATTTTTTCGTCGAAGAACATTCTCTAAGTCGCCATTAGCTTATCGTGAACAAGCGATCGGATAGGCAATACTGCGGCGCCGGGTGTCTATTCCAAACGAGTAATAGTCGTATCAAGTGCTTTTCGACAAGGTCTAATCGTTTACAACGAAGCGACTTTTTTCTCTCAAGGCACGAGGAAGAATACGACACTGTCGCTGGGAAAGCGCTCTGTCGCGGCGAGAGGACATTACTTTTCACGGCCTTGTTAAATTGTCGCCATAAAAACAAGATTCTAAAATTTGTTGCGTAGGTAAATCGTACTATCTAGTTTTATCGCTGAGTATAGGAGTTATAGATAAGAGAACATGGTTTCGTTTGCTACGAATTGAGGTAGAAGTAACACTTAACAGGTATAATGTCCGGACTTGCATAAAGACTTCGACAAACCGGTCAATGACGATCGTAGCAGACAAAAATGTTTCATATGTCGTACTTGTAACCTATTTTCTGCATAATTTCCATTTTCTGTGTATTAGCAATTGCAGCACCAATTTGCGACCGGTTTGTGTATTGGTTTTCTGAAAGGCAGGATATAACATTAATCCGCCGGGGTACCGGTACTTCGATCCGCGTTACATTATATCATGATCTGATAAAATTATCATTTTTTCTGAAAGGATTATTGAATAATATATCCCTACTTAAACTCTGTGACGAATGAAAAACGAAATTGACATCAGAGAGGTATTAGTAAATCTTAATTGGATTACAGAATGGCCGGTGTGTGACACGAGTCGGCGAAGCGTGCTAGTGTGAAACCGTGGCAAAAGGATTCAGGATTTTATCTTGGCCGGTAGGCCGAAAAACGGTACCGGTGAAAATTTATGAAATGTCTGGGAATGGTTCGCGGTTAGATTCCTTCCACACAGAGTTGCTAATATATCTGTTATTTCTGCTGACGTGTTGTTGTTGGACGAAGCCAGTAAGAAGAATGTGTGCCGGTAAGTGTGAAGTGTGTATAACCTACATTTTGAATGTTAAACCGACTTGCCATTTGTTGTGTTAGGAAGCATTTCTCTAATTAAGCATATCCTATATGTCTAAATAAAATTTCCGTATATCAAATTTATAACATTCATTCATAGCATATTTGGGAACCCTCTGTGACCTTGTTTCACTTGCCGGTACGCGACACTTGCTTAGAGTAAATGGCACAACTGCCTGAAACCGTGTTGGCGTTGTATATTCGTTGAAATTATTCATAGATATCGCCGATTTAATATTTTGCCAGAGTCCACATTCTCACCCCGGTTATAAGGGATTTGGGTATCCGGATCCAATTTTTTTTTTGGCGGGTTGAATGTTTGCCTTTTTGAGCCCAAATCCTATTTTTATTTAAAGTATTGAAGCTATTTACGTATTTATTAGTTAAATTATGATACATAACCTGTGTTAAAAGTGACATGCGTATCTGGAATTCTATTCACCGGCTCGAAATACAACGCTGATCATAACTTTTACCGGATAAATTTAAATCTACAAATTGTTTTATACGAGTCGTGTATGGTTTGTTTATAAAGCGGCAGAGGTAGAATGAATTTCCATACGCTCCCAAACTTGATTTCTCACGTTTGGAATTATCCTGTAGCGGCAAGGTTCAAAAGCAATTTATCAATAGCAATACGAGTTGATTTGCGTTACGCCTTGCAAAGCAATGGCATACCAATTAACGAAAACGAAATACCAAAAACCATTAAGACATGCTTTTAAAAAATACAGAAATTGATGGTATTATTATAGTAAGTTGAATTTATCATAGATTGTGCGATTTTTTCTTCGGCCAAGTGTGACTGCTTTAAAACGTGGCCCGAACATAAAAACAAGTTTGTATGGCTAAAAAGATCCATATCTATATTTACTCAAAATATTTGTAAAAAAATAGTTTTATTTTAATTTTTCTGAGAGCGACGAAAAAATGTACCGGTATTTCAAACCAATGCATTTACTCAAGCGAGCAAATATCCTATTTATATTACAATCAGCTCACATGCCAATATAATTCAATGTCGCGTGTGTTACTGTGACCAGATACAGACCCATATGTGTTAATTTGACGAGATCCAGATGCGTTATTTGTCAATAATAATTTGTTTCCGTGTGGTCTCGAGACCTAATTTATAACCGATTTTGAACACAGACTATAATAAAATTATGTCCTATTATTGACTTCAAAAAAATCATGTGATATAATATTCCATGTGTTAAATGTAGTACAACTACAAGTAAATGAGACATTACTAGTGGTCGATTTTATGTAGGCATAGTCGAAGTTGTTGAATTTATAATATCTTCTCCAAATTTTCCATTGTTGTTACATTTTGAGATTTCTATTAAATGTTATTGCATTAAATTTAAATTATATATCAATTTTAATTAAAACGTATTGGCCCATTTTCATTTCTCGAAAGCAAAATTTATTGAATTTATAGATTACCAAATTATTCATATAATAACACGAGTTTCTTGAAACTCTGAAATCCGTTCGTTGCAATTTTAACAAATTATAAATGTCAATTTAGAATAATATGACGGATTTCGATTATTTCCAATTTATTTATTTATTTGATTCTCCAATATACCAAGAACTTAGTCGACAACTGTTATATTTAAAGATCTGCTCGATGGAAACCATTTTGAATTAAATTATACATCCATAAAATCAAATAAATCTCATTAAGCTCAATTAAAATTCATAAATTCTACTTAATGGTCATTTTGCGGTAATAATTTGGTAAAATTTCCTCAATTAAGTGTTTATGTGCTTACTTATTTGTTGAATTGCCAAATAAGGGCATCAGTCCCATTATACAGACAGATAAAGCTTACTAAATAAATAAAATTACAACTTCGGACAATTGGGATGTATGAGATAGTGAAATACGACCCCAACTTTCCGTTAGTTTAGTGTCTAATTTTTAGGAACTATTTAATCTATGATCAAGTATGGCACAGACTTTACTGTACCATGAATCCTATAAATCATGCTTGGCTAGAGTTAGCCAAATTCGACGATTGATTGACGACAAGACGGAGATGAGTCATACAACTGCAGTAGTTCTCACAAATAGTAGGCGGAGTCGAAAATTTGTATCCGGAAATCGCATTCGGAACTTCCTAATACGTCATGTCGCGGTTTTTGTTTGCAAATTGGACACAGAAAGCTACCTTTGTTGCTATATTGATAGTATATTGAGTAGGGGAAAAGACACTTGTCTAAACCCCGTCAGTATTGTATAAAGCACTGTAAACAAACAGCGTTCGAAAGAGGTTTCAATTTATCCAAAATGACGTAAAACCTCCTGTTTTACACAAAATGAAATTATTTCTAAATACGCCGGGTTTTGGCCATGTATTTTATCGATTTATTTCGTGCATATTATTTTATATATGAGTGACCATTTCAGAATTCTTTGCCAACTTTGGATTAATCAAGAAATTTGAACGAACCAAGTCGATGACGTTAATATAACGAACATTTATATTTATAAAAAAAATAATTTACTTATATAGGTACATTCTTCAATAGTATTCATGATCTTTCTCGAGAAAAATTGAAAAATCTATTTATCTACTAATTCGAATAAGAAATACATTCTGAATTTAAATTTTCGAATACGGAATATCGAATATATTCTAAATTTTGTTCTACAAGGGAACTCAAGTTAAAATGCTAAATTGATGGAATTTGGAAACGCGATAAAATTAAGATACACATTGATTCGATTGGTTTTCTATTTTCTTACAGTTCCAAAAATTAAATGAAGCCATTTTTGTTCATACTGGGAGATTGCTCATAATGATATTTTTCGAATGAAACTATTTTAAATTATTCCATGATTCAAAATATCTAATATAATAAATTTTTTATTGATTCGAATATGCGATTCTTTCCGAACAGAAAAAGAAGCAATACATCGAATATTCCTCCGTCCATTAATCGTATATTTTTCCCGTTTCCCATACCGTGAGAATGTAATTTCAAAAGTAGCATCCCTTTGTTGTCAAAATGTAGTCAGCGTTCGTTGGTATTGGTGGCAATACAGTCAAAATGTTTCAAAATAATCGTCGTTTTAAACATACTTTGCTGGATTATCTGCTCCAATTAACTTTCATTAGTGTCCTAATGACGGAGTAATAGCCCCTATCCGTCATTGTGCTGCGTCATACAATTTTCGGAATTCGCATCGTGTGTGTTATCAGGACAAGTGCCAATGAAATTAACGCTAATTAAAAATTAGTCAAATAAGTTTATGCTGGGGAAAATTACAAAATATTGTTATTTGTGGTCAAAGCGTTGGCAGCTGTTGAACTTGGTGAACTAGGTTTAAAATCTCAAGTTCACCAAGGGTGTGATAAATTGGTTAGGCAATGCAGAACCGGAAAGTGTTTCCGGTCCATCCGAATAATAAAAGTTCTTAAATATCGGAAGATATCAGTGGATGCTTGTATGTGGAAATGTTCGGAGTGAAAACTGCGAGTAAACATCTTAAAAACAACTAGTCTTTTAGGATAGGATAGGATTTACACATTTATCTCGGGGGAGAGGAAAGCCGATAAGACGGCTTAATCATATGGCGACCATTCCTGCACTAGCCGCGCGCACAGAGACTCTTTCAGAGTGAAGACTATAAAAAAAATGTACAAAAATATCCTGGCGCCGTAAATAAACCTACAACACCTACGAAAAATAGCAAAAAATACGAAAAATAGAAAATTTATAACAGTCGCCAAATAGTAACTACCGGTTCTGAATTATTCTCTTATTTTCACGGCTTATTGAAAATTGGAAATATCGTGTCGCGTTACCAAACACCGATAAATTTCTCTTGAGATTATATTTATACATCAAAGACACTCGACTCAAATTTTAGAAAAAATACAGAATGCCACTTTTATTTACTTTATTTCCAACATCGTCCTCCTACTGTAGAATCGTTGACCCTTATCAAGCGTTATTCTTCTGGACTGTAGTGTGGGATACTCATATCCACGAATAAACAAACAAAACTGGACAATCGCTGGACATAAGGGCGTCTCTTCGCTATTTTAACGTAACCGTAAATATGATCAGGTCACGAGGTTGTAGTTTTTTAATTTTGGCGCGAAAATACACTGTTTGAGTTCATTCAAAAGAATGTTTATGGTATTGGATACAAAGTGTACATATGGTTCGTTTTGCTAAATTGTTGTCGGGGTTGATTTCATTTACGAATTACAAATATGGCCGAAGCCGCAATGGACTTATCTTAGTAGGGTATTCGTATCGGCTTTGGTTATGTATTATTATATTTTTATTTATTCGAGGGACATACGTGTGTACCGTATCCTGTTGTATTATGCTCATGTCTAACTATTGACATACTGAAAAGTAGGAACCTTGAACTGCTGTGGGCATTTGGATAACCACCATTGTTCAATACCACACTGTTTTCAATAACATAGATTTCAAATATAGACATAAAGTAATTGTTGTGGGTCATTATTTAATATATTTCACCATTTCCACAAAGCCCAGGTGCTGTCGTCTATACAAAAATTACAATACAAAGAGCATTATCGTAAATTGACTCTTCCGTGAACGACCAAGCATAATTTGTCAATAACGGTAGGCTTTAATCGTGTACCACACTTGTAAATTATAGAAAGACACTCGAGACGTAATCCGCCACATCTGAATTTATCCCTTGATGTGTTGGTTGGCGTACCTGTTATAATTGTTCTGGTTGTCGTGAGATTTCCAGTGGATTTTACTATCCATTTTTGGCAGCATGGCTTGTCGTGCAATGCGCACCTGGGCTTTACCTGACCGGCGACCACATATGGTACTATTGAGGAAATTAATTCCCAAACTGGAATTGTATAAAATATTTTAATTTCGTTATTTTTTTTCAAATTAACCACGTGATTTGACGCCTACGTCATATTTATTTAGTTTGTTTTAAGTAGTCAAAAAGGCGCCACGACTTATTTTATTACGTATTTGCGTAACGTTTTACGATTTTGAAACGGAAAAAGGATGCGTTTACAATTCACATTCCTAATTAAAAAATAATAACAAATTTTAGTATTTCAGCGTAAATCAAATACCGCACTTTCAAAGTTTAGCAGTATAGGCGGTTTGCCAAGCTTAGGTCTTGTAAATATATTTTATATAACAATCATCATCATGTTTTGGGTATTATTTTATGACTTTTTTTATTAAAATTCTCGTTCTATAAACGTGGCGTCTTCTTTTCCGGATGTCGTTTCGTAACAATTGCCGTTAAATTGTATGTGGATGTTTCGGACTATAATTGGGATCACAATAAAATGTATATACTTAGTCTATACATGGCCATAGATTGATTATATATGGCCACTAAAACCGAATATCAAAATATCAAAAATTGACGATTTTAAAACCGGAAAAGGGAAATCACGAAATTTTGGTTGAAAAAATTTAAGGTAACAAAAAGGTTATCCAAACACGTTCAAACAACTGTACCGTGGTTATAATGAACCCGCATACTATTTCGGATACATGGATAACAAAATTTTATCATCCATATAAAAATTCTTTACTTGGCATCTAAAAACAATTATAATATGGAAAAAAAATTTTCACCGATTATGTGATAATTCAAGGCTCGATAATTTAAATGAGGATAAAACTGGCAGAATCTGACCGTGTGTAATGATTAAAAAAACACAAGGAAACGAAACCTTTAAAATGCTCCGATATCATATTTCGATCGATGCCGATAAATATCAACAATATTATCCCAAATATTTAAGAAGAGACTATCACTATACTATTGATTTATAAAATATTTACGCCGTAATATGACGTAATACGTTGGTGATGTCATTTTGAACACCGAACATTATCATATATCTCATAAAAATTTAAAATATTGCACCTATTTTATGCGCACTAGTGGATGCAAAATCTGCAAGATTTCCTTCAGAATATATAGGTCAGAGTTATTCCCATATCTGAATACACGCGTTTCCTTGGGCGGTTTTTGAAGCCATTCTACCGGTTAGTGTCAAATATACATAAACGAGATACGATACTACGAAAGCAATTGAAAACAAATTTTAAAGTCTATTTGTCTACCCTAACGACTGTTTCGGGATATCAAAGACAAAGTACCCACACAAACGTCGACAAGCACCGCGGGGACACGAGAGACGACACACTCATCGCCGCCAGCTGGGGCCACCTAGGTCACAAGAAAGTCTCATATAACAATGAGACTATTTACCAAAAAAGGAAAAGCTGGCCCATTCACAAAACCCTTTCGGAAACACTTATACCGTATCTCGAAATGGTTGTCGCTAGTATATATGTTTAAATTAGAGACGAGGTTTAGATCAACAATTGCCAACCGTGGGAATAATATATATCTATGTATTATCTGTGAATTATTACCACCTTAATCTTGTTCTATTTAATGTAAATGAAAGTAGCAAGTACTTGATTGCTAATGAGTTTAAGGATGCCAATGAAAGTTTTATAAACTTGAGCGTGGTGATCGTCCTAATTATAGTAGACAAGTGAATCAGAATGTTGACTCGAAATTAAATGTTATTTCAATGTATTTTGTTGCAATTTGTTTATCAATGCCTAATGTTACATAAAGTTTGACATTAGCTATGATTTTACTTCCAAACTGTTACAAATTGACCAGCATATTTTTCAAATTTTCCCCGAAGTTGTCTGTTCCAAATATTATGCGTTTCGTTCCATCCAATTCTTCAGATATACTACTTGTTTTGAACCAGGCTTTAGTTTAAATTGAGGATTACAATGCAACCTTGCACTCTGTTTGATTATGTACAATATACAAATACAAGGCACTCATGCTTGAATGCTTTTGTATTTGAATATGGTAATAATTACTAATTCCATCTTGAATTTGTTTTCTAGAGTTTGAGTCCCTGTTATCAGGCCCATTTATAGCTTTACACTTGTAAAAATTGTAGGAGCAATATTTCACCTATGCCATGGATAAATCGTGTTATATAAACGCTTGTGAACTGAAACCCATGCTTGAACGAACATAATAAGTCTATATTCCCAGTTCCAGAATTTGTAAACAATTTATTCCCGTCGAATAAAATTTTCAAATATTGAGAATCATAATACGATAATCGTCTTCCAAAAGCCGATTATAAATATTAATTTTTTATTTTATAAATATCAAAATATTTAGCAAAAAGACAATATTTAGGTAGCCTTCTGGACCATAAATCTCCCAAGTGACACTCTGTAATTGTAACAAGCTTAATAAATATAGAATAGCTGTTGGCACAACAAATTTGATGGATAAACTGAGATTGTAAAATTATAAATTTTACCGCTTTAAACCAACCAATATCCGATTTAGTTGCCTTGGCCAAAATAAAGTGCTTTTCGTGGTTTATTTTTCATATCTTTCATTTGATTTGAAGATTTTGAGGGGGAGTGAGGGATTCAGAAAATAATATAAAAAAAATTTAATAATTTATTATAATATCTTTGTTGCTTCTATGCTTAATCAATCAGTCAACTCATCAAACAACCTCGCCTCAGAGCCGGTAGGCTGCGTCAGATTCTCATTATTTTCATCGCATCTCACTGAATTTATGTGCTTCCTTGTTTAGAGTTAGGATGTGTAAAAGTGTGAAATTGTAATCACCAAATTATATGTTGCTAAACAATGTCAAGTCCGCAGGTCTGTTATTTGGATTTTCTTTGTTGATCTGTGATATTGTATATATTAGAAAATAGATTTATCCTGTTAGTTCAAACGGATTAGAATACCCATAATCCTATTTTTCGTGTAATTCGGGATTTTGAATATCGACATGTCTTGTACATTAACAGATTCTGAAATCAGAAGAGTTATAAGTATGAAAAAATGTCAGTTGACGGCCATTGTAAATAAGTCTAGTTTATAATCCCTATACTGTAGATCGAAATTATTATCAAAAATGCTAGCAATTATGACTTGCCAATGGCTAAATAATCGAATAAATATACTATGCATCACAAATTCTGCACTTATTCTCGTAATAGAGAATGTTGTATTGGTTATTGCAGATATGTCACTAATACAAAAGATCGCTTCTAACAATATTACATAGTTTATTCACCGTACTCTTACATATCGTCAGATATCAGCTGGTGCTTGTACGTTTCCCTGTTCGAAGCGGAAGGCAGGAATAACGGAATATAAAATTATACATATTGTGTACTACATTCTACTCTTGTTTTTTTGTGTTGAAGGTTGTTGCATTGATTATTCCAGATATGTAACTAATGCAAAACGTCACTTTTAACGATACCGTATATTTCGTTCACAGATTGTTTTGAAAATAACCGCAATATTACCTTTTAGATCCCGAAGCAATCGATTTACTAGGCTTATCTCTGAGTTCTACGGGCACTTTTCCAAGAGGAGTTGAAATTGTGACAGATGGTGGAAGAAAAGGATACAAGTATGTGGTACCTTTGGGAATGTATTCTTATTTTAATTAGCATTTTAGGTATTATTTTTTTGTTTTAATGCACTCGTAGAAAATGAAAAGAAATGGTAAAATCGATTTTGATGTATTTTTTTAGGAGTCATTTTCAATTAGAAAATTTTATGATGATTTTTTTGAAACTGCAGATTGGATATATTAATCTGGTTTTTGCAAAAAAATTGTTTTTTTTTCAAATTCAATATTTCATTCAAGATTTTCGATTTAATTTTTGTTATAGAACGAGGGTTATTCAACTTTTAATTAAATAGCATAGATATGAGTCAGCGATGTTTAAAATAATTTATTCCGAACGAAATTTGATTTAGGATAATAGAATCTTATTTTTGAATCAAAATAACTAAAAATACTGGTTTCTTTTATAAATTATCATTTTCGAATGATTTGAAATTTATGTCCAAATTTTTTGAATTATATTATTATTTTAATACATAATCTATTTATTCCTTTAGGTTCCTCGAGCATTCAAAACGCGATAATATTTTCTAGTTGAAAGTATGAGATACCAAACTATTTGCATATTAAAATTTCATTAATTAATGAATTATAGTAATTATTGCCTGTCCAATTTCCATCAAATCTCAATATTTTTTTACTTTTTTGTAAATTTCAAGCAACATGGCGGACATGATGAAGGGCGTATAAATCGCTGAATTATGGATAATTTTACAGAATAAAAACACGAATATATTTTAGATTTGCTCCTGAATCAATAACGACAGGGATGCCAGCTTCAACAGTGTTAAATAAATGTAAATATTTTCCAACGGAATTTTCGTTCGTTATTTCTTTTAAATCGTCTACACAAAGACTGGACAGTGAATATTTAATGACCCTTCTTGGTCCGGTGAGTATTACATATCATGACCTTTCCACAAAAATATAAATACAACCCTACTACTTTCGGAACTTGTTTCTCTAAAAAGTTTCCAGTCGCCAAACTCAATCGGCTGTGAGCTCCCATCAATTTACTGCCAGTATACTTATCAGACGAAAAATATTTTATGCCCAAAGTTTTTTCCAAAGAACCTTAGTTGTGTGAAACTCACTACTTCATAACTGTCCTCCTGGTCGTATTGACATGACATGAGAGATCAACCTCCTGTGTTTCTGAGTGACTGTGCACAACTTTGCTTTACGTAAATTTCCTTAAAAAATACAGAATATGGAAGCTCATGCAAGAATTATTTTCTGCAGTAATTTGTTTTTTTTTGGTAAAATTACTAAAATTTAGCCTTGATTTAATCGATTAATTACAATTCTTTTTAGAATATAAATTATCAAAATTCAGATTAAAAAAAAAAAAAATTTAGGATTGTAATTTTTAGAAAAAATTTTTTGTGTAAACAATAACTCTACTTTCAATTCGTTGTAAGTGTGACGCAATAAATTCAAAAAGATTCTTTTTGTTAATTTCAGTTTTATTTTTAGGACAGGGAAACAATACTAATGGCAATACGAACAAAAAAGGACTCTTTGTATTTTGATTTCCTCGACAAAAATCAACCAAAAAGACAAACAATAGGAATAAAATCTTCAATTCTATCTGACGGTTCTTGGCATGACGTCATAATCGCGGTAGCGAATACGGATGTCACTTTCACCATCGATTGTGGAACACCATTTACTAGGTAGGTCGATACAAATAGCAGTGACTTTAGGTCGAAAATCATAGCTTTATAACAAGTTCTGGAATTGGAAAGTGTTTTTATAAATTCTAGTCCTGAGTATTTAGTCCACATCTCCGTGCTTATTAACGGTTGATTGTTAAGGGCCTTTTTCAGAGTGAAATGGAGTTTAAAAAATGTCTAATTGTTCATACAAGATTTTGCAAAAAAAAAACAGTCTGAATATGCTAAATTTAAATTTTTGTAACATCATCGATTTAATTATAAGATGGATGTTTCCCCGAGCATCGACTTCCTTTTTCATCTCCGTAACAATGGCCAATCAGCAAGAATATAATGGTGACGCAACAATTGAAAGTTTAGTATCCGCTCGGACACTTTGTACTCAGAAAGATTTTTAGTTTTGGTTGTAAATATTGACTCGTTTTTTAGCGTCATTTTCAATTTTTAGTTGCGTGATTCTGTAATTTAGCTACTTTAATTACTACACATTATTAGTAATATTTAACCATCATTTTTATGAATTGTACTTTTCACTCGACCAGAGGCTTCACAGTTAGCGGCATAGGGCGCTTTAATTATGAAATATCGAATTACATACAACTCCATTACGATATATAATTTCGATATCTTTCTGGTCGGTGTTTACGAACACGCGCGAGATGCCCCAGGGAGTTGAGTAACTTTTATACTCTTGATGTATAGGCCAAACTTCACGCGAGCGCATCCGCTGAATTACTTATCATAGAAGCTAATACATTTGGGACCTAATTATTAGACGATCAATGCAATCTTGGACAGGATGTTTATTCAATCTTTTGATGTGCATCGAAGCGTGAATTATTCTGCATCCGATGCTGGCAAGGTGCATGAACAGAAGTATTTTGTTATATACGATCTATACTTGATCATATCATAATCTAAATATAATAGTAATTCTATAGGCTTAATTCAATATAGATCAATAATCCATATACATATAATGAGAAATTCTAATTAGTATAGGTTTTTTCCAATAAGTATTTTCTATATGCTGCTATTATTAGCATTGAAGCCTCATAGAAGCGCTTTGTTATCAGCGTGCATCTACTTCAATCTGATGATAACTTACGGAAAATCACGTCATCGAAGAAATTGTGATTTGAATCGTTCAAGTTTTTGACTCCAACTCCGGTTCCCAACATTTAAACCAACAATTAAAATAATCTACCTCGACTCCAATTTCCAACACCAGAATAGCTAAATTTCACCCGCGAGAATTTTGCAATTTTTTTGTTTCCACGAAAAATTTCGGTTTAGACTTGGTGTTTGGAATTAAATATTATTGACTTCGACATCCGGTGAATTTCATAATAACACTCCGTTTTTTACTCCTATTACAACGAAGACCATAAATATCAAACCTACATTTAGAATATATATATGCTTTACTAAGCTAAAGATGATAATTACCCAGTAAGAGTTCAATATTGTACCTGCTGAGTTACAAAAAAAAACATAATCCGTAAATTTTTTAATTACTTATATGAAAATGAAGAGAATATTTTAACACTTGAACACTTGCGTATAATTGTACCCAAAACTTTCAGTAATCTAAAACGCTTTGCACGAATGTTTTGTTCTATTTAGAATATGTGTTTTTTGTTCGGATCACCCAGTCATACCGATCGGAAATTATTTTTTACGATAAGTTTTATTGTATTAGTCAATACGTTGGTCTATGATCATTAATTCCAAAATTTGAAAGTTTAAGTCATGATTGATATTTCCAAATCTTTGAGATATGGTACATATCACAGTTCTTTGATTCATTTGGCATTTTACTAATTGTGCTGTCTAGTATTGGCAAAACTCCTTAATTTAACATCTCGTGTATAACAATTTTCAGTGTTTTAACTGTTGTAGCACAGTAATTATTACTCCTTTGTGTTATAAATTGATTAGGCAATAACGAACCTTATAAATTCCGGTCCAAAAATGCTAAATAAATGCATCACGTAAAATAAGTTTGTAAAAACAAGCAAATAATCTTTTCCCAGTTTAATTTTGCTCATAAAAGAGAATTTCAGCGAATAATATAGCAGAGAATAAACAAATAAGCTTACTAAAACTTCAAAGTCCGAATTTGTTCTTGTTAACGTTGAAAAAAATAATGTCTATTAAAAATCAAAATATAGAACACAGAAATTTGATACCGTTCGGGAGGTCTTGATCTCAGTGAAATAAATAGACGTTGATTTACAACTACTTGAACGAATCAAAATAAGTTAGCTACGTATGAGGTAAATTAAAGTATCTATGAAAAAGTTTGGTTTATAAGGCCCTTTTTATAGATAACTCACATTAAACTGTTACTGATCTTTTTTTTCCAAATTTTACAGTCCGCTTCCGTTGTTATGTCGTGCTAACATCAAACGAACCGCGTCACAACAATTTTTTTATTTTATTTCTACTTTATTTTCGATTTTCAATAATTTTTAATTTTATCGTCGATTGGCGTAATTCCAAGTGCGGCTCGCGAATTTGAAATTCTATATCATTAAAAGATTGCGCATTAAAATTTACTTTTAAGTATGATCGTATTTGGTTCGGATATAGAATACGCAATTTTACCTTTAGTTATCATTGAATTATACATGATCGAAGTATATTTAAATTAAAGTTCACAACGTTAGCATTATTTTCTATAAAGGGGATTACGCTATAATACTATTGTCAACCACTTACGGCCAATTTTATACTGTCAAAAAATTTGTAAATTCAACAGTATTGTATAGGTTACAATTGTCCTATAATAGGAAATACAATAATGAATCCGCAACATATGCGATGTATTGAAAATTATTATATGATATCGATTTAAATTCATGCTTGTTTCAATATGTTCTAATTCAGAAATAACACAATAATGAAAGCTGAATTTACTTTTATTTTTATAGTGTCTATAATAGCATTATTCCATGTGGTCAAAATTTGATGGTCTAACAACAATTGAATAAAAGGTTCCGAACGAAATCTTAGGTTCCAAAGATCTGGATTAGTGGAAAAGATTGATTTCGAAACACTTATGATAATAATTTAGCCATTAAGTTAAAAATAACAAAAATTAAAATTTGAATTTGGATATTTTGGCTTTTCCTATCATATGCCAAACATAAATAATGTATAAAATCAGGGACCCTCTGTGTTGTTTGTTATCAGTCAATATATGGTATGTTTTGATCTGCTTGTCTGACGGCTCGAAATCTCTTAATTTTTAAATAATAAATTCAAAATTATTCCTAATTTCAAATTTTTTTTGATATATGTATTCGAATATTTGATTCGTTTTGGATATCATTCCTGGATAGAATCTAGTTTCATACGAATGCTATAAATGGCATTATAGCTGGCAAGTATCGGGTATAGACCAATGGTTCCCAACCGTAATCGTGATCCGTTCCAAAAACCTTAACCATTGTGCCCCTGCTCTTCAATAAAAGTGAATAGTTTTTCTTTTCTGCGTTTCCATCAGTTATTTCATACGCTATGTTTGATAATAAAAAGTCATTTTAGTAAATCCCTTACAGACAAAGAATGAACAAACCACAGTCAGTTTACTTTAAATTAATGCAGCCACTATGACACCTTTGCTCTTGGCACTTCGTGGACCGCTCCGTGGCACAACGAGGACCGCTTCGTGGCATTCACATGAGATCGAGGGTCCAATTGGAAAATCCCTGGTATGGACGATGTTAAAGCGGCGGTATTATACACTGACCTTAAATTATTGGTGTCGCAGGACAAATATTCCAAGTTTACGACACACGGCCGCTACTTCACTTAGAGCGTGGGAGACTTAACCGAAAAACATAGCAGAAATTTATGTGTACACATGTGCTTGCTTCGAGCTTTGTTAGCAGCGGGTCGTAAAATGTAAAAGAATATTGGAAACAATCCGGTATGGTTATGGAAATTTTTATTTTGAAAAAAATTTGAGATAAAATTAATTGGAAATTGAAGTTTTCGATTTGAAGTTTAAGTCTATATAGAATTAGTTTTCAATTCATTGTTTTACAGTTAGTTCGCACTATAAACTTGCCAAGATAATCTGTAAAGCGTCTTGTACGTTTCCGGCTTTTACTCGC
This sequence comes from Styela clava, assembly GCF_964204865.1. Taxonomy (NCBI): domain Eukaryota; kingdom Metazoa; phylum Chordata; class Ascidiacea; order Stolidobranchia; family Styelidae; genus Styela; species Styela clava. The sequence continues at coordinate 22,682,297 of NC_135250.1, forward strand.
TCCTTTCTTTGAGTTCAAGTTAAAGATAATCATGCCTTAAGCGTGGCCCATACTTTTGCCGGGCTTGCAAAATTTTCATTTATGCATGTTTCATGCTTGATCGCGAAATAAAAAAAACAATGACGTCATAGGCAGACTAAGATGTGCTTATCGAAAAGGTTCACGAGATACAGCTGTGTCGTTAGCAGAGCAAATGGTTAAAAATTGCACTTGATATTTTGGTAACATTTTTCGTTTTTGAGATATTACCAAGCGTGGGAAAAGGATAAAACATATTAAAACCGCCGCTTTTATTTAAAAACCGTGCTTGATCAAGTGGAAACAGACCCAGTGATGCTTTTTATGTTACATGATATGCTAGTGTCATTATGTCATTGTATATGTTAGCATGAAGTTTAATGTGGGTCAAGAATAAAACGAATTTCGTATGCTCTTCTGAATCTCAGGAATTTAAAATGTCATTATAAATATAGTGACAAATTTTATTTGGATTTGAAATTAAATTTACATGCTATTAAAATATTACGATGTCTATTAAATACAAGAGAGACATCAATGCTCAAATATATGGACACGAAGATCGCGCACGGATACCGATAAGACCGTAGCTATGCAAGATGGAAATTGATGGACAAGCGTTATAAAATAAAGTGTTCTCATACGACATAAAAATTGTTCCCATATGTTATAAAAGTGTTCTCATTAAATTGAGACAGCAAAATTTTGGGTGAAAAATATAGTTTTTCACGGAACTTGAGAAAATTCGAAAAAAAAATAATGATATTCTTCATAGTACTGAAAATAAAATAAAAAAGAAACGATTGGTCAATTAGTGCATTAAGTTCTGAATTTCCCGGAGTTGGAATTGCAGACATACGCCTGATTTATTTTCAAAATTTGGTTTTCTCGGAGTTTAGAGTCGGAGTCGAAATTTTTTAAAAACCGGATTTGGAGTCGCAGCCTCATTTCTTAACCAGGAGCCGAGAGTCAGAGTTGATTCTAAATCATCTCCGACTGCACAGCCCCGGCAAACATGCACATCTTACATGCAGTTTCATATAAAATCGGTTTATGAAATTTATTTCCTGGTCTTCCAATTATTATAGGTATTAGTCCGAAATCCATATCACAATGTTCCTGCGTGTAAGCTGGTACATAAAACTTGCGAGCCTTTTCTCGTTACTTTAAATGCGAAAGAGCTGTCTTTGAATTTTGAATTATATGCCTGAATGTGTTGCCCTTTGGGTCACAACAAACAAAGAAGCGTTCAGGATAAAAGCATTCAACGCTAACTTCTACATATGCAGTTAGCAACCACTTCTTGACACCCATTAATTTCTCTTCAGCTATATGTTGAAATAAATGCAGCAAATTTACCTATATTAAATAGTAATTCAATTTATTCAACTCGTTAAACGGTAAAACTAAATTTACAGAAGTCGATAGATGTGTGTTACATGTAATACAATATTATTTCAGATTACTTTTATTTGTATCATAATTCCGTCCGCAGAAATAGTTGCGGTTACTTTATTATATTTGTAAATTTACTGATTATTTTTTACGGTACTAAAAACCATTAAAACCAAGTTCGCTTCGGTCACTTAGAATTTAACGACTCAGTTCATGGACGGTCAACTTTATGTTTAGCCATTAGATTTTGGTTTGTCTCAAGCGTATTATAATCGACCGTGCAGTTTCCATGTACAAATCATGCTTGATACGAGTCTAATTTTCAAATTTTACATTTTCTTAGGTCGCTGAAAGCTCCATTTCCAGAGAGACTTGACACTCAAAACGGACATTTCTACATAGCTAGTAGAAGAAAGAAGAGAAATCGATTCACAGTAAGTGATAATATAAGGTTACCAGTAGCCAATTTCGTCCTATTGTTTACAAAGGGATCCAATTTTTAAAGTGAAATTTAAAAATAGAAAACTTAAAGCAGTTTTAGAACCCGTTTCGATTTTTTTGTCAACAGCTTACTGACTACGCTGGCATCGCTCGTTTAAAACCTTGCTTCAAGTTAAAATCTCGTGACTTCATCCAAATTTTTTTCATGATGCGTTTTCACTCTGAACAAGTCTCCCTATAAGCAGCTACTGGCTATTTAAGGTTACCGTGGTTGGTTTGAAATCTCGCTTTAAAATTTATTTCCCTCATCCAGGACTTATTTTTATGATGCATTTCCTCATCTTCGCTCTAAACAAGTCTCAGTATAAGAAGTTACTGAACATGTAAAATAGCCTAGCTGCCTTGGTGTCGGTGTTTTAAAATCAGACTTCAAAATTCCACACCCGCATCCGGGGTTTATTTTGTTCAGAATGTTTTCCCCCCCTCCTCTGCAAGCAGCCATTGAACATGTCAGGGATCTTTCCGATTCAAAATTTCCGACTCAGATTTTTGAATCTTGAGTAAACTGGTAAACAGGGGTTTCAACCCGGGATTTTAACTTGCCGACATAGTTAGATCTAACGCTCTAACCACTAGACTAGACACTAGCGCGTATATTACATTGTGCAGGACATATACTATTTTCCTATATTCAAATATGAAGATTCCGGCCTTTCTAAAATGGTAGCTTCTCACGAATAGGCGGCTGCTTGTTCAGATTCTTTTTCGGAGTAGATATGTAAAAACGTTTATTCTCTCCTTTCAGGGTATTCTTCGTCAGCTGAAATTATTAGCCGGATCAGATGCATCATATTACCTTTGCTCTACCTCGCCTTCAAAATCATCTAATTATCCGGGATGGATTGACAACACTGTTAGTAAAGGTACATGAAATGATTTTTTCTTCAAAAGTTGACAGAGTTGAGAAAACAATATTGCGACATGCCAAAGTTTTTCTTGGAGACAACATCTGCCTTTCTTGGGGTACTCCCGTAGGTTAGGGTTAGGCAATAATTTTATTCCGATTATTCTTATTTTAGTTCTATTACGAGTTCAGGGACTGTCTGTGTTAGACAAGTTGCGCCTAGGTTTCCGTCCCTTTACACAACTTGGTGTAAAGTAGGCGTAAATTAGTTACCTCCATTTTGGTAATGATACACAGACATACACTTCTGAGGCGCTTTTTATGGCAATTAGCGTTGTGGAGTCGAGAAAAATTTATCATAGCGTCCGACTCCGGTTTGACACAATTTTTGACTCCGACTCCGGGTTGTATAATATTTTGACTTCGTTTCCAACTCTTTTCCTACGTTTCCGTTTTGTCTATCTCTATTTTATACGCTATGTTTGATAATGAAACCAAACCAAACCAAAATCGCAGGCTCAGTCGCAATAAAGTAAATATCGCTGATGGTAAGTAGTAAAGGCCTTTGTTCGTCGCCCTCAAAGGGCAGAGGGGCCAGTTTAAGAAACCCTGATCCGAATTGAGACAAAATTCACCCCTTTAAGGTTACTTATTATTACCATTTCTTTTTAAGATCCAAAGAATAAAGTTATAGAATTTGAAGAGGGCAACTCCAGACCTCAAACATGTGATACACAAAATAAAGGACATTTTGTGTACAGACCATCCACTGGACAACTCGAAATGTGCGAGGGAACAAGATGGAAGCGACTCGCAATAGGTAACATAGGTAGAAACGATTTATTTTAATTTTTCTTTCAATTTTTTTCGTGTTTATCAATTGACTAACATAGAAGATAGGTAAATTGACCTTGAATGTGTAACTAGAACTGCCTCAATCTATATTCAATAATCGACCGAAATTAATATAGTCCGAACTTCACGAATTATTCGTTTTTCAATTTCGGACTCGTGAGTTCGGACGTGAATTTTTGTTAAAAAAGCAATTTAATCACAAATATTCAAGTTACTCGAACAATTTATAAGTATTCACTTATTTTTCAAAAAATTGATCGAATACCCAAGACAAGTGCTAATATACGTTTATAGCTCCAAACATGACGTAATTGTTTATTTATAGAAAACTCTTAAACTCCGTAAACGGTGCTGTAGGTTTTAAGATGTTTAAACTGTCCTTCAGTTAACCTTACTCAATGATCATGATCGCCGCCCTGTCTGTGGGAAAATTCAATATCTTAGTGTTCTATTGTATTCAATTGTAAAGTAGTTTTTCCTGGAGTATTGGGAAATAGAATCATATATATTGAAGACCCAAAACTAACATTAGAATTTTAATAATGTAACATTGCTAGCTTGCTGCTTACGCATTTCCTCTTATCGAACATTTTATTTGCTATGGATATACATTATTACACATGTTTTTGTAAAATGCTTTTATTTTCCCCAAAAGCAAACGATAGGGGTAACGTACATGGGTTAAGTAAATACTTATGTGTATCGAATCCCATGTAAATCGTATTAGAGAGATTCACTTTCAAATACGCGCAAATTTGGCAATCAGCCGTAAGTTAGAAATGAAGATGGATATCATATAGATGCTCTCAATAGCAAGTTAAAATTCAGTGGTTCTCAAACGACAGGGCACGCCCCGCAAGAGGGGGCTTTTAGCTTATTGTTAGCTAGTTATTTTTGACGTGGGGCGCGAGACCTGACAATTCTAAAAAGGGGCGCAGCTTAAAAAAAACCACTGAGTTAAATGGTCTTTTTATATCGTTTTATCTAAGCTTCGTTTTGTTAATATTAGTTTAGTTCCAGATTTGGCGACTTTAGAAAGAATCATTATATTATCTTTTATTTCAGCTGAAGAACGACTAGACTACATCGAAGATTTTTTAAATTTAAAAACGAAAAGCAAAACTCTAGATTTCGAAGTATTTCGCATACCGAGCGAAGGGCAATTTCTAGCAGCTGCTAATCAGGGTAGAGACAGAGATATGGACTCTACTATATATAAATGGACTAACGGAAAATTCATACCCTATCAAAACATAACTACAGACAGCGCACAAGATTGGGAATATTTTCAAATCGGAGATGACGTAAGTGAAGTTGCCATGGCGACGATTGACGACACTTTTTTGATAAATTATTTTAATCTTTCTTCAATCATTAGTAATTCACACATCAGAAATATTACAGTGACGTCATATTTGTTTCTATGGTGATGAGTGAAGGCTAGTCATTTTCTGATGACATAATATGACAAATGCATTCACTTAAAAGATATGAAAGGCTTCTTCTGTTTATGACGTCATAATCCTAATAGAATGATAAATGGCGACCACCCAGCGGTAATGACACTATCGAATCAGGAATCTATCTAAATTTAATTTAGTCACTTAATGTGGTTGGATATTGGCGGATAGCCATATTTTGTTTGTTTTAACTCGATCGCTCAGCGCTATAAAAAAGTAATATAACTAACACTTAGAAAAAGTTATAGCAAATATATCGGAATTCCCAGTTATTGTTCTCTAAGTTTAGGTTTTATTTGGGTTCAAAATAAACAAACATTGAAAATTTTGAACAATTATGAAAAATTTGACTCGACAGTTTGCACATTGTGCTAAGCGTTAGAAATACACATGTCAACTCCATCACACTGATTACCCTGCCTGGGTTCCCCGGTTCGAATCTCGCGGAGATAACCGTCGCCGAGTGCCGTAAGTAATGTAATTACACAAAAGTAGTTAAGCAATTTCGTAAAATACATAGCAAATTGCAAGTTATTAGGACGAGTCTAGGAAGAATTGACAGTGCGTCATGAATCGAAAACTAGGCTATATGATAAAAAAAAAATACTACGAAATGCTATAAAATATATACAACTTTTTTCAGCATTTTCTAGCTTGCGCTAATCAAGGTGCAGATGAGAGGTCGCCATATGCAACAAGTGCTGTTTATAGATGGTCGTCTTCAAAAAAAAAATTCATACCTCATCAATACTTTCGTACTTATGCTGCTCAAAGTTGGGAAAGTTTTGAAATTGAAGGAAAACATTACCTCGCTGTAGCGAATTTCGGAGGAAGCCAAAATCCTGACGTATCAGGTAGGCGTGGTTATAAGACACATTGGTTCGTGATTGGCTGTGCTAGTCCCTGCATTGACCAACTTAAATTTGTTTTACAGGCTCGAGTTTACGAATTAAAAGTTGGTTATATGAATGGAATCCTGATCACAGAGCTTTTATACAATATCAGGTTCGTATTAAGATTCTTGACTGAGGTTTTTTAAAAAAAAAAGGGGGGGGGGGGCTCTCCGGAATAATCGGGAGTGCCGGGGATCTGGAGTCGGAGTTTGTCATGTTTTCATCAGAATCGGAGCCGGAGTCATATCTTTCAGATACCCGGATCTGGAATTCGTCGTCGATATTTTCAAATCCCTTTAGTCGAGGTCGAAGTTCAGAGCTTAAAATAAACATCAATCTGGAGTCAACAGCCGGAGCCGGAGCTGGAGTCCGGATTTTAAGCCGGAGTTGGAGTCAAAATTTTCAAACCTAGATTCCGTAGTTGGATTTGATTGCAAATTTCTTCACATGAATTAAAGGATTTAATTTTTCACTCGCATCAGAATTTAAACTTTGGCATTAAAGTCAGTATATAGATGTGGTTAAAGTAACCAAACTGCGTCATAGCTATTGATCCCTTGTGGCTCACAACCGTAAGGAAGTTCTGTGATGCCTTTGGGGAAATAGGGATTCAGGCTTTCGAGTTTTCCCCGGAGTTCAATTTACGACACCCTTTCGTCAGTGATTTTTAGAAGCGAAATAAAATTACCATTATGATTATAAATAGCCGATGTTGGCAGCCATTTCTCAGAGGTCGGAGTCAAAATGTTTTTTACACCGGACTCGTAATCGGAGAGAAAATTTGTTTCAATCCCTCGTTGAGGTCGATTTATACAATTACTCCGACTTATTAGCCCAGACTGCTGTAGTTCCATCTGCATTTCCCAATTAAGATATATTTAATAGTTTTAAAATTTCTTTTGGAAACACAGGCACTCAATACAATAGGCGGCGTGGATTTTGAATACTTCGAAGTAAGCGGGAGACATTATCTTGCTGTAGCGAATTCGTATGATGGAGACGATTCTAGACTCCATAGCGTCGTCTACCGGTGGGAATATTCAAAATTCGTTCCACTGCAATATTTAGAAGTGAGTTCAGACTTGGTAACCTATTCAGTTACATTTGCATCGGTACATTTCGGTAAATTGACTTCTTAATAAAATTCCTAAATATATGGACCATAACGTGTTACTATGTTGAAACAGCAAAATTTTATGTGAAATTTTAGACTTAGGGGTCAAAAAAAATAAAAATATTGGTCGTTTTTTTTTGGAAGCACCGGGACCCTACTGGTTCCGCGTCGCTCACTTAATTTCTACACTCTGGGTGGGGTGGTGGGCATGGGATTTGATCTCGAGATTTCAACCTGTAATGCCTTATAGTTAAGTCCAACGTTTTATCAACTTAGCCAGCGCGTATTAACAATTACCGAATACAATTTCAGACTGTCGGTGCACAAGATTGGGAACATTTTGAGATTAATGGAAAACATTTTCTTGCGGTGGCAAATTACTACGATTATCGGAAGAAATCGTATACGATCAATTCAACAATTTATCAATTATCGGAATCGGGGAATCGATTCGATAAAATACAAGATATCCAGACAACCGGGTAAGTGTATATTTCGAGAAATATTTACAATTTATTTCTAACATTTTAAATGTGAGAATTTACTAATGTTTTCTCCAGGGCGTTGGATTGGGAATTTTTCACAGTTGGAAGAGATTCATTCATTGTAGCTGCCAGCTCATCTGACAATAATGCAAAACTAGACAACATCATATATAGGTATGTTATCTTGTCAAGTATTTCTTAGTTTAGCATCCACACATAGTTTTAGTATATATTTTTTATAAACATATATTTATTTTTAAAAAAGTCAGCGATAGAGAAGCCTGACCCGACCCGAACGTAATGATTGACATTTCAGGCCCGACCCGGCCCGAATTTCAAGTCGGGTCGGGCTGGGGCTTTAGATCTTAGCTCCGGGGTAGATATATTCTGGGGAAAATGGGTGAAGTAAGTATATGAAGTGAGATTCGTGATATGTTTTGGCTTAAGATAAATATAATAATTTGGCAGAAGGTTAGAGTTTTCATACGAAGTAAGTACATGCAATTGAGGAAAGTGTGTGACAGGTGGGCAAAGGGTAAACATAGGGTACGGAGGATTTGGATTTGCAATTACGAATTCGAAAGGAGTCGGGAGTCGTAATTGCAGACTTTTAAAAATAATTAAATAGTCAAAACCATCAAATTATTTATTTTCCCTAACGTTCTTAACAGTCTACAAACTAAAGCTTGTATACACAAAAGTTTTCGTTATCGAGTTTCCGTTTTTCTCGGAGTCCTATTTGGAATCTTTCCTAACCTGCAGTCGGTAGTCCGAGATAAAATATTTATCAACCCGCACACGCTAATTTTGCGCCCATATATGGTCAATTGATTTTCTGTGTATATATTTATTTTGAGCATTGTCTCCCAACTTTTTTTTATAATTTTTATTTTATTACTCGAAGTCGAAATCGCTAATTTTAATATTAATTTAAATAGTAGTCGTATATTTGAATGTTGTCGTTTAGTTTTATATCATCATTCGTTTCCGTCTACAGGTGGCAGGGCATGGAACACTTTGTACCTGTGCATTCAATTTCAGTTAGTCCTTCGTCAGATTGGGAGGTTTTTAAAACGGAGAACGGAAGACAATTTTTGATATCAGCGAACGTCAAAGGAAAAAATAGTAAAATATTAGAATTGATAACATATTAATTAATCTATTTTTGTGGAACGGACATATCTCTATTAGTGGCATTGATGGCTTAGCTTGTGTAAAGACTTTTTCGGAGTGAAATAAAGAGTATGTGTCTTGCTTTATGCATAGTGGGTTTGAGGTTGAATCCCTGAATTTGCAGAATAATCATATTTAGATATAACGCTTTTTGTGCTGTCAAATGATTATTTTATTGATAATACTATTTTACCTCAAAACAATTATGAGAAAACAAATAAAACTTGTTACCCAAATAAAAAAATAATAATAGTTGAACCTTGATAATTTAAAAAAATTCGTGCAGTTTTCAATGCTCTATATTCATTCATAAATTTTCCTTTTATTTAACTATTTTTATCACCATTTTATTTCCACTTAATGTATTTCATTTCAGCATAATTTTTTTTTGTTCAAAACACCAATTATTTTGGATTGATTTTCAAGGTGTGATCTTACTTTTTCTTTTTATTCATCAATATAATTCACCACTGCACAGTGTCCTAAACAACCACAGTTCGCTTGGACTAGACCAGTGGTTCCCAAACTTTCAGTATCATGGACATTTTTGGGACCTTCTGAAGTATGAGCACCAAGGTGGCGCACTACCTGAACTCAGGTTGTGTACCAAGTTAGGGTTCAGGTTGTGCGACATCTTGATGCGCATACTTCAGGAGTAGGCCTTCCCATTTTTGATAATTTGCCTGATAATTGCAGGCCCATTAAAACGAGGGCTGTGGAGTCGGAGAATTGACTCCGGGTTAAAAAATATTGACTCCGACCCCCGTCTCCGGAATAACAAAAGGGTCGACTCCAAGTCAGAACTCCGAGAAACTTTGGCGTATGCATAACTTTTCAATACTGTTTAACACCCAGTACAATTATTTTCAAACGTATTTTATCGGATCCAGGAAATTCAGAATTTCATTGTTATCATTGGATAAGCAACCCATAACCAAAAAAGTATGAAATGTTCCATTCTGTAGACGGTTGGGAACATCTGACTTAGACCGCCATATCATACATGCCCAACCATCGACATTAGCATTAATAAAGTGTGTATTCCGAGCTCTAGCGTAATAAGAAAACAATGCTTTAATTTAAATTATCGCCGATTGTCACTAAATTACATGATAACAATGTCGGAATTGTAACATTTCATGTTTTTATATCTTGCACTTATTCCTGTTCAAATTTTACTGGTAACGCATTTCTAAGTTTGTCATATCAGTACGACCAGTGAGGCCCTTTGCACTACGTGATTACTGAAATAATATTTTTCTTGGTGTCGTTAACATTATGCTCTCGAATAATGTAATGTCTTATCTGTGAGATTACCCGAGTCGACATTCAGGTCGAGTCACGGATCATCCGAGTCTCGAGTGAAGTCTAGTCGATCACAGAAATGGTCTGACTGTTAGTTGAGTACTAGTTTGAGTTAGATCACATTTAGTTACTCGAGTTGAGTCAATAACTCGATCCTTACCAATATTTCACATTTGTTGGCATTTTTTTTTCTATAACAGACCTCCCTAATAGCTTCATGTCCGTTTAACTGAAAAAGAGATACGAGATCACAGTTTGTGAATTATATATGTAATAATACCAAACCTTTTTATTACAAACATCTATCTACCTGTTTATTTCTTTCATTTTTCGTTTTTTTTTCTTATCGTTCACTGCCACTGTTATTTGAAATATAATAATAATTAATATTTTTCATTCGTATGGTATCATGTTTGTCATTATCTCATAGTTTTAATTTATTTTCATTGCATTCTCATTCAGCATATTATTATTATTATTATTATATATTTTTTCATTTTGTATTATTTTATTACTGTTGCTATTAGAATATGTTACCATCACCTTCGAAAAATAAACTGTTTTGGTTTTTGATAATTTTTTTGATCACGGATTTGAAATTATGGCACTCCGCAATAAAAGTGTTGATGCAAAGAATTAGTCTATTATTATCTATTTTGCAGTATAGTATCAGTCTTCTCTTAGCTTATTTTACAGATATAAATGCGACTCCTTTCATTTACAGCAAAGTTTTCAAGGAGTCTTCCGCGCCGCGCTAGGATTCCGCCAACACAGTCCAGGGGTTCAGCAAGCTTGCATTCAAATCCGAAAACCTATATTATTATAAGTTTATTGTTTGAATATAATCAAATACACTGAATGTGTTCCGTGAAAGACCTTCAGATGTTCCGTGTCAAATTATTGTTTCAAATTTTTTGATTGGCAAATTCATGATAACAAATATAATCTGGTATATCAGGGATGGCGAACTACTGTGTGACCCACAGCGTTATTTCGGTGACCCGCCAAGGCACGAATTAAATAAAACATACTAACATATATGTGATAAAATCGGATCTAATGAAAAGTAACAATACGTTAACTATTATAATTAAGCTTACCATATATCTGGTGGAACACAAAACCGGGACCGCGCGGATATCAGAATATGCAATATGCATTGTTATGCAAGCGCGATGATTCTACCGTGATTCCCCGAAAATAAGACCAAGCCTGAATTTTAAAAACGATTTTAATATAAGCGTTCCACTTTAAAAAAGAGTTCCGTGGGAGTGGGTCGTTTTGATTTTGCTGGGAGTTGCAAAATTTTGTGATTCGTGAAACTTTCAACCTCTACTTTCACTAAAAAAAGAGAAGATTGAATCGATCTTACCTGTGATGGTTTTATATTAAAAAAGTTTAATTGTGAAAATTTGGTTTTCTGTGGATAAAGATTATTTTTCATTGGTTCAAAAAGCGTTGCGCACTGCTATCCCCTTTGCAATTTCGTATTTATATAAAACAGGCTTTTTTACCATGACCCGTATAAATGTGATTTCATTGACTGTCGTTAGGATTTGTTTGTTCGTTTAAATGAAACTCATTGCGAAAAGGGTCTTTTATTGAAAGGTATCAATACGTATTTTCACGGGGACTTGCAAGTTGAGATCATTTTGGGGCTGTGGCACAATACAATGAAGTTCGATAATCACTATGTCCTAGTCGACAGCAAGAAATATTTTCTAATTTTTAAATGGTTACCGGTAATAATCTATATGTCTCAGTTACTTTAAATCAAAACGTGCTATTTATAAGTAAATGAAAATCGGTATTCATATTATGAATATATATATATATATATTAAAAAATATCGCTATTCTCTACATCCCCCCAAAATAATCCCTAGTGTTATTTCGAAAGTCATTTTCGGGGAAACATGGTATGATGATGTATTCACGCAGAATCGTGAAATTTTTGTTTTACACTATTTTTAATAATTGTATTTTGAATCAAGAGTCTGAAAAAGTACAATAGATATAGTACTTTGTATAAAATTGGTGCTCTCTTTGCGGCCCCTTAAATTCGGTCCCTAGTTTGGGAAGCCCTGGGCTAGACCCCTTCCTTCCCAAAACTAGAGCCTCTTATTGCCAAATTATAGTCCAGATTGTAATAGTATTTAAAGGTACAAGTAACAGTATAAGTAATTATAATTAATTAAGGTAGGACAGTGGGGAATAAGAATATGTTGGTTACAAAGGTTATAAAAAAAATTTTTTTCTTAGATATTGACTTCTGCAAGGATAAAGGAATTAGGATTATTTCAGAGGATCATTTCTTAATTTAATTAATGTGATGCAAATGATGTCAATTCAAATTTATCATAGATGAGCAATCATCCTGCAAATTTTGTTGATGTAGACACCATTTATATTTAATAAGCTAGCCATTGAATTGATTATCACGAAACGACCTGAAAAACAGAAAATAAATCTGCGAGTAGAATATTCAGAGGTTACATACTAGGAAACAACACTATCCTACATTTTTGTTGAAAAGAAATTGTTATTTGGAGTAAATATTGATCATTAGTTATTTATATTTAAAACGCTAGTTGAAAGACATGATTTGAATTCTGGTTGGGACACAGGGTAAATTATTCGCAAATCAAACTTACCATTCGTATGTCGGCCTTCACGTTAACTTCACAGCAGAACCTTAAGCTTGTTCTCAAAAACCTTTTTCTATTAACCGCTATTTTTCTTTAATAATTCAAACATAAAATTTAAACCGTGTTGCTTTATTTTGCATGCACTAAACGTCGGCTTAATAACGACTTCGTAAGCGGCAACCATTAACGCTAATGCATAAAAGGGGTTTCTCAACCACGCTCTGGACGAAATTACTTTATGATATTCGAGCAAGTATTTTGTTAGGGTATTGATCTTTGAACGTAAACTAACTGTTGTAGTGGCTGTTGATTAATTACCAATCCTGAGGAATTTTTCCTCGTGAATAATTCACTATTTCGCAGTAGCCTATTTTAAATAATAGCCCAAGCCTAATGCATATATTGTAATGTGACTATTGTGACACAGCTCGACGAACCATCACGCTGATCATAGGATAGGATTTATATATTTATCCCGGGGGAGAGAAAAGACGATAAAACAGCTCAACCATATGGCGAACCACGGTGGGCAAATGGGTCGGTAGCAGCGGGATGGATAGGGAAAGGACAGGGGTCGGTAGGCATGAACGGGTGCAGGCTAGCGATGAGTGTAGGCGGTGGGAAAGGGGAGCAAGAAGAGGCGGCAGAGTGCGGTTTAGTGGCGGGAGAGGATGTAGGCTAGTCAGGGGGAGAGAGGAGCAAGAATGAGAGTAAGAGGGGGCAGGGGAAGGATTTGGTGGTAGAAATCTTGTAGGCAGGGAGAAGAAGGCGGAGCCTCAAAAAGTTTTGCTGACAAGAATGTGGAGGTTAACAAGAAAATCGCAGGCGTATGAGGAATGATTTGTGGGAAAAGTGGGAGATGCAGCGAAAACTCAACATATATATACGTCGCTAAGTCTGAAGGATTCGTGAATCAGTGCATAAAGTGTGTACTTGAAAACATAAAAGCATATAACGAGATGTTGGAATAAACCCAACGCGCTTGTTTCATATAAAAATAATTAATCTATAAATGAAACTGTACTTTATCGTAACATAACCTTGCTTTATAATATTCTAGGAAACAGTCTTCAGAATAAATCATCGCTCATTGCGATTTAATCCTGATGAAATCAATACAGCAGAACTTTGCGGATTATCCTGGCAAATGCGACGTATTCTGGTTAAGCTTTAATGAAGCAGTTCGATCGGTATTTGAATAGTTTAGTAGCAGAAGTGAATAATGTTTTCTTGGAAACCCGACGAATCCGCGTTTCCGCTCTCCATACGGCTAAGATTTCCCTCCAGTTTGCTTTTTTTTTGCCTCCAGGAAAGTTAAATGAATAGTCAAATGGCTGTAATAGATATTCGCGTAACTTATACGCCCTGGCGCTGACCATTCCGAAGACAACTCTAAAACGCGAAAGAGGGCCGCCGCGGGAAACACAGGCCATCGCTGATAAATAAAAAAATAAAATAAAAATCACACTGCGATGAGTTGGCACACTGTCGTGAATACCGGACGGCGGTCGTCATCTCAGCGCGGCGGCGGTCTGTCGGTGTTCAGGATATTTGTGTTGTATTAATATTGTGTTTGTATTATTTGTGAGTTTTGTTTGATTTTCTTTTGACAGTGTGAATGTTTCTTTAAGCCTGAGAATATTTTTTCGTGGTGGAAAGTAGATTACAATTTGACCTCAAATTACTGTGAGAAACAAACAAAGACAGGGAAGATGAGGTTGTTTCGTTGTTTTGATCTGCCACTTACATTCTTCAATTCAGTAATTTCTGAATTTTTAAGCAACACCAGGCAGAATGCTGAATTGAAATTGTTCTGCTGTTGACCAGTCCCAGAATTTCAGAAATTATATAGGTAGACTAAGAGTTAGAAGATTAGATAAATAGAATACTTTTTCCACAGTACTAAAGCAGTAATTATAGAGAGTTTATGAACCTTGTGTATAGCAAAGTCATGCAGTATATATTTGAACTTATATTACATCTCCCCCATCTTGAAAAATTTATCATGGAATGAATGATATTGCAGTATTGAGTAAATTGCTAAGCATGTTTCAATTAACAGATTAAGGATTGATTTTTTCTTTCATAACAATATCAGAATATAGAGTACTCGCTTTCTTTCTGAATTCTTTTCCAATCTATTCAGTCTTTACAAATCTACCATCAGACCATTGTAAGAGGGATGTTGGTCCATTTAATCAACTTCATTACTAGGGGTGGGAATTTCAGGGAAAATACTTTAACCATTAACTGGGTAAAATCAGAAAATTGACGTTTGGCGTAATAATTTATAATTTCAGCTTGTTACCTCACAATGGTTATCAAGCAATTGTGCGTGTTCTTATCCCGGTATTGCTCAAAATTATTCACGAATCGAGATAGTCCCATGATTGCTCTGCGGCAAGAGATAGGGGGTCTAGTAGGCTACTGTAGTAGGCTATAGTTTAGTACCACAAGTACTTCCTCTGGGCGTATCGTAACTAGGGTTACCATATTTTTTGGACTTCAAAGCGGGACGCCTCCAAAGACACGACCCCTTAGCTGTGATCCTGTAACTTTACAGTTTCCGATTTTACTACATAGGCCTACATATAAGCCATCCCGGCTGTCTTCATTGACCATATCGTCATCGAGAGTTCATGCGCATGTTCTCTGTCTAAATATCGGGTTCAGTTCGAAAAATAGAAAGGAATAGACGCTAACGATACAAATGATCCTAATTTAGATTTTTTTATGTACAGCAAAAGGAATAAAGAATAATGAAATAGTCTGCCGTTTTCAAGCATTGACATTGACATCCTTAAGCATGCTTTTCTGTAGTTAACACTTTCTCAAAAAGACGTTGCTGAATGTTATATTCACGTGAACTTCCAAACAGAACCAATTAGAATTGATTTTACATGTGTTAGGTTCGCTAACAATGTTAGCAGGAAACAACCAAAATAATTCATTCACCTTCAGTAAGTAGACTAGCGTTGCGCTACACATAGGGATGGGCAATATAGAATACCGAATCCGGAGGATTCGAATCCCAAAGTATTCGAATCCAACGGGATCCGATAACAGGATTCGGTTTCCGCCTCTCCGGCGCCAAGCGTCAATTTTTGTATTTCGGGTTTCTAATTTATCAATTATAGACGAGCGTTTTTCTCGCGTGGAAATCTCTCTCGTTTAATTAAACTTGCGTCTGCTCGCAAAGAACCCGTAAATCGGTAAACATCAAACACTGTAATATCAATCGGCATATTCAGGACAAGGAGTCGGTAACATAACCTCACGGCGAGGACTCGTTATTGCACCATTTTTGCGTTTTCCTTCTTTGCTATCTAGCTAGCGTCATTTGTGCGACTTACTGGTGATATTCCGATAATCTGAATGCAACAATCTTTAATTGTTTACAGACGTGCCTTGCCTCATTTTAAATTAAATGATTTTTCGCGACCTACGAGTTTTCCCAAAAAAATGATGCACGTAAACCAAAAGCCAGGCGTTAAATGTTATAACATTACTCGCCATTAATTTAGATCGAATATTATTTACGAATAATTTTATTATACCATTTTCCGAAATACAAAGTTATATCGCAAAACGCGAACAACTGTCACACTTTAATTTCACTCTCAAAAGATTACATATTTTTCGGTCCGTTTCTATCGTTCAAGATAGACGCACGTCTGGCGAAGATAGTGACGTATTGAATTTGAGTAGGGCTAAGTCTGGGTAGATAATGATTAATGATAACATTCCTATCGTTCAAGATAGACGCACGTTCGATCGAGTGTCTGTAGCATTTTAGTCGCCGATAAATTTTGAAAAAAGTTGCCGCATCTGGCGAAGATAGTGACGTATTGAATTTGAGTGGGGCTAAGTCTGGGTAGATAATGATTAATGATAACATTTCTATCGTCCAAGATAGACGCACGTTTGATCGGAAGTCTGTAGTGACGTATAGAATAGTGACGTATCGAATTTGAGTAGGTCCATGTCTGGGTAGATAATGATATGTAACGATAATCATAGAAAATGAGTTCGTCTTCAGATGTTATTACCTAATAACTAAGTACGAAATCGCGTTTACGGGAACTTGGTTTTACGTGTCTTGCTCTCACAGAATAAATGGTTGATTTTAATTGATAGTGGTTAAATTTAATATTTTACAACGGCGCATAGGTTGCAGTGGCCACACGCTGGTTCTCAGCGGGTATGTTTTAGTATACTTGGCAGACTTACATTAATAATGATTTAACGCCGTTTCATGTCTATTTTGTATTTAACCGCTTACTATTAAAGTGTGTAAAGCGTGTCTTAATTTAGCATATCAGTATTTATTAGTATTTAGGGATTACATACATTTGGAACAATTGGAAGGCAAAAAATATTGTGATATTCCTAAATTTTATTGTCCTGGGAACTGCCTGTTTAGTATCAAATGAAATCCAATGTTCAGGACATTTTCAAATAGATAGCCTAATACATTTATAGTAAGTAATACATTTGCAATTTTTTACCATCTAAATCCAGCAATGTAGAAATTCCCACTATTTGAATAAATATGAAAATAGAATAGGATTCGGTATTCTGGATTCGATTTAACTATTCTAGAATATTCTAGAATAGTAAATTATTCTACATTGCCCATCCCTAGCTACACAGCGACAACAGTAACGAGAACATGTTCGTGTATTATGCTGGATGGCTGAACGCAAAAGCGGGACTTTTGGTTGACCATCCGTACACTTTGGAGGTCTTTATTACGCCACTGTGACGTTGTAGTGGCGTAATCTTTTGGTGACGTAGTCAGGTGGGGGTAAGGAATCATATATGTGAAAATTGTTGAGCCAGGCCAACTAGAAGTACATGTGGTACTAAACTATACCAGACCCGAGATAGGCAGCGTGGTTCGGGCATGTGGAAATATTTCAGAAAACCCGATTTTGTTGTTAATCATCATTTATGTGACAAATTTTCAGTGTTCGATGTGCAAATTTTACTTCGAGATATATATCATAAAGAAAAACGGCATCGACTGCGCACTTGTTGTATTACATTGAATATCCGATTTTGCAATGAAACCGTGAACAATATACTGTATTTCGAAATCGACCGAAAAATGATTCTGAGTTTATCATTATAAATTTTCATTATCAGCAATCTTTGTACTTCCATTATTTTTCACATTTATTGAGTCCTTACCCACGCAGTTAGTAATATTCTTTTGGATTAAATGCCACAGGAGAATTTGCGATGACGTAATCATATTTGACAAAATTGTACGGTATAAAGATGATTTGTACCTGAGATGTCAGTTAACGGTTAAAATAAATCGTAACCGTTAACCATCTAAAATCGGTTAACCATTCCCAGCCCTATTCATAACCATACATTGATGATGATGGGGTTAAAGTAAAGGCCGTAACACCTTAAATAACGCCAAACAAAAATGTGATGTGAAATTTTTTTAGTTAAAAAAAATCTGCCTAGCGCGGATTGAACTTCTTGACAGACACGTTTAGTTAAAATCAAACCCACTCAATATTCAACTGAGCCGGTATGTCCCATGCCAAATAGAATATAGCGTTCTGCGTGAGACTGCCTTTTATTGGAAAAAATAAATATAAAATTTGGGCACTTACGGCATGTACTTTGTTAGACCCATATTATGATGTATATACCTAATCTTGTATATGGCAATTTTGATAATATAAGTCGCTCGCTTTGCGTGACACTCAAATATTTTTCAAGTAGCCTAAATGTATCTGAATGTTAACGTTTCCAGGCAATCTAGTAATGTGGAAAATCAAGATCATGATTGTTGATTTATTATTATGCTTGTTTTAACATCTATTATATTTGTATAGAATTACATAGTGATATAAACTGTTCTTGAATGAAAACTCATATTATGGCATCTTCTCGAATTACTAATATGATTTATTTGATATGTTTGAGTGGATTGTTAATAAGTGGAGCTTTTGGACAGGACGCAGGTAATAAAAAAATTCGAATCTAACATAATTGTGAGGTATATTCTTTAAATGTTTTTTTTATATGATGCCTCTTCATGTATGTCTGCCAACAAGGCTCTGTACAAGTAGCGTCTTTTATGTAAGAAACTATGCCATTAGCAAATTTGGATATTAGCTGACTGAATAATATTTACACAGCATAGTTAGTATTGATTTCACAGATTGAAATATATCTGAAATAAAAAATAAATTATCAACTCTTCTAAGTTAGGAACCGAAGTCATGTTATTTGTGACTTATGTTTAATCCAAGTTATTTTTTTAATTCGAGGGGGGGGGTAAAAGTACTAGACCAATATACTTGTGAATGAAACTATTCCAGATGTTAGTTATTTAAAAGTTTCAAAAAAAAAATATGCAATTTGAATATGTTTAGATTAGCCTTTATAATCCTGGATAATCTATCTATTCATTTAAATTAATGTTCACTAGCTTTAGTTTTATATTGATATGTGAACTCAATGATTTTCCAGACCATTTCAGATTGAGATGAAAATTGTGTAATATTCGCACTTGTATTTGCAATTTTCATATTTACTAACACTATTTTTGGGTAACCCGATGGCCTAGCGGTTAAATTGTGTTGGCATCGCAGGTTACACATCTTTAGTTCAAATCCCTTGTTCCCCGCCTCACCCATGGGGTAATGAATTGGGTAAGCAATGCCAAACCGGAATAATTTCGTTTTTTTTTTAAATATAACAGTAGCTCTATAGATATTGTTAGATATTAGTGGTGCTTGTATAGGGCCTTGTTTTGAACGAAAGGCGTGAATAAAATGTTGCATGAAAAATGCTATTTTCGTTAATTCTTTTCGTGCTTTATTAGTACCGTAGTTTATTTTTAGAAACTGATACACCAGCAGGGACGGAAATTGCTACATCAACATCTACTTTGGCACCTGCAGCATCTACTTCAACTGTATCTCCAACATCAACCATTGCACCGACTCCAGCCACGGAGTCTCCTACATCATCCTCAACTTCTACAGTTTCTCCTGCTGACGCTCCAGAATCACCAGATGCAACATCTACAGACACTGTACCACCTAGTAGTACCACTGTAAGATGTTATTTTTCTTGTTGATATATGCCCTCCCTTTCATTGAAAAATTCAATATTTACGCAATTTTTAGAACACTTCTTCGTTTGCTATCTCACTGAGTGAGGTATAACAAGATATTATTTTATACAATTCGAAACGCAAATAAAGCAAATGTTAAATATTGCGTGTGCGGATATAGTTAAATGAAAGGGTTATCAGTTTTATGTAGACCACTGTATTGAAAAGTCTGCAATGATTGTATTTATATCCTTCACTATAGAATGTAAGTCAAAATCCTTATATATAAATAAATGTGCAGTCGTATAACTCATATAAATATAAGATGCATTGTGCATATAATAATTACCTCTAACAATTAATTATAATTAATTATTTCTGATTTACACACAGGGTGCAAGTGTTCCAGAAAGTCCAACACAAAGCACAAGTAATACTTCTGATACAGGTATGTACAACTAGTTAAAAATAACTTGTTTGCAGAATGACCAAGTGGTTTGCATTATGAACGGGCATCACATTTTTTATTCTCGGTTTTTAACCGGGCTGTGAAGTCTGGAATAATTTATAATCAACTGCAGCTTGGAACTCCGGGAAAAATCAAAGTTTCATAACAGAAACGATGCTGCAGACAGGCTGCCTTTAATTTTCTGTCAGAAATATTCATCTTGGTTATCAGGATTTTGAGCCTGAAATTTAAATTTTTGACTTCGTTTCCAAACCTTATAGTTCTGGTTTACACACCTGACAACCTTACTCAGAGTACAATAAATTATGATAGACCAAATGCTAAAAAATTTGGTCTGTTCGAAAACATACCTGCTTCATACTAGCTAGCTAGCATATATTAGTGTCTGCACATTTAGAGCTTTGTCCAGATTGAATATGGGATAAATAACCGTCTTGAAAATCAACTTTTTTTGGCATAATATTATCGTGTTTGGGAGTGGGATTTCTTATGTTGTTAATTCCGGGATTCTCAAACGGTCCATCTCAACGCCCTGGCGCATTGTTTTGTATTCTCAATGGTGTGGAATATTTTCATTTGTAACAAATAGAAATGACAGTAAATTGAGCAGGTAAAAATGTTGGTGCTGTTTTATAACACAATCAAATAATAGTGATTATTTTTAGGGTGCTATTTCATCAATTTCACGTAACTGCGATGATTGTTTACTAATAAATGGCTTGTGCACCATGATATATAAAACAGTTATACCATTTAATATGTCTGTCTAGGTGAGGCAAGTTTTTCTGTTATGGACATCATTAAACACAATTTTTGATCACGATAAATGCTGGGAAGAAAATCCGTATATCATTTCCAAAATTTTTTTAGAAAATCAAATGAATTAAACTTTTTGAAAATATATACAAGCTGATATGTGACGATAAAAAATATCACATACTTTTATGTGCAAGAGTCGTTATCTTTTGTATTTTTTTTAGGTGGGGATGCAACTTCCGTAGCAGCGGCACCAATAGCACCATCACAGAATGGGTTTGACTTGGGAAGTTTTTTTGGAGGTTTGTACTTTTTTTGCATTTTATTTTCATCCTGAATTAAAAGAATATCGATATATTAGCATAAAACCGGTAATTTTTAAAATAGCCTTAGGCGCAGGGTTTAATAACAGGCGTTTTAATTACAATCTGAAACTTTATTTTCGAATCTACATTTTGGGAGTATATTCTCGATTAGTCTTTGACATGGATTTGACATGGACATTCTGAATACTGGATAAGGATAAAAAAAAAATTTAATTTTATTGTATTATAGTTACAACATTACAACATTAATAAAAAAATAATAATAATATAATAATAAAATAATAAAAAAAAAAAAATAAATAAAAAAAAAATAAAAAACATTATGAAAACATTTTCAATATGAAATCCTATACAGCAAAATTGTGAAAATGTAAAAGTATTCTCAGGTAATCATAGACTTCTTAGTGTTAAGTAGTGGAAGTCGCTTTAACCAAGTCATATAAAGAAAGAGGCCTATTTTTGCATTGAACAACACTTCCTTGATTGTCGATTAATACCTTCTTTCAGAGTAAAGGTTAGCAACCTAACAATTTACCAATATGTTGTTTTATATATCATATCCTGGGATCATTATTATGACAATTATATAGAACTGGCATTCTTCTAGTCAAAACATATTCAAGATATTTTTAAATAATATCTCTTCAGTTGTGGAATGTTTTTATAGCTAGGACCAATATCCGTGTAGCATCTCTTTCTTAGGGAATTAAAATGAGAGGGGAGGATTATAGCAGCCTAACAATAAAATTGATTTAAATCTTTTGTGCAAGAATGAGTATAATACACTCACAGGGATACCAAAATAACATGTATTGATTAAAGGTTTCTCTTATGTAACACCATCTAATTTGCCTTGGTCATTTATAGCCTTTAGGATTAATGAAATACTAATAAGCTAAATGAGATATATATGCACTTTATTTCTGTTTCATCAACAGTAAGTCTCAGTAATCCTATAGCTTAATAAATTATGTGTACCACATACTTGGCCACACTTTTGAAAGCAGTTTTTATCTAGCTTGAGTTATGTGTACTATATATGTGGGCACATATTCCAAAATATTTTTTTCTAGCACGAGTTATGCGCACTGCATATGTGGCCACATATATGGTCAATATGAAAACAGATTTTTTCCTCACATGAGTGTATGTGTACCACATGTGTGGCCCCACATTTGAAAGCAGTTTTTATCTAGCATGAATTTTGGTCAATGCAATGTTGCTACTCTTTTGAACCCATTTTTCAACTTGATACATGTAATAGGATTGTGTAAGTTTATTTCATTTGTTAATGATTAATATGCCAAAATTATCATTGCTCTCTTTGGCGTTCTAAAAGCTTCCACAGGTTGATAATTTAATTATAGGATAGTTCCGCTTGATGAAATATGTATGACCGCTCAAATTGCTTTTCACTTGGTCTTACGGTTTTGATTTTGTTGCCTCATTGACTGATTATCGGATATGTTGCACAGGGATCCAAATCAAATAAATATGTTGATTGATTTTCTAATAATGATATAGTGAATGTTGCTTTTTATAAATTATGTGATGTTTGATGATTAAATTAATCACCTACATCATAATTTAGCTCTGTTCTGGGATTTTCATTTCTCAACAGAGTGCCTGGGTATTGATTGTAATTTTAATTGCATCTATTTTTTTTTATATGAAACTTATTCAGCCCTTAGCTCTAAGCAAGGCATCAAACCATCCACTGACAATTTGTTGGTAGCTAGTTTTTTTGATGGAAGTGCTGATATATTTTAGGTTCGTAATTACGGTTCGAATCTTGCCTATACAATTCATCACTACATGCGAGGCTTATTGAACTCGAGGTGGACATATGGATCGTTTGGTTATTATGTTGTTGTTGCATTCTTCTTTTTCTTAGTGTTGTTGTTGTAAAAAAATCACTTTACTCTTTAGTAGACCGATTGCTTTGAAATTTTCTGTGGTTAAAAAAAATTGTATTTGTTACTGAAAGGCTATTACTTCCAAAATTCATTTCAAAATTTTCTGGGGACTCTGGGATTCGTTCTTTTGTGTGTGATGACGACATCAACCTAAAAAAATGTGCACCTTGTTGCGATTCCGCAATCGTGTTTCGTTGATTAGTCCAGGTTAGGAGAACTGCGATACCATACATGTGAAAGATTAAATTGCTGGACTACATTGTTTCAGCATCCGTGTCCATATATTCGAGCAATGCTCTTGTTATAATATGAAAAGATAAATTTAAAAAAAAAAGCAAAAAACAGTAAATTTTTAATTTCCAAATCCTGACTTGTATCTTGGAAAAAAAGAGGTAATTTTGAATTTAGTTTATTGAACTTGCATAATCAATGTGGTTTATAATGTCCTTGAACCTCCATTGTTTGTATGTGATGAATCAAAATGGGGTTTTCTTTTCCATGATGTGTTTGGTATTACAGCGGTCCCTTGAGGCTTTACTCTATATCAAACTTCCTAATTTTAGCCTGAAATGTACAAAATTAATCAATTATTCAATTCAAATTGATTACATTTTAATCCTCTCTGTGGCATTTTCTAAATGATAATTCAAATTAATATTCATATTATCATACTGTTCAAAATTTTTCTGATCAAACTGTTTGATATCTTGAGGCCTTGAAATATATGTACGGTACTTGAAATTTTGGTGTGTGCCTTTTTCCTTACAAAAAATGTTACATAAAAGTTACATAAAAACAGCTTTGCACAATACGTTACATTTTTAAAATTGAGGTTTACTGCACAAATTCTCTCAGACAAAATTTAAAAGCTACCTAATTTTTATTATAAAATTATTTTTAAAAACAAGTTACCGGTAGTACATGAATTTGTTAACCAAAATTTGTATTATAACTTCATGATATATGTTTATTCTCTTTCCAGACCATTGAACTGTAAATTTATTAATACTAAGTATTTCCAAGATCCTGTTTGTTATCACGCACGTTAGTGACGTGTTTATTTACAATAGCTATTTTATTCTATTTTGTATGTTCAAGAAGTTATCTTGAAGTTACCAAGTTAATGTTTGCCAGACAGGCGGATATTTGTAGAAGGAGTGGTACACTGTTTTAACGTCAGTCGCCACATTTCGACTCACTGGTTTCGGGTAACCAAACAATGTTTACTATTATTGGAATACCTTTTCTATAATGTTCTGTTCAGTATAATTGAATGAAATTTACGGTAGTCAAGTTTGGAAACTTCAATGGAAAGTGCTGCTATCTATAATTCAAGAATGGCAAAATTTTATTTTCTATTTTTGGTAATAAAGAATCTGTAATTTGCAAATTTTGATGGAAGTAATTTTAGTTTGGCTGCACTTAAATTAAACCACCAAATCCGTCAATTCTTATTTTGATACAATTCTAGGGTTACAGGATGAATATTGAAATTTCGGAAATATATTTATCCGAAAATACGAAGAATTCGTATTACGTTTGATAACCTATTCAAATTTTGTGCGATCGTGTTAGAGTCATTAAAGATAACCTACAATTGAATTACCAAATCCATCTGTTCTGTTATTTCTACCATTCAAAATCTGCTTAGTGCTTACCTTACCATTGATAGTGAATAACAGTTTATTTGTTACTACTGTATTTCAAACTACATTGAATGGGCGTTACCGTTTAAGATCTTTCCATGCTTTATGCTAGTCAATTGAACATAGGCTTTCAGAGGAATAAGGTTTTTCATCTTGACAAAATTACCGGTAATAGTATTCATAATGCTGGCTGCTGGAAACCATACCTCCTTATTCTGTTAAAATGTAAAAATAAATTGAAATGCTTCGATTTTCAAGTTGTTTTTCTGCTTTTTTTTAAAGATATTTTCTATTTTCCGATGACAAATAGCAGTGGAGTAATGAGCTCATTTCCTGAAATGAAATATGCAATATATTTGAGAATTGACTGCTGCGGATTTATAGTGCATTTCCAAACCACAAACTATGATTTCTATGGTCTGTAGGGAATGGGAAATTCAGATATTTAGCTGAAATGTTATTCAAAATTATCACTATAATGGTAACGTTTACGGTCAATGTGCCTACAGAAAGAAAAAAATTTATGCTCTCTTCCTAAGAACTCCAATTATGTTGAATTCACCACGTCATAGCAGTTTTCCTGATCATACTGACGCAAAAGGCATCATGTCTTGCGTCAAACGTTATTTTTTTATGCGCAAACTCACATTATATTCCATATAGTGTCAGTATCTCGCTTCATTCCAGTGACTGTCTGTAACTTCGCTCAGGAATCATTTCCCTTAGAGTTCGACTTTTTGTTTTAATATTTTCTTGTTAGACTTTCTTATGTGTGCCGCTGCGAGATAACCAAATTTGGTTTCTCTCGGCTGCCTTCACCCTGAAATGCTTTTTAATTATTTATTGCAATTTGTATATCAAGTGTGCTTTCAGTATGATGAGAATATAAACTACTGATTACTGACTGGTTCTGAGTGAGTTCTTGTGGCCTTAGTTTGAGCAGATATTCTTATTAATAATTAGTAATTTTGATTTTCAAAATTGCCTTTGTTTTCCAAGAAATTTGCCATTTTTGTATATTATGG
Organism: Styela clava; assembly: GCF_964204865.1. Taxonomy (NCBI): domain Eukaryota; kingdom Metazoa; phylum Chordata; class Ascidiacea; order Stolidobranchia; family Styelidae; genus Styela; species Styela clava. Next base: position 22,708,212 of record NC_135250.1, read on the forward strand.
TAAATACAATTTTCAATGTTGCGTATAAAAATTATCTTTTCTCTATGTATTTCAGGCTTCATTCTTTGTGCTGCCCTAGTTGCAATCACATACTTCGGATGCAAAGTTTTCCGAACAAAGAAACCAGACTACAGTACCTTGTAAAGAGCGCCTTTGTCTCATCAGGTGCATCAAAATGAACATAGTCACCCTGTGTATAACTGAACTATGATCGCTTTAAAACTATAGCTTTATTCTATGCTGAACTGAATAGGCATTGTTGCAATGGTGATATCTGTCTGAAATAATTTACAATAGTTTAGGACCATCTTGTACTGGGATGCAACAAACATAATGCACTTTTCGTACCAGGATAATTTTCGAATCTTGCACAAGAAACTTGAATGTGCTAAGAGCAGAGATGTTCTCAAAAACTCAAAATTACTCAAATCACTATTTTCTTATCTGTCATTGTTGACTTGCTGAACTTTCCCACTGTACCAGTACCAGTGTCACCATGCTAGTTTAAGATGTTGTTATAAAAATACCTGAATAACTCAAAATATTTAATTAATGAGGTAACATTCATTATTGTTTTGTGATAACAGAAACAGATTCTGGCTAAAAAATTTTCAATTTCAGACACATGAACAAAATTTAGCACTTACACCCCCCCCCCCCCCCAGCATAAATATGAAAATCCCATCCTATTCAGGTGCTGACTTGTTGTCTGCCGATTATATCTTGAATGTTTGCCGTCCACGGTCCACCTCACTACTGCTTTGTTTGTTGCATCTCATTCATTCTATTTTTATTCTCGTTCTGTAGCATATTGTTATAATATTTGCTTCTTTTGCAGTGTGGCTTAGTTTTTTTATTTCAAATTTCTGTAGGATATTCTTCTGATACATGGTCGTATATGGCCGGTGATGAACTTCACCATACAGGTACAACACATACCTGTCCCATCTTTGATTAAGAAAAATATAAAATCGGACTTTGTAAATCACTATCCTTGTTAGTTCAAAAAAAAGTTTTTTGGTGATTTATTCATTTCTAGCACAATTCTTGATATTTTGCTTTTTAGAAGTAAATCTCCATGTATTTGCACATTGATAAGTTGTACTTCGAGCACTGAGCACAAATTCATCTTAAGTCACAAACTCACATTACCTCTTTTTTGGGTTAAAAATAGTCGAAAACACACACTGACCAACTATCTTGTATATTATTGTGTCTGATTCGATATTGTATTTCATTTTTTTTCTGTAATTTCGTTTGTTATGTTTTTAATTCGGTGTAGCAGGCGAGGGCTAACTGTTTTGACGTACAGTATCACTATATTCTTTGGTGAAAGTGAAGGATGCACAATACTATTTATTTATCCTTTAATATCCTTATGTATGTTCCTCTGTTTCCAAAAAATAAAGAAAATATAAAGCTAACTCTATCTCTGAGAAAAAAAATTACTTTTCTGCATCTGCCATTGTATCTGAGATATCTAATTTGCTAACAATTCACAATATTACTAATCGAAAAATTCCGGTGTAGTTGCAATATATTAAAATAAAATATTATTACTGTATGTGAAATGGCTTTGTAAATAATTCATGATTCTAATCTTTTTGGTGTACTTTGTATAGTCTTCTGTATATAATTGGGAAGGTCTTTCTTTCTTTATGGTACATATATTATTGCTTAAGCATATGTATAACGAATTAACATAGTCGCTCTTGATAGGATACAACTGCAGCCTGCTTGAATTATTAAGTATTGAACCCTATGTTCTCATCAAGGAATTGTCATCATCTAATTATCTAATTTTTACTAAACTTTACGTTCAGTTGAATTTATCCATTGTTTGGTTAAACATGAAACATTCTGATTTTATTTTAATTTTAGCTTAAATATGTGTACTTTTGACGATCAGAACAAATATATCAAAAATGATATCAAAAACTTTAAATAAGAAAAATAGCAATTTTTGTTCAATTGCTTCACAGGTCTTGTTGAAGATTTGTTCTTTAAATGATGACATCGAAAATCTTTCCCAAGGTGAGCTTGTTTCCGACCAACTAGCTATTAGCTATTCCTTATGTTTGTGGCTTTATTCATCTTTATATGACATCTATTTATTAACTTAGTAAGGTGCGTATAATGTAGTATATTTAGCTCTATCATTACCCGTAATTCACATTTAAAATGTCTGTGTGAAACTATTATCTTGTGTATTTTAGTATCTCAAATAAATGTTTCACCAAATTTTGTAGTGGTGTTTGCTGGCTGGCGCGGGTTCTCTTGTTTGTATACCATGTACAAATCTCTCAAGTGTGTGAAACCAGTAAGCATCTTATTTGTGGTTGGTGCAGTACTGGCGTAAGAAATAATGACAACACATAGGACGTAGTTTCACAAGAGTTGTTTAAACATCAAATGAGGTCTAAAACACATCATGGGCAATCTTAATTAAATTGAAAATATCATTGAAGATACACATGCCTCTATCTCTTACTTGATAGGATTTTCACATTTATCTCATGGAAAGAGGAATATCCCCTGAACGGCTTAATCATATGGCAAGCCACTCCCCTGTGCGGTTCATGTCGGGTGTGGTTGACCCTTTATTTGTTTCAGATGCATGAACTTGATGGTGGAGGAAGCCCCAACCGAACAGCGGTTACGTGAACCAACCCTCGGCAGGAAGCAGAGGCGTAGCTTAGGGGGGGGGGGCAGTGGGGTACATATGCCCCCGGGCGCCAAGGTACAGGGGCGCCAAAATGGGGCTGGCAAAAATTTCACAACAAAGGTAAAAAACGGTCACAAGCAAGATCGCACCGGCGGCAGACATCTAATCTTAGTACATGGCAAACTGCACACTTGGTCAGACCACTTACGACTGCCGACGTCATCACGCACATATCACGGTCAGATTTCCATCGTAATTACATGGCCAAAAAAATCTGGCCGGAAAACAAAGCAAAATTTGATTTGGTAACGTTAGGTAACAAAATGCACCGGGTTAATTACGTGGTTCTGTATCGTTAAGTTCTTGCCTGCGCACTCGGATGTAAGTTGATATTAGTTCTGTGCTGGAGACAAATGGAAACGGAATTTGGTTGAATGATGTTAATACATGTTTTGAGTAATACGTGGTTTTGTATTTTGTTGTCAAAGTACCGTACTTTGCGGCAGAGTTACATAAAATATATTATACTGTGCTAAAAGACCTCAATGCCGTTTTCGACAATTCGTCGAGATTGCACAGATTTTGCAAATCTCTACCACACGGACATCAATGGCCACGAACTTTTCACCGAAATTGGAGATTGCAGAATGCTGCTCAGTAACAGAACTGTAGATCAACCAGAAACTCCTTTGGCTCTTCTTGGTTTTATTGTGTCTTTTGAAGACGACGTTTTATTCAATCTGCGAATTTCTCTACGAATTTTGTTAACAATATCAGTTTCAATTGCAAGCTGTGAACGGTCTTTCAGCAGATTGAAACTTATTTTGTCGTATTCGCGTGCATCAACGGGACAGGATCGTCTCCGTGATCTTGCACTTCTAAGTGTTGAAAGAGAAACATTGGAAAAAAACAGATTTTGATGACGTGTTAACCAGTTTACGACAGTGAAATTGAAAAAATGAATTTATTTTAGACTATGTAGATCATCTTTGACAGTAACTGAGTGGGACATATGCTCTATTCTGTATAGCTTTGCTTCTCCTTTAAATAAAATGTTCCATTAAAATTTGAATTTACATATACATATATTTTTGAATAAATAATAAAATATATAAATACATATAAATTTGAATTCACATATCGTCACGCTAATAACCGAATTGCGTAAGTCATTTTGGGCGGTTTTGAATTTTTCATAAAATAGGTATTTATGTAATGCTGCGCACCTGTCTGTTAACTCAGATTTTATTTTAAGAATTCCGAAACCCATAAAAATAGAAATTTTGTATGATATGCAAATTTGTTCAATTGTTCCGTCATAATGAATTATCATTGTTAACGCAGGACAGGACTGTGACGTCACAAAGGCAAAATAACCTAGGCGAAGGATTTTCGAGTTTTTGCATCTCAGATTCTAGCTTAGCTCTAATAATTTTCAATTTATACTACTGTATAGGAAGGCGTGCACTTGTGATATTTACTGTCTGAGTCCAATTCACCTTGGTTGACTTTTATATAAGAGTACATTACTGTTTTATCTTTATATTTAACTTTAGTCTTATTTCGGTGATGTGCAGAGCGTGTTATATTGATGAAATATATATTTTTAAACATAAAAAATAATGTAATTGAAACAGATTAGCTATTTTGGGGATTTTGGATTGTTTGGTTTTCAGGACTGGTACATATAGACAAGTTGCAAAATTGCGTATGTCCTCTAGCCATAGACACATTTTTGCCTAAATCACAGTGTGCCATTATGACGTCACATGACTGCGTCATACAAATTAACTTAAATCCGGCTACGATCAAAAAGTTGAACTATGGCAAATTAAAGACTCTCAATGGCATAGCATAGCAATATCATTGGGAAGTTTTTCTCAAAACAGCTAAAAATGACTTAGGCAATTCGGTTATTAGCGTGACGAAATATATTTTTTTTTTACATATACAATTAAATGCAATAGAAAACATGATTAAACGTGGGGGCCGGGGCGCCAATTTTATATTTTGCCCCGGGCGCAAAATATGCTGGCTACGCCTCTGGCAGGAAGGAGTCCCGTAATCCTCCAGTCGAGACCTGAAGCATTTCAAAATGACTTGCTTCGTGTATGAGTTTGCTTCTGTTGGATCTTTTGTACAAATCCCTCGCCAGTTAGGCAAAAATGTGAAATTAAGGAAAACACTGAATTGAAAAAAATTGAATTTCCAACAAATAGATAACGCTGCGTAAGTGTAATATATATTACATCGTTTTGTGGTATCGCATGCTATTTTTGTTTTATTGCAAGGTCATCGAAAATGTTAGCATTCTTGTGACTCGATACATTTTCCAAAAACGACATTTGAGAGTTTCGAGTGTCCCATAATCATGTTTATTCAGTGCCTTTCGACTAGAAACGTTTCGTTATAGTCAGTTTTCAGTCGTTCATCACCAATGAATGTGCTGACATATTCAGTCAGCTCAGATGAGCAATCAACCGAATTATATATATATATATATATACTGAAATTCAAACACCTAAATGCAGATTTGATACGTCAGTAACATACATGAAGTGGGCTAAAAAAAATTATTTATGTTTTCGTTGAAAATAACGAAACCCAATGAGACGGAAGCTTGCGCAATATTGGAGGCGCAGTTCTTACCACTTCATAGCAGCTCCTGCCACGAACGTACCGCGCAGCTCTTGCCATGGTTTTATAGCGCTATTCAGTATTTAGTAATCAGTATTAACGGTATATTCACAAATTAATGTACCAGATTTCAATTGATCGTGCGGAATTATATCTACTTAAACCCTAACCCCAAATTCATCAAAACTGTCTCCATAAAAAAAAACGTTTCAACCTGCCGTGGTTACGGCAGCAAAATTTTACCTGCGATTGGTTTTCAATTTGCTGCCGCGGTAACGGCAGCTCGTCATTGGTTTGTGGCGGTTAAAAATCAGTCGCCAGCATTGAGGTTTGGCCGTGGCAGCCACGGTATGGAAATACCGCCATGGTTTTGCGGCAGCTGTAGACGCCACAGAATACTTAAAACTGCACTTGCAATATTGTGTTCTGAGCTAGGTAGAATTGATAACGATATATAATTCCATCATTTGTATTTGGAACCAATAACAATGAAACCAGCCTTGGATTCTTTCACGCTGCTTCAGAATATCTGAAATACGGTAGTTCATTTTGGATATCGTTTGTGCTTATTAATATAAAATAAAAGAATTGTAAATGAACTATCTCGCTCAGTCTTGTTAGGTGTTATCGCGAATAAAAGATTGAAAACTCGGTATACCGTATATATAAATATACCGAGTTAAATCACTCAGCTCCACACTGATAAAAAAACATGCAACCTTAACTGCTTTAAACGACCAACAGTCAGTTGAGTGTTGGATATTTGAATAAAACCCACTGGTGAAGTGATATTTTATTATTGTCGATAACACCAAAACTGCCCTATGTTCTTGGCAACCGATCCAAATTTAAGACCATTATTTCGTCATAGAAGAATCAAACATCCTAGAAGTCTTCGAACGAAATTGCTTTTCAGTTTTGTAGCAACACCTTCGAATCGCTGAATCCAACGGTTCAAAATGTTAAAAGGATTCGCCCGACGATTTTCGCGTCGCTTGGGAAACGTATGGAAACTCTTGTCCGCCGATGAAGTGGATGACAGTATATTTGACAAAGAAAAGAATCTTTATAAACGTGGAATCATCAAAGCATCTGGGGCACTAGACATGTTTGAATCAGAAGTCATAAGTGGATCGGAGTTAGTGGAGGCGATTGACAAGTAATTAAGTAAACTTGTAGCCTATGTATAATATTCCACTTTTAGTAACTTGTTACCAGTACTCACAAGATGTATTTTCAGAATGGGAAATTTGGCATACGCTGGAGGGCCACCAGCAACGAAGTGCGCGGGAACATATCTCCCGAAGTTTGTCGAATTATTGAGCAAAGGCGATATCAGAGCGGATGTGAAGGTGTCAATATTGAAAGCAATCAGCATCATCACAATAAACCATTTGGAGCATCAGGTGAATATTTTACTAAGGCTGAGTGTTCAGGCTGATTAAGATGATGGAGATATTTCTGACAAGCAGTGTAGTTAAGTTACCCAAAATTACCGTAAAATTATGTCAGCATGTAGAGAAAGTGAATTTCCGCTTTTCTGAACGTGTTCAGCATTAGCATTACCTGATAGCTTGTTTAAAATTGAGACATTCATCTGTATTTTGCAGGACCAATGCGAATCCCTTGGTCTGCTTCGACAAGTCAGTGGTATAATTTGCGACAGCGAATCATCTGAATGTCTTTTACTATGGGCCATTTACTGTTTACATAACATTATTGTTGGCAATATCAGAAATATGCAGATAATAGCCGAAGACAAAGCGATCCACGAATCCATAGTAAAAGCAAAAAGTTTGAACTGGACAGCATTTTTGTATAATTATGCTACAGCCGTTATCAAGTTAGTCAATATAGAACTTCAACCGAAGACAGATTTTAGGTCAGTTGAGAAGCCTAATGTAACGCCGGACTCCCAGTCGTCTTCAAAAGACGACTCTTCAGAAAATGCTATTCCTTCGTTTCATGATACGGAAAATGGTGTTTTAGTTGAAACCCCAGCTAAATAAAACTATTTAAACAATGCAAAAGTGTGTAAAGTTGTTCAAATTAGTGCTGTAGAGTGGATGTTTTGCAACCGACCCCAAACTCCGAGTAATTTAAAACTCCCGACCCAGTGTTGACGAAAATTTATCTGCCACTCCAGTTTGAAGACAATTTTTACTCCCGCCTCAAAGAAAACAAAATTGGAACACTGAAAACATTTGCGAATGTTAGCCCTCTTTATTGGGAATGCTTAGTCAATCACCTTGACACGACTCCGCGGTCCGGGTTCATCTATGTGTCATACTGAAAAATTGCTGACTATTGGAAACAAATTTTTATGGGTCTATTTTAATTATCCAAAATTTCTAAAGACCCATGAGCAGTGGTGAGATTCAAATTTTTTGTCAGCCGGTTCCATCACAAAAGTCATATTTTTCGGCCGATTCTGTTACATGTTTTCTTTTACTAATGCTAACCGGTTCGCTGATCTCCTAAAATTCCGTGAGACTAGGGATAGCGGAATTGAGTCTAGATTCGATTCTCCGCAGAATCGATTCTCAAGGTTAAATCTTGGATTGCAAACAATGTGTAACGTTTTGTGGCAATTCCTTCACATATATATATGTATAACTGCTTGACTGTTATGCTGAGTTGCTACGACGCCGCCAACCTCACTTTATATATATATATATATTTTGCTGGAAGCTAGAGTGCTGTTACGTTTATTTATTTCAAAAATCTCTATGGGTTCTTGGAGATTCGTTTTTTTCTTGTGCGATTTTGTATACAGTGACAGATTAAATATACCCATACTACTTATATATACCTAATTTTGGCCTTCTTGGCCGCCCACATATTCTAACATCGCTCTCTTGTTTAATTTCACGCGGTATTGTTGAGTGGGTATGATTTCTCGGTGGAATATGCAGAGGAATTGGATAAGAATCGAATACTTGTAAGTAGTCATACTTAGCATCCTTACTTATGACACATACGCACACAAGCAGCACAGAGTTCTTGTTAGAGAAATAATATTATTTTTTTCAAATCTTTTCCTCTGCGTAAAAATGAAATATAAATTTGACGCTTGATTCGGGCGAAATAAATAATAAAACAAATTAAAGAATACACAAAATATTCAAATAATTTGGCAAAAATTGTTTGTTGAAACTTAGCAGGATACTAAAAACAGCGTTCAGTTTCCCTCACCATAAGCAAAATATTTTATTATTATTTCTTTTGATTGTTTTCGCTAATTCTCTGGGTTTTCTTTTCGGTTTCATATGTCTTTTGGAAGATTTATCTTCCCTTTTCTTTTTACAACACCGACTTTTTCTACGAAACTTTGGTTTACCGGCACTGGAAGCCACCGAGGAGGAAGATGACTTTGCAACAGATTTTTGTCGATCAAATTTAACTCTTCGCTTTCGGAGCTTCTTTCTTTTACGTTTGGAATATGTCGTGAAATCTTTCTGACAATTCTGAAATGAATGAAGTAATCGTTTTTCTGATATTTGACTTGCAATCCCTAAACAACTACTACCAGAGCAACTACTAAAACATTCGTTATTATATTGTTCTTGCAGCGATCGCCGCATCACAAGAAAATTTGTCTAGCATCGTTAACAGTTGAAATTTAATATATTGGGTTGGAAACGTGTTTACTTTTCGTATCTGGGTATTATATATAGATATACATGGTAGAATATACAGGAAGGCAAAGATTCTGGTCCCTATTTTTTGATCGATGTGAAAAATATAGAGAATTTCTTGTGACTTTATAAATTGTGTGGCATTTTAAAACACACACCTCTTCAGACGAATATTCCTTAGCATGGGAATTGTCGTAGACAGATCGAGCAATTTTTGATCCGTTTTCATCAATTTCCATATTTTCTAATGATGGACCAACTTTGTGACTCGCCATTCCCATCCTCCTGTACGCTCGATCTGCACAGCATTTCACTGTTTCAATTTTACTAGGTTTTTCTTTCTCTGTCGGACTAGACTTCACATTTGTTTCATCCTCAGTATCTGATGGCGGAGATTTTCTTTCTTTGCTGTTTGTAGGAAAATAGGTTTTTATATAAATCTTTCTACAATGAACTTGCGTATTCATGACAAATTTCCTAACTGAAAACATTATTTTGATAAAATTAAGGGAGTGTAAATTTGTCAAACATAGTTTTTATTCACAAAAAGAAAATATAATTAATTCAAACCTTTTTCTGTATTCCCGTCGCATATCTTTGACCTTGAAAAAAACAAATAAACGCTTTATATTTCTAGCGTTGCAATTAAAATAGCTGAAAGCAGTGTCAAAAATTGTATACAAAGTTTATCAACTCAAGTTCCAATTCATCGTAATTGAATTCAAACTTTTTCAGCAGGGCCAAACCAGTAATATATTTTATATATACAGTATGTAACTTATCTATTTCTATTAACAACTTTAAATTCCTAAAATTGGCATATACTACATCGTTCAGCCCTTGGCATTTCATTAGTCATCGATAACTTTGCTTAGAGATGACTATCCTTTTGTCATAGTCAAGTTTATTTTATTTCAGTCAATAACAAAAACGACAGCTAACATAAAAAAAATTAATAAAGGTTAAAAAATACACAATTTTACCTGGAAAGGCACATGGAACTAAAGCTGACTATCAAGCATTGACAACCAACTTTACAGTGTGTGAGCGTGACCATGGTTTGGCAAATTCGTCTAAAAATGAGGACATGACATACCAAAAATATTCTTTGTCTTACCCTATCTCTCAATTCTCTTGATTGTTGGTTTTGACTCGAATACAAAGTTGACGTACTCGTACGAGATTTGCTCCTACTTTGCCGTCGTTTTTTGCACCCGTCTTTTTTTTGGCAATCCTTACCTGATGTTCAAAATAATATAAAAATTTTCAATAAAGAATCCAATATTGTCAATAAATATAAAGTAACATACCCATATTTGCAATCGCAAACACGTCGTCCGCGACATTCACAAGTTCTCTTTTCTCGATTCCTATTTCCAGAGCGTTCCGTACAGCCTTTCCTATTTCACACGGATTTACGCCGATATCTTCGTCTTCTATCATGCGACATATCTTGTTAATTGTACATCCAGTTGCCGAATGCTGCCTACGAATTAATTTCTTTATAAGAAATAACAACTTTGCTTCGTGTTTTGAAGACGGCATTTTGAATATAAAAGGTTGATGTGTCGATGATGCTAATCTGTATTAACTTCACGATATGATTTTGTATTAGAGTGTAGTTATCCTAACGACAGTTCCTTTCTCCAATATTCTTACAAACAGCATCATTAGGCAGCACCCTATCGCACTTGGTACCTAACTTCACAACCTTATCTTTCTTGTGTTAAGTCGTATTACAATCCGTGCAAAGTACATTTTATTATTTTAATTGTGACGTCACAGAACGAGATTCACTGAGCTTTACTGACAAGGATTCTCAACTTTAGGGATAAGTTTGATTTGCTTTTGCAAGAGAGTGAAGGCTGTCTTCACAAACTGGAGTCTCGCCCCCAACACTTTTGTGTATATCGGATAAGAGTTATATATACACCGATATATTCAGCTCTTTGATCCTAGAATGTTTTGAATGAGCACCGTCTAGCTAAGCGCCTGTGCACGACGAAGTTGAAGAGTATCTTTGCATACGTGCAGAGTTACGGTAAATGTAATTCACCATGCAACTAATTGTAAACCGGGTCTAGTGCACCACATATACATATCTGAATGTGGGAGTTCTGGGACATATTTTCTTCGAGCTGAAACAACGTTCGGTTAAAAAACTGCACACAAACGAATATTTTATTCGGTCCGCATTGTTGTAACTCATTAAACAACTATCATTTTGAGTTACGCGATGAAACATATCTTTCCTCTTTGACTTTGCGAAATACCGTATCTCTCTGCGTATCATACGCACAGGTCAAATTTAGTCGCACAATTATGGGGGTGCGTATTATACACGGAGAAATACGGTAATCGGTATAGATATATAAGACACGGATATAGATGATATGATATCCCTGTCCCACTTCCTATAGAACACATCGACAACTTGTGCATATTGCTATATTTCCAAGTGAAAAAACTTTCGTCCAATTAAACAACATAAACAAAAACAAACAAACACTTTAATCAAAACAAAAAAAGAACACTTTCTGGGGAATTTATCATCGGATAACACACTGCCAAGCAAGGTACATTGGTAACCGCAATAGATATATATATATATACAGCTACTGTAGAATTCCTATTTCGTGATATCAATGGATGTTTTAAACTGGATTAGAGGAAAACCAAGCGTAATAGGTAGATTTTCACAGCCTATATTTTGATATGATGACCATACTTGATACCAAGCTTGTCCTTGTATAACCCAATGATGAAATAACATGTATTTAATGGAAGAACAAATTAAAAGGTGAAAACTAAGTATAGATACATATATAAAATTAATTTTAATTCTTTCTATATATTTGAATATGTAATTAGGTAAGTAAAATTTCTATGTCATATATAAATATAGTATTTTCTATTTATTAAAAATTAAAGATAAAATTAAACCATTAAAATCACGAAAATATATCTTGGAAGAAGATTTTTACAAGAGACACCGTGTTTTAAGTAAAAAAATAGTATGGCTTGGAAGTGAGAGAAAATGTTTGTAGAGACTAGAAGCAGAAGAATACTTATGCCCTACAAAAGCAAGCTTTTTACCCCAAATTAATCTGCTATCATCATTCGTTGAATTTGTTTTCTGAAATTCACTTATACCCTACAAAAGCAAGCTTTTTACCCAAAATTAAATTTTTATCATCATTTGACAAATTTTTTTCCAAACCTAACAAGTATGCCCCACAAATGCAAGCTTTTTACTCCAAATTAAATTTTTATCATCATTTGACAATTTTTTTTCCAAACTTAGCTAATTATGCTTCACAAAAGCAAGCTTTTTACCCAAAATTAAATTTTCATCATTTGTGAAATTTTTTTTTCCAAATTCAGCTAATTATACCCTACAAAAGCAAGCATTTTGCCCGCAATTGAATTTTATCATCATTTGTTAAATTTGTTTTCTGAACTTTACTTATTCACAACAAGAGCAAGTTTTTTTCACAAGATGATATTTTTGACCATCATTTGTTAAAGTTATTTGTCAAATTTGTCCTGCGAAAGCAAGCTTTTTTCAATCAAAATATACTTATTAAAAAATGCGCATGTGTACTGAATACCCCAATTTTTTATATTGCTAATATATCTCCATAAATATTAAAAAAAATGTGTTTTTATTTTTTTGATAAAAATTTGGGACGTGGAATAAGAATAGTAAAATCATAGAATCATGCAATTAATCATAAAAATATTATTTACAAAATTCATATTCGTTTATATTAGATAGAAAAAGAAATAGGAAAACTCTAAAAAACTACAGTTCTGAGAATAGGGTTTATAAATGGAAGCATATTATATAAATTAATCTAACTACATAAACAAAATTGAATTTCATAGAAAAAGTTTTTTTTTTTAATTGAGATCTAACAAATTAGCTAATTAATATAATTCAATCAAGTATTCGAAATATGCTATGTTCAATTGCAGAAATTATTATAGGCTTGAGTATATTATTATGTCATATAATAACCACAGTTTGAGTTATCAAATTTAGTATATTTTCCATGAATAGTATTTTTATTTAATTTGGCAAATATTCAACCCTAAAACAAATCAACCTTTTCTTGTTCCTACATGCTTTCCTATGCTATGCCCTCTACCCCAAGATGGTTTTAAATTTTGTCACTGATTCATAAATTGTCTCAAAATATGAAGAATTCGTCATAAATTGCTAGCAAATTGAATAATTAAAAGACCGCTAAATAGCTATCAGTCTTTATAGTACTAGGTCGGACGGCAGAAAAAAATTGAAAAAAAAATCGCAGTGCGTAAACCTTCAATTTAAATAGGCTGTGTGCTATTGCAATAAAAAGGACGGGTAAAAATCAGGCTTCATATCTCAATCAGAAAATATATGGACCATACACGAAACATGCCAGAATAGTACATTTTAACTCTGGCGCATGTTTAAAATTAAAAGTATACAATCCAAATTCACAGACGTTTTATATAATATTATGTACCGATAACTTCATTGCATTATAAAAAAAATGGAAGCTTATAAAATTTAACACTGGCAGGCGCCATACGTAGAAGTACGTTGTATATTTAGCGTAGAAAAGCAGATGACAGTGTGTTTTATTTGTTATTATATATTCTTGAATATATATCTTCAAAAAAAAGACGAATACTAAAAAATTTTCAATAAAAAACATACGAGAAAAAATTGAACTAAACTAAACACTGCTTTTTTCTGTGTGTAGTGAGAATAAAATATGACGGTACCTTTTCAAAAATGAGATTTTGGGCAAAAAAAGGAAAACTTCAAAATTAAATTCCAACCATACACGACCATTAGTAAACTAAAGGCGATATTGGGTTTTTCACTATTAAAGGGGTACCTGTCATATTGAGTATATAAAAAAATAATATTAAATTTGCTACAAGTTCATTGAAAAAGAAAAAAAAACTATTCTACAATTGTTAGTTTAATCTGTGATTGTTGTCACTGAAAGTTGACCTCCGAATGTTTCTGAAAAAATAAAATTAACTCAATTAAATGTTCGAAATAGATATATATTGAAGTCAAGTTAAGGACGACACAAATATTTAGAGAACCTCGTCCTCTTTCCAGTTACCAGTCCTTGTCACTGAGGTCGGATATGGAATTCCGATTGTTGGATTCTTGCATTCATGTTGTTAAACCACCCTATTTTTGTTTCTCTAATTCAGGATTTTCTAAAAATATATGACAGTACCTGCAGATTTTTGTCTGTCTTGAGTTCCTACAGTTACATGTGACGGTGATCGTCCAGCAGTTCTTGGTCTTTCTGTCGTCGAAGATGGAGTCCTGCGTCCACTTGAGGGTCTGGCAGGTAATCGAGCAGAACTAGGACGGGGCTGAATTCCTTTCCTAGACATCGGTCCATTGTAACCACTGTCAGGCGCGGTTAGACTTTTGCCAGAAAGATGCTAAATAGAAGAGATGATATTTTAAAATTAGAACATCCAATATAACTTAGGAGTTAAATAATGCAGTAGTTTGCCTGGGTGACCGTACATTTGAACCCACGTACATTTGAACCCATGCGTATATCCACGGGTTCAATCTATATGCGGGTGCTAAAACCCATGGGTTAGGGTTAGTATGGGTTTAACTATCCGTGAAACAAAAAAAAATCCATAGGTGCAATAGCATACAGGTGCAATTGTCATGGGTTCAAATGTACGTGGGTTCAAATGTAATGGAACCGTTTGCCTGATGCACTTGGATGCATTATTGATATCAGAGCTGAAGTTGCATTTTTAAACTACACAGTGTTGGATAGTCAGTGTAAGTCAGTTACCGAATGCCTACAAGATAATACTTATAACTTATTTATCCCAAGGGAGAGGAAAGACGAAAAAACACGGTTTAATAATAAGGCGAACTGCGGCTTCCTGTCCGGTTACCAATTCATGTTGGATATGGGGTTAGTTGGCCAGTTATTTGTTTAAGATGAATGGACATGATGGTGAAAGAAGCCGTAACTAACCAGCAGTTACGTGAACCTCTTGCCATTAATGCTGCTGATTACAATGTGTAGGTTTCAGAATAAAATCCAATGGAAGATTATATGTGTAATATGATTGCTAGACTCCTCGTTTTCGCAGAGTGATTCAAGTTACAGATGTTTGGCTGTTTTACAAATATGTTTCAATCGCCTTGCTAACTATTCATATATCTGACAAGAAATTGTGGTTCGCTACATCTTCAAATTATATCTTATGAGATTTCTTCGCAAAGGACATTTTGTTTTGAACAACGTAATATTGTATATTATTGTCAATACAAACTTGTTGTAGTTGAAGTATTGGAAGTCTTCCTCTATAAATATGTCCGTCATGTCCCTGCAATTCAACTTCTTCTTTTGCTCCATCGATTATTGCTTCCTCATCTTGCCAAAGTTCACTGAAGTCAAAAGAAAAGTTAACCACTCACGAGATTTCGAAAATTGTACAGATACACTGTAACCTATTCCAGGGCAGTGGAATTGGGACGTGCATGTTTTAGTAGTAATGAAGTCGGAGCCAAAATATCAAATTCTAAATATTTGAAGTTAGAGTTGAAAATTTCAGATATATGACAAAGGTGATTGAACTCGAAATTTTCGACAAAAACAAAAAAGTTTACTATTCATTTTCAACAGCCAATTAACGAAGATTTCAGCAGTTTAAGCCTTTTTTAGAGTTTGGTATAAATAATCTCTGACAACCAGGCGTCGCTTATATTTCAAATGGCTCAGAGACTTGAGTTAAAGTCAGGAGAACCACCCGATGGCAGTGAGGAGTCCAGCAATCCGCTCCCACATAATTATTCCTTAATGTGATTAAAGCCTGCGAACCCACATAGCAGTGCGAAGACAAGCACACCAAAATTAGCAAACATACCGTTTAACCAGTATGTCCAACTTAGCAAGCACATATACTATAACATTACTCTCAATATGTTCACACATATTGATACAATTCTCGATGTTACCTCAGGTGTGTTAGTCTCGTGTATCTTCTATGGGGATAAGTTAACGTGTATCCACCCCCACAGCTTCTGCCTGAAGGCATCACATATTCAAGCTCTTCTGCCTCACTAGAAACAAAATATATTGAGTAAATTTTTGAAAATTTGAGATATAGGAATGAAAATTTTGCACTGCAGAATTGTGTTACATGAAAAATTATTGCGGAATAATTGAAATTTTGTGAATATTTTGTTTGAATATGTAACTGTGAGTAATGCTCTCATTGCAAAATGGCCTTTCATAATAAAAAATTAAAATTTTGATATTGTGTATTTTATGTCCCGAATTGTGCCAATTATTTCCAATTTTAAAAAATGATGCCATATTTATAATATTTCAGATGCTGAAAAATCATTATTACAATATTTTTGAAAAAATTCGTAAAAAGCTCAAAATATGTTATTTTTACCACGTTTCACATGTGCAATTCACACATAAAAATTACAATTCGCCAAAATTCAATTAACTTAACATGATGAAAACCAGACATAGCAGCTTACCACATATAATAAAAGAAACTATGTCAAGAACAAAAGGCCGAAATGGAATTTAAAATTGTTGAATAGAAATAGTTATCTGATATGTGTGTTTGGGAAGACGATAGCATGTCCATTGAATACGATGCATCACTAAATAACCAGCTGTTTATCTCTAAACAAAACTCAATAATTGTAATGTAGAGGGTATTGAAAACGTGACTAGTCTTGAATATTGTGAGTTTATTTTTAGTAAACGGAATTTCTAGATCCGTTTTACTATATTAATATTCCGACTGTTTTACAAATAATCAATGATGTAAGAGTCAAATATAGTATCTGACTAGTCAAATATAGTATCTGGCAATTATGAAATTTATTTTTAGTAAGCAGAATTTGTAAGCCTGTTTTACTATAATATTATTCCGAATGATCAATGAAGCGTTAGTGAAATATTGAACCTGACTAGTCTTGGAAATTGTGATCCGCACATTCTATAATTTTTTTGGAATATTTTTACTTGTTTTCAAGACTTAAAATGAAATTATGACAATATTTGCAGAAAAAATTGGTCAAATATTGTAAAATATAGAGCAGAATGAAAATATATGCCAAAAATACAAACCGATTTTCTGGTTAACGATATGTGGTGCAATTGTCAAGAAATTACACTGTGTGTTATTTTCACAACAACATGCATGTGTGTGTGTGTGCACATGTGAGTAGTGCAAAATCGAGTTGGTTAACGATATGTGGTGCAATTGTCAAAAAGTTACACTGTGTGTCTTTTTCACAACAAACGTACATGTGTGTGTGTGTACATGTGTGTATGTGAAAAATTCAAGTTGTGCTATTCATGAAAAAATATTCTACAAATTATAATGTGCTGTGCAAATATTCAAACACTTTTCAGTCAGAAATTTGCATGTGTCAAGCAAGAGTAAAATATGAAGCGTACTCTAAAGGTGTTGCACATCTATGTCCCCCAGTTGGCCATGAAAAATTTAATGCCCAGATTTTGACTCGTATGAGAAATAAATCAATTCCAAAATATAAATTACAATTGATAACACATTAAAAATTCCTGAAAAAGAAATATTTTTTCCAAAAAAAAAGCTATATCTGATATCTGAGGCCTTTGGCAATATAAAGTTTGAGCTGAAAGAATAACTTGATCTGTCTGTGTGTGGCTTGCTAGCTTTCTGTTCTCACTACAATATATTATCACTCATAATATAAACAACTAGTTAACATGTAGCCTACATTACATTTTAATGCAAAAAGACAGCCATCCATGTTATCATTATCTCCAAGGAAATATTAAATATTTAGATAAGGCTACACATTTTTATACGTTTAAAATAGGAAGATTGAACTTAAAGAACCTCGCACTGTCATATGGTATATATGGTATTTGTCCGCATTTTTCTGTGTAGACTGGGGCTTCCCAAACTGGGGGCCGCAACCCTGCAGTGGGACGCATAGCAAGTTTTGGGTATTACAATTACAGTATTAAAACTAGTGCGAAACATAAATCTCACGATTTCGAGAAAATACATGGGATCAATCAAGCAGCGTGCTTGCATAACAATGCCGATCATGAGCTCAAAACTTCGGGAAGCCCTAGTGTAGACAACCTTGTTTTTGAGATGACCCTTCTAGGATATTAAGTGCAATTAAATCGCCCATGGGATGGACCATTACTTGGCAAATTATGGTAGTTATTTTCAGAGGTAAAAATTTTTTGAAATATTGTTTGAAAGTCAAATTCTAACAGTGCATAAAGAATAAATTCATTGTCATTTCTATAGTGCCTCTTCAAATTCTAACTTTTATTCCGTGGCTATAATATGTGAAGGTACAAAATAAAGTATTCATGCCTGTGGATACCGAGCAAAATGTAGGATAAAAAACATTGTCACATCATGAAAGACTCTTTTAATTTCAATATTGTATTAAATTCAACCACATAGGTATTATTTAGATACAGATATATTCAAATTTATGCCAAATAGAATTTTAGTAGTGAAACAGAACCACAATTTAAAAAATCATAAGTTTAGTGATTTAAGTGCGTGTCGGTATATTCAGTTATAAAATTGTAAAATAATCATCAAAAACGTCATCTTTGATTAGAAAGGGTTTAGAATCCTGAATCACCATGAAATACCAATTAACATGGCCTAACCAAACATATTATTTATTCATACTTTTTTTAATAAACATATTCAGAAATATGGTAGATGTAGATCAAAGCAGCCTAGTGTCAATAAAATGCTTAAAAATTTCAACAATTTTTTGAAA
Organism: Styela clava; assembly: GCF_964204865.1. Lineage (NCBI taxonomy): Eukaryota > Metazoa > Chordata > Ascidiacea > Stolidobranchia > Styelidae > Styela > Styela clava. The sequence continues at coordinate 22,726,981 of NC_135250.1, forward strand.
CCTATTTTTCCAAATAACTTGAATTTCAATTTCATAAATAAATGACTCGAAATATCTCGTCATAAATATACAAAAAAAATTGATTGATCAATCCGAGGTGATTTGGAAATTTTACTCCGCAGAAAAATCACCTGGTTAAAAATTAATACTGTGCTCATATATGTTACTAGAAACCGTGCACAACATATGTATGTTACTAGAAATCATGCACAACGTTAATCTTAAGCCTTGCATGGTGAAACTGCTGAGCTAAGCTGATTACTTTACTAGTACTCAAGCAACTATAATATAACAACTGTCTTACACATGATGCTGTCGTGAAAATTGTGGATCTCCGTGTGGATAATGTGTTTTATAAGCCAGTTCATCCAGTTTACGAAGTCTTGACATTTCTCTTTCTTCCAGCGCGGCACGGAAATTAGTCGAGTTACGACCAACTGGCATTTGGCTAGAGACATCAACAAGTTTACTACTTTAAATGGTAACTTATAAAAATAAAATAAACCTCAAATACTAAACATTTATAGTTTCTGACTATATGCACTAATTCCTTCATTTCTGATATTTCAAAGAAATATTTTTGGGGTGAAACATATCAAATACTAATTATCGGCAGATAAAATTTTACAAAGAAGTACTAAAATTTCAAAAATTTGGAAAACTAAAATCAATATATCAACACCATCTTTGATGTTAGTGTAATTTGTTTAATGCTAAAAATTTACACTATTTGTAATTTCGCCACAAAGAGACAAATAACTGTATTCATAGCCAAATTAAATTTACAAAAATATTGCCAACCACTGGTACATATACATCCCATATAAGGACACCTGACCACATCAATAAAATACACGAGACGACAATACCATATGCCTCCGAATTGCAATTCAACACAAATTACGCTCTAGTGCCTGTCTCAACAATTAATCAACACTGTTCATCATATTCTGACTACAACACTATAACATTTTTTCTATTCTGCTGAATCTAGTAGACTAAGTACACTCTTCTTACTAACGCTTCAATGAATATTATTATCATTACTTACCCTTTTGCTTGCTGTCGGATTTGATCAAGTTCAAATGATGTGTACGGCCGCACTGATTTGGTGGCAGGAAGTCCAGCCGTCGCTGGTATAGATGGAATCGGCCTGCGTGTATAAATGTTATTCTTAACTAAATTCGTGTTTTTGTAGGAGAAAATCTCTTTCAATTTCAAATTTCCAGTACTCATTTATTCAAATTATCCTAGTCCTATGAGCCCCAATATTTGATCCTGACTCCTGAGTTTTGCAGGTTTACATAATTCACTAGCACATTTTGATATGGCATTCGTAACAATTTTTCTACCAATTGAATGAAATTTTTTTTTTGTCCAAAGACATGAAAAATTCAAATTTCTCACACTTTTTATGAACGCAAATCCCAAATTTTTCAGCAAAAGAAAACTTCTGAAAAAAAAAATCTAAAAAAAAATCTCACCCAGCAGGAGTCATTTCAACTGGTCTATCACAAGAAATACAATGATAACTTTGTATTAATTGTTTTCTAAATCCTGCAGCTTCATCTCCTTCTTGGTAAACATCTTGTGGTTGATGTTTTTCCAATAATTTCTTCATTGCTTTCATTCTATTTAGAAAAGGATACAAATATAAAGTAATACTATCTTTTTTCAAATATTATTATAAGGGAGTATACATGAGTCTTCTCTATATTAGGGTTCTCCCTTTATAATTGGATGCATGTATCAAATTTAAGTATTAATTTTAATTGTTTTTTTCGATATCCTTGTCATGCTTATGAATGACCATTATTTTTTCGAATTTAATTTTGAATTAGAATGTTCTGATTTCAATTTTTCCGAATCAAGTTCGGTGTAGTACAAACATTATTTCGTTACTCTTACTTGAATTTGGAAATACTATAAAAAAAATTGTCAAAAATAACCTGTTTTCTAGATGTTGTTTTAAGCTTTCTAATTCCATTCGATCCAACTTCCCATCGACTTCAGCAGATAATTTGTTCACTTGCTTCTGCCATTGAGATTCCTGAAATTTTGTTTTTTTCAAAAAGGTAAAAAATTATCCATTCTAGTAAGATTTACCTCTGTTGCTTATTGCCTTTTATGAAGACTTGATGGAGAGTGTAGCTAGATACCGCATATACTGAGATGTGCGTAAACTTCCAAAATTTATATTGGGGCTAACCCATGGCAAATCAAGTAAGGTAAGCTACGCAAAATCAGGAATATTACAGACCTTTGAAAATATTTCACATACAAATTGCCTGCTTGTCTAAAACCTCGTTTAAGACCAAAGACTTCATTAATACATCAATAGTATTACGTTTAGTTATCATTCATTGAAATTAAAGTTTGCAATGCTAATTTATGTCTTTTTAAAAAATAAAAATCGTTACATTCACAGAATCCATTTGCTAGGAAAGACTGACTACTCACTTGTCCTAATATTTTTTCTAATAAATCGTCCAAATTTTTAGTAATTTCTGATGTCGTTGTATCAAAGTCAGATCGATTTACTTTTGTCTCCAATGCTTGTTTGTCTGCTTTCTAAAATAAAAGGTGTTTTTTTTGTAGAATCCACTACTTTTTGCATTTTTCGCTGGAAGTGAAATATGATATCCTGCGTTATGTTGCCTGAAGTTCCCCAAGCTTTTTAAACCAATTTCAAGCTTTCCTTTGTATAAATGTAATATATTGGGTATACAATACCGAACCAGAAAGATCCCGTTCCGACGAAAAATAGTAGCTTCCTATCAAAAAGTGTCAGCTTATATAGAGCCTTGTTCGAAGTGAAATGAGCATAAAACTTGAGGTAAAAATTTTATGTCAATTTTTATATGTGTATCATAACTACAGTAATTCTTCAACATTTTGCAGTACACTCGGAATTAACTAGCGGCACATTGAAGCGTCACTGAACTCACAGATTACTGTGGGAATCACTTTTCTCACAAAATAAACATTGAAATTTAATTCTGGATTATCTTTTCTGTATTCCAAAATACTATGTTTCAAGTTCAATCACACCTAAATTAAATCCACAGAACAAAAATTGAAAAGTGCTCTCTATTATGTCTAAAACAACATTATACATTTTAAAATATTTGTGTGATATTATGCTATTCAGAGGCAGACATTAAAACGTTGAACAAAAACACAGAGACAAACAGACACAAAAACAATTAAAACAATTATCGAGAATGTTTTCGACAATGATTACTTTAACAAACAGATACGTGAAGCTGGTTGTGGTTTATTCATTTTAATTTAAATTCTTCAATTTAATGCTTTTTCTTTTCAGACAATAAAAATAATTATTTTTATGCAAGATTTGACATAAATTCGGCATTAAAATAAAATCAATTTAAGAATATTTAAAATCAAATGTTAATAATTGCAGTGGAGTTTTAGTTACATGGCAGTAATGTAGGAAAATTATATGGTTAAGATTTTCACAAAAAAATAAAAATTCTTTTGCTAAGACAAATAAGTAAATCCCCAAACTCACCACATCGATTCTCAATTTCACGTTTTCTTTGTCAGCTTTGTTCTCATCCAATTTTTCAACATGGCCATATAATGTCTGAACATAAAATAGAACAATATTGACAAAATTGGCTACTGCAACGTATGCACTAATTATAGGCGTGAATTATTAAAATTAACCCAATAAATTGTAATTATATACAAGTCAGACACGCAAGAATTGTAAAGTAAAGTTACTTTATTCATGATTTAGTGCTCAGTTAAAAAGTAAAATGAATTCATTTTCTATTACAAATAATTTGCTTCAAACTTGGCTTCCATTGGTTAAGCCCTGTACCCTAGAGTGTAATTCTAACCCTAAAAAGTGTAATTCTATTCTCCTATTTTGAAGTACAATTTAAGCGATAACTCACATCAATATGTTTTTGTTTGACTTCATGTTCATCTAATGCAGTATTCACAAGTCTGGTTAGTTTTTCCATTTCCGCTTGAAGATTGAGCAAAGCCGTTTGGATTCCAGTAATAGCACTCGATTCCTAAAAAAATAAAACAACAAATGACAAAATATAAAACTTGTTTGTGAAGCAAAACCGTGACGCTTGGAGATACGTTGAGGTTTCGGACAGACGAAATTTACATGAATATTATATGTTTATCAAGATGGTGCCACAGAAAATTTCAGAGTCATGTCTGATTCATCTTGAGTGAAGCGAAAAAGATGGAAATTTAAAAAGATAAATGGCAAGATTGATGTAAGATTGAAAACTGAATTATACTAGTATCTTAATTCATTAGGATAACTTCCCCTGTTGGGATAATTATGTGGGAGAGGATTGCTGGACTCCTCGTCTCCTTAGGGTGGTCATGTAACCGCTGATCAATTACAGCTCTCTCCACCATAAACCGAGACAAATTATAACAAGCAATCTAATACCTGAGGTTGTGGTTCGCCATATGATTAGGACGTTTCATCGGCTTAGCTCTACATCAAGACAAATATGAAAATCCTATCTTCTAAATTAACTTGACTAGAAATACTGGTAGTAATAAGCAGATATACCTGTTTCTTAAGCTTAGAGACATGTACTGGAGCCTCGACTTCTTTCACTTCGGTAACATGAGTAACTTTCATTGATTTTTGTTGCGACTGAATCTGTTGCATTGCTTTGTTTAACGCTTTCTGTAAATCTGCTAACTCAGCAATTTTTTTGTCAATTTGATGGATTTGGTTAACAATACCGTCAACGATTGCTCGGACCTCACTAGTCTTGCCATCCTGTTTCTCATCCTCTTGTTGCAATTGCCTGTTCAAGTATTTTTATGAGAATTTTGCCAACACTCTGAGAAAGACTCTAAACAACCAACTGCTATGATTTGTATAAGAAATAATCTTTCCGATTCATAACATTGCACCATGGAAGATTATTTGTTAGTGTTTTAAATAAATTTCTAAAATTTTGGCTGCCAAAATATTTTCGTAACTGCTTGCCTGAAATTATCTGTCCAAACTGAATATGGCGAAAATATCTTACTTTGTGACAATTTTTTCATACTAGGCTTATTCCCCCTTTTCCCTCCAAACAAGGCCCTGGAAAAGCATCCACTGATATCTAGCGATATGTGAATGTATACTATTTTTGAAAAAAGCAGAATTTGCTGGCTCAGCATCGCCTATTTAATTTATTACAATCTGTGTAATGTGGTTGGTATGGAAACGAGCATAACCTGCGATTCCAACATAATTAAGTCTAACACTTCAAAAGCCCAATTTATCAAATAATCATAAATTATTATTTACATATACATATATGCAATATAGGTTATTATTCCTAGGATACCCCAACAACATAGGCTACAGCTGAAATAAAATCACGAACTACAAAATTTAGCATTCCCATCAAATTCATCTGTTGACTCACTTAATATGGCTGTTCATTTTCTGTCCAAGTCTTTGACAAGCAAGCTCTAATTTTCTCAAGTCGGTTGCGGATGCACCGCTGGATGACTCGTAACCTGAACTTTCTCCATCTGACATAGAACTACTGCCTTTGAAACTCAAAATACTGTCTATACTGTCCTGCTGCATTTTCATCATATCTGTGGCCTGAAATTTTATACTCGACAAGTTAATTTCTAAGATTTTGATCTGACATGAACTGATAATGAGAGATGAATTTAAAAATGCTATTCTAGATTTTCCAGAATCAATAGGGATTGCAATACCTGATTCCACATTAGGTATTTACTAACATGCAATCATACATTCTAATGATTTATAGCCTCGTTAGCGCTCAGCACTGCAGTGGTTGCCCGTAACTTCACTCAGAGATCAATATTTCCGAGTGAGTTCGCATGACATTGCTTTCAGAAAAAAATCAGATATTAGCATCCTACATGTAAAATGGTGCTGGATTAAACAAACTAACAATCCCACCTGATCTCTATCTTTCTCCAATTGGGCGATCATATCTTTCAATTGATTTAATTGGTCGAGTAAATCTTCTGGAATGTCCGCAGAACCTCCTAACAAGATCGAATGTTAAGAAATTTCACAAAAAAAGATTTTTCGAAGTAAAAAATCAAAAGTTCTCACCTAAGCCTTCCAAGTCTGACTTATCTGTTTTCGTGGGCAATACATCCTGAAATAAAATAAACAGTGGGGAATGAATTTTAATTCTCCAATTTTAAAAAATGTATTATGTCATGAACTATACACAAACTCATTTGATAAATAAGGCCTTTTTACGAACAGAAAATAAAAATAAACAATACATTTTCCATTTCGTATTACAATCACGATATAAAAAGGTTAATTACTATTATACTTCCAACGAAAAATAGTTTTTTCATTATCATTTCATTCACAGTTTATCAGCAGTAATACGAGAAATATTGAAAAACTGAGCAACAGAACAATACATACCTCTATGCCATCAACTCTTCCCTCAAGAACGACATGTTTTTCATTGAGGGCACCAATACGTTCAAGCATTTCTGTCGCCTAAAAGAGACAAATATTATAATAGTGTTGAAAAGTAAGCAAATGAAAATTTCAATAATATTTTTCCAGTATGCCATTAAATACATCTAATCTTCTAATAATCTTCAGGTATGCATGGTATATATTCCTCTTTAACAAATCAAATTTCTACGCAAATTTTGTTCTCATAAGTTTAGCCTGTGTGACTCCGACCTGACAGAGTAGGACAGAATATGACAGAGTATTATGGCAATGACCTATCTGTCGGTTGTAAAATTTTGCATCTTTTCCATTAACTGTGCTTTTACTGTATTAGTGCAACCCAGCATTAACTATCTTCAAAGACAAACATTTTTATTCACTTATCAATTTTATTTTCATTTTTTAAACACGCAAAATTTTGATTCTTTGTATTTGCGGAATCAAATATTACAATTTTTATCACTAACAACCAACAAAATATACCTGTGGAAATCTTTCTTTAGCCGAACTCAATCTTGAACTTGTGGGACTTGGTTCGCTTAATACAGGTGAAATCTGCTTTGCCACCGCCTACAAAAATTAGAGGAACTTTATATGCCTTTACTCTAAACCAGCGTTTCCCAAACTGTGTTCCGCGGAACACTAATGTCTTCCAAGTGTTCCATGGAAAAGGGACCAAAATTATCTGGGGATCGTGAAGTTGTCGCACAACTGGCGACCGTTCAATATCGCGTCACGGTCAGCCTAAAGCGGACAAATGCAAAAGGTCCACTCTTCTTTCTCAAGCTCTGCCTGGTTTTACTAGGAAATGCTGAAAAAATCACTCATGTTCGCTAAATTCGATTTAGCAGATAAACAAACTCCAGCTCGCAAAATTGCACCAAGTACTTCTAACTCCATTGTTAGGTAACATTAGAGGCAAACACTATGTAATAGAAAGTAAACGACAAAGAAAGGTAAAATGAATTTATTGATTCAGATACACAGCATTTAAAATAAGGAGCAATAAACATTTAAATGCAATATGCAAAATATTCGCTGATTATTTGGTTTCTGCGAGACTAACTACTCATTCTTCTTCTATGCTTTTGTGCTGGCGGATCCGTATGCATATATTGCAAGGATGATGTAGCAAGAGTAGAGATAACAATCCTAAGTGATTCAAGAGTCTGGCTGCACAATACACAAATATATTTCTATAACGTTTCGTCTGACCAAGGTCAGACTTCTTCAGACATACATACACAAATATTCAATCATATTTTAGGTATGTTGAATACACTTTTGTTAGTTTTCGCGGCGCATTTGGCAACTCGCCGCGGCGAACTAGTACTGTAGTAGCGCACCTTTTGGGACCGCTGCATTACACCATTTTTCTTTATCAATTTTACCCTTTCATTTTTGGTGTTCCGCGAAGCGAGATAAAAAAGCGTAAGTGTTCCGTGGCCAAAAAAGTTTGGGAAACGCTGCTCTAAACAAATCTCTGAGCAAGAAACACCAAGGTAGGAATAACTATATTTTGAAAGAAACAGTAATTTTCCAGTTTGGATTTGCCTACCCATTTTTTTACACCGTGGGTGATGGGATGAGATTTGAATTTTGAACGCAATTTTTTTTTTCAAGTGATTCCATTACCTAGAATGCGTCGATCACTAGGTCCTCATGCCTCTCCAGCTCTTAAACTGCTACAATAACCACTTCAGTTAGTGAATAAACATTTTCATATCATTTAAATTTGATCAAGTACCTCTGAATATCAATACACTTAGTAAAGAGTGCTTGAATTATGACACTTGAAATTGAACTAACGATAACACTCTGGAACAATAAACTTTATGGATTGTTCATATATAAGTGTTAAAACCAGAATAGCCTAACAACATTCTTAGTACAAAAAATATCACATTGATAGAAACATGATTTAACCCAAAAATCATTTCACAGAAAAAACAGGTATAGATGTTTTAGATCTAACTCATTGAAGTGGAAAGTCATGAGACGGTTTACTCATGAGGCAAATTACAGCCTCTCGTCGTGTTACCAATCATTTTTGAGTAATTAGTTGGTAAGTTATTCCTGGATACAAGGAGTTAAAGGTGGAAGAAGCCAATACTGATCAGCAGTTGTGTGAACCAACCGTGAATCGTGGGATTTGAATCTGCGCAGTGTGATCAGAGATGCAATGGCGAGTGTGATCAGCGGTTCGTATAGAACATGTATCTTTTTTTTATAGAGCTTTCAGAACAAGGCTCTAGACAAGCCTCTACTGATACACAACAATTACGCTGTCGAACTGATCATAGTCTTTACATTTCATTACACCCTAGTGGTTACCAAAGCTGATTATGATGACCAGGAGACAAGATTAAAAGCAGAAGAACATTTGCAGGCCAGGAGAGGGGAGCGCTCGCAAGGGGTGGTACCGATACAATAATTAAGATACCAGTATAATTGATTTGTTAAGAAAAAAAAAAAAAGGCTTAAACTGTGATATTGACGTAACAATTAACATTATCTACAACGCAAAATAAAAAAAAATATGAAGTGTTTAGCTATTTCACTTTCACAAGTTTGTCGGGCCATATTTAATTGTTACGCGGGTCGTAATTGACCCATGGGTTGTTTTATTTACTTTAACTCAATATTTTTTTTACATTTTGTATGGAGTTATCTTACTTATACAAATGGACAAACCTGTAGTTCCTCCATCTTTTTCATATGTTGACTGAGAGCTTCTTCTAACACAGGCCATGTTATGTAATTCTCAAATTCACTTGCGTCAGGATATCCAGATAATTTTGCTGATAACTCGGCCTAATGAAAATAGAAAAGATTAGATTAATTTTCGAGAACAGATCTCTTCAATTGTAACAATACTGAATTACTGACATTTATTTTAAGTCTGCTAATTATATTTAACAAAGAAAAAAAGAAAAAAGACAAAAATTAAGGAGTAAATTATGAACAACAAAGCATATAAAATTCCTTTCCAAAGTAAATCAAAACCATGTGCAAACAGTCTGGATAAATATACTGGTAATATAAGTAACACCACAATCAAACATCTGCTATTAAAAACACAGCAGCATTTATAGAATTTGACTAAGATATATAGAGAGAAAATTAATAAATTACAAAAAGCTTCCATTATACAAGTAGGTTGTAACTACATTATGTCCTGTTGGGAATAAGAAATTTTTTATTTTTCTTACATTTAATCAAATTTATCATGGCATATGCAACAAATTTATACTGAATTATTTAATTAATAATGATAAGAAGAATCAATTCACAATTACCTAACCTCCAAGCAGAAGAATTAAATTATCTCTAAAAAATTATAATTCTAAAATATTATGTTTCTCCTCCACAGTGTAGAATCTACAACCAACAAAATAAATATGACAATAATTGTTTCAATAAAAAGGTTAATAAATATAATTTTCAGTTGATATCCATAACAGTAAAAGTTCGAATTTTATCATCATTTTAATATAGTTGTCAGAACTCATAAAAGATATTGAATGTTGACATAAATCTTACTTTTAGATCAAATATTATACTACACCCTTACGTGTACATATCCTATAAATATTATTACCACTTCCGAGTACACATTTCAATATGAACAAAACTGCTTGTCGAAGGAAAGCATATATTGCGAAATTGCATGAACCCCAATTATAAAATATTCAATATTTGAAAATTCGAAAACTATTTTTAAAAATTCACAAAATTTCCAAACCTAAAAAAAATTGTTATTTATAAAAAATAAAATAAAAAAATGTGAAATAAAAATTTTGAACCAAATATGGTTTGACAACTTTTAATACCGGTATATCTTCCCAGTTCCCAATAAGAATATAAAATAAAATTTGAAAAAAGTATGATACAAAACTTTAGGATCACTAGGTGTAGCCATGTTGAATCATACTTCAGTACTTTCATACAGTGATTTGAAATAAAACAAAAAAGTATTTGGTTGAACTATATGTATTACTCCAATTGATCTCATACCAATAAACTTTGAACAGTAAGAAAATCTTATAAATTGCGCAACATCACTACCGTGTTACGCAATTCAAGAATACTGCTGTACACTAACACATGATTGTCCATTTCTTGTCATTGTTGTAACCTGCTCGTCCGAGGAAGTATGATTTTGGCAGACGAAAAGTTACAGAAATATATTTGTGTTACTGTGTAGCAGGAGGATTCATGGATTGCGAAGTTGAGCCATGTTTATTCCTGCTACAGCATACTTGGATTATACGCATACGCAAAGTATAGAGAAAAGATTGGCAATTTGTCTTGTGTAACCCCAACTCATAATTACTACTGTCAATTCTAAAAATTTAAATTAAGGTATATTGAGTTAGTGATATCTGTATAATCTAATGCTCATACTCTGTTTGAGGAGGCTCGAGTCATTGGCTCACTCAAGTTGTACTCGAGTCATGAACTCGCTTTGCACTCGAGCCACTATTTATCAAAGACTCGAAGTGACTCAAGTAATCTAAATGGAATACCTCAGACTCGGACTAAGCTCAAGCACATATTTTGAACAAATACCTACCAATTCTTCTTCAATTTTCTTGATTTTTTCATTGTAATCTTCCAAATTACTCAAGCGCTGCAGGATATCCGACATATCACCAGACTAAAACACAAATTATGTTCGATAATTAATTTTAAAAATATAAATAATTGTGTAAAGAGACGCCTGGGTTCAGAGACTTCTTTCTACTGGCTGAATCAGGTAGTCGTGTCAAAATCCAAAGAATACTTATAAAAATACAGCTGGAAATTTGAGAAAGACTGGTTACACTGCAACTTATGTATAAATCAAACAATTCAATTTGTATTCCATAAGTGTATAGTTTCCTTACCTTTGCTATTTCCTCCCATATTTTTGAAATCTGATCATTGAAATTTTTCTGATCATCTCGTAATTTTTTGATTTCTTTCAATAAGTCATCGAGCAATGAATTCGCCTGAAACAAGAAAAAAAACGAGTAAATTTTCTCGCAATTTCAAATGACGAGGCATATTTTCATAGCAATACAATGCCAAATAAATACAATTTGATAATAAGTACTATTTCTTTGACCAGCAATAAATTTAGAAATGTCTAATTAAAGTTTACAATGAAACCATAATTATGGCTTAAATCAATATTTATTTATATCAATAAATATCAACATTTAATATTACTTGTACTGTATTAATATTCTTTTTTTTACTTTGGAAAATTTGAGAAAAGTTTTAGAATAAGTCTAGGAAGTCTATTTACCCTTGTAACTCCTTCTTCGTTACTTTGAACTTTTTTCTGTAATTGCATATGTTGCCAGATGTCAGCTACTGGTGATATTGCAGTTCCAGATCTATTATAAACAAGGAATAATAAAATAGAAGCATACCATCACGTCTTGAGGAGAAAAACAAGAAATTTACAGATATAAAGATTTTTGAATGTTTGAGTCTAGTTGGTGCATCTAGCATCTTTCCTCTTACTTTGTTTTTCCAATAATTTGTTCATTGCTTGGTAATGAATTAAGAACAGTGAGTTGACTCTCAATTTTTGATACTTTTTTATCAATTTCTTCCAACGAAGTTGATTTTCTTGCAGAAGTATTACTTTCTGTTGCTTCCAGTTGAGGTATTTGATCTAAAAAAAAAGAGATTGAATTGAGAATTCTGACTTCTGAGTATACACTTATAAATTGAAACAAGAGAATTTTTACAAAAATAAAAAAAAATTGTTCATTTAGATTAGAAATCACCAGAACCGATTATTGTCAAAAAATATAAACTGAAAGATACTTTTTATTTAAAATATAATGATTATTTATGTATTCTGCAATGGGCAAGTATTTAATTTCAAATCTTACAACACATGGTGAACCACGGCCAGTTACCAGTTCATGTTGGGTATGAGATTAGATCACCAGTTGTTTCAGACTTTCAGTGTTTTAATCAAGAATCACCTGTATTGATTGAAGCTTTTGCATCTTGCAAATTCAATTTATCAAGGAGTGATAAAAGTAAAGATTGTAAAATGTTAAAGTTGACTGCTCCAACCTGAAATATTAATAAATTGTAAAAAATAAATTATTATCACTCATAATGTTAGCCTCATTTGAGGCTGTGGGTTAATTATATCTTGAACTCAACGGTTACCCCAGTGGGGTTTTAGACTTTAATTCTCGGTGGCCATTTTTTTGAGACTCTTAGTTAGCACCCGTGGCCCCTGCTCTTATATAAAAATAGCTAGTTTGCTTTTATTAATGCGCATCAATGAGTTTTTTTATGTCCCACATCTCATAATGAAAAAAAATAAATAAATAAGAGAAATAGAATAAATTGGATCACAGTCGAGGAATTAAACAAATGGCACTCAATTTAATTTACATTGATGTAGTCATGGTCAATGGTACTCAGTGAAAATCATGGCACTCTAGGAGACCAAGGGCCTAATCTGAGAAACCCATTAGCGCATTTTGTTATGGGAGAATCTAAAAACATATTTCAACATATAAATAGATAGGCTTATAACAAAAGAATATTTAATCATAGGAATATTTCAGCATACCTTAGAAATTTCTCAATTTTTCAAACAATAAATAAATCTTACCTCTGGAGTTCCCAGTGCCAAGTAAACCAGTTCATTTAAAGTTTTTTCTGTATAAGTTTTTTCCACTTCCATTGTTGCAATACAGAAGCTCTTGAATTATAGAATTTTTTTTATTTTACCATCATTGTAATGGATGTGAGCGAAAGTTTTATTTTCCTTGCTTGTTTTTAGGATTTTAGGCTTATATAAGTTAGAAATGAAAAAAAGAATTCATGATTCAAAATAGGCTAATAAATCCAAAATCTTTTTCTTCTGTCTGATTTTGGTATATTTACTTAGAATCATCAATAAATTTTCAGAAATAATGTTATTTGATGGAACACAGAACACTTTCTTTGAGCAGCACTAATCAAAATAATATGAATCTGGTTAAAATGTAATGAGAGATGACTTCCTAACTAAATTTTGAAATTGTAACAGAACTTTATTAACACTCCGTATTCTTCAGAAGATACTCACTCTATTTTTGACAATTTAGCTTGAGTGAAATTCTATTAAAAGCTCACATTTCAGCATTTAATGAGTTATAATGAGAAAGTAAGTTAAAAATAAATTCATAAACATTTTAAAAATTATCCCAAAGTATTTAGGTTATATAATTCCCAAATCGGTCGTTTTCAAATCACTGTTTCATAAGTTAAGCCCGCAAGAAATCTGATTTTAAATTTATGCTCACTATCCAAAGTGTCAGATTGTTGCATTACTGTTAAACTTCCAAACTTGATCCCCTAAATATCACAGCATAACAAGATGAAAAGGGTTACTAAGAATAGTGGACATATTGCCGTACCGGTACCGGTACCGTATTGCTTTTACTGTCTGCATGTGGTTAAACAATTCAAATATAGTTTTGAGAAGCCAACCAAATCAGAATGATGAAAGTAGAACTCTTACACCTTTCAGCTGTTACCTTAATCAGTCTTTGGTCGCAGCGTTAACTATAAAGGTATAACTAACTTCCGTGAGTTAACTTACCGTATTTCTGTATTTATGAGGTACCGGTACCGGCAAAAGCGAATGTCTAATTCTGTAATTGCTTGTGAAAGTGTGTTACTATTCTACACTACACTCAAGTTGTTTATATTACAAATGAAAACATAACAATGTATAAATCTAAAGCAAAACTGGACAGACTTGAAGACGCCGTTCAGCAAGTCGGCGAGATCACGGCCGCAATAATCTAGTCTGCCCAAAGATATACCGAGCGTGATGTCGTCATGGATACACAAAAGACTGCTTTACGCTTGAATAATCGTTAGTCGTTCCTTCGCGTGCCATTTATGTTCCAAATAGTTTTTATTGGTGATTTTCCGCTGGTCCCAAGTTTTATATTAGGAAATAGAAATTTCAATTATTAGTTTGACTACCCTGTCCAATCAGAAAAAAAATATCAGAATCTTCCTCCCTGCTGATTTAAGTTTAATAATGATTTCCGACATTCCAATGCATCTTAATGCTTTATCATCGTCTTTCATACATTTGAAACTTTTAGTTCCGAAAATTCAACGCCCACTACTTCTAGTATACTCATTCATTTCAAAATTTATTCCCAGAATGACGTCAATTCTTTTATATTGTCTGTAGAAAATCGGCCACTTCTTTTATACACATACATTACAGCCTCAGAAACACTTTTTCTTCTTACATTTCCTGCCTTCTACTGATCAACCACCGCACCTTTCGTCGGGATGAATTTCCTCCATTTCAGCTTTATAGTGATTTCTACCCCACCGCCCGTAAGAAGAATTATCATTCATTACTTTTATTCTGGTTTCATCCCTTCTGTAGTAGTCTAGAGTTATTTGTTAAAATTATTTCACGATTATTTCGATGATTATTTCACGAGCAAGGGGATTTCACGATTTTATTCGACTATCCATCATTGAGAGGCCTTGGCGGGAATTCATGCGGTAAATTTTTCATATATATGAGAAATTAGACCTCACCTTAATCGTATCTGGTGGATTGTCGACTGTATGCACTATGCTATGTCAATGCAATGACATTGACCAAATGTCATTGGTCAATGCATGACTATTATCAGGGTGCGCCAGTTCTGCTAAGCTTAACTGCCAGAACAATGCCTTGTTCTGAACTTCCAGCAAAAAAAGTTCCTGCAATTAATTGATCAGATAACACAGGTGGTTCGATGGAGTTGTGCGTTGAGCACTATGCTCATCACGAAAGTGTTGTATATTGTGTTGTATAGCGATATCTTGAACTTAAAAACAATTTAAGAAGCTCAAGGCTTTAATTACGTCGAAAACACCGTTTTAGTTACACGGCCTCTTCGAGACGCTAGTGGCTGTGTGTCACTTATTGCTCACCACTTTGTCATACAAAAAGAATGTTATATGAAAAAATTCCACTTCTTCAAGAACCCATTTAAAAAAATGAAGAAAATCCACATTTTGATGAATTTTGAATGAAGGGGCAAATATTTTGTCGAGCCACGCATAATAATATACATATATCTGTTATTACAAAGGTACACTTGAATATCAACCACAACCAATGACTTTTTATATAAGCAACCTTTTAATAAATTCAATAATTATTTTGGAATCAATTCATAAAAACCTATTGCAAAAATTAGGTATTGATTTGGTGGAGTCCAATGGGTTTGTCGTTGTTGAGTCCTTTTCGAAAATTAATATCAATGTAGAATTAAGTTAGATAGGTACACTTTACTATTTATCTGTAATATGCAAAGTTAAAGTGTTGACAATTGTTTTTTCTCGTGGTCCATTGTTCCACAGAGCATTTAAACTGGGCCATGATAGGTCAGCAAAATACTATATTGATATCTGATGAATATGCACCAAGGCCTTTGTTCTAACAAAACTGTCAGGTTATAAGTTATAACCTTAAAGCAGTATGCAACAGTGTAGCGGTGCCGAGCCACATTCAAAACACCATTACATAAAATTGTGTTATTGCTACATGAATTTTGAACAAAACGGATACAAAAAATCGTATTCCTTGGAACGCCAATTGGACATCGGGAAATTCCTGTCCAAATAAATAACGTAGAATGTCCAGCATTGAAAATGTCAAAAATTACATTATAGAAATTGAGCTATTGTATCATGAAATAATATTGCATCGAATATACAAGATAGCAATATATATATATATCAATGATAACGCACTTCGCCCCTATTTAAGCGCAATACACCAAAGATATCAGCAGTTTCAAGGTGTATACCGAGGTTGCGTGATAAAAAGTGGAATTGAAGAGAACAAGATTCCATGAATTGGGCATTTTCATATCCTCACAGGAAGATGTTATTATCATGCAAAAAAATCATGTCTACACTTCTAGTCTTCTCTCCACTTCAGATTCAGTTAAAAATATGTCCCGTGCATCAAGACTAGTCTAATTTGATCAAGCGCGTGCCATTTTGAATTTAAATGAGTAGCGGTTTCATGAGAACAAAAACTTCAGGAAAGAAGAGGAATTGAAAATTTTCAAATGGCTCTTTTGTAGAAATCCCCTGCCACTAATACAAAATGAGAGATTTCGTAAAGACATTCCCGCCAAGTTTTAAAATTAAAAATAGTAATTATCCATTTCGGGTTCGGGATAAGAATGATTTATAAATTAGAATTTCCAGTGCATTCTGCATTCTGAACCCTAACCCCAACCCTAACTGGATAAGTAATATATTTTTTTTATTTTAAGCGGTGGCGAGGGTGCTTCTTGGCGAGGGCTTCCTACAAAAGATCCTCGAACCAGGAATTGATTCCCCTTCCATCAACAATTGAATGCATTACTTACTGCCATAGACCCAATGAACAACTATTACTCAATGCAATTCTTCGAATATTTTTATATTTAACGAATTTAGGTCACAAGTTTTACAAACACGTGAAATCTAAAGCCCGATTATGTATTACAAAGCGGGCACGATGCTTACTGTTTTGAAGACGAAGATAACTTTTTATCCCAGTCTCGGTAAGTTTGCATAAATTTTGCAAATATAATAATAGTGTTGAATGAATAATGCTAGTTTTTGGGAAGTAGAAGGCAAACTGAACTAGTTCAGTCTAGTCTATAGGTTGCGCAGTGCGGAAATTGTTGACGTGCATCATGCATATGTAGCTTTTTTGTTGTCTCACTTTATCACTCCTTCTCTCTTTGCATCACGCAATTCTTTCTCTCTCTATTTTACGCCAGAAACCGTTAGTGTGAGCATTCGTTTCCGCGGTCGCAGGGCCACCCTCTTGCATGCCGTCATTGATGAGATTGTTGACAGCAGGGCTGGAGGTAGGTCGCATCGTCTTCACAGTTAGTTTAATTTGTTTTCAGCATGAGAAGTATAGCGATTAAAGAAAACTTAAAAACAGAGAATTCTCTTGTATGTTACCCTACTTCTTGTGTTTTCAATAACTTTTCTCAGTGTGACGTTCGCAACTTGTGGTGAAGCTTATATTGAAGTATAAGGGATTTTTTTTCGCATCCTTCTTATCACAGTTGAGGACTTTTCGTGAGTTAGAAAGCGAGTAACGTAATAACGAATGTTTAATAACAGGATGGCCTATGGGTTGATATCTTATTCTAACGTATAAACATTAGATTTAAATATTGATTGCTATACCGGTAAATGATTCGGAAAATGCAATCAAAATGATACGAGACAAAGTTTATGACAACTAAAAGTTAAGGAAGGCTACGGATAATAATAAACTTGTTAATTAAAAAATTGTATCACTCCTCTCGATAAACACGAAGCCACTCGTCACTTTTGGTCGCCGGATTATGAAAATGTTGAAATTGAGGAAATGTCACAAAAAGGAGGTTGTTTATTGAAAGATTGTGGTGAAATAATCAATGAAAATAATTCCGGATTCCTCACATAAAAATTTGAGCGATATAAACCTTCTGCTCAGTCAGTAAAATCAAAATCAGCTACTAGCAATATAATATGAATCAGACGAGGTATTCCCAAAGCGCAAACACTATAAGCCGCAACGGGCCTCAGGAGATACCTCATGTATGAATTTTTCATCAGTAATAACCACCTGCGCTTGTTTTCTCTTTCCAGTGCGCGTAAAATCGACGGATAAATGATTATTGAATTTGAGCAGCAGCCTAATCGATACCGCCGTTCATCTTTGACGGCGAGTAAGGGCGAAGCACCGCAATAACAACAGAAAAGCTGAAGGCGACTTGCAGAGCCTCACTTTGCAATCTGCGAATTCTAGCGTAAAGTCGCACCAAGACGACCAAGTAACATCTGTGCAATATGGGAAACTCCGTTGGGGGATACGATAGAACCGATCAAAGGATCTCCAGCATCGAAAAAGAGGTGAGAAGCTTGTTTACTTGCATAAAAAATATTGCAGTTATTGATTTGTAACGTAAGTAGGATTATATTATCTTTAGTTTAATATTTAATTGTCAACAGCGGTGAAATAGCAATGCAAAGTAGACTAAGAATGTTGTGTTAGTATGTGGTGCGACGCGAGTACTTTTGTGGCCTATTTTACGAATATTTGAGATGTCTTTTAGATAAAGTAGGTTAGTTTAGTTAGGCTGTTACAGTTTGACAATCTTCGTTGTTTATTTATTTATTGAATCATTGATTATGAAGTGTCGGAAATTCATCGGTTGTTTAGAATCTAATAGCTTGACAAAATGATCAACTAGTATTTCTATCCTCGACTTTGTTTGTGAATATACATACGGGTTTTTTATGCCTTTCAAATCATATTACAAATGACGTTTCCGTGTTCCTCAATTTCAATAAACTCAAATTTTATCTTCATTCTCATGCCACCCACTGTTATCAAATTTATACGGGAACAGGTCAGCGTCGTGATATGATAGTATGATAAAATTCGTGTATGGTTATAATACATTTGAGCCGTTAGTCATTTAAAAATACTCATTTAATAATATGAGAAACAAGAAAAGATATTATTTAGTGCTGATTATTATAAATATTACTTCCCTAAACGAATCAGAAACGTCACGTTCTGATTCAAATCTCATTGCGCGTTTTCGGTTTATATGAGTTTAGTAATTAGAACAATTTGCTTTGTTTGGTGAAATATATATATCTAACACTGTAATGAGTGCTGCAACAATACAAAATCGCTATTCAGAAATCATGGTTTGCCTTGCGTGAGTATATAATAAATACGTGCATATTATCAATGGCCCGTGGTGACTGTTTGTACATCGAATTTTTTTTTATCATTGAAGACTCACACAATGTAATATGCTACATTACTAAGCCTCTAACGCGTTCAACATGTCACAACATCCGGTGAAGACATATCTCGAATCATACGATTGAATCATATTCCGTGTATATATGCCAGCAAGTATGCATGCATTCGTGCGCGTCACCCAGTATTTGAATATCATGTCGGTATCTCACGATATTATAAATTTGTTTTGCGATTTTGCATGTTACCAAGATGCATATATCTTACAGATTCATTTCGTTTTAAAGTTTGTCATGAAAAATGACTTTCTCTATATCGAACTTTAAAATTTTGTCGTTACGAAAATAAGCGTGAAAAGTTATAAGCCTATGTGTTTATCGGCTGCTCATCACAACTAAAAATAAAATTTGTGTAAAAAAATTGAGGTGATACTGAACGGGACTGAAAACATTATGAGTACGGCCCTATAAAAAACACTCGTTTATCGAATTTTGGAAATAAAAGTAAAAATACTGAATCAGTAAATGATTTCTTTACAATATATTCAGATTTGTAAAAATTTCCTGTGCCACTTTTCCTGTGCATGAATGATAATTTGTCTCTAAATCGCTTCATCTAATCAATACTAATGTTGAATATGGAATTTTTAATTTTATATAACAGGTGTATATAACAGTGTTCATTAATTCTAAACATTGTATAATAATCAAATGATAGGGATAATTCATTTTTTTACATAAGAGCCGGACTTGTTAGCCAATCAGTCCAGGCAATTGGTCCACTGGGAATTACGTAACGGATTTTTCTGTTTTTACCTCATTGAATATTCATCTATTTTAAATTCAAATTTGTGTGCTCGTAATTTTATTCGTTCTTTATAATTCGCATGGCCGTAGGTAAACATCCTATACCGATATTATATAATATTTCTTCCGTGGTCAGCCTTGGAAAAATATCTAAATGATTTAATTTCAATCTAAAAATTGATTTGAGCTTTAATGTAAATATCCTGTTAGAAGTTTCTCCTGTTGTCTTAATCCTGCGTTCCTTAGATCAATCGACCTGAAAATTAAATATAGAGAGAAGGATACGGCACAGCTTGTATTTATTAATTCTTCTATATTGCACAGAGGGACCGAAAAATCACGAATCGGGAAACTTGATTAGTTATAGCGGCGAATCTTTTGGGAGTTGAATGAAACAAAATAAAATATTTTCGCTGGCATTATGTAAAATAGCTCGCGAATCAGTATTTTGTTTCCTGCCTTATGTTCCATCTTCATATTTGAATTACTCAACTATAAGCGCAAGTACATAAAAGATCTATCATTTCGTACTTGAAAATTCATTTTGTTTTGTTCGGATATTCGGATTTGAGGTTATGATTTTTTTTTTGCATTAGATTATATAGGAAAAATATTAACCTATACTGCTATGACTCGCCTCAGTGAAATTAAATATACAAATATTAATATAAATACCAAGGAATAACGCTTAAAACAGGACAGCGCTTAGGTCACAGATCTGACCCGGGCGTATTGTCCATAACATGACTGCAATAGCCCTACGAATACTGTCATAACGACCTTTTGTTGAACATTGTGATCTCATATTTTGAGGGCAAAATGTGTGAATCTCGAAGCGGGTGAAATTAAGGCCAGGCGTTCATATACTATTACTACCAATAACAGCTATTCTATGTATCCCGTTTAACATATTAATTACGGAACCTGTTTTAACTCACTGGAAACAGACGCCAATTAAGAAATGGGATTCAGAATTCGGTTTTGAAGGAAAGTACCTCACTTATATCCCACATCGACCGACAGTCTCATGCACTGATTAAAGTGATATAATCGATTTCCCCCACTTCGGATGCAGCTTTATCGCGATGACATATTTGTATTTTTCTGGGTTTTACAGGGTGATGAGTTGTGATCATATGTTTAATAATCTCCTCTTAAAGTTTTAAATCAAATTCGTTCGCTGAGATTTCTAGTGCGTTTATTTTTATAAAGTTTCATTGTTTTATAAAATTTCAAACCTGCCTTTTTCAGTTTCAAATTCTTTGAGTGGCAAAAAAATCTTTGATTGGCAAAACATTAGAAATTTTTCAATCCACGCTCATATTATTAATTGGGTTTTTCTATAAATCATATCACATTACGTGTTTTCGATGTTAGAAAAAGCAATTCTAATTATAATTTGAAAGATAAATTTTGCCCCAAATAGCCTAATGTCCGAGAATTTTTTTTTTCGGATATTCTATGTTTATCATAAAATCGATAACATAGTCTTTTTTATGAGTGCTCAAAAAGATTTAAACAAATTCGGTACATCTGGACCTTTCTGATGAACTGGTCATAAACAGTTTACCGGAAGGACAACGTGAATCAGTCATTAGGTTTAATATCACTACCTTTTAGTCTCTTGTGATCATTTTGTTATCGGAGTCATAAGCTTATTTAGTCGGTAAACATACTGTTCAACGTCCTAAATTGTTCTTTTCTGACGACCCTTGGGGATTTTATTATCACGAGAATCGCTATACCACTAATACGTAACACTGAAATGAGTAATTAATTCACATGATTATGAAGGCGTACATTACTTTCGTTCAAGTTTAAATTGGTCAGTGATGCGCAGTCGGGAGAACCTACAAATGACTACGACTCTGCTAGGATAAATTTTGACTCCGACTTCCTAGTTGTAAAATAATTGACTCCGACTTCAGTTTCGAACTCGGAAAAAATCAAATTTGATAAATAAAACACTGGCGCATGCATGTTCCGTCCCTTTGTTGTTAAGACCACTCAGCAAACTTGATGTTTCTTGAGTTTTTGAATAAATTTTGACTCTTATTATCACCATTAAAAGTATGAAAGACTCACAACTCCGGTAAATTTGAAATTTTCCATTTCTACTCCGGATAGACTAAATATTTGACTCCATCTCCGACTCCATTGAAAATATGCCAGTCTTCGAACTAAAAGCCCTGATTTTGGCCTGTTAAGACTTTCTCATCCAATATTTCTTGTTAAAACTGCGTTATCCACATATTTTGCAGGAGTATCGTGTTGTAAAAACGTTTTCATAATCACGTAACATATGTTTTTGGTATTCATAATAAAAAAAAGTAAAATATTTTAATACACTCATTAAGCGTTTTACGTATTTCATGGAAATCTTCAATTTTTTTCGCCATTGAAAACACGATCTCGGTCTGTACTCGGTCTTCAAAAGTAGTGATTTCTAAAACGATTTTCGTTACATTCGCAGACATTGATCATACATAAATCAAACTTGATTCACTGATAAGTTATTACTCTTATGGCCATCCGTTGAATGAGTCAGATAGAGTTTAAAACTGATCTTTGATTTAAGACAAACCGCGTCACGAAATTTTTGTATTTTCGAACTGACTCAATAACAGTCATGCAGCGCGTTTATTCGTCAAATCTAAAATAAGTAATATTGCGAATACATATCATCACATGTGCATCTTCAACCCCATTTAAATTTTTAAAATTCTTGAAAAATGTTTGGTGACTAAAACTTCCATTTAATAATGATATACGGTAGTTACAATGCATAGAAGGACAAAGCCTTCTCTATATGTGACAGCACATGAATTTCCAAAATACGTAGAAGGAACTGTCGTCCGTCACAGCGGCAAATCTTTGACGTTTTTGACACCTTTCCGAATGAGCCCATGATATAAAAATATCTAAAAAAGTTATGACTATCAAAAACACCGTTTACAGCAGTTAGTGCTATTACCCATAGCGCCTCAAATGCGACGTAATAATTTCCTTGTCTATATTATGCGTGCGTCAATTTGTGGTATTATTTTCTGAGTATTAATTTCACATAATAACTTGTTACTTTAAAATAGGCGATGTTATTAGCGGTTATAGAGATATAAATAATTCAAGAATTTCTTATTTTTGTGGGACGACACCCAAAAAACTTGAAAAATGTTTAAAAAAAGTTCATGTGTCGTGCGTCATTATACACAAATATGGTCATACTAGAAAACCTGCCCGCGTTTTCCTAGTCTAATCAATACTCCAGCATAAAGAAAAGGTCACAAAAGGTATACGGGATGGAAAATCTATTGCGTATTAAGAGGGAGACAGCAACTCAATGAATAATTCAAACCATTCCCGCCTGGAATTGATGGAAAATTGCACACCCAGTTTAGCGTGTGTCGTATACAAATTATATGCGCTGCTGAGCGTCCATCTTTCGCGTGTATTGAATACACTCCTTCAAAATGTGATTAGTTCGTCGGCGGGATCAACTTGGCAACAATACAGTAAAAGCAACTTATTTTTAATGCTTATTTACGCTTTATTGCCGCGCTAAGCAAGACCCAATACTAGAAGACTATTCTCAATTTAACTTTTCACACACTTTTTTGAATATTTGAAACCCCAGGTCACGGCGGCCTATTTTATATTGTTCCCTGTAATATGCTTTCAATGGGATTTCAATTTAACCTTCAGTCCATATAAAAAAAACAGTCTGTGCATGGTTCTTATATTTATACATTGAAGTCGGTGTATAACGTGTAGTTTCGTGGAAGCACTCCATTCATAAAAAATGTCATATGCCACATGCGGACTGTCTGTGTATACATTAAAACATGAATATTTCCTGTTATATTCATTTGATTTTCTATCCACAATACTTGTATCGATATATTTACAAATTGGCGCCAACTTAGGTTCGTCATATTTTTTTCTGCTGATGGCAAACCATGTTTTTTGTCATTTTCAGCGATATTCAACAATTTGAAAATCCATCATAACGGGAGTGAGTGTAGATAGTATGAATATACGGTTCATACATTTAAAAACCATCGTAAATTCAACCACACAATGAATTTTTATGGTACAAACTCGAATAAATTTAAGGCTACGTCATCATTTGTGACGTCATTAACATTTATATGTGAAATGGTTTGTAACATACTCCACCGTTGCTTGGATATGGTATCTCTTTTGTGTGCCAAGGAAATCATCGCTGAAGCGAATGCAATCGTTATAAATTGACAATTAGTGATCGATCATCAAATCTGGTTATCAATGCTCCTCTTCATGCGCTCGTTAGATATTCACAATCCGTTTTTGTTTTCGTTTTATTCAGCGTCGTTTAGTGGTTGGTCAGTGTATTGAAGGTAGTGAACAGTATAGTATCTATCTGGTTGTTGTATACATAATTTACGAAATGCACAGTGTTCTGCCAGTATAATTACGGTAGTTACATACAGTATGGAGCGTCAGTCACTTTACTATTGTATTCCTTAGGTTACTTCTATATTCTAAATATATATGATGTACAAAACCTGATTGACTTGTATGTAAGTAGGTCAGATATATGATGCATTAATTCAATGTTGTTTTGAATTTCATTTTCCTAGGTGGGAAGGTATAAATGTGTGTTTTTGCTTTAAAATTATTCAATTGACGCCATTAGGTAATTAACATATAGGACTAGAATAAATGTTCAAAATATTAATGCATATATGACGTTCGCTATCCTAGTTGACAATGCATTCATTGTTTGCTGTTTGCCATTTTCCGGGTTCAGATATCAGTAGGTTATTGTTTTATTTGGATTGTAATATCAATTGTGGGTTAAATATGGTTTACACCTTAACAGACTTGATTTATCTATGAAAAATGTTTGACTGTTTTTCATTTAGTGACATCTACTAGTATCTTGGGATGAGCTGTTTTTTTTTTTCAATCTTTCCCCGACCTATGGATACTTAAGACTGCAGCATATAAGGCAACATGTAATCGTCATAAGAAACTTCATGAGAAAGAAATAATTACTTGAAATATGAAAATGCGTTGACCGTTAAATTTAAAATTGGCAATTAGAGCGCTCCAATCAAAAAAACAAAAGTATATTAAACATCATAAAATATAGGGGAATGTAAAATGTTGATAAAAATTAACTATAGGAAAAAAAATCTTTGAAATTGATGGTTGATGTTCTTCTCCATGAAGGCTTAGTATTACGGAAGTAAAAATATTACTCTGGACATCTCGTGCGCCCGATTTTAATGACGTCGAGTGTCGACCATTGCTCTCATGCACATAATTAACCTTGCAAGAAATCAATTTGTTTCATCATGCATCTTTAAATCAATAACGCAATTTAACATATCGAACCTGAAACTAAAATACGAAAAATAATTATCAATCTGTCAATAGCAATATGGGTTGCGGTAATTTACTAATATCTTAAGAATTTGACCTTGTTTAGGAGCATTTTTAGCCAACCTTAGTCGACTTTATATATTGCAAAAGAATTTGCTTAAATGAACGTCACGTGTCAGGGAATGCGAGAAAAAATCTATTCAAACGTTTGGCAAGAAATTTCACTGTCTAGCACTCGAGGGGTACACTGGAAGTAAATGGCCCACACCCAACCGATCAGGACGACTAAAATCTTTTCTGTTGAAACAATTTTTGAAAGTTCAGACTGATATTACCCGACAACAAACTTGTCTGTGACCTCTAATGACTTTACCTCAAAGCCAACATTAAGCATTTTTACCCAACTTAAGTACTATTCAAACAGTATGTCCACGGTATGAAATAAATTTATATATTAGGCGTACAAACAATTTCAATTTTGCGTTTATTGTTTTTTCTAGTTACCTTTCTTAACACACCATGGGCGGAAAAAAAGATCACTAATATTCCATTCTGGAACTTGGAAGCGAATTGTTGAATCTACAAGAAGACGAGGAACAAAAATTAAGGTTTGTAGCCATATTTTTAGCTTTTTATGTAAAGCCTTGTTCGAGGCAGACTTTATCCGTGTAATTTGCATATTTTGCTGCAATTAAATTCAACGCAAGCTCATTCATAAACTTTTTTATTGGAAAATGAATTAGTCGATTTGAATGATTTGATATTACCAAATCCATAGTAATTTACTAAGTAAGTGGTCGAATGATAGAATTTGTTACAACATTAACCAAACTTAAATCATAGATAATTCGAGAAACATATATGTGCACCTAAATTACATTTTATTCAAATGCTCATTTGGTGCTCCCGAAGTATGTGCACCAAGATGGCGCACAACCTGAACATATAGTATAGGTACCACGTTAGGGTTATCAGGTTGTGCGCCATCTTGGTGCATATACTTCTTGAGCACCGCTCATTTTTATATGATTTGTAGCAACTGATTTTTTACATTGCATATATATTTTCGTACAGTTGCGAGGTTAATTTTACGTGTTTGTGATAATAGTGTGCGTACAGACGTCATTATTAATATATACATTTTTTCCTTTCAGATAAATCCCTCCCTATCATGTCCAGATAGCAATAAACACCCGATTATTGCACATCAAGGCGATGGTCGACACTCTGCACAAGAGAAGTCACCGATTGGACAAAACTTCGGAAAGTCTCAATCCTGTTACGTCATCAACACAAAGGCACTTCCGCCTCCCACATACGTAACAAACGGAAAAATGGGAAATGTCGTCACGCATCTCCAACAACCACCAACGCAAAATGGAAAGGTTGCTCCTGCAGACGCAGGGACTATTATAAATGGCCAATACGACCAGCTCACTGCCAAACATTTGGAGGCGTTAGGAGCTCTACCACCGATTACGACAAACAATCGAAAAAATGTACGAGTACAGGACCAAAAAAGGAATTCTTTGCCGACGAAAAACGGGAATACAACTGACGGAAATCAAGGGCATACTAACGGTACCAAGCAAGACGTTGTTCGAGCTGTCAAACCGGTTCAAACCGC
This sequence comes from Styela clava, assembly GCF_964204865.1. Taxonomy (NCBI): domain Eukaryota; kingdom Metazoa; phylum Chordata; class Ascidiacea; order Stolidobranchia; family Styelidae; genus Styela; species Styela clava. Next base: position 22,754,064 of record NC_135250.1, read on the forward strand.
TCATGACCAGTCGAAAAAGACTTCTTCTGGCGCGCCAAGAAAAGTCGTCATCCAGGCTTCGACCTCTGAACTCCTTCGATGTTTGGGTGAATTCGTGTGCTATCGTTGTCACCGTCTTCCTGACCTCGACCCCACGGACGTCATTTCCTGGATTAGAGGTGTCGACAGATCTCTGCTGGTACAAGGTTGGCAAGACATTAGCTTCATCATGCCTTCTAGCGTGGTGTTTCTGTACATGCTATGTCGTGAAATGGTCACGGAAAATATGCGCTCTGTTTTTGAAGTACAGGCGACCATACTTACGTGTTTATACATGAGTTATTCATACATGGGAAATGAAATCTCGTATCCTCTTCGGCCTTTTCTTATTGAAACCGAACGAGGCGTATTCTGGTCTCGTTGCTGTGAAATAATGGCCAAACTATCGGGTAAAATGCTCCGTATAAACAAGGATGCTCAATTTTTTACCTCCGTCTTCAGAGAGTTGAAGTCACATGCCAGTAGCGGAGGTTACGCTCCTCAACGTCCACCTTTACCCTCTACACACGACCGGGTTCGGCACGAACATTCCAGTTTTATGCAAAATTCTCATCATTCCTCGATGCGCGCCAACGGTGTTAGGATAGCTATGCCTGCAGGAGGAAAAGTCGCAGTACGATAACGTAATCCTTTACGCAAAATGAATGGTGTTGCGTAAAGAGATTGAAAACTTCCACTGACGCTTTTCAGGATTGACGCAATGGCGTAATCTACGACCAGTATCCGTGCACTACTACCTTCAGATACTTAAAAAATATCTCCCCTATGTCGCATAAATGCGAGTGCATTTTACAATTTGTTTTAACAGTTTTAATAAGAGCTAAAAAAGTGGCAGGTTTTGTTAAAACTGGCATGACACCAATAAGTTCAACCTACGTTCACTTCACAGGACGACTTACGTCTTTGTTCTTTTATTATTATCAATATTTATTATATAATTGTAATGCACGCATTCCCGACGTGATATCACAACACGATTTTGTCCAGGAATTGATTCCAGTCTTCGCCATTTGAGACATAAAGAATGACTAAATGTCGGTCGTGATTTGCCTAGAACATTTTCAACACGATAAATTATTATAGAACACTTTTACAATTTGCACATTTTTTTGCTGAATCTATTATTTTATGTTATTTTTTTTTTCATTATTTTTTGTTTTTGTTTTATGTCAAATATTGACTTAAAATTGTCATTGATTTGTTGTTTTTTCATTGAAATTTTAAATGAAATATCAGAATATCTAGTTAGCCTCCGAAAATTCAATTATTCATGCCATGGGATGCGTTTTGATTGACACTTGATTACCTCATTGATGTTTGGGAAAAACTCATTGAAATTTTTTGTCAAAGTAGTGTCTACTAAATATAAAATTTACGAATTGCTAATGCGATGCATATACTTCTAGTTCACAAAGATTGTATAATATCGAAGAGTAATATCGTATTATTGTATTTTTTCTACACGTAAATAATCACAGGCTATTTTTATTCTAATTAGGTTCATCAAAAAATTAGGATAATACCCCCTGCAATTAGAGTTTTCTCCAGTCTATTCAAAAATATTTTACTGTGTCTTGCAACCAACCTCCTTAATACTTTATGGCTTATGCAAATCAGAACCACGGCCAAAACAAGCGGATATCCGAAATAGTCAATGATCAATTAGTGTCGAAGTCTTTTGCTATACCTCGCCTTACGCGTTATCTAATATACAAGCACGTACCACACGTCGAAAGCCGCCTTTTTGTATGGCCTTTGCTTGATTAGTTATACGTTGTTAATTCGCTCTGATTAGGTGTCACAACAATCGGTATGAAAGCGCGACAATTGGTCAGATCTCGTTTTGAAATTGATATTTAGCGTCAAAAATCATGGCGACAATGTCTCAAACGCTACACCGGCGTGATTTATCAATTCTGTCAGAAATGAAGCCAAAGCCTTTACATAATTGTATATTATCAATCATATATTGAAACGGCACAATATGACTTTCCCGAGTACTTAACGGTCAAATACTCACAAATTTGCAAAAATAAAAAATAAATGAAAACTGGAAAAAATTGTTACAAATGTCAGAAATTTGAAAATAAAAATATTTTATATATACATGCCAGGCCAAGATTAAATTATTCGCATTCAGCCATGGTAATGATTCGATCTCTTGTGACAACTAGATGAATTCCACCCGTGCTGTTGTTCCAGTGTTGTGTCTAACTTTGGTATACATATGGTTTTTTGTGTTCTATTCTGGACCAAACTGTTAAAAGAAAGCGCAAAGATACCAACTGTTTTGAGCGTTCTAACCGTGTAAAAAATACCAAAATGGATATGGATAATTATTGAATATGTACCACCATATAGGCACACCGTTTCCGCGCCAAATATGTTTTTTTATCAACTGATAACAGACGTAATAATAAAAACATTTTGATTATTACCAAACAAATATGAAATTGTAGGAGGAAATTTGATTAAAAAATTGTTATTTTAAGTATGCGCCATACGTGATCTGCGCCTAATCTTAGCGGGATATTTAAGGCCCATACCAGGGTCTGTAAAAAGCTTGCGAACTGTAAGTCAGTATCGATTGTCCAATGACTAGCCAATCGAAGCCCAAAACCCAATGACTAGCAGTTATGCGTTATGCTCACCAAAAGCGTTATAAATGCCAGGGATGGAAATTCGTCCAGTGGGAAAATTTTCTTTCCAAAATTCTGAAATATTTTGTCGTTCACTATTTAGTAATAATCATTCAGCAAACCTTAGATCACTTGAGGGATGCCAAATTTTTCAATTTTGTCATCTTTTGATATATAAACTCAAATTAACCATATTTAGAAAACTGTTAATTATTTCGGCACTGTCAAGATGGTAACGTGTATAGTGTGGGCGCGTAGGAACACTTCGTGATGTCACTTCCGCCCGCTTGGCTAACGCGCGTGTTATACTGAACGCTCAGTCTCATAATATAATACGTTTCGCAACTCAAGTTTTTATCTTCGGCCATTGGTACTCTATCATACCAATTGATATTTATAACCTTTTATGTGAGGCCACATATGATTCTGTAAAAACCTATCAGCTCCATTAACATATTGAATCATACCGACTTCCTGCCTCCGTCGCCCGCACTATGTTATGAATGGTTGGTTGCTATATTACCACGTATTTAATTTGAGTTTAATGGCCAATATACTAACTAATTTCCTTATTTGCCATTGTATCAGGCATATCGTTCGTAAGGCAATGATGAACCTTCATAGATAGAATTACAGTTTAATTCGATTCGAAGTACAGTTACAGTCAAGAAGGGTTACTTAAAATTTGAATACAATGATTATTACACATTCCATTTTTCTATTTATTGTTGCATAAAACCAACGTCATTATGTGCAATATTAAAATGATAAACACTGTCAAAAATATGTAACATTTACTAATTTTTCACGGTGATTTAGTCCAAAGAGATTGAACTTGAAGACATGCCCATTTTTCGAACATCGATTCAAACATGGCCAAGCACCAAAAGCAGGGTGCTATTTTTGGCCAATGAAAATGTCGTCGGTGAAATTTTGGCTAACCTGAAGATGACAGTTCTATTGCTTATTATGACGTAACCAAGGTCCAACAATTATTATTCCAATTTCGTTCTTTATATTTTAATCATAGTTATCGTGTATTATTATTTTTTGCTTTGATTGGCACATGCTTCTTTACGCTATTTGATATCTCTATCATTATTATTATTACGATTGAAAACTGTTACAACTTAAAAGTTACTATCAAATGACAGAAATGTGGATGTTTTTTTATTACTCTGAGGTCTTCGATGAATAAATTCAGGATTTCTTGTGACAGGCCTCTATGTTCCACCACCAGTTATTTGATAATAATTTTTTGGTTGAATATAATTCTTATTATTTGATTTTTCTTAATTGTGGCTGTTTTCTCCTTTCTCTCTTTGCGCTGTATGCGAGCAATATAAAGTACTTCTCACTGAATTTATATTAGTCATTTTGTTAACAGGGTTCTTGGGTGGAAATGTGATTTCAAGAAAATAACACCGTGGTATTTATGTAGCAACAAAGTACTTGGAAGTTGCAATATCGGAGTCATGCCTTGGCTTACACCATAGATTCGAAATCTACGAAGTTTTTATTGGCATCGGTTAGTCCCCCGCGAAAAATCTATGACGAGAGAAATACTGGTGACATCAACTCTCAAATTGTCAAAGAAAGTTAGAGATAATTAGTATATATGTTGTGTATTTAGTCTTATTATTTTCACCGATGATTTGGATTATTTATCACTTTGGGGTGTGGTTCCCAGGCTGTGCGTAGCGAAATATCAATCTTTAAAAAATTATCATTTACCCGCCTCGAAAAGTTTACATGAAATGATCAAATCCGTTGAAAACGTACGACTGGAAATCTGACCGCGTTATGATAGTTTATGTGCGCATACAACATTAAGTATCGCATTTATTGAATATATATATTATTAGGCTTTTCACTGTCGTAGGGATTATTATGACAAAATTATGCGCTTCAGAAGTGTGTGTACCAATGTGGAGGTAACTAATTTTGTTCGCCTACTTTACATCAAGTTGTGTAAATGTAAAGGGACTGAAACCTATGGGCAGTGGGTATGTTCACTTGGCTAACACAGACAGTCCCCGAACTCGTCATGTAACTAAAATAAGGAAAATCGGAAATAAATTGTGGCCTAACCCTAACTTGGTACACACACAACGGGAGTACCTATTATTAAGCTTTTCACCGTCGTAATTCAGTATTATAAAAAATTCGAATAACCAATGGAATAATTTTGTATGTCAAGTCGCCTAGCCTTGTGCGACAAAGTCCCCGGGTGCACCTTCAAGTACTACACTAGATAAAGTTATAGGGTATCCTCAGGGAACACCTTTCTTCGAATTCGTTACATAAGATGCACTAACTCTAAAAGGTCAGTTTGGTAAGAAATGGTTGTTTATTTCTTGGTTTCCTCACAGGCAATATATGATTCCCAACAGATTTAAAAACCTACACAATGCTGAATGCAGCATTTACTGACAGTACTTTCCCCGACAAAGATGAGTCAAATCATAGTCAGAAAGTTCTCCCTATCAAACATGGTCAAGTTACAATCGTACTTGGGCCAGTAAGCAAAATTTATTTACCATACTAAACTGTGTGAAAAAATTATTTCCCTACTGGACAGTTATTAATATAAAGGTACACACTGAATTCCCTTCCTTGCTTACGATTTTTATTGTGGCCCAGTACGATGTGCTTTTCATTTGATGATTTCCACATGTCTGCTATGTGCTTTAATCAGTAAATCATTTTACATACCGGGAATTTTCACTATTACGGTAGTAACTCAAAACTTTTAAGGTGTTTACTACAAATTGGCTGTTGTTGACGTCTTAATGGGCCAATAGAAAATAACGCATTCGAATCCTCTTACACTCATTGTCTAGTTTGGATAGGGAGCAAACATGTAGTCACTTGCACAAACAACTCAATGAACCTACAATGTTACTCGTGTTAGCGAAATGATTGTTGACTGTTGGTCCATTTCGTTTCCATCAACTTATTTGTTTTCATACTTTCTGAATAATCACTGACGAATTCCACTGTGTAGTGAAACGCATTGATTTGAACGCACCGAAAGCAGCAACCTCATGAACCCATATAAATAAATTGCCGGCGTCAAACTTATTTAACTATGATTTGTGGTAAGTGATGAATACAACTGAAGTTGATCATTTTCCCAGGAGACATAGAAACGTCAATCTTTTAATCATAGTGAACTCAGCAGTAACTGCCTCCAAGTTCAATTGTGTGATTTCAAAAAAATATCTTTATAGTGCTGGTATAGTTATTTATCATATTTAAATATTCAGTAGTCGAAGATTGAAAAGTTTTCTGAAATTCCTCTATATTCAATTGCTTTCAAAAGTGATCTTACACACTTGGCTGAAAAATCGTCACCACGTCGGTTTTCCGCCGGTTGATTTTGGCCAGAAAGCCAGTCTGCTTCAAAGCTTACTATCGCCATCTCGAGTCAGCATTATTTGTTGCATCCGTAAATATTCGTGTACGAACTTCATCTTGAATGATGGCCTACCGTACATTCACCATGTACACGCCAGTAGGGTTGGATTTCGTCTCTCTATCATTATTGTTATCATTTTTTCGTGGTATAAACTTTAACGTTAAATCTAGCTAATCGTACGGCATATATTCCATCATTTTGTTTGTTAGGATAATATTTACATATTTATCCCGGTTCCTTATTTCCAAGCCGCACCACCCGTTCCAGGCACTACCTCAGAGAACACTTCAGTATCAAACTCAGTAATTATTAGGCTACTATGATGATTGAAATGGCTAATTTTGAGATCTCGTGTGAAATAATCTTGTTTGACCTTTTTGATGAATTAATCCGACTCACTAGATTGGCATATCCCCCTGATGAAAGCCAGACAAATCCAGAGATATGCAATTTTTTCTGAATCTTGAATTATTTAGATGGATACAATCAGTTAACACTAGAGTTAGGCACGTTTCCATACGACCATATCTCATTCTCATCGTATAAATACACATGTCTTGTTGAATATTTGTCAACTTTATATTGGTACCATTTCAATGTGTTCATATCTCTGTCTACCAATTTTGGCCCAGCTTGCACGATCCAACACCAAACAGCTATACGCGTCATTGTAGTCACTTTTCGGATATTATGCTTCTCAATCTGATCACCAAAGACAACTTTGTCACAATCACCATAACGGCTATTATCATTTCCAAATATCCTCACGAGGGGACTGCAATATAATTGCGTTGGGATTCAGATTGATCAATTTTACTTAGTGGGGGTACTACACACACGCTGTATAAAATGAAGGCTATCAACTTAAATACGGATAATTTCGTCCAATCAAAGTGAAAATATTTGGATGAAATTGGAAACGATTTATTCTCCGCTCTCCAGTCTGTTTGTACATGTGTAGTACCATATTTACGGTAGTACACGTTTCTCAGGCCAGCATTCCGTTATAGTTTGCTTTTGTACGTATATATTTTAAACACTCCTCGCAGGCTTCATCGGGTTTAGCATCGAGAGGCCATATGTTTAGGCGCTTTTATCGGCTCCCCCCCCCTCTCCCGGGATAAATATGTAAATTTTATTATATAGTTATTACAGGAGAAAAGAAGAGCATAATAATATGCCGATGTAAAGCCAGCTCTCCAAACCCCATATATCGAACGTAGGTGGGGACGGGCATTTCATTTCCTCGCTTTTTCATGGTTCATCTGTAGGTAGGTATAAGATTGGCGAGTGATGACGAAACATGCTTTCGGATGGCTGCGACCTGGTTTATAGGATATTGCATTGGTTAGGTTACATATGCGTGACTTAGTGGATTGGCACGCATTACAATTGATAACGCGATGAAATATGCTTTCGGAAATTGTATCGTACACTCAGAGTCAGTATGTGTGAATGTGAGTCATCTAACTCTTATCAACGGGCTAGTGCTATTTTCATTCCAACTTCGACTGACTAACTTGCGGTGCAATATTCTGATATTATAATAATAGTGTTACTGTGATAGAATAATGCTGTAATAGCAGAATAACCATGGCAGTTTTAAACTTGTCTGCCTGTCCCTTAGTCTGTTAGTTGTCGCTTTTTGGTGTAATTATTACGGTACGGTATACCATGCTATTGGATAAAGCAACATGCTGACGATGCAGTTCATTATGCCTTTCCAAGTGGCATAATTGCACTGCATCTGAAAACATGCTGCTGTCAGTCTTCAATATTTTTATATAAAATTTAACCCCAGTTCTTGAGAATTTTAAGTGAAATGTCTGATGTAATACAAAATGACAATGGACCCGAGGTGAAAAATGGGTCAGGTTTGGAAGAAGAAGTTGAAATTAAAAAAGAATCCGTGCATGATGACGTTGAAATGATGGATGATTCTGATCATGATGACGAGGAATATGAAGATGAAGAACTTCATGAAACTGAGAATAACGTAGCAGGTCAATATTTGAATAATTTAAAAATTATTTAGTGATTTTATATATGATTATAACAATATCTTTTGCTTTTTTATAAAATTGAAGTTTCAGGGTTTTGTGCAATATTATAATGAAAATTAAAATATCAAATAATTTCTGAATTGTGTTGTATTCAACTATAATAATATACTTCCATGTTATGTCGTTTGGCATCATCTACTGCTGTACCAAAATGAACCCCTCTCATCAATCGCAGTTGAACTATTCGATCAATTTATTGACCTATGGTAAATTGTACTACAGTACTATGTTTCTCGAGCACATGAAAACAACTAGAATCTAAATTTATGAAATTCATATTGTTTTTCAACAATGGTACCGGTAATCGAATATTATTACTTCATTTTTAATTACATTTAAACTTCAAATTTATATTAGATCTGTTTATTGAAAAGTTGTTCAGTGCCACTCACAGAGTTAGGATTTAATTGTCTGTTTGTATTGGGGCTTCATGGGCTCCTAAATAGGTTGTTCTATAAAAATTATTTTATGATAATCGTCTGATATATCTCGGTTTTTTCATGATTATTGTGAATCTGCTCAAATGCAATTTAATTTTTGATAAACTACTGAATATGGTTGTCCTGGTAATGTTTTTTGATCTGATTTTTGTATTCGGTTACAGATGGACAATTGCCAAGTAGCAACCTAAACAATAGTGAAGATGCCAACGGAGAAAATCAACCTGAAGGATTGCTGGGTTACAAATACAAAACTGTGCTCAAACATGTTTCCCCGAAGGCATCAACAGAGCCGTTACCCGAGGGATGGGTAGTTCTAACTCATACAACTGGTATCCCGTTATATTTACACAAGAAGACTAAAGTTGTTACATTATCGAGACCGTTCACTTTGCTGCATGGTTTTGTAGGGAAACATAAAATAAGACTTCAAAGTATACCGTGTCTATATTATAAAAAAAATTTAGAAAAATTAAACGAATTGAAAAGTAATGTAGAATCACAGATTCAGAATTCGAACGAAGACACTGAGCAGGAAGATTTGGTAAAAGGAAAGCAGGAGCAGAATGCTAACGGAGATACAGCTTCAGATGACAAAAGTCAACTTGATGGTGTCTCTCAACCTAAAGTTATTCTTCACGATCAAAGCGACATGTGCATTGAAGACAAAGAATTAAAAGAATATTTAGAAAAACGTTTTGTATTTGAAACATTAAAAATACCACGATTTAAAAAGTGGTCACAACGTCGAGACTTTACACGAAATATGCGAAGAAAAAAATTGGAAGAAAATGATGAAAATGATTCTTCAAAAGATGTAGATGCTGATACCGGAAAACCCGGGTCCGGAAAACTTATCACGTTAACAGTTGAGCAAGAGGTAGGCCCTGATGGTACAACCAGAAATCGAAAATTCGTTTTAAATACTAACGGAAAACCAATGGTTTGCATTCTTCATGAATATGCACAAAGAGTTTTGAAAGTGCAGCCCAATTATATTTTCAACACTCGGGAAGATTCTGCCGAACCATTTGAAACAGTGATCAAGCTGAATGGAAAAGTATATGGAACAGCAGTTGCGATTAATAAAAAGACAGCCAAAAATAAAGCCGCTCTTGCTACTCTAGAAATGCTTATACCAGGATTTAAAGGACAAGTAGAAGGCGCTGCTGAAACTCCAGATATGGCATATTTCAATGACGTTTTGATTACCGATTCCAGAGTCTACGAGTTATGTATACATACTGGACAGTTACTTCCATACCAAATGCTTACTGAGTGCTTGAAACGAAACCAAGGCGTCACAGACACAACAGTAAGTTACGACGTACAGCAGGGAAAAAGAAGATCGTTAAATTATACTATGAAATGCGGAATACACGTTGTCAGCGGAGTCGCTAAAAACAAGAAAATTGGAAAACAAATGGCTGCTCAACAAATCTTACAATTACTACACCCTGAAATAAAAACATGGATGGAATTGATTACCTTATACGGAGCTTCACTCGCCCAAGAACGAGCTCGAAGAAAACGAGAGGAACAGGAGATTTTTGATCTCAAACAAAGACGAGGAAATATAGTCGAAGAGAAGCAGGAAGAACCAAGTACGAGTAAACAACAACAGAAAAGCGAAGATTCTCTCGAACCTAACCCAGAATTGCTCGCTAAATTACAAGAAATGATGTTTAAATTAGAATCGGATAGAGGGAAGAGGAAAGCTGATAATGATAATGCATTGACAGCGAAAAAAGCAAAATTGACGCCAATGGAAGCAGCAGTTGCAGCGGGGAAAGGAATGCTTAATATACCAATAGAAATGGATTTGAGTAAATAATTTTGAGTAAAAACAATCATATAACTTTCAAAATGTTGCATTTATGGCTATTTACTTAGTAAATAGATTCATATTAGTTAAACAGAATATTGTACTATGTAGCCTACTTCTTATGCTCAGAAATTTTGTGATGGGGGTTTTAGTGAAGTATTGGGTGCTTATTTCATAACTCGATCTCCTAGTTTCAACAGTATATTGTAATGAATTCATTTTAAACTCTGTCGAAGTAGAGTATTTTAGCAATTATAGGTCCTCATGTATCGAACATGTTTCACCGAACCTATGAATCTGATTTTACAATGGTGTAGGCTAAATTTTTCACCGTCAAGAAAAAAAGGATTTTTATGAAAATATTATATAAAACGCTCTTTTCAGTATGCATGGCATAAATTATTGACTGACAGCTCCATAACTCCTTGCTGTTTTCTTGGAATATATGCGAACGTTTCAGATTTGTTGATTTTTTTACTTAATCGTTCCATATTTTTAGGTATTGCAAACTTATCATTGATAATGGCTTTTTTCGAATGAGGATCCGTAATCATGTCTTTTTATTTCTATGTATGTGAATAATGTGATTATTTGTTTTCTATTCAAACCGACTTGAAATAGAGATGTCTGTATTTGAAAATTTATTTTCTCAAATTTCTGCCTTGCAATATTTTCAACGATTTTGAAATCAAATCAAATTTTACTCAGAAAATAGTGCAAATTTTTCAAGGAAATAATAATAATTTCGAATAAAAGATTTTTTCAAATACTGTGTAAATCTATATAGAAAGAATGATTTGCTCGTATTCAAGGAAATTTCACTGAAAATAAAGAAATTTAATGATCTAAATTTCCAATAAATGCCTTCTTCACACAAGACTAATTTCAAATTTTAATTGCACTGTTCATTTTTAAACCCGAGTACAATACAGTAAGAATATCCTGAGTTACTGAGGTAATTGGTTTTTCATGAAGATTGCCAAATTAAGAATGCTATTTATAAATTTTTCTTCAAAATGAAATAAGATGGGCTAATTACATTACATACTGTAATTTACATCTTAAGGCCTAGCTATTTCAATAAATTTCATTTTGCTATTTTTTCTATGTGCTACTGTGGCTTAGCTGTTCACTTAATGTCACTTTGTATTTTGAAGCATTGCTATAATTAGTGTAAGGAAGAGTTAGATTTTGCACGTCTGAAGTGCAGGGAAGAGATTCTCTTGATTGTTGTTTGGTTGTTGTTGTTGTTAATGGCCTCAACGAAAGAAGAAATTCCATGGCCTATCAGCAAAGATGAGTACGAATTGCAAGAAGTTATTGGTGAGTAAATATATTTATGATTGTCTATAATCCAGGGTTATCAACTTGGGGTAAATTTACCCTAGGGACAGGGGGCAAGCACATGACCAAATGTGGTCATTGACCAGAGAGCAGTTTGCAATGTTGTTGTTTTGTTGCGCAATGTATGTTGTTATGCCTTTACTAGAGACGGGCTATTTATTTCACCGGGCGTCAATTTATACTCATGGTATATTTACCGTATTTAATCTTATTATTCTCAAATATTTTTCATGTTTAATGTATCGAATCCTTCAATTTGATCAAATGACAATTCATTTTCAACAGTTGTCAATAGAGGCACCTGAGATGTTAGTATCAGATAATATTAAATCTTATATTCGAGTAATATACCTATCAACTTATGGTATGTGCAACATTCTAGCACATATTATATTTTCAAAAAGGCATATATCTTCAAGAGTGTAGCTATCATGACAATTCCTTATATTTAGAAGCCATAATCTACCTTTTTGCAAGTGTTTATTATTTTATGCTCATGTCTACAAGTGAAATGTATTGATCAAACAATTTTATTTTATATAAGCTTATTTCATATTTCAAATCATCAAATCAGACTTCAGCATTCCTATTTTGAGTGTTATATATTGGATCTCGTCTCCTTAGAACATTTTGTATAATGATTTATGCCAGATGCTAGTATTGATGGCCTTGCCTATCACTATAACAAGCTTTAGGAACTAGTTTAGATATCTGCGGTCAATCATATCTTTATGTTTCGCTGTCAGGACATATAATTAAATACTAGTATTGAATAATGATTATATCATGTTTATTCATCCTTGAAGTCTGTCTTTGTTTTAAGCTGGTATTTATGTTAATATTATTTCGAGTCTTATCGCAGCCTTAAGTTCTTTTTCCTGTTCGATTTTAGTTTATGTGTATTTGATGGCCACAAGTTGGTTTGATATAAAAAGTTACTGCTTACAATCTTTTAATAAGTTGTTTCAATGCAAATGTTACTAAGAATATGCTTGATAGATACATAACTTCATATTTAATTAAAGCCATATGATTTTTAAATAGACCATAATAATTGATTGAAACTCTTAAACTTCGTCATATAGTAGTTATTAGTTATCTTAGGTATGTCTTATTATCATAAGTATCGATTACGGTATGTCTTAATCAGTTTGACTGCAACAAGGTTATGTATGTTGAATTGAAAAAGTGATTCCACAAATTTAGATTGTCTTTTTACTTGTCTGTTAGTTGAAGTTTTAATTTTGAGCAAATTTGTGTGTAATAAATATGAAATATAGCACTTTTAGTTTGATTGATTATCTGTCCAACAATTCATAAATTTAATGTCAAATTTTAAAATTTGACAAAATTTTTCATATATCATATTTTTTAATACATAATGAATGAATGTGGTGTAAAGCATTCAAAATCAACTGACTGGACTTGAAAAATAAAAGCTATTTTCAAGGATGGCCGAAGGCCAAAGCTGAAAAATTTACTATTAAAAATACATTCTGAAATATGATTTTCAAATATGGAATATCAAATATATTCTAAACAAAGTCACATTCTTTGAATGGATTATTGTTTTGTTAATTAAAAATAGATGTATATTATGGAGAAAAACATTTTTTATTCGATTTTCAATTTTTACAGTGTCTGAAGTTGATTGTACCTTTGTCTGATCTTCAAGTATCAAATGCTTAAAATGATTAATTTTCGAATGGAACTATTCTAAATTATTCATATAATCGAGAATTTTCCACGGTATATGTAAAAATAACCGATTTCGAATCTATCCGCTTCGTTTTGAATCCTTGCCTTTGTGTATAAAAATATATTCTTGAATCTTTGTTTTATTCATGCTTATATTTTAAAGTCTCGTTGTAGGTCATGGAGCGACCGCAGTGGTGCAGGCTGCATACTGTATACCGAGGAAGGAAATGTGTGCGATTAAAAGAATCCAACTAGAACAAACCAATCAGGATGATGACCTTCTTGTGAGTTACTTTTGATTTTAGTTTGATCTAGATACGTTAATTGCCATAATCATAGTCATAGATAGATGCATGGAAACAAAAAACAATATTTTTTTTATCATAAATTACATATTGCTTTGTTTATTCAACTACTCACTCACAAGTTATTAATATGCTTGCATAGCCTGTTTTGGAGTCAAACATTTCATAAATATTAATATAAGATTCAGATGATCTAAATTGAAATTACGGTAGATGCATTATAAGCACACTTTGGTGTGTGATGACTGTAGCTAAAAGCTAAAATATTCATCTCTATGTTAGATATTTCTAACAAATTGATTAATACTAACTTAACTTTTATACTTTTTCTACGCTTTCGCTAGAGTTTTGCTATAATAAATATATGAAAATATTATATTTATGCATTCCAGAAAGAAATTCAAGCAATGAGTCAGTGTAACCATCCTAATCTCGTCACATTTTATCGAGCGATTGTTGTAAGAAGTGAAGTTTGGCTCGTAATGAAATTACTAGCCAGAGGTAAGATTCATATTTATTATCACTTTTATTATGAACGGTATATTAGTTTAACGCAACCTAATGATTTTAGTAATAATACTATATTCTGAAATTGGGGTCAGATTATTACTAAATTTTGCTAAAAATTGAGATATCTTGTGATTTTTTGTGCAATTAAACCAATTTCACTCTAAAGCCAACAAACGAAAGCAAAAGCATAAATGAATTATAGTAATCATGATCAATTTACCTTACATTGATGTAACAATAATTTAATAATATGACATCGCGAATGATACCTATTGGAGGCCTTGGCTTGTTAACCCCAGTGAACTGTCTGTGGCCCCCTAGAGAGTCAGGAGCGCAGTTTGGTTACATTTTTATTCTTGCTTAAATCTGCTTGTTTGTGAATTTCAGGGTCAGTTCTGGACATTATAAAACACAAAGAGCAAATAGCAGCAAATGATGTGGATCCGAGAGCAGGTTTACTTGAAGAAGGTATAATTGCAACCATTCTACGGGAAACATTGAAAGGACTGGAATACCTTCATAAAAATGGCCAAATTCATAGGTATGTATCTAATGTATGTACAATGGTTGTTGTGGAGGTACAATTTTACAAACTTTCTGTGTGAGCCAGCATTTGCTTAATAAAATCACTTTTTTCGAATATGATGGATATTTCAAATATTTCCAAACTGGCTTAGTATCACATGTTTTGTATATGCCTTTTTTTTAATAGAAAATCATTTGATTACATGCTTGATTAGACCAAATTATAAAATATCTGCTCTGGGAAAAGCAATTCTTCTTTTTGTATGTTTTATTGATTTATTTAAAGATGTTTTCACACAATAATAGCATGGAAATGTCACTTCAACAATGAAGTATTGATCCAATTATCAATACCTTGTCAGAAACGATGGCTTATTATTGTTATGAACAAGTTAGGTGTGGCTTCCCATACAGGTCCATGAATTAAAGAAAAACTAGTTGTAATAAACTATGATATTTTTTGCTACCATTATTCTTTGTATGGTGATTGATTGTCTCTTACCTCTTGTTTGTCATGAGATGGACGGTCCTATGAATCCGATACTGCTATTTTACTTTAAATTTTGCTGTTGTTTCCTAATTCACGGGAGCACTTTTTATGAAATATGGGAACACTTTATTCCATCATTCTTGTCCGACTCTGCCACACATGTTTGTCGATCTTTTCAGTACATTTTGTGCTCATGAGCTGAGGCTTCGTATCTATGCGCAACTTCCATATCCATATATTTGAGCATTGTTATCTTATATTCAGTTAATAAATAAATACTTTTGTGTGGATAAAATGGACATTGTTTTCAATATAGAAGTTAGCTATAGATTGGCCTAATGGTAATATTTGTCGCTCCATTAATAAGATTGCTATTTTTTTTTGTGGTTTCTAAGGCTTTGAACACACTAACACAGTTTTTATACTCTAACTTTTCTTCTGACGAAAATCTGACTTTCTTTAATTAACATGAAGTTACTAATACCGATAAAACATAATTTTTATTTGAAAAACTTTAATAAGGTCAAGTAATAGTCTGGTCCGTTATGTCATTTTTACGTCATGTGCTGCTATTTAAAAAATAATCGACGTCCCCTGGGATAGAGTTAAAAAGTCAAACCAATTATCAGAAAAGTCAAATTTATATGGCATTAGACATGGTGACAATGACCTGATGGTATGAACCAGAGCTAAAAATTAGTAAATATGAATCTCTCATGTCTGAGAGAGTGTACTTATTAAATAAAACAACGTAACTATCCCCATTCCAAATATCTTCGTCCTTTTATTTGCTGTTGGCTCATTTCGAAACATTTGGAATTCTATGTGAACTTAGGAAACAAAACAGAATAAAAGCAGTTAATAACATGTTCCCGCAACTTCTGGATATAGTTATCAGCGCCACAGCGATTCTGAAAATTCCAGTGTTCCACATCTTATATATGCCGTTCAATAACAGACAAATTTCATTATTTTCAGAGATGTGAAAGCTGGTAATATACTTCTTGGTGAAGATGGCATGGTTCAGCTCGCTGATTTTGGCGTTAGCTCATTTCTAGCAACGACTGGAGATATTGTACGAGATCGGGCAAGACATACATTTGTTGGCACGCCTTGCTGGATGGCACCTGAAGTTATGGAACAGGTATTGTACGTTATGTAACTTAAGTTCATTCAAAATTATTATCAAATGAGTATTTTGGCAAATTAGGTATAAGCTCATATGAAAGCACTTTGTTAGCCGGTAGAGTGATTGTCCAAAATTGTTCTAAAAAAATTGCATAACAGTTTAGTTTAGTTAAATTAATAAAAAATGTGTTGTGAAATTTTTTTGAGAATTTACAGATTTCAATTCACTGTTTTTCAGCAAAATAGGGGTTGATATGATCTTGAAGAAAAGAGATTTATTTTGAATACAAACACTAAATGTAGGCATATGATATAACATTTTTTTTTGCTTAACTGAGATAAGCACAGTTTGTTTAGGTTGTTTCCAATCTATAAGTCCCATTCATATATTGTAGATGTTTTATTTTGTTCGTATTCAACAGGCATCAAGTGGATATGACTTTAAAGCAGATGTATGGAGTTTTGGAATCACTGCTATCGAATTGGCAACTGGAAAAGCACCTTATCATAAATATCCACCCATGAAGGTATTATCGTTGCTGGATTTTTATTCCTGACTCATTTTTATACTTTTACTTACTGTCTTACTTTTTTAAAAAAGGCAAGGAGCTACTACTATTTTTGTAATCACTGGAATTTTTTCAGTTCAACATTTCGAATCAATTTGAAAACCTGTGAACTGCATTCTAATAACAGTAACACTTTCATTGTTTTTTTCTGTGAACCATAAAATATAGAAATCCATTCAAATCATTGTTTATTCTAATTTTTCTGCATTCTCGTTATTCTCATTAATGTATATTGAATTGACTTCCTATTGGATCCTATTTGTCTCTGACCAAGGACGAAGGGGTTTAGCAAAGGAAAAGTCATCTTGATTACATCTAATTACATTGAAATTACACTAGTTTTAACTGTATTTCTTGGATGAAACAGAAATTTTTCATTTAAAGTATGACCCTACCTTCATATTACTTGCATACATCACATAAATTTCAAACGTCATATAGATAAATATTTTTATTTTCGTTAAAATATGGAAGATATATTTATAGTATATTTTATTGATTTGAATTTAATATGTACTATTTGCCCTTTAAATATTGACTTTCAATATGATTTATTGCGCAATAATAGGTACTGTAATATATGAAATATTCTCTAGTGTGCAAGCGAATTTTATACTGCAGTAAATTTCTAGTCAGCCAACATGAAATGTCAAGTCACTGTAAATATGTTATATGTATGTATGTTTGCTTGTCTAGGTACTCATGTTGACATTACAAAATGACCCGCCGACTCTCGAAACTTCCGTCGAAGATAAAAATAACCTGAAAAAATATGGAAAACAATTTCGGAAAATGATTGAAAGTTGTTTACAAAAAGATCCTTCTAAAAGGTATTTCAGACAGTAACTCATAACTAATTAATTTGGAGATTTAAGTGTAAACGAATTTTAAATTTAGTGCTACACTATCAGTCCTATAATCTATCTTAAAAACTCATATACCGTAACTATTGTACAGCGTTTCGAAAATTTGCAATTTTTTGTGTTTTTTTTTTTCAGAATTATAATTTTTTTCTGTAAAATTTCTATAACAATAATTTTATTCATAATATTCAAATAAAAATCGATATAAAGATATGGTTTTACATTTTGGCATTTGCCGTATATTTCATAAGCAGCAATTTTTTTGCAATCTCTTTTGTTCAATAACATGTTTTTTGCTCCCCATCACTTATATAATTCCATCTACAAACCGAACATTGTGTGACATGCTATTCCATATCTCATTCATAATATAACATCATTTTATTGTGTTGTTGATGTCGACGATGTCAACGCTCAATATAGCAATATGTTTCTGCATGAGTGAATGTGTTTTTATATCCCAAGAAATAAGGATGAAAGAATCTATTTTTTTTGTTGTTGTGGCATCTACAGTTTTGGAATTATTGGTATTAATAAAATTCATAATTTTGATATAGTACTTTAAAATTATCTATTGCATGTATTTGCAGCCACAAATCTTGCCAGTGTGTTGTAAGATTGCCTACATTATTATTGTGTGTGCTACATATCATTACAGCGCCAAATCCCCTCTAAGTATTATAGCTTCTTATATAGTGCTATTTTCAAGGAGAATCATAATTAGTATATTCATATAGGCCTATATAGTATGAATAACCAACCTTTCACTAGTAATTTCGATGGATTCAGTAAAGGTCGTCATTTTTGACTTTTGGAATTTCCGTAATATGTATTTTTTCGTGTCTTGTGAATTTGAGGCCTCGCATGAAGTTATAGAAATTTTTAAGATCCTATATTACCAGCACTGTTGTCTTTTTACTGTTAGGCTCGTTGTCTGGAATTTTCGATAAATAGGTTTATGTAAACAAGGCCATATTTATTCTGAGTTGTCCTTATTTTCATGTCTCTGTTTGAACTGCGAAATATTTGTCTGGAATTTGCATTCAGGTTTTATGAGTTTTCTATATTTTACGCAAGCGAACAAAAAGGTAAAAAATAGTCAAATTTAATGTTGGAATGACAATATTAAAAATCTTTTTTTGAAGAACTTTGCTCAAAGCAAGTTCATGCTCACTCACTCAGAAATAAAGGAGACTGATCTCTGAGATAAGTTACGGGCGATCACTGAGGTGCCAAGAACTATTGAGATTATGAATGCAGAATTGCGCAATAGTAAACACCGATGAACACAAAGACTTTTTTGAAGAAATGAATATTTTTTTAAAAAAATCAGTCATATCATAAATTATCATTGTTCCATATTGATAACATGATCATATAGTTTTGATATGGTCCACATACTGTCCTCACAAAAGCACACAAGGAATAAATTTAGGTAATTTTTTCACAAAGATATATCTTTTGTACTGTAAAATCATTGTCATTTCAAACATATGGCTTAGTAGGCATTACTATAATTCCTCTATTGTTCAGGGCACTGATAAACACAATACAATGAAAATAATTTCGGTCTTTTTTTTATCCGTGTTATTGGTATTATTTTAATATTCTATTAATAATAAAGGCCTAAAAATCAATAACAGTGATGTCAGTTTTATATTTTATGGACATGGATTAGATTATTCTATTAAGCATGTCTTCAGACAAGCATTAGATTTGTCAATTTGGGACAAAAATCCTAATTTTTACACTACACAAAGTGCCCCAAAAAAAAAGCCCAGGTCTTTTGGAACCTACTAGAGAGAACGTAACTTTTTTACTGGATTACGTAACTTTTGGGTACAACCATGCACAAACAGAAGTTCTATTGTTAATAAATTTCCTTCATTTTCTTATCTTATTTAAGAAATTTTGGGGTTATTTTTTTAGGTTGACCTGTTCCCTGAATCGCAACAAGATTTTCTAGCTTATATTTATTTATGTATGCTTCATAAAATATTATAATTTATTTCAGGCCTACTGCAACACAACTTCTGAAAGATCCATTTTTTAAAAAATCAAAACCGAAAGATTATCTCGTACAAAACTTACTTGCTACTGCACCTACATTAAAACAACGGGGTAAAAAGGTATGGTTACTTAGTTTGATTCATTTTAAAAGTAAACTTGATTAGCATTGATATAGAAAACATAATGGTAGCTGTAGAAACTGCAGTTTTATTAAAATGTATTCATCTCAAAATCAGTTTTCGCATCGTGTGTAGCACGTTTATGAGCATGAGTGCGAATCTGGTAGCCATTGAATATAGGAATTAATGAAAATTTCCACTTTTTTTCGTGCATTCTTCTAAATCGTGCATTAAATAAGCAGTAACTAAAGGCTGAAATTTACCTTCTTGGCAACTTCGGTATGTTATTAATGAAAAGCCGTAGCATTTTCATTTTATACTCCCCAAGGGTGACATAACTCATGGCATGACAATGACATGCTCCCAGTTTATACCTGGCCTGGAACATTAACCCCGGAACTGCAGCTGATGCCCCAAACAATTTTCAAGGAGAACATTCTCAATGTGCTCTCGCCCAGAAATAAAGGAGAACACATTCTGCTCGGCCACCGAAAGGCCAACAGTCACAGAAACGATAGAGAAGTATGGGTGTGCCATTCGCGACAGTAAATGTCGATTTAATAGGAGACTTGAGACAGTTTGGATCAATACAATCAGGAAAACAGATATTACCGTAGTTAGTGAACTCCAAATAATTAAATTTATTGGAGAAAACCTTGACATAAAAATTATAGCGTTTTATCAAAGATTTAATTTCTTACTTATATTAACTTGTGGATTTTAAAGGAAAAAGCAATGGTATTTTACTCTTTAATAGTTTTGATATTTTTTCAAAAATATGGTTTCTATTATATTCTCAGCCAAGAAGGGTTCCAGGATCAAGTGGAAGATTGCATAAAACTCCAGATGGTGACTGGGAATGGAGTGATGAAGAAATGATGGCTTATGATAGAAAAGCAGAAGAGGTACTGCATTTAAATTTTTTGCTAAAATATTTCGAAATTAATGAAATATTTACCAGTAGTTATTTGAATTTGTTATGGCATCAACATAATTATGTTCAGTGCTCAGAGCACTAGGCCATTTAACAGGACTCCTATAATATGTGTACCAGGTTAGGGTTGGGGCATAATTTTATTCCGATTTTCCTTATTTTAGTTTTATTACAAGTTCGAGGACTGTCTGTAAGTGAATATACTCCCTGCCCATAGGCTTCCGTCCCTTTACACAACTTCATGTGAAATAGGCGAACAAAATTTGTTACCTCCATATTAGTACACATACTTCTAGGGCGCCCATTTAACAGTGAGTGCAGTTATGCTTGATAATTTGTCCATAATCCAACTAATAATACTAGTCTTCAACGGTTTTATGCAACAGTCAATAATATTTATTTACAAATTGTCTTATATTTTAGGCGCGACCTGATAGATCAAAGACTAATAACAGCGCACCTGACATTGTTGATGGTCCAGCACGAACAACAGCAAATGAACAAAACCAAGCTAATGGAGGAGACCAATCAAAATTACCTCCCAGTAGAGAAAATTCACAGGTACATTTTCAATTAATGTTATTCGTAGATTAATTTAACACAAAACTGATAACATTTGTGCAAGGAAGCTGTTTTCCGCTGGCACAGTTCTATAACGTCAACCTAAATAACTTATGTGTAAGAGGGATGCAGGCTTTTTTCACAAAACAGCTAGACGGTTAACGATTCCTCCACCTCCAAGTCTATGCATCTGAAACAATATCCGGTTGAGTAATCCCATATCTGATGTGGGCAGGTAATCGGACGAGAGGCCGTCATTCGCTATATGGTTAAACCTCATCAGCCTTCCTCTCTTTTTGTGAGCAAAATCATTATATAACAAAAAGGAAAATAGCCATGATTCATATTTTTAGGGGACATTGAGCACAACTCTAACACAGCCACCTAATAATATGCAACAACCACAGCAGTTGCCACCATCTTCACAACAAGGTTGGTTATATTATCTTGATTTTTTACACTTTATTCCCATAATCAGGCATCTGATGTCAGGGGAAACGCACACCAGACCCTTAACTTCAAACGTTGAAGCACATCTTCGACAATTATGTTTCTGTCAAAATTTTGACAGCCGACTCGAAACTGATAACAGTTTTTTACAATGTAACATTTTTTGTTATTCTGTATATTAGGGGACCAATTGCCTGCTGTGGTTCCTCCAGTTGGAAGTGCTGAAGGATACATTGCTGCTGCACCCAGATACATAACAGAAGATGGGAATATGATTCCACCCACTCAACAGCCGCAGATGGTTTATCTTGCAACTCCACAAGGACATCCGATGATGATGCCTCACCCTGCTGCTATCCCCGTCCCACAAGGTAGTTCACATTTTTTTTTTTGGTTCGGGTTAATAAAATAAAAAGGTTTTATTCTACTAAAGTATTTCATATATCGGTAGTTCTCAAATTTTTCTAAAGCTCACGTCACTTTTTTTCCAGTGGTACTAATCTCAAACACCAGGTAGAAATTTTGACTTTGTTGATATTGAATTGCGATAAGGAAAAGAATTATAGCCAAGAATGAATCTACTGAATTTGCTATCTCCATTCAATTTTTTGCTTATAAACATTATATTTTTGTTGTTAGGTTATCCACCAGGCTATATACCAGTGCCTCAAGGTAAGTTCTGTTGATTGTCATTATTTGACTTTATATGCTTCAACTCTGGTGTCTTGAATAACTCTTCGTATTTTAGTATTTGCCTGTAACTTTGCTCGGAAACTAGTCACCTTTACCTCTTGAGTGAGTTCTGACTTCAGAGAAGTTCCAGTCAAATTTTTTTTTAGATGTAAATTATATTTCCATGGCAAATAATATTATCAAGTGTATTTATCAAAATCTCAGTATGGCCCGACCTAATATTGTGTGTTATTGCAGATTGCTTTGTTTATTTATGACCAACAATAATTCAGGCTGTCTTTAAACTGAACTTCCGAAACTGCGTGTCCGAAGCATTAGTATACTGCTTGTTGTACTTGAAACATTATTTGACACTAGATGTTTACAGTCCAATAAATTATGCTATTTTTGACTGTTATTGCAGTAAAAATTGTGATTTCAAGAATTCTGAATTTTAATGTCTTTAGGCCTCCTTATTTTATCTATTTAATTTTCATACTTTATTTACATATTATCCAGGAAATCTCGTAACCACCTTTGTCGATCCAAACACAAACCAAATAATGTATATGACGGCAGCACCACCAACGAGTTTGAACTTACCCCAACAACCAGCCCACCCCATTATGGTGACCCGTGCTCCAGCCGCTGTCCCATCAATTCCGCAAAATGCAGCACCTATCAATGTGGCAGCCACACAACCGGCCCCACAACAACTAGTCTCACCAACCAATCCAGTCGTTGCGTTACCCACTATGCCTGCGCCGACAACGAATGCGACTGCTGCCCCACAGGAACAAGAAAAAGTTCAAAAAACTGAAAACCCAAAGCCAATGAACTTTGTTTTACGCTTAAGGTTAGAGAAATGAGTAGTTTTTTTTTGTAAATGACATAATTTTCAATGATATTTTTATGCGACTTTATTTTCTACAACGTTTCCTACTAACAAGGCTCTCTACTAGTGGTCTCATGTGTAATGAGTCGCTACTTTTGGAGGGACAGGATTGGCATCATCTACCCATTTTATTAATCCATGGATACCCATGGATAATGAGGGGAGCATGCGGTTTGAATCTTAGACCTGTAAACTCTAACGCCAATATAGTTAATCAAATGTTCTGAGCCATCGTGACCACCTCGACCTATCTATTCATTTATTTATGTATTTTGTGTTATATGTGGTACTTGTACTACATTTTCTTCAGAATTTTTGTTGAGGAAAAAACTTCTCATATTGTGAATTGAAGTCATTTGATTGCTACTTTTGTATTTTTTCAGGAATTCTGAAAATGTTCTGAACGATATCAAATTTGCTTTTACACCTGGTAAAGATACACCCGATGGAATATCACATGAAATGGTCAGTGCAGGACTAGTTGATGGAAAAGATGTTATTATTGGTCAGTATTCTCAGATTCACTTGGGAAACGTATATTAGAAATAAAGTTTGATTTTTATGTTCTGTTCTTACTTTGCCTGTTTTTTGGGTTGTTTATATTTTATGAAATATTTATTGTATGAATTCACTGTGATTTGCTTATATTACTACAGTGAACATGGCTCATTTCCATGTTTGAAAAAAGGATTTCAGAAAATATTTGGAATAGTATATTCATTGGTGTTGGTCACACTTCGTTTAAACATTTGATCTTTGAACTGCAACACCCATTGTGTCAAAGCTCACTGTCTCATCATGCCACAGTTTCCTATTTCAATGACACATGAATTATTATAGATGTTCTTCAACTTGTAGAACTTTTGATTTCAAAGGTGTCAATTATACTATACCGTCAATTATAACTTATTTTTTCAGTTGCTGCTAATCTTCGGAAAATTATCGACGGCCACCCTGAATTGAGTAACGTAGTATTCGGACTTCATCCAGGCACGATGCCACCTAATAAACTGCCTGAGGAAGGAAATCTTATAGGATTCGCTCAATTAAGCATTGTCGACACATAACCTGAATATAGATCAGCATGAGGTCTTCTGCGCTTGCCCACTTTTACCTAATTATATATACAAAAACACGTATTTAATTAATATTATAGACACAAAAATATATTAAAAATGCATGTGTCAAATGCCAAGATGTTTGTTGTATACTTCGTAAAGAATCTAATCATTTATGGATTCTTGGTGGATGTACACACGAACCCAGTCATATATATGACAATTCTGTTGGTTTTAACGCTATGGGTTACTGATCTTCTGGAGTTGTCCACCACATACAGATAAGTTGCGTAGTTGTGATTAACATAATAACAACAACAGATATGCGGTTATGCGATTTTCTGTATTGGCGTTTCATCCAAATATCACCTTTAGTGTGTTAATCGTTTAAGAATCATTTGTGACACTATAACAACAATTATGGAAAAACAGCTGCTATTAATAGGTCGATTTCAAAGTTAATCCTCTTCAACCAATTAATATCACTTATTTGCAATAAAAATAATTTTTGTTAAATTTTCCATGAGCAATAGTAAGGCATAAGGTTTCTTCAGTGAACCATCTGATTTGTTGGTGATTATAGCATTTTGTTTTCGTGAGCGCACAATTTCTTTGCAATAATAAGCTTCTTTTCTTTTATAACATGTAGTCAATTCTATGGAATTCACTTTAATAGGTTTGTAGATTGTATGAAATATTGGGTAGCTTAGAAATCAAAAATTAGTTTGTGACACATGAGTGAAGTATGATTTAAACGGTATTGCCTGTATTCTTTTTTTGTTAATCCCATGACATATTTCCAAAATAAATAATGCGATATGATTTTTATATTTATGTCAGAGGATAGGAAAACTGATAATACGACATAATCGTTATGATGACCCTTGACACACTCATATTATTTGCTTTCGAAAAAAAAATCAAAGATATTGGTTAATTCATTGACTTACACCCTCCGTCATCTATGTCAAAATGGATTTTAGTAAAATCGAGTTCCTCCGAATATCAGTAGCATTGCATGTTGTGGAACTGCCCTAAGAATCACACTTTCCAAATGGCCTCTACGAAGAAGGACAATCAGTCGCGCTTGGTACTAAATATCCATCACTATTCTAATCGTTCACTGATTTTTTTTCGATCCAAGTGTATTCTCTCCCATTTGCTGAAAATGGTCTCCATTGAGCTACTTATTCAACAAGAAAATTCTTTGAGTTATTCCATTTTTTGGCTACTTTTGCGTGATTCTTTTCGTTTTTTATTAAGATTTATTTTATTCAGTTTTGTTCATTCTTCTAATTTCTATTTGATTTGAAACAAATTAAATTGTCAAGAGGTCAAATTAGTTGTTTTTAAATTATATTTATTGCAATTGTTCCATTAATTTGTTCAAATATCTACTAATAATAATATTGCAACAATACTGTTCTGTGATATGATTAAGGTTTTTGTCATCATTATGTCATTATGTATGCACTTTTGAAGATAATGGGGAATGCTTTCTGATACAATGTGAACTGATGGCCGGTGAAGGAAATTCTTACTGTCTTAATATTTAGAAGATTTCCAACTAAAAACTTGTCAGTTTACACAATAAAATTGGCATGAATAAAAATCTGCTGCTAATTGAATTAAGGCACGTTCATCGTCATTGATCAGCGTGGCGTGCTGAATGGCTCAAAGTCTTTCATAGAATATAAGGAACACAGATTTGAAATATTATTACTTCTTTAGGTACTAAATACTATCACAAGTTTCAAATACAAAATAAAAACATTGGCTCTGTGATGTGAAAACTCATTTCTTTTTTTTTTATTCAAGTTCAAAACCAAATGATACTAGCCTCTGATCAAAGTTATGAAATGCCATTAGCTACTGAAACTATATAGGATTACAGTGGTCCATTACTCTTGAGTTGGCTCGAAAAAATTCTGTTTCTGACATAATATGATTAGTGCTACAAAAATTTTGGTGTTGCAATCATTTTTAGGTTTCAACTCGCAGCTCTGAGAATTCTGCTGAAAACGACCCACTGAATATTTTGCCCTAGTGTGAATGCACAGTTACTTGTTAGATATCATATCCTCTGCCGATGGCATTCTGTGTGTGTTATCTATATGTATGTCTGGTTAAGAATCTTGCATATATTATATTACAAAGACAAATTCTGTGGTAAATGATTAGCATAATATGGGTCTTCGCCAATAATACTTTTTCATCTTGAATGGCATAATTGTAATTATCTTGTCTGGCGAATAGGTACTCTTTAGCTTGGAAGTTTTAGTTGTGCTGTTGAACTGCTACTAATTTTCAAGGTTCCTGTATCGCTCTCTCAATCTTTAAGTGCAAATTTTACCACTTTAGTTGTAAAGCAATAATCTTATTATATTTTGATTTGGAGAAAAATAATTGAATCTTTAGTTTGACGAGTTCAACAATTTGTGTAGTTGCCAGTGTTGCCACATTTATTATGGTAGTAAGTGATACGTTTCGCGATTTGCATCGTGTCGCATGGTAATGGTGAGGTTAAGTCAGCTGAGGTTTGACTAAGTGGATTGAATAGACACGAGAGACTCTCTTTTTCGCCGGTGCGTTTTTTAAAGGCTAAGGTACTGCCTACCTTGCTGTCTCGATTTGCTCGACTTCTGGCTATTTTTCGAATCACGAGGTCATTGTCATTGCTTTACGTTGTGCTGGCTCAGAGGTATGTTAGGGATACGCTCGCCACCGAATCTCTCATTACCCTGCGTGGTTTCGAATCCCGTGGAGGATAATTATGTGAAATATATTGCTGGACTCCTGGCCGCCGTAGGATGGTTCACTAACGACTGTGGCTTTCTCTACCACCGAGTCCATGCATCTGAAACAAATAACTGGCTAAATAATCCCATACCCGGCATGGACCGGTGACCAGAAGAGAGGCCGTGGTTCGCCATATGGTTAGGCCGTTTTATTCGGCTTTCCTCTCCCCCGGGATAAATATGCAAATCCTGACCCACGAATCTCATCTGAGTGCCTGGCGGCCTACACGCTATTATACCATTGTACGAAGCAAACTCCAGCAGCATCTAATCCTCTGTGGTCATAAATTTTTCCCTCCGACCCCCGGCACGGTGTCATTTCAAAATCAGACTCGTTGTCAACGCCGCATCGACAAATATAAAGTTAATATGATGAAATTTTGGCTTTGTGCTTTGGAATAACGAAATTTCGACAATGTTCATGATTTATTCTGCTATTTGGGGGAAGTGAACACGTGTTTTTTTATTTCACTTACTTTCCTTTATTTCTGTTCATTTGTTTGTTTTGTTTTAACGGAATGTAGAAATAGAATTCCTTACAAATCTGACAATTATGTTGTCGATGAACATTACGACTACCGTGACGTGTGAGCCTGAATTTTTCAGTATATAAGTCTTGCATTCGGACTTTTTTCACTCCAAATCTTAAAAGTAAAATTCGGTTTTGACAGCTTCAACCAGATATGGTTACCGATAGCCCCACCTCGTGTTTTATCATAAAAATTTAAGCGAGGAGCTATGATCGCAAGTACTTGAAGTTAAGATTCGTGATTAGATTGAAGGATTGCGCATAAGATTTCCTACTCTATTGCCAACCCCTAAAAAAGTATAGATGGTTCACGTCAAAATATTCTAGACAAATATGATCAGGAAACCGCTCAGCTCAGAGACTTAATTTATAAACAATAAAAGTCTTCCCTTTTTTCAAATTCATACTTGATTGCACATGGCCATGCTATCTACTTTAGTGTGACTTGACGACTACCGTTTAATGACTTCAGCATCTCATGCCCTCAGGCAATGTCAAAACGCCACCAAAAAATTTGATCTTTGACTCGGTGCCAGTATGTACTGTTACACCAGGCAACAGTTACAGAGTCGTATGGCTGCGAGTGAAGAGTTTCATAAATTAAATTAGCGTCTTTTGCGATTAAAGAAGCTCGCGATTCTTTAATTCTAGTGCAATAAAGTTCTTGTGGCAAACAAAACTCCGGTCAAAATTGCGAAAACAAACATTGGTTGTTTGATAGAAATAATTGTAAAGTGTCAAATGCTTTTAAAATTGCTAATACTGTTCGCGATTATCTGTAAAAAATTTTTTTGTTAATTTCATGATATATTTTCAAAATGAATAATGCGATATGTTTTTCACATTTATGCCAGTGGAGAGGAAAACTGATAATACGACATAAACGTTATGATGACTTTTGACACACTCATATTTTTTGCTTTAAAAAAATCAAAGAACTTGTGTAATTCATTGACTTATACCCTCCGTCATCTATGTCAAAATGAATTTTAGTAAGATCATGTTCCTCTGAACACAGTAGCATTGTATGTTATAGAACTGCCCTAAGAATCAAGACTTTCCAAATAGCCTCCACGAAGAAGGACAATCAGTCGCGATTTGTACTAAATATCCATCACTATTCTAATTGTTCACTGATTTTTTTCCCAATTAAAGTGTATTCTCTCCCATTTGCTGAAAATGGCCAAGGAAAATCGTCGCCATTGGGAACCCACTTATTCAACCAAAAAATTCTTTTGAGTTATTCGATTTTTTGGCTACTTTTGCGTGATTCTTTTCGTTTTTTATTGAGATTTATTTTATTCAGTTTTGTTCATTCTTCTAATTTCTATTTGATTTGAAACAAATTAAATTGTCAAGAGGTCAAATTAGTTGTTTTTAAATTATATTTATTGCAATTGTTCCATTAATTTGTTCAAATATCTACTAATAATATTGCAACAATACTGTTCTGTGATATGATTAAGATTTTTGTTATCATTAGTATGCACTTTTGAAGATAATGGGGAATGCTTTCTGACACAATGTGAACTGATGGCCGGTGAAGGAAATTCTTACTGTCTTAATATTTAGAAGATTTTCAACTGAAAACCTGTCAGTTTACACAATAAAATTGGCATGAATAAAACTCTGCTGCTAATTGAATTAAGGCACGTTCACCATCATTGATCAGCATGGCGTGCTGAATGGCTCAAAGTCTTTCATAGAATATAAGGAACACAGATTTGAAATATTGTTACTTCTTTAGGTACTTAACACTATCACAAGTTTCAAATACAAAATAAAAACATTGGCTCTATGATGTGAAAACTCATCTCCCTTTTTTTTTATTCAAGTTCAAAACCAAATGATACTAGTCTCTGATCAAAGTTATGAAATGCCATTAGCTACTGAAACTATATAGAATTACAGTGGTCCATTACTCTTGAGTTGGCTCGGAAAAAATTCTGACGTTTCTGACATAATATGATTAGTGCTACAAAAATTTTGGGTTTCAACTCGCAGCTCTGAGAATTCTGCTAAAACGACCCACTGAATATTTTGCCCTAGTGTGAATGCACAGTTACTTGTTAGATATCCTCTGTCAATGGCATTCTGTGTGTGTTATCTATATGTGTGTCTGGTTAAGAATCTTGCATATATTATATTACAAAGACAAATTCTGTGGTAAATGATTAGCATAATATGGGTCTTCGCCAATAATACTTTTTCACTCAAAAATGATACCTTGAATGACATAATTGTAATTTTCTTATCTGGCGAATAGGTACTCTTCAGCTTGGAAGTTTTAGTTGTGCTGTTGAACTGCTACTAATTTTCAAGGTTCCTGTATCGCTCTCTCAATCTTTAAGTGCAAATGTTACCACTTTAGTTGTAAAGCAATAATCTTAATATATTTTGATTTGGAAAAAATAATTGCATCTTTAGTTTGACGAGTTTAACAATTTGTGT
The DNA here is from genome assembly GCF_964204865.1 of Styela clava. Taxonomy (NCBI): domain Eukaryota; kingdom Metazoa; phylum Chordata; class Ascidiacea; order Stolidobranchia; family Styelidae; genus Styela; species Styela clava. The sequence goes on from NC_135250.1 coordinate 22,784,400, forward strand.
AGTTGCCAATGTTGCCACATTTATTATGGTAGTAAGTGATACGTTTCGCGATTTGCATCGTGTCACATGGTAATCGTGGGGTTAAGTCAGCTGAGATTTGACTAAGCAGAATAGACACGAGAGGACTCTCTTTTGCCGGTGCATCTTTTAAAGGCTAAGATACTGCCTACCTTGCTGTCTATTTGCTCGACTTATGGCTATTTTTCGTATCACCAGGCCATTGTCACTGCTTTGCGTTGTGCTGGCTCATAGGTGTGTTAGGGATACGCTCGCCACCGAATCTCTCATTACCCTGCGTGGGTTGGAATCCCGTGGAGGGTAATTATGTGAAATATATTGCTGGAGCCGCCGTAGGATGGTTCACTAACGACTGGTCGGTTATGGCTTTCTCTACCACCGAGTCTGAAACAAATAACTGGCTAAATAATCCCATACCCGGCATGGACCGGTGACCAGAAGAGAGGCCGTGGTTCGCCATATGGTTAGGCCGTTTTATTCGGCTTTCCTCTCCCCCGGGATAAATATGCAAATCCAAACCCACGAATCTCATCTGAGTGCCTGGCGGCCTACACGCTATTATACCATTGTACGAAGCAAACTCCTGCAGCATCTAATCCTCTGTGGTCATAAATTTTTCCCTCCGACCCCCGGCACGGTGTCATTTTAAAATCAGACTCGTTTTCAACGCCGCATCGACAAATATAAGGTTGATATAATGAAATTTTATCTTCGTGCTTTGGAATAACAAAATTTCGACAATGTTCATGATTTATTCTACTATTTGGGGGAAGTGGACACGTGTAGGCTATCAGCTTGTTTCAAACATTTTGTTTTACTTCCTCTCCTTTCTGTTTATTTGTTTGTTTTGTTTTAATGGAATGTAGAAATAGAATTCCTTACAAATCTGACAATTATGTTGTCGTTGAACATTACGACTATCGTGACGCGTAAGCCTAAATTTTTCAGTATATTTTAAATTCCGACTTTTTTTACTCCAAATCTTGAAAGTAACATCCGGTTTTGACAGCTTCAACCAATTATGGTTACTGATAGCCCTGTGTGGCCACCTCGTGTTTTATTATAAAAATTCAAGCAAAGAGCTGTGGTTGCAAGTACTTGAAGTTAAGATTCGTGATCAGATTGAAGGATTGCGCATAAGATTTCCTACTCTATTGCCAACCCCGTAAAAAAGTATAGATGGTTCACGTCAAAATTTTCTAGATAAATATGATCAGGTAACCGCTCAGCTCAGAGACTTAATTTAAAAACAATGGAAGTCTTCCCTTTTTTCAAATTCATACTTGATTGCACATGGCCGTTCTATTTAGTTTAGTGTGACTTGACGACTACTTAATGACTTCAGCATCTCATGCCCTCAGGCAATGTTAAAACGCTAACAAATAATTTTGATCTTTGACTCGGTGCCAGTATGTACTGTTGCATCAGGCAGCAGTGACAGGGTCGCATGGCTGCGAGTGACGAGTTTCATAAATAAAATTAGCGTCTTTTGCGAATAAAGAAGCTCGCGATTCTTTGATTCTAGTACAATAAAGTTCTTGTGGCGGACAAAACTCCGGTCAAAATTGCGAAAACAAACATTGGTTGTTTGATAGAAAGAATTCTACTTAATAGAAAGCGCCAAATGCTTTAAATTGCTAATACTGTTCGCGATTATCCGTGGAAATAGTTAAAGCTTGTTCGGATAAGCGTTATCAGCCCGAGATTTTAGAATAAACTTTGAAGAAATCAGATGAACATTTCAATAAAAGAATACGCTCGCAATTCAATATCCTTGTTCTCATCTCTTTGAACTGCAGATTTTGTAATATTTTTTGGTTCAGCTACGAGCTATCATCTAAAGGTGATGTGTAATTAAAGTCTTGCCATCTACTAGCATAGTATATAGATAGTATTTATTAGGGGCCCAAAGATGTCCACATATCATTGTTTGTACAGCTGATATTGGAAAAGGCGCCGAAACAATATATATTTTTTATATTCGTCATTGATGCACCATTCAAGTAGAAACAATTGAATGACATATTATATAAATCTTTTTTAAACCTAATTTTATGATAAAAATATAGGCTACTTCGGTGAGAATTCCCTGAGACCGTGAATTAATCGGTCACTGAGAACGGGAAATGTTTGTAGCTGATTATGAATCGAAGTTATTCTGAAATTGATCAACGAATTTTCAAAGATAAAGGAACATATTTAGAGGAATAGATAAAAGGATTGTGGATATATACATATACAAATAAGTAAGTTTTATCACGGCTTTTTGTATCAGAATGTTTGTAATTCATGTATTGTACGGTATCGTGTGCCTTATTGCTTTGGTCAAACACAAAGTATTATCAGTAATAGGTATCATCAAAACGATGTGACATCGTTAAACGTGCATCCTTTTTTAGCGAATGTATTTTACATTTCTCAAATTGAACAAGTTTTATAGTTCACTCATTTGATCTGCATATTTTCATCATAAATATTAGGTAATCATGAATGTAGAAAAATTACACTTAGCGTGTTTTCTTCTGATTGAGGATTGCAACGAAAATAAATATCTGAATCTGGACATAGTGTATGAACATAATATCTATAACATTCGACGGCAACACACTTGGGCTCAACACGCTAACATACTTTTGTGCGCCCAAGTCCGCATCGGTGGGCATACTACGTCGATTAGCAAACTGGTTCATCATAGAGGTAATATAATCTACCGTCATCATCTGTAACTGAAAATTTTTATATTAGAACCCGGAAAATGAATTTTTAACGGCTTGTACGTACGTCTTTAGGGCGAAGTACGGAAACAAAAATTTCCCGTTATTCGTCATCACTAAATACACTTCATTTTTTGGTTTATTTTTGTCTTTACGTCAGAGATATCAAAATAGCCAGTATTACTCAGTATGATTTGAACAATAAATTCTTCATTATTGAGAAACTATATTATTATTATCACACTAAAATGGATACAAATACTCTTTATTTTGATCAAAAATAAGAAGATATGCTATTGTATTTTAAGTTATGTATTTGGCTTGTTTAATTTTCAGTTTACATGTCGAAAGAACGCTAATTAACGCTTCAAAACCACGAAACCAATGACTAGTTTGTCAAGATAACGTTATATTACTTAGCCGGAGGCAAAACAACGCATACCAGCCTGTATTTACTGAAACGACGTAGGCAAATAATGAAACTAATTTTTGTCAAGTGTGTGTTTTGAAGCTTTCATTATTACCACCCACAAATCTACCAAATTTTACATTAATACAATCAATTAATTTACATTTATACTGGTAGCGCGTTGGCTCAAATGTTCTGATTTATTGAGATCAATCAGATTAAACGAAGTAAAATTCTATTGTCTTCCTTAATCACTGCTAGACTTAAACGCCTGCATTCCAAACAAAATCAAGGACCATATATGATTTGGTATTGTGACGCAACAAACACTCATGTAGTTGTAATTTAATCATTTTAATACATCGCCAAAATAAGTAAATGTAAGGGTCTTATAGCAATTTTTCACTATCACTCGGCTATAAGTAGCCACTCAAATAAGTGAAATTTAAAGATTATTTGAAATGATCGCAATTTATCTACTTCAGCATAGCTTTCCTATCATATATTACATACTCCGGTGCCTCTGAGTATAGGCGTATATGAAAAACAATTCGAGATATTTTCGTAGTTCTTTATTTTTTTATAAAAATATGGATATTTTTTCCTACAACGTAATTGCATATCATTGTTATAGTTTTTACTCTACTTTTTCTTATTTTCAGTATGGTGCCAACCATCAAGTATGCAGTATATATATTACTGTATTTAAGTTTGGGTCTACAGACTGCAAAATGTGAGTATTGAAACTCGAAAGTTTGCCTGTAATACTATGTGGAAAGCAATATTATTCTCCACATTTTCAAAGATTAGCATTAATAAATTTAGTCAAGTTGTTATAAAACAAGAGACGCTACCCCTAATATATTATTTTCAAAGGTGCTCCAGAAGTATGCTCAACAAGATGTCGCACAACCTGAATCCTAACGGGTACTCACCTACTATGTTCAGGTTGTGCGCCATCTTGGTGCGCATACTTCTGGAGGTCCTTTTCAAATATTGTTTTGCGAGGTGATTCATTACTTTGTAATGTTTTTGTATAGATACGTACGTACTTTTTTTTTATAGCGAATCATGGCTTGTGTAAGGTAATCCTATGGAATGCAAAATCTGTTACATAAGATTTCGAATGGGATTAAACTTGATATTATCATTTCAAGTGTCCAAATCAAAGCCGAAAATTCAATTCCCATTTATTATTTTTAGAAATCTCATTGGCTGAAATTTCGGAAACTGTTCCATTGCATAAATTTACTATTGCAATTCCATAACCCTTTTATTTTAAGAACTTATTTACTGCTCTTGTGTTATTAGTTTTAATATGTTCACAACTCTAAAACTACATTTCACATGAAATAAATTTTATTTTGGAACAACAAACATCATAAAAATTGACATGAATCGGACTCTAATGCTATCCGAAATATATGATTCGATTTAATGATCATATATTATATAACTTTGTCTCGTACTTGTATGTGATAGGATTTTTATACATTTCACTTTTTATTGCAAATAATTACTGAATAACTTCTAAATCGCAATAAAAATGTTTTTGATGGTACATTTGATTTCTAATACAGGGCTTAATTAGACTTAGTAAAGGCGCAATACAAAGTCATAAATGTTAGCAATAAAGTAAACTCAAAATATATAACATTAACAAGCTTCAGCTATCCCCGATCATTACGGTCATAAAATTTAAAAGCAAATTTCACATTCATTTTCAATGCTGATATAACGTGCACTTAAATATATTTCAATATTATTTAAATCTTTTATGTTATAGAAATACTGGAAAATATGTTTTTTTTTACTCTCAGGTCAATCAGCATGTAACGGTGTAAGTTGTAGTAATAAAGGAACTTGCATTGAAAATGAAGCTTACAGTAGAGGATATTGGTGTGAATGTGACGAAGGGTGGGCTGGTCAGGATTGCAAACATCGTAAGTTAATGTTGTCTGTTTTTGTCAATATTTCTTTGTTGGAAAATATAAAATATGATGGTTTGCTAGTTTATAATATCTAATGTGGTGTTTTATGGCCAGTATAAGAATGTGAACTAATATAAATGAATCTCACAGCATATGAGTATTTTCCTGATACCGCATGTCTCACAAGCATACAGTGAATCTACAGTTGTGAGCGAACATTTAGAAAGTTATTCTGAAAACGCATAATTGATGAAATAATGACAACACAAAAGCATACAACCATGAGTGAGCAGATAATGCAGATTTCGACAAATTCGAGAAATCCGCTTCAATTCGTACAAATTTATTTCTGCCAAGCGTCATGTTTTTAGTTTTAGACCATGTGAGATGGTTTCAATTGAATTATCACTTCCGAAAAATTTATCAGCTTTTGAAACTGTCTCTCTGAAATAAATGCAACTAAAATGACAGTTAACAATATATCATGGACGCCAAACCAGACCTGCGAAGTCGAAGGAAAGTTTAATCCGGCTCCCGGCGGCTGACAAAATTTCGATGTCCGTCCTGAAAAAATCTACTCCGACTGACTTACCTATTTCGAAATAGCGAGTCCGTTTTTATTGTCAACATTCGGACGAATTTGGAAAACACCCGTTCGGCTTCAATACATGCCTGACCGCAGTCCATACCTCAAGAATTTGATGTCAAATGTGATTCAGTTGCACCCCTCGCTAAAAGTGGCATTCTCGCGCAAAACCAATTTTAATGTAATTACACAATTTCGTCATCTGTATATATATAATTATACATTCTAACATTCAATTATACTTCAGCTGAGCCAACAGTCAGGTGCGGATATTCTGACATTGAAGTTGTCATCGACAAAGGACTAGTGAGAGAGCTAGAGATCGACGATGACGCAAAATACGTTTACTTCGGACTTTCATCAGCATCGAGTCATTGTCGGGCAAAAGAAGAAGAAAACCTTTACAAATTGTCAATACAGGCACCGTTTTCGAACTGTGGAACTCAAGTTATTGTAAGTATTTAATTGTCCGTTAGTTTCGGAGAAAGCTTTTTTTTTCAACAACAACAATAGAAACAACAGAAGCATCAACTAAAATTACAAAAACGAATTTTTCAAAACGACCCATAGGGAGCGCAACTCGATTCGAAGAATGACTGGGATCTCAACGCCCAAAAGGGCGAAGTGAATGGATTAAAATACCGATATCATTTTTGTTTTTCAGCAACGAGGGCCCGGAGACGACTATACATTCAGTAATACGGTAGTATGGAATAGAGAAGTTCACAATCCACAAAACATGATTGATCGAGAATTAGTTCTTCTAGATTTTAAATGTATCTACGAGGACACTTATACAGTAACAGGACCAGCTATATTGCCGACAAACAAGTAAGTGGGACATTTAGATTAGATGAAAGTGTGTTTATGATAATTTAGGACTTGGTTTAGAAATGTATCTCATCTCTCTCCTTCTCATAGTCCCCAGTTCATGTATTTCCTACAAGGCTAATAACGTCATGGAAATACAAGGTCGGTCATTTGCACACATAGCAAGCAAAATATGCATATCCAACCAGTCTAATGTACATATACAGCCAAAAAAGCAACATGCATATGATAGTAGTCCTAGCTAGATCCAGATGGCTGTATATGTAGGCTACATCACATTACTCACGCCTCACTAGATTTTTAAGACAAAGACACTTCGTAAATCCTCATTCGCCTTATGACTATCACCTTGCATTCTGAGAACTATTATTCTTAGAAAAATATGTCGTCGTCTCTTTCTACGCACATTACAATAATGCAAACATGTATGACAATTATACCCATAATTTTAGTGTACTTCAGTTTGTTTCTGAAAAAGGAAAGTTTGAAGTTCGAATGAGACTTTATGATGACAATAGTTACACAAAAGCACATGAATACAGCAGTTCGCCTTCTATTATGATTGGAACGAATGTATACGTTCAAGTAAGTTACGAACTACTCCACCCTTCAGTTCACTCAGTTGTGGACTGAATTATCCTGAAATCTATCACCTGAGATGCTAAACATATCGAGGCCAACGGCATGGCATCTTAGCAAGTTTACCGGTACTTCAGAGTTGCCTATACTGGTGCAGTATGCATACATAATTTTCCAACAATAATAATTAAAAAAGAAAAATATAAAATTGTATGAAAAATTGAAGGGTGTCACAGTTTAATTGATGCAATGTAACATACAGGTTGAATTGGAACTTATCAAAGACACACAGCTTGTTGTAACTATGGATCGTTGTTTCGCTTCACAGTCACGTGATCCAGCTGATCCTATAGCTACAAAGCACATGCTGGTCACGGACAGGTAAAGGAATTTGCCTTTTAATAGTTTTAATGACTAAAAATACTTAATATTTATCTAATCCTTTTTTTTAAATGCGTCCTATTCTAACAAACTTTTTCAATCACTCGGTGGCGCTTGAGAGCCTAGAAGTTGTGGCTTGAGCTACCAAATCGGATATACTGACGGAGCGTATCTCATATGTAGGTCAGAAAATTTGATTTGAGCCCTATCGGAGCAAGTGAATAAAAATTATTGTAATGGCGCTGTTGCATATGTATTATGGTCCAAATTGTTTCTCAAATTCCAAACATTGTATAAGAAAGAAAAGTCTGTGTAAGGAATGATATTTTGCCAATGCCATAAGCTCTTTTATGTTTTCTGGAATCTAATGGTATACACTCAACCAGATGCGTGGATTCCCGTGATCCAACAGTCCAAATATCATACAATGGAGAAGAAAGCGAAGGAAGATTTAAATTTCAAATGTTTAAATGGAGATGGAGTGCTGATGACGTTTATCTACATTGTGAAATCGATATTTGCAATAAAACATTTGAACAGTGTGCCGGTGAAGCAGTAAGTAGAATTTATCACCTAAAATGTGACATTAATGATTTTGATTACAGAGAAATAAGTTAATTTCGTAATGTAAAGTGTAAACTTTGTCTGTTTCTACCATTTGTCAAACGAATATGGTTCATTTTTACTGTAAGTATGAAACAAACAAATCAATTTCGTATGGGTCAGTTCAATTCATAATTTTTATCAATGGGCAGATGATCGGGGGTGAGCCAAATGAATAATTTTGCTTTCGGAAAGTTATTGGCAAAAGGTTGAAATATTTTGATATCAGAACTACGAATTTGAAAATTACAGTATTTGATATCTAATATATCATTCAACATGGCAGCAAAAGTTGTTCAATTCTCATTTGTAAACTTGAATGAAATCGAATCAACTTACATCAATATTAAGCTGTCTTTTTAAAGTTTAAATTTATATAAGAAATGACGGCTAAACATGAATGGAAAATTAAACAAAAAAGTAGGAAAATGAATGAACAGCATTTGATATAACCAGTAGTGGTGTTCAAACTTTAAGAACGATTTTTCTTTTTTATCGAACTCACACTTACGTCAAGCCCGAAAATGTATCTATCGCACCACCTAAGCTGCATTAACATGGCACGCTTTACATAAATATATTTTAAAACTTCAAATTTAGCTCTAATCGTCAACTGCGGTTTACGTAACCCATTTTCTGCTTCGTATATAACAAAAAACAAGAACGTGTTTGCTGACTATGAAGGCATTCCCAAAAGGGATTCGCGCGAACATCTGGGTCCCACCACTGTATATATCTACAGTGTGACAATAAATTTTTTCAGACCAACTGCAAAGGTTCAGGTGACTTCAGACGAAAAAGAGATTTGCTTCGTGAGGGAATTTATGATCCTGATTCTCTTACACACACAAATAAATTTGTCAGTAACGGACCAATAAAGGTGGAAATGCAGGAGGATCTGTTGGAATTCGGAGCTTCTGCAGATGCTGAAGATTGTAAGGCTTTTGTTTTTACATCAACATCCTTATTCTTTCATCCAAAACCATCAACGTTTCCCTTGTTCTCTCACTTTCTCTTTCTTTTTTCTTCTTTTAATTCTAATTTACATATTTCTCTCCTATTACCTTTACTTTTATTATACGATTTTATTCATTTTACAGATGATACTTCAATGATGTTCCTTGGAATTGTATTAGCTCTTATCTTAGCTGCATTTGGAGTAATCGTCATCATCATCTTCAGGAGAAGACGTCGCACAAAAGCATCTCGAAGGAAAGTAAATTATGCTCAAGTACCTCAACAACAACAGCAACAACTAAGTTCTTTGAGGTTCACAACTGAAGCTTTCTAAAAATCATCTATGACGCTGTTTTGCTGGCTTTTATTGCCATATAGTATCATAACGCAATATAACTAGAGCAGGGCGAATAAGTTAGCCCAGTTCAACAACCGCACAGGCAACTATATTACAAAATTTTAAATAAGATGCACACCATATTCAAATGTACGGTTGTTTGCCTGCGAAACGCTACAGGCATTATATTAGAAAATAAAATAATCTCAAATAGGCAGCCATTTTTGAAATACCATACGTATTAAAATTATGTCTATCATAACATGAAAAAAATATAGTTTAAGTAATGTAGCCTACCTACTGTGTGAACATGGGTTGCTAAGATATAGCGACTCACCAATTGCGATTGAAGTGATCTACATGAGCCGCGCGCCCATGGGTCTTTGATATCAAGCTCAGCTAAATTGCTTATGTAACGTAGCAAACACTTGCTTTCGACTTGCCTTGTATTGGTTTACCTTGCACTTTCTTTTACTATTTTTCTTGTATTGCTATCTGAACAGATACATAGGTAAATGAAGCTGGATGTGTTGTGAACTTGAGTGACGTACTATAGTAACTTTTTAAAAACCTTTTATGAACCGAATTTTTATGATTTGAAGTAATTGCTACTAATATACTAAAAAAACAGTAAAGCGAAAGAGAAAAGACACTTTGGAGGTCTACAGACCAGATTCACCAATCAATAGCCTATATCTGACAGGATAATACTAAAAAATTTCTGATTTAAAAAATCCAATATAATTTCAATCGTACCACTATATTTGAAAAAATTTTTGTAAAAATAATTATAAATTTTTTACCTATATTGACTAAAATTACAGATTTAATCCAAATCTTGTCTGATTAATATATATCACTTTGAAATTTGTTGATCAGCATGTTTATAACGGAATTGAATCATAATTAACAAAAACTCTTTTAAAATTATTATGTGACCCTTGACCTTTAACCTTTCAGTACTCGCAAATTTAATGAGATAACTAATTTGTTGCACCTGATGTAAAATATGACTTCTGACACTTTTCATGTTTTTAATCATGTTTGCCCTGTTATTTTATGAATATTTGATGAATTATGCCTTTCAACAATATTAGTAATAAATTGGTATGAATATTGTGTTGTTCATATTGTTTACGTTATATGTAGGCTTCATAAAGGCGATATATCCATGTACTTAGGTAAGATACTCATAAACTTCTCTCAAAAGACCACTGTCGCGAATACGTGGAAGGAATAAAACGTGTATTCCCTAAGACCTAGGAAACTAATAAATGCATACTGTTATTGAGATCTTTACGCCCAAATTTTCAATTATCCTGTAATCGATAAGATTTCAAAGGTGACATAGACTTAAAACATTACTCTCGGAGATAAAATTATGTACAAGTCGCTGACTCAGAGAATCATCGCCTGGAAGATAAAAATTCTTCGAAGAGAAACACTTAATTCTGAGCTTGTAAAAAACGGATAATATGTAATTTAGTTGTTCCATTCATTCAATATTTGCCCATTATAACGACCATAATAACCCATCAGGTTGTGGGAGAAAGTCCCCAACCCCCCTAGTTGCGAGTCAAGTCTTCGGTTATCCGAAACTCGGGTCACTTTATTTTATACGACTCCATCTACCACTTTTGCTCCGAAATTAGAGTGAATCGTTGATAAAAGGTGAACCGAGTCCAACTGAAGTCAATTACATGTCATAAAAACACATCGGCTTTAAAGCCGTCAGTTTATTCCCTCGCTTGCCAAATCGAAAGACATAATGATAAGAAGTCATTTGGGAATAGGAGAGAACCTAACAACAGTTGTACAATATTCATTAGGCTACCGTATATTTTCCTTATATTGCTCACATATACTTCCAAACAACCAATCCACAAATAACTATATCAAAAGCATGGTTGCCACATTTCTTACAAGATCAGGCAATCTGTGGACACAATTTGGACCCTATAAAGTGAAATTTGAATTATACAAAGTCATGTAAATGATATTGTTTACTTTTCCAACTCCCTATTTTTTTTATATGTATATATAGAACAAGAAAATCCAAAAGGTTTGCTTATAGTTTTATCTTGGTCTGTATTATCCTTACTACCCTACTACGTTAGTGTAGTGTTTCCCAACCCGCGACAGGTCACTTGCGCGTCGCTTACCGTAATCAAACAATTGGATTTCACAACTCACTCGCGGACTTCCGACGAAAACAAGTCTGTACACACTTCGATAGAAACGTAAGTGGTGTTTCTCTCGAGTTCGAACAACCAGGAATAAATTATTCTGGTAGTTGTAAATGGTGGCAATCCAAATTTTTAAATTGAAAAGCGGCAATACAAAATACTAAAAATAAAACGGAGAACACCATAAGTGTTGTTTTATGATGGTCCGCGACCGATTCAAAACGCTTTTTTTGACATTGCAAATCGCAAAATTTCTGGTGTCACCGTAGTATACGTACCAGGGCATTTCCCCTAGGATTCTTTGCTTTACTGCCTCCACATTGGTACGTACAGCACTGGAGCGCCGTAAGTGTTGTAAGAACAGCTCAAATTTGTCGAACTCACAAAAATACGAATATAAACAAAATATAATCGGGCACTTTACCACGCATTTTTGTGTCCACGGATTGTCATGGTATTTTCTGAGTAATATTGCTCTTATTTTGTCAACACAACCGCAGAATAAAAGAATCACAAATATGGATGGATTGAATATTTTATGCAACAGAAAAAATCATTGAAAAGTCGTATATGACGTATACGTGACGATTTCTTCAGAAGTTTTTCCGCGAGAATTTCAAGGCGATGAATACGTATTTTTGATTTACTAATATACTTAAAATATATTTTTAATAAGTACTAAATTAAGTTGTACATTCTAGAAATTTATAGCAAATAATAGGATTTTTCTAACGGCGATACCAAATTCGCAAGAGATCGCAAAAAATATGTTTCAAAACTGAATATAATTGTAAGTCGACGCAACCACGAGTTACCATGAAAACAATTAAATTAAAATAGGAAGACATTTTAAATTCTCGATAGAAAAGCCCATTATACACTAAAAACGTCGGCTCTTTTAACAAACGCGTAATTGCGGCGAATTTCCGATTTTAAAAATTCGTTAAGATTCTGTTGTGTTTGGTTTTATTGCTTTTTCGCACAGAGTACGGTTGCAATAAACGCACCTTGAGGCCGCAAAGGTTTTCGCCAGTGAGAAAATAGTTCGCGACCAAAAAATGTTGGGAAACGTTGCGTTAGTGTTATGCTCCGTCTTAGAATCTTACTTATAAAACATCAAATTCGCGGAGAAATCACCTACAGGAGACACCAACCTCGTGTGTTGTATTTCTCAAACTTTTGCTTCCTTCAACGTAATTGAAAACTGAACGCACCTGCGTAACATTTACTCGTACGTTTACGCGTCAGAAGACTTTTGAAATTCACGGTAGCGCTTGAATCATCGCCGAAAGCATTTTTTCTTAAATGCAAAATGAGGATTTTGAGTCAGGCGACTACATCAATCGATTTATTTAGTCTTAATTCTTAACCGCGACGGAGGCAGATGTTCCAACTGGACATGGGAATTATATATTTCGTGACGACTTTTACTTTTCTGGGATTGTGCTTTGTTTATTCAAATGGTGAGATTATTGTAAAAGATTTAGAAATATTTAATTTTCCAATGGCTATTATAAATACTAATTTAGAGTGTCTGTACTGTTTTCATGCCTTGTTACTGAAACAGTCATAAAAGAGTTAATATTGCACTGGAATATGGTTGGACTTCGTTACATCCTTAGTTGCGATTGTCTGAGTGACCTATCATTATAAACTAGAAACGTGTGCTCTAGTGGCCAACTGGGCAATATTTTTTTTATTAGGCTCATATAAAACTTTACATTTTCGGTCTATCTACAAGAAAACTCTATAATTTTGAAGTTTAAAAATAGTGTTTTGTGCCCACCTGACGACACCAAACGATGTATATTTTCAACCGCCGGCCTTCCCTAACTATTTACCTTGAACATTTTATAGTTTTATATTAGCCTTTCATTAATTTATAATTTTTAATTGGACGTGTCTATTGAATTTGTCAAATACACTGAGCCTCAGTCCTTTGAGCCCATTTCTACAAGAAAAACGATGCATTATCATGCATATTTAATGAATAAACGTTTATAGCTGAAGGTCGTTCATTTACTGTTACAAATGAATATATTGACCCTTCAACAACAGCCGTACTCGATGACAAATTAGTGAAGTAATAATCTTTAATAGTGACGTCATAATACCAAAATAATAATAGGGGTGTGCGCAATAATAATGTGTTGACATCATAATTACGTTATCGACATTTTTTGAAGCCATAAAAAGACAATGGACCGATAGTCCTTTATCATTATCACACCAGTAAAAAGTTCAATATAATGGATAGTTATATTGAAGGGTAGTTCAAATAGCGTTTTATTTAACCTATACATAACATTATAAAACGACATATTTATATGAGCTGAAAAATAATAGTTATTAATTTTGCATATTTTCAGGCGAGTTTACAAAAACGGAGAGATTTTCACAAAACTACGCGAACCACCACGAAGTGTCAACCGAAGTCATATTAGAGACTACAAAAAGTCGAAAAGATAATTCAGATGAAGAATTTGCATCAAGATATTTTAAAAAAAGTCCAAATTCATTTTGGGGAGATGCAGCTTCATTATCAACAAATCATCAACATAAAATATTCAAGAGATCTTTGGAAAAGGGCGGGGCTAACTCGATAGATAACGTCAAAACAGAAACCGATGAAAACCCAGGGGTCAAAGAGCAGGCTGATTGTCAGCACTGGCCTTACTTTCCGTGTGGGAACAGGAGACAATGCTTCACTTCTCAAGTAAGATAATAGTCAAATTTTTGAAATGCTTGCGCAAAAAACAATATTATATGTTTAAGTACATTGAAACGTAGTTAACTTAACAGCAAGCGGCAATTCATTCCTAGCTTTTTATTGACAAACAAGTGTTTCCTGGGTGGTCGTTACAGTAAATATTCTGCTATTATTTCTAACAGTAAATACAGCTCAAGGAAAAAATTTATATTTTTTCAATCATATATTGCCGAATTCATTATTGGATCGTTAGTAATACGCGTGTTTCGTTTATTATTCCGACAAGCTCTATTACTTATTTTCGCCGCATAGTAGTCAGTCAATTGACTGACCTAAAACCCTTTGTCATTTTTTATTATTCCTATTATATACAAAATAACAAGGCTAAATAATGCATGGTGCGATGTCAAGAGAGTCGCATGAAATTTTAATTTTCAATTGTTGATTTTTAAAAAGTAGTCATCGCTGCGATAAAAACAATGTATATGAATATGCAATGTAAAATTTTTCTTAAAATTATTTTAGTTTTCGGCAAATGATTTTGGTCATATAGAAACATTTGTTTTTGTCGTTGATTTGCTTCTAACTGATTGAAATTGAACGCCACAGAAATACACTACACAGATTAATGCTAGATTACCAAAATAATATGTATTTTTCATACAATTCCAAATGGGCTGACTCGCATGAGAATGAAAACGTGCCGGAAAAATCACCTAATATTGTCTACGTCGAATTTCTTTAACACATAAATAGGAATTTCTAATCATTTCACAACGCCATCCAAGTGATAGAAATGCAAAATGGAGTTATTTGTATCATTTGTAAAAATAAAAACAAACAACTGAATTTGGGGAAAATATAAATCTTATTTTCCCCGCGGTGCAGATATTGTAGGGTAGAAAGGACAAAGGAAAAACGAATCAGGAAAGTGTAAATGCCGCAAAGAATAAAATTTGTAAATAAGCTTCCAGAACACGAAATTTGAAGAGAATTGTATTCCTAAATTCTTCTCAAATAGGATACAATTTAATTCTCTTTAATAGACTTAAATGTTAAAGTGATCCGAATAATCAAAATGTCAATTCATAGGCCAATTCGATTCCGTTCATCAAAAAAGGTGTTTTAAAAAAATGAAGGAAATGTAGATTTTAGATCTTGAATTCTTTAACATCTCATCGAAATATTTGGTGAAACTTGCTTGAAACTATGATTAGTTACCAGACTGAAAAACGTCTATTTTTTTGTATTATTTTCAAATAATGTCTTCGAAAATTTTAACATCATCCCCTTCGTATTGAAACCCAGGAAATTTGATCTCTGCTCAACTGACAATTGACAACTATTTATTGAATATTTTACGTAATTATCATATATTTTCATTTCTTTTTTGTGTTTCATGATACTTACAAGCGGTGTTTTTTAGTGTGATTTTTAATAACCAAATTGGAAAACTTCAATATCGTTTGAAATTCTAACCTCGTTGTAAATATAGAACTCATTTATTACCCCTGAGATTATAACAAAATGGGTCATTTTGAATCAATGTACATCCAATTGTATCCATATTGTTCCATATTGACGCAAATAGCATCTATAGAAGTGGTTTTTGGACTTTCCAATTTTTTTCAACCCCTTTTTTGCTTTGAAAAAATGCATTTGTGATGGACAGGTTGCTTTATATTAAGATGGCACTGTAAGTGTGTTGGTCTTATAGCGTCATTGCTCAGATAGTTTAGGCATAAAACGCTTCGGAGTACAACTTTGCCATTCGCTGTCGTATGTATAAAGCCATACTTAAATAGTGGTCATCATACATTCTCCTTTTTCCGCTCAGTTTGCAATACCTGGTAAAGTTGAACTACGTTTTAAGTAAAACTAAACACGCAACAAACGTTTGGTTTTTGCGCTTTATTGTATTTTCTGCTTGTACATTTACATAACACACATAAAATCTCGATCAATTGTTTATTCCATCATTACTGAGTTATGCAAAAATTATTTACTGTGTGTTGAAAATACACAACAAACGTCTCCAAAATTTACCACCAATACCTTGGAAAACCTTTGGGTTAAAAAATACAGTTTACAAAATAGTAAAGTGCAAATAAATTTATGTACACTATTAGCACAAAGAAAGGCAGTTCATTTTTAATAGGTATTATGCATGTTGACTTTTCCCAGGCCCTTGACCGCTAAAACATAATGTCGCTAATGATGTTCGCAATTGCATTTTGTTCAAATCTCCGATTGTTTTCGTCACCGTGACATGTTATTTAAGCCGTAAAAATATTTATTTCGGTGTTTATTCTCCCTAAATCAGAAATTTTTCTCGACAAATGTTTTGTACGGGGAAAACGATGATAATCACTTTTTTCGTTCTCGCATGGAACCATGACACCTGTGAGGAAAATAGAAAATAGCCTTTTTTCAAATTTACGGTGAGTCCTTCAAGATCCGTCATTTCACCCCAAATTTTGCTGGTTTTACTACATTGGGGCGCTGTTTTATTCACACAAGCATGACTGGCACGTTACGTCTCTTCTTCATATTGTTTGCGAACTAGGGTCTCAGACAACTTACAGTATCCTATTGACCTTTTCCCGACCTTTGACCCCCAAAAAATTCTTCCTATATATACTTTACCATTGCAAAACTTTCGAGGCTATTTTAAGAGTGCTTTTGCGAGTTGGCGTCTATGTGTTTCAAACCATCATTATGATTCATCGCATACGACAATCTGATTTTTAAAACCACCGGTAAAAAAATTTAGCCTAGTCTATCACAGCTATATCTACACTAATTTTTCATTACTGCAATTAAATTAAAACTCCTAGAAAGACAGAGTGATCATTGAATTATCTGATTTATATTTAAGTTTCCGAAACACAACTGAAAACTACCGAATACAGTTCAAAAACGCGAAAACGAGGTAATGTTTACGACCACGCTTGAAAATCTGTCTGGGTGAAAAATGTGTCTGAGCGGATGCGAAAAGGGAACATTGTTACGTCACTTTTTGCATCTTGTTGATTGGCCAATGTCACGAAGTAAACAAGGAAGTCGTTGCTCGGGGAAAGGTCCATAAGTCGTGTGGGCCGGTATTGTGGTTGTGGTTATTGGAGCTAAATATTTTAGCATTTCTCAATTGTCTGGAAAATACTGCTGGCGAATACTTTGAAGTGATATATATACTGCAATTCTTGTACTCTAAATGCTCCAACTAACTACCGTAACTACTAATTCCTATTTGTTGAGCAGACTAGATCCTATTTGGGACTCTATTCCTTCCTGAAAATCACTCATCCGTGAATGCTCGCATTTTGCGTTATTCAGTTAATTATGAAATTACGTTAATTATGAAACTGTTATGGATAAATAGTATATATATATATACAGAATATATCTATCTATATATTATATAAACGTCCAAACGCAAGAAGAAAACTTACACACTCAAAAAGTAACCTATATGATGTCAGGAATAAATAGTTCATATAATATATGGCATTGTTGACTGTATTAATTCCTGTGAACATTTATCACACACTGCTATAAATTATACAATTGGGTATTTATTTATATGACGTCCAACAAAAATGAATGAGTCATGAACACTTTTTTAACGAATCGGTCCGGTACTTTTGTTTCAATCAGTCGAAAATCACATTTCATTCACTTAAATTAATGTCGCCATTGGAAATGGGACCAAGAGAAAATCTTTCCTCAAGGGCTACAGACAATCGCTTCTTGTCCCGCTAGGAGGGCCGGGTCCCAGTTTGAAGAACCCTTTGTCAACAAACAAATAATTCGGGATTTTGGCAGGTATTGCAATGGGTCAATAAGAACTATAACATGTAAGGGTCATCAGCTTTTTATCTTATTACTTGATTCAGTATATGATGTTAATCAATGCGTAAAACATCATATGACACTTTAGCTGGACATGTGCATAAAATTATAAACTTCATGAATCTCAATCCGAAATAGAATAGAAACATCCATATTTCTATATTCCTATATTTTGGTCAAAAATTGTTTTTTTTCCATGGTTATCTGTAAACGTATCACCGATTTGTTGTAACTTTCTTCTGAGTGAGTTTATGCGAACTGCTGCTATCTTTCTTTTGACATTACTTAGAATATAAAACATAACATTTTCTATTTACTGTTTATAGCATTGAAGAATTTTTTGGAAACTTATATCGATATTATCAACTGTTACATAAATAAATAACAGCCATTAATTGATTTTTGTGACATAAAGTAGCAAAATCCACACATTTTTGACTGTAAAGGGTGACAAATGTTGGAAAGTTTCAGATGAGGGTGAATAATTAATTACCTCCCGGGATATCTTGACTCCCTCGTGATAGCAGCCGTATGAGGTATCGACAAAACACCGCATCACATCGAAAGGTTAGGGACATATTACCACGCGCTAAAAGCATTAAGATTAATGTAATATGCATATTCTACCGGGCAATTTGAAACAAATTGACTTTTTATCAATATTATATGTGAAAGGTAAGATAATATCCAAAAAAATATATATTAAGCTGGACATATTCCATATATATATAGACTTAGTATGAATTATAAGTAATTTGCGATGTAAAGCTGTGCTATCTTACGAAGATCTTATTTTCCCCGAAGAATACATAAAAAGACTTTTTTTTAGCAGGAATCATTTTCAAATTACTGTAGGTTTACTGAATTTTTGCCTTGTGGGGCTCCCGCATGGCTCTAATAAATTTAATATTATTAATTCTTTGATACTATCAGCCCTTCTTCACGCTGAAGTGTCCGTCAAATGCATTGGGTCGATATTTCATAACTTGGATGGACATTAGTATAAAAATAGATTTATCTTTTGAAGTAAGATTTAAATAATGCAATTTGGGGTTTTTGAAATATGAATCAATAGGGTTAGAATACTGAAATTCTCACGCGGTAGCGTTCTAGAATGGAAAATATGGAAAAGGGGCAAAAAAATATCTATTTTTGACATCATTTTCTGTATGACATTTTTTGCCACAATATGTCGTATATACAAATACATCATTACATAAAATGAATAAATAAAATTATAAAGAACATTAATACGAAATTGATTTAACAGAAGTCAAAACCAGTCAACAGAAATTCAGGTGGAGATTCAATTTCACAAAATAAATGACTGTTAAAATAACATAAAACAGGCTCATAGCGTCCAGAAAATATAGGCATAAATATATTCAAATATTTAAACATATTCGTTCACTGAATATTGAAAAGATTTGTCCAGTAGGCTAAAATGAAACTTTTTCTAACAACAACAAGTTTTGGACATGAACAACAACGATTTAGCAAATGACTCCATTAGTTGTCTGCATGTTTATTTGGTTAACAGAGTTACAAATTCCAGTGAAATACCAAGGTATACTGAAACTATACAGATTTATACTGGTGCGAGACGTGACGCATTTCAAGTTGATAAGGCCAGGAAAAGAGTTATGAGTTAGTAAATTCTGTATAATTGAACTTCTTAGAAAAACACTTCTATTGAAAAAGTTTCTTCGTCTAGAACAGGGGTTCTCAACCTTTTTCTCCCGTGGCCCCTTTTCGTTGAACAAAATTTCTGTGGCTCATAAACTTTTCTATGCAAAGGAAAAACTACAAAAAAAACAAAATCTTTCCACAAAAAATGGACACTTTCACATTAATAATTACAATAAAAATTACCACTCAGTAGCAGAAAAGAGCATCATCATTCATTGCTGCTAAAATTAAATATATATAGTGACACAAATAAAATCAGCAATTTTTAACAGGTCTGTGGTGCACCACAAAATGTTTCAGTGAACCAGCAGTTGGACATGGTTGAAAACCGGTGGTCTAGTAATTCCAGAGGTTTGTAGAGTAAACATAGCCAGACAACATTCCGTAAAAGTGAAATAGTTTGCAGGTTGGGCGGCAATAAAGAGACAGCCATATTTAGTCTATATTCTCAGTCTGAAGTCTAAACAGTTGAAAACAGTTTCAGGCGCACTAGCCCACATATTAGAGCAGTCCTCCATGCAAGAGCGTATCAACGATGTGTACAAGTTATGTATTCACTCACGGGACAACTATTAACGTCGCGGTAAAAAATATACAAATTACATTGACGCATTTTAAAGGAACGGACGTTATATACTCATTCAAGTCAAGTTGACAAGTCCAATACGACAAAATTCAAATGATTCGGTCAAGATTTTTCACAGCATCCCAGGATTTGTATCCGGGTTAATATGACGATTGATCGACAAGAGTTTTTCGAGTTCAGGGAAACTTGTCCTTGGCACGCATACTGGATACCAGAGTCTGTATCCAAAACTTTAGCTAGCTCCAAACGGTGTTGTTTATCGTTTTCCACATAAAGATAACGAATAAAAAGTTTTATCGGAAGCATAAATTAGTAACTTGCAAATATTTATCAGTGAAGGTAAAAACTGAAAACAGTGTGTGCTAAGAAGGGAGATTGTTTTCAGGGCAAAATCTTACAAATGTTGCTTAAGTAGTTTAAACTCATTACACCTGTTTACAGCAAAATCAAGCTGTAATCGATTTTAATCCAGTCTACTTTGTTTAATATTTCAGACTATTTTTCTTCACTGAGATTATCTAGGATGACAGTAAATCTTGTCACTTTATTGCCAGAATATCTCGGCCTATATTTGTGTATTGTAAACAGATGTATGATCCGGTATCAGAAAAATAAAAAAATGCAACAAAAACTACAATATCCGAATTAGTTCAAGACCTCAAGTGCAATAATGGAACAAGTAGAATTAGTTTGACTGTTTTCCAAATCTCATTGATTTTTCATTCTAAAGATTAAAGTTTGGATTGGAAAATTCCTTAATTTATGTCACGGTCATTGCGGCGTCTCGTCGAATTCTAGTTTGCATCATTTTTAATAAATAATTAAAATAATTCGAAGTTTGGTGGTAACTTGATATTTCTAAATTGGAATAGTATTTTCTCATAATAATCTAGAAATATAAGACTTGCGGAAAAGATGCAAATTTCTGATTGATGTATGCAATATTTGAATGACCCACTTTTTATGATGAAATATATAACGATCATGCCCGATATATGAAAATGGATAAAATCAAAGTGTGTCAGCAGCAATTCACAAATGATCATGCTTAAATTATAAGACTTACAAAGATACAACAATGAAAATGCAACACAATTTTATTTATTACAATTTATGAAAGGAGGTGGCAGGTCGGTTATTTCGGGGAAATTTTAGTAAACACAATCTTATGACATGGTGTTTAAATCATTACCTGGAAAACGTCGTAAGGGATTAAATTGTTTTGACAAAAATTTCTCCTTGCTTATAACGTCGAATTAGAAGCATGCACATGCTAAGTGTGGCAAATAGTGGACCCATACCTACTTTTACATAAATTTTTCTTAGAGAAATACACCATGTTAAAATTGACTTCATGCTCTAAATTTTTGTCCCCGAAGTAAATTTCTCAAGCGTGCAATGAAATTAAGAAGAAACGCTATAAAACGATTTTATATCGATTTGGATATACACCATATGAGGACAGTTACAACTAAATGAATTTGACATGTGTTAAAATACGTATTAAAAAAATGCTATTAAAATCGATATAGGATTTTATGAAGTTATACTCATGCTAATAAAATTTTGGTAAAGTCTTCAAGTTATAAATGTGTTATTGTTACAGGAAATGTGTGATGGATATGATGATTGCAGCGACGCGACAGATGAATGTGAGAGTATGTGTACTCAGACATTTATTTGTAAAACGAGCAAAAAATGTATAGCACTCGTTCAATTTTGTGATGGAGTTGTCGACTGTGAAGATGGAAGTGACGAAGTTCTTGCTGATGCAGACGAACCAAATGGCTTTAGTGATGATAATGAAAGGTAACGGTATTGTCTGATATGATGAAACTTTTTCTCTGTGAAAAAATGGATTTTCTCAATATTTACTGGACCAATTGTTTGAAATTTTCAGTGATTTAAACATTGTAAAGAGGCTATCACTTCGATTTATTTCAAAACCATTTTTAGGCTCTAAGGAATTTGTTTTTCGTGTGCGATGACGTCATTTAATTGCGCACCTTGTGGCGGGTGGTTAGGGGGGGTCGTGAAGACTGCGGTATCGGTAGTACAATGTGGGAGATTGCATACCTGTTCTACTTCGTTTTGGCTATTGTGGCCATATATTTGAGCATTGCACTCTCGTTCAAAAATAATAATAATGTAGTTTCACCAGTTAAACTTTAAAAAACTCGGAACTTTTTTCGTCGTGGCCTTTGAAAAGCGTAAATGATTTTTTGAAAAGTTTAAAATTGTTTCGGACTTCCCGAAGTATGCGCACCAAGATGGCGCACAACCTGAATTCAGGTTGTGTACCAGGTTGGGGTTCAGGTTATGCGACATCTTGGTGCCCATACTTCAGGAGCACCATTGCTTCAACTTTAGTAATATAAATTATTTCTGAAATGGGCAGTAATTAGGCAGCATTTATTCTTACAAAATAAGATTTCCTGAAAAAAATATCATATAATAGAATCGAAGAATTTACACGTGGCATAAAAATTACAAGAACCCTGATATTGGTATTTGAATGAAAATTGAGTTGAAGTTGGTATCTATGTTAAAGCCACAATATTATTAATAAACTTCTTCAATTGGCTTCAATTTCAACCTCCGTTATATTAGTTATAGTTTTTAGTTAGGGTACAAAAAAAATATTTATTTAGTTCATCCATGGTTCAGCTGAAAATCGATTTTTTTTTTGTAAACCATAATGCGATTTCAGATATAAAATATATATATATATATATACAGACGGCTAAGTCATCATGCCGCTGTGAAAGGTCATCCGAAAAATACAACAAAATATATAACGAATACCAAGGATATTCAATTCTTTACTTGATTGTGCATAAATTTATGAAATGTTTCTAAATTCCCAGTGCGAATGGAGGCGGAAAAAGAACCGCGGACAATTTCATACTTTGAGGCCGTCCAGGAGTAATTTGAGCAAAACGGCTTTGGTGAATCACCATGCAAAACAAAATGCTGAATTATGCATATGAATCTAAAATACTGTGTTCCATAATTAGACAGCAAACATACATATTGAGTTAATCTTATCTTGGGATCATTGTAACAAAACACTAAAGGTTACACCGTATACATTATGAATAAGCAACAAGTAAACTTTCAAATTGAATTACCCCTGTCCTGATTGGATGCGCAACTTTCAAAACAACAATTTTCCTATTCGGACTAGAAAATAGCAATTGTTGAGCCGGTCTTAGGTGCTTCTACCTCACACATATGAGTAGTGGTCGCTACTACCTCAAGAGTGTTGCCTGCCTAAATCTTTACAGTTGTTTACAGCGTGAAAAATTACCTAAACGTTTGAACATGGAGAATTAGGGTATTGAAAACTAGCTACGTGTGTCGTGGAAATAAAAAAATTGAATAAAAAATGCAATATGCAAAATTTGATGTTTATCAGTGGATTTTTGTGGCATAATTTAAATTTTGTTGACTTAAATGCAACGTACAACGTTCAATAATAAATTTATTAATTTTTATATGAAAAGAAGACTTTTCATGGGCTAATCTTGACTTTCATTCAAAAACAATTCGTTATAATTTCAATGTAAGTTCGGTTTGGAAGACAAGGAGATTATGGATAGCCTAAAACCATAACCGAAATCATTTACTCGTGTTTCGAATTCCACAATTTTATTTACAAATTTTTAATTTTCATTATTCGATTTTTGTGACAAATTTTATTCGATTTCAATTGTGTCTTAACGTAGACAGCTGAAATGAATTGTCTCAGCTCATTTTAAAGATAAAATTAAGCTGATACATTTTAAATTTCGTTTGAATAATTTATGTATTTGAAGGCGACTTGTCGTATTTTAGGAAGAATCTAGACAATAAAAATAGGTAAATTGAATCGTAAATTGAAGTAATTGTCATCATTCGTCTGGTTGAAATCGAATCCAAACAATACGCATATTTACCAAGAAACGGGAGTGTAATTTTACTGAAACTTCGCACTTTTTTAAAGCAAACAAAAACATATTTTTTAAAATTTTTGTGTTACGAAATTTAAACACGCAGAATTAATAAATATGAATACATTAAAACGTTAATCAATGTAAATACAGCCCTGGTATGACGCCACGAAATAAGTTTCGTAAAATTAATTACATTAAATATCTTTCAAGCTATAACAGAATTCAGTGTGATGTAATCGACAAATTCAGATTTCTTGTTCCAAACTATTTTATCCAATATAAATTGATTTTTGTATCCACATCCCATTGTAGAAAAGTTTCTATAATTGATAACCCAATTTCCAACGAATTGCGAAATGAACTACTTACATATACTGGAAGCTAATTCCATTTAGTAGCGGCGGCATAATGTCAATATGTGAGACTGTTTGGCAAAGTTGTCAGTGATGACATAATCGAGTCATGAACTTTAAAATAACAAAATTTCCAAACTTGTTCTGATTTGAAGTTTGGACAAGAAAATATGGCTTGCAATCGATCGTTACATCAGTGTTTTGCGCTTTTTGCAGCCGGGGGTGAGGGGGGGGGGTCTATTACTATTACGTGACAATACTACGAGACGCATCATTAATTTTAGAAAAATGGTTACCCCGCTGTCGAGTCGCTGAATCTTCGGATAACATAATATGTAAATCAATTGGTACGAAATACGTGACACAATTTCCTCCCTTTTGGGTATAATCAAAAGTGCATATGGAAGTCACATTTAGTCCTCCCACTAATTGTCTCTGTCAGAATATTCCGCAAATGCACTCTCCATACTAAATTTGAAGTTTTCTTTCTCTCCTTCATAAAAAATCCTATACTGCATTTTCTTTTTATTTCAAGTTTTGTGTGTGCAAACCTTTGGACCTTAAACTCCACTAGGCAACGTACAGAAACTAAGACACGAAAACACCATCGTCATAATAATGTGCGGCGAAGGTGTCGTCTCCCACTGGAATATGTTTGTGATGGAATCAATCATTGTGGGGATCATGTTGATGAATGCCATCCACGATGTGGAGAGGAATCCCATTTCTCATGCGATAATAACAGGTGAAATGTTACGTTATTAAAAATAAATTAATGAGCAGATTAATAAATAACAGATCGGCCATCGTGAAAGCGCAATATTCGTCAAGTAAACTATAAATTTTCCTGGTCCGTGTTCACATTAAGCTATAGGAGGTATAAGGATTTTATTTAAATTGAAGGCGAAATTTTTTACTATATTGTCCTAACAGTATTGACGTGGCATATTATAAATTTTGGATACGAATCCCACACCACAGTAAGGGTGTGATAATTTGGGTCGTTTAAGCAGAACTTCAGAAATTTTGTTTTTTAATGAGATGTTTGAGTGACTGCTTTTCTAAAACTGTTTGAAGCTACGTTTGAAAAATACCATATGAAAATTATCCTCATTTTAGATGCATCGCAGCGAAGCATCGGTGCGATGGTCGTGATGATTGTGGCGACGGTTCGGATGAATGCACTGATTGTCAGTCTATATTTCAGTGTGAAAATGGTAAGCCTGAGATATTGAAGTTATTGACTTAATCCCGTCATGTAGAAGAAATTTTATAACGAGTACTGTATAAGGCAATAATAATATCGTTTCGTGAATAAGAGAGCAGTGCTAATTATATGGACACGAAGGTATAATAACAACCAAAATTTCAGCCCAATCTGGAATGAATTGTATCGGTTGGTATATGAATGTGTCCACCAGAGCCATATAATGGTAATTATAGATTTAGGATGCAATATCGGGACCCGCAGGAAAAAGCGGTGATGGACTTCTAGCGGGTTCTCCATTATTACGTGCTTAACATTTGAAATCGTTTGGTCCTTTAGTTGAATGGAAGATATATTATTCCTCAACATCACGTTTTGCAAAACGATCAACTGGTCCACTCCGTGGTCAATAACAGACGTTTAAATTATATTCAGTAATTGAATCATGTTCTTGTTAATCCAAATATCATACATTATTCAGTTATAGTAAAATGTAACATGATAAAATCTGCTGACAACGTGGAACATTTCATTCCCACAATTTCTATTTTGATATTTGAGCAGTTTTACCTTTTAGACTAATTGCATCGTGGTTTAATATTGTTTCACTGTCGTACTTTGTAATTAAAGTGAGTAACCGAAAATTAACTGGCATCGATATATTGTTATAGAGTTATATGATTTGTTTCATATCAGGTTGAATATTCGGTACCGACATTATCAAGTCCCTAGGGCTGCCATGATACTCAATACACGACATAATAAGAAATAGGCCAATAACTAGATAAAGGTCAGCTCAACTTAACCCCAAATTCATTGGACACGAGGTCGATCTAAAGATCGGTTTGGTATTAAGTTGTTGTTTTTAGTATTCTTCTTTTTCTTGTTGTTGTGAAAAAATCACTTTTTTTATCAAATAGACCAATTGCTTTCAAATTTTCAGTGTTTAAAGATTGCTGTTGTCGCTACAAGTCCATTAGTTTTATATACTTTTCAAAACGTTTTCTGGGCTTCATGGGATTCGTTGGCTTTTGTGTCTTCGTCTTGGCTTTTGTGTCCATATATTTGAGCATTGATATCTTGTTACTAAATTTTTTCATGTCAACTTTTCAAGGAGCGTGTATCCCACAAGCTAGTTTCTGTGATGGGAAGATTGATTGTAAAGATGGAAGCGATGAAATGTATTCATCAAATAATTTGTCAACGTACGGTAACGGCACTCCCGTTGTAGTCTGCAACAATCTGCGAAACTTGGTTAAAATGGAATGCGTACTTCCTTCGAGGTAGGTTATCCTATGACCTATTTGATTCAATTGCACAACAAGAGGTGCATGTCGAGGCAACTATACACGAGTTTCACACACTAGGCTTTAATGTACTTAAAACATTAGCAGTACACAAATGATAAAGCACCAACAAACATACCTCAGATAAAAAAAATACCACAACGAAGTTGAGAATACCAAAATATGCGATACAAATTAACACAGAGCAATGCTCAAACATATGGAATTACGTTATTGCAAATACATGTAGTATAAATTGTCGTTTATTCACCCATATTACTTCAAAAACGAAATTATCATTTCAGGTACATTTGCGATGGGTATGAACATTGTTTCTACCGAGAGGATGAATGTGTAGAGAGTTGCCCATATTCATTCAAGTGCAAAAACGGCAATTGCATTGTTAAGAGTTCACTGTGTGACGGAATGGATAACTGTGGTGATATGTCGGACGAATGTGGCGAAGGTTGTCCAAACGTTTTCCACTGTGATAATGGTCGTTGTCTCTCACTGGACCGGTTTTGTGACGGAAACGATGATTGTGGTGACGGGACAGATGAAACTATCAAAGGTACAAATGTCAAAGATTATTTTTTTTTAAAATGTGTTATATCTTCACTTACGTATGCTGTATGTATTAATACTTAATTTTTCCACCTCACGACGAACAAAAATTTGCACGAGTAAGTATTCAAAATAGATGTGTGAGCGCATTGGTTTGAAAGGATCTGGAACAGCCTACTAAAATCAGGTAGGCCTATTCGAAAATGTCCAGACATATCCATGAATACTATACCCATATTTTGGAGTTCACAAAATTTACACTATATATATATTTCATTGTTCAGATTCAAGTCAAACTTCATCTGGCCTGTTCTGTTCAAATATCGTATCAAGTAGCACAAAAACATGTAAGCTGCCGTCAAGATACATTTGTGACGGAAAGGATCAATGCAAAAATCGATTAGACGAATGTCAGGACAACTGTGAACGGAGTTTCTTCTGCGACGGGGGAGAGAAATGTATATCAAGAAATAACATTTGCGATGGGTTGCCAGAATGCATGTAGGTTCATATGATATGTACTCAGTATTACTTGACCAGCATTTTTGTAGGGTTGAATGAGGGGCCATAATGTCCGTGTTTATGGTGTCTGTATATTTTTTATGTTCATATGGTATTATGCTTACCCCTTATCCGATTGTTTTGTCGGGTCTGACCACTTTGCTGACATCCGAATTTGTATTATTAGACTCCTATCAACCATAATATGTTCTAGCGAAAATACATCTTTTGCTCTCTTATTGGCTTTAGAGTCGGAAGTTTTTTGGATATGTCTGCTGCTTCTAAACTTCCAAAATTTATTTTGCTATTCCAAGTGTCGAGTTGCTGTTTTAAATAAATAACCAATCCAGAATCCTGTGTCGTCTTATCTAACAAACACAGTAGCAAAACTTTGACACAATGTTGTCCCACTATTTTAGAGATGCAACTGATGAATTGAAGACAACAAATCTACCTGCGATTCGCGGATTCAAATGTCGCGTTAGTAGACTTGGTGAAAGCCGACAATGTGTTCTTCCTCAGGTAACTGTGATAATGGTTTCTGCCTAAAAAACTATTTAAAATTAAATACCGGCTTGAAATAATTATGATGTTCTGACTCGATGTTTTTAGGAATTTGTCAATGATGACATTAGTGATTGTGAAAATGATGTTGATATCTGTGTCGGATATAAGATTGGCAATTTTTCTTTATTACACCACAATGAATCCAATTGCGTCAAATGCTTGAGTTCCAGCGTCATTATTGCAAAAAGGTTTGAATATTATATTTCTCCTGTTTTTTCTATCAATGTGCTTAGGATAAATTCTATCATTATGTACACATGTTATTTATGATTAAATTAGGCAGAAGAAATTGGGGACGAAATGGGAATTGATGGGAAAACTCATGCTGCACACACGATTTCTTAGACACGACAAATTTAGATATCGACTCACTATATCAAATGGATACAGTTGAGTTGCAGTTGTTCTGTAAACAAAATTGAAAATTTTCTTTCTCATTTCGTTACAGTCAGATTTGTGATGGTGCTTTCGACTGTCCAGATTTATCAGATGAATGTCTTTGTCAAGATGTAAAGGCATCATTGGTGTGTGAAAAAACTTGTTTTGGAAAAGTTGAAAAGTGTATGTGCCCCATAGGCAAATTGCCATGCTTACTACCACCTGAAGACAAACAAGAAGAGCTATTTGAACTTCTGTGGAGAAGAGATCACTTGATTTCAGATCCAAATGATGTCAATTGCATAGAAATCAGCCAATTTTGTGATGGTAAAGTTCATTGCGCAAATGGGGCGGATGAAGTCGCATGTGGCCTTTCAGCAGACTGCAGTGACTTTTCCGTGCCAACAAAATCGAACGTTCGTCAAGCTACCAAGTCTTGTAGTCCAGACCATATTTGTACAAAGCACATGCTAAGAAATCCATGGACACCAAAGCACGCGGTGGCTTGTGACGACACACCAGAATGTTTCGATTTGGAAGACGAATGTGCATCAGGTTGCGCAGAACCTCTTCCTCTATATTGTAAATTTAGAAACTATGACGGATTTTTTGCTTGTCCCGAATCAGGAATACTTCCTGGTCTTAAAGTTTGTGACGGAGTGGGAGATTGTGATCAAAGTAAACAAGACGAAAAGGCATGTCCGGGTAGATTCTACTGCCATTCAGGGGATGTGATAAGTGTACCTGATACACGTAAATGCGATTTCAAAATTGATTGTAAAGATGCATCTGACGAACTCAATTGTACAAAATCGCACTTTTACTGTGAGGGAGGAGATCCAATTTTCGTACCATTACGGAGGAAATTCGATGGAAAAGATGATTGTGCAGACGGAAGCGATGAATGTCCCGCAGATTCTTTCGAAGACTCGATGTTTTCTTCGCTTGAGCATCTCATTGACAATGTATTTTTGAATATCATGGTTTGGGTAATGGGAGTATTGTCAGTTGTTGGAAATACATCGGTTCTCATTTTTACATTGAGGTCAACAGTATTTCAAAAGCAAAAACTCACAAACGTAGCAGTGATTTACAATTTTTTGGTATTCAACTTGGCATTAGCAGATATGATAATGGGAAGTTTTCTTCTTGCTTTGGGTGCAAAAAACGAAATGGTATCTGGAACATATTGTCGCGAAGACAAACATTGGCGTTCCGGGAGTACTTGCACCGCTCTTGGTATGATGGCCACGATTTCAAGTGAAACTTCAATTGCCATGCTGGCTATATTATCGTCTTATCGACTTTGCTGCGTGGTAAGGCCAATCCAAAGCAGAGATTTTCGTTTGGGAACAGCTGTATTGATAGCAGGATCTGTTTGGTTTATCGCAATCCTTGTTGCAACTATTCCCA
Source organism: Styela clava (assembly GCF_964204865.1). NCBI lineage: Eukaryota > Metazoa > Chordata > Ascidiacea > Stolidobranchia > Styelidae > Styela > Styela clava. The sequence goes on from NC_135250.1 coordinate 22,814,973, forward strand.
TAATTCCATATTTTGCTAACTACTTTGTAAACAAGGTTTGGCTCTCTCCGAATCCATACTTTGTTTCTGATGTGGTCAACAAAAGTACAATGAAGACATTTATTCAAATACTTGATTCTTACTCACCCAACTATACAAATAACATCACTTATGCCAGTTTCGAATGGAGTAGGGTTGATGAGAGTTTAAGTCAGTTAGACCCGTCTTACAAGACTTTGGGTTTCTTTGGCTATTACAGCACGCACGCTGTCTGTTTGCCCAAGATATTCGTAACTCACGGCGAACCGGCTTGGGAATATTCGTTCGTCCTTACTACAGTAAACTTCCTGACTTTTATTTACATCGTTGTGGCCTACATGATGATGTGGCGTCCTGGACCAATGAATAAAACAAGTTCAGTAACGTCGAGATCGGGTAAAGCGACGAGAAACATGCAGAAGCGCATCGCCGTTCTCGTAGCATCAGACTTTGCTTGTTGGGTTCCGACATGCATGATTGGATTTCTCTGCCTTGCCGGAGTAGATGTTTCAGATACTGTGTACGCCCTTGCGGCTATCATACTTCTACCGATTAACAGTGCGTTAAATCCTATTTTATACTCGAACGCACTTCAAGGTGTTTGGAGAACAATTTCTAGAGTCGTTGGTTGTTGTAAAACGAATTTAATGAAAAGATATTCTATGTTTTCCAAAGACCGTCTTCACCGATCACCACCGTCGACTCCTGAAGCAGACAGTCTGCAACATGCCGTAGAAAAAACGGAAGACGTTGAGGACATAGAACTGATGGACAATACGCAATTATAAGAAGGGGCTTGTGTTGTATCATTTTCCATTTCAATGTATGAGTATTGAGTTTTGAATCTTCTTCCAACTTTTTTTGCGATAAAATTATAACGAAATAAATGAAATTCGTACAGAATTTTGCTGTGGCTCTCCCCAAGAAAACTGACATAATATAACACAGTCATGATATTGTATGATTAGAATTTGTAGATGAATTCGTAAAGAATCAAGTTATTTCCTGACCGTATGGCTTTTGTTGAGTTGTTTATCATGTCCTTAGAAAATATGCGAGCGCATGAAATCTTTCAAAATGGAAGACAAAATTTTCGATACACAAGGAAACCGTAATGGTTCGCTGTTTATTTAACTTGTCCAGTTATTCGATATTTTGGGTATGAAATCCACGTTTTAAAATGTATCTTAATATGAGATTGAGATGATATATCAAGAAAAGCCGAATACAACATTGTTGATCTGCACATGGGGACATAATTTAAGATAACATTGTCTGAGCACAGAAAAACAGAGTCAGTAATTTGAAAAAATATCGTTATTTTCATAAATATCACCGCGCAAGGTCTACGGATAACATATATGGGTGATATGACCAGTGGTGGAATTCAAATTTTTTGTCAGCCGGTTCCATCACAAAAGTCATATTTTTTAGCAAATAAACTGCTTATTTTTAATTACTTCCTAATTAACATTTCAAAATAATGATTAAGTAGGCCTAAGCATCATTATGTCAAACTTAGCATCGAAATTTTTGATGATGTTGAGAATTGTCTATATTACTGTATATACCTCCTCAATCCCATCACTGCTAACAGCCACACTGAAAAGCAGCAGTCGTCTCATGAGTCATGACTAGTACATACGCAACAATTCAATTTTAAGACAAACAATCACAAATGGAAAATTACTACAATTATGAAAATTAACACAGTGTATAACTGTCACGTGCGAACTTGATCTCAAAAATCGACTTGTCAGTTATGATGCAAAAATCCATTGACAGTGTAATGCTAACCGGTTCGATGACCTCATAAAATTCCCTGAGACGGTTCTATAGAACCAGCTGAATCCCACCACTGGATATGACAGAACGAAACTTTTCAAAACTTAATGCAGTATCATTTAAGGAAATTTAGGGCAGTTAATGGAACGGTCTGGCTCCAGTTATTTTGATAACTCGCGAATAAGTTGCCGTCATCATCTAATTATGATGACACTGTAGAACTCTGCACTTTCAAGTGACATCGACATCGTGACATATTTGCCATTGGTTGCCAAAGCAGTATACGCTAAATACCACGCAAAATCTACAAATATATCACGGTTATTTGATGGGCTAAAATAAGCTGAAGTGAACATTCATTTTTATATAATATTCAGACTTTTAAGTAACAATAAGGCGATTATATAAAATGAGCATGCTCTTCTAAATTACTCATTTCCTGTAGTAGTCACAAATTTAATAATTTTCTTACATCCGCGCATCTTTAGGTCGTGTCAAAGCAATCAAATTATTACACGCAAAGAATGTGCACTTTGTCAAGTACAAGGTACAAGTAAGAAGGCACAAATCTTTCTGGTCTGTGCGTTCACACTGTGATTCGGGCGAGTCGCGACTCAGTGAGAAATAATCGGCTTGAGATTTTGACCTATGGCACCCGATTCCGTTTTACGTAAAGAATTGTTTTTGATTAGATAGTAGATAAATTCGAGCAAATATTGTTAATATTGATCTGTGCTATTTATCAGAGAAGATTGAGAGAGAAAGGAATGGGGAAAGATAGGAGAATTTATTCACATCGAACTACAATACTTTCATTAGCTTCAACTTCTAAAAATGTTGTAGCCCACTTCCGAAGAATAGGAAAAGTAAACATGAGGGGACAATGTAATTGCTGCCCTACATAGATCCGTAGGACATCTGCAATATATATATCTTACGATAATAGGATAAGTTCCATGAAAAGAAACTATGATGTGAATTCAGCAAAAAAGGAACGCCGAGCAGTTTCAAAAAGAATGCAAAAAATCTAAGCAAGAAGATTAAGTGAAATTAAATTTACTCAATGAATTATTCGCTTTTAGAATTTTCATATTTTATTGTATTGTTTTCATATCGATTATGAATTAGGGTTATGTTAGGTTACCTAATATTCTAACAAGTTAAAATGAACAATAAAATAAATCATCGGTTAATAGCAACCTATTTGTGTCTGTTTGCGACTGGAGTACACGGATATAATATTGAAACCCGTGCTGTGAATATTATAACACCACGAGATGTTCAAAACAATAGTTGGTTTGGATATTCAATGTTGCTCCAACCCGAAAGGTGAGTTTTAGATAAAATTCCATCGCATGTACGTTATGGTATAAGTCTACTCAAATGCTTGATAACAATTAAGACATCATTTTTTGTCGATAAATTTTCGATGAAAGTTTTGCTCACTGCAGTTAAAATTTCTATATTTTTCCAATAAACATATTTTGCCGACGATCTGTTTAATAGTTTCAGTTCAGTAAAGCCCTCAGAACACCAAACCCGCTGTCTAATGCCAAAAGTCTTTTACAAATGAGGTAATTCAAATCGGGATAAGGACGGTATACCCCAATTGATAATTTTTTTATAATTATCTTCCGTCTGCTAAACGGTGATAAATTATTATATGGTGAAACGTAAGCTCCAAAGGATGGTGCTCCAGAAGTGTGTGTACCAATATGAAGGTAACTAATTTTGTTTGCCTACTTTACATCAAGTTGTGTGAAGGGATTGAATACTATGGGCAAGGAGAATATTCACTTGGCTAACACAGACAGTCCCCGAACTCGTAATAGAACTAAAATAAGAAAAATCGGAATAAAATTATTGCTTAACCCTAACCTGGTACACACACTACGGGAGTAAACAAATGATTTGTATTTTCACAAACTAATATAAAAGAATTATTTTGATTTGCAGCAACGGTAAACTAAGCATTTATGCAAGCTCTCCTTTATACAAGAAAAACTTTACAACGACTGCTTCCAACGGAGCCATACATAAATGTTTCAACGACGAAAAGTCAAAAGATTCATTTTCTTGCGAAAAAATGGATTTAGGTATGTATTGTGGTAATTTAGGTTTAAGAATATAATGGAAAAAAAAAGATTTTAATAGCTAATAATATTCTTTGATACGTCAGACGACACTTCATCTTTTGGGATGTCAATGGTTCAGACCAAAGATAATAAACTAGTGGTGAGAAATGTTTCATTTATATACATAAATTAGGAATTTAGTCACTTTAGTGTTGAAGCAATATACATTTGGCCCAGCATAGGTTATCAATTATTGATACCTATTAAGTATTAACCTATACTACTTTTAGGACATTATATATGAATTACTCACAGCAGTTAAAATGTTTGAACTGCGCATTTCTGAATAATTTATCTGATTCAAATATATGGTTAAACCTGCAATTGCGCCAAACTACGCATGTCTATAGTGTATGTTCATCAGTATATCAACTTCAAAAGGTCAAAAAGAAGCTTAAAAACATATCTATCGATATCTGTGCAAATCAAGTAATTGTTGCATACGTTTTCGCGAGCTAATGCTTCTCTGATTACAAATAGTATATCTCGCCGGCTATTTTACATTTACCCAGGTTTGTGGCCCCCAGTGGGAATATCAATGCAGAAATGCACATATACCTAAACGTATGGTCGGATCATGTTACGTGTTGAATTCTTCTGATGTATCTAACGCTGTTCCAGAAAAACTGCCTTCTCCGTGTGTCACAGGTAAGAAATCGACTTGTCATCAATTTTTTAGAATTAACTAGCTTACGTTAAGGAAAGATAAAACTTTGCTGCATAGTTGGTCGCATGTCTTTTCGAATCACGTTTTCCCTTCTTGATGGGATTCATAGGATTATGTCTCGTTAATGTAGCTTACGTGGTGGTATGCATACATTTTCTGAAATGAACCTAATGTTAGTGAGTTCGATACAAAACAAAACATGTTTTTAGAATTTGAATCCCAGCACTGAACATAGTTAACAACACACCATACGTTATTTTAGATTGTCCTGGAGGTTTGGATATTGTATTCCTCGTAGATAGTTCTGGGAGTGTCACTGAAGAAAATTTTAATCAAACGAAGGATTGGTTGGTCGCCATTATGGAAGGATTCAGGTTTGTCTTCGATGGTCTAATTGACGAGTTTCATTCAAACGCATCATCGTAAATAACTATTTCGAGGGCGCTCCAGAAGAGTGTTTATCAATATGGAGGTAACTAATTTCGTTCGCCTACTTTACATTAAATTGTATAAGGGACTGAAACCTATGGGCAAGGAGTATATTCACTTGGCTAACACAGACAGTCTCCGAACTCGTAATAGGTAGGCTACTCGTAACTAAAATAATGAAAATCGGAATAATATTATGGCCTAACCCTAACCGGGTACACGCGCTACGGTAGTACCGTATTGAGCAGTATAAACTTTTCTAGGGAAGGAATGAAACACGGAGAAGTTAATGTCGGTGTTATACAATATAGTGGTACTACGGATAGTCTGCTATGCGAAACAGGGGTCTTAAGGAGATTGATTTCAGTAAGTAAACACGACACAAGGAATAATATTACATTACTCTCTGTATTCAACCCGTTTAAGCAGTTAATATAATGGCACTTGTTGAAATATTTGAAATGACGTGTCTGTTCTTGAATATTGACTTTATTTCAGAATAATTTTATTTAATATATATATTATATTTGATAATATTATGTCAAATAAGAATTGTAAACCAATTTTTTTGTTTATGTTTGGAAATTATGTTTTTCATTAGTTTCATTTCATTCAGTTGAACAATGGAAAACTGGCTCATGCGCAACAAATCTTGGTGTATTCTTTCGCTTTGAGATTTTATGAGTGAATTTCTACTTTTATTCAGATTGAATTACCGCTGGGTAGCTATGATTTAGAAGCAGCTCGTGCCAAAGTTATGGAATCAACTCGTTTGAGGAAGTGTACTCTCACAGGAGACGCTATCAATGCTACTGTAGATGAATTTCTACTTCACGGAAGGAAAGAAAATGCTGCTGTCATGATCGTCATTACGGACGGTCGATCTTCAGATGACGTCACAGGTCCATCGAATCACGCGAAGCAGAATGGTCAGTACCGTAATTCATGCAATGTATATATAAATCTAATACTATTCATCTAAATTCAACCTGAATAAATATATAAACAGAATATATGCTATATAAACAATCACTTAAAAATATGTAGCATTGATTAAGTATCACTCACATTGAGTATTTTACATGGGGCAAGCCCAAAATACTGAATCCTTGAACCCCCATTGAAAACAGTACGTTATAAAATAATATATATATATATATAACTATCGCGCACTTTTTCCTGCAAGTTCAATTTATTATCTATGGACTTCAAATCAATATCAAAAAATATTCTAAATTAACATTTGTCAGCATTTCCAACTTACTTAACATGAGTGCTTACTATACGATCTATTCCAATCAAAGCGGATATTCTGGACGCAGTTATTATATTTTCGTTAGTTGAATATACAGGCAATAGTAAAGGCATTTGAAGATGTTAAAAGTATTTTTTTCAAATTATTTCACACCACAACTATGCCAAAATCAATTTCAGACATCAACATGCTCGCCGTCGGTGTTGGCGAAAAGTTCGTCATGAGCGAACTCGAAATAATCGCAAACAACAATCTAAGCATTTTCACAGTCGAAAGTTTTGCTAATCTCAACTCGATCTTAACGGATTTACAACAAGCTATTCTACTTGCCAGTACATCGACATTGGAAGGTGAGTTGAGACAATTTTTCCTAGTGGGATCTACTTGTACATTTTCTCACGCCTGATAGAAGAGATTCGTTGTACAGAATGTATGTTAGATATTGAAGATTTTTCGTGATGTTTTCCAGGATCGTCCGGAAATTCAACGACCGAATTAACACAATGTTTGATGGGAATGTCGGCTTATATTTCAGAGGTAAAATATAAAAACCTAAAACTTAAATAAGATTATAGGAATACAGTACTCAGTAAAAAGAATAAGGGTATAAGTATAGTCACGTCACCAGCAGAAACCCACACAATTTACCCCAATTCGAGTTAACATCACAAAAAAGAAAATTATTCATTCCCAAATTGCCCGTTTTGTAAAATGCACAATTTTGCAATATAAAGGGTTAATGGGTCAATATTGTTAGAAGTCAGAGGCGGGGTATTCAGAAATATTCAGTTCTGTTTATCATGATTTAAACTCGAAACTCGGATTTCTGTTGATGAAGTCACTATATATAAGATTCTAATGAGTAAACGTAGTATTGGCGCCTTTTCAAAGGCATTCGGGGGGAATTATAATAAAATTTGAAGGAACTACATTATATACCTGACGCGTATTATCTTTACAATATATTCCCAGGAAAATAATCTTCACTTGGGAGCAATAGGAGCAAATGATAACAAGGGAACAATTATATCAAGATTCATGAAAGATATTCGAAGTACACACGTTCTTCCAGAGGAACTTGTAAAAAGGATCTTACCCATGGAGGAAGAAATAATAAAGGATTCCTATCTGGGTAATGAATTAGATCTCACTGTACTAGTTACTTATCGATCTTGATCGTTACTTTTCGATCTTGATCGGTAAGTATGTGGATAGGTATTTGTCTGTCTGTATGTCTGTGTGTTAGATGCACGCGATATCTCACGAAAGCATGTGCATTCATCTTAGCTCGAATCAGAAGCCTATTGATATTGGATGGATTATGTCGTATAATTAGCGAGTTATTAATTAATTAGTGATGGGACACACGGTGTCACTATGGAGTAAGACCACTGTTTTGGGGGGTCCCCTAACCTTCGATCGATAAGTCTTCGGTTTCCAACCGAATTCTAGTTTCGTCTATTGTTCGCTATTTCATGTAAATATGTGTGTTTTTTTTCTATAGGGTACTCAATCACGGGAGGACACTTTACTGGGCCAAATATAGAATGGATTGCCACAGGAATTCCTAGATATTTCAATCATGGGGGAGTGGTATTATATCGGACGAATGTCTCAGGTACAGTAAGAGATAAAAATCTTTAAATATCGTCTATCTAAGCACTAATGATAACCATATAATTGCATACCTTTTAGGCTCTATATAGTCACGGTGTACCGAGGTACCTATTCATTAACGTAATAAGCATCTTGGAAATTGCTATAGAATACCAGTAAACTGAAACAAAACTATCGTCATGTGTAAAATAATATGCAATTTTTGGCCGTAATCTATTTTCAATGAACAGTACTGAATGTGTTAATGTATGAAATATTTTATCTGAAAAGGCAAGTGTACGTAAATTGCAAATGCTACGAGAACTCCGATCTTTCTGATTTTTTATTTTAATTAAATATGATCATTATTTTTCAAATTAGACATTTATAATCCCCACCTGCTGTTGCCACCTTTCGACTACACGAGCAATCGACATGTCGGAACATATTTCGGTCATACCCTCTGTGCTGTGGATTTGAACATAGACGAGGCTGATGAACTAATAGTTGGAGCACCTCTTCATTCTGAAGCAGGAACACATTCATACGATGAAGGATGTGTTTTTATTTACTACGGCAATAAATCTGCGGGAGATATATCATTTATGGTACAAATTTTATGACACGATATCTGTGTAAATTTTCAACATTGTGTTTTCTTTGTATTATTTTATTCACGGGCATCACGACACGTTTATATATATATATATATCTTTTCTCCATCTAATCAAAGCAACACCCCAAATCATGTTATTCCCTAAAGTACTTGCAATCTGGATTTCTAAAAGTTTGTATTCTTAGACTAAGCCTGCCTGTACTTTGCATGGATTTCTTCCGAGTTCCAGATTCGGTATGTCGATCATCGGTGCCAGAAATTTAGATAAAGATGAATATAATGATTTTGTAGTAGGTAAGTACACGACAAAGTAATATATAAATCGTTAAATATTACTCTAGCGAAATTTTATACCTGTAACGAGGCAGCAAGGTGTGATCTACCTTAGCGATCACAGCAAAGACAATGGCACAAAGCGTCTGGATTTTTGAATTAACTCCTCCACAATTATGATCATAGATTAGCCACGGCATAAAATCAGTCGGTGTCAGACTACGAGATTATTTGGCTAATTCTACTGTGTATAAATTTAAGGTGCACCTGGGGCAAATGATCAAACAGGAGAAATCGTTGTATATTATGGAAGCAACAACTGTTCAACGATGAGATATCAGGTAGAATAAAGTATATGTTCCTCATTACTCCAGTCAAGTAATGTCCAATATAACACATATTATATGCCGCAAATCAACTAAATTTGAACACGTCGACTAGAAAAAACTAGGAAAACACTTGATCCAATCTGGACTCTGCATCACCGCAGGGTGCTTCATGTAGCCCCACGAGAGGTCATCATGAGAGTGGGCCAAATGGTTATTGGCCCTACTCTGTTGCGAATTTATACGAAAAGACCCATCTTATCGATAATATATGTATCATGTAGGTTATCAATGGCAAAGCCGTGATGTAACAATTATTCAAAAGTACTAAAAATAATGCCACATTTGCGAATTAGTACATTCAACATTTTTCAGCGAATCAGCCCATCATCATTTGGACTCCAGCTTCAATACTTCGGTTATTCCATTGCCTCTGTTGACGACACTAACTTCAGCAGAAACCCGATCATTATAGCAAGTTCTCCGAAATCTCAACAGATTGTTGCAATCAAGTAAGCAATATTACAAAATTATACATATTCACATTATATATACTCTCCTTTGTGTAAGTTACTAACCATTTTGTGCTTGCCAAAATGACTTGCATTCTTCTTTCCCAATAATGTATATATTTAATATAATTATTCATTTCACAGAGCTAGGCCAGTAATTGAATTGTTGGTCGACTTGACCATCAATTCTCAACATGGTTCCTCAATTGACGTCATACAATGCGCCAAAGACCAGACAAACAAGATACCTTGCGGAAAAGCGGTTGTTTGTTTTCAAGTTAACTGGAAAGACGTAGGCCAGCAGACGAACAACGAAATTGTTGGTGAGCTTTTTATAAAAGAAATACCATATACGCTATATAATTCGACTCCATAATAAACCTAACAGCTAATAAAATAATAAATGATAAAAACAAATAAATAAGAACTGAACGTAGAATCGGGAGAACTAACAAAACCTTTAGTAAGATCCAAAGAGTACAGAACTTGATCCATCTAACTGGGACAGGCAAATAGAAAAAATGTTGACGTTAAAAGTAATTTATATGATAATTCTAACCTAGCCGACATATATCACAATTTCAGATCTATCATTCGATCTTACGTTGGATAGCGACTTTGAAGAGTTATCGGAGAAACGTATGGTTTTTGAGGGAAACGAAACAACAAGCTTTGTGATTGCTGAAAGCAACCATCCTAGTCAAACAAGAAAAACATGTAATGAATACAAAATTATACTTCAAGTTAGTAACATTTTCCATTTTACGCAACAGACAAGAGAGAGTATGAATTTTTGCAAGACACTGTCAGTAATATCGCGGTGAAAAAGTATTTTCCCAAAAAGAAGTGTGAAATGAATAACATCGCCTTGGATCCTTGATTACTAACAGTTTTTATTATCGAAATCGATTCAATTTTGGGACTCAGTTCTTCAACAGAAATTAGGAATACTAGCACGGAAAAGTAGCTTATTTCACGCTCAACATGCACTTCATTGCATATTTTTAAATTTCAGCCTAATATTCTAATTGCTGTGGACACCGTTGATTTCAGTCAACCGATGCATGCAACTTTGACTACTAAACTTTCTGAACGTGTTCAAAGGGAAATTATGTCTCCGGTTATGGCTGTTGAGCAAATCACTGTCAAGAAGGAAATGCTATTGACCAAAGGATGTACAACTAATGGAAGCTGTTTATATGATCTTTCATTGAGTGCAGATATTCCGTGAGAGATATTTTTTCCTTCTTAAATATAGATATATATAATACAATGCATAGTGTATGAACATGCTAGGAGCTAAGGCTGGACCTTGGCAAACTTCGATTTGAGTATTGTAAATCATTAGTAAGTTGGGCACATTGTGCAAAAGGCTAAACGACTAACAAGGGCTCACTATGTGCTAAAAGATACCCAATGGTTTGGTTTATCATCATCACTTCACTATTGCATTTTTTAACACAGAGAAGATGATCCGTTCCTAATAAATGATGCAAGTGAAGTGATGGACATCAACATTACAGTTGTAAACAATGGAGATTCTGCATTTTTCACAAAGTTGCAAGTTGATATGTGGAATATCGTTATTGTGCATGTAAAATACATTTGGTTCCTTTTTACAGTAGAGCAATTTTGTTGTCGAATATTTCTCACTTTAATATGTTATAAAAAATCACATTTCATTCTCTTATAAGAATTGGTGAGATTTTATTTCATTCACTCTTTCGTGGCCCTAATTCTTCTGAGAAAATATCGGTGTAAATGGTATTGGATTTCGTTCAATATTCAAATTATTTGAGAAAAAGAATGTGTTATGTGATAACTAAGAATTTCAATATAAAAGCCGTTTCACTTTACCAGGTCAAAAGCGAATGTGCATTTTTGGAAACTGATCGGCAAACTATTTCATACAGGGATAAAATATTCGGATCCCTTCATATGACTGGACAATCGGTAACATACATTCATATTTCTAAAAAACTTTTAGCGTCATTTCAAAATCCTCACGTCAACAAAGCGGTAAAAAGACTGTTGGCTATCCATTTAAGCTGTATTGCAAATTTATTAGACAATTTCGATAATATGACTGACCAATTCGAATATGATTTAAAACAAAATACCTATTGCAAGAATTGATTCAACATCCTTGCTATAATCACTCAACTCGTCGAAATATCTTCCTGATTTCATTTTTATGTTGTTGTTATAAAGTAAATATTTCTTACTTGCAGTGTCAACTTGGAATCAGATTCAGCGTCATACCACTCGCAAAATTTGCTAATGAAACAGAAATGAAGATAAACATTACGGCATTCTCTCTGTAAGCATTAAAAGTGGGATTTAACTTTATTGGTGAAAATGCAAGCAATTTCTAGTTATTCTTTTCTTAGATTAAGTAAGGATACAAAAGCTAAAGACGTTACACCATCAAACAACATCATAGTGATAAATAAAAACGTCGTTTACAGGAGTTCGTTTACCGTGAATGGGTAATGTATCATGAATCCTACTCCATATGCTCTCTAAGTTTAATCACTTTCAATCGATTTTATATCTTTTCTAACTTACATTTACAGTAAATAAAGTACATAAAATTATCCTTGCGTTTGAAATAATAAAACCTTTGGAATGCAATTTGAGTGTCACACTTCGCATAAGTCGGTCGCAAAGACTTTCTCGCTAAAGGACTGCTTTCATCACAAAGTGTAAATCTTGTGTCGTTTAAATAACTCAAAGCATGCGTTTTTGTATAAGAATATAAGTACAAATTTTGCGACATTGCTACTGAACCGTGTATAAAATTAATCTCATGACTTCATGCATGTTTCAACCAAATTTTCATAGACTATCTATCCCGGATGCTATGCAGTACTGGAGAAACATCACCAACATGACATCGGCATCTTCATTGTCACAAAAAGGAATTTTTGCTGGTGAAGATGGGAACATTGAAAATTCATATAAGGTGACATATATAGCCATGTAACGGGACCATCAAGTTAACGTAATTTGTACAGAATTGAATTTGAAGTGAGCAGTTAATTTTATCATGGACCGTTCTCGACGATACAGCTAAAGTTGAGTACAATAACCCAAGGTTGGGTAATTTATTAGAAATTATACTTTATTTTATACAAACGCAAGAGTTCGAGTGATATAACAATACAGTGGATTTTTATTATTTTTAGATACGGAATACCGGACCTTTCACTGTTACGACTACTAACATGACCTTTACATGGCCTGCATTTACAGCAACTGAAAACTTACCCCTGCTATATCTGTATTCTTTTACATGCAAGGTAAGATCTTAAATTGAATGAAACCACGACTCCAGCAGAATTTAGATATAAATTAGACTTCTGATCTTACGGTAACTAGACTAGTTATTACTAATTTCATTTATTTGCCTTATAGCCTGAATCTTTGTGCACCTGCAGTCGGAGCGACCAATGCGATTTTATAAATCCACATAAACTTCCCTACAATAACTTGACTGTACATGAGTTACATAACGTCACTCATTGTCCAGCGAAGCGGAACTTCACTATTTACAGTTCAGAGCTCAATATTACACAACCGGAAACCTTTTACGTAATAAAGAATGACATGGTCAGTTATTATAATATTAAAACGTACAAATATATTATTATTTTGCGCATGAACAAATCAATTTAAAAAAAAGCAGTAGTTTACGTCGGGTGTACCCAATGACTAACATACCGGGTGTACCCTACTAAGCCAGTGGTTCCCAGCCGCCGTTTTTTTGTTGTTTTTATGTCGTCTCAATCGCTTTACCGAAGACGAGATTAATTTGGTTTATTGTGCAATTTCTCTTCCGCTGTCATATTGCGACGTCTTGGCGAATCGGCACGCGTGCTTTTTCTGTTCTGCATGCTTTTCCTGATTGATATGACCATCCATATAAAACGTTAGGCATATTTCTTTGTTTAAAACAGAAAACAGTCAAAAACAGTATAATATTCCAGTAAAATATGAAGTTGTTGCGAGACGCGCAAAAATGCATGACCCGTTGAGCTTTTTCCAGTATTTTGAGCAGCAGGCACAGTAGGATTTTGAGCCTGGTGCCAAATTAACGACGACTTTGTCCTTGTAATGTGAATCCATTTGTTTGAGGCGTATATCTACTGCAGAGGGATTAATATGATAAACCCGATGTAAAAGAAACAGCTTGATTAAAGTTGTGATTCTACTCTACAGTCCAGATTTAAATACGAATCACTACCTACGCGTTATGCGGGAAAAAAAATTATCACTTAATTAAAACGAAGCAAAGAAATCGGCAGTACGCCGCTGCAGAGTTATGTGATGCGGAAACTTTTTTGAGGCCTCGTTTGCAATCCAATATTAGAAACGAAACAGCAGCAAAATTCTCACTAGAGTTAATTGCGTGTGTACATGATTTGACATGTACATGTTTTTTTAATGTGAGAGGTTTCATGTGAGCGTTTCTCGCGCATAATGGATGTCCAGCACTGATTTTCATTACGCAAATATATATATGGTATTATCTTATGATTCACACATTTCAATTTTTGGCCGTCACATTTGGTCGTTTTTCTTCATGTGAAATGTTTTTAAGTGTGCCTTTTTTGTCTAGAAGCATATTGAGTGCCCGACATTGCATTATATTACTGAAATATGTGTTATTATTTTTTGCCGGTTCACGAGTACATTTAATCAATTTTACTGGTCCGCCAGGGTATAGATAGGTTGAGAACCACTGTACTAAGCGACAGGGAGAACTGAAATCGGCGATATCAAAATGAATAACTATCATAGGCTATTTCTACAAAGCTACTGCAGACCATGAACTTTTGTTCCACATCCACGCTGCTAATTTTATGTAACTTTTGTAAAAATTCTCACTTCACTAAGAGGGGCTCCTTTAATTCATTCTGTTCCCCACAGATGTGTGATAAACCCAATAGCATTTTCAAATGCAACGAAATATCATGTCACGTGAACAACATCAAACCTAATCAAGTTGTTGAAATCAATGGAAGATTCAAATTCTGGATTCCGACGTTCAGGTTCAAAGAGGTAATTTTTAATTATATACCACAAACTACTAAGTACCTGTCCCATTACGTAAATTCAAATTATTGCATTCCATAACATTCACGGCATAACTCTCTAATTATTCTCTATATTCTTTGTAATACTCTGAAAGACGGTAAATATCGAACTTGTCATACTGTTATCCTTGTTTTTCTGTTGATGACGTAACAATGGGAGGTTAATCAGCCAATCAGACACTTTTTCATGCAGGCCGGTTTTTGACACATTCGATTTAGATATTCTCGATTTTTTTTTGACAGTTTTTTGTTATATAGTTTTCAAAATCTAACTAGTAATTAAATATTTCAGCAGTATTATGTCTCCATATAGTCTTTGGTTCATTTGTAATGACCGAAAACGGTACGGAAAAGCTAAACAATCTATCCGTCTAAATTCAGCTGTTACCCTTTTCGATGGTAACTGCTGGCATCATATTTTGAAATGAAATTCTTATCTTAGAGATGTAAACCGATTTGTGTATGTCATCTATAGTTAACATTTAAATAAAAGGCATTAGTAACTTCGCAAAGAAAATATATACAAACGTTTCATATATTTTTTTTGTAATGTTACTAATAGGCATATAATTTTTTAAATACAATTGGACAGTAACATGTGTATCTAGATAGATGGTTATTTTATTTTCATATAGAACGACGAAGACACCAAAGTATACATTGGAAGCAGCCTTACATTTAACCCGACCAAGTCACCTGTTTTTCCCTCGACAATTTACAAAGAGTCGGTAAGATTTGCCAAACAAAAATAAAAAGACATATATATATATAGAATGAGTAATGAATGAAAATTTCCTATTCAATTAAATTTGAGAAATATGCGATGATAGCTATATGGCAGACCATGTCCCTTTTGTCACCGAGTTTGACATATTTGGTTTGATGTTTGCGGAATGGCTTGTAAATTGTGGCCTATTGAGGGAGTAGGTTAGTGCGAACTCAAAATGGTGAAAAGTGAGAGATCAAAAGCTTTTGATCTCAAAAGATATGCTATGTATCTATCTAATTACCTTAACTACTCTGTTTTCATATTTAGGCAATAACTACGACTCAACAATACCTGAAAACTAGAGTTACACCTAAACCACCGGAGCAAAAAGTGAACTTGGTGACAGTTCTGATAGCAATGTTTGTTGGTTTAGCTATTGTTGGACTATGTACTTTGATTTGTTGGAAAGTAGGTCTGTTTTTGTCTTTTAAAGCATAGAAAATAATGAAAATAGACATACAGTATTCAGTTACAGGTAATTGACAGTGACAAGGAATTTCTTTCTCTTTGTACGTTTTGATATCTCAAAATTTATATATACCTTTGTTTTTTCTTCAGTGTGGGTTTTTTGAAAGTCGTTACAAAGACATGAAAGAAGCTGTTCTGGAGGAAGAAGAAGAAGAATTGTTCATGAGTTTAGCTTCTGATAATCAAAAACAATCTAAAAAGAATGGAAAAGAGAAACAGGAACGAGGAGAAAGTTCCATAAAAGTTAGATTTATGGGGAAAAGAGGTGAAGCAGGTTTTTCAGAGGAACTGCTGACAATATAGGACAATTTTTGTATTAGAAAGAATAAGTCTGCTATAGTTTCTACCTTCGAAACATTGTATGGTTTTTGTTATTAATAGGATATATTCTACATTTTTAATTTGTATTCTGTAGGAATATCAGTTAAATTTTGTATTAAAATGTTGTATTGTGATAATATATACATACATATGTTTTGTTATGCAAAGTTTGTTATCTATCCAATGCGTTGGAATCTACATTCAAAGGCGAAAAACTCTATATCTTTATTTACAGGAGATGGGGATGCTTCGTCCGTTATAGACGCTGCTGAAGAATTTGTGCGTGCCACGTCTTCGCCATCTTCCGCGAAGAAGCTCTCCATACCTAAAGACGATCTTTATCTTGAAATGACACCAATGCGAAATTACAGAGCACAGAAAAGGGTGTTTCAAGCAAACGTAAACGATATGCTGGATACTGAACCTACCCCACAAGGTACGCCGTCACCTAGAAAGTGGCGAAAAGTCATGTGGTCATTTAAAGAACCATCTCGTTCTACTTACCCCCGCGTGACTCCCAAAGGAGGGCGAACCCCGGATAACGAAGATAGTTATGAAGTTTTTTCGCCGCAGTTTGATGCAACCGCTCATGCAATAGTACCAGCTATCAACTTAGATGCCGGAGAAGTGACGGTACGGCGATCTGCGACAACCAAACCCGTTGCCAGATCGTCTTCTCATAAAGCTTTTGAAAAACAAAGCGAAGCGAATTACACTAGGTTTGATAACGATGAAAATGTGGCAACGGCATTTCCATTTCCAGATTATTCCTACATTTGTAAAGAAGAAGAAGATGGTGGAAAAATGAGGAAGACAACCATGACGATAAAGGATCAGAAAAAACAAAGAGTAGATTCTACCAGGTTTTGAAGAATGAAAGATGGCCGTATATTCACTCAAGAGAAACTAATATATATCACAAAACTCTATGTTAATAGAGTTATTGCAAGCTGCGATACTCGCAAATTTTTTTTTTACTTATTTATTTTGTATATCATTTGTTCTCGCTGTAATACATATGACTAGTTTTGGACCGTTGTGCTACAAGCATCAACTGTCCAATTAGTAATTATTGTCATTATTACATTGAGCCAACTTTTAATTTGACTACAATTACATAGGATACTTGAGATATTGTAGATATTTTGTTTTTCCGCAAAATGAAACTTGATAGAAATTCAAGAAGCTCATTTTGCAAAATGAAGTATATGCCTATATGAGTATTACTAATACTTTACTGTGTTCTTCGTATGCGTAATTATTATCGTGGCGTTACGTTTATTGATTGGTTTTAGACTTAGGGTTTATTCGTTCGAAGACTTTGTTTTTTATTCGGGTTAAATTAGTTTATTTCTATAAAATTATAATCATAAATATGCTTTACCTATGCCTATCTATGTTTTCACTATGTTTGTTAATCGTAATTTTATTCCAGCCAACGTTTGAGCCAAATCAGAAGTTAGTGGAATTGAAGCACCTAATTCAATGTCTATATACATATATGTGTGCAAATTAGGCACATTTGTGTACAAATTTATCATCTAAATTCTAATGCATGCGAAACCATGAAACTTTCAATACCGATTTGAACTCCAAATCCTTTGACCTTTAATACAAGTTCATGATCATGTTGCACTTATACAACCTGCATGTTGTATGCACCGGTATGTTGTATAGTCGGCGAATCGGACTTCACGGTTTCAATACCAGACATCACGTTTTGCGTAGTTTGCTCACGATTCCGCGTGTGCAACAAGGTAACGCAAACTATTTTGTGATCTAAGACGTTTCTCGCATGTACGACTGTCATCGCTGACGCTCTAGTTTCAACATAATATCGTGTTTTCGTGGATAGGACTTATACTTTTAAATGGCTGCTTGCTACTTATCATATTGGTCCCCTATGAATTACCGTAAGTGAAAATTGCCATGACCGTATATAGTTTGACTAAAACATTATCCCGGCAACAAACACTTTTATATACCAACTGTCATTGCCACAATTTGAAAAAATAAATGCATCATGATTTTATACTTTGATCGATTTATGGTGTTACTGCATTTACCGGTTGTACATATATAAATTGTATTTACTGCACAAAAATAAAAAGACGGCAAGATCAGAAGAATAAATCAACGTTGGTGAAGACAGACTCACTTTGAATATGCAAGTTCAAAATTCAGGTGTATCCCCAGAATCAACTGTTATTTATATTGCATCAGTAAATAGTGCAAATATTCAATTAAATACCAATTTAAAATGAAAAGTGTTAATAAATGAACTAATCAGATGGACAAAAATATTTTTGCACTATTTTTCCGCGAATTAGCGGATTGCATGCTTTTGTGTCATCTCTTCGTGATGCCTCGATTGTTGACAACCACGGAAGGCAATAAGCAAGCAAATAATAGGTATATACTTTCTCAGTTTTCGTTAACAAGGAAATACAACCACCATAGGTACTGCATCTTCTAAAATATAGCTTTCGAACTATAAATCGGAAGAAACGATAAACTTAAAGTCAAATTTTCCTTCGCATCTTCATTTCAACAAACTTGAGTGAATAATAATCTCCTTTCCAATGTCGCCAGTTTACTCCATCTGCGTATGTTTTATGTACTCCATGTTTATATCTTCCGTTAAGATTAGAACTATGACAAGATCTGTGCCACCATGGCCCATGATGATATAGTGCACAATTTTTCTCTCTGTCTAGATCATTATCTTGATCGGTTGTAGTGAATTTCATCCTATTATGCACTTGCAAGGAATCACCAGCTGTTCCGCTGTAGCCATTGACGAATAATTCGTACCCAGAACTTGCCGGTCCAACGCGGAATTTACTAAAATAAATATGGAATTGTAACGTAAAAATAACAATTGTTAACAAAAGTAGAATCTTAATTGATGTAACTATGTAGCTTGGATTGCAGAGAAAGCAACCCTGCTGATAACGACTCTACAAGGATACCAAATACAGTTTAGTCATTTGTGTACCGAATTGAGGCCAACATAGGCTATAATATCTGCAAAAAACAGTTTTTTGTACGTCCATTTATTTAATATTATGAAAGTAATTCTATTTTACACGGAAACGTGTTCAACTCATAATAGAAGAGTAATCAATCTATGTTAGGTAAATGATTATTATTTACCTGTATTGCGCATAAGCAGTGTTGTTATCGAAATCTTTCATATCTATTCTTAATTCATACTCAAATCCCAGATCTGATGAAATCTGATGAATTCTTTCCAGACCTATAAATATAATAGAAATACACAAATACTCTTTTGTATAAAAAAAAAGAAATTAGAGAAAGATAATTCTTTGAACTCGATGCGCGATCTCATGGAAACTTTTGTTCCAAAACTCATTCCAGAACTTTAAACTGATACATTGTGCAGTGAGTCGTGAAAAGCGACTGTGAACCATAAACCTGGTCATTCTAAGCTATTATTTCTAATTTATTGCAATTTATAATTGCCGGAGGATGGAAAACGTGTGATCTTGAGGGTCTAAAAGCGTTTCACGTTACGCAAATGCTTTGAATGATAGAAAAAATGTTTTTGTTTTCACATTTCAAAAAAAAGGGGGGGGGGAGAGGCACAATTTCAATCAACATTTTCTCACCCATCCAAAATTCTTCTTCAAGTTTTCCGAATCCTTTCACGTATGCGTTCCATTTTCTCTGAAAATTTTCTTTTCCGTGTAATCTACGCTGAAAGACCTGTTAATACAGCAATGAGAATTAACCAGGTTTCTTAAAGTTAATATTAAGCAACACCGTAACTGTTAATTATTTAAGGAAAATTTCAAAAAGTGAACCTCATTTATTATTACATTCAACTAAATGTTGCGTGTTGCGTGACATCAAATCATCCATAAATGTCTATTTCGTATCAGATTATGACTTGATAAATTAGAATGACGAGGTCATATCAAAATCCGGGAAATAATTAAAGAATTGTGCAAAACTATTATATAAATGTATAAGATTATATATTATCCTATACTTAAAGAGAAGTTAATTTGTCTGTTAACGGTTCCTTCAAAATAAAATATAGATACCTATCTCTAAATGGTATTTTCTCGAGAGAAATAAAAAGGTTGATGACCCCTATACATCATGTTGTTAGTTTGAAGCGAAACTTGTACATCACAAGCGTAGATAACTTATATCTATCACAACTTTCCTGTTATGTATTGTCAAAATCATACTAAAAATTGAAAACATTCTTTATCATATAAATCATATAATTTTTGTATACTTGAGTGGTTGTACGAACTCAAGTTATTCATCACTTAGTCGTGTCCTACAAGTGTTACTCACCGTCCATCCGCCACCATCTGTCTTTTCGTCACAGTAAACTTCAATTCCATACGGATAAGCAACCGGATAGACTCTTGTTATTCCGTGTATTCTATCCCACGGAGTTGCGTAAGAACAATCTTTAAGAAGACTTTGAACTATAACTAAAATGAAAAATTAAAATTTTAAACGAGTTTAGTTTCGATATGCAATCTTAATATTCTAGAATTTTGTTTTTTCTGAATAAATAATTTTATTTTATTCAACTTTATGAGAAAAATAATGTTGTTGTTTTCAACAGTTTATGAAGCAAGAGTATGCCCGTGAGTTACAAATTCCCTAAACGAATTGACATTATATGAGAAAGATAACGTTTTTGAATAAAAACATTAATAAAATTTCTAGTAAAGTTTACCGTCAGCTTTCCTGTCCAAGTCTCCCGTCATTACTGAAAAAAAAGGAAATGTTTTGACCAAAGTTTTAAATCTAAAAAATTCATCACAATTATTTAATAAAACCGTTGTTCGAACATGATTGAAATGTGATTAGTTTAATTATCCACTAGGCTATGTAAAAATTTATAAAATTGAGTTATTCAGTATTCCAACATTCCAGTAGAAAATATTTTTATATTAACTTTAAAATCAAAATTCTAAATCACAATTGAGTTGAAAAATGCTATAATATCAGTCGATTTCACCGAATCGAATCTTCATCTAATTTATCCTTATTGTCAACTTACGCATAAGTTTCTGATCAATTCTTCGGACCTAGGAGAGTGAAGAATCATTTATTACAATGGCTAAATGGCAAACTTTGAACGGTACAATTAAGTTCATAAAATGTTTCAACAGAATAGGTAACATGCTTTGTCGTGGTCATTGTTTGTAAGATATTACATAATTTAAAAATAAATGGAGACAACAAATAACGAGAATACATTGATTCAAAAAACTAGTTTTTTCATACGATAGATAAACGTCTTGTTAGAGTTAGATAACTAAATCATCAGTTAATTTGTGCATGGAGTCGAATCCGGAGTTATCGAATTTCTCGGAATCGAGGATCGAAGTGAAATTTTCAATTTTCGTGGAATTGGGAGTTCGTATCTATATTTTAGATCTTTTAGAAGTAGGGAGCCGGTGTCTCAATTTTTAACTGAAGTTGAGAGTCTTTGGAACGTGGCCACTGATTTTGAAAGTTTGAGAACCCCGGCCTAATCACGTCGTAGTCAACACGCAAAAGCCTCAATTCGCCCGAATTTGGTACCGTAGAGATGCCAAGTCTGTTAATATTATTATTCGAACTTTGATTTTCTTTAAAACTTCCAGTTAAATCTTATTGATTTTATATAACAGTCGGTGATTTTAAAGTGGTAATGCAAGATGCTAAATCGGAAATCAATTACCCATTTATTTCTGCGAAACATTTAATTCATATGCGTGAAACGTGACCATTTAGAATGCACTGACAGTTCAGGTAATTTGTCATTTTTGATTGAAAATATATCGATTATTATGATATCTTGACGTAATCAGCGATGTATCAATAGATTGGATTGAGTGACAGAAAACTTGATTTGATAACATATGTGTTACAAAAGATGATCTATCGTGCAAAAAATTGAAGGTTTGTTATTATGCACAAAAATTGAAAAAAAAATAACCTGAAAATTACATATTATTATGAATAATTCTATTTTTTAGCTTTTAGTAGCAAATAAAACAATTTGTAAACATTTGAACGCAAAATATAGTACTATGTTACGTTTTCTTACCTCGCCATATAAATATGCAGAAAGGCCAACTGCTGCAATAGCAACAAGAAGACACAGAAAGATAGCACCGCTCGAGAATTTGCCTGGAAAAATAAAGAATAATAAATTTGAAAAAAGAATGTTTTTTTTTATATGGAGTGAAATTGGTAGTCAAAAAATAAGGCATAAACAAAGTAGGCATAAAGTTCCAGTTAGAATGAAGTTTTGGTTTAAACGCCTATTCCAAACATTAGTCTTACTTCTTTTTCGAGATTTTTTATTCTTTTTGTTTAATTTTACTGTTTTCCCATTTTTTGTAGTCTGTTGTAATTGTTGTTGTTGGAGAGCAACAGTTTTGAGAGCCATTGATATGTCTTGTGCAGATATTGCTGAAATCCTCCTTCTTGTGTTTGGTGAACTTACCGGTGGAACACTATCAAATGCAAAAAAAATGATATTAACTATAAAATTTTTGAGATGTTGTTTTAACTGAAAATTGTATGCAAGGGCAAAATCTTCCAAAGTGAAATATTATTGGTAAAGCTGTTAAAATAAACCCATAGCGTGCTTCAAATATAGTGAACACATAGACTATGAAGTCGATGGATTCGATCAAGTTGCTTCAACGCTCTATGTGAAGTAGTCAAGTGTAAGCGATTCTCACACAGCAGACGGTCATCGAACTTTTATTGAGGGCGAATTACTTTTTCATGTCATTGCTAAGGTGGAAGGTTTTAAAAACAACGTTACAAACAATTTTTCAATAACTTGACTACTAAGGACCTCGTCAAGTCGAACTGACTCTTCAATCACTAGAAAGTGTTCTCGTTTTATATATTTTTGTTATTGTCTACATCTCCACTTTCCTGTACTTGTGCGCTTAAATTATTTGCATATAAATACAAGTCTCGGATCCAAAACCTATCTCGAGAAGGAGTCAAAATCAACGCATTTAACCCAACTCTCTCTATCTCAGTTTTAAACTGAAATAAGCAACGATCACTTACTTGATTGTCACAGAGCTGCCTTTCAGACTCTTTGTTCCCAAAGGTTCTTCAGTTGGAACAGTCAATAGATTAGCGGTATTTCCATTTTTCGTCATTTTATAGGAAATGGTTCTTATTCACGACTTAGACTGGGGGTGACACGTTTGTTACTGGTCAGAGGAAAACAGAAATATTCGTTTTGACAGATAAATGATATATACAGGTAATTAATTAACAGTCACTTATTAAGCGACGTCATAAATTCAATACAATGGTATTTATTAACTAAAAATCATGTCATTAGACTCCACCAACCGACACGTTTCTGTCCCAGACCAATAAAAAGTTCATATATATCAAACCTTTTATTGTACTAACTAATTATTATGAAAAAAATATTACAAAAACGAACAATTGGGTGGTACTTTTTAGAGCGGTATTGATCCGATACTTTCAATTTAGTTGTTACCGTTACCGATACAGATATGTATATAAAAAAAATACGTTATATCAAATTACACATCGATGGAGTCATATTTGAAATCCTTTTTCATTATATAAAAATAAATACAGATAAACATGCACGTATCAAGTTACTCATCAAAATTTTCTAAATAATGCATTTAAAATTAAGGCGATGACCTATCTTAAACCGACCCTGCCAGTAATTGTCTAATTAAAGAATTGAGACAATTATCTCGCATTATCTCCTTTATAACGCGCGCATTCTTAAATGCCTATTTTCCCCAAAATCTCTCCTTTTTACGACAAAACAAGGACTAGGAACAAGAACAAAAATGCTTCTTCCTGTCGCAAACTGGCTTTAAAAACAAGCAGTAAATTACTTGTAGTTGAAAGTTAACAAGTTATGTTTTATGACTTAACTACTGA
Organism: Styela clava; assembly: GCF_964204865.1. NCBI lineage: Eukaryota > Metazoa > Chordata > Ascidiacea > Stolidobranchia > Styelidae > Styela > Styela clava. The sequence continues at coordinate 22,839,186 of NC_135250.1, forward strand.
ATATGTTCCAATTTAGATTCTGCTTGACTGTTTAAGCTATAGAAATCAACAGTTTGACAGAGAGCCAATTTTTGGTAAATATAAAAAAAGTTGTTTCGATAACTATTATACACTAGTAAGATAACTGAAAAAGTATACTTTACGTGAGCGACACGCAGTCTTTGCAGCGTTGTTTCTGATCACGCATCGCGATGAAATTGACATTTAATGTGTATATAACAGGTAAAACGTCTAATTTTTGTCACGATGCTCAATGCCCTTGCCTAAATCTCAATGCCTATAAATGAAATCTAAAAAATGCTGATGTGCAATATTTTATACACAAAGCCCTGAAAAGTTTTTCATTTCTTTCTCGCGTTCTTGATCTTCGTGGCCGTACACTGTCATGGTAGTTTATCTCGGTTTAACTACACCACGAGGAGTAATAAACACAATTTCACCCAGGATATATTATGATAAAGCAAAGAATTCCGTTCTTTTCAAACTAAGATGCTCATTCGTATAAATGACTTCTCACCCTGGACCTCGATAGGGGCCAAAATTGAGGAAACCACACTAGCAAAAACAAGAAAAGAACAGTGAAAACTATGTACAGCCTTGCTCTTGATACGAGTATATTCCTTTCTTTCAAACGCTATCCTAGCAAATATGAAAAAGGCGACATTGAAATGCTAAATTGGTATCTTAAGGGTTGAAAAATTGAATGAAAAATTTATAAATAACTGCATATATTTATATATATTTACATTTCACGAGGCCTGTTTATTTTAAAAATAGAATGGCTTTAGTTATTCTTATTCCGGAAAGCTAAAAATATAAGTATCCTAAAAATAAAGTTGATTTTGGCATGATTAATTTCAGACATTTTCTTGTCACGCACTGAGAAAAGGTATTGAACAGAATGTGCCAACTACGTGTTGCTATTTACAAATTTTTGACCAGTTTTTATCCGGGTAATCAAAATTTTGTCTGTGGTTCTACAAATGAAGTAGCCTGCTCATATGTTAAAGTGAAAAGCAAGAAGGCGACTTTGTACTCATGGGAGTAAATAAGATTATGATTAATTGTTACGTAACTCGGCTATATTCCAGTAATGTGACAAAATGTACTTTCGAATGTTGACATTCGCATTGAATTTATCATAAGATAAAGATAAGATTTACATATTTATTCCGAGAGATAGGAGAGCCGATAAGACGAGTTATAGTCTGAAAAAGGGTAGGGTAGTCAGAAAAAAGCCCATAGATAAGAATTCGTGTAAACATTTTGTTATCTGATAAGCAAGGTATTCTGTGCACACTGAATCCTCAGCAACTTCAAAAATATGTGAAAATAACGTGACGACCAACCAAAAACCTGGCAACACTAACACTGCGTGAGTTCACATTTTTCCGCCACGATTTAGAACAGTGATTCTCAAACTAGGGTTTGAGAGCCGCATGCGGCTCTCAACAACCTTTCCTGCGGCTCCCGTTAATGTTTTAAAAATTAATTATTTTTAAAGGAAATTTTTCATTGAAAACTAATCATTGACTCGAAATTAAAATGCTGAAGTATATTAATTAGTCGAATGGATTCCCCCGTGTTTATTTGCGTAGCGTTGACTAACCTATAAGATGCAATAGTGACGCAACAGTGACCGTTTTCGCGGCCAATCGGACACTTTTCACTTGGAAAGATTTTTAGACATGGCTGTAATCATTGGCTTGCTTTCGTGGATTTTCAGTTTTTGTCGCATTTCCAGATCTTATGTATAAATCAAATAACTCGATGATTATTTTAATTTCTATAGCATTTTAATTTTGTTCCAGTAATCGAAAATAGTCTCGAAAAATGTGGCGATCATCTCAAGCAGCTACTGCACCGTACATCCTCAACGATTACGACCCGCTTTGAAAACTTATCAGAAATCAAAGCCTAAATAAATACCTGTTCGGCTAGGGTGGGCAAAATGGAATTTTTTTCGAATCGAATAATTTGAATATTTTTTTTATACATAACAGGGATCCAGAACTTCGGAGGTCGATACTCCATTTGGAAATTAATAGAAACATTAAAAAGTCGGCAATAAAGCGTTTTTAATGGGTAATTTTATCATAATTGCTGATTGTCTTTGTCACCGCGATCGTTTTGGCGGCGATATCCTAAAGTTGGTATTCTATATTTCCGCCCTTTCTCGTTTGTGCAAGAATAAGCGGTCGCCGAATATCAAAATTTCATTTTTCTAGTATACCCTTGCGTTCACATCAGCGACAGCTGTTGAATACATTTAAGGACTAATTTTAGAACCAAATTAATTCTATTCTGAGTTTTATCCTCTGCCTTGGATTCGATCTTCCTTATCACCGCTTGTAAATTAACCGTGCATGTTTAAAGTGAACGGTAACCGAGATGCAGATATTTATTATAATGATATTTGAGTTTCTCATGCTTTTCTATGGTGTCCGTGTTATTTTAGTATTAGATAGATAAACCTAGCAAATTTACGATTGCCTGAATCCTGCATGTTGATTTAAAATAGCGATTAAATAAATTGGCAATAAAGGCATTTCTAGGCCCTTGTGCCTAATAGAGGGTCAGACTCTAATTATACCTAATTCCTTCAAGTTTTATCGTTTTTTTTTCCAACAAAACAACACCCCGATGGTTATTATAGCTAAAATACTTACTGAGTAATGCTCAATTTTCTTTACGGAATTTGCAAATTCAGCACTTCGCTTAATGATTTCGATTATGTCATACCTTGAGGCTTAATTATTACTCCCCAAATGCTTCAAAATTTAACAATTGTAATCATTTTCGATGATAATAGACGCAACAATTCGTGAACGAGTCAGTGCTTTAAAGGGAGTAGGACATGACATTTCTTATCCGGTTACAACTTAATGAGTGTTTTCCATACAAGTAACTCATACCAGCTTTTGGAAAAACTTTTGGTCATTTTTAAATCCATGCTATTTACATAACTAGAGTGTTTTAACGACCTAAAATCGCCTTTTTCACAATGAAACGCCCAAAAGTCATTTTAACATTTAATTTTAAGCAAGTTTATGTTCGGTATTGCAAGAAATGGCTAATGACATGCCACCAAGCATGCCGAGTGTAAATCTGGGAAATTTATTTTAAATACCTAATCTGGTTTGACGTTTCTAAATTTACGGAACGGTCGGTACGTTTTTTTTTTTTGCAAAATGATGAATTGAAAGGATACGTTAGGTGCAAAAATGAGCATATAACACCATAACGCAAAGACGACTTTTCAAATTTTTCAAATTTTTTCTGATAGCGAGCGCCTTTGGGAAATCTCGCACAATTCACGATTGAGTTGGAGACGCTCGATCGAGTTCGGTGTCCAAGCAGAGCGGCGCAGGTCACGTGGTACCGGATATCCGAATCGTAAAATGCCATTCGAATATTTTATTATTCGAAAATTTTGCCCAGTCCTAGTTGTTACGTGTGTTGTTGTTACGGTGACTTAGTATTTTAATTGCGCGCTGAAGGTTTGTTGCTATTTTACCTTGCGTTGTTTGTGTGCGGCTCTTCATACCTTTGAGGTTTGAAATGCGGCTCTGGGACTAAAAAAGTTTGAGAACCACTGATTTAGAATCTTCCAATAGCGTGCGGCCTACATTCACTTCTCTCAACAAGCAAGAATATTTCAAGCTGACATTTTAATAACGACTCCATTGGGAAAAGACAGTATCTCGACCCCCGTCAGAACTGTGTAATCAATCCACAATCGACTCACGGCTGAGATAAATTCGGCGACAGCCACGGAATCATAGCAAATCAAATTTTGATAACACGAGAGTTGGGGATGCAAGCAATGCGGTTTGAATGTTAATATCACCCTCAAAAATATAAAATTCTGAATCAGGCGAATTCAGAATTGGCACTTACTTTTGGCATTTTTAAAATCGACCCCAGTGAGAAAACATGGAAAACTCCATCTCCATAGCCCTTATTCTCGTCTAAAATGTTCTACAAGATTAACACAATACGAGAATGTATTTTTATGGCTTTATTTCATCTCTGGAAATTATAATAACTTACTGCATAATGACATGCAAGCATGCATAGACATAAAACAAAAATAAAAAAAACGAAAACAAGATTACTGCTGTGTAATATATGTGACGTCATAAAGAATCCGTTTTGATGACCTCTGAATACGGAAGACAAAAATAATGCAACGTAGAAGCAAGGAAATAAAACGTGATGGTAGTAGTGAAAAGTGTGGATAAAACTTGTGTATGCGGCCAAGCACGATCCATACATGACAGTACCTTTTTAGGCAAGAACATTTAAGAACATGCTTGGCCTTAATAATCAATTAATTCACCGTTAAAATAATCCCATTAAAATGAAAATATGCTAAGAGGAAGAATACTGCTGTAAACGCGTTGTATGATAAAAAAAAGTGAAAATATCTCAACCCCGGGATCTGTGCAGTATTGCTCTTTATTTCGGGAGTTTACTTATAGTAAGGCCACTGGCGCAGTGAAATAAAAAATGTTAAATCATCTGCGTGAATTTATGGAAATGTATGTTACCATACCAGCCAAAAATGCCGACAAGAAAACCTAAAAAAATGGTATCACTATAAATGTAAAAAAACTACCGGTTAACTCAACGAAAACAAAAATGCTGAATAAATGAGAAAAATTAAACCAGGACTAGGAGACTAGGACAACAGTACAATGACGAACTTCCTGAGTTATTATTAATCTAAAAAGAATTCAAGTTGGCAAGAAACGAGCACAATAATGGACGGGACTATTCTGAATGGTTAACAAAATCACGAACTGGCAGCAGCAGTTGGACGTATGTAAAAATCAAATTTTGCTCAATAATATAAGATCATAATACCATTTTGAACATGGTAAATTGATTGCAATTTCTCAGAAAATGAGTAAGGCAAGAAATGAGTAAGGAAAGCTGTACACGAAAATGACACTCAAAAACACAATACATAATATACAGCAGGTGACGGTTTGTCGAGCAGATCTCAGAGGTTCAGATCATAGATTCTACTCGAAAGTAATTGAAAAACTACTTGAAACCGACCCTGTATGACATTGTATTGTGGAACAGTTGATGAAATAGAAAATAAAATAATAAAAATATGTTGACAAAAATTGCACCTAGCATATCATTAAACACATTCACTACTTAGAAGGGTCTAAAGTTCATTTTGATAATTTTTTCTAGAGATATCTGTTCAAGGCAAAAAAAAAGTGAGAATGTATTTTAGAATCAACGCCACTATCATATCCGACATCTATTCAAATTACATCACTGACAGTAAATTTTAAATTTGGTCAGACACAAAGAAAATACTAAGCAGCTTTAGTTACTTTATATCACACTAAATTTCCATCCTTGCGATTTGAACGCAGCAGCAAATCCGAGACAGTATTTATTTGACGAATTCGTTGACAGCACAGACGATGGTGCTATTCGCCAATTAAATACTGCTTCTTTATCCATGACTGTGATTGTGACTCGTAGTGTGACGGATGATTTTCCTTTGGATTTTTTTCCAGGTGATATACTGTCAATTTCTGTCTGGATTTCTTGTGTTTGAAAACGTATTTTCATATTTCTAGGATTAAAAATGAAAAAAATTAGCGAATTATGGTTTGAATATGAATATGTGGGAATAATTTTCAATTACCGGTAATTCCAATTTTTACTCTACTTATATAATGACAGTCAGACAGTCTTCAAAATGGCAGACAGCCAATGAATACGACTCATAATAATCCGTTATAAGCCAATCTAATTGAGTTCTTTGCCAACAACACTCAGAACAAACGAGACATGGCACTAATGTTTAAAATGGTGAATTGGCAAATGTATTGTATTTGATCATGTATTATTGCAAAAATCAGCGATTTACAAAAATTTTGTCGGTGCGGTGCCAAATTATCAGGAAAATAACTCACAGCGCACTTACACAAACAACAAATTGCTGTCTAAAATAAAATTAAATTTTGTAAACGTTAATGTGTACTTTATGCTTTTTAAAGTTTGAGAACATCTAGGCCAAAAGAATAAAGGTAATGTCAACTCTTATTCCTCATCTCTATTTGATTTTCATTTGAAATACTAAATACAAATCAGTCCTGTTCGCTATGCTCGGCGCAGTAGACAAATAACAAAAACCTCAGAAAATTATTTTACCTGCAAAAATTGGAAAATCTGGTTTTTGATTCTGTACCATTGATAAATATTCTACCTGTATAAACAACAAAATGAATTTTGTTAAATTAACTCTAAAATTAAGAGGATATGAAAAAGTTTTCGATTCATATCCATAATTCATATGGAGAAAACAAAACAAGTTAAGTTTTTTTATTTTTTAAAATGGAAAAAAATTTAAAACACTGAGAAGTAATGAGAGTGTAGTGATAGTATTTGTTAAAAGTTGCACGCCATTGTAATTATTATTAGATCAGCAAAATGCTCTACTGGCACACCTCACACTTATCGTTGCAGGGGTTAGAAACCTGCGGCCCCTAAGAAAAAATTGTGTGGCCCGTGGAGTAGTGCCAATTACGAATGTCGCGCGACCCACGGAACAAGTTTTTTATTTAGTTTTATCTGGTATGTGCGAGTAATTCTAACCCCGTTTGCATGGCAAAGCCTATACCTATGACGTAACAATGCCCTGACAACAAGCTTTTGCGAATCGCACAACGCATGTCATAAGATCAATAACCGAAATTCTTGCAACTGCCAGAAAGCCTATAATGAATTAATGTGCGGCCCACGGTTTCGCCCAGTTATTCGTATCTGGCCCTCCTGTATTAAAGGTTGCACATCCCTGATGTATTGTATTGTTTACAGTCTACATGTCTTATGTTTAATAATGCCTAGCTATCAAAGTATTATTTCGGACAAAAGGAAGTCGGTAACAAGCATGTATTCACCATCGGCAGCAACACATAACGAACCATCCTTTACGATTGAACGACTGACTGGATCAATCTTTGCAACAAGAGCAAATCCATCTCCGAGACTTTGAGACTTCCCTTCATTTTCTATCCTGGAAATAAGAAACATAAATAGCAACAATCTGGATATGTTGAGTCACAAGAATGAGAGTCAATCCACGGGAGGCGATTGTAGACGAGGCGATTGCCACAAATGGGTGATCAAACATAGTTTCATACTTCAACAAGAAATGGCAGGAATCGAACAATTTACTATCTAAAGTAATATTTTCGAAAATTAATATCAATTTTATTTTGTAACACAAATTTCTGAACAAAGTGAGAAATCTTATTACTTATCACAGGGTTGTCCAACGTTGCGAAATTAAAGGGCCGCAGAAATTTTTGAGGAGCCCTTACGGGCGGTCGAAAAAAAAACTCAAAATACTGGTCCATGCTTAAAAATTATATGTGTGTTTTTATTGAAATAAAAGCTCAAAACATCTATCCAGCTAAAGTTTTACAATGCGAAATCGCGGGGCGATTACGGTGCAATGAAAAGCGCAAAACTATCTCATCGGCACAAGCCACATGCGGCCCGCATGCTAGGATTTGGACCACTATATTCATGTGCCATTTTGGTTTTTGTAAGTTTTCACAAGCTATATTAATATATCCCTTCAATCATAGTACCAAGGTGAGGTTCTAACTTTTTCAAAGACTATACCGGACTTTTACTTTGAACAAGGCTCTGTACAAGCAAATAGTAATATGTTGGGAGCTAGCGTTTTTGGATAGACCAGAATATATCTCTGACATGAGCAAACTACGGCCTGCTGGCCAATTCCGGCCAGTTCAGTGATTTAATCTGGCCCGTCTGATACTGCCATTAATTTCAGCTTTCAACCAATTCTGCATGCACTTCATAGTAGTTGTTATTGAAATCTGTATGAAGGTTGCCACAGAATTTCATGTTATGGGGACTTCTCCCACCTCTTTCTGTCGCACGTGCAGCCTTGAGTTTCAACTTAGTGCCAACAAAGTTTTGTTAACATGTTATCCCCATTTCGGAGGAAATTTTTGGCCCCTGGTTCGAAAACCTTGCACACCCCCGATTCTATCCCATTCACCCTGTTTGGGGTCGTGGGCATGGGTCTTGAACCCGAGGTATATATAACATGTAAATTATGTGCAAGTAAGTGCAAGAACTCGCATCAATGAAAAAAATTGCATGAACTCATTTTAATTTTGAGCCGCATTCAAATTGCTTCAAAAATATCTGAATTGACGAGCTAGTACTTATCTATTACCTGAATAATATAGGGTAACCAACTGTATAACCTCCAGCCTTTGAATATAATATTTGAGATGTGTTGCTTCTTTTGCTTGCAACTCGAGATTTATCTTGCACATTGTAACCTTCATTGTCTTTTACATCCGCCCATTCTGTGAAAATAACAAAATTTAAAAATATATTTTTATCGCAACGGAGAGGTAAGCTGAAAATGTGACTTAAACATAGGAAGCAACAACACACAGCGACAGCAAATAATTTAGCCAGCCTCTTGCACATCTAGGCATTTGTCATGGATTCCAACATGTAAACCCAGAATGGATAAATAGTGCTCTTACGGCATGTAATGATTTTCGAATTAAAAACTTAGCAAATGCCTGTCACAAGTTAGTAGCGTTATTTCGTTATGTGGAAAATAATTCAATTTTAAAATAATGAAGTGCAGTATACCATATCCTGGTAGTGTCGTTATTCCACCTTGAAAAACACTCCACGGGCTCCAATTATTTTTTGTTTCTGATAGATCACTATGAGTATCTCCTTTGATGAGGCAACGACTAACCCTAGTTAATGAAGAAAATTCCACATTCAGAATTTACTCACGTAAAGGAAAATCAAGCAAAACTATGAGAATCCAGTGAAATGCTCGAAGCTATACTGACACAATGTAGATTCATAGGGGTCTGTTACGCTTGAGCGAATGCCAATTTATAAGAGACTCAAAGAAGTTCAAGTCAATACAGTCAGGAAAATAGTGGTATGATGACATCAAACTTGTAACTAATTGTAAATGAATAACAGCTCCCAGCAAACGAGTATGACAAATGACAATTAAAGCTTTTTCTTGGAAGGACAAGTTCAGAAAAACAGTTATATTATCTATCTGTCTAAGTGTAACAGGAAATCTCCGTTTCTTGTATTCACAGATAGATGCCTGTTAGATATTCTTAAGCATAAAAATGATTATCGAAGCATTAGCTTACAAAGATTACCGAAAAGTATATACTGTGTTTGGTGATAACTTTTGCACGGTATGACTAATATTTTTTCCAATGTAAGTGTCTTGAAAAAAGTGTGAACTGTATTCAGTCTCAGAACGTTTTGTTAATAAACTGACCTGCAAAGTGAAAGATAGATATGACTTATGCCTGTAATCATCAGTTAAACAACAACGAACATACATTTACAGACATAAAGATCAGTTACTACAGCAATGCCCACAAAATACTAGATTTATGTTAAAACAACTGAAGAACTGATCGCCAAGGTTAAGTCTAAAAATAATTTACAGGCAAAAGGCTATAAATTTGCATACAAAAAAATCTGTAATAATGAATTCCACTCCAAATTAAATAATGAGATAGTCTGATGACTAAAAATAGTAAATGTTCTACAGTTAGTATTTGGTACACAATACTGAGTACACAATACCCAGGGTGGAACAGTTTTATGTCAAATTCAACTTCGAAAACGTGTTCACCTTTCCATGACAAAACTGCAACTTATATAAAACAGTGTTCCCATTTTCAATCCAATCTGCAACTTCACTATCGTCACCAACCTGTGAAATAAAAGTCGACAATTTGAAGGAAAAAAGTTTACCATAGAAATAAGCAATACGGGATTATCATTTTTCAGATTCAAAGCATAAGACACAGCATCCAGCCTTCAGAGTGTGAACAACAGTACAACACACATACGAAAAAAGCAATGCATGTTCACCTACAACTGTTTCTCACATTACATACAGTTTTGGGAAGACTACAGTCATATACTCAACTCTAACTCAACTAGAGTGGAATAACTCTGACTCAGCGTCGACCAATCACCAGTGAGACTTGTGAGTTCTGTGATTGACTCAACTCGAGTTTAGGGATTTCCACTCAACACTGCTATGATCTTCCAATAATGATTTCAATGGTAAGGGTGAGAAAGAGAATGATAGAAAGTGCAATGACGACTTGGGAAACATAATATTCCAGAAATTCGTAGAAACTGAATAAGATAATTTTTTTAGACTAAATTTAATGTTATTTCTCATTTATTTCCTGTTTAATATAGATGAAGAACCAGATTTACACCAATGTTTACTAATCATACAATATACTCTGATATTTCAAAAATTATTTTCTCACCTCATCCCAAGTAACTACCATTCCACCAGGCAATGGTTCTAACTCCGTTATTTGCACAGGAGCTTGTTTGCTTATTTCTCCATGATTTTTGATCGCAGAACATAATTCTAGATCAAAGAAGAAAAGGATAAAATTGAGAATATGTCGCTTGAACATCTAGTAGTTAGTAGGAATGACATGTGTTTATTCAATCATCATATTTCGCATTTATAAATATATGTAGAATTCAAATTTCTCTAAATTCTCACCCTCCAAGTTAGATGAGAAACTATGGCTGTACACACATTCTGGCACGTGTTGAACCAGTCATTTGAATTCGAAATACCTCAGACTGCACTTTACCCAGATGAGTGACATAGCAGTAGACCTAATGCTATTGTAGTAGTACCACATAGCCTTTGATTTTATATTTCTCACAACATCAATGACATCCTATATCTGATAGAATAGGTTTGAAGAAAAATATATACGTTTTGAACAGTTCGAAATAAGATATTCACCAACCTTGGCTAAAATTCTTTTCTTTATAATTAAACGATAAACAAGCGACCTCTGTGACAGATGGAACCTCAGGGACACTGTAAAACATGAAACAGGAAATGCAGATTACTCATAGTAGTTGCTAACATCAGTCATAATCACAAACTGTTTTCAACCTTCATAAAAGTTTGTACAAATATAATATACTCAATAAAAAAAGACCAATACTATTCTGAATACATTCTAAATAAATATATACTTATTTAGATTATGTTCAATATTGTATAATCAAGGAGTTTAAATTTGGAAATGCAGGAAAGTTAGGATGAACAATAATTTGATTGCTCTAAGTCAGCATTTCTCAAACTTTTTTTGTCCCGGAACACCATCTTTGTATATCGTCTCGCGTAACACCAAAAAAAAAATGAGCCTATGGTAAAATTAAAAAGGTTGGCCGACGGTTAACGATATTGAACAGTTAATAAAGAAAATGCCACGCCTTCACGACTAGCACAAGAGGCCTGTTTGTTGTCAGCTGGGAGACAAATTTGCAACCCAGAAGCACCGAGCCATTACGAGTAATCTAATCACAATTTTAATCTCTGTTTCACAAAACTCTCCAAAGTTCGCGAAACAGCAGTCACTCGCGGCACACTAACACAAATATATTTCTGTAACATTTTGTAGACAAAATGACTCTTCTTCAGACATACATAGACCTCATACGCACTCATGCTACAGCATAATTGCATTATATGAATATATTTAAGTAGATGGTAATGAAGAAACCCAATTTATACCACAATTTGATGGGTTCTCTATTTTTTTATAGTTTCCATAAATTTAATGAAAGCTATTTTAGTCCCACTGTGAGACTTTAAATACCCCAAAGTGATACTTAACTTTATTATTATTATTAGCTATCCTGAATGATTCTAGAAATCAATATCAAATAAAACTAATTTTGAGAAGATTTAAAATTTCATTTGGACAGTACTGCACATGCCCAAGCAGGGGCCATAGATGGCCTTGCTTGGTAAAGTATGTTTCTACTGGACTAAGTAAAATTTTTCACATCTTACCTCTCTAACGATAGACCTGTAGCTGAATTAGTAAATTTGTTCAGTTTTTTAATATTCGCATTGTTTGTAGTGTCATCTTCGGAATGCAGGAGTTTTTCACCTAAAAACAAGAGGTGACACAATAAAGACACATAAATTACAAATTGATTTACAAAATTTTATTTAAAATGTACAATAATTTTGTTGGTATTTTGTATAACAAAATTAATAAAGACTTGCCATTTTCAATTACTGATACAGTTTCTTTTATTCCATCATCCAAGATCTGTTTACATTCTTCCAGTGGTTTTAAAGATTCTTTCTCAATAGCATTGATTCTATAATGATAAAATGTTTATGATTCATTATATATTAAACTTCACTCAACTCGAGAGTCTGAGTTGAATTTTCCATTGCCTGTACCTGAGATTCTTAATGACGATTAATCGGAGTAAAATTTGTAACAGAAACTAAAATAGTATTAAATTGATAAGCTTTCGTTAAGTCAAAATATTTTTGAACTGGCAAGTAAATTTTACCAGATTTTTCATATTCAATATTCGGTACTTCTAGTGGACGTAGCATAACGATATTTGCATATAATATTCCTAATCCCTACCTGACTAGGTAATCAAAAAATTATGTCACTACAATGTCAGAGTGAAGTAATTAAGCCCGATCAAAAAAATGTGGAGACGATGAGTGAGTTTGTTAACATCGGCAAAGATGCCATTTCTGGCGATCGTAGCTATACTTTGGCAAGCTATATGACGTGATTGTGACGTTGTAGTGGCGTAATTTTTGGACGATATAGTCATGTGGCGGTTAGGAATAACATGTGCAAAAATGGTTATGCCAAGCCTACTAGAAGTACTTGTGGTATTGAACTACACTAGACCCCAATATTCTTTTAGAATAAATACAAAAATTACATATCCAATTTAGGACAAGATTCTCACTGATCAAGTAGTACTTTAGACTTGTGTTGTATTTCTTTGACAATTTTTGATTGCAACTCAGCAAAATGCTGTTTAATGTCCTCACGAGCTTTTTCACTTGTAATTGATACCTGATACAATGAAAAGGCTTTAATCAATGAAAAAGATTACAGTGTGACAATAATGCAATACGATTTTCGTATATCAATAACTAAATAAAGGTACGGTACAACACTAGAAATGTGATGTGAACAGGAATAAGATCAAGTTTATTTCAATGCCTTTTTTCTTTTTCCGTTACAGTATTAGAAACAAATATCATTAAAACTGTGAAATGCTAACTTCTTAATTTAGATTAACTATAAGCTGCTGGACTTCATCATTACAGTTATAGATAACCAGCTGATGAGTTGAGAAGTGCTCAGTTTAGAAATCAGTAAATGCACAATCTGACAATCCAAAATCACGTTTGTTAAAATCTTGAGAAGACACCATTTTCAGACTTTAACATATCAGTTCACGTTCTTAGCAGTTTGAAACACACGATTAAAAATTAAATTTGTTAAAATCTTCTAACCTGAGATATGCAGTCATTCAACTGGCCCAGTCGACCTTCTAATTCACACTTATGTTGCCTTGCACCATCAACAGTCTCAATTGCGTTTTGTAAGACTTCATTCATATTCAGGCCTAAAAATCTACCGAACTAGGCTAAATCAAACAGAAAACGGGGTCATCCGTCCTTATTTTGCTGCAAACCAGAAATTCACCTTCAGCACCTTCTCGCGACCGCCCACTCCCGGACAACAGGATGAGTGTATGACGCGAAGTTGAAATCTTAATCTGCAAGTTGACAATATTTCAAACTGGTATATTCTATAAACTTTGATACAAATGTCAAATGGACTCGTTCTCCATAAACACGGCGCCGAATTGACTTGCATATTTTGTATATATTTCCTTGCACCATTGCTTGTTTTCTGGTTGACAAAATAATAAAAATCTCTTTCCATATTTGACTCGAGCGTGACAACCGACAAGTTCTTGCTTTATGATCAATCAGACAACTAAAAAACCGGAACTATCATGAAATTAGTTGTTTCATAAGGTGGTGCTGTGATCAGCTCCTGCCAACTTTACCTTGAGAATCGTAGGTTCCATTACATTTGAACCCATGACAATTGCACCTGTATGTTATTGCACCTATGGATTTTTTTTTGTTTCACGGATAGTTAAACCCATACTAACCCTAACCCATGGGTTTTAGCACCCGCATATAGATTGAACCCGTGGATATACGCATGAGTTCAAATGTACGGTCACCGAATCGTAACCTTTCACACTTGATCGATTCCCACCCCCAGTGGAATGTGTATTCAATTTTATTTTTTTTAAGCTTTGCATGTTATCTTTTTACTGGATGTAAGAAAAAAACCTACTATGACTTCATATAGATTCTAACTATCCCCCAAAATTGATTAAAAGTCTTTTATTCACATAATATATGAAACATTATTTAAAAAAAAAAAATGCTGAACAAGAGAATCATAATAACAAGAGAAAACCACCTGTGATAAGAAGAGAACCAACAGCCACTATGGAACTCATTGCTGGAGACCTATTGTGGTAAACGTTAATTTATGTGTAACCAGTCTGTACTCAATCAAATGCTTTTCATTAAATTAATTTAGAATACAGCAGTAACGTACAATATAAGTTCGATTTTGCATCATGGCCCAATAATGATATACGCACACTGCTCATATATATTAAAACAAAACACTAGTAAAGACGCTACAAAACTATTCATCATGATACATACATACAGTTATGAACTCTAGCCATAATCAAGTTGAACAAGCATTTAAACCCATATTTCTCCGACTGTTTAGTTCGAATCTGTAATTAGCAATTAGTTGGAAGGGAAAATTTTGTGATGTTATGATCTCAGTACAGAAATACAACCAAATTTTTGTATATTGTCGATTCTTTCAACAATTACAGGTTCGTCATCAAAAGTAATCAAATGCAATTCATATTTTTCATTTCCCATTAGGTCAGAGGAACAAACAACATAAATATCTTCTCCAGACACACAAGCGGCTACAAAATTCTTGGGTATTGTGACATTAATTGTAGTCCACCCTGAAACAGTAGGGTTGAGAACTTCAACAGAGATATCTGGCGTAAATGTTCCTCCAAATATATAAATGGAGTCTTCTTTTACAGCAGATACAGCTCCACTTCTCGGACGCTTGAGAGGCGCTACATTTATCCACCCTCCACTGCTGGGACCCCATCTTTCAACCAACTTTACAGCGGTGTTGTTGTTATTAAGTCCACCAATAGCATAAACGAAACCTCTTGACGAAGCCAAGCAATGTTTCGAACGAGGTTTCTTCATACTTTGTAACTTCTCCCATAAATTTTTCTTTGGATCGAAACGTTCTGCAGTTCGCATCGATTTGTTAGTCTCCGAAACAGTGCCTCCGCTGACGTATATCATTCCATCTAACACTGCGGCACGAGGGTCTCCACGTTCCGTCCCCATTTTCGCCATCTCTCTCCATGTGTTTTTATCAGTGTCAAGACGAAACACTCTCCCATTTTCTCCCATGATATAGACACATTTTTCAACTGTCACAGCTATACATTTGCCGTCAAATTCAAAATCACAAATTGCAAAATCTTTCCATTTTCCGCTCCATGGGTCATAAGAAACAACATCTTTCCTGCCTTGATCAAACATTACCATGGTGTCTTGCATTAATGTATCTGAAATTTTAAAGTAATTTCATGATTATATTATACTTGACTATCATTTCCGAGCAAACCAATAACAAATTTTATTTAATACTTAAATTCATTTTTTTATCTGAAATTGAAACTAATGCACAGCACAATATTTTTTAGTACTTTGGTCAAGAATCGCATTGTATAGTACAACATGTATGCTATTACAAACTACGGTAGATATGATATATAATGTAAACCGAGTCTTTGAACAGTACCAGATTACCAGTAGCCACTAGCAGATTATTTATTTCCAGATGACATACTTTCAATACTGACTTTAGTAAAAACTCAAAATAGACTTTTGAAATTAAAAAGATTAATGGAGTAAAATATTTTTGACTGATGTCAATCACTCAAGATGACAGGTTTCGGAAGATAAATTTTTAATTTATTCCTAAAATCAAGAATCAACTATTTTGAACATTGGAATTAGTATTGGACATCCCAGTTTAATCCTTCATCCTATGTTTAGTAAAGAAAAAGCACACGGGCTTACATATTCAACAAGCCAAATAGTATAAGGAGAGGCCATTTGTCGTCACACATACCTGAACCATCATCTGTTACTAAATCCGGTTGAATCTGACTGAACAACGCTTTTTCTAATAAATTACGACATTCTGCGTCATTCATCACTAATGGTTCTGCATGAACGCATTCTCGCAGATAATCAATCGGCAACTGTTCCAATGCAACATAATTTAATAATTCTGACAAATGCTGTTTCCTTTTGTTTGGTGTAAAGTTGATCCAAGCAATAACAGCCTCATAAACTTTATGTTCAGGAATCATCTAAAATAAAGAAAAATGGAATTAATGCCAATTGATTGGGATCAAATTACCAGTACAAAGCACACATTTCATTTTTGTCAAGTTAGGAATGGATTTTACATATCTAACTCCAAAGGGAGCAAAGTCATAGAGATGATTTAATCATACGACAAAGCATTAATTACAATTCTTCATTTTTTACAAATAGGTGGGTTATTTTATAATGGATAGAAATTTTTTCTTACAACAGGCCTAATTAGAAAAGAACAGAACTGAAATAAATATTGTGTACCACACAAGATAAAATAGGAAACATTTTCACCCATGGACTGTCATAATAGCTACCCATATAAAACCAACCCATTTACGCACATGTCAAGAATGAATGTTCTTAATTTTTAGACGTTATACAAGTCAATACAGAGTGATGCACATGCAACTTGTAACCATGCAAATACTTTCGAAACCAAAAAATGAGTATGAAGGCAAACTGTTTTAATTTTACATAAAGTTGAAATATTGGGTGCGAAAATACCATACTGTCTAGTACAGGGGTTCCCAAACCAGGGGTCGCGACCTCAAATTGGGTCGGAGTGATAAGTAGGTAAGGTCGCAAACAGGTCATGGGGTCGCTGAGGTATGGCAGAGGATAGATGTACAAATCATCTAAGATTTGACAAACTATGTTACATTTAGCAGTTTGTACCATGGCTGACTGTAAAACAGGCTCATAAGCATCGCTCTATGCTTATGATATAGAAAATGTAGGTGCTCATTGTGACATCACTATTTGATTTTAGCTTATTTTACTTAATACCACCACATGACCAAACTTAAAAGTTCATTGAAAGAAGCTCTAAAGTTTCATGAAAAATATATATATTGACCTGGGGTCGCACTGGACACTTAAAAGTTGTTCTTGGGGTCATCCTGAAAAAAGCTTGGGAACCCCTGGTCTAGCAGATTATAAAGGACATTGCGTATCTTAGTTTTATTGTACATATAGGTGTGCCACATTTTTTCTCAAATGACAATTTACCTAAATCGATAAATAATAGTACTGTAATCAAAAACTGATGTATACTTATCTATTATTTAATATAATAATAATGAGAAAATTAAATTTTCTGGCATTATCGCATAAAATATCAATATCACCTTGACTTTTTTATTCTTCAATAGGAATACCATTAGTATTTTATCAATAAGTGCAAATTCTTCATGAGTCATCAATCGTTCAAAATTACACAAAGCGAATATTTCTGTCGCATGGAGAAGTTTAACACAAATTGTGCTTGCCGCCATCATCCGAAGATCAAAAAAGGAGTCCATTGCGACATTAGTAGCTGCATAGTCTACGCAACATTCCCATACACCTAATGAAAAGCAGTTAATATTGTTATGGTCAAAGTTTCTACTTTTCAAAGAATACTAAAACCTTACAACTTACATACCAGAGATTCTTTTGAAGAGTATTGTTTGATATTTCTGAACGTCAATAGTTGGAACATAGTTCTAATATGAAGTCGGATTAATAGAATTGAAAAACAATCAGATTTCATATTCATCAAGAGGAGGGGAAGCCAAAAAAAGACTAAATCATAAGGCTAACCACAGACTCTCACAAGTGCAGTTTTAAGTATTCTGTGGCGTCTGCAGGTGCCGCAAAACCAGGGCAGTATTTCCATACCATGGCCGCTACAGCCAAACCTAAGGACGAGCTGCCGTTACCGCGGCAACAATTTGAAAACTAATGGCAGATAGAATTTTGCTGCCGTAACGACGGCAGGTGGGCCGTAAAGACAGGGCTGTCCCTTATGGTAATATTGGGTGAAGTTGTAACATTTTCTTATGGATACAGTTTTGATAGATTTGGGGTTAGGGTTTAAGTAGATATAATTCCGCATGATCAATTAAAATCTGGTACATTAATTTGTGAATATATCGTTAATACTGATTACTGAATAGCGCTATAAAACCATGGCAAGAGCTGCCGCGGTTTGTTCGTGGCAGGAGCTGCCATGAAGTGGTAAGAACTGCGCCTCGACTCTCATCCTTGCATCCAGTTGCTCACAAGCCTATGTCAGGCATGGAAATAGAAAACTAATTATTTGTTTCAGATGTGTGGACTTGATTTGGGAACAACAAATGGGTATACAGACTCAAACAAGATTACAATACTTACATATAAGAGTCAGAAATAAGTTAAGGAAAAAGAAAAACCAAAAAAAAAAATAGAAATATCTCACCATACATCTTCAAGACCAAAGCTGCTTCAGCAAGATTCCGCAAATTTTTTGAGTTGATATCCAGATACCCAGTGTACATGAAATCAAGGCATTGTACCAATGCAGATGGCTCAACATCAGTGATATAGATCGGGCCAAATTCACGTTGAACGAAACTTTTTCGTGAATAAAAACTCTGGAAATATCCAGATGTTATAATCAATAGAGATTTATGTACAGGATAACATCTTGCATTATAATCACCAATTAAAACCAAGTCTTTGTAATCGTTGCAGCAAATTTTACACGGTTCGTCTTTATTGTCCTCGCCAGGCTTTGCATTGGATTGAGAATTATCTACCTTATTAGTGGTAGCCATATTTTACTTTTGTACGATGCAGCAATAGGACATTAAAATTCTTCCTAGCTCAATCAAACGTCTATACCACCACTATACTGCATAAGAGGTAGAGAGAAACTTATTCAGTTGTAAAACCAGAAAACAATACAAATTTATATACACCACAAGTAATATGATGAATAAAATTTTTGGTAAATTTCATTTCGAATCCATACTGTACTGCCATAATCATTAATCAGCATAACAGACAATACAGCAATAAGATGATTGATAAATACAAATAACTAAAAACTGGTTATGAAATCAGGAGAGCAAACAAACCCTACATAACGTTTAATTTAAAACGTACAGAATAAAAGATGGAAGGTTTTGTTTTGCCAAAGAGTGTTCCATCAAGTGGTGCCTGTTCACTCACCTAAAATTATTAAATTACACACACACACAACCACAGAGATATTAACCCTTTCCGTGCGGTGGGCACGTATACGTACCCACGACAAAAGTCGCTAGATTGCGGCGGGTACGCTGATGTACTCCACTGTTTTATTTAGCAATCGGTCGCAAACTGTTGGTCTAGTTTTTCCGGGTTTTAGTTTATTGATAAGAAGTCTTTTTCGAGATTAACATAAGCGACGATAAATCTCGCTTTCGTTTACAACAGGAATTTTATTTGCGGCGGAACGAGGGAGTGTTTTTAAAATTTATGCGAATTTCGGTGTTTTTTAGGTGGTAATAGAAGACATATTATCCCTTCCATATACCGAAATATTTTGAGTTGGATCACAAAATTGCTACAGCAATATTATGCTATTGTTTGCCAACCACGAAGCGGTAACAGTAAAGAATTTAGCGAATATTTCTATTTTTTATCACGGTTTGAAGTTTCAACTCCCAAGAAAAAAAATGCCTTTTTTCTATCCGGTTTGTGACTCAGACCACCACTTTTGAAAAAACTTTTTTTTTAAAACTTTTTTTTAATTTTAATTTTTTTATAGCTCTTTAAATAAGCTTTCCAACGAGCCGTCAGTGGGCAGCAGAGGATCATTAGTTTTTCGTTAGTCGATCGATTAGTTGTGGGGGTACAAATGCATAAAATCGGCGTAGCAAATACGATTATTTAATAAAAAATAAAAATCGCAAGGAAAGGGTTAATAAAGTCAGAAAGTAAGAAAAACGTGATAAACTTAACATTAATTAGCTACATAGTGAACAAAAATATTGAAAAAATAAATAAAAATTACGGTATGCCTACCGTCTGACCGTAGGTACTTGCCATACCATATTAATAATTTTGTAAATGGTTGCCACTACCAAATTGATCGGTTTCCTAAACAGGAATGAACAGTAAAGAAAACACTTATTAAAAACGGTACCGGTAATCATTTTTTCTAACTAATATAAAGTACTAAGTACCGGTAATTACTGTAAGTAACTAATAGGCTATACACTGAATAATTAATAGAAAAGCTGAGCAAAACTGAGCGACCGCTACCATACGAGCTCCTAATTATGAAATTTAGCAAGCCCAGTTAGCATTTGTGACTATTATGGCTGCCTAGGGTTGCCAACCGTCCTTTATTGGACACGTTTAGTGGCCATAACGATCGTTTCAATATTATGTTGTTGTTGTTGTTGTTCTTGTTCTTGTTCTTTGACACGTTTTTAAAAAGTCGCTTTTCTCTTCGAATACTGGACCAATTGCTTTGAAATTTTCAGTGTTCAAAGATAAAAATTTTCTCCAGAAGGCTATTACTTTTTTTTCGCTATGACGTCATCAAAATTATGTGACTCTACGTGTCCATATATTTGAGCATAGCTCTCTTGTTGTTGTTGGACACGTAGTGGACATAACGATCGTTTCAATATTATGTTGTTGTTGTTCTTGTTCTTGTTATCCTTGTTGTTGTTCTTTGACACGTTTTTAAAAAGTCGCTTTTCTCTTCGAATACTGGACCAATTGCTTTGAAATTTTCAGTGGTTGAAGATAAAATTTTTCTCCAGAAGGCTATTACTTTTTTTTTCGCTATGACGTCATCAAAATTATTGCCATTGGGTGGCGCTACGTGTCCATATATTTGAGCATAGCTCTCTTGTTGTTGTTGTTGTTCTTGTTCTTGTTCTTTGACACGTTTTTAAAAAATCGCTTTTCTCTTTGAATACTGGACCAATTGCTTTGAAATTTTCAGTGGTTAAAGATTAATTTTTTCGCTAGAAGGCTATTACTTTTATTTATTTCAAAATTTTGCGTGAATTCTATGAAATTTGATATTTCGTCTAAAATTTTGCTGTATTATTTTTTATCCATGGGAACACGGATTTTAGTCAGTGTCATGACAGGCTGTACGTTTTGATTCTGCAAAATTCTTGCTACTGGAAATTCAGAACTTTTTTGAGGGTACCGGTAGCGTGAAAGGTACCGGTAAAGACTGATTCGCTCTGGTCTAACGTGTCCATATATTTGTGCGTATCTCTCTTGTTTCGAAGGACAATCCTTTATTTGAGATTTTTGTCCTTGTCCTTTTTAAGATGATAATTGTCCTTTATTTTTTCCAATATCGATAGTTATAGTACTGTGTTTGATACTGTTCCGTTCTTAAATTGCTTCCGTTTATTTGAAGCTTTTAATTGTTCTTTTTAATTTTGTTTGGTCCGGCTCAAATAGCCAAAGAAATACAAATTTTATTAACATTTCAAATATTTTACATTAATTTTCCGAAGATGGCAAGTGGCAACACTTCAAGATTTGAGTAAATTCTAGTTCAATATCTGAAAATTCCGTTATTATTTGGCAATCGAACTGATCCTTCAAATCACAAAAACATGAAAATGTTTCCAGTCTGTGTTCAGTATTTTAGCTTGGAACATGGCACAGTTACTTATATTATTGATTTCGACAGTGTTACAGCACCCCCAGTGTCCCCAATAATAAAATACCAAATATGGAAAAATATCACATGACGTCATTTAACAGATAAAACAAGGGTCGTCACAAAGCTAAAAGAAAACTTAAATTGAATATGAATACAACAACTAATGAAAAGTGAGCTTCTAATATATTCCAACTTGAAAGAAATGTGTCGTGAATTTTCGGAAAAAATAAGACATGACCAACAATTGCTGAAGTCAGCAAAGTATCAGAACAAATATAACTTTAAGAAATATAAACTTATGCAACTGGAAATTTAGAGCTTGATTGGGTCAATGTTAAATAAACATTAAATGAAAAACACTTGAAGATTTTTGGACACGTAGTGGACATAACGATCGTTTCAATATTATGTTGTTGTTGTTGTTGTTCTTGTTCTTTGACACGTTTTTAAAAAGTCGCTTTTTTCTTCGAATACTGGACCAATTGCTTTTCAGTGGTTAAAGATAAAAATTTTCTCCAGAAGGCTATTACTTTTTTTTTCGCTATGACGTCATCAAAATTATGTGACTCTACGTGTCCATATATTTGAGCATAGCTCTCTTGTTTAATATATCTTTTTAGCTTGTATATAAAATTTGTATTTCATTGTTTTATATTGTTCTTTCCTGCAAGTTACAAAATAAATGATGAGGGTAATCTATGTCCCTCATTGAGACTTTTCATAGTTGGCAACCCTATGGCTGCCACATATCTATGGCGTATTAAAGCATTCGATGGCGGCTGCAACTATAACCGGTGGTGTGTGGCGTATCGTGGTAAGCAGTAGCCTTACCAACTAACGATACCTTAGTGAAGTCATCTTGACATACCAACACACCTCTGATTAACCACAACCAATACGTTATCCATCCATTTTGTGCAAATTGAGGTGAATTTCTTCCTATTGCATGAGATGGTTGGAGCCACAAAGTGAATGGATTGTAATAATGTAGTGTGTGCGATTTTCTTCGAAGAAGTGAGGCGGTTGAAGGCACTTGAAGATCTCTGAAATTTCTACAGCATACTTTTATTGACATATAGCGACCTTTATCATCATAACAATATTAGGAGATTTTTCTACCTTCTAGTTTTGCTTCCTCTCAGTCAGTCACAGAGTTTGTATGAAATGAATTCAATTTTGCCGAATGTTGCGCTGCGTGAACGATTTTTGATCTATACTGTATATCAATTGCATCAATGTTCATAGCCAGACAACTCGTTTCATAAGTCCAATTCCAAATTCTTCGCAAATACCATTCCAGGCCGCCCGCTTTAATGTTTGAATTTATATATTTTTCAGAGAACTCTGACACCACAAAAACTTGTAACAATAGCGCTATGGTAAAATCCCATATTTCTACAGATTCGCTAGCAATCCCGCAAACAATGAAATGCATGTATTGCCGCATTTGTGGAAGCATCACGAGCTGAAGCAGGCCACAAATGACATATCGTGCAATGGATTCGATATTCTGAATCTGCAATCCCCTAGTCTTAACTCAACCATAAAAAATAACTGTTTGCACACTACTAGACCCTCAACCGCCCTCAAACGAGAAAAAACAACCAGTATACAAAATTTCATGTATTCAGTCCAACGCTGCGATATCAAAAACTACTACAGAACAGGGCGAGTGAAATCCATCCATGTTAAAGAATCGTAAATTATCAATGCATTGAAAAACCCAACTTAAGATAGCAAAATCACCCACTAAATTCAAGCAAAATATAACGCCCATTTACAAATCAAACTAAAATGTGAGCAATTGATGTCAGAAGGGTAAAAACAAAAAATAAGACCTATTTAAGTAAATATACCATGTACAAATATAAAGTTACCACAATGAGTAGATGAAAAACTATATATATGAAAATCATAAATCGGTGGTTATAAAGGAATTGATAAGAGAGTACCAGGCATTACTATGATGTAGTTTGTGCTCCTCGAAGTTGAGTTGTTTATAAATCAAGGAAAAAAACATTCATCTGATGACACTTCAGTGATTTTTTTCAAAGACAAATATGTAGGACAAAATATTGAAGTTTAAATTAACCATATTCAAGCTTTGTAGCCAAAGTTGAATTGTAACTAAGGGAAAACATGATCAGAAATGGGCAAATGATTAGCGACGTTTGAATTGAGAACTATTTGGTAAAAAAAATTGACATTGCCTATAATAATGTGTTAGGCCCTATTAAACTGATCAGACAATAATGGGAAATAAGCTAAATAACAAAACCACCAAGCAATTTAAACACAGCATAGCTACCAACTTAGATCAGTTCACAAATAAAATCAATGAACAACTAAATAATCTAATTAATCTGTTTGAGAATCGATAATTGAACATATAGATCAACCAGTCAATACAAGAATAAATGCGTAATATAAATGAAAATTAAAAAAAAAAATTCAAGATTTTTCAGCTCAGTTTAATAATCCCCCTCATTACAGAACTTCGTGCATTTGGGTAACAATAATCATTTCACATCTGAAAAGGCATTATATAAGAAAGAACATTTATATAATAAGGTATTTTTATGTTCACAAACATATATTTCCACAGAAATAATTCATCCGCATGTTTCTGCAGTACAATAAAAAAACGCATGTACAGCCCAATTTTTTTCTCATCTCGGAATAATCAAATGTAAATAAAACTCAGCACCAATGATAACAAAGAAAATCAATCTACAATAGAGTAAACCCCAATCCTTTTGAATCTGCGTTTTGACGAAGGGCTTTTCCATTTGCTTTCAAAATAAAGGCTATCCATCCAATTTACTGCATATTCTTTAAACAAGAAAGTTCTTGTGTTATCCTTCACTATAGATTACCAGTGATTCTTTGTCATTCATGACAAGATTAATGTGTTGCAACTCGTTAACCATAAATTGAAATAAGACGAACAACCTGTTGTTTTAATATTCATGTGACTCCGTACAGTTATACAAAGTGACGAAGCACAAAAACGATTGTAAAAATGATTGCAGACATTTTCATTTCAAAGAAATTACGACATTTGACTTTTTCTTAAATTGCTTTCGATTTCCAGAAGTTTCTTTGATGCTTTTGGTTTCTCCAGCGGGCTGTTTTGACCTTGTGAGAAAAGACGTTGTCTGTCTTTGAATGTCAGGTAAGATGGTTCTTGTTGTCTTCTTTTCATTGATTGTTCTCTATAAAATTTAAAAATTAGAACTGATATCCATTTGTATAACGTTCTATATAAATAAACATGAATTTTAAAACATTTCTGGAAAAATTTTGCTGTTAAAGATTCAAAAAGAATTTTGATAAAGTATTTGAAACGGTGAATACAGAAGTTATCCTACCCTACTCATATTGAGTAGACCTTGAGTCAGTTACTCGACCAAGTCACTTTTATCTAAGTCTCGAAAGTGACTTTTAAGTGACTTTTAAGCAAAGACACTAGTACTCAACTAACCAAGGGATATGATTTGAAATTTGAAGATGATATTTATATTATAGAGTCTTTCAAATAGCAAAAGTCATTTAGTGATATAAAATTTATGAAGAGTAATATCACATTGCAAAATTGTACAACACCATACAATACCGGTTTCACAATTATAAAGCTTGACAATAGAGTAGATCAGTCTAGTCATCATCGTTGACTTTACCTTCGACCCATTTTAAAAAAATTTCAGAAACAAATTTCTCAAAGAATTCGGTTCTCTTACCGCTTTATTTCAGCTTCTCTTCGATCACGTGGATCCCGGTATCGTTCTTGAGCTCCAATTACGCCTGGGTTCCTGTGGGAGCTGACGTAATTGTTGGGACTTCGAGAACTGTGAGACGATGTCGGTGAAGTTGCAGACACATTATAGTTTGATGCAGAAATGTAAGAGTTGTTTGGCATTTCATTCTAATAAAAAATAATATTTATTAATATTATTAACTAAAAATAATCTAGATAACACTATTTTACATATGGATTTCTCACAGAGTAAAATGTTAAACCATAGTTCAGGTCCAAGTAAAAATTTGGGTGTAGATGTTATATTTAATAAATATGTAAATTAGAAGTGATTATGTTCGAAGGTTAGTTAAGGATCAACCTATGTATGATGTAATAAAGTGGGCAGGCTATATTGAAAGATGACCGTTCTTCCGCAACATAACTGTCTAGAACTGGCATGGACAAACTACGGCCCACGGGCCAAATCCAGCCCGTTGGGTAATTCAATCAGTCCCGCCTGCTGCTGCCACAAGCAAACTAAACTTTGATATTGTAGTTAAAAATAGCACAAGGAATTTTTTGACACTTTTGCTTTAGTGACACTGTAAATATTATTTATAAAAAAATATAAAACATCAAAATAGATGTTCTTGGTGCTTGGTTCTTGGCAAGGGCTGGATAGGATAGGAATTACACATTCATACTGGTGGTGAGGAAAGTCGATAAGACGGCTTAATCACATGGCAAAATACGGCCTCTCGTCCGATTACCATTTCATGTCGGTTATGAGATTAGTAAGTTATTTGTTTTCCGAAGGCTTTGACTTTGATGTGGAGGAAACACTAACCGACCAGCGGTCAAGTAAACCACCCTACGGGACAAGCAGTCCATAACTATCACCACATAAAGTTCAAACATACGAGCCCACACAGGGTAATCAGAGGTGCAGTGGCGAGCGTATTCCTAACTATTAGCATGATGCGCAACACCGCAGAGATGGATCTAATTGGTACAATACATAAACAAATTCCCAATTTTGAATCAAACTACATTCACTTTGATGTGAACAAAGTTACCTTAGTATCAGGAAGATGATCTGTTTTCCCAAGGAAATAACCATCCGATACAGGTCTTGGTCCTCTGTCAACATGTTGCCTCATTACCGGTTTGTTCCTGTTTAAACAAGTTGACAAATATTTTCATACTTAAAAGCGGTATAATTTAACTCTAATCTCAATTCTCTTGAAAATTTTTAATTTGGGGATAATTTCCATCGTGTTTCATTGAAGTCATTTTGTTATCAGAATCTAGTTTTCGTAGGTTTAGAAATGTTCATAAATTCCTGCTACAATTTCAATTTTGTTACAAAGTCATTTCTCAATATATCTTACATCTGTTTGTTTTATATATATCAGTGTTTAAGTTTTTTAATCAATAAATTCTCTTGCAATTTAAAAATTTTTGAGATTTTATGAACATTTCATGTATATACACATGGATAATGTAGAATTTCGTATAGTCACATTCTATTATATGTGCACGGTAGACAAAAATCATTTTAAAGACCAACCTTTCAGTCACAGATTGGTACGGAGTTGCAGATGTTGACGTATGTCTTCCATACACAGATGCAGCACCATATGCAGAAGGCCGACTGAATTTTGGGAAGTTACTCGGTTTTCCTTGACTCAATTGTTTCTCGAGTAATTCTCTCTCTGCTTCCTCTCTTTCATCTTCATCAGTAGGACGCTGAGAATAAAAATTCAAGATAAAAAGATTGCCTGAATCTATTCAACTGCAAATGCACGCCACAAATATGAACATTTCTTGAAGGATGCACGACGCTCCACACAGCTACTTTATTTAATGTTCTACAATAAAAATTGTGAAAGAATGTAATTATGAAGATCGGCGAGTAATAAAAGGAAATGATTTTAATTCAGTATTTTTAGTTGATAAAAATATTCAAAAATTTGCTACCAATGAATGAAACTGGGTTTCCCAAAAAAACTTGGTTTTTGCTGTTCAGGCTATTTGAAAATAAAATGTAAGTAAATTTTAAGAAAAACTCTGAAAAAGCAAATAAAAAAATTGTATTTCATTTGTAGACTTTTCAATCAAAGTATCAATTACTTAATGTCAAGCATAATTTAGTACTCGTGAATACTTGAACTATACTATACAAATTCTTGTGATATACAATCTATGCAAGATATTCTACAGATTTAGACAAGTTATGAGAGTTTATAGGTAAAAAAGAGGATTGAATGACAAAGAGTGCAAATTATACTTCTTCCAATTCTGTGGGGAAAAAAACCTGATATTTCTATTTTTGGAATACAAATATTTTACTGTGATTTTACTTTAATTTGCAATTTCAGTATTGACATTATGATTTTGATGTACAAAGATGAAAATACAAATCTAGTCAAGTAGTAAACTTGCAACAATTTGTATATTTGTCAGACTAATCTAGGCAGAATTACAGTCACCAGACCTGCATAATCCGCATGCTATACAATAAGCACAGAAAGAGATGATTATCTTGAATTAATTAAAGCAAATCGTTGAAGACACTGAACAATGATGGATAAAAACCTAATTCAATATAATAATTAAACCAATGACCTCAAGAATAGAAAAGATAGCTAAAATAGGGTGGTTGGTGTTCTGAAAGATTTAAGCTCATATCACATATCTTCTACTAAGAGCCACATCGAGAACTTAATTTAGCGATGTGAGGTGAGGAAAGTTTGGTAGTATATCGTCCATGTTCTTGTTTAACGCTTCATGTGCAGAAAAGAATTGCCGATTCAAAGTACGCATCGAAGAATTTGGCAACAAAATTGTTTATTTTGATTCTTGTATAAATTGGCACAGATTTCACAAACATTACTGAAATGAAAACAGATTGAAACAATAATAGATTGTTAGCTTCGACTACCATCTACTTTTCTGAGGAAGCCAATTATCGGAAGCAAATTACAGCAAGCTCTACATTCTACACTACATGATCTACAATCACATCATTATATACCATTCGTCTTTCTCGTCTTCGTTTTTGTTCATTTTCGAATCGTAGGGCACGGAGTCGTGCTTCACGTTCCGCCTTTAGTCGGAAAATGTTATTTGTTAATATCAAGATGTTTTATTTCTACTTCCCGTTGAAATTTCTTTGTATTGACAATGCATGTTGTCACATTTTTTTTTTCAAATAACTTTGATTTATTCCAAAATTGATGTCGAAAAATCTTCCTTTTTTATATTGACCTACTTTTCAGGATTCAAGGATTAACTCAAGTATTTATATCAAAATTCAGGCAATAGTAGTTGAGAGTTGCAATATAAAATTAACTATACTGTATTTCCAGAATAAAAATTTGACCTATTTTTTTTTTTGAATGCCAAGAACTCAATCAAGATGTTAGAGCAGTCTGGACTCCAGACTTCCCAGGCAAATACACACAGCATATGAAAATGGAATCATTACATACGGATAAAAAATAATGATTTGTTAGACGCAGGGATGGCCAATTCGAATAAAGTATTCGAATGTATTCGAATATCTCGTCATTCGAATATCGGAATTCACGTTCATAAGAATATCGGATATTTGTGTGACGTCACACATTTTCGACGCCGCTTTCAAGACGTTTCCGTTGAATGAAAACATCCTCGATAGAAACTTGCGCGTGCTTGTTTTCATCACTCATCAGCGTAACGTGTTATTTAGGCCCGCAAACGCCTTTACGATTGTGTTATTTTCTCTAAAACGAAAATTTTCCACAAATTTGTTCCACGATAACGATAACATTTATTTTATTTTTGTACGCGCACGGAATTGTGAATCTGGTAAATACGTTCATCGGCGGCGAGTTTCTAAAGACAACGCAACTTTTTGATTGAAAAGCGGCAATTTAAAATACTAAAAATAAAACCGTAAACAACATAAGTTTTATTGAGGCCCGCGAAAATTTAAAAAACGCTTTTCCAGGCAGTGAAAATCGCAAAATTTCGTGTGCACACATTATGTTTGGTCGCCGTTTAGAAACATACCGTCACTAATTGAGGGCGGGATTTGCTTGATTATCCATTACTTTAATATGCCGTCAAATATTTTCGGGTTAACACGATACAAGGTTTGAAACGCGACTTTTTCCCTGGGTGTGAGGATGTATATAATATAATTAATCTAAAGTATATTCAATCAATTTTATTGTGATGAAATAAATTTTACTCTTAGCATTTCGATCGAGCGGAGTCACTGTTAACGAGTACATCTAAATATTTGCCGAATTCGCAAAATACGGATAAAAACAATATTTAATCGGACAGTTTACCTCACGTTTTTATTTTTATGGCCGCGGATTGCAATGGTATATAAGAGTGGTGAGAATATTATTTTGTCGACGCAACCGCAGGTTAAATTGAAGACCATTAAATTAATAAGAGAAAGATATTTTAAATATGCCCGTGTCGGTCACGAATTCATCACTTTGCACAACAGAAAAATATATATTCGTTGTTATATTATTTGTTGTAAAAGTCGACTCTTTTAACAGGTGGCATAATCGCGGCGATGAATATGTTCTTTTAATTTACTGCTAAACTTTATATGTATATTCATTGTATGAAATTAATTATTCTCTACACTTAACAGGATTTTATATAATTATTTGAGATTTTTCTAACGGCGATAACGAGTTGGCAAGATTGCAAAAATACATATTAAAATTAAATACATCAAGCAGTTTATCTTGTAAAAGCAGTTTATCTTGTAATTTTAGGTCACAGATTGCCGTGGACCGAATAGAAATGTTTTTTTTTTTTACTAAGAAGAAGCAACCGCGAAAGATATTTTAGAATCTTGTATTTGTCATGGATTGAATATTTTACGTAACAGAATGATCATTATACGCTGACAAGACGGCCCTTTCAACGAGCGCGGAATCGCGGTGGGTGTTACAGGCGGCAATGAGAATTTCCGATTTCGAAAATCCTGGCTGCGCGCTGGCAGTGGTGGTCATCTATTCTCTACTAATTTATTTCTAACTCCAAACACAACAATATGTTACACATAATAACAATATGGTTCACATAAATTTATATACAAATATACTGGTAGGTAGTAGAATACTCTAGGCTTAAATATTAGAAATTTTAAAGGCAATTATCTGAATACAAGTAGTATTTTTGTCAATAGACTATTATCGTAATATCATGGTACCAATGATCGAAAGCGTCAGACAACTCCTTGGCTATCTTTTCATATGGTCATTTGTACAAAGTGAATAAATTTAATAAACTGACTGTGTCACAAGTTGCTATTATTTTTTATTAATAGCTATAAACTATCAATTACTTTGTGTACATATACTGTTGGTCTGTGGCTTCATTCTGATATTTCTATTGAAGCTTATTTCCTAATTTACTGGGTTTTAATCAACTAAACAAAAATGTGTTATTTTTGATTTTAGAATGTATTCGGAATTCCAGATTCGAAAACATTATTTTAGAATGTATTCGGAATAGTTTAGTATTCGGAAATGGCCATCCCTGGTTAGACGATATCATATTTTTAACGTCACACGACCTGGAAGGAAAGGGCACTTTCTTCATTAATGGTCCAGCCTTGTTCATTGATAAATATTATATAGACAAAGTGAAATGAATCACATTTACTGCCATTTACTAGAAATTTACCAAACCGACTGGTCCCTTTATGTTTATATATGGACAAATATTGAATATTAGTGAAGTTGGATAGTCATCATTTCATTTACCTGTATGTCTTGCCTTGCCTTTGCATGTGCATCCCTTTCACTCCGCAATCTTTCTAATTCATTTTCTCTCTCCTAAAAAAATAGGACAGGCGTTATAGAACTAACTCCTTTTTGTACTATTTGTAGAAAACTTTATTATCATGTATTTACTTTTTGTCGTTCTTCTCTTTCCATCCTTTCCCTTTCTTCAAAAGCTCTTTGCCTTCGCTGTTTTTCTTCCTCCTCTCTTTCCCAGCGCATTCTCTCTTCTTGAGCTTGTTGTCTTCTGTCCTGTTCTCTCCTTTCCA
This sequence comes from Styela clava, assembly GCF_964204865.1. Lineage (NCBI taxonomy): Eukaryota > Metazoa > Chordata > Ascidiacea > Stolidobranchia > Styelidae > Styela > Styela clava. The sequence goes on from NC_135250.1 coordinate 22,870,867, forward strand.
TTTCCTCAAATTGCCTTTTTTCTTCTTCTCTCCTGTATCTCTCTCCTTCCATCAATCTTTTTTCTTCTTCCCTTCTGAATCTCTCTTCTTCAATTTGCCTTTTTTCTATTTCTCTTCTATGTCTCTCTTCTTCATATTGTCTTCTTTCTTCTTCCCGTCTTGCCATTTCTTCTTCATAGCGACGTTGTTCTTCTTCATGTTTCTGTCTCTCTTCATCCATTCTTATTTGTTCCTCTTTCTCACGAATTCTTTCTTGTTCTTCAAACTGTCTTTCTCGTTGGAGTCTTTCCCTAAAAAGAAAGATTCAAATATAGGTTTACCAAATATTCTGCCGATAGATGAGATGTAAGGAATAACATGCTCATAAATAACGATGATGATAGTTTACCGTAACTGTCGTTCTTTTTCTTCTTCCTCTTTACGTTCCCTCTCAAGCTGCCTTCTCCTTTCTCTCTCTTCCTCCTTAAAAGAGAGAAAGCATGAAGTATACTCTGATTTAAAGTGTTCTCCAAATTCCAATTCCCAGAATCTGGAATCCCTCAACCTCTGGTCAAGGGAGTCTTAAGTCAAGTTAGAGGGTACTCCCGAAGTATGTGAACCAAGATGGCAGACACCGTAATATAGTATGTGTACCAGGTTAGGCCATAATTTCAGTTACAAATACTACCGGAGTCACTTGGCTAGTCCCCGAACTCACAATAGAACTAAAATAAGGGAAATTGGAATAAAACCCTAACCTGGTACACATACTATGTTCCGTTCTCCGCCAACTTGGTTCACATACTTCGAGAGTACCAGTTCAAGTACCATCAAATTGTCACTACTGTTTTAAGTCACAAGTGAATCCGAATCATAGTGAATGATTAGTTATAAATATGAGTCACATTTACACTTGGAGCTTCCATTTTGCGTTGAACCAATGCTTCTTGGAAACTTAACTATGTATCGACAACATTTCCCTTTGCACCAACCCGCCCTATTTCGAGTCACTGCTGCAACGAGCTTGCGAATTTCAAACTCAAGTCTGTCTGGCAGTCGGGTCAATGGCGGGTTAGTTACAACTTGATCCAGTTTTTTACATCTGGTAAACCACAAGTGCTACTTACACGACGGAACGTTTCTTCTTCATCTCTTTGAGCATCTACTTGTTCAGCATGATCATCCTGCATTCGAATCAACCGATCTCGATCAGGTCTGTCTGGTACGTCGTAACCCTAAAGACAATCAAAGAATGATAATTATATCCAAGATAGTAACACCGATTTATCAAGATGTGTGTCGAATAATTGTCCCCAAAAAGACCGACTAACTACTTCAAGACTTTGTGTAATAAGTAAAAACTAAGCCAGCATTTGCTAGTGCGTAATGTAAAACTATGGATCTATATAATTTCTAAAGCCCTTAGAACTTCAGTCGACATTGGACACCCATAATATTCTTTACTTCTGAGTGAGTGCAAATGACCTTACTTGGTTGGCAAATTCCCTCAATAAAGTAACCACTTATACACACAAAGTTTCACAATATTATTCCAAAGGACTTGGAAATTATCATCAAAATGTGTCAGAAAAATTTTTTTTTCTTCTTGAAATTACTTTATTATGTCTAATATGGCTAATTTTGAATGAATTCGTAATGTTCCATGTTCCATCAATTTTGTAGATTCGATTCAACATCATTCGTACTTATAAGCACAGTGAGGTAAATATTATGTATTGCATTTGAGTGAATATAAAGAGAGACCTACCTCATCCGAGAGATCTTCATCTGAGAATATTCTTCTGTTTTCCTCTTCAACTCTTCGTTGAAATTCTCTCTCTTGTAGTAGGTTGTTTAGTCTGAATATAGAAATGTACAATTGTTCACCAATACGAGTAAAATAGTAAGACAACCTAAACACCTGGATTCATACTCGTTGTCCTTCTTGTTAGAAACAATCGCTTTTCTATCCAATCAATGAATCAGATTTACAATACTCAAAAGAAAAAGTCACTAAAAATCTTTTCAAAACTTTTTCAAATCTTATCCTACTGGGTCCAATATTTCACGGTAATTTCGTCTTTTTCAACCCATGAGCACTTTTCTGTATGACATTCGGTACAATTTTTTTAAATATCATATGATATTCGATACTATTCTTTCCGCCATTGGCTAGAATTTTGCTGGCATTGTGGAGACCATAATAGTCACCTGATCTTCGATATAACTTCCACTATATTAAGCCACTACCCATTCGTATCAGAAATAAACAGAAAATGACCATTTATCAAAGCATTGAAAGTGAATAAGTGATATAAAATAAGTGTGACAATTCCAGTCAAATCTGGAACTAACCGGTTTTTCTCCAGAGCAGAGAGCGAATCAATTTTTGCTGATAATTCATCAATTTCCTCATCACGTAAAGCATTGAGTTGTTCTTGAACAGCTTTCTGTTTAGAATCAGCGTCCCATGTTGGTCCAGATTTGAAATGACGAGGCAAAGTGGAAGATTTTGATTTGTCGGTTTTCTAAGGTGAATATTTAAAAAAACATTTAGCACATTTGGACAGAAAAAGAGATTTTAAGTAGAGTCACTTGACCAAAAAACATTCAACATAAAAGTTTCTGAATAATATAGAAATGACAAGATGGCTTCATCATTTGGGCTACAACATCTTTCAAAAAGGAAAGAAAATAAATAAAACAAAACAAATATGCCATTGTGCCGCTCTAAGAAGCATTATACCAATAAGATTCCTCGTTATTATAGATATAAAATAATTACCTGTGTTGGAGCAACTCTTGCAACCTCTGGTTGTCTTTCAACTGATCTACCCATGGTATGAGACGATCCTTTAGGTGAAGGAGATTTAGTATCGGGCTTGCGATATCCTTTTGGTGATGGTTGTACATAACTTCTAGGCGAATCCTGAGTAAGAAACAAGAAATTTTTTTTTTTATAAAATCACGAAATCGAAAAGAAATTAAAAAATATATATTTGGAGGGTCAAAACTAAATAATCGACTATTTAGAAGCCACGAAGCGATATGGAATATCGAATTCATTGTAATATGGGGCAATGCAGAAGTCAATGTATAATTACTATAATTGAATTTGTAAATGCAGGAAAGTTTAGAAAAACAGTGATTTGAGTGATTTTCTATTTTTCCCAATTTGCAGAAATTTTTGTCGTTTGGTTGTTCAATTGCCTAAAGCGCTAACTATTGGTAATAAACGAAAGTGTTATGAATTATTCTTGAAATCTAGCTAAAACCGGGACAAAAGTCAAATCTGTTACATTATAGACAATTCTTGTGTAATCAGTTGCTGGCACATGTTTGGCCATACATAACGAAAAATATTGTGAAAACAAAATTTACCTTTTGAGAAGTAGGGAGCTCTGGACTTTTGGCTATGGGTGAAACTGGGGGTGGGGTTGGCGGAGGTGGCAACTGGAGTTCGTAGTTGGGGTTGTCGATAGAACGTTGTGCTGACCCCATGTGACGTGATCTTGATAAGTTTTCTGCTGCTGATTTGCCAGGTGGAGAAAACTTGGATTTTTCTTGTTGTCTGTATTGATAGAAAAACATGATCAAATAAAATAAAATGCGTTCATGGCGTGAATCTAATTATTTTGAATGCATACATTCGAATGCTTTCGAGGCAGACATAATCTGACAAGCAGGTAGGGGACCAGGATCTCCGGTTATGGTTGAGGCCCGCACTCAAGCAACCGATTTCCATCAATAGAAACTTGAGGAACTTTAACGACAGCGCGATTCAGTAAGTGAGCAGATTGTCAAAAAGGCCAGTTCATTTTGAGCGCAGCGCGTTTTGCAAACGTACTCGTGTGACTGATATACGGTGGCTAAAAATGTAAAAAATGACGTTCACTGGAATCCCTAAAAATTCTCCAGTTTTTGGAAGATCGAGACAAATGACGACTTCTCGTGCAGAAGGTACTGTTCTTGGAATTTCAATTTTCAACTTGTTTGGCGAGAAAACGGCGATAAGTTGTGGAAAAAATGGAAATTTAGAGTGACAGGATAATCTACGAGAAAACTTTCATCCACATTGATCCAGCCATGATATTGGAACTGCCATTATGACTAGCTGTCAAGCACGAAATTTTTTTTTCGAATAATGATTACCTGGGACTAACATGTCCTGTGATAAGATTTTCTACTTGTTTTCTGCGATTCTGTTCGTCACCTGTTGTATTACGAGGATCGGGAGATGTTGCTGCATTCAGAGCAGATGATGACTTGGCACGATTCTATGTCATAAAATATACTAAAATTAAGGTTTTATTGATTAGTTGTATTTTTTATATATGATTCAAGTTTTCTCATAATGATTTATATACGATTCAAGTTTTTTTCATTCCTATCCTATCTGTGCCTATTTGCTGCACAATACATCAATCGTAAAAGATTTGAAAATCAAAACAAGCCCATAAATATCGAATTTTTCCAAGAACATACTCTCTGATAAGTAGTCTGTGCTCTTTTTGCTTCCCATGTCTTCTGCCAGTCAGCTAGCGCTTTCGATTTGGATTGGTCATGTTCAGGTGCATGCTAGGATGTAAATGCGACGAAAAAAAATTTAAAACTGTCGAAAACTCTCCTTAGGGAAACCGGTGTGACAATTTAATCATGATTACTTCAAAAATAATAATCAAATATTGCACTTTGATATATACTAAAATCCCAAATTTGTGAATGAATTCATCAATACTCTTTTTAAATCATATTCAGAAAATTAAATTACCTGTAAATTTCCCATAGATGCTGCGGCTCTTGGTGATGAATTTGTTATTCTTGTTGTGGGATGTTTAACGTCTTCGGCATCTAAAAATATAACAAGGATGCCTGAAATGTAATGGCAAAAAAAGCTACGGGGGATATTCATAACTCAATTAAAAATAAACTATCAGTCTATCACTAGAAATGCGTAATCAATTTATGGGCTATGCCTGGTAAACAGATAATGCAAGTGTATTTATACTTGAGGAAAACTCCTATGACACACCCGTAATTTACATATCGACATTCGACACAGCATTTGAGCCTTCCTGAAATACATTACCTCTGCCAAGTTTAGCTCTATATTCTCTATATCTCGGAGTATAACGAGCGATCGAGTAATTGACACCAGCGTCGCTATGTATTGATGACGGAGACTTTTTAGTGGGTGATACTTGAGAAGTTCGATAAGGACGAAGATTAATTCCTGTGGTAGCAGTCGGAACACCATATTCCGACTGGGTACCAGACAAATGACTTTGATCAAAGTTTGAGTACGTGAACGAGCTTGTTCGAGAGCGAGGTCCACTCTCACTATTTTGCTTCAAAAATGGATCGTCCGGTTGTTTAATGTCTTCGTATTTTTGTATAATTGTCGACGCTGGTCGAGCTTTTAGTACTTTCACAGGTTCTTTTGCTGGGATGTGGCGACGTGGCGGCAATAATCCCCTAAGTCTAGCTTGTTCTACCCTAGCATGTCGATCTCTCGATTCCGCCTGGGTGATGAGATCTTTCATATCAACAGACGAATTTGATCTTCTTAAGGTTGAGAACCCTCTATAATCAGATCCAACTGATGAGGAACGAGTCGTTCCAGATTTGTACGCAGATGCGCTTCGAGTGCGAGAGCGTCCAGTTCGTGTGAGAGTATGTTGCTCTTGCCTTGCTTTTTTATCTCTCTCTTCAGCTTGCTCAATGAAATTTTTGAGCAGAGCATCTGCTCTAAATTTTGTTGAAGGTTTGTTAACTTGTGCGGATTTCGTACCAACGTCGTTTAATGATGAATTTGAGCTTTCTTTGTCTTCAGCATTCTGAGGGCTCCTTTGGGCCGCGAACTTTCTTCGGCGAAGAGATCGAGGCATCGTAGAATACGAAGATACTCTGTGATAACTGTCTAAATCCGCATTTTCCTCCTCTTGTCCATATGTTGGTGGCACATCTTCTTGTACAGTCGGTGATTCGGGCGTTGTTTTAACATACGCTGTATCATTATCAACTGGAGAACTTGAACGATAATAACTGTCAAAACTCAAAGATTGAAAATCGCTCACTGGTTCGCTGTTCTTTAGTCGATCTCTTGGTTCAGATTTTATTCTTGGACTGAAAGCGGAATTTGGTGATCTGTTTAAGGTTCCGTTAGTTAGCATCGTCACTGATTGAAAACCGCTGTCGGATGTAGTGCTGGACGCGACTGAATGACCAGAAGGTGATTTCTGCCATTCGAATGATGATTCTGGGTTAATTTTATCGCTTATGACAAAATCATTTTCCAGAGATGAAGTGTTTGGTGCGATATATGCACGAGGAATTGTGTTCCGATTCACAGTGTTCAGCCTGTCGTGACTGTATGAAGAATAAGCGGAAGATCTTCCATAACTCTCCAATGACGGTGACAAATGAGTTGACGTCATGGTATAATAAAATATACACTAACAGTACATAATAAGAAAATCTAAAAAATAATGTCACACAACCTATCATGAAAGTGTAAAATAAAGTAACATACTTAGCTGTGAAGTTGACTTATTAATTGGCGATTTCCGACGATTAGGATAATGCGAAGCGGGCCTTTGTTGGCTTGACATTGGCTTAGTAGGATGCGTTCGTGTCTCGACATTGGCATATGGAGGTTCGTTGTCCTGTTGGAAACCTTGCTGGTGCAAGGCAAAGCCATCACTTTTAGGGCGGGGCTGGTGTTGCTGGTGTCCACCTGGACGTCTGTGCGTCACCGGAGCTCGTTCTTGTTGTGGAGAAGGATCCAAAAGCGGGCTAAGTCCATGGAAGAGAGCAGCTTTTTTGGCCACAGTTAATGTCACAATCTGGCCTGTTCTAGTCATGATTTCTGCGGCCCTGAACAACAAAACAGGTATAATTCGAACAAATGAAGTGAAAACGCTCGTTTATAATAGTAGACAAGGACAGCTATACTGTATAAAAGGGTAAACATTGGAGTCTCATCAAAACTGGTTTTACTTAATATTGTAAATTCTGAATATTAGGAATGATTTTAAAATATTTTTCTTGTCAAAACTTTTTCATTTCAAGCATTTGACTCGTGACTGTCAGATAAAAATTGAGATTATTCAACCTCTGCCACCGTAAAAAATAGAGATAAATAAGCAATTCTATTCACAGTAATTGTTGCCTATTGAACCAATAAAAATAATTGGACCACTGGCAGTATTCAAAAGGTACGCTTACTTTTCTTGAGTGAGGCCGACAAGACTGTGACCATCGACATTAACCAGTTGATCACCAGCCTGCAATCTTCCATCCTGCAAAAAGAAGTTTACAATGTGATTAATTTCCAAGGGTTAACATTGGAAATAAACCAATGTATTAGCAGATGTACATTAAAATCTAGCCTATATTTACACACAGTCAAAAACAAACACGCTATGGCAAACAAAAAAGTTCTGTATTCATATTTAATAAGCGGTATTGGAGGTGAGGATGAATTATTACGCAATTATACTATTAACAATTTAATTGCGCAGGTGTGCTTTCGATTACTTTTTTGAGTTTTAGTTTTTACGAAAAAAAAATTATTGGTATGCTTAATATCATGATATAAATTCACATCAGAGTAATCTCAAGAATCCATTTTACCCAGACACCATAAATAAACAAATGAAACCTTCATATACAGAAGCGAGTCATGCTTACCTTGTCAGCCGCTCCTCCTTTAACCACTGAACGAATGTAAATTCCGAGTGATGTTTGCCCCGGGCCCTGTTAACGACAAAAACAAGAAAATATTATAAATACATAAATATTGCCGCTAAATAATACATTGTCAGCTTGTCTATTCGAAGAAAAAAATAAGAATATTCAAATTTTTACCTAAAATATATATGATGACAATGCACAAATGAACCATCCATAGCCAAAATGAGACATAAATCCATCCGGTAATAATCCATGTCAAGCCAAAGTATAATTTAAAAGCCAAGCCAAATTCAAAATTGACTTACACAAGAATTCATAAAATCTGTCTTTAAAATGTTTTGATCTATGCTTATCTACTGTAATCTTATCAACATTAGCTATCTCAATCAAGCTAGCTCATCTACATTGATAATATAATAGGCACAGTGTGGTACGTAAAGTAAAATATCCTTTGACAAGTTCCCAATTGCCCCATAGAAAAGTTATATACAAAAATTAAAGATCCTTTCTATACCCTTCAATATTCTCCAAAGAAGCTTTCATGAAAAGAAATTAAAATATTGCTTTAGGCAACAACAAAATTTATCATCCAATACTAACTATCTAAGGCAGTGGTACACAACTTGTCCGCCACCAAATTTAGTCGCCTTATTATCATTCATATGCACAAATCAAACTCACCTAAGAGCACTGATAAAAAGTGCATATAATATAAACTTTTCCTTGTGATAATATAATATTAATATAGCCACATTTCTACCGATAGCTCATGGTTTGTATTACAGACGGTAAATAGGCCCGAGTTTGAAAAGTTTGGTAACCTCTGCTTTGTACGTACACTATCTGCAATCTCATTCAAAAATAACACTTGAAAAACAAAGAACCTAACAATATAAAACCTTATATCTCATATCTAATCATTTATACAAACAGGCTGAGAATTCGATAGACAAAAGCTACGCATACAGTAGGTACAAAACAACTTTTGTTATTAACAAGGCAGACGATAAGAGCTCTTCCATCGAAAACCAAAAGCGCATATTTGCGATGTTTACTCAGTTTCAACACAGGTGAATCATTAAAAGGGTCTAAGTCGAACCAGGTATGGTTTATCTTTCGGAGCAGGCGCCGCTTTCTCTCTTGAAAAGTACAATATCAACATTACTAACCATAAGTGGGATTTGTTTGCCTTGAACCGTAGATATGAGAAGTGATTAGGTAGGTAATATCGTTGCACAACGGCGTCTGGATTTTGCGTTGTCGAATATAATATGCTGATAAAATACTGCGATAAAACTATGCACATATAGTCCCTACCTGACTGAATTTGTATTATGTCCACAATGTGTATTTACAATTCAAAATAATTATCACATAGTCAAATGTTGCTACTTATTCGAATGACGAAGAGGATTATGGATATAATTTTATTATCAAATGCCGATTTTTATTCATTCCTTCAGAGCGGGTCTTAGCTCACTGTAACCAATGCGACCGAAGTTCGTACGACTCGCGCGCTATTTCTAGGTTTCAATTATTGAATTTAACCATTATAAATTATATTCATAAAGGCGTCAGTGTCCTTATTCTGCACGTGCAAAACTCGAAAAGTGAAGTCACCGTACTTTAATATATTTGATATTACTCCTGTCTGTATTAAGACTAGCCGGCCCTGCATTCCATACTATAACGGTTCAAGTTAGCATTATTTACAGCGACGATAGACATTCTTTGTACTTGTGAGTTCGTTAAAATCGCAATAGCCTAACTTACGTCGTCAACCATGCCTGCAAGCTGTCAAACTAGACAATGGTTGCGTTGTATAGATTCAAAAATGCAGAAATTTTGACGGCCGAATTTACACTCAAAACTATGAAGTACTTTTGAAGTCTAAACAAAAAACGATCTTTATAATTAAAGTTTCAACTACTCAAACAGTTGCGAAATAAACAAACTTCCGAAAAACATTCTGCACTGCTAGTGAACTATAGAACACGCACAATCAGCTGTGGAAGCATCTCGAATTTTTCCATAAATAGAAATAATTCAATCGCCGTCAATTTGAACCAATTTCGACAACGATCTACTATTATGCTACCGAATTTGCGAGACTCAACGATAATGCAAATTAATGAAATATATACTATGTCATTTAATAGTATCGAGTATAGCCTTTCAAACGCGCATACGATACCTCAAAACCAATATCAAATATGAATACCGTATATAGAAACCCAAACTTTGAATAACAAAGGATAATATACAATTAAAATTGGAGTCATAAAAAAAACTATCCGGCAATAAAATTGACAATGTCTGAAAAGTACGTAAGTGGAAGATTTAGTTGTAGACACAGCAGTAAATTTACACGAATTCGTCATTTCATATGTCTCAAATCATTACGGCATCAATAAATTTACTGATACCCATGAAAGCATAGCGAAAGTAGCTCCACTCATGGCAAACACGTCCTGCCTTAGCTACCATCAAAACAAGTCATTCAACTATCCCTCGTCTACTTCAATCATAAAAATCAAATGGAATAAAATTTCTTGGGTGACAATCATACCTCGACAGTAATAAAGTAAACAGTGGCTTCAACTGACGACAACGCGGGAGACGCTTAATAAGGCATACCAGAAGGATTTGGTAAACATTATTTGCGGCTGCGTAGTTTCATTATTCTCTCTGATTAAATTACCATTGGCCATAGATAAATTGATATTAAATCAAGATAAAATTAAAATATTTATCTTTGAAACATGAATGATCGAATCTACCCATAATACTTATAATTGGCCGTGTCATATGAAAACTCGAACGCCCTTATCATTTTATATAAAAACTATCGAACATAAACGTGGGGCATGCATGGACCATGTATAATCCACGTAATAACCAGAGGATGAAGAGCTTTAGCTTATACATAGTGCCTCGCATATAATGAAGGTATTAATATTTGTATATAAAACTCAAATGACCTTTTATGTAAGTAGAAAGATTAATTCAAAATAGTTTATCAAATATAACACACACAAAAATATTTGTCGAAAATTTAAAAAAATTTTACTTCCGGCGTACTTATTTTGGGGACGTCTGAAACAATGGAATTACGGTACTCCCGAAGTATGCGCACCAAGATGTCGCACAACTTGAACCCTAACCTGGTACACAACCTGAGTTTAGGTTGTGCGTCATCTTGGTGCGAATACTTCGGAAGGTCCGGAATTTCTGAATTGAACATGGCCAATTTTCAGATTTTAGAATACATTCAATATTTCATATTAAGAAATGATATTTCAGTAAATTATTCGGTTTCGGGTATACCCGATTATAGCAAACAAGAAATTGCGAGAAAAATGACGACCTAAATTCTACACAGCGTTGAAGAAAATTAAAATTCGAAACAAAATAAAAAAGATGATACCTCTGATTGCACCACGATTATTACAAAATTATAAACATGCTTAAACGGAACTTGTTACGAAATATACTTTAATTTTCCAGATTAGGGCGTATAAACAATGTTGCGAAATATGTCATGAGCCCGAGGCAAACAATTGCCACGTGTTAACTTGATAATACATACCAAAGACAAACAATATCAATAATTTTAATGTACGGATTTAGCGGTATGGATTGTGCAATAAAAATTATCGCTTCAATTTCAAACGTTATTTTTTGCATATGACGTATTTATACATCTTTCGCTTGGAACAAGGCAGGGCTCAATACTATTGTTTGGAAGCACCGGAGCCATTCCGATTTGAAATTATCGACCCAATTTATTACACGCTGGGTGAGGTATTGTACATGGGATTCGAACCCACGATATTAACCTGCGATGTCATCATAGACTTGGGCTAGCCGCTAACTATTTACAAAATTACATTTTAGTACAAATACTGTACAAATCCAACTATTTCACTGATTTTTTTTAACAGCCTTGTCATAAAATATCACTTTGTTCCAGTTGCGATATATTACAAATAACGCGCAAATGAAACTATTTTACCAATCTTTTCAACAGTCTTGTCACAAAATTTTGAAAAATATCCTCGATTCCAGTTGAGATATTACAAACACAGTGTAACTAAAACTAATTTTTCAACAGTCTTTATAATATAAAATCTGAAGAAGATCCTCGCAGGTCACTGGATTCCCACATTCTGCTATATTGTGACGTTTTAATTAATATTTATTCTATTATGTCGTAACAAAGCTAATTCTGAAATCCAATAACAAAGGTCTTCGCCAAACTAAGTTCTCTTTACAATTCAATCTCGAGTATTTTATAATAAGTACCCTTCAAGAATGAATCATGCATGAGTCTATGTACGCGCCGTGTTTGGACGATCATTATCCTTTGTTAACAGTAATGATATTATTATCGGAATACCAACTCAGCGTTACTAAATAACTAAGGGATATATTGATGGTAGCGAACAATGGAATCAGCATCATATACATCAGGACGAAAATATGCGATGAAAACACTAATCGTATATGACCTAATGGTTATTCTTGAGAATGTGGTTCTCTCCAAATAAGGCTTTGCGGAGGCTATTTCGATATGCAAAGCTAGTTTTAGGCTAGTCTACCAATCTTCTAGTATATAAATACACACTAAATAACTTGGCAAGCAAAGTATACTAGAATTATGAAGCTGTATATAAGTTACGTTTTCTATAAGTTTTACCCTAAAATATGATGGCTTTTACACAATACTACCAGCAATAAACCGAAAATATGTCAGTAAATAAAATTTATTTCAATTTGTAAAACTTCAATTATGCCATTTTAAAACGTATGATTTATTTAAAACTCAAGCAACACCAAATAATACATCGCAATTCCTAAATAGTCAGGCCCGCACCTCGCACATAATCGACTAGGTCGAAGCAAATAACTGATGTCAAATACCACAACACTTATATGTAAAGTAGTAAAAAGCGCGGGAAAATACCATTCAGCAGAATACACGTTTTTCGTCCAATACACGTCGACAACATCGAAGCATTTCTTCTAAAATTATAGTCCATACACCATGGAAACACTTTCCTACATTATGCTAAAACAGATTATGTTCATATTACCAGTCATGTCTCAAAAATGCCTAAAATCTACATAAACGCCTTACAAAAGCTAGGAATTTTTAAGTGCCTTTTTATTACAAGTGCTTTTCTGATTTCTGACAGTATATTAAAGTCTGGGATCAATACGGACGATTTTGTCGTCGAGAGTCTCTGAGATGTTATTCATTTTTGAAGTAGCTTTTGTTGCTAGAAGTGTCTCCCAGGGACACCAACACATATCTCAAAAACAATTCTGCCAATACGTTTATTAACCACATTTTAAGTGATAAATACTCTTGCCAGAATGATAAACTTCACCCATCTACTACTAATTTCAAACTAATTTTTTTGACGACACAATGCGCTCAACTTCGAGTCTGTTACGTCACAATAAGCGAAGAAAAACTGTTGTCCAAAGAATGTGTCGTCATCGCTTAAGACGGAGAACAATGTACACGCTATCACGCGTGCGGTGAACGGCTAAGAAAACATATGATAAATGTATATATTGTAATAGAGTGCTTAAAGAGATATTTGTTCCCTTTGACGTTTATTCGTTTACTTTTTAGACCGCGTCATTTCAATAAATCATTAAAAGAAAGATTTAAAAAAAATTTGAATTATGAAAGGAATTCCAAATAATATCGCAAAAAAATATGTACAGCAATACAAAATTAGAATGGTATATCCCAGGGATGGCGAACAACTGACCCGCGGGTCACAAAGTGACCCACCGCGTTTTATTCGTGACCCGCCAAGGCACGAATAAAATAATAATAAAATGCTAACATATCAGTGATAAAAATTGATAAAACCGGCCTTAAATTAATTTAACAATACCTAAACTATTATAATATACCGTCAGTTGGGCAGTCAGGGTCGCGAGGGCTCATATTCAAATTGTTAATTTCGGGCTGGTACGGTAATTTTCAAAACCCCTAATCTTGGACGCATGTCTGCACCGCTGTGAACCATTATTCAGCTATTGGCTCTGACATCGTTTATGACATAACAATGCAACTGATATGTTAATTTGTCGCTACGTCTGGTCTCTTTCGGAAGTTCAGCTGCAGACTGTTTTAGGGGTTATGCGAGAACTAGATGCTACTTTGTATTTTATTAGTTTCTCGCCCACAATACCGTTAAGAGAACAAAATCTTTCAGACTTGAAATAAAAGCCTAGAAATCTGAAATAACAATGGGGCAGTGTAAAAGTGCCTTAATGAGGTTGAAAGTTGATTGAAAAATAGAACACTGTCAGGGTGGGATTCCATCCAAACTCTTTGGAACCGTAAAAAAAATTTACCGCATCTTCCTAAACGTTTATGGTAATTCATATGCGTGTTTTTGCACTCTAATTTCATAAAATCGAGAGCCATAAAAAGTCCCTGAAAGAAGTGCTTCATAAGTAAAGTCTGAAACTACACCAACAGAAGCCTAAAAGATTTGTTTCAGAAGTTTCTTATAGATACAAACATTGATCATATATCTGTGATCCACTCTCTTCTGTTCCGCGATAAAAATATAATTTCTGACCCATTCATTGAAAAAGGTTCGCCATCCCTGGTATATCCCGTTATTACCACATGGTAGTGACTTTATCTGTTTTTATTGATTCTGTTTATATTTGGTTAGGTTTGTTAAAATTCCCGTTTTCGCTTTTGTTTTTCTGAAAACAATAATAATGTAACCTAACTTATCCTGAATAATGTGATAAAATAACGAACCTGTTTCAGAATATTATTGATATTCCAATATGCGTAACGTACTACATCTCATATCAAAGTGTATTGCGCGAAAATATCACAACAAGCAAACAATCGACAAAACATCGCTACGACCAACAATACCTAAATTAGATACAATACAATAGAAATAAAATTAGAAGCACCTGGGCGGTGTAGCATAACATATACCATCGTATATTATAGGACATCCTAATTCAGATTTCAAAACATAATTTGAGAAATGTATATAGCCTCATATTTCATAACTTTACTGTCAAACAATAGTTAAATATAGATTTCAACTACAGTCTAGCATAAGCGTGCAGAAATTAAGATTATTGCGTAGTGTTTACGTCTAGTCGTCAAGATAACAATCATGTAGTCTTATATAAGGTTGGCCCGATATTACAAATATACATACAAAATTCGAATGAATTTATTTCCGAAACGACGAATAGGGAATATTTTGAAGACACACCGCGACATTCGCCCCTTCGACGTCCACCCAAAACTTGCTTCTTGGAACAGTAATTTCTTTGAAATTAATCAACTTTAATTAAAATTTTCAACAAAACTGGTTTTGTTTTATATTGAGTCGTTGTTTGCCTATAAAACGATAGTTTTCTCACATTCAAATTTGTACAATTTAAAATAAAAATCGATAAGTCGCTATGCCGGCAACGGTTAAACGCGAAAATCATTACCCCGGAGTCAAAGATTGGGTAGACAATACTCAACCGAAATAGTACCGGTCCTCCCAAAAGTACTGACTGCTTGTATAAAGCCTTGATGAATAGTGAATATGTGAAAACGGCTTAAAAAAACTGAAAAACCATGCTTAAACTAAAACCAAACGATATTGGATATTTACTAGTCCAAATACGTCTACTTTTTACGCAATGTATTTCATACGTCTTTTAATCCGAGCAAGGCCCCGTGAAAGCCTCCGCCATTCGGTAAGGAGTAACTTTACTTCGTGAGAATAGAATCTTCCCCGTTCGGCTTACCGAATTTATAACAATCTGTGCTAGGTGGTGGGTAGGGATCCGAACTCCAGATTTTAACCTGCGAAGCCACCATAGGCATAACGTCACTCGGCCCACTACTACTTTGCTTTGTCCAGTACTGACCAACGCTAAAACTATCTCATAAAGAGCTTGGATGTTTACAACTCGTTTACCGTTGTCCAGGGGAATCGCATTCTTTCAACGATTAAGCGCAAAAAAAATCGGATCAGATCAAAGTATGCCCGCCTTGCTTATTTAGTCGAAATTCCATGTCTCGTAGGCTAAGTACTCTAATAAAAAACAATTCGATTGTCCAGCGAGATTACGTCTTATGAAAGAAATAATATTGAAAACGATTATTACTATTGGACTTTTAATCCGGAATTGGGAGCTAATAATGATGACATGATTATAAAAACATGGTCTCACTCCTGTGTATAAGAGCACGCGACATATTTCGAGCGATTGGAAGTTCAAAAACAACAATGGTATTAGAGTTTTATATTGTTAAAATAGTATGAACATAGAGAACTATACAATATACTGAGTAAAATCCACAAAAGCTTAGTCTCAACTTCAGGCGTATTGAATTTTATATTAGTGTTATGTTATAGGTAAAATCGATAGCCTTTATTCGATGAGACTACAGTTATATATGGACCATATATACATTCTACAAAAATATATTTTACTAATTATATGAGTGAGTCCGCGTGACAATGCTTTGCACAAATTCTGTAGAAAACAACCCGATATAATGAAAAAAAAACTCTTCATATTGCTTATTGTCTGTTTTGCCTAAAAGTCGCGCAAACTTTAAATATTTTTTAATAGAGAAACGGGTGCATAAAGTAATCATTCCTAATGAATAACTACAGTAAAAAAAAGATTTTCCTCGCCGTCCGAACGCAATAATTCGAACAATCATAGCAAGCCTTGTATGTTCATCCTCAACAAGACTTTAATTTGTACGTCAGTCCCAAGTTCGTCGACTAACTATTACTAAATCGCTATTATCTGCCAGCCTCCGTAGTTGTTTTCTTATAAACACAGCCAACAAAAGCATTTAACTTCAAATAAAACATTCAACAACGCCCTAAAGTTCGCTCAAGGTTAAACCAAGATGTCACACAGGCATTACAGAGTTTTTATTTTGTACAAATTCAATTTAATCCGGCTGTCGAGAAACCTACCTAATGGGCATTTCAAGTCAGCGGGAGATATCCCCTAATAAGTTAGTATCGGTAGTTATATAATATCAGTGGATGAGAGGTATGTTATATAAGGCAAGTGGTATATTTAAACATAATCAAGCATGATGAAACTTTGATCGCACAAAAATGCTTGGAAAAGTTGAATTATGTATGAACAATACTTAATTCAAATCTAAAAAGTTAAAACAAAAATGTATTTCAAAATATAACTGGAGTGACATAAAAAAACGTAGAATCGTAGGATAATGATAAATGTGGACCAAGCAAAAAGCAATTCCAAACATCGGCCATGTTTGATCCTGTCTAGTTACCTCAAACTTTCCCTAAATCGAAATAGACAGTACTTGACCCAATATGGTATGAATTCCTAACGTGTTTCATTCACTAAACAAACAAGCTATCATACTTAATATTAAATGACGTTCTCAATTCAGTCACCAGTAATATTAATTGGGCAATGCTTTGGACTTTACAGAAATAGCTTATATTTCAGTGCTTGCATAGAGTCTCCTCATATCGATTCAATATGTGCTCAACACAGGAGAAAATTTTTTCATGCAGCGTTTTTAAATCTTCACTCCAAACAAGGCCTTGTACAAGCATCCACTGGTAGGTAAGATCTACTATTTTTGAAATGACCAGTTTCCAATTTAGTATTCGCTGCCAATTTATTACTCGTTGTCAAGTAATGACCAAAGTTCGAACCTGACTTTCTCGACACCTGACGTCAACGTGGTTGAGTGTAATGACTATCGAGTAGGAGTGGAGCGAGAATTACACCAACTTTGCTAATACTTTGATTACTCTCGAAAACTAAA
Organism: Styela clava; assembly: GCF_964204865.1. Lineage (NCBI taxonomy): Eukaryota > Metazoa > Chordata > Ascidiacea > Stolidobranchia > Styelidae > Styela > Styela clava. Next base: position 22,888,382 of record NC_135250.1, read on the forward strand.
GAATTTGACACAAAACAAATTCTTTACATATGACAAGAGTCATGAATAAATACCAGCACTCAAATTAAATATTGGTGAGAGTATCAGTAAACAATATGTCATCTTAGAAAAATGCAGTATTTGAAAATACTTGAAATAAACTAACCAACTTCAAACAAGGGAATATGAATTTATGAAGAGTTGCCCCTTGTTTTTTTCCAATCTAGACTGGTAAAATGAATTTTCGAACCAAAAGTTTTTTTCAAGAACTTCAGTTATGGGGAGAGCACTACCTAATAACTGTTTCCTGGTCACATCAGATTTAAACTCATCTTCATATAGTGGTTGCCCATACCATTGCCTCAAAATGAGTCTCCTTTACTCCTGAGTGACTTTGCACATGTAAAATCACTTAAAAAAAATCGCATCGAAACTATTTTGATTTTGAGTATTATGCACGAAATTCATATTTTGTAGTATCATTTACATAATCCCTGTCATGCCGTGTGTATACGGGTTAATTTCACAAAAAAAAATTATTAGTTTTAATCCTATGCCTTTTACTAACTATAGCTCGGTAAACTAAATTTAATAGATTTCGATTCCTAAACATCAATCCATACTTTAAAATCGAGCGCTACAGATAATAAATCAAAAAAACAAACAGATTTTCTCCTCTTAAAATTTGATTGACACACGACGAATAATTGCGAAACAATACCACAAGTACATTACTAATGAGCTGGTAAAAAATTTTAAGAGTGTCTTTTCTTCTGATGGCTCTTGAAGCTTTGGACCATTCTTTTCTATATTTTACGCTAACCGACGGCCCTCGAGAGTATCAAGTGGCCAATTCAGTGCGCCCTTTACATAGGTATGTGACAGAAAGAGGCGCGGTTTCGATGACTATTAGTTGAGATAATCTGAGTCAATTAACAATGGACCTGTCAGGTGCGGAATGAGAAAAGAAAAACATGGAATTGAGCCAATTGAGTTTAAAGGAAATTATTTAATCGGTTCTCAATCAATTTTACAGTTCCAAAAATCAAATTAACGCATGTATCAGTGGTTCTCAAACTTCATCAGCAATGCCCCCTTTTTAGTATTTATTAAGTCTCGCAACCTACCCCAAAAATAATTAGGTAACAATAAGGTACAAATACAGATACTCAGATAGTAAAGCGAAAGTATGTTTAATAAAAAAAACATGTAGAAAATATGTGGATGGAACGTAAATATCCAAAATGATCAAATCCAGCAAATATTTTTACTTTTAATTAGCTTCACGCCCCCTCAAAAAATTGTCTACGCCCCACCATTTGAGAACCACTGGTTTATACTGCTAGATTCTGATAACTGTTGGTTGTCTTAATAATCCCAAAATAATCCTGGCTGTGTCGCTGAATATACCAACAGCAATACTACACTTTTCTCTCTGGCTGGCAACCTCCATTTTAATCTTGGGAGATACATTACACTAAGCGACTATTATCTGTTCGGCAGTGTTGAAAATATACACTTGGCATCGAACCTCTCATTATTTTATGCAAAGTCGCAAGTTCAAATCCTGTTGGGAAAAATTACGCACAAAAGGATTGATTGTCGACTCCCAGTCGTCACAGGGTGGTTCACGTACAGCATTACAGCTTTCTCCATCATCTGTACTAATTACTGAATAACTATTCCCACTCCCGACATGGACTGGTAAAGAGAGACAGACCATGGTCCATTCGTCATATAACTAAACCATCTTATTGACTTTCCTCTTCCTGTGATAATCATGGAATTTTATTCATTATTCCTATCCTAGTAACAAAAAATTTCTTACCCTAGCAGCAACAATACTGAGTCCCATCCCTCCTCCACGCTTGTTGAAGGTAACTGTTGCCATTTCTGGTTGTTCCAATACCAGAGGTTGCAAAGATGGTGGTGGCGTAGCTGGTCCGTTAGGTTTTTCCTGAAATTATATAAGATTGAAAATAAGTTGAATAGAAAAGGCAAAGATGTGATTTACTTCTACTTGGTTGAACTATTGGTTCCCAAACTGTGCGTTGGGAGATAGTATCTAGTATCGGTATGTCATGAAATGTCCATCCATTTCCCCAAAATTTACCTATTAGGCTCTTATCAGCCTGCGTTTTTTTAGAACTTTACACAAATAATGAAATCTGTTGAAATTTTCGCTGCATGGTTCCTGAACTATTCGATGAGAGACAATGTTGAGTGCTTAAATATCAATCTGATCTGCCCGCGATTAGAAATTGATTTAAAATGATCAAAACTGTTCAAATTAGCCTTGAAATAGATGAGTGACCAACTATATTGAATATTCAGTTCAGTGTTATATGATCATTCATATGCGGAGAAACAAGCACATGTATTGTATTGAAATTTCTCAGTGTCGCAATTTGATATTGATATATTCAAATTTTCTTGCCAATGTCTCATGATTTTTATAACAGATGATGCAAATGAAATGCAAATGAAATGCAGACAAATCCTAATAGAACAGTAAGTAAGAAAATAGTTGTAAGAGCAAAATATTACCTCAACGATATGGTGTTCCTCTCCATAGAAATAAACAGTCCATGATCCAGATGCCTCAGGATTTACAGAATAAGAACAAATACCTGAAATAATGAATAGGAAATTTCACTTTCACACTCTTAACAAGGCTCTGCAGAAGCATCATCAAATCTCACTAAATAATAAATATCATAAATTACTTTTATCTAGGAGCAATGAGGAAATATTTCAAGTTCCTTCTATTTGAATTTAATATTAACTGTATTCTAATTCAGGTACTACTGTGTGTGTACCAAGTCAGGGTCAGGGCATAATTTTATTCCGATTTTCCTCTATTTTAGTTCTATTCAGAGTTCGAGGACTGTCTGTGTGAGCCAAGTGAATATATCCTCTGCCCATAGGTTTCGTTCCCTTTACACAACCTGACGTAAAGTAGGTAGGGCGAGATTTTCAAATATCTGATGATTTCAGAATACTTTTTTTCGAATCGAATCTCGAATACTTGGAAGATATATAGCTGTATTGATTGTTTTATTGTGATGGGTCCAGATGCAAAATTGAGTGAAAACATGTAATACTCCGACAGTTCGCTGAGTGTTAACAAACATGTTTCATGAATATGAAACAATTATGATATTTGGTCAGCTATCTGTATACTGGTAACAGGACGAGAAAATGCGGCTTGTCACCTAATTAAATAATCTTATTGACTTTCCTATCTCTAGTTTTTTGAGAAAATAGATTTTCATTGTAAAAAAATATTTAAAAATTCAAAACTATATTTCATACTTTCAGCCACTAGAGGTCGTGCAAATTCAGTCAACCCAGAAGGAACAGATTGTACAACGTCGCATGAATAACCATCTTCAGGAAGAAGAAATGGAAGCTGTAAATCTGGGTCTTCTTCTAACTGTACTTCTCGACCATCAGATCGAGTTAGCTGTAAAATAAAGATAATTCGTAAAACGAGAATATCGGTCAGAGATGGAAGACTTATCGATCGAAAGTTAGGGGATCCCCAAAACAGCGCTCTTACTCCATAGTGACACCTTGTGTCCCATCACTAATTAATTTATACGACATAATTCGCCCAAAATCAATAGGCTACTGGTCCGAGATATGATGAATGCACATGCAAAATTTGAAGCAGATCCAATCTCACTTTTGTGAGATATCGCGTGCATCTAACAGACAAACAAACAGACAAATACCTATCAACATACAAATTAAAATTGATAAGTAACAATATAAGCTACCTGGAGTGGTCGAAAATCTTCATTCCAAATACATTTAAAATTATAATTCCAAATTTAAATTATATATTATATTTAGAAGTAAATGTCACAAAAATGAAGCGTTTTTTCAATTATTTTTAGACAAATTATTTTTCCAAAACCCCATATATGCAATTTCATTCAAAATATTTTTTTTTAATATGAGTTTACTAGCAATCACCAATGTGTCTTAATGCAATGTACGTTGAAATTCCATATAACTTTACAACTTCTTTTTAATAGCACAGAGAATCTTACTTCATCAGCCGTATTCCTTGCGACTTGCACAACTTTGTCTATCAGTTCATTAGGAATCAACGTCTCTCCATCTCTTTCAGAAGGAATGTATTGACTCAATAGCGCCCTCAACTGGAGAGAATTCAGTTTGAAACAAGTACCGCTGATAGCCGCAATGTCTTCTGCGGATTGTTTTGGTGCTTGTAATAAATGCATTGCTTGCGTTACTCTCGCCAAGTGACAATCAGCAGCAAGTTCCAATCCCTGGGAATAAAAAAAAAATAGATCAATTTAGGAAACTATTAATGACATTTTAAATTATTTTTAAGTTTAAGAATTCCAAATTATATGTTTCTGAGTGATTCGCATCTATTCGTATCAAGTTTTGGACATCTCAGAGCAGATCCCCTTCAAATTTTTTCATTAAACGATCTCACAATCCCTCCCCCCCTCCAAACAAAGCGATGAACAAGCAGCTACTGATAACCAAGCACCAACTATTTTTGCAAAAAAGAATATTTTTATTTCGCCGGTAGTGGGTGGTGGTGGCCATGGGTTTGAACCAGAGATCCTCAACCTCTGATATTAACATATCGTATTTGCTCGTTTTGTAGCCCGGGCCCATATTTCTTTAACCAAACTCACTAGCCGGGCCCTTATTCAAACCGGCCTTGATTTAAGCACGGGCGCTTGTTATTTTTAAAGTAAAATTGCGACGCCCTATCAATATTGAAACGACGCACTTGGGCATCGTGACGCCCAGTTTGAAAACCAGGGTGTTACGTAATCATGGCATGGCTATCTGTCATGTAATTGGGCGCCTAAGGCATGAGTGTTATCTACCAGGGCTCAAAATTCAACAGCGTTGTGACAAAAGCGCTTCTTATTTCCTTGTTCTCTACCACTAAAAAATCAGCTTTTACATCGGGCGGGTATTCAAGCACCGGCCCTTATTTATTTTTATGTTCTGTTCATACGGGCGGCTATTCAAGCGGGCCCGTAATCAAGATCGGGCGGTAAAACGAGCATATACGGTAGTTAGGTCTATATCAGTGGTTGCCAACCTTTTATGAAACACCTTGTGAAATAACCTTAGCAAAAACCTAGGTAGAATTGTTGATATTGTAATATTTGTACTATTTCGTTTTGTCTATTTCTGGCAACACTGCCTGTTAACTTCTTTCATTGTTATTGTTTTACGCTTCATTGATTTTGTATCTGCTGCTTCTTGCTTCGGATGAATGCAGCATGGGTGCTGTGCAAGCTAATATATATCTATTCTGATCGTGTAATATAAGGTTGTATTATATGATAATAGTCGAATTAACAGAATATGTAGAGCTTTCTTATAAAGTAAAAGTGAAATGAGTTTTGCAAGTAATATGGCCTATCTATAACATTAATTCAGAAAAAATAAAGGTTTTTCTGTTGTTCGGTCCTTACCTGTTTTTCAGCCCATGCCTCCACTCTAGCTAGTCTCGCTCTGAGTTTAATGCCCCACGACCTGCAGCACAACCCTCTTTCTGGTTTGGTCGCAACTTCGTTAAATATCCACATGTTTATGAAATGGAATAGTTGAGAGAAGAGTTGGATTGTAAGAGCTGCATTGACTCGACATCGTCTCAAAAGTGACATAGCAGATGACAGCATGTGAAGTATGTTATCTAAAAAGAAGAAATGGTAAATTTGAAGTGATTTTGTGGTGAATGGAAAACATTTACAGAACTTAAAGATTTAGACATCTGATGCCTATATTTTGAAGTACGGATGTAAAGTAGTTATTGCAATAAAATCGTAACATTTTATTTTTTTTTCGTTTCCACCAGCGACAATGAACATTTCTTATAAAGTTGTTTGAATGAATTTTCAAAAGTCCCCATACTCACACATAGTAGGTTGATCACTGGATTTATTCCTACTTTCATTTCCACCTGGCAAATCATCGTCAGATAAAGATAAAAATGCCGGCATCAGTTGAAACAATTCTTTCTGCATACATTGTACTAAGTGCCTGAAATAGACGAAAATAAAGAATTATGAAAAGGACTGGATTCTATTTCAAAATAGGGGTAAATCAGCGTCCTATGAAGTGTTTGGATATATTCTAAATAATATTATGATTTTCCTGTGCAATGGACCAACTAATAAAAATTAGAATTGGAACGAAACTTGGGAAAAATATAGAAACTAAGAAACAATTAGGTATAATGATTAGACAAACCTAAAAGCAAGTTGAACTGTTTTTGCCAAAGTATCTTGAGCTTCAGCAGTGCACGGTGAAACATCTTGATCATGGCGAACAAAGTTCAGTAACTCCGAAGCGTTTGCCATCCAGAATGCTAATTCAGTGGCTACTTTGCTGTTCAACTGAAAAAGAAAAATGTCTTTTACTTTAAAGCAGGTAGAGTAATCACAACTGAATTCATATGCCGAATCTCCGTTACATGACAATGGTACTAACTTGGTGTTACTTCAATAACGTTAATGTTAAGTGCTCACATCAACCAATATCAGCAATATATCTGTTGCCGTAAATATATATTTAGATATATTATATTTCAGCAAACTTTTTGAGCACCAGGTCAGGTTTTTTAAAACACAGCCTATTTCGCAACAGCCATTTTGGTGCCAAATGAATGAACAAGAATACAATATATCAGTTATAAATTTATTTCATTTTTTATAAATCATGGTGTTGGTATATCTTTCTCTGTGAAAATCGGGTCTCTTTATAGAGAAAAACAGTTTTGATTGTAATCAATAAGTCTGCAAATATTTGAATAAATCAAAATCGCTGTTATGCAAGCAAAACAGCTAGTCTACCAATCTAATGACATAAGGCAATTTTCTTCTTGACAACCTTAATACTGTTTCACAGAGTAAAAAATTCCTTTATTTTACCAACCTGTATAGTTTGGTCCAAAAGATCAGTTGTAGTACAAAGATATTCAATTAAAACAGGTTCTAGAGATGTTTTCGGTGTAACTTCCACAATGTCACGTAACGATAAATAAATAGCATAAGCAGGAGATAATTTAAAATGTAGATTCATTCCTGTCGCTGATACAACTTCCATTAGGAATGTCTCTTCAGCTAAAAAATTGAAAGTTTGATAAACTTTAAATGTTGACGAAATGTAAATAATATGTACAAAGTATGGATATAACTGAAATATTTGCAATATAGGCATAACTTGCTTTCAGGTAGAGTGAAAATGTATGTACAATTATTAAAATACTCCGTAATCCGGACTGAAGACACTACACTAATAACATACAAATTGAGAATGCCCAAAATAACATCACTTAAAATTCATTCGACACAAAACATTTCAAATTTTTTTTACGGTTTCAGAAAATTTAAACCTTTAAACGTTTAAAAATTTAAAATATAACCTACCTCCATTTCGTAGTTGAATAGTAGCTGGTAAAACCCTCACTGTATGAGTTGTTGGTGACATGTTCTTGGTATTTTTACGATGTTGTTGTTGTTGTTGTTGGTGGGCCACTGAGGACTGTTTACTTTGAGTGGAGGAGGTTGAGGAAGTTGCTCCTCGTGAGGAACTTGAGTAGGGATGATGATATTGTTGTTGATCCTGAATGACAAGATGAGTGAAATTTATTTCCGAAATCACTCACAGCAATATGTGGGAGCGATGGCATAGCGGTTAATAGCGATTGTGTTCAAATTCCTTGACCGACATAGCACCCATGGTATAAAAAATTGATCAAAAAATGTGGAACCCAAAAGATTTCGGTCATTCCAAAAATAGCGGCTCTTTACATGATACAAGATATAAGTGGCTGCTTATACAGGGCCTTGTTCAGAGAAAGAGTGTTGCGTAAAAAAGAGACGTCCATCAGAGAAAGCCAAAAATTAAAACTTATTTAGTCTGAATAATATTCTATTATTTTCTATATATATTTCATACTAAAATTTGATCAAATTATTGCAAACTCATAGAAATGAATTTGGTAAAGACATGTTTATTCCATTACAATTCAACTGTATACAAGTGAAAGAATCACAAGATGAATAATTCCACATTTCCTAATTTCCTCGAGAGATTCTAAACCTATATTGCTTGGAGTAGAGTATACCCAACTACTGCTCTTTTCTCTCCGCCTTCATATCAGTATATCCATGGCATACACCTCGACTGAAACAATAGTGACATCAATTTTATAGACTGCTTGTTTGCAGAACCCGACTATGGTCACACACAGCATTACATGATTACATTTGTGAAAATGGGACGCAAAGTCTTTGAATCACTAAATATTCCAAACTAACTAAATTGAATCCAGCCAGCAAGTCAATTCAAATGTTCCCAAACAGTCATGCGACATCGCCATTGTCGAAAATCTTCCTGGCTTTGATCAAAAACGACAAATATCTGGACACAGAAGCGTGTAAGAGAAATAAGGGTTCAGTTCAGTCAGCCTTGTATTAAAACAATATACATTCCTGAGCACTCTCAATAATAATAGCTGTTGCCAAGTATCCATGTCAAATATTATACCGGTATATTACTTTGCAAACTGCTCTATATCAAGCTTGTTAGCATGTAACGAAAAAACAGTGCAACAAAAAATAACTTATCAAATAACTTACATCTAATTGTCTTGGCAATGACGCTGACTTCTGACGATTGTCTGCTGCTCTGGCCTGCTGACTGCTACGTTGTTGTTGGTTTCTCTCTGAAAATAAAAATCAAAGGAAAAACATTCCAAGCATAAATAAGAGCCGATTAACGGGAAAAAATCATGGATAATCCCGGTTTAAATTTAACTACATTAATCCATATATGGTAAATTATGCATTAATCCTTCAGTCAATGAAAATATTAATGCTGTGTGAAACAATTTTGAATGATCAAGCATGATCAGTTGATAATATTTGTAGCATTTATCAGCAATTCATGCTTGGTTATGAGATGATAAAAACCGGTAAAAGGTAAAAAACACATACCTAGTCCCTTGTTTCGAGTTTGTGAATATGCTTGAATTTTTTTTCGAATCTGAGGCATCTGTTGTAATTTCAAAAGAATTTTAAATCACAACCAATTTTAATGATTGTTTCTCTAGTAACGTTACTTGTAGACACTTATTACTTATTGAGTAAAAGTTCTAACTCCATCAAATACTAGTTGAAGATAGAAAGATGGGCCAAGCCTTATTTCTGTGTTTTGAATAGGTCCTTATTTGAAGGTCAAATTGAATTTGATTCATATTCAAGGTTCGAAAAGTTCTTTTTCGAAAGATTTAGCAGATACAATCATATATACAAAGTGATTTCATATGTATTTTACCCAAATTATACACCCGAATTTGAATAATTTTAATTTGAATTAGTAGTGAAAAAGAGATGCATTTCAACAATAAAAATAGTAACTTTATTTTTTATACTCGATTTCACTTCAAACAAGGCTAAAGCAGTCACTGATAAGTAAGGACTTATTATTTTAGTGAGTCAGGGGAACTTCTGGCGTCGGCATTGCTTACCCAATTTATTACACCCTTGGTGAGGTGGCGGACATGGGATTTGAACCAGAGAATATTAACCGGCTATGACCACATAGTTAAGTCTAACGCGAGCATGTTAAATAAAATGCAAACATACCGATACTTTGTGACCAGGTTCACAATACACAAGATTCTTATCTCTGCCTATCCTGATAACAGATTCATGAGATAACATTGTTGTTTCTTCGATCGAATGTCCGTCGACAAATACTCCTGACCTATTTTGTGGTGTCACCTATAAATAAATGTTTCACTGTTTTCAACAGAAAAATACAATTTTATCGATAAAATACATTATACATACGTTCACTTTGATTCACACAGTGGCAAGTCTTAGAAAGGACTAAAATTGACAAAATATACCTCACGAAATAATTTTTCGTATATGGATCATTGTATATTTAATAAGTTTAGATTTAGAAATAGCAGTTGATATCGGCAGTGATTTGCGGTTGTTTCTCTATTTTAAAATTTGTCAGAAATTAAATAAAGGCATCTTTGGCCACACTGTAACATTTTAATTGTTTAAGCTGATAATTTTTTAAATGAAACTCTTCTGCATTATTTTTAGAATCATAGATATATTTTGTATATAAATCACATTAGGGAAAAATAATGTCACAGTGCTAAGTCAGAAAAAAACAAAAAAAAAAATGATACAATGTTGAACAAACTGACAAGATAAAGTTTAATTAAAAATAAGAGTATATCATATAAATTTTTGTTTAGTACAGGGTGTCCATAAAGTCCTTTTACAATTTCAATTTCGCTATGAAGCCAGTTCTCAATATATCATCAGCCAGCCAGGTTTGTTGTTTTTTAATCAATGATTGCCAAAGTATTTTTATTTCATTTAATACATCTGTGAGGGCCAAAACAATAAATGGTATCGATAAATTTCCTTTGCGATTTTGAAAAATTGTAAGACTTTATGGAAAGCCTATAGTTCTTCTAACACATATTTATAAGGAGCAACCTCTGATATAACTCCTGTAATGAATCCCTCAAAAATCAAATCGACTTATCAAACTAAAACACATTTGTCTTGTCTCTATACAATTTTAAGTCAGAAATACACTTTTTCAACAGAATGACATTTGACTAGTTTATAGAAATAAAATTCAACAAAGCACTAACTAAATTTCACAACTGAGAATAATTTTTGAAAAATACATCAAAATGACATCCAAAACTTTCAAGATAAATAAAACGGCCAACATATCTTAAAGTTGCTTGCCCAAACTGTATCGAAAGCCAACTAACTAAATTACCTAATTAGTAAAGCTAATTAAACTCTAATTAATAACCATATAATTACATGTCTAACAACTAGTGACATCATTTTTTTGCTATTTCAACGTTAACGTATTTTGTTAACGTATTTCAGCATTAATCGGTTACATGAGATGAAATCTAGTAACTGAGCGTTTGCAGTCGCATTGCCTCAGGCAATTTGAAAATTTTAAATTTGTGTGAAATAAGCGATTTGTGTTTTATTTTGCGTAAACAAAACTTAAAACATCAAAATACTAAATATTACTAATATTCTATTTTTATTTTTTTGTGGTTGCCCAGAGCGATCAACAGCTATTATTTATTATTGTTTTAAGGATTTGACAAAAAAATTAAAAACTGTACGCTAATTGGAATAAATAGTAAGTAGACTTAGGGTATAATGACCATAGACGATTAAATTTTTGCTTTGCGTCATAATAGGAAATAAAATGGTACAAAATCGTTTGGCAATTTGAAACCTTTTTTGTATATATTTTATGTGATAGAATTTGAGATATGAATAACTTTCATTTTAGTATCATCCAGACGTGTTACAAAATTTTTATTCGTTTCCACGTGCTTGTCACTCCAAACAAGATCCTTATAAATAGTAGAAGTATTGGAATGACTGGAGTCCATTACCTGCCCATCTAATTTTTTTACACTCACGCTGAAGTGAGAGACATGAACTTGATATTCTTAACCTGCCAAAACTGGACAATCTTGTATACATCCTAAATACATCCTAAAATAATATTTTCAAATTGGGAGTATTGAAATTAGGCAATGTTCAACAAACAACACAAGCCAATGTATATTCAAGGAATTTGTTTAGGAAAAATTGATCCTTGGTCAGGTTGTGAGACTTCATTTCCCCAAAATTATTTTTAAATGAAACAATTCTAAATTATAACTAAAATCAAGAATACGAAATATCAAAATTCCAAAAAAATATTGATATTCAAATTCGTACATCCCAGATTCACAACTACACTTACTGTAACGACGCCATCCATATTTGTGACAACACAATGTGACGGGGCAATATCATTCCGATGTTGTAATTCAATGAAAGGTCCATATGCTGCTCTCCTTCGATCGCTGCCAATCTCTGTTACATTCGGGGATATAACATGCTCCTTATACTGAGTTGATGCTGAAAAGAATTGAAATAATAGATTTATATTACTATAATTATTCAGCCATAAATTGTGTTTTTGCAGGAATAACTATCGGTACTTCTTTTTCTCTTCTGTATGTCTGTGTATCTGTATGCTTATAATGTGCACATGCTGTGAAACGTTACAGAAATATATTTGTGTCAGTCCGCAACAAGACTCTGACAATATTTTATACAGACAATAATAATTTTTTGCATTTAGGTTTGACTAACATTATTATTGTCTGTCTGTAATATAACTATTAAAAAAGAATTCCAGGGTGGGTGTCATAAAGTTAAATGTGAAAGTGAAGATTAGTTGTATCAAATATAAACAATTTTGAATGTATTTAAATATTCGACTTGCTTTCGACATTCCTGGATAGTAGTTAGCAATATTACAAAAGAACAACTATCTTCTCTGCTATTATTGTGATCATAATTTAGTCTATTCGATGCCCAAGGCATTGTAATAAACTTGTATCCCATAATAAAACAACGAAAACAAAGTTACCAAATACACACCACAGCTCTTAGTGGCTTTGTAATAGAATTTTTATAAATCATGATATGAACATGCATGGTCAAAGTCAGATCTAGTTTCAAATAACATCAAGCTTGATAAACTATTACAGTGATAAGCAATGAAATACATATTCAAAGAATATAATGTTTCTTGCAAATTTATTATTCGCTTTTCATCACACTTGATCTAGCTTGTGTGTCTTCTTCTACCAACCTCTGGATTTTCTCTTCGCAAAAATGATCGCCTATTTTTTTATCCCTGGGTGAAGGGAAGGCCGACAAAAGACCTAAGGTTAGACTTAATCATATGGTGAACCACTGCCTCTCATCTGGTTACCAGTCTATGTTGAGGATGGGAACAGTTATTAATTTCAGGCGCTTGGACTTGTTGGTAGAGAAATCATAAATAATCAATCAGCGATTACATGAACAACCCTATTTTGAGAAAAATCTCATACACTAATTTTCTCCCGTGGATTCAAACCTGTGAATATTCGCAGGCAAAGCTTATTGCAAACACCTAGCACTGCGTATTAAGTGTCACGGCTTGTAATGAAATGTGTAATCAGGTAACAATATTCGTAAACTGTCTATAACTTACAGGTAGATAACTCTAAAAACTTGGGAACATTGTCGTTTGAATTCCCAACTTCCCCGTTGACTTGATTCTCTGATGGTGATGTAACCGGTTGTTGTGCTTGTGTCTTTTTTTTGTTTTTGGATGATTTTTTATCTGAATATAATCAGAAATATTAAAAGCAGCTAGATATTACTTATACATATCTTGTTATTGTCCCATTACTGTTACGCATTATAGTTTATTCAAAAACTGTGAAAATGGCATTACGAGTTGCACTTATCCCCAGCTGGGCTATTCCGAGTGACTCTACGAGACAATTCGGAATTTTGGATATATTTGCAATATATTTTTACATTGCCAGCAACAGTTTCGTATCATCGTCCCATCAGTTGCTTTACGGGGTTTGAACAAAACTGCACAAAATTTACACCAAGGACTCACTTAGTGGACATAAAATATATGTACTAAAATATAACATGACACTGGGGGACGACAAGTCAACCATGCAATGACGTTTCATTGTGCTGTAAATTTTCGTGTCATACAGCGGCAGCCCATAATATTTTTTGATGCAATAACTGAAGGACGACCCCTCTATGTGTCACTCAATCTATTCAATGTAACATTGTAGATTCATAACAATAATGTGCACGTTGTATGTGTCTCTATGAGACAGGACACTTTGGGACATTTATCCACTATGGAACAGTGGCCACTACCATCTCTTGAAAGTCTGGTAATACATCGTTAAATAGTTGAAGACGTGTCCTACAGTACTGCAAACACTTAAGCTTTATCAACTTAAGTCCAGTGCATCTATTTGAATTGAAATAACTGTACCAGACAATCAAACACTTCATGTTACAGTCATCACAAAACATGTCGATTAGATCAAAATTTCTACACTTCAGACCACTTTATGTGAATCATACAAAAACTGGATGAGATTTCAACTTTTTCTGTGAAATAAATGCTACCCAATAAAAATTCAAAAATCCTTTGCCACAAAAAACACAAAACAATTACTTACATTAGACTTTTATAAAATTGACGAAAATTCCACAGTCGCTTAGAATGGCCCAGTTATGTTACTTTTAAAAATTAAACAAATAACAGAAAGGAAGAAATAAAGAGATCCAAATTGCATTACTGAGAAAATACATTTGTTTTATTAAATTTATAGTAATACAAGTTATGTGGAATGAGATTCCACGAGCTAATTGAACACAGGGATAGTGATTGACATGATGCATGGTTAATGTTGGCTTATCCCCTTCAATGATAAACAGTGTTCTTCATATCATCTACTGATAAAGGCCACAAATTCTGCTGTTATCAAGTTATGCTTTGAATTTGAGCATATAAAGTCATGGCCAACAACACTTTGAATTTGAAATATGTTCGATAAATTAGAGGTAGCACAGGTTAAAAGACCTGAGTTAACCCCACCCTGCCACCCATGTTCAAAATAAATCTTGTCGTACAAAATAATTTGAAAACTTATCTTGAAAATTAGAATATAAAACCAATTGTAAAAGATTTATTACCAGATTCTGAAGGCTTTTCTGAAGCGCTGACGTGACTTGAAGGGGGAGATGAACTTTTCTTGGAATTTTTGCTGTGGTCTATGTCTTTATGACGAAGTTGAATAACTAAGGTTCCTGAAAAAAATGGGACATACTAGATTCAATTTGTTATCAAATTTTCAATGATTACTGCGAATTTCTCTGTTGAACTAGATCAAATATAATACATATAAATACTCGATATACAGGAAAATTTAAAGATTTTTATAAAATTCTTTCTAGCAATTCCATCAAATTAACTTGAACTGAAAATACTTTTTCCTTTTTTTTTTTTTTGCATAATCAAATAACTGATTAATCATACAGCAAAGCGTCTACACATACAATTTTGCTGATATAAAATTAAGAAATTGAACATTTCACTGTTTTTTTATATTGAATTTTATCCCCTTACCTTCGTGGGGTCGCCAATTCTGCTCGATATCAAGAGGACACATTGGATCCGTCAGGATGGTTTCTCTGCCCCAACCTTCATTCAACATTTCTTCTGGTTTAGAGTTCGGTGGTCCAACCACCTAGAACATTAAATTGAAGTGATTATAAAGGTGATTTACTCTCAGTGGGCTGACCAGTGTTCAATTACTGGTTGCACGGACTTGTGCATAAGAAATGACATTTTTTATATTATATAAACAGTACTCTCGTTGTGTGTGTACCAGGTTAGGGTTAGACCATAATTTTATTCCAATTTTCCTTATTTTGATTCTATTACGAGTTCAGGAACTGTCTGTGTTAGCCAAGTGAATACACCCCCAGCCCATAGGTTTCAGTCCCTTCACACAACTTGATGTAAAGTAGGCGAACAAAATTAGTCCATATTGGTACACACTCTTCATGAGCGCCATTAAATCAATCCAAAGATACATATGCTTGTGTAATATTTAATATTTAAACAGTGAGTAAATACGATATGAGCTAAATTGCCAAAGGCCTCAACATGTATAGTTAGGTTGTAGTCCAAGTCAAAGTCTAGCACTTTTTTCATCGATATTAGAGTCAGCGTCGTCATTTTAAACTTCCCAGGGGTCAAGAATCAACGCCAGAGTCAAAATTTAAATTCTTCGGGAGTCTGGAAGCATTTTTTCATATGGCCCTCCTCAGCCCTGATATTCAAGACTGCTGTCTCGAACTGAATATAAACCGTTTCACAATGTTTCCCAAATTTACTGATTTCTTTGATTAATTTTGCTATGGAACCCATCTATTTTCAGTCACTAAGTCCATGATTCCAATTAGAGAATTTTCAAAAGATTTCCAATTTCTCAACATTTACAGAATTTTGTTCTTAGTAATTTTCTTAGTAAATAACTCATGGTGGCATGGTTATACAAACTAAACAATCAAATGTTTCCTTATTGCTATTTATGACCTCAAACTGCATTTATATAGCTCTCTCGTGTTGTGAAACATTCAGACCTATTTCCTATTCCCAAGAATGCTACTTTATACTTTAACGAGTGCAATCAATTGGAAATTTGTGAGACCAACACTCTTTTAGCATTAACTCGAGATTTCAATCAATCAAGGGTACTAAGTAATAGAAATTTTATTGCAATTTTATATGGCACTAAAGTGCAGTAAAACACCACTTTCACAATGATATATTGCATTTATTCGAATGATGGCTGTTATTGCAATGGGTGTAGTACCAGTAATTTAGTGAATGATGACATTACGCATATGTCTATAATTATAATTTTGAATGTTTAGTCGGTACTCTAGTAGTGTATGTACCAGGTTAAGGTTAGGCCATCATTTTATTTCGATTTTCTATATTTTAGTTATATTACGAGTTCGGGGAATGTTTGTGTTAGCCAAGTAAATATACCCTCTGCCCATAGGGATCCGTCCCTTTCAACAACTTGATGTGAAGTGGGCGAACAAAATTGGTTACCTCCATACCACACATACTTCTGGAGCGTCGTTTAGTCCAAGATAGGATGATCAATGTTGAATAATATTACGTATATCTACCATTCTACCAATATTAATTACCTTAATTAGGAAGTAATCTTTAGGAGAGTCCTTTCCGAGGCCATACTTGTCCAGCGCATCTCTTATTACAGTAGATACATTGTCAGTCGGGAGCAAGAGAAGTGATTTGTATGGAATTTCTGGATTAATGCTGTCGCCGTAAACTTTGAGAATATTCGCTGAAAAGAAATTGTGATTATCACCATTGCAGAGAGAACTCTTATTGGACATAGTGAAAAAATGGATTTTTTTTCGTTTAATTGTTGTTGTTGTTTGTTGAATCTGTTGTTGTTGTTAAAAAAAACGCTAATGATCCAATCAATTTTAACTTGTCAGTACTTGAACATTGAAGCCGTAAAACGACTATCACTCTAATTCCTCCCATTTTCTATTTCTACACCATCCAAGGATGGTCAACACCGAATCCTAATCCTAATCAACTATTCCAACAGTATTTCGTAATATTATTTTAAATATTGAATATATATATTCTCAATTAGCACACATTCAACAGATAAGATTGAACTATCCAATGTGAATGTAAATAAAATGATTTGGTAATACAGAAAAGTAATATAAAAGTCGTTGTGATAGATTTTCTGTTTTTATAGTAGAATGAAGTCTATTATTTTTTGCCATAAGCATAAGATAATAAGTAATGAAAATGACAAATTTTCAAATAAAACTATTGCAAATTTTTTTCAAAATCAAGCATTTATTACATCAAATATAATAAATTCCGAATGTATTCAAATATTGGACCAATTTTGAAAATCCCTGAGTCCCTAACCTGACCTACAATGCCATGCATAACACAAGTAAACAGGCCATTCAATACATAAATATATATAGTGTCCATAAAGTCCTAAATTTTTTTTAAATTGCAAAGGGAAATTAACGATACCATTTATTGTTTTGGCCCTCACAGATGTATTGAATGAGGTAAAAATACTTGAACAATTACTGATTGAAAAATAACAAACCTGGTTAAGATATATTGAGAACTGAATTCATAGAAAAAATTGAAACTATAAAGGGACTTTATGGACACCCTATATATTACAAATACTCTATATTAGCGAGAAGTGCTTGACATTGACATCTTCTAATGTTTTAAAAGCAAATTGCGTTAACCACAAAATTCATGGAAGATTGCATTTAGGTTTATGGGTGAATGCTTTTTACCATACTACAAAACCTCAAAGTAATAATGTCATCGTTTGAAAAAATTTCAGCCAATGACGTAATGTTTGAGACAATAGACATTGTACGTTATTTGTTTAAGAGATGTACATTGAAATTCCTTTCATAATTTACTGAATATAATGTTCCACAAATGAATCATAGATAACCGAGCCTGATATTAGTTTACAATTTTTATAGCCTACTGTGACATAATAATTGAAAATCCAGATATCCAAATAAGGTATACTAATGAGTGACAAATGTAAAATGTCATATAAAAGTGTTTCCATACATTGAATAATAGAACTTCAACTTTTGGGTAAAATATTGGATCACGTAGGACAAGAGAAGAACTTCAATTTGAAATCAAAAATATTTTTTTTGTTATTCTCAAATATAATTCATCAAAATGATTTGTATCTAATAACAGTTATATTCAGTAGTGTGCTAAAAATATTCACTTTAGCCTGCCTATTATAACATGAAAAAGAATTTTAATGGGAGAATTGTCTGAATCAGTAACCACATTCAAGTCAATCAGAGCATGAGAAGTTCTGGTGAACATGTAAAGATTGAAGACCATAAATTTATACAACAAAAATTTTTGTTAAAAAGAATTGAATTAGGTAAATAAAAAATACTGAGTGGTTCAATCAATGATGTCTTGCACAGTACTTTCACAAATTTTATTCTTTTACAGTTTGTCTGACAAAAACCAGACTTTCCCAAACAAGTACCACATTGTTATTACTGAATAAAATTGTGAAATTGTGATTCAACACAAGGCCTTTGAAGCACTCCAAATAGCTGTTTTAATTCTTGCAGAGACAAAATATGTACATTTGAGAATATGAAAGTTAATAGGCTTTTCAATCAGATCGAAATTTTTTTAAATATTTGGTATTTCAAAGACTAATTTCCGACAGACTCCCTAAATAATATAGTTTAGTTAAAAACATAACTAGGCTATTCAACAATGTACCTCCTCGTTTTTGCAATTTTTGTTCCCGTCGTTTTTTCATTACAGCTTCTGGATTAGAAACAGTTCTTGTGAACGTTGATTCAGGTACTTGGCTGTATAGATGTTTTACTGTGTAAATCTGAAAAATATAATTAAAACAAAAAATTATCTTCTGGACACAGAGGTGAAACAGACGCGAATCGTAATACGACCAAATAGAGTGATGAGTTACTGAAAAGCAATTAATTTGTGTATGCAGTTCAATAAACCTTGGTATGCACATTAAAGATCAATAATATACAGAGAATCTCCGCAAGATTTAAAATACATTAAGGTGTTTTACTAAGTACAATATTATAATACTTAAAAAAAGAATGAATGTATATGAAGTTTAAATTAACGTCTAGCATTATCATTTTATTACTTGAGTGACAAAGGTTTTCATGCAAATTTGAAAATATACGAGCAATAAATAGTATTCTTGAAAATTTGAAAGCAGATAATCCAAGTGAAAAATAAATCGTTCGCCCTTTGAAAGAACCAAACAATTCTGATCAAACAGTTACACTTGAATTACATTACCTCTTGTTGTCTTGCATCAGTACTGCTGCTATCTTCAGTTGAAGAGCTATTATTCTTTTTTGAAGCCTTTTCTTGTTTCTTCTTTAATTTCTTTTCCTTTTTTGTTAAATTACGGGTTAATTTGAACGAGGAATCCTCGTTGTTTGGTCCGACAAACTGATCCATCAACCTGACCTGAAAAATTATGACAAAGGTTGCTTGCCAGGAAAAAGTGAATTTATGCATCATTGAACATGTGACTTGTTGTTACTGACAACAGAATAACTAATTATACCAAATTTTGTATACAAGTTTTGATGTGTACATGAGAGAATAAAATATGCATTTTATGAATAATGCAATTCAGAATAATATATAATATAACATATCCAATATTCAAGAATATATTTGAATATATTTGAGGCAAGTAATTATTGAGGTTTGGTCATTCTCATCTGAAGCCATTGATGAACAAAACCAAATAATGTACTAATCAGAATACATTCTGAAATAATATTTTTGAGTACAAAAATTTGAATATTTTCTGAATCGGATCATGTTCAAAAAAAGACTAGAAATAACTATATATATATTCGATGAGTGGCCTTCTAAAAAAAAGCAAAAAGTTGCAAATAAACAGTGATTTAGTTGATTTCCAATTTTTAGATTTTTTTGTCTTCAATTGTTCCAAACGATAATATTTTAGGTTGAATAATCTAAATTATTCCCAAAATCAGACATTTGAACCCAAATTTTTTCATCACGCGCTTTATACAACCCTCACTCTGAAATAGACTAAGTCTAAATGCTTTGCAGCTGGGTACGAATTCATTGAATCATTTTGGACATCTGAAGCATTCAGTTTCTGTGCATTTCTGTAAAAGATTTGGCGATCCAGAAGTGTATTTACCTATATAGAGGTAACAAATTGTGTTCACCTACTTTACAAGTTGTGTAAAGGTACTGAAACCTATGGGCAGGGGGTATATTCACTTGGCTAAAACAGACAGTCCCCGAACTCTAAGAACTAAACTGAGGAAAATTGGAATAAAATTATGGCCCAACCCTAATTAGGTACACACACTACGGGAGTACCTGAGATTTTCTATAAAATACTCACTGGTGCTTTGTCATCAACATTGTGCAATAGAAACCTTCCTTCTCGATCATCTTTTACCCAACTAAGTTGCACCAATAATGGTTTTTCCTTGTCTTTTAATTGTCTCATTTCTGAAAAAAATTTAAGCGTTACATAACATTGCATCTATGTAAGCCTTTGGCATATTATGTGTGAGTAACAGTTTAAGCAAACACGAATTTATGACTTGTGTTATAATACCTTGCATTATCGTAATGATAAACGTAGTAACGTAGTTTAGTAACGATCTAATAAGTTCAAATTATAAAAAATATCTAAAATAAGTTTGTCATACTGAATTACTCCTGATTCTGAAGACAATAAGGGAACAACTCTACTTGAAATAAAAAATATTGTTTTGAGCTAATTGGAAAATTTTAATTTTAAATCGTCATATTTTTATCTGTTTGATAATATATACCATTGGCTAAAATTTTGAGTATATAGTTACTATATTCTGATAAAAATTGGTTTGGTGTGATTATTTGATTTCATGCATTACAGAGAAACAAAAGTTCATGCAATTCATACAAAAAAATTCATATTTTGGAGAACAATGCAAAAAGAAGTCAGCAATTGATAGTTTAATTAACAAAGCAACCTAGCAGAAAATGACTTTGTTCACAATAGCTATGCTGAATGCTTGTGAAGTTGGAAACGAGGTCTAATAATTGAGTCTACCAGATGAAAATGGAGGGGAGGATAATTGTGATACTAAACGAAAATTACGGTAGTTACGAGGTAAGGCTAAAAAGAAACGGGACTGACGTCACAGATTGCGCAACATGATTTACCACCGGTAATCAGCACTTTTACAGTGTGGCGTAATATGTGTTCTTTGTTTAACAGCTGTTTTGACACAATATCGCAATTATTTTTGCTTTTTAGGATCCATAGGTGAATGTGATTAATTGCTTGTTGAAAAAAAATTGCTTTGCGACATCTGATTGAGTTTTTGGGCAATAGGGGGTTCAATTGCAGAATGACGATTGAGCGAAGAATTAACATTAAATTTTGTGTCAAACTCGCAAAAAACGGCAAATGAGACTTTGAAGATGTTGCGTGATGTTTATGGAGATTTTTCCATGTCCAGAACAAGAGTTTTTAAATGGCACAAGCGATTTGTGGAAGGCAGGGAAGATGTTGAGAATGATCCAAAGTCAGGGAGGCCCTGCACTTCCACAACTGATACCAACATCAAAAAGGTTCGGCAGTTGGTTCGCAGTGACCGTCGCTTAACAATTCGCGTCATTGCCAAAGAAATTGGGATGGACAAAGAAACGGTCCGCACCATTTTGGTTGACACTTTGGGAATGCGAAAGGTGTATGCCAAAATGATGCCAAAGGCTCTTGAGTTGACTGAGGAGCAGAAAGCTCAACGATTGAATACATGCCGAGTCGACATGCATTTTTCCAAGTTTGACACAAAATTTAATGTTAATTCTTTGCTCAATCGTCATTCTGCAATTGAACCCCCTATCGCCAAAAAACTCAATCAGACCTCGCACAGCATTTTTTTTCAACAAGCAATTTATCACATTCACTTATGGCTCTTGAAAAGCAAAAATAATTGCAATATTGTGTCAAAACAACCGTTAAACAAAGAACACATGTTACGCCACACTGCAAAAGTGTTGATTACCGATGGTTAATCGTATTGCACAATCTGTGACGTCAGTCCCGTTTCATTTTAGCCATTAAACTCGTATTAAAGAAAGTAAAGGAGGGAATCAATGTATAAACCGAATTCCTTGAGTTTAGTTGTGTATAAGAATGGTAATATAGGAGCCCATAAAAGCAATCGATGTCGATATCGTAATTGTGATATATATTACTTCAGACACATTACTCACGGAAGCCACTAGTGGTTAGACTCAACTCTTATTGTGTCACATGGTAACATCTCGAATTTAAATCTCATGTCTACCAGTGGCTGCTAATACAGAGCCTTGTTCAGACCAAACATTGTATAAATATGTCATATAAAAAAAACAGTAATTGTTTTTTAATTCGAAAAAAAAAATTTGAATATACCATCAATGTCCCTATTTAGATAATTTTATTGACTTGGAATGTGCTATCAGAATACTATCACACTATTTGTTATCAATTAAAGTTGGATACAACCTGTTGACCGTACTTCAGACCACTCGAAATTCCTCAAATAACAAATCAAATATCATTAACACTCTCTAATAGTGGCCAGAAATTTTACCTTTGGATATACATGGCATAGTAATGATAGTACCGTATGTACTTCGAATATGAAATTTCAATTGCGAAACATCGGAAAAACAAATTTTATAAGTGCAAATTTAGTAACAAGTTAAAATACGCAAACAATTCTAATATTTTTGCAACAAAAAAGTCACAATTTTAAATCCCCTATTTACAATATTTTGGGCATTCCTTCCCATTATCTGACATAACATTATCCAAATTTAAATTTTATCAATACCAATAATGACTAGATTCAAAGTTGCAATTACGGCATGCAGTCAATGTTGCATTACACACAAATAAACATATACAATATCTAAATTAGAATTGGAGTCGGATTACCATACTCTCTATTAAAAAATCAATTTGTAATTAGGATTTGGATAAAGTTCAGATTCAGTTTTCATTTTCAAAGCACAGCAGATCAATTAATGCAGTCAAAAATAAACTCATTATTTAAAAAGGTGAGATGACAGAGGGAATTAAATTGTAACTATGACATTTCTGTTCAAAACGTACAAAGTAAAAGTATATATGGTAACTTATAAATTATTATAAAGCATCTGCCAGACAGCTAAATAAAATTTGTTTGTAAATAGCATTTATGCTTATTCAAAACCAGCTAGCAATTCTGAGTCAAGTTTGTGATAAAACAAGTGCGAATGATAAAATAATATTTAGGTAATCTTCAATGTTTTTTGAACTCAAGACTTATATATATAATCAAAGTCACATATATAATATTATCAAATGAACATTGTATTCCATTGAAGCATTTGCTCTCAACTATTTGGTATTGTATTTACAATATATCGACATAAATGTTAAACAAGTCAATATTGACATACAAAATATTCTAAGTAATATAATATTGTGTATTCTGCCCTTCAAAACAAGGCGTTTCCCCGTTCCCATCCATGACTATAAATCACCAATAAATCATCTTTAATTTAACTTGGCATAGAGATAATAAATGCACCCCAAGGCACATTCAATTCAGAACCCATAATTGCCTAGAGGCGATTTTTAATCGTGAGAAAGATGGCTCAAACTGAAACATTGATAATCAAATATACAAAGTAAATATCTCTATCATTTATAACTGCATATTTTTACCACTGTGAAAATTTTCCAAATGTATATAAGAGAAATGTGTGCAAGTACTCGAAGAAAAAAGTACCTCATAATTGAAATAGTCAAAAAATTTTCCATGAAATTCAATATCATATTGTTATATATATAGAACCTCGCATGATTGCAAATAAAAATAAATGTTGTTGAAATATTTCATTTCCAACTAGGAACTCCAGGGACAATTCTAACTCTGGAATTCTTACAGAATACTATTTGAATGTAGGTATTTCTATCATTTATAACTGCAGATTTGTGAAAATTTCCAATTGTATATAAGAGAAATGTGTGCAAGTACTCGAAGAAAAAAATACCTCATAATTAAAATAATCAAAAATTTGCATGAAATTCAATATCATATTGTTATTATAGAACCTCACATGATTGTAAATAGAAATAAATGTTGTTGAAATATTTCATTTCCAACTAGGAACTCCAGGGACAGTTCTAACTCTGGAATTCTTACAGAATACTATTTGAATGTAGGTACTAAAATCTACAACTGACAGAGACAAGAAATTGGATAGAAGTGATAGTTTAATTAAGAGAACAAGATTGCCACTATCCATATGCAAATTTACAGATGTTTCTAGATTTTAAACAATATATAAAATTAGTTAATATATTGCAGAATTAGGAATGCCTGAACAAGTCTTTATAAAAAAAAATGCAAGTATTTATTAATGGTTTTAACTTTCAGGATTTGCAAAAAAATTCAGTATTCTGACAATTACTGACAGAAACACAACTACTAATACTTGAATTATATTCAAATTACAAATTCATTCCACACTATTCCACTTACCATACGCCTCTGTGCAGTGTAAAATTGACAACAAAAAAATAATTAATTAGTGTTGGGAATAAAAGGAAACGAAGCAGGAGGGCATAACAGAAAAAATAAATTCTTAATAAAGCAAAGATAAAAACAATAATGCAAATCAACATCTGTGACAAATGAAATGTAATAACTAATAAGGAAAGAAAGAAAAATTTAGAAAGAGAAATTTGAGCAAATCAGTGTGTAACAACAACAAGAAATCCAAAAATCTTAGTTTGAGATTGATAGTAAAAGTTCAAATTGCTGAAAATACTAAAAATACTGAATTCTATGCACACTGATCAGGGATGGCGAAAACTGAATAATCTGCTATTTCAAATAATATCCCTAATTGGAGAAGACCCCGTACCAGTTAAACATAGATTGGATTTGTTTTCTACTTATTGTAGTTTACAGAAATTCAATGAAGAGCCATAGTGTAAGACTTTAAATGTTCATAATGGTTATTATTCAAACACTATTCTGAAATATTTCTAATCTAAAATCAAGAATTTAAAAAATTGAATAATATGATCATCTTTGAATCGATTCAAATTTGAGTCGTTTCGGAAATCCTTGGACTAACACAATTTTCTTACATGAACTATCACATACGTCTATCTACCGGTAGTTATAATTCTCATCTTATTCATCTAGTAAAATAGAAATTGAAAATTTGAGTGTGATACCAACCTCCATCCACATGAACTTCATTTATGATATAAGTTGGTTTTGTCAGCATTCTCATGTCAGGCCGAAACTTAGTTGACAACATTTCTACGACTTCTTTTGTTGATGAATTGCTGGATACGCGAATACACTTTGTCGCATATTTTCCGTTATTTGCCGAATCTTTATGGTAGAATCTCATTACTCCATGACATTCAAGTTTCTGAAATGATAATCGTATGCTTGATTGATTTTATTTCAAAACATCCCACAAAAACAGTAAAGAGCAAAGGCAAATAGCTCGCGATATATCTGTAGTTTACAACTCAATCCAGTCAAAAGTGACTTCTGTGCTGTATTTATAACAAATTCCCTGATTTGGACCCGGGTCCCAATCCCATGTCCACCACTTCACACAGGGTGTAATAAATTGGGTAAGTAATGCCAAACCAAAAAAGGGGTAAGTCGGTTAACTCTTTTTGACGAGCATTGGATGTTTCTGCAAAGACTTGTTCACAGCAAAAGAAATCATAATATAAATAAGTGATGAAAAGTTGAATATGTGACAAATTTATTAAAAGAGTACTAGTAAATTATAGCATATGAATTTGGTAATATATCTGGCTTATGATTATTTGAATTCAATCATGAAACCAGTAATAATTGAAAAGTTGTCAGCCTTACTAAACAGAATACAATAAAACCATCAATCAAAACACAAGTAAAAGAGAGAAACGATGGTTTGTTCCAAAACAAAGAACAATAGTAAAACACTTGTTGAGTGTAGTGTTATCACTTATTCTCAATGACCAATGATAAAAATTTCGTCTCGTCAATACAGATAGGTATGGGACATACATAAGAAGCAGGAGACATCTATAGATTATGCTTGATGAAGAGTCATCTCTAACTAAGAAAACAACAATAGAAATATATGTGATCACTGGAAGACAAAACATTACCAGGCTCGAAAGTGATTGGTGATTCAGGAAATAATGTTTTCCTGAATACTTCCTGTAATATTTCAAACAAGGGTGTGTCAACAACTTAGAAATTGGCTCCAAACCTCATTCAAAATATAGACCTAAATAACTTAGGTATCAAACACATTTAATCAATATTACTTTAACTGGGGCTCCCGAAGTATGCGCACCAAGATGGCCGACATCGGAATGTAATATGTGTACTAGGTTAGGGTTAGGCCATAATTTTAGGTATAAATACTACGGGAGGCTCTTGGCTAGTCTTCGAACTGATAATAGGACTAAAATAAGAAAAATTGGAAAAAAATTATCGCCTAACCCTAACCTGTTACCAATGTTACGCTCCGATGTCCGCCATCTTGGTTCGCATACTTCGGGAGCACCCTTTAAATCACTTCTCATTATGATGCAAAAATGCCTGATTTTTGCTGAAAATTAAAACCTTATCTTTCTACTCATGATTGGTCGTTAAAAATTAGAAGGAGGTTTTATACTCCGCATTATGTTTAAAGTAAGATAGCTATAAAATGATATGGCTTATGACAATGTTGTTACTTGCAATAAGTGTTATAACACACTTTCTAATAAAAATAGAAAAAAAATTATGAAAAGCATTGTTACTCTGCAAGTCAATTTGTGCACTCTATTTGTCAAACATATCAAACATGATACAATTCGGCATGTTGGCTATTACCTTATAAAATCATTTAATGGCTGCTCTTACAATATTCTTGAAAACATTTTTAAATTTTAGCTCAACTAATCCGAAACTTACCTTCAATATTTTGCATTCACGTTTTAGGAACAACATGTTTTCTGCTGACAAAAATGATCATCCACATTCTATATTAGCAAGTAACTAATTCAAACAAAACTGCTGCCAATTTGAATTTAAATTTGCCTTACAGTAATCAAGTGAATCAAATAAAAATCCCAAATATGATATTACCTCGTCTGGAAGAGATATTGCGAATAAATCCAATCTACTTTCATTCCATTGTTTGATTATTGATGTAAGTCTCTTCCTTTCGTGGTCTAAACTTTTCTTATCCATGATTACTGTTGTAAATTTTCAACTCGAGTTATTGAAAAAAAATTCTACATTATTTTAACCTAATCATCCATGCTGTAGATCATTTGTTGAAAAAAATACACATTTGAACAGAGAATTTTAAGATAAAAAAGATATCATGTTCCATTTCAACATATTATTGACGCACTCGTCTGGCTAGATACATTAGCAGGCAATGCAACTTAAGTAAAATCACTCATGTAAATAACTTCACAGTGACGTAAGAAGGCCCTTTAAACCAGTGGTTCCCAACCTTTCTAACCTGGCGGGCCGGTGAAATTAAATTAAATGTACTTGCAGACCGGCAAATAATTGAATTGACCCAAAGAATAACATATATTTGTCTAATATAATGCGCACTCAATCGGTCAGGGCACAGTCAGGCACTCAATACAGCAATATGCTTCTAAAGAAAAAGACACACTTTAAAACATTACACACAGAGAAAAACTATCAAATAATGTGCCGGCCAAAAATAGAAATGGATGAAACATAAAATA
The DNA here is from genome assembly GCF_964204865.1 of Styela clava. Classification (NCBI taxonomy): domain Eukaryota; kingdom Metazoa; phylum Chordata; class Ascidiacea; order Stolidobranchia; family Styelidae; genus Styela; species Styela clava. The sequence goes on from NC_135250.1 coordinate 22,916,262, forward strand.
ATATCGTATATTTGAGTAATAAATGCAGTGCTGGGCACCCATCATGCTGGGCACCCTAACTCTAGTCAGGATTTTGCTGCTGTTTCGTTCTGAACATAGGATTGCAAACGAGGCCCCAAAAAGAAGTTTCTGCAAGAGTAACTCTGCAGCAGTGGGCAGTCGATTTTTTTGCTTCGTTTTAATTGAACCTAGAGGAGAGAGATCGCTCAAGTTAGTCAGTTCTTTATCGTCGGCGCCGATGCCATTTTGGGCAATCGTATGTGTATTTGGCAAGCTCTATGACGTGATTGTGAGGTCGTAGTGACATAATTTTTGGATAGCGTAGTCAGGTGGGGGTTAGTATTGACAAGTCAAAAATTTGTTATGCTACGCCGACTACGGACTAGAAGTAGCCTATGTTAGGTACAAAACTACACATGAACCCATTACCGGTACCGGTAGGTAAAAAGATAGATAACTTAGTTCATTTTGAAAATTACACAATCTGACAATACAAACAAATAAAAAATGGAGAATTCTGGAGAGCAAGCAAAAAAGTTTAAAAAAGTTTAAAACAAGATGAGTATCATGTCTGCATGTTCCCGCTCACAGGCTCACCAACACGCATTCACATAAAATAACACAAACATTGTTAAACAAGGCTTGAGTCGGAAATAAACACACAAAAATACAGATGGGAAACATGCAGGCCTAATGAAATCATATTCAGATATTAAATTGCAGAATTGACTGGAATCAGCCCTAAATAAAACTTACACGAGTCATTGGGTTGTCGGCTTATAGCCCAATACAGCGCTAAGATATTTATCATCAATAACCCTAGTTATGGTACCGGTACCTAACTATGTGTACAGGCTGACAGGTGTAACAACGATCAGGGAATCGAATCTCAAGATGAATTCTGTAATTGCGTCTCGGCCCACGGTTCGAAATTATTATACCGTAATCTACATAATACCTATTGCAACTACATTTTCAATTTCTTAATTATCATAATGTCAGAGTAGTCATTTCCTATGTTACTGTACTAAATATGAAAATATATTACTATTCCTCAACTTCACCAGTTCATGAGATTTGGTTGAAGAACTGAATACAGAATATTTGACTTAACGCGCATGCGCGTAGACATTCCGTTAGAGGGCATAGAAGCACCAAAACAAACCCGGTAGTTTGCGTCGGTTTACAGAATTTGGAATTTTTAATATTTGCCTCGCTCAGATAATCTCTACTGTGACGTATCTTTTTCTTTCATCCTTTTTAATTTTATTTCTCGAAGCACAAAAATCATACTGAAAACATCGAGATAAAGATGGCCTGATTCAAAAACATCCATGTGTCCAACGTATCGTTGATGCAATGTTGGTCAACGCGATTAGCTGCGAAAGGGAACAGGCACTTTAAATTGATTAATTCTATATGATATGTATTTTTCATTTAGGATAGGATAGGATTTACATATTTATCCCGGGGGAGAGGAAAGCCGATAAGACGGCTTATCCATATGGCGAACCACGGCCTCTCGTCCGGTTACCATTCTAAGTCGGGTATGGGATTAGTTATATATTGTTTGTTTCCGGAAGCATGGACTTGGTGGTGGAGGAAGCCGTAACCGACCAGCGGTTACGTGAACCACCCAACGACGGCGAGGAGTCCAGCAATCCTCTCGCACATAACCATCCCTGCATGGGATTCGAACCTGCGAACCCACGCAGAGTAATTAGAGGTGCGGTGGCGAGCGTATTCCTAACGCTTAGCCCGTTGAGCCACACCGCCGCGCGACTTTTAAATGTTCTTGGGCCTGAGAGACCCTGTTGAAATCACCATATTTGCACGGGTTTATCCGATTGCAAACAATAATAGACTGGAACTGCATTTCTAATAGGAATCAGGTATTTCATGCAACCTTGAAGCAATGGACCTTTCCCCGAGAATGGACTTTCTTGTTTACTTCGTGACATTGGCCAAGCAGCAAGATGCAAAAAGTGACGTAACAATGCCCCCTTTTCGCATCCGCTCAGACACTTTTCTCACTCGGACAGATTTTCAAGCGTGATTGTAAACATTACCTCGTTTCCGCGTTTTTGAATATTCGTTAATTTTCAGTTGTGTTTTGGGAACTGAAATAAAAATCAGGTAATTCAATGATCACTCTGTCTTTCTAGGAGTTTTAATTTAATTGCAGTAATAAAAATTAGGCTGTGATAGACTAGCCTGAAATTCTTTACCGGTACTTTTAAAAAACAGATTGTTGTATGCGATGAATCATAATGATGGTTTGAAACACATACCCATTTTACAGACGCCAACTCGCAAAAGCACTCCTAAAATATCCTTGACAATTTTGCAATGGTAAAGTATAGGGAGAATTTTCCGAGGGTTAAAGGTCGGGGAAAGGTCCATAAACCACGAGGGAAGAAGCACCGAGATGGAGACGCTCAATGGTATTTGGCGTTTTGAAAGTGATGTATTGTAAATATGTAAAGCATGTCATGTAAATGCATCTTACGTAATTACATACATACATTTTCTGAAATGAAGGAACCTGTTGTTGGTGAGTTGGATTGAAAAGAGAACCAGTTCTTAAAAGTTTGAATCCCAGCGCTTGGATTCCAAATAAGTCATCCAAATACCAATTACCGTGTGAGCAGGGGGCAGTTTGGAATTAAGCGAGCAATGATTCGCGTTCGTATCCCTACAACATTATGATAAGTATAGTATACTGTATACTATACTATATAATGTGACTTCCCGGGTGAATTATAAGATGTCTTTATTAAAATGACTGTAATAACTCTTGAAAATAAATTACAATCGATACAACTTGTTAGACTACAGCATTTGTAAGAACGCAAGGATAAGGTATAAAAAACTTCAAGCGACCCCGGTCAAATTCAACTACTTACATAAATTTTGACTCCGAAACAAGGCTAAATATGTTACTACTTTTAGTTCCTTCCACCTTGCGAGATGTGCGAAGTCAAATCATTTAAGCTGCTACTCTCATATTTTCAAAAAAGGAATGAAACTTGTAAAGTTTTGTGAATTTTATTTGCTGTACATTAATATTGAAGTACAGGTATTAGTGTATTTCAAATTTTATATTTAGACACGAACAATGAAGTCATCCCATGCACATCTTATTTATTTTAAATCCTTCTTCAAAGGATTTATAACGTTTCAGTTATTTTTCTTCATCTACTTGGGTTCATAACGTAATATTTGCATATGCAAGTCGTGGCATTCTCCTTTTATTAGATCCATTCTCAAGCAGGGCTGCATATGCCAAGTTAATACGTATAAACGAACATAACGACATGTTACTGGCTCAGGAAACTTATTGATCACTTTTGTGTTCTTGTCGTTGTTTCCCATAAATATCTAAAAAGAAAATTGAAAGATGTGGATTTAAGTTAGTTTTTCTTCGTTTTTACGGTATTCGAGAAAACCAGATAGCAAAAGCTCAAATATGTCAAATTAGACCGTATGTGATATGAAGGTGTGCCTGTGAAATTTGAAAACAATAAATGTGTGGAGTAACATATCGGGCCTGTATAACTGGCCCATTAGTTGCGAAAAAAGAGAGGCAAATTTTCATCTCGTTAACGTTTTATAACAAACGGATATAATGGATCCAACAATACCTATAATTTATCGAAAATTGCTCACATACCTTAGTCTCGCCACTTTGTTGGATGAATTCCATGTTGGTTGTCGTATTTCCACAAGACATTTTGTATGTCTTTACCCAATGCTCATCCTTCCATTTAGTGTTGGGCCGTCCTTGAGTCACTACGCCCCCTACCGACTTTGGCCTTTCCAGGTCTATCTGAATCCATCTTTGGCTGTCTGACGCTATAAAATGAAGTCAGTAATAAATTACACTACATCGATCATGAAAAGTTGCTACTACGCTTCATCCTAAATAATAGAATAATAATAATAAATTGTAGTACATGTATGAAACTTACAAACAAATTTTTTACTCTGCAGAGACATGTCATGGACATTGGCCGATAAATTTATACCATGACGCCAACAAATATTTATAATATATATGAACGTTTTGAAGTATTTTATTTGAAAGCCTTATTTACGAAATATTTTCCATAACTGTAGTTTCATCAGATAACCTACATTGTTTTGATGCGGCGGGGTGAAGAAAAAGACGGGAGAGTGTGTTTATATATATTTGATTTGTCCGCGAGGACAGATATATATAAATTATTTTTAAATTCAGCAAAAACTTAACGTTGAAAAATGAAGGTTTTTGAACTTTTTGCTATTCATAGTTGGCAATATGCTTTTGGGACTTCTATTCCTATCCCATATACAAGGATGTGATTCAGACAACAACTTAACATCTATGATACGAGAAATATACAAACGTCATATACAAACTATGTTTGATTATTATTTAATCTAATTGAAAGCAGCCAAAACTTACTCCCGTGTGGACACCATGCGCCAATGGGATTTCTTCTATCAGTACTTCCCAGAAGGTTCCTTTCGTCGATTGCATCGAGTCGTCCAAAATAAGGAGCATGGGCGATATCGTAGTGAGAAGACGCCGTGATAGAAGTACTAGGAATCTCAAAATTTTTCATCCCCATGGAGCAATAAAGAACTAAATATAAAATATCAATTGCTTTTATAAATTATACAGTTAGTATAATATTATGCTCTAACTAACAGATCATGATCTGAGTGTGCGTAAAAATATGTCACTCAATCATATGTTCAATACAACATAACGGTAACAAAATGTAATATGTATATATATATATATGTTAGGTATGCGTTTTGCACAAATTGGTATGTCGGGTCCGGCTCTTTTGGTCGGGTTCAGGATCGAAAACAGAATATTTCAGCCATCGGTATTGCCGATATATAAAGCAAAGAGTGACCAGTCATTTAAAAGCGTTATTTATTTGATAGGGTTTAAGCGTACTTCAAATCTTTCAATAAGGTATGTTTCTGTCCAAAAATGTACGGGAGAACTTGAATTTAGAATTGCGTAGAACTACAGTAATATTTGGGTCAATTTTACGTGATATTTGTATCAAGACTGAAATTTATTGGCAATTTTCTTCTGAGCGAATTACCACGCAAGTGCAAAAGTACCGTTATTACATTCCACGTTACCATGTAATTTTGTTGCGAGATAAGAAGATAATGGCATGGATTTTCAAACCCGGTTATGGATTTAGATTTCCTTGGGTTAAAGGTGTAATAACCTCACATTGCCTTGTCATAGTAGAATTGATTCACGCGCGTTGTAATGTTTAAAACGATAGTTCTCGTTGAAATTAGTATTTTGAGTCATTTTTTTTTTAAAAAGAAATGGTTCGTGACTTATGGATGGATATAATTACGAAAATTTATATTTCAAACACGTACAAAAGAGGCGGAAAACAATTTACGTTTCACACAAAATTACGTCGATAAAATTGGCACAATTGGTCTAATGTTTGGGATTTACGCAACAGTAATTCTTCAGTCAACAGAAAGTAATTTTCTGAAATTGCATGCCGTGGGATTATGTCCGAAGTACCGGCAAACGTAACTATATTACCACGAGTAAAACAATGTCTATTTTTAATAGTTGAGTTTTAGATCGATGCTTTTTTTAAACAAATTGGTTCTATTTTCTTCATTGGAAAGAGCTTCATATTTTAGAACCGAACAAGTTCTTAGAAAGTCGCAGTGAAAACTTGCTTATGTTTTGAAATGACCCAATTTTCCCTATTATGTCCACAACTTGTTTCAAACTGTGTTAACGTGCTTTTGGGGCACTGAACTCAACATCTCAAAGCTTTATTGTCAGCTCGGTTGGGTCCTATATATATGAGCTATCCACCTTCGTCCTTGAACTTATTTAAGTAAACATATAGCGCTCATTTTTTATATTAGAAGACGCTGACTAGATAAAATATCAGACGTCTAAAAGACTATTCATTTGAATTTGTGAAGCAGACCCAAAAAAGGTCGAATAATCTTACAGAAAAGTCGTTAATCATTTATCATATCTGCTACACAAAATGGTGAATGTAGCATTATGATGTGAATAAAAAGTTCGTTTTTTTTAATTCACACTCAATATAGAATCTTCGACGAGCCCGAATCCCGCCTCCAATTCTGCCAAACGCAATTTTATGAAAAATGAACGCAATAACAACATAGAAAACCAGTGAGCGTGGTAGCCAGCATCTCAAGAACTTACTCATGCAAGGTTAGCTGACCGCAAAGTCACGACCACCCCGAAGGGTTAGTATTATAATAACACAATAGTCAATGTTGAAAACGTTGTTCTGTAATTGTGAAAGCGTTTACCAGGATCTTACTTCTATACTAGGCTACCATGAGCATTATTTTTAATGTATGTATTTGCTCTGCAATCTTCTCCCGTCACTTTGTCATTGAAAGTCGTATAACATGGGAATGAGATTTTATCAAAAAGCTTTCTAATCTTTTTCAAATATTTAATCGTTGTTCAAATTTACATGAAGAATTGAATTGAGCTTTCACCAATACAAAATCGTTTAGCTTATATTATTGGATTTTGGCTGCAACCCGCTTGTCATGGCAAGGATCGGTTAGTCAAAGTCAGCATTGCTCATATTTTACATCATCTAATATTTAACTATATATCAGACTAAATATTGGATAATTAAAATCTGTATATTTTTTATTTTTGAACAATTTTGTGTGTATTTGGCGTTAACGAGGACTGTCTCTAAAACGTCGATGTCGCGTTGAGATAATGCCGCAAACATCATCAGCTTTTATCTCAAATACGGCTATTCAACTCCATAGATTTATTTTTTCGACAATGGAAAACACTTGAAGAAATCTGTGCGGAATCATTGAACGAAGTACAAATATATTTTACTTTCTCGCTGTTTACTTACCTACTTGAACCCAGCCCAAGTCGGGCGGTTATATTTGTATTTTAGTTTAACGTCCTTTTTATATTGAGAATTTTCACATCGAATTAAAAAGTACAAATTGAATGTTAATTATTTACGGCAAACTATTTGACTTCACCTGGAGAAAATCCAGTATGCTATATATGTAGAAATACATTTTTTTAGGAAATTAAAATATTGATCATGTCATATGCGATGACGTCAATAACATAGTTGTATATTTACTTATGAATTTTCGTGTTCATTCCTCGTCTAAAGTATGCAATATGTACATTAATGATTAAAGCACTGGCAATGACAATGAATATGAGCCACTTACAACAAAATTAAATAAATATAAAAAAATAAATATAAAAATATTTATAATTTTATATCCATAATATATTGCAACCATTACTTACGTGGGGGAATCAACTGCATCTGTTTTTTCAATTTTTCTGCAATGGAAATTTTGGTGAGAAATTTTATGAGTAATGGTCTAAAATTGTCAAAACTGAGGACTTTTATAAATGAAGAAGTCAAAATTGTTGACCTTTATAAAATATTGGGTTCACGACCTTTTCTATTGTTTCTCAATTACTCGATTCAGACAAATTGGAGAGGCGATATACCTGACACTCATAATTGCATGGGATAATTCGTGTTCGTATTACTGTGATAACTCTAAAGAAAATGTACTGGTATTTCACAGTAATTAGTGTAGTGCAGTTTTACTGGAATACACTCATTGCAATTATGTAGCAATTCAGCTATTTACGTGGCCAAATATCAGGCCGTTTCAACCGTCAGAGTCAAGATGATTATTATTAGGTTTTGAAATATGAAGTCATATTCACTGAATTTTTGATATTTTAACGCCATGGACTTGTAACACACTAGCGGAAATCCTTTGACAGTTTGATGTTTAGAAAAAAATGGGATATCCACGTTAACTTTCGGAAGAAAAATATCATTTTCTGATTAAACCACAAGCAATGTTGGTTATAAAAAGGAAAGAATATACCTTCTAATTTTCTCATTCTTTTTGCCATCGCCCGGTACATCAATTTATCTCGTCTGCTTCCACACGATAATTCGGGTTCCTGTCTTCCTGATTCACAGTTTTTTCCTGACTCACCTTTCTGTCCAGGGAGCCCATTCAGTCCGGGCAGGCCAACAGGACCCATTTCACCAGTTTCACCCTTGCAAACCGAAGGGTCACAAGGCTTGTTATTGGAAATGCCTTCGTTGTCAGACATTACCGCAGAGCAGAATTCATATACATTGACGTTGGTTACGTTGCCTCCGAAGACAACGCTTGCCAGGATTAGATTACTGATTAGCAATCTCAAGAATTGCATTGTGTGCTATTAAGGTATTTCCTAACCTAAATTAAACGAAAAGTATTTAGTAGTTTTAATTCAAACTGATTGTGGCAATAACTAATTATATTGCTTGAAGCTTAAACCAAAACCAAAGAGTTTTTCGTATAGATAAATGGCAAATCGGCTGAACATTGGTGCATGTTTGCCAGCAAGATAACCGTTTAGGTACCAACCAAGTTTCAGTCAGAAATATCAATCTCCAACCCATTCCGTAATAATTTGAATTTTGTGTAAACTAAGAAAACAAACAATCTACACAATATCTTTATCCATCGTTGACGATGTTTGACTGTGTTTTTACAAAAGGAATTGCTTGAAATAATCCCAAAAATAAACATTATTTCCACATCTTTTTCCCAAGCACGACCAAACCATTTCCAAACAAGATAAGCCTAATTCACTATAAATTTTGCACCACCTTTTATGACTATGTTTATGTGCGTTTATATTCTCGTGGCACGGGCGAAACGTTAGAAAAATATCGCAGGTTATTTTCTAAAAAATATATTTCACGTGAAGCGTTGAATCAATAAAATAAAGAAAACCAGATCAAAGATGATCAAGTATGAATTATGCATGAAACGAGTCTTTGAAATCATTTCTAATTATGGTCATTGCATAATCCATAAATGTTAAAAAAACGAAATGATTGTTCTTTGCAAAACATGCTGCAATTATAACGGTTCTTCAAGATACCAAGATATTTTATTTTAGGCGTAGTTAAACTTTATAATTTTTTCAGGTATAGGTAACTATTTTTAGAATCTGATGAATCTGTCGAAAGTATTAATCTGTGTGAAATTCTTATCGCTTCCATGAAGCTTGATAAGTTCTTCTGCCCTGAACTCCCAATTTCTTTTCCACTAAACTTTCCTCCCACTTGATTTTCTTTTGAGCAATCATTACTCTAAGTTGGTCAACTAATAGTTGGTTAAATGTAAATTAATTTGATAAATAATAATAATCTGTGACCCATTCTCATACCAGGGTTTTGTTTCAAAATTGAATTTTTTGATGTCACATTTGATTACAGCATAGCTTTATATAAGTATAATAAACCGATAAGCCGTTTTATATATCTACCTTCGAAAAATACAATTTCAGAACGGAATAAATAGCGGATTTGAATTGACGCAAGAATTCATGTCGATAATATTTTTGCAATGACTGAAATAATTTTTTCTCTTAAAGCCAACACGCCACCTGTACTTAAACCTCAAGCTTTGCTATAACTTTTTGCTTCATTCTTGCAAGCAATGATAATACTCGGAAATATTACGTCCCAAGCAAGCACTTATATATACGTTCCCGAACACAAAATCTATAACAACCTTTTTTCTTAAAATGTCTCGTTCAAAATGGTATTGCGCGACAAAAATTTTCTTGCAGTCAATGGTGTAATATCCCAATAAGCAATAATTAGATTTGAACAAAGGCAGAAAAACAGCGTAGGCGTTTCTCCTGATTACCATCAGCAGAACTTTTTGCGGAAACTCCCTAATCTCTTGTTGGAAGACGAGATCAAACAGTTGAAAATGGCAATTTGTTAAGTAATAACGGACGAAGATCCTTGAAGACTTGCAAAAGGGATTGCTGTTCACAAGTCTTACCATAATATATATAATTCAAATTGTGTCAATCGACATTTTGCTGATATTTTTGTTACCGTCAAATATTCAACTTCACTCTCTCAAAATAAATTACATTATTAGCGCAGATTGTGTGCCCAGGTAGCTATCTATTGTGATCCGAGTTTGGCGTACAATAACGAATATATATAAAAATATATTGTAAGGCATTTGAATTCATATTCTTTCTAACTTTGATTTGGAGAAGGTGGCGGTAAATTTTTTTTATGCTAGCAAAAGTATATATTCAGATCATCTTATAACTAATGTAGAAATTTATATATATATATATATCTGTCATCAGGTTTCACATTAAGCATGTATAATTTTTGAAAATACCTGCCATAAGAACATATTACTTTTCATCTGACCTCAGTGCGGTCAGGGAATTACGGTCAGTGAGTATCAGTCCATCATAACTAATTTTAGTTTGGTCGCTTGGACACGGAACAAAACAACAACAAACTATAGAGTTGCCTAGAAGGTGAACATAACTTAGGATTAAATTGAAAAACGTTGCAGTGCCAGTCAAGAGAATGAATACGTTCCTTCACATGTTTTTTGTGTCTAATCACAGTGTTGGATACGGTCGGCAAGGGGACGGGCTAAAAGTAGGCAATTGAAAATTATGCACGTTCTAGGCCCTTCGGAAAGATGGAAAATGGGTGTAATAACTTCTGAAACATAATGAATTAGCTAAAAATAGTCAAATTAGATGTGACTAATTTTCAAGTTCCTACGTTTAGTCCAGTGGTTGTCAAATTACGGCCCGTGGGCCGGATCCGGTGCACCGAAGATTTTTGTTTGTGTCTGCTGAAATTACGACTATAGTTTTTAGGGATATATATATAAATAAATATATAACGTACCATAAAACAAATATCGTGATGTCTCACGCATTATCCGAACTTGAATATAATCTAGCCTACAAAACGAGCCACATATACCCAGGGGTGGATCAACCATTACGCTATATAAGCACGTGCCCAAGGCATCAAAGAAAGGGTGGCACCACAGAATTTTTGGTAACCCCGTAGTATGCGTACCAGGTTATGGTTAGGACATAATGTTATTTCGATTTTTCTTATTTTAGTTCTATTATGAGTTCGGGGACTGTCTGTGTTAGCCAAGTGAATATAACCCCTGCCCATAGGCAAAAGTCGCTTTATATAACTTGATGTAATGTAGGCGAACAAAAGTAGTTACCTCCATGTTGATACACATACTTCTGGAGCGCCGAATTTTTTATAATAGAATTTTGAATTGCGCTTCAGTGTTTAATGAAATAATTAGAGTTGGTCTGACGACTCAAACCCCAATATTGTCTCCGTTAAACTAAATTTTGCTTTTTTCTCAAGTATCATATTTCCCTCTATAAATGTTTGGGGCATGAGAACTATTTCCAAAATATATCATAATTTGGCCTTCAATCAATAATGAATCCTGAAACTCCATCTTTAATTTCAGATGACAATAGTTTTATTATTATAGGATAGGATTTTACATATTTATCCCGGGGGAGAGGAAAGCAGATAAGACGGCTTATCCATATGGCGAACCACGGCCTCTCGTCCGGTTACCATTCCAAGTCGGGTATATGGGATTAGTTTTACTGTATTGTTTGTTTTCGGAAGCATGGACTTGGTGGTGGAGGAAGCCGTAACCGACCAGCGGTTACGTGAACCACCCAACGACGGCGAGGAGTCCAGCAATCCTCTCGCACATAACCATCCCTGCATGGGATTCGAACCTGCGAACCCACGCAGAGTGATTAGAGGTGCGGTGGCGAGCGTATTCCTAACGCTTAGCCCGTTGAGCCACACCCCCGCGCCGCGCTGTATATTATTATTATTTCTTCTTATACATAGTGCACTAAAGTCTTAAGTGCTCAGGGTCTTTAAACTGCAAATGTCCTGATTAAGCTCAATTAACACTGTTATGCTTAGAGTGGTTGAGTGGGGTACAGCTACCGTACCGATATCGGTATTTCATTATAAATATTGAACGTCAAGGAGTAACGGTACACTACTACATTTCAAAATACTGGTGCAGTATGTGTGAAGAAACAAATATCGGATTTAGTGGCGAATGACGCTTTTTTAAGTATTGAAGTTACAGTTAAATGCTATTCAAAACATATAACGACGGACCTTTTCAACAGTATTACTGTTAAAAAGTACCAGTCGTTTAACGTTTAAATGGCATTTTACCGTTACTTTTTGAAGTTACGATGAAATGCTACTTAGAATATTTATTGACTGACCTTCTTTAATAGTAACACTGTTAAAAAACACCAGTTGTTTAATGTTTAAGTGGCATTTCACCGTTACTTTTTGAAGTTATGGTGAAATGCTACTTAAAATATTTCATGACTGACCGTTCTTAACGATAACCCTGTTAAAAAGCGCCAGTCGTTCAACGTTTAAATGGCATTTCGCAATGGCAATTGAGTTACTTAGCTCGCTCATCGCTTCAGAAATGTGCTTTACAATAGAATAAAAAGATTATAAAACATTGTTGTTGTTGTTGTTGTTGAATATAATATAATTATATTTCTATATAATTCTGTCATAACGCTCGCTAAGGAGAAGTTGCAACTGCAAATTTACGAAAGCTATCCACTGACTATTAGACTGCATAAATTAGTTCTAGACTGCATAAAAATGAATACAAGAAGCATATTAAATATCAGTATCGGACTATCTTTGTTTGAGTCTTGTAAATCAAAAAATGGATGATTTTTTTTAAAAAAAGGTAGTGAGAAAATATGACTCTAGTCTGGCCAAATGTGATTTCATTGAGGCAGGAAATGACTTTGAGCCAAAAACACAATATGTTGAAATTCAATGCTACGTTGCGCATGCGCTTGGATCCTATCAAGCCCCAACTTGTAAGTATGTATGTCAATTTGCCTCAAAAATGTAACAATATCTGTATAATAATTAAACAGTAAAACAGAGACGGGATACATGTTCAAGACCTTACTGGCTCGATACACATATGTGCGACATGCAGCCCTAACAATCATAACAGCAGTTTAAGACTGTTGCGGTATAATAGGACAACAGACATGAAATAGGCTATACAAATAAAACTCTAGTAAAATGCACAAGACGAAGAAGTACGATACAACGACGATAGGTACAATATAGTTAGTTAGTTTATGGCATGTCCATGTCCCAGGTTCCGGTGTGAGAGGATGAAGATCGGGTATGGGTCGCTGGAATGATATATTTTTACAATGAATCTCACGAAACACGTCTTGGTCTGATAATATCCAATATGCAAGCTCAACTTTAGCATTAATGGTAAATTGCATGTGGATACCTACCTCTCTTATACAGTAGTAACTAGTAACACCTCATTGTGGGTCGCACAGGAAGAATGGCAATAAAAGTGAGTCGCGGACTGATAAAAGGTTGAAAGCACTGCAATAGATGTTTGTTGTAGCCTACATTAGCTGTTTCGATAATTTTTTTGCAAATAAACTGTTTTCATTCATAGTTTCATATTGAGCCGCCGGCCCACCAGTCGTTGGGCCCACCAAGCATCTGGAACCGGCATTTGTCCGTCTGGTCTGCGCGTTAGGTTGAAGAGAAATGATTCGTAAGTGACGGATAAGTTCTTTGACATCAATTTTTTTTAATTAGCCTATCTACCGGTGTTTTTCGACTTCTTTCTATTCCACCTGTATCATAGTTAGGCATTGATCACGGGTGTCGCTGCTGGATAACCGGCATTGATTTTTCGTGTCGTGTGTATGTGCATTGAGGTCAACATACGGTTTTGAAAGTTGATACCCGTACCGCGAACCGGTATTTAGTTTAATCCGTATTCTGGTATCTGTACCGTATTGCTGAATCGTGCTAATCTAAATTCAGAAATTAAAATTACGGTACATTTGTCACAAAACTGTGGAGTTGTGACCAGCAATCAAATAATTGATGACCTTTGTACCGGTACCGTAATGTTCTGAGCTTAATACTGTAATAACGCTGAATTTTTAAATTTAAAAGCCCAGCATTAAATTTGTGGGCTGGGTTAGCACTGATGTACGGTACCGAGACCAGGGCTACTCAACTGGCGGATCTTTCGAGTATTAATTTGGACCGCAGCTACTTCTTGACATTATTTCATTTTGTAATGTAATACGTTTTCCGCTAAACCACTGAGGATAAAATTCTCATAACAATAGGCTATAATTTTTTCAGAGCATCGACTGCCTAGCATTGTCTAATCAGCAACGGCTTCCTCCACCACCAAGTCCATGCTTCCGAAAACAAACAATACAGTAAATCTAATCCCATACCCGACTTGGAATGGTAACCGGACGAGAGGCCGTGGTTCGCCATATGAATAAGCCGTCTTATCGGCTTTCCTCTCCCCCGGGATAAATATGTAAATCCTATCCTATCCAGCAAGATGTTAATGGTGGCGTAAAAACTGAACTATTAGCGACCGCATCTGTTTGCTAAAATTTTTATGGACATTCAGACATTGTGGTTTTTCTTAATAAAAAACAAGTTCTTTCCGCAACTAGATATATTATTACGGTTGCTATGGCGGCGAATAACTTCAGATTTATATATATCTTTTCAGCAAAGTGGGCTCAGCTACAGAAGCCTTGTCATACTGGCAGCGAATCGCGATATTGAGTATTGCTCCTGTATTTTGTCAAACAAAACATTTGAAGTATTTTTTGCATAGTTAAAATATATTTTTACAATGACCGAACCTTGGTAATTTTCAAGTTTTGTGTAGCTGAGTTGTGAAAATAGTTGAGTAGCCCTGCTTTAGACTTAACTCATATGATTTCTTGAATAGAGGTTCAAATATCAAATTGAGTTGTTGCTGAGTTCTGAAGTTTGTTTTCAGTATAAAACTATAATGGCTCAAGCGGAATGTGATTTGTGTAACCTTTTGCTGAAGAAATATTTTGGATCCATTGTGTCGAATGTTGGAAAATTTTTATGTAAAAATGGACGACAACCATTAGGTCAAATTATAATCAGCACAAAACTCAAACCATCGTTAGTAAAGAAATCACTATGTGTGCTAATTCAACACAAACTTGTGAGATTTTTTAAAAAGAAAAAGAGAATTGAATACATCTTTGATATGAAAATTGGATTGCGACTTTTACAAATTCCAAAAATAATTTACACAACAAAACTACTGTATGGTGATCCAGGAGAATTGATTATAGAAGAGATTCTTGTCAACGGAATTTCAACTATGGAGTCAACTTTAGAAACAGTTGTCAAACGACTTCAGGAATCAACGGAAAAAGTAAATGAGAATGAAGTTAAAACTATTTTCGAGAATCTCACAAATGCGAGATTTCTTTTAGTCGAACCTAATGTTGAAGATACTGGTGACGTGGACGCAGCTGAAAGTAGAGATAGCGATTCACAATTTCCGGCTGGGAATCGAAAAAGAAAATATTCTGGTAGTGAAAATGATGCTCCTCAGAAAAAGCGAACAAAAAATGCATTCGGTACTTGCTATTCGATAAATTATGCTCGTTATTCTCAATATTTTCGCGATCAAAGTATCATTGCAGGTGTAACACAAAAATTTAATGTTGCATGCGGGGAAATTGTAAGAACATTGTTAAGAATCAGCGAGGTAACAACTTCTGGTGACGCTGAGGTTACTCAACCAATATCCAGTAATGAAATTAAGCATGCGCTCCCTTCAAATATGAACTTATCTGTTGAATACATCGAGCAATATCTAAATATAATGAAGAATGACGAAGGCAACTTCGTACAAAAATCTGACGAAACCAGCAGCGGAACATACGCTGTTAATATAAAGAAATGCATCACAGCGATTTGTCATGCTAACGTTCTTTCTTATGTGCAAGAAAGATTTGGAAGTAAATGCTGCAGAATTTTTAAACTTCTTATGTTAAAAAATCATATGGAACAGAAGCAAGTCGAAGATTTTGCTATGATTCCTTCAAAAGAAGCAAAAGAACTTTTATATCAAATGTGGGCGGAAAATTTGCTAGTCATGCAAGAAATTCCGAAAACTGCTGACCATGCACCTTCTCGCACATATTATCTTTTCAATGTGAATATAAAAAAAGTGGTTCGAACATTGTTATCTCGTTTAAATAAAATGTTAGTAAATCTTCTTGCTCGTCAACAGTATGAAGTTAAAGGCAACAAAAGACTCCTTGAGAAACGGAAAAGAATTGATTCGATAAAAGCAAATTTACAACAAGCTGAAGAGGATCAGCTAGAAGAAATTGAAGAAATGTTGACACCTGCAGAACGAGACCATTTGCAAAAATTAGAACATTGTTGCAATAAACTAGGAAAAAGCCAAATTCAAGCCGAAAATACTGCTTTTCTGTATAATTCATTTTTGGGATCATAATCAGATTGGTGCTTTCTATATTCTATCAGTGACATAACTGTGTGTTATTTCATATTAGGCATTGTGTCTAAAATATAATAATATTAGCACATATTTTTTGCAATTGCTTTAAAATTCAAGTTTCACAAACTAATTTTGACAATTTTTCCTATGAAACCACTGCCTATTGTAGAAAACTAGAAATTGTACTAAAACCGACAACATTTGTTTTTCAAACAGAATAATCCAATAATTAATATCATTAACTGTACAATCCACCTTCAATTAAATCACACTACATCAGGAGAGAACAAGATGTCACAAGGTGAAAGCGTTGCAAAAAGGCGGCACGGAAAATGGAACATTGACATGACATTACGTAAAGGTGAAAGACAACAACAAGAACTGCCTAGTCCTCCTGGATATGGTTCTGATCGTCACCAAGCCAAAGAAACTGTACGAGGGGGAGGGGGGACAGACCAAGCATTGATCGATAAGAAGGGTTGGGATGTCGCTCTTGCCCCAATCAAAAGCCTTCCAATGAATGTCTTCCTCATGTATATGTCTGGAAACACAATTTCAATATTTCCAATTATGATGGTGGGAATGATGTTCTTTCGTCCAGTTCAAGCTTTAATGGGAATTAAAAACACAATGAAAATGTTGGAAAGAGCTCGGCAGTATTATCTACTCACACTTGTTTTTATGCTCGGAAATATTATGGCCATTGGTCTTGCAGTATATAAATGTCACAGTATGGGTCTCTTACCAACGCATGAATCAGACTGGCTTGCATTTGTTAGTCCATTAGAAAGAAAGGAATATGTCTCAGGTGGTGTTGGAATATAGCGTTGGCTGTGAAATACTGCCCCAGCAGAACAATCATATTGTCACCGATATGGTTCAAAATGTGTGACATATTGTATAGCCTATACTTAAAGAGAAAGTGATAAATAAAATCATTGTAGTAAGAATATGATTATTCTTCATTATTAAATCTTAATAATGAAGTTCCCAAAATTCATTAAGTCATATCAAAAACACCATTTTATTTTGAATTGGCATGTCGTATGCTGCTCATTTTTATTTATTTAATACTTTCTGGAAAAATCAAATCTTTGAGTTTATTTTACCATGACCTGAATAATGGCAACAAATGCAATTGTATAATAAGCCAAAGTATAGTCGGTAAACACATCTTTCCCATCACCCACCAAAAAATTGAAATTTGATTAATGTAGTGTTTTATTTTGATAACTAATTTGACAGTTTTTTAAATAAAATTTTTCGATATAATTCTGGTTGAGATAAACATGTTATATATAAACTTGAATTGATGGTTTCATCCATTTTAGTCATAAATGATTAAAAAAAGCAATGCATCATTTCTCTGGTGTAATAATGTTGTGTATGCTATACCAAATTACTATTTTTACAGTTGGTCTGAATGACTGGGTTTTAGCTAGCAATAAGCATATTGCAATTTATGAGTTCCATAGACTGCCATGATTTATGTAAGGATATTAATATACTATTTGCGAAAAGTTGAAGATTTGATTCATTTTGGTTTTCCATTGAACTATTATAAGTTCGGGGGTCCATGCATGACTTTTTGTAATATGCTTTTTTGGTACATGGTAATACAATTTTCACATTTGTTGCTCGGGAGTTCTAAATTTAGTCAATCTGTGCAATTTTTGATGAACATTTAACAACTGTCAAAATATAACCCTTGTTAAAAGCTAAGAATAGGATTACCATTGAATATTTTAATGAGACTATTTGCATAGATTTTTTGAATGCTGCTTCTATGTGTTTTGTCAGAATTTTGTATAAATGTTGTATTTAGATATAACGTTGTTTGCAATAATTTCTTAAATATTGTGTAAATAATCAATTTGTCAATTCAGGATGATATGAAAAGTATTATCAAAAAATGGAATTCATATAAGTATAGATTTGTACCTTGGATTAAATTGAAAAACAAATCACTGCCTTCAGCAAGAGTAACGAACACCTACTCCGATAAAATTATATCAGATGCTGAAGTTTTACAGCAAGTGACAAAAGCATTTAAAAATCTCGAGCGAAGTGAAGAGAAACTGGTTAGATCTCGTGGATTTTCCTTGGAAGTGCGAAAAAGTACACTCACTGGAGCTGGGAGAGGAGTATTTGTGAGACGTGGAGCTATTAAAAAAGGAACCGTGGTTTCTTTCTACCCAGGAACTATTTATCTTCCATATGAGTCGATATTTTTTCAGTCGATTGCCAACCCTTTCATTTTTAGGTGCTCTGATAGTATTTTGATTGACGGAAATAACAAAGGAATCTCTAAATTGATTTTCAAGTCTTGCGCAGGAAGAGACAGAGTTGGACCATATTTGACAGCTGATATAACCTGGCTTAATCCGTACAAAAGTTCATTTAATATTGGACAAATTGTGAATAACCAAACAAGTGCTAATCCAGCAAATGTTTGTTACCAAGAGTTTGATTTTCCTGATGACTTTCTTTAGAACTGAAAAAGTTCATTCCTAATGTGTTTTATCAAAGCCTTTGTGGGCGTCGTGAAATGAGAACAGTGGTCCTTGTTACTACTAGACATATTGAAAAAGGTGAAGAACTATTTTCATCTTACTACACTTTGATAAAGCAATGATTGCAACTCGAATGTTCGGTCGACGAGCATTGCCCATCGCCATGAGGAGAAGGGCAATATTCCAATCAATGACTAATTCATATTCTGTCTCAACAGAGCCGCCTTCGAATGATTCTAAAAAAAACAAAAAACGACCTGAAATAGGGGGTGTTTGTTGCATGACAGGATGTGCGAATTGTGTTTGGATAAAGTATGCAGAAGAGTTGTTGGAGTATTATGGAGGTGTTAACGCTGGCAGGCAAGAAGTATTGAAAGCTATCGATGATGAGGTTGACGATCAGAGTTTAAAAGCATATCTCAAGTTTGAGATTGCTTTGCTGCTGAAAAGCAAGACTTGAATATGCATTTTATGATGTTTATCTGTTGTTGTTAAGAATAAAAAATGTTTATCAACTGTTCCAGATAATGTGTTATTAGTGTTGGGTCTCCCAATGGGTCAATAGTAAGCAAATCTCCCATAAATTTTTCAATATAGTCAAGTCCTGTCAAATTTTAGTGTTAGAAACCCACATTGCTGATGTTTCCAGTGCAAGCATCCATACACACTTGAGTCATGTTGACAACGAGACATGAAACATTCCATTGTGAACTGAACCAATGTTAACTATTTCTTAGCATTCTCTCAGCTTATGTCTGTAACCATTTTCTAATACAGCACTAAACGACATGTTGAATCATCCTCATCCAAGAATTAGTAGAGTCCGTTGATTTTGCTCAAATGGCAGTACTTTAAAGTCACTTTAGCAACCCAACACTGCTATTAAAGTTGTGGTTAGGCAGGGAAGAAAATTTTAACTCTAATTGAGCGCATGGCTTCGGCGGCCTCTTGCAAGGCGTTGCAAATAGCAACTAGACTTCTTGCTGATTTACAAGATTAACAATTGTGTCATGAAACATTTAATACACAATTTGGGTAAAAATCTTTCAAATTATTATTAAACCTTGTTAGGGTTATCAGTTTGGTCCCTACATCTCTTGCCATAATGCATTGTTGGAGGCTTCTACCAAATCAATTAATACCGTTGAGTTTCTGGATGAGCCTAACCCCAGACCAGTGGACGAACCCTCATTTGAAACAAAATATGCTTCCTATACAGAGTACAATAACCTGATTTGACGCTCCAGAATTGCGTTCGCCCACTTTACTTGAATCATGTTGTGTAGAAGGACAGAAGCTTATGGGCAATGGGTATATTCACTTGGCTAACATAGACAGTTCCCGAACTCTTAATAGAACTGAAACTAGAAAAATCTGAAAATAATTATGGCCTAACCTGGTACACAACACTACCGAAGTACCCCTAATTCTGCATATATTCTAACCAGAACCCATGTTATAGTCAAACAAGTCAACTCAAAACACGGAAGCAAATATATTTGCTCAGGTGAGAATAAGACAAAGCACACATCGGAACTTAATTTAAAGAATGAAAACATTTGATGTCTGTAATGCAATTCTAAAATGAGCATCATTGATTTCAACTTAATTCTCCAACATTTTTCTTCTTTAATCTAGATATAACTTTTCTGTCAATTACGAGTCCCAGTGAGACGGCAAGTAAATAATACAAACTACATTTGTAGAGTTTTGAAGCACTGTTACTGTTCCCTTTCCTGTTGAACAAGATTTGAAAATACAATTGTAACTGAAATTGAGGGACACAAAAATTTTACAATTCTTTTTAAATGTTTACCTGTAAAATTGAATAGATTCCTTCATCAACCAGGCATTGAAAGGAGCTGCCATTGCAACAAATGCCCATGAAGTAACTCCGGTGAATGGTGCGGCAAGAGATAACCCACAAAGTGCAAGAGAGTGACCCAAAACTACTGCTTTAGTGGCTTCAGGGTGAGAAAGGGGTAACATATGATAGGATCCTCTGGCATAGTCTCCCTTTCTCCTCCAAGCCAATGCGAAGAAATGTGGAAATTGCCAACAGTACAGAATTCCAGCCAGAATAAAAGCACCTGTTAAAATAAAAATGCCAGTTTTTTATTTGTCAACCAATACATGTCCTCATTTCCATCGGAATAGTAATTATATCATATTCCAGAATTTTCTGCTCCAAATTCAAAAGTGCAATATAAATATTTTATTGTGGTCATACCAGGTGGAGGGATTCAGGGGGTTCGCACAAAACTGGGTACTCCCGTAGTGTGTGTACCAGGTCAGAGTTAGGCCATAATTTCATTCCAAAGGATTCAGTTCCTTTATACAACTTGTAAAGTAGGAGAACAAAATCAGTCAGCTCAATATTGGTACACACACTTCTGGAGCGCCCAAAATTGTTCTTGATCTGGCGATTAGTGTTATATTTAGCATTTTGAAAGTTATGTACTATGAGATTTATGAAAAGCATGTCATATAAAAGCAGCTCACATAGGGACATACATTAGTAAATATGACATATAGGTAGCTGTAGGGCTGTAAGTTCGGCCTGATTTTCCGAAAGGAGTAGTCTGTTGTTTGTGAGTTTAAAAGAGAACCATTCCCTAAAATTGAATCCCACCACTGGTTATATCATGACTCCAAACAAGGTTCTAGACAAGAAAACACTAAAATTTATTGGATACTATTTTGGGATAATGCACATTTTTCAAATGTAGCTTTTCTAAATAGTAACAAATTGAAAATTAAAATTCCTATTACCTGGATCTAAAGACCCTGTTGCAGCTGTCCATCCCATAATAGGAGGAATTGCACCAACAATAGATCCGGCCCAAGTATTCAACCAATGTCTTCTTTTTAATGGAGTGTATATTGCAGCATACAATATAATATTAGAAAGACCAAGCGCTGCTGTAAGACCATTGACACCTGAAAACAAACGGAATAGTCACTCATCAGTTATGTTAAATTGCATATTGCCGTATATAGCTAAACTATAGCCAAGCTAAAATGAATACTATGTCATACCATAATATAAGCAAGACACTCCAGCTATAGCAGATGAAATCCCAAATATAGTTGCATGGAGAGGAGATATAACATTGCGAACTAGAGGACGATTCTTTGTTCTGTCCATTTGTGCATCATATGGCACTTCTGCAATCTAGAAAAAATAATAATATAACTCGGAATACCGTTTGAAGCTGCACCAAATCAAAGTTATAAAACTTACATATAGAAGGGGTGAGCACAATTTTTGAGTACAAGAGCCGCATAATTTTTGAAATTTATATTATTAGAATATCGTTAACAGAAAAGAAATTTACACATGAAAACAATAAATAATATCGCACTGTAACTGAGCTTAATCGCAATCAAGTTGCATCATCGCCAACGCAGCAACAAACATTTAACCATTGTGATGTAAGATTTGTCGCTTGACTGATTTAAATTTAAAATTCCACACTGCAGCAATTTTCATATTAAAACAAAATTTGTCTCAATCATTGATGAAAACTTCTTCTAACGCTCTAATTTTAAAAAAAACACTACGGTTCTACGGTTTTCTCTTAGTTAAATTTGAATAATAATTATGTTAGCGAGAAGAGCCGCATAAAAACTCCCGCGAGGGGCATGCGAGCCGGGGTTCTTCCACAGTTGATATATAGATATTGTATTGATATTAATTACTACGCCATATTGTGTAGGATTTACTGCTAATAAGGAAATGCACAAGTAGTATCTGAGGAATGTGTTTTTAGATAAGTATGTCCTATGCAATTAATTCATCCTTAAGTGTGAAGTATGCAAACATGCCAAAATGACACTTTATTATGCAAGCCACAAAATGCATTATACTTTGGCAAACTTCAACAATTACAGATTATAAATATATAAAAAAATAACATAAAGAAGCAACAGAGGTGAATGAAACGTACTTGATTGAAGGTATTCGCTGCACATGAGCAAAGTAGCGTACCCATAGTGGCAAAGAAAAATAAATGATGATCAAAAGTGACGGGAGCAAGACAGTATCCTGCATCAGCAGTCATGACAACAAACACTAAAAACAGAGTCAGTGTGTTATTTTTATTAACAAAAAAGCAGGTAACCATTGCATAAGTATGTCCTCTTCAAATTCTGTACGTGGATGTTTGCACAGCGGTCGGAATTCTGTCGGTACCAAATTGCAGTCTTTCATTTCAAAGTCAAAATTTCAAATTAAAACTTAGCATCCATTTTAGTGCTTTAACAGTATAATGAAGCAAGATTGCAAACACCATGGTTTTTATTATCAAAATATGATTTTCCTGGAGCCGAACTCACAAATGATTTCAACTCCAAAACCCTCCTCAAATCTATATTCAAGCTATCTATCTGGAACATTAACTATTCTCTAAACAATATTAAAATTTTCCTATACCCTTTGATTAAATGATCATGAGAGTAAATGCATAGGCTACCCCAGGCAATTGCTGAACTGAATGTTCAAATTACTAAAGTATACGAAGAACACTTACATGTTAAATACCATTTTGAAAGAGACATATATATCTTGGGATACTGGTGCCATTTTGTGTCTATCTTTACCCAGGTTGAATCTTGTAACACAGAAATATGTTCATTCTTTAAAGGTTTCGAAATGACATCATTTACTGTTGGGAAGATAACAGTACTTGTGTCTATCTTTTTAACTCTATCAGATTTCAAGTTCTTTGTCTCAAATGTTTTATCATAGTGGAATCTAATGAGTGTTTTATTGAGAGTTGAGGTTTGAGATATTGAAGTACATTTTGAAGTTGGGTGTAAAATGCTGAGAGATGCAAACTGAAGTCTGCCGATATTACAACATCGTTTTCCAAGATGAGAAACACGAAAAATCATCATTTATGCCGCAGTGTTATCATATTAAACATAGTTCACATTGTTTGAATGGATGATTGAAGAAGTACTATAGAAGTAAATACTACTAACTCTATAGAAATGAAAAAGAAAAGTCAAAATAGGTTAGCACAAATTGTCCGAGGATCAGTTGACTAAAAAAAGAAAAAAGTGAGTGCTACCAAAGACCTCAAGTGAGTAATAGCGTGAGGGTTAGGGTGTCTTGATGGAGAAATTAACCCTCTGCCCCAAGTAACCCTCGCGCTATAGCACAGCTTGAGGCAGATCTCACGGCACTCACATCATAGTATGGAAGAACATACATTATAGTAGCACTGAAAAATGAATTTGGTTTCATAAAATTATTTATTACTTGTGTGAGGAAATCAAATATTCCT
Source organism: Styela clava (assembly GCF_964204865.1). Taxonomy (NCBI): domain Eukaryota; kingdom Metazoa; phylum Chordata; class Ascidiacea; order Stolidobranchia; family Styelidae; genus Styela; species Styela clava. The sequence continues at coordinate 22,940,377 of NC_135250.1, forward strand.
AGTCAGGGATGCCCAGAACAGTTTGAATATCGTACAACGTTTGACATAAATTCGTGTTTATAAGGATTAATTCAATGAACGATCTCATATGAATTTTCAAAACCTGCCTTCATGAATATATATATATCCATTTATAATGCATTCCCCCAATAAATATCCTATTTGAATTTCAAGTATTCTATAAACAGATAAAAGATATGATTGTCCACTGAAAATTCTTAAACAACCTAGATAAACAAATCCAAGTACAATAAAAAACCTATACTATTGTAAGTTTTCTCATGGGAACATCGCTAAAGAAATTTGATGAATATATATTGGACAAGGTCATGCCAGTACAACAAAAGAACATATAAATAGCAAATGCCTAACGCTATCAAGGCTTACAGGTACTAAATATTCGTCCTAAATTTATACAGTACAACTGTTATTTTAGTTCATATTCAAGATGATGGCACTTTGAGGTTATTGGACACGTTTAGTGGCCATAACGATCGTTTCAAAATTTTGTTGTTATTGTTATTTTCTTTCGTCATTATCTATAAAAAAAAATTTTCTCTTCGAATACTGGACCAATTGCTTTGAAATTTTCAGTGGTTAAAGATAAAAATTTTCTCCAGAAAGCTATTGCTTTTTTTTTTCGCTATGAAGTCATCAAAATTATTGCCATTGGGTGGCGCTACGTGTCCATATATTTGAGCATAGCTCTCTTGTTTTTTCATTCAATAGTACATTATCACTTTCCCCACAAACCCTGACTGAACCAACCCATTGGCCTATTACGATCAATAGTCAAAACTTGTTTGTTTTCTTCAAAATTAAATCGCCCTTTTTCATCTTTATATTGAACGACAGTTTCTTCGCTCAAGTCCAATCCACTCTCGTTGAGTTTTTTTCGAACAAGATGAGTTTCATATCGAGTCTGGTCATAGCAAGATTCACACAAATGATATTTCTTATGATACCCTCCGCAACTGTCACATGATATAATCATATGACGAGATCTAATGTATTTACTCCATCTTCTAAGATCTCGCTTTTCTTTTTTGCGTCTTTCATAACTAGGCTTATGTTTAGGGCATCCACCCAAACCACCTGCTAATAAAATACCATCCCAGGATAAAGGATCTTCCATTTCTTGAGTGTTATTATCAAACATAAATCCTTCAGGTGAAGCTAAGACAGTTCTAGGGTAATTGCTACTTGCAAGTCCAGTTGCTTTGATAATAATATCCTCCACAGCTACTCTTGCACATTTTTGTAGTGCTGAAATGAGTTGGAGCAAAGATGTCATCACAGTGCTTTATTTCTGTATTCCAAATGCAGTGAAGGATCCCAAAATTCCGAAATACTTATTGTTTGAAAATGTCAGCCAATATACACCTTAAAAAAAAATTGAAAACAGATGCATTTCAGAAATAGGTAGAAAACAATCTTTATGAGTTCGCACAATCAAATACCAACATTCAAATTTATTCAGATAAGTTGTCATTTTCATTCCAGGAGAAGGGAAAGGCAGTTTGCTCATATGGATAAGATTTACATATTTATCCCCGGTGAGAGGAAAGTCAATAAGACGACTTAACCATAGGCCTATGGCGAACCACAGCATCTCGTCCGGTTACCATTCCATGTCAGGTATGGAATTAGATAGTTATTTGTTTTGGGAAGCATGGAGTTGATGATGGAGGAACCGTAACCGACCAGCGGTTATGTGAACCACTCTATTTCGGCGAGGAGTCCAGCAATCCTCTCGCACATAATCATCCCCACATGGGATTCGAACCTGCGAACCCACACAGAGTAATTAGATGTGCGAGCGTATTCCTAATGCTTAGCACGATGAGCCACACCGGCTGTATGGCGACCCACAGCGAATTTAAGCTTGGACTGCTCGACTGAGTGTACAAAAAGTTCTGATTGTGATATTTGATAATTGACAATGCACGTTTACATTTTTGTGTGGATGTTATGGCCGATTTTATAGCAATCGATAGTTTTTCTTTTATTTTCATGCATGAAACATCAGCATAAGTTTGCACATTTTCATTGAGAAATATTTTTTTTGGTCGTTTCCGTCTGTATGGTACCTACCGTACATGTTGTCTCACTCATCACATGCACGGCCGCTATTCAGTTCACTATTTTGTTTGCAAGTAGATTGCACCCCACGCGAGGAGTGCAGTACCGGTACCGGTATTCCTAACGCAGTACTGCAGTAACGCTTAGCCCGTTGAGCCACACCGCCGCGCCATTCATAACTAACGCAGTACCGGTACCGATAACGCTCAGCGCCACACCGCCCATCCATTCACGATATAGATAGGGTAATATCACTTTCCATTTCAGGTTCACAAAAAGTGTCCTAAAAAAGCTACGTTTTATTTCGATGATCTGCATAACCTTGATAACGTGGTTCGCCCTACATTCTGATATTTGAACAATATGTTGATCCTTCTATATGATTTCCGGAAGTTGGAGTGTTCCCAAAGATGAAAAATTAAAAAAAAACACTAAAAGGCTGAACACTAAAAGGAAGAAGTGGATGAAATTTCTTCCGACGTGTAGTGAGGTGGTTGAAATAAAACACTAAAAAGCTGAACACTAAAAAGAAGAAGTGGATGACATTTCTTCCGACGAATAATGAGGTGGTTGGAAACATTAAAAAGCTGAAACCTAAAAAGAAGGAGTGGATGAAATTTCTTCCGACGAATAATGAGGTGGTTGAAAACACTAAAAAGCCGAACACTAAATAGAATAAGTGGATGAAATTTCTTCTGACGAATAATGAGGTGGTTGGAAACATTAAAAAGCTGAACACTAAAAAGAAGAAGTGGATGAAATTTCTTCTGACGAATAATGAGGTGGTTGAAAACACTAAAAAACCGAACACTAAAAAGAAGAAGTGGATGAAATTTCTTCTGGCGAATAATGTGGTGGTTACAACCCTAAAATGCTGAACACTAAAAAGAAGAAGTGGGTGAAATTTCTTCCGACGGGTGGTTGAAGTCACTGAAAAGCTGAACACTAAAAGGAAGAAGTGGATGAAAGTTTTTCCGACCAATACTGAGGTGGTTGAAAAGGCTGAACACCAAAAAGAAGTTCTAAGTGGATGAAATTCCTTCCGACGGGTGGTTGAAAACACTAAAAAGCTGAACACTAAAAAAAATAAGTGGAACAAATTTCTTCCGACGAGTGGTTGAAAACACTAAAAAGTAGAAGAGGATGAAATTTCTTCCGACGTGTGGTTGAAAACACTAAAAAGCTGAACACTAAAAGGAAGAAGCTGTACACCCTTCGTATACCCTTTATCAGTTGTATACCCAACTTATGGTCCGGTATACACTATACCGTATACCCGGTTGAAGCGCACTGGCGTAACATATGAAAGTGTCTAACAGACAAACAAATACCTATCAACATACTTACCGATCGAGATCGATAAGTAATGACGTTCCGTGATCGGTACAAGGAGAATGAATTGTCTTGTGCAGACAGAACCAAGCCGATAAGATGAGTCGCGCTGTTTTATCTCAACTTCGTACCTTTAGCTAGCGTTATGTAACTCCTCATTTTGAGAGATGTTTTGTGAGAGAGAGTTTACTTGTTTTGTCCACCAGAAAACATATACACAACAAAAACATAATTAATAAAAAGCGAAACAATTCTTGGTATAGACTGGGTGGCAACAGTAAAAACACTCTTCTATTTTCAAGCGTTGATCGTGTTACAGCAGTGGCTAACCGCAGAGCTGACTTAGCGCCGCGCGATCCATTTTTTTTACCTGGTCCGGAATCCCAACTTGAACGGACTTGGCTGTACTTTGACAATAGCACCAGGCCTACTCACGCTACAAGTAAAAAAATTACATTCTCAATCTTAAGTATATTTAAAATGAGTAAACTCGCGATGTTTTAATCATTTTTGGGTTTTCTCCGACTGCGGCCCGCGAGACATCCTCAAAAGATTTTGCGGCCCGCCAACCCCGCAACCTTGAACCACCCTGCTGTAGAATATGTTTTTCTCCATAACTACTTAGATCGAATAAATTACGGTTTTCCCGATTCACTATTTCTTATAAAAAATATACATTTTTATCCCGTATAAAACGCAATCCATACTGTCACGGACGGTAGTGTCCGTGTTTTTGTTGTATATATATTTATCAGTGGCGGCGCGTCAATAGGGCCAACCGGGGCAATGCCCCGGTGGTTTTTTCGGTATAATAAAAAAATATTCGAAAAATACCTCAATATCGGTTGCACAGACTGTCTACACTAGCCATATTCTCCCGACATGGTTCATTTTTCGCTCGCAAAGCATTCGCCGAACGTCGACGGGGCGACGCCGATTTTGCCCCGGTTGCTCATTGTATATCGTATTCTCTCTTTTATCTTCCACTCGCCGCGTTTGTCTCGTTTGTTTTCTGTTTCTTTTACTAAATCATCGGGGCCGATCGAGGCTAGCCCCGAAATTATGACGACACAATGCCGACGTTTCTTACAACAACGTGTTGACATATTCACGCATTCCTTCTCGTTCGTTGGTTGCTTGAAGAGTTGATAGTTTCCTCGGCTTCGTTTTTGTCACTTGTTTCGCTATTTGAATCAGTTAGAGACCTTTAGTCCATTTGCTTTCGATTTTCCACATTCCTTTTGAGCTCCTCACTTCTTTCCGGCTTCGCATTTCTTAGCCTTAGACCTCATAATGAATAAGGTTGATGCACTACTTCGCACTCCGTTTTCGCAGCTGCCGCTGGAACAAAAATTAGAGGTACAACGTCTTGGGCCTTATCAACCAAAAAATTGTTCACTGGAACAATCCCATGACGGAGGAAAGCGTCGGCGTACATTCTGCGCAGAAACTTGGTATAAAAAACACGAATGGTTGTGTTACAGCGAGGACCAAAATGCACTTTTTTGTTTTAATTGCCCACTTTTTGCTACCGCCCGTGACTCACGTTGGTGTAAATTTAGTTTTAGAGATCTTAAACATCTTTCCGAGCGTGCCAGGGATCATCAATCTTCTATGGAGCATCTGGACAATGCAGTAAAATACCGAACATTCGGAAATGTTAATATTGCAGCACAGTTGGATGAAGGACGCCGCAACTGTTTCGAAAGGGACATCTAAGGATATCCAAAATGATTTGCTCGACTCAATGTATAAAATTTATTTACAACATTTGGCTCTGGAAATTGAGAATTGCCAGTTCCTTTCGATTCAGTCTGACGAGACAACTGACATCACGTGCGTTTCCCAACTGGCTGTGATTTTTCGGTTTGTGAAAGATGGTAAACCTACCGAGAGATTTCACAGCTTTGTACCAATCGTTGATCGCACGGCTTGCGGGATATCGGCTGTACTGAAAGAAGGGTTACAGCCTTACAACGCGAAGTCAAAATTGATAGCTCAAACTTATGACGGCGCGGCAGTCATGAGTGTGTCGAAACATGGTGTTCAAGTTTATATAAAAGAAGATTTTCCTCATGCGCATTTTTTACATTGTTATGCACACCAATTTAACCTCGTTATTAAAAATATGTGTCTTGATACCCCTCTCGTCCGTATATTTTTTGCAAATGTTTCGGGGTTTTCTTCATTTTTTTCCGTTTCGCCGAAGCGCTCTGACCTCCTTCGCCAGATATGTAGCCGCCGTCTCCCAGCTTGTGCACCAACACATTGTAACTTCCAATCACGCGTGGTGCAGGGCGTGTCCGAAATTAGGTCTGAGCTCATTGAGTGTTTCAATGGCATTCAGAGCTCTCCGGTTTGGGACGAACGCTCTGTGAGGGAGGCGGCAGGTCTAAAGCGTCTGCTAGAAGATGGTGAGTTTTCATTTTTTCTCGCTTTTTTCTCCACAATATTCTATCACGTGGATGTATTATACGGCGCATTGCAGTCAAGGCTAATGGATGGAGCGTCTGTGCATTCGTGTATTTCAGACTTCTGCGATGCTGTATCTCGTATCCGGGAAACAATAAAATACGACGACACATGGAGTGCTTCTTTACGCCGCGGGCAAACAACGCAGCGTTTGATTTTGTCTGCAAAGGAATGCTGTGACATTCTGGTGAATCCAATAGGCGATCGTCTGCGCACTGAACACCTTGCCGCGTTCTCTTTGATGAACCCCAAAAATTTTTCAAAATTTGCACGTCAATTTCCCATCCATTTGTTGGCTACTGTCTCCAAATTTTACCCCATGATAAACGTGGGTAAATTGGAAAATGAATTGCGATGTATAAACACCAATCAAACTTTTTTGAACATCACATCAATTTGCGCGCTCTATGGGTTCTTCATAGATAACACTCTAGTAACTACCTTTGCGGCGTCTGCAAAATTTCTGGACATCATTTTGACGACGCCTATTTCTTCCGCCGACGCAGAGCGAACATTCAGCACGCTGAAGCGTATTAAAACGTATCTCAGAAACACAATGAAGCAAGATAGATTAAATTCCTTGGCTGTTTTATCCATTCACAGAGACGTTATTTTTGGGATGCATGACTTTAATCAGCGCGTTATTGAGCATTTTGCTTCCAAGAAACCGCGGCGTGTTGCATATATGTTCAAGCAGTAGAAGTCTAGCAGCATATATATCTATGAGTGAGCGACGCATGTCCTTATCTTTGCATTAACTTTCCTTTCTTCATAGTAACGTTTTAAACCTTATTTTAGGTTTTGTCTGCTTTCCCGAAGTTTCTATTAATATGTCATTGTATTTATCTGGGTAAATATTGCCTTTCCTTTTGAAAGGGGTTTCAAAATAAACCATGTCTATATTTATTAATCCCTTGACTTGGACCGGTTTCAAAGACACTTTCTTATCGTTAAAAATTGTCGGTTTTGCCGATTGGTTGTTACCGATGGAATGGTTTTTATACTCATAAAATGATGGGAGAATTTACAGCGCTCATCTTGTCCCCGTAGATGGGGGTGACTTGGTCCCGCAGTAGCTTGCCCCGGTTGTCAAAATGACCACGCGCCGCCACTGATATTTATGTTTATATATATATATACCATTATGCTGACCCCTTATTCGATGCTGTGTCAACATCCGAATTTGTAGGTGACCGTACATTTGAACCCATGTACATTTGAACCCATGCGTATATCCACGGGTTCAATCTATATGCGGGTGCTAAAACCCATGGGTTAGGGTTAGTATGGGTTTAACTATCCGTGAAACAAAAAAAAATTCTATAGGTGCAATAGCATACAGGTGCAATTGTCATGGGTTCAAATGTACGTGGGTTCAAATGTAATGGAACCGAATTTGTATTATAGGATTCCGACGACCCAATTACTCGTGCTCGGGAAAACATATCTTCATAGATGATCTCTTGCTTTTATTCGACCGTTGGGTGGAGGCCTGCTATTTAAAGTTTTGAGTTGCCGTTTTCAATGAATAGCTAATCCGGAATTTTGGGTCTTCTGACTTATTTACACACAGTAGTAAAAACAAACCGTGACAATGCGTCCAACCACGAATCGTGGAAACTTACCGAGGAATACCAGTATGTATTCCACCATATTACAAATTCTTTTACATGATCAAGCTAAATCAATGGCGAAGCAGTTCAACAAATAAAAGCCTGAATGGTAAAGGTGCTAAGAATAAAAGTGACGTATTTTTTGCTCGAATGGCCTTATACGCCAGGCAAAGGAATACCAGGTTCACTAGCCCGAGGGTTAGTTGGTAGAAGAATACTGCTTCCAAAATCAGAATCTCTTCTTCTTACGAATATCAGTTCATATTTAAACACGAGTAATAACAAAACGACTCATTAAAATATTCGAAACAATTCACTTGACCTCCATACATCAATGCGCATGTAGGATACATTGTTAATTAAAACATTGTCGTACTGTTTTTCAGTAAAAAGACCATGTGACTTACCGGGATTATTGAAATCGTCACAGGTGGAAAAAATGTGGATTAACAGTAGCATTTTAGCAGTCTGGGAAGAAGAGGCACTCAAATATTTATTGATTGTTTTTTTTTAATATCGTAGAAACGTAGAGAATATTTTTAGAACTAACGCTGCACCGTCTGTACCGGAAACTATTCGGAGCTAATAGAAGAGAAGCAAATTTTGGCTATTTTTTAGTGTTTTCCAAATTTCATATACCGTATTTCCCGGCTAATAAGTCGCTTTTCTAGACCCAATTTTGGGGGGTCGTCTTATTGGACAGGTAAGCTTAAAACATGATTCATGTAAACCTTATATTTAGTTTGATATTTTTTATTATGTAGCCTACTCGATGACGCCAAGGGGTCTCCAATTATAATATTTAATTGACTTTGTACTGTCAGCTGTTATTTGTCATATTCTTTTTTAAAACTCCCTTGTAGTCATAACTGGCTGCCTATTCACGCCCGCCGTTATCGGTACTTTAATAAGAAACACGGCCACCGAAATAAAGTGATTTATGACCCTTCTGTTTTGCAGATTCGACGGGAAACGACACAGACATGAAACACAGCTGTTAACAAATCAATGAACGGTCAGTGTACTCCTTATCACACCTTAATTCAGAGGTTATTTCAAAGTTCGGGTTAATAGGTTGTTCAAAATCATTGCCGCTTTCTAACCTAAAATTACCGCTTTATTGTTGATGAATTATTAATTCTGTGTAACATATAAAATTATATGTTATTCAAAATGATTGCCGCTTCTTAACTCAAAATTACCGCTTTATATTTAAGAATAGTTTATTCTGGGAGTATGATTCTACCAAATAAACATGATCTGGTTCTAACCATATGAAATGATTAGCGCATAATAGTGTTTAGCTGAACACCAGAGAAGCAAGTTTTTTACCCCGTAATATTGGGCGGCTATATGGAAAAACCCTCTTTTCAAGTGCTGAAAAGTGAAATTAGACATCGTCTTATTTGCCAGGTAGACTTATTAGCCGGGAAATACGGTATATATCAGAAAGAGTTGGCTTTAACTTTATTAGCATTGCAGTTTGAAGATCATTTCATATAATCGGAGCAAAATTGAATGATAATTCAATCTAGAAGGAAATAAATATAATGTGAATTTCACCAGTATTTTGGCATAACGCCAAGGGACGGGGGTACTTTCTAGCCTCAATGGTTATTAGGCCTACATAGAGGCAAATATCGGCAGGACCAAATTTAGTTTTGTCAGATAGGGAAAACATTCCAATGACTTGCCATGATTTGTCGCAGGTACTGTGACTAATTAGATATGTTTTTCTTCTTTATGAACCATTGCAGCGAGTGATGCTAAAAATAGATAGCCTATCATAAGAAATTAAGTGCTGTTTGACGTTATTTGTACCATTCACTCTGACCATCTGGTAAACGACGAAGAAGTGTCTGTGACACAGTTATTTATTTACACCTATTTATCTAATTTGTATCGAAATTTACAGGTATAAAATAATACCAAGTATCTGTAAATTGCAGAATAAGACAGACGCATCAGAAATGCTAATATTTATATTTCAGTACAAACCGACAAATTGTGCCTGTTCTGTTCTGGTTACTCAAAAATGTTCAAGGTTGATACCTCAAACTGGATATTAGTTACCATAAATCTACGTATTTACCAACTAATATAGGATATTCAGTGTGTATCATATATAACTCCTGTTCACTTTCTCTTATTCGTGTGCACAATATATATTCTATGCAGATTGAAAGTTTTGAAATATGTCTAATTTTTTAAACCCGGAAGCTTGTAAAATATTTTCAATATTTCTTTTTTGTATTTTTGCAAATATTGTTGAGTCTGGAGCTACAAAAGGACAATATGAAGTCTTGCTGTACAGACAAAGTAAGTCCTTAATCTGGTGAAACTTGACATATCATGATATGTAGTGCAAATCTATTGATATATACATATAGAGGCAATTTGGTTGTTCCAATTTGCTGCTAGAATCGAAGCATTTTCGAAAAAATACGTAGATCATCTCATATGCCAGTATATGAAATTACTTATGTGCGCTGCGCAGTTTTGTTTTCCATGTGACTTGTATACATTTATCCAGATATGTCTTTTTGTAAATTTATCCTCGAGTTGTTTTTCTTTTTTTATTCTAATATATGATTTTAGTAAAGTTGCGTTTGATGCGAAGTTTTTCAATAATTGAAAAGTCAAAATATGTTCACCATAACGACTATTGCATAGTCAATGTTTGTAGCAAATGTAGTTATTTTTTACACTGAACCAATAACAGCGCTTTAGGTGTTGCTGCTTGAAGACCTAACAAGGTCCCTCGCGACTCCTGTGCACAACTAACATTATTGGACACGTAGTGGACATAACGATCGTTTCAATATTATGTTGTTGTTGTTCTTGTTGTTCTTGTTGTTGTTCTTGTTCTTTGACACGTTTTTAAAAAGTCGCTTTTCTCTTCGAATACTGGACCAATTGCTTTGAAATTTTCAGTGGTTGAAGATAAAATTTTTCTCCAGAAGGCTATTACTTTTTTTTTCGCTATGACGTCATCAAAATTATTGCCATTGGGTGGCGCTACGTGTCCATATATTTGAGCATAGCTCTCTTGTTATTATATTTATTTCCTGTACCAATTTTTTGTGCACTGGTTGTTTTTTGTGACGACGAGTAAATGATTGATTGATTTAGCAAACTGCAAGTCGCAGCGTGGTTTCATTTTTGCGCGAACGTTGACTTATAGCTTGTTAAAATGCTTCAAAAAAAGTAGTTATTGACAGGTCTGGTACAGCATTTATCGTGAAGCTAATTCTAGGTCTAATTTTAGGTGATTTGTCGGTTACATTATTTTGGGATCTTGACTATTTGCATGAGAAGATTAATTTTTCTTTGCAATTGAGTGGAAATATATTTGATCAAAACTCCGAGCGTTTGGTTGGGTTTGGAATGTCCGATGGGGGCGCAGTCACAAATGCTGATTTTGTTATGATAAAGTATACAGAGGACGGAGTTTCGATTCAGGTAATTCTACGTTCACAGCTTATAATTTTGTTTGAAAAATAGCTTACTTACATTTGCATATTTTTAAACGCAGGATTCGTGGTCTGATAACAATGGCTTGATTCACGAGGATAATGCACAAGACTATTTTTTAACCGAATATGATGTCACTGCAGACCTAATTACTATAGACTTCTGGAGATATTTCCAGACATTTGACGAACACGACTACCAGCTGGATAATGGAACAACACATTTAATTTGTTTAATTGAATCAAGTACAGGTTAGCTGTGTAACAAGATAAAACGGCCAACGTGAAGTGTGTTTTGAAATTATTTTTTATATTTCATGTCTACGCAAACGAATGAGATTTGACGTATGCGACGTTATCTTATGACATTGCTAATGTAAAAGTGTGAAATGAACGTCTACCTGCGCACTTGTCGGTTACTGTGACTACCTGCGTTGACAGCCAGAATAGCGCCAGGCAATTTGTTTTTGCCCAACTAGAAGTCATTGCGCGAGGTAAAACCAAGCAGCGGTTTGGTAACTGCAATTTCATTCATTCGGAAACAAGATTGCTTTATGAATCTCAATATAAACATATTTTACCGTGATTCAGACTATTTAAATGAGATATACTCGTGAACTAATTTACAATTGCTTTCAGGTGACGGCACAGGTCCACCAGCAGACAACGAAATTTTACCCGACCTTTTGGAATTTTTACTTAAGTTGGCCTACAAAATCAATGCACGCAAAATGAAATCGAAATTTGTCGAAGCCCAGCTTCTGAAACCACAAATTCCAGGCTCCTACTTTCGTAACAAAGATGACGGAGAAATACTCAATTTCAGCATTTTACAATCAAACCTAACTATACCCGCTGAGGAGACAACCTATTGGTGGTCAATTCATATGTTGCCAGATTCAATAACAGAGAAAGTTCATGGAATTGGGTTTGGTGGAGATATTCCTGAAGATAGTATCAATTTAATTCATCATATCATGGTAAGTTCAATATATGAATATATTACGTTACAACGCTGCACCTGCAATTGAGCCCAGACAAAATAGCCATCAGTGCATGCTGGGACGAAGTTTTATGTCTGGTGAAAAATTATGCTTGTACTACTTTTTTACTTCAGGTTTTTTCTTGTGATGCTAAAGATGGAAATGTTACGGAATACAGCGGACCTTCTACAGCTATCAACATACCTGATGATGTCAAAAGGTGCGACCACGTGATGGCAGCTTGGGCCAAAGGAGCTGATGTATGTCAATAGAAAGATGTTTAATAATTTTATTTTTGATAAATATATATATGTATCAAAAATGGATGTGTGTTTTATGTAACAACGATTATACTGGTATGCCATAATAGATAATGCCAATATAAATAGTGTTGTTCAGATAGTGTTTCTCGTCAAAATAATTAGGATGAAACTTTTGCACTTACCCTTTTCTATGTTTTGTTCTGGATTGATTTTTGCTAAAATAATACTGAATTCGCAACGGAATTACAGATCATATGGTATCCGAAAGAAGCAGGGATACCTTTAGGAGAACCTAGACAATCAAGATTCGTCAGATTAGAAGTTCACTACAACAACCCTGCAAGAATAAAAGGCGTCGTTGATAATTCTGGGATCAAATTTTTCTACACAAAAAACTTGAGAGAATATGATTCGGGAATCCTCGAAGTTGGAGTAACATATAACGACAACCTTGCGATACCCCCTGGTCGCAAAGATTTTACTCTGTCGGGGATATGTCCTCAGCAATGCACTTCTGAGGTATATGAATATATTTTTAATTCATGTTAACCAATGCTTTGTCATTGATAAATAACAGTATCTTTGAAATTATCAGGGAATATCACAAGGTGGGATAAATATCTTTGCATCGCAATTACATACACATTTGGCCGGTAGAAAAGTATGGGTATCACATGTCAGGAATGGCAAACGACTGTCAGAAATAAACAGAGACGATCATTATTCAACTTTCTTTGAAGAAATAAGATATGTTTATCCTTCAATCAAAGTTATGTCTGTAAGTAGCTTAACGAGGCAAGTAGAACAAATAAGTATTTCAAAATTTTGAATTCGACTCCAATGAAAACTTCCCAAACTTCGACTCCACAGCCTGGTTTATACCCCACAATGGATACACCATGCAGAGTTTCTCTCATTTTTGTGTGAGTATAAATGGTGCTGTAGTTCGTTACATATCCAATTTATATATTTCATCTTGAGAGTCTTATTCAAATATATTATTTACATAACAATATTCTCGGCTTGGCATTGGAATGAAACACGGCCTGATTTTAATAAAAGTCGTTTCTCCGTGAAATGGTCTATCTGTATGTTTTTCATATGATATATAAATATAAACATATTAATCAATTTGTCGAGGAACATGTGTTCTTGCAAGCCGCATGACTTGCACAGTTATAAGGCTCTGTGCTTTTCAACATAATTTTCCTGGCTTACAAAATCTGTTTATCCCCGTGTGATGTAATTGTATTTTATTCATATTTTATATTTTCCACCAATAGGGCGACTCTTTGGTAACATATTGTTCTTATGACACGTCAAATAAAGCGAATGTCACGTTTAGTGGATTAGGATTATTGGATGAAATGTGCGTCAGTTATCTTCATTATTTTCCGCTTACGTCGCTAGAGGTCTGCAAAAGTTCAACGTCAACACGGTCTCTGGCAAAGTTTTTCCTGTTAGAAAACTTGTAAGATATTTCTTTTCTATAGTTGCTTCAGTAAGAGAACTATTCAAATTTTTTATTTTATTTTTTATTGATGCTACTTCCAATATGTTCTGTTTTAATATTCTTTTAATCTACTGTTATGTTTCGAGTACTTTCGGTTTGGCTGAACGTCTTGGAAGGTAGGTTCCTGCGTCTTTTTATTTACGCTTTAGCCATTTATAACCAAATTATGATCAAACTATCGGCCGGATATTAACGAATTAATATTTTTCTAAATGAAGTATAAATTTGACATCGCGTTTATATTTCGATAATGTATCTGAAAATTTGTCCAGTGTGTGATGAGTAAAAAATTATGCCCCGATGAAAATTATTAATGGCATAAATGTTTTAAATACGTGAAAACGCCCAACCTTTTTTTTTTAGATTGAAGGGCGTTCCAGAGCACATCAGTCTAGGTAATTACCCAGCAAATTTTATTCAAATGAACTGGGACAACGCAACCTCTGACGAATTAGAGAGACTGTACGAAACAGCTCGACAAGACGTGGAATGCCTGCAGCACAATGGATCTCCATTTGAAGGAGAATGGCATGATGTAACCGTAAATTAATCTTTCACAATACACCGACTTCCAGCCTTCTTATTATAGACTAAAACGACTCTTTTGTCCTTTATTTGGAAATTATTCTAAATAACATAGCACAAATAAAATATACCTGGAATAAACGGAGTATTCGATTAAAATGTTTGCACCATGGATTCTAGGTACAGACGTGTTTGAGGTTGTTGCGTTGTGATCCTCACAACAGTAACGTGATGTAGTATTATCAACATCTAGCGGTGTTTGGTGTTTATTAATGTAAGATCAAAGGCGCTCCAGAAGTGTATGTACCAATATGGAGGTAAATAATTTTGTTCGCCTACATTACAGCAAGTTGTGTAAAAGGATGGAAGCCTATGTGCAGGGGGTATATTCACTTGGCTAAAATAGACAGTACCGAACTCGTAATCGAACTAAAATAAAGAAAATCAGAACAAAATTATGGCCTAACCCTAACCTGGTACGAACACTGCGGGAGTACCAAATCAAATACTTGAAATGAGTTTTTGTCCCAAAGTATTCTTTTGATAAGATATACCATGTGCAATGGACGAAATTCGGTATGATAGCATGATCTTGCGTGCCCAGTAGTTTTCTTCGAATTCTACATGCCTGGACGCGAATACCTCAACACTGCCAAATTTTTTAATCTCTTTTTGAATATTCCAGAATAATTTTTTATAAACCGATTCCACGGAAGTTTTTCTTCACAAGTTATGGTTGATTGATGCGAGACATCACGGGTGACTGAAATGCCCGGGTCACGTACCTGCATATTAGCAGCACGCATCCGAACGTGCCAAATCATTACGAACGTGCCATTATCATAGCAGCGAGCCGTCATTTTTAGGCAATTTACAGCAATTTAATTTCCCCATCATACATAGTTAAATATGGTAAGGTACAGTAATTATTGAAAACGACATAGTATAATTACACTCATTATTTACAATATATATTTTCACACTCAAGCAACTATCAAAGTCCTGCGATATCTTAAAATTTCCTTTCCGTTTTGTAAATTAATTAAGGTGTCGTAAGATATATAGCATTCTCATGTCTCACATTTTGCTACATTCTATAATACAAGATGTAATATTAGATTTTGGTATTGGATAATATTTTAGTTTATGAGATTGATCAAAACATTCCCAACATCGATTTTCTTCTCCATTGAGCCGTTTTAGTTATCGTCACGCAAATGATTCATAATTTACGTCAATGTGCTCATAATTATGACGAAATTGTTTGAGAGTTTGGGCAGTGTTTTGTTTCACCATTGATGACTACAATTGTCATATTTATGGAAACACACAGTCGTTATTAGTGTCTGTAGATAATAAAGTATACATTTATGCAAATCTCTGGAGTCTCGATAGTGACGAATGTTTGTGATCAATCCATTTCTGGGGGCTGCTTTTGAATTTCACACAGTCTATAAAAAATTGACTACTACGTGATCATGACGTAAGCAATGTATTGTTTGTATTTTCACCCCAATGCTATTTGATTCAGATATTCATTTTCATCGTGCAAGAATCGATTTAAAGCAATTAACACATGTATATACATATAATAAATAAATAAATAAATGGGAATTCAATCAGCATATACAGCGAAGAAACAACTTTATCGGAAATTAACTTAAAATACACAATCATGAAAAGAACAATAGATTATTAGTGATCGAGATCAGTGTGGTAGCAGTTTTACTCTTTGTTTACTAGTATTTTACCTAGAAATCGAAAAACTGCCTCGATTTTCTTTTCCTTTACAACTATATTATTGTGCACCGAACGGGTTAAAATTGGAAACTACAAACCAAATAAATACAGAAAAGAACATTTTGGGGTCAAAAAACCCACCGGCAGCAGGCATTATATATTTAGACTGCTAGGTCTTTATATCCATGTTTTAGACATGGCACGTAGCTCCAGATGTAATGTTTTGATAACATGCCCAACTTTCTCACCCTTTATAGAATGTGGGGAATTCCAGATTAAATGCTGACGACACTATTTTTTCAGGAGCCCCATACATTATAATACGGTATGTTACTTTAACGAGAGAATCGGGTAAATCAAGAAATACGTATATATTTAAAAATATATATGAAGGATATTTACTTTCGACTCATTTGATTTTCCCGGCGTATGCGAAATTCCCCCAAAAGTTTTTTTTATTTAGACACGCTATAAACCTGAAGCTCGTTGAATAAAGTAAACATAAATTGTATTGAAACGAGAATTTGCTGTCGCCATTAATAGATTGTTGATTCATTGCAACGTGATATTTTTGAAGAAAGCCCAATTTTGAGCGGGATGGAAAAATAATAATAAGCTGTAACTAATAAGCTGCTTTGCATGCTAAAATGAATTCGAGAACATAATAACCATTCGGATATCTACAAAGCGGCGGGTATGGCGAGGGCTGAAGCTGCCCACCACAATTTTAATGCCGTCACCAATGAATTGTTTTCATCACTATCAAATTACTCTTAACTTAGACAAGCGTGGGCGATCCTGTCGACCCACGCTTTAATTTTTCTCAGTCATGTGAATATTTGCGTCGTAGCATCATTCTTCAAGGTATGCTTTGTTAAATTGATTTGGTCTAAATTTTTTGCTGAAAGTGGTGACTTGGATTCGAGTTTCACGTCGACCGATATCCCCACCTTTCTGTCACAACATTAAATCTAAATGTTGTTGTTAGAAGTTTTTTTTTTAATAGATTTACCACCGCAAACTATTTTGAGAAATGCCACATTGAAACACAAGTGAGTAAACTCATCCAAATGTTATCCCTGTCGATGAGCTAATTTCTCCTCAAATCCATTCTTCAAGAAATTTATCGTATATAAATAAATACTATATTGAAAGTTTAATAAATAAAAAAGCATAAAAATAGCAATTATCACAGGTAAAATAATTCGAAAATTTGATATCAATCCAGGCTTAATGAAAACACAAATGACAAAAATTTTGAAGAGAATGTTTTTAAAACTTAGAATCTTATGTGCATACATTATAAATAGAATTTGATATTTATATTTGAGCTGATACAAAAAAAAATCGTTGCTCCAAACTGACATCGGAATATCTGCAAGAAAATTATTACCCTTTCCAGGGATATAAAAGCATGTGTTGATAATGAGAACAGGCAAAGTCTTCTAATAAATACCACAATCCCAAATGAAATAGGGTACAACTCATTTAGTCTCGATAGAATTTGAAGAACCTATCTCACGTTACATGACAACGGATACTGAATCAAACTGGGTCAAAGTCTAAAAAAATTGCACAATAGTTGAAACAAGGTAAAGAGTTAAAATTGAGTGAATAACCAAATGTTTTTTCTATTTACAGATCTTGGTTGTTTACGGTTGTTTCCACAACAATATCACATTTCTGAGGTCAATTGCATGTAATGAAAGCCTGTGTACGTGCGCATTTAACCCCGATTATTTTTTCAAATAATTTGAACTTTTTGCAAGTGGTGGTATTGCTGAGTCACTGTAACATGCTTGTAACGTTACATAGCATGTAACGACATAGCTGGCATTCTAATATCCATCTAACCATATTGGGGTTTGGAAACTTTTGTTTCCAGATTTGCTAACTGAAGCGTGAGTGGATAGGCTCTGAAATGACATGTCCGAATCGCACGACAATCCCGTCCAATTCATTTACAGTCGACGATAAATTTATACCATGCATAAATATCAATATTTGAAAGTGATTCCACCTTTACTTATCTGGCATCGGTCTCTGTACAGTTCAACAAAACGAGAGTGTAATACTAATTTCTTGGGCGAATGCCGTACAACGACCGATCAGACTTAGGGATGGGGTAAGTACCTAGAACTGTGAGAAGTAAGAAGACTTGTTAATACAGCCAGTTTAACGGGTTGGCTCATCCGATCGACATTGAACAGAATGGGAAATTCTCGAACTCTTCATGCAAATGCATTGTTGTCGTCAACGTAGGCATCAGGCACGCATTTGCAGGCAACCGTGACATACGCACGTTCGCGTTTTCCCGTAGTTCTGTTAAGATAAATTTTCCATTTCTTGATAGGCATTATTGTATAATTGTCCAACGCGTGCATAGTCAATGGATTAATACAGGATCCTCGCCGACATTCTACAGACCAATAGAAATTCGGGTCCATATTTTTACAGTTGTATAAATGTACGGTCCACGGAGACACGTTGTCGTTAACGGCACGATCAAAAGCTCGATCCCGTTGACACCTACAAAATAATAATTTTTTTTTAATGTAGAAAACGAAAGATTCAACTTAAATTTGTAAGCAAAATGCCCCATATATATATGGACAATTCTAAATATGAACCACATACCCCGGGAGTGTATGGAAGCCTGAATAGATAAAAGATTGAGTTACGGAGAAACGACGTTCACAGAGGAGAATTGACAAACGGAACACGTGTATTATTGTCGATAGTTAATAACAATACAAAATGCTCACACGTAGGATTTAACTCGAGTTCGCTGTCTGATGGCTATAATACACATGTGTATACCATGCTATTTCGAAACTTGAGTGGAATATTGAATAGGTTTTGAAATACAAAATAACTAGGTACGCAGTATCGATGGACGACTATTTTTGAGAAATGTACAACAGGTCAGTACCGGGCAAAAGCATTCATTGAGTGGAAATTTACCTACAACACAGGATAAAAATATTTCTTTGATCATATATACATTGGTATGTGACCTTAGTATGTTTAATAGGCTTGAAGTCAGTTTGAGCGACTGTAACCCTGATGTGCTCTATTTAAAAATC
Organism: Styela clava; assembly: GCF_964204865.1. NCBI lineage: Eukaryota > Metazoa > Chordata > Ascidiacea > Stolidobranchia > Styelidae > Styela > Styela clava. The sequence goes on from NC_135250.1 coordinate 22,959,459, forward strand.
AGATTAAAAGTCAGCATTGGCCTAGACAAAGCCAAACAAAAATCCGACATCATTTCTCTTTCATCTATTTCAAAAGTATTGCAACATGTATTCACGAATGACAATTTCATATCCAACTTCAAATATTTGTGTATCATAAAACAAATAATATTCTTTAGAATAGTAAAAACTATAATTTGTTTTATTTGCAATTCTTGGGAATTCATTCAATTTCTTGCTCTTTGGTATAAAGTTTGTCCCGATAACTTTCCATCGGGGACCAATGTCCTCTAAAAAAAAATTACCAGACGTTCTGATAATGTTTATGAATTTATATCTCTCTCATAAAATCACAGTGATGACAGAATTAAAAAAAACGACCACCCGCTCGTTCATAATTTTCTAGAAAGTTTGCGAATGATTTGAGTGGTTTTCCGTGATCGAAGCATAGTTTTGCAATTTGCATCGATTCCATATATGGGATACCTACGAGAGTCAGATTTCCCTAAGTTTTTGCCCTTGAACTTTAGCATTAATTGATGGCCCAAGTACGAGGTAATGAGGGTGTGAGACGAAACAAAAGTAGAACTCACTGCTTTAATTCGGATATTGAAACCATTCCTCCTCTTATTAACGCAGGTAGACAAATTAAAATAATTGGTAAACAGATATTTGTTCGCCAGAAAATGACCTGAAATAATGAAAAAAAGTTTAATCAGTGACAGTTAACACGTTTGTCTAACGAATTGTGAATTGCGGATTCTAGATTTCGATTACATGCTTCGGACAAGCAGTAAGTAAGTCATCAGCTTCAGTTGAAACCGCACGAATAATGGTTCATGAAGACCCCTAACCACCAATGTATTATTCAGGAATGAGTTAGTCAGTACCTTACTGAAAAATATTACAGATACAAAACTACCATGAAATACTTGAATCGCGAAATTGTACAATCAATAGAGTATAGTATACGGGGTAATTAAAATTTTTTAGTAATAAAACTCTTACCTGCCGGCGCTTCATATTCGAAACGCCAAAAGTCGATGCGCCTGAACCTCGCTGATATGTCTGAAGTCTTTCGTTCAATCGATTAGATGGATGAGAGTATAGAAGCGACCGCCAACCCAACCAAAACACCAATGAGCTCTTATGACAAAGGAGCTTACTTTTGTAAGTGAGCGACGTAAGTGATGTAATAGTATTGGGTTACCCCTAATTTATACGACTCGTTTTTCGATGGTGATGCAAGAGAGCACATGATTAGACGAATACTTATTGAATACAATTGAATTAAACTTCCAAAAAATGCAAGAAACTACATTCTAAATATAAAAGACTAATCCGGCGCCCGATATAGCAAAGGGATAATTTTAGCCCATTGTTTCAAGTACTAAATTATACTCGTCTATTTTTAGTATTCCCCAAATAGCTTCTATTGCGAAGTTTTCCGTTAGAATTAGTTTGTGAAAACTATCGTATGACAATGCTCTGTTTCCCAGACAAATTTAGGAAATAATGAATCACACTCAACAACTATTAATTTTATATAAATTTAATATGTGCACGCTGATAGATATAAATATGTATAAAATAAAACATATTTCAATTATATTATTAAGCTAAAAAGCAATATATGATTTTTGTAAGATAGAGATAGCAAATATAGGAATATATGAAAGATAAAATAATTTTAATAAACAAAAAAGCAAATAGCACGTGAAATAAAACAATTGAATGAAAAATCCCATTGAAGGTGAAAGTGCACAAATTCCTATTAAAATGATGACGTTTTTAGGTGCGTGCTAAATTTAACATAATTTTCAGTTATTTAGCTAATAAATGAATAGACAATTTTATTGAACTTATTGAATATATTATACAGGTAATTACGATACCTACACTTATACAACATTTTGTATGATTGCCTATAATATTTGCACAATAAATATTGCAAGTGTTGGAATATGGCTGTTGCTACCTAAAACAGGGTAAAATTTCCACGATGTCTTTGTTGCATTTTAAGGTTTAGTCCAGCCTACGAACATTTGCGTTGGGAACACATTTGCACGCAATATTCACGTATACATATATTGTTTTTCCAGTATGACCTAACTTAATTTTTTTAAGTTTTCGTACAGGCAGAATCGTATATCCGCGTAGAATCTGAGATGTTCGGCTGTTAATGCAATGTCCACCATGAGTTTTTCGACACTCTACTGATTTTAAATATTCCGGAAAAGTGTGTCGACATTTATATGTGTATTCTACCCACGGAGAAACGCTATCGTTGAAGTCAATTCCGCCGAATACCCGTCTGCATCTGCCAAGCAAACATATCAGAATATTATTATTTTTTGTTAAAAGCACGACGAATCCAATAAAGTTAGAAAATTGGTTATAGCAGTGTCAAATATTCGAATAAACACTAGTTCATACTATAAAACTTTTACCTACATCTTACACTTTCTACAAAACAAATAATATCCTTTTTGACACATGAAATAATTTTAACGATCCGTTCAGACTCAATTTTTACTTACGCCATAATAATATTGTACCAAATACGCTTCAAATTTTTCTATTCAATCAATATTAACATTATCAAGAATTTACTAAGGCTTTAAACGCCCATAACAAAAAAAATAATACTCACATTTTCAACTGCGATATATGAGGTAACGATAGTGTTTCTTGCGACAACAGTAAAAAGAGAAGCAATGAAACAATTATACTATTCTGCATCGCTATTACAATCTATACTTCTATATCAACTTGTACAAGAAAATACAAATATTATTTGTTACATTTCATATTCAGTATTGATCGTTGCCCGCTAGTAAACCTTGATAAAACATTGTCTACTGGAATTTATGATGAAGCTTCACGAGACGCTTAAAATTGACATTGTAAAAATTTAATTTTCAATTTGATGCAGTTATTGACAAGAAAACAAATACATATATATTTAACAATATTGCGTGAAAGAATTTTGTATTCCTTCATATTGTGTAGTCTAATCAATACCTCCAAATCCATACAAATATTTTACAAATGTTGCATCAGGTTTTCTAAAAAATTTTCTTAGGAAATTGTAAGCAAAGCATGTCTTGAGGTTGCTTGTATTATTATATGGAATGAATTATTGCATCTCTACATATCAATGAATAAATCCCCGTTACAAATATGGCTTCGTTTTTTAACACTCCCTCCCCAAAATACTAATTTATGACCATCGCAGGGTCTCTTAAATCTGAGACATTCGACGACTTTCACGAAGTCGCAACACTTGTCATATCAGTTCGGCGTGTATTGCAGCGTTTACAGATATAACTGCTGTAAAAATCGACTTGAAAGGCAGATGTACATGAATGTTACCCATTGATCGAAGCACCAAGACACACCGATCTGAATTTATGCGCATCTCTTTATACATTCAGTTACTCAAATATTAATTTTGAGGGGAAATTGGAACATATTTTTGTAGCAAACAAGGCCTTTTGTGTCTGCCGTAAATTACATTTTTCTTTTGTTATAAAATTCCTTGTATTGAGCGGGACTTCACCTCATAGTTCATCATAAAAAAATAACTATTTTACTAATATTTCCAAGTACTTCAGCCACTTGGTAAAATGAATTATTTTTATATACTGACAAGGGGAATGGTACGTGTATATAACCAAATGATATTCGTAGATCAGTGAAAATGCCAAATTTTACAATGATTGTAACAATAGTCAGTGCGTGTAATATTATAACTTGTGACGTTTCGAAACAGATGACGTACATTTATTGTCTCGGATTCTATTCCGGGTATCAAGATTTTTTATTCTGTGATTATTTTTATACACAATCTCATTCTAGGGTGGGTTAAATATAAGGGAATTTAAATAAAACGGAATTTTGCTGAAGATATTATGGTCAACGATTAGAGTTAAATAAAGTTGAGGTGAATCATTGGACCTTAATTAGGGAAAGGAGCAGAAATTTTATTGTTGTATTCAAATCGCTAGACTGTGCAGAAACTCGTACGATCGTCAGGTTCGTTGTTAACAATGCATGAAACTGACGATCGTACGCCATCATAATAAGGTAATCCCCATTCTACACGTCCACGTGACGGAGGTTTCGGAAATTTATCCCATCACGGAAACGTGACGGCAGACGTAACAAATTTATAATGTATCGTAGCTTCAAATCTGAATAGCTGATTGAATCATTCACACCCGCATTCTCAATCACTTTTTTTCAAATCATATTGTACACTTCGTAACATTTGATAACAGAGAACTTAAAAATTGCGAACGTTTAGATCACAAAAAACCCACTCTAAGATTATATCACTCAAAAATTAACCTTAGATTGAAGTCAAAGGAGACTCTTTTATTATTTGTTCAGATCTTCTGGTAACTATGTGCCGAATTGTAAAATACGCCTCTCAGTAGATGTTTCAAATCATTGATTTTAAATTAAACGGTTTGACGTTGTTTACTGTTTTACACTTTTACTGACAAAATCTAGCATTTTCTGCAGTAGATCATTTATAATTCTCCCGTCATTTTATATTACTCTTCTCAATTCAAAGCTGAAATTCAAATTGTACTGCCAAATATTGAATGCCTTGTAATTACTTCAGTGTATGGCATATGAAGGGAAGATTGAACTATATTCAAATTTTAATAAAAAATTTAGTGTATAAAAGACATCATGTTTCGGTTAATACAATATATACCATAATTTGTATTCTCGTTTATGAATTTTAACCCTCTTCAAGCTTGCTTCATATTTGATCAGTGTCAATTTAACGGGTTATTCTTTTGAAGGTGTCACGGTTTTGATTTTGAATACATCCAATCTTTCGATCGGATTCGGTATTTTGTTGATTTACTTCACAGTCGTCGGACTGGTAAGGCCATTCTCGTCTTGCTATCAATAATTATCAAGGCTTTTACATCTGTACCAAAGTCTGGGTTGGATGATGTACATATCAAAATTCCTGACAACGACGGGATAATACTGTAAACATATACAATGATCATGTGATCATGGAATTCTTGGTCTTGTTATGGTGGATCGAACTCATGTCACGAACGTGCTTTTGATTAATTGATTGCAGTTTTATGTTTGTACTTTGCCATTTTGAACAAGAGCATTAGTTTGTTAACAAAGTGGAGTCCGGAAAAGTTTGATCATTATCAATATTGTTTTTTCATTTACGTAGATTTGTGGAAAAATTCGGTAGTTTAAATTAGTTCTGTTATCTATCTATCTGTATTTGAGTCATGTGAATAAAACAGGAATAGATTTTTATAAACCGCACTAGCAGTTGAAATATACAATACTTGTTCCTCTTCGGTTTTTCTCTGCCCTTATCCAATATGCAAATCTATCTTCTTCTTCTTAGTTTTTATGTTCATATTTTTGATTTTCGTTAAATTTGCATATAATACTGCAAACCTGATAATAGTTTTCATGCAAAGCGTATTTGCTAAACATAGTGCAAACCGCAGTCTACATTGTTTAAGTTAGGGCCATATAATTTCACGGTATATTAATACTAAATACCGCAACGCTTTACGCAGAAATCCAGCTTATGATAGTTTGCCACAAGAATGCGCTAGTGAGACGCTGAAATATCATGATCCAGTTTGGACAAAAAATAATTTTTAACGAAAGTGCAAAGAAATTGAGCAGTGACTTGAAATATAATTAAACTTTGCACTATGAATCACGGTGGATATAGTCAAACAAATAAATTTTACATAATGCTGAAAATTGAAGGGAATTATTATCCGGATGGTTTTTGTGCAGAATATTCATTGTAAGCACAAAAAAATATATATTTTGTTGACATGTTCAATCATAGCGCAAATGTATACACTCACTTATATCAGTTTGAAATCTCATCATATTTTATTATTATTTTTGTGAACGCCAGGAATAATTTTGCAGACGCAATAGCCTATGCCCTATAGCGCATGGTTTTGATATGGCATCTCGAATTTCAGCCCCATGTCGGCAGTTATACTTATTAGGTGCAGCTAATGAAGAAGACAATACCGAATTCAAAATAATTCTTGGATTTGTTGAACCACAGTTACATCAAGGGACTTACGAGCAGGGCTCTAGAGTCGAAGAAAACTTTCATTTGACTCCAAGCAAGTGAAAACACGGATTTGTGTACAAAAATTCCGACTAAGACGCCAGTTGACTATTCCACATAAAATAATTGACTCTGGCCCCAACCCTTGGTTGATTAAATTTTTCCACAAAATCTTAGCACATGGATACCTTTTTCAGTTAATGGTTATATTCGTCTGTTAACCTAATGCCCTTTGGTTTTGTTTAAAATGATTTACTCCAACTCACCACTTCCAAAAATTGCAAGTTTAGAAATCTCAAATCCGAGTTTCAAAATACAATTCTGTCCCATATTGTCAATAATGCTAAAGTTCAATTCAGTTCGGAGAACGAACGCCCTTAAATATTCCATAAAAATGTGATTTTAGCAGCAAAATAAATACAAAGTTAATCAAGGTACGGATTGAAAAGCTTTCCCTTGAATGTTGCGCAATAAAGTACCATTACGCATTGTTTCTGTTGAACCAGAACGTAACAATGCCGGGGAAAATTTCTTGGTAATTACGGCACTTTTAGGCCTACTATAAATATATTTTGAAGAATGCAGAAGTATATAACGTAATGAAAACCATTTAAGCAAAATCTTTAACGAAATTTCATGTTTTAACGAGTAAAACAAAACAGTTCGTAAATAAGGGGGGTGCACATTTCAGCGGTGAACGTTTTTAGCCTATTGGCCCAAAATTCAGATAAAAGAACTGAACGTTTTTCAGAAATGGAATTTCAAATTTACGTGATATCCTGATATAACAATATTAAATTTTTTGATGTGTTAGATTATTATCGTACATAAATAAACACCGCAAACTTTACCAAAATACATTTGTTGAGTTGTCTTTATCACTCCACTGTATTCAAATCTCTCTAAAACGGTTCTTTTAGGTCAATATCTTCTCACGAACCCATGGGTTAACTAACGCAAATTTTGAATTACATCATTTTGAAAACATGCAATAACATTTTCATTACATATAAATATATTCTTGGGAATTGTTATTTTTCCCGATTTTTCTTATTTGGAGAAGTTGCGCCACCAGGTGGATTTTTCGCTGATCTATTTCGTTGAGCGCGGCAACAAGTCAAAAAGGTGTATGCAACGAACACGGTATGTTTATGTGACGGCAGTTGACCTGAAACGATAAAAGTGTTTAGCAGGCATTGTGGGGTGTTTCAATAAACTCTGGAAAGCTATTTTTATGTTAGTCATAAACTTCAAGATAAGTCACTTCACTTGCGACACGCCATGCGCATAAACAATATAAAATTACCAAGCAGAAACTGAAACAGCTGAATTAAAGAATAAAAAAAGAACGATAAAAATACATTCAAGATTTTCAGAATGAATAAAAATAGTATTTTTTTCTAAAAATAAACGGGATATTCTAACTGTTCCAGCGCCAGCTAAATTTATGTAAACAGTGGTCATTTCCTTTCCATTTGCATAATTGTACGGACTTTTTGCGATGAAATTTATATTTACCTATACATCGTCTATGCAACTTATTCAAACAGTTTTATTCATTTTCGGAATTGGCAGAATACTTTTTTACTACTTTCGTTTGCTAAAATTGAAACCTCCAACAATCAATTGCATTTGCAATAATCGTTTAGGAGGAGATTTCAGGTTATTCATCATATAGAATATATATACGCAATATCGATCTCATATATCCAAGATCAGCTGATATCGAATTTGGGTTTGAGATGAGTCGATACTTTCATCACTGATAGTTCAATCAATTTCTGGCAACAGATATTGATGATAAAGTTTTGCTTTAATTTTCATTATTATGCTCCTATCAAAAACTCCATAATTTTTATCATTGGCAAGAAACGAAAAAATGATTATAACGCTACTGGGTGTGCTTGAATGTTTGACATATCGAATCTAAGCGACACTGTTAAGATCGTCGGTATTCCCAAACCAATATGATATATATCTTTACACTTTAAAATCACACGCAAAAAATAAACTGTTATTAGCGTATCAATCGCCGTCGTCATCGGTGTGCTCACTGCCAGACAGACTCGCTCGGACATATTACAGTACCATAGAAATAAAACGACGGAAGCAGCCGACGTGCTGCACGCTTCGCCGTAACGCTCTATTAGTTTAATAAACGTAGAAACACGATGTGTCACTGACTAAGCTTCATGTCCGCCTCCATTGAAACAGCCAATTGCAACACTTGTTGTTTTTACGAAACGCAAAAGCCATCCATCGCTAGATTACCACCGACAATGCAGGTAGCATGCGAAGACACCATTTGCTGTAAACAATACCAGCAGGAAATAGGAGTCGTGGCATAGACATAATTACTCTGAAACAGAATAACCTGTATTTAAGCTGAATTTTCCACGAAATTTATTTATTTGCAGTCTAACGGGCGATAAAATTTGTCGGCGGTGTACGATATACATTCAGAACAACAGTGACTGCGGTTTGTCAGATACGTAGTACAAAAGCAAAGCAGAATTTTCTGAAGCAGACGTTGAAGGCGAGTGCTCAAATATATGCATAAGATAAAGCGTTGTTTGCATAAATAGTGCGTCCAAGCAGCTTAAATTTTCGATAAGACTGTAGTTGTTGGCAGTGGATGTATTTCTGCGACAGAATATGGCATAAACACCGCGTATTATCAGTATTGTCAATGGAATGAATTGATAAGACATTAGTAGTTGGCCACGAGCCGTTTTATTGATTCCTAAGATGTGCCCTGTATTAGATGAAAAACAAAGGATATTTTGCATAGCTCTTCTAAGTATAAATTATTTTTCTGCTTCCGCTCGCTAATTATAATTTTAGATTTCGCTGCAATAACATTCCAACACGCATGGTCCACTGTTTCTGAGACAAATTGTCATAATTTATGTTCATGCCAGCTGGATCAAATCCAAAAATTATAACCGCCATTGATTGTTGCAGCCAAGTATGCAAATGCAGTTGAGGTGATTGATTGATCGGAAACTTTCGTTTCCTCGCAATGAATACTACGTATATTTCAAGGATGAGGATAACGGTTCATTGTCGTTTGACAATGAGTGAGAGTGGCTGTGTGTATATATAAAGCTTAGGAAAATATCGGCCTTACTATCAAACGCGTAGTAAAATTATTCTGAGTGGTATTTTGGGTACTCCCGTAGTGTGTGTACCAGGTTAGGGTTAGGCCAATATTTTATACCGATTTTTCTCATATTAGTTCTATTACGAGTTCGGGGACTGTCTGTGTTAGCCACGTGAATATACCCCCTGCCCATAGCTTTCAGTCCTTTTATACAACTTGATGTAAAGTAGGCGAACAAAATTAGTTACCTCCATATTGGTACATAAACCTCTGGAACGCCGTTTATTGGACTACAAATCCTTATAAATTCGGTGCGACGTTTTATATAACTTCCGATTCAAACTTCAACTTGTAGATGATGAATTTATAACTTTTTATTTTAAAATAAAATCTATACAGCAACAACATCTCACCTATTAGTTGATGTGTGTTGAATTGAAATAATGGCAAAACTTGTTGAATGCGTTCCAAATTTTTCGGAAGGACGTGATAGCACAATAATCCAAGCGATTGCTGATGCTATTAAAAAAACGCCTGGCTGTAGTGTGTTGGACGTTGACCCAGGAACATCAACAAATCGTACTGTGTACACCTTCGTTGGGTCACCCGACGATGTTGTCAATGGAGCGATAGCTGGCGCTAGAGCAGCGTATAAACTGATTGATATGACGAAGCATAAAGGCGAGCATCCACGAATGGGCGCACTGGATGTTTGTCCCTTCATCCCGGTTAAAAATGCCACTATAGACGACTGTACCACATGTGCGAATGAATTCGGAAAAAGGATTGCGGAAGAGTTGAATATTCCTATTTACTTGTATGGATTTTCAGCAAAAGAAGAGAAGCGTAAACTACTCCCATCTATACGTTCAGGGGAGTATGAAAATCTTCCCAATAAGTTATCAGATTCAGAATGGAAGCCGGATTATGGCCCCGCAACATTTATACCTAGCTGGGGAGCAACTGCAACTGGTGCAAGAAACTTCCTAATTGCGTATAACGTTAACTTGTTGAGCACAAAGGAACAAGCTCACCGGATCGCGCTGGATTTACGAGAAACTGGAAGAGGCAAAGGGACGCCGGGAAAGCTGAAAAACGTCCAAGGTATAGGCTGGTATTTGAAGGAGCAAAATTTAGCTCAGATATCAACAAATATCACCGATTACACAGTTACTCCCATACATATGGTGTACGAGGAGGCAAAAAAATGCGCCGAGGAATTGAAACTTCCGGTTACTGGGTCTGAAGTAGTAGGCCTAGTTCCACTTGATTCTATACTACAAGCGGCAGAGTTCTACATCGAGAAAGAGCATCTGTTCGTTTTGGAAGAGCGAGATAAAGTACGACTTGCTATCAACAGGCTTTCTTTGAATTCTCTCGGACAGTTTGATCCCGATAAGCGAATCATTGAATATTGCGTTAGGGACGACGCGAAAGACTTTCCTCTAGGATCGTTAACATTGAAGAATTTTATTTCTTCAGTTGGGGAAAGAACTCCGGCTCCTGGAGGTGGATCCGTGTCAGCGGCGGTTGCGGCAATGGGAGCAGCACTCGGGACCATGGCAGGTAAGAATGCATGTGCAGCCTGAGGTGACCGTACATTTAAACCCACTTACATTTGAACTATGTACATTTGAACCCATGTGTATATCCGCGGGTTCAATCTATGTGCGGGTGCTAAAACCCATTGGTTAGGGTATGGGTTCAAATATCCGTAGACCAAAAAAAATTTCCATAGGTGCAATTGTCGTGGGTTCAGATGTACGTGGTTCAAATGTACGTGGGTTCAAATGTACACGGGTTCAAATGTAATGGAACCGCAGCTTGATAATATATCGAACAGGGAGGTAGCTCCCTTACAATAGTGTATTCAACAGAGGAACATTGAGTTACTGTATAGAAAATCTACTTTTCACTATAGGCACTGTTAAAATCAAAAGCATACCACATATTATGGAGCCGTGGTTCCCAGCTGAAATTTTTCAACCGGTCCATCGCTTGGTTACCGAAAAGACGAATATGTAAATTTATTTTGATAAAAATTGTTTGCTGTTTCGACAGGGTTTATGACATATGGGAAACGTCAGTGGGAATCGCAGGATGATCTTATGAGAAAAAACATTCCGTCAATTTATAATATAATGAGTGAACTCATTCCGATGATCGATCAAGATGCAAAAGCATTCGATGGGTAAGTGGGGTGCAAGTTTCGAATAAATACAGACAATGAAACTGTCGGGAAATGATTTCTGCAGGGTGCTAGAATGTGTGCAAGTGAAAGTGTTCATTTTTACTTTGAATATTATGTAATGCAAGTCTGAATATATGGAACACTTCATATAACAGCATATAATCGTGCAGCGTGTGGTCTGCATGTATATGAAACGAATTTTCTTCACTTTCCAGTATTGTAGCTGTGCGGTATAGCACTAACTATTGCAATATGTTTCAGATACATGGCAGCAATGAAAATGCCACGAAAAACGGAAGAAGAAATAGCTAATAGAAACCAAGCCATGCAAGAAGGAATTGTCCAGGCCATTCGTGTTCCTCGAAAAGTAATTGATACAGTGAATCAATCCTGGGTATGGTTGACAGAAATTGCCCAGAACTGCAATATATCTTGCGCTTCTGATATACAGGTAGATAATAATGTTCTTGTATGCCATCATCATAGATTATTTATCTATAGCAATCTCACGTAACATGTAATTGTGTTCTATGTTTTTGAAAAACTTTGTTATGCGTCTGCTTCACAACTGTAAACTGTTACTGCAAGCAACATAATTGAGATCCAATATGAATTCTGATGACGGAGTTATAACTGTTTAGCATTACTGTTTCATAAAGTGTTATTTATTGAGTCGCATGCATATGTCGCGACCTAAAAATGTTGGCTTTCTGGCTCAGTAAGATAAAACTCTTCGATTCTATGGAAGAAAAGGAAATACAATTTTTAATCTGACTTCTCGTTTGAAATCTACGGAAACATGGATGATGTTGAGATTATTATCGATGTCGATAGTTGAGATATGATGGGTGTGTGATATGTTTCTTTAATGTTCCGCATTTTACCATTGTTTCGAATCCGTTAATGATAGTGCTTTGAGGAGCTGTAAACTTTTAATATATTTGAGACTTGAAATTATCAAGTTAGTTGTCATCAACTTTATTTCTTGGCAGGTTGGCGTCAAGTGCCTTGAGACTGGTGCGTGGGGAGCCTTTCAGAACGTACTCATCAATCTGAAGGACGTGAAAGATGAAACTATCCGTGATCGTTTACGAGACGAAGCAGAGAAATCCATTGTAGATGCACAAAATCAATCTAAAACTGTCTTAGAAATAATTCAAAATCGCTTGAATTAGTTACAGCAAGTGATAGCGTATGATATATAACTCTCGTCTTAGTTTTTTTTTGCTATGCTTTCCCTTTCTGGTGTTTAGATCCAAAGATAAGCGAAAAAGATTAAATCAGAGCGTAAGTAAGTAATCAAAAACCAGAAAAATTTATCATGGGATCAAATGCGCGCGCGTATATGAAATGAATATTGATTGTTGTTATTGTTAGATTGGTGAAATGCTTGTATTATCATACACGGAAATGATCCGTGCCTTCTGAGAGACGGAAAATGTGATTTGAATTAAACAGCCTAGCAATGCGTATTCATATCTAAGCAAAGTCTATTTTAAAGAATTTGAGGGGTTGCCCATGGTATTTCGCCTTGAGACGAGAGGCTTGATTACATTGTTGTGCCATTGTCCTATACACTCAGATTGTTGGAATGAATTTGATCTTACACATCTTGGACACAAAGTTTTTGGATCGTTCTTCCAAATATTTCATCTATGTTGTTGGTACAAAATTGCTTCGCGTTTTAACAACATAACATATCGTTTTCAACGTTTTGATGAATGGGGATGGGTTTCAGAAGGTAATAGACTAGTATAGTTTCTTATTTTCTTGTAGATTGATTACTAAAATCAGAAACAAGGTGGGTCCGATTGTTGATCCTTACGGAATACCAGAAAAGATATATATAATAAGTTTGGTCAAGTTTACGGCGGGTATTACTGGATTGTAACTTATAATTTAACATCATGCTCTGTTATCGTACGACCAACAGTCTATCACACAAAACTCTCTTTAGACCTTTCAAAATATGTTCAAAGCGATGAACTTAACTTTGACCGAGCAGCCTAGCATAGTCCTGTGAGAAACTTGTTAGCCAACGCCAAAAATAAAATCATTTTTCATTTTTGCGACCATGTTTGTTTTTAAAATCACTAACGTTTTTGTTGAAATTATTGTTCAAACTCAAATCATTTTATAGAAAAGAATAGATTTATTTTTCCAACTAAGAACTTGCTGCCAAAGTGAATGCCATCTTTTCATATCCCAAACGTCGCACTTTTCTCTCAATTTGTTTTGCTATCTTTCACGATAAAGAAATTCTAAAAATAAAATTAACCTTAAGATGTTCGTCGGACTTGCGAATATGACGTCAAAACTTGCAGAGCCAAATATAAACTAAGAACACTAAAATGAAATGCGCGAATTTGTATTAGTACCGTAAACGACTCGTTGAAATGCTCGATTTTAACTGTCATATTCCTCCAATCCTAACACACAATCACAGATCCTAACAAAGGAAGGAAGGAACTTGTAATAAAAGAATAAAAAATAGATTCTGAAACAACAGAACCAACCTTATATAGCAATTCAAAAATGCATCCATTACAAAACAAATTACAAGTGTATGTTTTAAGTATTGTCATTATCATGTCAATTCAAATAGTTTATCTCTACTGCGATCTACGTACTAATACCATCTTGTTTTGAGACAATTAGTTCCAAGAATATCGGGCAACATATGTGTTTCTAAGTAAATATAAATAATAAAAAGCAATTTTGTGGCAATGAATTCTGGAACGAAGCAAGGCTTAGGGAGAAAATCATGTGCACATAATAAACATTATCACCCATGCAACTTTGTGTTGTTTTTTTCTTCTAAAATTATACACATTGTATTGAAATGATCACCATTATGTAACGAAGCAAATACAATTAGCACAACGTGTAAATTCTTTCATATTTACACATTTCTTAACATCTATAGTTGCTATGCTTTAACTTTAACTAACAATGAACTTACGCCATAACATTGTAGCCTTAGGCACACACGTCAATTCCAGGAAAATTTCCGACGTTCTAGATGTCGAGCAAAAATATCGTCGTTTTATCATTTATTTCTAACGTTTTTGGTGTCTGTACCAAAAAATTGTTAAGTTAAATATTAGATTTTCTTTGTTCCAATTTTAAAAGTAACTTTTATGCAAATGAAAGCTATTGGCGGACAAATTATCATGCCAGAGGAACAAAAGGTGAGCGTTACTAATTTGTTATTCCTAGATGTTTTGTTTACTTATGACGTAATATCTGTTTAAAGTGTTCTGGCAAAAATACATTGAGGTCAGAAGAGCGAACAGAGTTTTTGATGAATGTGATATCGACTTCCTTGTTTACTTCCGTAACATTGGCTAATCGGCAATATTACAAAGGTGACATAAAAATTGAAATTTTAAAATTTGTTCAGATACATTCAGATTTTTAGGCTCGTTTTTAGGCGCGCTTCCGAAATTTGGGTATAAATCAATTTACTCGATGGTCATTGTGTCTATACAGTAGTTTTAGTTTCGTTGCAGTTATCATAAATTGATCCCGAAAATCTCCGGCGGGCGTCTAAAATCAGCTATCAGTACTTTTGAACGACATGTGGTTGAATAGTTAGAATCAAAAGTATGATTAACAACATGTAAACCAGTTTGTAAGCGGCGACTCGCGAAAACACTTACAAAATATAAAGGCTTGCACATGTTTTAATTCAATCTTGCGCCCAACTAGAATGGTGCACGTTGTACAAATATAGGCTAGTTAGACATAAGCTACATACATGATCAATACATGAGATTTCATGTTATCTTGAGTCCAATACTTTCATTGCTGATTTTTTTTGGGCTCATTATTCTGCATTCATTTCAGTTATTGATACCTAGTTACCAATGTGGGTTTGTCTTTTTTTTTTGAAATTCTTAAATTTGAATTTCGCTGCCTAGTATTGTACGATAACACTAACACGTGCCTGAGCTTGTTGTAGTGTACTTACATCTATTACTATCATTGTGTTTATCATGTATCCCGCTTCATATGCTCTCTATGATCATTTTAAATCAATCGTTCACAAAGAAATAAAGCCAGTTGTATCATATTTCAAAAATATGACGCACATCTTATAACGGCCAACTAACAACACAATTTGCAAATTTAAAACAGCAAGAAACGCATTATTTGTGCGAAATTCTGCATTTTTTATCTATGTTTTTCAGCGTCAGGATTAAAACGTATATATAGTGAATTTACATTTTGCAAATTATTTGAAAATGTAGATCATGCTATTATAAGAATTACCGCATGATTTTGTCTCAAAAGTATGCAATTTTGAGTGTAAAATGGAAAAATGTTCTATTTAGGAAGTGCAATTTTTTGAAAATTCCAGATACGGTTGCTACTGTTGCACTTTTATTCTATTTGTGCGTATCTTCTGGCCATTGGCTAGCGAGCTCAATAGTCGTAAAAGATTAAACATAATATAATTCCATTATCCGATTAAACGATCAGAATTCAATCTTTTACAAATACTTTATAATAATTGATTGGTTGTATGCAGTGTTCAGATGTTATTATGAATTTCAATTTTCTACTATCAAACAAAAATTTGAATCAAATTTTTTTAGCTTATCCATACATCATCATATTATTTTACATGTAAGAATTTAATAGGATAGGATGTAGCTATTTAGAATCATATCATATTTTACAATTTGAATGCCTGAATATGTTAGAACAATTTGGTAACTATTCATAGATCAAAAATAAAATCAATGACGTATATATACAATTTTTTTTTATAATATCCAACTGGCTGTTCAGTACAGGCCATCAGCAGCAGGGCAGTTGCGAGATTCACGCCGTACACCGTCATTTATCGCCCTGGGCCTGTAAATTTCTCGGAAAGCGATCGAATCAAGAAAATTATGGTTTCTTAACGTTTTTCCGAAAAAGTCGGCACCGAGAAACGTTTCACATCCGCCAAATTGTAAGAAAAACATATTTGCGATTTCTAGGAATTAAGAAGCAATAGGAATTATAGAAAAGTAAAAGAAATGAAAATTACTGAATAGCCTGGCATAAAATGGATTCCTGCCATCAAATAAATATCAGAATTTTAGGTTTAACGACCAAAAAAAATTTTCAACAAACAATTTTTATCTTTTTATGCCTTTTTGCTTTTTTGCAATTTCAAAGTTACTCAAATGTGATGATGGCTTTTGTTTAGTATTATAATTTTGATAGATGTTTCACCGACTCCATAAAAAGTCTTTGAAAAATTTACCATTGTAAAATTTTTGGTGATTATTTTGAGTGTTTTAGCGAGCTTGTAGACAAACGAGTATACATCTTAACAATTTAAATTTTGTTTTAAATTATTCAAGCAATTGCCCAAGCAAGTACTGACGGGTAATTTTAGCCTAGTTTTCTAGATTATTGGTTATTGCGAATACACTGGAACTTTCCGAAGATAAAATGACCCATGAGTTATACATAATTAAAAATGGCAAACAGAAGTCGAAACAAAAAAAACGAATCATAGTTTACAATCGTGAAGAAAAAACTGTCCGAGTGAAAAAATGTCAAAGCGACGGCTAAAATTTTAATTATTGCGTCAATGTTGGTTGGCCATTGTTACTAGGTTGCTTGAGGAAACACCCATTATAAACACAGTTTTGTTGAAAATAATTTGTTCCCGTTTTGTACTGATATTTCATGTAGTCTTTTCATCATTTATATATAGATATTAGTAAATGTCAACGAATGACTGAAAGTCCTTTTGTCATGCGTTAATATCAAATAGCAAATTAACAAATCGCACATAGAGACTAACATTTTTGCAATAAACTTTTTTTAACTGCATGAAACTTGAATAAATTATTATTTGGCGTTTATTCTATATTCAATTGAGTTTTAAATTGATATTTTTGTTTTCAGAACAATGAATATTGGATGAAACGAAGGAAGAATAACGAAGCGGCTCGAAGATCCAGAGAAAAACGTAAAATGAATGATGTTTTATTAGAAAGACGAGTGATGATTTTAACTGAAGAAAACAAACAACTACGAGCACAATTACTTGCGATTAAAATGAAATACGGAGAATTAAACGACCTATGCGTTCCGTTATCAAGTAAGTAATGCTTTGTCGCCTTGTTAATGAAGACAATATAACAGTGGTTCCTATCCTTTTAAATTTTAGAATATGCATTTGTTCGGATACCAAACCGCTTGCAATACGGTTGAACATTTGACCAAGCCATAAAGTATGACGGTATAGTGCAGACACGGGCAAAGTACGGCCCGCGGGCCAAATCCACCCGTTGGGTAATTCAATCTGGCCCGCTCGATGCTGCCACAACTAAACTGAAACCAAATTTTGATGTTTTAGCTAAAAATAGCGCAAGAAATTTGTTGAGATTGCGGTTAAATTTAGTTTTCGCACGAGGCATATTGTTTTCCACCTTTGCTTTGTTACACCGTATATATTGTTCTTAAAATATAACTTTTTACGTCACATTTACATGGCAATTTGAGCATTTTGATGAGATTTTGGAAAATTAAAAATAGGTCCTAATAAATAAAAGATAATAACATAAAAATATATTGAATTGGTAAAATATTTTGTTAGTTTATGGAATGACTCCTTTCTATTCACAAATGGCATATATATCGAACCAACAATGTTTTGCTCAGCTTAGATGGATATATTTCTACATAGCTATAGCTGAAGTCTAGCCGGAACATTATTTCATCCTTTTTTTTCATTTTTCGTTCCTACTTTTGTGATTCAGTTAATAATTTATTTGACTTGGGCGTGGCTAAAAAATCAATGTTCATAAATAAGTAGGGTATAACGTACTTTCATATATATACCGAAAAAACCTTTTATGTGCTAAAATTATCAGTGACTCAAAGTTGTTTTTAAAAGTATATGCATTAAATAATTGTTTAGCCTAATCAATTTGACATTAATCACATATTTGTCCTAACTCAAGTAAACAATTCTTGTACAATTAGGAACTGGCGGCATTTTAGAAGAAAATGGCGTCAAATTCTCTACCGTGTTGCTTGTCACGTTTATTTCTGTTTGGGATTTGTTTAAGGTTAAAATACATTTTTTGTATCACCACAAATCACGCGACGGGCGATAATGGAAATTATACACTACGTTATTACCTTTTCCTAGAAAGCTTTAGATTTCTTCCTGGAAAAACAGCCCTCTTGTATACACGAATGTATACGTTTACGACTAGAAATAAACGTTGAAATTACATAGGATTTTCAATATAATCTGCGTAATTACAGTTTTAATCAACTTTCGACAATAAGAGATAGCGAAGCATGTACTTTTTTATTCAGCGCATATCCTTCTTTTGAATGAGCACCCACCCATTCACACAATAAATCATGCATGCCTTTTTTCATGGTAAAATCTTCAAAGCATACTATGTTCAACAAACACATATTGGTTGCGACAATTTAATAATTTAATCAAATAAACTTTAATAATATGAGCTCACAATTTAAGCATGTTAGAGGTAATATTTATAGAAGTGATTGAGTGAATGTTATACTTGTAAGACCTTACAGAAACCTAAAACTTTTGAATGCTAATATACCGGTTTTAAAACCAACTCGACCCGCTTCACGCTTGTCAAATAGAAAACCAATAGCAATCTTAAAAAAATTACCTAAGTAATATTTCATATCTAGAAACTGTTTTCATGTTATTAAATCAATGAGCAACAAACAATGGAAATTGAGCGATTGATAATGAATTCTTTCTATATTTAATAAATTATGTTTTAACCACTGAAAAATGCTTAGGTTCCAAAAGTCATGCAATACTTTATTTATATAATCCTCAGTTTCGATCAATGGTTTCGCGGCTTTGATTAAGCTATGGTTTCGAAGTTTCGCATTATTGGAAAAGATCATTATCGGTGTTTCGATTAATTAAACTGAAACATCGCCAGAGCAGAATATTCATTCAAAAAAAAAGTGTTTTGTTAAATATACCAATTAACGATTTGCATTACCTAAACTCGCCGAGTAAGTAAAAAACAGTTCGGTGTGTCATTCTCCTACCTGTACTGTATTTAACCTTACGTAGTTATTTTCATTAAGTCTTAGATTTATTTTGGAACGTTCAGCTGATGACATAACACACCAGCCGTATACGATGATCGGGATTACCTGTATTTGTTCAATATCGCGTTCATAAATAATCACAAAAATATGAAACTTGGAAAATATTTTGAAATACATCTGTAGTATGGAATAGAATATATTTTAATAAAGATAATTCAGGTATCTTGCATACTCTCATATTTACTACGTGAGTTCTTATATCTCGTTTTAAAATCTCAACTTTTATTATTCTTGGTTTTACTAAATCAGAGTATATAAACAGATTACTTCACTCGATAATATCACGTTTTTTTAATTACATGACTATGATGTTTATATTGCGATTATTCGCGACGTCTTCGCGATAAAACAGTTGCTTTTTGAATTAAATTTGTTTTGGTGGGAATTGACACGTAGGTATATCAACATGGAAAGAGTGACATTTTCTTGTTTTGATACTTTAAATCGATAAGGATTCCGTTCAATTTGAGGTTTGAATTTAATAATCTAATATTTTTATTTTATTTCAGGTTCCGTTGCACTGACAAACGATTTCTATGACAATGTTAAATACGATGTCGATTCATCAGAAAATTCAATAGATATGCAATCTTTGATGTCACAAACAAAAGGTTTGTAAACAAACAATAAAACTACGCGAGAACATGATTGCCCTTTGGGTTTGAATGACAGGACAGCATTGTCGTCAGTTTAAGCGTCGTCATATACGACGTCAAATTTTTTTGTGCCAGGGGCGTGTCTAGAGGGGGCCATAGGGGCAGCCCGTTACAGCAATGAGTTTGTTGCTGAGTTTGATGATCTAAATAATATTAATACAAATATTTTACTTTTACTTGACCTTTAATTTATTTATTCTCATGTATAATATCATCTATAATTTGTTTATCCCCCAAATTATTCCTAAAGTTGGGTTTTAGGGGCACCATCGTCAGAAACTTGCCCCGGGCAGCAGAAAATTTTGACACGCCCTGCTTGTACCTCAGCTTTCTTGTCATTAAGATACATTTTTCAGACATGCGTCTACAGTAATGCGATACTTCTTAAAGTGGTACTTTAGCATTCTATTTTAATAAATTATATAACAGATTTGTAATCTAAACATGCTGTCAAAATATTGAAGTTGAAGAATATATTGAAAGACAAAATCAAGAAACTTTTCATATTTTATTACAAAATTAGAAAGATCTAGTTTGCCTGGAGCAAAATATGAAATTTGAAGTATTTATTTAATATGGTAGATATTATATTGATAGAAATGATTACATTATGTAATAAACCCAAAGAGATGTGATCGACGTGTAGATTATAGGAACCTCTTCAGCGATTTTTTCTGTACAGAGCATAAAAATATGAATTTCAATGTTTGTATTCAAATTTTGTTACGGTTATTTAGATTTATCTGAATCAAGATCGGGACCTCGACTGTTTACTTCAAAAGTTTTCACGAACGCATCTGGAGATACGAGCGCGACTGTTCACGTTAATAAACTGTCAGGTGAGTTTATTCAAAAATGATACCATCTAAAATTCGCGGTGTGGCGGGCGCATCGTGAAAAGCGTTATAGGAATACGCTCGCCATCTCAACCCTGATTACCCTGTGTAGGTTCTAATCCCATGAAGGGGTGGTTATGAGCGAGAGGATTGCTGAACTCTTCGCTGCCGCTGAGTGGCTCACGTAACCGCTGGTTGGTTACGCCTCCCACCCTCTATCAAGTCCATGCATCTAAAAACAAATATTAAGTGGCCAATTAAATCATACCGTACATGGACTGGTATCCGGACGAGAGGCTGTGGTTCGCCATATGACTAAGCCGTCCCATGGTCTTTTCCCTTCCCCGGGATAAATGTAAATCCCAAATTCCATCCTATTCGAATCGTAAGCGCGAGTGCATGTATCCAATGCTCGTGAATGAGAGGTTTAATAATTTGCAATTTGTCAAAAACGACACGGTTTTAAAAAAATGGAATTTTGGGAATAAAGGATTTTGAAAATCTTATTAACATCAAAGTGCTTTTTGATGCTGTCATCAAACCGAGAATGGAATTGACTAGGTTTAGGCAATGACCAGTTTACCACACACGAAAATGTGTAGAATTCCTCTTTATTTTTGTTGAAAAAAAAATATATACATGGCTTTGTTTAAGTCATTGAAGGTAATCGGGGAATCAGCTTACTGCTCAATACAAAAACTACACAATTTGAGTTTTTTTTAAATTGAGATTTTTTTAAAAGAGTGTGTGTTGACTATAAAGTAGAACACATAAGCCTGACATTGGTAATGGAACATTGATTTAGTAACTAACTATGGAACTAAAGTTTTAATTTCGAAAGCTATAAAATTTATGAACTATTTGTTGAAGCTTAAATTTATCATTGCAAAATAAAACTTTTAATACTACAGCAATTTGTGGAAAACCTCTTACCGCATTACAATCACGTCGAACTGTGTTGAACTTGTCCCAATTCGTAAATTAACAATGTCTTTACACTACAATTTACGTTTCAGGTAATCCAAAAATTCACGGCAACAAATTTGTTTTCGCTGATTTTTCGACAATTTCGGAGAATTCGCAATCAGAGGATCGTGCTAACCTCGGGCTAGACATCGACAAGTGTGGGCGAGCAACCATTTCAAATTTCTCAGAAAGAGCTTTGAGAGAGTCCGCAATTAGTAAACAGGCAATATCGATGCCATCATCAAAGCTGAATGGCGACGAAAGAATTCAGCAAGCTACAGACTACATTATCCCAAACTCGTTTAAAAAATCTGAAAGATTATCGTCAATTCTGCACGGAGAAGCTGATAAAAGAGAAGAGGAAGCGGCTTTGCTGCTGGCAGGCAAATTCAACTACGACATATTGAAAACTGTTAATATTGATCATCAAGTTCCTTTAGCAGATCTTTCTCTCCTGACGAAGGAAGCGATGGGAAAAATTGAATATTCGTACCACCAAGCCCGAAATGAAAAATTTGGTACAACAAACATAAACTCATCCCCAGTGCTATCAGCTGAAATCTTCCTAAAAAACCTTCGATTAAACAAGTCAGATTCGCCGATCAATAACCACGATATCACAAATAAAACGAATTCCACCCAGCAACATGAAGCGCCTTCTATCACAGTAAACAATGTATTGCATATTAGTGACAAAGTTCC
The DNA here is from genome assembly GCF_964204865.1 of Styela clava. NCBI lineage: Eukaryota > Metazoa > Chordata > Ascidiacea > Stolidobranchia > Styelidae > Styela > Styela clava. The sequence continues at coordinate 22,982,122 of NC_135250.1, forward strand.
ATCGCCAATCAACAATGAAACACCGGAGACAATAACCCCGTCATCTGCGCCTTTTACTGTTAAAAGGCATCTTTTAAATGAAGTCATGGCAACCAACGAAGAACCTGACACAAAGAAGCATGTGTGTGATGCCATCCCTGATGACACCCACAAAAAATCGTCAGTTCAACTTCCGCACAAACTTCGTCTTAAAAAATCTACTAACTTTGATACATCGCAATTATGTTCCGTTTCTGCAGCATATTCTTGAATCAAATATATTATTACCTAATAAATTCAAAATGCAAAGAAAGGCAAATAGTTGTTATATTTCAAGGAGATATCGTAATTTTAGCCAAGGAAAGTTTACATTTATTTCCACACCTGTACGAATTGCCTCATAATGGCTCATTTAAAAAGTTGAAGCTACGCAGATACTCCCAAATATTTGACTTAACATACAGTTGAAACAGTTAACAACAGCTTGAAAGCGATCCTGTGATCGCTTCGATAATGATTCATAAGTTCATTTCGTCTTGAATATCAAGTGTAACATACAAAGTCTAGAAGCATTAAAGACAACTTTGTCATGAGTGCATTATGCATAAACATCGTTTCCAGATTCAGTTTGTTTGCTATTACCAGAACTCGACACACGCGCATACTCTAATAAGAAAAAAACGAGAATATCGGTCAGAGACCGAAGACTTATCGATCGAAAGTTAGGGGATCCCAAAACAGCGCTCTTACTCCATAGTGACACCTTGTGTCCCATCACTAATTAATTAATAACTCGCTAATTATACGACATAATTCATCCAAAATCAATAGACTCCTGGTCCGACATATGATGAATGCACATGCAAAATATGGAGCAGATTCAATTTCGTTTTCGTGAGATATTGCGTGCATCTAACAGACAGACATACAGACAAATACTCATCTTAAGATCGATAAGTAATCATTTACAAATTGAAGCGAGAGAGGGAATCAGTGACCATGTTTTTAGACTCGCACAGATATTACAAATATTATTTTAAAGATGTCAAAAAATGAGGATCTATGCTCCAGCTTTGAGAAATATTGACATTGAAAAATACGATCCAAGCCATTAGAATCAGTTTATTACGAGGTGTTTTAAATGTTCGTAAACGATTGTAGAGTCATCAATAGACACAACTGAAATTAGACCCAACATGACCTAACCAACTTCTTAGACCTTACGTGAAGATGTGCACTTTTACCTAAGCAACAACGAACTAAAATATTTTACAAAACTGTACTAATTTCTGTGATGAAACGTTTGTACCAAGGCCGGTGGGTTAATTCAAGGAGGTAGGTGGTAAGATAGGTGCAGTTACTGGAACGTTTCGACGTTAAGCAACCTCTATACTTTGTGATTTAAGATCTATACCCGAGGACACCTTCTATTTAGATCAGTGTTTCCCTTCTAGGGGTCAATGAAACAGACAAGGAGCACGGAAATTTTTTTTGGGAATATCTGATATTGTTCTGTACTCATCAAAAGTTTAAAATAATGACAATTCATGACTCATGACCAATCAATAAAAACAATGCTTGATCCATTCAATAAAAAAGTTATCCCTGCTGTACAGGCAGGACCGGATCATGACAATCAGAGGCCCTAGGCACTCAAGAATTGGTACTCCCGTAGTATGTGAATAAAGATGGCGGGCGCCGGAACGTATTATGTGTACCAGGTTAAGGTTAGGCCATAATTTCATGTAGAAATACTACGGGAGTCACTTGGCTAGTCCCCAAACTCGTAATAGAACTAAAATAGGGAAAATTGAAATTAAATTATAGCTTAATCCTAACCTGGTACACATACTATGTTCCGGTGTCCGCCATCTTGTTTCATATGCTACGGGAGCGCCCAAGTATTTGGTGCCCTATATATAAAATATAATAATAAGAATGTAACTAGTGTTCCGTGTTATCTGAAATTGAATGTAAGTTTCAGTATTCATTACTGATTGAAGGTCAAATTATGATTATTTTCACATTTTTTAAAATAGTTCTCGTCACTATAAACATTTAGGATGATACTTGAGAATGAAAAACAAGCACAATTTTTTTTCATTTTTTATTTTTATGTATTATAAGCACTTCGAAATGAATGCATTTCGTGCAGAACAAGTATTATTCACACTTTACATAAATAAGAGTTATTACATTTATCATCTAATCAACAACACAAAATTTCAAAAAATTATGCACCGCATGGGGGGTCCTTGTGTACAGTTACATGTGGTTACCATGGAGGCGACGCACGTCACAATTTATTTTAACCGGGCTAATATTGAGATCTGAATCGCCTGACCAATTTGACTAATCATTTCATTAAACAAACACTGAGGCAGCTTTGAAAATTTCTGTGGTCTTCCTTTATCTTGGTGTCTTTTTGCTCAATGGTTGAATCAGTGCTGACTACAGCATCCTTGCATTATTATACGCCTACAAATCCGTCGGCATAATAGAGCAAGACTAAGCAGTAGTTCTCAAACTTTTTAAGTCGGGCCCACTTAAGAAATCAACAGCTAACAATAAGCTACAAATAACTGCTAGTAAAGCGAAAGTATGTTTTATTCAGAAAACACGTTGAAAATACATGTACATAATGAAGAGATGTAAACAATAAAAAAATGTAAATATCCAAAACAAGGCGGGGATAATCGAATCTAACAAATAGTTCCATTTTAACTTGGCTTCACGCCCCCTTAAAAAACTTGTAACTCAAACTAATATCTTCAGTGAATCAGAATATTATCAGTATTACAGTTACGGTGAAATGCTATTCAAACGTTGAACGACTTGCTCTTTTCAACAGTATCACTGTTAAAAAGTGAAAGTCATTAAATGTTTCAAAATGAATTTCATAGTAACTTTAAAAAGTAACGATGAAATGCCGTTTAAACGTTGAACGACTGGCGCTTTTTAACAGTGTTACTGTTAAAAACGGTCAGTCACTAAATATTTTAAGTAGCATTTCACCATAACTTTAAAAAGTAATGGTGAAATGCCATTTGAACGACTGGTGCTTTTTAACAGTGTTACTGTTAAAACGATCAGGTTCCAAATATTTTAAGTACCATTTCGCCGTAATTTCAAATAGTAACGGTGAAATGCCATTTAAATGTTGAACGACTGGCAATTTTTAACAGTATTAAGGTCAGTCATTAAATATTCTAAGTAGCATTTCATCGTAACTTCAATACCCTAAAAGCGTCAGTCGCCCTTGAATCCGATATTCGCTGTTTCATACATACTGTATCAGTATTTTGAAATGTAGTAATGTACCGTTACTTTTTAGATGTTCCATATTTCTAATGACTAATTGCCGAAATACCGATACCGGGATATCGGTACGGTAGTTGTACCCCACCCAACCACTCTTAAACAGAACAGTATTAATTAAGCTACTTACTAACACACCGACTGTACCTAGTTCTCTTCTGTGTGCTCACTTAATATTGTTATGAACTTATCGGAGGTAACTAATTTTGTTCGCCTACTCCACATCAAGTTGTATAAAGGAACTTGAGCCTATGGGCAGGGGGTATATTCACTTGGCTAACACAGACAGTCCCCACACTCGTAATAGAACTTGAATGGGGAAAATCAGAATAAAATTAGGGCCTAACCCTAACCTGATACACACACTACGGGAGTACCAAAATTCCTGTGTTGCCCCCCTTTCTTTGATACAAGCACGTGCTTATATTGCTTAATGGTTGATCCAGTCTTGTGTACAGGGAAACCCAAGCTTCTGCCTGTGCCCTTGTTTTATGGATATTACACGGAGAAAGGCATTTGCTTTGAGCATTCAATGTTGGAAACTTACTCTAGATTGTGGTAACTTTCCTGATTATTCTATCTATTTTCGTTTTCTGTGTATCCTAATTTATATGTAATTGAAGAAGATGTAACAAATTAGGCCTCAAGACAAGACTGTTTACCCCTGTTCGGTAAGCAATAAGTCTCCACATCGTATGAAGTGCTTGAAGACTTTCGTGTAGTACAAGTCAACTAGCTTGGTAGGTTATCTTTTGTTAATATTTCACCGCAGGAGGAAGTATTTCACCGGAATTTATTTTTGATGACACATCTCAGAAGAGCATGTCAGATAACTCAACTTTATTGGAATTGAAGTCACTGATGAATGCAACTCAGGACATTATTGCTTGTTTGATATGACTGATCGCTGTGGTTATGAAACGACCGCAGTGAAAAATATTAAACGAGGCATAAAATTGTTGACCGATGGCTCAGGCAAAATCGGAAGTCCCTAGCGCTTATAATTAGGAATCATGACTGGATTCATGTGGTAAAGAATTTCTGCATTACGCCCAAGTGTGAAGAAGAAATCATCAGATCAGATCGGATATAATCTCATTAGTCTATGCACCTGCAATTACATAATTAAAATGAACCAACTACTGTATGTCTCAAAATAATTCAGCCATGCGGCCCCGTGCCTGTAGTGAAACATCAAATTATTTGTGTCAACTCAAATGCCGAAAATTATAATTCTGATGAGAGTTCAACTCGGAATAGCAAATTATGGGAGGTGAATAAAATTGAAGCCTAAATTCTATTGATCCATGCTTTACAAACTCTAGTAAAGTTTTATAATCAAACTTTGTTTGCGAATATTACTTTTTTAAACCCTTCAATGCAATGCCAATTGTTGAATAAAATACAATTCGATAAAGTACCTGGACGTTGTTATAGCTTTCTTATTTTAGAAGAGGTTTATTCGAGATCTTTTATCTAGGATTACAGATGAATTAATTCGCCCAGGCTTTTGTTTCGCGAAGAAAATAATAACAAGTCAAAATTTTGATGCGTGATTCGGAAACTGTAGGTAACAAACGCTGATAGGCATTGGATATTATAGTGTCCTATTTTATAATTTATTATGGTTTCAATTTGAGCAAAAAAGGCAATCAATGATTTGAGAGGCCGTACACGTTTCTCTATTTTATCGAATGCTTTCTTTCAGTCATTTCAATATTTTGTTGCCGGTCCGCAAGGTCATTTGACTAGATTTTTCCTAGTCCGCCGGAGTGGAAAGGTCGGGAAACACTGATCTAAACTAGAGCTTTATGGTTTGTCCGAAGGAAATGCGTGATTTTTCAAGTTCTCTTGTTCTTACTTAGGTCACGAGATGGCGCATTTGAACAGCATTTACTCCCTCTTCACACGCTGAAGGTTAATTAAAAGATGCCACCAGACTCAGAAACAAACCAGGTAGGGAGAAATCACTAACCGAAAAACGGAATGCGCAAAAATTTGGCTTGCTTTCGTGTCTTCTATTCAGTATTGCTTACAGTGAAAAGTTGATTTAAATTCATCGCACAGCCTATATTTCAGATTCGTACGATATTGAATTCTATATTTTGAATACATGAATTTAAATCATCTATTTGTTTGCAAAATTCAAAATGACAATATAAGAGATTTACATTTTAGCAAATCTGTTCAAATCACCTTGTTTTAATTTTAATTCTATTATTCTCGTGAAAGTCATCAAGAACCGGAGAAGCTATTATCGAGCAAAGTTCCAGATATAATTAGTCCTTCGTTACCTCGTCAGAATGAATAATTTGAGCGAGGCGAAGTTATTTTTGAGCTGCTAAACTCTCAGTCCATCGACGTTTTTAAATGTCACTGTCTTCACATTTCGTGTTTATTTTCGTATTTACGATTAACTCAATTTGAGTAATTTATGCAAATGAGTTATATATATATATATACCAATTTCATAAACCAGTACAGCATTTTAAAATTGCTACTACTGTATGCTATGACAATGAAAATCAGACAAAATAAATTAGCCAGCATGCGATTATCACAATACAGCATTGTGTACTCGATTTTGGAGATTGAATATGTAATTTTTTTCAGACAAGCATTCACATGAAAATGACCACGGAAACAAACAAACGCTAGAGATTCAACTGTGATGAAGAAACAAAGTTATGAGAACTATAGAGTTTCAACCAAATAACTGTTATGTAATGAAATGCAAATCAAACGCAGATTAATGAGACCTGTAATTAATCTCGTCATTATACACAAGGATATAAATCCACGCAGTCCTGGTCGTGTTATACATATACAGTAATTAGTTATCATGTTTTAAAATTATACACGGTTCACCTACCAAACAATTGATATGGCAATTAGTTTTCTAATGATTACACTAATTAAAATCCTTTAAGCATGCGATCATTTGATAACTAGAATCAAAAAAGGGGGAATGAATCTACTCAAACACCTATAACAAAGTTAAGTTCGCTATAGGAGGTGTCATCAGGAAATCTAGTTATGTGGACTATCTAACCTAACGATCAAATTGATTAGGATAGGACTTCAAGATATAGTAATGGTCAATAGACAATAAAAAATATTTTGTCACAGTGATTTCGAGTTTAATACACATTTTATTTAAAAATCGTCACGGTTCACATAATTGTACATATTACCCAATTTCGTTGCACTATTCATGCCAAAAATGCGTAGCGATATTGTCGAGTATATGTTCGTAACAGCATGATTTTGTTCGATAATCAAACCATGTTGAAATTTGCTGGAAACCCCTTTCCCTGCTCAGTTTACTTGAAACATTGTTTCATAAATGAATAGTTTGATGATTTGATACAATTAGCATGTAAATAAAATTTCATACAAATTATTTGTAAATTATCATAGTAGGAATTATATGGGTCGAGCAAGAAACTCAACATGTCGTCGTTTAGTGCCGTATTTGACCGAGTATCATATAAAATTGCCTTTGCTATACATTGAATCAGAATCTAAAATAAAATTTCAGACAAATTATTTGTAAATTATCATAGCAGGAATTATATGGGTCGAGCAAAAGACTCAACATGTCGTAAATTAGTGCCGTATTTGACCGAGTATCATATAAAATTGTCTTTGCTATACATTGAATCAGGATGTCAAGAAACCGGTTTTGCGCAATCGAAATTAGCTTGATAAAATTATTGCCTTGACTAAATAAATTTGGTAATGATGTCTGTACGAGAGTAACGCTCAACCATAGAACATGAGTTGCCTGGAGCGTTTAGCTTTACTCGTAACCGGTCACAAACGACGATGAACGGTGTTGGAGGGATAATTGCGACCGGTTTTTATGATGTCGTTTAATGCTGTCAGTTTGAACAGTAACTAAGACGTACGAACAAAAAATACTTTAGGTAAATTATTTTCTTTACAGTTTCCTTATCATTTCAAATATAGTCCATCCTCTAACGTGGTTTGGAATAAAATTAATTCTTCCTCACGTACCGATTGATACAGATAAATCAGCCTGAAAACCCAAAAGTTCAAGTTTGAATATTACAAATCATTTTTTTTTAACTTTTTCTCCTATAATATTTTCCAAATATCAACAAATTTTTCACAAACTTTAATCAAACATTAACTGGAAATATATAACTTAGTTTATCAACAAAATGATAAATTAGTTTTTCATTCAGGAAATAGTTTTGTATTATGATTACATATTTCGCGTTCAGTTTCCCACGAGGGGATCATTTCAAATTCGTCAGAGAGCAATATATTGCATGTAATATTGGCGCAAACGAATAGTTTGTAACAAGGTTTATTCTTTTTATTTGAAACAAAACGTGTTCGAATCTAAGTAATTTGCCCTAAGGGCACCTAACATGAAAAGACGTGCTCAACTCGTGACATTCTGTTTCAGTAGCAATGATGAAAACCTGATTTTGTATTGGTGATGTTGTTGGACAACACATAGTTGTCTAGACTTGGTATTTGACTTCATTAGATAAGAGCTTATTAGCGTAGGTACAACTTACCGTAACAATAATTAGAGAGGCTTCGCAAAGTTCAAGATTTTGTTCGGTTATTTGATATAGTCTAAACTTTCACTCATGGCTGTTTCTAGGTTGAAATTGGACCCGAGGTATATACGATAGTGAGACAAATTAGAGTCGTGTTACAAACTGGTAAGGTAAGAATGTATAGCATAGTGATTATAGCATAGTGATTATGCATCGCAAGACATTGCTAGTATATGTTATCACCCCAACAAAAAATGGTGGGAATAACGTATCTTGGAATTCAATCAGGCTAATGAGAGTTGATATCGCATCAGCCGGTTAAAATATCCATATCTTATTTTACTTAGCAATAACTGCATTTTAGTTATAACAGTTTTTAGGAAGCTACTAACGGTTAAAAACCTATATATTTTCTCATGTTGAGCGATCTAGTCATTTTTCAATGTTGAAAAGAAAAATCGTTGTAATCATTGTCGTGTCCATGTAGACTAAAACATTAAAAATATTAATCTTGTAATCTCAAAGTAGCTAATTTATGTTAGGCATTTGAATCAGTCGCCAGGATAGGCTGTCGTGATAAATATTATTATTATCGTCGTTTCTAAAATTAAAATTAATAAAACGTCAATTGATGACCAAGTTGATGAATTTTTTGTTTTGACACCGCACAATTCAAATTGGCGTCAGAAATAAACTGAGATTGAAACATTAGTAGGCAAATTTAACCAAAATTGACTCCGAATATTTCTATGTCATGTTTAGGTATATGTATCCTGTGTTTATAATTATAATTGATAAAATAAGCATGACGATGTGGTCTATTGCATCAGCCAATTTCGAGGCATTGTGTAAAACGACAGCTTGAACGGCGCGCTAAACACCCAAATCTGCATCGATGCTTTATATATTTAATATATTCTTATTCATTGTTATAGTTACACGACTAAGGAGTATATAATTCCAATAGCACATGATTTCTTGGGCAACAGTTTGAAAAAAATCGACCGCTGATCGTTTAATTTTCGTTGAGCAACAAAAACTGCGATATTACAAAGGAAAAGGTTTTTTTGTCCCGGACTATTTAGTGTCAGGGAAGCCCCGTTTTTAATTGAAGGTTAACTGTAACTAGTCGACGAGAAGAGAAATGGCGGGGTTGAGCTTTAACCCGGAAGGGCATCATATTCGGGACGGAAGAACCTTAGCAGAGATTATAGCAGATGAGGAATATCTGGAACCGGAGGAACCAAAAATCAAAGAAAAGGAAGAAAAAGAAGAAAAGAAATTCAAGTTTATGAGTTTTGAATTGGACATGAAATATCCAAGAACTTTAAGAGGATTCATGCGAATTTTACAGATTGTGAGTATATAGATTCGCGTAGCGTGTGAACTAAGATGGCGGACACCGGAACATAATATGTGTACCAGATCACGGTTAGACCATAATTCCAGATACAAATACTACGGGAGTCACTTGGCTAGTCCTCGAACTCGTAATAGAACTGAAATAAGGAAAATTGGACTAAAGTATATGGCCCAACCCTAACCTGGTACACATACTATGTTCAGGTGTCCGCCATCTTGGTTCACATACTACAGGAGCGCTGATTCGTGTTTTCCAAATGTGAGGTTACAAATTCCCAAAACCGGTTATCTAGCAAAACTTATCGTATAATAGATACATTCAACACTTATGAACAATTTATTTCCTATCTGATTAGGTCTTTGCTGAAGATTGTGATATCTGTAGGATTAGCAACCCTTAGATTCCTTAACGAATTACGAATGTTTTAATTTCACGAAAAAAAGTGATTCTATTTTATCATGAGGATGCAATTAAAAGTACACAACGTATTTTTCTGTAGAAACTTGAACTACATTTTCTAATTGTTATAATTTTTCCCCGCCGACTGCAGGATGATAAAAACGTATTTGAGACTAAACTATGAGATTATAACTGCGCAGCGTATTTTAATCCAACAACGTGAACCAAAAAGATTATGACTTGATAAATTTAATTAAATACTGTCATCAATTTCTCGCTCTACGGGCTACGCCATTTCATGAGAGGATAAGAATATTCGATTGATTCAATTTTTATTTTAGCTTTTGCTGTTAGTCGCTTTCATCTGTCTCATCATCACATCATGGGAAAACCAGGGAGTTTATTCATTTTATTGTGTATTTCTGATTTTTGGAGCGCTTGTCAGTGGATTCTTATTTTTTACTCTGATTGCTGGAAGCAGGAAAGGATCAATTTGCGGTAAGATATTACAGTATACTCAAATTTAAAATATAGATATTTTTTATTCACCATCACTTACAACGCCACGCACTAACGTGTGAGAGTATGGATTTGAATGCCGCCCAGATTCGAGCAAGAATATCATAAGACGCTTTATCCATTTTGTTTTATGGACCCCGCCGGGTAAACTTTGATTTCAAACTGGCCAGAAATTGATGAAGTGCGAAATTTTGGGGGTGAAATTGATCAACAATAAACTTGAAGAAATTACAAATATTTTCGTGACTAAGTTGCACATTTTACGGGTATTAAAATTCCATTATTGGGTCAATTTTAAAAGATATTGAGCACTGTTTCACGATCACGAGTTTACATAGATGAAATAATTACACAATATGAACTTAGCGCTGTAGTCATTATATAATATGACGTAATATACTGACTGTAAAATCATTAAAATGCCATTCAAATTCTTTTGTTATGACAAAAACTCTTTACAAGAACCAGTTTTGACCACGCGATTTCATTCTAAATGAAGGCCGTAATATGAAAATTACTTTTTAAAGGATGTGCTATAGCAACATCCTCGATGAAATTACAGCAATTATATTTTATTGTTATATTTAACAGGTTTATCGTGGGTGAAAGTGGTAAGTTGAAGCTTATATTGAAACAGCGTAATAGAATATTATGATAACGTTAAGGTCTGATGTAAGTCTACTAACTCTAGTGACATCACAATAGCAATAAAGTTTTGAACCGAGATTAATGAAAAGGAATGAGCGATATAAGTTCAATATCACGTGCCTTGTATTTCAAAAGAATTTTAGAATAATTTAATGAGGCGTGATGTAATAAGACGACAGGATTGAATCTTTATGTAAAAGTGGTGAATCACCATATGCTTTTGTGCTGCTCTATAACTATCAAATTTTATTGGTATTTTCTTTTCTTCCTGCAGGAATTAATTTATTTCATTTTCTTCGGATTCATTATATTTATTGGTGCATGTTTGGCAGCCAGCAACTCGGGTGGAAATCCAGCTCTGAATGCAGGCGCGGTAGGTATATTTATTCTGACAACAATATTAGAATCCAAATTAATCAAAACAGTTTTTTACAATAGAACAATACCATATGTCAGCGTAAGTTTAATGTTACTATGTATGAGAGTTTTCTGAGAAATAAATCATTTGTTTACTCACGGGTGTAATAGTACTTGAAAAGTTCTGATGCGTTCGAGTAGGGCTACGGAATCTGACACAGAGTAAACAAACCAGTACATGTATAAAGATCAAAGTCACGATAAAAATCATAGCCACAAAACACACTGGTTACGATATTTAAACGAAATGTGTACCGTGTGACTTTCACTTTATAAATGAGCACAATATTCAATCATTTGTGGTAGAAATCTTAGCTTGGTTCTTAACTACGCTTAAGATTTATAGGAATATGGCGGAAAAAATTTCATTTGTACGTTTTATTATCCTATTGCATCAGCCTACTTACCTCCGATAAAAACGATGAACAACATTTAATTTATTATGTCCGTTAGCACAGTGACTTAAGAGCGAATAAGTTATGCTATTATAGACAATAAAACTTGTCATTTTCATGCTGGGAAAATGCTGTGCACCGTCATTTAAATGCATACTGCTACGTGTAAGTTCATTAATCTCCTTCACACAGCCTGAAGCGCATTTATGTTGCGGTTTTGAATAGTTTATTACCTTGTGGTACACAGTTACGTGGCTGAAAGCAATAAAATTTGTGCTAACAGAACAACATCTGTTATACAGGCATTTGACAGCATTCTTTACAGAACAGTGTGTAAAAAAACCCATTATCCATTTGTCAAAAAGCAATTGCCAACGGGCACAGACGGCGAGATTAAGACTTTTTATTCTCAAAACCAGTCTGACAATTGTGAAATCTACACATCGTCCACAAAAATGTCGCAACCAGATTTTATAAATACCAGAGTTTTGACAGAGTGGTGTATATATTTCTAAAAAAGAAATTTTGAGTCATTGATTGAAATCAATTCAAATTATTTTTGATATGGTATGTTTCTGCCTTATTGAGTTTTAATTACTGTACTGTTTACTTCTGTTTTGTCCAGGCATTTGGATTTATTGCCGTTATCACATTCGTTGTGTACATCTTCTGGACGTGGAAGGATTACAAGAATTCAGATGACGATGAAGATAAAAAAGACGACGAAGATGATGAAAATAAAGAGAAAGATTCTCAAGCTGACGGAGATGACGTAGAACGAGGTCCAAGCTACGGACCTCAAGGTAGAAATGGGAGTATGAACGAGAAACGTCTTACGGGAAGCATGATAGATCCCCCGGAACATCAAAATGGGGATTTAAGAATCGATGCTCCTCAGAATAACACAAAAGAAAGTGGAAACTTTGGGTGAGAGAACTATCTTATCGGAATAATATTTATATTATCGAATCATTTCAAAATTAAAACTTTCAAAACCAAATTTTTCAGTGGCGCTCCTCAGTACCGACACCTCAACGACGGAACCAGATCTCTGGAACGACCACTTTCTATCATTTCGAGAAACGAACTTATTGATCCAAAATCAAGAAAAGATCAGCACAACCGCCGCCCAAGAAGGTATGTAACGTTAGTAACGTGATTCAACGTTTACGAGCGATTCCGGTTACCTCAGCCGCCAAACAAAGCTAAGATAAACGTTTCTGGGGCCAGTACAAAACAGATAACCTGAATTACTCGTACATTTGTATTAACACGATCACTATTGCCCTTTTCTTTTCGAAGTGCCTACATTAAGTAGTTTAATTCCGAATCAAACGATAGAAATCTGTTATTCTGTTTCATACGAATGTTGATGGTTATTGAATCGAAATAGACTCTGCTCGTCTAGGAACTGGAAATTGTTTTGAAAATAGTGAGTAATGTCGAGCGATGGTAAATAGTTCAGTTAACTTTTCTAAGTTGTAGCAGATCCCAAATATGTGCGGTTTCGCTCTTACGTAGAAATTTAGAAAAGTATCAATTTATGAAGTGCTGTACTGACTATTATAATTAGGTTAACTGCATGTTATTACCTGGCATGTGTTTATTTACAGCGGATCAGACAAGGACTCGGCATATAGCGAGGGATCAATGGTTGACCGCAATCGTTCTCTCCCGACTAAAATGAGACGCACAGCAAGCGCTAGAGCAGATGAACGACAAAGAAGCTCGGGAAGGAGACAGCGCGAATTCAGCGACAGAAGAAAAACTGGATCAGCCGAACGGTAAATTACAGGCGGCAATTCAGTGGTTATAATTTCCTCTAAACGCCTGTAGGTTATATGTAAGAGCGGAATTCAAACTTAAAATCCCGTTAATATGACATTGGCTAATCTTTACCAAAATTTAAAATATACCTTATCGCGTACTTACTTTCAGACGCCCACCACAAGAACTATCCGCAGAAATCTTAAACCAGGAAGATGGTCGCCAAAGAAAATCAGTTCCAAGTTGGCTACGAGCGGCGTTGGACGACGACGAGGCAGAAAGAGGTGGGAGAAGACTCGTTTCTACAATGCCTGCCCCTGGTCGAGGCGAATTTCCACTATTGCACATGTCTGATGAAGAGTCAATTGCTTATCCATCTGTATCACAAACTTTAGGCAATGGAGATAGGTTCGGCCCACGATTCAACAACAGCCGCGGGCGTGGAGATCCTCGGCACGTTCAGCACGACCAAAGAAGACGAGGCGGCCAACTTCACAGAAAAACTTCACGCAACCACGGGCAACATGGAGTGCATGGAAGAGGCGGGAAACGTTTCGGCCACGCCCACGGTCACCGGCACATACACGGGCATGTCAAGAGGCAAATGCACGGACCACACAGGTTTCTATTTAAATAAGTACCGATCAGTATGTTCCCCAGCTTTTCTTTTTAGGGGGGGTAATTTAAAATTTAGGGGGTGGTAAATAATTTGCTATTAGAGATAAAACTAGGCTATTTGTATTCTTGAAAAAATGGTATGGAAACGATGTACATGGGGGGCCCCCAAGTAGATTGACGCGAGCCAAAATCCACAGCAGAATGAAATTGTAGGGCCAGAAAAGGGGAGCGAGGAAAAGTACGGGCTGACACGGCTGGGGTTCAGGGCGCGCTCAAGCGGCCTGAGAAAATTTTGAGAAATAGGCACCAAAATAGGCTCTAAGCTTGATTTTAGATACACCTAGCATTGCAGTTTGTTATGTAATGAAATCAATAATTATAATATTTAGCTAATAGAATTCCCGGGGAATAGATAACAAGCACGGCTTTCAACCGTAAATATATACTACTACGTTTCAACAAGTAATTTGCAACTGATAGTGACTAATGAAGTTACTTGCTCATCTGGCATTGTATGAATGGCTACTTATGGCTTGTTTTGTTACACATTTCTAATTTTCGCTGACAAATCGCTGAAGTTTGATTCTTTTCAATAAAGAAATAAAAACGCTGTCATTCATCTAAAAAACGTCTGTTTTCAGTGCCTAGTTTTCGTTTTGTGACATTTTTAAGCTTTCTTAATATACGGCTGATATCTAAAATACTGCAGTGTGTAATCCTAATACCCATACGTATACATAAGATACCGGAATAATCCAATTGTTACGAAATAAACGTGCTTAAACTGTGATAATGATGTAACAATAGACGGTATCTAAAACTCAAAAGGTACCACATGAAGGTTTAAACTATTTCACTCAAGTTCGGCGAGCCATTTTAAATCGTCACGCGGGCCGTAATTGGCCCGCAGACTGCGGTTTAGAACCCCTCAGTGTAGAATCGCACCTCAAAATTAGGGGGGGGGGGGGTATTTGAAATTTTAGAGGGGTGTTCACCCCCTATAGGGGGGGTGTAGGGAAATCACTGGTACCGATAATACTACTGTTACTATCCTGCAAGGCATTGCGCACAATATATTGCCATCAACCTTGCACGCCAGATGTTAGGAATATTGGGAGCTGATCACACCACACTTCTATCAGTAGTTAAATGTATATTTAAAAAGACCCAATAACTTTTAATGAACTGTTATGGGACAATACTTGAAATTGAAAACGAGAAAGAAGTAGGCCTACTGGTGGACGACTTACCACGTAAAGTTGTAAAGATAATCCTTCCTTGTGTTCAATATTCAAAGTCGGCGATTTTTAAAATACGCACACACGTTTTTATATTCATTCTTGTTTTCGTTTAACTTCATAGAGGGCAACACAGGCGAGGAGGTCGTCATGGTCGAGGACATGGTCACCATCGCGCACACTATGGCGGAAATGACCGTGTTAGACCAGAAGATGACGTTTTGCTTCGCAAAATGGTAGGAAACGATCAACTTGTTCATAGAAGTAACGGACAATTTAGTGGACCAGGAGTGAGTACATAGGTGGGGTAAATGAACTTCACATTTTTAAAATAATATATTTATATCACTTATTGTATCAGATCAGTGATTCCCAACCCTTATCGTTAAATTCCTACTTCACTATGAATAGCAACTAATTTATTTATTGAATATTAATTAATTCTCAGATAGTAATATGTGCATAAATAAGGGTGCTGAAGTAGTGTGTGTACCAATATGGAGGTAACTAATTTTGTTCGCCTGCTTTACATTAAGTTGTGTATAGGGACTGAAACCTATGGGCAGGGGGTATATTCACTTGTCTAAAACAGACAGTCCCCGAACTCGTAATAGAACTAAAATAAGAAAAATTGGAATAAAATTATATGGCCCAACCCCAACCTGTTACACACACAATACAGGAGTCCTTAAATAAATATTATAGTTCTAATAACGAACTGAATAAAATATTAGTAATATACACTATAGCGAAGCCAAATTACCCCAAGAACGACAAAATTTCTACCTGTGGAAAAATTCCTATCCGATTGGAAAACATTGTTTAGACTTCAGGCCCAACTAAACACTAACCGTACATTTTGGACCTTATGAGTATCCTGCGATCAACTTGTTAAGTCTGAATCTAATAAGCTTTTTGTATTTATACAGAACAACAGGCGTGTCTACCTCGAACAGCCTGCTACGATTCACTTCCCAGAAAAATCACGATGGGACGACAACGAGCCGGGTTTGCCGGATTTTGGTGGAACACATAATATGATAGAAAAATATTTAAACGATCAATCGTAGCGTTTTGATGGCCAAATATGAAAAATTCAATAATCCAGTGACACTGAAGAGTGACTATTCGTAATCGCCCCAGGAAGATATAGTTTGGAAGGTTTTACGCAACCATGTGCATTCGAGAAAATTTTCCAACAAAGATTCAGTATTTGACGGACTTTAACTACCTGATTTATCAATAAAAGAATTTATTATGCCCCTTATGGTCCGTAAAATACATTGTATATTCTTCTGCATCTTCTTTCAACAATATCCATGTTTCCTTCTCCTCGGTCGGATATCGAGTCATAGACTTGGAATTATTTATTATCTGCAATGATTCTTTCAACAATTTTATTTGCGTGCGAAGCAATTAGAATCAATGTGAACGAAATTTAAACAAAATATTTCAGACTTGAAGTTTAATGAAGTGTTTTTTATTATTGTATTGACCTACCTATTCACGTGATCAACGAATGCTGAAATCATTGAGAGTAACATTCAAGCTTTAATTGGACTTTCATTCTGACAGACATGCAAACGTCAAGAAGAATTGCAATGCGTTTAACAAAAAATAAAATTGTTCTGCTGAAGTTTTTAGACGATGTACTGCAATATATATGAATATTATATATATATACTTTTTAAATACATCCCAAATATGACGCATATCTTGGAATTATCCCCTTAACTTACCTGGGGGAGTGGGTTGGAAATTATCCACATAGCTTTCTCGGATTCCATCTGATCGCCGAGAGTACAGAGTCAAATATATATATTTATAACCCTAACTTTTATTTATTTTTAATGTCTGGTGTCCGTCAGAATATTTTCTCTTGTGCCAAACCCAATAGATCATGTAAGCAGACATATTTTAAGTTGATTTTTCCGCACTTCACTTTTTTTTTATTAATTCTGGTGACATTCCTTGAATAAAATTATTGATCTATCGAATGTGCTGTGAAGTTAGCTGTATAGTTAAGCTTACCATACGTCCCGGTTTTAGCAAGTTTTCCCGCCGTCCCGTTGGTAGATCTAAACGTCCCGCTTTTGCAGTATGACAGTCATAAATATTTTTAATTGATATTAATACAAAATTGATTTATTTTTTCAACGGAGGCAGCCGATTTACCACTGTTTGCAACCCACTTCACTAGTTCAAATACTGAGATAAATTGTTGTCATAATTATGATATGACGTTAATTAATGCCAAACTGTAATGATGAAACATCAAAATGACAAAAACAAAGTGCAAGCTTTTTAACAAGTTGAAGAACGATTTCCATTATTTTTGAGGCAAAGGCCAGTAGTGGAGCTTTACAGCTAACTTTGATGCCTGTAATTTAACCACATGGTATTGAGAAGGTGCAAATTGTCACTAAACCCTGGAATCGAACCAAGGTTGGCTTGTCCAATCCGCACCGTCCCGTTTTTTTGCTTCAGATATAAGGTGAGCCTATGTATAGTGGACAGCCCATATGCCTCAAGCGTTTTCAACTTGGCAATATGCATTTTCCGTGGGTGTCTGGCGCAGATGCCCTGAAAAATTGCGAACCTTAAACCACTCATCCAGCATTCCTAGCTTAGTTTGTTGCTCACACAACTGCACCACATTATGTATCAAGTAACAATTTACATATTTAGAACTTCTAACTCACAAGACCCACATTGTTGACGATGTTGAAAATTGACATTATATCCTGATATATATTGCAACGCTAAGACACTCTAACAAATTACAATCTAAAATTATACAAAACACATTCTCACATTCAAATACGCTTACACACACAATTAGATATTGCCTAAATAATTAGTGACAGTAATAACTCAAGATCAAACCAGACCAAGCATAATACATATGGATTTATCACACTCAGTTCTATCTTATCAAGAATCTGAAAATAATTTTAGAAAAATTACAGGATATATTGCATAAAAATGTGCTTCAAATTAAAAGGATATGTTATGTGTTATTGAAATTAGTCATTTAGTTTTGAATAGCTTGGAGGTGAAAACTTTTTCCTGATGTATTTGAGAAGGAATAAAGGCACACAACTGACGGCTGTGATTACAGCAACTTTCCATAGAAATGCTGTTGTTGTCAAAAACTCTGGATCTAGAAGTAAAAAACGGCTAAATGTCAATGGCGCTGAATCTATTTTTGTCAGTTATTTCATAAGTATTATTGAAATGTTCAAGCAGGATCAAGGTCTTATTCAATTTTCTTTCAAAAAATAACAATAAAGCTTATTTTGGGGGGATGTCTTTTATTTTCATTTATCAAAGACAATATTACGAAGTAGAGAAATATATAAAATATGAAATCAATATGCATTTACATATAAATAACACGTTTTTAATTAAAAAAAACGGCTAAACATTGAATATTCAAAATGACCAATCATTCATCACATGTCGGAGAGATTTCCTGCCATCAACTGGGTCAAAAAAAAATTGTGCTATCGACTAGGTCTAATTTTGAGGTGAGGGCTTACATTAAAATCATTTTTAAAATTCAGGCTAGGTCTTATTTTCGGGAAAAAACGATATTACCAAAATTTGAAACGGGTTTCAAAAGCTGGAATAAATCCTACTGTGAAAATTTTTTTTTATTTCTAGATAGATTATTTTATACTCACCGAAATAATCCTTCAAAATGATGAGTGAAATGATATAAATTGTTAGCGAGCCAATTTCTGATATAACCATGACCCAATGCCATGTCCGAATTGTAAGTGCGACCATAAGTAGTTCCGTTAGTATAAGAGAAGTAAAAGTGATGGCTACAACATGTAGAAAATCTTCGTCGAATAAAAGGAGAGATCCATACATTATGACTCCTCCTAAGAAAATAGAATTGATGATCAATTTTTAAATGCTTTTGACAAGGGCCTGGGTTACGAAATTTATGAAGCTATCATCTTTTTGGGAGGATTGGTTTTACCGGTATGGAGTTCGTAATCGAGATTTTTAATATGGGACACCAACTTATCAGTAATGACCAAAACCGAATAATTCAATATTTTGGAAACATCTTGAGAAAATATTTTTCTATCTAAAGAAAGAATATTCTGACATTCTAAATATGAAAGCAAGTTCATGCAGAAAATTACATAAATCTCTGTTTCATGTTGACTATAACTAAAATGGCATATATATATATATATTTCATTCAATTGAATCATATATCAGCAAATCATAAACATCAGTAATCGATGGAATAAAACTCATACCTTGATAAATGCTGATAATAACCCAGATTAAAAATGTCTTCAAAGATAATGATCGGCCCTGTAAGATAAAAATCATACGAGATGATCGGAAAAAGTCGATACACCAAACCATACTGAAAATAAAACCACTGTGAGCAGATTAGCTAAACAGATATCATTTTCCCCCAATTTTACGAAATATTGCACTACAACACAGCTTTCCCGTCAACCCACTTCTGAGAGGTAGGACTGACTCTACAAACGACATATCTTTATAATAATACACTACCATTATGTCTAGGTAGGATTGCATTTCATATTATATTAGGGAAGAGTAAGTCTGTAATACAAATTACCCCCATGAGATTTAAACCTGTGATTAACACAGGGTAATTAGAACTGCGTTGATTTCTCTTTTGTTTTGAATATCCATACCTTAGTGAGAGCTTTATATAATTCAGGATATAAAAGTGCAGTTTCTGCTGAAACGTCTTGATCAAGAACAAGTGAAAATACAGGAAACATTGTGTAAATAGTTGTGTATCTGAAAATAAATAAAGAAATGTTTACGAATAATTCCTTGAGCTGTTTAAATTTCAATAACAAAGCAAGATATTCGGTTGTGACAATAGTATCCAAATTAATAAACAAGCCAGAAAGTTTTAATGCAATTTATTTGATATTGATTTTCTACTTTGATCCATTCTGGTAGCAAAATCAAAGTATATTTTTTGAATTTCCTTGATGAGATCTGAATATTAAAATATCCTTTTTCACAAATATTCCATTTTAAATTATTAATATTGTATAATCCCAAAGTGAGTTTTGTGAAAAGATTCCACCTTTACGATAAATTACAAGAGAATATTCGCAATTTTCTGGAATCCCGCCAAAAATTTACTTTGAACAAGGTATGAAGGATTATTAAAACATTACAATGCTTTGCATTGCATTACTTCTATGATTTATTTCACTGACTGAACATTCATCAATTTTTTTTAAATTCAACTTCAAAAAAGTGTCTCACCCAACCATAAGAATTCCTTGATAAATTGAAACTGATGAAAAGTAAAATACAGATGAAAAAACAGCCTGAAAAGAAATAATAAATGTTAAATGTGTGTTACCCCTAGGTAATATTTCAAGTTCTATCTGTAAAAACCTGGTAAATTTGAACATTTTTAATACAACACTATTAGACATATAACGCAGTATTATCTTTGAATCTAAGTCAAGTCTCTCAACTAGTTAGCGAAGTTATTTTTACATGGCACAAATTACTTCGAGTCTTCGAAAAAGATTGACCGAAGACCGAAGTTGACCGAAAATTTACAATGACTCTTGACTTCGGTTAAAAACAATTTGGTTCCGACTAAAAGTTGAAAAAAATATTCATGTCTGAAAAATTCAAATCAAATTTTGAAAACAAGAGCTTTGGCAACTAGACCATTAATAACGCTTAGTAAATTCAATGACGTGTCTGTGTAGAACATGACCTTTCCTACCACCATTCTGACTGTGAATCCAGTGAATTCAGAATTTCAACTTCCACTCCTAGTTGGGAATTTGGAAATATAGAACATATACCCAATATTAAGAAGCTCTTCCCACCTGCATGACTGAAATGATAAGACCACGATGAATGATAAATTGACTCAATGAAGCCGATCTTTTATAACTGTTGCGACCGTGAACAACGAGCAACGGACCAACATGTTTAAATTGAGTAACAGAAAAATCTGCGGCAAGTGATGCTTGTCTTCCTTCTTTTCCTACAATACCGATTCCGCAATGAGCAGTTTGAATCATGCTAACGTCATTACCACCATCCCCTGAAAATATTGATAAATGAATTACAAAATTGTAATGCTCAAAATGCCACCTGAATGTTAAAATAACTATTCCAGAGGTCATATAAAAGATGTGCACATGCTGCCATTTAGAGTGTTCCCAAAATTTTTTGAGTGGAATACTGGACCCCATAGCACTCGGAAGAAATTTAAAAAATAAAATAAAAGTAAAGCCTTGAAGCAACATCTTCTATCTTCAAGTAATGGAAATTTGAAATTAATTGGTTCGGGTATTGCGGAAAAAAGGGGTTCACACTAAGTCACACGTAAATTTTTCTAAAATGATCCATATGCACACCTAATTTCCAATAATACTTTAATAGTTTTCATTCAATCATTTTAACACTCCAGTTCAGCTGAAACTTAAAAAAAATTTGAACTTCGTAAGAGGCAGTGAATTATGTATGAATTGTCATAGCATAATAAGGTTGGCAGAGAGGAGGCATACTGTTACACTGTTATACTTTGGGCGATAGAGTTTTGTCTACTGATCTGAGTATTATAAGTTGAAATAAGTCCGCAAGTTAAATATCTTGTAATTAATCTGCTTGGAGAGTAAACATCATCCTCTTCAAGTGATATAACAAAAAAATTATTATAACTGGCTAACTTGTCCCATAATTGAAATGGGAATGGTAACTAGGCGAGAGGCTGCAATATGCCATATGATTAAGCTGTCTTGTCATCTTTTCTCTCTCCCACAAGATAAGTATGACACCCTGTCCTATCTTATCCTAGTTATTAAAATAATATTAATCTTACCTATTGCACATGTTCTTTTGTTAGCATGTTCTCTCAATAGTCGAACAATTTCAGCTTTTTGTGTCGGTGAGCATCGACAAACGACTACAGCAGGACATTGACAAGCAAGCTCGATAAATTCATGCTCATAGAATTCGAGACATGAAGCGAGAGATTCTCCTCGTATGATTAAAGCAGCATCAGATGCTCGACGCCGAAAGGAATTTAACTCTAAATGTGCTTCATTGCGAGTAGTGACCTAAAACAAAAGATAGAATTCAGCAAAAAGTTTCAAACTAGGGCTGTGGAGTAATTTTTTCAATATAAAATAATTTTTGACAACAAAATCATATGTAAACCTTGAATAATATTAAGAGCTTTTAGTAAACATTTTTCTAGAAGGCATTTTCACACCTTAACTCCAATTTGGCTCTGTAGAACAGTAGTACAACTTAATATTACATGATGATATCAAACTAAATTGGCATTTTGAAGGCCTTGCGGTACAACAAAATGGCCTTTTTCTATTTCTAAAATCTGTAAAAAACACTAGACTTTGGCTTTTTCAGAATTTTCATACCTCCAGCACCAAGCTTATATAGATACATAAATAAAAACTTGGAACTTGTTTTTTTACTTGTCAAATTAATACTGTTTGAGTTTCTCTTGATAAGTTTGACTTCATTATCGCCAGTAGTGGTTCGAATTTCTACTGGAAATCCCAAATTCAAAACAATCAAGATAACGACTCCAGCTACTTGGAGTTTAAAAATACCATTCCGATGTTAAAAATTACAAAAAATAAAACAGAAACAGTTTACATACTTGTTTAAAAATATATATTTCTTGAACTCTTGAAACAAGTCTTGAACTTTTTGCAATACATGTTGCTGTCTCTAGTTTATCTCCTGTTAACATCCAAATCTGAAAATAGAAAGACTCAGTACATCATGATTGAAATTTGATTCGAAAGTGTGAACCAACACAGGGTGATCAGCTGTGTGATAACAATCATGTTCATAACATCCAGCACAATGTCTGTTACATTTCGAATCATTTTCGAAAGTATATTGATTTTAAAAGACATGTTGGGAATTCAGATTACCAAAATCATCATTTTTTGAACAAATATTTTAAAATAACTGTAAAATATTGAGATTACCTAGTTTGATTATTTTAATTAGTGAAAAACTATCACAACAGAAAAATACCCATTGCGAAAAAGTAGCAAGATCATATATTTTAAAACTGTATCCGTTTGTTGATATTTCCCTGGAAAAAATGTTTTATGTAACATACCCTGATCCCAGCATTCTTTAAATTTTCTAGGGTAGGTCGAACATCAGTTTGTAGTTGGTCTTCCACTCCTGTCACACATAGCAATTCCATATCTCGTTCCAATGTTTCAACAACTGACGATACATGCATCGATCTGTCTGTTACACTTAGTTTCGCTTGGTTGTACCTCGCCTGTAAAATAATTTACAGGTTTTAACAGTATTTGAGACAGGAGGATTTACATATATTTATATCCCGAGGAAAGGAAAGTCGATGAGCTTAATCATATGGCGAACCACGACCTCTCGTCCGGTTACCAGTCCGTGTCGGGTATGGGATTAGTTTGCCAGCTATTTGTTTTCGGAAGCATGAACTTGATGGTGGAGGAAGCCGTAACCAACCAGCGGTTACGTGAACCACCTCACAGTGCGAGGAGTCCAGTATTCCTCTCGCACATAACTGTCTCGTATGAGATTCGAAAAAAAGCGATAGTCTAATAAAGCGGTATTGAAGCCGCATCGAAAAGTTTTGCGATAATTATAAAGTCTGATTTGAAAATTCTCTGAAACTTGGAGTCAGAAAAAGTTGCCAATCAGTATGCGGAAAGCGAGAAGGCAAAATTTTTAAAATTGCTTGAGTTTTGAATTCTGATCAAAATTTTCTCCGAAGCCATAGCCCTGATTGTGATAGCAGAAATATGGTGAACATGTGGTGTGGTATGTATATATGGTGAAATTTTTAACAGATTCTAAATTTTTATATTATTATTGATGAATTTGTAAACTTAGAAAATCCAGAAATCCATCACCTTTGCAGCTGCCTGCTATATTTTATTCAGATTTACATCACATTTTTCTCAAAATAAGTTTTCATCCAATATTTAACCCAATTTCTTAGTCATACAGTCGAAAATAGATCCTACTTAAATTTTAAATAATTTTAAACTGTGTGGATCTCTCAACAAGCAAATTTTAATTTCCTAAAAATACCTCAAAATCTCGATATATTTCTTCTGACAGGATTTTTTTGGCCACGACCAGAGTTCTTAGTCCTTCTCTTGCCATGTTTCCACACTAAAAATATAATTTGAAAATTTGATAATGAACATTTTTACACTCTCGAAAAATGTAACAACATGTAGCATGAATTTCATTGTTAATACCTCTTCATCCAGCCAATCATTGTACCGTACTACGTTAGTCATAACGACATCTGCACCTTTCATGTAGAATGTAATTTCATTTGTCGACGTGTCTCGAACTATGATTCCCATTCTTTTGCTCTCAGAAGTAAATGGAAAAACCTGAATTGAAGAATGGGAAAATCAATACAGGATTAGGATAAGCCATTTCAATTAATGATATGAGATATTTATATGTTTTTGACTACGAACAAGAATCTACACAAGCAGCCCATAAGAAGGTAACTAATTTTGTTCGCCAACTTTACATAAAGTTGTGTAAAGGGACTGAAACCTATGGGCAGAAGGTATATTCACTTGGCTAATACAGATAGTCCCCAAAATCGTAATAGAATCAAAATAAGGAAAATCGGAATGAAATTATGGCCCAACCCTAACCTGGTACACACTACTACACTATTCGACTATATTGGCCAAATTGAGGAATACAGTGCTCTAAATGAAAGCAATAAAAGTTTAGTTGCAAGCCAGTAGATTACCAGATACCATAGTCATTATCTTTTCTTTACATTTCAAATAATTAGAAAGTCACTTGGTTCATTGATCAAAAATGTGATAAATTTTTGTTGTTCCGGTGTCAAAAAATGTATTCTTTGTAATTGCACACACTTTTTTTAGAAATGATTTCATGTTGGTTACTTGCTTTATTGATAAACTAAATGCACTACAGAATGATTAATGATATAGAAAACTTTTATCTGAGAAACAGGGGTTTCAAAACACTGATTTTTATCAAATTTTTTAAAAAATTGAGATTTTTATTAAAAATAAATATATCTGTGATAAAAAGCTAAAATGTTTTATAGAAATTCTAACCCATGATTATATTCATCAAGGCCCTTTGTCGAATTATCATCAATAGCAAGCGAAAAACTACAAGTACGTCTTATAATAAATGTCAAGCACAAATGCATTGTTCATTCTGAATAATTCCAGATTTCTAGAACATGCTTTTTCATATAATATTATTGGATTAAAATAAACTATTCAGTTTTTAATGGTCATTGGATAAGATTTAAATCAATTACCTGTAATACAGTGTAATGAATGAGAGTTCCGTAAGGAGTTCGAAGTTCAATTGAAGTTAAATCACGCCGAAACAACGTCATACCAACTAATTCTGTCCATTTAACAAGAGCAATCTGTAAAAGAAATTATTACTGAAGCTTTGTGTAGTCTCAAAAGCAAAGAATATTTTTATAGTACATGGAAGTCCATCAAGGTTTGAACCTTTTTAAAATTGCGAAGGGAATTTATCGATACCATATACTGTTTTAGCCCTCACAGATGTATTAAGTGAAGAAAAAATACTTAAACAATTAGTGATTAAAAAACAACAAATCTGGTCAAGATATATTGAGAACTTACTTCAAATTAACAAAATTGAAATTGTGAAGGAACTTTATGGACACTCTTATTTTATATAGTTTAAAACCTTCGCATAGAACTAATGTATGAAGAGCCTCTTTGTTTTTGGAAAGATCTTAATCTTTAATTTTTATCGTAACCTGAAAGATAGTCTGGCTATTGTTGGGTATCGAAATAGTTAAACAGTTATTTGTTTCAGATGCATGAAATTGATGGTGACGGAAGCCATAAGTGGTCGGCAGTTCTTCAACCATCAATTCCATCCAGAAGGGATTGCTGAACCATAACAGGTTCAGGTAACTGTTGGTCAGTTACGACTTCCGCCATCATCAAGTTCATACATGTGAAACAAATAACTGTTTAATCTTATTCTAATTTTAGACGAAGCTCTAGAATAGCAGGCACTTTAAATAATATTTGAATATGTTTTTCACACAATTTCAAGCCTCGTTACGTTTCTAAACCTACCTCATCTGGGCTTGCTGCTTGATAAGTTCTTGTTTGATCAAGAGTTTCATGATTGATATTATTCAATTCTGCATCAGATTCTGTTTCTTCATAAACAGGTGTTACATTGTGACATAGAGCAAGAGCTAGTGGAATAATGAGAAATAAGTAACATTCCTCGTACAGAAAATTAATACAACGGTAAAAGCGACTCCCGAGAATAGACAAGAGAGGTAACTATGGAAACGCACTGAGAGAAATCTTAATGGTTCATAACAATATTCCAAGTGAAAGAACAGGCATAAAGTTTTAGCGAGGGTTTGGCAATTTGGTTAAATCAAATAAAATGAAATCCAATGAACTAAATGAACAGTCGTATTTACAATCTTTGAAATAAATCAGCCATATCCCAGAGTGAAATAGTCTTTGAAAAGATGTCATATTCGGTTTGCATTAGTTTTGTATGTCTGTTCACCAAACGTGGATAGGAAAAAAACATTTTCTGTAGAAGCTATATAAGACTTGCTGAAAATAGGGTGGAACATCAAGGATTATCCCCACCTTCAGCATGTTAGGAGTTGAGTCGGAACCATTGTCATAAACCAGGAGTGTGCAATATTTTTTGTCGGCGGGTCATATAACTAACTATATACCTTACTTGGGCCACCCTCTTGTCATAGACAGTTGAGAGGTACAGTCAGAAAGAAAATTGGGTATGATCATATTGTTATATCCTGATAGCTTACCTTTGACAGCCTCTACTACTCTGTATTGATCACTTTTTTTAATCTTGGATTTCTGTTTCCGAGGTGTTGTTGAAATCAAAGTTTGATCTTCCGTTATTATCGAAGGATCAGGATATGATTGACGAAGATAATTCTCAACCTGAATCAGGATAAGAAAATTTTAATTTAAAAAAACTGCAAAAAGTAAAAAAAGAGTAATTTAAAATTGTATGGAAATGTCAACATTACATATTAATAGGGTTTGCTGAAAAATGAAAACTTGCAATGTGGCCGTAATTTTCCTCAAAGCAAGCAAAATTTTGAATTAAGGAACAGAGGAAAGTCCAGATGGCTGATCATGACTTGTGATGGCATCAGTTGCAGGTCATAACTAAAGATGTTACCAATTTTATCGCCAATACAGATGAATGGAATATCCAGATAACTTATATTTTTATCCTTACATCAGGTATAGATTCCACTCCATATGAAACAGTTCCCACATGAAGTCGTTTGAAGATCATTTCATTTCTAGTTAAAGTTCCTGTTTTGTCTGTAAGTAAATAATTGATTCTGCCAAGTTCTTCTGGAATGGTGCTTGTCCTAAGAATAAAAAAATGGCGGAATCCAGTCAGAAAGAAAAATAATACTACAATACTAATACTACAATGATTGATTGCTTTGTTAGAACCATTATCAGTAGCTTTTCAACAATTTTTAAAAACATTACTACGTGGGTGCGATTATCAAGTGGTTAAAGCGCTAGACCAGGGGTTTTTAAACGTCGGGGCGTGTCCCACAAGGGGGGTGTAGACTATTTATTAAGGGGGCGAGAAGCCAATTAAAAATGAAAATATTTGTCAGATTTTATTTAGCCCGCATTATTTTAAATATTCACATTTTTTTATTGTTTACATTTCTTTATTATGTACACGTATTTTCAAAGTGTTATTTGAATAAAACATACTTTCACCATACTATCGTTATTTGTAGCTTATTATTAGTTAGTTATTTTTTTAGCAGGGTGCACGACTTCCTAAATTCTAAAAAAGGGACGAGGCTTAAAAGTTTGAGAACCACTGCGCTGGACGTGGCATCAAAGGGTGTAATAAATTGGGTAGACAAAATGCCGAGCTGAAAAAGTTCGAACCTACTAAAAACAGCAGATTCGTGCATATTATTAGATATGAATGACTGCTTGTACAAGACCTTTGTCGAGCAGAAAGGACATAGCGTCATATAAAAAAGGATCCTCTGACAATTAATGCTCTACTTTTACCAAACTATTTACCTGACAATTGTCCCTGGTATCCTCTTATCTCTTTCAATGAACCAGCTATAGACGGCTTTACCCATGTCCAGATTAACTCGAAGACTTATTGGAATAATATATGAAAATAGTATAATAAATCGGAACATGTAGCGGTACCATGGTCCTTGGAAACCCTGCAAAATCAGAAATTTATAAAAAAAAAATTAACAATCGGAAATAAAATTTAAAAATTT
The DNA here is from genome assembly GCF_964204865.1 of Styela clava. NCBI lineage: Eukaryota > Metazoa > Chordata > Ascidiacea > Stolidobranchia > Styelidae > Styela > Styela clava. The sequence goes on from NC_135250.1 coordinate 23,010,696, forward strand.
TGAGTGGATAGTGAGAAGTTTTTGAGTTTTATCCCCAGTTAATTAGGAATGCCAGGAGTAATGACTCAATTTGAGTGAGACTCCAGTAACATTTGTTCAAAGATGAAACTTGACTCATGAAATGACAACGTGGACATGAAATGACATGTATTGTAATGACATGACTACAGTTTCCTTACAGTGCTGTAGTTAAAATAGTTTTTGCATGATCTCTGACATAAAGACAATAATTTAATAGATCAGGAAGTTGACACCACATGATTCTAATTTAAATGGCTCAATACTATTTGATAATAATGTTAAATTTATTTGACACAATTCAAGTTAACACTTGATAGCAAGAGATTTTCTAAGAAACATGTTTCAACTAAATGTAAGACTTTGATGACATGGAAAAATAATAATTTGTCACACACCTTCACAGCAACAAGTGCAAGAGACAGAACAACGACGGCAGCAAATAATATTTTTGTCAATTTATTGATTTCTTCATCAAGCAGACCAACCTTATAGTAGAACCAATAAAAAAGTGTATCAAAAAGTTGATAAGATGGAGACTTATTACCAAGGCTGTCGAGCCAGAAATTGGCGTGCTTGACTTGGAAATGAAGCAGAGTCCTCTAAAACTCCTGAAGTCGGAGTTGAGGTAAAGATTTGGAATTCTCAGGAGACGAATGTATGTTTTTTAGATTCTCAATAGTGATAATCAAAATCAATAGTCAGAAACAACCATTTTTTTTGAGTTTTTTAGTCAGGAGAAAAAAATATATCAGGAGTCTTTCGAGTAGTCAAGAGTGGTAAAAAGTTTTCTGATGGTAAAAATTACAAACTTTATATCCTTTTTGGGCTAAAATAACAAAATTTAAGTCAAAATTCACCTTGGTTTTTGGATTTGAAGCATTCATTACACTTCTTGTATGTTTCCCAGTATAGATAACAACACCAATAGCAGTACCAGATGCAACAACAGTATCAGACCATAAAGTATTTTCAATGCCCAATGGCTCGTCTATATTGTCACCAGAATCATCAATCTGGATGGAAAAAAGAAATTTTGAGTTCATTGAGAAACATCGACAACATTTTAACAAATACTGATGCCAAAGTTTTCAATAGAAACAAAGAAGGCTTACATCGTTTTCACTATGGTTCTATCAGAGTCAGGAGATGGCTGCTGGGTGTCTGAAATAATTCTACTAATAAAAAAAATTCACCACCAAATTTTCTTTTAAAAATCCTCTTGATGGGGATTAGGGTTTGGGTTGAATTTTATATGGAAGGAATTTTTCACAAAAGAAATTGTCCAGTGGGAGATCTTTTTGAAATTTTCCTAGCACAAAGTCAGAATCAAGTTTTTTGATCTAAAATTGTAGGAACCCAATTTAACCCAACCTTATTAAGGTTATCTGAATGGGGTTGGAGTTAGAAATCGAATAAAACATTTTCGACTCGAAAGTCGTGATTTCAAGCCAAGCCAATTTTTTGGCAAACAAATGCTGTTGGATATTTATATTATACAAAATTCATATCAAAAGTGTGATATAATAGGTCAGTTTTTAAAAAAATAGACAGCTCATACTGCCAAATACCAGCTGCGTAATACAGCTTATTTTAAGCCTTGCAAGCAAAACAACTAACAAAATGATTGGCAAAATATAAAAAGTTGGAAACTAAATTAAAAAAAGGCAGAATGAATAATAAAGCTTCTTCACTGAAATAGTACTTAAACTAAATCAATTTAAAAGCAGATAAAATACACTGGACATTTTAATATACCGGTAATAATAAATTCTTATTATGTAAACTAACCACAATTCCACCAATACAATACATTCAATAAATAATTCAGGATTATGTATTGAAGCGTCTCAAATATATTGAGCAATTTATGTGAAAGACATCAGCAATTGAAGAATCGATGAGGATTGCTTTGCTAGCTAATTTTAATGACAGATAATGTTGTCAAATATGGATGATTGATTGTAAGTATAACATGACATAATTGCCGAAACTTTTAGCAAATAAAAAAAATAAGAATAAGTTTTTGACAAAAGTTCGGAAAATGTGTAATATAGAACTTTTATTAAACTTACTATTAACTATTAGTAAATTTTACTTAATCATCTTAGCTTAAATGATTAAGGAAGTTAGCAGTTAGCACTATGTCATTAATATCGTAACATCATAGTTTAATTAGGCTTGGGCTCCCCTTTAATATCGCAACATGTAAGATTCAAAAACTTGAATCTAAAAACTTGTTGGAATTTTTGGTCCCTACTTGGATAAAGTAACGTTTTTATCCATACTCTAAACAAGGTTCCAGACAGCAGCTGCTGAGTGCTGACATAAATTAATCATTTGGGAAAAAATTATAACCAGTTGTAAATTGTATTTCATACCGTTGTAAATGTACCGGTAAAAGAATTGATGTTGATATGAGGTTTCTCTGCATATAGATAAGGTTTTAATTCGAATATATCAGCAGTGGATTCAACTTTTTGTGTGCTCGGTACAGCAAGTCGTAGTTTCCAGTCTGTTTCACCGTCCAGTTGGTCAGTACGAATGAAACATGTACCTGAAAAGCAACAACATTTTAATTACTTAATATCCAATAAAAAGTGCAGTTCATTCGCAGTAAGGCTATGGAAATCAGAATAGGAAAAAATAAGTTAAACGCACCATTCTTTTCCGACGTACGCAAGAATATCAGATCTGCAGGAATTCTTTGATCTTTTTCAATCATTATGACATCAGAGACCTGAGAAATAAAAAAAATGAAAATTAAAGCAGAAAAAATTGAAAAGTCCAGCACAATTGCGAATTTAACCACAAATGAGAAGAACCCAGAAACACATATATCAAGTACAGTTTAGGTTAAAAAAAATTAAAACAACAGGATCTCATATTAACACATGAATAATACCTGTATACTTGAAGCAGGTACAGTTGCAATACTCCCATCGGTGTTAATTTTTTTATACATTGATAAATTGATTTCACGATCCCGAAAATGTCTTCTCAATTCATCCATACCTTCTCGTAATAGAGTTACGCTCAAAACAAAAGCCTAGAAAATAACAGATAATGTTGCAATAGACAGCAATATTCGCACTGTTGATAATGACGCTAAATTCATTTCATATATTGTCAGGTGCAAATATGAGCAAATTATAAAATAAGTCATTCGATAAAAAAAACTTCACATATCCAAATTGGGGCCTATGATCCGAAATAAAGAACTAGATGCGTGCGGCCCGAATCAAGTACTCAAAAGTCCGGATTCAAACCGTCCAGCCAGTTGAGTAGCCCCGTCCTAGGTTACCAGGGGATGCAACCAGGATTTGTAAGAGCCGGGCTTCTAAATCGAAAATTCCATTATGATGGTTGCTGATACAATTGCCACGATCATGCCACTTGGAAAAAAGCAATCTTTCCAGTGGATAATGAATTTTCTTTCGCCTAAAATATTCCATCTATGGCCGATATGAAGAGATAAAATGTTTTGGTATATTAATTCAATGGTATTAAACGACTTTGCCATTGAGTCACACTACTCAAAATACTGCAGCAATCTGCATGGTAAACTGCTCGATTTTAATTGGATTTTATTCACATTTTTGCGATCTTACAAATTCATCAAATTTGAGCTGTTCTTGCGATGCTGAATGCCACTCAAGATCATTTTTAAGATATTTGTTAGAAAATCAGCGATGAAATTCCTAAGTGTATAATATAAAATTCAATAAAAAATTCATTAAACATACTTTACTTGGATTAGCTATATATCATTCTAATAATCTGTGGAAAAAGCTGTGTGTGGCCTCACAGTAATTTAAGAATGTATAACTGACTACAGTGTATAGTGTATATTACAACAGAGCACAATGTGTGTCATAAGCAATAGGAAAACAAAATCTAAAACAGCATTTTTAATCTGTTTGGGCACTCCCTAAAAAAAATTAAAAAAAAAATGTTTTTAATTATATTTTAGGTATTTTTATAACACAACCTTTCAGTCTCAAAATTCACTCCCTTACTTTCAGTGAATATGTTCAAAGAAAATACATACAAGAGGTCCCCAATAGGTGTACAGATATCCTATCTTCAATTCTGGAATGAATTGTGAACATGCCATCACCAGAAAATACAGATTGAGGAAGAATTTAAATTGGTTGTACAGGACCTGAAACACAAATGTAAAATGTTAATTATACAAACCTATTATTACAATTTCATACAATTGTTTAATCAAGCATCAAAATAGGCAGTATTCATTTCATAAACTCAATACAGCTTCATTAGTTTCAATAGAAAATCAATTTTTCAATAAATTCCTAGATTATAAACCGTAGGTTTCTAAAATAAAATTATTGGTCATTAGAACAGTAACAATCAAGGCCAAAAGAGATAATTGGAAATCAAGAAGAATGTATATTAATACAAGTAGAAACAAAATTACATCATATAAACTGTAATTCGTTCAGAAATTTATATTTACTATATTGCAAAAACATGTTTTTGCATCAATTTATGCAAACTATTCTCAGTTTTGGTATCAGTATTTTATTTTAAAAAAGATATACATACCCCTGGAACAAATGTAATAATATTGTACTTCTGATTACAAATCTTGTTCGCTGGAAATTTGTGTTCCTTCCCATCAAGGGTGTTAGCCTGTAACAACAAATCAAAGCATAGCATAAATAGGTACCCATTTTAACATTGGATCGGCCATATGGTGTATCATGAAAAGCTTTAGGGATATGCTCACGACTGCACCTCTGATTACCCTGCATGGGCTCGTAAGTTTCAATCCCATGCAGGGTAAATTATGTAATCATGTGCAATAGGATTGCTGGACTCCTTGCCACCATAGGTGGGCCCATGTGAAGGCTGGTCGATTACTCCACTATCAAAAGTCCATGCATCTGAATGCAAATAACTGACTAACAATCCCATACACGTCATGGACTGTTAACCAGATGAGAGGCCTAGGATGGAGCCGTATTATTAACTTTTCTCCTTTTCGGAGTAAAAATGTGAATCTTATCCTATTGGTTAAAGCTAAGAATGTCTGCAACAAATAAAATTAAAATATTCTCAATATTTCATGTTAATAAATTGTTATTTCAGAGCGGTATATTTTTCAAAATTAAGCAACTCTAGTTATGGTTATTTTGTAAAGGACCACAAAAAGCAATTTCAGTAACTGAAAATTCAAAATATCACCTGCAAACCAACATGTACTGTTCTTGGTCCCAATTCCTTCCCTCTTTTGCAGCACGCACAACATCTGGAAATATAAAAATATAAAGTTAAAATTTTCAATATAGTCCTCTTTCCTGGATAACTTCACAGAAAGCCTACTAATACCCTTAATTCTTAGTAATTTTCTTCTCTGCTAGGTAAGTACACAAAACATCTTATATAGCTCATAAAAATAAATTCGTTGAGCAAAGCCTAATTGAAAGCGAGACCAATCATTTCGAATATTACGCCTTAGAATGAATATATATTTCATATAGTAAGCATCCATGATTGCTTGTACAGGGCCTTGTGTGTAACTTTAGGAAAGTTTATCAATTTTGAAATTATGTTGGTCTTACTTAACCCTTGCTATTCCAGCCATGCCAAATTGAGGAAACTGCTACATAAAGATTTGAATTAAGAATTAAAATGAAGGGACTTGTAGTTAATAATACACAATATACCAGTACACCCCCTAAATCGACGTATATACAGGGTTTTAACAAAACCTGTTAGTCAGTCAAATTTTATTTTAAGAAGTATATTTTCAATATATCTCAAACAGGTTTGTTTTATTTTCATCTGTGTTCATTCACGTATTTGAATACACATTTAGATGCCACAAAGTTCTTTTATGTAATTTAATAAAGAGCAAGTCTTTGCTCACTTCAAAAATAAACCCATTGAAGCGGAACAACATCGTGAAAAAAAAGACTTTCGATGTAAAGGTATGGACGAGTACGTTTCCAAATCTTCATCTCCTGTCGTCATTTCTATTTCAGTTGGACCCATCGACATCAGTGGAATTTCATCTAAGCCATTAGATGAAACATTGCTGAAATGAGAAATAATAAAGAAAAGTCTGAATGTTGTGAGGTTTGGATGTTTCCATACAGGGACAACTGGTAAGACAGATCACAGTGCAGTATGAGATTGTATGATCAAACTTAATCACAAGTACCTTATACAGTTGTACCTGTACGTTTTGGCCCGAGCAGGCTTTAGTGCCAGAGTGCGGAGCAGTAGGGTACAGTTCTCGGATTCTGTGATGTCTGAGATTTCGGACAATAAAAAAAAACTATATTTTTCTCGGGAACGAGGGCGTGATGGCAAATGCGTCATATGCCCCCTTTTTCCTTCAGTAAATCAGATTATTATTAGGAATCCAATGGTGACGTTTTTAGATTGAGCTTTCTTTTACAGTAGGGCACACTATCCAAATTTCAAGAAAGTCCCGTCCCTCGGTTCAATGAAACAAACACTCCATGTGTGACAGATGCAGATAGCAGATGCTTGGGAACCGTGCCAAGCTTGTTTCGATAATAATCTAAAATAATCGTGATCGTCACATGACCAAAACTGTCATTTTTTTGTTCGAAACTCTCGAATGTCATGGTAGAAAATTTATTCCTTCGGTAAATCGGATTATTTTTTTCCATTGGAATTCATTGATACCGTTTTTAGATTGCGCTCCTTTGAAGTTTTTTGCGCAACTTCATTTCATTGTATTTTTAACGATATTGAGGGACAACAATGTCCAAACGTCCCCCAAAGAAGGGTGTTTGTCAATCGGCAAAATGGAATTCTTTGAAACGAGATAATGTCTCTCGCACTGTAAAGTGTTTTTAGTTTATTGCGTGGGTTTGTCGATATTGTATACCAGGCTGTCTCGCTTAGGGGAGGTTAACAATCACAGTTAGAATTGATTTTTTTTTAATGTGGGGGTTACGTTAATCAACAAAGCACCAATTTCGTTAATTAATAAAAACAACATATTTCTTGCATAATTTTGTGAAAAACATTCATTTGTGATTTTACATTTTGGATTGATTTTCAAAGTTTACCCGTCGGCAAAATTAGTTTTGAAAGTTTCCCAGTGGGCAAACTAAAAAAGGTTAAGAACCTTTGATTTAAGCCTACTACTGTACCGGTACTAACCTTGGTATCCTCGAATACTTCGCACATCTTTTGCGCGAGTCAAGTAAAGGAAATTTAGTTGCGTCCATGGATCAGAAAACGGACATATTTATCCTCCTTCTCTGTAGCACCTTTATCCGTTTGTTTACCTCCGCTATTACTAAAAAGCTGTATACTTTGACCGTAAATATATGCTACTACGCTTTGACGATAAAGGTTTACAACAAAACTCAACCAAAAGAATGAGAATCAGACCACTCGTTCATAGAATTAGATCGTTACAGCGATTTCCTGAGCTTCATCAACAAAAATGTCACGAGACTTTATCGCGTTATTGACTAGGTCTTATTTTAAGGGGAGGGCTTATATTAAAATCATTTTTAAAATTCAGGCTAGACCTTTTTTTCAGGGTAGGTCTTATTTCCGGGAAACGGGGTAGGTTGCGAAGAGCATGAAATATGGGCTTCGGAAATAATAAGAAACATTTTACGCCCTCCCGTGGATTTCATTAAAAAGTACAAAAAAAAATAATTGTTTATTTTTTTGGTAAACTTGGTTGAAATACAAAATTCTTTTAAATTTGTTACATACACATTATTCATGAAATTAAAGATTATACTCTATATCAGTCATTTTTGAAAAACTAGCAATTCTGTCTGTCTCCAATTTTGTGATTTTCTGTTGGCGTTGCACAGGCCAAGAAACTTCCTCTTCACGCCTCGCGTAAGCCGATTTTCAATTCTCAGAGACATAAGTACGGCCGGCGCCGATAACGATACCGGTACCTGTTGCTTTTTCTATGCGAATGTACATTTTCTGGAAATGGAATCTAATCTAATCAATTTTGGATGGGAACTAATCAAATTTTAATTCGATCAATTGGCATAAAAAAGCAGGCCGGCACCACACAGGTTTGTCATATTGGCTTTCTTACAGCCAAATTTATCAGTTATGTTTTTTTAATTAAAGCACGTTTGGCGTCAGAATTTCTGTTTGATGTTTTGTCATTTTCTTGACTTTTTGATTTAATTGAACTTAATTAGTCTAAATATGCTACAATATACCGTATAGTGTGCAACAATAGCCTGTTGCTTAGCTACTCACAGACTCAACATTCTGACTTTTGGTTTACCTTAATCAGAAACAATGCTTAACAATGTAACATTTATGTCTTAATCATAAATAAGTCAACAATGATGTAACAATTGCAATTATTGCGGCTTGTCAGATATAAATTCATGCAGTGTCAGATTGTTGTAAACTTAGTTTTGCGTGTCATTTGTCAGTTTTTTGTTGTGTTTATAAAAATATTTGAAAAAAGATAACCTAATTGCCTTCCGATAGTCTGAGGAGCTTTAATTATTGAAGGCTTTAAGCAGTCAATATTCCACTTCATTCTCTACATACCATAGCTCTGAGATTGTGACTTGTGAGGTTTAAGTTATTTATTTGATTAGGCTTTGCCTTTCCTGCCTTATAGTTTTTTTTTTCATTGTAGTCATTGTTGCATGCAGCAAGCTCTTTTAATTATAGTTTTTCTAATGTTTAACGTCAAGGTATCATTATTAATATTGGTAGGCTATAGTCATATAAGCAGTTCTTTAAAAAAGTCAAATAAAGTCATCTCAGAAATGGAAGAAAAAATCAATACAGATTCTAAAGAACATGCTTGTGAAATTTTACGGCAATTAAATGAATATCGGAAGACTGGACGTCATTGTGATTTCATGATCAAAGCTGGATCTGAGGAACTTCCTGTTCATAAGAATATTGTGTCGGCAAGTTCCGATTATTTTAAAGCAATGCTATCTCATGAAAATGTTGAAACAAAATCTGGTGTTGTTGAAATAAAGGAATTTGATGAAGTTTGTGTTAAAAAATGTGTTGATTTCATTTACACTGGAGATGCTTATGTTGCCAAAGAAAAACGTGAAACACTCATGGATGTCGCTCACATGATGCAACTGCAAAGACTTTGTGATAGTATCGCAATTTTTCTGGAAGATGATCTTGATCCTAGATCGTTTTTTCAAACTAAAAAAATTGCGAATAGGTACAACTGTAAACAACTTGAGGAAAAATGCAATCAGTTTGCATTGCAACGTTTCAAAGAAATTGCCCAGTCTGATGGATTTATGAATCTTGATGAAAAATTTATTTCATTTCTGATGGAATCAAAGGAAACAAAAGCAAAGGAAGAAGTGAAATGTAAGATGTTGTTAGCATGGACCAAACATGATATTGATGAAAGAAAAGAATGTTTTCTTAGTCTGGTGATGAAATTTCAGTTGACAAAAATGCCTTTGTCATATAGAAGATTTCTTGTTGAAAATGAGCCATTGATATTTGAATCTATGCAGTCTATTCGTTCCCTTACTTTATCAATCCTTGACAGCACTGAGAATATCAGTTCAAAAGATGTCAAGTTGACAGAGAATAAACAGCTTGTTTTTTGTGATCAAATTTCTCAAAGCATGCATTCCTATGATGTTGATGATAAAACATGGACACCAATGCAAACCATAGATCAAGCAATTATGCAGAATTCATATTTTGCTGTAGTGATGGAATCTTACATTTATGTGATTTGTACAAATGGATCGTTTTATAGACTTGAATATGCTAAATCAAATGCAAAGTGGGAACAAATGGCAAATCCAAATCTTCAGAATGCTTGTGCAGTTGCACTAGATGGTTTTGTTTATGGTATTGAATATGGAAATTACTCGAACATTATGGAAAGATATGATCCATCAAATAATAGATGGACCAGACTAACAAACAAATCATTGATCCTAGGTGTTGAATCTTTGGTGGCTGCTGATGGAAAAGTGTTCTGTATTGCAGGAAAATCTAAGCAGCAATATCAAGCAACAAACCAAGTTGAGATTTATGATCCTGTCACATCAACTTGGTCAATGGATAATAGATCGTTGAATGAAGCAAGATATCAAGCTTCTGCCACTGCTACAGAGGAAGAAATATATGTTATGGGAGGTTATAATGTTAATAGGAATACTTCAAATACTGTTGAACTTCGTTCATCTGTAACTAAAACCTGGATGATATTGAAACCAATGAAAAGTGCAAGATATGACTTCAATAGTTGTGTGATTGGTGACAAGGTTTATGTCATTGGTGGAAATCGAGATCCTGCAAATATAGAGGAATATGATCCGGAAACAAAAGTATGGAAAATCATTGAAACAATACGAGGAAAAAATATAATTCCATTGGCAACTGTTGCAATATCTATATAGAATCATTTACTCTCATACTTGGACAAATATGGCTCTCAGAATCTTATTGAATATACCAATCAATTTTTCTCATTTACTCTGAGATTAAATTTGTTTGCAGATGTATGGAAACTAGTAAATTATTAATTTGTGTGGTAATATTTAGATTGAATAATTCCTTTGACAAAAAGTTTTATTCGATGATTTTTCTTCAATACATTTAGCTTAAGAACGAATTTGCAGAATGTTTGAAGATATACCCTAAATTATCTATGTTTACAGATAGCCAATATCAATATTTATGATTCGATTGCTTGATTAGTTAGTTAATCATTACCTATTTTGAAGTGACAAGTGAAAATTAATTTCATATTGGTACAGTTGGTTTTTTATTTTATTTTTTTTTTATATCATCATGGTCAAGAATTTAATCTCTAATTCTTGAAAATGTATCATTTTTCAATATTTTATTCAATTTTGTGATATATCAGAATACAGGGGAATATTTATTATTAATACCATATTTTTTTTTATGGTTGGTATGTTATGAGTTGTAATCATAACTTTCTCATTAACTCGCATTAATTGTTTATGATGGGGCCTATCTGATTTTAGTTCAATACAAGAATTCAAGTTTTTTATCTTTATGATCCAGTGGGGGTTATTTATATTAAAAGCTCATTCCTTCGAAATCACTGTATTTTTCAATTATTATCATTTCACTGCTTTCTTGATATAACCAGTTCGAAGATATGCATGCGTTAATTATTATTCATGCTTTTTATTCATTGAGTAACTGACTAAAAAAATTGTGTTTGTAAATGAAATATTTAGGTTAGTGGCAATAAAGCTTTTATTACATGGCCCCTACTGCACAAATTGGGTTCTGTCTATCCAATATCAAATTTTTGCAATTTTTTTTTTTACAAAAAAAGAATACAAAACTCTTGGATCACTGTTGTGTGTTGTCCAATGCATTATTAGCATATTGTATTTTTGAGGTGAGGCTCATTTCATACCATCATCTGTATAACGTCATAATAGACTTGTTGTGGCCTTCTAGGCTAAGAACAATTATTCAACTTATAATATTGCTATTCTGAAAATGATGAGAAATTTTCATTTTCGTGAATATCTCTGCAACCAATGAGGCATGAAATATTATCATTTTTTATTGATTTCAATTCCTGATTAACAGACAATGAGTTCTGTAATTAAGGAAATATGATTTTATTGAATATTCTCAAAAATTTTATTATTATTGTAGTATATTCATATTGACTAATTCAATGAACTTGATAAAATATACTGTGTTAGTGAAATTGTCAATTGTTATTGCGTTATGTATAAAAGGGGCATCAGGGGCAATTCGCAATATTGATATCATAATTAGACCAGCTGAGAAAGAAATTAAATACTCTCTGATGGTAGCAAAGTTCCTGCCAGTCTTTATAACATGCTTGATTCTTTACTCGGCAATTTAAGGGGCCGGCAACCTTCGGCCCGCGGGACGATTCCGGCCCACGACGCTTCACAGAATAATAGTAAGAGAAATTATTGTGAGACACGTCTAGACTTAATTATATAATGATTTAACAACTATAAAATATGCAATTACTCGTTTGATGAGCCTATAATTTAAATATAGTTAGACAAATGGCAACAAAACGCAGAAAAGTTGATGCTAAGTGCAAAGGGTTCAATGGCGCCGAAAATAATCGAATGTAATATTTTGAGATGCAATGCAATGAGGAAATAAATCTATATTCTATTCGAGAGATGTATCACTGCTTGATTTTTACTCTACAAGAAGTATCATCTGTTCATTTTTCAACTTTCTAAATATATGTATTTTTGAGACACGCTGAGTGTGTGTGTGTGCGATGCGCAAGTTTTCACGCTAGTTGAGTCATAGCGAAGGATACACACCGCTAGATCGTATCTCGTGATTAATCTAAGCATTGCCCATATCTCTCTTGTAACTTTGACGTCATCGCGATGCGCAAGTTTCCTTCGAGAAATTTTCCACGCTATTGAGTCAGAGCGAAGGATACACGCCGCGAGATGGTATCTCGTTACTTATAATTACTCTTCAAGCAATGTCCATGCCCCGCTATCAGGTTCGGGGTTGCAGAATTCCGCACCACCAAAATATTGCTAGCCTAGCGTGCTTGAATACACACGGTGTCGATATAGGCCGCGAGCCGAGGCCATTTATCTTTCAGTTTCGTAGCGCACATCAGGTAACTACCTGAAAATGATTTTAAAATGTTCCTTAGAAATTTAGTAACAAATATTGCCTTGTTCCCACTTCCAAAAGTTGCACGTTTTACAGAAAAGACGCTTTTACTACAATAAATATGTGTTACCATCTGTCCTATTTTCTCTGCTTTTCCGGTATCATGGGCCAATGAACGCAGACTTCTGCACGACGTAACAGTCAAGTTAGTCAGCTGTAGGTGGATCCCCAGTGGTCGGATGAATATCAGATGTACTCAACTGCTCGCTTTTGCGTTGAGTAGCCTTTCCATAGTTTTTTTCAGTTACCGGTAATATTAGTCCAGTTATTCTAAGGAGGTGTTGAAAAGTATAGGTAAGATATTAAACACTTGTATATCCTTGCCATAAATAGCAATTTTAGTTGAGCACTAGCTCATAAGACGTTGTTAAATAGGTACCGGTACGGTGCGGTAACTGCAAGGAAGGGTAGACCTAGAATAATATGTCACAAACAACGATATTTTCTGGCTTGCATGAAATGTTTATGATTAATTTAATGACTCTTCTTGACTATTCAGCAGACTTATACTACTATATAGGCCACAGCATATTTGGAAATAGAAATGAATGGCTGTTTCTGTAATGCACGGTTGTGTGAAAGAGAAGAAATTAATCAATTTTACTAATGTCTGTTGGTCTAAATCTAAATTCATAGAGTCGACAAGAACCTGGGAAGCAATGATAAGTTATGCCGGAGTGGAAAGAAAGGTAGCATTGGATATGATTGAGAGGTGAGAAATGAAGTTGTAGACAAACAGTTGATGTTTCAAAATATAGTCTATAGTCCATACTCATACTGTCATAGGACATTTCAGACTGTGATATATCAAAATTTAGTGTAGATATAGTCTAGGAATGGTATGCAAACACTGCTGGACTGTAGAACATGCAATGAGCATATATACGCTCATTTAGTACATCAGATAAAATGCATTATGTATTCAAGGTATTAGTTAGTATTTAGGGGTATTTTTAAAATCATGCTGCTCCAAATATTATTTTCTTCCTTATTTTAGATACTGTACTACAAAAGAAAACGCAATGTTCCACCAATCCGACCTAACGCAGGCTCTGATCCCTGCTGCTATCAGTGCTATAAAATGGATTAAACAAGAAGTCTTGAAGCTCAAAGGTATATGAGAATCATAATAGTTGCAAACAGCTTAGATGGGCTATTCATATTGAAATACTTTAGCACTTTTCTGCAATTGGAACTGCCCATCAAATTCATGTTGGAGACTTCATTGAGATTTTCAATTCATTTTTTTCCCTCGACTATGAAGATCTTTCGAGGTTAACGAGGTATTAATAAATAAAGCTGAGGAATTTGAAGAGGATATGAAGAATGTAAATGATACCAGGGCACGTCTATTTAACACTGTCAAACATAAGGATTATACTCTTCACCCAACAATGATTCACTAAAGAAGCATGTGGCCCTCAAATCAGTTCTTGAGTTGGCAAACTGCAAAGAAAAATAGTCAAAATAATTTATGAAAGTGTGCCAAAATCAACTTAAATTGCACAGATTTTTGTTTTTGTATTGACTGCAGAAATCACAGTACACCTATAGAGGAAAAGCCGATTTTTGAGATAGTGGATTTCGAAAACAATTCAGAAGAAAGTGAATTAGATATTACAGTTGATTTAATAAGTATCATACATTTGTTTTTTTTTTCGGACATTTGTTAGTGTCGTAGTCCTGTTTCTAGAAATATTATTGCCTTTGTTCAAATACATAACCACATAAACTAAAAAAAGATTAATTGTAAATTGTAATATTTCTGTTCACTATGTTATGTACATATTGTACATTCATTTAATTTTCTTGACTTTTGCGGTAAATTTCTAAGTGAGAAATAACTGATTTATTTGTGTTTTCGTGCTCACGATGTTAATTTGTGACTTCATTGCTTAAAAATAAATACGTTTGATACTTGATAGCTTCTATAAAATGGATGTAGCTTTTTATGCTGTTCTTGTTGTAAACTGCTTGTGGTTATTACATAAAATTTATTCTCAAATGTGAATCAGCGTTGTTGGTGTCGCTGCTTTCGAGGTCACTCCCGACTCCTGTCACACAATTAAAGTATTTTTTGTTGTTGGTTACGTGTATGCCATATTTTTCGTAATCTACCTAATAAATTATGATTGACTGAGGAAGTCCGATTTTGGTCAGGCAAAACATTACAGGAATACATTTGTGTTAGTGTGCTGTAGGGCTCTCGAATTGTATAGTTCTTATGTATGCGTTGTAAACTTATGGTTACTGAATTTCCGGGAACCTCTTATATTCAATTTCGCACCAGGATTGTGGAACAAGCTGTAATGCGTTCATTATGTTCGTTTTCACACAAAACTGAAGAATTTATTTAGTTACCAGATGTGCGCTACGAAACTCATTTTCTGGGCGTTTCCATGGTTTCGTCTCACGGCCCATATCCGTGGTAAGGATCTACAAGTGTTTAATAATTTACTTATACATTTTTCAACAACGTCTTAGCATAACTTAACTAATAATAACTAAACAGGGCTATGGAAAGCCTGCCCAACTCAGCGCAAGGTCGAGCAGAAATAACTAATATTCATCCGCTCGCTAACAGCTGGTTTAATTCAATTGTTACGTCATGCAGAAGTCATTGTTCAGTGCCGAAAATGTAGAGAATATAGGACAGATCGTAGCACATATTTCTTGTAGTAAAAGCGTCTTTTCCGTAAAACGTGCAACTTTTGGAAGTGGGAACAAGGCAATATTTGTTACTAAATTTTTAAGGAACATTTTAAAATCATTTTCAGGTAGTTACCTGATGTGCGCTACGAAACTCACTTTCTAGGCGTTTTTCAGGGCCTCGGCTCGCGGCCTAGGCCGCGAGCCGAGGCCATTTATCTTTCAGTTTCGTAGCGCACATCAGGTAACTACCTGAAAATGATTTTAAAATGTTCCTTAGAAATTTAGTAACAAATATTGCCTTGTTCCCACTTCCAAAAGTTGCACGTTTTACAGAAAAGACGCTTTTACTACAATAAATATGTGTTACCATTTGTCCTATTTTCTCTGCTTTTCCGGTATCATGGGCCAATGAACGCAGACTTCTGCACGACGTAACAGTCAAGTTAGTCAGCTGTAGGTGGATCCCCAGTGGTCGGATGAATATCAGATGTACTACAATTGCTCGCTTTTGCGTTGAGTAGCCTTTCCATAGTTTTTTTCAGTTACCGGTAATATTAGTTCAGTTATTCTAAGGAGGTGTTGAAAAGTATAGGTAAGATATTAAACACTTGTATATCCTTACCATAAATAGCAATTTTAGTTGAGTACTAGCTCATAAGACGTTGTTAAATAGGTACGGTGCGGTAACTCCAAGGAAGGCTAGACCTAGAATAATATGTCACAAACAACGATATTTTCTGGCTTGCATGAAATGTTTATGATTAATTTAATGACTCTTCTTGACTATTCAGCAGACTTATACTACTATATAGGCCACAGCATATTTGGAAATAGAAATGAATGGCTGTTTCTGTAATGCACGGTTGTGTGAAAGAGAAGAAATTAATCAATTTTACTAATGCAAATGTCGGTTGGTCTAAATCTAAATTCATAGAGTCGACAAGAACCTGGGAAGCAATGATAAGTTATGCCGGAGTGGAAAGAAAGGTAGCATTGGAAACGATTGAGAGGTGAGAAATGAAGTTGTAGACAAACAGTTGATGTTTCAAAATATAGTCTATAGTCCATACTCATACTGTCATAGGACATTTCAGACTGTGATATATCAAAATTTAGTGTAGATATAGTCTAGTAATGGTATGCAAACACTGCTGGACTGTAGAACATGCAATGAGCATATATACGCTCATTTAGTACATCAGATAAAATGCATTATGTATTCAAGGTATTAGTTAGTATTTAGGGGTATTTTTAAAATCATGCTGCTCCAAATATTATTTTCTTCCTTATTTTAGATACTGTACTACAAAAGAAAACGGCAATGTTCCACCAATCCGACCTAACGCAGGCTCTGATCCCTGCTGCTATCAGTGCTATAAAATGGATTAAACAAGAAGTCTTGAAGCTTAAAGGTATATGAGAATCATAATAGTTGCAAACAGCTTAGATGGGCTATTCATATTGAAATACTTTAGCACTTTTCTGCAATTGGAACTGCCCATCAAATTCATGTTGGAGACTTCATTGAGATTTTCAATTCATTTTTTTCCCTCGACTATGAAGATCTTTTGAGGTTAACGAGGTATTAATAAATAAAGCTGAGGAATTTGAAGAGGATATGAAGAATGTAAATGATACCAGGGCACGTCTATTTAACACTGTCAAACATAAGGATTATACTCTCCACCCAACAATGATTCACTGAAGAAGCATGTGGCCCTCAAATCAGTTCTTGAGTTGGCAAACTGCAAAGAAAAATAGTCAAAAATAATTTATGAAAGTGTGCCAAAATCAACTTAAATTGCACAGATTTTTGTTTTTGTATTGACTGCAGAAATCACAGTACACCTATAGAGGAAAAGTCGATTTTTGAGATAGTGGATTTCGAAAACAATTCAGAAGAAAGTGAATTAGATATTACAGTTGATTTAATAAGTATCATACAATTTTTTTTTTTTTCGGACATTTGTTAGTGTCGTAGTCCTGTTTCTAGAAATATTATTGCCTTTGTTCAAATACATAACCACATAAACTAAAAAAAGATTAATTGTAAATTGTAATATTTCTGTTCACTATGTTATGTACATATTGTACATTCATTTAATTTTCTTGACTTTTGCGGTAAATTTCTAAGTGAGAAATAACTGATTTATTTGTGTTTTCGTGCTCACGATGTTAATTTGTGACTTCATTGCTTAAAAATAAATACGTTTGATAGCTTCTATAAAATGGATGTAGCTTTTTATGCTGTTCTTGTTGTAAACTGCTTGTGGTTATTACATAAAATTTATTCTCAAATGTGAATCAGCGTTGTTGGTGTCGCTGCTTTTGAGGTCACTCCCGACTCCTGTCACACAATTAAAGTATTTTTTGTTGTTGGTTACATGTATGCCATATTTTTCGTAATCTACCTAATAAATTATGATTGACTGAGGAAGTCCGATTTTGGTCAGGCAAAACATTACAGGAATACATTTGTGTTAGTGTGCTGTAGGGCTCTCGAATTGTATAGTTCTTATGTATGTGTTGTAAACTTATGGTTATTGAATTTCCGGGAAACTCTTATATTCAATTTCGCACCAGGATTGTGGAACAAGTTGTAATGCGTTCATTATGTTCGTTTTCACACAAAACTGAAGAATTTATTTAGTTACCAGATGTGCGCTACGAAACTCATTTTCTGGGCGTTTTCATGGTTTCGTCTCACGGCCCATATCCGTGGTAAGGATCTACAAGTGTTTAATAATTTACTTATACATTTTTCAACAACGTCTTAGCATAACTTAACTAATAATAACTAAACAGGGCTATGGAAAGCCTGCCCAACTCAGCGCAAGGTCGAGCAGTAATAACTAATATTCATCCGCTCGCTAACAGCTGGTTTAATTCAATTGTTACGTCATGCAGAAGTCATTGTTCCTTGCCGAAAATGTAGAGAATATAGGACAGATCGTAGCACATATTTCTTGTAGTAAAAGCGTCTTTTCCGTAAAACGTGCAACTTTTGGAAGTGGGAACAAGGCAATATTTGTTACTAAATTTTTAAGGAACATTTTAAAATCATTTTCAGGTAGTTACCTGATGTGCGCTACGAAACTCACTTTCTAGGCGTTTTTCAGGGCCTCGGCTCGCGGCCTAACTGGATAGTATCCAAGAGCCACTCAATCCAACACCAGATAGTTAGGGTATTCCCCGTTTCACGGACAGCAGGCAGGACAGTGTTGTGTTGTGGGAAATACAACACGGTGCATTTTGTTTCGGCATAGCCAGCTTAACAAAAGAATTTTACGCTAAATTTTGGAAGTCACTTAAACCAATTCTACTTATTCTGTACCAAAGCTTTCATGATATAGGCGAAATGTCACATGATTCAGCAATAGGTGTCATAACACTTTTTATATAAAAATGGAGACAAAGATGATTTAAAAAACTGGCGCCCAATTTCTTTGTTGAATTTCGAATATAAACTTATAGCAAAATTATTGGCTAATAGATTAAGAAGTGTATTACCAGAACTAATTGGACAAGATCAAACTGGATTTATTTTTGGCAGAGTAATTCATGAAAATTTATTAACTCTTCGGGATGACATCTTTTGGGCTAACCAACAAAACTTACCTCTTATTATATTTTTTGAATAGATCAGGAGAAAGCGTATGACATGGTCGATCGAGAACTAGTATTACGTCTCTTACGAAAATTGGGCTTTAGAGAATATTTTTTAAAATGGATTCGAACCCTCCGAAAACAAACAATACAGTAAAAAACTAAATCCCATACCCGACTTGGAATGGTAACCGGACGAGAGGCCGTGGTTCGCCATATGGATAAGCCGTCTTATCGGCTTTCCTCTCCCCCGGGATAAATATGTAAATCCTATCCTATCCTAACACCCATTCGAAAATTATTACGAATGGCTACTTGTCACAAGATTACCTGTTAACAAGGGGAGTGAGACAAGGATGCCCATTAGCACCATATTTGTGTCTGTTTATAGCTGAGCTTTTAGCAATCAATATTAAATCTGATAAAGATATTTTGGGATTCAGCAATTGTAGTGGGCAAATCGAAATTCATAAAGGGTACGCAGATGATACAACTCTGACTGTAACAAATTTGGCTTCTATCGATGAAAGTCTTAAAACAATAAAACACTTAGAAATGTGTACGGGAATACGAATTAACAAACAAAATTGTAAAATTTTATTGTGTGGAAATGCAATTAATTGGAATATTGCCCCAGAATACAAAGGTATTGAGGTCAAAAAAGATGAGATTAAAATATTGGGGGCATACTTAGGAAATAACACTGGTTCCATTGAAAAAAATTGGAATAAAGTTCTTAATAGTGTCCAAAGCATAATAAATCTGTGGAGGGCCCGAAATCTTTCTATAATAGGAAAAATCAAACCAATTGAATAATCAAATTATTGATCATAATATATATGTTGCAAACAAGCTACATCTTATCCAACCTATCCCATGGAAAAAGATTTGGCAAATAAAAGTACCCAATAAGTATAAAGAACTAAGCTGGAAAACCAACAACAACATAGAAAACAAGTCTGTGTTGTTGACTGTGATTTGTGGCAAATCAGCAATCTGGCAATACAGAAACTCTGTCAAATATGATGCTAAAATGCAGTGTAATTTAAGAGCAATTTTCAAATGTAAAATACTGGGATGTATGAGTTTGATGGACAGCGAATGCAGGAATAATATCATGCAATACCAACACAATGATGATGTATTGAATAAATCCATCATGTTATAATATCAATTCCAAACTAATTAAAAACCAATACTCTGCAATCATTAGCCATCTCACGACTCCGGATTGTGTACCATAGTTACTAATTTTGGGTATAATGTCTACTTTTTCATACAACGAAAAAAAAGGGTTACATAGACTGAAAATATAGAGAACACCTAATGGCATGATAGGTGTTCTTCTGATTATTTGTCTAATTCTTTGAAAATTTGTTTTTCATATTAAATGCTAATAATGTATAAACTTAAAATATGTGTTGTATGGTATAATGTTTTCAATGGTCACTGGATACATGGATTGCCATTTCATGAATGCGAACACAATTTAAATTGGGTTTTTAGATCAATACGGGTAAATGTATCTGAATTGTTTAATATTTGACAATATTTATCTATGTATTGTATACTTGTACTATATGCTCTATAATATCACCTAAATTGCCTGGAAAATTGGGATTCATGCAACTAAATTGAAATATTATATTTGGATAAACCAAAACTATCATTTTCATAAATCCGAATTGGCAATGGATTTAAATTTGGCAAAAAAAAAAAGTAAGGCAGTGGTTAGCAACCAGGGTGCCGCGGCACATTAATGTGCCGCAGAAAGATTTTGGTGTGCCGCGAAGAGATTTCATTTTTGAATTTATTTCAAGTGATTCCAATTGCCAATCACTTGAATATCCCATGGCTCTTGCTAACAAACAGAAACGACAAATTTGAGGAGTCGTATTTCAGGTATTTGGGTATTGTTTTAATTCTAAGTTTTGCATGATGCACGCCAACACCTTTTCGTAAAATTGAAAATGTCAATAAAGGTAACAAATTACTGTGCAAAATTTTGTTTCAAATTTGACCAAGAAATTATTATTTGACTATTATTTAAACTCAAAATAATATTCAGGATTCGCGCAATGACTTTGCAGGATTTTTATTCACTATTTAATACGAAAATAAAATAGACACAATAGGAAAGTAAAATCATAAGAAGGTTAACTATCGTCTTTATAAATATCCGCATCCCAGCGTCAGAAATAATAATATTTTTTAGCTTAAAATTGGGACAGTTAATTTACAATCAGTGGGGAGGGGAGGAAGATCAAACCCGGCGTAAAATCGAAAATCAGAATAAAATCCTGAATTCACTCTTTAATATATTTCGCCCATATAAATGCATAGTTTTCCCAGGAATATAAAACCAAACGTTGAGCAAGAAGTAGTCCTTGTAAAAAGAGAGTACGGGCGGAAATAGCTCATCAACATTAGAATGCCTAGCATGTGTATAAAAAAAAAACGATATTCGACTATCCGTTCGAAATATTCGAATTATTTAATTCGACAAAAATATTCTATTTTGCCCACCCTTGCGATCTGTAATCATGTCAGTAATCCTGCGAAACGCGTTGTAGCACAAACACTGATGCAATGAGACTTAATAATAAAACCTTCATCAGATTTAGTAAATTGCACTATTTCACGAAAGGGTGGTGAAATTGACGATTATTTCATATCTCAAACACAGAAACGGTAATTTTTCGGATAGTTTTCTGCTGTCTGAAAAGTCAAATAGCGTTTCGGCATTGTGAACGCTACGATTTTTGTCATCAAATTCTGCTCGTGCCTTGTACGAAATTCATAATGTGAAAAAATTCGTCCATTTGTGAAAATTATTTATAACAACTTTAAATCTATTCAGTGTTATTAGCAATAATAATTAATTGTTGTAACGAAATACTGTTTTTTTGCCTATTTCATTTCTTTTGCTAGTGCAGAGAATAACACCGTTGAATGATTTTGGCAATGGGAGAAACATATTAAATTGTAACAAAAATGAATTAGGTTAATTGTGCAAAAGGGAGAATACCTGTGATAATAATAATGCGTAACGTGGAACGGGCAGGGGCGAGAAAACCCAAAGCGTATTAGCATCACGTATTACCCATGCATCTTATACAATAATGTGAGGTGCTCCGAAGGTGGGTCTCGTGTACATTATTGTAGGAAAACAGTTATAATATCGGTAACTATTAACCATCCATATTAAATACAGGGTATGTTGTATTAACAAGAATAGAATTTCCCTCATCTGATTTTCTATGTTTTTTTATCATTTTATAGCTAAATGGCTTCAAGAGTAGGAAATGTTCATGTTTTGTGATAGGTGTGCCGCGAATATTTAAAAAACTCAATAGTGTGCCGCGACATAAAAAAGGTTGGGAATCACTGCGGTAAGGTGTTGTGTTGTGGGAAATATTTAAGAGATTTAATGGTGGCTTTAATTGGGAACAAATTTGGCAAAAGTCCAGAATCAAACAAATGTAAAAAATTCAATTGGAAGCTATTGCATAATGGGTTACCCACTGCTGATAAAATGAAATACTGGTTTGAGGATGAACCAGGGACATGTGTTTTATGTACCGGTACCTAATTACAGAATTATGGCATTAAAGAGACAAGTTTTTATTTATTTTTTACGTGTGAATAACCAGGGATTTTTGGGAATGGTGTGAGCTGGAATCATTTAATCCAGACCAAATAATAGCAAATGGTATCATTTGCCATTCAAAATTGATAACTGCATCATGTGGTAAATATGCCATTTGGACATTTGAAATTCTATGAAATATGGCGAAATTGGTATATCCAAAAGTAGCATGAGAATACTATTCAAGTGCAAATTGATTGGGACTTTAAACCAGATGACCAGTACCAGTACCAAAGGGAAGAATTGCTTCTCTTTGAACACATGGATGATCTGATTCATAAGTCTGTTATTCTGTAAAATTAGACCAATATAATAGTGCAAAATTCTTATTTCATAATTGTTATTATTGAAAACTCTGATATGCGGGGGAAATGTTCAGGTGTAGATATTTACATGCACTGTTACAGTGTCATTTGGGTGCATATATGAGTAGAGTAGTATTGTATATTCATTTTAAAACGTTTTGTTTACATGCCAATTCATAAACTAAAATAAATCTAATCTTTAAATGGTGTTCTACAAATCACAACATGTAACATGATTCTAAATGAACAATTTAATATAATGACATAATACAAAAAAAAGAAATGGAAAAAATAAAAAAAAGATCAAAAAACTTTCTCTTTGCGAAATTCCTATTACAGTTTTATTACGCCTCGTGTCAGCGATTTCCATTTATCGGCCATACGATACCAGTTGATTTTTTTTATGCAAATGTTCATTTTCTGGGAATGGGATCTAATCGAATTTGGATGGGAACTACCGGTAATCAAAATTTATTTTGATCAATTGGCTTAAAAAATAAATTATTATAAAAAAACATGCCGTTATCACACATGGCTATTATGTTAGGTTTTCTATCTCCAAATTTAGCAATTTTTTTTTTGAAGCATGTTCAGACATTTGGCATCTGGATTTCTGTTTGATATTTTGGCATTTTTATTAGTTTCTGTTATTAAAATGGGCTAAAATAGTGTAACAATGCCTATACTTAGATGGATATTCAAGCAGGGTTGTAAACTTAGTTTTGCATGTTACAGTGTTATTTGTCAGTTTTTAGTTGTGTTTATAAAAATATTTGAAAATTACTTAATTCAGTAATTGTGATTTTGCCATCCGTTAGTTCGAAGAGCTTTAGTTCAAGCAGTCAATATTTGACTTGATACTTTACACACAGACATACCTTCGGCGGCTTAGATATTGTGATTTGTACTAATTTGATCAGGCATTGCAGCATTGCCTTTCGTTATCTGGGTATAGTTTCATTTTTATTTTATTGTAGTCATTGTTTTATGAAGCAAGGCAGCAAGCAAAGGTTTGTTTGTGTTGAACTATAAACTATATATCTTTTTTAAGTATAGTTTTTCTATTGTTTGAGGTACCTTATCAATATTGGTAGGCTATAATCATTTAACTGTATAAGCAGTTCTTTACAAAATTAAAGAAAATCATCTCAGAAATGGAAGAAAAAGTTTTTCTATTGTTTGAGGTACTTTATCAATATTGGTAGGCTATAATCATTTAACTGTATAAGCAGTTCTTTACAAAATTGAAGAAAATCATCTCAGAAATGGAAGAAAAAATCAATACAGATTCTAAAGAACATGCTTTTGAAATTTTACAACAATTGAATGAATATCGTAAAACTGGACGTCATTGTGATTTCATGATCAAAGCTGGATCTGAAGAACTTCCCGTTCATAAAAATATTGTGTCGGCAAGTTCCGATTATTTTAAAGCAATGTTATCTCATGAAAATGTGGAAACAAAATCTGGTGTCGTTGAAATAAAGGAATTTGATGGAGTTTGTGTTAAAAAATGTGTTGATTTCATTTACACTGGGGATGCTTATGTTGCCAAAGAAAAACGTGAAACACTCATGGGTGTTGCTCACATGATGCAGCTGCAAAGACTTTGTGATAGTATCGCAATTTTTCTGGAAGATGATCTTGATCCTAGATCGTTTTTTCAAACTAAAAAAATTGCCAATAGGTACAACTGTAAACAACTTGAGGAAAAATGCAATCAATTTGCATTGCAACGTTTTATAGAAATTGCCCAGTCTGATGAGTTTATGGATCTTGATGAAAAATTCATTTCATTTCTGATGGAATCAAAGGAAACAAAAGCAAAGGAAGAAGTGAAATGTAAGATGTTGTTAGCTTGGACCAAACATGATATTGATGAAAGAAAAGAATGTTTTCTTAGTTTGGTGATGAAATTTCAGTTGACAAAAATGACTTTGTCATATAGAAGATTTCTTGTTGAAAATGAGACACTAATAGTTGAATCTGAAAAATCTATTCAGTCATTGACCTTGTCAATCTTAGACAGTACTGGGAATATCAGTTCAAAAGATGTCACTTTGACAGAGAATAAACAGCTTGTTGTTTTTGACAAAACTTCTCAAAGAATGCATTCTCATGATGTTGATGATAAAACATGGACACCAATGCAAACCATAGATCAAGCAATTATACAGAATACATTACATTCTGCTGTAGTGATGGAATCTTACATTTACGTAATTTGTACAAATGGATCGTTTTACAGACTTAAATATGCTGAATCAAATGCAAAGTGGGAACAAATGGCAAATACAAATCTCAGTATGCTTGTGTAGTTGCACTCGATGGTTTTGTTTATGGTATTGAGTATGGAAGGCACTCAAACATTATGGAAAGATATGATCCATCAAATAATAGATGGACCAGACTAACAAACAAATCATTGATTCTAGCTTGGGAATCTTTGGTGGCTGCTGATGGAAAGATGTTTTGTATTGCAGGACAATCTGAGCAGCAATATCGAGCAACAAAACAAGTTGAGATTTATGATCCTGTCACATCAACTTGGTCAATGGATAATAGATCATTGAATGAAGCAAGATATTGTGCTTCTGCAACTGCTACCGAGGAAGGAATATATGTTATGGGAGGTTTTAATGTTAATAAAAATTTAAATCTAGCTACTGTTGAATTTCGTTCATTTGTGTCTAAAACCTGGATAATATTGAAACCAATGAAAAATGCAAGGCAACAGTTCAATAGTTGTGTGATTGATGAGAAAATTTATGTCATTGGTGGAAATGGAAATCCTGCAAATATAGAGGAATATGATCCTGAAAGAAAGGAATGGAAAATGATTGACACAATACAAGGGAAAACTATTACTCCATTGGCAACTGTTGCAATATCTACCGGTATATAACGTCAATTACTCTTATTCCTGGACAAATATGGCTCTCATGTTGATTCTGAATATACCTGTCAATTTTTCTGATTCACTCTCAAATTAAATTGTTTTATGGAATGATGGAAACTAGTGAATTAATCATTTGTGTGTGATTATATTTTGAGTGAATAATTTCTTTGTCAAAAGTTTATTTGATTATTATACTTCAATGCATTCAGCCTAAGAACGAATTTACAGAATGTTTGAAGATACATCTTCAGTAATTTGTTTTTCATAATATAGCCAATATCAGTTAGTTAATCATTCCGGTACATATTTTATTAAAAAGTGACAAGTAAAATTACTTTCATATTGGTAGTGTTTTTTTTTTATATGCATTTATCATGGTCAACCATAATGATCTAATTCTTGAAAATGTATCATTTTTCATTATTTCATTCAATTTTGTGATATGTCAGATTACAGGGGACTACCCCGTATTATTTTTTATGGTTGATATGGTATGGGTAGTAATCATATCTTTCTCATTACCTCGCATTAATTGTTTATGATGGGGCCTATCTGATTTTAGTTCCATACAATAATTCAAGTTTTTTTTCTTTATGATCCTGTGGGGTTTATTGGACATGTCAGTGGACATAACATCGTTTTGGTATTTTTGTTCTTGTTCGCTTTTTTTTTATCATTGCAAAATCGCTTTTCTCTTCGAATACTGAACCAATTGCTTTGAAATTTTCAGTGGTGAAAGATTGATTTTTTTTGCCAGAAGGTTATTTCTTTTAATTATTCTAAAAATTTTTGTGGACTTGGACTGTGGACGAGTGATTCGTTTTTTATGTGTCAGAATAAAATATAGCGGCACCTTGTGACGTAACCAGATATTTCTTTGAACATAGCTCTCTTGTTAATAATAAAAGCTCATTCCTTTGAGGTCACTGTATTTTTTAAAATTTATTATCATTTCACTGCTTTTTGATATAACTTGTTCGAAGATATGGATCTTTAAATGCTTTAATTATAATTCATGCTCTTTATTCTTTAAGTAACAGACCAAAAAATTGTGTTTTTATAAACGAAATATTTAGGTTAGTGGCATAAAATCTTTCATTACATGGCCCCTGTTGCACAAATTGGTTTCTGTCTGTCTATCCAATATCAAATTTTTGCGCGAATTTGTTACTACAAATGGAAGAAATTACAAAACTTTTAGGTTAGGGAGAAGTAGTGTTTATTCAATTATTAGTATTAGCATTATTAGTATTATGTTTTTTTTTTTGAAGTGAGGCTCATTTTAAACCATCATCTGTATAACATCATAACAGACTTGTTGTGGCCTTCTAGGTTAAGAACAATCATTCAACTTCTGATATTTTTCTTCTGAAAATGATTTTAAGAAATTTTTATTTGCGTGAATTTCTTTGCAACTATAGAGCCATGAAATATTGTCATTATTTATTGATTTTAATTTCTGATAAACAGACAATAAGTTCTGTAGTAAAGGGAATATGATTTTATGGAATATTCGTAAAAATTTTATTATTGTAGTATATTTATATTGACTAATTCACTGAACTTTATAAAATATACTGTGTTTGTGAAATTGTCATTGTTATTACGGTATGTATATAAGGTACTAGAAGGAGATATAAATTTTCATTTTGATGCTTGTTGTTAATCTTCTGACAAATTCTTACTGGTATTATTTATGCAATTTTTCACAGCTGTAATTTGCAATATTGATATCATAATTAGATCAGCTGAGAAAGAAATAAATGTTATCTCATGGTCGCGAAGTTCCTACCAGTTTTTATTACATGCTTGTGTTAAAGATTGTTGAAGATGATTTGATGCATATTTGAATTGATATCAGGCTGTGGAGTTTAATAAACTAATTTTGATATTGGCTAGAAAGAGCTGTATTTCAAATGTCCTCGAGTTGGATTCAAAATAGGTTAATGGCTTTTTCATATCTAGAAAACCAGTAGATTCTGGAATTGTGGGAAAGTTCAAAAAGTGGAGTAGTATTCGATAATGTCATCGCACACAAAAACTGAATATTAATGAGCCAACAGAAATTTTTGAAATAAATGAAAGTAATAGACTTTTAGCGAAAAATACAATCTTCAACCACTGAAAATTTCAAAGCAATTACTCCAGGAAGATATTTTGTCACAGCAACAACATAATAACAAAACGATCCATATCTACACTTCATGTCCAATAAATTAAGATATAGATTCTAGAAGATCGTGATATTTTATTTTTGGTGAAATGTCATTGGCGAGCAATTGGGATCACACTAGGTTGTATCCAAGAGCCATCACCAGATAGTTAGGGTATTCCCCGTTTCACGGACAACAGGCAGTAAGGTCTTGTGTTGTGGGAAATAGGATAGGATCTATGGACCTTGAATCAACATTGTTATATTGTTATGAATCAAATGTGACAAATAACTTCCTTCTTTTATATGTAATTTTTAACATAAAACATATGGGGGGTGAAAAATATGAATAATTAAAATTCGGCCAAAATGTGGAAAAATAAAATCTTGGTGACTTCATGCAAATAAATTGAAATCACGTATTTGGATAACCAAAAAAAAAAAAAAAAAAGGATAGGATTTACATATTTATCCCGACGGGAGAGGAAAGCCGATAAGACGGCTTATCAATATGGCGAACTACGGCCTCTCCTCCGGTTACCATTCGAAGTCGGGTATGGGATAAGATATATATAGAGTTTGTTTTCGGAAGCATGGACTTGGTGGTGGAGGAAGCGGGTCTGGTATAGTTTAGTACCACATCCACTTCTAGTTGGCCTGGCTCAACAATTTTTGCATATGTCAATCCTAACCCCCACCTGACTACGTCACAGAAAAATTGTCATTCCGACGTCACAGTGGTGTAATAAGGCCCACCGAAGTATGCGGATGGTCGTCCCAAACGCGCAGACGATAACCCGAAATCGAGCAAGCTATTTTTCTCGTCGTAACAATCACGCTAGGAGAGAGATCGCTGACTTCAGCAAGTTCCTATCGACGGCGCAGATGCCATTTCAGGCGATCGTAATTATACTTTGGCAATCCCTATGACGTAATTTTTGGATGGCATAGTCAGGTGAGGGTTAGGAATAACACATGCAAAAATCGTTATGCTACGCCCACTGGAAGTACTTGTGGTACTAAACTATACTAGACCCGAGGAAGCCGTATCCGACCAGCGGTTACGTGAACCACCCAACGACGGTGAGGAGTCCAGCAATCCTCTCGCACATAACCATCCCTGCATGGGATTCAAACCTACGAACCCACGCAGAGTAATTAGAGGTGCGGTGGCGAGCGTATTCCTAACGCTTAGCCAGTTGAGCCACACCACCCCACATTGAGAGACAATGATTTTTAATGGATAGGATTTACATATTTATCCCGGGGGGAGAGAAAAGCCGATAAGACGGCTTATTCATATGGCGAACCACGGCCTCTCGTCCAGTTACCATTCCAAGTCGGGTATGGGATTAGTTATATATTGTTTGTTTTCGGAAGCATGGACTTGGTGGTGGAGGAAGCCGTAACCGACCAGCGGTTACGTGAACCACTCAATGACGGCGAGGAGTCCAGCAATCCTCTCGCACATAACCACCCCTGCATGGGATTCGGACCTGCGAACCCACGCAGAGTAATTGGAGTTGCAGTGGCGAGCGTATTCCTAAAGCTTAGCCCGTTGAGCCACTCCGCCGCGCCAATGGACAACATAACTTGGAATATCAAAATTGAACTAACGATAAATGGGTAAAAAAAACATGCCGGTATCACACATGGCTATTATGTTGGGTTTTCTATTGTCAAATTTAGCAAATTTTTTTTTTTTGAAGCATGTTCAGACATTCGGCATCTGGATTTCTGTTTGATATTTTGGCATTTTTTTGACTTTTTTTTATTAGTTTCTGTTATTAAAATGGGCTACTATAGTGTGTAACAATGCCTATACTTAGATAGATATTCAAGCAGGGTTTAGTTTTGCATGTTACTGTGTTATTTGTCAGTTTTTAGTTGTGTTTATAAAAAGAGTTGAAAATTACTTACCGTATATGCTCGTTTTACTGCCCGATCTTGATTAAGGGCCCGTTTGAATAGCAGCTCATGTGAACAGAACATAAAATTATATGAGGGCCGGTGCTTGAATACCCGCTCAATATAAAAGCTGATTTTTCAGTGGTAGGGAACAATAGGAAATAAGGAAGCGCTTTTGTCACAACGCTGTTGAATTTTGGGCGCCGGTAGATAACACTCGTGCCTTTGGCGTCCAAGTACATAACAGATAGCATTGATTATGTAACACCGTGGTTCTCAAACTGGGCGTCGCGGCACCCGAGTGCGTCGTTTCAATTTTTGATGGGGCTTCGCAAAACATTTCTTCTTTTGCGGATTTGTAATTGCGGTGCGTAGAAAAAGTCAAAATTTTTGTTATTCTCGTTTAAATCATACTTGAGAACTTGAAAATAACAATTCAATATTTATTGTAACGATCGAAAATAACACGCGCCCGTGCTTTAGTGAGTTGCTTGAGAAAAATATGGGCCAAGGCTACAAAACGAGCAAATACTGTAATTCAGTAACAGTGATTATGCCATCCATTAGTTCGAAGAGCTTTAGTTCAAGCAGTCAATACTTGATACTTTACATACAGACATACCTTCGGCGGCTTCGATATTGTGATGTGTACTCATTTGATCAGGCATTGCATCATTGCCTTTCGTTATCTGGGTATAGTTTCATTTTTATTTAATTGTAGTCATTGTTTTAAGAAGCAAGGCAGCAAGATTTGTTTGTGTTGAACTATAAACTATATAACTTTTTTAAATATAGTTTTTCTATTGTTTAAGGTACTTTATCAATATTGGTAGGCTATATTCATATAACTGTATAGGCAGTTCTTTATAAAATCAAACAAAATCATCTCAGAGATGGAAGAAAAAATCAATACAGATTCTAAAGAACATGCTTTTGAAATTTTACAACAATTGAATGAATATCGTAAAACTGGACGTCATTGTGATTTCATGATCAAAGCTGGATCTGAGGAACTTTCTGTTCATAAGAATATTGTGTCGGCAAGTTCCGATTATTTTAAAGCAATGTTATCTCATGAAAATGTGGAAACAAAATCTGGTGTCGTTGAAATAAAGGAATTTGATGAAGTTTGTGTTAAAAAATGTGTTGATTTCATTTACACTGGGGATGCTTATGTTGCCAAAGAAAAACGTGAAACACTCATGGGTGTCGCTCACATGATGCATCTGCAAAGACTTTGTGATAGTATCGCAATTTTTCTGGAAGATGATCTTGATCATAGATCGTTTTTTCAAACTAAAAAAATTGCAAATAGGTACAACTGTAAACAACTTGAGGAAAAATGCAATCAATTTGCATTGCAACGTTTTAAAGGAATTGCCCAGTCTGATGAGTTTATGGATCTAGATGAAAAATTTATTTCATTTCTGATGGAATCAAAGGAAACAAAAGCAAAGGAAGAAGTGAAAAGGAAGATCGTGATATTTTATTTTTGGTGAAATGTCATTGGCGAGCAATTGGGATCACACTAGGTTGTATCCAAGAGCCATCACCAGATAGTTAGGGTATTCCCCGTTTCACGGACAACAGGCAGTATGGTCTTGTGTTGTGGGAAATAGGATAGGATTTACATATTTATCCCGGGGGGAGAGGAAAGCCGATAAGACGACTTATCAATATGGCGAACTACGGCCTCTCCTCCGGTTACCATTCGAAGTCGGGTATGGGATAAGATATATATAGAGTTTGTTTTCGGAAGCATGGACTTGGTGGTGGAGGAAGCGGGTCTGGTATAGTTTAGTACCACATCCACTTCTAGTTGGCCTGGCTCAACAATTTTTGCATATGTCAATCCTAACCCCCACCTGACTACGTCACCGAAAAATTATGTCATTCCGACGTCACAGTGGTGTAATAAGGCCCACCGAAGTATGTGGATGGTCGTCCCAAACGCGCAGACGATAACCCGAAATCGAGCAAGCTATTTTTCTCGTCGTAACAATCACGCTAGGAGAGAGATCGCCGGCTTTAGCAAGTTCCTATCGGCGGCGCAGATGCCATTTCAGGCGATCGTAATTATACTTTGGCAATCCCTATGACGTAATTTTTGGATGGCATAGTCAGGTGAGGGTTAGGAATAACACATGCAAAAATCGTTATGCTACGCCCACTGGAAGTACTTGTGGTACTAAACTATACTAGACCCGAGGAAGCCGTAACCGACCAGCGGTTACGTGAACCACCCAACGACGGCGAGGAGTCCAGCAATCCTCTCGCACATAACCATCCCTGCATGGGATTCAAACCTACGAACCCACGCAGAGTAATTAGAGTTGCGGTGGCGAGCGTATTCCTAACGCTTAGCCAGTTGAGCCACACCACCCCACATTGAGAGACAATGATTTTTAATGGATAGGATAGGATTTACATATTTATCCCGGGGGGAGAGAAAAGCCGATAAGACGGCTTATTCATATGGCGAACCACGGCCTCTCGTCCAGTTACCATTTCAAGTCGGGTATGGGATTAGTTATATATTGTTTGTTTTCGGAAGCATGGACTTGGTGGTGGAGGAAGCCGTAACCGACCAGCGGTTACGTGAACCACTCAATGACGGCGAGGAGTCCAGCAATCCTCTCGCACATAACCACCCCTGCATGGGATTCGGACCTGCGAACCCACGCAGAGTAATTGGAGTTGCAGTGGCGAGCGTATTCCTAACGCTTAGCCCGTTGAGCCACACCGCCGCGCCAATGGACAACATAACTTGGAATATCAAAATTGAACTAACGATAAATGGGTAAAAAAAACATGCCGGTTTCACACATGGCTATTATGTTGGGTTTTCTATTGTCAAATTTAGCAAATTTTTTTTTTTTGAAGCATGTTCAGACATTCGGCATCTGGATTTCTGTTTGATATTTTGGCATTTTTTTGACTTTTTTTTATTAGTTTCTGTTATTAAAATGGGCTACTATAGTGTGTAACAATGCCTATACTTAGATAGATATTCAAGCAGGGTTTAGTTTTGCATGTTACCTTGTTATTTGTCAGTTTTTAGTTGTGTTTATAAAAAGAGTTGAAAATTACTTACCAGATATGCTCGTTTTACTGCCCGATCTTGATTAAGGGCCCGTTTGAATAGCAGCTCATGTGAACAGAACATAAAATTATATGAGGGCCGGTGCTTGAATACCCGCTCAATATAAAAGCTGATTTTTCAGTGGTAGGGAACAATAGGAAATAAGGAAGCGCTTTTGTCACAACGCTGTTGAATTTTGGGCGCCGGTAGATAACACTCGTGCCTTTGGCGTCCAAGTACATAACAGATAGCATTGATTATGTAACACCGTGGTTCTCAAACTGGGCGTCGCGGCACCCGAGTGCGTCGTTTCAATTTTTGATGGGGCTTCGCAAAACATTTCTTCTTTTGCGGATTTGTAATTGCGGTGCGTAGAAAAAGTCAAAATTTTTGTTATTCTCGTTTAAATCATACTTGAGAACTTGAAAATAACAATTTAATATTTATTGTAACGATCGAAAATAACACGCGCCCGTGCTTTAGTGAGTTGCTTGAAAAAAATATGGGCCAAGGCTACAAAACGAGCAAATACTGTAATTCAGTAACAGTGATTATGCCATCCGGTAGTTCGAAGAGCTTTAGTTCAAGCAGTCAATACTTGATACTTTACATACAGACATACCTTCGGCGGCTTCGATATTGTGATGTGTACTCATTTGATCAGGCATTGCATCATTGCCTTTCGTTATCTGGGTATAGTTTCATTTTTATTTAATTGTAGTCATTGTTTTAAGAAGCAAGGCAGCAAGATTTGTTTGTGTTGAACTATAAACTATATAACTTTTTTAAATATAGTTTTTCTATTGTTTAAGGTACTTTATCAATATTGGTAGGCTATATTCATATAACTGTATAAGCAGTTCTTTATAAAATCAAACAAAATCATCTCAGAGATGGAAGAAAAAATCAACACAGATTCTAAAGAACATGCTTTTGAAATTTTACAACAATTGAATGAATATCGTAAAACTGGACGTCATTGTGATTTCATGATCAAAGCTGAATCTGAGGAACTTCCTGTTCATAAGAATATTGTGTCGGCAAGTTCCGATTATTTTAAAGCAATGTTATCTCATGAAAATGTGGAAACAAAATCTGGTGTCGTTGAAATAAAGGAATTTGATGAAGTTTGTGTTAAAAAATGTGTTGATTTCATTTACACTGGGGATGCTTATGTTGCCAAAGAAAAACGTGAAACACTCATGGGTGTCGCTCACATGATGCATCTGCAAAGACTTTGTGATAGTATCGCAATTTTTCTGGAAGATGATCTTGATCCTAGATCGTTTTTTCAAACTAAAAAAATTGCAAATAGGTACAACTGTAAACAACTTGAGGAAAAATGCAATCAATTTGCATTGCAACGTTTTAAAGGAATTGCCCAGTCTGATGAGTTTATGGATCTAGATGAAAAATTTATTTCATTTCTGATGGAATCAAAGGAAACAAAAGCAAAGGAAGAAGTGAAATGTAAGATGTTGTTAGCATGGACCAAACATGATATTGATGAAAGAAAAGAATGTTTTCTCAGTTTGGTGATGACTTTGTCATATAGAAGATTTCTTGTTGCAAATGAACCACTGATATTTGAATCTGCGAAATCTCTTCAGTCATTGACTTTGTCAATTTTAGACAGCAATGAGAATTTCAGTGAAAAAGATGTAAATTTTACAAAGAATAAACAGCTTGTTGTTTTTGACAAAACTTCTCAAAGAATGCATTCTCATGATGTTGATGATAAAACATGGACACCAATGCAAACCATAGATCAAGCAATTATACAGAATACATTACATTCTGCTATAGTGATGGAATCTTACATTTATGTAATTTGTACAAATGGATCGTTTTACAGACTTAAATATGCTGAATCAAATGCAAAGTGGGAACAAATGGCAAATACAAATCTTCAGTGGGCATGTGTAGTTGCACTTGATGGTTTTGTTTATGGTATTGAATATCAGAATTACTCAAACATTATGGAAAGATATGAACCATCAAATAATAGATTGACCAGACTAACAAACAAATCATTGATTCTAGCTTGGGAATCTTTGGTGGCTGCTGATGGAAAGGTGTTTTGTATTGCAGGACAATCTGAGCAGCAATTTCAAGCAACAAACCAAGTTGAGATTTATGATCCTGTCACATCAACTTGGTCAATGGATAATGGATCATTGAATGAAGCAAGATATTGTGCATCTGCAACTGCTACAGAGGAAGGAATATATGTTATGGGAGATTATGATAATAATAGAGGTTCAACTCTCACTACTGTTGAATTTCGTTCATCTGTAACTAATACCTGGATGATGTTGAAACCAATGAAAACTACAAGAGCACAGTTCAGTAGTTGTTTGATTGATGACAAAGTTTATGTCATTGGTGGAAATGGAAATCCTGCAATTATAGAGGAATATGATCCTGAAACAAAAGAATGGGAAATCATTGAAACAATACAAGGAAAAAATATAATTCCATTGGCAACTGTTGCAATATCTATATAGCGTTATTTACTTTTATTCTTGGACACATAGGGCTCTCATATTTTGAAATCAAAATAACTATCGGTTTTTGTAATTTACTCCCAATTTTTTCACAGAATGATGGAAACTAGTAAATTAATCCTTTGTGTGGTAAATTTAGATTGAATAATTCCTTTGACAAAAAGTTTTATTTGATTTTTTTTCTCCAATACATTTAGCGCATGAACGAATTCACAGAATGTTTAAAGATATATCTTAAATAATTTCTCTTCAGATAGCCAATAGCAATACTGATTATTCGATTGCTTGGTTAGTTAATTATTACCTATTTTATTTGGAAGTGACAAGTGAAAATTAGTTTCATATTGGTAGCGTTGATATTATATTGTTTTTTTAGATCATTTTATTTATAATAGTCAACAATTTATTCTCTAATTCCTAAAAAATGTATCATTTTTCAATATTTTATTCAACTAGTTCGAAGATATGTATTTTTTGAATGCGGTAAATATTATTCATGCTTTTTATTCTTGGAATAACTGATCAAAAATAAATGTGTTTTTGTAAATGAAATATTTAGGTTAGTGGCAATAAAGCTTTTATTACATGCCCTTGTTGCACGAATTGGGTTCTGTCCATCAAATATCAAACTTTTACAAATTTTTTTTTTACAAATAAAAGAAAATGCAAAACTCTTGGATCACTGTTGTGTGTTGTCCAATGCAATATTAGTATTTTGTATTTTTGAGGTGAAGCTCATTTCATACCATCATCTGTATAACATCATAACAGACTTGTTGTGGCCTTCTAGACTAAGACCAATTATTCAACTTATAATATTCCTATTCTGAAAATAATGATGTTGAGAAATTTTCATTTTCGTGAATATCTTTGCAACCAATGAGGCATGAAATATTATCATTTTTTATTGATTTCAATTCCTGATTAACAGACAATAAGTTCTGTAATTAAGGAAATATGATTTTATTGAATATTCTCAAATTTTATTCTTGTGGTAGTATATTCATATTGACTAATTCACTGAACTTGTTTTATGTATAAATTGTTATTGCGTTATGTATGAAAGGCACTAGAAGAAAATATAAATTTTCGTTATATTGCTTGTAGTTTATCTTTGACAAATTCTTACTGGAATTTTTTTCACAGGGGCAATTTGCAATATTGATATCATAATTAGACCAGCTGAAAAAAAATTAAATACTCTCTGACGGTCACGAAGTTTCTGCCAGTCTTTATAACATGCTTGATTCGTTACTCCACAATTTGAGGGCTGGCAACCTTCGGCCCGCAGGACGGTTCCGGCCCACGACGCTTCACAGAATAATAGTAACAGAATTTATTGTGAGACACGTCTAGACTTCATGATATAATGATTTAACAACTATAAAATACGAAATTACTCGTTTGATGAGCCTATAATTTAAATATTGTTAGACAAATGGCAACAAAACGCAGGAAAGTTGATGCTAAGTGCAAAGGGTTCAATGGCGCCGAAAATATTCGAATGTAATATTTTGAGATGCAATGCAATGAGGAAATAAATCTATATTCTATTGAGATATGTATCACTGCTTGATTTCTACTCTACAAGAAGTATCATCCGTTCATTTTTCAACTTTCTAAAAATATGTACGCCCCGTCAATGACTTGCAACTCTTAATTTTGTCCCGAAAGCGACAAATGGTTTCCGACCCTAGTTGTAGATGATTTGATGCATATTTTTGATAAAGATTCACGCAGACAACACATGTCATTACTGTTTGGCAAAAAGTGGAATTGATATCAGGCTGTGGAGTTGGCAGTTTAATAAACTCATTTTGATATTGTCTAGAAGCAGCTGTATTTTAAATGTCCTTAAGTTGGATTCAAAATATATTTTTAGTTTAAAGTTTTATAAAAAGTTTTTCATACCTAGAACACCAGTAGAATCTGGGATTGTGAGAAAGTTTAAAAAGTGGAGAAGTTTTTTAATTTTGATGATGTCATCGCACACAAAAACTGAATCCTAAAGAGCCAGCAGAAATTTTTGAAATAAATGAAAGTAATAGCTTTTAGCGAAAAATACAATCTTTAACCACTGGAAATATCAAAGCAATTCCTCTAGTAGGTAGTGAGCAAAGATATTATTTCACAACAACATAATAACAAAACGATCCATATGTACACTTCATGTCCAATTAGGATCAAGAAGATCGGGAATTTATATTTTAATTAATATTTTCGGTGAAGTGCTATGGCGAGCAATCGGGATCACACTAGGTCAGGGTCGTCCAACCCGTGGCCCGCGGGCCACATGTGGCCCGCTGAGGAGTTTAGAGTGGCCCGCGCTGTATTTTCGAAATTGAATAAAAAAAAATTAGTAAAACTTCTATTTTTCGAGAGATGTACTAAATATGAAGATTTGATACAAACAATTTGTTCATTTTTCTGAAAAGCGCTCTGTTAGTCCGTTCAAACGAGTCGTGAGTGCCATCCCCAATTGGAAGATATGGATACATAAATAGTAGCTCACACACTTGGGCAGAATGGCCGTTTTAATTACCTCATAATTTGACAGCACGTACCGGTACTCGTACAATTTTTTTTTACAGATGAACCATGTCAAATCCCCTGTGAGATCACTAATTTCTGACAGTCATATGGAAAATTCGTCTCGCATTGCTACATCGTCCTTTTCAGCGAATATTGACAAACTTGTTAGCGAAAAACAGTGCCAAACTTCACATTAAAATGTCTACGAGTAGAAAAAACTTTGTTTACTTTACTGTATCTTCGTTTTTTATTGTTCTTATTATTAAGAAAGTTTGGTGCGAGGGTTTTGTTTGTTTTTTCATTAACTTTTGGTCAGTGTAGCGAAACTAGAACATAATTACCATGTTAAGTGGCCCGCGCAATTATTAGTAAACTTAATGTGGCTCGTCGGCCAAAAAGGTTGGCCGACCCTGCACTAGGTTGTATCCAAGAGCCACCACCAGATAGTTAGGGTATTCCCCGTTTCATGGACTGCAGATGCAGGCCGTGAGTTGTTGTGTTGTGGGAAATATCTGAGAGATTTAATGGTGGCTTTAATTGGAAAAAGTCCAGTATCAAACAAATGTTAAGAATTCAATTGGAAGCTATTGCATAATGGGTTACCCACTGCTGATAAAATGAAATATTGGCTTGAGAATGAACCAGGGACATGTGTTTTATGTAATTATGGCATTGATGAGACAAGTTTTCATTTATTTTTTACGTGTGAATGGGCCAGGGATTTTTGCAATCAATTTGCATTGCAACGTTTTACAGAAATTGCCCAGTCTGATGAGTTTATGGAACTTGATGAAAAATTTATTTCATTTTTGATGGAATCAAAGGAAACAAAAGCAAAGGAAGAAGTGAAATGTAAGATGTTCTTAGCATGGACCAAACATGATATTGATGAAAGAAAAGAATGTTTTCTTAGTTTGGTGATGAAATTTCAGTTGACAAAAATGACTTTGTCATACAGAAGATTTCTTATTCAAAATGAACCACTGGTATTTGAATCTGCAAAATCACTTCAGTCAGTGACTTTGTCAATATTGGACAGTCATCATGAGGATATCAGTCCAAAGGATATCAATTTGACAGAGAATAAACAGCTTGTTGTTTTTGACAAAACTTCTCAAAGAATGCATTCTCATGATATTGATGCTAAAACATGGACACCAATGCAAACCATAGATCAAGCAATTATACAGAATTTACATTCTGCTGTAGTGATTGAATCTTACATTTATGTGATTTGTACAAATAGATCGTTTTATAGACTTGAATATGCTGAATCAAATGCATAGTGGGAACAAATGGCAAATACAAATCTTCGATCTGCATGTGTAGTTGCACTTGATGGTTTTGTTTATGGTATCGAGTATGGAAATCACTCAAACATTATGGAAAGATATGACCCATCAAATAATAGATGGACCAGACTAACAAACAAATCATTGATTCTAGCTTATGAATCTTTGGTGGCTGCTGATGGAAAGGTGTTTTGTTTTGCAGGTTTGAGTCAACAATATCGAGCCACAAACCAAGTTGAGATTTATGATCCTGTCACATCAACTTGGTCAATGGATAATAGATCATTGAATGAAGCAAGATATCAAGCTTCTGCAACTGCCACAGAGGAAGGAATATATTTAATGGGAGGTAATAATGTTAATAGTAATACAGATAGTGTTGAACTTCGTTCATTTGTAACTAAAACCTGGATGATATTGAAACCAATGAAAAATGCAAGATATATTTTCGGTAGTTGTGTGATTGATGAGAAAGTTTATGTCATTGGTGGAAATGGTAATCATGCAAATATAGAGGAATATGATCCTGAAACAAAAGAATGGAAAATTATTGAAACCATTCAAGGAAAAAATGTAACTCCACTGGCTACTGTTGCATTATTTATGTAACATTGACTCTTCTTATCAGTTGTTATACCTTTGTGGCATCATTTATTCCTATTATTCATCAACTAAAATTGAGTAGTAGTAAAAATAAACCTCTGTTGTTGATTTGATCATGAAAGTGAATGAATAACCAAATTTCTATTTCAGCTGCATTTCACCAGTTATCGAGCATAACTATGGCCAAGAAATTTGACTTCGAAGAGTTGATTTAAAAATTCATTATGCTTAAAGTAGTATCTATCTAATTTTTTATTAAATTTTTTTTACCGAATAGTTCACTATTTCTAATACATTCGAAATTATTATTTTCAAACATGAAATTTCGAATACATGAAAAAATAAATTTAAGTGAAAAAGCATATTTTAGGGCATGAAGGAATCTGCATACAATAAACAATGGAATAACTGTTATCTACAACCTGTCTATTTACCAGACATTTTATGTCCACCGATTGCCTGATATTTTTGAGTAGTATAGCTTTTCATATTTTAGTTGGTACGAAAATACGAATCAAAAATTGATAATAATCGCGCAGTTTACTACACATTTTATGTCCGCTGATTGCCACTGTTTTTTAGAGTTTTGTAATTCCTTCTGTTTTCTCGTAGTACGAAACTTCGAATCAAAAATTAATTATAATCGGGCAGTTTTCCACACATTTTATGTCCGCAGACTGCCCTGTATTTTTCAATAGTAATGCTTTTATTTTTTCGCAAGTAGGAAAATGAGAATCTAAGATTAGGTATAATCGGGCAGTTCACCACACATTTTATGTCCCCAGATTGCTGTGATATTTTATTATACGATAGCAATGCTTTTATTTTTTCGTAAGTCGACGCAACCAGGGTTTATGTTAAACAGAATTAAATCAATACAGCAAAGCCTTGTAATTGCTGGTATCTAAATATTTTGCGCAACAGAAAATCATCCTGGTAAAAAAGTGATACTTTTAACTATCATTATCAAAATTGGTTGCCAAAAAGGGGTTAAAAAGTATAAACTATATTTCCTAATAACTCCTAATGACAAATTTATTGGGTATTGTAACAATTGTGGCTTTGAATAATTTCAAATTTTCGACATGAAGGAAATAAATGTATAAACCAGCGGCAATGCCAATCGTGCAACAGTATGAGGCGCACTCTCGCACAGAAGATCACAAACAAATTAAGTGCCGATCCTACTTCATCGTGATTACTATACGTTACAAAGCGTGGAAAATCATTTCAAGATTTCACTTAGAAGCGAAACACCTCGCTAACGGCGAAAAGTGGCTACTATTCGTAATTATTAGAAAATCAGCCAAAAAGGTATTCGAATACTTTGATATTCGAATGTTTTCGAATATTCGATTCATTTTGGACAACCCTGTCCTATTTCATTTCTACATAGCATTTATTTCAACTGTCATTATTTGGATCATGGTGTTTTAAATCATTGTGTTATCTAGCATTATGATGATCGTAATTTTTTATGTTGAACCTATCAAATTATTTCTTTACTCAATTCTGAAATTTTGTGCCACAGATAGTAAGGTTCGTGTCAGCAGCGGTAACTCCCACTTTATTTTATTGCTTATGTGCATTAGCTTTTGATAAAGCCTTCTTAAGGTGATTATGAATATCTAAGAATAAAATGGGTAAAATAAAGTAGGCAATAATTGCAACCTGTTTTTATTATGTGTTTTTGATAACTGTAACTGTTCAATTTGTAATTTTTTTTTATATCTACTGCTTATGATAAAGATACATCAGTTTAAAATATCCAACATATATATATATTCTTGTTATGTCTGCTAAGATTAATAAATTTAAAAGCACAAGGTGTTAAAAATTGTTGAAGTTTGGTTGCTAAAATGTTTAGAATAAACAAGAATTACAATTTTTCATTTTACTCGAATTTAATCTGTGTTATATAAGTTTGCCTTCTGATTTTGAAGTATTTTACCTTACAACTCCCTATAATATTATCAATTTAATTTTTTTCTCACAGATAACAAATGGTATATTTTTGATAACATAGTTATTATCATCATGAGATGAGCTGAAAATGAAATCAACAATTCCTTACAAATGGCTTCATCGAATTTTGATATTCAAGAAACTTTTAAAACTTTAACTCAAGATATTGAAACAAAACCTGTGGTGTTAATTCACTCGGAAATATTTTTCAAAAAAAGATATTTTTATCAACAAAACACGATGAGACGATTCCTGTGACTGGATGGAGCAATGTTCCAACTTATAAATAGAATACAAATACATGGAGTGCAAGTTGAAGGACCAGATATGATGGCTCTTGGAGATTTTCACTCAGATCTCATGTATTATCCTCAAAGATTAACCACACAACCACATTCTGTGTTGTAAACAACGATTCTGGTTCTATTGGACCGGACAAGAAGAAGATTAAGCAAAATCTGAATTATGCCTTGAAGACGTTCTGTGATATTTTTGAGTTACCATTACCCAAACTTGATATCGTTTCAAGTAAATCACCTGGACATGGCAGTGATATAGCAGATTATGAATTAGATGAAAATGGAAAAATGAGTTTGTCACCAACTGGCCGTTTTCAGCTTCAAAACAAATTGAAAAAATTCCCAATTTTGCCAAATGTAGATGCTGATCTTCGTCCTATTTGTAGTTTTGAAAATGCTTTTTTGGTTCGTTTTTTACACTTTACACAAACTTTCATCAAAATTCAATGGCAAATACCAACATGAAATTGAAGAATTATGCAAGAAAAATGATATCTTGGGAAAAGTCTGTAGAATATTATTTGAACAACCTGACGAATGAATTCCCTGCACTGAAACATGGTTTTCATCCTAAGCCTCATCTATCCTTGAGGTTCATTGCTCATTACAGAAATATATTCTACATTTTCATGTTATAGGCTCTGTCGTTATTTTTTAGGTTCAGTTTTGTATATGCATGTTTTTACATTGTTTTCTACTTGTCATCATAATATTCTTCAGAGCTTTGTTCAGTAAAAATTGATATTTTCCTTTTGATATACATTTCCTACCCTCTGTGTATCAACTGAATAGTTGACGAAATATATAAGACTATTTCATTTGCAGAATCTCGTAATTTGCATATAATAATAATCAACTAAAGCTGTGGTGTGGAGTCTGGAAAAGTTTACACTTTACACCTTTCTTTAAACTCTTTAATTAATCAAGAAAAAACTATACTGACTCCTTGTTAATGAAAATATAACATCCAGACTCTAGGTTGATGGAACTTTTGACTCACAACTCCAGTAGAACTAAATTCTGATGTTTAATGATTTATTATGCATTCTTTATTAAATTGTCGGTTGAAAATGTTAACTTGATTTCTTAGCTCTTGGTCGAAGTTCCGACTTTGATTATCTGGTTTAAAAGTCTGAAATTTTGACTCCGGGGAATTTGAAGTCAACACCATTCAACAGTCCAGTCCATTATTAATAGACACATAGCAAACTCAGACAACACACCCCTAGTTTTGAGTTCAATTTTTTAGGTTTTTTTGATTGTGGGAATAGTAAGAGTTTGATCAACCACGCTTTTGTGTCATCTTGCTACCCAAAATACATCTCTTACGACAATAAGCTACTCCTGTTTGACAATAAACAGTCAATATATATGTTGTGAGCTTGTGAATGGATTTCTAAACAATTTATGTTGAGTTTTCAGTATAGTTTGCTGACCTTTCATCAAAATCATTTTCTGTTGGTAAATACATGATTTTCTGCCTAATACTGCCAAGATTTTGTGCAGATGTAAAATTGCAGAAATGATTTTCTAAAGTCATAGATCAGTCATATCTTCTTTTATATTGTTTGTATTTTCATGATCAATATTGTTGGTTTATAATGTTTTTATATAAATTTTGTATTTCGCTAAAGATTGATAATCAATAGTGTTTAGCAGTAATTGAGAGAATCACAAGTGAAATACCCCTGCCTTTCGCCATGTAGGTCGCACAGCACATTTAAACAATACAAGGTTTTAAAGCAGATTAACAACTTCAACCACACTGCAAGTTGTTCCCACTTGTAAATAGTAGAGGATATGGTATTGTGGTTTGATTAGACAGTTTGCTTTGTATGTGTTAGCATTTCCATTGGATCACATGTATTTATAATATCAAGACAAAACATTACTTATCTCTTATAATGGCAAAATAAAAATTGTTCCAAATCTAACCATTTGCTATATTACATGATCACCACCAGTGGTTTTTGTTGATTATAATTATACATTTAGATACATAATATTTTCTTAAACAATTTTTTTAGGTGCAAATCCATATGTTAATAATTACAAAACATGTAAACTCCTCCGTGTTTTCTAAAATTTCTGTAAATTGTCAAATTGCTAATAAATGGCATGTCATATTGGGTACCGGTATATGTGTTCTTTCCAAGTGGCAATATATCACATGTTATGTTTTGTATATAAGTTACCTAAGTGATTTTTTTGTGCAATGTCATCTGGTTGTT
The DNA here is from genome assembly GCF_964204865.1 of Styela clava. NCBI lineage: Eukaryota > Metazoa > Chordata > Ascidiacea > Stolidobranchia > Styelidae > Styela > Styela clava. The sequence goes on from NC_135250.1 coordinate 23,055,080, forward strand.
CTGTTGTTTTTATTGTACCAGCTCATTGCACTATTTTATATCGTTTGAATTTTTTGTTGGATCTTAAACTTAAACTAAAACAACATCAAAATTCTTTGGAACGAAAATAATATTATTTCCAGGTATCTCTCTATATGTATAGGCAGATATGTGTGAACCTATTGATATTATTTGTACGGTACCTTTTATCTATTCTGCTGACAATTCTGCAATAGGTTGAACAAAGAATAAGTTCCTAGTGAGTTCAAGCAAGTCTGGTATATTTGTGATGGCCTGGATCATACAGTCATACTTGGTGATTTTACGATACAAACTTCTGATAGCGTAATATGGTTTAATATATTTTATTTTGGATATTGATACATTAACATGTTCAATAAGGCAGTTAACAGTAACTGTAATTTTGAAAACATTCACAGTAGCAAATTATGGTGGTAAAACATAGAAATACCGGTATATTTTTTTTAAATATATAAGTAGCTGACATACCCGGATGATTTTCTTTAAATAACTGCACACATTCTATCACTTCACGCTCGTGTTTTTACCTTTTTCTAGCTGTGATGTCCTTATCATACACGCTTGGTCTTATGTTTGAGTGTTGGTATAAGGGTTGTAGATAGTATAATATAGTTCCTGCAACTAGGCGAGTAGTAGAGCTATGTTGGAGGGCAACCCTAAAATGCAGGAAACGGGAACTACGGGAAATTTCACTAAAAAGCGGGAAATTTCTCAAAAAGCGGGAATGACGGGAAATCGCTTTAAGGTACGGGAAATATTCATTTTGGGGTATGTTTAGGGGAAATTGTTCTAGAAAGCGAAAGCAATAGTAAATATACGCTTGGGGGTGTATGTACGTGAAAATTTATCTAAAATGCGGGAACGACGGCAAATCGCGTTAAAGTACGAGAAATACTAATTTCAGAGTATGTTTAGAAGAAATTGCACTAGAAAACGGAAGCAACGGGGAAATATACGCTTGGGTTGTGTCGATACGGAAATTTCACTGAAAAGCGAAAAATTTCACAATAAGTGGGAGTGACCGGAAATCGCTCTAAGATACGGATAATATGTATGTTAGTACAATTACCCCGTACATGCACACTCAAGTATAAACGGCACTCCGGAAGTATCTGCAACAAGATGACGCACAGCCTGAACCCTAACCTGGTATACATACTATGTTCAGGTTGTGCGTCATCTTGTTGCACATACTTCGGGAGCGCCGTATAAACTTGCCATTGCTTTTGGTATTCAATGCATATTCACCCCACACATACTCTAAAATACATATTTCCCATACCCTATAGCAAATGCCCGTCATTCCCGTCTTTTGAGAAATTTCCCGTAGTTCCCGCAATTTCAAATTGACAAATTCCCGTCGTTCCCGCTTTTCAGTGCATTTCTCGTCGCATTTTAGGGCTGTTAACTTAGCATCATTACAGTGCTGTTCTATTTGTGTGAAGGGTGTTGCCCAATATTGTCTTATGCAAGTATAAGTTTAATGCTCTCTATAATCTGAATCTTCCTTCTGATACTCTTTAAAGGTACTTTAGTGGAATTAACCGAATGCCCTCAGAGATCAAATAGAAACGCAATGGATTGTAATGCAAAATTTTCATATATTGTAAAGTTGTACGATCGAATTGAATTGTTCCGAACAACAGATAGTGAAATACACTTAAATCAATGATGCAACTATATGTGATGAAACCAAATTCCATGGGCTCTTCCCAAAACTTTCAACATTTCCTGAAATGCAATTTGGCGGCATTTGCAGTGAGACATAAATTCTTACGACTTTTTCAACGTCAATGTGCTATATTCTTGAACGATTTACTGAAAACCGGACGTTTCCCGGCTTGCTATCAATAATCCCTTTTTCATACGAATCAACCGATGAACCAATTTTTAACATCACACTGCATGGTCTTTGTTTCTATTTGGGTGATGTAATACCTTATGAGGGTTGTAGACGGTATAGTTTAGCTCCTGTACTTGTTTTTGTAATTAGGCGACCAGTAGAGATATATTGGATTATCCCCTTGGTTTTAATTTGCTGTGGTATTCTATGATTTGTCTTGTGTGTATACAAAAATTTATTCTAGGTTAAGGTTCTGCTGTGAAATGAACGTGAAGGCCAACAGAGAGAGAGAGATTTTATTTCGTCCACCAGAAAAATCATTCATAACAATAGATTTTGGCTAAAGAAAAAATACACTTTTTTTCGGTATAGACTGGAAGGAGCGATACGATCATGCAGTCATCGGAGTCAGCTTCCTCTAAGTTTACGCCGATAAGTTCACAGTAAAATATGACTATTAGAAGTGGTTAAAGTTCACGAAACATGCGGATGGTTAGTGAGGTTTGAGAGTTTTTGGTTTGCGAGAAATTTACCCTGTATTCCAACCAGAATTCAACTCAGGTCTTTCAACTTGCGTTTTAAAGATAAATAACCAATGATCAATATCTACTCAAAATAATATCTTCTTCTCAACAAAACTGTAGGTAGGGTAGTGTTGTTTCCTAATATGTAACCCTTGAATATTCTACTCGCAGATGTATTTTCTGTTTTTCAGGTCGTTTCGTGATGATCAATTCATTGGCTAGCTTATTGAATATAAATGGTGTCTACATCAACCAAATTTGCTGATGTCTCATCCACGATAAATTTGAATTGACATCAATTGCGTCATAATAATTAAATGAAGAAATGATCCTGTAAAATAACAATCCTAATTCCGTTATTCTTGCAGAAGTCAATATCTAAAAATTAAAAAAACTTACTTACATAACCTTGGTAACCAATATATCCCTATACCCTATCGCCCTACCTTAAATTAAATATAACAAGAGAGCTAAGCTCAAATATATGGACACGTCACAAGGTGTCGCTACTTTTTATTCTGACACATAAAAAACGAATCTCTTGAAGTCCACAGAAATTTTTGAAATAAGTAAAAGTGATAGCCTTCTGGCGACAAAATTAATCTTTAACCACTGAAAAGTTCAAAACAATTAGTCAAGTATTCGAAGAGAAAAGCGATTTTATCATGACCAAGGAAAAGAACAAAACATAATATTGAAACGATCGTTATGTCCACTAAAGTGTCCAATATTCAGCTTGGCAATATATTTTTCATGAAAGTTTATCTTTACTGTTCATTCCTATTTATAGAATCGATCAATTCGGCAGTGGAAAACAATATTAATTTATTAATATGGTGTGGCCAGTGATTTTTTATTTAATAATATATTTTTTTTAACTACCAGTATGTAATTTATTATGTTCTTCTTACTTTATAAATTCTGTATGGTTGTGTGTGTGAGCGTGTGTGAAATATTTTAGGTGAGTGAACACGTACCACTTCTTCTTGGCAAAACCCTCCATCTTATATTCTGTACGTTTTCAACCTTATCTAAGATTTTGTTTGCTCTCCTGATATCATAATCTGTTTTTATTTATTTATGGAGTCGAAATAAACTTATATCGTGATAGATGAAACGCGCACTACATAGCTTGGGCAATTTCGAAAGCGCAGCCTGCCATGTCTTAGCAGGCTACATATGAATTGATTTTATAAGATGCTTTTCTTGACGATTTTCGCAGACATCTTATGCTGTACATAGATTTCTTGTTCTTCCCGAATCTCGCATTTTATTGTAATGTTCTGTATGAAAACACCTAAATATAACATAAACTTCCTGTTTTACAGCGATTTTCTCAATCTTCCCGCCTTTTCCGTTCTTCCCACCATTTTCAATACTTACGTATTTTGTTGCAATTTTCTATATAAAACACCTGAATACTTATTTTCCGCATTCCCGAGATATTCTTACTCTTCCCGCCTTTTCCGCAATTTTACGCTTTTCCCGCCATTTTCAATACTTACGTATTTTGTTGCAATTTTCTATATAAAACACCTGAATACTTATTTTCCGCATTCCCGCGATATTCTTACTCTTCCCGTCTTTTTCAAGACTTAGCCTACGTATTTTGTTGCAATTTTCTATATAAAACACCTGAATACTTATTTTCCGCATTCCCGCGATATTCTTACTCTTCCAGTCTTTTTCAAGACTTAGCCTACGTATTTTGTTGCAATTTTCTATATAAAACACCTGAATACTTATTTTCCGCATTCCCGAGATATTCTTACTTTTCCCGCCTTTTCCGCTTTCCCGCCATTTTCAATACTTACGTATTTTGTTGCAATTTTCTATATAAAACAGCTAAATACATGTTATTTATTTTTTACGCGATGCTCTTACTCTTCCGGCTCTCCCCGTCATTTCTCAATACGTTTGCTTTTCATTGCCGTCATCGCCGCTTATTTAGAGAATTTCCCTTATACCCACCCGATTTTCAGTAAAATTTCCCAAAATATCAGATAGTTCCTACTCATGAGTAATATTTTCCGTAATTTCCGCTTTTTAATACAATTTCTTGTACCTACACGTTCAAGTGTATATTTCCCGTTGATCTCGCCTTCTAGTACAATTTCCCGCACATACAACAATAAAATGCCCATTTCCCCCATCCTAGAGCAATTTCCCGTCATTCCCACTTTGTGTGAAATTTCCCCTACATACACTCTAAAATGCATATTTTCCCTATCTTAGAGCAATTTCCCCTCTTTTCCGTATTTCGTAACATTCTCCCGCTTATTAGTAAATTTTCCCGTCATTCCTGTTTCCCGCATTTTAGAGTATGTGTGGGGTAAATATGCATTGAATAGCAAAAGCAACGGCAAGTTTATACGGCGCTCCCGAAGTATGTGCAACAAGATGACGCACAACCCGAACATAGTATGCATACCAGGTTAGGGTTCAGGCTGTGCGTCATCTTGTTTATACTGCCGTTATAGTGCCGTTTATACTTGAGTGTGCATGTACGGGGTAATTGTACTAACATACATATTATCCGTATCTTAGAGCGATTTCCCGTCACTCCCACTCTTTGTGAAATTTTTCGCTTTTTAGTGAAATTTACGTATCGACACAACCCAAGCGTATATTTCCCCGTTGCTTCCGTTTTCTAGTGCAATTTCTTCTAAACATACTCTGAAATTAGTATTTCTCGTACTTTAACGCGATTTGCTGTCATTCCCGCATTTTAGATAAATTTTCACGTACATACACCCCCAAGCGTATATTTACTATTGCTTTCGCTTTCTAGAACAATTTCCCCTAAACATACCCCAAAATGAATATTTCCCGTACCTTAAAGCGATTTCCCGTCATTTCTGCTTTTTGTGAAATTTCCCGCTTTTTAGTGAAATTTCCCGTAGTTCCCGCATTTTAGTTTTCGCAATTTCCCGTCGTTCCCGCATTTTAGTGCAGTTCCCGTCGTTCCCGTTTCCCGCATTTTAGGGTTGCCCTATGTTGGATTCTCCTCTTCAGATTTTAATTTGCTGTGGGTCATTGTAATTGGATGTGGTTTTTATATCATTTATGTATGCATGCATTTTATGTTAAGGCATGGTATTGGTGTTAGAGTTGACTTGTTGGCCAAGGTATAGATAGTGAAATTTTGTGTTTTTTGCATGGTGTGATAAATTTTTCTCTGTCCCAAGCAGAATGTCACCATAGATCATCTATCCATCGCTATATAATGACAATACATCCCATTTGATTAAACAATTATTTTTTTCCTGTAATAAATAGTTCAGCGCGTTCCCCTTCACCCAATCATTGAAACATCTACTCGCAGTTTCATTTTTTGTTTTTCAGGTTACTTCAAAGTGATTAAATGTAGTAAAACACATAAGGAAAAAATCAAACAAAGACCCCGATATCCTGTGAAATAACAACCTTATTCCTATATCCTTGTCTGAAATCAATACCCAAGAATGAAAAACCTCACTTACACCCCTTGTAAATAATTTATTTCCATATCCTTCCTTCTTTACTTAATTATAGTAATTTTACTGTTACCGGTAACTTTAATTACTTATTACAATCTGGACTATAATTTGGCAGGTGACCGTACATTTGAACCCATGTGTATATCCACGGGTTCAATCTATATGTGGGTGCTAAAACCCATGGGTTAGGGTTAGTGTGGGTTCAACTATCCGAAAAACAAAAAAAATTCCATAGGTGCAATAGCATACAGGTGCAATTGCCATGGGTTCAAATGTACGTGGGTTCAAATGTAATGGAACCAATTTGGCAATAATAGGCTCTAATTCGGGGAATGAAATGGTCTCGCCCACCTCTTCATGCACCCAATTCTGGCAACTTGGCATTTGACTCCAACTATAATCAGCTTGGCAATATGTTTTCAATAGAATCTTCCTTTTATATTTTAATTAACGATTAGATGATCGATCAATTTGGCAATGGCAACCATTACAAAAATATCAATATGGTGTGGCAAAATTTTTTTTTTTTCTAGTATTTATTTTTTTGTTTACTGCATAGTCAGGGATGGCCAATATCGAATAGTTCACTATTTCGAATACATTCGATATTATTTTTTTCGAATATGAAATTTCGAATACTTCGCAAATAAAATCCACTAATTGAAGCTAATCTAAATGTATTTAGGAATTTCCATACAATAAGCAATGGAATAACTGCTATCTACAAGTTACAACCTATCTATATTACCAGGCATTTCATATTTGCAGATTATTGCAGTATATATTTTATATACCATGAGTCATGTTAACAGAATTAAATTAATACGACAATAGTGGTATCGATGATAGATTTGAATATTTGCGCAACACAAAATCACCCTAGTAAAACGCCCATACTTTTACATACCAACCGTTATCCAAATTATTTGTCGAAAAGCGGGATAAAGTATGAGGTATTTTTCCGACTTGTGACAATTTTTTCTTGAGTACAAAAATACGAATCAAAAATTAATTATATTTGGGAACTTTACCACGCATTTTGAGTCCGCAGATCGCCGTTGTATGTTTGAGTAATAATACTTTTATTATTTCATAAATATGAAAATAGGAATCAAAAACTATTTATAATCGGGTAGTTTACCACACATTCTAAGTTTACAGATCGCCGTTGTATTTTGTAAATACGAAAATAGGAATCAAAAATTAATATTAATCGCGAGTTTGCCACACAATTTCTGTCCACAGATTGCCGTGATATTGTGCCGAATATAATTAGTTTTGATTCTTATTTTCGTACTCACAAGTCGGAAAAAGAATTTATATTTTATCCCGCTCTTGGGAACTTATTTGGATAATGGTTGCCATTGGTTTGCATTTAAAAGTATGGACTTTTTACTAGGATGATTTTGTACTGCGCAAAATATTCGAATCCATGTCTCCATGACCGATACCACTACTTAAAATGCCTTACCGTGTTAATTTAATTCTATTATCATAACTCAAATGTTGGTAAATTGGGCAGTTTACCACACATTTGAATGCCACAGATCGCCGTTGCAGTTTAGAATTATTAGTTTTATTATTTTGTAAACACAAATCCGAAATGAATTATAATTGGGCAGTTTACCACATATTTCATGTCCACAAATACCCGTTGTATTTGGCATTAATACTTTCATTATTTTATCAATATGAAAATAGGAATCAATATTTAATATTTATTAATATCGGTCAGTTTACCACACATTTTATGTCCACAGATTGTCGATACAACCATGAGTTACGTTGAGCAGAATTAAATTAATACGTCATGACATTTTTTTTAAATGCCGGTAAATTATTTTGCGCAACAAAAAATCACCCTGGTAAAGGATCGATACTTTTAACTATCGTTATCAGAATTATTTGTCAGAAATTACTTTCTAATAAATCGACTTGTTTTTCCAACTAATAAGTCCACATGGCAAATAGGACGATGTCTATTTTTAGCACTCAAAAAAGGGGTTTTTCCATATAGGCCTCCAATAAGACGGGTAGAAAAAATCGCTAATAATTTTATATGTTTAGAACCAGATCATGTTAGTTTGGTAGAATCATACTCACTGAATTAACTATTTTTAACAATTGAGCTGTAAATTTAAGTTGTAAAGCGGCAATCATTTTGGACAACCTAATAACCGGAATGTTGAAATAATTTTGGAATGTGATAAGTGTACTTCCACTGTACGTCCACGGGTTATTTCACAGCTGTTTTTTCCTGTCCCTGTGGTGTTTGGCTGAATCGGCAAAACGAAAGGGTCACAAATCACTTTATCTTGGTGGCCGTGTTTCTCTTTAAAGTAACGATAACCAGCCTGCGATTAAATATCATGATTGGCAGACCCTAAGACCCAAATATAAGGTTACACAAATCATGCTTGAGAAGACTCATGCGAATAATAAGCTGGCCACATAGAAATAAAATAAACATACTTTCTCAATTTTTCGACGTAATGGAAATGAATTTGTAAATTAAAAGCCTCGTACACGAATGTCGGCAATGTCCACCAACGCAAACGTGCAAATGTGTCGCAACACTATGCGACGTACAGTCGCACAGAATATAAACAATCAAAGTGCCGATTCTATTTCATCGTCATTACGTGAGACAGCGTAAAAAGTCGTTTAAAGATTCCCGTAAAACGAAACACCACGTTTACGGCGAAAAGTGGCTACTATTCGGAATTATTCGAAAATCAACCGAAAAGGTATTCGAATACTTTGATATTCGAATACATTCGAATATTCGATTCGTTTTGGACAACCCTGTGCATAGTATACCCTAAATTTATCACGTTCTATTCTTACTTAAATAACTTCTCAGTGTGTGTGTGGTTGGTGGGTGCATGTGAGCGTGTGTGAAATAACTTAATAATTTTAGGTGAGTAAACACGTACCACTTCCTCTTGGCAAAACCTTCCATCTAATATTTTGTACGTTATAAACCTCATTTAAGGTTTCGTTTGCTCCCCTGATTTCATAATCAGTTTTTATTTATTTGTTTTTATCTGTCAAATGTATTGTTATGCGGATTATGGAGTCGAAATAAACTTATACTTATTATAAACTTATATTAAAATTAGTAAATGTTCATTTTTGTTCAGCGATTTCTTGAACGAAGAAATATGCATGGCCTATCTTTCAAACTGATATTTAAATCTACAAACTCCATAACTGAGAGTTGTAAGGTTATGAACTGTCACATCTTGACATTGACCTTTATGTGACACAAATTAAGCAGTCAATAGCTTCGCCATTGTGGTTGTGTACTTATTGCATTTCTTCTCGTTAGAGTTTATTTTTTTGTTGTAATCATTGTTTCATGAAGCAATTAACCTAAATGAGTCCTTCCTTTTTCTCTCCAGAGGTTTATATGTGATGGACCGTAAAGTCTTTAGTTTAATTATTGTTTCTCTTTTTAAGGTATTATTATTATTAGTGGTATAATCATAAGCAGTACTTTAAATTGTCGGACAAAGTCTCAGAAATGGAAGAAAAAATCAATACAGATTCTAAAGAACATGCTGTTGAAATTTTACAACAATTAAATGAATATCGTAAAACTGGACGACATTGTGATTTCATGATCAAAGCTGGATCTGAGGAACTTTCTGTTCATAAGAATATTGTGTCGGCAAGTTCCGATTATTTTAAAGCAATGTTATCTCATGAAAATGTTGAAACAAAATCTGGTGTCGTTGAAATAAAGGAATTTGATGAAGTTTGTGTTAAAAAATGTGTTGATTTCATTTACACTGGGGATGCTTATGTTGCCAAAGAAAAACGTGAAACACTCATGGGTGTCGCTCACATGATGCAGCTTCAAAGACTTTGTGATAGTATCGCAATTTTTCTGGAAGATGATCTTGATCCTACATCGTTTTTTCAAACTAAAAAAATTGCGAATAGGTACAACTGTAAACAACTTGAGGAAAAATGCAATCAATTTGCATTGCAACGTTTTATAGAAATTGCCCAGTCTGATGAGTTTATGGATCTTGATGAAAAATTCATTTCATTTCTGATGGAATCAAAAGCAAAGGAAGAAGGGAAATGTAAGATGTTGTTAGCATGGACCAAACATGATATTGATGAAAGAAAAGAATGTTTTCTTAGTTTGGTGATGAAATTTCAATTGACAAAAATGACTTTGTCATATAGAAGATTTCTTGTTGAAAATGAACCATTAATACTTGAATCTGGAAAATCTCTCCAGTCATTGACTTTGTCAATTTTAGACAGTACTGGGAATGCCAAATCAAAAGATTTCAATTTCACAAAGAATAAACAGCTTGTTGTTTTTGACGAAACTTCTCAAAGAATGCATTCTCATGATGTTGATGATAAAACATGGACACCAATGCAAACCATAGATCAAGCAATTATACAGAATTTATATTCTGCTGTAGTGATGGAATCTTACATTTATGTGATTTGTACGAATGGATCATTTCATAGACTTGAATATGCTGAATCAAATGCAAAGTGGGAACAAATGACAAATACAAATCTTCAGAATGCACGTGCAGTTGCACTTGATGGTTTTGTTTATGGTATTGAGTATGAAAATGCTTCAAACATTATGGAAAGATATGACCCATCAAATAATAGATGGACCAGACTAACAAACAAATCATTCATTCTAGTCTGTGAATCTTTGGTGGCTGCTAATGGAAAGGTGTTTTGTATTGCAGGATATAATCAGCAATGTCGAGCAACAAACCAAGTTGAGATTTATGATCCGGTCACATCAACTTGGTCAATGGATAATAGATCATTGAATGAAGCAAGATATCGTGCTTCTGCAACTGCTACAGAGGAAGGAATATATGTTATGGGAGGGTATGATGTTAATGGAAGATCAACTCTCACTACTGTTGAGTTTCGTTCATCTGTAACTGAAACCTGGATGATGTTGAAACCAATGAAAAATGCAAGAGCACAGTTCAATAGTTGTGTAATTGATGGGAAAGTTTTTGTCATTGGTGGAAATAAAAATCCTGCAAATATAGAGGAATATGATCCAGAAACAAAAGAATGGAAAATCATTGAAACAATACAAGGAAAAAGTATAACTCCACTGGCAACGGTTGCAATATCTATATGGCATTAATTTTTCGTATACTTTGACAATTATGGCTCTCATAATCCTATTGAATATACCTATCAATTTTCTGATTTACTCTGAAATTAAATTTGTTTGCAGAATTATGGATACCAGTAAATTAATATTTTGTGTGGTAATATTTTGATCGAATAATTCCTTCAATAGATTTAGCGTAAGAACAAATTTACGGAATGTTTGAGGATATAGCTTGAATAATTTATCTTCACTGATAGTCAATATCAATATTGATTGCTGGGGTAGTTAATCATTAGCTATTTTATTCGGAAGTGACAAGTAAAAATTACTTTCATATTGGTAGTGTTGATATTTTATTGTTTTTTTATATCATTGCATTTATTATGGTCAACAATTTAATCTCTAATTCTTGAAAATGTATCATTTTTTCAATATTTTATTCAATTTTGTGATATATCAGATTACAGAGGATTACCGTATATTATTTTTTATGGTTGGTATGTTATGGGTTGTTATCATATCTTTCTCATTAACTCGCATTATTTGTTTACGATGGGGCCTATCTGATTTTAGTTCCATACAAGAATTCAAGTTTTTTATTCTTATGATCCAGTAGGGGTTATTTATATTAAAAGCACATTCCTTTGAAATCACTGTATTTTTCAATTATTATCATTCCACTGCTTTTTTGATATAACTAGTTCGAAGATATGCATGCGTTAATTATTATTCATGCTTTTTATTCTTTGAGTAACTGACCAAAAAAATTGTGTTTTTGTAAATGGAACATTCAGGTTAGTGGCAATAAAGCTTTTATTACATGGCCCCTACTGCACAAATTGAGTTCTGTCCATCCAGTATCAAATTTTTGCTAATCTGTTATTACAAATAAATGAAAATACAAAACTTTTAGGTTTGGAGGAGTAGTGTTTATTCAGACATGTCTCAGTAATGACGTTACTGCTGATCACTGTTGTCCAATGCATTATTAGCATTTTGTATTTTTGAGGTGAGGCTCATTCCATACCATCATCTGTATAACGTCATAACAGACTTGTTGTAGCCTTCTAGGTTGAGAACAATTATTCAACTTTTGATATTTCTATTCTGAACATGATGATGATGTTGAGAAATTTTCATTTTTGTGAATATCCTTTCAACCAATGAGGTCTGAAATATTATCATTTTTTATTGATTCCAATTCTTGATTAACAGACAATAAGCTCTGTAATAAAGGAAATATGATTTTATTGAATATTCTCGAAAATTTTATTATTGTAGTATATTCATATTGACTAATTCACTGAACTTGATAAAATATACTGTGTTAGTGAAATTGTCATTGTTATTTCGTTATGTATAAAAGGTAATAGGAGGAAATATAAATTTTCATCTTGATGCTTTTAGTTAATATTCTGACAAATTCCTACTGGCATTATTCATGTAATTTTTCAGGGTTGTAATTTGCAATATTGATATCATAATTAGATCAGCTGAGAAAGAAATTAAATATTATCTCATGGTCGCGGAGTTCCTGCTTGTCTTCATAACATGCTTGATTCGTCACTCAACAATTTGCCAGAAGATTGTTGAAGATGATTTGATGCATATTTTTGATAAAGTTTTACGCAGACAACACATGTCATTATTGTTTGACATAAAGTGGAATTGATATCAGGCTGTGAAGTTCGCTGTTCAATAAACTCATTTTGATATTTGCTTAAAACAGCTGTATTTCAAATGTCCTCGAGTTGGGTTCAAAATAGATTAATGGCTTGAACTTAAATTTTTTCATACCTAGAACACCAGTAGATAATCGAATTGTGAGAAAGTTTAAAAAGTGGAGTAGTTTTTAATTTTGATGGTGTCATCGCACACAAAAACTAAATACTAAAAAGCCAGCAGAAATATTTAAAATAAATGAAAGTGATAGACTTTTAGCGAAAAATACAATCTTTAAAATCGTTCAGAGTGGAGAGCGATAGCTTATTTCCCTTAACCTACGTTAATCAGTAATCAGTAATTTATTTCTTCACCAAGCTGAAAGTACGAATTATACATACACAAATAAAGGAAATATAAAAGACCGCATTCCAGGGTGAAAGGAGACGCCGAAAACCAATTCTGGTTATCGAGCGGCGGCACCCTCGGGGAAGTCTAACAAAAACGTGATAAATATAATTAAATCGAACAAAATATATTACTTAATAAATAAATAAAGAAACGCAATCGATGCGTCAAGGCGACCCGGTAAAAACCAAGCAATCGCCGTTTAAAAATAAGAAAAACGACTCCATGCACCACAGTCTAGGTAACCATGGAAATTATTAAGTGAACCAAACAGACTTGCAGTGTGGTCATGGCAGGTAAATAGTTCGGCTACGGTAAAGTGCAACACAAGTCGATTGTGTGCATATAAGTGTCCAGATTGAAATAAAACTGGATGTTAAGAGTACACAAGTTGTAAAAGTATAGAATACCGTACCAATGGCAATCAAGTATGCAAATAACAAAATATTGACACTTTGAGGCAGAAACAAGCTAGTAGTGTAAAAGCTAAAATGTTGACCTGGACTAACAAGTGTTTTGATGCTGGGGTCAAAGATTCACATACGGGAATTGTATAGACATGAGGAAAATATACATCGAAATATTCAGCAGTATTAATACAACACAATGAAGTGAGTATCATACCATAGAAGTAGACTAGGAAAATTTACAAAAAAAAAAATTAAGTTAATCAAAAGGATAAAAACAATTGACCTGGATCACTGTTACCGAAGCATTATAAATAGTAAAAACAAATACAACATTAGGCTTGACTGCCCATAATGAAAGTAATCAGAAGGATGCCAATTAAGTTTGGATCCCAGTTGAGGCATGTAAAATGGCATGGTAACAATAAGTGTACTTATGGGCATTGGACTGTAGGCATGAATTTGTCATTGGCAGTTAACAGAATAGATATCAAGAAATTACACACTGAATAGGAGACCAAGATCATTGAGGAGCGGGCTCAATAGTAGGGCAAAAAGCCTGCAATATTTTTTTGTTATATAATTTTAGTAATATAATTTTTGGCTTTACCTCAACCCACAATGTGTTGGTGACAGAAATACTTGTCAAGTGGCTTGTGCCCATCAGTATGGAATACACAATTAAAATTATAAGCTAAAATACAATACTAATATTTACACGAGACATTGTTATGTTACAGGTGATTTGGATCGAGACAAATGATGAGCTGGCAATGACGAAAAGATTTGCTGGGACAACATCAACTGGATGTAGAGGCAGTGGAAAGGTAAAGGGAGCGCATGAATTTTTTGTATTTGAATTTGAAAGTGTCATAACTACAGTTACGTAAGTTTAAGGGAATATTATTCCAAGTTACCACACCTTTATATTTCAAGGAGTTTTGGGATTTGCTTAGAGAAAATCTGGGTACAAATAAATTAGACCTTGTCGAAGAGCGTGTGTTATGATCATGCACTTTACTGAGCGAAACAAAATAATCGTCGAAAGCAGCGGGCAAATGGTTGCTATGAAACTGATGCATGACCTTGGAAATCTCTAGTTGATAGATATCGGTTAATTTTAACACCCTGGTCTTATAGTATAGGGTGTTTAAGTTAGATCGAATGGGTGCTCTAGAGAGAATTCTAACTGCTCTATTTTGTAAAACTTCCAAACTGTGCAACGCTGATTGGGTGGCGGAGCCCCATGCAGTTATAGCATACTGTATATGAGACTGGAAAAGTGCGAAGTATATGGTTCGGAGAGTTGAGTCCTGGACGTAATGTCTGAGCTTACCCAGGATTCCAACTGCTCTTGACAGTCTCTTATGCAGTTCAGTAGTATGAGTGTTCCAATTTAGTTTGTCGTCAATAAGTAGCCCAAGATATTTGAAAGAGTGGACAATTTCGAGTGTGACACCCCTGATTTTAATTGAAAAGTTTTCATGTCTGGTTCGAGTTTTAGGACCAAACAACATAACTTTAGATTTTTTAACATTCACAGTAAGTTTATTGCATACCATCCAATTATACACTTTGTTAATTTCAGTGTTCACCTCGGCTTGCAGTGAGATTAGATTCTTTGCACTGTCGAGCAGACAGGCATCATCGGCGAAGAGTTTGCTCAAGAAATTTGAACAATTTGAAAGATCGTTTATGAAGATTAAAAAATTCAAAGGTCCTAATACGCTACCTTGTGGAATTCCGTAATGGATGGGTAATAACGAAGACCTGTGAGAATCTAACTCCACATATTGATAACGTCCGGACAGGTAATCATTTAATAACTTGCCTGCGACACCTCGAAAGCCAAAATATCTAAGTTTTTGAGAGAGAATAGCATGGTCGACAGTATCAAAAGCTTTTTTCAGATCTAAGAAAGTACAACAGACGAATTCCCCTTTGTCAAGTTTATCATAAATATATGAAGTTAAGTCCAAGATAGCGTGGCTGGTCGAGTGATTGCTTTGGAATCCAAATTGACATTTATTGATCAAGTTAAATTTTTTACAAAAATTCAGCATTCGACTATGAATTAATTTTTCTAAAATGATGCCTAGGGAGGGTAAAATGGAAATTGGTCGGTAATTTGACGGGTCATTTCTTTTGCCATTTTTAAATATTGGTTTCACTCTGGCAATCTTTAACGATGAAGGAAAAATACCTAATTTAAAAGATGAGTTGAAAAAATGACACAGAGTTGGCGATATGATATCAGCGACTTGTTTTAGAAAGTAAGTTGGAATACCATCTGGGCCAACTGCTTTTCCATTTTTCAGGTTCAATATGGTTTGAAGAATCTCTGTATGTGTCGTTGGCTCCAGGAAAAAGGTGTTTTGCAGCGGAACACCCAAAAAATCGGTAGAAGGGTTAGAGCTACCAGGGATGTTATTCGCAAGTTTCTTTCCTACCGTTGAGAAGAATTCATTAAATTCACTGGCCATCATGATGGGGTCTGTCACTGTGGTACCATTTTCGAGTTTCAATTCTGAGATGGATGTATCATCTCTGGACTTAGTCTTAATGATCTCGTTAATAGTTTTCCAAGTTTGTTTGATATCTCCCCGGTTATTCTCGAGGGCATAGCGATAATGCAGTTGTTTCGATTTTCTCTGCAAGTGCATTAAGATATTTTTATATTTTTTGAAGTGGAGACGCTGAAGTGTATTACCTTTCAAAAAATTTTTTTTGAACATATTATTTTTGTGAATGATGGACTTGCGAATTCCCTTAGTGATCCACGGTTTGGAGTATAATTTATTTTCTCTTCGTGATAGGGGTCTTAATGGAGCGTGTTTGTTTATTAACCATTTCATTTGACCCAGGAAATCATCAAAAGAGCTATTGAAATTTTCTCTAGTAAGAGTAACACTCATGTAATTATTACACATTAATTCAATTTCAGATCTAAAAGAGTCGTTACAAAATTTAGTCATATCTCGCTTCATTCGGATCTTTGTTTTTGTGCCAATATTCATACCCGAAATTGTACACATTACTGGAAAGTGGTCGGTGAGATCGCTAAGTAAAATAAAGGATGAAGAACAATGGTTTATGGCGTTTGTATAAATATGATCGATGAGGGTTTGGGAGGATGGCGTGACTCGAGTAGGTTCTGTGATCAAAGGAAATACGAAATAGGACGTCAGCATATCTAAATAGTTGGTGGTGGATTTATCATGGGTGTTAAGTAGGTTGATATTAAAGTCACCCAGAATCACAAATTTCCTTTTCGCCATTGCCAGCCCACCAAGAACACGAGCCATTGCTCCTGTGAATGATGGGATGTTACTTTTCGGATGTTTATAAACTACACCAATTACTAGGCTCTGGTTGTTTGAGTTTTGTTTGACCTCAATCCACAAGTCTTCGCAGTTTGGAAATGCTAAGTTAAAATCTTGGATGATTTGGTAATCTAAATTTTTTCTGAGGTAAAATCCCACGCCTCCAGCTTGGGTTGGGGTGGGAACATGAATAAACGCGTACCCCGGGATATCGATATTTACAAACGTGGCTCCATGAATGATTCTGGTCTCACTCAGGGCAATTATATGAGGGAGAACATGAAAATGAGATATTAATTCGATAAGGTTGTCAGCATATCTTGGCAGTGACCTGATGTTGAAATGCACTAAAATGAGATCAGAGGGTGGAAAGCTGGATGAGACCTCGTTGATCTCATTAATTTGGAGGTGCCGACATGGTGGTAAACTAACATGGGTATGAAGAATGGTAGATTCCCAGTTTACATGGGAAGGATGAGAGGTTAAATCATATACAGGGCACATAGATTTGAAGGAGATTTAGGATAATAAGTGTGCTTTCTATCAAATGAGATTGAGTTGTAATGATCAAATGAGAAAAATTTGTCGCAAACAGTAACACGAATAATAAAATGACAAGCGGATGTGGGTATTTCTCTACAAATCTGGCCTAAGTTGTTTAAATTTTCCATAGTAGGAATAAAAGATATAGGACAATAGTTCAAATAGAAAAGACACTTATCTGATTTTTCGCAGATCATCTTCATCAGATATTGAAATGGTATTGGTATCTTTATTTTTTTTCACTAATACTCTCCCGTTCGATGTCCAGAGGAAAGCATAGCCACATCGTTTTTTGAGAATTTTAGCTTGGTAAAAGAGATTTTTATTTTTTTCAGTCAAATTCTCCACAATGAAGGCCTTGGACAAGTTAGTTAAGGATGATCTGTGTGAGGGGCTTCTGATTAAATGGCGATTCTTGAGGATTTTATTCCGTATCTTCCTGTTGGTAAATTTGGCTACGATAGGTTTGTGAATGTTCGAGTTGTGGGTTGGGCTGCGATGAGTGATTGAGATGTCAGATGGTTTAATATCAACATTGATCAATTTACCAACCTCAATTACAAGTTTATCTGTGTCTTCGTTCACTGATGGTGCAAGGCCATGAAACTCTAAGTTGTCGAGTCTTGACCTCCTTTCCTGTTCTTCCAGTTTTTCAGCAGTATAATCCAGGTCTTCCTCCAGGTCATAAACTAGTTCCTCAAGTTCACGTATTTTTTTACCATAGATGGTTAATTTTTCATCCATCGATTTTTGTTTTGAGGACAGCTTATCGAACATGTCCGATTGAAAACTCTGGGTTTCCTTAATTGAGGCGATGTCTTGTTTTACCTCCTTTAAAGACTGCATTTGGTCTTCTATGCATTCTTTAAGCCCAGGGCTCAGTGATGCATAATCCGAGCTGGTGTTCGCTGGGTTAAAATGATCTTCAAGACACTTGGTGATAAGAGTTGGAAGTAGCATTTCAATGTGTCTTTGAATTGTTTCCTGTAGGTTTTGTTGAAGGTTGTAAGGTCCCTCTTTTTGATGTATGATGGGACCTATTGGAGAGAGGCCAGGATCAGGAAGGCTTCTGCTCAGACGCGGCTTTGGGATAGGCTTTATGGTGTCGTAGAAGGAAGCCTTGTTTGTTTCGGTGTTCGACATATCACTGGTACGAAGATGTTGCATTGGCAGTGATGATAGTTATGTTAGTTAGACTATAGGCTATTTTTAAGTAGATTTTAAACCTTAATTATACAGCGAATTATACAGCGTTCGCTATTATTTTCAATGACCAGGCCGTTTTATCTTTTCCTCTTTATTATGTACATTATATAGATGTAATTGTTTGTTTGTATTCCTCATTAGACTCTATCAATTTTTCGTAAGTGTCTCCTAAATTGCATTTGCTGTAAATATTTCCGATTTACTGTTTGCCTTATATTGCTTTTAGTTGCATATTCCGCCAAACTTTCCCTTCCTATATTTTTTCTGTGCTTTTATCTTACTTTCCTCGCGTTTTTATTAGTTATTAGTAATTATTCCGTGAAAGTTACATTTTCTGTTTTACTGTGTCATAATCGCATACATTTCGAATGTCGCTGTAATTGTATCAGTTGTGACTTATTCCTAGGATTTATTCATTTTATCCCTCATTTAATTATGTTTATTCTAACCTGTAGCGCTGTAGGTGTGGCTGCTTGAAGACCTTCTCAGGTCCCTCGCGACTCCGGTCACGCAAAAACATGATTAGTACTGTAATTTATTCATTGTGTCACTTTATGTTTGAACGTGTTTTTTTTGTGATGACAAAATAAACGATTGATTGATTGATTGATCAACCACTGGAAATTTCAAGGCAATTCATCCAGTAGGTAATGAGGAAAGATATTTTTTCACAACAACATAATAACAAAAAGATTCCTATGTACACTTCATGTCCAATTGGAATCTAGAAGATCGGGATATTATATTTTAATTAATATTTTTAGTGATCTGTCATTGTCGAGCAATCGTGATCACACTAGATGGTATCCAAGAGTATCCAAGTACTCAATCCAACACCAGATAGTTAGGGTATTCCCCGTTTCACGGACAACAGGCAGGAAGGTGCTGTCGCTGTGTTGTGGGAAATACAATAGGTGCATTTTGTTTCTGCATTCTGGATATACCAGTACCGGTATAAGTTTATTTTTATTCATCCATGAACTAGGTATATGTGTGAATGCAATATTTAAGAGACTTTATGTCATTTATTTTTGGGGTCTTACTACTTACTGAATACAGCGCGAAAGAGCGCAAAACAGAGGGAAACAGCGCATAACAGGAGACGCAGTTAATACCACCTCATGAAGGCTCCTGCCACGAAAGAACCACGGCGCCTCTCGCCATGGTTTTATGGCGCTATTTCCGGTATATTTACAAAGATATGTGCCGGATTCTAGATCATCATGCGAAATTTCATCTACTTTTTTTTTCATCAACCCTAAAGTCGGCGGTGTGGCGCCATATGATTAAGCCGTCTTATCGGTTTTCCTCTCCCCCGGGATAAATATGTAAATCCTATCCTAAATTGCATTACCCAAAATGTGTCACTAGCAGGGGCAGACCTGCCATTACAACCTACATGCCTTGGTTTGTGTTTTTAATTTGCTGCCGTGGTACCCCAACTCAAAAAAGAAAAAAAAAATATGTGCCCCAACTCATTGAAAATTTTTTTCTGCTTTGCGCTGTTTCCCTCTGTTTTGCGGCTGTTTTCCTCTGTTACGCGCTATTTCCCCATTTTTCGCGCTGTATTCAGTAAGTAGTAAAACCGTTTATTTTTGGAATGTCAATGGGCTGTTGATTTCTGGCAATGGGGTTGCATAGAATATAATTGAAATACTATGTTAGCAAATGAATCACAATAGTATGCGAAAAATCAACAATTTGGGAATATCAAAATTCAGTAATATCGAATTGGAAATGATCAAGCTTTTAATTTATTATTTTTTGACATTTTCCATTTTTTATTATCATTCAATTTTGTGACATGCCCTAATGATGGTGTTTCAATTTCTATTGATGAATATGGTTTCATAACTTGAAATCCTTTCATTCACACTGCCCTAATTGTTTTTGAAAAATTCTAGTTGATGTTAGTTCAATACAAAAATTCTTACAACAAGATTTTCAGCATTTGATAAGAAACGGCTTTATTGTATTTAATAATCATTTCCTCTAGTGAAAATTACTGTATTTTTTTAATTTTATAATCACTGCTTTCTCAATATAATCAATTCCCTAATATGCATTTTTAAATGGGATAATTGTTATCTATGCTTTTTATTCATGAAATGACTGTTCAATAGAGTTGTTGTTATGAATTATAATATTCAGGCTAGTGACCTTACCAAGGGGCCATTCCAAACAAATGTTGAATTTCATCAATTTTATAAAGCGCAATGAAAGTACCGTAATTGTTTTGTATTTTTTTATATCAAAAGACACTTGAATTTTATTGGACTGCATTCATTTCATGGAAAAAGTTGAAATTTCACCCAGGTTTTTGATGGTTTACACAAAAGGGCCTGAAATGTAGAAATTTTGATATGATTGACATTTTTTGTGATGACTCGTAACACAAAGTGTTTGCTTGTCTGGTACAGTTATTTCATTTCAAATATATGCACTGGACTTAAAAGTTAATAAAGATTAGGTGTTTGCAGTGCTGTAGGACATGTCTTTGCCTATTTAATGATTTATTGTTAGAATTTTGATAGATGATAGAGGCCGCTGTTCCGAAGCGGAAGACTTTAAAGTGGAAAAATGTCCCATAGTGTCACATACAATGTGCACATTATCGTCATGGATCTACAGTGTTACATTGAGTTACTTGAGTGAGACATTGACGGGTCCTTCAGTCACTGCTCAGAAAATATTGCTGTTCCAGCTCGACAATTTACTTTTGTGCAGTTTCGTTCAAACCAAATAAAACAACTGATTGAACAGTGATGCAAAACATATTGCTGGAGATGTAAAAATATTGGATCTCTCAGCGTGAAAATTTTCTGGAATCATCCTGTAGAGTCACTTGGATTTACTCTTACCAGTATATTCTTTATCTTCAAATTCATACATACCGGTACTTCACTATACAGTACTATTTGGAGGTTTTTCACCATGCTGTGATTTGTTGAAATTGTCTTTGCAAGGTATCCTATATCAGTTGAATAGATAATTTGTTGAGCTAGGCATTATAGATTATAGAAGTTCATGGTTAATTTGATTGAGATGGCCTGGGGTTTATACCTGTGTAATATTTTGATACCTAACTATTTATGTTTTATATTATTTTATTCATAATTTCCATGCAGTAGCACTTCTAGTGGGATAGTTATGAACAACTGAAATGTGTCACTACTTTCACATTAGCAAAATAGAGTATTAAAATATTGGCATAAATTAAAAACTTTTATGGTCATTTATAAATGTTCCCTTACTGTTAACTTCTATCTTATTAACCTGATTAACATAATACCCTTATTTGATACATATCAAGCAGACAATATTTGACTTCATTCTTATCAGAAGTGCGATTGTGTACTTATTTGATCCAGCATTGTCTTTCGTTATAATTTCATTTTTTTTTATTGTAATCATTGTTTTATGAACCAAGGTTTATTTGTGATGAACTGTAAAGTCTAACTCTTTTATTTATAATTTTTCTATTGTACAAGGTATTATTATTAATAGTGGTATAATCATAAGCAGTTCTTTATAAAATCAAAGAAAGTCATCTCAGAAATGGAAGAAAAAATCAATACAGATTCTAAAGAACATGCTGTTGAAATTTTACAACAATTAAATGAATATCGTAAAACTGGACGTCATTGTGATTTCATGATCAAAGCTGGATCTGAGGAACTTCCTGTTCATAAGAATATTGTGTCGGCGAGTTCCGATTATTTTAAAGCAATGTTATCTCATGAAAATGTTGAAACAAAATCTGGTGTCGTTGAAATAAAGGGATTTGATGAAGTTTGTGTTAAAAAATGTGTTGATTTCATTTACACTGGGGATGCTTATGTTGCCAAAGAAAAACGTGAAACACTAATGGGTGTCGCTCACATGATGCAGCTGCAAAGACTTTGTGATAGTATCGCAATTTTTCTGGAAGATGATCTTGATCCTAGATCGTTTTTCCAAACTAGAAAAATTGCAAATAGGTACAACTGTAAACAACTTGAGGAAAAATGCAATCAATTTGCATTGCAACGTTTTATAGAAATTGCCCAGTTTGATGAGTTTATGGATCTTGATACAAAATTTATTTCATTTTTGATGGAATCGAAGGAAACAAAAGCAAGGGAAGAAGGGAAATGTAAGGTGTTGTTAGCATGGACCAAACATGATATTGATGAAAGAAAGAAATGTTTTCTTAGTTTGGTGATGAAATTCCAGTTGACAAAAATGACTTTGTCATATAGAAGATTTCTTGTTGAAAATGAGCCACTGTTATATGAATCTATGCAGTCAATTCGTTCAATGACTTTATCAATCTTGGACAGCAATGGGAATGCAGGTTCAAAAGATTTCAATTTAATTCAGAATCAACAGCTGGTTGTTTTTGATCAGACTTCCAAAAGAATGCATTGTCATGATGTTGATGATAAAACATGGACACCAATGCAAACCATAGATCAAGCAATTATACAGAATACATTATATTCTGCTGTAGTGATGGAATCTTACATTTACGTGATTTGTACAAATGGATCGTTTTACAGACTTGAATATGCTGAATCAAATGCAAAGTGGGAACAAATGACAAATACAAATCTTCAGAATGCATGTGTAGTTGCACTTGATGGTTTTGTTTATGGTATCGAGGATGGAAATTTCTCAAACGTTATGGAAAGATATGATCCATCAAATAATAGATATACCAGACTAACAAACAAATCATTGATTCTGGCTCATGAATCTTTGGTGGTCGCTGATGGAAAAGTGTTTTGTATTGTAGGAAGGAATCAACAGGGTCGAGCAACAAACCAAGTTGAGATTTATGATCCTGTCACATCAACTTGGTCAATGGATAATAGATCATTGAATGAAGCAAGATGGCACGCTACAGCAACTGCTACAGAGGAAGGAATATATGTTATGGGAGGTTATAATGATAGTAGGAATACTAGTAATACTGTTGAATATCGTTCATCTGTAACTAAAACTTGGATGATATTGAAACCAATGAAAACGACAAGGCAATGGTTCAGTAGTTGTGTGATTCATGGGAAAGTTTATGTCATTGGTGGAAATGGAAATCCCGCAAATATAGAGGAATATGATCCAGAAACAAAAGAATGGAAAATCATTGAAACAATACAAGGAAAAAATATTTATTCAAGTTCGACTGTTGCAATATCTGTATGAGGTTGATGTTTATTTCTATTCATTCTGGTCAAATATTGCTACTATATGCTTATTGAAAATCGCTGTCAACATTTCTAATTTTTTCTCAAAATAATTTATATCATAAGATGATAATCTAATTTTTTGTGTTTCATAATACTCGACCAAATAATTTCAATTTATCAAATATTTTTTAATTTTTCTTGTGTTGTATTATAGTTAGCTTAAGAATGATCCAATAGAATAAAGTTAGGATTTACATATTCATCCATGGGTCAGGAAAGTCGATGAGACAGCTTTATGATGAATGTATGTTTTAATGTGGAGCTTATTAATCTTTTTCATATATACATCCAACTAGTATCTGATTGAAAATTTGATCGCCTGACCACCTTAATATTACCTAATTTTATTTAGAAATAGTTATTCAAATCTTATCGAGGGTTTTTCATTCTACTTATTTTATTATATTAGTGCATTGATAATGATCAAGATTTTAATTTATTCGGTATTTTATTCAATTTTGTGACATGCCATAATTTTGAGACCCCTGGCCTAAATTGTTTTTGATTTGAGTGGAACACAACAATTCAATTTTTTCATTGCATAAAATTTCAAGTTTTTCGACTATTGATCAGAAAGGGTTAATATTAAATAATCATTTCCTTTAGTAAAAATCACCGTATTTTTCTGAATGATTGATTTTGTTTCCACCGCTTTCTTGATATAATCAATTCCCTAATATGTAAGTTTCGGAATTGGTTAATTGTTGTCTATGCTTTTTATTCATGAAATAACTGTTCAATAGATTTGTCATTACGCATTGTAATATTCAGGATAGTGGCTATAAAGCCTTTTATTACATTGCTCCTGTTTTATTAAATTGGTTTCTGTCCATCCAATGTCCAATTTTGCGAAGTGAAAATTTCAAAGATGAAAAAACTTTTTTAACAGATTATTATTTATTCAATCTTGTCTTTGTAATAACATTACTGCTGATCACTGGTGACAATTCATTTTTTGGGATGGGCTTATTTCATATCATCATTTATATAACGAGATAAGATATATGTTAAGTTGACAAACAATAATTTAACTCCTGATAATTATATTTTTGAAATATTTAAATGGTGTTTTTGGGTTCATATGGATTTTGAACTTGAATAGGTATAGTTTTGTACTTAATATAGAGTGTTTAAAATATGACTGTAGAACTTGTTCCAGTCTATAACATTTGTTTGCTTCATACCAATTTTGAAATATAATATTTGAAAAACTTTTGTTCAAACTCACATTAGCCCTATAACAAGTACCGTATAATATGTTATAAGAGATGTCCAAGGGCGTTTTTCATGTAATTTTGAGACATTTTTATAAATTTTTCTGCAACTGACAAATCTTGAATATTTGTTGACCGTTTTGATTTTTCATTAAAAAAAATTTTTTAATTTGGTAATTGAAAATAAGTTCCCTATTATAAAGGGAATAGGATTTTGATAAATATTTTCATTGTCGTAATATATTTATTTTGAATATTTCTTTAAACTCAATAAAATATATTAGCCCAATTGTTGTTGTTATTATGTTAAATATAAAAGATATTTGTAGGAAAATAGTTTTCACTTTTTTGCTTGCAGCTAATTTTTTGAAGTATTGTTATTTTTACAGTAATATTGATATCATAATCAGATCAGCTGAGAAAGAAATTAAATAGTCTCTGATTATTGCAGAGTTACAATTTGTCATTGCAACATGCTTGGTTCCCTACTTGACGATTTCCCAAAAGTTTGTTGAAGATGATTTGATGCGTATTTCTGATGAAGCTGTACATGGACAAAAAATGCCATTGTTTGGCAAAACGTGAACTTTATATCAGGCTTTGAAGTTGGGTGTTTAAACTTAATTTGGTATCGGCCAGAATCATCTGTATTTCTTAAATTTCATTGAGTTAGACTCAAAATTGTTTTGTGACTCATAGTTGGGTGAAAGTTTTTAGGCCCCAGAACACCAGTAGATTCTGGAATCAAATTGTAAGAATATTCAAAAACGAGTAGTTTCTGCTGATGTTAAAAAAGATCGATATCATCGAGCAACATGAAAATGTGATCTTGCTTGATTGCTTATATTTTGGCTTGCATCAAACAGTAATTAAACTTATAACTAATGCAGCAATAGTGCAAAAAGTCTGCAATTCTGCTGTTTACAATCCCTTTATGCTGTGTCTGTAGATTTCTGTGATAACTAAATTGCTTGCGTTGACAAAATCTTGAAAAAGTCTCAACCAAGATTTATTGATTAATACAAGTCATTGATTAATTCAAATTAAAAGCTAGTCTTTTTCCAGGTGTGACTTTGCTTCACCTCCACAATATCGCCATCGGCACCTCCACCTTCTTGGAGTTTACTTCAAAAGCGTTTAATCGACCACAACCTAACGACAAAGTTCCCAAGAAACCTCTGTTGAATGCTTTTTACCAGATCCTGCGCCAACCAATCTCTACTTCCCAAAAAAATAGGTACCGTACCTACTAGAGATGCATTGGTTATATCGGCCCCCTTTTGCAGTATCGATTAAATGGTCTATATTTAATTCATTTCCGATATATTTAGC